>NW_026947555.1:0-2778000 GCF_034190915.1 Cavia porcellus
TCAGGGAACATCCAGTGGCAATGTAGGATAGGTTTCTGAAAAACATCGCGGGGTGGTGCGCATTGTATGGGTGTGTGTTACATTACATTCACTAGTAGGAGTGAGAAAAACATCACGGGGTGGTGCGCATTGTATGGGTGTGTATTACATTACATTCACTAGTAGGAGTGAGAAAAACATCACGGGGTGGTGCGCATTGAATGGGTGTGTGCTACATTACATTCACAAGTAGGAGTGAGCAAAATATCACGGGGTGGTGCACATTGTATGGGTGTGTGTTACATTACATTCACTAGTAGGAGTGAGAAAAACATCACGGGGTGGTGTGAATTGGAGGGTCTGAATTAGGATAGGCAGTGAGAGGCAATGTAGGATGGAGAAAGGCACGGCGGGGTGGTCAGCATGGGGAGGTCAGGGAACATGCAGTGGCAATGTAGGATAGGTTTCTGAAAAACATCGCGGGGTGGTGCGCATTTTATGGGTGTGGGTTACATTACATTTACTAGTAGGAGTGAGAAAAACATCACGGGGTGGTGCGCATTGTATGGGTGTATGTTACATTACATTTACTAGTAGGAGTGAGAAAAACATCACGGGGTGGTGTGAATCGGAGGGTCTGAATTAGGATAGGCAGTGAGTGGCAATGTAGGATGGAGAAAAGCACGGCGGGGTGGTCAGCATGGGGAGGTCAGGGAACATGCAGTGGCAATGTAGGATAGGTTTCTGAAAAACATCGCGGGTTGGGGCGCATTGTATGGGTGTGTGTTACATTACATTCATTAGTAGGAGTGAGAAAAACATCACAGGGTGGTGCGCATTCTATGGGTGTGTGTTACATTACATTCACTAGTACGAGTGAGAAAAACCTCACGGGGTGGTGCGCATTGTATGGGTATGTGTTACATTACATTCACTAGTAGGAGTGAGAAAAACATCACGGGGTGGTGTGAATCGGAGGGTCTGAATTAGGATAGGCAGTGAGTGGCAATGTAGGATGGAGAAAAGCACGACGGGGTGGTCAGCATGGGGAGGTCAGGGAACATGCAGTGGCAATGTAGGATAGGTTTCTGAAAAACATTGCGGGTTGGGGCGCATTGTATGGGTGTGTGTTACATTACATTCACTAGTAGGAGTGAGAAAAACATCACAGGGTGGTGCGCATTGTATGGGTGTGTGTTACATTACATTCACTAGTAGGAGTGAGAAAAACATCACGGGGTGGTGCGCATTGTATGGGTGTGTGTTACATTACATTCACTAGTAGGAGTGAGAAAAACATCACGGGGTGGTGCGCATTGTATGGGTGTGTGTTACATTACATTCACTAGTAGGAGTGAGAAAAACATCACGGTGTGGTGCGCATTGTATGAGTGTGTGTTAAAATACATTCACTAGTAGGAGTGAGAAAAACATCGCGGGGTGGTGCGCATTGTATGGGTGTGTGTTACATTACATTCACTAGTAGGAATGAGGAAAACATCACGGGGTGGTGTGAATTGGAGGGTCTGAATTAGGATAGGCAGTGAGGGGCAATGTAGGATGGAGAAAAGCACCGCGGGGTGGTCAGCAGGTGGAGGTCCGGGAACATGCAGTGGCAATGTAGGATAGGTTTATGAAAAACATCGCGGGGTGGTGCGCATTGTATGGGTGTGTGTTACCTTACATTCACTAGTAGGAGTGATAAAAACATCACGGGGTGGTGCGCATTGAATGGGTGTGTGTTACATTACATTCACAAGTAGGAGTGAGAAAAACATCACGGGGTGGTGCGCATTGTATGGGTGTGTGTTACATTACATTCACTAGTAGGAGTGAGAAAAACATCACGGGGTGGTGCGCATTGTATGGGTGTGTGTTACATTACATTCACTAGTAGGAGTGAGAAATACATCACGGGGTGGTGCGCATTGTATGGGTGTGTGTTACATTACATTCCCTAGTAGGAGTGAGAAAAACATCACAGGGTGGTGTGAATCGGAGGGTCTGAATTTGGATAGGCAGTGAGTGGCAATGTAGGATGGAGAAAAGCACGGCGGGGTGGTCAGCATGGGGAGGTCAGGGAACATGCAGTGGCAATGTACGATAGGTTTCTGAAAAACAACACGGGGTGGTGCGCATTGTATGGGTGTGTGTTACATTAGATTCACTAGTAGGAGTGAGAAAAACATCACGGAGTGGTGCGCATTGTATGGGTGTGTGTTACATTACATTCACTAGTAGGAGTGAGGAAAACATCACGGGGTGGTGTGAATTGGAGGATCTGAATTAGGATAGGCAGTGAGTGGCAATGTAGGATGGAGAAAAGCACCGCGGGGTGGTCAGCATGGGGCGGTCAGGGAACATGCAGTGGCAATGTAGGGTAGGTTTCTAAAAAACATCACGGTGTGGTGCGCATTGTATGGGTGTGTGTGACATTACATTCACTAGTAGGAGTGAGAAAAACCTCACTTGGTGGTGTGCATTGTATGGGTGTGTGTTACATTACATTCAAAGTAGGAGTGAGAAAAAACATCACGGGGTGGTGCGCATTGTATTGGTGTGTGTTACATTACATTCACTAGTAGGAGTGAGAAAAATATCACGGGGTGGTGTGAATCGGAGGGTACAAATTAGGATAGGCAGTGAGTGGCAATGTAGGATGGAGAAAAGCACCGCGGGGTCGTCAGCATGGGGAGTTCAGGGAACATGCATTGGCAATGTAGGATAGGTTTCTGAAAAACATCGCGGGGTGGTGCACTTTGTATGGGTGTGTGTTACATTACATTCACTAGTAGGAGTGAGAAAAACATAACGGGGTGGTGTGAATCGGAGGGTCTGAATAAGGATAGGCAGTGAGTGGCAATGTAGGATGGAGAAAAGAACCCCGGGGTGGTCAGCATGGGGAGGTCAGGGAACATGCAGTGGCAATGTAGGATAGGTTTCTGAAAAACATCGCGGGGTGGTGCACATTGTATGGGTGTGTGTTACATTACATTCACTAGTAGGAGTGAGAAAAACCTCACGGGGTGGTGCGCATTGTATGGGTGTGTGTTACATTACATTCACTAGTAGGAGTGAGAAAAACATCACGGGGTGGTGTGAATCGGAGGGTCTGAATTAGGATAGGCAGTGAGTGGCAATGTAGGATGGAGAAAAGCACCGCGGGGTGGTCAGCATGGGGAGGTCAGGGAACATGCAGTGGCAATGTAAGATAGGTTTCTGAAAAACATCGCGGGGTGGTGCGCATTGTATGGGTGTGTGTTACATTACATTCACTAGTAGGAGTGAGAAAAACATCACGGTGTGGTGCTCATTGTATGGGTGTGTGTTACATTACATTCACTAGTAGGAGTGAGAAAAACATCACGGGGTGGTGCGCATGGTACGGGTGTGTGTTACATTACATTCACTAGTAGGAGTGAGAAAAACATCATGGTGTGGTGCGCATTGTATGGGTGTGTGTTAAAATACATTCACTAGTAGGAGTGAGAAAAACATCGCGGGGTGGTGCGCATTGTATGGGTGTGTGTTACATTACATTCACTAGTAGGAATGAGGAAAACATCACGGGGTGGTGTGAATTGGAGGGTCTGAATTAGGATAGGCAGTGAGGGGCAATGTAGGATGGAGAAAAGCACCGCGGGGTGGTCAGCAGGTGGAGGTCCGGGAACATGCAGTGGCAATGTAGGATAGGTTTCTGAAAAACATCGCGGGGTGGTGCGCATTGTATGGGTGTGTGTTACGTTACATTCACTAGTAGGAGTGATAAAAACATCACGGGGTGGTGCGCATTGAAGGGGTGTGTGTTACATTACATTCACAAGTAGGAGTGAGAAAAACATCACGGGGTGGTGCGCATTGTATGGGGGTGTGTTACATTACATTCACTAGTAAGAGTGAGAAAAACATCACGGGGTGGTGCGCATTGTATGGGTGTGTGTTACATTACATTCCCTAGTAGGAGTGAGAAAAACATCACAGGGTGGTGTGAATCGGAGGGTCTGAATTTGGATAGGCAGTGAGTGGCAATGTAGGATGGAGAAAAGCACGGCGGGGTGGTCAGCATGGGGAGGTCAGGGAACATGCAGTGGCAATGTACGATAGGTTTCTGAAAAACATCGCGGGGTGGTGCGCATTGTATGGGTGTGTGTTACATTAGATTCACTAGTAGGAGTGAGAAAAACATCACGGGGTGGTGCGCATTGTATGGGTGTGTGTTACATTACATTCACTAGTAGGAGTGAGAAAAACATCACAGGGTGGTGTGAATCGGAGGGTCTGAATTTGGATAGGCAGTGAGTGGCAATGTAGGATGGAGAAAAGCACGGCGGGGTGGTCAGCATGGGGAGGTCAGGGAACATGCAGTGGCAATGTACGATAGGTTTCTGAAAAACATCGCGGGGTGGTGCGCATTGTATGGGTGTGTGTTACATTAGATTCACTAGTAGGAGTGAGAAAAACATCGCGGGGTGGTGCGCATTGTATGGGTGTGTGTTACATTAGATTCACTAGTAGGAGTGAGAAAAACATCACAGGGTGGTGCGCATTGTATGGGTGTGTGTTACATTACATTCACTAGTAGGAGTGAGAAAAACATCACGGGGTGGTGCGCATTGTATGGGTGTGTGTTACATTACATTCACTAGTAGGAGTGAGAAAAACATCGCGGGGTGGTGCGCATTGTATGGGTGTGTGTTACATTACATTCACTAGTAGGAATGAGGAAAACATCACGGGGTGGTGTGAATTGGAGGGTCTGAATTAGGATAGGCAGTGAGGGGCAATGTAGGATGGAGAAAAGCACCGCGGGGTGGTCAGCAGGTGGAGGTCCGGGAACATGCAGTGGCAATGTAGGATAGGTTTATGAAAAACATCGCGGGGTGGTGCGCATTGTATGGGTGTGTGTTACCTTACATTCACTAGTAGGAGTGATAAAAACATCACGGGGTGGTGCGCATTGAATGGGTGTGTGTTACATTAAATTCACAAGTAGGAGTGAGAAAAACATCACGGGGTGGTGCGCATTGTACGGGTGTGTGTTACATTACATTCACTAGTAGGAGTGAGAAAAACATCACGGGGTGGTGCGCATTGTATGGGTGTGTGTTACATTACATTCACTAGTAGGAGTGAGAAATACATCACGGGGTGGTGCGCATTGTATGGGTGTGTGTTACATTACATTCCCTAGTAGGAGTGAGAAAAACATCACAGGGTGGTGTGAATCGGAGGGTCTGAATTTGGATAGGCAGTGAGTGGCAATGTAGGATGGAGAAAAGCACGGCGGGGTGGTCAGCATGGGGAGGTCAGGGAACATGCAGTGGCAATGTACGATAGGTTTCTGAAAAACATCACGGGGTGGTGCGCATTGTATGGGTGTGTGTTACATTAGATTCACTAGTAGGAGTGAGAAAAACATCACGGAGCGGTGCGCATTGAATGGGTGTGTGTTACATTACATTCACTAGTAGGAGTGAGGAAAACATCACGGGGTGGTGTGAATTGGAGGATCTGAATTAGGATAGGCAGTGAGTGGCAATGTAGGATGGAGAAAAGCACCGCGGGGTGGTCAGCATGGGGTGGTCAGGGAACATGCAGTGGCAATGTAGGGTAGGTTTCTAAAAAACATCACGGTGTGGTGCGCATTGTATGGGTGTGTGTGACATTACATTCACTAGTAGGAGTGAGAAAAACATCACGGGGTGGTGTGCATTGTATGGGTGTGTGTTACATTACATTCAAAGTAGGAGTGAGAAAAAACATCACGGGGTGGTGCGCATTGTGTTGGTGTGTGTTACATTACATTCACTAGTAGGAGTGAGAAAAATATCACGGGGTGGTGTGAATCGGAGGGTACGAATTAGGATAGGCAGTGAGTGGCAATGTAGGATGGAGAAAAGCACCGCGGGGTCGTCAGCATGGGGAGTTCAGGGAACATGCATTGTCAATGTAGATTAGGTTTCTGAAAAACATCGCGGGGTGGTGCACTTTGTATGGGTGTGTGTTACATTACATTCACTAGTAGGAGTGAGAAAAACATAACGGGGTGGTGTGAATCGGAAGGTCTGAATTAGGATAGGCAGTGAGTGGCAATGTAGGATGGAGAAAAGAACCCCGGGGTGGTCAGCATGGGGAGGTCAGGGAACATGCAGTGGCAATGTAGGATAGGTTTCTGAAAAACATCGCGGGGTGGTGCACATTGTATGGGTGTGTGTTACATTACATTCACTAGTAGGAGTGAGAAAAACCTCACGGGGTGGTGCGCATTGTATGGGTGTGTGTTACATTACATTCACTAGTAGGAGTGAGAAAAACATCACGGGGTGGTGTGAATCGGAGGGTCTGAATTAGGATAGGCAGTGAGTGGCAATGTAGGATGGAGAAAAGCACCGCGGGGTGGTCAGCATGGGGAGGTCAGGGAACATGCAGTGGCAATGTAAGATAGGTTTCTGAAAAACATCGCGGGGTGGTGCGCATTGTATGGGTGTGTGTTACATTACATTCACTAGTAGGAGTGAGAAAAACATCACGGGGTGGTGCTCATTGTATGGGTGTGTGTTACATTACATTCACTAGTAGGAGTGAGAAAAACATCACGGGGTGGTGCGCATTGTACGGGTGTGTGTTACATTACATTCACTAGTAGGAGTGAGAAAAACATCACGGTGTGGTGCGCATTGTATGGGTGTGTGTTAAAATACATTCACTAGTAGGAGTGAGAAAAACATCGCGGGGTGGTGCGCATTGTATGGGTGTGTGTTACATTACATTCACTAGTAGGAATGAGGAAAACATCACGGGGTGGTGTGAATTGGAGGGTCTGAATTAGGATAGGCAGTGAGGGGCAATGTAGGATGGAGAAAAGCACCGCGGGGTGGTCAGCAGGTGGAGGTCCGGGAACATGCAGTGGCAATGTAGGATAGGTTTCTGAAAAACATCGCGGGGTGGTGCGCATTGTATGGGTGTGTGTTACATTACATTCACTAGTAGGAGTGATAAAAACATCACGGGGTGGTGCGCATTGAAGGGGTGTGTGTTACATTACATTCACAAGTAGGAGTGAGAAAAACATCACGGGGTGATGCGCATTGTATGGGGGTGTGTTACATTACATTCACTAGTAAGAGTGAGAAAAACATCACGGGGTGGTGCGCATTGTATGGGTGTGTGTTACATTACATTCACTAGTAGGAGTGAGAAATACATCACGGGGTGGTGCGCATTGTATGGGTGTGTGTTACATTACATTCCCTAGTAGGAGTGAGAAAAACATCACAGGGTGGTGTGAATCGGAGGTTCTGAATTTGGATAGGCAGTGAGTGGCAATGTAGGATGGAGAAAAGCACGGCGGGGTGGTCAGCAGGGGGAGGTCAGGGAACATGCAGTGGCAATGTACGATAGGTTTCTGAAAAACATCGCGGGGTGGTGCGCATTGTATGGGTGTGTGTTACATTAGATTCACTAGTAGGAGTGAGAAAAACATCATGGGGTGGTGCGCATTGTATGGGTGTGTGTTACATTACATTCACTAGTAGGAGTGAGGAAAACATCACGGGGTGGTGTTTATTGGAGGATCTGAATTAGGATAGGCAGTGAGTGGCAATGTAGGATGGAGAAAAGCACCGCGGGGTGGTCAGCATGGGGCGGTCAGGGAACATGCAGTGGCAATGTAGGATAGGTTTCTAAAAAACATCACGGTGTGGTGCGCATTGTATGGGTGTGTGTTACATTACATTCACTAGTAGGAGTGAGAAAAACATCACGGGGTGGTGTGCATTGTATGGGTGTGTGTTACATTACATTCAAAGTAGGAGTGAGAAAAAACATCACGGGGTGGTGCGCATTGTATTGGTGTGTGTTACATTACATTCACTAGTAGGAGTGAGAAAAATATCACGGGGTGGTGTGAATCGGAGGGTACGAATTAGGATAGGCAGTGAGTGGCAATGTAGGATGGAGAAAAGCACCGCGGGGTCGTCAGCATGGGGAGTTCAGGGAACATGCATTGGCATTGTAGGATTGGTTTCTGAAAAACATCGCGGGGTGGTGCACTTTGTATGGGTGTGTGTTACATTACATTCACTAATAGGAGTGAGAAAAACATAACGGGGTGGTGTGAATCGGAGTGGCTGAATTAGGATAGGCAGTGAGTGGCAATGTAGGATGGAGAAAAGCACCGCG
Organism: Cavia porcellus; assembly: GCF_034190915.1. Classification (NCBI taxonomy): domain Eukaryota; kingdom Metazoa; phylum Chordata; class Mammalia; order Rodentia; family Caviidae; genus Cavia; species Cavia porcellus. The sequence continues at coordinate 8,161 of NW_026947555.1, forward strand.
GGGTGGTGAGCATGGGGCGGTCAGGGAACATGCAGTGGCAATGTAGCATAGGTTTCTGAAAAACATCACGGGGTGGTGTGCATTGTATGGGTGTGTGTTACATTACATTCACTAGTAGGAGTGAGAAAAACATCACGGGGTGGTGCGCATTGTATGGGTGTGTGTTACATTACATTCACTAGTAGGAGTGAGAAAAACATCACGGGGTGGTGTGCATTGTAAGGGTGTGTGTTACACTACATTCAAAGTAGGAGTCAGAAAAACATCGCGGGGTGGTGCACATTGTATGGGTGTGTGTTACATTACATTCACTAGTAGGAGTGAGAAAAACATCACGGGGTGGTGTGAATCAGAGGGTCTGAATTAGGATAGGCAGTGAGTGGCAATGTAGGATGGAGAAAAGCAGCGCGGGGTGGTCAGCATGCGGAGGTCAGGGAACATCCAGTGGCAATGTAGGATAGGTTTCTGAAAAACATCGCGGGGTGGTGCGCATTGTATGGGTGTTTGTTACATTACATTCACTAGTAGGAGTGAAAAAAACATCACGGGGTGGTGCGCATTGTATGGGTGTGTATTACATTACATTCACTAGTAGGAGTGAGAAAAACATCACGGGGTGGTGCGCATTGAATGGGTGTGTGTTACATTACATTCACAAGTAGGAGTGAGCAAAATATCACGGGGTGGTGCACATTGTATGGGTGTGTGTTACATTACATTCACTAGTAGGAGTGATAAAAACATCACCGGGTGGTGTGAATTGGAGGGTCTGAATTAGGATAGGCAGTGAGAGGCAATGTAGGACGGAGAAAGGCACGGCGGGGTGGTCAGCATGGGGAGGTCAGGGAACATGCAGTGGCAATGTAGGATAGGTTTCTGAAAAACATCGCGGGGTGGTGCGCATTTTATGGGTGTGTGTTACATTACATTTACTAGTAGGAGTGAGAAAAACATCACAGGGTGGTGCGCATTGTATGGGTGTATGTTACATTACATTCACTAGTAGGAGTGAGAAAAACATCACGGGGTGGTGTGAATCGGAGGGTCTGAATTAGGATAGGCAGTGAGTGGCAATGTAGGATGGAGAAAAGCACGGCGGTGTGGTCAGCATGGGGAGGTCAGGGAACATGCAGTGGCAATGTAGGATAGGTTTCTGAAAAACATCGCGGGTTGGGGCGCATTGTATGGGTGTGTGTTACATTACATTCATTAGTAGGAGTGAGAAAAACATCACAGGGTGGTGCGCATTGTATGGGTGTGTGTTACATTACATTCACTAGTAGGAGTGAGAAAAACCTCACGGGGTGGTGCGCATTGTATGGGTGTGTGTTACATTACATTCACTAGTAGGAGTGAGAAAAATATCACGGGGTGGTGTGAATCGGAGGGTCTGAATTAGGATAGGCAGTGAGTGGCAATGTAGGATGGAGAAAAGCACGGCGGGGTGGTCAGCATGGGGAGGTCAGGGAACATGCAGTGGCAATGTAGGATAGGTTTCTGAAAACCATCGCGGGTTGGGGCGCATTGTATGGGTGTGTGTTACATTACATTCACTAGTAGGAGTGAGAAAAACATCACAGGGTGGTGCGCATTGTATGGGTGTGTGTTACATTACGTTCACTAGTAGGAGTGAGAAAAACCTCACGGGGTGGTGCGCATTGTATGGGTGTGTGTTACATTACATTCACTAGTAGGAGTGAGAAAAACATCACGGGGTGGTGTGAATCGGAGGGTCTGAATTAGGATAGGCAGTGAGTGGCAATGTAGGATGGAGAAAAGCACCGCGGGGTGGTCAGCAGGTGGAGGTCCGGGAACATGCAGTGGCAATGTAAGATAGGTTTCTGAAAAACATCGCGGGGTGGTGCGCATTGTATGGGTGTGTGTTTCATTACATTCACTAGTAGGAGTGATAAAAACATCACGGGGTGGTGCGCATTGAATGGGTGTGTGTTACATTAAATTCACAAGTAGGAGTGAGAAAAACATCACAGGGTGGTGCGCATTGTATGGGTGTGTGTTACATTACATTCACTAGTAGGAGTGAGAAAAACATCACGCGGTGGTGCGCATTGTATGGGTGTGTGTTACATTACATTCACTAGTAGGAGTGAGAAGTACATTACGGGGTGGTGCGCATTGTATGGGTGTGTATTACATTACATTCCCTAGTAGGAGTGAGAAAAACATCACAGGGTGGTGTGAATCGGAGGGTCTGAATTTGGATAGGCAGTGAGTGGCAATGTAGGATGGAGAAAAGCACGGCGGGGTGGTCGGCATGTGGAGGTCAGGGAACATGCAGTGGCAATGTAGGATAAGTTTCTGAAAAACATCGCGGGGTGGTTCGCATTGTATGGGTGTGTGTTACATTAGATTCACTAGTAGGAGTGAGAAAAACATCACGGGGTGGTGCGCATTGTATGGGTGTGTGTTACATTACATTCACTAGTAGGAGTGAGGAAAACATCACGGGGTGGGGTGAATTGGAGGATCTGAATTAGGATAGGCAGTGAGTGGCAATGTAGGATGGAGAAAAGCACCGCGGGGTGGTCAGCATGGGGCGGTCAGGGAACATGCAGTGGCAATGTAGGATAGGTTTCTAAAAAACATCACGGGGTGGTGCGCATTGTATGGGTGTGTGTTACATTACATTCACTAGTAGGAGTGAGAAAAACATCACGGGGTGGTGTGCATTGTATGGGTGTGTGTTACATTACATTCAAAGTAGGAGTGAGAAAAAACATCACGGGGTGGTGCGCATTGTATGGGTGTGTGTTACATTACATTCACTAGTAGGAGTAAGAAAAACATCACGGGGTGGTGCGCATTGTATGGGTGTGTATTACATTACATTCACTAGTAGGAGTGAGAAAAACATCACGGGGTGGTGCGCATTGAATGGGTGTGTGTTACATTACATTCACAAGTAGGAGTGAGCAAAATATCACGGGGTGGTGCACATTGTATGGGTGTGTGTTACATTACATTCACTAGTAGGAGTGAGAAAAACATCACCGGGTGGTGTGAATTGGAGGGTCTGAATTAGGATAGGCAGTGAGAGGCAATGTAGGACGGAGAAAGGCACGGCGGGGTGGTCAGCATGGGGAGGTCAGGGAACATGCAGTGGCAATGTAGGATAGGTTTCTGAAAAACTTCGCGGGCTGGTGCGCATTTTATTGGTGTGTGTTACATTACATTCACTAGTAGGAGTGAGAAAAACATCACAGGGTGGTGCGCATTGTATGGGTGTATGTTACATTACATTCACTAGTAGGAGTGAGAAAAACATCACGGGGTGGTGTGAATCGGAGGGTCTGAATTAGGATAGGCAGTGAGTGGCAATGTAGGATGGAGAAAAGCACGGCGGGGTGGTCAGCATGGGGAGGTCAGGGAACATGCAGTGGCAATGTAGGATAGGTTTCTGAAAAACATCGCGGGTTGGGGCGCATTGTATGGGTGTGTGTTACATTACATTCATTAGTAGGAGTGAGAAAAACATCACAGGGTGGTGCGCATTGTATGGGTGTGTGTTACATTACATTCAATAGTAGGAGTGAGAAAAACCTCACGGGGTGGTGCGCATTGTATGGGTGTGTGTTACATTACATTCACTAGTAGGAGTGAGAAAAACATCACGGGGTGGTGTGAATCGGAGGGTCTGAATTAGGATAGGCAGTGAGTGGCAATGTAGGATGGAGAAAAGCACGGCGGGGTGGTCAGCATGGGGAGGTCAGGGAACATGCAGTGGCAATGTAGGATAGGTTTCTGAAAACGATCGCGGGTTGGGGCGCATTGTATGGGTGTGTGTTACATTACATTCACTAGTAGGAGTGAGAAAAACATCACAGGGTGGTGCGCATTGTATGGGTGTGTGTTACATTACGTTCACTAGTAGGAGTGAGAAAAACCTCACGGGGTGGTGCGCATTGTATGGGTGTGTGTTACATTACATTCACTAGTAGGAGTGAGAAAAACATCACGGGGTGGTGTGAATCGGAGGGTCTGAATTAGGATAGGCAGTGAGTGGCAATGTAGGATGGAGAAAAGCACCGCGGGGTGGTCAGCAGGTGGAGGTCCGGGAACATGCAGTGGCAATGTAAGATAGGTTTCTGAAAAACATCGCGGGGTGGTGCGCATTGTATGGGTGTGTGTTACATTACATTCACTAGTAGGAGTGATAAAAACATCACGGGGTGGTGCGCATTGAATGGGTGTGTGTTACATTAAATTCACAAGTAGGAGTGAGAAAAACATCACAGGGTGGTGCGCATTGTATGGGTGTGTGTTACATTACATTCACTAGTAGGAGTGAGAAAAACATCACGCGGTGGTGCGCATTGTATGGGTGTGTGTTACATTACATTCACTAGTAGGAGTGAGAAATACATTACTGGGTGGTGCGCATTGTATGGGTGTGTGTTACATTTCATTCCCTAGTAGGAGTGAGAAAAACATCACAGGGTGGTGTGAATCGGAGGGTCTGAATTTGGATAGGCAGTGAGTGGCAATGTAGGATGGAGAAAAGCACGGCGGGGTGGTCGGCATGTGGAGGTCAGGGAACATGCAGTGGCAATGTAGGATAAGTTTCTGAAAAACATCGCGGGGTGGTTCGCATTGTATGGGTGTGTGTTACATTAGATTCACTAGTAGGAGTGAGAAAAACATCACGGGGTGGTGCGCATTGTATGGGTGTGTGTTACATTACATTCACTAGTAGGAGTGAGGAAAACATCACGGGGTGCGGTGAATTGGAGGATCTGAATTAGGATAGGCAGTGAGTGGCAATGTAGGATGGAGAAAAGCACCGCGGGGTGGTCAGCATGGGGCGGTCAGGGAACATGCAGTGGCAATGTAGGATAGGTTTCTAAAAAACATCACGGGGTGGTGCGCATTGTATGGGTGTGTGTTACATTACATTCACTAGTAGGAGTGAGAAAAACATCACGGGGTGGTGTGCATTGTATGGGTGTGTGTTACATTACATTCAAAGTAAGAGTGAGAAAAAACATCACGGGGTGGTGCGCATTGTATTGGTGTGTGTTACATTACATTTACTAGTAGGAGTGAGAAAAATATCACGGGGTGGTGTGAATCGGAGGTTACGAATTAGGATAGGCAGTGAGTGGCAATGTAGGATGGAGAAAAGCACCGCCCGGTCGTCAGCATGGGGAGTTCAGGGAACATGCATTGGCAATGTAGGATAGGTTTCTGAAAAACATCGCGGGGTGGGGCACTTTGTATGGGTGTGTGTTACATTACATTCACTAGTAGGAGTGAGAAAAACATAATGGGGTGGTGTGAATCGGAGGGGCTGAATTAGGATAGGCAGTGAGTGGCAATGTAGGATGGAGAAAAGCACCGCGGGGTGGTCAGCATGGGGAGGTCAGGGAACATGCAGTGGCAATGTAGGATAGGTTTCTGAAAAACATCACGGGGTGGTGTGCATTGTATGGGTGTGTGTTACATTACATTCACTAGTAGGAGTGAGAAAAACATCATAGGGTGGTGCGCATTGTATGGGTGTGTGTTACATTACATTCACCAGTAGGAGTGAGAAAAACATCACGGGGTGGTGCGCATTGTATGGGTGTGTGTTACATTACATTCACTAGTAGGAGTGAGAAAAACATCACGGGGTGGTGTGCATTGTATGGGTGTGTGTTACACTACATTCAAAGTAGGAGTGAGAAAAACATCACGGGGTGGTGCGCATTGTATGGGTGTGTGTTACATTACATTCACTAGTAGGAGTGAGAAAAATATCACGGGGTGGTGTGAATCGGAGGGTCTGAATTAGGATAGGCAGAGAGTGGCAATGTAGGATGGAGAAAAGCACCCCGGGGTGGTCAGCATGGGGAGGTCAGGGAACATGCAGTGGCAATGTAGGATAGGTTTCTGAAAAACATCGCGGGGTGGTGCACATTGTATGGGTGTGTGTTACATTACATTCACTAGTAGGAGTGAGAAAAACATAACGGGGTGGTGTGAATCGGAGGGTCTGAATTAGGATAGGCAGTGAGTGGCAATGTAGGATGGAGAAAAGCACCGCGGGGTGGTCAGCATGGGAAGGTCAGGGAATATGCAGTGGCAATGTAGGATAGGTTTCTGAAAAACATCACGGGGTGGTGCGCATTGTATGGGTGTGTGTTACATTACATTCACTCGTAGGAGTGAGAAAAACATCACGGGGTTGTGCGCATTGTATGGGTGTGTGTTACATTACATTCACTAGTAGGAGTGAGAAAAACATCACAGGGTGGTGTGAATCGGAGGGTCTGAATTTGGATAGGCAGTGAGTGGCAATGTAGGATGGAGAAAAGCACGGCGGGGTGGTCAGCATGGGGAGGTCAGGGAACATGCAGTGGCAATGTACGATAGGTTTCTGAAAAACATCGCGGGGTGGTGCGCATTGTATGGGTGTGTGTTACATTAGATTCACTAGTAGGAGTGAGAAAAACATCGCGGGGTGGTGCGCATTGTATGGGTGTGTGTTACATTAGATTCACTAGTAGGAGTGAGAAAAACATCACAGGGTGGTGCGCATTGTATGGGTGTGTGTTACATTACATTCACTAGTAGGAGTGAGAAAAACATCACGGGGTGGTGCGCATTGTATGGGTGTGTGTTACATTACATTCAATAGTAGGAGTGAGAAAAACATCACGGGGTGGTGTGAATCGGAGGGTCTGAATTAGGATAGGCAGTGAGTGGCAATGTAGGATGGAGAAAAGAACCCCGGGGTGGTCAGCATGGGGAGGTCAGGGAACATGCAGTGGCAATGTAGGATAGGTTTCTGAAAAACATCGCGGGGTGGTGGGCATTGTATGGGTGTGTGTTACATTATATTCACTAGTAGGAGTGAGAAAAACATCACGGGGTGGTGCGCATTGTAAGGGTGTGTGTTACATTACATTCACTAGTAGGATTGAGAAAAACATCACGGGGTGGTGTGAATCGGAGGGTCTGAATTAGGATAGGCAGTGAGTGGCAATGTAGGATGGAGAAAAGCACCGCGGGGTGGTCAGCATGGGGAGCTCAGGGAACATGCAGTGGCAATGTAGGATAGGTTTCTAAAAAACATCGCAGGGTGGTGCGAATTGTATGGGTGTGTGTTACATTATATTCAGTTGTAGGAGTGAGAAAAACATCACAGGGTGGTGCGCATTGTATGGGTGTGTGTTACATGACATTCACTAGTAGGAGTGAGAAAAACATCACGGGGTGGTGTGAATCGGAGTGTCTGAATTAGGATAGGCATTGAGTGGCAATGTAGGATGGAGAAAAGCACCGTGGGGTCGTCAGCATAGGGAGGTCAGGGAACATGCAGTGGCAATGTAGGATAGGTTTCTGAAAAACATCGCGGGGTGGTGCGCATTGTATAGGTGTGTGTTACATTAAATTCACTAGTAGGAGTGAGAAAAACATCACGGGGTGGTGTGAATCGGAGGATGTGAATTAGGATAAGCAGTGAGTGGCAATGTAGGATGGAGAAAAGCACCACGGGGTGGTCAGCATGGGGAGGTCAGGGAACATGCAGTGGCAATGTAGGATAGGTTTCTGAAAAACATCGCGGGGTGGTGATCATTTTATGGGTGTGTGTTACATTACATTCACTAGTAGGAGTGAGAAAAACATCACGGGGTGGTGCGCATTGTAAGGGTGTGTGTTACATTACATTCACTAGTAGGAGTGAGAAAAACATCACGGGGTGGTGTGAATCTGAGGGTCTGAATTAGGATAGGCAGTGAGTGGCAATGTAGGATGGAGAAAAGAACCGCGGGGTGGTCAGCATGGGGAGGTCAGGGAACATGCAGTGGCAATGTAGGATAGGTTTCTGAAAAACATCGCGGGGTGGTGCGCATTGTATGGGTGTGTGTTACATTATATTCACTAGTAGGAGTGAGAAAAACATCACGGGGTGGTGCGCATTGTATAGGTGTGTGTTACATTACATTCACTAGTAGGAGTGAGAAAAACATCACGGGGTGGTGTGAATTGGAGGGTGTGAATTAGGATAAGCAGTGAGTGCCAATGTGGGATGGAGAAAAGAACTGCGGGGTGGTCACCATGGGGAGGTCAGGGAACATGCAGTGGCAATGTAGGATAGGTTTCTGAAACACATCGCGGGGTGGTGCGCATTGTATGGGTGTGTGTTACATTACATTCACTAGTAGCAGGGAGAAAAACATCACGGGGTGGTGTGAATCGGAGGGTCTGAATTAGGATAGGCAGTGAGTGGCAACGTAGGATGGAGAAAAGCACCGCGGGGTTGTCAGCATGGGGAGGTCAGGGAACATGCAGTGGCAATATTGGATAGGATTCAGAAAAACATCGCAGGGTAGTGCGCATTGTATGGGTGTGTGATACATTACATTCACTAGTAGGAGTGAGAAAAACATCACGGGGTGGTGTGAATCGGATGGTCTGAATTAGGATAGGCAGTGAGTGGCAATGTAGGATGGAGAAAACCACCGCGGGGTGGTCAGCATGGGGAGGTCACGGAACATGCCGTGGCAATGTAGGATATGTTTCTGAAAAACATCGCGGGGTGGTGCGCATTGTATGGGTGTGTGTTACATTACATTCACTAGTAGGAGTGAGAAAAACACGGGGTGGTGCGCATTGTATGCGTGTGTGTTACATTACATTCACTAGTAGGAGTGAGAAAAACATCACGGGGTGGTGCGCATTGTTGGGTGTGTGTTACATTACATTAAGTATTAGGAGTGAGAAAAACATCACGGGGTGGTGTGAATCAGAGGTTCTGAATTAAGATAGGCAGTGAGTGGCAATGTAGGATCGAGAAAAGCACCGCGGGGTGGTCAGCATGGGGAGGTCAGGGAACATGCAGTGGCAATGTAGGATAGGTTTCTGAAAAACTTCGCGGGGTGGTGCGCATTTTATGGGTGTGTGTTACATTACATTCACTAGTAGGAGTGAGAAAAACATCACAGGGTGGTGCGCATTGTATGGGTGTATGTTACATTACATTCACTAGTAGGAGTGAGAAAAACATCACGGGGTGGTGTGAATCGGAGGGTCTGAATTAGGATAGGCAGTGAGTGGCAATGTAGGATGGAGAAAAGCACGGCGGGGTGGTCAGCATGGGGAGGTCAGGGAACATGCAGTGGCAATGTAGGATAGGTTTCTGAAAAACATCGCGGGTTGGGGCGCATTGTATGGGTGTGTGTTACATTACATTCATTAGTAGGAGTGAGAAAAACATCACAGGGTGGTGCGCATTGTATGGGTGTGTGTTACATTACATTCACTAGTAGGAGTGAGAAAAACCTCACGGGGTGGTGCGCATTGTATGGGTGTGTGTTACATTACATTCACTAGTAGGAGTGAGAAAAACATCACGGGGTGGTGTGAATCGGAGGGTCTGAATTAGGATAGGCAGTGAGTGGCAATGTAGGATGGAGAAAAGCACGGCGGGGTGGTCAGCATGGGGAGGTCAGGGAACATGCAGTGGCAATGTAGGATAGGTTTCTGAAAACCATCGCGGGTTGGGGCGCATTGTATGGGTGTGTGTTACATTACATTCACTAGTAGGAGTGAGAAAAACATCACAGGGTGGTGCGCATTGTATGGGTGTGTGTGACATTACGTTCACTAGTAGGAGTGAGAAAAACCTCACGGGGTGGTGCGCATTGTATGGGTGTGTGTTACATTACATTCCCTAGTAGGAGTGAGAAAAACATCACGGGGTGGTGTGAATCGGAGGGTCTGAATTAGGATAGGCAGTGAGTGGCAATGTAGGATGGAGAAAAGCACCGCGGGGTGGTCAGCAGGTGGAGGTCCGGGAACATGCAGTGGCAATGTAAGATAGGTTTCTGAAAAACATCGCGGGGTGGTGCGCATTGTATGGGTGTGTGTTACATTACATTCACTAGTAGGAGTGATAAAAACATCACGGGGTGGTGCGCATTGAATGGGTGTGTGTTACATTAAATTCACAAGTAGGAGTGAGAAAAACATCACAGGGTGGTGCGCATTGTATGGGTGTGTGTTACATTACATTCACTAGTAGGAGTGAGAAAAACATCACGCGGTGGTGCGCATTGTATGGGTGTGTGTTACATTACATTCACTAGTAGGAGTGAGAAATACATTACTGGGTGGTGCGCATTGTATGGGTGTGTGTTACATTTCATTCCCTAGTAGGAGTGAGAAAAACATCACAGGGTGGTGTGAATCGGAGGGTCTGAATTTGGATAGGCAGTGAGTGGCAATGTAGGATGGAGAAAAGCACGGCGGGGTGGTCGGCATGTGGAGGTCAGGGAACATGCAGTGGCAATGTAGGATAAGTTTCTGAAAAACATCGCGGGGTGGTTCGCATTGTATGGGTGTGTGTTACATTAGATTCACTAGTAGGAGTGAGAAAAACATCACGGGGTGGTGCGCATTGTATGGGTGTGTGTTACATTACATTCACTAGTAGGAGTGAGGAAAACATCACGGGGTGCGGTGAATTGGAGGATCTGAATTAGGATAGGCAGTGAGTGGCAATGTAGGATGGAGAAAAGCACCGCGGGGTGGTCAGCATGGGGCGGTCAGGGAACATGCAGTGGCAATGTAGGATAGGTTTCTAAAAAACATCACGGGGTGGTGCGCATTGTATGGGTGTGTGTTACATTACATTCACTAGTAGGAGTGAGAAAAACATCACGGGGTGGTGTGCATTGTATGGGTGTGTGTTACATTACATTCAAAGTAGGAGTGAGAAAAAACATCACGGGGTGGTGCGCATTGTATTGGTGTGTGTTACATTACATTTACTAGTAGGAGTGAGAAAAACATAATGGGGTGGTGTGAATCGGAGGGGCTGAATTAGGATAGGCAGTGAGTGGCAATGTAGGATGGAGAAAAGCACCGCGGGGTGGTCAGCATGGGGAGGTCAGGGAACATGCAGTGGCAATGTAGGATAGGTTTCTGAAAAACATCACGGGGTGGTGTGCATTGTATGGGTGTGTGTTACATTACATTCACTAGTAGGAGTGAGAAAAACATCACAGGGTGGTGCGCATTGTATGGGTGTGTGTTACATTACATTCACCAGTAGGAGTGAGAAAAACATCACGGGGTGGTGCGCATTGTATGGGTGTGTGTTACATTACATTCACTAGTAGGAGTGAGAAAAACATCACGGGGTGGTGTGCATTGTATGGGTGTGTGTTACACTACATTCAAAGTAGGAGTGAGAAAAACATCACGGGGTGGTGCGCATTGTATGGGTGTGTGTTACATTACATTCACTAGTAGGAGTGAGAAAAATATCACGGGGTGGTGTGAATCGGAGGGTCTGAATTAGGATAGGCAGAGAGTGGCAATGTAGGATGGAGAAAAGCACCCCGGGGTGGTCAGCATGGGGAGGTCAGGGAACATGCAGTGGCAATGTAGGATAGGTTTCTGAAAAACATCGCGGGGTGGTGCACATTGTATGGGTGTGTGTTACATTACATTCACTAGTAGGAGTGAGAAAAACATAACGGGGTGGTGTGAATCGGAGGGTCTGAATTAGGATAGGCAGTGAGTGGCAATGTAGGATGGAGAAAAGCACCGCGGGGTGGTCAGCATGGGAAGGTCAGGGAATATGCAGTGGCAATGTAGGATAGGTTTCTGAAAAACATCACGGGGTGGTGCGCATTGTATGGGTGTGTGTTACATTACATTCACTCGTAGGAGTGAGAAAAACATCACGGGGTTGTGCGCATTGTATGGGTGTGTGTTACATTACATTCACTAGTAGGAGTGAGAAAAACATCACAGGGTGGTGTGAATCGGAGGGTCTGAATTTGGATAGGCAGTGAGTGGCAATGTAGGATGGAGAAAAGCACGGCGGGGTGGTCAGCATGGGGAGGTCAGGGAACATGCAGTGGCAATGTACGATAGGTTTCTGAAAAACATCGCGGGGTGGTGCGCATTGTATGGGTGTGTGTTACATTAGATTCACTAGTAGGAGTGAGAAAAACATCGCGGGGTGGTGCGCATTGTATGGGTGTGTGTTACATTAGATTCACTAGTAGGAGTGAGAAAAACATCACAGGGTGGTGCGCATTGTATGGGTGTGTGTTACATTACATTCACTAGTAGGAGTGAGAAAAACATCACGGGGTGGTGCGCATTGTATGGGTGTGTGTTACATTACATTCAATAGTAGGAGTGAGAAAAACATCACGGGGTGGTGTGAATCGGAGGGTCTGAATTAGGATAGGCAGTGAGTGGCAATGTAGGATGGAGAAAAGAACCCCGGGGTGGTCAGCATGGGGAGGTCAGGGAACATGCAGTGGCAATGTAGGATAGGTTTCTGAAAAACATCGCGGGGTGGTGGGCATTGTATGGGTGTGTGTTACATTATATTCACTAGTAGGAGTGAGAAAAACATCACGGGGTGGTGCGCATTGTAAGGGTGTGTGTTACATTACATTCACTAGTAGGATTGAGAAAAACATCACGGGGTGGTGTGAATCGGAGGGTCTGAATTAGGATAGGCAGTGAGTGGCAATGTAGGATGGAGAAAAGCACCGCGGGGTGGTCAGCATGGGGAGCTCAGGGAACATGCAGTGGCAATGTAGGATAGGTTTCTAAAAAACATCGCAGGGTGGTGCGAATTGTATGGGTGTGTGTTACATTATATTCAGTTGTAGGAGTGAGAAAAACATCACAGGGTGGTGCGCATTGTATGGGTGTGTGTTACATGACATTCACTAGTAGGAGTGAGAAAAACATCACGGGGTGGTGTGAATCGGAGGGTCTGAATTAGGATAGGCATTGAGTGGCAATGTAGGATGGAGAAAAGCACCGCGGGGTCGTCAGCATAGGGAGGTCAGGGAACATGCAGTGGCAATGTAGGATAGGTTTCTGAAAAACATCGCGGGGTGGTGCGCATTGTATAGGTGTGTGTTACATTAAATTCACTAGTAGGAGTGAGAAAAACATCACGGGGTGGTGTGAATCGGAGGGTGTGAATTAGGATAAGCAGTGAGTGGCAATGTAGGATGGAGAAAAGCACCACGGGGTGGTCAGCATGGGGAGGTCAGGGAACATGCAGTGGCAATGTAGGATAGGTTTCTGAAAAACATCGCGGGGTGGTGGGCATTTTATGGGTGTGTGTTACATTACATTCACTAGTAGGAGTGAGAAAAACATCACGGGGAGGTGCGCATTGTAAGGGTGTGTGTTACATTACATTCACTAGTAGGAGTGAGAAAAACATCACGGGGTGGTGTGAATCTGAGGGTCTGAATTAGGATAGGCAGTGAGTGGCAATGTAGGATGGAGAAAAGAACCGCGGGGTGGTCAGCATGGGGAGGTCAGGGAACATGCAGTGGCAATGTAGGATAGGTTTCTGAAAAACATCGCGGGGTGGTGCGCATTGTATGGGTGTGTGTTACATTGTATTCACTAGTAGGAGTGAGAAAAACATCACGGGGTGGTGCGCATTGTATAGGTGTGTGTTACATTACATTCACTAGTAGGAGTGAGAAAAACATCACGGGGTGGTGTGAATTGGAGGGTGTGAATTAGGATAAGCAGTGAGTGCCAATGTGGGATGGAGAAAAGAACTGCGGGGTGGTCACCATGGGGAGGTCAGGGAACATGCAGTGGCAATGTAGGATAGGTTTCTGAAACACATCGCGGGGTGGTGCGCATTGTATGGGTGTGTGTTACATTACATTCACTAGTAGCAGGGAGAAAAACATCACGGGGTGGTGTGAATCGGAGGGTCTGAATTAGGATAGGCAGTGAGTGGCAATGTAGGATGGAGAAAAGCACCGCGGGGTTGTCAGCATGGGGAGGTCAGGGAACATGCAGTGGCAATATTGGATAGGATTCAGAAAAACATCGCAGGGTAGTGCGCATTGTATGGGTGTGTGATACATTACATTCACTAGTAGGAGTGAGAAAAACATCACGGGGTGGTGTGAATCGGATGGTCTGAATTAGGATAGGCAGTGAGTGGCAATGTAGGATGGAGAAAACCACCGCGGGGTGGTCAGCATGGGGAGGTCACGGAACATGCCGTGGCAATGTAGGATATGTTTCTGAAAAACATCGCGGGGTGGTGCGCATTGTATGGGTGTGTGTTACATTACATTCACTAGTAGGAGTGAGAAAAACACGGGGTGGTGCGCATTGTATGCGTGTGTGTTACATTACATTCACTAGTAGGAGTGAGAAAAACATCACGGGGTGGTGCGCATTGTTGGGTGTGTGTTACATTACATTAAGTATTAGGAGTGAGAAAAACATCACGGGGTGGTGTGAATCAGAGGTTCTGAATTAAGATAGGCAGTGAGTGGCAATGTAGGATCGAGAAAAGCACCGCGGGGTGGTCAGCATGGGGAGGTCAGGGAACATGCAGTGGCAATGTAGGATAGGTTTCTGAAAAACATCTTGGGGTGGTGGGCATTGTATGGGTGTGTGTTACATTACATTCAAAGTAGGAGTAAGAAAAACATCGCGGGGTGGTGCGCATTGTATGGGGGTGTGTTACATTATATTCACTAGTAGGAGTGAGAAAAACATCACGGGGTAAAGGGAATCGGATGGTCTGAATTAGAATAGGCAGTGAGTGGCAATGTAGGATGCAGAAAAGCACCGCGGGGTGGTCAGCATGGGGAGATCAGGGAACATGCAGTGGCAATGTAGGATAGGTTTCTGAAAAACATCGCGGGGTGGTGCGCATTGTATGGGTGTGTGTTACATTACATTCACTAGTAGGAGTGAGAAAAACATCCCGGGGTGGTGCGCATTGTATGGGTGTGTGTTACATTACATTAAGTATTAGGAGTGAGAAAAACATCACGGGGTGGTGCGCATTTTATGGGTGTGTGTTACATTACATTCACCAGTAGGAGTGAGAAAAACATCACGGAATGGTGTGAATCAGAGGGTCTGAATTAAGATAGGCAGTGAGTGGCAATGTAGGATGGAGAAAAGCACCGCGGGGTGGTCAGCATGGGGAGGTCAGGGAACAGGCAGTGGCAATGTAGGATAGGTTTCTGAAAAACATCGGGGGGTGGTGCGCATTGTATGGGTGTGTGTTACATTACATTCACTAGTAGGAGTGAGAAAAACATCACGGGGTGGTGTGAATCGGAGGGTCTGAATTAGGATAGGCAGTGTGTGGCAATGTAGGATGGAGAAAAGCACCGCGGGGTGGTCAGCATGGGGAGGTCAGGGAACATGCAGTGGCAATGTAGGATAGGTTTCTGAAAAACATCTTGGGGTGGTGGGCATTGTATGGGTGTGTGTTACATTATATTCACTAGTAGGAGTGAGAAAAGCATCACGGGCTGGTGCGCATTGTAAGGGTGTGTGTTACATTACATTCACTAGTAGGATTGAGAAAAACATCACGGGGTGGTGTGAATCGGAGGGTCTGAATTAGGATAGGCAGTGAGTGGCAATGTAGGATGGAGAAAAGCACCGAGGGGTGGTCAGCATGGGGAGGTCAGGAAATATGCATTGGCAATGTAGGATAGGTTTCTGAAAAAAAAAAGTGGGCTGGTGCGCATTGTAAGGGTTTCTTACAGGCCATTCACTAGTAGGAGTGAGAAAAACATCACGGGGTGGTGCGCATTGTATGGGTGTGTGTTACATTACATTCACTAGTAGGATTGAGAAAAACATCACGGGGTGGTGTGAATCGGAGGGTCTGAATTAGGATAGGCAGTGAGTGGCAATGTAGGATGGAGAAAAGCACCGAGGGGTGGTCAGCATGGGGAGCTCAGGGAACATGCAGTGGCAATGTAGGATAGGTTTCTAAAAAACATCGCAGGGTGGTGCGAATTGTATGGGTGTGTGTTACATTATATTCAGTAGTAGGAGTGAGAAAAACATCACAGGGTGGTGCGCATTGTATGGGTGTGAGTTACATGACATTCACTAGTAGGAGTGAGAAAAACATCACGGGGTGGTGTGAATCGGAGGGTCTTAATTAGGATAGGCATTGAGTGGCAATGTAGGATGGAGAAAAGCACCGCGGGGTGGTCAGCATAGGGAGGTCAGGGAACATGCAGTGGCAATGTAGGATAGGTTTCTGAAAAACATCGCGGGGTGGTGCGCATTGTATTTGTGTGTGTTACATTACATTCACTAGTAGGAGTGAGAAAAACATCACGGGGTGTTGCGCATTGTATGGGTGTGTGTTACATTACATTCACTAGTAGGAGTGAGAAAAAACATCACGGGGTGGTGCGCATTGTATGGGTGTGTGTTACATTACATTCACTAGTAGGAGTGAGAAAAACATCACGGGGTGGTTCGCATTGTATGCGTGTGCGTTACATTACATTCACTAGTAGGAGTGAGAAAAACATCACGGGGTGGTGCGCATTGAATGGGTGTGTGTTACATTACATTCACTAGTAGGAGTGAGAAAAACATCACGGGGTGGTGCGCATTGTATGGGAGTGTGTTACATTACATTCACTAGTAGGAGTGAGAAAAACATCACGGGGTGGTGTGAATCGGAGAGTCTGAATTAGGATAGGCAGTGAGTGGCAATGTAGGATGGAGAAAAGCACCGCGGGGTGGTCAGCATGGAGAGGTCAGGGAACATGCAGTGGCAATGTAGGATAGGTTTCTGAAAAATATCCCGGGGTGGTGCGCATTGTATGGGTGTGTGTTACATTACATTCACTAGTAGGAGTGAGAAAAACTTCACGGGGTGGTGTGAATCAGAGGGTCTGAATTAGGATAGGCAGTGAGTGGCAATGTAGGATGCAGAAAAGCACCGCGGGTTGGTCAGCATGTGGAGATCAGGAAACATGCAGTGGCAATTTAGGATAGGTTTCTGAAAAACATCGCGGGGTGGTGCGCATTGTATGGGTGTGTGTTACATTACATTCACTAGTAGGAGTGAGAAAAACATCACGGGGTGGTGTGAATCGGATGGTCTGAATTAGGATAGGCAGTGAGTGGCAATGTAGGATGGAGAAAAGCACCGCCGGGTTGTCAGCATGGGGAGGTCAGGGAACATGCAGTGGCAATATTGGATAGGATTCTGAAAAACATCGCAGGGTAGTGCGCATTGTATGGGTGTGTGATACATTACATTCACTAGTAGGAGTGAGAAAAACATCACGGTGTGGTGTGAATCGGATGGTCTGAATTAGGATAGGCAGTGAGTGGCAATGTAGGATGGAGAAAACCACCGCGGAGTGGTCAGCATGGGGAGGTCACGGAACATGCCGTGGCAATGTAGGATAGGTTTCTGAAAAACATCGCGGGGTGGTGCGCATTGTATGGGTGTGTGTTACATTACATTCACTAGTAGGAGTGAGAAAAACACGGGGTGGTGCGCATTTTATGCGTGTGTGTTACATTACATTGACTAGTAGGAGTGAGAAAAACATCACGGGGTGGTGCGCATTGTATGGGTGTGTGTTACATTACATTAAGTATTAGGAGTGAGAAAAACATCACGGGGTGGTGTGAATCAGAGGGTCTGAATTAAGATAGTCAGTGAGTGGCAATGTAGGATGGAGAAAAGCACCGCGGGGTGGTCAGCATGGGGAGGTCAGGGAACATGCAGTGGCAATGTAGGATAGGTTTCTGAAAAACATCTTGGGGTGGTGGGCATTGTATGGGTGTGTGTTACATTATATTCACTAGTAGGAGTGAGAAAAACATCACGGGGTGGTGCGCATTGTAATGGTGTGTGTTACATTACATTCACTAGTAGGATTGAGAAAAACATCACGGGGTGGTGTGAATCGGAGGGTCTGAATTAGGATAGGCAGTGAGTGGCAATGTAGGAAGGAGAAAAGCACCGCGGGGTGGTCAGCATGCGGAGCTCAGGGAACATGCAGTGGCAATGTAGGATAGGATTCTGAAAAACATCGCAGGGTGGTTCGCATTGTATGGGTGTGTGTTACATTATATTCAGTAGTAGGAGTGAGAAAAACATCACGGGGTGGTGCGCATTGTATGGGTGTGTGTTACATGACATTCACTAGTAGGAGTGAGAAAAACATCACGGGGTGGTGTGAATCGGAGGGTCTGAATTAGGAAAGGCATTGAGTGGCAATGTACGATGGAGAAAAGCACCGCGGGGTGGTCAGCATGGGGAGGTCAGGGAACAGGCAGTGGCAATGTAGGATAGGTTTCTGAAAAACATCGCGGGGTGGTGCGCATTGTATGGGTGTGTGTTACATTACATTCACTAGTAGGAGTGAGAAAAACATCACGGGGTGGTGTGAATCAGAGGGTCTGAATTAGGATAGGCAGTGTGTGGCAATGTAGGATGGAGAAAAGCTCCGCGGGGTGGTCAGCATGGGGAGGTCAGGGAACATGCAGTGGCAATGTAGGATAGGTTTCTGAAAAACATCTTGGGGTGGTGGGCATTGTATGGGTGTGTGTTACATTATATTCACTAGTAGGAGTGAGAAAAACATCACGGGGTGGTGCGCATTGTAAGGGTGTGTGTTACATTACATTCACTAGTAGGATTGAGAAAAACATCACGGGGTGGTGTGAATCGGAGGGTCTGAATTAGGATAGGCAGTGAGTGGCAATGTAGGATGGAGAAAAGCACCGCGGGGTGGTCAGCATGGGGAGCTCAGGGAACATGCAGTGGCAATGTAGGATAGGTTTCTAAAAAACATCGCAGGGTGGTGCGAATTGTATGGGTGTGTGTTACATTATATTCAGTAGTAGGAGTGAGAAAAACATCACAGGGTGGTGCGCATTGTATGGGTGTGTGTTACATGACATTCACTAGTAGGAGTGAGAAAAACATCACGGGGTGGTGTGAATCGGAGGGTCTGAATTAGGATAGGCATTGAGTGGCAATGTAGGATGGAGAAAAGCACCGCGGGGTGGTCAGCATAGGGAGGTCAGGGAACATGCAGTGGCAATGTAGGATAGGTTTCTGAAAAACATCGCGGGGTGGTGCGCATTGTATAGGTGTGTGTTACATTAAATTCACTAGTAGGAGTGAGAAAAACATCACGGGGTGGTGTGAATCGGAGGGTGTGAATTAGGATAAGCCGTGAGTGGCAATGTAGGATGGAGAAAAGCACCACGGGGTGGTCAGCATGCGGAGGTCAGGGAACATGCAGTGGCAATGTAGGATAGGTTTCTGAAAAACATCGCGGGGTGGTGGGCATTTTATGGGTGTGTGTTACATTACATTCACTAGTAGGAGTGAGAAAAACATCACGGGGTGGTGCGCATTGTAAGGGTGTGTGTTACATTACATTCACTAGTAGGAGTGAGAAAAACATCACGGGGTGGTGTGAATCTGAGGGTCTGAATTAGGATAGGCAGTGAGTGGCAATGTAGGATGGAGAAAAGCACCGCGGGGTGGTCAGCATGGGGAGGTCAGGGAACATGCAGTGGCAATGTAGGATAGGTTTCTGAAAAGCATCGCGGGTTGGTGCGCATTGTATGGGTGTGTGTTACATTATATTCACTAGTAGGAGTGAGAAAAACATCACGGGGTGGTGCGCATTGTATGGGGGTGTGTTACATTACATTAAGTATTAGGAGTGAGAAAAACATCACGGGGTGGTGTGAATCAGAGGGTCTGAATTAAGATAGGCAGTGAGTGGCAATGTAGGATGGAGAAAAGCACCGCGGGGTGGTCAGCATGGGGAGGTCAGGGAACATGCAGTGGCAATGTAGGATAGGTTTCTGAAAAACATCTTGGGGTGGTGGGCATTGTATGGGTGTGTGTTACATTATATTCACTAGTAGGAGTGAGAAAAACATCACGGGGTGGTGCGCATTGTAATGGTGTGTGTTACATTACATTCACTAGTAGGATTGAGAAAAACATCACGGGGTGGTGTGAATCGGAGGGTCTGAATTAGGATAGGCAGTGAGTGGCAATGTAGGATGGAGAAAAGCACCGCGGGGTGGTCAGCATGCGGAGCTCAGGGAACATGCAGTAGCAATGTAGGATAGGATTCTGAAAAACATCGCAGGGTGGTTCACATTGTATGGGTGTGTGTTACTTTATATTCAGTAGTAGAAGTGAGAAAAACATCACGGGGTGGTGCGCATTGTATGGGTGTGTGTTACATGACATTCACTAGTAGGAGTGAGAAAAACATCACGGGGTGGTGTGAATCGGAGGGTCTGAATTAGGAAAGGCATTGAGTGGCAATGTACGATGGAGAAAAGCACCGCGGGGTGGTCAGCATGGGGAGGTCAGGGAACAGGCAGTGGCAATGTAGGATAGGTTTCTGAAAAACATCGCGGGGTGGGGCGCATTGTATGGGTGTGTGTTACATTATATTCACTAGTAGGAGTGAGAAAAACATCACGGGGTGGTGCGCATTGAAATGGTGTGTGTTACATAACATTCACTAGTAGGATTGAGAAAAACATCACGGGGTGGTGTGAATCGGAGGGTCTGAATTAGGTTAGGCAGTGAGTGGCAATGTAGGATGGAGAAAAGCACCGCGGGGTGGTCAGCATGCGGAGCTCAGGGAACATGCAGTGGCAATGTAGGATAGGATTCTGAAAAACATCGCAGGGTGGTTCGCATTGTATGGGTGTGTGTTACATTATATTCAGTAGTAGGAGTGAGAAAAACATCACGTGGTGGTGCGCATTGTATGGGTGTGTGTTACATGACATTCACTAGTAGGAGTGAGAAAAACATCACGGGGTGGTGTGAATCGGAGAGTCTGAATTAGGATAGGCAGTGAGTGGCAATGTAGGATGGAGAAAAGCACCGCGGGGTGGTCAGCATGGAGAGGTCAGGGAACATGCAGTGGCAATGTAGGATAGGTTTCTGAAAAATATCCCGGGGTGGTGCGCATTGTATGGGTGTGTGTTACATTACATTCACTAGTAGGAGTGAGAAAAACTTCACGGGGTGGTGTGAATCAGAGGGTCTGAATTAGGATAGGCAGTGAGTGGCAATGTAGGATGCAGAAAAGCACCGCGGGTTGGTCAGCATGTGGAGATCAGGAAACATGCAGTGGCAATTTAGGATAGGTTTCTGAAAAACATCGCGGGGTGGTGCGCATTGTATGGGTGTGTGTTACATTACATTCACTAGTAGGAGTGAGAAAAACATCACGGGGTGGTGTGAATCGGATGGTCTGAATTAGGATAGGCAGTGAGTGGCAATGTAGGATGGAGAAAAGCACCGCCGGGTTGTCAGCATGGGGAGGTCAGGGAACATGCAGTGGCAATATTGGATAGGATTCTGAAAAACATCGCAGGGTAGTGCGCATTGTATGGGTGTGTGATACATTACATTCACTAGTAGGAGTGAGAAAAACATCACGGTGTGGTGTGAATCGGATGGTCTGAATTAGGATAGGCAGTGAGTGGCAATGTAGGATGGAGAAAACCACCGCGGAGTGGTCAGCATGGGGAGGTCACGGAACATGCCGTGGCAATGTAGGATAGGTTTCTGAAAAACATCGCGGGGTGGTGCGCATTGTATGGGTGTGTGTTACATTACATTCACTAGTAGGAGTGAGAAAAACACGGGGTGGTGCGCATTTTATGCGTGTGTGTTACATTACATTGACTAGTAGGAGTGAGAAAAACATCACGGGGTGGTGCGCATTGTATGGGTGTGTGTTACATTACATTAAGTATTAGGAGTGAGAAAAACATCACGGGGTGGTGTGAATCAGAGGGTCTGAATTAAGATAGTCAGTGAGTGGCAATGTAGGATGGAGAAAAGCACCGCGGGGTGGTCAGCATGGGGAGGTCAGGGAACATGCAGTGGCAATGTAGGATAGGTTTCTGAAAAACATCTTGGGGTGGTGGGCATTGTATGGGTGTGTGTTACATTATATTCACTAGTAGGAGTGAGAAAAACATCACGGGGTGGTGCGCATTGTAATGGTGTGTGTTACATTACATTCACTAGTAGGATTGAGAAAAACATCACGGGGTGGTGTGAATCGGAGGGTCTGAATTAGGATAGGCAGTGAGTGGCAATGTAGGAAGGAGAAAAGCACCGCGGGGTGGTCAGCATGCGGAGCTCAGGGAACATGCAGTGGCAATGTAGGATAGGATTCTGAAAAACATCGCAGGGTGGTTCGCATTGTATGGGTGTGTGTTACATTATATTCAGTAGTAGGAGTGAGAAAAACATCACGGGGTGGTGCGCATTGTATGGGTGTGTGTTACATGACATTCACTAGTAGGAGTGAGAAAAACATCACGGGGTGGTGTGAATCGGAGGGTCTGAATTAGGAAAGGCATTGAGTGGCAATGTACGATGGAGAAAAGCACCGCGGGGTGGTCAGCATGGGGAGGTCAGGGAACAGGCAGTGGCAATGTAGGATAGGTTTCTGAAAAACATCGCGGGGTGGTGCGCATTGTATGGGTGTGTGTTACATTACATTCACTAGTAGGAGTGAGAAAAACATCACGGGGTGGTGTGAATCAGAGGGTCTGAATTAGGATAGGCAGTGTGTGGCAATGTAGGATGGAGAAAAGCTCCGCGGGGTGGTCAGCATGGGGAGGTCAGGGAACATGCAGTGGCAATGTAGGATAGGTTTCTGAAAAACATCTTGGGGTGGTGGGCATTGTATGGGTGTGTGTTACATTATATTCACTAGTAGGAGTGAGAAAAACATCACGGGGTGGTGCGCATTGTAAGGGTGTGTGTTACATTACATTCACTAGTAGGATTGAGAAAAACATCACGGGGTGGTGTGAATCGGAGGGTCTGAATTAGGATAGGCAGTGAGTGGCAATGTAGGATGGAGAAAAGCACCGCGGGGTGGTCAGCATGGGGAGCTCAGGGAACATGCAGTGGCAATGTAGGATAGGTTTCTAAAAAACATCGCAGGGTGGTGCGAATTGTATGGGTGTGTGTTACATTATATTCAGTAGTAGGAGTGAGAAAAACATCACAGGGTGGTGCGCATTGTATGGGTGTGTGTTACATGACATTCACTAGTAGGAGTGAGAAAAACATCACGGGGTGGTGTGAATCGGAGGGTCTGAATTAGGATAGGCATTGAGTGGCAATGTAGGATGGAGAAAAGCACCGCGGGGTGGTCAGCATAGGGAGGTCAGGGAACATGCAGTGGCAATGTAGGATAGGTTTCTGAAAAACATCGCGGGGTGGTGCGCATTGTATAGGTGTGTGTTACATTAAATTCACTAGTAGGAGTGAGAAAAACATCACGGGGTGGTGTGAATCGGAGGGTGTGAATTAGGATAAGCCGTGAGTGGCAATGTAGGATGGAGAAAAGCACCACGGGGTGGTCAGCATGCGGAGGTCAGGGAACATGCAGTGGCAATGTAGGATAGGTTTCTGAAAAACATCGCGGGGTGGTGGGCATTTTATGGGTGTGTGTTACATTACATTCACTAGTAGGAGTGAGAAAAACATCACGGGGTGGTGCGCATTGTAAGGGTGTGTGTTACATTACATTCACTAGTAGGAGTGAGAAAAACATCACGGGGTGGTGTGAATCTGAGGGTCTGAATTAGGATAGGCAGTGAGTGGCAATGTAGGATGGAGAAAAGCACCGCGGGGTGGTCAGCATGGGGAGGTCAGGGAACATGCAGTGGCAATGTAGGATAGGTTTCTGAAAAGCATCGCGGGTTGGTGCGCATTGTATGGGTGTGTGTTACATTATATTCACTAGTAGGAGTGAGAAAAACATCACGGGGTGGTGCGCATTGTATGGGGGTGTGTTACATTACATTAAGTATTAGGAGTGAGAAAAACATCACGGGGTGGTGTGAATCAGAGGGTCTGAATTAAGATAGGCAGTGAGTGGCAATGTAGGATGGAGAAAAGCACCGCGGGGTGGTCAGCATGGGGAGGTCAGGGAACATGCAGTGGCAATGTAGGATAGGTTTCTGAAAAACATCTTGGGGTGGTGGGCATTGTATGGGTGTGTGTTACATTATATTCACTAGTAGGAGTGAGAAAAACATCACGGGGTGGTGCGCATTGTAATGGTGTGTGTTACATTACATTCACTAGTAGGATTGAGAAAAACATCACGGGGTGGTGTGAATCGGAGGGTCTGAATTAGGATAGGCAGTGAGTGGCAATGTAGGATGGAGAAAAGCACCGCGGGGTGGTCAGCATGCGGAGCTCAGGGAACATGCAGTAGCAATGTAGGATAGGATTCTGAAAAACATCGCAGGGTGGTTCACATTGTATGGGTGTGTGTTACTTTATATTCAGTAGTAGAAGTGAGAAAAACATCACGGGGTGGTGCGCATTGTATGGGTGTGTGTTACATGACATTCACTAGTAGGAGTGAGAAAAACATCACGGGGTGGTGTGAATCGGAGGGTCTGAATTAGGAAAGGCATTGAGTGGCAATGTACGATGGAGAAAAGCACCGCGGGGTGGTCAGCATGGGGAGGTCAGGGAACAGGCAGTGGCAATGTAGGATAGGTTTCTGAAAAACATCGCGGGGTGGGGCGCATTGTATGGGTGTGTGTTACATTATATTCACTAGTAGGAGTGAGAAAAACATCACGGGGTGGTGCGCATTGAAATGGTGTGTGTTACATAACATTCACTAGTAGGATTGAGAAAAACATCACGGGGTGGTGTGAATCGGAGGGTCTGAATTAGGTTAGGCAGTGAGTGGCAATGTAGGATGGAGAAAAGCACCGCGGGGTGGTCAGCATGCGGAGCTCAGGGAACATGCAGTGGCAATGTAGGATAGGATTCTGAAAAACATCGCAGGGTGGTTCGCATTGTATGGGTGTGTGTTACATTATATTCAGTAGTAGGAGTGAGAAAAACATCACGTGGTGGTGCGCATTGTATGGGTGTGTGTTACATGACATTCACTAGTAGGAGTGAGAAAAACATCACGGGGTGGTGTGAATCGGAGGGTCTGAATTAGGAAAGGCATTGAGTGGCAATGTAGGATGGAGAAAAGCACCGCGGGGTGGTGAGCATAGGGAGGTCAGGGAACATGTAGTGGCAATGTAGGATAGGTTTCTGAAAAACATCGCGGGGTGGTGCGCATTATATAGGTGTGTGTTACATTACATTCACTAGTAGGA
Source organism: Cavia porcellus (assembly GCF_034190915.1). NCBI lineage: Eukaryota > Metazoa > Chordata > Mammalia > Rodentia > Caviidae > Cavia > Cavia porcellus. The sequence continues at coordinate 33,139 of NW_026947555.1, forward strand.
GTGAGAAAAACATCACGGGGTGGTGTGAATCGGAGGGTCTGAATTAGGATAGGCAGTGAGTGGCAATGTAGGATGGATAAAAGTACCGCGGGGTGGTCAGCATGGGGAGGTCAGGGAACATGCAGTGGCAATGTAGGATAGGTTTCTGAAAAACATCGTGGGGTGGTGGGCATTGTATGGGTGTGTGTTACATTACATTCACAATAGGAGTGAGAAAAACATCACGGGGTGGTGCGCATTGTAAGGGTGTGTGTTACATTACATTCACTAGTAGGAGTGAGAAAAACATCACCGGGTGGTGTGAATCTGAGGGTCTGAATTAGGATAGGCAGTGAGTGGCAATGTAGGATGGAGAAAAGCACCGCGGGGTGGTCAGCATGGGGAGGTCAGGGAACATGCAGTGGCAATGTAGGATAGGTTTCTGAAAAACATCGCAGGGTGGTGCGCATTGTATGTGTGTGTGTTACATTATATTCACTAGTAGGAGTGAGAAAAACATCACGGGGTGGTGCGCATTGTATAGGTGTGTGTTACATTACATTCACTAGTAGGAGTGAGAAAAACATCACGGGGTGGTGTGAATTGGAGGGTGTGAATTAGGATAAGCAGTTAGTGCCAATGTAGGATGGAGAAAAGAACTGCGGGGTGGTCACCATGGGGAGGTCAGGGAACATGCAGTGGCAATGTAGGATAGGTTTCTGAAACACATCGCGGGGTAGTGTGCATTGTATGGGTGTGTGTTACATTACATTCACTAGTAGCAGGGAGAAAAACATCACGGGGTGGTGTGAATCGGAGGGTCTGAATTAGGATAGGCAGTGAGTGGCAATGTAGGATGGAGAAAACCACCGCGGGGTGGTCAGCATGGGGAGGTCACGGAACATGCTGTGACAATGTAGGATAGGTTTCTGAAAAACATCGCGGGGTGTTGCGCATTGTATGGGTGTGTGTTACATTACATTCACTAGTAGGAGTGAGAAAAACACGGGGTGGTGCGCATTGTATGCGTGTGTGTTACATTACATTCACTAGTAGGAGTGAGAAAAACATCACGGGGTGGTGCGCATTGTATGGGGGTGTGTTACATTACATTAAGTATTAGGAGTGAGAAAAACATCACGGGGTGGTGTGAATCAGTGGGTCTGAATTAAGATAGGCAGTGAGTGGCAATGTAGGATGGAGAAAAGCACCGCGGGGTGGTCAGCATGGGGAGGTCAGGGAACAGGCAGTGGCAATGTAGGATAGGTTTCTGAAAAACATCTTGGGGTGGTGGGCATTGTATGGGTGTGTGTTACATTATATTCACTAGTAGGAGTGAGAAAAACATCACGGGGTGGTGCGCATTGTAATGGTGTGTGTTACATTACATTCACTAGTAGGATTGAGAAAAACATCACGGGGTGGTGTGAATCGGAGGGTCTGAATTAGGATAGGCAGTGAGTGGCAATGTAGGATGGAGAAAAGCACCGCGGGGTGGTCAGCATGCGGAGCTCAGGGAACATGCAGTGGCAATGTAGGATAGGATTCTGAAAAACATCGCAGGGTGGTTCACATTGTATGGGTGTGTGTTACTTTATATTCAGTAGTAGGAGTGAGAAAAACATCACGGGGTGGTGCGCATTGTATGGGTGTGTGTTACATGACATTCACTAGTAGGAGTGAGAAAAACATCACGGGGTGGTGTGAATCGGAGGGTCTGAATTAGGAAAGGCATTGAGTGGCAATGTACGATGGAGAAAAGCACCGCGGGGTGGTCAGCATGGGGAGGTCAGGGAACAGGCAGTGGCAATGTAGGATAGGTTTCTGAAAAACATCGCGGGGTGGGGCGCATTGTATGGGTGTGTGTTACATTACATTCACTAGTAGGAGTGAGAAAAACATCACGGGGTGGTGTGAATCAGCGGGTCTGAATTAGGATAGGCAGTGTGTGGCAATGTAGGATGGAGAAAAGCTCCGCGGGGTGGTCAGCATGGGGAGGTCAGGGAACATGCAGTGGCAATGTAGGATAGGTTTCTGAAAAACATCTTGGGGTGGTGGGCATTGTATGGGTGTGTGTTACATTATATTCACTAGTAGGAGTGAGAAAAACATCACGGGGTGGTGCGCATTGAAATGGTGTGTGTTACATTACATTCACTAGTAGGATTGAGAAAAACATCACGGGGTGGTGTGAATCGGAGGGTCTGAATTAGGATAGGCAGTGAGTGGCAATGTAGGATGGAGAAAAGCACCGCGGGGTGGTCAGCATGCGGAGCTCAGGGAACATGCAGTGGCAATGTAGGATAGGATTCTGAAAAACATCGCAGGGTGGTTCGCATTGTATGGGTGTGTGTTACATTATATTCAGTAGTAGGAGTGAGAAAAACATCACGGGGTGGTGCGCATTGTATGGGTGTGTGTTACATGACATTCACTAGTAGGAGTGAGAAAAACATCACGGGGTGGTGTGAATCAGAGGGTCTGAATTAGGAAAGGCATTGAGTGGCAATGTAGGATGGAGAAAAGCACCGCGGGGTGGTCAGCATAGGGAGGTCAGGGAACATGCAGTGGCAATGTAGGATAGGTTTCTGAAAAACATCGCGGGGTGGTGCGCATTATATAGGTGTGTGTTACATTACATTCACTAGTAGGAGTGAGAAAAACATCACGGGGTGGTGTGAATCGGAGGGTGTGAATTAGGATAAGCAGTGAGTGGCAATGTAGGATGGAGAAAAGCACCACGGGGTGGTCAGCATGGGGAGGTCAGGGAACATGCAGTGGCAATGTAGGATAGGTTTCTGAAAAACATCGCGGGGTGGTGGGCATTTTATGGGTGTGTGTTACATTACATTCACTAGTAGTTGTGAGAAATACATCACGGGGTCGTGCGCATTGTAAGGGTGTGTGTTACATTACATTCACTAGTAGGAGTGAGAAAAACATCACGGGGTGGTGTGAATCGGAGGGTGTGAATTAGGATAAGCAGTGAGTGGCAATGTAGGATGGAAAAAAGCACCGCGGGGTGGTCAGCATAGGGAGGTCAGGGAACATGCAGTGGCAATGTAGGATAGGTTTCTGAAAAACATCGCGGGGTGGTGCGCATTGTATAGGTGTGTGTAACATTACATTCACTAGTAGGAGTGAGAAAAACATCACGGGGTGGTGTGAATCGGAGGGTGTGAATTAGGATAAGCAGTGAGTGGCAATGTAGGATGGAGAAAAGCACCACGGGGTGGTCAGCATGGGGAGGTCAAGGAACATGCAGTGGCAATGGAGGATAGGTTTCTGAAAAACATCGCGGGGTGGTGGGCATTTTATGGGTGTGTGTTACATTACATTCACTAGTAGGAGTGAGAAAAACATCACGGGGTGGTGTGAATCGGAGGGTCTGAATTAGGATAGGCAGTGAGTGGCAATGTAGGATGGATAAAAGCACCGCGGGGTGGTCAGCATGGGGAGGTCAGGGAACATGCAGTGGCAATGTAAGATAGGTTTCTGAAAAACATCGTGGGGTGGTGGGCATTGTATGGGTGTGTGTTACATTACATTCACTAGTAGGAGTGAGAAAAACATCACGGGGTGGTGCGCATTGTAAGGGTGTGTGTTACATTACATTCACTAGTAGGAGTGAGAAAAACATCACGGGATGGTGTGAATCGGAGTGTCTGAATTAGGATAGGCATTGAGTGGCAATGTAGGATGGAGAAAAGCACCGCGGGGTGGTCAGCATGGGGAGGTCAGGGAACAAGCAGTGGCAACGTAGGATAGGTTTCTGAAAAACATCGCAGGGTGGTGCGCATTGTATAGGTGTGTGTTACATTACATTCACTAGTAGGAGTGAGAAAAACATCACGGGGTGGTGCGCATTGTATGGGTGTGTGTTACATTACATTCACTAGTAGGAGTGAGAAAAGCATCAAGGGGTGGTGCGCATTGTATGGGTGTGTGTTACATTACATTCACTAGTGGGAGTGAGAAAAACATCACGGGGTGGTGCGCATTGTATGGGTGTGTGTTACATTACATTCACTAGTAGGAGTGAGAAAAACAAAACGGGGTGGTGCGCATTGTATGCGTGTGTGTTACATTACAATCACTAATAGGAGTGAGAAAAACATCACGGGGTGGTGCGCATTGTATGGGTGTGTGTTACATTACATTCACTAGTAGGAGTGAGAAAAACATCACGGGGTGGTGCGCATTGTATGGGTCTGTGTTACATTACATTCACTAGTAGGAGTGAGAAAATTATCACGGGGTGGTGTGAATCGGAGTGTCTGCATTAGGATAGGCAGTGAGTGGCAATGTAGGATGGAGAAAAGCACCGCGGGATTGTCAGCATGAGGAGGTCAGGGAACATGCAGTGGCAATGTAGGATAGGTTTCTGAAAAATATCGTGGGGTGGTGCGCATTGTATGGGTGTGTGTTACATTATATTCACTAGTAGGAGTGAGAAAGACATCACGGGTTGGTGTGAATCGGAGGGTCTGAATTAGGATAGGCATTGAGTGGCAATGTAGGATGGAGAAAAGCACCGCGGCGCGGTCAGCATGGGGAGGTTAGGGAACATGCAGTGGCAATGTAGGATAGGTTTCTGAAAAACATCGCGGGGTGGTGCGCATTGTATAGGTGTGTGTTACATTACATTCACTAGTAGGAGTGAGAAAAACATCACGGGGTGGTGTGAATCGGAGGGTGTGAATTAGGATAAGCAGTGAGTGGCAATGTAGGATGGAGAAAACCACTGCGGGGTGGTCACCATGGGGAGGTCAGGGAACATGCAGTGGCAATATAGGATAGGTTCCTGAAAAACATCGCGGGGTGGTGCGCATTGTATGGGTGTGTGTTACATTACATTCACTAATAGGAGTGAGAAAAACATCACGGGGTGGTTCGCATTGTATGCGTGTGCTTTACATTACATTCACTAGTAGGAGTGAGAAAAACATCACAGGGTGGTGCGCATTGAATGGGTGTGTGTTACATTACATTCACTAGTAGGAGTGAGAAAAACATCACAGGGTGGTGCGCATTGTATGGGACTGTGTTACATTACATTCATTAGTAGGAGTGAGAAAAACATCACGGGGTGGTGTGAATCGGAGGGTCTGAATTAGGATAGGCAGTGAGTGGCAATGTAGGATGGAGAAAAGCACCGTGGGGTGGTCAGCATGGGGAGGTCAGGGAACATGCAGTGGCAATGTAGGATAGGCTTCTGAAAAACATCCCGGGGTGGTGCGCATTGTATGGGTGTGTGTTACATTACATTCACTAGTAGGAGTGAGAAAAACTTCACGGGGTGGTGTGAATCGGAGGGTCTGAATTAGGATAGGCAGTGAGTGGCAATGTAGGATGCAGAAAAGCACCGCGGGGTGGTCAGCATGTGGAGATCAGGAAACATGCAGTGGCAATGTAGGATAGGTTTCTGAAAAACATCGCGGGGTGGTACGCATTGTATGGGTGTGTGTTACATTACATTCACTAGTAGGAGTGAGAAAAACATCACGGGGTGGTGTGAATCGGAGGGTCTGAATTAGGATAGTCAGTGAGTGGCAATGTAGGATGGAGAAAAGCACCGCGGGGTCGTCAGCATGGGGAGGTCAGGGAACATGCAGTGGCAATGTAGGATAGGTTTCTGAAAAACATCGTGGGGTGGTGGGCATTGTATGGGTGTGTGTTACATTACATTCACTAGTAGGAGTGAGAAAAACATCACGGGGTGGTGCGCATTGTATGGGTGTGTGTTACATTACGTTCACTAGTAGGAGTGAGAAAAACATCACGGGGTGGTGTGAATTGGAGGTTCTGAATTAGGATAGGCATTGAGTGGCCATGTAGGATGGAAAAAAGCACCGCGGGGTGGTCTGCATGGGGAGATCAGGGAACATGCAGTGGCAATGTAGGATAGGTTTCTGAAAAACATCGCGGGGTGGTGCACATTGTATAGGTGTGTGTTACATTACATTCACTAGTAGGAGTGAGAAAAACATAACGGGGTGGTGTGAATCGGAGGGTGTGAATTAGGATAAGCAGTGAGTGGCAATTTAGAATGGAGAAAAGAACCGCAGGTTGGTCAGCATGTGGAGGTCAGGGAACATGCAGTGGCAGTGTTGGATAGGTTTCTGAAAAACATCGCGGGGTGGTGCGCATTGTATGGGTGTGTGTTACATTACATTCACTAGTAGGAGTGAGAAAAACATCACGGGGTTGTGCGCATTGTATGGGTGTGTGTTACATTACGTTCACTAGTAGGAGTGAGAAAAACATCAGGGGGTGGTGCGCATTGTATGGGTGTGTGTTACATTACATTCACAAGTAGGAGTGAGAAAAAAATCACGGGGTGGTGCGCATTATATGGGTGTGTGTTACATTTCATTCACTAGTAGGAGTGAGAAAAACATCACGTGTTGGTCCGCATTGTATGCGTTTGTGTTACATTACATTCACAAGTAGGAGTGAGAAAAACATCACGGGGTGGTGCGCATTGTATGGGTGTGTGTTACATTACATTCACTAGTAGGAGTTCGAAAATCATCACGGGGTGGTGTGAATCGGAGGGTCTGAATTAGGATAGGCATTGAGTGGCAATGTAGGATGGAGAAAAGCACCGCGGGGTGGTCAGCATGGGGAGGTCAGGGAACATGCAGTGGCAATGTAGGATAGGTTTCTGAAAAACATCGCGGGGTGGTGCGCATTGTATGGGTGTGTGTTACATTACATTCACTAGTAGGAGTGACAAAAACATCACGGGTTGGTGCTCATTGTATGGGTGTGTGTTACATTACATTCACTAGTAGGAGTGAGAAAAGCATCACGGGGTGGTGCGCATTGTATGGGTGTGTGTTACATTACATTCACTAGTAGGAGTGAGAAAAACATCACGGGGTGGTGCGCATTGTATGGGTGTGTGTTACATTACATTCACTAGTAGGAGTGAAAAAAATATCACAGGGTGGTGTGAATCGGATTGTCTGCATTAGGATAGGCAGTGAGTGGCAATGTAGGATGGAGAAAAGCACCGCGGGGTGGTCAGCCTGGGGAGGTCAGGGAACATGCAGTGGCAATGTAGGATAGGTTTCTGAAAAACATCGTGGGGTGGTGCGCATTGTATACGTGTGTGTTACATTACATTCACTAGTAGGAGTGAGAAAAACATCACGGGGTGGTGTGAATCAGGGGGTGTGAATTAGGATAATCAGTGAGTGGCAATGTAGGATGGAGAAAAGCACTGCGGGGTGGTCACCATGGGGAGGTCAGGGAACATGCAGTGGCAATGTAGGATAGGTTTCTGAAAAACCTCGCGGGGTGGTGCGCATTGTATGGGTGTGTGTTACATTACATTCACTAGTAGGAGTGAGAAATACATCACGGGGTAGTGTGAATCGGATGGTCTGAATTAGGATAGGCAGTGAGTGGCAATGTAGGATGGAGAAAAGCACCGCGGGGTGGTCAGCATGGGGAGGTCACGAAACATGCAGTGGCAATGTAGGATAGGTTTCTCAAAAATATCGCAGGGTGGTGCGCATTATATGGGTGTGTGTTACATTACAATCACTAGTAGGAGTGAGAAAAACACGGGGTGGTGCGCATTGTATGGGTGTGTGTTACGTTACATTTACTAGTAGGAGTGAGAAAAACATCACGGGGTGGTGCCCATTTTATGGGTGTGTGTTACATTACATTCACTAGTAGAAGTGAGAAAAACATCATGGGGTGGTGTGAATCGGAGGGTCTGAATTAAGATAGGCAGTGAGTGGCAATGTAGGATGGAGAAAAGCACCGCTGGGTGGTCACCATGGGGAGGTCAGGGAACATGCAGTGGCAATGTAGGATAGGTTTCTGAAAAACATCGCGGGGTGGTGCGCATTTTATGGGTGTGTGTTACATTACATTCACTAGTAGGAGTGAGAAAAACATCACGGGGTGGTGTGAATCGGAGGGTCTGAATTAGGATAGGCTGTGAGTAGCAATTTAGGATGGAGAAAAGCACCGCGGGGTGGTGCGCATTGTATGGGTGTGTGTTACATTACATTCACTAGTAGGAGTGAGAAAAACATCACGGGGTGGTGCGCATTGTATGGGTGTGTGTTACATTACATTCACTAGTAGGAGTGAGAAAAACATCACGGGGTGGTGCGCATCGTATGCGTGTGTGTTACATTATATTCACTTGTAGGAGTGAGAAAAACATCACGGGGTGGTGTGAATCGGAGGGTCTGAATTAAGATAGGCAGTGAGTGGCAATGTAGGATGGAGAAAAGCACCGCTGGGTGGTCAGCATGGGGAGGTCAGGGAACATGCAGTGGCAATGTAGGATAGGTTTTTGAAAAACATCGTGGGGTGGTGGGCATTGTATGGGTGTGTGTTACCTTACATTCTGTAGTAGGAGTGAGAAAAACATCACGGGGTGGTGCGCATTGTAAGGGTGTGTGTTACATTACATTCACTAGTAGGAGTGAGAAAAACATCACGAGGTGGTGTGAATCGGAGGGTCTGAATTAGGATAGGCAGTGAGTGGCAATGTAGGATGGAGAAAAGCACCGCGGTGTGGTCAGCATGGGGAGGTCAGGGAACATGCAGTGGCAATGTATGATAGGTTTCTGAAAAACATCGCGGGGTGGTGCGCATTGTAAGGTGTGTGTTACATTATATTCACTAGTAGGAGTTAGAAAAACATCACGGGGTGGTGTGAATCAGAGGGTCTGAATTAGGATAGGCAGTAAGTGGCAATGTAGAATGGAGTAAAGCACCGCGGGTTGGTCACCATGGGGAGGTCAGGGACATGCTGTGGCAATGTAGGAAAGGTTTCTGAAAAACATCGCGGGATGGTGCGCATTGTATGGGTGTGGGTTACATTACATTCACTAGTAGGAGTGAGAAAAACATCACGGGGTGGAGCGCATTGTATGGGTGTGTGTTACATTACATTCACTAGTAGGAGAGAGAAAAACATCACGGGGTGGTGCGCATTGGATTGGTGGGTGTTACACTACATTCACTAGTAGGAGTGAGAAAAACATCACGGGGTGATGTCCATTGTATGGGTGTGTGTTACATTACATACACAAGTAGGAGTGAGAAAAAAATCACGGGGTGGTGCGCATTGTATGGGTGTGTGTTACATTTCATTCACTAGTAGGAGTGAGAAAAACATCACGTGTTGGTCCGCATTGTGTGCGTTTGTGTTACATTACATTCACTAGTAGGAGTGAGAAAAACATCACGGGGTGGTGCGCATTGTATGGGTGTGTGTTACATTACATTCACTAGTAGGAGTGAGAAAAACATAACGGGGTGGTGCGCATTGTATGGGTGTGTGTTACATTACATTCAATAGTAGGAGTGAGAAAAACATCACGAGGTGGTGTCAATCGGAGGGTCTGAATTAGGATAGGCAGTGAGTGGCAATGTAGGATGGAGAAAAGCACCGCGGGGTGGTCAGCATGGGGAGGTCAGGGAACATGCAGTGGCAATGTAGGATAGGTTTCTGAAAAACATCGCGGGGTGGTGCGCATTTTATGGGAGTGTGTTACATTACATTCACTAGTAGGAGTGAGAAAAACATCATGGGGTGGTGTGAATCGGAGGGTCTGCATTAGGATAGGCAGTGAGTTGCAATGTAGGATGGAGAAAAGCACCGCGGGGTGGTCAGCATGGGGAGGTCAGGTAACATGCAGTGGCAATGTAGGATAGGTTTCTGAAAAACATCCCGGAGTGGTGCGCGATGTATGGGTGTGTGTTACATTACATTCACTAGTAGGAGTGAGAAAAATATCACGGGGTGGTGCGCATTGTATGGGTGTGTGTTACATTACATTCACTAGTAGGAGTGAGAAAAACATCACGGGGTGGTGTGAATCGGAGGGTCTGAATTAGGATAGGCAGTGAGTGGCAATGTAGGATGGAGAAAAGCATGGCGGGGTGGTCAGCATGGGGAGGTCAGGGAACATACAGTGGCAATGTAGGATAGGTTTCTGAAAAACATCGCGGGGTGGTGCGCATTGTATGGGAGTGTGTTACATTACATTCACTAGTAGGAGTGAGAAAAACATCACGGGGTGGTGTGAATCGGAGGGTCTGAATTAGGATAGGCAGTGAGTTGCAATGTAGGATGGAGAAAAGCACCGCGGGGTGGTCAGCATGGGGAGGTCAGGTAACATGCAATGGCAATGTAGGATAGGTTTCTGAAAAACATCGCGGAGTGGTGCGCGTTGTATGGGTGTGTGTTACATTACATTCACTAGTAGGAGTGAGAAAAACATCACGGGGTGGTGCGCATTGTATGGGTGTGTGTTACATTACATTCACTAGTAGGAGTGAGAAAAACATCACGGGGTGGTGCGCATTGTATGGGTGTGTGTTACATTACATTCACTAGTAGGAGTGAGAAAAACATCACGAGGTGGTGTGAATCGGAGGGTCTGAATTAGGATAGGCAGTGAGTGGCAATGTAGGATGGAGAAAAGCACGGCGGGGTGGTCAGCATGGGGAGGTCAGGGAACATACAGTGGCAATGTAGGATAGGTTTCTGAAAAACATCGCGGTGTGGTGCGCATTATATGGGAGTGTGTTACATTACATTCACTAGTAGGAGTGAGAAAAACATCACGGGGTGGTGTGAATCGGAGGGTCTGAATTAGGATAGGCAGTGAGTTGCAATGTAGGATGGAGAAAAGCACCGCGGGGTGGTCAGCATGGGGAGGTCAGGTAACATGCAGTGGCAATGTAGGATAGGTTTCTGAAAAACATCGCGGAGTGGTGCGCGTTGTATGGGTGTGCGTTACATTACATTCACTAGTAGGAGTGAGAAAAACATCACGGGGTGGTGCGCATTGTATGGGTGTGTGTTACATTACATTCACTAGTAGGAGTGAGAAAAACATCACGGGGTGGTGTGAATCGGAGGGTCTGAATTAGGATAAGCAGTAAGTGGCAATGTAGGATGGAGAAAAGCACGGCGGGGTGGTCAGCATGGGGAGGTCAGGGAACATGCAGTGGCAATGTAGGACAGGTTTCTGAAAAACATCGCGGGGTGGTGCGCATTGTATGGGTGTGTGTTACATTACATTCACTAGTAGGAGTGAGAAAAACATCACGGGGTGGTGCGCATTGTATGGGTGTGTGTTACATTACATTCACTAGTAGGAGTGAGAAAAACATCACGGGGTGGTGCGCATTGTATGGGTTTGTGTTACATTACATTCACTAGTAGGAGTGAGAAAAACATCACGGGGTGGTGCGCATTGTATGGGTGTGTGTTACATTACATTCACTAGTAGGAGTGAGATAAACATCACGGGGTGATGTGCATTGTATGGGTGTGTGTTACATTACATTCACAAGTAGGAGTGAGAAAAAAATCACGGGGTGGTGCGTATTGTATGGGTGTGTGTTACATTTCATTCACTAGTAGGAGTGAGAAAAACATCACGTGTTGGTCCGCATTGTATGCGTTTGTGTTACATTACATTCACTAGTAGGAGTGAGAAAAACATCACGGGGTGGTGCGCATTGTATGGGTGTGTGTTACATTACATTCACTAGTAGGAGTGAGAAAAACATCGCGGGGTGGTGCGCATTGTATGGGTGTGTGTTACATTACATTCACTAGTAGGAGTGAGAAAAACATCACGAGGTGGTGTGAATCGGAGGGTCTGAATTAGGATAGGCAGTGAGTGGTAATGTAGGATGGAGAAAAGCACGGCGGGGTGGTCTGCATGGGGAGGTCAGGGAACATGCAGTGGCAATGTAGGATAGGTTTCTGAAAAACATCGTGGGGTGGTGCGCATTGTATGGGTGTGTGTTACATTACATTCACTAGTAGGAGTGAGAAAAACATCACGGGGTGGTGCGCATTGTATGGGTGTGTGTTACATTACATTCACTAGTAGGAGTGAGAAAAACATCACGGGGTGGTGCGCATTGTATGGGTGTGTGTTACATTACATTCACTAGTAGGAGTGAGAAAAACATCATGGGGTGGTGTGAATCGGAGGGTCTGAATTAGGATAGGCAGTGAGTTGCAATGTAGGATGGAGAAAAGCACCGCGGGGTGGTCAGCATGGGGAGGTCAGGTAACATGCAGTGGCAATGTAGGATAGGTTTCTGAAAAACATCCCGGAGTGGTGCGCGTTGTATGGGTGTGTGTTACATTACATTCACTAGTAGGAGTGAGAAAAACATCACGGGGTGGTGCGCATTGTATGGGTGTGTGTTACATTACATTCACTAGTAGGAGTGAGAAAAACATCATGGGGTGGTGCGCATTGTATGTGTGTGTGTTACATTACATTCACTAGTAGGAGTGAGAAAAACATCACGGGGTGGTGCGCATCGTATGCGTGTGTGTTACATTACATTCACTTGTAGGAGTGAGAAAAACATCACGGGGTGGTGTGAATCGGAGGGTCTGAATTAAGATAGGCAGTGAGTGGCAATGTAGGATGGAGAAAAGCACCGCTGGGTGGTCAGCATGGGGAGGTCAGGGAACATGCAGTGGCAATGTAGGATAGATTTCTGAAAAACATCGCAGGGTGGTGCGCATTGTATGGGTGTGTGTTACATTACATTCACTAGTAGGAGTGAGAAAAACATCACGGGGTGGTGTGAATCGGATGGTCTGAATTAGGATAGGCAGTGAGTGGCAATGTAGGATGGTGAAAAGCACCGCGGGTTGGTCAGCATGGGGAGGTCAGGGAACATGCATTGGCAATGTAGGATAGGTTTCTGAAAAACATCGTGGGGTGGTGAGCATTGTATGGGTGTGTGTTACCTTACATTCAGTAGTAGGAGTGAGAAAAACATCACGGGGTTGTGCGCATTGTAAGGGTGTGTGTTACATTACATTCACTAGTAGGAGTGAGAAAAACATCACGGGGTGGTGTGAATCGGAGGGTCTGAATTAGGATAGGCAGTGAGTGGCAATGTAGGATGGAGAAAAGCAGCGCGGGGTGGTCAGCATGGGGAGGTCAGGGAACGTGCAGTGGCAATGTATGATAGGTTTCTGAAAAACATCACGGGGTGGTGCGCATTGTATGGGTGTGTGTTACATTACATTCACTAGTAGGAGTGAGAAAAACATCACGGGGTGGTGCGCATTGTATGGGTGTTTGTTACATTACATTCACTCGTAGGAGTGAGAAAAACATCACGGGGTGGTGGTGAATCGGAGGGTGTGAATTAGGATAAGCAGTGAGTGGCAATGTAGGATGGAGAAAAGCACCGCGGGGTGGTCAGCATGGGGAGGTCAGGGAACATGCAGTAGCGATGTAGGATAGGTTTCTGAAAAACATCGCGGGGTGGTGGGCATTGTATGGGTGTGTGTTACATTACATTCACTAGTAGGAGTGAGAAAAACATCACGGGGTGGTGTGAATCAGAGGGTCTGAATTAGGATAGGCAGTAAGTGGCAATGTAGAATGGAGTAAAGCACCCCGGGTTGGTCAGCATGGGGAGGTCAGGGACATGCAGTGGCAATGTCGGAAAGGTTTCTGAAAAACATCGCGGGGTGGTGCGCATTGTATGGGTGTGGGTTACATTACATTCACTAGTAGGAGTGAGAAAAACATCACGGGGTGGAGCGCATTGTATGGGTGTGTGCTACATTACATTCACTAGCAGGAGAGAGAAAAACATCACGGGGTGGTGCGCATTGGATTGGTGTGTGTTACACTACATTCACTAGTAGGAGTGAGAAAAACATCACGGGGTGATGTTCATTGTATGGGTGTGTGTTACATTACATTCACAAGTAGGAGTGAGAAAAAAATCACGGGGTGGTGCGCATTGTATGGGTGTGTGTTACATTTCATTCACTAGTAGGAGTGAGAAAAACATCACGTGTTGGTCCGCATTGTATGCGTTTGTGTTACATTACATTCACTAGTAGGAGTGAGAAAAACATCACGGTGTGGTGCGCATTGTATGGGTGTGTGTTACATTACATTCACTAGTAGGAGTGAGAAAAACATCACGGGGTGGTGTTAATCGGAGGGCCTGAATTAGGATAGGCAGTGAGTGGCAATGTAGGATGGAGAAAAGCACCGCGGGGTGGTCAGCATGGGGAGGTCACGGAACATGCAGTGGCAATGTAGGATAGGTTTCTGAAAAATATCGCAGGGTGGTGCGCATTATATGGGTGTGTGCTACATTACTATCACTAGTAGGAGTGAGAAAAACACGGGGTGGTGCGCATTGTATGGGTGTGTGTTACATTACATTAACTAGTAGAAGTGAGAAAAACATCACGGGGTGGTGCCCATTTTATGGGTGTGTGTTACATTACATTCACTAGTAGAAGTGAGAAAAACATCACGGGGTGGTGTGAATCGGAGGGTCTGAATTAAGATAGGCAGTGAGTGGCAATGTAGGATGGAGAAAAGCACCGCTGTGTGGTCAGCATGGGGAGGTCAGGGAACATGCAGTGGCAATGTAGGATAGGTTTCTGAAAAACATAGCGGGGTGGTGCGCATTGTATGGGTGTGTGTTACATTACATTCACTAGTAGGAGTGAGAAAAACATCACGGGGTGGTGTGAATCGGAGGGTCTGAATTAGGATAGGCTGTGAGTAGCAATTTAGGATGGAGAAAAGCACCGCGGGGTGGTGCGCATTGTATGGGTGTGTGTTACATTACATTCACTAGTAGGAGTGAGAAAAACATCACGGGGTGGTGCGCATTGTATGGGTGTGTGTTACATTACATTCACTAGTAGGAGTGAGAAAAACATCACGGGGTGGTGCGCATCGTATGCGTGTGTGTTACATTACATTCACTTGTAGGAGTGAGAAAAACATCACGGGGTGGTGTGAATCGGAGGGTCTGAATTAAGATAGGCAGTGAGTGGCAATGTAGGATGGAGAAAAGCACCGCTGGGTGGTCAGCATGGGGAGGTCAGGGAACATGCAGTGGCAATGTAGGATAGGTTTCTGAAAAACATCGTGGGGTGGTGGGCATTGTATGGGTGTGTGTTACCTTACATTCAGTAGTAGGAGTGAGAAAAACATCACGGGGTGGTGCGCATTGTAAGGGTGGGTGTTACATTACATTCACTAGTAGGAGTGAGAAAAACATCACGGGGTGGTGTGAATCGGAGGGTCTGAATTAGGATAGGCAGTGAGTGGCAATGTAGGATGGAGAAAAGCACCGCGGGGTGGTCAGCATGGGGAGGTCAGGGAACATGCAGTGGAAATGTATGATAGGTTTCTGAAAAACATCGCGGGGTGGTGAGCATTGTATGGGTGTGTGTTACATTACATTCACTAGTAGGAGTTAGAAAACCATCACGGGGTGGTGTGAATCAGAGGGTCTGAATTAGGATAGGCAGTAAGTGGCAATGTAGAATGGAGTAAAGCACCGCGGGTTGGTCAGCATCGGGAGGTCAGGGACATGCTGTGGCAATGTAGGAAAGGTTTCTGAAAAACATCGCGGGTTGGTGCGCATTGTATGGGTGTGGGTTACATTACATTCACTAGTAGGAGTGAGAAAAACATCACGGGGTGGAGCGCATTGTATGGGTGTGTGTTACATTACATTCACTAGTAGGAGAGAGAAAAACATCACGGGGTGGTGCGCATTGGATTGGTGGGTGTTACACTACATTCACTAGTAGGAGTGAGAAAAACATCACGGGGTGATGTCCATTGTATGGGTGTGTGTTACATTACATACACAAGTAGGAGTGAGAAAAAAATCACGGGGTGGTGCGCATTGTATGGGTGTGTGTTACATTTCATTCACTAGTAGGAGTGAGAAAAACATCACGTGTTGGTCCGCATTGTATGCGTTTGTGTTACATTACATTCACTAGTAGGAGTGAGAAAAACATCACGGGGTGGTGCGCATTGTATGGGTGTGTGTTACATTACATTCACTAGTAGGAGTGAGAAAAACATCACGGGGTGGTGCCCATTGTATGGGTGTGTGTTACATTACATTCACTAGTAGGAGTGAGAAAAACATCACGAGGTGGTGTGAATCGGAGGGTCTGAATTAGGATAGGCAGTGAGTGGCAATGTAGGATGGAGAAAAGCACCGCGGGGTGGTCAGCATGGGGAGGTCAGGGAACATGCAGTGGCAATGTAGGATAGGTTTCTGAAAAACATCGCGGGGTGGTGCGCATTTTATGGGAGTGTGTTACATTACATTCACTAGTAGGAGTGAGAAAAACATCACGGGGTGGTGTGAATCGGAGGGTCTGCATTAGGATAGGCAGTGAGTTGCAATGTAGGATGGAGAAAAGCACCACGGGGTGGTCAGCATGGGGAGGTCAGGTAACATGCAGTGGCAATGTAGGATAGGTTTCTGAAAAACATCCCGGAGTGGTGCGCGTTGTATGGGTGTCTGTTACATTACATTCACTAGTAGGAGTGAGAAAAACATCACGGGGTGGTGCGCATTGTATGGGTGTGTGTTACATTACATTCACTAGTAGGAGTGAGAAAAACATCACGGGGTGGTGTGAATCGGAGGGTCTGAATTAGGATAAGCAGTGAGTTGCAATGTAGGATGGAGAAAAGCACCGCGGGGTGGTCAGCATGGGGAGGTCAGGTAACATGCAGTGGCAATGTAGGCTAGGTTTCTGAAAAACATCCCGGAGTGGTGCGCATTGTATGGGTGTGTGTTACATTACATTCACTAGTAGGAGTGAGAAAAACATCACGGGGTGGTGCGCATTGTATGGGTGTGTGTTACATTACATTCACTAGTAGGAGTGAGAAAAACATCACGGGGTGGTGTTAATCGGAGGGCCTGAATTAGGATAGGCAGTGAGTGGCAATGTAGGATGGAGAAAAGCACCGCGGGGTGGTCAGCATGGGGAGGTCACGGAACATGCAGTGGCAATGTAGGATAGGTTTCTGAAAAATATCGCAGGGTGGTGCGCATTATATGGGTGTGTGTTACATTACTATCACTAGTAGGAGTGAGAAAAACACGGGGTGGTGCGCATTGTATGGGTGTGTGTTACATTACATTAACTAGTAGGAGTGAGAAAAACATCACGGGGTGGTGCCCATTTTATGGGTGTGTGTTACATTACATTCACTAGTAGAAGTGAGAAAAACATCACGGGGTGGTGTGAATCGGAGGGTCTGAATTAAGATAGGCAGTGAGTGGCAATGTAGGATGGAGAAAAGCACCGCTGTGTGGTCAGCATGGGGAGGTCAGGGAACATGCAGTGGCATTGTAGGATAGGTTTCTGAAAAACATAGCGGGGTGGTGCGCATTGTATGGGTGTGTGTTACATTACATTCACTAGTAGGAGTGAGAAAAACATCACGGGGTGGTGTGAATCGGAGGGTCTGAATTAGGATAGGCTGTGAGTAGCAATTTAGGATGGAGAAAAGCACCGCGGGGTGGTGCGCATTGTATGGGTGTGTGTTACATTACATTCACTAGTAGGAGTGAGAAAAACATCACGGGGTGGTGCGCATTGTATGGGTGTGTGTTACATTACATTCACTAGTAGGAGTGAGAAAAACATCACGGGGTGGTGCGCATCGTATGCGTGTGTGTTACATTACATTCACTTGTAGGAGTGAGAAAAACATCACGGGGTGGTGTGAATCGGAGGGTCTGAATTAAGATAGGCAGTGAGTGGCAATGTAGGATGGAGAAAAGCACCGCTGGGTGGTCAGCATGGGGAGGTCAGGGAACATGCAGTGGCAATGTAGGATAGGTTTCTGAAAAACATCGTGGGGTGGTGGGCATTGTATGGGTGTGTGTTACCTTACATTCAGTAGTAGGAGTGAGAAAAACATCACGGGGTGGTTCGCATTGTAAGGGTGTGTGTTACATTACATTCACTAGTAGGAGTGAGAAAAACATCACGGGGTGGTGTGAATCGGAGGGTCTGAATTAGGATAGGCAGTGAGTGGCAATGTAGGATGGAGAAAAGCACCGCGGGGTGGTCAGCATGGGGAGGTCAGGGAACATGCAGTGGAAATGTATGATAGGTTTCTGAAAAACATCGCGGGGTGGTGCGCATTGTATGGGTGTGTGTTACATTACATTCACTAGTAGGAGTTAGAAAAACATCACGGGGTGGTGTGAATCAGAGGGTCTGAATTAGGATAGGCAGTAAGTGGCAATGTAGAATGGAGTAAAGCACCGCGGGTTGGTCAGCATCGGGAGGTCAGGGACATGCTGTGGCAATGTAGGAAAGGTTTCTGAAAAACATCGCGGGTTGGTGCGCATTGTATGGGTGTGGGTTACATTACATTCACTAGTAGGAGTGAGAAAAACATCACGGGGTGGAGCGCATTGTATGGGTGTGTGTTACATTACATTCACTAGTAGGAGAGAGAAAAACATCACGGGGTGGTGCGCATTGGATTGGTGGGTGTTACACTACATTCACTAGTAGGAGTGAGAAAAACATCACGGGGTGATGTCCATTGTATGGGTGTGTGTTACATTACATACACAAGTAGGAGTGAGAAAAAAATCACGGGGTGGTGCGCATTGTATGGGTGTGTGTTACATTTCATTCACTAGTAGGAGTGAGAAAAACATCACGTGTTGCTCCGCATTGTATGCGTTTGTGTTACATTACATTCACTAGTAGGAGTGAGAAAAACATCACGGGGTGGTGCGCATTGTATGGGTGTGTGTTACATTACATTCACTAGTAGGAGTGAGAAAAACATCACGGGGTGGTGCCCATTGTATGGGTGTGTGTTACATTACATTCACTAGTAGGAGTGAGAAAAACATCACGAGGTGGTGTGAATCGGAGGGTCTGAATTAGGATAGGCAGTGAGTGGCAATGTAGGATGGAGAAAAGCACCGCGGGGTGGTCAGCATGGGGAGGTCAGGGAACATGCAGTGGCAATGTAGGATAGGTTTCTGAAAAACATCGCGGGGTGGTGCGCATTTTATGGGAGTGTGTTACATTACATTCACTAGTAGGAGTGAGAAAAACATCACGGGGTGGTGTGAATCGGAGGGTCTGCATTAGGATAGGCAGTGAGTTGCAATGTAGGATGGAGAAAAGCACCACGGGGTGGTCAGCATGGGGAGGTCAGGTAACATGCAGTGGCAATGTAGGATAGGTTTCTGAAAAACATCCCGGAGTGGTGCGCGTTGTATGGGTGTCTGTTACATTACATTCACTAGTAGGAGTGAGAAAAACATCACGGGGTGGTGCGCATTGTATGGGTGTGTGTTACATTACATTCACTAGTAGGAGTGAGAAAAACATCACGGGGTGGTGTGAATCGGAGGGTCTGAATTAGGATAGGCAGTGAGTGGCAATGTAGGATGGAGAAAAGCACGGCGGGTTGGTCAGCATGGGGAGGTCAGGGAACATACAGTGGCAATGTAGGATAGGTTTCTGAAAATAATCGCGGGGTGGTGCGCATTGTATGGGTGTGTGTTACATTACATTCACTAGTAGGAGTGAGAAAAACATCACGGCGTGGTGCGCATTGTATGGGTGTGTGTTACATTACATTCACTAGTAGGAGTGAGAAAAACATCACGGGGTGGTGCGCATTGTATGGGTTTGTGTTACATTACATTCACTAGTAGGAGTGAGAAAAACATCACGGGGTGGTGCGCATTGTATGGGTGTGTGTTACATTACATTCACTAGTAGGAGTGAGAAAAACATCACGGGGTGATGTGCAATGTATGGGTGTGTGTTACATTACATTCACAAGTAGGAGTGAGAAAAAAATCACGGGGTGGTGCGCATTGTATGGGTGTGTGTTACATTTCATTCACTAGTAGGAGTGAGAAAAACATCACGTGTTGGTCCTCATTTTATGCGTTTGTGTTACATTACATTCACTAGTAGGAGTGAGAAAAACATCACGGGGCGGTGCGCATTGTATGGGTGGGTGTTACATTACATTCACTAGTAGGAGTGAGAAAAACATCACGGGGTGGTGCGCATTGTATGGGTGTGTGTTACATTACATTCACTAGTAGGAGTGAGAAAAACATCACGAGGTGGTGTGAATCAGAGGGTCTGAATAAGGATAGGCAGTAAGTAGCAATGTAGAATGGAGTAAAGCACCGCGGGTTGGTCAGCATGGGGAGGTCAGGGACATGCTGTGGCAATGTAGGAAAGGTTTCTGAAAAACATCGCGGGGTGGTGCGCATTGTATGGGTGTGGGTTACATTACATTCACTAGTAGGAGTGAGAAAAACATCACGGGGTGGAGCGCATTGTATGGGTGTGTGTTACATTACATTCACTAGTAGGAGAGAGAAAAACATCACGGGGTGGTGCACATTGGATTGGTGTGTGTTACACTACATTCACTATTAGGAGTGAGAAAAACATCACGGGGTGATGTGCATTGTATGGGTGTGTGTTACATTACATACACAAGTAGGAGTGAGAAAAAAATCACAGGGTGGTGCGCATTGTACTGGTGTGTGTTACATTTCATTCACTAGTAGGAGTGAGAAAAACATCACGTGTTGGTCCGCATCGTATGCGTGTGTGTTACATTACATTCACTTGTAGGAGTGAGAAAAACATCACGGGGTGGTGTGAATCGGAGGGTCTGAATTAGGATAGGCAGTGAGTGGCAATGTAGGATGGAGAAAAGCACCGCGGGGTGGTCAGCATGGGGAGGTCAGGGAACATGCAGTGGAAATGTATGATAGGTTTCTGAAAAACATCGCGGGGTGGTGCGCATTGTATGGGTGTGTGTTACATTACATTCACTAGTAGGAGTTAGAAAAACATCACGGTGTGGTGTGAATCAGAGGGTCTGAATTAGGATAGGCAGTAAGTGGCAATGTAGAATGGAGTAAAGCACCGCGGGTTGGTCAGCATCGGGAGGTCAGGGACATGCTGTGGCAATGTAGGAAAGGTTTCTGAAAAACATCGCGGGTTGGTGCGCATTGTATGGGTGTGGGTTACATTACATTCACTAGTAGGAGTGAGAAAAACATCACGGGGTGGAGCGCATTGTATGGGTGTGTGTTACATTACATTCACTAGTAGGAGAGAGAAAAACATCACGGGGTGGTGCGCATTGGATTGGTGGGTGTTACACTACATTCACTAGTAGGAGTGAGAAAAACATCACGGGGTGATGTCCATTGTATGGGTGTGTGTTACATTACATACACAAGTAGGAGTGAGAAAAAAATCACGGGGTGGTGCGCATTGTATGGGTGTGTGTTACATTTCATTCACTAGTAGGAGTGAGAAAAACATCACGTGTTGGTCCGCATTGTATGCGTTTGTGTTACATTACATTCACTAGTAGGAGTGAGAAAAACATCACGGGGTGGTGCGCATTGTATGGGTGTGTGTTATATTACATTCACTAGTAGGAGTGAGAAAAACATCACGGGGTGGTGCCCATTTTATGGGTGTGTGTTACATTACATTCACTAGTAGGAGTGAGAAAAACATCACGAGGTGGTGTGAATCGGAGGGTCTGAATTAGGATAGGCAGTGAGTGGCAATGTAGGATGGAGAAAAGCACCGCGGGGTGGTCAGCATGGGGAGGTCAGGGAACATGCAGTGGCAATGTAGGATAGGTTTCTGAAAAACATCGCGGGGTGGTGCGCATTTTATGGGAATGTGTTACATTACATTCACTAGTAGGAGTGAGAAAAACATCACGGGGTGGTGTGAATCGGAGGGTCTGCATTAGGATAGGCAGTGAGTTGCAATGTAGGATGGAGAAAAGCACCACGGGGTGGTCAGCATGGGGAGGTCAGGTAACATGCAGTGGCAATGTAGGATAGGTTTCTGAAAAACATCCCGGAGTGGTGCGCGTTGTATGGGTGTCTGTTACATTACATTCACTAGTAGGAGTGAGAAAAACATCACGGGGTGGTGCGCATTGTATGGGTGTGTGTTACATTACATTCACTAGTAGGAGTGAGAAAAACATCACGGGGTGGTGTGAATCGGAGGGTCTGAATTAGGATAGGCAGTGAGTGGCAATGTAGGATGGAGAAAAGCACGGCGGGTTGGTCAGCATGGGGAGGTCAGGGAACATACAGTGGCAATGTAGGATAGGTTTCTGAAAATAATCGCGGGTGGTGCGCATTGTATGGGTGTGTGTTACATTACATTCACTAGTAGGAGTGAGAAAAACATCACGGCGTGGTGCGCATTGTATGGGTGTGTGTTACATTACATTCACTAGTAGGAGTGAGAAAAACATCACGGGGTGGTGCGCATTGTATGGGTTTGTGTTACATTACATTCACTAGTAGGAGTGAGAAAAACATCACGGGGTGGTGCGCATTGTATGGGTGAGTGTTACATTACATTCACTAGTAGGAGTGAGAAAAACATCACGGGGTGATGTGCATTGTATGGGTGTGTGTTACATTACATTCACAAGTAGGAGTGAGAAAAAAATCACGGGGTGGTGCGCATTGTATGGGTGTGTGTTACATTTCATTCACTAGTAGGAGTGAGAAAAACATCACGTGTTGGTCCTCATTGTATGCGTTTGTGTTACATTACATTCACTAGTAGGAGTGAGAAAAACATCACGGGGCGGTGCGCATTGTATGGGTGGGTGTTACATTACATTCACTAGTAGGAGTGAGAAAAACATCACGGGGTGGTGCGCATTGTATGGGTGTGTGTTACATTACATTCACTAGTAGGAGTGAGAAAAACATCACGAGGTGGTGTGAATCAGAGGGTCTGAATAAGGATAGGCAGTAAGTAGCAATGTAGAATGGAGTAAAGCACCGCGGGTTGGTCAGCATGGGGAGGTCAGGGACATGCTGTGGCAATGTAGGAAAGGTTTCTGAAAAACATTGCGGGGTGGTGCGCATTGTATGGGTGTGGGTTACATTACATTCACTAGTAGGAGTGAGAAAAACATCACGGGGTGGAGCGCATTGTATGGGTGTGTGTTACATTACATTCACTAGTAGGAGAGAGAAAAACATCACGGGGTGGTGCACATTGGATTGGTGTGTGTTACACTACATTCACTATTAGGAGTGAGAAAAACATCACGGGGTGATGTGCATTGTATGGGTGTGTGTTACATTACATACACAAGTAGGAGTGAGAAAAAAATCACAGGGTGGTGCGCATTGTACGGGTGTGTGTTACATTTCATTCACTAGTAGGAGTGAGAAAAACATCACGTGTTGGTCTGCATTGTATGCGTTTGTGTTACATTACATTCACTAGTAGGAGTGAGAAAAACATCACGGGGTGGTGCGCATTGTATGGGTGTGTGTTACATTACATTCACTAGTAGGAGTGAGAAAAACATCACGGGGTGGTGCGCATTGTATGGGTGTGTGTTACATTACATTCACTAGTAGGAGTGAGAAAAACATCACGAGGTGGTGTGAATCGGAGGGTCTGAATTAGGATAGGCAGTGAGTGGCAATGTAGGATGGAGAAAAGCACCGCGGGGTGGTCAGCACTGGGAGGTCAGGGAACATGCAGTGGCAATGTAGGATAGGTTTCTGAAAAACATCGCAGGGTGGTGCGCATTGTATGGGAGTGTGTTACATTACATTCACTAGTAGGAGTGAGAAAAACATCACGGGGTGGTGTGAATCGGAGGGTCTGAATTAGGATAGGCAGTGAGTTGCAATGTAGGATGGAGAAAAGCACCGCGGGGTGGTCAGCATGGGGAGGTCAGGTAACATGCAGTGGCAATGTAGGATAGGTTTCTGAAAAACATCGCGGAGTGGTGCGCGTTGTATGGGTGTGTGTTACATTACATTCACTAGTAGGAGTGAGAAAAACATCACGGGGTGGTGTGAATCGGAGGGTCTGAATTAGGATAGGGAGTAAGTGGCAATGTAGGATGGAGAAAAGCACGGCGGGGTGGTCAGCATGGGGAGGTTAGGGAACATGCAGTGGCAATGTAGGATAGGTTTCTGAAAAACATCGCGGGGTGGTGCGCATTGTATGGGTGTGTGTTACATTACATTCACTAGTAGGAGTGAGAAAAACATCACGGGGTGGTGCGCATTGTATGGGTGTGTGTTACATTACATTCACTAGTAGGAGTGAGAAAAACATCACGGGGTGGTGCGCATTGTATGGGTTTGTGTTACATTACATTCACTAGTAGGAGTGAGAAAAACATCACGGCGTGGTGCGCATTGTATGGGTGTGTGTTACATTACATTCACTAGTAGGAGTGAGAAAAACATCACGGGGTGATGTGCATTGTATGGGTGTGTGTTACATTACATTCACAAGTAGGAGTGAGAAAAAAATCACGGGGTGGTGCGTATTGTATGGCTGTGTGTTACATTTCATTCACTAGTAGGAGTGAGAAAAACATCACGTGTTGGTCCGCATTGTATGCGTTTGTGTTACATTACATTCACTAGTAGGAGTGAGAAAAACATCACGGGGTGGCGCGCATTGTATGGGTGTGTGTTACCTTACATTCAGTAGTAGGAGTGAGAAAAACTTCACGGGGTGGTGCGCATTGTATGGGTGTGTGTTACATTACATTCACTAGTAGGAGTGAGAAAAACATCACGGGGTGGTGTGATCGGAGGGTCTGAATTAGGATAGGCAGTGAGTGGCAATGTAGGATGGAGAAAAGCACCGCGGGGTGGTCAGCATGGGGAGGTCAGGGAACATGCAGTGGAAATGTATGATAGGTTTCTGAAAAACATCGCGGGGTGGTGCGCATTGTATGGGTGTGTGTTACATTACATTCACTAGTAGGAGTTAGAAAAACATCACGGGGTGGTGTGAATCAGAGGGTCTGAATTAGGATAGGCAGTAAGTGGCAATGTAGAATGGAGTAAAGCACCGCGGGTTGGTCAGCATCGGGAGGTCAGGGACATGCTGTGGCAATGTAGGAAAGGTTTCTGAAAAACATCGCGGGTTGGTGCGCATTGTATGGGTGTGGGTTACATTACATTCACTAGTAGGAGTGAGAAAAACATCACGGGGTGGAGCGCATTGTATGGGTGTGTGTTACATTACATTCACTAGTAGGAGAGAGAAAAACATCACGGGGTGGTGCGCATTGGATTGGTGGGTGTTACACTACATTCACTAGTAGGAGTGAGAAAAACATCACGGGGTGATGTCCATTGTATGGGTGTGTGTTACATTACATACACAAGTAGGAGTGAGAAAAAAATCACGGGGTGGTGCGCATTGTATGGGTGTGTGTTACATTTCATTCACTAGTAGGAGTGAGAAAAACATCACGTGTTGCTCCGCATTGTATGCGTTTGTGTTACATTACATTCACTAGTAGGAGTGAGAAAAACATCACGGGGTGGTGCGCATTGTATGGGTGTGTGTTACATTACATTCACTAGTAGGAGTGAGAAAAACATCACGGGGTGGTGCCCATTGTATGGGTGTGTGTTACATTACATTCACTAGTAGGAGTGAGAAAAACATCACGAGGTGGTGTGAATCGGAGGGTCTGAATTAGGATAGGCAGTGAGTGGCAATGTAGGATGGAGAAAAGCACCGCGGGGTGGTCAGCATGGGGAGGTCAGGGAACATGCAGTGGCAATGTAGGATAGGTTTCTGAAAAACATCGCGGGGTGGTGCGCATTTTATGGGAGTGTGTTACATTACATTCACTAGTAGGAGTGAGAAAAACATCACGGGGTGGTGTGAATCGGAGGGTCTGCATTAGGATAGGCAGTGAGTTGCAATGTAGGATGGAGAAAAGCACCACGGGGTGGTCAGCATGGGGAGGTCAGGTAACATGCAGTGGCAATGTAGGATAGGTTTCTGAAAAACATCCCGGAGTGGTGCGCGTTGTATGGGTGTCTGTTACATTACATTCACTAGTAGGAGTGAGAAAAACATCACGGGGTGGTGCGCATTGTATGGGTGTGTGTTACATTACATTCACTAGTAGGAGTGAGAAAAACATCACGGGGTGGTGTGAATCGGAGGGTCTGAATTAGGATAGGCAGTGAGTGGCAATGTAGGATGGAGAAAAGCACGGCGGGTTGGTCAGCATGGGGAGGTCAGGGAACATACAGTGGCAATGTAGGATAGGTTTCTGAAAATAATCGCGGGGTGGTGCGCATTGTATGGGTGTGTGTTACATTACATTCACTAGTAGGAGTGAGAAAAACATCACGGCGTGGTGCGCATTGTATGGGTGTGTGTTACATTACATTCACTAGTAGGAGTGAGAAAAACATCACGGGGTGGTGCGCATTGTATGGGTTTGTGTTACATTACATTCACTAGTAGGAGTGAGAAAAACATCACGGGGTGGTGCGCATTGTATGGGTGTGTGTTACATTACATTCACTAGTAGGAGTGAGAAAAACATCACGGGGTGATGTGCAATGTATGGGTGTGTGTTACATTACATTCACAAGTAGGAGTGAGAAAAAAATCACGGGGTGGTGCGCATTGTATGGGTGTGTGTTACATTTCATTCACTAGTAGGAGTGAGAAAAACATCACGTGTTGGTCCTCATTGTATGCGTTTGTGTTACATTACATTCACTAGTAGGAGTGAGAAAAACATCACGGGGCGGTGCGCATTGTATGGGTGGGTGTTACATTACATTCACTAGTAGGAGTGAGAAAAACATCACGGGGTGGTGCGCATTGTATGGGTGTGTGTTACATTACATTCACTAGTAGGAGTGAGAAAAACATCACGAGGTGGTGTGAATCAGAGGGTCTGAATAAGGATAGGCAGTAAGTAGCAATGTAGAATGGAGTAAAGCACCGCGGGTTGGTCAGCATGGGGAAGTCAGGGACATGCTGTGGCAATGTAGGAAAGGTTTCTGAAAAACATCGCGGGGTGGTGCGCATTGTATGGGTGTGGGTTACATTACATTCACTAGTAGGAGTGAGAAAAAAATCACGGGGTGGTGCGCATTGTATGGGTGTGTGTTACATTTCATTCACTAGTAGGAGTGAGAAAAACATCACGTGTTGGTCCTCATTGTATGCGTTTGTGTTACATTACATTCACTAGTAGGAGTGAGAAAAACATCACGGGGCGGTGCGCATTGTATGGGTGGGTGTTACATTACATTCACTAGTAGGAGTGAGAAAAACATCACGGGGTGGTGCGCATTGTATGGGTGTGTGTTACATTACATTCACTAGTAGGAGTGAGAAAAACATCACGAGGTGGTGTGAATCAGAGGGTCTGAATAAGGATAGGCAGTAAGTAGCAAAGTAGAATGGAGTAAAGCACCGCGGGTTGGTCAGCATGGGGAGGTCAGGGACATGCTGTGGCAATGTAGGAAAGGTTTCTGAAAAACATCGCGGGGTGGTGCGCATTGTATGGGTGTGGGTTACATTACATTCACTAGTAGGAGTGAGAAAAACATCACGGGGTGGAGCGCATTGTATGGGTGTGTGTTACATTACATTCACTAGTAGGAGAGAGAAAAACATCACGGGGTGGTGCACATTGGATTGGTGTGTGTTACACTACATTCACTATTAGGAGTGAGAAAAACATCACGGGGTGATGTGCATTGTATGGGTGTGTGTTACATTACATACACAAGTAGGAGTGAGAAAAAAATCACAGGGTGGTGCGCATTGTACTGGTGTGTGTTACATTTCATTCACTAGTAGGAGTGAGAAAAACATCACGTGTTGGTCCGCATCGTATGCGTGTGTGTTACATTACATTCACTTGTAGGAGTGAGAAAAACATCACGGGGTGGTGTGAATCGGAGGGTCTGAATTAAGATAGGCAGTGAGTGGCAATGTAGGATGGAGAAAAGCACCGCTGGGTGGTCAGCATGGGTAGGTCAGGGAACATGCAGTGGCAATGTAGGATAGGTTTCTGAAAAACATCGTGGGGTGGTGGGCATTGTATGGGTGTGTGTTACCTTACATTCAGTAGTAGGAGTGAGAAAAACATCACGGGGTGGTGCGCATTGTAAGGGTGTGTGTTACATTACATTCACTAGTAGGAGTGAGAAAAACATCACGGGGTGGTGTGAATCGGAGGGTCTGAATTAGGATAGGCAGTGAGTGGCAATGTAGGATGGAGAAAGCACCGCGGGGTGGTCAGCATGGGGAGGTCAGGGAACATGCAGTGGAAATGTATGATAGGTTTCTGAAAAACATCGCGGGGTGGTGCGCATTGTATGGGTGTGTGTTACATTACATTCACTAGTAGGAGTTAGAAAAACATCACGGTGTGGTGTGAATCAGAGGGTCTGAATCAGGATAGGCAGTAAGTGGCAATGTAGAATGGAGTAAAGCACCGCGGGTTGGTCAGCATCGGGAGGTCAGGGACATGCTGTGGCAATGTAGGAAAGGTTTCTGAAAAACATCGCGGGTTGGTGCACATTGTATGGGTGTGGGTTACATTACATTCACTAGTAGGAGTGAGAAAAACATCACGGGGTGGAGCGCATTGTATGGGTGTGTGTTACATTACATTCACTAGTAGGAGAGAGAAAAACATCACGGGGTGGTGCGCATTGGATTGGTGGGTGTTACGCTACATTCACTAGTAGGAGTGAGAAAAACATCACGGGGTGATGTCCATTGTATGGGTGTGTGTTACATTACATACACAAGTAGGAGTGAGAAAAAAATCACGGGGTGGTGCGCATTGTATGGGTGTGTGTTACATTTCATTCACTAGTAGGAGTGAGAAAAACATCACGTGTTGGTCCGCATTGTATGCGTTTGTGTTACATTACATTCACTAGTAGGAGTGAGAAAAACATCACGGGGTGGTGCGCATTGTATGGGTGTGTGTTATATTACATTCACTAGTAGGAGTGAGAAAAACATCACGGGGTGGTGCCCATTGTATGGGTGTGTGTTACATTACATTCACTAGTAGGAGTGAGAAAAACATCACGAGGTGGTGTGAATCGGAGGGTCTGAATTAGGATAGGCAGTGAGTGGCAATGTAGGATGGAGAAAAGCACCGCGGGGTGGTCAGCATGGGGAGGTCAGGGAACATGCAGTGGCAATGTAGGATAGGTTTCTGAAAAACATCGCGGGGTGGTGCGCATTTTATGGGAGTGTGTTACATTACATTCACTAGTAGGAGTGAGAAAAACATCACGGGGTGGTGTGAATCGGAGGGTCTGCATTAGGATAGGCAGTGAGTTGCAATGTAGGATGGAGAAAAGCACCACGGGGTGGTCAGCATGGGGAGGTCAGGTAACATGCAGTGGCAATGTAGGATAGGTTTCTGAAAAACATCCCGGAGTGGTGCACGTTGTATGGGTGTCTGTTACATTACATTCACTAGTAGGAGTGAGAAAACATCACGGGGTGGTGCGCATTGTATGGGTGTGTGTTACATTACATTCACTAGTAGGAGTGAGAAAAACATCACGGGGTGGTGTGAATCGGAGGGTCTGAATTAGGATAGGCAGTGAGTGGCAATGTAGGATGGAGAAAAGCACGGCGGGTTGGTCAGCATGGGAGGTCAGGGAACATACAGTGGCAATGTAGGATAGGTTTCTGAAAATAATCGCGGGGTGGTGCGCATTGTATGGGTGTGTGTTACATTACATTCACTAGTAGGAGTGAGAAAAACATCACGGCGTGGTGCGCATTGTATGGGTGTGTGTTACATTACATTCACTAGTAGGAGTGAGAAAAACATCACGGGGTGGTGCGCATTGTATGGGTTTGTGTTACATTACATTCACTAGTAGGAGTGAGAAAAACATCACGGGGTGGTGCGCATTGTATGGGTGAGTGTTACATTACATTCACTAGTAGGAGTGAGAAAAACATCACGGGGTGATGTGCATTGTATGGGTGTGTGTTACATTACATTCACAAGTAGGAGTGAGAAAAAAATCACGGGGTGGTGCGCATTGTATGGGTGTGTGTTACATTTCATTCACTAGTAGGAGTGAGAAAAACATCACGTGTTGGTCCTCATTGTATGCGTTTGTGTTACATTACATTCACTAGTAGGAGTGAGAAAAACATCACGGGGCGGTGCGCATTGTATGGGTGGGTGTTACATTACATTCACTAGTAGGAGTGAGAAAAACATCACGGGGTGGTGCGCATTGTATGGGTGTGTGTTACATTACATTCACTAGTAGGAGTGAGAAAAACATCACGAGGTGGTGTGAATCAGAGGGTCTGAATAAGGATAGGCAGTAAGTAGCAATGTAGAATGGAGTAAAGCACCGCGGGTTGGTCAGCATGGGGAGGTCAGGGACATGCTGTGGCAATGTAGGAAAGGTTTCTGAAAAACATCGCGGGGTGGTGCGCATTGTATGGGTGTGGGTTACATTACATTCACTAGTAGGAGTGAGAAAAACATCACGGGGTGGAGCGCATTGTATGGGTGTGTGTTACATTACATTCACTAGTAGGAGAGAGAAAAACATCACGGGGTGGTGCACATTGGATTGGTGTGTGTTACACTACATTCACTATTAGGAGTGAGAAAAACATCACGGGGTGATGTGCATTGTATGGGTGTGTGTTACATTACATACACAAGTAGGAGTGAGAAAAAAATCACAGGGTGGTGCGCATTGTACGGGTGTGTGTTACATTTCATTCACTAGTAGGAGTGAGAAAAACATCACGTGTTGGTCTGCATTGTATGCGTTTGTGTTACATTACATTCACTAGTAGGAGTGAGAAAAACATCACGGGGTGGTGCGCATTGTATGGGTGTGTGTTACATTACATTCACTAGTAGGAGTGAGAAAAACATCACGGGGTGGTGCGCATTGTATGGGTGTGTGTTACATTACATTCACTAGTAGGAGTGAGAAAAACATCACGAGGTGGTGTGAATCGGAGGGTCTGAATTAGGATAGGCAGTGAGTGGCAATGTAGGATGGAGAAAAGCACCGCGGGGTGGTCAGCATGGGGAGGTCAGGGAACATGCAGTGGCAATGTAGGATAGGTTTCTGAAAAACATCGCTGGGTGGTGCGCATTGTATGGGAGTGTGTTACATTACATTCACTAGTAGGAGTGAGAAAAACATCACGGGGTGGTGTGAATCGGAGGGTCTGAATTAGGATAGGCAGTGAGTTGCAAAGTAGGATGGAGAAAAGCACCGCGGGGTGGTCAGCATGGGGAGGTCAGGTAACATGCAGTGGCAATGTAGGATAGGTTTCTGAAAAACATCGCGGAGTGGTGCGCGTTGTATGGGTGTGTGTTACATTACATTCACTAGTAGGAGTGAGAAAAACATCACGGGGTGGTGTGAATCGGAGGGTCTGAATTAGGATAGGGAGTAAGTGGCAATGTAGGATGGAGAAAAGCACGGCGGGGTGGTCAGCATGGGGAGGTTAGGGAACATGCAGTGGCAATGTAGGATAGGTTTCTGAAAAACATCGCGGGGTGGTGCGCATTGTATGGGTGTGTGTTACATTACATTCACTAGTAGGAGTGAGAAAAACATCACGGGGTGGTGCGCATTGTATGGGTGTGTGTTACATTACATTCACTAGTAGGAGTGAGAAAAACATCACGGGGTGGTGCGCATTGTATGGGTTTGTGTTACATTACATTCACTAGTAGGAGTGAGAAAAACATCACGGCGTGGTGCGCATTGTATGGGTGTGTGTTACATTACATTCACTAGTAGGAGTGAGAAAAACATCACGGGGTGATGTGCATTGTATGGGTGTGTGTTACATTACATTCACAAGTAGGAGTGAGAAAAAAATCACGGGGTGGTGCGTATTGTATGGCTGTGTGTTACATTTCATTCACTAGTAGGAGTGAGAAAAACATCACGTGTTGGTCCGCATTGTATGCGTTTGTGTTACACTACATTCACTAGTAGGAGTGAGAAAAACATCACGGGGTGGTGCGCATTGTATGGGTGCGTGTTACATTACATTCACTAGTAGGAGTGAGAAAAACTTCACGGGGTGGTGCGCATTGTATGGGTGTGTGTTACATTACATTCACTAGTAGGAGTGAGAAAAACATCACGAGGTGGTGTGAATCGGAGGGTCTGAATTAGGATAGGCAGTGAGTGGCAATGTAGGATGGAGAAAAGCACGGCGGGGTGGTCTGCATGGGGAGGTCAGGGAACATGCAGTGGCAATGTAGGATAGGTTTCTGAAAAACATCGCGGGGTGGTGCGCATTGTATGGGTGTGTGTTACATTACATTCACTAGTAGGAGTGAGAAAAACATCACGGGGTGGTGCGCATTGTATGGGTGTGTGTTACATTACATTCACTAGTAGGAGTGAGAAAAACATCACGGGGTGGTGCGCATTGTATGGGTGTGTGTTACATTACATTCACTAGTAGGAGTGAGAAAAACATCATGGGGTGGTGTGAATCGGAGGGTCTGAATTAGGATAGGCAGTGAGTTGCAATGTAGGATGGAGAAAAGCACCGCGGGGTGGTCAGCATGGGGAGGTCAGGTAACATGCAGTGGCAATGTAGGATACGTTTCTGAAAAACATCCCGGAGTGGTGCGCGTTGTATGGGTGTGTGTTACATTACATTCACTAGTAGGAGTGAGAAAAACATCACGGGGTGGTGCGCATTGTATGGGTGTGTGTTACATTACATTCACTAGTAGGAGTGAGAAAAACATCATGGGGTGGTGCGCATTGTATGGGTGTGTGTTACATTACATTCACTAGTAGGAGTGACAAAAACATCACGGGGTGGTGCGCATCGTATGCGTGTGTGTTACATTACATTCACTTGTAGGAGTGAGAAAAACATCACGGGGTGGTGTGAATCGGAGGGTCTGAATTAAGATAGGCAGTGAGTGGCAATGTAGGATGGAGAAAAGCACCGCTGGGTGGTCAGCATGGGGAGGTCAGGGAACATGCAGTGGCAATGTAGGATAGGTTTCTGAAAAACATCGCAGGGTGGTGCGCATTGTATGGGTGTGTGTTACATTACATTCACTAGTAGGAGTGAGAAAAACATCACGGGGTGGTGTGAATCGGATGGTCTGAATTAGGATAGGCAGTGAGTGGCAATGTAGGATGGTGAAAAGCACCGCGGGTTGGTCAGCTTGGGGAGGTCAGGGAACATGCATTGGCAATGTAGGATAGGTTTCTGAAAAACATCGTGGGGTGGTGAGCATTGTATGGGTGTGTGTTACCTTATATTCAGTAGTAGGAGTGAGAAAAACATCACGGGGTTGTGCGCATTGTAAGGGTGTGTGTTACATTACATTCACTAGTAGGAGTGAGAAAAACATCACGGGGTGGTGTGAATCGGAGGGTCTGAATTAGGATAGGCAGTGAGTGGCAATGTAGGATGGAGAAAAGCACCGCGGGGTGGTCAGCATGGGGAGGTCAGGGAACATGCAGTGGCAATGTATGATAGGTTTCTGAAAAACATCACGGGGTGGTGCGCATTGTATGGGGTGTGTGTTACATTACATTCACTAGTAGAGTGAGAAAACATCACGGGGTGTTGCGCATTGTATGGGTGTTTGTTACAATACATTCACTAGTAGGAGTGAGAAAAATATCACGGGGTGGTGGTGAATCGGAGGGTGTGAATTAGGATAAGCAGTGAGTGGCAATGTAGGATGGAGAAAAGCACCGCGGGGTGGTCAGCATGGGGAGGTCAGGGAACATGCAGTAGCGATGTAGGATAGGTTTCTGAAAAACATCGCGGGGTGGTGGGCATTGTATGGGTGTGTTATACATTACATTCACTAGTAGGAGTGAGAAAAACATCACGGGGTGGTGTGAATCAGAGGGTCTGAATTAGGATAGGCAGTAAGTGGCAATGTAGAATGGAGTAAAGCACCCCGGGTTGGTCAGCATGGGGAGGTCAGGGACATGCAGTGGCAATGTCGGAAAGGTTTCTGAAAAACATCGCGGGGTGGTGCGCATTGTATGGGTGTGGGTTACATTACATTCACTAGTAGGAGTGAGAAAAACATCACGGGGTGGAGCGCATTGTATGGGTGTGTGCTACATTACATTCACTAGCAGGAGAGAGAAAAACATCACGGGGTGGTGCGCATTGGATTGGTGTGTGTTACACTACATTCACTAGTAGGAGTGAGAAAAACATCACGGGGTGATGTTCTTTGTATGGGTGTGTGTTACATTACATTCACAAGTAGGAGTGAGAAAAAAATCAGGGGGTTGTGCGCATCGTATGGGTGTGTGTTACATTTCATTCACTAGTAGGAGTGAGAAAAACATCACGGGGTGGTGCGCATTGTATGCGTGTGTGTTACATTACATTCACTAGTAGGAGTGAGAAAAACATCACGGGGTGGTGCGCATTGTATGGGTGTGTGTTACATTACATTCACTAGTAGGAGTGAGAAAAACATCACGGGGTGGTGCGCATTGTATGGGTGTGTGTTACATTACATTCACTAGTAGGAGTGAGAAAAACATCACGGGGTGGTGTGAATCGGAGGGTCTGAATTAGGATAGGCAGTGAGTTGCAATATAGGATGGAGAAAAGCACCGCGGGGTGGTCAGCATGGGGAGGTCAGGTAACATGCAGTGGCAATGTAGGCTAGGTTTCTGAAAAACATCCCGGAGTGGTGCGCGTTGTATGGGTGTGTGTTACATTACATTCACTAGTAGGAGTGAGAAAAACATCACGGGGTGGTGTGCATTGTATGGGTGTGTGTTACATTACATTCACTAGTAGGAGTGAGAAAAACATCACGGGGTGGTGTGAATCGGAGGGCCTGAATTAGGATAGGCAGTGAGTGGCAATGTAGGATGGAGAAAAGCACCGCGGGGTGGTCAGCATGGGGAGGTCACGGAACATGCAATGGCAATGTAGGATAGGTTTCTGAAAAATATCGCAGGGTGGTGCGCATTATATGGGTGTGTGTTACATTACAATCACTAGTAGGAGTGAGAAAAACACGGGGTGGTGCGCATTGTATGGGTGTGTGTTACATTACATTAACTAGTAGGAGTGAGAAAAACATCACGGGGTGGTGCCCATTTTATGGGTGTGTGTTACATTACATTCACTAGTAGAAGTGAGAAAAACATCACGGGGTGGTGTGAATCGGAGGGTCTGAATTAAGATAGGCAGTGAGTGGCAATGTAGGATGGAGAAAAGCACCGCTGGGTGGTCAGCATGGGGAGGTCAGGGAACATGCAGTGGCAATGTAGGATAGGTTTCTGAAAAACATCGCGGGGTGGTGCGCATTGTATGGGTGTGTGTTACATTACATTCACTAGTAGGAGTGAGAAAAACATCACGGGGTGGTGTGAATCGGAGGGTCTGAATTAGGATAGGCTGTGAGTTGCAATTTAGGATGGAGAAAAGCACCGCGGGGTGGTGCGCATTTTATGGGTGTGTGTTACATTACATTCACTAGTAGGAGTGAGAAAAACATCACGGGGTGGTGCGCATTGTATGGGTGTGTGTTACATTACATTCACTAGTAGGAGTGAGAAAAACATCACGGGGTCTTGTGAATCGGAGGGTCTGAATTAGGATAGGCAGTGAGTGGCAATGTAGTATGGAGAAAAGCACCGCGGTAGGTCAGCATGGGGAGGTCAGGGAACATGCAGTGGCAATGTAGGATAGGTTTCTGAAAAATATCGCGGGGTGGTGCGCATTTTATTTGTGTGTGTTACATTACATTCACTAGTAGGAGTGAGAAAAACATCACGGGGTGGTGCGCATTCTATGGGTGTGTGTTACATTACATTCACTAGTAGGAGTGAGAAAAATATCACGGGGTGGTGCGCATTGTATGGGTGTGTGTTACATTACATTCACTAGTAGGAGTGAGAAAAACATCACGGGGTGGTGCGCATTGTATGGGTGTGTGTTACATTACATTCACTAGTAGGAGTGAGAAAAACATCACGGGGTGGTGCGCATTGAATGGGTGTGTGTTACATTACATTCACTAGTAGGAGTGAGAAAAACATCACGTGGTGGTGCGCATTGTATGGGTGTGTGTTACATTACATTCACTAGTAGGAGTGAGAAAAACATCACGGGGTGGTGTGAATCGGAGGGTCTGAATTAGCATAGGCAGTGAGTGGCAATGTAGGATGAAGAAAAGCACCGCGGGGTGGTCAGCATGGGAAGGTCAGGGAACATGCAGTGGCAATGTAGGATAGTTTTCTAAAAAACATCGCGGGGTGGTGCGCATTGTATGGGTGTGTGTTACATTACATTCACTAGTAGGAATGAGAAAAGCTTCACGGGGTGGTGTGAATCGGAGGGTCTGAATTAGTATAGGCAGTGAGTGGCAATGTAGGATGCAGAAAAGCACCGCGGGGTGGTCAGCATGTGAAGATCAGGAAACATGCAGTGGCAATGTAGCATAGGTTTCTGAAAAACATCGCGGGGTGGTGCGCATTGTATGGGTGTGTGTTACATTACATTCACTAGTAGGAGTGAGAAAAACATCATGGGGTGGTGTGAATAGGAGGGTCTGAATTAGGATAGGCAGTGAGTGGCAATATAGGATGGAGAAAAGCACCTCGGGTTGGTCAGCATGGGGAGGTCAGGGAACATGCAGGGGCAATGTCGGATAGGTTTCTGAAAAACATCACGGGGTGGTGCGCATTCTATGGGTGTGTGTTACATTACATTCACTAGTAGGAGTGAGAAAAACCTCACGGGGTGGTGCGCGTTGTATGGGTGTGTGTTACATTACATTCACTAGTAGGAGTGAGAAAATCATCACGTGGTGGTGTGAATCGGAGTTTCTGAATTATAATAGGCATTGAGTGGCCATGTAGGATGTAGAAAATCACCGCGGGGTGGTCAGCATGGGGAGATTAGGGAACATGCAGTGGTAATGTAGGATAGGTTTCTGAAAAACATCGCGGGGTGGTGCGCATTGTATAGGTGTGTGTTACATTACATTCGCTAGTAGGAGTGAGAAAAACATCACGGGGTGGTGTGAATCGGAGGGTGTGAATTAGGATAAGCAGTGAGTGGTAATTTAGGATGGAGAAAAGCACCGCAGGGTGGTCAGCATGGGGAGGTCAGGGAACATGCAGTGGCAATGTTGTATAGGTTTCTGAAAAACATCGCGGGGTGGTGCGCATTGTATGGGTGTGTGTTACATTACATTCACTAGTAGGAGTGAGAAAAACATCACGGGGTGGTGCGCATTGTATGGGTGCGTGTTACATTACATTCACTAGTAGGAGTGAGAAAAACATCAGGGGGTGGTGCGCATTGTATGGGTGTGTGTGACATTACATTCACTAGTAGGAGTGAGAAAAAAATCACGGGGTGGTGCGCATCGTATGGGTGTGTGTTACATTTCATTCACTAGTAGGAGTGAGAAAAACATCACGGGGTGGTGCGCATTGTATGCGTGTGTGTTACATTACATTCACTAGTAGGTGTGAGAAAAACATCACGGGGTGGTGCGCATTGTATGGGTGTGTGTTACATTACATTCACTAGTAGGAGTGAGAAAAACATCACGGGGTGCTGCACATTGTATGGGTGTGTGTTACATTATATTCACTAGTATGAGTGAGAAAAACATCACGGGGTGGTGTGAATCAGAGGGTCTGAATTAGGATAGCCAGTGAGTGGCAATGTAAGATGGAGAAAAGCACCGCGGTGCGGTCAACATGGGGAGGTCAGGGAACATGCAGTGGCAATGTAGGATAGTTTTCTGAAAAACATCACCGGGTGGTGCGCATTGTATGGGTGTGTGTTACGTTACATTCACTAGTAGGAGTGAGAAAAACATTACGGGGTGGTGCGCATTGTATGGTTGTGTGTTACATTACATTCACTAGTAGGAGTGAGAAAAACATCACGGGGTGGTGCGCATTGTATGGGTGTGTGTTACATTTCATTGATTAGTAGGAGTGAGAAAAACATCACGGGGTGGTGCGCATCGTATGGGTGTGTGTTACATTACATTCACTAATAGGAGTGAGAAAAACAACACGGGGTGGTGCGCATCGTATGCGTGTGTGTTACATTACATTCACTTGTAGGAGTGAGAAAAACATCACGGGGTGGTGCGCATTGTATGGGTGTGTGTTACATTACATTCACTAGTAGGAGTGAGAAAAACATCACGGGGTGGTGTGAATCGGAGGGTCTGAATTAAGATAGGCAGTGAGTGGCAATGTAGGATGGAGAAAAGCACCGCGGGGTGGTCAGCATGGGGAAGTCAGGGAACATGAAGTGGCAATGTAGGATAGGTTTCTGAAAAACATCCCGGGGTGATGCGCATTGTAAGGGTGTGTGTTACATTACATTCACTAGTAGGAGTGAGAAAAACATCACGGGGTGGTGTGAATCGGAGGGTCTGAATTAGGATAGGCAGTGAGTGGCAATGTAGGATGGAGAAAAGCACAGCGGGGTGGTCAGCATGGGGAGGTCAGGGAACATGCAGTGGCAATGTAGGATAGGTTTCTGAAAAATATCGCGGGGTGGTGCGCATTGTATGGGTGTGTGTTACATTACATTCACTAGTAGGAGTGAGAAAAACATCACGGGGTGGTGCGCATTCTATGGGTGTGTGTTACATTACATTCACTTGTAGGAGTGAGAAAAACATCACAGGGTGGTATGCATTGTATGGGTGTGTGTTACATTACATTCACTAGTAGGAGTGAGAAAAACATCACAGGGTGGTGCGCATTGAATGGGTGTGTGTTACATTACATTCATTAGTAAGAGTGAGAAAAACATCACGGGGTGGTGTGAATCGGAATGTCTGAATTAGGATAGGCAGTGAGTGGCAATGTAGGATGGATAAAAGCACCGCGGGGTGGTCAGCATGGGGAGGTCAGGGAACATGCAGTGGCAATGTAGGATAGGTTTCTGAAAAACATCGTGGGGTGGAGGGCATTGTATGGGTGTGTGTTACATTACATTCAATAGTAGGAGTGAGAAAAACATCACGGGGTGGTGTGCATTGTAAGGGTGTGTGTTACATTACATTCACTAGTAGGAGTGAGAAAAACATCACGGGGTGGTGTGAATCGGAGGGTCTGAATTAGGATAGGCAGTGAGTGGCAATGTAGGATGGAGAAAAGCACCGCGGGTTGGTCAGGATGGGGAGGTCAGAGAACATGCAGTGGCAATGTAGGATAGGTTTCTGAAAAACATCGTGGGGTGGAGGGCATTGTATGGGTGTGTGTTACATTACATTCAATAGTAGGAGTGAGAAAAACATCACGGGGTGGTGCGCATTGTAAGGGTGTGTGTTACATTACATTCACTAGTAGGAGTGAGAAAAACATCACGGGGTGGTGTGAATCGGAGGGTATGAATTAGGATAGGCAGTGAGTGGCAATGTAGGATGGAGAAAAGCACCGCGGGTTGGTCAGGATGGGGAGGTCAGGGAACATGCAGTGGCAATGTAGGATAGGTTTCTGAAAAACATCGCGGGGTGGTGCGCATTGTATGGGTGTGTGTTACATTACATTCACTAGTAGGAGTGAGAAAAACATCACGGGGTGGTGTGAATCGGAGGGTCTGAATTAATCTAGGCAGTGAGTGGCAATGTAGGATGGAGAAAAGCACCGCGGGGTGGTCAGCATGGGGAGGTCAGGGAACATGCAGTGGCAATGTAGGATAGGTTTCTGTAAAACATCGCAGGGTGGTGCGCATTGTATGGGTGTGTGTTACATTACATTCACTAGTAGGAGTGAGAAAAACATCACGGGGTGGTCCGCATTGTATGGGTGTGTGTTACATTACATTCACTAGTAGGAGTGAGAAAAATATCACGGGGTGGTGCGCATTGTATGGGTGTGTGTTACATTACATTCACTAGTAGGAGTGAGAAAAACATCACGGGGTGGTGCGCATCGTATGGGTGTGTGTTACATTACATTCACTAGTAGGAGTGAGAAAAACATCACGGGGTGGGCGCATCGTATGCGTGTGTGTTACATTACATTCACTAGTAGGAGTGAGAAAAACATCACGGGGTGGTGCGCATTGTAAGGGTGTGTGTTACATTACATTCACTAGTAGGAGTGAGAAAAACATCACGGGGCGGTGTGAATCGGAGGGTCCGAATTAGGATAGGCAGTGAGTGGCAATGTAGGATGGAGAATAGCACCGCGGGGTGGTCAGCATGGGGAGGTCAGGGAACATGCAGTGGCAATGTAGGATAGGTTTCTGAAAAACATCGCGGGGTGGCGTGCATTGTATGGGTGTATGTTACATTACATTCACTAGTAGGAGTGAGAAAAACATCACGGGGTTGTGTGAATCGGAGGGTATGAATTAGGATAGGCATTGAGTGGCAATGTAGGATGGAGAAAAGCACCGCGGGGTGGTCAGCATGGGGAAGTCAGGGAACATGCAGTGGCAATGTAGGATAGGTTTCTGAAAAACATCGCGGGGTGGTGCGCATTGTATTGGTGTGTGTTACATTACATTCACTAGTAGGAGTGAGAAAAACATCACGGGGTGGTGCGCATTGTATGGGTGTGTGTTACATTACATTCACTAGTAGGAGTGAGAAAAACATCAGGGGGTGGTGCGCATTGTATGGGTGTGTGTTACATTACATTCACTAGTAGGAGTGAGAAAAAAATCACAGGGTGGTGCGCATCGTATGGGTGTGTGTTACATTTCATTCACTAGTAGGAGTGAGAAAAACATCACGGGGTGGTGCGCATTGTATGCGTGTGTGTTACATTACATTCACTAGTAGGAGTGAGAAAAACATCACGGGGTGGTGCGCATTGTATGGGTGTGTGTTACATTACATTCACTAGTAGGAGTGAGAAAAACATCACGGGGTGGTGCGCATTGTATGGGTGTGTGTTACATTACATTCACTAGTAGGAGTGAGAAAAACATCACGAGGTGGTGTGAATCGGATGGTCTGAATTAGGAAAGGCAGTGAGTGGCAATGTAGGATGGAGAAAAGCACTGCGGGGTGGTCAGCATGGGGAGGTCAGGGAACATGCAGTGGCAATGTAGGATAGGTTTCTGAAAAACATCGCGGGGTGGTGCGCATTGTATGGGTGTGTGTTACAGTACATTCACTAGTAGGAGTGAGAAAAACATCACGGGGTGGTGTGAATCGGAGTGTCTGAATTAAGATAGGCCGTGAGTGGCAATGTAGGATGGAGAAAAGCACTGCGGGGTGGTCAGCATGGGGAGGTCAGGTAACATGCAGTGGCAATGTAGGATAGGTTTCTGAAAAACATCGTGGAGTGGTGCGCGTTGTATGGGTGTGTGTTACATTACATTCACTAGTAGGAGTGAGAAAAACATCACGGGGTGGTGCACATTGTATGGGTGCGTGTTACATTATATTCACTAGTAGGAGTGAGAAAAACATCACGGGGTGGTGTGAATTGGAGGGTCTGAATTAGGATAGGCAGTGAGTGGCAATGTAAGATGGAGAAAAGAACCGTGGGGCGGTCAACATGGGGAGGTCAGGGAACATGCAGTGGCAATGTAGGATAGTTTTCTGAAAAACATCACCGGGTGGTGCGCATTGTATGGGTGTGTGTTACATTACATTCACTAGTAGGAGTGAGAAAAACATTACGGGGTGTTGCGCATTGTATGGTTGTGTGTTACATTACATTCACTAGTAGGAGTGAGAAAAACATCACGGGGTGGTGCGCATTGTATGGGTGTGTGTTACATTACATTCACTAGTAGGAGTGAGAAAAACATCACGGGGTGGTGCGCATCGTATGGGTGTGTGTTACATTACATTCAATAATAGGAGAGAGAAAAACAACACGGTGTGGTGCGCATCGTATGCGTGTGTGTTACATTACATTCACTTGTAGGAGTGAGAAAAACATCACGGGGTGGTGCGCATTGTATGGGTGTGTGTTACATTACATTCACTAGTAGGAGTGAGAAAAACATCACGGGGTGGTGCGCATTGTAAGGGTGTGTGTTACATTACATTCACTAGTAGGAGTGAGAAAAACATCACGGGGTGGTGTGAATCGGAGGGTCTGTATTAGGATAGGCAGTGAGTGGCAATGTAGGATGGAGAAAAGCACGGCGGGGTGGTCAGCATGGGGAGGTCAGGGAACATGCAGTGGCAATGTAGGATAGGTTTCTGAAAAATATCGCGGGGTGGTGCGCATTGTATGGGTGTGTGTTACATTACATTCACTAGTAGGAGTGAGAAAAACATCACGGGGTGGTGCGCATTGTATGGGTGTGTGTTACATTACATTCACTAGTAGGAGTGAGAAAAACATCAGGGGGTGGTGCGCATTGTATGGGTGTGTGTTACATTACATTCACTAGTAGGAGTGAGAAAAACATCACGGGGTGGTGCGCATTGTATAGGTGTGTGTCACATTACATTCACTAGTAGGAGTGAGAAAAACATCACGGGGTGGTGCGCATTGGATGGGTGTGTGTTACATTACATTCACTAGTAGGAGTGAGAAAAACATCACGGGGTGGTGTGAATCGCAGTGTCTGAATTAAGATAGGCAGTGAGTGGCAATGTAGGATGGAGAAAAGCACCGCGGGGTGGTCAGCATGGGGAGGTCATGGAACATGCAGTGGCAATGTAGGATAGGTTTCTGAAAAACATCGCGGGGTGGTGGGCATTCTATGGGTGTGTGTTACATTACATTCACTAGTAGGAGTGAGAAAAACATCACGGGGTCTTGTGAATCGGA
Source organism: Cavia porcellus (assembly GCF_034190915.1). Taxonomy (NCBI): domain Eukaryota; kingdom Metazoa; phylum Chordata; class Mammalia; order Rodentia; family Caviidae; genus Cavia; species Cavia porcellus. The sequence continues at coordinate 75,562 of NW_026947555.1, forward strand.
GGGTCTGAATTAGGATAGGCAGTGAGTGGCAATGTAGGATGGAGAAAAGCACTGCGGGGTGGTCAGCATGGGGAGGTCAGGGAACATGCAGTGGCAATGTAGGATAGGTTTCTGAAAAACATCGCGGGGTGGTGCGCATTGTATGGGTGTGTGTTACAGTACATTCACTAGTAGGAGTGAGAAAAACATCACGAGGTGGTGTGAATCGGATGGTCTGAATTAGGATAGGCAGTGAGTGGCAATGTAGGATGGAGAAAAGCACTGCGGGGTGATCAGCATGGGGAGGTCAGGGAACATGCAGTGGCAATGTAGGATAGGTTTCTGAAAAACATCGCGGAGTGGTGCGCGTTGTATGGGTGTGTGTTACATTACATTCACTAGTAGGAGTGAGAAAAACATCACGGGGTGGTGCACATTGTATGGGTGTGTGTTACATTATATTCACTAGTAGGAGTGAGAAAAACATCACGGGGTGGTGTGAATTGGAGGGTCTGAATTAGGATCGGCAGTGAGTGGCAATGTAAGATGGAGAAAAGAACCGCGGGGCGGTCAACATGGGGAGGTCAGGGAACATGCAGTGGCAATGTACGATAGTTTTCTGAAAAACATCACCGGGTGTTGCGCATTGTATGGTTGTGTGTTACATTACATTCACTAGTAGGAGTGAGAAAAACATCACGGGGTGGTGCGCATTGTATGGGTGTGTGTTACATTACATTCACTAGTAGGAGTGAGAAAAACATCACGGGGTGGTGCGCATCGTATGGGTGTGTGTTACATTACATTCACTAATAGGAGAGAGAAAAACAACACGGTGTGGTGCGCATCGTATGCGTGTGTGTTACATTACATTCACTTGTAGGAGTGAGAAAAACATCACGGGGTGGTGCGCATTGTATGGGTGTGTGTTACATTACATTCACTAGTAGGAGTGAGAAAAACATCACGGGGTGGTGTGAATCGGAGGGTCTGAATTAAGATAGGCAGTGAGTGGCAATGTAGGATGGAGAAAAGCACCGCGGGGTGGTCAGCATGGGGAGGTCAGGGAACATGAAGTGGCAATGTAGGATATGTTTCTGAAAAACATCCCGGGGTGGTGCGCATTGTAAGGGTGTGTGTTACATTACATTCACTAGTAGGAGTGAGAAAAACATCACGGGGTGGTGTGAATCGGAGGGTCTGAATTAGGATAGGCAGTGAGTGGCAATGTAGGATGGAGAAAAGCACGGCGGGGTGGTCAGCATGGGGAGGTCAGGGAACATGCAGTGGCAATGTAGGATAGGTTTCTGAAAAATATCGCGGGGTGGTGCGCATTGTATGTGTGTGTGTTACATTACATTCACTAGTAGGAGTGAGAAAAACATCACGGGATGGTGCGCATTGTATGGGTGTGTGTTACATTACATTCACTAGTAGGAGTGAGAAAAACATCAGGGGGTGGTGCGCATTGTATGGGTGTGTGTTACATTACATTCACTAGTAGGAGTGAGAAAAACATCACGGGGTGGTGCGCATTGTACAGGTGTGTGTCACATTACATTCACTAGTAGGAGTGAGAAAAACATCACGGGGTGGTGCGCATTGGATGGGTGTGTGTTACATTCCATTCACTAGTAGGAGTGAGAAAAACATCACGGGGTGGTGTGAATCGCAGTGTCTGAATTAAGATAGGCAGTGAGTGGCAATGTAGGATGGAGAAAAGCACCGCGTGGTAGTCAGCATGGGGAGGTCATGGAACATGCAGTGGCAATGTAGGATAGGTTTCTGAAAAACATCGCGGGGTGGTGGGCATTCTATGGGTGTGTGTTACATCACATTCACTAGGAGGAGTGAGAAAAATATCACGGGGTGTTGTGAATCGGAGGGTCTGAATTAGGATAGGCAGTGAGTGGCAATGTAGGATGGATAAAAGCACCGCGGGGTGGTCAGCATGGGGAGGTCAGGGAACATGCAGTGGCAATGTAGCATAGGTTTCTGAAAAACATCGTGGGGTGGTGGGCATTGTATGGGTGTGTGTTACATTACATTCACTAGTAGGAGTGAGAAAAACATCACGGGGTGGTGCGCATTGTAAGGGTGTGTGTTACATTACATTCACTAGTAGGAGTGAGAAAAACATCACGGGGTGGTGTGAATCGGAGGGTCTGAATTAGGATAGGCAGTGAGTGGCAATGTAGGATGGAGAAAAGCACCGCGGGGTGGTCAGGATGGGGAGCTCAGGGAACATGCAGTGGCAATGTAGGATAGGTTTCTGAAAAACATCGCGGGGTGGTGCGCATTGTATGGCTGTGTGTTACATTACATTCACTAGTAGGAGTGAGAAAAACATCACGGGGTGGTGTGAATCGGAGGGTCTGAATTAGGATAGGCAGTGAGTGGCAATGTAGGATGGAGAAAAGCACCGCGGGGTGGTCAGCATGGGGAGGTCAGGGAACATGCAGTGGCAATGTAGGATAGGTTTCTGTAAAACATCGCTGGGTGGTGCGCATTGTATGGGTGTGTGTTACATTACATTCACTAGTAGGAGTGAGAAAAACATCACGGGGTGGTCCGCATTGTATGGGTGTGTGTTACATTACATTCACTAGTAGGAGTGAGAAAAACATCACGGGGTGGTGCGCATCGTATGGGTGTGTGTTATATTACATTCACTAGTAGGAGTGAGAAAAACATCACGGGGTGGGCGCATCGTATGCGTGTGTGTTACAATACATTCACTAGTAGGAGTGAGAAAAACATCACGGGATGGTGCGCATTGTATGGGTGTGTGTTACATTACATTCACTAGTAGGAGTGAGAAAAACATCACGGGGTGGTCCGCATTGTACGGGTGTGTGTTACATTACATTCACTAGTAGGAGTGAGAAAAACATCACGGGGTGGGCGCATTGTATGTGTGTGTGTTACATTACATTCACTTGTAGGAGTGAGAAAAACATCACAGGTTGGTACGCATTGTATGGGTGTGTGTTACATTACATTCACTAGTAGGAGTGAGAAAAACATCACGTGGTGGTGCGCATTGTATGGGTGTGTGTTACATTACATTCACCAGTAGGAGTGAGAAAAACATCACGGGGTGGTGCGCATTGTATGGGTGTGTGTTACATTACATTCACTAGTAGGAGTGAGAAAAACATCAGGGGGCGGTGCGCATTGTATGGGTGTGTGTTACATTACATTCACTAGTAGGAGTGAGAAAAACATCACGGGGTGGTGCGCATTGTATGGGTGTGTGTTACATTACATTTACTAGTAGGAGTTAGAAAAATATCACGGGGTGGTGCGCATTGTATGGGTGTGTGTTACATTACATTCACTAGTAGGAGTGAGAAAAACATCACGGGGTGGTGTGAATCGGAATGTCTGAATTAGGATAGGCAGTGAGTGGCAATGTAGGATGGATAAAAGCACCACGGGGTGATCAGCATGGGGAGGTCAGGGAACATGCAGTGGCAATGTAGGATAGGTTTCTGAAAACATCGTGGGGTGGAGGGCATTGTATGGGTGTGTGTTTCATTACATTCAATAGTAGGAGTGAGAAAAACATCACGGGGTGGTGCGCATTGTAAGGGTGTGTGTTACATTACATTCACTAGTAGGAGTGAGAAAAACATCACGGGGTGGTGTGAATCGAAGGGTCTGAATTAGGATAGGCAGTGAGTGGCAATGTAGGATGGAGAAAAGCACCGCGGGTTGGTCAGGATGGGGAGGTCAGGGAACATGCAGTGGCAATGTAAGATAGGTTTCTGAAAAACATCGCGGGGTGGTGCGCATTGTATGGGTGTGTGTTACATTACATTCACTAGTAGGAGTGAGAAAAACATCACGGGGTGGTGTGAATCGGAGGGTCTGAATTAGGATAGGCAGTGAGTGGCAATGTAGGTTGGAGAAAAGCACCGCGGGGTGGTCAGCATGGGGAGGTCAGGGAACATGCAGTGGCAATGTAGGATAGGTTTCTGAAAAACATCGTGGGGTGGAGTGCATTGTATGGTTGTGTGTTACATTACATTCACTAGTAGGAGTGAGAAAAACATCACGGGGTGGTGCGCATTGTATGGGTGTGTGTTACATTACATTCACTAGTAGGAGTGAGAAAAACATCACGGGGTGGTGGTGAATCGGAGGGTGTGAATTAGGATAAGCAGTGAGTGGCAATGTAGGATGGAGAAAAGCACCGCGGGGTGGTCAGCATGGGGAGGTCAGGGAACATGCAGTGGCAATGTAGGATAGGTTTCGGAAAAACATCGCGGGGTGGTGGGCATTGTATGGGTGTGTGTTACATTACATTCACTAGTAGGAGTGAGAAAAACATCACGGGGTGGTGTGAATCAGAGGGTCTGAATTAGGATAGGCAGTAAGAGGCAATGTAGAATGGAGTAAAGCACCGCGGGTTGGTCAGCATGGGGAGGTCAGGGACATGCAGTGGCAATGTAGGAAAGGTTTCTGAAAAACATCGCGGGGTGGTGCGCATTGTATGGGTGTGGGTTACATTACATTCACTAGTAGGAGTGAGAAAAACATCACGGGGTGGAGCGCATTGTATGGGTGTGTGCTACATTACATTCACTAGCAGGAGAGAGAAAAACATCACGGGGTGGTGCGCATTGGATTGGTGTGTGTTACACTACATTCACTAGTAGGAGTGAGAAAAACATCACGGGGTGATATGCATTGTATGGGTGTGTGTTACATTACATTCACAAGTAGGAGTGAGAAAAAAATCACGGGGTGGTGCGCATTGTATGGGTGTGTGTTACATTTCATTCACTAGTAGGAGTGAGAAAAACATCACGTGTTGGTCCGCATTGTATGCGTTTGTGTTACATTACATTCACTAGTAGGAGTGAGAAAAACATCACGGGGTGGTGCGCATTGTATGGGTGTGTGTTACATTACATTCACTAGTAGGAGTGAGAAAAACATCACGGGGTGGTGTGCATTGTATGGGTGTGTGTTACATTACATTCACTAGTAGGAGTGAGAAAAACATCACGAGGTGGTGTGAATCGGAGGGTCTGAATTAGGATAGTCAGTGAGTGGCGATGTAGGATTGAGAAAAGCACCGCGGGGTGGTCAGCATGGGGAGGTCAGGGAACATGCAGTGGCAATGTAGGATAGGTTTCTGAAAAAACATCGTGGTGTGGTGGGCATTGTATGGGTGTGTGTTGCATTACATTCACTAGTAGGAGTGAGAAAAACATCATGGGGTGGTGCGCATTGTAAGGGTGTGTGTTACATTATATTCACTAGTAGGAGTGAGAAAAATATCATGGGGAGGTGTGAATAGGAGGGTCTGAATTAGGATAGGCAGTGAGTGGCAATATAGGATGGAGAAAAGCACCTCGGGGTGGTCAGCATGGGGAGGTCAGGGAACATGCAGGGGCAATGTCGGATAGGTTTCTGAAAAACATCACGGGGTGGTGCGCATTGTATGGGTGTGTGTTACATTACATTCACTAGTAGGAGTGAGAAAAACATCACGGGGTGGTGCGCAGTGTATGGGTGTGTGTTACATTACATTTTTTAGTAGGAGTGAGAAAAACATCACGGGGTGGTGCACATTGTATGGTTGTGTGTTACATTACATTCACTAGTAGGAGTGAGAAAAACATCACGGGGTGGTGCGCAGTGTATGGGTGTGTGTTACATTACATTTTTTAGTAGGAGTGAGAAAAACATCACGGGGTGGTGCGCAGTGTATGGGTGTGTGTTACATTACATTCACTAGTAGGAGTGAGAAAAACATCAGGGGGTGGTGCGCATTGTATGGGTGTGTGTGACATTACATTCACTAGTAGGAGTGAGAAAAAAATCACGGGGTGGTGCGCATCGTATGGGTGTGTGTTACATTTCATTCACTAGTAGGGGTGAGAAAAACATCACGGGGTGTTGCGCATTGTATGCGTGTGTGTTACATTACATTCACTAGTAGGAGTGAGAAAAACATCACGTTGTGGTGCGCATTGTATGGGTGTGTGTTACATTACATTCACTAGTAGGAGTGAGAAAAACATTACGGGGTGGTGCACATTGTATGGTTGTGTGTTACATTACATTCACTAGTAGGAGTGAGAAAAACATCACGGGGTGGTGCGCAGTGTATGGGTGTGTGTTACATTACATTTTTTAGTAGGAGTGAGAAAAACATCACGGGGTGGTGCGCATTGTATGGGTGTGTGTTACATTACATTCACTAATAGGAGTGAGAAAAACAACACGGGGTGGTGCGCATCGTATGCGTGTGTGTTACATTACATTCACTTGTAGGAGTGAGAAAAACATCACGGGGTGGTGCGCATTGTATGGGTGTGTGTTACATTACATTCACTAGTAGGAGTGAGAAAAACATCACGGGGTGGTGTGAATCGGAGGGTCTGAATTAAGATAGGCAGTGAGTGGCAATGTAGGATGGAAAAAGCACCGCGGGGTGGTCAGCATGGGGAGGTCATGGAACATGAAGTGGCAATGTAGGATAGGTTTCTGAAAAACATCCCGGGGTGGTGCGCATTGTAAGGGTGTGTGTTACATTACATTCACTAGTAGGAGTGAGAAAAACATCACGGGGTGGTGTGAATCGGAGGGTCTGAATTAGGATAGGCAGTGAGTGGCAATGTAGGATTGAGAAAAGCACGGCGGGGTGGTCAGCATGGGGAGGTCAGGGAACATGCAGTGGCAATGTAGGATAGGTTTCTGAAAAATATCGCGGGGTGGTGCGCATTGTATGGGTGTGTGTTACATTACATTCACTGGTAGGAGTGAGAAAAACATCACGGGGTGGTGCGCATTATATGGGTGTGTGTTACATTACATTCACTAGTAGGAGTGAGAAAAACATCAGGGGGCGGTGCGCATTGTATGGGTGTGTGTTACATTACATTCACTAGTAGGAGTGAGAAAAACATCACGGGGTGGTGCGCATTGTATGGGTGTGTGTTACATTACATTTACTAGTAGGAGTGAGAAAAACATCACGGGGAGGTGCGCATTGTATGGGTGTGTTCCATTACATTCACTAGTAGGAGTGAGAAAAACATCACGGGGTGGTGTGAATCGGAATGTCTGAATTAGGATAGTCAGTGAGTGGCAATGTAGGATGGATAAAAGCACCGCGGGGTGGTCAGCATGGGGAGGTCAGGGAACATGCAGTGGCAATGTAGGATACGTTTCTGAAAAACATCGCGGGGTGGTGGGCATTGTATGGGTGTGTGTTACATTACATTCACTACTAGGAGTGAGAAAAACATCACGGGGTGGTGTGAATCAGAGGGTCTGAATTAGGATAGGCAGTAAGTGGCAATGTAGAATGGAGTAAAGCACCGCGGGTTGGTCAGCATGGGGAGGTCAGGGACATGCAGTGGCAATGTAGGAAAGGTTTCTGAAAAACATCGCGGGGTAGTGCGCATTGTATGGGTGTGGGTTACATTACATTCACTAGTAGGAGTGAGAAAAACATCACGGGGTGGAGCGCATTGTATGGGTGTGTGCTACATTACATTCACTAGCAGGAGAGAGAAAAACATCACGGGGTGGTGAGCATTGGATTGGTGTGTGTTACACTACATTCACTAGTAGGAGTGAGAAAAACATCACGGGGTGATGTGCATTGTATGGGTGTGTGTTACATTACATTCACAAGTAGGAGTGAGAAAAAAATCACGGGGTGGTGCGCATTGTATGGGAGTGTGTTACATTTCATTCACTAGTAGGAGTGAGAAAAACATCACGTGTTGGTCCGCATTGTATGCGTTTGTGTTACATTACATTCACTAGTAGGAGTGAGAAAAACATCACGGGGTGGTGCGCATTTTATGGTTGTGTGTTACATTACATTCACTAGTAGGAGTGAGAAAAACATTACGGGGTGGTGTGAATCGGAGGGTCTGAATTAGGATAGGCAGGGAGTGGCAATGTAGGATGGAGAAAAGCACCGCGGGGTGGTCAGCATGGGGAGGTCAGGTAACATGCAGTGGCAATGTAGGATAGGTTTCTGAAAAACATCCCAGAGTGGTGCGCGTTGTATGGGTGTGTGTTACATTACATTCACTAGTAGGAGTGAGAAAAACATCACGGGGTGGTGCGCATTGTATGGGTGTGTGTTACATTACATTCACTAGTAGGAGTGAGAAAAACATCACGGGGTGGTGTGCATTGTATGGGTGTGTGTTACATTACATTCACTAGTAGGAGTGAGAAAAACATCACGAGGTGGTGTGAATCGGAGGGTCTGAATTAGGATAGTCAGTGAGTGGCGATGTAGGATTGAGAAAAGCACCGCGGGGTGGTCAGCATGGGGAGGTCAGGGAACATGCAGTGGCAATGTAGGATAGGTTTCTGAAAAAACATCGTGGTGTGGTGGGCATTGTATGGGTGTGTGTTGCATTACATTCACTAGTAGGAGTGAGAAAAACATCATGGGGTGGTGCGCATTGTAAGGGTGTGTGTTACATTATATTCACTAGTAGGAGTGAGAAAAATATCATGGGGAGGTGTGAATAGGAGGGTCTGAATTAGGATAGGCAGTGAGTGGCAATATAGGATGGAGAAAAGCACCTCGGGGTGGTCAGCATGGGGAGGTCAGGGAACATGCAGGGGCAATGTCGGATAGGTTTCTGAAAAACATCACGGGGTGGTGCGCATTGTATGGGTGTGTGTTACATTACATTCACTAGTAGGAGTGAGAAAAACATCACGGGGTGGTGCGCAGTGTATGGGTGTGTGTTACATTACATTTTTTAGTAGGAGTGAGAAAAACATCACGGGGTGGTGCACATTGTATGGTTGTGTGTTACATTACATTCACTAGTAGGAGTGAGAAAAACATCACGGGGTGGTGCGCAGTGTATGGGTGTGTGTTACATTACATTTTTTAGTAGGAGTGAGAAAAACATCACGGGGTGGTGCGCAGTGTATGGGTGTGTGTTACATTACATTCACTAGTAGGAGTGAGAAAAACATCAGGGGGTGGTGCGCATTGTATGGGTGTGTGTGACATTACATTCACTAGTAGGAGTGAGAAAAAAATCACGGGGTGGTGCGCATCGTATGGGTGTGTGTTACATTTCATTCACTAGTAGGGGTGAGAAAAACATCACGGGGTGGTGCGCATTGTATGCGTGTGTGTTACATTACATTCACTAGTAGGAGTGAGAAAAACATCACGTTGTGGTGCGCATTGTATGGGTGTGTGTTACATTACATTCACTAGTAGGAGTGAGAAAAACATTACGGGGTGGTGCACATTGTATGGTTGTGTGTTACATTACATTCACTAGTAGGAGTGAGAAAAACATCACGGGGTGGTGCGCAGTGTATGGGTGTGTGTTACATTACATTTTTTAGTAGGAGTGAGAAAAACATCACGGGGTGGTGCGCATTGTATGGGTGTGTGTTACATTACATTCACTAATAGGAGTGAGAAAAACAACACGGGGTGGTGCGCATCGTATGCGTGTGTGTTACATTACATTCACTTGTAGGAGTGAGAAAAACATCACGGGGTGGTGCGCATTGTATGGGTGTGTGTTACATTACATTCACTAGTAGGAGTGAGAAAAACATCACGGGGTGGTGTGAATCGGAGGGTCTGAATTAAGATAGGCAGTGAGTGGCAATGTAGGATGGAAAAAGCACCGCGGGGTGGTCAGCATGGGGAGGTCATGGAACATGAAGTGGCAATGTAGGATAGGTTTCTGAAAAACATCCCGGGGTGGTGCGCATTGTAAGGGTGTGTGTTACATTACATTCACTAGTAGGAGTGAGAAAAACATCACGGGGTGGTGTGAATCGGAGGGTCTGAATTAGGATAGGCAGTGAGTGGCAATGTAGGATTGAGAAAAGCACGGCGGGGTGGTCAGCATGGGGAGGTCAGGGAACATGCAGTGGCAATGTAGGATAGGTTTCTGAAAAATATCGCGGGGTGGTGCGCATTGTATGGGTGTGTGTTACATTACATTCACTAGTAGGAGTGAGAAAAACATCACGGGGTGGTGCGCATTATATGGGTGTGTGTTACATTACATTCACTAGTAGGAGTGAGAAAAACATCAGGGGGCGGTGCGCATTGTATGGGTGTGTGTTACATTACATTCACTAGTAGGAGTGAGAAAAACATCACGGGGTGGTGCGCATTGTATGGGTGTGTGTTACATTACATTTACTAGTAGGAGTGAGAAAAACATCACGGGGAGGTGCGCATTGTATGGGTGTGTTCCATTACATTCACTAGTAGGAGTGAGAAAAACATCACGGGGTGGTGTGAATCGGAATGTCTGAATTAGGATAGTCAGTGAGTGGCAATGTAGGATGGATAAAAGCACCGCGGGGTGGTCAGCATGGGGAGGTCAGGGAACATGCAGTGGCAATGTAGGATACGTTTCTGAAAAACATCGCGGGGTGGTGGGCATTGTATGGGTGTGTGTTACATTACATTCACTACTAGGAGTGAGAAAAACATCACGGGGTGGTGTGAATCAGAGGGTCTGAATTAGGATAGGCAGTAAGTGGCAATGTAGAATGGAGTAAAGCACCGCGGGTTGGTCAGCATGGGGAGGTCAGGGACATGCAGTGGCAATGTAGGAAAGGTTTCTGAAAAACATCGCGGGGTAGTGCGCATTGTATGGGTGTGGGTTACATTACATTCACTAGTAGGAGTGAGAAAAACATCACGGGGTGGAGCGCATTGTATGGGTGTGTGCTACATTACATTCACTAGCAGGAGAGAGAAAAACATCACGGGGTGGTGAGCATTGGATTGGTGTGTGTTACACTACATTCACTAGTAGGAGTGAGAAAAACATCACGGGGTGATGTGCATTGTATGGGTGTGTGTTACATTACATTCACAAGTAGGAGTGAGAAAAAAATCACGGGGTGGTGCGCATTGTATGGGAGTGTGTTACATTTCATTCACTAGTAGGAGTGAGAAAAACATCACGTGTTGGTCCGCATTGTATGCGTTTGTGTTACATTACATTCACTAGTAGGAGTGAGAAAAACATCACGGGGTGGTGCGCATTTTATGGTTGTGTGTTACATTACATTCACTAGTAGGAGTGAGAAAAACATTACGGGGTGGTGTGAATCGGAGGGTCTGAATTAGGATAGGCAGGGAGTGGCAATGTAGGATGGAGAAAAGCACCGCGGGGTGGTCAGCATGGGGAGGTCAGGTAACATGCAGTGGCAATGTAGGATAGGTTTCTGAAAAACATCCCAGAGTGGTGCGCGTTGTATGGGTGTGTGTTACATTACATTCACTAGTAGGAGTGAGAAAAACATCACGGGGTGGTGCGCATTGTATGGGTGTGTGTTACATTACATTCACTAGTAGGAGTGAGAAAAACATCACGGGGTGGTGTGAATTGGAGGGTCTGAATTAGGATAGGCAGTGAGTGGCAATGTAAGATGGAGAAAAGAACCGTGGGGCGGTCAACATGGGGAGGTCAGGGAACATGCAGTGGCAATGTAGGATAGTTTTCTGAAAAACATCACCGGGTGGTGCGCATTGTATGGGTGTGTGTTACATTACATTCACTAGTAGGAGTGAGAAAAACATTACGGGGTGTTGCGCATTGTATGGTTGTGTGTTACATTACATTCACTAGTAGGAGTGAGAAAAACATCACGGGGTGGTGCGCATTGTATGGGTGTGTGTTACATTACATTCACTAGTAGGAGTGAGAAAAACATCACGGGGTGGTGCGCATCGTATGGGTGTGTGTTACATTACATTCAATAATAGGAGAGAGAAAAACAACACGGTGTGGTGCGCATCGTATGCGTGTGTGTTACATTACATTCACTTGTAGGAGTGAGAAAAACATCACGGGGTGGTGCGCATTGTATGGGTGTGTGTTACATTACATTCACTAGTAGGAGTGAGAAAAACATCACGGGGTGGTGCGCATTGTAAGGGTGTGTGTTACATTACATTCACTAGTAGGAGTGAGAAAAACATCACGGGGTGGTGTGAATCGGAGGGTCTGAATTAGGATAGGCAGTGAGTGGCAATGTAGGATGGAGAAAAGCACGGCGGGGTGGTCAGCATGGGGAGGTCAGGGAACATGCAGTGGCAATGTAGGATAGGTTTCTGAAAAATATCGCGGGGTGGTGCGCATTGTATGGGTGTGTGTTACATTACATTCACTAGTAGGAGTGAGAAAAACATCACGGGGTGGTGCGCATTGTATGGGTGTGTGTTACATTACATTCACTAGTAGGAGTGAGAAAAACATCAGGGGGTGGTGCGCATTGTATGGGTGTGTGTTACATTACATTCACTAGTAGGAGTGAGAAAAACATCACGGGGTGGTGCGCATTGTATAGGTGTGTGTCACATTACATTCACTAGTAGGAGTGAGAAAAACATCACGGGGTGGTGCGCATTGGATGGGTGTGTGTTACATTACATTCACTAGTAGGAGTGAGAAAAACATCACGGGGTGGTGTGAATCGCAGTGTCTGAATTAAGATAGGCAGTGAGTGGCAATGTAGGATGGAGAAAAGCACCGCGGGGTGGTCAGCATGGGGAGGTCATGGAACATGCAGTGGCAATGTAGGATAGGTTTCTGAAAAACATCGCGGGGTGGTGGGCATTCTATGGGTGTGTGTTACATTACATTCACTAGTAGGAGTGAGAAAAACATCACGGGGTCTTGTGAATCGGAGGGTCTGAATTAGGATAGGCAGTGAGTGGCAATGTAGGATGGAGAAAAGCACTGCGGGGTGGTCAGCATGGGGAGGTCAGGGAACATGCAGTGGCAATGTAGGATAGGTTTCTGAAAAACATCGCGGGGTGGTGCGCATTGTATGGGTGTGTGTTACAGTACATTCACTAGTAGGAGTGAGAAAAACATCACGAGGTGGTGTGAATCGGATGGTCTGAATTAGGATAGGCAGTGAGTGGCAATGTAGGATGGAGAAAAGCACTGCGGGGTGATCAGCATGGGGAGGTCAGGGAACATGCAGTGGCAATGTAGGATAGGTTTCTGAAAAACATCGCGGAGTGGTGCGCGTTGTATGGGTGTGTGTTACATTACATTCACTAGTAGGAGTGAGAAAAACATCACGGGGTGGTGCACATTGTATGGGTGTGTGTTACATTATATTCACTAGTAGGAGTGAGAAAAACATCACGGGGTGGTGTGAATTGGAGGGTCTGAATTAGGATCGGCAGTGAGTGGCAATGTAAGATGGAGAAAAGAACCGCGGGGCGGTCAACATGGGGAGGTCAGGGAACATGCAGTGGCAATGTACGATAGTTTTCTGAAAAACATCACCGGGTGTTGCGCATTGTATGGTTGTGTGTTACATTACATTCACTAGTAGGAGTGAGAAAAACATCACGGGGTGGTGCGCATTGTATGGGTGTGTGTTACATTACATTCACTAGTAGGAGTGAGAAAAACATCACGGGGTGGTGCGCATCGTATGGGTGTGTGTTACATTACATTCACTAATAGGAGAGAGAAAAACAACACGGTGTGGTGCGCATCGTATGCGTGTGTGTTACATTACATTCACTTGTAGGAGTGAGAAAAACATCACGGGGTGGTGCGCATTGTATGGGTGTGTGTTACATTACATTCACTAGTAGGAGTGAGAAAAACATCACGGGGTGGTGTGAATCGGAGGGTCTGAATTAAGATAGGCAGTGAGTGGCAATGTAGGATGGAGAAAAGCACCGCGGGGTGGTCAGCATGGGGAGGTCAGGGAACATGAAGTGGCAATGTAGGATAGGTTTCTGAAAAACATCCCGGGGTGGTGCGCATTGTAAGGGTGTGTGTTACATTACATTCACTAGTAGGAGTGAGAAAAACATCACGGGGTGGTGTGAATCGGAGGGTCTGAATTAGGATAGGCAGTGAGTGGCAATGTAGGATGGAGAAAAGCACGGCGGGGTGGTCAGCATGGGGAGGTCAGGGAACATGCAGTGGCAATGTAGGATAGGTTTCTGAAAAATATCGCGGGGTGGTGCGCATTGTATGTGTGTGTGTTACATTACATTCACTAGTAGGAGTGAGAAAAACATCACGGGATGGTGCGCATTGTATGGGTGTGTGTTACATTACATTCACTAGTAGGAGTGAGAAAAACATCAGGGGGTGGTGCGCATTGTATGGGTGTGTGTTACATTACATTCACTAGTAGGAGTGAGAAAAACATCACGGGGTGGTGCGCATTGTACAGGTGTGTGTCACATTACATTCACTAGTAGGAGTGAGAAAAACATCACGGGGTGGTGCGCATTGGATGGGTGTGTGTTACATTCCATTCACTAGTAGGAGTGAGAAAAACATCACGGGGTGGTGTGAATCGCAGTGTCTGAATTAAGATAGGCAGTGAGTGGCAATGTAGGATGGAGAAAAGCACCGCGTGGTAGTCAGCATGGGGAGGTCATGGAACATGCAGTGGCAATGTAGGATAGGTTTCTGAAAAACATCGCGGGGTGGTGGGCATTCTATGGGTGTGTGTTACATTACATTCACTAGTAGGAGTGAGAAAAACATCACGGGGTGGTGCGCATTGTAAGGGTGTGTGTTACATTACATTCACTAGTAGGAGTGAGAAAAACATCACGGGGTGGTGTGAATCGGAGGGTCTGAATTAGGATAGGCAGTGAGTGGCAATGTAGGATGGAGAAAAGCACCGCGGGGTGGTCAGGATGGGGAGCTCAGGGAACATGCAGTGGCAATGTAGGATAGGTTTCTGAAAAACATCGCGGGGTGGTGCGCATTGTATGGCTGTGTGTTACATTACATTCACTAGTAGGAGTGAGAAAAACATCACGGGGTGGTGTGAATCGGAGGGTCTGAATTAGGATAGGCAGTGAGTGGCAATGTAGGATGGAGAAAAGCACCGCGGGGTGGTCAGCATGGGGAGGTCAGGGAACATGCAGTGGCAATGTAGGATAGGTTTCTGTAAAACATCACTGGGTGGTGCGCATTGTATGGGTGTGTGTTACATTACATTCACTAGTAGGAGTGAGAAAAACATCACGGGGTGGTCCGCATTGTATGGGTGTGTGTTACATTACATTCACTAGTAGGAGTGAGAAAAACATCACGGGGTGGTGCGCATCGTATGGGTGTGTGTTATATTACATTCACTAGTAGGAGTGAGAAAAACATCACGGGGTGGGCGCATCGTATGCGTGTGTGTTACAATACATTCACTAGTAGGAGTGAGAAAAACATCACGGGATGGTGCGCATTGTATGGGTGTGTGTTACATTACATTCACTAGTAGGAGTGAGAAAAACATCACGGGGTGGTCCGCATTGTACGGGTGTGTGTTACATTACATTCACTAGTAGGAGTGAGAAAAACATCACGGGGTGGGCGCATTGTATGTGTGTGTGTTACATTACATTCACTTGTAGGAGTGAGAAAAACATCACAGGTTGGTACGCATTGTATGGGTGTGTGTTACATTACATTCACTAGTAGGAGTGAGAAAAACATCACGGGGTGGTGCGCATTGTATGGGTGTGTGTTACATTACATTCACTAGTAGGAGTGAGAAAAACATCACGGGGTGGTGCGCATTGTATGGGTGTGTGTTACATTACATTCACTAGTAGGAGTGAGAAAAACATCACGGGGTGGTACGCATTGTATGGGTGTGTTTTACATTACATTCACTAGTAGGAGTGAGAAAAACATCACGTGGTGGTGCGCATTGTATGGGTGTGTGTTACATTACATTCACCAGTAGGAGTGAGAAAAACATCACGGGGTGGTGCGCATTGTATGGGTGTGTGTTACATTACATTCACTAGTAGGAGTGAGAAAAACATCAGGGGGCGGTGCGCATTGTATGGGTGTGTGTTACATTACATTCACTAGTAGGAGTGAGAAAAACATCACGGGGTGGTGCGCATTGTATGGGTGTGTGTTACATTACATTTACTAGTAGGAGTTAGAAAAATATCACCGGGTGGTGCGCATTGTATGGGTGTGTGTTACATTACATTCACTAGTAGGAGTGAGAAAAACATCACGGGGTGGTGTGAATCGGAATGTCTGAATTAGGATAGGCAGTGAGTGGCAATGTAGGATGGATAAAAGCACCACGGGGTGATCAGCATGGGGAGGTCAGGGAACATGCAGTGGCAATGTAGGATAGGTTTCTGAAAACATCGTGGGGTGGAGGGCATTGTATGGGTGTGTGTTACATTACATTCAATAGTAGGAGTGAGAAAAACATCACGGGGTGGTGCGCATTGTAAGGGTGTGTGTTACATTACATTCACTAGTAGGAGTGAGAAAAACATCACGGGGTGGTGTGAATCGAAGGGTCTGAATTAGGATAGGCAGTGAGTGGCAATGTAGGATGGAGAAAAGCACCGCGGGTTGGTCAGGATGGGGAGGTCAGGGAACATGCAGTGGCAATGTAAGATAGGTTTCTGAAAAACATCGCGGGGTGGTGCGCATTGTATGGGTGTGTGTTACATTACATTCACTAGTAGGAGTGAGAAAAACATCACGGGGTGGTGTGAATCGGAGTGTCTGAATTAGCATAGGCAGTGAGTGGCAATGTAGGATGGAGAAAAGCACTGCGGGGTGGTCAGCATGGGGAGGTCAGGTAACATGCAGTGGCAATGTAGGATAGGTTTCTGAAAAACATCGCGGAATGGTGCGCGTTGTATGGGTGTGCGTTACATTACATTCACTAGTAGGAGTGAGAAAAACATCACGGGGTGGTGCACATTGTATGGGTGTGTGTTACATTATATTCATTAGTAGGAGTGAGAAAAACATCACGGGGTGGTGTGAATTGGAGGGTCTGAATTAGGATAGGCAGTGAGTGGCAATGTAAGATGGAGAAAAGCACCGCGGGGCGGTCAACATGGGGAAGTTAGGGAACATGCAGTGGCAATGTAGGATAGTTTTCTGAAAAACATCACCGGGTGGTGCGCATTGTATGGGTGTGCGTTACATTACATTCACTAGTAGGAGTGAGAAAAACATTACGGGGTGTTGCGCATTGTATGGTTGTGTGTTACATTACATTCACTAGTAGGAGTGAGAAAAACATCACGGGGTGGTGCGCATTGTATGGGTGTGTGTTACATTACATTCACTAGTAGGAGTGAGAAAAACATCACGGGGTGGTGCGCATCGTATGCGTGTGTGTTACATTACATTCACTAGTAGGTGTGAGAAAAACATCACGGGGTGGTGTGAATCGGAGGGTCTGAATTAGGATAGGCAGTGAGTGGCAATGTAGGATGGAGAAAAGCACGGCGGGGTGGTCAGCATGGGGAGGTCAGGGAACATGCAGTGGCAATGTAGGATAGGTTTCTGAAAAATATCGCGGGGTGGTGCGCATTGTATGGGTGTGTGTTACATTACATTCACTAGTAGGAGTGAGAAAAACATCACGGGGTGGTGCGCATTGTATGGGTGTGTGTTACATTACATTCACTAGTAGGAGTGAGAAAAACATCAGGGGGTGGTGCGCATTGTATGGGTGTGTGTTACATTACATTCACTAGTAGGAGTGAGAAAAACATCACGGGGTGGTGCGCATTGTATAGGTGTGTGTTTCATTACATTCACTAGTAGGAGTGAGAAAAACATCACGGGGTGGTGCGCATTGGATGGGTGTGTGTTACATTACATTCACTAGTAGGAGTGAGAAAAACATCACGGGGTGGTGTGAATCGCAGTGTCTGAATAAAGATAGGCAGTGAGTGGCAATGTAGGATGGAGAAAAGCACCGCGGGGTGGTCAGCATGGGGAGGTCATGGAACATGCAGTGGCAATGTAGGATAGGTTTCTGAAAAACATCGCGGGGTGGTGGGCATTCTATGGGTGTGTGTTACATTACATTCACTAGTAGGAGTGAGAAAAACATCACGGGGTGTTGTGAATCGGAGGGTCTGAATTAGGATAGGCAGTGAGTGGCAATGTAGGATGGATAAAAGCACCGCAGGGTGGTCAGCATGGGGAGGTCAGGGAACATGCAGTGGCAATGTAGCATAGGTTTCTGAAAAACATCGTGGGGTGGTGCGCATTTTAAGGGTGTGTGTTACATTACATTCACTAGTAGGAGTGAGAAAAACATCACGGGGTGGGGTGAATCGGAGGGTCTGAATTAGGATACGCAGTGAGTGGCAATGTAGGATGGAGAAAAGCACCGCGGGGTGGTCAGGATAGGGAGGTCAGGGAACATGCAGTGGCAATGTAGGATAGGTTTCTGAAAAACATCGCGGGGTGGTGCGCATTGTATGGGTGTGTGTTACATTACATTCACTAGTAGGAGTGAGAAAAACATCACGGGGTGGTGTGAATCGGAGTGTCTGAATTAGGATAGGCAGTGAGTGGCAATGTAGGATGGAGAAAAGCACCACGGGGTGGTCAGCATGGGGAGGTCAGGGAACATGCAGTGGCAATGTAGGATAGGTTTCTCTAAAACATCGCTGGGTGGTGCGCATTGTATGGGTGTGTGTTACATTACATTCACTAGTAGGAGTGAGAAAAACATCACGGGGTGGTCCGCATTGTATGGGTGTGTGTTACATTACATTCACTAGTAGGAGTGAGAAAAACATCACGGGGTGGTGCGCATTGTATTGGTGTGTGTTACATTACATTCACTAGTAGGAGTGAGAAAAATATCACGGGGTGGTGCGCAATGTATGGGTGTGTGTTACATTACATTCACTAGTAGGAGTGAGAAAAACATCACGGGGTGGTGCGCATCGTATGGGTGTGTGTTATATTACATTCACTAGTAGGAGTGAGAAAAACATCACGGGGTGGGCGCATCGTATGCGTGTGTGTTACATTACATTCACTAGTAGGAGTGAGAAAAACATCACGGGGTGGTGCACTTGTATGGGTGTGTGTTACATTATATTCACTAGTAGGAGTGAGAAAAACATCACGGGGTGGTGTGAATCGGAGGGTCTGAATTAGGATAGGCAGTGAGTGGCAATGTAAGATGGAGAAAAGCACCGCGGGGCGGAAAACATGGGGAGGTCAGGGAACATGCAGTGGCAATATAGGATAGTTTTCTGAAAAACATCACCGGGTGGTGCGCATTGTATGGGTGTGTGTTACATTACATTCACTAGTAGGAGTGAGAAAAACATTACGGGGTGTTGCGCATTGTATGGTTGTGTGTTACATTACATTCACTAGTAGGAGTGAGATAAACATCACGGGGTGGTGCGCATTGTATGGGTGTGTGTTACATTACATTCACTAGTAGGAGTGAGAAAAACATCACGGGGTGGTGCGCATCGTATGGGTGTGTGTTACATTACATTCACTAATAGGAGTGAGAAAAAAAAACACGGGGTGGTGCGCATCGTATGCGTGTGTGTTACATTACATTCACTTGTAGGAGTGAGAAAAACATCACGGGGTGGTGCGCATTGTATGGGTGTGTGTTACATTACATTCACTAGTAGGAGTGTGAAAAACATCACGGGGTGGTGTGAATCGGAGGGTCTGAATTAGGATAGGCAGTGAGTGGCAATGTAGGATGGAGAAAAGCACCGCGGGGTGGTCAGCATGGGGAGGTCAGGGAACATGAAGTGGCAATGTAGGATAGGTTTCTGAAAAATATCCCGGGGTGGTGCGCATTGTAAGGGTGTGTGTTACATTACATTCACTAGTAGGAGTGAGAAAAACATCACGGGGTGGTGTGAATCGGAGGGTCTGAATTAGGATAGGCAGTGAGTGGCAATGTAGGATGAAGAAAAGCACCGCGGGGTGGTCAGCATGGGAAGGTCAGGGAACATGCAGTGGCAATGTAGGATAGTTTTCTAAAAAACATCGCGGGGTGGTGCGCATTGTATGGGTGTGTATTACATTACATTCACTAGTAGGAGTGAGAAAAGCTTTACGGGGTGGTGTGAATCGGAGGGTCTGAATTAGGATAGGCAGTGAGTGGCAATGTAGGATGCAGAAAAGCACCGCGGGGTGGTCAGCATGTGGAGATCAGGAAACATGCAGTGGCAATGTAGGATAGGTTTCTAAAAAACATCGCGGGGTGGTGCACATTGTATGGGTGTGTGTTACATTACATTCACTAGTAGGAGTGAGAAAAACATCACGGGGTGGTGTGAATCGGAGGGTATGAATTAGGATAGGCAGTGAGTGGCAATGTAGGATGGAGAAAAGCACCGCGGGGTGGTCAGCATGGGGAGGTCAGGGAACATGCAGTGGCAATGTAGGATAGGTTTCTGAAAAAACATCGTGGTGTGGTGGGCATTGTATGGGTGTGTGTTGCATTACATTCACTAGTAGGAGTGAGAAAAACATCATGGGGTGGTGCGCATTGTAAGGGTGTGTGTTACATTATATTCACTAGTAGGAGTGAGAAAAATATCATGGGGTGGTGTGAATAGGAGGGTCTGAATTAGGATAGGCAGTGAGTGGCAATATAGGATGGAGAAAAGCACCTCGGGGTGGTCAGCATTTGGAGGTCAGGGAACATGCAGGGGCAATGTCGGATAGGTTTCTGTAAAACATCACGGGGTGGTGCGCATTGTATGGGTGTGTGTTACATTACATTCACTAGTAGGAGTGAGAAAAACCTCACGGGGTGGTGCGCATTTTATGGGTGTGTGTTACATTACATTCACTAGTAGGAGTGAGAAAAACATCACGTGGTGGTGTGAATCGGAGTTTCTGAATTAGGATAGGCATTGAGTGGCCATGTAGGATGTAGAAAATCACCGCGGGGTGGTCAGCATGGGGAGATTAGTGAACATGCACTGGTAATGTAGGATAGGTTTCTGAAAAACATCGCGGGGTGGTGCGCATTGTATGGGTGTGTGTTACATTACATTCACTAGTAGGAGTGAGAAAAACATCACGGGGTGGTGCGCATTGTATGGGTGCGTGTTACATTACATTCACTAGTAGGAGTGAGAAAAACATCAGGGGGTGGTGCGCATTGTATGGGTGTGTGTGACATTACATTCACTAGTAGGAGTGAGAAAAACATCACGGGGTGGTGCGCAGTGTATGGGTGTGTGTTACATTACATTGATTAGTAGGAGTGAGAAAAACATCACGGGGTGGTGCGCATCGTATGGGTGTGTGTTACATTACATTCACTAATAGGAGTGAGAAAAACAACACGGGGTGGTGCGCATCGTATGCGTGTGTGTTACATTACATTCACTTGTAGGAGTGAGAAAAACATCACGGGGTGGTGCGCATTGTATGGGTGTGTGTTACATTACATTCACTAGTAGGAGTGAGAAAAACATCACGGGGTGGTGTGAATCGGAGGGTCTGAATTAAGATAGGTAGTGAGTGGCAATGTAGGATGGAGAAAAGCACCGCGGGGTGGTCAGCATGGGGAGGTCAGGGAACATGATGTGGCAATGTAGGATAGGTTTCTAAAAAACATCCCGGGGTGGTGCGCATTGTAAGGGTGTGTGTTACATTACATTCACTAGTAGGAGTGAGAAAAACATCACGGGGTGGTGTGAATCGGAGGGTCTGAATTACGAAAGGCAGTGAGTGGCAATGTAGGATGGAGAAAAGCACGGCGGGGTGGTCAGCATGGGGAGGTCAGGGAACATGCAGTGGCAATGTAGGATAGGTTTCTGAAAAATATCGCGGGGTGGTGCGCATTGTATGGGTGTGTGTTACATTACATTCACTAGTAGGAGTGAGAAAAACATCACGGGGTGGGGCGCATTGTATGGGTGTGTGTTACATTACATTCACTAGTAGGAGTGAGTAAAACATCAGGGGGCGGTGCGCATTGTATGGGTGTGTGTTACATTACATTCACTAGTAGGAGTGACAAAAACATCACGGGGTGGTGCGCATTGTATGGGTGTGTGTTACATTACATTTACTAGTAGGAGTGAGAAAAACATCACGGGGTGGTGCGCATTGTATGGGTGTGTGTTCCATTACATTCACTAGTAGGAGTGAGAAAAACATCACGGGGTGGTGTGAATCGGAGGGTCTGAATTAGGATAGGCAGTGAGTGGCAATGTAGGATGGAGAAAAGCACCGCGGGTTGGTCATGATGGGGAGGTCAGGGAACATGAAGTGGCAATGTAGGATAGGTTTCTGAAAAACATCGTGGGGTGGAGGGCATTGTATGGGTGTGTGTTACATTACGTTCAATAGTAGGAGTGAGAAAAACATCACGGGGTGGTGCGCATTGTAAGGGTGTGTGTTACATTACATTCACTAGTAGGAGTGAGAAAAACATCACGGGGTGGTGTGAATCGGAGGGTCTGAATTAGGATAGGCAGTGAGTGGCAATGTAGGATGGAGAAAAGCACCGCGGGTTGGTCAGGATGGGGAGGTCAGGGAACATGCAGTGGCAATGTAGGATAGGATTCTGAAAAACATCGCGGGGTGGTGCGCATTGTATGGGTGTGTGTTACATTACATTCACTAGTAGGAGTGAGAAAAACATCATGGGGTGGTGTGAATCGGAGGGTCTGAATTAGGATAGGCAGTGAGTGGCAATGTAGGATGGAGAAAAGCACCGCGCGGTGGTCAGCATGGGGAGGTCAGGGAACATGCAGTGGCAATGTAGGATAGGTTTCTGTAAAACATCGCGGGGTGGTGCGCATTGTATGGGTGTGTGTTACATTACATTCATTAGTAGGAGTGAGAAAAACATCACGGGGTGGTCCGCATTGTATGGGTGTGTGTTACATTACATTCACTAGTAGGAGTGAGAAAAACATCACGGGGTGGTGCGCATTGTATGGGT
The DNA here is from genome assembly GCF_034190915.1 of Cavia porcellus. Taxonomy (NCBI): domain Eukaryota; kingdom Metazoa; phylum Chordata; class Mammalia; order Rodentia; family Caviidae; genus Cavia; species Cavia porcellus. The sequence goes on from NW_026947555.1 coordinate 98,272, forward strand.
GTGTGTTACATTACATTCACTAGTAGGAGTGAGAAAAACATCACGGGGTGGTGCGCATTGTATGGGTGTGTGTTACATTACATTCACTAGTAGGAGTGAGAAAAACATCACGGGGTGGTGCGCATCGTATGGGTGTGTGTTACATTACATTCACTAGTAGGAGTGAGAAAAACATCAAGGGGTGGGCGCATCGTATGCGTGTGTTTTACATTACATTCACTAGTAGGAGTGAGAAAAACATCACGGGGTGGTGCGCATTGTAAGGGTGTGTGTTACATTACATTCACTAGTAGGAGTGAGAAAAACATCACGGGGTGGTGTGAATCGGAGGGTCCGAATTAGGATAGGCAGTGAGTGGCAATGTAGGATGGAGAATAGCACCGAGGGGTGGTCAGCATGGGGAGGTCAGGGAACATGCAGTGGCAATGTAGGATAGGTTTCTGAAAAACATCGCGGGGTGGTGCGCATTGTATGGGTGTGTGTTACAGTACATTCACTAGTAGGAGTGAGAAAAACATCACGGGGTGGTGCGCATTGTATGGGTGTGTGTTACAGTACATTCACTAGTAGGAGTGAGAAAAACATCACGGGGTGGTGCACATTGTATGGGTGTGTGTTACATTATATTCACTAGTAGGAGTGAGAAAAACATCACGGGGTGGTGTGAATTGGAGGGTCTGAATTAGGATAGGCAGTGAGTGGCAATGTAAGATGGAGAAAAGCACCGCGGGGCGGTCAACATGGGGAGGTCAGGGAACATGCAGTGGCAATGTAGGATAGTTTTCTGAAAAACATCACCGGGTGGTGCGCATTGTATGGGTGTGCGTTACATTACATTCACTAGTATAAATGAGAAAAACATTACGGGGTGTTGCGCATTGTATGGTTGTGTGTTACATTACATTCACTAGTAGGAGTGAGAAAAACATCACGGGGTGGTGCGCATTGTAAGGGTGTGTGTTACATTACATTCACTAGTAGGAGTGAGAAAAACATCACGGGGTGGTGTGAATCGGAGGGTCCGAATTAGGATAGGCAGTGAGTGGCAATGTAGGATGGAGAATAGCACCGCGGGGTGGTCAGCATGGGGAGGTCAGGGAACATGCAGTGGCAATGTAGGATAGGTTTCTGAAAAACATCGCGGGGTGGTGCGCATTGTATGGGTGTGTGTTAAAGTACATTCACTAGTAGGAGTGAGAAAAACATCACGGGGTGGTGTGAATCGGAGTGTCTGAATTAGCATAGGCAGTGAGTGGCAATGTAGGATGGAGAAAAGCACTGCGGGGTGGTCAGCATGGGGAGGTCAGGTAACATGCAGTGGCAATGTAGGATAGGTTTCTGAAAAACATCGCGGAGTGGTGCGCGTTGTATGGGTGTGCGTTACATTACATTCACTAGTAGGAGTGAGAAAAACATCACGGGGTGGTGCACATTGTATGGGTGTGTGTTACATTATATTCACTAGTAGGAGTGAGAAAAACATCACGGGGTGGTGTGAATTGGAGGGTCTGAATTAGGATAGGCAGTGAGTGGCAATGTAAGATGGAGAAAAGCACCGCGGGGCGGTCAACATGGGGAAGTTAGGGAACATGCAGTGGCAATGTAGGATAGTTTTCTGAAAAACATCACCGGGTGGTGCGCATTGTATGGGTGTGCGTTACATTACATTCACTAGTAGGAGTGAGAAAAACATTACGGGGTGTTGCGCATTGTATGGTTGTGTGTTACATTACATTCACTAGTAGGAGTGAGAAAAACATCACGGGGTGGTGCGCATCGTATGCGTGTGTGTTACATTACATTCACTAGTAGGTGTGAGAAAAACATCACGGGGTGGTGTGAATCGGAGGGTCTGAATTAGGATAGGCAGTGAGTGGCAATGTAGGATGGAGAAAAGCACGGCGGGGTGGTCAGCATGGGGAGGTCAGGGAACATGCAGTGGCAATGTAGGATAGGTTTCTGAAAAATATCGCGGGGTGGTGCGCATTGTATGGGTGTGTGTTACATTACATTCACTAGTAGGAGTGAGAAAAACATCACGGGGTGGTGCGCATTGTATGGGTGTGTGTTACATTACATTCACTAGTAGGAGTGAGAAAAACATCAGGGGGTGGTGCGCATTGTATGGGTGTGTGTTACATTACATTCACTAGTAGGAGTGAGAAAAACATCACGGGGTGGTGCGCATTGTATAGGTGTGTGTTACATTACATTCACTAGTAGGAGTGAGAAAAACATCACGGGGTGGTGCGCATTGGATGGGTGTGTGTTACATTACATTCACTAGTAGGAGTGAGAAAAACATCACGGGGTGGTGTGAATCGCAGTGTCTGAATAAAGATAGGCAGTGAGTGGCAATGTAGGATGGAGAAAAGCACCGCGGGGTGGTCAGCATGGGGAGGTCAGGAACATGCAGTGGCAATGTAGGATAGGTTTCTGAAAAACATCGCGGGGTGGTGGGCATTCTATGGGTGTGTGTTACATTACATTCACTAGTAGGAGTGAGAAAAACATCACGGGGTGTTGTGAATCGGAGGGTCTGAATTAGGATAGGCAGTGAGTGGCAATGTAGGATGGATAAAAGCACCGCGGGGTGGTCAGCATGGGGAGGTCAGGGAACATGCAGTGGCAATGTAGCATAGGTTTCTGAAAAACATCGTGGGGTGGTGCGCATTGTAAGGGTGTGTGTTACATTACATTCACTAGTAGGAGTGAGAAAAACATCACGGGGTGGTGTGAATCGGAGGGTCTGAATTAGGATACGCAGTGAGTGGCAATGTAGGATGGAGAAAAGCACCGCGGGGTGGTCAGGATAGGGAGGTCAGGGAACATGCAGTGGCAATGTAGGATAGGTTTCTGAAAAACATCGCGGGGTGGTGCGCATTGTATGGGTGTGTGTTACATTACATTCACTAGTAGGAGTGAGAAAAACATCACGGGGTGGTGTGAATCGGAGTGTCTGAATTAGGATAGGCAGTGAGTGGCAATGTAGGATGGAGAAAAGCACCACGGGGTGGTCAGCATGGGGAGGTCAGGGAACATGCAGTGGCAATGTAGGATAGGTTTCTCTAAAACATCGCTGGGTGGTGCGCATTGTATGGGTGTGTGTTACATTACATTCACTAGTAGGAGTGAGAAAAACATCACGGGGTGGTCCGCATTGTATGGGTGTGTGTTACATTACATTCACTAGTAGGAGTGAGAAAAACATCACGGGGTGGTGCGCATTGTATTGGTGTGTGTTACATTACATTCACTAGTAGGAGTGAGAAAAATATCACGGGGTGGTGCGCAATGTATGGGTGTGTGTTACATTACATTCACTAGTAGGAGTGAGAAAAACATCACGGGGTGGTGCGCATTGTATGGGTGTGTGTTACATTACATTCACTAGTAGGAGTGAGAAAAACATCATGGGGTGGTGCGCATTGTATGGGTGTGTGTTACATTACATTCACTAGTAGGAGTGAGAAAAACATCACGGGGTGGTGCGCATTGTAAGGGTGTGTGTTACATTACATTCACTAGTAGGAGTGAGAAAAACATCACGGGGTGGTGTGAATCGGAGGGTCCGAATTAGGATAGGCAGTGAGTGGCAATGTAGGATGGAGAATAGCACCGAGGGGTGGTCAGCATGGGGAGGTCAGGGAACATGCAGTGGCAATGTAGGATAGGTTTCTGAAAAACATCGCGGGGTGGTGCGCATTGTATGGGTGTGTGTTACAGTACATTCACTAGTAGGAGTGAGAAAAACATCACGGGGTGGTGCGCATTGTATGGGTGTGTGTTACATTACATTCACTAGTAGGAGTGAGAAAAACATCACGGGGTGGTGTGAATCGGAGGGCCTGAATTAGGATAGGCAGTGAGTGGCAATGTAGGATGGAGAAAAGCACCGCGGGGTGGTCAGCATGGGGAGGTCAGGTAACATGCAGTGGCAATGTAGGATAGGTTTCTGAAAAACATCGCGGAGTGGTGCGCGTTGTATGGGTGTGCGTTACATTACATTCACTAGTAGGAGTGAGAAAAACATCACGGGGTGGTGCACATTGTATGGGTGTGTGTTACATTATATTCACTAGTAGGAGTGAGAAAAACATCACGGGGTGGTGTGAATTGGAGGGTCTGAATTAGGATAGGCAGTGAGTGGCAATGTAAGATGGAGAAAAGCACCGCGGGGCGGTCAACATGGGGAGGTCAGGGAACATGCAGTGGCAATGTAGGATAGTTTTCTGAAAAACATCACCGGGTGGTGCGCATTGTATGGGTGTGCGTTACATTACATTCACTAGTATAAATGAGAAAAACATTACGGGGTGTTGCGCATTGTATGGTTGTGTGTTACATTACATTCACTAGTAGGAGTGAGAAAAACATCACGGGGTGGTGCGCATTGTAAGGGTGTGTGTTACATTACATTCACTAGTAGGAGTGAGAAAAACATCACGGGGTGGTGTGAATCGGAGGGTCCGAATTAGGATAGGCAGTGAGTGGCAATGTAGGATGGAGAATAGCACCGCGGGGTGGTCAGCATGGGGAGGTCAGGGAACATGCAGTGGCAATGTAGGATAGGTTTCTGAAAAACATCGCGGGGTGGTGCGCATTGTATGGGTGTGTGTTAAAGTACATTCACTAGTAGGAGTGAGAAAAACATCACGGGGTGGTGTGAATCGGAGTGTCTGAATTAGCATAGGCAGTGAGTGGCAATGTAGGATGGAGAAAAGCACTGCGGGGTGGTCAGCATGGGGAGGTCAGGTAACATGCAGTGGCAATGTAGGATAGTTTTCTGAAAAACATCACCGGGTGGTGCGCATTGTATGGGTGTGCGTTACATTACATTCACTAGTATAAATGAGAAAAACATTACGGGGTGTTGCGCATTGTATGGTTGTGTGTTACATTACATTCACTAGTAGGAGTGAGAAAAACATCACGGGGTGGTGCGCATTGTAAGGGTGTGTGTTACATTACATTCACTAGTAGGAGTGAGAAAAACATCACGGGGTGGTGTGAATCGGAGGGTCCGAATTAGGATAGGCAGTGAGTGGCAATGTAGGATGGAGAATAGCACCGCGGGGTGGTCAGCATGGGGAGGTCAGGGAACATGCAGTGGCAATGTAGGATAGGTTTCTGAAAAACATCGCGGGGTGGTGCGCATTGTATGGGTGTGTGTTACAGTACATTCACTAGTAGGAGTGAGAAAAACATCACGGGGTGGTGTGAATCGGAGTGTCTGAATTAGCATAGGCAGTGAGTGGCAATGTAGGATGGAGAAAAGCACTGCGGGGTGGTCAGCATGGGGAGGTCAGGTAACATGCAGTGGCAATGTAGGATAGGTTTCTGAAAAACATCGCGGAGTGGTGCGCGTTGTATGGGTGTGCGTTACATTACATTCACTAGTAGGAGTGAGAAAAACATCACGGGGTGGTGCACATTGTATGGGTGTGTGTTACATTATATTCACTAGTAGGAGTGAGAAAAACATCACGGGGTGGTGTGAATTGGAGGGTCTGAATTAGGATAGGCAGTGAGTGGCAATGTAAGATGGAGAAAAGCACCGCGGGGCGGTCAACATGGGGAAGTTAGGGAACATGCAGTGGCAATGTAGGATAGTTTTCTGAAAAACATCACCGGGTGGTGCGCATTGTATGGGTGTGCGTTACATTACATTCACTAGTAGGAGTGAGAAAAACATTACGGGGTGTTGCGCATTGTATGGTTGTGTGTTACATTACATTCACTAGTAGGAGTGAGAAAAACATCACGGGGTGGTGCGCATTGTATGGGTGTGTGTTACATTACATTCACTAGTAGGAGTGAGAAAAACATCACGGGGTGGTGCGCATCGTATGCGTGTGTGTTACATTACATTCACTAGTAGGTGTGAGAAAAACATCACGGGGTGTTGTGAATCGGAGGGTCTGAATTAGGATAGGCAGTGAGTGGCAATGTAGGATGGAGAAAAGCACGGCGGGGTGGTCAGCATGGGGAGGTCAGGGAACATGCAGTGGCAATGTAGGATAGGTTTCTGAAAAATATCGCGGGGTGGTGCGCATTGTATGGGTGTGTGTTACATTACATTCACTAGTAGGAGTGAGAAAAACATCACGGGGTGGTGCGCATTGTATGGGTGTGTGTTACATTACATTCACTAGTAGGAGTGAGAAAAACATCAGGGGGTGGTGCGCATTGTATGGGTGTGTGTTACATTACATTCACTAGTAGGAGTGAGAAAAACATCACGGGGTGGTGCGCATTGTATAGGTGTGTGTTACATTACATTCACTAGTAGGAGTGAGAAAAACATCACGGGGTGGTGCGCATTGGATGGGTGTGTGTTACATTACATTCACTAGTAGGAGTGAGAAAAACATCACGGGGTGGTGTGAATCGCAGTGTCTGAATAAAGATAGGCAGTGAGTGGCAATGTAGGATGGAGAAAAGCACCGCGGGGTGGTCAGCATGGGGAGGTCATGGAACATGCAGTGGCAATGTAGGATAGGTTTCTGAAAAACATCGCGGGGTGGTGGGCATTCTATGGGTGTGTGTTACATTACATTCACTAGTAGGAGTGAGAAAAACATCACGGGGTGTTGTGAATCGGAGGGTCTGAATTAGGATAGGCAGTGAGTGGCAATGTAGGATGGATAAAAGCACCGCGGGGTGGTCAGCATGGGGAGGTCAGGGAACATGCAGTGGCAATGTAGCATAGGTTTCTGAAAAACATCGTGGGGTGGTGCGCATTGTAAGGGTGTGTGTTACATTACATTCACTAGTAGGAGTGAGAAAAACATCACGGGGTGGTGTGAATCGGAGGGTCTGAATTAGGATACGCAGTGAGTGGCAATGTAGGATGGAGAAAAGCACCGCGGGGTGGTCAGGATAGGGAGGTCAGGGAACATGCAGTGGCAATGTAGGATAGGTTTCTGAAAAACATCGCGGGGTGGTGCGCATTGTATGGGTGTGTGTTACATTACATTCACTAGTAGGAGTGAGAAAAACATCACGGGGTGGTGTGAATCGGAGTGTCTGAATTAGGATAGGCAGTGAGTGGCAATGTAGGATGGAGAAAAGCACCACGGGGTGGTCAGCATGGGGAGGTCAGGGAACATGCAGTGGCAATGTAGGATAGGTTTCTCTAAAACATCGCTGGGTGGTGCGCATTGTATGGGTGTGTGTTACATTACATTCACTAGTAGGAGTGAGAAAAACATCACAGGGTGGTCCGCATTGTATGGGTGTGTGTTACATTACATTCACTAGTAGGAGTGAGAAAAACATCACGGGGTGGTGCGCATTGTATTGGTGTGTGTTACATTACATTCACTAGTAGGAGTGAGAAAAATATCACGGGGTGGTGCGCAATGTATGGGTGTGTGTTACATTACATTCACTAGTAGGAGTGAGAAAAACATCACGGGGTGGTGCGCATTGTATGGGTGTGTGTTACATTACATTCACTAGTAGGAGTGAGAAAAACATCATGGGGTGGTGCGCATTGTATGGGTGTGTGTTACATTACATTCACTAGTAGGAGTGAGAAAAACATCACGGGGTGGTGCGCATTGTATAGGTGTGTGTTACATTACATTCACTAGTAGGAGTGAGAAAAACATCACGGGGTGGTGCGCATTGGATGGGTGTGTGTTACATTACATTCACTAGTAGGAGTGAGAAAAACATCACGGGGTGGTGTGAATCGCAGTGTCTGAATAAAGATAGGCAGTGAGTGGCAATGTAGGATGGAGAAAAGCACCGCGGGGTGGTCAGCATGGGGAGGTCATGGAACATGCAGTGGCAATGTAGGATAGGTTTCTGAAAAACATCGCGGGGTGGTGGGCATTCTATGGGTGTGTGTTACATTACATTCACTAGTAGGAGTGAGAAAAACATCACGGGGTGTTGTGAATCGGAGGGTCTGAATTAGGATAGGCAGTGAGTGGCAATGTAGGATGGATAAAAGCACCGCGGGGTGGTCAGCATGGGGAGGTCAGGGAACATGCAGTGGCAATGTAGCATAGGTTTCTGAAAAACATCGTGGGGTGGTGCGCATTGTAAGGGTGTGTGTTACATTACATTCACTAGTAGGAGTGAGAAAAACATCACGGGGTGGGGTGAATCGGAGGGTCTGAATTAGGATAGGCAGTGAGTGGCAATGTAGGATGGAGAAAAGCACCGCGGGGTGGTCAGGATAGGGAGGTCAGGGAACATGCAGTGGCAATGTAGGATAGGTTTCTGAAAAACATCGCGGGGTGGTGCGCATTGTATGGGTGTGTGTTACATTACATTCACTAGTAGGAGTGAGAAAAACATCACGGGGTGGTGTGAATCGGAGTGTCTGAATTAGGATAGGCAGTGAGTGGCAATGTAGGATGGAGAAAAGCACCACGGGGTGGTCAGCATGGGGAGGTCAGGGAACATGCAGTGGCAATGTAGGATAGGTTTCTCTAAAACATCGCTGGGTGGTGCGCATTGTATGGGTGTGTGTTACATTACATTCACTAGTAGGAGTGAGAAAAACATCACGGGGTGGTCCGCATTGTATGGGTGTGTGTTACATTACATTCACTAGTAGGAGTGAGAAAAACATCACGGGGTGGTGCGCATTGTATTGGTGTGTGTTACATTACATTCACTAGTAGGAGTGAGAAAAATATCACGGGGTGGTGCGCAATGTATGGGTGTGTGTTACATTACATTCACTAGTAGGAGTGAGAAAAACATCACGGGGTGGTGCGCATCGTATGGGTGTGTGTTATATTACATTCACTAGTAGGAGTGAGAAAAACATCACGGGGTGGGCGCATCGTATGCGTGTGTGTTACATTACATTCACTAGTAGGAGTGAGAAAAACATCACGGGGTGGTGCACTTGTATGGGTGTGTGTTACATTATATTCACTAGTAGGAGTGAGAAAAACATCACGGGGTGGTGTGAATCGGAGGGTCTGAATTAGGATAGGCAGTGAGTGGCAATGTAAGATGGAGAAAAGCACCGCGGGGCGGAAAACATGGGGAGGTCAGGGAACATGCAGTGGCAATATAGGATAGTTTTCTGAAAAACATCACCGGGTGGTGCGCATTGTATGGGTGTGTGTTACATTACATTCACTAGTAGGAGTGAGAAAAACATTACGGGGTGTTGCGCATTGTATGGTTGTGTGTTACATTACATTCACTAGTAGGAGTGAGATAAACATCACGGGGTGGTGCGCATTGTATGGGTGTGTGTTACATTACATTCACTAGTAGGAGTGAGAAAAACATCACGGGGTGGTGCGCATCGTATGGGTGTGTGTTACATTACATTCACTAATAGGAGTGAGAAAAAAAAACACGGGGTGGTGCGCATCGTATGCGTGTGTGTTACATTACATTCACTTGTAGGAGTGAGAAAAACATCACGGGGTGGTGCGCATTGTATGGGTGTGTGTTACATTACATTCACTAGTAGGAGTGTGAAAAACATCACGGGGTGGTGTGAATCGGAGGGTCTGAATTAGGATAGGCAGTGAGTGGCAATGTAGGATGGAGAAAAGCACCGCGGGGTGGTCAGCATGGGGAGGTCAGGGAACATGAAGTGGCAATGTAGGATAGGTTTCTGAAAAATATCCCGGGGTGGTGCGCATTGTAAGGGTGTGTGTTACATTACATTCACTAGTAGGAGTGAGAAAAACATCACGGGGTGGTGTGAATCGGAGGGTCTGAATTAGGATAGGCAGTGAGTGGCAATGTAGGATGGAGAAAAGCGCGGCGGGGTGGTCAGCATGGGGAGGTCAGGGAACATGCAGTGGCAATGTAGAATAGGTTTCTGAAAAATATCGCGGGGTGGTGCGCATTGTATGGGTGTGTGTTACATTACATTCACTAGTAGGAGTGAGAAAAACATCACGGGGTGGTGCGCATTTTATGGGTGTGTGTTACATTACATTCACTAGTAGGAGTGAGAAAAACATCAGGGGGTGGTGCGCATTGTATGGGTGTGTGTTACATTACATTCACTAGTAGGAGTGAGAAAAACATCACGGGGTGGTGCGCATTGTATAGGTGTGTGTTACATTACATTCATTAGTAGGAGTGAGAAAAACATCACGGGGTGGTGCGCATTGTACGGGTGTGTGTTACATTACATTCACTAGTAGGAGTGAGAAAAACATCACGGGGTGGTGTGAATCGGAGGGTCTGAATTAGGATAGGCAGTGAGTGGCAATGTAGGATGGAGAAAAGCACCGCGGGGTGGTCAGCATGGGGAATGTCATGGAACATGCAGTGGCAATGTAGGATAGGTTTCTGAAAAACATCGCGGGGTGGTGGGCATTCTATGGGTGTGTGTTACATTACATTCACTAGTAGGAGTGAGAAAAACATCACGGGGTGTTGTGAATCGGAGGGTCTGAATTAGGATAGGCAGTGAGTGGCAATGTAGGATATATAAAAGCACCGCGGGGTGGTCAGCATGGGGAGGTCAGGGAACATGCAGTGGCAATGTAGCATAGGTTTCTGAAAAACATCGTGGGGTGGTGGGCTTTGTATGGGTGTGTGTTACATTACATTCACTAGTAGGAGTGAGAAAAACATCACGGGTTGGTGCGCATTGTAAGGGTGTGTGTTACATTACATTCACTAGTAGGAGTGAGAAAAACATCACGGGGTGGTGTGAATCGGAGGGTCTGAATTAGGATAGGCAGTGAGTGGCAATGTAGGATGGAGAAAAGCACCGCGGGGTGGTCAGCATGGGGAGGTCATGGAACATGCAGTGGCAATGTAGGATAGGTTTCTGTAAAACATCGCGGGGTGGTGCGCATTGTATGGGTGTGTGTTACATTACATTCACTAGTAGGAGTGAGAAAAACATCACGGGGTGGTCCGCATTGTATGGGTGTGTGTTACATTACATTCACTAGTAGGAGTGAGAAAAACATCACGGGGTGGTGCGCATTGTATTGGTGTGTGTTACATTACATTCACTAGTAGGAGTGAGAAAAACATCACGGGGTGGTGCGCAATGTATGGGTGTGTGTTACATTACATTCACTAGTAGGAGTGAGAAAAACATCACGGGGTGGTGCGCATCGTATGGGTGTGTGTTATATTACATTCACTAGTAGGAGTGGGAAAAACATCACGGGGTGGGCGCATCGTATGCGTGTGTGTTACATTACATTCACTAGTAGGAGTGAGAAAAACATCACGGGGTGGTGCGCATTGTATGGGTGTGTGTTACATTACATTCACTAGTAGGAGTGAGAAAAACATCACGGGGTGGTCCGCATTGTATGGGTGTGTGTTACATTACATTCACTAGTAGGAGTGAGAAAAACGTCACGGGGTGGGCGCATTGTATGGGTGTGTGTTACATTACATTCACTTGTAGGAGTGAGAAAAACATCACAGGGTGGTACGCATTGTATGGGTGTGTGTTACATTACATTCACTAGTAGGAGTGAGAAAAACATCACGGGGTGGTGCGCATTGTATGGGTGTGTGTTACATTACATTCACTAGTAGGAGTGAGAAAAACATCACGGGGTGGTGCTCATTGTATGGGTGTGTGTTACATTACATTCACTAGTAGGAGTGAGAAAAACATCACAGGGTGGTACGCATTGTATGGGTGTGTGTTACATTACATTCACTAGTAGGAGTGAGAAAAACATCACGGGGTGGTGCGCATTGTATGGGTGTGTGTTACATTACATTCACTAGTAGGAGTGAGAAAAACATCACGTGGTGTTCCGCATTGTATGGGTGTGTGTTACATTACATTCACTAGTAGGAGTGAGAAAAACATCACGGGGTGGTGCGCATTGTATGGGTGTGTGTTACATTACATTCACTAGTAGGAGTGAGAAAAACATCACGGGGTGGTGCGCATTGTATGGGTGTGTGTTACATTACATTCACTAGTAGGAGTGAGAAAAACATCACGGGGTGGTGCGCATCGTATGGGTGTGTGTTACATTACATTCACTAGTAGGAGTGAGAAAAACATCACGGGGTGGGCGCATCGTATGCGTGTGTGTTACATTACATTCACTAGTAGGAGTGAGAAAAACATCACGGGGTGGTGCGCATTGTAAGGGTGTGTGTTACATTACATTCACTAGTAGGAGTGAGAAAAACATCACGGGGTGTTCTGAATCGGAGGGTCTGAATTAGGATAGGCAGTGAGTGGCAATGTAGGAAGGAGAATAGCACCGCGGGGTGGTCAGCATGGGGAGGTCAGGGAACATGCAGTGGCAATGTAGGATAGGTTTCTGAAAAACATCGCGGGGTGGTGCGCATTGTATGGGTGTGTGTTACATTTCATTCACTAGTAGGAGTGAGAAAAACATCACGGGGTGGTGTGAATCGGAGGGTATGAATTAGGATAGGCAGTGAATGGCAATGTAGGATGGAGAAAAGCACCGCGGGGTGGTCAGCATGGGGAGGTCAGGGAACATGCAGTGGCAATGTAGGATAGGTTTCTGAAAAACATAGCGGGGTGGTGCGCATTGTATTGGTGTTGTTACATTACATTCACTAGTAGGAGTGAGAAAAACATCACGGGGTGGTCCGCATTGTATGGGTGTGTGTTGCATTACATTCACTAGTAGGAGTGAGAAAAACATCACGGGGTGGTGCGCATTGTATGGGTGTGTGTTACATTACATTCACTAGTAGGAGTGAGAAAAAAATCACGGGGTGGTGCGCATCGTATGGGTGTGTGTTACATTTCATTCACTAGTAGGAGTGAGAAAAACATCACGGGGTGGTGCGCATTGTATGCATGTGTGTTACATTACATTCACTAGTAGGAGTGAGAAAAACATCACGGAGGGGTGCGCATTGTATGGGTGTGTGTTACATTACATTCACTAGTAGGAGTGAGAAAAACATCACGAGGTGGTGTGAATCGGATGGTCTGAATTAGGATAGGCAGTGAGTGGCAATGTAGGATGGAGAAAAGTACTGCGGGTGGTCAGCATGGGGAGGTCAGGGAACATGCAGTGGCAATGTAGGATAGGTTTCTGAAAAACATCGCGGGGTGGTGCGCATTGTATGGGTGTGTGTTACAGTACATTCACTAGTAGGAGTGAGAAAAACATCACGGGGTGGTGTGAATCGGAGTGTCTGAATTAGGATAGGCAGTGAGTGGCAATGTAGGATGGAGATAAGCACCGCGGGGTGGTCAGCATGGGGAGGTCAGGTAACATGCAGTGGCAATGTAGGATAGGTTTCTGAAAAACATCGCGGAGTGATGCGCGTTGTATGGGTGAGTGTTACATTACATTCACTAGTAGGAGTGAGAAAAACATTACGGGGTGTTGCGCATTGTATGGTTGTGTGTTACATTACATTCACTAGTAGGAGTGAGAAAAACATCACGGGGTGTTGCGCATTGTATGGTTGTGTGTTACATTACATTCACTAGTAGGAGTGAGAAAAACATCACGGGGTGGTGCGCATTGTATGGGTGTGTGTCACATTACATTCACTTGTAGGAGTGAGAAACACATCACGGGGTGGTGCGCATTGTACGGGTGTGTGTTACATTACATTCACTAGTAGGAGTGAGAAAAACATCACGGGGTGGTGCGCATTGTATGGGTGTGTGTTACATTACATTCACTAGTAGGAGTGAGAAAAACATCACGGGGTGGTGTGAATCGGAGGGTCTGAATTAAGATAGGCAGTGAGTGGCAATGTAGGATGGAGAAAAGCACCGCGGGGTGGTCAGCATGGGGAGGTCAGGGAACATGAAGTGGCAATGTAGGATAGGTTTCTGAAAAACATCCCGGGGTGGTGCGCATTGTAAGGGTGTGTGTTACATTACATTCACTAGTAGGAGTGAGAAAAACATCACGGGGTGGTGTGAATCGGAGGGTCTGAATTAGGATAGGCAGTGAGTGGCAATGTAGGATGGAGAAAAGCACGGCGGGGTGGTCAGCATGGGGAGGTCAGGGAACATGCAGTGGCAATGTAGAATAGGTTTCTGAAAAATATCGCGGGGTGGTGCGCATTGTATGGGTGTGTGTTACATTACATTCACTAGTAGGAGTGAGAAAAACATCACGGGGTGGTGTGCATTGTATGGGTGTGTGTTACATTACATTCACTAGTAGGAGTGAGAAAAACATCAGGGGGTGGTGCGCATTGTATGGGTGTGTGTTACATTACATTCACTAGTAGGAGTGAGAAAAACATCAGGGGGTGGTGCGCATTGTATGGGTGTGTGTTACATTACATTCACTAGTTGGAGTGAGAAAAACATCAAGGGGTGGTGCGCATTGTATAGGTGTGTGTTACATTACATTCACTAGTAGGAGTGAGAAAAACATCACGGGGTGGTGCGCATTGGATGGGTGTGTGTTACATTACATTCACTAGTAGGAGTGAGAAAAACATCACGGGGTGGTGTGAATCGGAGTGTCTGAATTAAGATAGGCAGTGAGTGGCAATGTAGGATGGAGAAAAGCACTGCGGAGTGGTCAGCATGGGGAGGTCATGGAACATGCAGTGGCAATGTAGGATAGGTTTCTGAAAAACATCGCGGGGTGGTGGGCATTCTATGGGTGTGTGTTACATTACATTCACTAGTAGGAGTGAGAAAAACATCACGGGGTGTTGTGAATCGGAGGGTCTGAATTAGGATAGGCAGTGAGCGGCAATGTAGGATGGATAAAAGCACCGCGGGGTGGTCAGCATGGGGAGGTCAGGGAACATGCAGTGGCAATGTAGCATAGGTTTCTGAAAAACATCGTGTGGTGGTGGGCATTGTATGGGTGTGTGTTACATTACATTCACTAGTCGGAGTGAGAAAAACATCACGGGGTGCTGTGAATCGGAGGGTCTGAATTAGGATAGGCAGTGAGTGGCAATGTAGGATGGAGAAAAGTACTGCGGGGTGGTCAGCATGGGGAGGTCAGGGAACATGCAGTGGCAATGTAGGATAGGTTTCTGTAAAACATCGCGGGGTGGTGCGCATTGTATGGGTGTGTGTTACATTACATTCACTAGTAGGAGTGAGAAAAACATCACGGGGTGGTCCGCATTGTATGGGTGTGTGTTACATTACATTCACTAGTAGGAGTGAGAAAAACATCACGGGGTGGTGCGCATTGTATTGGTGTGTGTTACATTACATTCACTAGTAGGAGTGAGAAAAACATCACGGGGTGGTGCGCAATGTATGGGTGTGTGTTACATTACATTCACTAGTAGGAGTGAGAAAAACATCACGGGGTGGTGCGCATCGTATGGGTGTGTGTTATATTACATTCACTAGTAGGAGTGAGAAAAACATCACGGGGTGGGCGCATCGTATGCGTGTGTGTTACATTACATTCACTAGTAGGAGTGAGAAAAACATCACGGGGTGGTGCGCATTATATGGGTGTGTGTTACATTACATTCACAAGTAGGAGTGAGAAAAACATCACGGGGTGGTCCGCATTGTATGGGTGTGTGTTACATTACATTCACTAGTAGGAGTGAGAAAAACATCACGGGGTGGGCGCATTGTATGGGTGTGTGTTACATTACATTCACTTGTAGGAGTGAGAAAAGCATCACAGTGTGGTACGCATTGTATGGGTGTGTGTTACATTACATTAACTAGTAGGAGTGAGAAAAATATCACGGGGTGGTGCGCATTGTATGGGTGTGTGTTACATTACATTCACTAGTAGGAGTGAGAAAAACATCACGGGGTGGTGCGCATTGTATGGGTGTGTGTTACATTACTTTCACTAGTAGGAGTGAGAAAAACATCACGGGGTGGTGCGCATTGTATAGGTGTGTGTTACATTACATTCACTAGTAGGAGTGAGAAAAACATCACGGGGTGGTGCGCATTGGATGGGTGTGTGTTACATTACATTCACTAGTAGGAGTGAGAAAAACATCACGGGGTGGTGTGAATCGGAGTGTCTGAATTAAGATAGGCAGTGAGTGGCAATGTAGGATGGAGAAAAGCACCGCGGGGTGGTCAGCATGGGGAGGTCATGGAACATGCAGTGGCAATGTAGGATAGGTTTCTGAAAAACAAGGCGGGGTGGTGGGCATTCTATGGGTGTGTGTTACGTTACATTCACTAGTAGGAGTGAGAAAAACATCACGGGGTGTTGTGAATCGGAGGGTCTGAATTAGGATAGGCAGTGAGTGGCAATGTAGGATGGATAAAAGCACCGCGGGGTGGTCAGCATGGGGAGGTCAGGGAACATGCAGTGGCAATGTAGCATAGGTTTCTGAAAAACATCGTGGGGTGGTGGGCATTGTATGGGTTTGTGTTACATTACATTCACTAGTAGGAGTGAGAAAAACATCACGGGGTGGTGCGCATTGTAAGGGTGTGTGTTACATTACATTCACTAGTAGGAGTGAGAAAAACATCACGGGGTGGTGTGAATCGGAGGGTCTTAATTAGGATAGGCAGTGAGTGGCAATGTAGGATGGAGAAAAGCACCGCGGGGTGGTCAGGATGGGGAGGTCAGGGAACATGCAGTGGCAATGTAGGATAGGTTTCTGAAAAACATCGCGGGGTGGTGCGCATTGTATGGGTGTGTGTTACATTACATTCACAAGTAGGAGTGAGAAAAACATCACGGGGTGCTGTGAATCGGAGGGTCTGAATTAGGATAGGCAGTGAGTGGCAATGTAGGATGGAGAAAAGCACCGCGGGGTGGTCAGCATGGGGAGGTCAGGGAACATGCAGTGGCAATGTAGGATAGGTTTCTGTAAAACATCGCGGGGTGGTGCGCATTGTATGGGTGTGTGTTACATTACATTCACTAGTAGGAGTGAGAAAAACATCACGGGGTGGTCCGCATTGTATGGGTGTGTGTTACATTACATTCACTACTAGGAGTGAGAAAAACATCACGGGGTGGTGCGCATTGTATTGGTGTGTGTTACATTACATTCACTAGTAGGAGTGAGAAAAACATCACGGGGTGGTGCGCAATGTATGGGTGTGTGTTACATTACATTCACTAGTAGGAGTGAGAAAAACATCACGGGGTGGTGCGCATCGTATGGGTGTGTGTTATATTACATTCACTAGTAGGAGTGAGAAAAACATCACGGGGTGGGCGCATCGTATGCGTGTGTGTTACATTACATTCACTAGTAGGAGTGAGAAAAACATCACGGGGTGGTGCGCATTGTATGGGTGTGTGTTACATTACATTCACTAGTAGGAGTGAGAAAAACATCACGGGGTGGTCCGCATTGTATGGGTGTGTGTTACATTACATTCACTAGTAGGAGTGAGAAAAACATCACGGGGTGGGCGCATTGTATGGGTGTGTGTTACATTACATTCACTTGTAGGAGTGAGAAAAACATCACAGGGTGGTACGGATTGTATGGGTGTGTGTTACATTACATTCACTAGTAGGAGTGAGGAAAACATCACAGGGTGGTACGCATCGTATGGGTGTGTGTTACATTACATTCACTAGTAGGAGTGAGAAAAACATCACGGGGTGGTGCGCATTGTATGGGTGTGTGTTACATTACATTCACTAGTAGGAGTGAGAAAAACATCACGGGGTGGTCCGCATTGTATGGGTGTGTGTTGCATTACATTCACTAGTAGGAGTGAGAAAAACATCACGGGGTGGTGCGCATTGTATGGGTGTGTGTTACATTACATTCACTAGTAGGAGTGAGAAAAACATCACGGGGTGGTGCGCATTGTATGGGTGTGTGTTACATTACATTCACTAGTAGGAGTGAGAAAAACATCACGGGGTGGTGCGCATTGTATGGGTGTGTGTTACATTACATTCACTAGTAGGAGTGAGAAAAACATCACGGGGTGGTCCGCATTGTATGGGTGTGTGTTACATTACATTCACTAGTAGGAGTGAGAAAAACATCACGGGGTGGTGCGCATTGTAAGGGTGTGTGTTACATTACATTCACTAGTAGGAGTGAGAAAAACATCACGGGGTGGTGTGAATCGGAGGGTCTGAATTAGGATAGGCAGTGAGTGGCAATGTAGGAAGGAGAATAGCACCGCGGGGTGGTCAGCATGGGGAGGTCAGGGAACATGCAGTGGCAATGTAGGATAGGTTTCTGAAAAACATCGCGGGGTGGTCCGCATTGTATGGGTGTGTGTTACATTACACTCACTAGTAGGAGTGAGAAAAACATCACGGGGTGGTGTCAATCGGAGGGTATGAATTAGGATAGGAAGTGAGTGGCAATGTAGGATGGAGAAAAGCACCGCGGGGTGGTCAGCATGGGGAGGTCACGGAACATGCAGTGGCAATGTAGGATAGGTTTCTGTAAAACATCGCGGGGTGGTGCGCATTGTATGGGTGTGTGTTACATTACATTCACTAGTAGGAGTGAGAAAAACATCACGGGGTGGTGCGCATTGTATTGTTGTGTGTTACATTACATTCACTAGTAGGAGTGAGAAAAACATCACGGGGTGGTGCGCAATGTATGGGTGTGTGTTACATTACATTCACTAGTAGGAGTGAGAAAAACATCACGGGGTGGTGCGCATTGTATTGGTGTGTGTTACATTACATTCACTAGTAGGAGTGAGAAAAACATCACGGGGTGGTGCGCAATGTATGGGTGTGTGTTACATTACATTCACTAGTAGGAGTGAGAAAAACATCACGGGGTGGTGCGCATCGTATGGGTGTGTGTTATATTACATTCACTAGTAGGAGTGAGAAAAACATCACGGGGTGGGCGCATCGTATGCGTGTGTGTTACCTTACATTCACTAGTAGGAGTGAGAAAAACATCACGGGGTGGTGCGCATTGTATGGGTGTGTGTTACATTACATTCACTAGTAGGAGTGAGAAAAACATCACGGGGTGGGCGCATTGTATGGGTGTGTGTTACATTACATTCACTTGTAGGAGTGAGAAAAACATCACAGTGTGGTACGCATTGTATGGGTGTGTGTTACATTACATTCACTAGTAGGAGTGATAAAAACATCATGGGGTGGTGCGCATTGTATGGGTGTGTGTTACATTACATTCACTAGTAGGAGTGAGAAAAACATCACGGGGTGGTGCGCATTGTATGGGTGTGTGTTACATTACTTTCACTAGTAGGAGTGAGAAAAACATCACGGGGTGGTGCGCATTGCATAGGTGTGTGTTACATTACATTCACTAGTAGGAGTGAGAAAAACATCACGGGGTGGTGCGCATTGGATGGGTGTGTGTTACATTACATTCACTAGTAGGAGTGAGAAAAACATCACGGGGTGGTGTGAATCGGAGTGTCTGAATTAAGATAGGCAGTGAGTGGCAATGTAGGATGGAGAAAAGCACCGCGGGGTGGTCAGCATGGGGAGGTCATGGAACATGCAGTGGCAATGTAGGATAGGTTTCTGAAAAACAAGGCGGGGTGGTGGGCATTCTATGGGTGTGTGTTACATTACATTCACTAGTAGGAGTGAGAAAAACATCACGGGGTGTTGTGAATCAGAGGGTCTGAATTAGGATAGGCCGTGAGTGGCAATGTAGGATGGATAAAAGCACCGCGGGGTGGTCAGCATGGGGAGGTCAGGGAACATGCAGTGGCAATGTAGCATAGGTTTCTGAAAAACATCGTGGGGTGGTGGGCATTGTATGGGTTTGTGTTACATTACATTCACTAGTAGGAGTGAGAAAAACATCACGGGGTGGTGCGCATTGTAAGGGTGTGTGTTACATTACATTCACTAGTAGGAGTGAGAAAAACATCACGGGGTGGTGTGAATCGGAGGGTCTGAATTAGGATAGGCAGTGAGTGGCAATGTAGGATGGAGAAAAGCACCGCGGGGTGGTCAGGATGGGGAGGTCAGGGAACATGCAGTGGCAATGTAGGATAGGTTTCTGAAAAACATCGCGGGGTGGTGCGCATTGTATGGGTGTGTGTTACATTACATTCACTAGTAGGAGTGAGAAAAACATCACGGGGTGCTGTGAATCGGAGGGTCTGAATTAGGATAGGCAGTGAGTGGCAATGTAGGATGGAGAAAAGCACCGCGGAGTGGTCAGCATGGGGAGGTCAGGGAACATGCAGTGGCAATGTAGGATAGGTTTCTGTAAAACATCGCGGGGTGGTGCGCATTGTATGGGTGTGTGTTACATTACATTCACTAGTAGGAGTGAGAAAAACATCACGGGGTGGTCCGCATTGTATGGGTGTGTGTTACATTACATTCACTACTAGGAGTGAGAAAAACATCACGGGGTGGTGCGCATTGTATTGGTGTGTGTTACATTACATTCACTAGTAGGAGTGAGAAAAACATCACGGGGTGGTGCGCAATGTATGGGTGTGTGTTACATTACATTCACTAGTAGGAGTGAGAAAAACATCACGGGCTGGTGCGCATCGTATGGGTGTGTGTTATATTACATTCACTAGTAGGAGTGAGAAAAACATCACGGGGTGGGCGCATCGTATGCGTGTGTGTTACATTACATTCACTAGTAGGAGTGAGAAAAACATCACGGGGTGGTGCGCATTGTATGGGTGTGTGTTACATTACATTCACTAGTAGGAGTGAGAAAAACATCACGGGGTGGTCCGCATTGTATGGGTGTGTGTTACATTACATTCACTAGTAGGAGTGAGAAAAACATCACGGGGTGGGCGCATTGTATGGGTGTGTGTTACATTACATTCACTTGTAGGAGTGAGAAAAACATCACAGGGTGGTACGGATTGTATGGGTGTGTGTTACATTACATTCACTAGTAGGAGTGAGAAAAACATCACGGGGTGGAGCGCATTGTATGGGTGTGTGTTACATTACATTCACTAGTAGGAGTGAGAAAAACATCACGGGGTGGTGCGCATTGTATGGGTGTGTGTTACATTACATTCACTAGTAGGAGTGAGAAAAACATCACAGGGTGGTACGCATCGTATGGGTGTGTGTTACATTACATTCACTAGTAGGAGTGAGAAAAACATCACGGGGTGGTCCGCATTGTATGGGTGTTTGTTACATTACATTCACTAGTAGGAGTGAGAAAAACATCACGGGGTGGTGCGCATTGTATGGGTGTGTGTTACATTACATTCACTAGTAGGAGTGAGAAAAACATCACGGGGTGGTCCGCATTGTATGGGTGTTTGTTACATTACATTCACTAGTAGAAGTGAGAAAAACATCACGGGGTGGTGCGCATTGTATGGGTGTGTGTTACATTACATTCACTAGTAGGAGTGAGAAAAACATCACGGGGTGGTGTGAATCGGAGGGTCTGAATTAGGATAGGCAGTGAGTGGCAATGTAGGATGGAGAAAAGCACCGCGGGGTGGTCAGGATGGGGAGGTCAGGGAACATGCAGTGGCAATGTAGGATAGGTTTCTGAAAAACATCGCGGGGTGGTGCGCATTGTATGGGTGTGTGTTACATTACATTCACTAGTAGGAGTGAGAAAAACATCACGGGGTGCTGTGAATCGGAGGGTCTGAATTAGGATAGGCAGTGAGTGGCAATGTAGGATGGAGAAAAGCACCGCGGGGTGGTCGGCATGGGGAGGTCAGGGAACATGCAGTGGCAATGTAGGATAGGTTTCTGTAAAACATCGCGGGGTGGTGCGCATTGTATGGGTGTGTGTTACATTACATTCACTAGTAGGATTGAGAAAAACATCACGGGGTGGTCCGCATTGTATGGGTGTGTGTTACATTACATTCACTACTAGGAGTGAGAAAAACATCACGGGGTGGTGCGCATTGTATTGGTGTGTGTTACATTACATTCACTAGTAGGAGTGAGAAAAACATCACGGGGTGGTGCGCAATGTATGGGTGTGTGTTACATTACATTCACTAGTAGGAGTGAGAAAAACATCACGGGGTGGTGCGCATCGTATGGGTGTGTGTTATATTACATTCACTAGTAGGTGTGAGAAAAACATCACGGGGTGGGCGCATCGTATGCGTGTTTGTTACATTACATTCACTAGTAGGAGTGAGAAAAACATCACGGGGTGGTGCGCATTGTATGGGGGTGTGTTACATTACATTCACTAGTAGGAGTGAGAAAAACATCACGGGGTGGTCCGCATTGTATGGGTGTGTGTTACATTACATTCACTAGTAGGAGTGAGAAAAACATCACGGGGTGGGCGCATTGTATGGGTGTGTGTTACATTACATTCACTAGTAGGAGTGAGAAAAACATCACGGGCTGGTGCGCATCGTATGGGTGTGTGTTATATTACATTCACTAGTAGGAGTGAGAAAAACATCACGGGGTGGGCGCATCGTATGCGTGTGTGTTACATTACATTCACTAGTAGGAGTGAGAAAAACATCACGGGGTGGTGCGCATTGTATGGGTGTGTGTTACATTACATTCACTAGTAGGAGTGAGAAAAACATCACGGGGTGGTCCGCATTGTATGGGTGTGTGTTACATTACATTCACTAGTAGGAGTGAGAAAAACATCACGGGGTGGGCGCATTGTATGGGTGTGTGTTACATTACATTCACTTGTAGGAGTGAGAAAAACATCACAGGGTGGTACGGATTGTATGGGTGTGTGTTACATTACATTCACTAGTAGGAGTGAGAAAAACATCACGGGGTGGAGCGCATTGTATGGGTGTGTGTTACATTACATTCACTAGTAGGAGTGAGAAAAACATCACGGGGTGGTGCGCATTGTATGGGTGTGTGTTACATTACATTCACTAGTAGGAGTGAGAAAAACATCACGGGGTGGTACGCATCGTATGGGTGTGTGTTACATTACATTCACTAGTAGGAGTGAGAAAAACATCACGGGGTGGTCCGCATTGTATGGGTGTTTGTTACATTACATTCACTAGTAGGAGTGAGAAAAACATCACGGGGTGGTGCGCATTGTATGGGTGTGTGTTACATTACATTCACTAGTAGGAGTGAGAAAAACATCACGGGGTGGTCCGCATTGTATGGGTGTTTGTTACATTACATTCACTAGTAGGAGTGAGAAAAACATCACGGGGTGGTGCGCATTGTATGGGTGTGTGTTACATTACATTCACTAGTAGGAGTGAGAAAAACATCACGGGGTGGTGTGAATCGGAGGGTCTGAATTAGGATAGGCAGTGAGTGGCAATGTAGGATGGAGAAAAGCACCGCGGGGTGGTCAGGATGGGGAGGTCAGGGAACATGCAGTGGCAATGTAGGATAGGTTTCTGAAAAACATCGCGGGGTGGTGCGCATTGTATGGGTGTGTGTTACATTACATTCACTAGTAGGAGTGAGAAAAACATCACGGGGTGCTGTGAATCGGAGGGTCTGAATTAGGATAGGCAGTGAGTGGCAATGTAGGATGCAGAAAAGCACCGCGGGGTGGTCGGCATGGGGAGGTCAGGGAACATGCAGTGGCAATGTAGGATAGGTTTCTGTAAAACATCGCGGGGTGGTGCGCATTGTATGGGTGTGTGTTACATTACATTCACTAGTAGGATTGAGAAAAACATCACGGGGTGGTCCGCATTGTATGGGTGTGTGTTACATTACATTCACTACTAGGAGTGAGAAAAACATCACGGGGTGGTGCGCATTGTATTGGTGTGTGTTACATTACATTCACTAGTAGGAGTGAGAAAAACATCACGGGGTGGTGCGCAATGTATGGGTGTGTGTTACATTACATTCACTAGTAGGAGTGAGAAAAACATCACGGGGTGGTGCGCATCGTATGGGTGTGTGTTATATTACATTCACTAGTAGGTGTGAGAAAAACATCACGGGGTGGGCGCATCGTATGCGTGTTTGTTACATTACATTCACTAGTAGGAGTGAGAAAAACATCACGGGGTGGTGCGCATTGTATGGGTGTGTGTTACATTACATTCACTAGTAGGAGTGAGAAAAACATCACGGGGTGGTCCGCATTGTATGGGTGTGTGTTACATTACATTCACTAGTAGGAGTGAGAAAAACATCACGGGGTGGGCGCATTGTATGGGTGTGTGTTACATTACATTCACTTGTAGGAGTGAGAAAAACATCACAGGGTGGTACGGATTGTATGGGTGTGTGTTACATTACATTCACTAGTAGGAGTGAGAAAAACATCACGGGGTGGAGCGCATTGTATGGGTGTGTGTTACATTACATTCACTAGTAGGAGTGAGAAAAACATCACGGGGTGGTGCGCATTGTATGGGTGTGTGTTACATTACATTCACTAGTAGGAGTGAGAAAAACGTCACAGGGTGGTACGCATCGTATGGGTGTGTGTTACATTACATTCACTAGTAGGAGTGAGAAAAACATCACGGGGTGGTGCGCATTGTATGGGTCTGTGTTACATTACATTCACTAGTAGGAGTGAGAAAAACATCACGGGGTGGTCCGCAATGTATGTGTGTGTGTACATTACATTCACTAGTAGGAGTGAGAAAAACATCACGGGGTGGTGCGCATTGTATGGGTGTGTGTTACATTACATTCACTAGTAGGAGTGAGAAAAACATCACGGGGTGGTGCGCATTGTATGGGTGTGTTTTACATTACATTCACTAGTAGGAGTGAGAAAAACATCACGGGGTGGTGCGCATTGTATGGGTGTGTGTTACATTACATTCACTAGTAGGAGTGAGAAAAACATCACGGGGTGGTCCGCATTGTATGGGTGTGTGTTACATTACATTCACTAGTAGGAGTGAGAAAAACATCACGGGGTGGTGCGCATTGTAAGGGTGTGTGTTACATTACATTCACTAGTAGGAGTGAGAAAAACATCACGGGGTGGTGTGAATCGGAGGGTCTGAATTAGGATAGGCAGTGAGTGGCAATGTAGGAAGGAGAATAGCACCGCGGGGTGGTCAGCATGGGGAGGTCAGGGAACATGCAGTGGCAATGTAGGATAGGTTTCTGAAAAACATCGCGGGGTGGTGCGCATTGTATGGGTGTGTGTTACATTACACTCACTAGTAGGAGTGAGAAAAACATCACGGGGTGGTGTGAATCGGAGGGTATGAATTAGGATAGGCAGTGAGTGGCAATGTAGGATGGAGAAAAGCACCGCGGGGTGGTCAGCATGGGGAGGTCAGGGAACATGCAGTGGCA
The DNA here is from genome assembly GCF_034190915.1 of Cavia porcellus. Lineage (NCBI taxonomy): Eukaryota > Metazoa > Chordata > Mammalia > Rodentia > Caviidae > Cavia > Cavia porcellus. The sequence goes on from NW_026947555.1 coordinate 123,309, forward strand.
ATGTAGGATAGGTTTCTGTAAAACATCGCGGGGTGGTGCGCATTGTATGGGTGTGTGTTACATTACATTCACTAGTAGGAGTGAGAAAAACATCACGGGGTGGTGCGCATTGTATTGGTGTGTGTTACATTACATTCACTAGTAGGAGTGAGAAAAACATCACGGGGTGGTGCGCAATGTATGGGTGTGTGTTACATTACATTCACTAGTAGGAGTGAGAAAAACATCACGGGGTGGTGCGCATTGTATTGGTGTGTGTTACATTACATTCACTAGTAGGAGTGAGAAAAACATCACGGGGTGGTGCGCAATGTATGGGTGTGTGTTACATTACATTCACTAGTAGGAGTGAGAAAAACATCACGGGGTGGTGCGCATCGTATGGGTGTGTGTTATATTACATTCACTAGTAGGAGTGAGAAAAACATCACGGGGTGGGCGCATCGTATGCGTGTGTGTTACATTACATTCACTAGTAGGAGTGAGAAAAACATCACGGGGTGGTGCGCATTGTATGGGTGTGTGTTACATTACATTCACTAGTAGGAGTGAGAAAAACATCACGGGGTGGTGCGCATTGTATGGGTGTGTGTTACATTACATTCACTAGTAGGAGTGAGAAAAACATCACGGGGTGGGCGCATTGTATGGGTGTGTGTTACATTACATTCACTTGTAGGAGTGAGAAAAACATCACAGGGTGGTACGCATTGTATGGGTGTGTGTTACATTACATTCACTAGTAGGAGTGAGAAAAACATCACGGGGTGGTGCGCATTGTATGGGTGTGTGTTACATTACATTCACTAGTAGGAGTGAGAAAAACATCACGGGGTGGTGCGCATTGTATGGGTGTGTGTTACATTACTTTCACTAGTAGGAGTGAGAAAAACATCACGGGGTGGTGCGCATTGTATAGGTGTGTGTTACATTACATTCACTAGTAGGAGTGAGAAAAACATCACGGGGTGGTGCGCATTGGATGGGTGTGTGTTACATTACATTCACTAGTAGGAGTGAGAAAAACATCACGGGGTGGTGTGAATCGGAGTGTCTGAATTAAGATAGGCAGTGAGTTGCAATGTAGGATGGAGAAAAGCACCGCGGGGTGGTCAGCATGGGGAGGTCATGGAACATGCAGTGGCAATGTAGCATAGGTTTCTGAAAAACAAGGCGGGGTGGTGGGCATTCTATGGGTGTGTGTTACATTACATTCACTAGTAGGAGTGAGAAAAACATCACGGGGTGTTGTGAATCGGAGGGTCTGAATTAGGATAGGCAGTGAGTGGCAATGTAGGATGGATAAAAGCACCGCGGGTTGGTCAGCATGGGGAGGTCAGGGAACATGCAGTGGCAATGTAGCATAGGTTTCTGAAAAACATCCTGGGGTGGTGGGCATTGTATGGGTTTGTGTTACATTACATTCACTAGTAGGAGTGAGAAAAACATCACGGGGTGGTGCGCATTGTAAGGGTGTGTGTTACATTACATTCACTAGTAGGAGTGAGAAAAACATCACGGGGTGGTGTGAATCGGAGGGTCTGAATTAGGATAGGCAGTGAGTGGCAATGTAGGATGGAGAAAAGCACCGCGGGGTGGTCAGGATGGGGAGGTCAGGGAACATGCAGTGGCAATGTAGGATAGGTTTCTGAAAAACATCGCGGGGTGGTGCGCATTGTATGGGTGTGTGTTACATTACATTCACTAGTAGGAGTGAGAAAAACATCACGGGGTGCTGTGAATCGGAGGGTCTGAATTAGGATAGGCAGTGAGTGGCAATGTAGGATGGAGAAAAGCACCGCGGAGTGGTCAGCATGGGGAGGTCAGGGAACATGCAGTGGCAATGTAGGATAGGTTTCTGTAAAACATCGCGGGGTGGTGCGCATTGTATGGGTGTGTGTTACATTACATTCACTAGTAGGAGTGAGAAAAACATCACGGGGTGGTCCGCATTGTATGGGTGTGTGTTACATTACATTCACTACTAGGAGTGAGAAAAACATCACGGGGTGGTGCGCATTGTATTGGTGTGTGTTACATTACATTCACTAGTAGGAGTGAGAAAAACATCACGGGGTGGTGCGCAATGTATGGGTGTGTGTTACATTACATTCACTAGTAGGAGTGAGAAAAACATCACGGGGTGGTGCGCATCGTATGGGTGTGTGTTATATTACATTCACTAGTAGGAGTGAGAAAAACATCACGGGGTGGGCGCATCGTATGCGTGTGTGTTACATTACATTCACTAGTAGGAGTGAGAAAAACATCACGGGGTGGTGCGCATTGGATGGGTGTGTGTTACATTACATTCACTAGTAGGAGTGAGAAAAACATCACGGGGTGGTCCGCATTGTATGGGTGTGTGTTACATTACATTCACTAGTAGGAGTGAGAAAAACATCACGGGGTGGGCGCATTGTATGGGTGTGTGTTACATTACATTCACTTGTAGGAGTGAGAAAAACATCACAGGGTGGTACGGATTGTATGGGTGTGTGTTACATTACATTCACTAGTAGGAGTGAGAAAAACATCACGGGGTGGAGCGCATTGTATGGGTGTGTGTTACATTACATTCACTAGTAGGAGTGAGAAAAACATCACGGGGTGGTGCGCATTGTATGGGTGTGTGTTACATTACATTCACTAGTAGGAGTGAGAAAAACATCACGGGGTGGTACGCATCGTATGGGTGTGTGTTACATTACATTCACTAGTAGGAGTGAGAAAAACATCACGGGGTGGTGCGCATCGTATGGGTGTGTGTTATATTACATTCACTAGTAGGTGTGAGAAAAACATCACGGGGTGGGCGCATCGTATGCGTGTTTGTTACATTACATTCACTAGTAGGAGTGAGAAAAACATCACGGGGTGGTGCGCATTGTATGGGTGTGTGTTACATTACATTCACTAGTAGGAGTGAGAAAAACATCACGGGGTGGTCCGCATTGTATGGGTGTGTGTTACATTACATTCACTAGTAGGAGTGAGAAAAACATCACGGGGTGGGCGCATTGTATGGGTGTGTGTTACATTACATTCACTTGTAGGAGTGAGAAAAACATCACAGGGTGGTACGGATTGTATGGGTGTGTGTTACATTACATTCACTAGTAGGAGTGAGAAAAACATCACGGGGTGGAGCGCATTGTATGGATGTGTGTTACATTACATTCACTAGTAGGAGTGAGAAAAACATCACGGGGTGGTGCGCATTGTATGGGTGTGTGTTACATTACATTCACTAGTAGGAGTGAGAAAAACGTCACAGGGTGGTACGCATCGTATGGGTGTGTGTTACATTACATTCACTAGTAGGAGTGAGAAAAACATCACGGGGTGGTGCGCATTGTATGGGTCTGTGTTACATTACATTCACTAGTAGGAGTGAAAAAAACATCACGGGGTGGTCCGCAATGTATGGGTGTGTGTTACATTACATTCACTAGTAGGAGTGAGAAAAACATCACGGGGTGGTGCGCATTGTATGGGTGTGTGTTACATTACATTCACTAGTAGGAGTGAGAAAAACATCACGGGGTGGTGCGCATTGTATGGGTGTGTGTTACATTACATTCACTAGTAGGAGTGAGAAAAACATCACGGGGTGGTGCGCATTGTATGGGTGTGTGTTACATTACATTCACTAGTAGGAGTGAGAAAAACATCACGGGGTGGTCCGCATTGTATGGGTGTGTGTTACATTACATTCACTAGTAGGAGTGAGAAAAACATCACGGGGTGGTGCGCATTGTAAGGGTGTGTGTTACATTACATTCACTAGTAGGAGTGAGAAAAACATCACGGGGTGGTGTGAATCGGAGGGTCTGAATTAGGATAGGCAGTGAGTGGCAATGTAGGAAGGAGAATAGCACCGCGGGGTGGTCAGCATGGGGAGGTCAGGGAACATGCAGTGGCAATGTAGGATAGGTTTCTGAAAAACATCGCGGGGTGGTGCGCATTGTATGGGTGTGTGTTACATTACACTCACTAGTAGGAGTGAGAAAAACATCACGGGGTGGTGTGAATCGGAGGGTATGAATTAGGATAGGCAGTGAGTGGCAATGTAGGATGGAGAAAAGCACCGCGGGGTGGTCAGCATGGGGAGGTCAGGGAACATGCAGTGGCAATGTAGGATAGGTTTCTGTAAAACATCGCGGGGTGGTGCGCATTGTATGGGTGTGTGTTACATTACATTCACTAGTAGGAGTGAGAAAAACATCACGGGGTGGTGCGCATTGTATTGGTGTGTGTTACATTACATTCACTAGTAGGAGTGAGAAAAACATCACGGGGTGGTGCGCAATGTATGGGTGTGTGTTACATTACATTCACTAGTAGGAGTGAGAAAAACATCACGGGGTGGTGCGCATTGTATTGGTGTGTGTTACATTACATTCACTAGTAGGAGTGAGAAAAACATCACGGGGTGGTGCGCAATGTATGGGTGTGTGTTACATTACATTCACTAGTAGGAGTGAGAAAAACATCACGGGGTGGTGCGCATCGTATGGGTGTGTGTTATATTACATTCACTAGTAGGAGTGAGAAAAACATCACGGGGTGGGCGCATCGTATGCGTGTGTGTTACATTACATTCACTAGTAGGAGTGAGAAAAACATCACGGGGTGGTGCGCATTGTATGGGTGTGTGTTACATTACATTCACTAGTAGGAGTGAGAAAAACATCACGGGGTGGTGCGCATTGTATGGGTGTGTGTTACATTACATTCACTAGTAGGAGTGAGAAAAACATCACGGGGTGGGCGCATTGTATGGGTGTGTGTTACATTACATTCACTTGTAGGAGTGAGAAAAACATCACAGGGTGGTACGCATTGTATGGGTGTGTGTTACATTACATTCACTAGTAGGAGTGAGAAAAACATCACGGGGTGGTGCGCATTGTATGGGTGTGTGTTACATTACATTCACTAGTAGGAGTGAGAAAAACATCACGGGGTGGTGCGCATTGTATGGGTGTGTGTTACATTACTTTCACTAGTAGGAGTGAGAAAAACATCACGGGGTGGTGCGCATTGTAAGGGTGTGTGTTACATTACATTCACTAGTAGGAGTGAGAAAAACATCACGGGGTGGTGTGAATCGGAGGGTCTGAATTAGGATAGGCAGTGAGTGGCAATGTAGGATGGAGAAAAGCACCGCGGGGTGGTCAGGATGGGGAGGTCAGGGAACATGCAGTGGCAATGTAGGATAGGTTTCTGAAAAACATCGCGGGGTGGTGCGCATTGTATGGGTGTGTGTTACATTACATTCACTAGTAGGAGTGAGAAAAACATCACGGGGTGCTGTGAATCGGAGGGTCTGAATTAGGATAGGCAGTGAGTGGCAATGTAGGATGGAGAAAAGCACCGCGGAGTGGTCAGCATGGGGAGGTCAGGGAACATGCAGTGGCAATGTAGGATAGGTTTCTGTAAAACATCGCGGGGTGGTGCGCATTGTATGGGTGTGTGTTACATTACATTCACTAGTAGGAGTGAGAAAAACATCACGGGGTGGTCCGCATTGTATGGGTGTGTGTTACATTACATTCACTACTAGGAGTGAGAAAAACATCACGGGGTGGTGCGCATTGTATTGGTGTGTGTTACATTACATTCACTAGTAGGAGTGAGAAAAACATCACGGGGTGGTGCGCAATGTATGGGTGTGTGTTACATTACATTCACTAGTAGGAGTGAGAAAAACATCACGGGGTGGTGCGCATCGTATGGGTGTGTGTTATATTACATTCACTAGTAGGAGTGAGAAAAACATCACGGGGTGGGCGCATCGTATGCGTGTGTGTTACATTACATTCACTAGTAGGAGTGAGAAAAACATCACGGGGTGGTGCGCATTGTATGGGTGTGTGTTACATTACATTCACTAGTAGGAGTGAGAAAAACATCAAGGGGTGGTCCGCATTGTATGGGTGTGTGTTACATTACACTCACTAGTAGGAGTGAGAAAAACATCACGGGGTGGGCGCATTGTATGGGTGTGTGTTACATTACATTCACTTGTAGGAGTGAGAAAAACATCACAGGGTGGTACGGATTGTATGGGTGTGTGTTACATTACATTCACTAGTAGGAGTGAGAAAAACATCACGGGGTGGAGGGCATTGTATGGGTGTGTGTTACATTACATTCACTAGTAGGAGTGAGAAAAACATCACGGGGTGGTGCGCATTGTATGGGTGTGTGTTACATTACATTCACTAGTAGGAGTGAGAAAAACATCACGGGGTGGTACGCATCGTATGGGTGTGTGTTACATTACATTCACTAGTAGGAGTGAGAAAAACATCACGGGGTGGTGCGCATTGTATGGGTGTGTGTTACATTACATTCACTAGTAGGAGTGAGAAAAACATCACGGGGTGGTCCGCATTGTATGGGTGTGTGTTACATTACATTCACTAGTAGGAGTGAGAAAAACATCACGGGGTGGTGCGCATTGTATGGGTGTGTGTTACATTACATTCACTAGTAGGAGTGAGAAAAACATCACGGGGTGGGCGCATCGTATGCGTGTGTGTTACATTACATTCACTAGTAGGAGTGAGAAAAACATCACGGGGTGGTGCGCATTGTAAGGGTGTGTGTTACATTACATTCACTAGTAGGAGTGAGAAAAACATCACGGGGTGGTGTGAATCGGAGGGTCTGAATTAGGATAGGCAGTGAGTGGCAATGTAGGAAGGAGAATAGCACCGCGGGGTGGTCAGCATGGGTAGGTCAGGGAACATGCAGTGGCAATGTAGGATAGGTTTCTGAAAAACATCGCGGGGTGGTGCGCATTGTATGGGTGTGTGTTACATTACACTCACTAGTAGGAGTGAGAAAAACATCACGGGGTGGTGTGAATCGGAGGGTATGAATTAGGATAGGCAGTGAGTGGCAATGTAGGATGGAGAAAAGCACCGCGGGGTGGTCAGCATGGGGAGGTCAGGGAACATGCAGGGGCAATGTAGGATAGGTTTCTGAAAAACATCGCGGGGTGGTGCGCATTGTATTGGTGTGTGTTACATTACATTCACTAGTAGGAGTGAGAAAAACATCACGGGGTGGTGCGCATTGTATGGGTGTGTGTTACATTACATTCACTAGTAGGAGTGAGAAAAACATCAGGGGGTGGTGCGCATTGTATGGGTGTGTGTTACATTACATTCACTAGTAGGAGTGAGAAAAAAATCACGGGGTTGTGCGCATCGTATGGGTGTGTGTTACATTTCATTCACTAGTAGGAGTGAGAAAAACATCACGGGGTGGTGCGCATTGTATGGGTGTGTGTTACATTACATTCACTAGTAGGAGTGAGAAAAACATCACGGGGTGGTGTGAATCGGAGGGTCTGAATTAGGATAGGCAGTGAGTGGCAATGTAGGATGGAGAAAAGCACCGCGGGGTGGTCAGGATGGGGAGGTCAGGGAACATGCAGTGGCAATGTAGGATAGGTTTCTGAAAAACATCGCGGGGTGGTGCGCATTGTATGGGTGTGTGTTACATTACATTCACTAGTAGGAGTGAGAAAAACATCACGGGGTGCTGTGAATCGGAGGGTCTGAATTAGGATAGGCAGTGAGTGGCAATGTAGGATGGAGAAAAGCACCGCGGTGTGGTCGGCATGGGGAGGTCAGGGAACATGCAGTGGCAATGTAGGATAGGTTTCTGTAAAACATCGCGGGGTGGTGCGCATTGTATGGGTGTGTGTTACATTACATTCACTAGTAGGATTGAGAAAAACATCACGGGGTGGTCCGCATTGTATGGGTGTGTGTTACATTACATTCACTACTAGGAGTGAGAAAAACATCACGGGGTGGTGCGCATTGTATTGGTGTGTGTTACATTACATTCACTAGTAGGAGTGAGAAAAACATCACGGGGTGGTGCGCAATGTATGGGTGTGTGTTACATTACATTCACTAGTAGGAGTGAGAAAAACATCACGGGGTGGTGCGCATCGTATGGGTGTGTGTTATATTACATTCACTAGTAGGAGTGAGAAAAACATCACGGGGTGGGCGCATCGTATGCGTGTGTGTTACATTACATTCACTAGTAGGAGTGAGAAAAACATCACGGGGTGGTGCGCATTGTATGGGTGTGTGTTACATTACATTCACTAGTAGGAGTGAGAAAAACATCACGGGGTGGTCCGCATTGTATGGGTGTGTGTTACATTACATTCACTAGTAGGAGTGAGAAAAACATCACGGGGTGGGCGCATTGTATGGGTGTGTGTTACATTACATTCACTTGTAGGAGTGAGAAAAACATCACAGGGTGGTACGGATTGTATGGGTGTGTGTTACATTACATTCACTAGTAGGAGTGAGAAAAACATCACGGGGTGGAGCGCATTGTATGGGTGTGTGTTACATTACATTCACTAGTAGGAGTGAGAAAAACATCACGGGGTGGTGCGCATTGTATGGGTGTGTGTTACATTACATTCACTAGTAGGAGTGAGAAATACATCACAGGGTGGTACGCATCGTATGGGTGTGTGTTACATTACATTCACTAGTAGGAGTGAGAAAAACATCACGGGGTGGTGCGCATTGTATGGGTGTGTGTTACATTACATTCACTAGTAGGAGTGAGAAAAATATCACGGGGTGGTCCGCAATGTATGGGTGTGTGTTACATTACATTCACTAGTAGGAGTGAGAAAAACATCACGGGGTGGTGCGCATTGTATGGGTGTGTGTTACATTACATTCACTAGTAGGAGTGAGAAAAACATCACGGGGTGGTGCGCATTGTATGGGTGTGTGTTACATTACATTCACTAGTAGGAGTGAGAAAAACATCACGGGGTGGTGCGCATTGTATGGGTGTGTGTTACATTACATTCACTAGTAGGAGTGAGAAAAACATCACGGGGTGGTCCGCATTGTATGGGTGTGTGTTACATTACATTCACTAGTAGGAGTGAGAAAAACATCACGGGGTGGTGCGCATTGTAAGGGTGTGTGTTACATTACATTCACTAGTAGGAGTGAGAAAAACATCACGGGGTGGTGTGAATCGGAGGGTCTGAATTAGGATAGGCAGTGAGTGGCAATGTAGGAAGGAGAATAGCACCGCGGGGTGGTCAGCATGGGGAGGTCAGGGAACATGCAGTGGCAATGTAGGATAGGTTTCTGAAAAACATCGCGGGGTGGTGCGCATTGTATGGGTGTGTGTTACATTACACTCACTAGTAGGAGTGAGAAAAACATCACGGGGTGGTGTGAATCGGAGGGTATGAATTAGGATAGGCAGTGAGTGGCAATGTAGGATGGAGAAAAGCACCGCGGGGTGGTCAGCATGGGGAGGTCAGGGAACATGCAGTGGCAATATAGGATAGGTTTCTGTAAAACATCGCGGGGTGGTGCGCATTGTATGGGTGTGTGTTACATTACATTCACTAGTAGGAGTGAGAAAAACATCACGGGGTGGTGCGCATTGTATTGGTGTGTGTTACATTACATTCACTAGTAGGAGTGAGAAAAACATCACGGGGTGGTGCGCAATGTATGGGTGTGTGTTACATTACATTCACTAGTAGGAGTGAGAAAAACATCACGGGGTGGTGCGCATTGTATTGGTGTTTGTTACATTACATTCACTAGTAGGAGTGAGAAAAACATAACGGGGTGGTGCGCAATGTATGGGTGTGTGTTACATTACATTCACTAGTAGGAGTGAGAAAAACATCACGGGGTGGTGCGCATCGTATGGGTGTGTGTTATATTACATTCACTAGTAGGAGTGAGAAAAACATCACGGGGTGGGCGCATCGTATGCGTGTGTGTTACATTACATTCACTAGTAGGAGTGAGAAAAACATCACGGGGTGGTGCGCATTGTATGGGTGTGTGTTACATTACATTCACTAGTAGGAGTGAGAAAAACATCACGGGGTGGTGCGCATTGTATGGGTGTGTGTTACATTACATTCACTAGTAGGAGTGAGAAAAACATCACGGGGTGGGCGCATTGTATGGGTGTGTGTTACATTACATTCACTTGTAGGAGTGAGAAAAACATCACAGGGTGGTACGCATTGTATGGGTGTGTGTTACATTACATTCACTAGTAGGAGTGAGAAAAACATCACGGGGTGGTGCGCATTGTATGGGTGTGTGTTACATTACATTCACTAGTAGGAGTGAGAAAAACATCACGGGGTGGTGCGCATTGTATGGGTGTGTGTTACATTACTTTCACTAGTAGGAGTGAGAAAAACATCACGGGGTGGTGCGCATTGTATAGGTGTGTGTTACATTACATTCACTAGTAGGAGTGAGAAAAACATCACGGGGTGGTGCGCATTGGATGGGTGTGTGTTACATTACATTCACTAGTAGGAGTGAGAAAAACATCACGGGGTGGTGTGAATCGGAGTGTCTGAATTAAGATAGGCAGTGAGTGGCAATGTAGGATGGAGAAAAGCACCGCGGGGTGGTCAGCATGGGGAGGTCATGGAACATGCAGTGGCAATGTAGGATAGGTTTCTGAAAAACAAGGCGGGGTGGTGGGCATTCTATGGGTGTGTGTTACATTACATTCACTAGTAGGAGTGAGAAAAACATCACGGGGTGTTGTGAATCGGAGGGTCTGAATTAGGATAGGCAGTGAGTGGCAATGTAGGATGGATAAAAGCACCGCGGGGTGGTCAGCATGGGGAGGTCAGGGAACATGCAGTGGCAATGTAGCATAGGTTTCTGAAAAACATCGTGGGGTGGTGGGCATTGTATGGGTTTGTGTTACATTACATTCACTAGTAGGAGTGAGAAAAACATCACGGGGTGGTGCGCATTGTAAGGGTGTGTGTTACATTACATTCACTAGTAGGAGTGAGAAAAACATCACGGGGTGGTGTGAATCGGAGGGTCTGAATTAGGATAGGCAGTGAGTGGCAATGTAGGATGGAGAAAAGCACCGCGGGGTGGTCAGGATGGGGAGGTCAGGGAACATGCAGTGGCAATGTAGGATAGGTTTCTGAAAAACATCGCGGGGTGGTGCGCATTGTATGGGTGTGTGTTACATTACATTCACTAGTAGGAGTGAGAAAAACATCACGGGGTGCTGTGAATCGGAGGGTCTGAATTAGGATAGGCAGTGAGTGGCAATGTAGGATGGAGAAAAGCACCGCGGAGTGGTCAGCATGGGGAGGTCAGGGAACATGCAGTGGCAATGTAGGATAGGTTTCTGTAAAACATCGCGGGGTGGTGCGCATTGTATGGGTGTGTGTTACATTACATTCACTAGTAGGAGTGAGAAAAACATCACGGGGTGGTCCGCATTGTATGGGTGTGTGTTACATTACATTCACTACTAGGAGTGAGAAAAACATCACGGGGTGGTGCGCATTGTATTGGTGTGTGTTACATTACATTCACTAGTAGGAGTGAGAAAAACATCACGGGGTGGTGCGCAATGTATGGGTGTGTGTTACATTACATTCACTAGTAGGAGTGAGAAAAACATCACGGGGTGGTGCGCATCGTATGGGTGTGTGTTATATTACATTCACTAGTAGGAGTGAGAAAAACATCACGGGGTGGGCGCATCGTATGCGTGTGTGTTACATTACATTCACTAGTAGGAGTGAGAAAAACATCACGGGGTGGTGCGCATTGTATGGGTGTGTGTTACATTACATTCACTAGTAGGAGTGAGAAAAACATCACGGGGTGGTCCGCATTGTATGGGTGTGTGTTACATTACACTCACTAGTAGGAGTGAGAAAAACATCACGGGGTGGGCGCATTGTATGGGTGTGTGTTACATTACATTCACTTGTAGGAGTGAGAAAAACATCACAGGGTGGTACGGATTGTATGGGTGTGTGTTACATTACATTCACTAGTAGGAGTGAGAAAAACATCACGGGGTGGAGCGCATTGTATGGGTGTGTGTTACATTACATTCACTAGTAGGAGTGAGAAAAACATCACGGGGTGGTGCGCATTGTATGGGTGTGTGTTACATTACATTCACTAGTAGGAGTGAGAAAAACATCACAGGGTGGTACGCATCGTATGGGTGTGTGTTACATTACATTCACTAGTAGGAGTGAGAAAAACATCACGGGGTGGTGCGCATTGTATGGGTGTGTGTTACATTACATTCACTAGTAGGAGTGAGAAAAACATCACGGGGTGGTCCGCATTGTATGGGTGTGTGTTACATTACATTCACTAGTAGGAGTGAGAAAAACATCACGGGGTGGTGCGCATTGTATGGGTGTGTGTTACATTACATTCACTAGTAGGAGTGAGAAAAACATCACGGGGTGGGCGCATCGTATGCGTGTGTGTTACATTACATTCACTAGTAGGAGTGAGAAAAACATCACGGGGTGGTGCGCATTGTAAGGGTGTGTGTTACATTACATTCACTAGTAGGAGTGAGAAAAACATCACGGGGTGGTGTGAATCGGAGGGTCTGAATTAGGATAGGCAGTGAGTGGCAATGTAGGAAGGAGAATAGCACCGCGGGGTGGTCAGCATGGGTAGGTCAGGGAACATGCAGTGGCAATGTAGGATAGGTTTCTGAAAAACATCGCGGGGTGGTGCGCATTGTATGGGTGTGTGTTACATTACACTCACTAGTAGGAGTGAGAAAAACATCACGGGGTGGTGTGAATCGGAGGGTATGAATTAGGATAGGCAGTGAGTGGCAATGTAGGATGGAGAAAAGCACCGCGGGGTGGTCAGCATGGGGAGGTCAGGGAACATGCAGGGGCAATGTAGGATAGGTTTCTGAAAAACATCGCGGGGTGGTGCGCATTGTATTGGTGTGTGTTACATTACATTCACTAGTAGGAGTGAGAAAAACATCACGGCGTGGTGCGCATTGTATGGGTGTGTGTTACATTACATTCACTAGTAGGAGTGAGAAAAACATCAGGGGGTGGTGCGCATTGTATGGGTGTGTGTTACATTACATTCACTAGTAGGAGTGAGAAAAAAATCACGGGGTTGTGCGCATCGTATGGGTGTGTGTTACATTTCATTCACTAGTAGGAGTGAGAAAAACATCACGGGGTGGTGCGCATTGTATGCGTGTGTGTTACATTACATTCACTAGTAGGAGTGAGAAAAACATCACGGGGTGGTGCGCATTGTATGGGTGTGTGTTACATTACATTCACTAGTAGGAGTGAGAAAAACATCACGGGGTGGTGCGCATTGTATGGGTGTGTGTTACATTACATTCACTAGTAGGAGTGAGAAAAACATCACGAGGTGGTGTGAATCGGATGGTCTGAATTAGGATAGGCAGTGAGTGGCAATGTAGGATGGAGAAAAGCACTGCGGGGTGGTCAGCATGGGGAGGTCAGGGAACATGCAGTGGCAATGTAGGATAGGTTTCTGAAAAACATCGCGGGGTGGTGCGCATTGTATGGGTGTGTGTTACATTACATTCACTAGTAGGAGTGAGAAAAACATTACGAGGTGGTGTGAATCGGATGGTCTGAATTAGGATACGCAGTGAGTGGCAATGTAGGATGGAGAAAAGCACTGCGGGGTGGTCAGCATGGGGAGGTCAGGGAACATGCAGTGGCAATGTAGGATAGGTTTCTGAAAAACATCGCGGGGTGGTGCGCATTGTATGGGTGTGTGTTACATTACATTCTCTAGTAGGAGTGAGAAAAATATCACGGGGTGGTGCACATTGTATGGGTGTGTGTTACATTATATTCACTAGTAGGAGTGAGAAAAACATCACGGGGTGGTGTGAATCGGAGGGTCTGAATTAGGATAGGCAGTGAGTGGCAATGTAGGATGGAGAAAAGCACCGCGGGGTGGTCAGGATGGGGAGGTCAGGGAACATGCAGTGGCAATGTAGGATAGTTTTCTGAAAAACATCACCGGGTGGTGCTCATTGTATGGGTGTGTGTTACATTACATTCACTAGTAGGAGTGAGAAAAACATTACGGGGTGTTGCGCATTGTATGGTTGTGTGTTACATTACATTCACTAGTAGGAGTGAGAAAAACATCACGGGGTGGTGCGCATTGTATGGGTGTGTGTTACATTACATTCACTAGTAGGAGTGAGAAAAACATCACGGGGTGGTGTGCATCGTATGGGTGTGTGTTACATTACATTCAGTAATAGGAGTGAGAAAAACAACACGGGGTGGTGCGCATCGTATGCGTGTGTGTTACATTACATTCACTTGTAGGAGTGAGAAAAACATCACGGGGTGGTGCGCATTGTATGGGTGTGTGTTACATTACATTCATTAGTAGGAGTGAGAAAAACATAACGGGGTGGTGTGAATCGGAGGGTCTGAATTAAGATAGGCAGTGAGTGGCAATGTAGGATGGAGAAAAGCACCGCGGGGTGGTCAGCATGGGGAGGTCAGAGAACATGAAGTGGCAATGTAGGATAGGTTTCTGAAAAACATCCCGGGGTGGTGCGCATTGTATTGGTGTGTGTTACATTACATTCACTAGTAGGAGTGAGAAAAACATCACGGGGTGGTGCGCAATGTATGGGTGTGTGTTACATTACATTCACTAGTAGGAGTGAGAAAAACATCACGGGGTGGTGCGCATCGTATGGGTGTGTGTTATATTACATTCACTAGTAGGAGTGAGAAAAACATCACGGGGTGGGCGCATCGTATGCGTGTGTGTTACATTACATTCACTAGTAGGAGTGAGAAAAACATCACGGGGTGGTGCGCATTGTATGGATGTGTGTTACATTACATTCACTAGTAGGAGTGAGAAAAACATCACGGGGTGGTGCGCATTGTATGGGTGTGTGTTACATTACATTCACTAGTAGGAGTGAGAAAAACATCACGGGGTGGGCGCATTGTATGGGTGTGTGTTACATTACATTCACTTGTAGGAGTGAGAAAAACATCACAGGGTGGTACGCATTGTATGGGTGTGTGTTACATTACATTCACTAGTAGGAGTGAGAAAAACATCACGGGGTGGTGCGCATTGTATGGGTGTGTGTTACATTACATTCACTAGTAGGAGTGAGAAAAACATCACGGGGTGGTGCGCATTGTATGGGTGTGTGTTACATTACTTTCACTAGTAGGAGTGAGAAAAACATCACGGGGTGGTGCGCATTGTATAGGTGTGTGTTACATTACATTCACTAGTAGGAGTGAGAAAAACATCACGGGGTGGTGCGCATTGGATGGGTGTGTGTTACATTACATTCACTAGTAGGAGTGAGAAAAACATCACGGGGTGGTGTGAATCGGAGTGTCTGAATTAAGATAGGCAGTGAGTGGCAATGTAGGATGGAGAAAAGCACCGCGGGGTGGTCAGCATGGGGAGGTCATGGAACATGCAGTGGCAATGTAGGATAGGTTTCTGAAAAACAAGGCGGGGTGGTGGGCATTCTATGGGTGTGTGTTACATTACATTCACTAGTAGGAGTGAGAAAAACATCACGGGGTGTTGTGAATCGGAGGGTCTGAATTAGGATAGGCAGTGAGTGGCAATGTAGGATGGATAAAAGCACCGCGGGGTGGTCAGCATGGGGAGGTCAGGGAACATGCAGTGGCAATGTAGCATAGGTTTCTGAAAAACATCGTGGGGTGGTGGGCATTGTATGGGTTTGTGTTACATTACATTCACTAGTAGGAGTGAGAAAAACATCACGGGGTGGTGCGCATTGTAAGGGTGTGTGTTACATTACATTCACTAGTAGGAGTGAGAAAAACATCACGGGGTGGTGTGAATCGGAGGGTCTGAATTAGGATAGGCAGTGAGTGGCAATGTAGGATGGAGAAAAGCACCGCGGGGTGGTCAGGATGGGGAGGTCAGGGAACATGCAGTGGCAATGTAGGATAGGTTTCTGAAAAACATCGCGGGGTGGTGCGCATTGTATGGGTGTGTGTTACATTACATTCACTAGTAGGAGTGAGAAAAACATCACGGGGTGCTGTGAATCGGAGGGTCTGAATTAGGATAGGCAGTGAGTGGCAATGTAGGATGGAGAAAAGCACCGCGGAGTGGTCAGCATGGGGAGGTCAGGGAACATGCAGTGGCAATGTAGGATAGGTTTCTGTAAAACATCGCGGGGTGGTGCGCATTGTATGGGTGTGTGTTACATTACATTCACTAGTAGGAGTGAGAAAAACATCACGGGGTGGTCCGCATTGTATGGGTGTGTGTTACATTACATTCACTACTAGGAGTGAGAAAAACATCACGGGGTGGTGCGCATTGTATTGGTGTGTGTTACATTACATTCACTAGTAGGAGTGAGAAAAACATCACGGGGTGGTGCGCAATGTATGGGTGTGTGTTACATTACATTCACTAGTAGGAGTGAGAAAAACATCACGGGGTGGTGCGCATCGTATGGGTGTGTGTTATATTACATTCACTAGTAGGAGTGAGAAAAACATCACGGGGTGGGCGCATCGTATGCGTGTGTGTTACATTACATTCACTAGTAGGAGTGAGAAAAACATCACGGGGTGGTGCGCATTGTATGGTTGTGTGTTACATTACATTCACTAGTAGGAGTGAGAAAAACATCACGGGGTGGTCCGCATTGTATGGGTGTGTGTTACATTACACTCACTAGTAGGAGTGAGAAAAACATCACGGGGTGGGCGCATTGTATGGGTGTGTGTTACATTACATTCACTTGTAGGAGTGAGAAAAACATCACAGGGTGGTACGGATTGTATGGGTGTGTGTTACATTACATTCACTAGTAGGAGTGAGAAAAACATCACGGGGTGGAGCGCATTGTATGGGTGTGTGTTACATTACATTCACTAGTAGGAGTGAGAAAAACATCACGGGGTGGTGCGCATTGTATGGGTGTGTGTTACATTACATTCACTAGTAGGAGTGAGAAAAACATCACAGGGTGGTACGCATCGTATGGGTGTGTGTTACATTACATTCACTAGTAGGAGTGAGAAAAACATCACGGGGTGGTGCGCATTGTATGGGTGTGTGTTACATTACATTCACTAGTAGGAGTGAGAAAAACATCACGGGGTGGTCCGCATTGTATGGGTGTGTGTTACATTACATTCACTAGTAGGAGTGAGAAAAACATCACGGGGTGGTGCGCATTGTATGGGTGTGTGTTACATTACATTCACTAGTAGGAGTGAGAAAAACATCACGGGGTGGGCGCATCGTATGCGTGTGTGTTACATTACATTCACTAGTAGGAGTGAGAAAAACATCACGGGGTGGTGCGCATTGTAAGGGTGTGTGTTACATTACATTCACTAGTAGGAGTGAGAAAAACATCACGGGGTGGTGTGAATCGGAGGGTCTGAATTAGGATAGGCAGTGAGTGGCAATGTAGGAAGGAGAATAGCACCGCGGGGTGGTCAGCATGGGTAGGTCAGGGAACATGCAGTGGCAATGTAGGATAGGTTTCTGAAAAACATCGCGGGGTGGTGCGCATTGTATGGGTGTGTGTTACATTACACTCACTAGTAGGAGTGAGAAAAACATCACGGGGTGGTGTGAATCGGAGGGTATGAATTAGGATAGGCAGTGAGTGGCAATGTAGGATGGAGAAAAGCACCGCGGGGTGGTCAGCATGGGGAGGTCAGGGAACATGCAGGGGCAATGTAGGATAGGTTTCTGAAAAACATCGCGGGGTGGTGCGCATTGTATTGGTGTGTGTTACATTACATTCACTAGTAGGAGTGAGAAAAACATCACGGCGTGGTGCGCATTGTATGGGTGTGTGTTACATTACATTCACTAGTAGGAGTGAGAAAAACATCAGGGGGTGGTGCGCATTGTATGGGTGTGTGTTACATTACATTCACTAGTAGGAGTGAGAAAAAAATCACGGGGTTGTGCGCATCGTATGGGTGTGTGTTACATTTCATTCACTAGTAGGAGTGAGAAAAACATCACGGGGTGGTGCGCATTGTATGCGTGTGTGTTACATTACATTCACTAGTAGGAGTGAGAAAAACATCACGGGGTGGTGCGCATTGTATGGGTGTGTGTTACATTACATTCACTAGTAGGAGTGAGAAAAACATCACGGGGTGGTGCGCATTGTATGGGTGTGTGTTACATTACATTCACTAGTAGGAGTGAGAAAAACATCACGAGGTGGTGTGAATCGGATGGTCTGAATTAGGATAGGCAGTGAGTGGCAATGTACGATGGAGAAAAGCACTGCGGGGTGGTCAGCATGGGGAGGTCAGGGAACATGCAGTGGCAATGTAGGATAGGTTTCTGAAAAACATCGCGGGGTGGTGCGCATTGTATGGGTGTGTGTTACATTACATTCACTAGTAGGAGTGAGAAAAACATTACGAGGTGGTGTGAATCGGATGGTCTGAATTAGGATACGCAGTGAGTGGCAATGTAGGATGGAGAAAAGCACTGCGGGGTGGTCAGCATGGGGAGGTCAGGGAACATGCAGTGGCAATGTAGGATAGGTTTCTGAAAAACATCGCGGGGTGGTGCGCATTGTATGGGTGTGTGTTACATTACATTCTCTAGTAGGAGTGAGAAAAACATCACGGGGTGGTGCACATTGTATGGGTGTGTGTTACATTATATTCACTAGTAGGAGTGAGAAAAACATCACGGGGTGGTGTGAATCGGAGGGTCTGAATTAGGATAGGCAGTGAGTGGCAATGTAGGATGGAGAAAAGCACCGCGGGGTGGTCAGGATGGGGAGGTCAGGGAACATGCAGTGGCAATGTAGGATAGTTTTCTGAAAAACATCACCGGGTGGTGCGCATTGTATGGGTGTGTGTTACATTACATTCACTAGTAGGAGTGAGAAAAACATTACGGGGTGTTGCGCATTGTATGGTTGTGTGTTACATTACATTCACTAGTAGGAGTGAGAAAAACATCACGGGGTGGTGCACATTGTATGGGTGTGTGTTACATTACATTCACTAGTAGGAGTGAGAAAAACATCACGGGGTGGTGTGCATCGTATGGGTGTGTGTTACATTACATTCAGTAATAGGAGTGAGAAAAACAACACGGGGTGGTGCGCATCGTATGCGTGTGTGTTACATTACATTCACTTGTAGGAGTGAGAAAAACATCACGGGGTGGTGCGCATTGTATGGGTGTGTGTTACATTACATTCATTAGTAGGAGTGAGAAAAACATAACGGGGTGGTGTGAATCGGAGGGTCTGAATTAAGATAGGCAGTGAGTGGCAATGTAGGATGGAGAAAAGCACCGCGGGGTGGTCAGCATGGGGAGGTCAGGGAACATGAAGTGGCAATGTAGGATAGGTTTCTGAAAAACATCCCGGGGTGGTGCGCATTGTAAGGGTGTGTGTTACATTACATTCACTAGTAGGAGTGAGAAAAATATCACGGGGTGGTGTGAATCGGAGGGTCTGAATTAGGATAGGCAGTGAGTGGCAATGTAGGATGGAGAAAAGCACGGCGGGGTGGTCAGCATGGGGAGGTCATGGAACATACAGTGGCAATGTAGAATAGGTTTCTGAAAAATATCGCGGGGTGGTGCGCATTGTATGGGTGTGTGTTACATTACATTCACTAGTAGGAGTGAGAAAAACATCACGGGGTGGTGCGCATTGTATGGGTGTGTGTTACATTACATTCACTAGTAGGAGTGAGACAAACATCAGGGGGTGGTGCGCATTGTATGGGTGTGTGTTACATTACATTCAATAGTAGGAGTGAGAAAAACATCACGGGGTGGTGCGCATTGGATGGGTGTGTGTTACATTACATTCACTAGTAGGAGTGAGAAAAACATCACGGGGTGGTGCGCATTGTATGGGTGTGTGTTACATTACATTCACTTGTAGGAGTGAGAAAAACATCACGGGGTGGTGTGAATCGGAGGGTCTGAATTAGGATAGGCAGTGAGTGGCAATGTAGGATGGAGAAAAGCACCGCGGGGTGGTCAGCATGGGGAGGTCAGGGAACATGCAGTGGCAATGTAGGATAGGTTTCTGTAAAACATCGCGGGGTGGTGCGCATTGTATGGGTGTGTGTTACATTACATTCACTAGTAGGAGTGAGAAAAACATCACGCGGTGGTCCGCATTGTATGGGTGTGTGTTACATTACATTCACTAGTAGGAGTGAGAAAAACATCACGGGGTGGTGCGCATTGTATTGGTGTGTGTTACATTACATTCACTAGTAGGAGTGAGAAAAACATCACGGGGTGGTGCGCAATGTATGGGTGTGTGTTACATTACATTCACTAGTAGGAGTGAGAAAAACATCACGGGGTGGTGCGCATCGTATGGGTGTGTGTTATATTACATTCACTAGTAGGAGTGAGAAAAACATCACGGGGTGGGCGCATCGTATGCGTATGTGTTACATTACATTCACTAGTAGGAGTGAGAAAAACATCACGGGGTGGTGCGCATTGTATGAGTGTGTGTTACATTACATTCACTAGTAGGTGTGAGAAAAACATCACGGGGTGGTCCGCATTGTATGGGTGTGTGTTACATTACATTCACTAGTAGGAGTGAGAAAAACATCACGGGGTGGGCGCATTGTATGAGTGTGTGTTACATTACATTCACTTGTAGGAGTGAGAAAAACATCACAGGGTGGTACGCATTTTATGGGTGTGTGTTACATTACATTCACTAGTAGGAGTGAGAAAAACATCACAGGGTGGTGCGCATTGTATGGGTGTGTGTTACATTACATTCACTAGTAGGAGTGAGAAAAACATCACAGGGTGGTACGCATTGTATGGGTGTGTGTTACATTACATTCACTAGTAGGAGTGAGAAAAACATCACGGGGTGGTGCGCATTGTATGGGTGTGTGTTACATTACATTCACTAGTAGGAGTGAGAAAAACATCACGGGGTGGTGCGCATTGTATGGGTGTGTGTTACATTACATTCACTAGTAGGAGTGAGAAAAACATCACGGGGTGGTGCGCATTGTATGGCTCTGTGTTACATTACATTCACTAGTAGGAGTGAGAAAAACATCACGGGGTGGTACGCATTGTATGCGTGTGTGTTACATTACATTCACTCATAGGAGTGAGAAAAACCTCATGGGGTGGTGCGCATTGTATGGGTGTGTGTTACATTACATTCACTAGTAGGAGTGAGAAAAACATCCCGGGGTGGTGCGCATTGTATGGGTGTGTGTTACATTACATTCACCAGTAGGAGTGAGAAAAACATCACGGGGTGGTGTGAATCGGAGTGTCTGAATTAGGACAGCAGTGAGTGGCAATGTAGGATGGAGAAAAGCACCGCGGGGTGGTTAGCATGGGGAGGTCAGGGAACATGCAGTGGCAATGTATGATAGGTTTCTGAAAAACATAGCGGGGTGGTGCGCATTGTATGGGTGTGTGTTACATTACATTCACTAGTAGGAGTGAGAAAAACATCACGGGGTGGTGCGCATTGTATGGGTGTGTGTTACATTACATTCACTAGTAGGAGTGAGAAAAACATCACGGGGTGGTGCGCATTGTATGGGTGTGTGTTACATTACATTCACTACTAGGAGTGAGAAAAACATCACGGGGTGGTGCGCATTGTATGGGTGTGTGTTACATTACATTCACTAGTAGAAGTGAGAAAAACATCATGGAGTGGTGCGCATCGTATGGGTGTGTGTTACATTACATTCACTAGTAGAAGTGAGAAAAACATCACGGGGTGGTGCGCATCGTATGCGTGTGTGTTACATTACATTCATTTGTAGGAGTGAGAAAAACATCACGGGGTGGTGCGCATTGTATGGGTGTGTGTTACATTACATTCACTAGTAGGAGTGAGAAAAACATCACGGGGTGGTGTGAATCGGAGGGTCTGAATTAAGATAGGCTGTGAGTGGCAATGTAGGATGGAGAAAAGCACCGCGGGGTGGTCAGCATGGGGAGGTCAGGGAACATGAAGTGGCAATGTAGGATAGGTTTCTGAAAAACATCGCGGGGTGGTGCGCATTGTAAGGGTGTGTGTTACATTACATTCACTAGTAGGAGTGAGAAAAACATCACGGGGTGGTGTGAATTGGAGGGTCTGAATTAGGATAGTCAGTGAGTGGCAATGTAGGATGGAGAAAAGCACGGCGGGGTGGTCAGCATGGGGAGGTCAGGGAACATGCAGTGGCAATGTAGGATAGGTTTCTGAAAAACATCGCGGGGTGGTGCGCATTGTATGGGTGTGTGTTACATTACATTCACTAGTAGGAGTGAGAAAAACATCACGGGGTGGTGCGCATTGTATTGGTGTGTGTTACATTACATTCACTAGTAGGAGTGAGAAAAACATCACGGGGTGGTGCGCATTGTATGGGTGTGTGTTACATTACATTCACTAGTAGGAGTGAGAAAAACATCACAGGGTGGTACGCATCGTATGGGTGTGTGTTACATTACATTCACTAGTAGGAGTGAGAAAAACATCACGGGGTGGTGCGCATTGTATGGGTGTGTGTTACATTACATTCACTAGTAGGAGTGAGAAAAACATCACGCGGTGGTCCGCATTGTATGGGTGTGTGTTACATTACATTCACTAGTAGGAGTGAGAAAAACATCACGGGGTGGTGCGCATTGTATTGGTGTGTGTTACATTACATTCACTAGTAGGAGTGAGAAAAACATCACGGGGTGGTGCGCAATGTATGGGTGTGTGTTACATTACATTCACTAGTAGGAGTGAGAAAAACATCACGGGGTGGTGCGCATCGTATGGGTGTGTGTTATATTACATTCACTAGTAGGAGTGAGAAAAACATCACGGGGTGGGCGCATCGTATGCGTATGTGTTACATTACATTCACTAGTAGGAGTGAGAAAAACATCACGGGGTGGTGCGCATTGTATGAGTGTGTGTTACATTACATTCACTAGTAGGTGTGAGAAAAACATCACGGGGTGGTCCGCATTGTATGGGTGTGTGTTACATTACATTCACTAGTAGGAGTGAGAAAAACATCACGGGGTGGGCGCATTGTATGAGTGTGTGTTACATTACATTCACTTGTAGGAGTGAGAAAAACATCACAGGGTGGTACGCATTTTATGGGTGTGTGTTACATTACATTCACTAGTAGGAGTGAGAAAAACATCACAGGGTGGTGCGCATTGTATGGGTGTGTGTTACATTACATTCACTAGTAGGAGTGAGAAAAACATCACAGGGTGGTACGCATTGTATGGGTGTGTGTTACATTACATTCACTAGTAGGAGTGAGAAAAACATCACGGGGTGGTGCGCATTGTATGGGTGTGTGTTACATTACATTCACTAGTAGGAGTGAGAAAAACATCACGGGGTGGTGCGCATTGTATGGGTGTGTGTTACATTACATTCACTAGTAGGAGTGAGAAAAACATCACGGGGTGGTGCGCATTGTATGGCTCTGTGTTACATTACATTCACTAGTAGGAGTGAGAAAAACATCACGGGGTGGTACGCATTGTATGCGTGTGTGTTACATTACATTCACTCATAGGAGTGAGAAAAACCTCATGGGGTGGTGCGCATTGTATGGGTGTGTGTTACATTACATTCACTAGTAGGAGTGAGAAAAACATCCCGGGGTGGTGCGCATTGTATGGGTGTGTGTTACATTACATTCACCAGTAGGAGTGAGAAAAACATCACGGGGTGGTGTGAATCGGAGTGTCTGAATTAGGACAGCAGTGAGTGGCAATGTAGGATGGAGAAAAGCACCGCGGGGTGGTTAGCATGGGGAGGTCAGGGAACATGCAGTGGCAATGTATGATAGGTTTCTGAAAAACATAGCGGGGTGGTGCGCATTGTATGGGTGTGTGTTACATTACATTCACTAGTAGGAGTGAGAAAAACATCACGGGGTGGTGCGCATTGTATGGGTGTGTGTTACATTACATTCACTAGTAGGAGTGAGAAAAACATCACGGGGTGGTGCGCATTGTATGGGTGTGTGTTACATTACATTCACTACTAGGAGTGAGAAAAACATCACGGGGTGGTGCGCATTGTATGGGTGTGTGTTACATTACATTCACTAGTAGAAGTGAGAAAAACATCATGGAGTGGTGCGCATCGTATGGGTGTGTGTTACATTACATTCACTAGTAGAAGTGAGAAAAACATCACGGGGTGGTGCGCATCGTATGCGTGTGTGTTACATTACATTCATTTGTAGGAGTGAGAAAAACATCACGGGGTGGTGCGCATTGTATGGGTGTGTGTTACATTACATTCACTAGTAGGAGTGAGAAAAACATCACGGGGTGGTGTGAATCGGAGGGTCTGAATTAAGATAGGCTGTGAGTGGCAATGTAGGATGGAGAAAAGCACCGCGGGGTGGTCAGCATGGGGAGGTCAGGGAACATGAAGTGGCAATGTAGGATAGGTTTCTGAAAAACATCGCGGGGTGGTGCGCATTGTAAGGGTGTGTGTTACATTACATTCACTAGTAGGAGTGAGAAAAACATCACGGGGTGGTGTGAATTGGAGGGTCTGAATTAGGATAGTCAGTGAGTGGCAATGTAGGATGGAGAAAAGCACGGCGGGGTGGTCAGCATGGGGAGGTCAGGGAACATGCAGTGGCAATGTAGGATAGGTTTCTGAAAAACATCGCGGGGTGGTGCGCATTGTATGGGTGTGTGTTACATTACATTCACTAGTAGGAGTGAGAAAAACATCACGGGGTGGTGCGCATTGTATGGGTGTGTGTTACATTACATTCACTAGTAGGAGTGAGAAAAACATCAGGGGGTGGTGCGCATTGTATGGGTGTGTGTTACATTACATTCACTAGTAGGAGTGAGTAAAACATCACGGGGTGGTGCGCATTGTATGGGTGTGTGTTACATTACATTCACTAGTAGGAGTGAGAAAAACATCACGGGGTGGTGTGAATCGGAGTGTCTGAATTAAGATAGGCAGTGAGTGGCAATGTAGGATGGAGAAAAGCACCGCTGGGTGGTCATTATCGGGAGGTCAGGAAACATGCTGTGGCAATGTAGGATAGGTTTCTGAAAAACATCGCGGGGTGGTGCGCATTGTAAGGGTGTGTGTTACATTACATTCACTAGTAGGAGTGAGAAAAACATCACGGGGTGGTGTGAATCGGAGGGTCTGAATTAGGATAGGCAGTGAGTGGCAATGTAGGATGCAGACAAGCACCGCGGGGTGGTCAGCATGTGGAGATCAGGAAAGATGCAGTGGCAATGTAGGATAGGTTTCTGAAAAACATCGCGGGGTGGTGCGCATTGTATGGGTGTGTGTTACATTACATTCACTAGTAGGAGTGAGAAAAACATCACGGGGTGGTGTGAATCGGAGGGTCTGAATTAGGATAGGCAGTGAGTGGCAATGTAGGATGGAGAAAAGCACCGCGGGGTGGTCAGCATGGGCAGGTCAGGGAACATGCTGTGGCAATGTAGGATAGCTTTCTGAAAAACATCGTGGGTTGGTGGGCATTGTATGGGTGTGTGTTACATTACATTCACTAGTAGGAGTGAGAAAAACATCACGGGGTGGTGCGCATTGTATGGGTGTGTGTTACATTACATTCACTAGTAGGAGTGAGAAAAACATCATGAGGTGGTGTGAATCGGAGGGTCTGAATTAGGATAGGCAGTGAGTGGCAATGTAGGATGGAGAAAAGCACCGCGGGGTGGTCAGCATGGGGAGGTCAGGGAACATGCAGGGGCAATGTAGGATAGGTTTCTGAAAAACATCGCGGGGTGGTGAGCATTGTATGGGTGTGTGTTACATTACATTCACTAGTAGGAGTGAGAAAAACATCACGGGGTCGTGCGCACTGTATGGGTGTGTGTTACATTACATTCACTAGTAGGAGTGAGAAAAACATCACGGGGTGGTGTGAATCGGAGGTTCTGAATTAGGATAGGCATTGAGTGGCCATGTAGGATGGACAAAAGCACCGCGGGGTGGTCAGCATGGGGAGGTCAGGGAACATGCATTGGCAATGTTGGATAGGTTTCTGAAAAACATCGCGGGGTGGTGCGCATTGTATGGGTGTGTGTTACATTACATTCACTATTAGGAGTGAGAAAAACATCAGGGGGTGGTGCTCATTGTATGGGTGTGTGTTACATTACATTCACTAGTAGGAGTGAGAAAAAAATCACGGGGTGGTGCGCATTGTATGGGTGTGTGTTACATTTCATTCACTGGTAGGAGTGAGAAAAACATCATGGGGTGGTGCTCATTGTATGCATGTGTGTTACATTACATTCACTAGTAGGAGTGAGAAAAACATCACGGGGTGGTGCGCATTGTATGGGTGTGTGTTACATTACATTCACTATTAGGAGTGAGAAAAACATCACGGGGTGGTGCGCATTGTATGGGTGTGTGTTACATTTCATTCACTAGTAGGAGTGAGAAAAACATCATGGGGTGGTGCGCATTGTATGCGTGTGTGTTACATTACATTCACTAGTAGGAGTGAGAAAAACATCACGGGGTGGTGCGCATTGTATGGGTGTATGTTACATTACATTCAGTAGTAGGAGTGAGAAAAACATCACAGGGTGGTGTGAATCGGAGGGTCTGAATTAGGATAGGCAGTTAGTGGCAATGTAGGATGGAGAAAAGCACCGCGGGGTGGTCAGCATGGGGAGGTCAGGTAACATGCAGTGGCAATGTAGGATAGGTTTCTGAAAAACATCGCGGAGTGGTGCGCGTTGTATGGGTGTGTGTTACATTACATTCACTAGTAGGAGTGAGAAAGACATCAAGGTGTGGTGTGAATTGGAGGGTCTGAATTAGGATAGGCAGTGAGTGGCAATATAGGATGGAGAAAAGCACCGCGGGGTGGTCAGCATGGGGAGGTCAGGGAACAAGCAGTGGCAATGTAGGATAGGTTTCTTAAAAACATCGCGGGGTGGTGCGCATTTTATGGGTGTGTGTTACATTACATTCACAAGTAGGAGTGAGAAAAACATCACAGGGTGGTGCGCATTGTATGGGTGTGTGTTACATTACATTCACTAGTAGGAGTGAGAAAAAGATCACGGGGTGGTGCGCATTGTATGGGTGTGTGTTACATTACATTCGCTAGTAGGAGTGAGAAAAACATCACGGGGTGGTGTGAATCGAAGGTGTGAATTAGGATAAGCAGTGATTGGCAATGTAGGATGGAGAAAAGCACCGCGGGGTGGTCAGCATGGGGAGGTCAGGGAACATGCAGTGGCAATGTAGGATAGGTTTCGGAAAAACATCGCGGGGTGGTGCGCATTGTATGGGTGTGTGTTACATTACATTCACTAGTAGGAGTGAGTAAAACATCACGGGGTGGTGTGAATCGGAGGGTCTGAATTAGGATAGGCATTGAGTGGCAATGTAGGATCGAGAAAAGCACCGCGGGGTGGTCAGCATGGGGAGGTCAGGGAACATGCAGTGGCAATGTAGGATAGGTTTCTGAAAAACATCGTGGGGTCGTGGACATTGTATGGGTGTGTGTTACCTTACATTCACTAGTGGAGTGAGAAAAACATCACGGGGTGGTGCGCATTGTAAGGGTGTGTGTTACGTTACATTCACTAGTAGGAGTGAGAAAAACATCACGGGGTGGTGTGAACCGGAGGGTCTGAATTAGGATAGGCAGTGAGTGGCAATGTAGGATGGAGAAAAGCACCGCGGGGTGGTCAGCATTGGGAGGTCAGGGAACATGCAGTGGCAATGTAGGATAGGTTTCTGAAAAACATCGCGGGGTGGTGCGCATTGTATGGGTGTGTGTTATATTACATTCACTAGTAGGAGTGAGAAAAACATCACGGGGTGATGCGCTTTGTATGGGTGTTTGTTACATTACATTCGCTAGTAGGAGTGAGAAAAACATCACGGGGTGGTGTGAATCGGAGGGTCTGAAATAGGATTGGCATTGACTGGCAATGTAGGATGGAGAAAAGCACCGCGGGGTGGTCAGCATGGGGAGGTCAGGTAACATGCATTGGCAATGTAGGATAGGTTTCTGAAAAACATCGCGGAGTGGTGCGCGTTGTATGGGTGTGTGTTACATTACATTCACTAGTAGGAGTGAGAAAGACATCAAGGTGTGGTGCGCATTGTATCGGTGTGTGTTACATTACATATACTAGTAGGAGTGAGAAAAACATCATGGGATGGTGTGAATCGGAGGGTCTGAATTAGGATAGGCAGTGAGTGCCAAGGTAGGATGGAGAAAAGCACCGCGGGGTGGTCAGCATGGGGAGGTCAGGGAACATGCAGTGGCAATGTAGGATAGTTTTCTGAAAAACATCACCGGGTGGTGCGCATTGAATGGGTGTGTTTTACATTACATTCACTAGTAGGAGTGAGAAAAACATCACGGGGTGGTGTGAATCGGAGGGTCTGAATTAGGATAGGCAGTGAGTTGCAATATAGGATGGAGAAAAGCACCGCGGGGTGGTCAGCATGGGGAGGTCAGGGAACATGCAGTGGCAATGTAGGATAGGTTTCTGAAAAACATCGCGGGGTGGTCTGCATTGCATGGGTGTGTGTTACATTACATTCACTAGTAGGAGTGAGAAAAACATCACGGGGTGGTGCGCATTGTATGGGTGTGTGTTACATTACATTCACTAGTAGGAGTGAGAAAAACATCACGGGGTGGTGCGCATTGTATGGGTGTGTGTTACATTACATTCACTAGTAGGCGTGGGAAAAACATCACGGGGTGGTGCGCATTTTATGGGCGTGTGTTACATTACATTCACTAGTAAGAGTGAGAAAAACATCACGGGGTGGTGCGCATTGTATGGGTGTGTGTTACCTTACATTCACTAGTAGGAGTGAGAAAAACATCACGGGGTGGTGCGCATCGTATGCGTGTGTGTTACATTACATTCACTTGTAGGAGTGAGAAAAACATCACGGGGTGGTGTGAATCGGAGGGTCTGAATTAAGATAGGCAGTGAGTGGCAATGTAGGATGGAGAAAAGCACCGCTGGGTGGTCAGCATGGGGAGGTCAGGGAACATGCAGTGGCAATGTAGGATAGGTTTCTGAAAAACATCGCGGGGTGGTGCGCATTGTATGGGTGTGTGTTACATTACATTCACTAGTAGGAGTGAGAAAAACATCACGGGGTGGTGCGCATTGTATGCGTGTGTGTTACATTACATTCACTAGTAGGAGTGAGAAAAACATCACGGGGTGGTGCGCATTGTATGGGTGTGTGTTACATTACATTCACTAGTAGGAGTGAGAAAAACATCACAGGGTGGTGTGAATCGGAGGGTCTGAATTAGGATAGGCAGTTAGTGGCAATGTAGGATGGAGAAAAGCACCGCGGGGTGGTCAGCATGGGGAGGTCAGGTAACATGCAGTGGCAATGTAGGATAGGTTTCTGAAAAACATCGCGGAGTGGTGCGCGTTGTATGGGTGTGTGTTACATTACATTCACTAGTAGGAGTGAGAAAGACATCAAGGTGTGGTGTGAATTGGAGGGTCTGAATTAGGATAGGCAGTGAGTGGCAATATAGGATGGAGAAAAGCACCGCGGGGTGGTCAGCATGGGGAGGTCAGGGAACAAGCAGTGGCAATGTAGGATAGGTTTCTTAAAAACATCGCGGGGGGGTGCGCATTTTATGGGTGTGTGTTACATTACATTCACTAGTAGGAGTGAGAAAAACATCACAGGGTGGTGCGCATTGTATGGGTGTGTGTTACATTACATTCACTAGTAGGAGTGAGAAAAAGATCACGGGGTGGTGCGCATTGTATGGGTGTGTGTTACATTACATTCACTAGTAGGAGTGAGAAAAACATCACGGGGTGGTGTGAATCGGAGGGTCTGAATTAGGAAAGGCAGTGAGTGACAATGTAGGATGGAGAAAAGCACCGCGGGATGGTCAGCATGGGGAGGTCAGGGAACATGCAGTGGCAATGTAGGATAAGTTTCTGAAAATCATCGCGGGGTGGTGTGCATTGTATAGGTGTGTGTTACATTACATTCACTAGTAGGAGTGAGAAAAACATCACGGGGTGGTGTGAATCGAAGGTGTGAATTAGGATAAGCAGTGATTGGCAATGTAGGATGGAGAAAAGCACCGCGGGGTGGTCAGCATGGGGAGGTCAGGGAACATGCAGTGGCAATGTAGGATAGGTTTCTGAAAAACATCGTTGGGTCATGGGCATTGTATGGGTGTGTGTTACCTTACATTCACTAGTGGAGTGAGAAAAACATCACGGGGTGGTGTGAAACGGAGGGTCTGAATTAGGATAGGCAGTGAGTGGCAATGTAGGATGGAGAAAAGCACCGCGGAGTTGTCAGCATGGGGAGGTCAGGGAACATGCAATGGCAATATTGGATAGGATTCTGAAAAACATCGCGGGTTGGTGCGCATTGTATGGGTGTGTGTTACATTACATTCACTAATAGGAGTGAGAAAAATATCACGGGTGGTGTGAATCGGAGGGCCTGAATTAAGATAGGCAGTGAGTGGCAATGTAGGATGGAGAAAAGCACCGCGGGGTGGTCAGCATGGGGAGGTCAGGGAACATGCAGTGGCAATGTAGGATAGGTTTCTGAAAAACATCGCGGGGTGGTGCGCATTGTATGGGTGTGTGTTACATTACATTCACTAGTAGTAGTGAGAAAAACATCACAGGGTGGTGTCAATCGGAGGGTCTGAATTAGGATAGGCAGTGAGTTGCAATGTGGGATGGAGAAAAGCACCGCGGGGTGGTCAGCATGGGGAGGTCAGGGAACATGCAGTGGCAATATTGGATAGGATTCTGAAAAACATCGCGGTGTGGTGCGCATTGTATTTGTGTGTGTTACATTACATTCTCTAGTAGGAGTGAGAAAAACATCACGGGGTGGTGCGCATTGTATGCTTGTGTGTTACATTACATTCGCTAGTAGGAGTGAGAAAAACATCACGGGGTGGTGCGCATTGTATGGGTGTGTGTTACATTACATTCACTAGTAGGAGTGAGAAAAACATCACGGGGTGGTGCGCATTGTATGGGTGTGTGTTACATTAAATTCACTAGTAGGAGTGAGAAAAACACCACGGGGTGGTGTGAATCGGAGGGCCTGAATTAGGATAGGCAGTGAGTGGCAATGTAGGATGGAGAAAAGCACCGCGGGGTGGTCAGCATGGGGAGGTCAGGGAACATGCAGTGGCAATGTAGGATAGGTTTCTGAAAAACATCGCGGGGTGGTGCGCATTGTATGGGTGTGTGTTACATTACATTCACTAGTAGGAGTGAGAAAAACTTCACGGGGTGGTGTGAATCGGAGGGTCTGAATTAGGATAGGCATTGAGTGGCAATGTAGGATGCAGAAAAGCACCGCAGGGTGGTCAGCATGTGGAGATCAGGAAACATGCAGTGGCAATGTAGGATAGGTTTCTGAAAAACATCGCGGGGTGGTGCGCATTGTATGGGTGTGTGTTACATTACATTCACTAGTAGCAGTGAGAAAAACATCACGGGATGGTGTGAATAGGAGGGTCTAATTTAGGATAGGCAGTGAGTGGCAATGAAGGATGGAGAAAAGCACCGCGGGGTGGTCAGCAAGGGGAGGTCAGGGAACATGCAGTGGCAATGTAGGATAGGTTTCTGAAAAACATCGTGTGGTGTCGGGCATTGTATGGGTGTGTTTTACATTACATTCACTAGTAAGAGTGAGAAAAACATCACGGGGTGGTGCTCGTTGTATGGGTGTGTGTTACATTACATTCACTAGTAGGCGTGAGAAAAACATCACGGGGTGGTGCGCATTGTATGGGTGTGTGTTACATTACATTCACTAGTAGGAGTGAGAAAAACATCACGGGGTGGTGCGCATCGTATGGGTGTGTGTTACATTACATTCACTAGTAGGAGTGAGAAAAACATCACGGGGTGGTGCGCATTGAATGGCTGTGTGTTACATTACATTCACTAGTAGGAGTGAGAAAAACATCACGGGGTGGTGCGCATGGTATCGGTGTGTGTTACATTACATTCACTAGTAGGAGTGAGAAAAACATCACGGGGTGGTGTGAAACGGAGGGTCTGAATTAGGATAGGCAGTGAGTGGCAATGTAGGATGGAGAAAAGCACCGCGGGGTGATCAGCATGGGGACGTCAGGGAACATGAAGTGGCAATATAGGATAGGTTTCTGAAAAACATCGCGGGGTGGTGCGCATTGTAAGGGTGTGTGTTACATTACATTCACTAGTAGGAGTGAGAAAAACATCACGGGGTGGTGTGAATTGGAGGGTCTGAATTAGGATAGTCAGTGAGTGGCAATGTAGGATGGAGAAAAGCACGGCGGGGTGGTCAGCATGGGGAGGAAAGGGAACATGCAGTGGCAATGTAGGATAGGTTTCTGAAAAACATCGCGGGGTGGTGCGCATTGTATGGGTGTGTGTTACATTACATTCACTAGTAGGAGTGAGAAAAACATCAGGGGGTGGTGCGCATTGTATGGGTGTGTGTTACATTACATTCACTAGTAGGAGTGAGTAAAACATCACGGGGTGGTGCGCATTGTATGGGTGTGTGTTACATTACATTCACTAGTAGGAGTGAGAAAAACATCACGGGGTGGTGCGCATTGTATGGGTGTATGTTATATTACATTCACTAGTAGGAATGAGAAAAACATCACGGGGTGGTGCGCATTGTATGCGTGTGTGTTACATTACATTCACTAGTAGGAGTGAGAAAAACATCACGGGGTGGTGCGCATTGTATGGGTGTGTGTTACATTACATTTACTAGTAGGAGTGAGAAAAACATCACGGGGTTGTGCGCATTGTATGGGTGTGTGTTACATTACATTCACTAGTAGGAGTGAGAAAAATATCACGAGGTGGTGTGAATCGGAGCGACTGAATAAAGATAGGCAGTGAGTGGCAATGTAGGATGGAGAAAAGCACTGCGGGTTGGTCAGCATGGGGAGGTCAGGGAACATGCAGTGGCAATGTAGGATTGGTTTCTAAAAAACATCGCGGGGTGGTGCGCATTGTATGGGTGTGTGTTATATTACATTCACTAGTAGGAGTGAGAAAAACATCACGGGGTGGTGTGAATCGGAGGGTCTGAATTAGGATAGGCAGTGAGTGGCAATGTAGGATGGAGAAAAGCACCGCGGGGTGGTCAGCATTGGGAGGTCAGGTAACATGCAATGGCAATGTAGGATAGGTTTATGAAAAACATCGCGGAGTGGTGCTCGTTGTATGGGTGTGTGTTACATTACATTCACTAGTAGGCGTGAGAAAAACATCACGGGGTGGTGCGCATTGTATGGGTGTGTGTTACATTACATTCACTAATAGGAGTGAGAAAAACATCACGGGGTGGTGCGCATCGTATGGGTGTGTGTTACATTACATTCACTAGTAGGAGTGAGAAAAACATCACGGGGTGGTGCGCATTGAATGGGTGTGTGTTACATTACATTCACTAGTAGGAGTGAGAAAAACATCACGGGGTGGTGCGCATGGTATCGGTGTGTGTTACATTACATTCACTAGTAGGAGTGAGAAAAACATCACGGGGTGGTGTGAAACGGAGGGTCTGAATTAGGATAGGCAGTGATTGGCAATGTAAGATGGAGAAAAGCACCGCGGGGTGGTCAGCATTGAGAGGTCAAGGAACATGCAGTGGCAATGTAGGATAGTTTTCTGAAAAACATCACCGGGTGGTTCGCATTGTATGGCTGTGTGTTACATTACATTCACTAGTAGGAGTGAGAAAAACATCACGGGGTGGTGTGAATCGGAGGGTCTGAATTAGGATAGGCAGTGAGTGGCAATGTAGGATGGAGAAAAGCACCGCGGGGTGGTCAGCATGGGGAGGTCATGGAACATGCAGTGGCAATGTAGGATAGGTTTCTGAAAAACATAGCGGGGTGGTGCGCATTGTATGGGTGTGTGTTACATTACATTCACTAGTAGGAGTGAGAAAAACATCACGGGGTGGTGCGCATTGTATGGGTGTGTGTTACATTACATTCACTAGTAGGAGTGAGAAAAACATCACGGGGTGGTGCGCATTGTATGGGTGTGTGTTACATTACATTCACTAGTAGAAGTGAGAAAAACATCATGGAGTGGTGCGCATCGTATGGGTGTGTGTTACATTACATTCACTAGTAGAAGTGAGAAAAACATCACGGGGTGGTGCGCATCGTATGCGTGTGTGTTACATTACATTCATTTGTAGGAGTGAGAAAAACATCACGGGGTGGTGCGCATTGTATGGGTGTGTGTTACATTACATTCACTAGTAGGAGTGAGAAAAACATCACGGGGTGGTGTGAATCGGAGGGTCTGAATTAAGATAGGCTGTGAGTGGCAATGTAGGATGGAGAAAAGCACCGCGGGGTGGTCAGCATGGGGAGGTCAGGGAACATGAAGTGGCAATGTAGGATAGGTTTCTGAAAAACATCGCGGGGTGGTGCGCATTGTAAGTGTGTGTGTTACATTACATTCACTAGTAGGAGTGAGAAAAACATCACGGGGTGGTGTGAATTGGAGGGTCTGAATTAGGATAGTCAGTGAGTGGCAATGTAGGATGGAGAAAAGCACGGCGGGGTGGTAAGCATGGGGAGGTCAGGGAACATGCAGTGGCAATGTAGGATAGGTTTCTGAAAAACATCGCGGGGTAGTGCGCATTGTATGGGTGTGTGTTACATTACATTCACTAGTAGGAGTGAGAAAAACATCACGGGGTGGTGCGCATTGTATGGGTGTGTGTTACATTACATACACTAGTAGGAGTGAGAAAAACATCAGGGGGTGGTGCGCATTGTATGGGTGTGTGTTACATTACATTCACTAGTAGGAGTGAGTAAAACATCACGGGGTGGTGCGCATTGTATGGGTGTGTGTTACATTACATTCACTAGTAGGAGTGAGAAAAACATCACGGGGTGGTGCGCATTGTATGGGTGTGTGTTATATTACATTCACTAGTAGGAGTGAGAAAAACATCACGGGGTGGTGTGAATCGGAGTGTCTGAATTAAGATAGGCAGTGAGTGGCAATGTAGGATGGAGAAAAGCACCGCTGGGTGGTCATTATCGGGAGGTCAGGAAACATGCAGTGGCAATGTAGGATAGGTTTCTAAAAAACATCGCGGGGTGGTGCGCATTGTAAGGGTGTGTGTTACATTACATTCACTAGTAGGAGTGAGAAAAACATCACGGGGTGGTGTGAATCGGAGGGTCTGAATTAGGATAGGCAGTGAGTGGCAATGTAGGATGCAGACAAGCACCGCGGGGTGGTCAGCATGTGGAGATCAGGAAAGATGCAGTGGCAATGTAGGATAGGTTTCTGAAAAACATCGCGGGGTGGTGCGCATTGTATGGGTGTGTGTTACATTACATTCACTAGTAGGAGTGAGAAAAACATCACGGGGTGGTGTTAATCGAAGGTGTGAATTAGGATAAGCAGTGATTGGCAATGTAGGATGGAGAAAAGCACCGCGGGGTGGTCAGCATGGGGAGGTCAGGGAACATGCAGTGGCAATGTAGGATAGGTTTCAGAAAAACATCGCGGGGTGGTGCGCATTGTATGGGTGTGTGTTACATTACATTCACTAGTAGGAGTGAGTAAAACATCACGGGGTGGTGTGAATCGGAGGGTCTGAATTAGGATAGGCATTGAGTGGCAATGTAGGATGGAGAAAAGCACCGCGGGGTGGTCAGCATGGGGAGGTCAGGGAACATGCAGTGGCAATGTAGGATAGGTTTCTGAAAAACATCGTGGGGTGGTGGGCATTGTATGGGTGTGTGTTACCTTACGTTCACTAGTGGAGTGAGAAAAACATCACGGGGTGGTGCGTATTGTAAGGGTGTGTGTTACGTTACATTCACTAGTAGGAGTGAGAAAAACATCACGGGGTGGTGTGAACCGGAGGGTCTGAATTAGGATAGGCAGTGAGTGGCAATGTAGGATGGCGAAAAGCACCGCGGGGTGGTCAGCATTGGGAGGTCAGGGAACATGCAGTGGCAATGTAGGATAGGTTTCTGAAAAACATCGCGGGGTGGTGCGCATTGTATGGCTGTGTGTTATTTTACATTCACTAGTAGGAGTGAGAAAAACATCACGGGGTGATGCGCTTTGTATGGGTGTTTGTTACATTACATTCGCTAGTAGGAGTGAGAAAAACATCACGGGGTGGTGTGAATCGGAGGGTCTGAATTAAGATAGGCAGTGAGTGGCAATGTAGGATGGAGAAAAGCACCGCGGGGTGGTCAGCATGGGGAGGTCAGGGAACATGCAGTGGCAATGTAGGATAGGTTTCTGAAAAACATCGCGGGGTGGTGCGCATTGTATGGGTGTGTGTTACATTACATTCACTAGTAGCAGTGAGAAAAACCTCACGGGGTGGTGTCAATCGGAGGGTCTGAATTAGGATAGGCAGTGAGTTGCAATGTGGGATGGAGAAAAGCACCGCGGGGTTGTCAGCATGGGGAGGTCAGGGAACATGCAGTGGCAATATTGGATAGGATTCTGAAAAACATCGCGGTGTGGTGCGCATTGTATTTGTGTGTGTTACATTACATTCACTAGTAGGAGTGAGAAGAACATCACGGGGTGGTGCGCATTGTATGCTTGTGTGTTACATTACATTCACTAGTAGGAGTGAGAAAAACATCACGGGGTGGTGCGCATTGTATGGGTGTGTGTTACATTACATTCACTAGTAGGAGTGAGAAAAACATCACGTGGTGGTTCGCACTGTATGCGTGTGTGTTACATTACATTCACTATTAGGATTGAGAAAAACATCACGGGGTGGTGCGCATTGAATGGGTGTGTGTTACATTACATTCACTAGTAGGAGTGAGAAAAACATCACGGGGTGGTGCGCATTGTATGGGTGTGTGTTACATTACATTCACTAGTAGGAGTGAGAAAAACAATACGGGGTGGTGTGAATCGGAGGGCCTGAATTAGGATAGGCAGTGAGTGGCAATGTAGGATGGAGAAAAGCACCGCGGGGTGGTCAGCATGGGGAGGTCAGGGAACATGCAGTGGCAATGTAGGATAGGTTTCTGAAAAACATCGCAGTGTGGTGCGCATTGTATGGGTGTGTTTTACATTACATTCACTAGTAGGAGTGAGAAAAACATCACGGGGTGGTGCGCATTGTATGGGTGTGTGTTATGTTACATTCACTAGTAGGATTGAGAAAAACATCAGGGGGTGGTGCGCATTGTATGGGTGTGTGTTACATTACATTCACTAGTAGGAGTGAGAAAAAAATCACGGGGTGGTGCGCATTGTATGGGTGTGTGTTACATTTCATTCACTTGTAGGAGTGAGAAAAACATCACGGGGTCGTGCGCATTGTATTCGTGTGTGTTACATTGCATTCACTAGTAGGAGTGAGAAAAACATCACGGGGTGGTGCGCATTGAATGGGTGTGTGTTACATTACATTCACTAGTAGGAGTGAGAAAAACATCACGGGGTGGTGCACATTGTATGGGTGTGTGTTACATTACATTCACTACTAGGAGTGAGAAAAACATCACGGGGTGGTGCGCATTGTATGGGTGTGTGTTACATTACATTCACTAGTAGAAGTGAGAAAAACATCATGGAGTGGTGCGCATCGTATGGGTGTGTGTTACATTACATTCACTAGTAGAAGTGAGAAAAACATCACGGGGTGGTGCGCATCGTATGCGTGTGTGTTACATTACATTCATTTGTAGGAGTGAGAAAAACATCACGGGGTGGTGCGCATTGTATGGGTGTGTGTTACATTACATTCACTAGTAGGAGTGAGAAAAACATCACGGGGTGGTGTGAATCGGAGGGTCTGAATTAAGATAGGCTGTGAGTGGCAATGTAGGATGGAGAAAAGCACCGCGGGGTGGTCAGCATGGGGAGGTCAGGGAACATGAAGTGGCAATGTAGGATAGGTTTCTGAAAAACATCGCGGGGTGGTGCGCATTGTAAGGGTGTGGGTTACATTACATTCACTAGTAGGAGTGAGAAAAACTTCACGGGGTGGTGTGAATTGGAGGGTCTGAATTAGGATAGTCAGTGAGTGGCAATGTAGGATGGAGAAAAGCACGGCGGGGTGGTCAGCATGGGGAGGTCAGGGAACATGCAGTGGCAATGTAGGATAGGTTTCTGAAAAACATCGCGGGGTGGTGCGCATTGTATGGGTGTGTGTTACATTACATTCACTAGTAGGAGTGAGAAAAACATCACGGGGTGGTGCGCATTGTATGGGTGTGTGTTACATTACATTCACTAGTAGGAGTGAGAAAAACATCAGGGGGTGGTGCGCATTGTATGGGTGTGTGTTACATTACATTCACTAGTAGGAGTGAGTAAAACATCACGGGGTGGTGCGCATTGTATGGGTGTGTGTTACATTACATTCACTAGTAGGAGTGAGAAAAACATCACGGGGTGGTGCGCATTGTATGGGTGTGTGTTATATTACATTCACTAGTAGGAGTGAGAAAAACATCACGGGGTGGTGCGCATTGTATGCGTGTGTGTTACATTACATTCACTAGTAGGAGTGAGAAAAACATCACGGGGTGGTGCGCATTGTATGGGTGTGTGTTACATTACATTTACTAGTAGGAGTGAGAAAAACATCACGGGGTTGTGCGCATTGTATGGGTGTGTGTTACATTACATTCACTAGTAGGAGTGAGAAAAACATCACGAGGTGGTGTGAATCGGAGCGACTGAATAAAGATAGGCAGTGAGTGGCAATGTAGGATGGAGAAAAGCACTGCGGGTTGGTCAGCATGGGGAGGTCAGGGAACATGCAGTGGCAATGTAGGATTGGTTTCTGAAAAACATCGCGGGGTGGTGCGCATTGTATGGGTGTGTGTTATATTACATTCACTAGTAGGAGTGAGAAAAACATCACGGGGTGGTGTGAATCGGAGGGTCTGAATTAGGATAGGCAGTGAGTGTCAATGTAGGATGGAGAAAAGCACCGCTGGGTGGTTATTATCGGGAGGTCAGGAAACATGCAGTGGCAATGTAGGATAGGTTTCTGAAAAACATCGCGGGGTCGTGCGCATTGTAAGGGTGTGTGTTACATTACATTCACTAGTAGGAGTGAGAAAAACATCACGGGGTGGTGTGAATCGGAGGGTCTGAATTAGGATAGGCAGTGAGTGGCAATGTAGGATGCAGACAAGCACCGCGGGGTGGTCAGCATGTGGAGATCAGGAAAGATGCAGTGGCAATGTAGGATAGGTTTCTGAAAAACATCGCGGGGTGGTGCTCATTGTATGGGTGTGTGTTACATTACATTCACTAGTAGGAGTGAGAAAAACATCACGGGGTGGTGTGAATCGGAGGGTCTGAATTAGGATAGGCAGTGAGTGGCAATGTAGGATGGAGAAAAGCACCGCGGGGTGGTCAGCATGGGCAGGTCAGGGAACATGCTGTGGCAATGTAGGATAGCTTTCTGAAAAACATCGTGGGTTGGTGGGCATTGTATGGGTGTGTGTTACATTACATTCACTAGTAGGAGTGAGAAAAACATCACGGGGTGGTGCGCATTGTATGGGTGTGTGTTACATTACATTCACTAGTACGAGTGAGAAAAACATCATGGGGTGGTGTGAATCGGAGGGTCTGAATTAGGATAGGCAGTGAGTGGCAATGTAGGATGGAGAAAAGCACCGCGGGGTGGTCAGCATGGGGAGGTCAGGGAACATGCAGGGGCAATGTAGGATAGGTTTCTGTAAAACATCGCGGGGTGGTGAGCATTGTATGGGTGTGTGTTACATTACATTCACTAGTAGGAGTGAGAAAAACATCACGGGGTCGTGCGCACTGTATGGGTGTGTGTTACATTACATTCACTAGTAGGAGTGAGAAAAACATCATGGGGTGGTGTGAATCGGAGGGTCTGAATTAGGATAGGCATTGAGTGGCCATGTAGCATGGACAAAAGCACCGCGGGGTGGTCAGCATGGGGAGGTCAGGGAACATGCATTGGCAATGTTGGATAGGTTTCTGAAAAACATCGCGTGGTGGTGCGCATTGTATGGGTGTGTGTTACATTACATTCACTAGTAGGAGTGAGAAAAACATCAGGGGGTGGTGCGCATTGTATGGGTGTGTGTTACATTACATTCACTAGTTGGAGTGAGAAAAACATCACGGAGTGGTGCGCATCGTATGCGTGTGTGTTACATTACATTCACTTGTAGGAGTGAGAAAAATATCACGTGGTGGTGCGCATTGTATGGGTGTGTGTTACATTACATTCACTAGTAGGAGTGAGAAAAACATCACGGGGTGGTGTGAATCGGAGGGTCTGAATTAAGATAGGCTGTGAGTGGCAATGTAGGATGGAGAAAAGCTCCACGGGGTGGTCAGCATGGGGAAGTCAGGGAACATGAAGTGGCAATGTAGGATAGGTTTCTGAAAAATATCGCGGGGTGGTGCGCATTGTAAGGGTGTGTGTTACATTACATTCACTAGTAGGAGTGAGAAAAACATCACGGGGTGGTGTGAATCGGAGGGTCTGAATTAGGATAGTCAGTGAGTGGCAATGTAGGATGGAGAAAAGCACGGCTGGGTGGTCAGCATGGGGAGGTCAGGGAACATGCAGTGGCAATGTATGATAGGTTTCTGAAAAACAACGCGGGGTGATGCACATTGTATGGGTGTGTGTTACATTACATTCACTAGTAGGAGTGAGAAAAACATCACGGGGTTGTGCGCATTGTATGGGTGTGTGTTACATTACATTCACTAGTAGGAGTGAGAAAAACATCAGGGTGTGGTGCGCATTGTATGGGTGTGTGTTACATTACATTCACTAGTAGGAGTGAGAAAAACATCACGGGGTGGTGCGCATTGTATGGGTGTGTGTTACATTACATTCACTAGTAGGAGTGAGAAAAACATCACGGGGTGGTGCGCATTGTATGGGTGTGTGTTATATTACATTCACTAGTAGGAGTGAGAAAAACATTACGGGGTGGTGTGAATCGGAGTGTCTGAATTAAGATAGGTAGTGAGTGGCAATGTAGGATGGAGAAAAGCACCGCTGGGTGGTCAGCATGGGGAGGTCAGGAAACATGCAGTGGCAATGTAGGAGAGGTTTCTGAAAAACATCGCGGGGTGGTGCGCATTGTAAGGGTGGTTGTTACATTACATTCACTAGTAGGAGTGAGAAAAACATCACGGGGTGGTGTGAATGGGAGGGTCTGAATTAGGATAGGCAGTGAGTGGCAATGTAGGATGCAGAAAAGCACCGCGGGGTGGTCAGCATGTGGAGATCAGGAAACATGCAGTGGCAATGTAGGATAGGTTTGTGAAAAACATCGCGGGGTGGTGCGCATTGTATGGGTGTGTGTTACATTACATTCACTAGTAGGAGCGAGAAAAACATTACGGGGTGGTGTGAATCGGAGTGTCTGAATTAAGATAGGCAGTGAGTGGCAATGTAGGATGGAGAAAAGCACCGCTGGGTGGTCAGCATGGGGAGGTCAGGAAACATGCAGTGGCAATGTAGGATAGGTTTCTGAAAAACATCGCGGGATGGTGCGCATTGTAAGGGTGGTTGTTACATTACATTCACTAGTAGGAGTGAGAAAAACATCACGGGGTGGTGTGAATGGGAGGGTCTGAATTAGGATAGGCAGTGAGTGGCAATGTAGGATGCAGAAAAGCACCGCGGGGTGGTCAGCATGTGGAGATCAGGAAACATGCAGTG
Source organism: Cavia porcellus (assembly GCF_034190915.1). NCBI lineage: Eukaryota > Metazoa > Chordata > Mammalia > Rodentia > Caviidae > Cavia > Cavia porcellus. The sequence continues at coordinate 164,937 of NW_026947555.1, forward strand.
GCAATGTAGGATAGGTTTGTGAAAAACATCGCGGGGTGGTGCGCATTGTATGGGTGTGTGTTACATTACATTCACTAGTAGGAGTGACAAAAACATCACGGGGTGGTGTGAATCGGAGGGTCTGAATTAGGATAGGCAGTGAGTGGCAATGTAGGATGGAGAAAAGCACCGCGGGGTGGTCAGCATGGGGAGGTCAGGGAACATGCAGTGGCAATGTAGGATAGCTTTCTGAAAAACATCGTGGGGTGGTGGGCATTGTATGGGTGTGTGTTACATTACATTCACTAGTAGGAGTGAGAAAAACATCAAGGGGTGGTGCGCATTGTAAGGGTGTGTGTTACATTACATTCAGTAGTAGGAGTGAGAAAAACATCATGGGGTGGTGTGAATCGGAGGGTCTGAATTAGGATAGGCAGTGAGTGCCAATGTAGGATGGAGAAAAGCACCACGGGGTGGTCAGCATGGGGAGGTCAGGGAACATGCAGGGGCAATGTAGGATACGTTACTGAAAAACATCACGGGGTGGTGAGCATTGTATGGGTGTGTGTTACATTACATTCACTAGTAGGAGTGAGAAAAACATCACGGGGTGGTGCGCACTGTATGGGTGTGTTACATTACATTCACTAGTAGGAGTGGGAAAAACATCACGGGGTGGTGTGAATCGGAGGTTCTGAATTAGTATAGGCATTGAGTGGCCATGTAGGATGGACAAAAGCACCGCGGGGTGGTCAGCATGGGGAGATCAGGGAACATGCAGTGGCAATGTACGATAGGTTTCTGAAAAACATCGCGTGGTGGTGGGCATTGTACAGCTGTGTGTTACATTACATTCACTAGTACGAATGAGAAAAACATCACGGGGTGGTGTGAATCGGAGGGTGTGAATTAGGATAAGCAATGAGTGGCAATTTAGGATGGAGAAAAGCACCGCGGGGTGGTCAGCATGGGGAGGTCAGGGAACATGCATTGGCATTGTTGGATAGGTTTCTGAAAAACATCGCGGGGTGGTGCGCATTGTATGGGTGTGTGTTACATTTCATTAACTAGTAGGAGTGAGAAAAACATCAGGGGGTTGTGCGCATTGTATGGGTGTGTTTTACATTACACTCACTAGTAGGAGTGAGAAAAAAATCACGGGGTGGTGCGCATTGTATGGGTGTGTGTTACATTTCATTCACTAGTAGGAGTGAGAAAAACATCATGGGGTGGTGCGCATTGTATGCGTGTGTGTTACATTACATTCACTAGTAGGAGTGAGAAAAACATCATGGGGTGGTGCGCATTGTATGGGTGTGTGTTACATTACATTCACTAGTAGGAGTGAGAAAAACATCACGCGGTGGTGCGCATAGTATGGGTGTGTGTTACATTACATTCACTAGTAGGAGTGAGAAAAACATCACGGGGTGGTGCGCATCGTATGGGTGTGTGTTACATTACATTCACTAGTTGGAGTGAGAAAAACATCACGAAGTGGTGCGCATCGTATGGGTGTGTGTTACATTACATTCACTAGTAGGAGTGAGAAAAACATCACGGGGTGGTGCGCATCGTATGCGTGTGTGTTACATTACATTCACTTGTAGGAGTGAGAAAAATATCACGTGGTGGTGCGCATTGTATGGGTGTGTGTTACATTACATTCACTAGTAGGAGTGAGAAAAACATCACGGGGTGGTGTGAATCGGAGGATCTGAATTAAGATAGGCTGTGAGTGGCAATGTAGGATGGAGAAAAGCTCCACGGGGTGGTCAGCATGGGGAAGTCAGGGAACATGAAGTGGCAATGTAGGATAGGTTTCTGAAAAATATCGCGGGGTGGTGCGCATTGTAAGGGTGTGTGTTACATTACATTCACTAGTAGGAGTGAGAAAAACATCACGGGGTGGTGTGAATCGGAGGGTCTGAATTAGGATAGTCAGTGAGTGGCAATGTAGGATGGAGAAAAGCACGGCTGGGTGGTCAGCATGGGGAGGTCAGGTGTCGATGTCCGCTCCCGGCCGGCAGGAAGGACACACGACAAAGTCTGGTAGTGGACAACCTTTTTTTTTATTTTTCTTCTCCGTACAGCCTGCCCTGGGTTCTCCCAGCTGAAGCCTCCTCTGGTCCGCTCCCCGCGGCTCTTTTTGTGCTTTAGTGTGCCCCAAAGCCTCTACCGGTCCGCTCTCCGCGGCTCCTTTTGGGCTTTTACTTCTGGGCTTTTACCTGGCTTCTTCTTCCGCCCAGGGGTGGCACCGGTATATATACGGGTACAGTGTCCAATCATGTTAAAGTAAGCAAGGCAAGCTGATTGGCTAACATCATCAGTTGCCAGGCAGACTATATTGTTGAGCGGGTTGCTTACGCGGTAAGCAGGAAACTAACGTGCTCGATGGGAGGGGCAATCTACCTCAGGCTTTACTCTTTACTACAGGCCTCACGTCCGCCAAGTTGGGTGAACGGGCTCGGGGCTGCGGCTCCCAACAGTCAGGGAACATGCAGTGGCAATGTATGATAGGTTTCTGAAAAACAACGCGGGGTGATGCACATTGTATGGGTGTGTGTTACATTACATTCACTAGTAGGAGTGAGAAAAACATCACGGGGTGGTGCGCATTGTATGGGTGTGTGTTACATTACATTCACTAGTAGGAGTGAGAAAAACATCAGGGTGTGGTGCGCATTGTATGGGTGTGTGTTACATTACATTCACTAGTAGGAGTGAGAAAAATATCACGGGGTGGTGCGCATTGTATGGGTGTGTGTAACATTACATTCACTAGTAGGAGTGAGAAAAACATCACGGGGTGGTGCGCATTGTACGGGTGTGTGTTATATTACATTCACTAGTAGGAGTGAGAAAAACATTACGGGGTGGTGTGAATCGGAGTGTCTGAATTAAGATAGGCAGTGAGTGGCAATGTAGGATGGAGAAAAGCACCGCTGGGTGGTCAGCATGGGGAGGTCAGGAAACATGCAGTGGCAATGTAGGAGAGGTTTCTGAAAAACATCGCGGGGTGGTGCGCATTGTAAGGGTGGTTGTTACATTACATTCACTAGTCGGAGTGAGAAAAACATCACGGGGTGGTGTGAATGGGAGGGTCTGAATTAGGATAGGCAGTGAGTGGCAATGTAGGATGCAGAAAAGCACCGCGGGGTGGTCAGCATGTGGAGATCAGGAAACATGCAGTGGCAATGTAGGATAGGTTTGTGAAAAACATCGCGGGGTGGTGCGCATTGTATGGGTGTGTGTTACATTACATTCACTAGTAGGAGTGAGAAAAACATCACGGGGTGGTGTGAATCGGAGGGTCTGAATTAGGATAGGCAGTGAGTGGCAATGTAGGATGGAGGAAAGCACCGCGGGGTGGTCAGCATGGGGAGGTCAGGGAACATGCTGTGGCAATGTAGGATAGCTTTCTGAAAATCATCGTGGGGTGGTGGGCATTGTATGGGTGTGTGTTACATTACATTCACTAGTAGTAGTGAGAAAAACATCACGGGGTGGTGCGCACTGTATGGGTGGGTTACATTACATTCACTAGTAGGAGTGAGAAAAACATCACGGGGTGGTGTGAATCGGAGGTTCTGAATTAGGATAGGCATTGAGTGGCCATGTAGGATGGACAAAAGCACCGCGGGGTGGTCAGCATGGGGAGATCAGGGAACATGCAGTGGCAATGTAGGATAGGTTTCTGAAAAATATCGCGGGGTGGTGGGCATTGTATAGGTGTGTGTTACATTACATTCACTAGTACGAATGAGAAAAACATCACGGGGTGGTGTGAATCGGAGGGTGTGAATTAGGATAAGCAATGAGTGGCAATTTAGGATGGAGAAAAGCACCGCGGGGTGGTCCGCATGGGGAGGTCAGGGAACATGCATTGGCAATGTTGGATAGGTTTCTGAAAAACATCGCGGGGTGGTGCGCATTGTATGGGTGTGTGTTACATTTAATTAACTAGTAGGAGTGAGAAAAACATCAGGGGGTTGTGCGCATTGTATGGGTGTGTTTTACATTACACTCACTAGTAGGATTGAGAAAAAAATCACGGGGTGGTGCGCATTGTATGGGTGTGTGTTACATTTCATTCCCTAGTAGGAGTGAGAAAAACATCATGGGGTGGTGCGCATTGTATGCGTGTGTGTTACATTACATTCACTAGTAGGAGTGAGAAAAACATCACGGGGTGGTGCGCATTGTATGGGTGTGTGTTACATTACATTCACTAGTAGGAGTGAGAAAAACATCACGGAGTGGTGCGCATTGTATGGGTGTGTGTTACATTACATTCACTAGTAGGAGTGAGAAAAACATCATTGGGGGGTGCGCATTGTATGCGTGTGTGTTACATTACATTCACTAGTAGGAGTGAGAAAAACATCACGGGGTGGTGCGCATTGTATGGGTGTGTGTTACATTACATTCACTAGTAGGAGTGAGAAAAACATCACGGGGTGGTGTGAATCGGAGGTTCTGAATTAGGATAGGCAGTGAGTGGCAATGTAGGATGGAGAAAAGCACCGCAGGGTGGTCAGCATGGGGAGGTCAGGTAACATGCAGTGGCAATGTAGGATAGGTTTCTGAAAAACATCGCGGAGTGGTGCGCGTTGTATGGGTGTGTGTTACATTACATTCACTAGTAGGAGTGAGAAAAACATCAAGGTTTGGTTCGCATTGTATGGGTGTGTGTTACATTACATTCACTAGTAGGAGTGAGAAAAACATCATGGGGTGGTGTGAATCGGAGGGTCTGAATTAAGATAGGCAGTGAGTGGCAAGGTAGGATGGAGAAAAGCACCGCTGGGTGGTCAGCATGGGGAGGTCAGTGAACATGCAGTGGCAATGTAGGATAGTTTTCTGAAAAATATCACCGGGTGGTGCGCATTGTATGGGTGTGTTTTACATTACATTCACTAGTAGGAGTGAGAAAAACATCACGGGGTTGTGTGAATCGGAGGGTCTGAATTAGGATAGGCAGTGAGTGGCAATGTAGGATGGAGAAAAGCACCGCGGGGTGATCAGCATGGGGAGGTCAGGGAACATGCAGTGGCAATGTAGGATACGTTTCTGAAAAACATCGCGGGGTGGTCTGCATTGCATGGGTGTGTGTTACATTACATTCACTAGTAGGAGTGAGAAAAATATCACGGGGTGGTGCGCATTGTATGGGTGTGTGTTACATTACATTCACTAGTAGGAGTGAGAAAAACATCACGGGGTGGTGTGCATTGTATGGGTGTTTGTTACATTACATTCACTAGTAGGAGTGAGAAAAACATCACGGGTTGGTGCGCATTGTATGGGTGTGTATTACATTACATTCACTAGTAAGAGTGAGAAAAAAATCACGGGGTGGTGCGCATTGTATGGGTGTGTGTTACATTACATTCACTAGTAGGAGTGAGAAAAACATCACGGGGTGGTGCGCATCGTATGCGTGTGTGTTACATTACATTCACTTGTAGGAGTGAGAAAAACATCACGGGATGGTGTGAATCGGAGGGTCTGAATTGAGATAGGCAGTGAGTGGCAATGTAGGATGGAGAAAAGCACCGCTGTGTGGTCAGCATGGGGAGGTCAGGGAACATGCAGTGGCAATGTAAGATAGGTTTCTGAAAAACATCGGGGCGTTGTGCGCGTTGTATGGGTGTGTGTTACATTACATTCACTAGTAGGAGTGAGAAAAACATCACGGGGTTGTGTGAATCGGAGGGTCTGAATTAGGATAGGCAGTGAGTGGCAATGTAGGATGGAGAAAAGTACCGCGGCGTGGTCAGCATGGGGAGGTCACGGAACATGCAGTGGCAATGTAGGATAGGTTTCTGAAAAACATCGTGGGGTGGTGGGCATTGTATGGGTGTGTGTTACCTTACATTCACTAGTAGGAGTGAGAAAAACATCACGGGGTGGTGCGCATTGTAAGGGTGTGTGTTACATTACATTCACTAGTAGGAGTGAGAAAAACATCACGGGGTGGTGCGCATTGTATGGGTGTGTGTTACATTACATTCACTAGTAGGAGTGAGAAAAACATCACGGGGTGGTGCGCATTGTATGCGTGTGTGTTACATTACATTCACTAGTAGGAGTGAGAAAAACATCACGGGGTGGCGCGCATTGTATGGGTGTGTGTTACATTACATTCACTAGTAGGAGTGAGAAAAACATCACGGGGAGGTTCGCATTGTGTGCGTTAGTGTTACATTACATTCACTACTAGGAGTGAGAAAAACATCACGGTGTGGTGCGCATTGAATGGGTGTGCGTTACATTACATTCACTAGTAGGAGTGAGAAAAACATCACGGGGTGGTGCGCATTGTATGGGTGTGTGTTACATTACATTCACTAGTAGGAGTGAGAAAAACATCACGGGGTGGTGTGAATCTGAGGGTCTGAATTAGGATAGGCAGTGAGTGGCAATGTAGGATGGAGAAAAGCACCGCGGGGTGGTCAGCATGGGGAGGTCAGGGAACATGCAGTGGCAATGTAGGATAGGTTTCTGAAAAACATCGAGGGGTGGTGCGCATATTATGGGTGTGTGTTACATTACATTCACTAGTAGAAGTGAGAAAAACTTCACGGGTTGGTGTAAATCGGAGGGTCTGAATTAGGATAGGCATTGAGTGGCAATGTAGGATGCAGAAAAGCACCGCAGGGTGGTCAGCATGTGGAGATCAGGAAACATGCAGTGGCAATGTAGGATAGGTTTCTGAAAAACATCGCGGGGTGGTGCGCATTGTATGGGTGTGTGTTACATTACATTCACTAGTAGCAGTGAGAAAAACATCACGGGGTGGTGTGAATCGGAGGGTCTGAATTAGGATAGGCAGTGAGTTGCAATGTAGGATGGAGAAAAGCACCGCGGGGTGGTCAGCATGGGGAGGTCAGGGAACATGCAGTGGCAATGTAGGATAAGTTTCTGAAAAATATCGCGGGGTGGTGCGCATTGTATGGGTGTGTGTTACATTACATTCACTACTAGAAGTGAGAAAAATATCACGGGGTGGTGCGCATTGTATGGGTGTGTGTTACATTACATTTACTAGACGGAGTGAGAAAAACATCACGGGGTGGTGTGAATCGAAGGTGTGAATTAGGATCAGCAGTGATTGGTAATGTAGGATGGAGAAAAGCACCGCGGGGTCGTCAGCATGGGGAGGTCAGGGAACATGCAGTGGCAATGTAGGATAGGTTTCTGAAAACATCGCGGGGTTGTGTGCATTGTATGGTTGTGTGTTACATTACATTCACTAGTAGCAGTGAGAAAAACATCACGGGGTGGTGTGAATCGGAGGGTCTGAATTAGGTAATCAGTGAGTTGCAATGTAGGATGGAGAAAAGCACCGCGGGGTTGTCAGCATGGGGAGGTCAGGGAACATGCAGTGGCAATATTGGATAGGATTCTGAAAAACATCGCGGGGTGGTTTGCATTGTATGGGTGTGTGTTACATTACATTCACTAGTAGCAGTGAGAAAAACATCACGGGGTGGTGTGAATCGGAGGGTCTGAATTAGGATAGGCAGTGAGTGGCAATGTAGTATGGAGAAAAGCACCGCGGGGAGGTCAGCATGGGGAGGTCAGGGAACATGCAGTGGCAATGTAGGATAGGTTTCTGAAAAACATCGCGGGGTCGTGCGCATTGTATTTGTGTGTGTTACATTACATTCACTAGTAGGAGTGAGAAAAACATCAGGGTGTGGTGCGCATTGTATGGGTGTGTGTTACATTACATTCACTAATAGGATTGAGAAAAACATCACGGGGTGGTGCGCATTGTATGGGTGTGTGTTACATTACATTCACTAGTAGGAGTGAGAAAAACATCACGGGGTGGTGCGCATTGTATGGGTGTGTGTTACATTACATTCACTAGTAGGAGTGAGAAAAACATCACGGTGTGGTTCGCATTGTATGCGTGTGTGTTACATTACATTCACTACTAGGAGTGAGAAAAACATCACGGGGTGGTGCGCATTGAATGGGTGTGTGTTACATTACATTCACTAGTAGGAGTGAGAAAAACATCACGGGGTGGTGCGCATTGTATGGGTGTGTGTTACATTACATTCACTAGTAGGAGTGAGAAAAACATCACGGGGTGTTGTGAATCGGAGGGTCTGAATTAGGATAGGCAGTGAGTGGCAATGTAGGATGGAGAAAAGCACCGCGGGGTGGTCAGCATGGGGAGATCAGGGAACATGCAGTGGCAATGTAGGATAGGTTTCTGAAAAACATCGAGGGGTGGTGCGCATTGTATGGGTGTGTGTTACATTACATTCACTAGTAGGAGTGAGAAAAACTTCACGGGGTGGTGTGAATCGGAGGGTCTGAATTAGGATAGGCAGTGAGTGGCAATGTAGGATGCAGAAAAGCACCGCAGGGTGGTCAGCATGTGGAGATCAGGAAACATGCAGTGGCAATGTAGGATAGGTTTCTGAAAAACATCGCGGGGTGGTGCGCATTGTATGGGTGTGTGTTACATTACATTCACTAGTAGCAGTGAGAAAAACATCACGGGGTCGTGTGAATCAGAGGGTCTGAATTAGGATAGGCAGTGAGTGGCAATGTAGGATGGAGAAAAGCACCGCGGGGTGGTCCGCATGAGGAGGTCAGGGAACATGCAGTGGCAATGTAGGATAGGTTTCTGAAAAACATCGTGGGGTGGTGGGCATTGTATGGGTGTGTGTTACATTACATTCACTAGTAGGAGTGAGAAAAACATCACGGGGTGGTGCGCATTGTAAGGGTGTGTGTTATATTACATTCACTAGTAGGAGTGAGAAAAACATCACAGGGTGGTGTGAATCGGAGGGCCTGAATTAGGATAGGCAGTGAGTGGCAATGTAGGATGGAAAAAAGCACCGCGGTGTGGTCAGCATGGGGAGGTCAGGGAACATGCAGGGGCAATGTCGGATAGGTTTCTGAAAAACATCGAGGGGTGGTACGCATTGTATGGGTGTGTGTTACGTTACATTCACTAGTAGGAGTGAGAAAAACATCACGGGGTGGTGCGCATTGTATGGGTGTGTGTTACATTACATTCACTAGTAGGAGTGAGAAAAACATCACAGGGTGGTGTGAATCGAAGGTTCTGAATTAGGATAGGCATTGAGTGGCCATGTTGGATGGAGAAAAGAACCGTGGGGTGGTCAGCATGGGGAGATCAGGGAACATGCAGTGGCAATGTAGGATAGGTTTCTGAAAAACATCGCGGGGTGGTGCGCATTGTATAGGTGTGTGTTACATTTCATTCACTAGTAGGAGTGAGAAAAACATCACGGGGAGGTGTGAATCGGAGGGTGTGAATTCGAAAAAGCAGTGAGTGGCAATTTAGGATGCAGAAAAGCACCGCGGGGTGGTCAGCATGGGGAGGTCAGGGAACATGCACTGGCAATGTAGGATAGGTTTCTGAAAAACATCGCGTGGTGGTGCACATTGTATAGGTGTGTGTTACATTACATTCACTAGTAGGAGTGAGAAAAACATCACGGGGTGGTGTGAATCGGAGGGTCTGAATTAGGATAGGCAGTGAGTGGCAATGTAGGATGGAGAAAAGCACCGCGGGGTGGTCAGCATGGGGAGGTCAGGTAACATGCAATGGCAATGTAGGATAGGTTTCTGAAAAACATCGCGGAGTGGTGCGCGTTGTATGGGTGTGTGTTACATTACATTCTCTAGTAGGAGTGAGAAAAACATCACGGGGTGGTGCGCATTGTATGGGTGTGTGTTACATTACATTCACTAGTAGGAGTGAGAAAAACATCACGGGGTGGTGTGAATCGGAGGGTCTGAATTAGGATAGGCAGTGAGTGGCAATGTAAGATGGAGAAAAGCACCGCGGGGTCGTCAGCATGGGGAGGTCAGGGAACATGCAGTGCCAATGTAGGATAGTTTTCTGAAAAACATCACCGGGTGGTGCGCATTGTATGGGTGTGTTTTACATTACATTCACTAGTAGGAGTGAGAAAAACATCACGGGGTGGTGTGAATCGGAGGGTTTGAATTAGGATAGGCATTGAGTGGCAATGTAGGATGGAGAAAAGCACCGCGGGGTGGTCAGCATGGGGAGGTCAGGGAACATGCAGGGGCAATGTAGGATAGCTTTCTGAAAAACATCGCGTGGTGGTGCACATTGTATAGGTGTGTGTTACATTACATTCACTAGTAGGAGTGAGAAAAACATCACGGGGTGGTGTGAATCGGAGGGTCTGAATTAGGATAGGCAGTGAGTGGCAATGTAGGATGGAGAAAAGCACCGCGGGGTGGTCAGCATGGGGAGGTCAGGTAACATGCAATGGCAATGTAGGATAGGTTTCTGAAAAACATCGCGGAGTGGTGCGCGTTGTATGGGTGTGTGTTACATTACATTCACTAGTAGGAGTGAGAAAAACATCACGGGGTGGTGCGCATTGTATGGGTGTGTGTTACATTACATTCACTAGTAGGAGTGAGAAAAACATCACGGGGTGGTGTGAATCGGAGGGTCTGAATTAGGATAGGCAGTGAGTGGCAATGTAAGATGGAGAAAAGCACCGCGGGGTGGTCAGCATGGGGAGGTCAGGGAACATGCAGTGGCAATGTAGGATAGTTTTCTGAAAAACATCACCGGGTGGTGCGCATTGTATGGGTGTGTTTTACATTACATTCACTAGTAGGAGTGAGAAAAACATCACGGGGTGGTGTGAATCGGAGGGTTTGAATTAGGATAGGCATTGAGTGGCAATGTAGGATGGAGAAAAGCACCGCGGGGTGGTCAGCATGGGGAGGTCAGGGAACATGCAGGGGCAATGTAGGATAGGTTTCTGAAAAACATAGCGGGGTTGTGCGCATTGTATGGGTGTGTGTTACATTACATTGACTAGTAAGAGTGAGAAAAAAATCACGGGGTGCTGCGCATTGTATGGGTGTGTGTTACATTACATTCACTAGTAGGAGTGAGAAAAACATCACGGGGTGGTGCGCATTGTATCGGTGTGTTTTACATTACATTCACTAGTAGGAGTGAGAAAAACATCACGGGGTGGTGCGCATTGTATGGGTGTGTGTTACATTACATTCACTAGTAGGAGTGAGAAAAACATCACGGGGTGGTGCGCATCGTATGGGTGTGTGTTACATTACATTCACTAGTAGGAGTGAGAAAAACATCACGGGGTGGTGCGCATCGTATGCGTGTGTGTTACATTACATTCACTTGTAGGAGTGAGAAAAACATCACGTGGTGGTGCGCATTGTATGGGTGTGTGTTACATTACATTCACTAGTAGGAGTGAGAAAAACATCACGGGGTGGTGTGAATCGGAGGGTCTGAATTAAGATAGGCTGTGAGTGGCAATGTAGGATGGAGAAAAGCACCGCGGGGTGGTCAGCATGGGGAGGTCAGGGAACATGAAGTGGCAATGTAGGATAGGTTTCTGAAAAACATCGCCCGGTGGTGCGCATTTTATGGGTGTGTGTTACATTACATTCACTAGTAGGAGTGAGAAAAACATCACGGGGTGGTGTGAATCGGAGGGTCTGAATTAAGATAGGCAGTGAGTGGCAATGTAAGATGGAGAAAAGCACCGCGGGGTGGTCAGCATGGGGAGGTCAGGGAACATGCAGTGGCAATACTGGATAGGATTCTGAAAAACATCGCGGGGTGGTTTGCATTGTATGGGTGTGTGTTACATTAAATTCACTAGTAGGAGTGAGAAAAACATCACGGGTGGTGTGAAATGGAGGGTCTGAATTAGGATAGGCAGTGAGTCGCAATGTAGTATGGAGAAAAGCACCGCGGGGAGGTCAGCATGGGGAGGTCAGGGAACATGCAGTGGCAATGTAGGATAGGTTTATGAAAAACATCGCGGGGTCGTGCGCATTGTATTTGTGTGTGTTACATTACATTAACTAATAGGAGTGAGAAAAACGTCACGGGGTGGTGCGCATTGTATGGGTGTGTGTTACATTACATTCACTAATAGGAGTGAGAAAAACGTCACGGGGTGGTGCGCATTGTATGGGTGTTTGTTACATTACATTCACTATTAGGAGTGAGAAAAACATCACGGGTAGGTGCGCATTGAATGGGTGTGTGTTACATTACATTCACTAGTAGGAGTGAGAAAAACATCACGGCGTGGTGCGCATTGTAAGGGTGTGTGTTACATTACATTCACTAGTAGGAGTGAGAAAAACTTCACGGGGTGGTGTGAATCGGAGGGTCTGAATTAGGATAGGCATTGAGTGGCCATGTAGGATGGAGAAAAGCACCGAGGGGTGGTCAGCATGGGGAGATCAGGGAACATGCAGTGGCAATGCAAGATAGGTTTCTGAAAAACATCGCGTGGTGGTGCGCATTGTATAGGTGTGTGTTACATTACATTCACTAGTAGGAGTGAGAAAAACATAACGGGGTGGTGTGAATCGGAGGGTCTGAATTAGGATAGGCAGTGAGTGGCAATGTAGGATGGAGAAAAGCACCGCGGGGTGGTCAGCATGGGGAGGTCAGGTAACATGCAATGGCAATGTAGGATAGGTTTCTGAAAAACATCGCGGAGTGGTGCGCGTTGTATGGGTGTGTGTTACATTACATTTACTAGTAGGAGTGAGAAAAACATCACGGGGTGGTGCGCATTGTATGGGTGTGTGTTACATTACATTCACTAGTAGGAGTGAGAAAAACATCACGGGGTTGTGTGAATCGGAGTGTCTGAATTAGGATAGGCAGTAAGTGGCAATGTAGGATGGAGAAAAGCACCGCGGGGTGGTCAGCATGGGGAGGTCAGGGAACATGCAGTGGCAATGTAGGATAGTTTTCTGAAAAACATCACCGGGTGGTGCGCATTGTATGGGTGTGTTTTACATTACATTCACTAGTAGGAGTGAGAAAAACATCACGGGGTGGTGTGAATCGGAGGGTTTGAATTAGGATAGGCATTGAGTGGCAATGTAGGATGGAGAAAAGCACCGCGGGGTGGTCAGCATGGGGAGGTCAGGGAACATGCAGGGGCAATGTAGGATAGGTTTCTGAAAAACATAGCGGGGTGGTGCGCATTGTATGGTTGTGTGTTACATTACATTCACTAGTAAGAGTGAGAAAAACATCACGGGGTGGTGTGAATCGGAGGGTCTGAATTAGGATAGGCAGTGAGTGGCAATGTAAGATGGAGAAAAGCACCGCGGGGTGGTCAGCATGGGGAGGTCAGGGAACATGCAGTGGCAATATTGGATAGGATTCTGAAAAACATCGCGGGGTGGTTTGCATTGTATGGGTGTGTGTTACATTACATTCACTAGTAGGAGTGAGAAAAACATCACGGGTGGTGTGAATTGGAGGGTCTGAATTAGGATAGGCAGTGAGTGGCAATGTAGTATGGAGAAAAGCACCACGGGGAGGTCAGCATGGGGAGGTCAGGGAACATGCAGTGGCAATGTAGGATAGGTTTATGAAAAACATCGCGGGGTCGTGCGCATTGTATTTGTGTGTGTTACATTACATTCACTAGTAGGAGTGAGAAAAACATCACGGGGTGGTGCGCATTGTATGGGTGTGTGTTACATTACATTCACTAATAGGAGTGAGAAAAACATCACGGGGTGGTGCGCATTGTATGGGTGTTTGTTACATTACATTCACTAGTAGGAGTGAGAAAAACATCACGGGGTGGTGCGCATTGTATGGGTGTGTGTTACATTACATTCACTAGTAAGAGTGAGAAAAACATCACGGGGTGGTGCGCATTGTATGGGTGTGTGTTACATTACATTCACTAGTAGGAGTGAGAAAAACATCACGGGGTGGTGCGCATCGTATGGGTGTGTGTTACATTCCATTCACTAGTAGGAGTGAGAAAAACATCACGGGGTGGTGCGCATCGTATGGGTGTGTGTTACATTACATTCACTAGTAGGAGTGAGAAAAACATCACGGGGTGGTGCGTATCATATGGGTGTGTGTTACATTACATTCACTTGTAGGAGTGAGAAAAACATCACGTGGTGGTGCGCATTGTATGGGTGTGTGTTACATTACATTCACTAGTAGGAGTGAGAAAAACATCATGGGGTGGTGTGATTCAGAGGGTCTGAATTAAGATAGGCTGTGAGTGGCAATGTAGGATGGAGAAAAGCACCGCGGGGTGGTCAGCATGGGGAGGTCAGGGAACATGAAGTGGCAATGTAGGATAGGTTTCTGAAAAACATCGCCCGGTGGTGCGCATTTTATGGGTGTGTGTTACATTACATTCACTAGTAGGAGTGAGAAAAACATCACGGGGTGGTGTGAATCGGAGGGTCTGAATTAGGATAGGCAGTGAGTGGCAATGTAAGATGGAGAAAAGCACCGCGGGGTGGTCAGCATGGGGAGGTCAGGGAACATGCAGTGGCAATATTGGATAGGATTCTGAAAAACATCGCGGGGTGGTTTGCATTGTATGGGTGTGTGTTACATTACATTCACTAGTAGGAGTGAGAAAAACATCACGGGTGGTGTGAATTGGAGGGTCTGAATTAGGATAGGCAGTGAGTGGCAATGTAGTATGGAGAAAAGCACCGCGGGGAGGTCAGCATGGGGAGGTCAGGTAACATGCAGTGGCAATGTGGGATAGGTTTATGAAAAACATCGCGGGGTCGTGTGCATTGTATTTGTGTGTGTTACATTACATTCACTAGTAGGAGTGAGAAAAACATCACGGGGTGGTGCGCATTGTATGGGTGTGTGTTACATTACATTCACTAATAGGAGTGAGAAAAACATCACGGGGTGGTGCGCATTGTACGGGTGTTTGTTACATTACATTCACTAGTAGGAGTGAGAAAAACATCACGGGGTGATGCGCATTGTATGGGTGTGTGTTACATTACATTCACTAGTAGGAGTGAGAAAAACATCACGGGGTGGTGTGAATCGAAGGTGTGAATTAGGATAAGCAGTGAGTGGCAATGTAGGATGGAGAAAAGCACCGCGGGGTGGTCAGCATGCGGAGGTCAGGGAACATGCAGTGGCAATGTAGTATAGGTTTCGGAAAAATGTCGCGGGGTGGTGCGCATTGTATGGGTGTGTGTTACATTACATTCACTAGTAGGAGTGAGTAAAACATCACGGGGTGGTGTGAATCGGAGGGTCTGAATTAGGATAGGCATTGAGTGGCAATGTAGGATGGAGAAAAGCACCGCGGGGTGGTCAGCATGGGGAGGTCAGGGAACATGCAGTGGCAATGTAGGATAGGTTTCTGAAAAACATCGTGGGGTGGTGGGCATTGTATGGGTGTGTGTTACCTTACATTCCCTAGTGGAGTGAGAAAAACATCACGGGGTGGTGCGCATTGTAAGGGTGTGTGTTACGTTACATTCACTAGTAGGAGTGAGTAAAACATCACGGGGTGGTGTGAACCGGAGGGTCTGAATTAGGATAGGCAGTGAGTGGCAATGTAGGATGGAGAAAAGCACCGCGGGGTGGTCAGCATGGGGAGGTCAGGGAACATGCAGTGGCAATGTAGGATAGGTTTCTGAAAAACATCGCGGGGTGGTGCGCATTGTATGGGTGTGTGTTATATTACATTCACTAGTAGGAGTGAGAAAAACATCACGGGGTGATGTGCTTTGTATGGGTGTTTGTTACATTACATTCGCTAGTAGGAGTGAGAAAAACATCACGGGGTGGTGTGAATCGGAGGGTCTGAATTAGGATAGGCATTGACTGGCAATGTAGGATGGAGAAAAGCACCGCGGGGTGGTCAGCATGGGGAGGTCAGGAAACATGCAGTGGCAATGTAGGATAGGTTTCTCAAAAACATCGCGGGGTGGTGCGCATTGTATAGGTGTGTGTTACATTACATTCACTAGACGGAGTGAGAAAAACATAACGGGGTGGTGTGAATCGGAGAGTGTGAATTAGGATAAGCAGTGAGTGGCAATGTAGGATGGAGAAAAGCACCATGGGGTGGTCAGCATGGGGAGGTCAGGGAACATGCAGTGGCAATGTAGGATAGGTTTCTGAAAAACATCGCGGGGTGGTGTGCATTTTATGGTTGTGTGTTACATTACATTCACTAGTAGCAGTGAGAAAAACATCACGGGGTGGTGTCAATCGGAGGGTCTGAATTAGGATAGGCAGTGAGTTGCAATGTGGGATGGAGAAAAGCACCGCGGGGTTGTCAGCATGGGGAGGTCAGGGAACATGCAATGGCAATATTGGATTCTGAAAAACATCGCGGGGTGGTGCGCATTGTATGGGTGTGTGTTACATTACATTCACTAGTAGGAGTGAGAAAAACATCACGGGTGGTGTGAATCGGAGGGTCTGAATTAAGATAGGCAGTGAGTGGCAATGTAGGATGGAGAAAAGCACCGCGGGGTGGTCAGCATGGGGAGGTCAGGGAACATGCAGTGGCAATGTAGGATAGGTTTCTGAAAAACATCGCGGGGTGGTGTGCATTTTATGGTTGTGTGTTACATTACATTCACTAGTAGCAGTGAGAAAAACATCACGGGGTGGTGCGCATTGTATGCTTGTGTGTTACATTACATTCACTAGTAGGAGTGAGAAAAACATCACGGGGTGGTGCGCATTGTATGGGTGTGTGTTACATTACATTCACTAGTAGGAGTGAGAAAAACATCACGGGGTGGTTCGCACTGTATGCGTGTGTGTTACATTCACTACTAGGAGTGAGAAAAGCATCACGGGGTGGTGCGCATTGAATGGGTGTGTGTTACATTACATTCACTAGTAGGAGTGAGAAAAACATCACGGGGTGGTGCGCATTGTATGGGTGTGTGTTACATTACATTCACTAGTAGGAGTGAGAAAAACACCACGGGGTGGTGTGAATCGGAGGGCCTGAATTAGGATAGGCAGTGAGTGGCAATGTAGGATGGAGAAAAGCACCGCGGGGTGGTCAGCATGGGGAGGTCAGGGAACAAGCAGTGGCAATGTAGGATAGGGTTCTGAAAAACATCGCGGGGTGGTGCGCATTGTATGGGTGTGTGTTACATTACATTCACTAGTAGGAGTGAGAAAAACTTCACGGGGTGGTGTGAATCGGAGGGTCTGAATTAGGATAGGTATTGAGTGGCAATGTAGGATGCAGAAAAGCACCGCCGGGTGGTCAGCATGTGGAGATCAGGAAACATGCAGTGGCAATGTAGGATAGGTTTCTTAAAAACATTGCGGGGTGGTGCGCATTGTATGGGTGTGTGTTACATTACATTCACTAGTAGCAGTGAGAAAAACATCACGGGATGGTGTGAATAGGAGGGTCTAAATTAGGATAGGCAGTGAGTGGCAATGTAGGATGGAGAAAAGCAACGCGGGGTGGTCAGCATGGGGAGGTCATGGAACATGCAGTGGCAATGTAGGATAGGTTTCTGAAAAACATCAGGGGGTGGTGCGCATTGTATGGGTGTGTTTTACATTACATTCACTAGTAGGAGTGAGAAAAACATCACGGTGTGGTGCGCATTGTATGGGTGTGTGTTATGTTACATTCACTAGTAGGATTGAGAAAAACATCAGGTGGTGGTGCGCATTGTATGGGTGTGTGTTACATTACATTCACTAGTAGGAGTGAGAAAAAAATCACGGGGTGGTGCGCATTGTATGGGTGTGTGTTACATTTCATTCACTAGTAGGAGTGAGAAAAACATCACGGGGTGGGGCGCATTGTATGCGTGTGTGTTACATTACATTCACTAGTAGGAGTGAGAAAAACATCACGGGGTGGTGCGCATTGTATGGGTGTGTGTTACATTACATTTACTAGTAGGAGTGAGAAATACATCACGGGGTTGTGCGCATTGTATGGGTGTGTGTTACATTACATTCACTAGTAGGAGTGAGAAAAACATCACGAGGTGGTGTGAATCGGAGCGACTGAATAAAGATAGGCAGTGAGTGGCAATGTAGGATGGAGAAAAGCACTGCGGGTTGGTCAGCATGGGGA
The DNA here is from genome assembly GCF_034190915.1 of Cavia porcellus. Classification (NCBI taxonomy): domain Eukaryota; kingdom Metazoa; phylum Chordata; class Mammalia; order Rodentia; family Caviidae; genus Cavia; species Cavia porcellus. Next base: position 182,849 of record NW_026947555.1, read on the forward strand.
GGTCAGGGAACATGCAGTGGCAATGTAGGATTGGTTTCTGAAAAACATCGCGGGGTGGTGCGCATTGTATGGGTGTGTGTTATATTACTTTCACTAGTAGGAGTGAGAAAAACATCACGGGGTGGTGTGAATCGGAGGGTCTGAATTAGGATAGGCAGTGAGTGGCAATGTAGGATGGAGAAAAGCACCGCGGGGTGGTCAGCATGGGGAGGTCAGGTAACATGCAATGGCAATGTAGGATAGGTTTATGAAAAACATTGCGGAGTGGTGCTCGTTGTATGGGTGTGTGTTACATTACATTCACTAGTAGGCGTGAGAAAAACATCACGGGGTGGTGCGCATTGTATGGGTGTGTGTTACATTACATTCACTAGTAGGAGTGAGAAAAACATCACGGGGTGGTGTGAATCGGAGGGTCTGTATTAGGATAGGCAGTGAGTGGCAATCTAAGATGGAGAAAATCACCGCGGGGTGGTCAGCACGGGGAGTTCAGGGAACATGCAGTGGCAATGTAGGATAGTTTTCTGAAAAACATCACCGGGTGGTGCGCATTGTATGGGTGTGTGTTACATTACATTCACTACTAGGAGTGAGAAAAACATCACGGGGTGGTGCGCATTGTATGGGTGTGTGTTACATTACATTCACTAGTAGGAGTGAGAAAAACATCACGGGGTGGTGCGCATTGTATGGGTGTGTGTTACATTACATTCACTAGTAGGAGTGAGAAAAACATCACGGGGTGGTGCGCATCGTATGGGTTTGTGTTACATTATATTCACTAGTAGGAGTGAGAAAAACATCACGGGGTGGTGCGCATTGTATGGGTGTGTGTTACATTACATTCACTAGTTGGAGTGAGAAAAACATCACGGAGTGGTGCGCATCGTATGGGTGTGTGTTACATTACATTCACTAGTAGGAGTGAGAAAAACATCACGGGGTGGTGCGCATCGTAAGCGTGTGTGTTACATTACATTCACTTGTAGGAGTGAGAAAAATATCACGTGGTGGTGCGCATTGTATGGGTGTGTGTTACATTACATTCACTAGTAGGAGTGAGAAAAACATCACGGGGTGGTGTGAATCGGAGGGTCTGAATTAGGATAGGCAGTGAGTGGCAATGTAGGATGGAGAAAAGCTCCACGGGGTGGTCAGCATGGGGAAGTCAGGGAACATGAAGTGGCAATGTAGGATAGGTTTCTGAAAAATATCGCGGGGTGGTGCGCATTGTAAGGGTGTGTGTTACATTACATTCACTAGTAGGAGTGAGAAAAACATCACGGGGTGGTGTGAATCGGAGGGTCTGAATTAGGATAGTCAGTGAGTGGCAATGTAGGATGGAGAAAAGCACGGCGGTGTGGTCAGCATGGGGAGGTCAGGGAACATGCAGTGGCAATGTAGGATAGGTTTCTGAAAAACATTGCGGGGTGATGCACATTGTATGGGTGTGTGTTACATTACATTCACTAGTAGGAGTGAGAAAAACATCACGGGGTGGTGCGCATTGTATGGGTGTGTGTTACATTACATTCACTAGTAGGAGTGAGAAAAACATCAGGGTGTGGTGCGCATTGTATGGGTGTGTGTTACATTACATTCACTACTAGGAGTGAGAAAAACATCACGGGGTGGTGCGCATTGTATGGGTGTGTGTTACATTACATTCACTAGTAGGAGTGAGAAAAACATCACGGGGTGGTGCGCATTGTATGGGTGTGTGTTATATTACATTCACTAGTAGGAGTGAGAAAAACATTACGGGGTGGTGTGAATCGGAGTGTCTGAATTAAGATAGGCAGTGAGTGGCAATGTAGGATGGAGAAAACCACCGCTGGGTGGTCAGCATGGGGAGGTCAGGAAACATGCAGTGGCCATGTAGGATAGGTTTCTGAAAAACTTCGCGGGATGGTGCGCATTGTAAGGGTGGTTGTTACATTACATTCACTAGTAGGAGTGAGAAAAACATCACGGGGTGGTGTCAATGGGAGGGTCTGAATTAGGATAGGCAGTGAGTGGCAATGTAGGATGCAGAAAAGCACCGCGGGGTGGTCAGCATGTGGAGATCAGGAAACATGCAGTGGCAATGTAGGATAGGTTTGTGAAAAACATCGCGGGGTGGTGCGCATTGTATGGGTGTGTGTTACATTACATTCACTAGTTGGAGTGGGAAAAACATCACGGGGTGGTGTGGATCGGAGGGTCTGAATTAGGATAGGCAGTGAGTGGCAATGTAGGATGGAGAAAAGCACCGCGGAGTGGTCAGCATGGGGAGGTCAGGGAACATGCAGTGGCAATGTAGGATAGCTTTCTGAAAAACATCGTGGGGTGGTGGGCATTGTATGGGTGTGTGTTACATTACATTCACTAGTAGGAGTGAGAAAAACATCACGGGGTGGTGCGCATTGTAAGGGTGTGTGTTACATTACATTCAGTAGTAGGAGTGAGAAAAACATCATGGGGTGGTGTGAATCGGAGGGTCTGAATTAGGATAGGCAGTGAGTGCCAATGTAGGATGGAGAAAAGCACCACGGGGTGGTCAGCATGGGGAGGTCAGGGAACATGCAGGGGCAATGTAGGATACGTTACTGAAAAACATCACGGGGTGGTGAGCATTGTATGGGTGTGTGTTACATTACATTCACTAGTAGGAGTGAGAAAAACATCACGGGGTGGTGCGCACTGTATGGGTGTGTTACATTACATTCACTAGTACGAATGAGAAAAACATCACGGGGTGGTGTGAATCGGAGGGTGTGAATTAGGATAAGCAATGAGTGGCAATTTAGGATGGAGAAAAGCACCGCGGGGTGGTCAGCATGGGGAGGTCAGGGAACATGCATTGGCATTGTTGGATAGGTTTCTGAAAAACATCGCGGGGTGGTGCGCATTGTATGGGTGTGTGTTACATTTCATTAACTAGTAGGATTGAGAAAAACATCAGGGGGTTGTGCGCATTGTATGGGTGTGTTTTACATTACACTCACTAGTAGGAGTGAGAAAAAAATCACGGGGTGGTGCGCATTGTATGGGTGTGTGTTACATTTCATTCACTAGTAGGAGTGAGAAAAACATCATGGGGTGGTGCGCATTGTATGCGTGTGTGTTACATTACATTCACTAGTAGGAGTGAGAAAAACATCACGGGGTGGTGCGCATTGTATGGGTGTGTGTTACATTACATTCACTAGTAGGAGTGAGAAAAACATCACGGGGTGGTGCGCATAGTATGGGTGTGTGTTACATTTCATTCACTAGTAGGAGTGAGAAAAACATCATTGGGTGGTGCGCATTGTATGCGTGTGTGTTACATTACATTCACTAGTAGGAGTGAGAAAAACATCACGGGGTGGTGCGCATCGTATGGGTGTGTGTTACATTACATTCACTAGTAGGAGTGAGAAAAACATCACGGGGTGGTGCGCATTGTATGGGTGTGTGTTACATTACATTCACTAGTTGGAGTGAGAAAAACATCACGGAGTGGTGCGCATCGTATGGGTGTGTGTTACATTACATTCACTAGTAGGAGTGAGAAAAACATCACGGGGTGGTGCGCATCGTATGCGTGTGTGTTACATTACATTCACTTGTAGGAGTGAGAAAAATATCACGTGGTGGTGCGCATTTTATGGGTGTGTGTTACATTACATTCACTAGTAGGAGTGAGAAAAACATCACGGGGTGGTGTGAATCGGAGGGTCTGAATTAAGATAGGCTGTGAGTGGCAATGTAGGATGGAGAAAAGCTCCACGGGGTGGTCTGCATGGGGAAGTCAGGGAACATGAAGTGGCAATGTAGGATAGGTTTCTGAAAAATATCGCGGGGTGGTGCGCATTGTAAGGGTGTGTGTTACATTACATTCACTAGTAGGAGTGAGATAAACATCACGGGGTGGTGTGAATCGGAGGGTCTGAATTAGGATAGTCAGTGAGTGGCAATGTAGGATGGAGAAAAGCACGGCTGGGTGGTCAGCATGGGGAGGTCAGGGAACATGCAGTGGCAATGTATGATAGGTTTCTGAAAAACAACGCGGGGTGATGCACATTGTATGGGTGTGTGTTACATTACATTCACTAGTAGGAGTGAGAAAAACATCACGGGGTGGTGCGCATTGTATGGGTGTGTGTTACATTACATTCACTAGTAGGAGTGAGAAAAACATCAGGGTGTGGTGCGCATTGTATGGGTGTGTGTTACATTACATTCACTAGTAGGAGTGAGAAAAACATCACGGGGTGGTGCGCATTGTATGGGTGTGTGTTACATTACATTCACTAGTAGGAGTGAGAAAAACATCACGGGGTGGTGCGCATTGTATGGGTGTGTGTTACATTACATTCACTAGTAAGAGTGAGAAAAACATCACGTGGTGGTGCGCATTGTATGGGTGTGTGTTACATTACATTCACTAGTAGGAGTGAGAAAAACATCATGGGGTGGTGTGAATCAGAGGGTCTGAATTAAGATAGGCTGTGAGTGGCAATGTAGGATGGAGAAAAGCACCGCGGGGTGGTCAGCATGGGGAGGTCAGGGAACATGAAGTGGCAATGTAGGATAGGTTTCTGAAAAACATCGCCCGGTGGTGCGCATTTTATGGGTGTGTGTTACATTACATTCACTAGTAGGAGTGAGAAAAACATCACGGGGTGGTGTGAATCGGAGGGTCTGAATTAGGATAGGCAGTGAGTGGCAATGTAAGATGGAGAAAAGCACCGCGGGGTGGTCAGCATGGGGAGGTGAGGGAACATGCAGTGGCAATATTGGATAGGATTCTGAAAAACATCGCGGGGTGGTTTGCATTGTATGGGTGTGTGTTACATTACATTCACTAGTAGGACTGAGAAAAACATCACGGGTGGTGTGAATTGGAGGGTCTGAATTAGGATAGGCAGTGAGTGGCAATGTAGTATGGAGAAAAGCACCGCGGGGAGGTCAGCATGGGGAGGTCAGGGAACATGCAGTGGCAATGTGGGATAGGTTTATGAAAAACATCGCGGGGTCGTGCGCATTGTATTTGTGTGTGTTACATTACATTCACTAGTAGGAGTGAGAAAAACATCACGGGGTGGTGCGCATTGTATGGGTGTGTGTTACATTACATTCACTAATAGGAGTGAGAAAAACATCACGGGGTGGTGCGCATTGTATGGGTGTTTGTTACATTACATTCACTAGTAGGAGTGAGAAAAACATCACGGGGTGATGCGCATTGTATGGGTGTGTGTTACATTACATTCACTAGTAGGAGTGAGAAAAACATCACGGGGTGGTGTGAATCGAAGGTGTGAATTAGGATAAGCAGTGAGTGGCAATGTAGGATGGAGAAAAGCACCGCGGGGTGGTCAGCATGGGGAGGTCAGGGAACATGCAGTGGCAATGTAGTATAGGTTTCGGAAAAATGTCGCGGGGTGGTGCGCATTGTATGGGTGTGTGTTACATTACATTCACTAGTAGGAGTGAGTAAAACATCACGGGGTGGTGTGAATCGGAGGGTCTGAATTAGGATAGGCATTGAGTGGCAATGTAGGATGGAGAAAAGCACCACGGGGTGGTCAGCATGGGGAGGTCAGGGAACATGCAGTGGCAATGTAGGATAGGTTTCTGAAAAACATCGTGGGGTGGTGGGCATTGTATGGGTGTGTGTTACCTTACATTCCCTAGTGGAGTGAGAAAAACATCACGGGGTGGTGCGCATTGTAAGGGTGTGTGTTACGTTACATTCACTAGTAGGAGTGAGAAAAACATCACGGGGTGGTGTGAACCGGAGTGTCTGAATTAGGATAGGCAGTGAGTGGCAATGTAGGATGGAGAAAAGCACCGCGGGGTGGTCAGCATGGGGAGGTCAGGGAACATGCAGTGGCAATGTACGATAGGTTTCTGAAAAACATCGCGGGGTGGTGTGCATTGTATGGGTGTGTGTTATATTACATTCACTAGTAGGAGTGAGAAAAACATCACGGGGTGATGTGCTTTGTATGGGTGTTTGTTACATTACATTCGCTAGTAGGAGTGAGAAAAACATCACGGGGTGGTGTGAATCGGAGGGTCTGAATTAGGATAGGCATTGACTGGCAATGTAGGATGGAGAAAAGCACCGCGGGGTGGTCAGCATGGGGAGGTCAGGAAACATGCAGTGGCAATGTAGGATAGGTTTCTCAAAAACATCGCGGGGTGGTGCGCATTGTATAGGTGTGTGTTACATTACATTCACTAGACGGAGTGAGAAAAACATAACGGGGTGGTGTGAATCGGAGAGTGTGAATTAGGATAAGCAGTTAGTGGCAATGTAGGATGGAGAAAAGCACCATGGGGTGGTCAGCATGGGGAGGTCAGGGAACATGCAGTGGCAATGTAGGATAGGTTTCTGAAAAACATCGCGGGGTCGTGTGCATTTTATGGTTGTGTGTTACATTACATTCACTAGTAGCAGTGAGAAAAACATCACGGGGTGGTGTCAATCGGAGGGTCTGAATTAGGATAGGCAGTGAGTTGCAATGTGGGATGGAGAAAAGCACCGCGGGGTTGTCAGCATGGGGAGGTCAGGGAACATGCAATGGCAATATTGGAAAGGATTCTGAAAAACATCGCGGGGTGGTGCGCATTGTATGGGTGTGTGTTACATTACATTCACTAGTAGGAGTGAGAAAAACATCACGGGTGGTGTGAATCGGAGGGTCTGAATTAAGATAGGCAGTGAGTGGCAATGTAGGATGGAGAAAAGCACCGCGGGGTGGTCAGCATGGGGAGGTCAGGGAACATGCAGTGGCAATGTAGGATAGGTTTCTGAAAAACATCGCAGGGTGGTGCGCATTGTATGGGTGTGTGTTACATTACATTCACTAGTAGCAGTGAGAAAAACATCACGGGGTGGTGCGCATTGTATGCTTGTGTGTTACATTACATTCACTAGTAGGAGTGAGAAAAACATCACGGGGTGGTGCGCATTGTATGGGTGTGTGTTACATTACATTCACTAGTAGGAGTGAGAAAAACATCACGGGGTGGTTCGCACTGTATGCGTGTGTGTTACATTACATTCACTACTAGGAGTGAGAAAAACATCACGGGGTGGTGCGCATTGAATGGGTGTGTGTTACATTACATTCACTAGTAGGAGTGAGAAAAACATCACGGGGTGGTGCGCATTGTATGGGTGTGTGTTACATTACATTCACTAATAGGAGTGAGAAAAACATCACGGGGTGGTGCGCATTGTATGGGTGTTTGTTACATTACATTCACTAGTAGGAGTGAGAAAAACATCACGGGGTGATGCGCATTGTATGGGTGTGTGTTACATTACATTCACTAGTAGGAGTGAGAAAAACATCACGGGGTGGTGTGAATCGAAGGTGTGAATTAGGATAAGCAGTGAGTGGCAATGTAGGATGGAGAAAAGCACCGCGGGGTGGTCAGCATGGGGAGGTCAGGGAACATGCAGTGGCAATGTAGTATAGGTTTCGGAAAAATGTCGCGGGGTGGTGCGCATTGTATGGGTGTGTGTTACATTACATTCACTAGTAGGAGTGAGTAAAACATCACGGGGTGGTGTGAATCGGAGGGTCTGAATTAGGATAGGCATTGAGTGGCAATGTAGGATGGAGAAAAGCACCACGGGGTGGTCAGCATGGGGAGGTCAGGGAACATGCAGTGGCAATGTAGGATAGGTTTCTGAAAAACATCGTGGGGTGGTGGGCATTGTATGGGTGTGTGTTACCTTACATTCCCTAGTGGAGTGAGAAAAACATCACGGGGTGGTGCGCATTGTAAGGGTGTGTGTTACGTTACATTCACTAGTAGGAGTGAGAAAAACATCACGGGGTGGTGTGAACCGGAGTGTCTGAATTAGGATAGGCAGTGAGTGGCAATGTAGGATGGAGAAAAGCACCGCGGGGTGGTCAGCATGGGGAGGTCAGGGAACATGCAGTGGCAATGTACGATAGGTTTCTGAAAAACATCGCGGGGTGGTGTGCATTGTATGGGTGTGTGTTATATTACATTCACTAGTAGGAGTGAGAAAAACATCACGGGGTGATGTGCTTTGTATGGGTGTTTGTTACATTACATTCGCTAGTAGGAGTGAGAAAAACATCACGGGGTGGTGTGAATCGGAGGGTCTGAATTAGGATAGGCATTGACTGGCAATGTAGGATGGAGAAAAGCACCGCGGGGTGGTCAGCATGGGGAGGTCAGGAAACATGCAGTGGCAATGTAGGATAGGTTTCTCAAAAACATCGCGGGGTGGTGCGCATTGTATAGGTGTGTGTTACATTACATTCACTAGACGGAGTGAGAAAAACATAACGGGGTGGTGTGAATCGGAGAGTGTGAATTAGGATAAGCAGTTAGTGGCAATGTAGGATGGAGAAAAGCACCATGGGGTGGTCAGCATGGGGAGGTCAGGGAACATGCAGTGGCAATGTAGGATAGGTTTCTGAAAAACATCGCGGGGTCGTGTGCATTTTATGGTTGTGTGTTACATTACATTCACTAGTAGCAGTGAGAAAAACATCACGGGGTGGTGTCAATCGGAGGGTCTGAATTAGGATAGGCAGTGAGTTGCAATGTGGGATGGAGAAAAGCACCGCGGGGTTGTCAGCATGGGGAGGTCAGGGAACATGCAATGGCAATATTGGAAAGGATTCTGAAAAACATCGCGGGGTGGTGCGCATTGTATGGGTGTGTGTTACATTACATTCACTAGTAGGAGTGAGAAAAACATCACGGGTGGTGTGAATCGGAGGGTCTGAATTAAGATAGGCAGTGAGTGGCAATGTAGGATGGAGAAAAGCACCGCGGGGTGGTCAGCATGGGGAGGTCAGGGAACATGCAGTGGCAATGTAGGATAGGTTTCTGAAAAACATCGCAGGGTGGTGCGCATTGTATGGGTGTGTGTTACATTACATTCACTAGTAGCAGTGAGAAAAACATCACGGGGTGGTGCGCATTGTATGCTTGTGTGTTACATTACATTCACTAGTAGGAGTGAGAAAAACATCACGGGGTGGTGCGCATTGTATGGGTGTGTGTTACATTACATTCACTAGTAGGAGTGAGAAAAACATCACGGGGTGGTTCGCACTGTATGCGTGTGTGTTACATTACATTCACTACTAGGAGTGAGAAAAACATCACGGGGTGGTGCGCATTGAATGGGTGTGTGTTACATTACATTCACTAGTAGGAGTGAGAAAAACATCACGGGGTGGTGCGCATTGTATGGGTGTGTGTTACATTACATTCACTAGTAGGAGTGAGAAAAACACCACGGGGTGGTGTGAATCGGAGGGCCTGAATTAGGATAGGCAGTGAGTGGCAATGTAGGATGGAGAAAAGCACCGCGGGGTGGTCAGCATGGGGAGGTCAGGGAACAAGCAGTGGCAATGTAGGATAGGGTTCTGAAAAACATCGCGGGGTGGTGCGCATTGTATGGGTGTGTGTTACATTACATTCACTAGTAGGAGTGAGAAAAACTTCACGGGTTGGTGTGAATCGGAGGGTCTGAATTAGGATAGGTATTGAGTGGCAATGTAGGATGCAGAAAAGCACCGCAGGGTGGTCAGCATGTGGAGATCAGGTAACATGCAGTGGCAATGTAGGATAGGTTTCTTAAAAACATCGCGGGGTGGTGCGCATTGTATGGGTGTGTGTTACATTACATTCACTAGTAGCAGTGAGAAAAACATCACGGGATGGTGTGAATAGGAGGGTCTAAATTAGGATAGGCAGTGAGTGGCAATGTAGGATGGAGAAAAGCAACGCGGGGTGGTCAGCATGGGGAGGTCAGGGAACATGCAGTGGCAATGTAGGATAGGTTTCTGAAAAACATCAGGGGGTGGTGCGCATTGTATGGGTGTGTTTTACATTACATTCACTAGTAGGAGTGAGAAAAACATCACGGTGTGGTGCGCATTGTATGGGTGTGTGTTATGTTACATTCACTAGTAGGATTGAGAAAGACATCAGGGGGTGGTGCGCATTGTATGGGTGTGTGTTACATTACATTCACTAGTAGGAGTGAGAAAAAAATCACGGGGTGGTGCGCATTGTATGGGTGTGTGTTACATTTCATTCACTAGTAGGAGTGAGAAAAACATCACGGGGTGGGGCGCATTGTATGCGTGTGTGTTACATTACATTCACTAGTAGGAGTGAGAAAAACATCACGGGGTGGTGCGCATTGTATGGGTGTGTGTTACATTACATTTACTAGTAGGAGTGAGAAATACATCACGGGGTTGTGCGCATTGTATGGGTGTGTGTTACATTACATTCACTAGTAGGAGTGAGAAAAACACGAGGTGGTGTGAATCGGAGCGACTGAATAAAGATAGGCAGTGAGTGGCAATGTAGGATGGAGAAAAGCACTGCGGGTTGGTCAGCATGGGGAGGTCAGGGAACATGCAGTGGCAATGTAGGATTGGTTTCTGAAAAACATCGCGGGGTGGTGCGCATTGTATGGGTGTGTGTTATATTACTTTCACTAGTAGGAGTGAGAAAAACATCACGGGGTGGTGTGAATCGGAGGGTCTGAATTAGGATAGGCAGTGAGTGGCAATGTAGGATGGAGAAAAGCACCGCGGGGTGGTCAGCATGGGGAGGTCAGGTAACATGCAATGGCAATGTAGGATAGGTTTATGAAAAACATCGCGGAGTGGTGCTCGTTGTATGGGTGTGTGTTACATTACATTCACTAGTAGGCGTGAGAAAAACATCACGGGGTGGTGCGCATTGTATGGGTGTGTGTTACATTACATTCACTAGTAGGAGTGAGAAAAACATCACGGGGTGGTGTGAATCGGAGGGTCTGTATTAGGATAGGCAGTGAGTGGCAATCTAAGATGGAGAAAATCACCGCGGGGTGGTCAGCACGGGGAGTTCAGGGAACATGCAGTGGCAATGTAGGATAGTTTTCTGAAAAACATCACCGGGTGGTGCGCATTATATGGGTGTGTGTTACATTACATTCACTACTAGGAGTGAGAAAAACATCACGGGGTGGTGCGCATTGTATGGGTGTGTGTTACATTACATTCACTAGTAGGAGTGAGAAAAACATCACGGGGTGGTGCGCATTGTATGGGTGTGTGTTACATTACATTCACTAGTAGGAGTGAGAAAAACATCACGGGGTGGTGCGCATCGTATGGGTTTGTGTTACATTATATTCACTAGTAGGAGTGAGAAAAACATCACGGGGTGGTGCGCATTGTATGGGTGTGTGTTACATTACATTCACTAGTTGGAGTGAGAAAAACATCACGGAGTGGTGCGCATCGTATGGGTGTGTGTTACATTACATTCACTAGTAGGAGTGAGAAAAACATCACGGGGTGGTGCGCATCGTAAGCGTGTGTGTTAAATTACATTCACTTGTAGGAGTGAGAAAAATATCACGTGGTGGTGCGCATTGTATGGGTGTGTGTTACATTACATTCACTAGTAGGAGTGAGAAAAACATCACGGGGTGGTGTGAATCGGAGGGTCTGAATTAAGATAGGCTGTGAGTGGCAATGTAGGATGGAGAAAAGCTCCACGGGGTGGTCAGCATGGGGAAGTCAGGGAACATGAAGTGGCAATGTAGGATAGGTTTCTGAAAAATATCGCGGGGTGGTGCGCATTGTAAGGGTGTGTGTTACATTACATTCACTAGTAGGAGTGAGAAAAACATCACGGGGTGGTGTGAATCGGAGGGTCTGAATTAGGATAGTCAGTGAGTGGCAATGTAGGATGGAGAAAAGCACGGCGGGGTGGTCAGCATGGGGAAGTCAGGGAACATGCAGTGGCAATGTATGATAGGTTTCTGAAAAACATTGCGGGGTGATGCACATTGTATGGGTGTGTGTTACATTACATTCACTAGTAGGAGTGAGAAAAACATCACGGGGTGGTGCGCATTGTATGGGTGTGTGTTACATTACATTCACTAGTAGGAGTGAGAAAAACATCAGGGTGTGGTGCGCATTGTATGGGTGTGTGTTACATTACATTCACTAGTAGGAGTGAGAAAAACATCACGGGGTGGTGCGCATTGTATGGGTGTGTGTTACATTACATTCACTAGTAGGAGTGAGAAAAACATCACGGGGTGGTGCGCATTGTATGGGTGTGTGTTATATTACATTCACTAGTAGGAGTGAGAAAAACATTACGGGGTGGTGTGAATCGGAGTGTCTGAATTAAGATAGGCAGTGAGTGGCAATGTAGGATGGAGAAAAGCACCGCTGGGTGGTCAGCATGGGGAGGTCAGGAAACATGCAGTGGCAATGTAGGATAGGTTTCTGAAAAACTTCGCGGGATGGTGCGCATTGTAAGGGTGGTTGTTACATTACATTCACTAGTAGGAGTGAGAAAAACATCACGGGGTGGTGTGAATGGGAGGGTCTGAATTAGGATAGGCAGTGAGTGGCAATGTAGGATGCAGAAAAGCACCGCGGGGTGGTCAGCATGTGGAGATCAGGAAACATGCAGTGGCAATGTAGGATAGGTTTGTGAAAAATATCGCGGGGTGGTGCGCATTGTATGGGTGTGTGTTACATTACATTCACTAGTTGGAGTGGGAAAAACATCACGGTGTGGTGTGAATCGGAGGGTCTGAATTAGGATAGGCAGTGAGTGGCAATGTAGGATGGAGAAAAGCACCGCGGGGTGGTCAGCATGGGGAGGTCAGGGAACATGCAGTGGCAATGTAGGATAGATTTCTGAAAAACATCGTGGGGTGGTGGGCATTGTATGGGTGTGTGTTATATTACATTCACTAGTAGGAGTGAGAAAAACATCACGGGGTGGTGTGAATCGGAGGGTCTGAATTAAGATAGGCTGTGAGTGGCAATGTAGGATGGAGAAAAGCTCCACGGGGTGGTCAGCATGGGGAAGTCAGGGAACATGAAGTGGCAATGTAGGATAGGTTTCTGAAAAATATCGCGGGGTGGTGCGCATTGTAAGGGTGTGTGTTACATTACATTCACTAGTAGGAGTGAGAAAAACATCACGGGGTGGTGTGAATCGGAGGGTCTGAATTAGGATAGTCAGTGAGTGGCAATTTAGGATGGAGAAAAGCACGGCTGGGTGGTCAGCATGGGGAGGTCAGGGAACATGCAGTGGCAATGTATGATAGGTTTTTGAAAAACAACGCGGGGTGATGCACATTGTATGGGTGTGTGTTACATTACATTCACTAGTAGGAGTGAGAAAAACATCACGGGGTGGTGCGCATTGTATGGGTGTGTGTTACATTACATTCACTAGTAGGAGTGAGAAAAACATCAGGGTGTGGTGCGCATTGTATGGGTGTGTGTTACATTACATTCACTAGTAGGAGTGAGAAAAACATCACGGGGTGGTGCGCATTGTATGGGTGTGTGTTACATTACATTCACTAGTAGGAGTGAGAAAAACATCACGGGGTGGTGCGCATTGTATGGGTGTGTGTTATATTACATTCACTAGTAGGAGTGAGAAAAACATTACGGGGTGGTGTGAATCGGAGTGTCTGAATTAAGATAGGCAGTGAGTGGCAATGTAGGATGGAGAAAAGCACCGCTGGGTGGTCAGCATGGGGAGGTCAGGAAACATGCAGTGGCAATGTAGGAGAGGTTTCAGAAAAACATCGCGGGGTGGTGCGCATTGTAAGGGTGGTTGTTACATTACATTCACTAGTAGGAGTGAGAAAAACATCACGGGGTGGTGTGAATGGGAGGGTCTGAATTAGGATAGGCAGTGAGTGGCAATGTAGGATGCAGAAAAGCACCGCGGGGTGGTCAGCATGTGGAGATCAGGAAACATGCAGTGGCAATGTAGGATAGGTTTGTGAAAACCATCGCGGGGTGGTGCGCATTGTATGGGTGTGTGTTACATTACATTCACTAGTAGGAGAGAGAAAAACATCACGGGGTGGTGTGAATCGGAGGGTCTGAATTAGGATAGGCAGTGAGTGGCCATGTAGGATGGAGAAAAGCACCGCGGGGTGGTCAGCATGGGGAGGTCAGGGAACATGCTGTGGCAATGTAGGATAGCTTTCTCAAAAACATCGTGGGGTGGTGGGCATTGTATGGGTGTGTGTTACATTACATTCACTAGTAGTAGTGAGAAAAACATCACGGGGTGGTGCGCACTGTATGGGTGTGTTACATTACATTCACTAGTAGGAGTGAGAAAAACATCACGGGGTGGTGTGAATCGGAGGTTCTGAATTAGGATAGGCATTGAGTGGCCATGTAGGATGGACAAAAGCACCGCGGGGTGGTCAGCATGGGGAGATCAGGGAACATGCAGTGGCAATGTAGGATAGGTTTCTGAAAACATCGCGGGGTGGTGGGCATTGTATAGGTGTGTGTTACATTACATTCACTAGTACGAATGAGAAAAACATCACGGGGTGGTGTGAATCGGAGGGTGTGAATTAGGATAAGCAATGAGTGGCAATTTAGGATGGAGAAAAGCACCGCGGGGTGGTCCGCATGGGGAGGTCAGGGAACATGCATTGGCAATGTTGGATAGGTTTCTGAAAAACATCGCGGGGTGGTGCGCATTGTATGGGTGTGTGTTACATTTAATTAACTAGTAGGAGTGAGAAAAACATCATGGGGTGGTGCGCATTGTATGGGTGTGTGTTACATTACATTTACTAGTAGGAGTGAGGAATACATCACGGGGTTGTGCGCATTGTATGGGTGTGTGTTACATTTCATTCCCTATTAGGAGTGAGAAAAACATCATGGGGTGGTGCGCATTGTATGCGTGTGTGTTACATTACATTCACTAGTAGGAGTGAGAAAAACATCACGGGGTGGTGCGCATTGTATGGGTGTGTGTTACATTACATTCACTAGTAGGAGTGAGAAAAACATCACGGGGTGGTGCGCATTGTATGGGTGTGTGTTACATTTCATTCACTAGTAGGAGTGAGAAAAACATCATTGGGTGGTGCGCATTGTATGCGTGTGTGTTACATTACATTCACTAGTAGGAGTGAGAAAAACATCACGGGGTGGTGCGCATTGTATGGGTGTGTGTTACATTACATTCACTATTAGGAGTGAGAAAAACATCACGGGGTGGTGTGAATCGGAGGTTCTGAATTAGGATAGGCAGTGAGTGGCAATGTAGGATGGAGAAAAGCACCGCAGGGTGGTCAGCATGGGGAGGTCATGTAACATGCAGTGGCAATGTAGGATAGGTTTCTGAAAAACATCGCGGAGTGGTGCGCGTTGTATGGGTGTGTGTTACATTACATTCACTAGTAGTAGTGAGAAAAACATCAAGGTTTGGTTCGCATTGTATGGGTGTGTGTTACATTACATTCACTAGTAGGAGTGAGAAAAACATCACGGGGTGGTGTGAATCAGAGGGTCTGAATTAGGATAGGCAGTGAGTGGCAATGTAGGATGGAGAAAAGCACCGCGGGGTGATCAGCATGGGGAGGTCAGGGAACATGCAGTGGCAATGTAGGATACGTTTCTGAAAAACATCGCGGGGTTGTCTGCATTGCATGGGTGTGTGTTACATTACATTCACTAGTAGGAGTGAGAAAAATATCACGGGGTGGTGCGCATTGTATGGGTGTGTGTTACATTACATTCACTATTAGGAGTGAGAAAAACATCACGGGGTGGTGCGCATTGTATGGGTGTTTGTTACATTACATTCACTAGTAGGAGTGAGAAAAACATCACGGGTTGGTGCGCATTGTATGGGTGTGTGTTACATTACATTCACTAGTAAGAGTGAGAAAAAAATCACGGGGTGGTGCGCATTGTATGGGTGTGTGTTACATTACATTCACTAGTAGGAGTGAGAAAAACATCACGGGGTGGTGCGTATCGTATGCGTGTGTGTTACATTACATTCACTTGTAGGAGTGAGAAAAACATCACGGGATGGTGTGAATCGGAGGGTCTGAATTAAGATAGGCAGTGAGTGGCAATGTAGGATGGAGAAAAGCACCGCTGTGTGGTCAGCATGGGGAGGTCAGGGAACATGCTGTGGCAATGTAGGATAGGTTTCTGAAAAACATCGCGGCGTGGTGCGCATTGTATGGGTGTGTGTTACATTCCATTCACTAGTAGGAGTGAGAAAAACATCACGGGGTTGTGTGAATCGGAGGGACTGAATTAGGATAGGTAGTGAGTGGCAATGTAGGATGGAGAAAAGTACCGCGGCGTGGTCAGCATGGGGAGGTCACGGAACATGCAGTGGCAATGTAGGATAGGTTTCTGAAAAACATCGTGGGGTGGTGGGCATTGTATGGGTGTGTGTTACCTTACATTCACTAGTAGGAGTGAGAAAAACATCACGGGGTGGTGCGCATTGTAAGGGTGTGTGTTACATTACATTCACTAGTAGGAGTGAGAAAAACATCACGGGGTGGTGCGCATTGTATGGGTGTGTGTTACATTACATTCACTAGTAGGAGTGAGAAAAACATCACAGGATGGTGCGCATTGTATGCGTGTGTGTTACATTACATTCACTAGTAGGAGTGAGAAAAACATCACGGGGTGGCGTGCATTGTATGGGTGTGTGTTACATTACATTCACTAGTAGGAGTGAGAAAAACATCACAGTGTGGTGTGAATCGGAGGGTCTGAATTAGGTAATCAGTGAGTTGCAATGTAGGATGGAGAAAAGCACCGCGGGGTTGTCAACATGGGGAGGTCAGGGAACATGCAGTGGCAATATTGGATAGGATTCTGAAAAACATCGCGGGGTGGTTTGCATTGTATGGGTGTGTGTTACATTACATTCACTAGTAGCAGTGAGAAAAACATCACGGGGTGGTGTGAATCGGAGGGTCTGAATTAGGATAGGCAGTGAGTGGCAATGTAATATGGAGAAAAGCACCGCGGGGAGGTCAGCATGGGGAGGTCAGGGAACATGCAGTGGCAATGTAGGATAGGTTTCTGAAAAACATCGCGGGGTTGTGCGCATTGTATTTGTGTGTGTTACATTACATTCACTAGTAGGAGTGAGAAAAACATCACGGGGTGGTGCGCATTGTATGGGTGTGTGTTACATTACATTCACTAATAGGAGTGAGAAAAACATCACGGGGTGGTGCGCATTGTATGGGTGTGTGTTACATTACATTCACTAGTAGGAGTGAGAAAAACATCACAGGGTGGTGCACATTGTATGGGTGTGTGTTACATTACATTCACTAGTAGGAGTGAGAAAAACATCACGGTGTGGTTCGCATTGTACGCGTGTGTGTTACATTACATTCACTACTAGGAGTGAGAAAAACATCACGTGGTGGTGCGCATTGAATGGGTGTGTGTTACATTACATTCACTAGTAGGAGTGAGAAAAACATCACGGGGTGGTGCGCATTGTATGGGTGTGTGTTACATTACATTCACTAGTAGGAGTGAGAAAAACATCACGGGGTGGTGTGAATCGGAGGGTCTGAATTAGGATAGGCAGTGAGTGGCAATGTAGGATGGAGAAAAGCACCGCGGGGTGGTCAGCATGGGGAGATCAGGGAACATGCAGTGGCAATGTAGGATAGGTTTCTGAAAAACATCGCGGGGTGGTGCGCATTGTATGGGTGTGTGTTACATTACATTCACTAGTAGGAGTGAGAAAAACTTCACGGGGTGGTGTGAATCGGAGGGTCTGAATTAGGATAGGCAGTGAGTGGCAATGTAGGATGCAGAAAAGCACCGCAGGGTGGTCAGCATGTGGAGATCAGGAAACATGCAGTGGCAATGTAGGATAGGTTTCTGAAAAACAGCGCGGGGTGGTGCGCATTGTATGGGTGTGTGTTACATTACATTCACTAGTAGCAGTGAGAAAAACATCACGGGGTCGTGTGAATCAGAGGGTCTGAATTAGGATAGGCAGTGAGTGGCAATGTAGGATGGAGGAAAGCACCGCAGGGTGGTCCGCATGAGGAGGTCAGGGAACATGCAGTGGCAATGTAGGATAGGTTTCTGAAAAACATCGTGGGGTGGTGGGCATTGTATGGGTGTGTGTTTCATTACATTCACTAGTAGGAGTGAGAAAAACATCACGGGGCGGTGCGCATTGTAAGGGTGTGTGTTATATTACATTCACTAGTAGGAGTGAGAAAAACATCACAGGGTGGTGTGAATCGGAGAGCCTGAATTAGGATAGGCAGTGAGTGGCAATGTAGGATGGAAAAAAGCACCGCGGTGTGGTCAGCATGGGGAGGTCAGGGAACATGCAGGGGCAATGTCGGATAGGTTTCTGAAAAACATCGAGGTGTGGTACGCATTGTATGGGTGTGTGTTACGTTACATTCACTAGTAGGAGTGAGAAAAACATGACGGGGTGGTGCGCATTGTATGGGTGTGTGTTACATTACATTCACTAGTAGGAGTGAGAAAAACATCACAGGGTGGTGTGAATCGGAGGTTCTGAATTAGGATAGGCATTGAGTGGCCATGTAGGATGGAGAAAAGCACCGCGGGGTGGTCAGCATGGGGAGATCAGGGAACATGCAGTGGCAATGTAGGATAGGTTTCTGAAAAACATCGCGGGGTGGTGCGCATTGTATAGGTGTGTGTTACATTACATTCACTAGTAGGAGTGAGAAAAACATCACGGGGTGGTGTGAATCGGAGGGTCTGAATTAGGATAGGCAGTGAGTGGCAATGTAGGATGGAGAAAAGCACCGCGGGGTGGTCAGCATGGGGAGGTCAGGTAACATGCAATGGCAATGTAGGATAGGTTTCTGAAAAACATCGCGGAGTGGTGCGCGTTGTATGGGTGTGTGTTACATTACATTCACTAGTAGGAGTGAGAAAAACATCACGGGGTGGTGCGCATTGTATGGGTGTGTGTTACATTACATTCACTAGTAGGAGTGAGAAAAACATCACGGGGTTGTGTGAATCGGAGTGTCTGAATTAGGATAGGCAGTAAGTGGCAATGTAGGATGGAGAAAAGCACCGCGGGGTGGTCAGCATGGGGAGGTCAGGGAACATGCAGTGGCAATGTAGGATAGTTTTCTGAAAAACATCACCGGGTGGTGCGCATTGTATGGGTGTGTTTTACATTACATTCACTAGTAGGAGTGAGAAAAACATGACGGGGTGGTGTGAATCAGAGGGTTTGAATTAGGATAGGCATTGAGTGGCAATGTAGGATGGAGAAAAGCACCGCGGGGTGGTCAGCATGGGGAGGTCAGGGAACATGCAGGGGCAATGTAGGATAGGTTTCTGAAAAACATAGCGGGGTGGTGCGCATTGTATGGTTGTGTGTTACATTACATTCACTAGTAAGAGTGAGAAAAACATCACGGGGTGGTGCGCATTGTATGGGTGTGTGTTACATTACATTCACTAGTAGGAGTGAGAAAAACATCACGGGTGGTGTGAATTGGAGGGTCTGAATTAGGATAGGCAGTGAGTGGCAATGTAGTATGGAGAAAAGCACCACGGGGAGGTCAGCATGGGGAGGTCAGGGAACATGAAGTGGCAATGTAGGATAGGTTTCTGAAAAACATCGCCCGGTGGTGCGCATTTTATGGGTGTGTGTTACATTACATTCACTAGTAGGAGTGAGAAAAACGCCACGGGGTGGTGTGAATCGGAGGGTCTGAATTAGGATAGGCATTGAGTGGCAATGTAAGATGGAGAAAAGCACCGCGGGGTGGTCAGCATGGGGAGGTCAGGGAACATGCAGTGGCAATATTGGATAGGATTCTGAAAAACATCGCGGGGTGGTTTGCATTGTATGGGTGTGTGTTACATTACATTCACTAGTAGGAGTGAGAAATACATCACGGGTGGTGTGAATTGGAGGGTCTGAATTAGGATAGGCAGTGAGTGGCAATGTAGTATGGAGAAAAGCACAGCGGGGAGGTCAGCATGGGGAGGTCAGGGAACATGCAGTGGCAATGTGGGATAGGTTTATGAAAAACATCGCGGGGTCGTGCGCATTGTATTTGTGTGTGTTACATTACATTCACTAGTAGGAGTGAGAAAAACATCACGGGGTGGTGCGCATTGTATGGGTGTGTGTTACATTACATTCACTAATAGGAGTGAGAAAAACATCACGGGGTGGTGCGCATTGTATGGGTGTTTGTTACATTACATTCACTAGTAGGAGTGAGAAAAACATCACGGGGTGATGCGCATTGTATGGGTGTGTGTTACATTACATTCACTAGTAGGAGTGAGAAAAACATCACGGGGTGGTTCGCATTGTATGCGTGTGTGTTACATTACATTCACTACTAGGAGTGAGAAAAACATCACGGGGTGGTGCGCATTGAATGGGTGTGTGTTACATTACATTCACTAGTAGGAGTGAGAAAAACATCACGGGGTGGTGCGCATTGTATGGGTGTGTGTTACATTACATTCACTAGTAGGAGTGAGAAAATCATCACGGGGTGGTGTGAATCGGAGGGTCTGAATTAGGATAGGCAGTGAGTGGCAATATAGCATGGAGAAAAGCACCGCGGGGTGGTCAGCATGGGGAGGTCAGGGAACATGCAGTGGCAATGTAGAATAGGTTTCTGAAAAACATCGAGGGGTGGTGCGCATTGTATGGGTGTGTGTTACATTACATTCACTAGTAGGAGTGAGAAAAACTTCACGGGGTGGTGTGAATCGGAGGGTCTGAATTAGGATAGGCAGTGAGTGGCAATGTAGGATGCAGAAAAGCACCGCAGGGTGGTCAGCATGTGGAGATCAGGAAACATGCAGTGGCAATGTAGGATAGGTTTCTGAAAAACATCGCTGGGTTGTGCGCATTGTATGGGTGTGTGTTACATTACATTCACTAGTAGGAGTGAGAAAAACATCACGGGGTGGTGTGAATCGGAGGGTCTGAATTAGGATAGGCAGTGAGTGGCAATGTAGGATGGAGAAAAGCACCGCGGGTGGTCAGCATGGGGAGGTCAGGTAACATGCAATGGCAATGTAGGATAGGTTTCTGGAAAACATCGCGGAGTGGTGCGCGTTGTATGGGTGTGTGTTACATTACATTCACTAGTAGGAGTGAGAAAAACATCACGGGGTGGTGTGAATCGGAGGGTCTGAATTAGGATAGGCAGTGAGTGGCAATGTAGGATGGAGAAAAGCACCGCGGGGTGGTCAGCATGGGGAGGTCAGGTAACATGCAATGGCAATGTAGGATAGGTTTCTGAAAAACATCGCGGAGTGGTGCGCTTTGTATGGGTGTGTGTTACATTACATTCACTAGTAGGAGTGAGAAAAACATCACGGGGTGGTGCGCATTGTATGGGTGTGTTACATTACATTCACTAGTAGGAGTGAGAAAAACATCACGGGGTGGTGTGAATCGGAGGGTCTGAATTAGGATAGGCAGTGAGTGGCAATGTAAGATGGAGAAAAGCACCGCGGGGTGGTCAGCATGGGGAGGTCAGGGAACATGCAGTGGCAATGTAGGATAGTTTTCTGAAAAACATCACCGGGTGGTGCACATTGTATGGGTGTGTTTTACATTACATTCACTAGTAGGAGTGAGAAAAACATCACGGGGTGGTGTGAATCGGAGGGTTTGAATTAGGATAGGCATTGAGTGGCAATGTAGGATGGAGAAAAGCACCGCGGGGTGGTCAGCATGGGGAGGTCAGGGAACATGCAGTGGCAATGTAGGATAGGTTTCTGAAAAACATAGCGGGGTGGTGCGCATTGTATGGGTGTGTGTTACATTACATTCACTAGTAGGAGTGAGAAAAACATCACGGGGTGGTGTGAATCGGAGGGTCTGAATTAGGATAGGCAGTGAGTGGCAATGTAGCATGGAGAAAAGCACCGCGGGGTGGTCAGCATGGGGAGGTCTTGGAACATGCAGTGGCAATGTAGGATAGGTTTCTGAAAATCATCGAGGGGTGGTGTGCATTGTATGGGTGTGTGTTACATTACATTCACTAGTAGGAGTGAGAAAAACTTCACGGGGTGGTGTGAATCGGAGGGTCTGAATTAGGATAGGAAGTGAGTGGCAATGTAGGATGCAGAAAAGCACCGCAGGGTGGTCAGCATGTGGAGATCAGGAAACATGCAGTGGCAATGTAGGATAGGTTTCTGAAAAACATCGCGGGGTGGTGCGCATTGTATGGGTGTGTGTTACATTACATTCACTAGTAGCAGTGAGAAAAACATCACGGGGTGGTGTGAATCGGAGGGTCTGAATTAGGATAGGCAGTGAGTGGCAATGTAGGATGGAGAAAAGAACCGCGGGGTGGTCAGCATGAGGAGGTCAGGGAACATGCAGTGGCAATGTAGGATAGGTTTCTGAAAAACATCGTGGGGTGGTGGGCATTGTATGGGTGTGTGTTACATTACATTCACTAGTAGGAGTGAGAAAAACATCACGGGGTGGTGCGCATTGTAAGGGTGTGTGTTATGTTACATTCACTAGTAGGAGTGAGAAAAACATCACGGGGTGGTGTGAATCGGAGGGTCTGAATTAGGATAGGCAGTGAGTGGCAATGTAGGATGGAGAAAAGCACCGCGGTGTGGTCAGGATGGGGAGGTCAGGGAACATGCAGGGGCAATGTCGGATAGGTTTCTGAAAAACATCGAGGTGTGGTACGCATTGTATGGGTGTGTGTTACGTTACATTCACTAGTAGGAGTGAGAAAAACATCACGGGGTGGTGCGCATTGTATGGGTGTGTGTTACATTACATTCACTAGTAGGAGTGAGAAAAACATCACAGGGTGGTGTGAATCGGAGGTTCTGAATTAGGATAGGCATTGAGTGGCCATGTAGGATGGAGAAAAGCACCCCGGGGTGGTCAGCATGGGGAGATCAGGGAACATGCAGTGGCAATGTAGGATAGGTTTCTGAAAAACATCGCGGGGTGGTGCGCATTGTATAGGTGTGTGTTACATTTCATTCACTAGTAGGAGTGAGAAAAACATCACGGGGTGGTGTGAATCGGAGGGTGTGAATTCGGAAAAGCAGTGAGTGGCAATTTAGGATGCAGAAAAGCACCGCGGGGTGGTCAGCATGGAGAGGTCAGGGAACATGCACTGGCAATGTAGGATAGGTTTCTGAAAAACATCGCGGAGTGGTGCGCGTTGTATGGGTGTGTGTTACATTACATTCACTAGTAGGAGTGAGAAAAACATCACGGGGTGGTGCGCATTGTATGGGTGTGTGTTACATTACATTCACTAGTAGGAGTGAGAAAAACATCACGGGGTGGTGTGAATCGGAGGGTCTGAATTAGGATAGGCAGTGAGTGGCAATGTAAGATGGAGAAAAGCACCGCGGGTTGTCAGCATGGGGAGGAAAGGGAACATGCAGTGGCAATGTAGGATAGTTTTCTGAAAAACATCACCGTGTGGTGCGCATTGTATGTGTGTGTTTTACATTACATTCACTAGTAGGAGTGAGAAAAACATCACGGGGTGGTGTGAATCGGAGGGTTTGAATTAGGATAGGCATTGAGTGGCAATGTAGGATGGAGAAAAGCACCGCGGGGTGGTCAGCATGGGGAGGTCAGGAAACATGCAGTGGCAATGTAGGATAGGTTTCTGAAAAACATAGCGGGGTGGTGTGCATTGTATGGGTGTGTGTTACATTACATTCACTAGTAAGAGTGAGAAAAACATCACGGGGTGGTGCGCATTGTATGGGTGTGTGTTACATTACATTCACTAGTAGGAGTGAGAAAAACATCACGGGGTGGTGCGCATTGTATGGGTGTGTGTTACATTACATTCACTAGTAGGAGTGAGAAAAACATCACGGGGTGGTGCGCATTGTATGGGTGTGTGTTACATTACATTCACTAGTAGGAGTGAGAAAAACATCACGGGGTGGTGCGCATCGTATGGGTGTGTGTTACATTACATTCACTAGTAGGAGTGAGGAAAACATCACGGGGTGGTGCGCATCGTATGCGTGTGTGTTACATTACATTCACTTGTAGGAGTGAGAAAAACATCACTTGGTGGTGCGCATTGTATGGGTGTGTGTTACATTACATTCACTAGTAGGAGTGAGAAAAACATCACGGGGTGGTGTGAATCGGAGGGTCTGAATTAAGATAGGCTGTGAGTGGCAATGTAGGATGGAGAAAAGCACCGCAGGGTGGTCAGCATGGGGAGGTCAGGGAACATGAAGTGGCAATGTAGGATAGGTTTCTGAAAAACATCGCCTGGTGGTGCGCATTGTATGGGTGTGTGTTACATTACATTCACTAGTAGGAGTGAGAAAAACATCACGGGGTGGTGTGAATCGGAGGGTCTGAATTAGGATAGGCAGTGAGTGGCAATGTAAGATGGAGAAAAGCACCGCGGGGTGTTCAGTATGGGGAGGTCAGGGAATATGCAGTGGCAATGTAGGATAGTTTTCTGAAAAACATCACCAGGTGGTGCGCATTGTATGGGTGTGTTTCACATTACATTCACTAGTAGGAGTGAGAAAAACATCATGAGGTGGTGTGAATAGGAGGGTCTGAATTAGGATAGTCAGTGAGTGGCAATGTAGGATGGAGAAAAGCACGGCGGGGTGGTCAGCATGGGGAAATCAGGGAACATGCAGTGGCAATGTAGGATAGGTTTCTGAAAAACATCGCGGGGTGGTGCGCATTGTATGGGTGTGTGTTACATTACATTCACTAGTAGGAGTGAGAAAAACATCACGGGGTGGTGCGCACTGTATGGTGTGTGTTACATTACATTCACTAGTAGGAGTGAGAAAAACATCACGGGGTGGTGTGAATCGGAGGGTCTGAATTAGGATAGGCAGTGAGTGGCAATGTAGGATGGAGAAAAGCACGGCGGGATGGTCAGCATGGGGAGGTCAGGGAACATGAAGTGGCAATGTAGGATAGGTTTCTGAAAAACATCGCCCGGTGGTGCGCATTGTATGGGTGTGTGTTACATTACATTCACTAGTAGGAGTGAGAAAAACATCACGGGGTGGTGTGAATCGAAGGGTCTGAATTAGGATAGGCAGTGAGTGGCAATGTAAGATGGAGAAAAGCACCGCGGGGTGTTCAGTATGGGGAGGTCAGGGAATATGCAGTGGCAATGTAGGATAGTTTTCTGAAAAACATCACCAGGTGGTGCGCATTGTATGGGTGTGTTTCACATTACATTCACTAGTAGGAGTGAGAAAAACATCATGAGGTGGTGTGAATAGGAGGGTCTGAATTAGGATAATCAGTGAGTGGCAATGTAGGATGGAGAAAAGCACGGCGGGGTGGTCAGCATGGGGAAATCAGGGAACATGCAGTGGCAATGTAGGATAGGTTTCTGAAAAACATCGCGGGGTGGTGCGCATTGTATGGGTGTGTGTTACATTACATTCACTAGTAGGAGTGAGAAAAACATCACGGGGTGGTGCGCACTGTATGGTGTGTGTTACATTACATTCACTAGTAGGAGTGAGAAAAACATCACGGGGTGGTGTGAATCGGAGGGTCTGAATTAGGATAGGCAGTGAGTGGCAATGTAGGATGGAGAAAAGCACGGCGGGATGGTCAGCATGGGGAGGTCAGGGAACATGCAGTGGCAATGTAGGATAGGTTTCTGAAAAACATCGCGGTGTGGTGCACATTGTATGGGGGTGTGTTACATTACATTCACTAGAAGGAGTGATAAAAACATCACGGGGTGGTGCGCATTGTATGGGTGTGTGTTACATTACATTCACTAGTAGGAGTGAGAAAAACATCAGGGGGTGGTGCGCATTGTATGGGTGTGTGTTACATTACATTCTCTAGTAGGAGTGAGAAAAACATCATGGGGTGATGCGAATTGTATGGGTGTGTGTTACATTACATTCACTAGTAGGAGTGAGAAAAACATCACGGTGTGGTGTGAATCGGATGGTCTGAATTAGGATAGGCAGTGAGTGGCAATGTAGGATGGAGAAAAACACCGCGGGGTGGTCAGCATGGGGACGTCAGGGAACATGCAGTGGCAATGTAGGATAGGTTTCTGAAAAACATCGCGGGGTGGTGCGCATTGTATGGGTGTGTGTTACATTACATTCACTAATAGGAGTGAGAAAAACATCACGGGGTGGTGCGCATTGTATGGGTGTGTGTTACATTACATTCACTAGTAGGAGTGAGAAAAACATCACGGGGTGGTGTGAATCGGAGGGTCTGAATTAGGATAGGCAGTGAGTGGCAATGTAGGATGGAGAAAAGCACCGCGTGGTGGTCAGCATGGGGAGGTCAGGGAACATGCAGTGGCAATGTAGGATAGGTTTCTGAAAAACATCGCGGGGTGGTGCGCATTGTATAGGTGTGTGTTACATTACATTCACTAGTAGGAGTGAGAAAAACATCACGGGGTGGTGTGAATCAGAGGGTGTGAATTAGGATAAGCAGTGAGTGGCAATGTAGGATGGAGAAAAGCACCGCGGGGTGGTCAGCATGGGGAGATCAGGGAACATGCAGTGGCAATGTAGGATAGGTTTCTGAAAAACATCCGGGGTGGTGCGCATTGTATAGGTGTGTGTTACATTTCATTCACTAGTAGGAGTGAGAAAAACATCACGGGGTGGTGTGAATCGGAGGGTGTGAATTCGGAAAAACAGTGAGTGGCAATTTAGGATGGAGAAAAGCACCGCGGGGTGGTCAGCATGGGGAGGTCAGGGAACATGCACTGGCAATGTAGGATAGGTTTCTGAAAAACATCGCGTGGTGGTGCGCATTGTATAGGTGTGTGTTACATTACATTCACTAGTAGGAGTGAGAAAAACATCACGGGGTGGTGTGAATCGGAATGTCTGAATTAGGATAGGCAGTGAGTGGCAATGTAGGATGGAGAAAAGCACCGCGGGGTGGTCAGCATGGGGAGGTCAGGTAACATACAATGGCAATGTAGGATAGGTTTCTGAATAACATTGCGGAGTGGTGCACGTTGTATGGGTGTGTGTTACATTACATTCACTAGTAGGAGTGAGAAAAACATCACGGGGTGGTGCGCATTGTATGGGTGTGTGTTACAATACATTCACTAGTAGGAGTGAGAAAAACATCACGGGGTGGTGTGAATCGGAGGGTCTGAATTAGGATACTCAGTGAGTGGCAATGTAAGATGGAGAAAAGCACCGCGGGGTGGTCAGCATGGGGAGGTCAGGGAATATGCAGTGGCAATGTAGGATAGTTTTCTGAAAAACATCACCGGGTGGTGCGCATTGTATGGGTGTGTTTTACATTACATTCAATAGTAGGAGTGAGAAAAACATCACGGGGTGGTGTGAATCGGAGGGTTTGAATTAGGATAGGCATTGAGTGGCAATGTAGGATGGAGAAAAGCACCGCGGGGTGGTCATCATGGGGAGGTCAGGGAACATGCAGTGGCAATGTAGGATATGTTTCTGAAAAACATAGCGGGGTGGTGCGCATTGTATGGGTGTGTGTTACATTACATTCACTAGTAAGAGTGAGAAAAACATCACGGGGTGGTGCGCATTGTATGGGTGTGTGTTACATTACATTCACTAGTAGGAGTGAGAAAAACATCACGGGGTGGTGCGCATTGTATGGGTGTGTGTTACATTACATTCACTAGTAGGAGTGAGAAAAACATCACGGGGTGGTGCGCATTGTATGGGTGTGTGTTACATTACATTCACTAGTAGGAGTGAGAAAAACATCACGGAGTGGTGCGCATCGTATGGGTGTGTGTTACATTACATTCACTAGTAGGAGTGAGAAAAACATCACGGGGTGGTGCGCATCGTATGCGTGTGTGTTACATTACATTCACTTGTAGGAGTGAGAAAAACATCACGTGGTGGTGCGCATTGTATGGGTGTGTGTTACATTACATTCACTAGTAGGAGTGAGAAAAACATCACGAGGTGGTGTGAATCGGAGGGTCTGAATTAAGTTAGGCTGTGAGTGGCAATGTAGGATGGAGAAAAGCACCGCGGGGTGGTCAGCATGGGGAAGTCAGGGAACATGAAGTGGCAATGTAGGATAGTTTTCTGAAAAACATCACCGGGTGATGCGCATTGTATGGGTGTGTTTTACATTACATTCACTAGTAGGAGTGAGAAAAACATCACGGGGTGGTGTGAATCGGAGGGTCTGAATTAGGATAGGCAGTGAGTGGCAATGTAAGATGGAGAAAAGCACCGCGGGGTGGTCAGCATGGGGAGGTCAGGGAACATGCAGTGGCAATGTAGGATAGTTTTCTGAAAAACATCACCGGGTGGTGCGCATTGTATGGGTGTGTTTTACATTACATTCACTAGTAGGAGTGGGAAAAACATCATGGGATGGTGTGAATCGGAGGGTCTGAATTAGTATAGTCAGTGAGTGGCAATGTAGGATGGAGAAAAGCACGGCGGGGTGGTCAGCATGGGGAGATCAGGGAACATGCAGTGGCAATGTAGGATAGGTTTCTGAAAAACATCGCGGGGTGGTGCGCATTGTATGGGTGTGTGTTACATTACATTCACTAGTAGGAGTGAGAAAAACATCACGGGGTGGTGTGAATCGGAGGGTTTGAATTAGGATAGGCATTGAGTGGCAATGTAGGATGGAGAAAAGCACCGCGGGGTGGTCAGCATGGGGAGGTCAGGGAACATGCAGTGGCAATGTAGGATATGTTTCTGAAAAACATAGCGGGGTGGTGCGCATTGTATGGGTGTGTGTTACATTACATTCACTAGTAGGAGTGAGAAAAACATCACGGGGTGGTGCGCATTGTATGGGTGTGTGTTACATTACATTCACTAGTAAGAGTGAGAAAAACATCACGGGGTGGTGCGCATTGTATGGGTGTGTGTTACATTACATTCACTAGTAGGAGTGAGAAAAACATCACGGGGTGGTGCGCATTGTATGGGTGTGTGTTACATTACATTCACTAGTAGGAGTGAGAAAAACATCACGGGGTGGTGCGCATTGTATGGGTGTGTGTTACATTACATTCACTAGTAGGAGTGAGAAAAACATCACGGAGTGGTGCGCATCGTATGGGTGTGTGTTACATTACATTCACTAGTAGGAGTGAGAAAAACATCACGGGGTGGTGCGCATCGTATGCGTGTGTGTTACATTACATTCACTTGTAGGAGTGAGAAAAACATCACGTGGTGGTGCGCATTGTATGGGTGTGTGTTACATTACATTCACTAGTAGGAGTGAGAAAAACATCACGAGGTGGTGTGAATCGGAGGGTCTGAATTAAGTTAGGCTGTGAGTGGCAATGTAGGATGGAGAAAAGCACCGCGGGGTGGTCAGCATGGGGAAGTCAGGGAACATGAAGTGGCAATGTAGGATAGTTTTCTGAAAAACATCACCGGGTGGTGCGCATTGTATGTGTGTGTTTTACATTACATTCACTAGTAGGAGTGAGAAAAACATCACGGGGTGGTGTGAATCGGAGGGTCTGAATTAGGATAGGCAGTGAGTGGCAATGTAAGATGGAGAAAAGCACCGCGGGGTGGTCAGCATGGGGAGGTCAAGGAACATGCAGTGGCAATGTAGGATAGGTTTCTGAAAAACATCGCGGTGTGGTGCGCATTGTATGGGGGTGTGTTACATTACATTCACTAGTAGGAGTGATAAAAACATCACGGGGTGGTGCGCATTGTATGGGTGTGTGTTACATTACATACACTAGTAGGAGTGAGAAAAACATCACAGGGTGGTGTGAATCGGAAGGTTTGAATTAAGATAGGCTGTGAGTGGCAATGTAGGATGGAGAAAAGCACCGCGGGGTGGTCAGCATGGGGAGGTCAGGGAACATGAAGTGGCAATGTAGGATAGGTTTCTGAAAAACATCGCCCGGTGGTGCGCATTTTATGGGTGTGTGTTACATTACATTCACTAGTAGGAGTGAGAAAAACATCACGGGGTGGTGTGAATCGGAGGGTCTGAATTAGGATAGGCAGTGAGTGGCAATGTAAGATGGAGAAAAGCACCGCGGGGTGGTCAGCATGGGGAGGTCAGGGAACATGCAGTGGCAATATTGGATAGGTTTCTGAAAAACATCGCGGGGTGGTTTGCATTGTATGGGTGTGTGTTACATTACATTCACTAGTAGGAGTGAGAAAAACATCACGGGGTGGTGTGAATCGGAGGGTCTGAATTAGGATAGGCAGTGAGTGGCAATGTAGTATGGAGAAAAGCAGCGCGGGGAGGTCAGCATGGGGAGGTCAGGGAACATGCAGTGGCAATGTAGGATAGGTTTATGAAAAACATCGCGGGGTGGTGCGCATTGTATGGGTGTGTGTTACATTACATTCACTAGTAGGAGTGAGAAAAACATCACGGGGTGGTGCGCATTGTATGGGTGTGTGTTACATTACATTCACTAGAAGCAGTGAGAAAAACATCAGGGGGTGGTGCGCATTGTATGGGTGTGTGTTATATTACATTCACAAATAGGAGTGAGAAAAACATCACGGGGTGGTGCGCATTGTATTGGTGTGTGTTACATTACATTCACTAGTAGGAGTGAGAAAAACATCACGGGGTGGTGTGAATCGGAGTGTCTAAATTAAGATAGGCAGTGAGTGGCAATGTAGGATGGAGAAAAGCACCGCGGGGTGGTCAGCATGGGGAGGTCAGGAAACATGCAGGGGCAATGTAGGATAGGTTTCTGAAAAACATCGCGGGGTGTTGCGCATTGTAAGGCTGTTTGTTACATTACATTCACTAGTAGGAGTGAGAAAAACATCACGGGGTGGTGTGAATCGGAGGGTCTGAATTAGGATACGCAGTGAGTGGCATTGTAGGATGGAGAAAAGCACGGCGGGATTGTCAGCATGGGGAGGTCAGGGAACATGCAGTGGCAATGTAAGATAGGTTTCTGAAAAACATCGCGGTGTGGTGCGCATTGTATGGGGGTGTGTTACATTACATTCACTAGTAGGAGTGATAAAAACATCACGGGGTGGTGCGCATTGTATGGGTGTTTGTTACATTACATTCACTAGTAGGAGTGAGAAAAACATCACGGGGTTGTGCGCATTGTATGGGTGTGTGTTACATTACATTCACTAGTAGGAATGAGAAAAACATCACGGGGTGGTGCGCATTGTATGGGTGTGTGTTACATTACATTCACTAGAAGGAGTGAGAAAAACATCAGGGGGTGGTGCGCATTGTATGGGTGTGTGTTATATTACATTCACAAATAGGAGTGAGAAAAACATCACGGGGTGGTGCGCATTGTATTGGTGTGTGTTACATTACATTCACTAGTAGGAGTGAGAAAAACATCACGGGGTGGTGTGAATCGGAGTGTCTGAATTAAGATAGGCAGTGAGTGGCAATGTAGGATGGAGAAAAGCACCGCAGGGTGGTCAGCATGGGGAGGTCAGGAAACATGCAGGGGCAATGTAGGATAGGTTTCTGAAAAACATCGCGGGGTGTTGCGCATTGTAAGGGTGTGTGTTACATTACATTCACTAGTAGGAGTGAGAAAAACATCACGGGGTGGTGTGAATCGGAGGGTCTGAATTAGGATACGCAGTGAGTGGCATTGTAGGATGGAGAAAAGCACGGCGGGATTGTCAGCATGGGGAGGTCAGGGAACATGCAGTGGCAATGTAGGATAGGTTTCTGAAAAACATCGCGGTGTGGTGCGCATTGTATGGGGGTGTGTTACATTACATTCACTAGTAGGAGTGATAAAAACATCACGGGGTGGTGCGCATTGTATGGGTGTTTGTTACATTACATTCACTAGTAGGAGTGAGAAAAACATCACGGGGTGGTGCGCATTGTATGGGTGTGTGTTACATTACATTCACTAGTAGGAGTGAGAAAAACATCACGGGGTGGTGTGAATCGGAGGGTCTGAATTAGGATAGGCAGTGAGTGGCAATGTAGTATGGAGAAAAGCACCGCGGGGAAGTCAGCATGGGGAGGTCAGGGAACATGCAGTGGCAATGTAGGATAGGTTTATGAAAAACATCGCGGGGTGGTGCGCATTGTATGGGTGTGTGTTACATTACATTCACTAGTAGGAGTGAGAAAAACATCACGGGGTGGTGCGCATTGTATGGGTGTGTGTTACATTACATTCACTAGAAGGAGTGAGAAAAACATCAGGGAGTGGTGCGCATTGTATGGGTGTGTGTTACATTACATTCACAAATAGGAGTGAGAAAAACATCACGGGGTGGTGCGCATTGTATGGGTGTGTGTTACATTACATTCACTAGTAGGAGTGAGAAAAACATCACGGGGTGGTGCGCATTGTATTGGTGTGTGTTACATTACATTCACTAGTAGGAGTGAGAAAAACATCACGGGGTGGTGTGAATCGGAGTGTCTGAATTAAGATAGGCAGTGAGTGGCAATGTAGGATGGAGAAAAGCACCGCGGGGTGGTCAGCATGGGGAGGTCAGGAAACATGCAGGGGCAATGTAGGATAGGTTTCTGAAAAACATCGCGGGGTGTTGCGCATTGTAAGGGTGTGTGTTACATTACATTCACTAGTAGGAGTGAGAAAAACATCACGGGGTGGTGTGAATCGGAGGGTCTGAATTAGGATACGCAGTGAGTGGCATTGTAGGATGGAGAAAAGCACGGCGGGATTGTCAGCATGGGGAGGTCAGGGAATATGCAGTGGCAATGTAGGATAGGTTTCTGAAAAACATCGCGGTGTGGTGCGCATTGTATGGGGGTGTGTTACATTACATTCACTAGTAGGAGTGATAAAAACATCACGGGGTGGTGCGCATTGTATGGGTGTGTGTTACATTACATTCAGTAGTAGGAGTGAGAAAAACATCACAGGGTGGTGTGAATCGGAGGGTCTGAATTAAGATAGGCTGTGAGTGGCAATGTAGGATGGAGAAAAGCACCGCGGGTTGGTCAGCATGGGGAGGTCAGGGAACATGAAGTGGCAATGTAGGATAGGTTTCTGAAAAACATCGCCCGGTGGTGCGCATTTTATGGGTGTGTGTTACATTACATTCACTAGTAGGAGTGAGAAAAACATCACGGGGTGGTGTGAATCGGAGGGTCTGAATTAGGATAGGCAGTGAGTGGCAATGTAAGATGGAGAAAAGCACCACGGGATGGTCAGCATGGGGAGGTCAGGGAACATGCAGTGGCAATATTGGATAGGTTTCTGAAAAACATCGCGGGGTGGTTTGCATTGTATGGGTGTGTGTTACATTACATTCACTAGTAGGAGTGAGAAAAACATCACGGGGTGGTGTGAATCGGAGGGTCTGAATTAGGATAGGCAGTGAGTGGCAATGTAGGATGGAGAAAAGCACCGCGGGGAGGTCAGCATGTGGAGGTCAGGAAACATGCAGTGGCAATGTAGGATAGGTTTATGAAAAACATCGCGGGGTCGTGCACATTGTATTTGTGTGTGTTACATTACATTCACTAGTAGGAGTGAGAAAAACATCAGGGGGTGGTGCGCATTGTATGGGTGTGTGTTACATTACATTCACTAATAGGAGTGAGAAAAACATCACGGGGTGGTGCGCATTGTATGGGTGTTTGTTACATTACATTCACTAGTAGGAGTGAGAAAAACATCACGGGGTGGTGCGCATTGTATGGGTGTGTGTTACATTACATTCACTAGTAGGAGTGAGAAAAACATCACGGGGTGGTTCGCATTGTATGCGTGTGTGTTACATTACATTCACTACTAGGAGTGAGAAAAACATCACGGGGTGGTGCGCATTGAATGGGTGTGTGTTACATTACATTCACTAGTAGGAGTGAGAAAAACATCACGGGGTGGTGCGTATTTTATGGGTGTGTGTTACATTACATTCACTAGTAGGAGTGAGAAAAACATCACGGGGTGGTGTGAATCGGAGGGTCTGAATTAGGATAGGCAGTGAGTGGCAATGTAGCATGGAGAAAAGCACCGCGGGGTGGTCAGCATGCGGAGGTCAGGTAACATGCAGTGGCAATGTAGGATAGGTTTCTGAAAAACATCGCGGGGTGGTGCGCATTGTATAGGTGTGTGTTACATTTCATTCACTAGTAGGAGTGAGAAAAACATCACGGGGTGGTGTGAATCGGAGGGTGTGAATTCGGAAAAGCAGTGAGTGGCAATTTAGGATGCAGAAAAGCACCGCGGGGTGGTCAGCATTGGGAGGTCAGGGAACATGCACTGGCAATGTAGGATAGGTTTCTGAAAAACATTGCGTGGTGGTGCGCATTGTATAGGTGTGTGTTACATTACATTCACTAGTAGGAGTGAGAAAAACATCACAGGGTGGTGTGGATCGGAGGGTCTGAATTAGGATAGGCAGTGAGTGGCAATGTAGGATGGAGAAAAGCACAGCGGGGTGGTCAGCATGGGGAGGTCAGGTAACATGCAATGGCAATGTAGGATAGGTTTCTGAAAAACATCGCGGAGTGGTGCGCGTTGTATGGGTGTGTGTTACATTACATTCAC
This sequence comes from Cavia porcellus, assembly GCF_034190915.1. NCBI lineage: Eukaryota > Metazoa > Chordata > Mammalia > Rodentia > Caviidae > Cavia > Cavia porcellus. The sequence continues at coordinate 217,167 of NW_026947555.1, forward strand.
TAGTAGGAGTGAGAAAAACATCACGGGGTGGTGCACATTGTATGGGTGTGTGTTACATTACATTCACTAGTAGGAGTGAGAAAAACATCATGGGTGGAGTGAATCGGAGGGTCTGAATTAGGATAGTCAGTGAGTGGCAATGTAGGATGGAGAAAAGCACGGCGGGGTGGTCAGCATGGGGAGATCAGGGAACATGCAGTGGCAATGTAGGATAGGTTTCTGAAAAACATCGCGGGGTGGTGCGCATTGTATGGGTGTGTGTTACATTACATTCACTAGTAGGAGTGAGAAAAACATCAGGGGGTGGTGCGCATTGTATGGGTGTGTGTTACATGACATTCACAAATAGGAGTGAGAAAAACATCACGGGGTGGTGCGCATTGTATGGGTGTGTGTTACATTACATTCACTAGTAGGAGTGAGAAAAACATCACGGGGTGGTGTGAATCGGAGGGTCTGAATTAGGATACGCAGTGAGTGGCATTGTAGGATGGAGAAAAGCACGGCGGGATTGTCAGCATGGGGAGGTCAGGGAACATGCAGTGGCAATGTAGGATAGGTTTCTGAAAAACATCGCGGTGTGGTGCGCATTGTATGGGGGTGTGTTACATTACATTCACTAGTAGGAGTGATAAAAACATCACGGGGTGGTGCGCATTGTATGGGTGTGTGTTACATTACATTCACTAGTAGGAGTGAGAAAAACATCACAGGGTGGTGTGAATCGGAGGGTCTGAATTAAGATAGGCTGTGAGTGGCAATGTAGGATGGAGAAAAGCACCGCGGGGTGGTCAGCATGGGGAGGTCAGGGAACATGAAGTGGCAATGTAGGATAGGTTTCTGAAAAACATCGCCCGGTGGTGCGCATTTTATGGGTGTGTGTTACATTACATTCACTAGTAGGAGTGAGAAAAACATCACGGGGTGGTGTGAATCGGAGGGTCTGAATTAGGATAGGCAGTGAGTGGCAATGTAAGATGGAGAAAACCACCGCGGGGTGGTCAGCATGGGGAGGTCAGGGAACATGCAGTCGCAATATTGGATAGGTTTCTGAAAAACATCGCGGGGTGGTTTGCATTGTATGGGTGTGTGTTACATTACATTCACTAGTAGGAGTGAGAAAAACATCACGGGGTGGTGTGAATCGGAGGGTCTGAATTAGGATAGGCAGTGAGTGGCAATGTAGTATGGAGAAAAGCACCGCGGGGAGGTCAGCATGGGGAGGTCAGGGAACATGCAGTGGCAATGTAGGATAGATTTATGAAAAACATCGCGGGGTGGTGCGCATTGTATGGGTGTGTGTTACATTACATTCACTAGTAGGAGTGAGAAAAACATCACGGGGTGGTGCGCATTGTATGGGTGTGTGTTACATTACATTCACTAGAAGGAGTGAGAAAAACATCAGGGGGTGGTGCGCATTGTATGGGTGTGTGTTACATTACATTCACAAATAGGAGTGAGAAAAACATCACGGGGTGGTGCGCATTGTATGGGTGTGTGTTACATTACATTCACTAGTAGGAGTGAGAAAAACATCACGGGGTGGTGCGCATTGTATGGGTGTGTGTTACATTACATTCACTAGTAGGAGTGAGAAAAACATCACGGGGTGGTGTGAATCGGAGTGTCTGAATTAAGATAGGCAGTGAGTGGCAATGTAGGATGGAGAAAAGCACCGCGGGGTGGTCAGCATGGGGAGGTCAGGAAACATGCAGTGGCAATGTAGGATAGGTTTCTGAAAAACATCGCGGGGTGGTGCGCATTGTAAGGGTGTGTGTTACATTACATTCACTAGTAGGAGTGAGAAAAACATCACGGAGTGGTGTGAATCGGAGGGTCTGAATTAGGATACGCAGTGAGTGGCATTGTAGATGGAGAAAAGCACGGCGGGATTGTCAGCATGGGGAGGTCAGGGAACATGCAGTGGCAATGTAGGATAGGTTTATGAAAAACATCGCGGTGTGGTGCGCATTGTATGGGGGTGTGTTACATTACATTCACTAGTAGGAGTGATAAAAACATCACGGGGTGGTGTGCATTGTATGGGTGTGTGTTACATTACATTCACTAGTAGGAGTGAGAAAAACATCACAGGGTGGTGTGGATCGGAGGGTCTGAATTAGGATAGGCAGTGAGTGGCAATGTAGGATGGAGAAAAGCACAGCGGGGTGGTCAGAATGGGGAGGTCAGGTAACATGCAATGGCAATGTAGGATAGGTTTCTGAAAAACATCGCGGAGTGGTGCGCGTTGTATGGGTGTGTGTTACATTACATTCACTAGTAGGAGTGAGAAAAACATCACGGGGTGGTGCACATTGTATGGGTGTGTGTTACATTACATTCACTAGTAGGAGTGAGAAAAACATTATGGGTGGAGTGAATCGGAGGGTCTGAATTAGGATAGGCAGTGAGTGGCAATGTAAGATGGAGAAAAGCACCGTGGGGTGGTCAGCATGGGGAGGTCAGGGAACATGCAGTGGCAATGTAGGATAGTTTTCTGAAAAACATCACCGGGTGGTGCGCATTGTATGGGTGTGTTTTACATTACATTCACTAGTAGGAGTGAGAAAAACATCACGGGGTGGTGTGAATCGGAGGGTTTGAATTAGGATAGGCATTGAGTGGCAATGTAGGATGGAGAAAAGCACCGCGGGGTGGTCAGCATGGGGAGGTCAGGGAACATGCAGTGGCAATGTAGGATAGGTTTCTGAAAAACATAGCGGGGTGGTGCGCATTGTATGGGTGTGTGTTACATTACATTCACTAGTAAGAGTGAGAAAAACATCACGGGGTGGTGCGCATTGTATGGGTGTGTGTTACATTACATTCACTAGTAGGAGTGAGAAAAACATCACGGGGTGGTGCGCATTGTATGGGTGTGTGTTACATTACATTCACTAGTAGGAGTGAGAAAAACATCACGGGGTGGTGCGCATCGTATGGGTGTGTGTTACATTACATTCACTAGTAGGAGAGAGAAAAACATCACGGGGTGGTGTGAATCGGAGGGTCTGAATTAGGATAGGCAGTGAGTGGCAATGTAGGATGGAGAAAAGCAGCGCGGGGTGGTCAGCCTGGGGAGGTCAGGGAACATGCAGTGGCAATGTAGGATAGGTTTCTGAAAAACATCGCGGGGTGGTGCGCATTGTATGGTTGTGTATTACATTACATTCACTAGTAGCAGTCAGAAAAACATCACCGGGTGGTGAGCATTGTATGGGTGTGTTTTACATTACATTCACTAGTAGGAGTGAGAAAAACATCATGGGGTGGTGTGAATCGGAGGGTCTGAATTAAGATAGGCAGTGAGTGGCAATGTAGGATGGAGAAAAGCACCGCGGGGTGGTCAGCATGGGGAGGTCAGGAAACATGCAGGGGCAATGTAGGATAGGTTTCTGAAAAACATCGCGGGGTGTTGCGCATTGTAAGTGTGTGTGTTACATTACATTCACTAGTAGGAGTGAGAAAAACATCACGGGGTGGTGTGAATCGGAGGGTCTGAATTAGGATACGCAGTGAGTGGCATTGTAGGATGGAGAAAAGCACGGCGGGATTGTCAGCATGGGGAGGTCAGGGAATATGCAGTGGCAATGTAGGATAGGTTTCTGAAAAACATCGCGGTGTGGTGCGCATTGTATGGGGGTGTGTTACATTACATTCACTAGTAGGAGTGATAAAAACATCACGGGGTGGTGCGCATTGTATGGGTGTGTGTTACATTACATTCAGTAGTAGGAGTGAGAAAAACATCACAGGGTGGTGTGAATCGGAGGGTCTGAATTAAGATAGGCTGTGAGTGGCAATGTAGGATGGAGAAAAGCACCGCGGGGTGGTCAGCATGGGGAGGTCAGGGAACATGAAGTGGCAATGTAGGATAGGTTTCTGAAAAACATCGCCCGGTGGTGCGCATTTTATGGGTGTGTGTTACATTACATTCACTAGTAGGAGTGAGAAAAACATCACGGGGTGGTGTGAATCGGAGGGTCTGAATTAGGATAGGCAGTGAGTGGCAATGTAAGATGGAGAAAAGCACCACGGGATGGTCAGCATGGGGAGGTCAGGGAACATGCAGTGGCAATATTGGATAGGTTTCTGAAAAACATCGCGGGGTGGTTTGCATTGTATGGGTGTGTGTTACATTACATTCACTAGTAGGAGTGAGAAAAACATCACGGGGTGGTGTGAATCGGAGGGTCTGAATTAGGATAGGCAGTGAGTGGCAATGTAGGATGGAGAAAAGCACCGCGGGGAGGTCAGCATGTGGAGGTCAGGAAACATGCAGTGGCAATGTAGGATAGGTTTATGAAAAACATCGCGGGGTCGTGCACATTGTATTTGTGTGTGTTACATTACATTCACTAGTAGGAGTGAGAAAAACATCAGGGGGTGGTGCGCATTGTATGGGTGTGTGTTACATTACATTCACTAATAGGAGTGAGAAAAACATCACGGGGTGGTGCGCATTGTATGGGTGTTTGTTACATTACATTCACTAGTAGGAGTGAGAAAAACATCACGGGGTGGTGCGCATTGTATGGGTGTGTGTTACATTACATTCACTAGTAGGAGTGAGAAAAACATCACGGGGTGGTTCGCATTGTATGCGTGTGTGTTACATTACATTCACTACTAGGAGTGAGAAAAACATCACGGGGTGGTGCGCATTGAATGGCTGTGTGTTACATTACATTCACTAGTAGGAGTGAGAAAAACATCACGGGGTGGTGCGTATTTTATGGGTGTGTGTTACATTACATTCACTAGTAGGAGTGAGAAAAACATCACGGGGTGGTGTGAATCGGAGGGTCTGAATTAGGATAGGCAGTGAGTGGCAATGTAGCATGGAGAAAAGCACCGCGGGGTGGTCAGCATGCGGAGGTCAGGTAACATGCAGTGGCAATGTAGGATAGGTTTCTGAAAAACATCGCGGGGTGGTGCGCATTGTATAGGTGTGTGTTACATTTCATTCACTAGTAGGAGTGAGAAAAACATCACGGGGTGGTGTGAATCGGAGGGTGTGAATTCGGAAAAGCAGTGAGTGGCAATTTAGGATGCAGAAAAGCACCGCGGGGTGGTCAGCATTGGGAGGTCAGGGAACATGCACTGCCAATGTAGGATAGGTTTCTGAAAAACATTGCGTGGTGGTGCGCATTGTATAGGTGTGTGTTACATTACATTCACTAGTAGGAGTGAGAAAAACATCACAGGGTGGTGTGGATCGGAGGGTCTGAATTAGGATAGGCAGTGAGTGGCAATGTAGGATGGAGAAAAGCACAGCGGGGTGGTCAGCATGGGGAGGTCAGGTAACATGCAATGGCAATGTAGGATAGGTTTCTGAAAAACATCGCGGAGTGGTGCGCGTTGTATGGGTGTGTGTTACATTACATTCACTAGTAGGAGTGAGAAAAACATCACGGGGTGGTGCACATTGTATGGGTGTGTGTTACATTACATTCACTAGTAGGAGTGAGAAAAACATCATGGGTGGAGTGAATCGGAGGGTCTGAATTAGGATAGTCAGTGAGTGGCAATGTAGGATGGAGAAAAGCACGGCGGGGTGGTCAGCATGGGGAGATCAGGGAACATGCAGTGGCAATGTAGGATAGGTTTCTGAAAAACATCGCGGGGTGGTGCGCATTGTATGGGTGTGTGTTACATTACATTCACTAGTAGGAGTGAGAAAAACATCAGGGGGTGGTGCGCATTGTATGGGTGTGTGTTACATGACATTCACAAATAGGAGTGAGAAAAACATCACGGGGTGGTGCGCATTGTATGGGTGTGTGTTACATTACATTCACTAGTAGGAGTGAGAAAAACATCACGGGGTGGTGTGAATCGGAGGGTCTGAATTAGGATACGCAGTGAGTGGCATTGTAGGATGGAGAAAAGCACGGCGGGATTGTCAGCATGGGGAGGTCAGGGAACATGCAGTGGCAATGTAGGATAGGTTTCTGAAAAACATCGCGGTGTGGTGCGCATTGTATGGGGGTGTGTTACATTACATTCACTAGTAGGAGTGATAAAAACATCACGGGGTGGTGCGCATTGTATGGGTGTGTGTTACATTACATTCACTAGTAGGAGTGAGAAAAACATCACAGGGTGGTGTGAATCGGAGGGTCTGAATTAAGATAGGCTGTGAGTGGCAATGTAGGATGGAGAAAAGCACCGCGGGGTGGTCAGCATGGGGAGGTCAGGGAACATGAAGTGGCAATGTAGGATAGGTTTCTGAAAAACATCGCCCGGTGGTGCGCATTTTATGGGTGTGTGTTACATTACATTCACTAGTAGGAGTGAGAAAAACATCACGGGGTGGTGTGAATCGGAGGGTCTGAATTAGGATAGGCAGTGAGTGGCAATGTAAGATGGAGAAAACCACCGCGGGGTGGTCAGCATGGGGAGGTCAGGGAACATGCAGTCGCAATATTGGATAGGTTTCTGAAAAACATCGCGGGGTGGTTTGCATTGTATGGGTGTGTGTTACATTACATTCACTAGTAGGAGTGAGAAAAACATCACGGGGTGGTGTGAATCGGAGGGTCTGAATTAGGATAGGCAGTGAGTGGCAATGTAGTATGGAGAAAAGCACCGCGGGGAGGTCTGCATGGGGAGGTCAGGGAACATGCAGTGGCAATGTAGGATAGATTTATGAAAAACATCGCGGGGTGGTGCGCATTGTATGGGTGTGTGTTACATTACATTCACTAGTAGGAGTGAGAAAAACATCACGGGGTGGTGCGCATTGTATGGGTGTGTGTTACATTACATTCACTAGAAGGAGTGAGAAAAACATCAGGGGGTGGTGCGCATTGTATGGGTGTGTGTTACATTACATTCACAAATAGGAGTGAGAAAAACATCACGGGGTGGTGCGCATTGTATGGGTGTGTGTTACATTACATTCACTAGTAGGAGTGAGAAAAACATCACGGGGTGGTGCGCATTGTATGGGTGTGTGTTACATTACATTCACTAGTAGGAGTGAGAAAAACATCACGGGGTGGTGTGAATCGGAGTGTCTGAATTAAGATAGGCAGTGAGTGGCAATGTAGGATGGAGAAAAGCACCGCGGGGTGGTCAGCATGGGGAGGTCAGGAAACATGCAGTGGCAATGTAGGATAGGTTTCTGAAAAACATCGCGGGGTGGTGCGCATTGTAAGGGTGTGTGTTACATTACATTCACTAGTAGGAGTGAGAAAAACATCACGGAGTGGTGTGAATCGGAGGGTCTGAATTAGGATACGCAGTGAGTGGCATTGTAGGATGGAGAAAAGCACGGCGGGATTGTCAGCATGGGGAGGTCAGGGAACATGCAGTGGCAATGTAGGATAGGTTTCTGAAAAACATCGCGGTGTGGTGCGCATTGTATGGGGGTGTGTTACATTACATTCACTAGTAGGAGTGATAAAAACATCACGGGGTGGTGTGCATTGTATGGGTGTGTGTTACATTACATTCACTAGTAGGAGTGAGAAAAACATCACAGGGTGGTGTGAATCGGAGGGTCTGAATTAAGATAGGCTGTGAGTGGCAATGCAGGATGCAGAAAAGCACCGCGGGGTGGTCAGCATGGGGAGGTCAGGGAACATGCACTGGCAATGTAGGATAGGTTTCTGAAAAACATTGCGTGGTGGTGCGCATTGTATAGGTGTGTGTTACATTACATTCACTAGTAGGAGTGAGAAAAACATCACAGGGTGGTGTGGATCGGAGGGTCTGAATTAGGATAGGCAGTGAGTGGCAATGTAGGATGGAGAAAAGCACAGCGGGGTGGTCAGCATGGGGAGGTCAGGTAACATGCAATGGCAATGTAGGATAGGTTTCTGAAAAACATCGCGGAGTGGTGCGCGTTGTATGGGTGTGTGTTACATTACATTCACTAGTAGGAGTGAGAAAAACATCACGGGGTGGTGCACATTGTATGGGTGTGTGTTACATTACATTCACTAGTAGGAGTGAGAAAAACATTATGGGTGGAGTGAATCGGAGGGTCTGAATTAGGATAGGCAGTGAGTGGCAATGTAAGATGGAGAAAAGCACCGCGGGGTGGTCAGCATGGGGAGGTCAGGGAACATGCAGTGGCAATGTAGGATAGTTTTCTGAAAAACATCACCGGGTGGTGCGCATTGTATGGGTGTGTTTTACATTACATTCACTAGTAGGAGTGAGAAAAACATCACGGGGTGGTGTGAATCGGAGGGTTTGAATTAGGATAGGCATTGAGTGGCAATGTAGGATGGAGAAAAGCACCGCGGGGTGGTCAGCATGGGGAGGTCAGGGAACATGCAGTGGCAATGTAGGATAGGTTTCTGAAAAACATAGCGGGGTGGTGCGCATTGTATGGGTGTGTGTTACATTACATTCACTAGTAAGAGTGAGAAAAACATCACGGGGTGGTGCGCATTGTATGGGTGTGTGTTACATTACATTCACTAGTAGGAGTGAGAAAAACATCACGGGGTGGTGCGCATTGTATGGGTGTGTGTTACATTACATTCACTAGTAGGAGTGAGAAAAACATCACGGGGTGGTGCGCATCGTATGGGTGTGTGTTACATTACATTCACTAGTAGGAGAGAGAAAAACATCACGGGGTGGTGTGAATCGGAGGGTCTGAATTAGGATAGGCAGTGAGTGGCAATGTAGGATGGAGAAAAGCAGCGCGGGGTGGTCAGCCTGGGGAGGTCAGGGAACATGCAGTGGCAATGTAGGATAGGTTTCTGAAAAACATCGCGGGGTGGTGCGCATTGTATGGTTGTGTATCACATTACATTCACTAGTAGCAGTCAGAAAAACATCACCGGGTGGTGAGCATTGTATGGGTGTGTTTTACATTACATTCACTAGTAGGAGTGAGAAAAACATCATGGGGTGGTGTGAATCGGAGGGTCTGAATTAGGATAGTCAGTGAGTGGCAATGTAGGATGGAGAAAAGCACGGCGGGGTGGTCAGCATGGGGAGATCAGGGAACATGCAGTGGCAATGTAGGATAGGTTTCTGAAAAACATCGCGGGGTGGTGCGCATTGTATGGGTGTGTGTTACATTACATTCACTAGTAGGAGTGAGAAAAACATCAGGGGGTGGTGCGCATTGTATGGGTGTGTGTTACATGACATTCACAAATAGGAGTGAGAAAAACATCACAGGGTGGTGCGCATTGTATGGGTGTGTGTTACATTACATTCACTAGTAGGAGTGAGAAAAACATCACGGGGTGGTGTGAATCGGAGGGTCTGAATTAGGATAGGCAGTGAGTGGCAATGTAGTATGGAGAAAAGCACCGCGGGGAGGTCAGCATGGGGAGGTCAGGGAACATGCAGTGGCAATGTAGGATAGATTTATGAAAAACATCGCGGGGTGGTGCGCATTGTATGGGTGTGTGTTACATTACATTCACTAGTAGGAGTGAGAAAAACATCACGGGGTGGTGCGCATTGTATGGGTGTGTGTTACATTACATTCACTAGAAGGAGTGAGAAAAACATCAGGGGGTGGTGCACATTGTATGGGTGTGTGTTACATTACATTCACAAATAGGAGTGAGAAAAACATCACGGGGTGGTGCGCATTGTATGGGTGTGTGTTACATTACATTCACTAGTAGGAGTGAGAAAAACATCACGGGGTGGTGCGCATTGTATGGGTGTGTGTTACATTACATTCACTAGTAGGAGTGAGAAAAACATCACGGGGTGGTGTGAATCGGAGTGTCTGAATTAAGATAGGCAGTGAGTGGCAATGTAGGATGGAGAAAAGCACCGCGGGGTGGTCAGCATGGGGAGGTCAGGAAACATGCAGTGGCAATGTAGGATAGGTTTCTGAAAAACATCGCGGGGTGGTGCGCATTGTAAGGGTGTGTGTTACATTACATTCACTAGTAGGAGTGAGAAAAACATCACGGAGTGGTGTGAATCGGAGGGTCTGAATTAGGATACGCAGTGAGTGGCATTGTAGGATGGAGAAAAGCACGGCGGGATTGTCAGCATGGGGAGGTCAGGGAACATGCAGTGGCAATGTAGGATAGGTTTCTGAAAAACATCGCGGTGTGGTGCGCATTGTATGGGGGTGTGTTACATTACATTCACTAGTAGGAGTGATAAAAACATCACGGGGTGGTGTGCATTGTATGGGTGTGTGTTACATTACATTCACTAGTAGGAGTGAGAAAAACATCACAGGGTGGTGTGAATCGGAGGGTCTGAATTAAGATAGGCTGTGAGTGGCAATGCAGGATGGAGAAAAGCACCGCGGGGTGGTCAGCATGGGGAGGTCAGGGAACATGAAGTGGCAATGTAGGATAGGTTTCTGAAAAACATCGCCCGGTGGTGCGCATTTTATGGGTGTGTGTTACATTACATTCACTAGTAGGAGTGAGAAAAACATCACGGGGTGGTGTGAATCGGAGGGTCTGAATTAGGATAGGCAGTGAGTGGCAATGTAAGATGGAGAAAAGCACCGCGTGGTGGTCAGCATGGGGAGGTCAGGGAACATGCAGTGGCAATATTGGATAGGTTTCTGAAAAACATCGCGGGGTGGTTTGCATTGTATGGGTGTGTGTTACATTACATTCACTAGTAGGAGTGAGAAAAACATCACGGGGTGGTGTGAATCGGAGGGTCTGAATTAGGATAGGCAGTGAGTGGCAATGTAAGATGGAGAAAAGCACCGCGGGGAGGTCAGCATGGGGAGGTCAGGGAACATGCAGTGGCAATGTAGGATAGGTTTATGAAAAACATCGCGGGGTCGTGCGCATTGTATTTGTGTGTGTTACATTACATTCACTAGTAGGAGTGAGAAAAACATCAGGGGGTGGTGGGCATTGTATGGGTGTGTGTTACATTACATTCACTAATAGGAGTGAGAAAAACATTACGGGGTGGTGCGCATTGTATGGGTGTTTGTTACATTACATTCACTAGTAGGAGTGAGAAAAACATCACGGGGTGGTGCGCATTGTATGGGTGTGTGTTACATTACATTCACTAGTAGGAGTGAGAAAAACATCACGGTGTGGTTCGCATTGTATGCGTGTGTGTTACATTACATTCACTACTAGGAGTGAGAAAAACATCACGGGGTGGTGCGCATTGAATGGGTGTGTGTTACATTACATTCACTAGTAGGAGTGAGAAAAACATCACGGGGTGGTGCGCATTTTATGGGTGTGTGTTACATTACATTCACTAATAGGAGTGAGAAAAACATCACGGGGTGGTGTGAATCGGAGGGTCTGAATTAGGATCGGCAGTGAGTGGCAATGTAGCATGGAGAAAAGCACCGCGGGGTGGACAGCATGGGGAGGTCAGGGAACATGCAGTGGCAATGTAGGATAGGTTTCTGAAAAACATCGAGGGGTGGTGCGCATTGTATTGGTGTGTGTTACATTACATTCACTAGTAGGAGTGAGAAAAACTTCACGGGGTGGTGTGAATCGGAGGGTCTGAATTAGGATAGGCAGTGAGTGGCAATGTAGGATGCAGAAAAGCACCTCAGGGTGGTCAGCATGTGGAGATCAGGAAACATGCAGTGGCAATGTTGGATAGGTTTGTGAAAAACATCGCGGGGTGGTGCGCATTGTATGGGTGTGTGTTACATTACATTCACTAGTAGGAGTGAGAAAAACATCACGGGGTGGTGTGAATCGGAGTGTCTGAATTAGGATAGGCAGTGAGTGGCAATGTAGGATGGAGAAAAGCACCGCAGTGTGGTCAACATGGGGAGGTCAGGGAACATGCAGGGGCAATGTCGGATAGGTTTCTGAAAAACATCGAGGGGTGGTACGCATTGTATGGGTGTGTGTTACGTTACATTCACTAGTAGGAGTGAGAAAAACATCACGGGGTGGTGCGTATTTTATGGGTGTGTGTTACATTACATTCACTAGTAGGAGTGAGAAAAACATCACGGGGTGGTGTGAATCGGAGGGTCTGAATTAGGATAGGCAGTGAGTGGCAATGTAGCATGGAGAAAAGCACCGCGGGGTGGTCAGCATGCGGAGGTCAGGTAACATGCAGTGGCAATGTAGGATAGGTTTCTGAAAAACATCGCGGGGTGGTGCGCATTGTATAGGTGTGTGTTACATTTCATTCACTAGTAGGAGTGAGAAAAACATCACGGGGTGGTGTGAATCGGAGGGTGTGAATTCGGAAAAGCAGTGAGTGGCAATTTAGGATGCAGAAAAGCACCGCGGGGTGGTCAGCATGGGGAGGTCAGGGAACATGCACTGGCAATGTAGGATAGGTTTCTGAAAAACATTGCGTGGTGGTGCGCATTGTATAGGTGTGTGTTACATTACATTCACTAGTAGGAGTGAGAAAAACAACACAGGGTGGTGTGGATCGGAGGGTCTGAATTAGGATAGGCAGTGAGTGGCAATGTAGGATGGAGAAAAGCACAGCGGGGTGGTCAGCATGGGGAGGTCAGGTAACATGCAATGGCAATGTAGGATAGGTTTCTGAAAAACATCGCGGAGTGGTGCGCGTTGTATGGGTGTGTGTTACATTACATTCACTAGTAGGAGTGAGAAAAACATCACGGGGTCGTGCACATTGTATGGGTGTGTGTTACATTACATTCACTAGTAGGAGTGAGAAAAACATCATGGGTGGAGTGAATCGGAGGGTCTGAATTAGGATAGGCAGTGAGTGGCAATGTAAGATGGAGAAAAGCACCGCGGGGTGGTCAGCATGGGGAGGTCAGGGAACATGCAGTGGCAATGTAGGATAGTTTTCTGAAAAACATCACCGGGTGGTGCGCATTGTATGGGTGTGTTTTACATTACATTCACTAGTAGGAGTGAGAAAAACATCACGGGGTGGTGTGAATCGGAGGGTTTGAATTAGGATAGGCATTGAGTGGCAATGTAGGATGGAGAAAAGCACCGCGGGGTGGTCAGCATGGGGAGGTCAGGGAACATGCAGTGGCAATGTAGGATAGGTTTCTGAAAAACATAGCGGGGTGGTGCGCATTGTATGGGTGTGTGTTACATTACATTCACTAGTAAGAGTGAGAAAAACATCACGGGGTGGTGCGCATTGTATGGGTGTGTGTTACATTACATTCACTAGTAGGAGTGAGAAAAACATCACGGGGTGGTGCGCATTGTATGGGTGTGTGTTACATTACATTCACTAGTAGGAGTGAGAACAACATCACGGGGTGGTGCGCATCGTATGGGTGTGTGTTACATTACATTCACTAGTAGGAGTGAGAAAAACATCACGGGGTGGTGTGAATCGGAGGGTCTGAATTAGGATAGGCAGTGAGTGGCAATGTAGGATGGAGAAAAGCAGCGCGGGGTGGTCAGCCTGGGGAGGTCAGGGAACATGCAGTGGCAATGTAGGATAGGTTTCTGAAAAACATCGCGGGGTGGTGCGCATTGTATGGTTGTGTGTTACATTACATTCACTAGTAGCAGTCAGAAAAACATCACCGGGTGGTGAGCATTGTATGGGTGTGTTTTACATTACATTCACTAGTAGGAGTGAGAAAAACATCATGGGGTGGTGTGAATCGGAGGGTCTGAATTAGGATAGTCAGTGAGTGGCAATGTAGGATGGAGAAAAGCACGGCGGGGTGGTCAGCATGGGGAGATCAGGGAACATGCAGTGGCAATGTAGGATAGGTTTCTGAAAAACATCGCGGGGTGGTGCGCATTGTATGGGTGTGTGTTACATTACATTCACTAGTAGGAGTGAGAAAAACATCAGGGGGTGGTGCGCATTGTATGGGTGTGTGTTACATGACATTCACAAATAGGAGTGAGAAAAACATCACGGGGTGGTGCGCATTGTATGGGTGTGTGTTACATTACATTCACTAGTAGGAGTGAGAAAAACATCACGGGGTGGTGTGAATCGGAGGGTCTGAATTAGGATACGCAGTGAGTGGCATTGTAGGATGGAGAAAAGCACGGCGGGATTGTCAGCATGGGGAGGTCAGGGAACATGCACTGGCAATGTAGGATAGGTTTCTGAAAAACATCGCGGTGTGGTGCGCATTGTATGGGGGTGTGTTACATTACATTCACTAGTAGGAGTGATAAAAACATCACGGGGTGGTGCGCATTGTATGGGTGTGTGATACATTACATTCACTAGTAGGAGTGAGAAAAACATCACAGGGTGGTGTGAATCGGAGGGTCTGAATTAAGATAGGCTGTGAGTGGCAATGTAGGATGGAGAAAAGCACCGCGGGGTGGTCAGCATGGGGAGGTCAGGGAACATGAAGTGGCAATGTAGGATAGGTTTCTGAAAAACATCGCCCGGTGGTGCGCATTTTATGGGTGTGTGTTACATTACATTCACTAGTAGGAGTGAGAAAAACATCACGGGGTGGTGTGAATCGGAGGGTCTGAATTAGGATAGGCAGTGAGTGGCAATGTAGGATGGAGAAAAGCAGCGCGGGGTGGTCAGCCTGGGGAGGTCAGGGAACATGCAGTGGCAATGTAGGATAGGTTTCTGAAAAACATCGCGGGGTGGTGCGCATTGTATGGTTGTGTGTTACATTACATTCACTAGTAGCAGTCAGAAAAACATCACCGGGTGGTGAGCATTGTATGGGTGTGTGTTACATTACATTCACTAGTAGGAGTGAGAAAAACATCACGGGGTGGTGTGAATCGGAGTGTCTGAATTAAGATAGGCAGTGAGTGGCAATGTAGGATGGAGAAAAGCACCGCGGGGTGGTCAGCATGGGGAGGTCAGGAAACATGCAGTGGCAATGTAGGATAGGTTTCTGAAAAACATCGCGGGGTGGTGCGCATTGTAAGGGTGTGTGTTACATTACATTCACTAGTAGGAGTGAGAAAAACATCACGGAGTGGTGTGAATCGGAGGGTCTGAATTAGGATACGCAGTGAGTGGCATTGTAGGATGGAGAAAAGCACGGCGGGATTGTCAGCATGGGGAGGTCAGGGAACATGCAGTGGCAATGTAGGATAGGTTTCTGAAAAACATCGCGGTGTGGTGCGCATTGTATGGGGGTGTGTTACATTACATTCACTAGTAGGAGTGATAAAAACATCACGGGGTGGTGTGCATTGTATGGGTGTGTGTTACATTACATTCACTAGTAGGAGTGAGAAAAACATCACAGGGTGGTGTGAATCGGAGGGTCTGAATTAAGATAGGCTGTGAGTGGCAATGCAGGATGGAGAAAAGCACCGCGGGGTGGTCAGCATGGGGAGGTCAGGGAACATGAAGTGGCAATGTAGGATAGGTTTCTGAAAAACATCGCCCGGTGGTGCGCATTTTATGGGTGTGTGTTACATTACATTCACTAGTAGGAGTGAGAAAAACATCACGGGGTGGTGTGAATCGGAGGGTCTGAATTAGGATAGGCAGTGAGTGGCAATGTAAGATGGAGAAAAGCACCGCGTGGTGGTCAGCATGGGGAGGTCAGGGAACATGCAGTGGCAATATTGGATAGGTTTCTGAAAAACATCGCGGGGTGGTTTGCATTGTATGGGTGTGTGTTACATTACATTCACTAGTAGGAGTGAGAAAAACATCACGGGGTGGTGTGAATCGGAGGGTCTGAATTAGGATAGGCAGTGAGTGGCAATGTAAGATGGAGAAAAGCACCGCGGGGAGGTCAGCATGGGGAGGTCAGGGAACATGCAGTGGCAATGTAGGATAGGTTTATGAAAAACATCGCGGGGTCGTGCGCATTGTATTTGTGTGTGTTACATTACATTCACTAGTAGGAGTGAGAAAAACATCAGGGGGTGGTGGGCATTGTATGGGTGTGTGTTACATTACATTCACTAATAGGAGTGAGAAAAACATTACGGGGTGGTGCGCATTGTATGGGTGTTTGTTACATTACATTCACTAGTAGGAGTGAGAAAAACATCACGGGGTGGTGCGCATTGTATGGGTGTGTGTTACATTACATTCACTAGTAGGAGTGAGAAAAACATCACGGGGTGGTTCGCATTGTATGCGTGTGTGTTACATTACATTCACTACTAGGAGTGAGAAAAACATCACGGGGTGGTGCGCATTGAATGGGTGTGTGTTACATTACATTCACTAGTAGGAGTGAGAAAAACATCACGGGGTGGTGCGCATTTTATGGGTGTGTGTTACATTACATTCACTAATAGGAGTGAGAAAAACATCACGGGGTGGTGTGAATCGGAGGGTCTGAATTAGGATCGGCAGTGAGTGGCAATGTAGCATGGAGAAAAGCACCGCGGGGTGGACAGCATGGGGAGGTCAGGGAACATGCAGTGGCAATGTAGGATAGGTTTCTGAAAAACATCGAGGGGTGGTGCGCATTGTATTGGTGTGTGTTACATTACATTCACTAGTAGGAGTGAGAAAAACTTCACGGGGTGGTGTGAATCGGAGGGTCTGAATTAGGATAGGCAGTGAGTGGCAATGTAGGATGCAGAAAAGCACCTCAGGGTGGTAAGCATGTGGAGATCAGGAAACATGCAGTGGCAATGTTGGATAGGTTTGTGAAAAACATCGCGGGGTGGTGCGCATTGTATGGGTGTGTGTTACATTACATTCACTAGTAGGAGTGAGAAAAACATCACGGGGTGGTGTGAATCGGAGTGTCTGAATTAGGATAGGCAGTGAGTGGCAATGTAGGATGGAGAAAAGCACCGCAGTGTGGTCAACATGGGGAGGTCAGGGAACATGCAGGGGCAATGTCGGATAGGTTTCTGAAAAACATCGAGGGGTGGTACGCATTGTATGGGTGTGTGTTACGTTACATTCACTAGTAGGAGTGAGAAAAACATCACGGGGTGGTGCGTATTTTATGGGTGTGTGTTACATTACATTCACTAGTAGGAGTGAGAAAAACATCACGGGGTGGTGTGAATCGGAGGGTCTGAATTAGGATAGGCAGTGAGTGGCAATGTAGCATGGAGAAAAGCACCGCGGGGTGGTCAGCATGCGGAGGTCAGGTAACATGCAGTGGCAATGTAGGATAGGTTTCTGAAAAACATCGCGGGGTGGTGCGCATTGTATAGGTGTGTGTTACATTTCATTCACTAGTAGGAGTGAGAAAAACATCACGGGGTGGTGTGAATCGGAGGGTGTGAATTCGGAAAAGCAGTGAGTGGCAATTTAGGATGCAGAAAAGCACCGCGGGGTGGTCAGCATGGGGAGGTCAGGGAACATGCACTGGCAATGTAGGATAGGTTTCTGAAAAACATTGCGTGGTGGTGCGCATTGTATAGGTGTGTGTTACATTACATTCACTAGTAGGAGTGAGAAAAACAACACAGGGTGGTGTGGATCGGAGGGTCTGAATTAGGATAGGCAGTGAGTGGCAATGTAGGATGGAGAAAAGCACAGCGGGGTGGTCAGCATGGGGAGGTCAGGTAACATGCAATGGCAATGTAGGATAGGTTTCTGAAAAACATCGCGGAGTGGTGCGCGTTGTATGGGTGTGTGTTACATTACATTCACTAGTAGGAGTGAGAAAAACATCACGGGGTCGTGCACATTGTATGGGTGTGTGTTACATTACATTCACTAGTAGGAGTGAGAAAAACATCATGGGTGGAGTGAATCGGAGGGTCTGAATTAGGATAGGCAGTGAGTGGCAATGTAAGATGGAGAAAAGCACCGCGGGGTGGTCAGCATGGGGAGGTCAGGGAACATGCAGTGGCAATGTAGGATAGTTTTCTGAAAAACATCACCGGGTGGTGCGCATTGTATGGGTGTGTTTTACATTACATTCACTAGTAGGAGTGAGAAAAACATCACGGGGTGGTGTGAATCGGAGGGTTTGAATTAGGATAGGCATTGAGTGGCAATGTAGGATGGAGAAAAGCACCGCGGGGTGGTCAGCATGGGGAGGTCAGGGAACATGCAGTGGCAATGTAGGATAGGTTTCTGAAAAACATAGCGGGGTGGTGCGCATTGTATGGGTGTGTGTTACATTACATTCACTAGTAAGAGTGAGAAAAACATCACGGGGTGGTGCGCATTGTATGGGTGTGTGTTACATTACATTCACTAGTAGGAGTGAGAAAAACATCACGGGGTGGTGCGCATTGTATGGGTGTGTGTTACATTACATTCACTAGTAGGAGTGAGAACAACATCACGGGGTGGTGCGCATCGTATGGGTGTGTGTTACATTACATTCACTAGTAGGAGTGAGAAAAACATCACGGGGTGGTGTGAATCGGAGGGTCTGAATTAGGATAGGCAGTGAGTGGCAATGTAGGATGGAGAAAAGCAGCGCGGGGTGGTCAGCCTGGGGAGGTCAGGGAACATGCAGTGGCAATGTAGGATAGGTTTCTGAAAAACATCGCGGGGTGGTGCGCATTGTATGGTTGTGTGTTACATTACATTCACTAGTAGCAGTCAGAAAAACATCACCGGGTGGTGAGCATTGTATGGGTGTGTTTTACATTACATTCACTAGTAGGAGTGAGAAAAACATCATGGGGTGGTGTGAATCGGAGGGTCTGAATTAGGATAGTCAGTGAGTGGCAATGTAGGATGGAGAAAAGCACGGCGGGGTGGTCAGCATGGGGAGATCAGGGAACATGCAGTGGCAATGTAGGATAGGTTTCTGAAAAACATCGCGGGGTGGTGCGCATTGTATGGGTGTGTGTTACATTACATTCACTAGTAGGAGTGAGAAAAACATCAGGGGGTGGTGCGCATTGTATGGGTGTGTGTTACATGACATTCACAAATAGGAGTGAGAAAAACATCACGGGGTGGTGCGCATTGTATGGGTGTGTGTTACATTACATTCACTA
This sequence comes from Cavia porcellus, assembly GCF_034190915.1. Lineage (NCBI taxonomy): Eukaryota > Metazoa > Chordata > Mammalia > Rodentia > Caviidae > Cavia > Cavia porcellus. The sequence goes on from NW_026947555.1 coordinate 235,913, forward strand.
GTAGGAGTGAGAAAAACATCACGGGGTGGTGTGAATCGGAGGGTCTGAATTAGGATACGCAGTGAGTGGCATTGTAGGATGGAGAAAAGCACGGCGGGATTGTCAGCATGGGGAGGTCAGGGAACATGCACTGGCAATGTAGGATAGGTTTCTGAAAAACATCGCGGTGTGGTGCGCATTGTATGGGGGTGTGTTACATTACATTCACTAGTAGGAGTGATAAAAACATCACGGGGTGGTGCGCATTGTATGGGTGTGTGTTACATTACATTCACTAGTAGGAGTGAGAAAAACATCACAGGGTGGTGTGAATCGGAGGGTCTGAATTAAGATAGGCTGTGAGTGGCAATGTAGGATGGAGAAAAGCACCGCGGGGTGGTCAGCATGGGGAGGTCAGGGAACATGAAGTGGCAATGTAGGATAGGTTTCTGAAAAACATCGCCCGGTGGTGCGCATTTTATGGGTGTGTGTTACATTACATTCACTAGTAGGAGTGAGAAAAACATCACGGGGTGGTGTGAATCGGAGGGTCTGAATTAGGATAGGCAGTGAGTGGCAATGTAGTATGGAGAAAAGCACCGCGGGGAGGTCAGCATGGGGAGGTCAGGGAACATGCAGTGGCAATGTAGGATAGATTTATGAAAAACATCGCGGGGTGGTGCGCATTGTATGGGTGTGTGTTACATTACATTCACTAGTAGGAGTGAGAAAAACATCACGGGGTGGTGCGCATTGTATGGGTGTGTGTTACATTACATTCACTAGAAGGAGTGAGAAAAACATCAGGGGGTGGTGCGCATTGTATGGGTGTGTGTTACATTACATTCACAAATAGGAGTGAGAAAAACATCACGGGGTGGTGCGCATTGTATGGGTGTGTGTTACATTACATTCACTAGTAGGAGTGAGAAAAACATCACGGGGTGGTGCGCATTGTATGGGTGTGTGTTACATTACATTCACTAGTAGGAGTGAGAAAAACATCACGGGGTGGTGTGAATCGGAGTGTCTGAATTAAGATAGGCAGTGAGTGGCAATGTAGGATGGAGAAAAGCACCGCGGGGTGGTCAGCATGGGGAGGTCAGGAAACATGCAGTGGCAATGTAGGATAGGTTTCTGAAAAACATCGCGGGGTGGTGCGCATTGTAAGGGTGTGTGTTACATTACATTCACTAGTAGGAGTGAGAAAAACATCACGGAGTGGTGTGAATCGGAGGGTCTGAATTAGGATACGCAGTGAGTGGCATTGTAGGATGGAGAAAAGCACGGCGGGATTGTCAGCATGGGGAGGTCAGGGAACATGCAGTGGCAATGTAGGATAGGTTTCTGAAAAACATCGCGGTGTGGTGCGCATTGTATGGGGGTGTGTTACATTACATTCACTAGTAGGAGTGATAAAAACATCACGGGGTGGTGCGCATTGTATGGGTGTGTGTTACATTACATTCACTAGTAGGAGTGAGAAAAACATCACAGGGTGGTGTGAATCGGAGGGTCTGAATTAAGATAGGCTGTGAGTGGCAATGCAGGATGGAGAAAAGCACCGCGGGGTGGTCAGCATGGGGAGGTCAGGGAACATGAAGTGGCAATGTAGGATAGGTTTCTGAAAAACATCGCCCGGTGGTGTGAATTTTATGGGTGTGTGTTACATTACATTCACTAGTAGGAGTGAGAAAAACATCACGGGGTGGTGTGAATCGGAGGGTCTGAATTAGGATAGGCAGTGAGTGGCAATGTAAGATGGAGAAAAGCACCGCGGGGTGGTCAGCATGGGGAGGTCAGGGAACATGCAGTGGCAATATTGGATAGGTTTCTGAAAAACATCGCGGGGTGGTTTGCATTGTATGGGTGTGTGTTACATTACATTCACTAGTAGGAGCGAGAAAAACATCACGGGGTGGTGTGAATCGGAGGGTCTGAATTAGGATAGGCAGTGAGTGGCAATGTAGGATGGAGAAAAGCACCGCGGGGAGGTCAGCATGGGGAGGTCAGGGAACATGCAGTGGCAATGTAGGATAGGTTTATGAAAAACATCGCGGGGTCGTGCGCATTGTATTTGTGTGTGTTACATTACATTCACTAGTAGGAGTGAGAAAAACATCAGGGGGTGGTGGGCATTGTATGGGTGTGTGTTACATTACATTCACTAATAGGAGTGAGAAAAACATTACGGGGTGGTGCGCATTGTATGGGTGTTTGTTACATTACATTCACTAGTAGGAGTGAGAAAAACATCACGGGGTGGTGCGCATTGTATGGGTGTGTGTTACATTACATTCACTAGTAGGAGTGAGAAAAACATCACGGGGTGGTTCGCATTGTATGCGTGTGTGTTACATTACATTCACTACTAGGAGTGAGAAAAACATCACGGGGTGGTGCGCATTGAATGGGTGTGTGTTACATTACATTCACTAGTAGGAGTGAGAAAAACATCACGGGGTGGTGCGCATTTTATGGGTGTGTGTTACATTACATTCACTAATAGGAGTGAGAAAAACATCACGGGGTGGTGTGAATCGGAGGGTCTGAATTAGGATCGGCAGTGAGTGGCAATGTAGCATGGAGAAAAGCACCGCGGGGTGGACAGCATGGGGAGGTCAGGGAACATGCAGTGGCAATGTAGGATAGGTTTCTGAAAAACATCGAGGGGTGGTGCGCATTGTATTGGTGTGTGTTACATTACATTCACTAGTAGGAGTGAGAAAAACTTCACGGGGTGGTGTGAATCGGAGGGTCTGAATTAGGATAGGCAGTGAGTGGCAATGTAGGATGCAGAAAAGCACCTCAGGGTGGTCAGCATGTGGAGATCAGGAAACATGCAGTGGCAATGTTGGATAGGTTTGTGAAAAACATCGCGGGGTGGTGCGCATTGTATGGGTGTGTGTTACATTACATTCACTAGTAGGAGTGAGAAAAACATCACGGGGTGGTGTGAATCGGAGTGTCTGAATTAGGATAGGCAGTGAGTGGCAATGTAGGATGGAGAAAAGCACCGCAGTGTGGTCAACATGGGGAGGTCAGGGAACATGCAGGGGCAATGTCGGATAGGTTTCTGAAAAACATCGAGGGGTGGTACGCATTGTATGGGTGTGTGTTACGTTACATTCACTAGTAGGAGTGAGAAAAACATCACGGGGTGGTGCGCATTGTATGGGTGTGTGTTACATTACATTCACTAGTAGGAGTGAGAAAAACATCACAGGGTGGTGTGAATCGGAGGTTCTGAATTAGGATAGGCATTGAGTGGCCATGTAGGATGGAGAAAAGCACCGCGGGGTGGTCAGCATGGGGAGATCAGGGAACATGCAGTGGCAATGTAGGATAGGTTTCTGAAAAACATCGCGGGGTGGTGCGCATTGTATAGGTGTGTGTTACATTTCATTCACTAGTAGGAGTGAGAAAAACATCACGGGGTGGTGTGAATCGGAGGGTGTGAATTCGGAAAAGCAGTGAGTGGCAATTTAGGATGCAGAAAAGCACCGCGGGGTGGTCAGCATGGGGAGGTCAGGTAACATGCAATGGCAATGTAGGATAGGTTTCTGAAAAACATCGCGGAGTGGTGTGCATTGTATGGGTGTGTGTTACATTACATTCACTAGTAGGAGTGAGAAAAACATCACGGGGTGGTGCGCATTGTATGGGTGTGTGTTACATTACATTCACTAGTAGGAGAGAGAAAAACATCACGGGGTGGTGCGCATCGTATGGGTGTGTGTTACATTACATTCACTAGTAGGAGTGAGAAAAACATCACGGGGTGGTGCGCATCGTATGCGTGTGTGTTACATTACATTCACTTGTAGGAGTGAGAAAAACATCACGTGGTGGTGCGCATTGTATGGGTGTGTGTTACATTACATTCACTAGTAGGAGTGAGAAAAACATCACGTTGTGGTGTGAATCGGAGGGTCTGAATTAAGATAGTGAGTGGCAATATAGGATGGAGAAAAGCACGGCGGGGTGGTCAGCATGGGGAGATCAGGGAACATGCAGTGGCAATGTAGGATAGGTTTCTGAAAAACATCGCGGGGTGGTGCGCATTGTATGGGTGTGTGTTACATTACATTCACTAGTAGGAGTGAGAAAAATATCACGGGGTGGTGCGCATTGTATGGGTGTGTGTTACATTACATTCACAAGTAGGAGTGAGAAAAACATCACGGGGTGGTGCGCATTGAATGGGTGTGTGTTACATTACATTCACTAGTAGGAGTGAGAAAAACATCACGGGGTGGTGCGCATTGTATGGGTGTGTGTTACATTCCATTCACTAGTAGGAGTGAGAAAAACATCACGGGGTGGTGTGAATCTGAGTGTCTGAATTAAGATAGGCAGTGAGTGGCAATGTAGGATGGAGAAAAGCACCACGGGGTGGTCAGCATGGGGAGGTCAGGAAACATGCAGTGGCAATGTAGGATAGGTTTCTGAAAAACATCGCGGGGTGGTGCGCATTGTAAGGGTGTGTGTTACATTACATTCACTAGTAGGAGTGATAAAAACATCACGGGGTGGTGCGCATTGTAAGGGTGTGTGTTACATTACATTCACTAGTAGGAGTGAGAAAAACATCACGGGGTGGTGCGCATTGTATGGGTGTGTGTTACATTACATTCACTAGTAGGAGTGAGAAAAACATCACGGGGTGGTGCACATTGTATGGGTGTGTGTTACATTCCATTCACTAGTAGGAGTGAGATAAACATCACGGGGTGGTGCGCATTGTATAGGTGTGTGTTACATTACATTCCCTAGTAGGAGTGAGAAAAATATCACGGGGTGGTGTGCATTGTATGGGTGTGCGTTACATTACATTCACTAGTAGGAGTGAGAAAAACATCACGGGGTGGTGCGCATAGTATGCGTGTGTGTTACATTACATTCACTTGTAGGAGTGAGAAAAACATCACGGGGTGGTGCACATTGTATGGGTGTGTGTTACATTACATTCACTACTAGGAGTGAGAAAAACATCACGGGGTGGTGTGAATCTGAGTGTCTGAATTAAGATAGGCAGTGAGTGGCAATGTAGGATGGAGAAAAGCACCACGGGGTGGTCAGCATGGGGAGGTCAGGAAACATGCAGTGGCAATGTAGGATAGGTTTCTGAAAAACATCGCGGGGTGGTGCGCATTGTAAGGGTGTGTGTTACATTACATTCACTAGTAGGAGTGATAAAAACATCACGGGGTGGTGCGCATTGTATGGGTGTGTGTTACATTACATTCACTAGTAGGAGTGAGAAAAACATCACGGGGTGGTGCGCATTGTATGGGTGTGTGTTACATTACATTCACTAGAAGGAGTGAGAAAAACATCAGGGGGTGGTGCGCATTGTATGGGTGTGTGTTATATTACATTCACAAATAGGAGTGAGAAAAACATCACAGGGTGGTGCGCATTGTATTGGTGTGTGTTACATTACATTCACTAGTAGGAGTGAGAAAAACATCACGGGGTGGTGTGAATCGGAGTGTCTGAATTAAGATAGGCAGTGAGTGGCAATGTAGGATGGAGAAAAGCACCGCGGGGTGGTCAGCATGGGGAGGTCAGGAAACATGCAGGGGCAATGTAGGATAGGTTTCTGAAAAACATCGCGGGGTGTTGCGCATTGTAAGGGTGTGTGTTACATTACATTCACTAGTAGGAGTGAGAAAAACATCACGGGGTGGTGTGAATCGGAGGGTCTGAATTAGGATACGCAGTGAGTGGCATTGTAGGATGGAGAAAAGCACGGCGGGATTGTCAGCATGGGGAGGTCAGGGAACATGCAGTGGCAATGTAGGATAGGTTTCTGAAAAACATCGCGGTGTGGTGCGCATTGTATGGGGGTGTGTTACATTACATTCACTAGTAGGAGTGATAAAAACATCACGGGGTGGTGCGCATTGTATGGGTGTTTGTTACATTACATTCACTAGTAGGAGTGAGAAAAACATCACGGGGTGGTGCGCATTGTATGGGTGTGTGTTACATTACATTCACTAGTAGGAGTGAGAAAAACATCACGGGGTGGTGTGAATCGGAGGGTCTGAATTAGGATAGGCAGTGAGTGGCATTGTAGTATGGAGAAAAGCACCGCGGGGAAGTCTGCATGGGGAGGTCAGGGAACATGCAGTGGCAATGTAGGATAGGTTTATGAAAAACATCGCGGGGTGGTGCGCATTGTATGGGTGTGTGTTACATTACATTCACTAGTAGGAGTGAGAAAAACATCACGGGGTGGTGCGCATTGTATGGGTGTGTGTTACATTACATTCACTAGAAGGAGTGAGAAAAACATCAGGGGGTGGTGCGCATTGTATGGGTGTGTGTTACATTACATTCAGTAGTAGGAGTGAGAAAAACATCACGGGGTGGTGTGAATCGGAGGGTCTGAATTAAGATAGGCTGTGAGTGGCAATGTAGGATGGAGAAAAGCACCGCGGGGTGGTCAGCATGGGGAGGTAAGGGAACATGAAGTGGCAATGTAGGATAGGTTTCTGAAAAACATGGCCCGGTGGTGCGCATTTTATGGGTGTGTGTTACATTACATTCACTAGTAGGAGTGAGAAAAAAATCACGGGGTGGTGTGAATCGGAGGGTCTGAATTAGGATAGGCAGTGAGTGGCAATGTAAGATGGAGAAAAGCACCACGGGATGGTCAGCATGGGGAGGTCAGGGAACATGCAGTGGCAATATTGGATAGGTTTCTGAAAAACATCGCGGGGTGGTTTGCATTGTATGGGTGTGTGTTACATTACATTCACTAGTAGGAGTGAGAAAAACATCACGGGGTGGTGTGAATCGGAGGGTCTGAATTAGGATAGGCAGTGAGTGGCAATGTAGGATGGAGAAAAGCACCGCGGGGAGGTCAGCATGTGGAGGTCAGGAAACATGCAGTGGCAATGTAGGATAGGTTTATGAAAAACATCGCGGGGTCGTGCACATTGTATTTGTGTGTGTTACATTACATTCACTAGTAGGAGTGAGAAAAACATCAGGGGGTGGTGCGCATTGTATGGGTGTGTGTTACATTACATTCACTAATAGGAGTGAGAAAAACATCACGGGGTGGTGCGCATTGTATGGGTGTTTGTTACATTACATTCACTAGTAGGAGTGAGAAAAACATCACGGGGTGGTGCGCATTGTATGGGTGTGTGTTACATTACATTCACTAGTAGGAGTGAGAAAAACATCACGGGGTGGTTCGCATTGTATGCGTGTGTGTTACATTACATTCACTACTAGGAGTGAGAAAAACATCACGGGGTGGTGCGCATTGAATGGGTGTGTGTTACATTACATTCACTAGTAGGAGTGAGAAAAACATCACGGGGTGGTGCGTATTTTATGGGTGTGTGTTACATTACATTCACTAGTAGGAGTGAGAAAAACATCACGGGGTGGTGTGAATCGGAGGGTCTGAATTAGGATAGGCAGTGAGTGGCAATGTAGTATGGAGAAAAGCACCGCGGGGAGGTCAGCATGGGGAGGTCAGGGAACATGCAGTGGCAATGTAGGATAGATTTATGAAAAACATCGCGGGGTGGTGCGCATTGTATGGGTGTGTGTTACATTACATTCACTAGTATGAGTGAGAAAAACATCACGGGGTGGTGCGCATTGTATGGGTGTGTGTTACATTACATTCACTAGAAGGAGTGAGAAAAACATCAGGGGGTGGTGCGCATTGTATGGGTGTGTGTTACATTACATTCACAAATAGGAGTGAGAAAAACATCACGGGGTGGTGCGCATTGTATGGGTGTGTGTTACATTACATTCACTAGTAGGAGTGAGAAAAACATCACGGGGTGGTGCGCATTGTATGGGTGTGTGTTACATTACATTCACTAGTAGGAGTGAGAAAAACATCACGGGGTGGTGTGAATCGGAGTGTCTGAATTAAGATAGGCAGTGAGTGGCAATGTAGGATGGAGAAAAGCACCGCGGGGTGGTCAGCATGGGGAGGTCAGGAAACATGCTAGTGGCAATGTAGGATAGGTTTCTGAAAAACATCGCGGGGTGGTGCGCATTGTAAGGGTGTGTGTTACATTACATTCACTAGTAGGAGTGAGAAAAACATCACGGAGTGGTGTGAATCGGAGGGTCTGAATTAGGATACGCAGTGAGTGGCATTGTAGGATGGAGAAAAGCACGGCGGGATTGTCAGCATGGGGAGGTCAGGGAACATGCAGTGGCAATGTAGGATAGGTTTCTGAAAAACATCGCGGTGTGGTGCGCATTGTATGGGGGTGTGTTACATTACATTCACTAGTAGGAGTGATAAAAACATCACGGGGTGGTGCGCATTGTATGGGTGTGTGTTACATTACATTCACTAGTAGGAGTGAGAAAAACATCACAGGGTGGTGTGAATCGGAGGGTCTGAATTAAGATAGGCTGTGAGTGGCAATGCAGGATGGAGAAAAGCACCGCGGGGTGGTCAGCATGGGGAGGTCAGGGAACATGAAGTGGCAATGTAGGATAGGTTTCTGAAAAACATCGCCCGGTGGTGCGCATTTTATGGGTGTGTGTTACATTACATTCACTAGTAGGAGTGAGAAAAACATCACGGGGTGGTGTGAATCGGAGGGTCTGAATTAGGATAGGCAGTGAGTGGCAATGTAAGATGGAGAAAAGCACCGCGGGGTGGTCAGCATGGGGAGGTCAGGGAACATGCAGTGGCAATATTGGATAGGTTTCTGAAAAACATCGCGGGGTGGTTTGCATTGTATGGGTGTGTGTTACATTACATTCACTAGTAGGAGTGAGAAAAACATCACGGGGTGGTGTGAATCGGAGGGTCTGAATTAGGATAGGCAGTGAGTGGCAATGTAGGATGGAGAAAAGCACCGCGGGGAGGTCAGCATGGGGAGGTCAGGGAACATGCAGTGGCAATGTAGGATAGGTTTATGAAAAACATCGCGGGGTCGTGCGCATTGTATTTGTGTGTGTTACATTACATTCACTAGTAGGAGTGAGAAAAACATCAGGGGGTGGTGGGCATTGTATGGGTGTGTGTTACATTACATTCACTAATAGGAGTGAGAAAAACATTACGGGGTGGTGCGCATTGTATGGGTGTTTGTTACATTACATTCACTAGTAGGAGTGAGAAAAACATCACGGGGTGGTGCGCATTGTATGGGTGTGTGTTACATTACATTCACTAGTAGGAGTGAGAAAAACATCACGGGGTGGTTCGCATTGTATGCGTGTGTGTTACATTACATTCACTACTAGGAGTGAGAAAAACATCACGGGGTGGTGCGCATTGAATGGGTGTGTGTTACATTACATTCACTAGTAGGAGTGAGAAAAACATCACGGGGTGGTGCGCATTTTATGGGTGTGTGTTACATTACATTCACAAATAGGAGTGAGAAAAACATCACGGGGTGGTGTGAATCGGAGGGTCTGAATTAGGATCGGCAGTGAGTGGCAATGTAGCATGGAGAAAAGCACCGCGGGGTGGACAGCATGGGGAGGTCAGGGAACCTGCAGTGGCAATGTAGGATAGGTTTCTGAAAAACATCGAGGGGTGGTGCGCATTGTATTGGTGTGTGTTACATTACATTCACTAGTAGGAGTGAGAAATACTTCACGGGGTGGTGTGAATCGGAGGGTCTGAATTAGGATAGGCAGTGAGTGGCAATGTAGGATGCAGAAAAGCACCTCAGGGTGGTCAGCATGTGGAGATCAGGAAACATGCAGTGGCAATGTTGGATAGGTTTGTGAAAAACATCGCGGGGTGGTGCGCATTGTATGGGTGTGTGTTACATTACATTCACTAGTAGGAGTGAGAAAAACATCACGGGGTGGTGTGAATCGGAGTGTCTGAATTAGGATAGGCAGTGAGTGGCAATGTAGGATGGAGAAAAGCATCGCAGTGTGGTCAACATGGGGAGGTCAGGGAACATGCAGGGGCAATGTCGGATAGGTTTCTGAAAAACATCGAGGGGTGGTACGCATTGTATGGGTGTGTGTTACGTTACATTCACTAGTAGGAGTGAGAAAAACATCACGGGGTGGTGCGCATTGTATGGGTGTGTGTTACATTACATTCACTAGTAGGAGTGAGAAAAACATCACAGGGTGGTGTGAATCGGAGGTTCTGAATTAGGATAGGCATTGAGTGGCCATGTAGGATGGAGAAAAGCACCGCGGGGTGGTCAGCATGGGGAGATCAGGGAACATGCAGTGGCAATGTAGGATAGGTTTCTGAAAAACATCGCGGGGTGGTGCGCATTGTATAGGTGTGTGTTACATTTCATTCACTAGTAGGAGTGAGAAAAACATCACGGGGTGGTGTGAATCTGAGGGTGTGAATTCGGAAAAGCAGTGAGTGGCAATTTAGGATGCAGAAAAGCACCGCGGGGTGGTCAGCATGGGGAGGTCAGGGAACATGCACTGGCAATGTAGGATAGGTTTCTGAAAAACATCGCGTGGCGGTGCGCATTGTATAGGTGTGTGTTACATTACATTCACTAGTAGGAGTGAGAAAAACATCACGGGGTGGTGTGGATCGGAGTGTCTGAATTAGGATAGGCAGTGAGAGGCAATGTAGGATGGAGAAAAGCACAGCGGGGTGGTCAGCATGGGGAGGTCAGGTAACATGCAATGGCAATGTAGGATAGGTTTCTGAAAAACATCGCGGAGTGGTGTGCATTGTATGGGTGTGTGTTACATTACATTCACTAGTAGGAGTGAGAAAAACATCACGGGGTGGTGCGCATTGTATGGGTGTGTGTTACATTACATTCACTAGTAGGAGTGAGAAAAACATCACGGGGTGGTGCGCATCGTATGGGTGTGTGTTACATTACATTCACTAGTAGGAGTGAGAAAAACATCACGGGGTGGTGCGCATCGTATGCGTGTGTGTTACATTACATTCACTTGTAGGAGTGAGAAAAACATCACGTGGTGGTGCGCATTGTATGGGTGTGTGTTACATTACATTCACTAGTAGGAGTGAGAAAAACATCACGGGGTGGTGTGAATCGGAGGGTCTGAATTAAGATAGTGAGTGGCAATATAGGATGGAGAAAAGCACGGCGGGGTGGTCAGCATGGGGAGATCAGGGAACATGCAGTGGCAATGTAGGATAGGTTTCTGAAAAACATCGCGGGGTGGTGCGCATTGTATGGGTGTGTGTTACATTACATTCACTAGTAGGAGTGAGAAAAATATCACGGGGTGGTGCGCATTGTATGGGTGTGTGTTACATTACATTCACAAGTAGGAGTGAGAAAAACATCACGGGGTGGTGCGCATTGAATGGGTGTGTGTTACATTACATTCACTAGTAGGAGTGAGAAAAACATCACGGGGTGGTGCGCATTGTATGGGTGTGTGTTACATTCCATTCACTAGTAGGAGTGAGAAAAACATCACGGGGTGGTGTGAATCTGAGTGTCTGAATTAAGATAGGCAGTGAGTGGCAATGTAGGATGGAGAAAAGCACCACGGGGTGGTCAGCATGGGGAGGTCAGGAAACATGCAGTGGCAATGTAGGATAGGTTTCTGAAAAACATCGCGGGGTGGTGCGCATTGTAAGGGTGTGTGTTACATTACATTCACTAGTAGGAGTGATAAAAACATCACGGGGTGGTGCGCATTGTATGGGTGTGTGTTACATTACATTCACTAGTAGGAGTGAGAAAAACATCACGGGGTGGTGCGCATTGTATGGGTGTGTGTTACATTACATTCACTAGTAGGAGTGAGAAAAACATCACGGGGTGGTGCACATTGTATGGGTGTGTGTTACATTCCATTCACTAGTAGGAGTGAGATAAACATCACGGGGTGGTGCGCATTGTATAGGTGTGTGTTACATTACATTCCCTAGTAGGAGTGAGAAAAATATCACGGGGTGGTGTGCATTGTATGGGTGTGCGTTACATTACATTCACTAGTAGGAGTGAGAAAAACATCACGGGGTGGTGCGCATAGTATGCGTGTGTGTTACATTACATTCACTTGTAGGAGTGAGAAAAACATCACGGGGTGGTGCATATTGTATGGGTGTGTGTTACATTACATTCACTACTAGGAGTGAGAAAAACATCACGGGGTGGTGTGAATCGGAGGGTCTGAATTAGGATAGGCAGTGAGTGGCAATGTAGGATGGAGAAAAGCACCGAAGGGTGGTCAGAATGTGGAGGTCAGGGAACATGCAGTGGCAATGAAGGATAGGTTTCTGAAAAACATCGCGGGGTGGTGCGCATTGTATGGGTGTGTGTTACATTACATTCACTAGTAGCAGTGAGAAAAAAATCACGGGGTGGTGTCAATCGGAGTGTATGAATTAGGATAGGCATCGAGTTGCAATGTAGGATGGAGAAAAGCACCGCGGGTTGTCAGCATGGGGAGGTCAGGGAACATGCAGTGGCAATATTGCATAGGATTCTGAAAAACATCGCGGGGTGGTGCGCATTGTATGGGTGTGTGTTACGTTATATTCACTAGTAGGAGTGAGAAAAACATCACGGGGTGGTGAGAATCTGAGGGTCTGAATTAGGATAGGCAGTGAGTGGCAATGTAGGATGGAGAAAAGCACCGCGGTTAGGTCAGTATGGGGAGGTCAGGGAACATGCAGTGGCAAGGTAGGATAGGTTTCTGAAAAACATCGCGGGGTGGTGCGCATTGTATGGGTGTGTGTTACATTACATTCACTACTAGGAGTGAGAAAAACATCAAGGGGTGGTGCGCATTGTATGGGTGTGTGTTACATTACATTCACTATAGGAGTGAGAAAAACATCACGGGGTGGTGCGCATTGTACGGGTGTGTGTTACATTTCATTCACTAGTAGGAGTGAGAAAAACATCACGGGGTGGTGCGCATTGTATGCGTGTGTGTTACTTACATTCACTAGTAGGAGTGAGAAAAACATCACGGGGTGGTGCGCATTGTATGGGTGTGTGTTACATTACATTCACTAGCAGGAGTGAGAAAAACATCACGGAGTGGTGCGCATTGTATGTGTGTGTGTTACATTACATTCACTAGTAGGAGTGAGAAAACATCACGGGGTGGTGTGAATGGGAGCGTCTGAATTAGGATAGGCAGTGAGTGGCAATGTAGGATGGAGAAAAGCACCGCGGGGTGGTCAGCATGGGGAGGTCAGGGAACATGCAGTGGCCATGTAGGATAGGTTTCTGAAAAACATCGCGGGGTGGAGCGCATTGTATGGGTGTGTGTTACATTACATTCACTAGTAGGATTGAGAAAAACATCATGAGCTGGTGCGCATTGTATGGGTGTGTGTTACATTACATTCACTATAGGAGTGAGAAAAACATCACGGGTGGTGCGCATTGTATGGGTTTGTGTTACATTACGTTCACTAGTAGGTGTGAGAAAAATATCATGGTGTGGTGTGAATCGGAGATTCTGAATTAGGATAGGCAGTGAGTGGAAATGTAGGATGGAGAAAAGCACCGCAGGGTGGTCAGCATGTGGATGTCAGGGAACATGCAGTGGCAATGTAGGATAGGTTTCTGAAAAAAATCGCGGGGTGGTGCGCGTTGTATGGGTGTGTTTTACATTACATTCACAAATACGAGTGAGAAACACATCACGGGGTGGTGTGAATCGGAGGGTCTGAATTAGGATAGGCAGTGAGTGGCAATGTAGGATGGAGAAAAGCACCGCGGGGTGGTCAGCATGGGGAGGTCATGGAACATGCAGTGGCAATGTAGGATAGGATTCTGAAAAACATCGCGGGGTGGTGCGCATTGTATGGGTGTGTGTTACATTACATTCACTAGTAGCAGTGAGAAAAACATCACGGGGTGGTGCGCATTGTATGGGTGTGTGTTACATTACATTCACTAGTAGGAGTGTGAAAAACATCACGGGGTGGTGTGAATCGGAGGGTCTGAATTAGGATAGGCAGTGAGTGGCAATGTAGGATGGAGAAAAGCACCGCGGGGTGGTCAGCATGGGGAGGTCAGGGAACATGCAGTGGCAATGTAGGATAGGATTCTGAAAAACATCGCGGGGTGGTGTGCATTGTATGGGTGTGTGTTACATTACATTCACTAGTAGCAGTGAGAAAAAAATCACGGGGTGGTGTGAATCGGAGGGTATGAATTAGGATAGGCAGTGAGTTGCAATGTAGGATGGAGAAAAGCACCGCGGGGTGGTCAGCATGGGGAGGTCAGGGAACATGCAGTGGCAATATTGCAAAGGATTCTGAAAAACATCGCGGGGTGGTGCGCATTGTATGGGTGTGTGTTACGTTATATTCACTAGTAGGAGTGAGAAAAACATCACGGGGTGGTGTGAATCGGAGGGTCTGAATTAGGATAGGCAGTGAGTGGCAATGTAGGATGGAGAAAAGCACCGCGGTTAGGTCAGTATGGGGAGGTCAGGGAACATGCAGTGGCAAGGTAGGATAGGTTTCTGAAAAACATCGCGGGGTGGTGCGCATTGTATGGGTGTGTGTTACATTACATTCACTACTAGGAGTGAGAAAATCATCACGGGGTGGTGCGCATTGTACGGGTGTGTGTTACATTACATTCACTAGTAGGAGTGAGAAAAACATCACGGGGTGGTGCGCATTGTATGGGTGTGTGTTACATTCCATTCACTAGTAGGAGTGAGATAAACATCACGGGGTGGTGCGCATTGTATAGGTGTGTGTTACATTACATTCCCTAGTAGGAGTGAGAAAAATATCACGGGGTGGTGAGCATTATATGGGTGTGCGTTACATTACATTCACTAGTAGGAGTGAGAAAAACATCACGGGGTGGTGCGCATAGTATGCGAGTGTGTTACATTACATTCACTTGTAGGAGTGAGAAAAACATCACGGGGTGGTGCGCATTGTATGGGTGTGTGTTACATTACATTCACTAGTAGGAGTGAGAAAAACATCACGGAGTGGTGTGAATTGGAAGGTCTGAATTAGGATAGGCAGAGAGTGGCAATGTAAGATGGAGAAAAGCACCGCGGGGTGATCAGCATGGGGCGGTCAGGGAACATGCAGTGGCAATGTAGGATAGGTTTCTGAAAAACATCGTGGGATGGTGGGCATTGTATGGGTGTGTGTTACATTACATTCACTAGTAGGAGTTAGAAAAACATCACGAGGTGGTGCGTATTGTAAGTGTGTGTGTTGCATTACATTCACTAGTACGAGTGAGAAAAACATCACGGGGTGGTGCGCATAGTATGCGAGTGTGTTACATTACATTCACTTGGAGTGAGGAAAACATCACGGGGTGGTGCGCATTGTATGGGTGTGTGTTACATTACATTCACTACTAGGAGTGAGAAAAACATCACGGGGTGGTGTGAATCGGAGGGTCTGAATTAGTCTAGGCAGTGAGTGGCAATGTAGGATGGAGAAAAGCACCGCGGGGTGGTCAGCATGTGGAGGTCAGGGAACATGCAGTGGCAATGTAGGATAGGTTTCTGAAAAACATCACGGGGTTTTGCGCATTGTATGGGTGTGTGTTACAATACATTCTCTAGTAGCAGTGAGAAAAAAATCACGGGGTGGTGTCAATCGGAGGGTATGAATTAGGATAGGCAGTAAGTTGCAATGTAGGATGGAGAAAAGCACCGCGGGTTGTCAGCATGGGGAGGTCAGGGAACATGCAGTGACAATATTGCATAGGATTCTGAAAAACATCGCGGGGTTGTGCGCTTTGTATGGGTGTGTGTTACATTATATTCACTAGTAGGAGTGAGAAAAACATCACGGGGTGGTGAGTATCTGAGGGTCTGAATTAGGATAGGCAGTGAGTGGCAATGTAGAATGGAGAAAAGCACCGCGGGGAGGTCAGCATGGGGAGGTCAGGTAACATGCAGTGGCAATGTAGGATAGGTTTCTGAAAAACATCGCAGTGTGGTGCGCGTTTTATTGGTGTGTGTTACATTACATTCAATAGTAGGAGTGAGAAAAACATCAAGGGGTGGTGCGCATTGTATGGGTGTGTGTTACATTACATTCACTATAGGAGTGAGAAAAACATCACGGGGTGGTGCGCATTGTACGGGTGTGTGTTACATTTCATTCACTAGTAGGAGTGAGAAAAACATCACGGGGTGGTGCGCATTGTATGCGTGTGTGTTACTTACATTCACTAGTAGGAGTGAGAAAAACATCACGGGGTGGTGCGCATTGTATGGGTGTGTGTTACATTACATTCACTAGCAGGAGTGAGAAAAACATCACGGAGTGGTGCGCATTGTATGTGTGTGTGTTACATTACATTCACTAGTAGGAGTGAGAAAAACATCACGGGGTGGTGTGAATGGGAGGGTCTGAATTAGTATAGGCAGTGAGTGGCAATGTAGGATGGAGAAAAGCACCGCGGGGTGGTCAGCATGGGGAGGTCAGGGAACATGCAGTGGCAATGTAGGATAGGTTTCTGAAAAACATCGCGGGGTGGAGCGCATTGTATGGGTGTGTGTTACATTACATTCACTAGTAGGATTGAGAAAAACATCATGAGCTGGTGCGCATTGTATGGGTGTGTGTTACATTACATTCACTATAGGAGTGAGAAAAACATCACGGGTGGTGCGCATTGTATGGGTTTGTGTTACATTACATTCACTATTAGGAGTGAGAAAAACATCACGGGCTGGAGCGCATTGTATGGGTGTGTGTTACATTACATTCACTAGTAGGAGTGAGAAAAACATCACGGGGTGGTGCGCATTGTATGGGAGTGTGTTACATTACATTCACTAGTAGGAGTGAGAAAAACATCACGGGGTGGTGTGAATCGGAGGGTCTGAATTAGGATAGGCAGTGAGTGGCAATGTAGGATGGAGAAAAGCACCGCGGGGTGGTCAGCATGGGGAGGTCAGGGAACATGCAGTGGCAATGTAGGATAGGTTTCTGAAAAACATCGCGGGGTGGTGCGCATTGTATGGGTATGTGTTACATTACATTCACTAGTAGGAGTGAGAAAAACATCACGGGGTGGTGTGAATCGGAGGGTCTGAATTAGGATAGCCAGTGAGTGGCAATGTAGGATGGAGAAAAGCAGTGCGGGGTGGTCAGCATGGGGATGTCAGGTAACATGCGGTGGCAATGTAGGATAGGTTTCTGAAAAACATCGCGGGGTGGTGCGCGTTGTATGGGTGTGTTTTACATTACATTCACCAGTAAGAGTGAGAAAAACATCAGGGGTGGTGCGCATTGTATGGGTGTGTGTTACATTACATTCACTAGTAGGAGTGAGTAAAACATCACGGGGTGGTGCGCATTGTATGGGTGTGTGTTACATTTCATTCACTAGTAGGAGTGAAAAAAACATCACGGGGTGGTGCGCATTGTATGCGTGTGTGTTACATTACATTCACTAGTAGGAGTGAGAAAAACATCACGGGGTGGTGCGCATTGTATGGGTGTGTGTTACATTTCATTCACTAGTAGGAGTGAAAAAAACATCACGGGGTGGTGCGCATTGTATGTGTGTGTGTTACATTACATTCACTAGTAGTAGTGAGAAAAACATCACGGGGTGGTGTGAATCGGAGGGTCTGAATTAGGATAGGCAGTGAGTGGCAATGTAGGATGGAGAAAAGCAGCGCGGGGTGGTCAGCATGGGGATGTCAGGTAACATGCAGTGGCAATGTAGGATAGGTTTCTGAAAAACATCGCGGGGTGGTGCGCATTGTATGGGTGTGTTTTACATTACATTCACCAGTAAGAGTGAGAAAAACATCAGGGGTGGTGCGCATTGTATGGGTGTGTGTTACATTACATTCACTAGTAGGAGTGAGAAAAACATCACGGGGTGGTGCGCATTGTATGGGTGTGTGTTACATTTCTTTCACTAGTAGGAGTGAAAAAAACATCACGGGGTGGTGCGCATTGTATGCGTGTGTGTTACATTACATTCACTAGTAGGAGTGAGAAAAACATCACGGGGTGGTGCGCATTGTATGGGTGTGTGTTACATTACATTCACTAGTAGCAGTGAGAAAAAAATCACGGGGTGGTGTGAATCGGAGGGTATGAATTAGGATAGGCAGTGAGTGGCAAGGTAGGATGGAGAAAAGCACCGCGGTGTGGTCAGCATGAGGAGGTCAGGGAACATGCAGTGGCAATGTAGGATAGTTTTCTGAAAAACATCGCGGGGTGGTGCGCATTGTATGGGTGTGTGTTACATTACATTCACTAGTAGGAGTGAGAAAAACATCACGGGGTGGTGTGAATCGGAGCATCTGAATTAGGATAGGCAGTGAGTGGCAATGTAGGATGGAGAAAAGCACCGCGGGGTGGTCAGCATGGGGTGGTCAGGGAACATGCAGTGGCAATGTAGGATAGGTTTCTGAAAAACATCGCGGGGTGGTGCGCATTGTATGGGTGTGTGTTACATTACATTCACTAGTAGGAGTGAGAAAAACATCACGGGGTGGTGTGAATCGGAGGGTCTGAATTAGGATAGGCAGTGAGTGGCAATGTAGAATGGAGAAATGCACCGCGGGGTGGTCACCATGGGGAGGTCAGGGAACATGCAGTGGCAATGTAAGATAGGTTTCGGAAAAATATCGCGGGGTGGTGCGCATTGTATGGGTGTGTGTTATATTACATTCACTAGTAGGAGTGAGAAAAACATCACGGGGTGGTGTGAATCGGAGGGTCTGAATTAGGCTAGGCAGTGAGTGGCAATATAGGATGGAGAAAAGCAGCGCGGGGTGGTCAGCATGGGGAGGTCAGGGAACATGCAGTGGCAATGTAGGATAGGATTCTGAAAAACATCGCGGGGTGGTGCGCATTGTATGGGTGTGTGTTACATTACATTCACTAGTAGGAGTGAGAAAAACATCACGGGGTGGTGCGCATTGTATGGGTGTGTGTTACATTACATTCACTAGTAGGAGTGTGAAAAACATCACGGGGTGGTGTGAATCGGAGGGTCTGAATTAGGATAGGCAGTGAGTGGCAATGTAGGATGGAGAAAAGCACCGCGGGGTGGTCAGCATGGGGAGGTCAGGGAACATGCAGTGGCAATATTGCAAAGGATTCTGAAAAACATCGCGGGGTGGTGCGCATTGTATGGGTGTGTGTTACATTATATTCACTAGTAGGAGTGAGAAAAACATCACGGGGTGGTGTGAATCGGAGGGTCTGAATTAGGATAGGCAGTGAGTGGCAATGTAGGATGGAGAAAAGCACCGCGGTTAGGTCAGCATGGGGAGGTCAGGGAACATGCAGTGGCAAGGTAGGATAGGTTTCTGAAAAACATCGCGGGGTGGTGCGCATTGTATGGGTGTGTGTTACATTACATTCATTAGTAGGAGTGAGAAAATCATCACGGGGTGGTGCGCATTGTATGGGTGTGTGTTACATTACATTCACTAGTAGGAGTGAGAAAAACATCACGGGGTGGTGCGCATTGTATGGGTGTGTGTTACATTCCATTCACTAGTAGGATTGAGATAAACATCACGGGGTGGTGCGCATTGTATAGGTGTGTGTTACATTACATTCCCTAGTAGGAGTGAGAAAAATATCACGGGGTGGTGCGCATTGTATGGGTGTGCGTTACATTACATTCACTAGTAGGAGTGAGAAAAACATCACGGGGTGGTGCGCATAGTATGCGAGTGTGTTACATTACATTCACTTGTAGGAGTGAGAAAAACATCACGGGGTGGTGCGCATTGTATGGGTGTGTGTTACATTACATTCACTAGTAGGAGTGAGAAAAACATCACGGAGTGGTGTGAATTGGAGGGTCTGAATTAGGATAGGCAGAGAGTGGCAATGTAAGATGGAGAAAAGCACCGCGGGGTGGTCAGCATGGGGAGGTCAGGGAACATGCAGTGGCAATGTAGGATAGGTTTCTGAAAAACATCGTGGGATGGTGGGCATTGTATGGGTGTGTGTTACATTACATTCACTAGTAGGAGTGAGAAAAACATCACGGGGTGGTGTGAATCGGAGGGTCTGAATTAGGATAGGCAGTGAGTGGCAATGTAGGATGGAGAAAAGCACCGCGGGGTGGTCAGCATGGAGAGGTCAGGGAACATGCAGTGGCAATGTAGGATAGGTTTCTGAAAAACATCGCGGGGTGGTGCGCATTGTATGGGTATGTGTTACATTACATTCACTAGTAGGTGTGAGAAAAACATCACAGGGTGGTGTGAATCGGAGGGTCTGAATTAGGATAGGCAGTGAGTGGCAATGTAGGATGGAGAAAAGCTGTGCGGGGTGGTCAGCATGGGGATGTCAGGTAACATGCGGTGGCAATGTAGGATAGGTTTCTGAAAAACATCGCGGGGTGGTGCGCGTTGTATGGGTGTGTTTTACATTACATTCACCAGTAAGAGTGAGAAAAACATCAGGGGTGGTGCGCATTGTATGGGTGTGTGTTACATTACATTCACTAGTAGGAGTGAGAAAAACATCACGGGGTGGTGCGCATTGTATGGGTGTGTGTTACATTTCATTCACTAGTAGGAGTGAAAAAAACATCACGGGGTGGTGCGCATTGTATGCGTGTGTGTTACATTACATTCACTAGTAGGAGTCAGAAAAACATCACGGGGTGGTGCGCATTGTATGGGTGTGTGTTACATTTCATTCACTAGTAGGAGTGAAAAAAACATCACGGGGTGGTGCGCATTGTATGTGTGTGTGTTACATTACATTCACTAGTAGGAGTGAGAAAAACATCACGGGGTGGTGTGAATCGGAGGGTCTGAATTAGGATAGGCAGTGAGTGGCAATGTAGGATGGAGAAAAGCAGCGCGGGGTGGTCAGCATGGGGATGTCAAGTAACATGCAGTGGCAATGTAGGATAGGTTTCTGTAAAACATCGCGGGGTGGTGCGCATTGTATGGGTGTGTTTTACATTACATTCACCAGTAAGATTGAGAAAAACATCAGGGGTGGTGCGCATTGTATGGGTGTGTGTTACATTACATTCACTAGTAGGAGTGAGAAAAACATCACGGGGTGGTGCGCATTGTATGGGTGTGTTTTACATTACATTCACTAGTAGGAGTGAGAAAAACATCACGGGGTGGTGTGAATCGGAGGGTCTGAATTAGGATAGGCAGTGAGTGGCAAGGTAGGATGGAGAAAAGCACCGCGGTGTGGTCAGCATGCGGAGGTCAGGGAACATGCAGTGGCAATGTAGGATAGTTTTCTGAAAAACATCGCGGGGTGGTGCGCATTGTATGGGTGTGTGTTACATTACATTCACTAGTAGGAGTGAGAAAAACATCACGGCGTGGTGTGATTCGGAGCGTCTGAATTCGGATAGGCAGTGAGTGGCAATGTAGGATGGAGAAAAGCACCGCGGGGTGGTCAGCATGGGGTGGTCAGGGAACATGCAGTGGCAATGTAGGATAGGTTTCTGAAAAACATCGCGGGGTGGTGCGCATTGTATGGGTGTGTGTTACATTACATTCACTAGTAGGAGTGAGAAAAACATCACGGGGTGGTGTGGATCGGAGGGTCTGAATTAGGATAGGCAGTGAGTGGCAATGTAGAATGGAGAAATGCACCACGGGGTGGTCACCATGGGGAGGTCAGGGAACATGGAGTGGCAATGTAAGATAGGTTTCGGAAAAACATCGCGGGGTGGTGCGCATTGTATGGCTGAGTGTTATATTACATTCACTAGTAAGAGTGAGAAAAACATCACGGGGTGGTGTGAATCGGAGGGTCTGAATTAGGATATGCAGTGAGTGGCAATATAGGATGGAGAAAAGCAGCGCAAGGTGGTCAGCATGGGGAGGTCAGGGAACATGCAGTGGCAATGTAGGATAGGATTCTGAAAAACATCGCGGGGTGGTGCGCATTGTATGGGTGTGTGTTACATTACATTCACTAGTAGGAGTGAGAAAAACATCACGGGGTGGTGCGCATTGTATGGGTGTGTGTTACATTACATTCACTAGTAGGAGTGTGAAAAACATCACGGGGTGGTGTGAATCGGTGGGTCTGAATTAGGATAGGCAGTGAGTGGCAATGTAGGATGGAGAAAAGCACCGCGGGGTGGTCAGCATGGGGAGGTCAGGGAACATGCAGTGGCAATGTAGGATAGGATTCTGAAAAACATCGCGGGGTGGTGCGCATTGTATGGGTGTGTGTTACATTATATTCACTAGTAGGAGTGAGAAAAACATCACGGGGTGGTGTGAATCGGAGGGTCTGAATTAGGATAGGCAGTGAGTGGCAATGTAGGATGGAGAAAAGCACCGCGGTTAGGTCAGCATGGGGAGGTCAGGGAACATGCAGTGGCAAGGTAGGATAGGTTTCTGAAAAACATCGCGGGGTGGTGCGCATTGTATGGGTGTGTTTTACATTACATTCACCAGTAAGAGTGAGAAAAACATCAGGGGTGGTGCGCATTGTATGGCTGTGTGTTACATTACATTCACTAGTAGGAGTGAGAAAAACATCACGGGGTGGTGCGCATTGTATGGGTGTGTGTTACATTTCATTCACTAGTAGGAGTGAAAAAAACATCACGGGGTGGTGCGCATTGTATGCGTGTGTTTTACATTACATTCACTAGTAGGAGTGAGAAAAACATCACGGGGTGGTGTGAATCGGAGGGTCTGAATTAGGATAGGCAGTGAGTGGCAAGGTAGGATGGAGAAAAGCACCGCGGTGTGGTCAGCATGCGGAGGTCAGGGAACATGCAGTGGCAATGTAGGATAGTTTTCTGAAAAACATCGCGGTGTGGTGCGCATTGTATGGGTGTGTGTTACATTACATTCACTAGTAGGGGTGAGAAAAACATCACGGGGTGGTGTGAATCGGAGCGTCTGAATTAGGATAGGCAGTGAGTGGCAATGTAGGATGGAGAAAAGCACCGCGGGGTGGTCAGCATGGGGTGGTCAGGGAACATGCAGTGGCAATGTAGGATAGGTTTCTGAAAAACATCGCGGGGTGGTGCGCATTGTATGGGTGTGTGTTACATTACATTCACTAGTAGGAGTGAGAAAAACATCACGGGGTGGTGTGAATCGGAGGGTCTGAATTAGGATAGGCAGTGAGTGGCAATGTAGAATGGAGAAATGCACCGCGGGGTGGTCACCATGGGGAGGTCAGGGAACATGCAGTGGCAATGTAAGATAGGTTTCGGAAAAACATCGCGGGGTGGTGCGCATTGTATGGGTGTTTGTTATATTACATTCACTAGTAGGAGTGAGAAAAACATCACGGGGTGGTGTGAATCGGAGGGTCTGAATTAGGATAGGCAGTGAGTGGCAATGTAGGATGGAGAAAAGCACCGCGGGGTGGTCAGCATGGGGAGGTCAGGGAACATGCAGTGGCAATGTAGGATAGGATTCTGAAAAACATGGCGGGGTGGTGCGCATTGTATGGGTGTGTGTTACATTACATTCACTAGTAGCAGTGAGAAAAAAATCACGGGGTGGTGTGAATCGGAGGGTATGAATTAGAATAGGCAGTGAGTTGCAATGTAGGATGGAGAAAAGCACGGCGGGGTGGTCAGCATGGGGAGGTCAGGGAACATGCAGTGGCAATATTGCAAAGGATTCTGAAAAACATCGCGGGGTGGTGCGCATTGTATGGGTCTGTGTTACATTATATTCACTAGTAGGAGTGAGAAAAACATCACGGGGTGGTGTGAATCGGAGGGTCTGAATTAGGATAGGCAGTGATTGGCAATGTAGGATGGAGAAAAGCACCGCGGTTAGGTCAGCATGGGGAGGTCAGGGAACATGCAGTGGCAAGGTAGGATAGGTTTCTGAAAAACATCGCGGGGTGGTGCGCATTGTATGGGTGTGTGTTACATTACATTCATTAGTAGGAGTGAGAAAATCATCACGGGGTGGTGCGCATTGTATGGGTGTGTGTTACATTACATTCACTAGTAGGAGTGAGAAAAACATCACGGGGTGGTGCGCATTGTATGGGTGTGTGTTACATTCCATTCACTAGTAGGAGTGAGATAAACATCACGGGGTGGTGCGCATTGTATAGGTGTGTGTTACATTACATTCCCTAGTAGAAGTGAGAAAAATATCACGGGGTGGTGCGCATTGTATGGGTGTGCGTTACATTACATTCACTAGTAGGAGTGAGAAAAACATCACGGGGTGGTGCGCATAGTATGCGAGTGTGTTACATTACATTCACTTGTAGGAGTGAGAAAAACATCACGGGGTGGTGCGCATTGTATGGGTGTGTGTTACATTACATTCACTAGTAGGAGTGAGAAAAACATCACGGAGTGGTTTGAATTGGAGGGTCTGAATTAGGATAGGCAGAGAGTGGCAATGTAAGATGGAGAAAAGCACCGCGGGGTGGTCAGCATGGGGAGGTCAGGGAACATGCAGTGGCAATGTAGGATAGGTTTCTGAAAAACATCGTGGGATGGTGGGCATTGTATGGGTGTGTGTTACATTACATTCACTAGTAGGAGTTAGAAAAACATCACGGGGTTGTGCGTATTGTAAGTGTGTGTGTTACATTACATTCACTAGTAGGAGTTAGAAAAACATCACGGGGTGGTGCGCATAGTATGCGAGTGTGTTACATTACATTCACTTGGAGTGAGGAAAACATCACGGGGTGGTGCGCATTGTATGGGTGTGTGTTACATTACATTCACTACTAGGAGTGAGAAAAACATCACGGGGTGGTGTGAATCGGAGGGTCTGAATTAGGATAGGCAGTGAGTGGCAATGTAGGATGGAGAAAAGCACCGCGGGGTGGTCAGCATGTGGAGGTCAGGGAACATGCAGTGGCAATGTAGGATAGGTTTCTGAAAAACATCGCGGGGTGGTGCGCATTGTATGGGTGTGTGTTACATTACATTCACTAGTAGCAGTGAGAAAAAAATCACGGGGTGGTGTCAATCAGAGGGTATGAATTAGGATAGGCAGTGAGTTGCAATGTAGGATGGAGAAAAGCACCGCGGGTTGTCAGCATGGGGAGGTCAGGGAACATGCAGTGACAATATTGCATAGGATTCTGAAAAACATCGCGGGGAGGTGCGCATTGTATGGGTGTGTGTTACGTTATATTCACTAGTAGGAGTGAGAAAAACATCACGGGGTGGTGAGAATCTGAGGGTCTGAATTAGGATAGGCAGTGAGTGGCAATGTAGGATGGAGAAAAGCACCGCGGGGAGGTCAGCATGGGGAGGTCAGGGAACGTGCAGTGGCAATGTAGGATAGGTTTCTGAAAAACATCGCAGTGTGGTGCGCGTTTTATTGGTGTGTGTTACATTACATTCACTAGTAGGAGTGAGAAAAAATTCAAGGGGTGGTGCGCATTGTATGGGTGTGTGTTACATTACATTCACTATAGGAGTGAGAAAAACATCACGGGGTGGTGCGCATTGTACGGGTGTGTGTTACATTTCATTCACTAGTAGGAGTGAGATAAACATCACGGGGTGGTGCGCATTGTATGCGTGTGTGTTACTTACATTCACTAGTAGGAGTGAGAAAAACATCACGGGGTGGTGCGCATTGTATGGGTGTGTGTTACATTACATTCACTAGCAGGAGTGAGAAAAACATCACGGAGTGGTGCGCATTGTATGTGTGTGTTACATTACATTCACTAGTAGGATTGAGAAAAACATCACGGGGTGGTGTGAATGGGAGGGTCTGAATTAGGATAGGCCGTGAGTGGCAATGTAGGATGGAGAAAAGCACCGCGGTGTGGTCAGCATGGGGAGGTCAGGGAACATGCAGTGGCAATGTAGGATAGGTTTCTGAAAAACATCGCGGGGTGGAGCGCATTGTATGGGTGTGTGTTACATTATATTCACTAGTAGGATTGAGAAAAACATCATGAGCTGGTGCGCATTGTATGGGTGTGTGTTACATTACATTCACTATAGGAGTGAGAAAAACATCACGGGTGGTGCGCATTGTATGGGTTTGTGTTACATTACATTCACTATTAGGAGTGAGAAAAACATCACAGCCTGGAGCGCATTGTATGGGTGTGTGTTACATTACATTCACTAGTAGGAGTGAGAAAAACATCACGGGGTGGTGCGCATTGTATGGGAGTGTGTTACATTACATTCACTAGAAGGAGTGAGAAAAACATCACGGGGTGGTGTGAATCGGAGGGTCTGAATTAGGATAGGCAGTGAGTGGCAATGTAGGATGGAGAAAAGCACCGCGGGGTGGTCATCATGGGGAGGTCAGGGAACATGCAGTGGCAATGTAGGATAGGTTTCTGAAAAACATCGCGGGGTGGTGCGCATTGTATGGGTATGTGTTACATTACATTCACTAGTAGGAGTGAGAAAAACATCACGGGGTGGTGTGAATCGGAGGGTCTGAATTAGGATAGGCAGTGAGTGGCAATGTAGGATGGAGAAAATCAGCGCGGGGTGGTCAGCATGGGGATGTCAGGTAACATGCAGTGGCAATGTAGGATAGGTTTCTGAAAAACATCGCGGGGTGGTGCGCATTGTATGGGTGTGTTTTACATTACATTCACCAGTAAGAGTGAGAAAAACATCAGGGGTGGTGCGCATTGTATGGGTGTGTGTTACATTTCATTCACTAGTAGGAGTGAAAAAAACATCACGGGGTGGTGCGCATTGTATGCGTGTGTGTTACATTACCTTCACTAGTAGGAGTGAGAAAAACATCACGGGGTGGTGCGCATTGTATGGGTGTGTTTTACATTACATTCACTAGTAGGAGTGAGAAAAACATCACGGGGTGGTGTGAATCGGAGGGTCTGAATTAGGATAGGCAGTGAGTGGCAAGGTAGGATGGAGAAAAGCACCGCGGTGTGGTCAGCATTTGGAGGTCAGGGAACATGCAGTGGCAATGTAGGATAGTTTTCTGAAAAACATCGCGGGGTGGTGCGCATTGTATGGGTGTGTGTTACATTACATTCACTAGTAGGAGTGAGAAAAACATCACGGGGTGGTGTGAATCGGAGCGTCTGAATTAGGATAGGCAGTGAGTGGCAATGTAGAATGGAGAAATGCACCGCGGGGTGGTCACCATGGGGAGGTCAGGGAACATGCAGTGGCAATGTAAGATAGGTTTCGGAAAAACATCGCGGGGTGGTGCGCATTGTATGGGTGTGTGTTACATTACATTCACTAGTAGGAGTGAGAAAAACATCACGGGGTGGTGCGCATTGTATTATTGTGTGTTACATTTCATTCACTAGTAAGAGTGAGAAAAACATCACGGGGTGGTGTGAATCGGAGGGTCTGAATTAGGATAGGCAGTGAGTCGCAATGTAGAATGGAGAAAAGCACCGCGGGGTGGTCAGCATGGGGAGGTTAGGGAACATGCAGTGGCAATGTAGGATAGGTTTCTGAAAAACATCGCGGGGTGGTGCGCATTGTATGGGTGTGTGTTACATTACATTCACTAATAGGAGTGAGAAAAACATCACGGGGTGGTGAGAATCTGAGGGACTGAATTAGGATAGGCAGTGAGTGGCAATGTAGAATGGAGAAAAGCACCGCGGGGAGGTCAGCATGGGGAGAACAGGGAACATGCAGTGGGAATGTAGGATAGGTTTCTGAAAAACATCGAAGTGTGGTGCGCGTTGTATGGGTGTGTGTTTCATTACATTCACTAGTAGGAGTGAGAAAAACATCAAGGGGTGGTGCGCATTGTATGGGTGTGTGTTACATTACATTCACTATAGGAGTGAGAAAAACATCACGGGGTGGTGCGCATTGTATGGGTGTGTGTTACATTTCATTCACTAGTAGGAGTGAGAAAAACATCACGGGGTGGTGCGCATTGTATGCGTGTGTGTTACTTACATTCACTAGTAGGAGTGAGAAAAACATCACGGGGTGGTGCGCATTGTATGGGTGTGTGTTACATTCCATTCACTAGTAGGAGTGAGATAAACATCACGGGGTGGTGCGCATTGTATAGGTGTGTGTTACATTACATGCCCTAGTAGGAGTGAGAAAAATATCACGGGGTGGTGCGCATTGTATGGGTGTGCGTTACATTACATTCACTAGTAGGAGTGAGAAAAACATCGCGTGGTGGTGCGCATAGTATGCGTGTGTGTTACATTACATTCACTTGTAGGAGTGAGAAAAACATCACGGGGTGGTGCACATTGTATGGGTGTGTGTTACATTACATTCACTACTAGGAGTGAGAAAAACATCACGGGGTGGTGTGAATCTGAGTGTCTGAATTAAGATAGGCAGTGAGTGGCAATGTAGGATGGAGAAAAGCACCACGGGGTGGTCAGCATGGGGAGGTCAGGAAACATGCAGTGGCAATGTAGGATAGGTTTCTGAAAAACATCGCGGGGTGGTGCGCATTGTAAGGGTGTGTGTTACATTACATTCACTAGTAGGAGTGATAAAAACATCACGGGGTGGTGCGCATTGTATGGGTGTGTGTTACATTACATTCACTAGTAGGAGTGAGAAAAACATCACGGGGTGGTGTGAATTGGAGGGTCTGAATTAGGATAGGCAGTGAGTGGCAATGTAAGATGGAGAAAAGCACCGATGGGTGGTCAGCATGGGGAGGTCAGGGAACATGCAGTGGCAATGTAGGATAGGTTTCTGAAAAACATCGTGGGATGGTGGGCATTGTATGGGTGTGTGTTACATTACATTCTCTAGTAGGAGTGAGAAAAACATCACGGGGTGGTGCGCATTGTATGGGTGTGTGTTACATTACATTCACTAGTAGGAGTGAGAAAAACATCACGGGGTGGTGCGCATTGTATGGGTGTGTGTTACATTACATTCACTACTAGGAGTGAGAAAAACATCACGGGGTGGTGTGAATCGGAGGGTCTGAATTAGGATAGGCAGTGAGTGGCAATGTAGGATGGAGAAAAGCACCGCGGGGTTGTCAGCATGGGGAGGTCAGGGAACATGCAGTGGCAATGTAGGATAGGTTTCTGAAAAACATCGCGGGGTGGTGCGCATTGTATGGTTGTGTGTTACATTACATTCACTAGTAGCAGTGAGAAAAAAATCACGGGGTGGTGTCAGTCGGAGGGTATGAATTAGGATAGGCAGTAAGTTGCAATGTAGGATGGAGAAAAGCACCGCGGGTTTTCAGCATGGGGAGGTCAGGGAACATGCAGTGGCAATATTGCATAGGATTCTGAAAAACATCGTGGGGTGGTGCGCATTGTATGGGTGTGTGTTACGTTATATTCACTAGTAGGAGTGAGAAAAACATCACGGGGTGGTGAGAATCGTGGTCTGAATTAGGATAGGCAGTGAGTGGCAATGTAGGATGGAGAAAAGCACCGCGGGGAGGTCAGCATGGGGAGGTCAGGGAACATGCAGTGGCAATGTATGATAGGTTTCTGAAAAACATCGCAGGGTGGTGCGCATTTTATGGGTGTGTGTTACATTACATTCAGTAGTAGGAGTGAGAAAAACATCACGGGGTGGTGCGCATTTTATGGGTGTGTGTTACATTACATTCACTAGTAGGAGTGAGAAAAACATCAGGGGCTTGTGCGCATTGTATGGGTGTGTGTTATATTACATTCCCTAGTAGGAGTGAGAAAAACATCACGGAGTGGTGCGCATTGTATGGGTGTGTGTTACATTACATTCACTAGTAGGAATGAGAAAAACATCACGGGGTGGTGTGAATCGGAGGGTCTGAATTAGGATAGGCAGTGAGTGGCAATGTAGGATGGAGAAAAGCACCGCGGGGTGGTCAGCATGGGGAGGTCAGGGAACATGCAGTGGCAATGTAGGATAGGTTTCTGAAAAACATCGCGGGTGGTGCGCATTTTATGGGTATGTGTTACATTACATTCACTAGTAGGTGTGAGAAAAACATCATGGTGTGGTGTGAATCGGAGATTCTGAATTAGGACAGGCAGTGAGTGGAAATGTAGGATGGAGAAAAGCACCGCGGGTTGGTCAGCATGGGGATGTCAGGGAACATGCAGTGGCAATGTAGGATAGGTTTCTGAAAAACATCGCGGGGTGGTGCGCATTGTATGGGTGTGTTTTACATTACATTCACTAGTAAGAGTGAGAAAAACATCACGGGGTGGTGTGAATCGGAGGGTCTGAATTAGGAGAGGCAGTGAGTGGTAATGTAGGATGGAGAAAAGCACCGCGGGTTGGTCAGCATGGGGAGGTCAGGGAACATGCAGTGGCAATGTAGGATAGGATTCTGAAAAACATCGCGGGGTGGTGCGCATTGTATGGGTGTGTGTTACATTACATTCACTAGTAGGAGTGAGAAAAACATCACGGGTTGGTGTGCATTGTATGGGTGTGTGTTACATTACATTCACTAGTAGGAGTGTGAAAAACATCACGGGGTGGTGTGAATCGGAGGGTCTGAATTAGGATAGGCATGAGTGGCAATGTAGGATGGAGAAAAGCACCGCGGGGTGGTCAGCATGGGGAGGTCAGGGAACAGGCAGTGGCAATGTAGGATAGGATTCTGAAAAACATCGCGGGGTGGTGCGCATTGTATGGGTGTGTGTTACATTACATTCACTAGTAGCAGTGAGAAAAAATTCACGGGGTGGTGTGAATCGGAGGGTATGAATTAGGATAGGCAGTTAGTTGCAATGTAGGATGGAGAAAAGCACCTCGGGGTGGTCAGCATGTGGAGGACAGGGAACATGCAGTGGCAATATTGCAAAGGATTCTGAAAAACATCGCGGGGTGGTGCACATTGTATGGGTGTGTGTTACATTATATTCACTAGTAGGAGTGAGAAAAACATCACGGGGTGGTGTGAATCGGAGGGTCTGAATTAGGATAGGCAGTGAGTGGCAATGTAGGATGGAGAAAAGCACCGCGGTTAGGTCAGCATGGGGAGGTCAGGGAACATGCAGTAGCAAGGTAGGATAGGTTTCTGAAAAACATCGCGGGGTGGTGCGCATTGTATGGGTGTGTGTTACATTACATTCACTAGTAGGAGTGAGAAAATCATCAAGGGGTTGTGCGCATTGTATGGGTGTGTTTTACATTACATTCACTAGTAGGAGTGAGAAAAACATCACGGGGTGGTGCGCATTGTATGGGTGTGTGTTACATTCCATTCACTAGTAGGAGTGAGATAAACATCACGGGGTGGTGCGCATTGTATAGGTGTGTGTTACATTACATTCCCTAATAGGAGTGAGAAAAATATCACGCGGTGGTGCGCATTGTATGGGTTTGCGTTACATTACATTCACTAGTAGGAGTGAGAAAAACATCACGGGGTGGTGCGCATAGTATGCGAGTGTGTTACATTACATTCACTTGAAGGAGTAAGAAAAACATCACGGTGTGGTGCGCATTGTATGGGTGTGTTTTACATTACATTCACTAGTAGGAGTGAGAAAAACATCACGGAGTGGTGTGAATTGGAGGGTCTGAATTAGGATAGGCAGAGAGTGGCAATGTAAGATGGAGAAAAGCACCGCGGTGTGGTCAGCATGGGGAGGTCAGGGAACATGCAGTGGCAATGTAGGATAGGTTTCTGAAAAACATCGTGGGATGGTGGGCATTGTATGGGTGTGTGTTACATTACATTCACTAGTAGGAGTTAGAAAAACATCACGGGGTGGTGCGTATTATAAGGGTGTGTGTTACATTACATTCACTAGTAGGAGTGAGAAAAACATCACGGGGTGGTGCGCATAGTATGCGAGTGTGTTACATTACATTCACTTGTAGGAGTGAGAAAAACATCACGGGATGGTGCGCATTGTATGGGTGTGTGTTACATTACATTCACTACTAGGAGTGAGAAAAACATCACGGGGTGGTGTGAATCGGATTGTCTGAATTAGGATAGGCAGTGAGTGGCAATGTAGGATGGAGAAAAGCACCGCGGGGTGGTCAGCATGTGGAGGTCAGGGAACATGCAGTGGCAATGTAGGATAGGTTTCTGAAAAACATCGCGGGGTGGTGCGCATTGTATGGGTGTGTGTTACATTACATTCACTAGTAGCAGTGAGAAAAAAATCACGGGGTGGTGTCAATCGGAGGGTATGAATTAGGATAGGCAGTGAGTTGCAATGTAGGATGGAGAAAAGCACCGCGGGTTGTCAGCATGGGGAGGTCAGGGAACATGCAGTGGCAATATTGCATAGGATTCTGAAAAACATCGCGGGGTGGTGCGCATTGTATGGGTTTGTGTTACGTTATATTCACTAGTAGGAGTGAGAAAAACATCACGGTGTGGTGAGAATCTGAGGGTCTGAATTAGGATAGGCAGTGAGTTGCAATGCTGGATGGAGAAAAGCACCGCGGGGAGGTCAGCATGGGGAGGTCAGGGAACATGCAGTGGCAATGTAGGATAGGTTTCTGAAAAACATGGCAGTATGGTGCGCGTTTTATGGGTGTGTGTTACATTACATTCACTAGTAGGAGTGAGAAAAACATCAAGGGGTGGTGCGCATTGTATGGGTGTGTGTTACATTACATTCACTAGTAGGAGTGAGAAAAACATCACGGGGTGGTGCGCATTGTATGCGTGTGTGTTACTTACATTCACTAGTGGGAGTGAGAAAAACATCACGGGGTGGTGCGCATTGTATGGGTGTGTGTTACATTACATTCTCTAGCAGGAGTGAGAAAAACATCACGGAGTGGTGCGCATTGTATGTGTGTGTGTTACATTACATTCACTAGACGGAGTGAGAAAAACATCACGGGGTGGTGTGAATGGGAGGGTCTGAATTAGGATAGGCAGTGAGTGGCAATGCAGGATGGAGAAAAGCACCGCGGGGTGGTCAGCATGGGGAGGTCAGGGAACATGCAGTGGCAATGTAGGATAGGTTTCTGAAAAACATCGCGGGGTGGAGCGCATTTTATGGGTGTGTGTTACATTACATTCACTAGTAGGATTGAGAAAAACATCATGAGCTGGTGCGCATTGTATGGGTGTGTGTTACATTACATTCACTATAGGAGTGAGAAAAACATCACGGGTGGTGTGCATTGTATGGGTTTGTGTTACATTACATTCACTATTAGGAGTGAGAAAAACATCACGGGCTGGTCCGCATTGTATGCATGTGTGTTACATTACATTCTCTAGTAGGAGTGAGAAAAACATCACGGGCTGGAGCGCATTGTATGGGTGTTGTTACATTACATTCACTAGTAGGAGTGAGAAAAATATCACGGGGTGGTGCGCATTGTATGGGTGTGTGTTACATTACATTCACTAGTAGGAGTGAGAAAAACATCACGGGGTGGTGTGAATCGGTGGGTCTGAATTAGGATAGGCAGTGAGTGGCAATGTAGGATGGAGAAAAGCACCGCGGGGTTGTCAGCATGGGGAAGTCAGGGAACATGCAGTGGCAATGTAGGATAGGTTTCTGAAAAACATCACGGGGTGGTGCGCATTGTATGGGTATGTGTTACATTACATTCACTAGTAGGAGTGAGAAAAACATCACGGTGTGGTGTGAATCGGAGATTCTGAATTAGGATAGGCAATGAGTGGAAATGTAGGATGGAGAAAAGCAGCGCGGGGTGGTCAGCATGGGGATGTCAGGTAACATGCAGTGGCAATGTAGGATAGGTTTCTGAAAAACATCGCGGGGTGGTGCGCGTTGTATGGGTGTGTTTTACATTACATTCACCAGTAAGAGTGAGAAAAACATCATGGGTTGGTGCGCATTGTATGGGTGTGTGTTACATTACATTCACTAGTAGTAGTGAGAAAAACATCACGGGGTGGTGCGCATTGTATGGGTGTGTGTTACATTTCATTCACTAGTAGGAGTGAAAAAAACATCACGGGGTGGTGCGCATTGTATGCGTGTGTGTTACATTACATTCACTAGTAGGTGTGAGAAAAACATCACGGGGTGGTGCGCATTGTATGGGTGTGTTTTACATTTCATTCACTAGTAGGAGTGAGAAAAACATCACGGGGTGGTGCGCATTGTATGGGTGTGTGTTACATTTCATACACTAGTAGGAGTGAAAAAAACATCACGGGGAGGTGCGCATTGTATGCGTGTGTGTTACATTACATTCACTAGTAGGAGTGAGAAAAACATCACGGGGTGGTGCGCATTGTATGGGTGTGTGTTACATTACATTCACTAGTAGGAGTGAGAAAAACATCACGGGGTGGTGTGCATTGTATGGGTGTGTGTTACATTACATTCACTAGTAGGAGTGAGAAAAACATCGCGGCGTGGTGTGAATCTGAGGGTCTGAATTAGGAATGGTAGTGAGTGGCAATGTAGGATGGAGAAAAGCTCCGCGGGGTGGTCAGCATGGGGAGGTCAGGGAACATGCAGTGGCAATGTAGGATAGTTTTCTGAAAAACATCACCGGGTGGTGCGCATTGTATGGGTGTGTTTTACATTACATTCACTAGTAGGAGTGAGAAAAACATCACGGGGTGGTGTGAATTGGAGTGTCTGAATTAGGATAGGCAGTGAGTGGCAATGCATGATGGAGAAAAGCACCGCGGGGTGGTCAGCATGGGGAGGTCAGGGAACAAGCAGTGGCAATGTAGGATAGGTTTCTGAAAAACATCGCGGGGTGGTGCGCATTGTATGGGTGTGTGTTACATTACATTCATTAGTAGGAGTGGGAAAAACATCACGGGGTGGTGGGCATTGTATGGGTGTGTGTTACATTACATTCACTAGTAGGAGTGAGAAAAACATCACGGGGTGGTGTGAATCGGAGGGTCTCAATTAGTATAGGCAGTGAGTGGCAATGTAGGATGGAGAAAAGCACCGCGCGGTGGTCAGCATGGGGAGGTCAGGGAACATGCAGTGGCAATGTAGGATAGGTTTCTGAAAAACATCGCGGTGTGGTGCGCATTGTATAGGTGTTTGTTACATTACATTCACTAGTAGGAGTGAGAAAAACATCACGGGGTGGTGTGAATCGGAGGGTCTGAATTAGGATAGGCAGTGAGTAGCAATGTAGGATGGAGAAAAGCACCGCGGGGTGGTCAGCATGGGGATGTCAGGGAACATGCAGTGGCAATGTAGGATAGGATTCTGAAAAACATCCCGGGGTGGTGCGAATTGTATAGGTGTGCGTTACATTACATTCACTAGTAGCAGTGAGAACAAAATCACGGGGTGGTGTCAATCGGAGGGTATGAATTAGGATAGGCAGTGAGTTGCAATGTAGGATGGAGAAAAGCACCGCGGGTTGTCAGCATGGGGAGGTGAGGGAACATGCAGTGGCAATATTGCATAGGATTCTGAAAAACATCGCGGGGTGGTGTGCATTGTATGGGTGTGTGTTACGTTATATTCACTAGCAGGAGTGAGAAAAACATCACGGAGTGGTGCGCATTGTATGTGTGTGTGTTACATTACATTCACTAGTAGGAGTGAGAAAAAAATCACGGGGTGGTGTGAATGGGAGGGTCTGAATTAGGATAGGCAGTGAGTGGCAATGCAGGATGGAGAAAAGCCCCGCGGGGTGGTCAGCATGGGGAGGTCAGGGAACATGCAGTGGTAATGTAGGATAGGTTTCTGAAAAACATCGCGGGGTGGAGCGCATTGTATGGGTGTGTGTTACATTACATTCACTAGTAGGATTGAGAAAAACATCATGAGCTGGTGCGCATTGTATGGGTGTATGTTACATTACATTCACTATAGGAGTGAGAAAAACATCACGGGTGGTGCGCATTGTATGGGTTTGTGTTACATTACATTCACTATTAGGAGTGAGAAAAACATCACGGGCTGGTCCGCATTGTATGCATGTGTGTTACATTACATTCTCTAGTAGGAGTGAGAAAAACATCACGGGCTGGAGCGCATTGTATGGGTGTGTGTTACATTACATTCACTAGTAGGAGTGAGAAAAACATCACGGGGTGGTGCGCATTGTATGGGTGTGTGTTACATTACATTCACTAGTAGGAGTGAGAAAAACATCACGGGGTGGTGTGAATCGGAGGGTCTGAATTAGGATAGGCAGTGAGTGGCAATGTAGGATGGAGAAAAGCACCGCGGGGTGGTCAGCATGGGGAGGTCAGGGAACATGCAGTGGCAATGTAGGATAGGTTTCTGAAAAACATCGCGGGGTGGTGCGCATTGTATGGGTATGCGTTACATTACATTCACTAGTAGGAGTGAGAAAAACATCACGGTGTGGTGTGAATCGGAGATTCTGAATTAGGATAGGCAATGAGT
The DNA here is from genome assembly GCF_034190915.1 of Cavia porcellus. NCBI lineage: Eukaryota > Metazoa > Chordata > Mammalia > Rodentia > Caviidae > Cavia > Cavia porcellus. Next base: position 271,968 of record NW_026947555.1, read on the forward strand.
GGAAATGTAGGATGGAGAAAAGCAGCGCGGGGTGGTCAGCATGGGGATGTCAGGTAACATGCAGTGGCAATGTAGGATAGGTTTCTGAAAAACATCGCGGAGTGGTGCGCGTTGTATGGGTGTGTCTTACATTACATTCACTAGTAGGAGTGAGAAAAACATCACGGGGTGGTGCGCATTGTATGGGTGTGTGTTACATTTCATTCACTAGTAGGAGTGAAAAAAACATCACGGGGTGGTGTGCATTGTATGCGTGTGTGTTACATTACATTCACTAGTAGGAGTGAGAAAAACATCACGGGGTGGTGCGCATTGTATGGGTGTGTGTTACAATACATTCACTAGTAGGAGTGAGAAAAACATCACGTGGTGGTGCGCATTGTATGGGTGTGTGTTACATTACATTCACTAGTAGGAGTGAGAAAAACATCACGGGGTGGTGTGAATCGGAGTGTCTGAATTAGGATAGGCAGTGAGTGGCAATGTAGGATGGAGAAAAGCACCGCGGGGTGGTCAGCATGGGGAGGTCAGAGAACATGCAGTGGCAATGTAGGATAGGTTTCTGAAAAACATCGCGGGGTGGTGCGCATTTTATGGGTGTGTGTTACATTACATTCACTAGTAGGAGTGAGAAAAACATCACGGGGTGGTGTGAATCGGAGGGTCTGAATTAGGATAGGCAGTGAGTGGCAATGTAGATTGGAGAAATGCACCTCGGGGTGGTCACCATGGGGAGGTCAGGGAACATGCAGTGGCAATGTAAGATAGGTTTCGGAAATACATCGCGGGGTGGTGCGCATTGTATGGGTGTGGGTTATATTACATTCACTAGTAGGAGTGAGAAAACCATCACGGGTTGGTGTGAATCGGAGGGTCTGAATTAGGATAGGCAGTGAGTGGCAATATAGGATGGAGGAAAGCAGCGCGGGGTGGTCAGCATGGGGAGGTCAGGGAACATGCAGTGGCAATGTAGGATAGGTTTCTGAAAAACATCGCGGGGTGCTGCGCATTGTATGTGTGTGTGTTACATTACATTCACTAGTAGGATTGAGAAAAACATCACGGGGTGGTGCGCATTGTATTGGTGTGTGTTACATTACATTCACTAGTAGGAGTGAGAAAAACATCACGGGGTGGTGCGCATTTTATGGGTGTGTGTTACATTACATTCACTAGCAGGAATGAGAAAAACATCACGGGGTGGTGTGAATCGGAGGGTCTGAATTAGGATAGGCAGTGAGTGGCAATGTACGATGGAGAAAAGCACCGCGGGGTTGTCAGCATGGGGAGGTCAGGGAACATGCAGTGGCAATGGAGGATAGGTTTCTGAAAAACATCGCGGGGTCGTGCGCATTTTATGGGTATGTGTTACATTACATTCACTAGTAGGTGTGAGAAAAACATCATGGTGTGGTGTGAATCAGAGATTCTGAATTAGGACAGGCAGTGAGTGGAAATGTAGGATGGAGAAAAGCACCGCGGGGTGGTCAGCATGGGGATGTCAGGGAACATGCAGTGGCAATGTAGGATAGGTTTCTGAAAAACATCGCGGGGTGGTGCGCGTTGTATGGGTGTGTTTTACATTACATTCACTAGTACGAGTGAGAAAAACATCACGGGGTGGTGTGAATCGGAGGGTCTGAATTAGGATAGGCAGTGAGTGGTAATGTCGGATGGAGAAAAGCACCGCGGGTTGGTCAGCATGGGGAGGTCAGGGAACATGCAGTGGCAATGTAGGATAGGATTCTGAAAAACATCGCGGGGTGGTGCGCATTGTATGGGTGTGTGTTACATTACATTCACTAGTAGGAGTGAGAAAAACATCACGGGGTGGTGTGCATTGTATGGGTGTGTGTTACATTACATTCACTAGTAGGAGTGTGAAAAACATCACGGGGTGGTGTGAATCGGAGGGTCTGAATTAGGATAGGCATGAGTAGCAATGTAGGATGGAGAAAAGCACCGCGGGGTGGTCAGCATTGGGAAGTCAGGGAACATGCAGTGGCAATGTAGGATAGGATTCTGAAAAACATCGCGGGGTGGTGCGCATTGTATGGGTGTGTGTTACATTACATTCACTAGTAGCAGTGAGAAAAAAATCACGGGGTGGTGTGAATCGGAGGGTATGAATTAGGATAGGCAGTGAGTTGCAATGTAGGATGGAGAAAAGCACCTCCGGGTGGTCAGCATGGGGAGGTCAGGGAACATGCAGTGGCAATGTAGGATAGGTTTCTGAAAATCATCGCGGGGTGGTGCGCATTTTATGGGTGTGTGTTACATTACATTCACTAGTAGGAGTGAGAAAAACATCACGGGGTGGTGCGCATTGTATGGGTGTGTGTTACATTTCATTCACTAGTAGGAGTGAAAAAAACATCACGGGGTGGTGCGCATTGTATGCGTGTGTGTTACATTACATTCACTAGTAGGAGTGAGAAAAACATCACGGGGTGGTGCGCATTGTATGGGTGTGTGTTACATTACATTCACTAGTAGGAGTGAGAATAATATCACGGGGTGGTTCGCATTGTATGGGTGTGTGTTACATTACATTCACTAGTAGGAGTGAGAAAAACATCACGGGGTGGTGTGAATCGGAGGGTCTGAATTAGGATAGGCAGTGAGTGGCAATGTAGGATGGAGAAAAGCACCGCGGGGTGGTCAGCATGGGGAGGTCAGAGAACATGCAGTGGCAATGTAGGATAGGTTTCTGAAAAACATCGCGGTGTGGTGCGCATTTTATGGGTGTCTGTTACATTACATTCACTAGTAGGAGTGAGAAAAACATCACGGGGTGGTGTGAATCGGAGGGTCTGAATTAGGATAGGCAGTGAGTAGCAATGTAGGATGGAGAAAAGCACCGCGGGGTGGTCAGCATGGGGATGTCAGGGAACATGCAGTGGCAATGTAGGATAGGATTCTGAAAAACATCCCGGGGTGGTGCGAATTGTATGGGTGTGCATTACATTACATTCACTAGTAGCAGTGAGAACAAAATCACGGGGTGGTGTCAATCGGAGGGTATGAATTAGGATAGGCAGTGAGTTGCAATGTAGGATGGAGAAAAGCACCGCGGGTTGTCAGCATGGGGAGGTGAGGGAACATGCAGTGGCAATATTGCATAGGATTCTGAAAAACATCGCGGGGTGGTGTGCATTGTATGGGTGTGTGTTACGTTATATTCACTAGCAGGAGTGAGAAAAACATCACGGAGTGGTGCGCATTGTATGTGTGTGTGTTACATTACATTCACTAGTAGGAGTGAGAAAAAAATCACGGGGTGGTGTGAATGGGAGGGTCTGAATTAGGATAGGCAGTGAGTGGCAATGCAGGATGGAGAAAAGACCCGCGGGGTGGTCAGCATGGGGAGGTCAGGGAACATGCAGTGGTAATGTAGGATAGGTTTCTGAAAAACATCGCGGGGTGGAGCGCATTGTATGGGTGTGTGTTACATTACATTCACTAGTAGGATTGAGAAAAACATCATGAGCTGGTGCGCATTGTATGGGTGTGTGTTACATTACATTCACTATAGGAGTGAGAAAAACATCACGGGTGGTGCGCATTGTATGGGTTTGTGTTACATTACATTCACTATTAGGAGTGAGAAAAACATCACGGGCTGGTCCGCATTGTATGCATGTGTGTTACATTACATTCTCTAGTAGGAGTGAGAAAAACATCACGGGCTGGAGTGCATTGTATGGGTGTGTGTTACATTACATTCACTAGTAGGAGTGAGAAAAACATCACGGGGTGGTGCGCATTGTATGGGTGTGTGTTACATTACATTCACTAGTAGGAGTGAGAAAAACATCACGGGGTGGTGTGAATCGGAGGGTCTGAATTAGGATAGGCAGTGAGTGGCAATGTAGGATGGAGAAAAGCACCGCGGGGTGGTCAGCATGGGGAGGTCAGGGAACATGCAGTGGCAATGTAGGATAGGTTTCTGAAAAACATCGCGGGGTGGTGCGCATTGTATGGGTATGTGTTACATTACATTCACTAGTAGGAGTGAGAAAAACATCACGGTGTGGTGTGAATCGGAGATTCTGAATTAGGATAGGCAATGAGTGGAAATGTAGGATGGAGAAAAGCAGCGCGGGGTGGTCAGCATGGGGATGTCAGGTAACATGCAGTGGCAATGTAGGATAGGTTTCTGAAAAACATCGCGGGGTGGTGCGCGTTGTATGGGTGTGTCTTACATTACATTCACTAGTAGGAGTGAGAAAAACATCACGGGGTGGTGCGCATTGTATGGGTGTGTGTTACATTTCATTCACTAGTAGGAGTGAAAAAAACATCACGGGGTGGTGTGCATTGTATGCGTGTGTGTTACATTACATTCACTAGTAGGAGTGAGAAAAACATCACGGGGTGGTGCGCATTGTATGGGTGTGTGTTACATTACATTCAATAGTAGGAGTGAGAAAAACATCACGTGGTGGTGCGCATTTTATGGGTGTGTGTTACATTACATTCACTAGTAGGAGTGAGAAAAACATCACGGGGTGGTGTGAATCGGAGTGTCTGAATTAGGATAGGCAGTGAGTGGCAATGTAGGATGGAGAAAAGCACCGCGGGGTGGTCAGCATGGGGAGGTCAGGGAACATGCAGTGGCAATGTAAGATAGGTTTCGGAAATACATCGCGGGGTGGTGCGCATTGTATGGGTGTGGGTTATATTACATTCACTAGTAGGAGTGAGAAAACCATCACGGGTTGGTGTGAATCAGAGGGTCTGAATTAGGATAGGCAGTGAGTGGCAATATAGGATGGAGGAAAGCAGCGCGGGGTGGTCAGCATGGGGAGGTCAGGGAACATGCAGTGGCAATGTAGGATAGGTTTCTGAAAAACATCGCGGGGTGCTGCGCATTGTATGTGTGTGTGTTACATTACATTCACTAGTAGGATTGAGAAAAACATCACGGGGTGGTGCGCATTGTATTGGTGTGTGTTACATTACATTCACTAGTAGGAGTGAGAAAAACATCACGGGGTGGTGCGCATTTTATGGGTGTGTGTTACATTACATTCACTAGCAGGAATGAGAAAAACATCACGGGGTGGTGTGAATCGGAGGGTCTGAATTAGGATAGGCAGTGAGTGGCAATGTAGGATGGAGAAAAGCACCGCGGGGTTGTCAGCATGGGGAGGTCAGGGAACATGCAGTGGCAATGGAGGATAGGTTTCTGAAAAACATCGCGGGGTCGTGCGCATTTTATGGGTATGTGTTACATTACATTCACTAGTAGGTGTGAGAAAAACATCATGGTGTGGTGTGAATCAGAGATTCTGAATTAGGACAGGCAGTGAGTGGAAATGTAGGATGGAGAAAAGCACCACGGGGTGGTCAGCATGGGGATGTCAGGGAACATGCAGTGGCAATGTAGGATAGGTTTCTGAAAAACATCGCGGGGTGGTGCGCGTTGTATGGGTGTGTTTTACATTACATTCACTAGTACGAGTGAGAAAAACATCACGGGGTGGTGTGAATCGGAGGGTCTGAATTAGGATAGGCAGTGAGTGGTAATGTAGGATGGAGAAAAGCACCGCGGGTTGGTCAGCATGGGGAGGTCAGGGAACATGCAGTGGCAATGTAGGATAGGATTCTGAAAAACATCGCGGGGTGGTGCGCATTGTATGGGAGTGTGTTACATTACATTCACTAGTAGGAGTGAGAAAAACATCACGGGGTGGTGTGCATTGTATGGGTGTGTGTTACATTACATTCACTAGTAGGAGTGTGAAAAACATCACGGGGTGGTGTGAATCGGAGGGTCTGAATTAGGATAGGCATGAGTAGCAATGTAGGATGGAGAAAAGCACCGCGGGGTGGTCAGCATGGGGAAGTCAGGGAACATGCAGTGGCAATGTAGGATAGGATTCTGAAAAACATGGCGGGGTGGTGCGCATTGTATGGGTGTGTGTTACATTACATTCACTAGTAGCAGTGAGAAAAAAATCACGGGGTGGTGTGAATCGGAGGGTATGAATTAGGATAGGCAGTGAGTTGCAATGTAGGATGGAGAAAAGCACCTCCGGGTGGTCAGCATGGGGAGGTCAGGGAACATGCAGTGGCAATGTAGGATAGGTTTCTGAAAAACATCGCGGGGTGGTGCGCATTTTATGGGTGTGTGTTACATTACATTCACTAGTAGGAGTGAGAAAAACATCACGGGGTGGTGCGCATTGTATGGGTGTGTGTTACATTTCATTCACTAGTAGGAGTGAAAAAAACATCACGGGGTGGTGCGCATTGTATGCGTGTGTGTTACATTACATTCACTAGTAGGAGTGAGAAAAACATCACGGGGTGGTGCGCATTGTATGGGTGTGTGTTACATTACATTCACTAGTAGGAGTGAGAAAAATATCACGGGGTGGTTCGCATTGTATGGGTGTGTGTTACATTACATTCACTAGTAGGAGTGAGAAAAACATCACGGGGTGGTGTGAATCGGAGGGTCTGAATTAGGATAGGCAGTGAGTGGCAATGTAGGATGGAGAAAAGCACCGCGGGGTGGTCAGCATGGGGAGGTCAGAGAACATGCAGTGGCAATGTAGGATAGGTTTCTGAAAAACATCGCGGGGTGGTGCGCATTTTATGGGTGTCTGTTACATTACATTCACTAGTAGGAGTGAGAAAAACATCACGGGGTGGTGTGAATCGGAGGGTCTGAATTAGGATAGGCAGTGAGTTGCAATGTAGAATGGAGAAATGCACCGCGGGGTGGTCACCATGGGGAGGTCAGGGAACATGCAGTGGCAATGTAAGATAGGTTTCGGAAAAACATCGCGGGGTGGTGCGCATTGTATGGGTGTGGGTTATATTACATTCACTAGTAGGAGTGAGAAAACCATCACGGGGTGGTGTGAATTGGAGGGTCTGAATTAGGATAGGCAGTGAGTGGCAATGTAGAATGGAGAAATGCACCGCGGGGTGGTCACCATGGGGAGGTTAGGGAACATGCAGTGGCAATATTGCATAGGATTCTAAAAAACATCGTGGGGTGGTGCGCATTGTATGGGTGTGTGTTACGTTATATTCACTAGTAGGAGTGAGAAAAACATCACGGGGTGGTGAGAATCGGGGTCTGAATTAGGATAGGCAGTGAGTGGCAATGTAGGATGGAGAAAAGCACCGCGGGGAGGTCAGCATGGGGAGGTCAGGGAACATGCAGTGGCAATGTAGGATAGGTTTCTGAAAAACATCGCAGGGTGGTGCGCATTTTATGGGTGTGTGTTACATTACATTCACTAGTAGGAGTGAGAAAAACATCACGGGGTGGTGTGCATTGTATGGGTGTGTGTTACATTCCATTCACTAGTAGGAGTGAGATAAACATCACGGGGGGTGCGCATTGTATAGGTGTGTGTTACATTACATTCCCTAATAGGAGTGAGAAAAATATCACGCGGTGGTGCGCATTGTATGGGTGTGCGTTACATTACATTCACTAGTAGGAGTGAGAAAAACATCACGGGGTGGTGCGCATAGTATGCGAGTGTGTTACATTACATTCACTTGTAGGAGTGAGAAAAACATCACGGTGTGGTGCGCATTGTATGGGTGTGTGTTACATTACATTCACTAGTAGGAGTGAGAAAAACATCACGGAGTGGTGTGAATTGGAGGGTCTGAATTAGGATAGGCAGAGAGTGGCAATGTAAGATGGAGAAAAGCACCGCGGGGTGGTCAGCATGGGGAGGTCAGGGAACATGCAGTGGCAATGTAGGATAGGTTTCTGAAAAACATCGTGGGATGGTGAGCATTGTATGGGTGTGTGTTACATTACATTCACTAGTAGGAGTTAGAAAAATATCACGGGGTGGTGCGTATTATAAGGGTGTGTGTTACATTACATTCACTAGTAGGAGTGAGAAAAACATCACGGGGTGGTGCGCATAGTATGCGAGTGTGTTACATTACATTCACTTGTAGGAGTGAGAAAAACATCACGGGGTGGTGAGCATTGTATGGGTGTGTGTTACATTACATTCACTACTAGGAGTGAGAAAAACATCACGGGGTGGTGTGAATCGGAGGGTCTGAATTAGGATAGGCAGTGAGTGGCAATGTAGGATGGAGAAAAGCACCGCGGGGTGGTCAGCATGTGGAGGTCAGGGAACATGCAGTGGCAATGTAGGATAGGTTTCTGAAAAACATCGCGGGGTGGTGCGCATTGTATGGGTGTGTGTTACATTACATTCACTAGTAGCAGTGAGAAAAAAATCACGGGGTGGTGTCAATCGGAGGGTATGAATTAGGATAGGCAGTGAGTTGCAATGTAGGATGGAGAAAAGCACCGCGGGTTGTCAGCATGGGGAGATCAGGGAACATGCAGTGGCAATATTGCATAGGATTCTGAAAAAGATCGCGGGGTGGTGCGCATTGTATGGGTGTGTGTTACATTACATTCACTAGTAGGAGTGAGAAAAACATCAAGGGGTGGTGCGCATTGTATGGGTGTGTGTTACATTACATTCACTAGTAGAAGTGAGAAAAACATCACGGGGTGGTGCGCATTGTATGCGTGTGTGTTACTTACATTCACTAGTAGGAGTGAGAAAAACATCACGGTGTGGTGCGCATTGTATGGGTGTGTGTTACATTGCATTCACTAAGAGGAGTGAGAAAAACATCACGGAGTGGTGCGCATTGTATGTGTGTGTGTTACATTACATTCACTAGTAGGAGTGAGAAAAACATCACGGGGTGGTGTGAATGGGAGGGTCTGAATTAGGATAGGCAGTGAGTGGCAATGCAGGATGGAGAAAAGCACCGCGGGGTGGTCAGCATGGGGATGTCAGGGAACATGCAGTGGCAATGTAGGATAGGTTTCTGAAAAACATCGCGGGGTGGAGCGCATTTTATGGGTGTGTGTTACATTACATTCACTAGTAGGATTGAGAAAAACATCATGAGCTGGTGCGCATTGTATGGGTGTGTGTTACATTACATTCACTATAGGAGTGAGAAAAACATCACGGGTGGTGTGCATTGTATGGGTTTGTGTTACATTACATTCACTATTAGGAGTGAGAAAAACATCACGGGCTGGAGCGCATTGTATGGGTGTGTGTTACATTACATTCTCTAGTAGGAGTGAGAAAAACATCACGGGCTGGAGCGCATTGTATGGGTGTTTTTACATTACATTCACTAGTAGGAGTGAGAAAAACATCACGGGGTGGTGCGCATTGTATGGGTGTGTGTTACATTACATTCACTAGTAGGAGTGAGAAAAACATCACGGGGTGGTGTGAATCGGAGGGTCTGAATTAGGATAGGCAGTGAGTGGCAATGTAGGATGGAGAAAAGCACCGCGGGGTGGTCAGCATGGGGAGGTCAGGGAACATGCAGTGGCAATGTAGGATAGGTTTCTGAAAAACATTACGGGGTGGTGCGCATTGTATGGTTATGTGTTACATTACATTCACTAGTAGGAGTGAGAAAAACATCACGGTGTGGTGTGAATCGGAGATTCTGAATTAGGATAGGCAATGAGTGGAAATGTAGGATGGAGAAAAGCAGCGCGGGGTGGTCAGCATGGGGATGTCAGGTAACATGCTGTGGCAATGTAGGATAGGTTTCTGAAAAACATCGCGGGGTGGTGCGCGTTGTATGGGTGTGTTTTACATTACTATTCACTAGTAAGAGTGAGAAAAACATCATGGGGTGGTGCGCATTGTATGGGTGTGTGTTACATTACATTCACTAGTAGGAGTGAGAAAAACATCACGGGGTGGTGCGCATTGTATGGGTGTGTGTTACATTTCATTCACTAGTAGGAGTGAGAAAAACATCATGGGGTGGTGCGCATTGTATGGGTGTGTGTTACATTTCATTCACTAGTAGGAGTGAAAAAAACATCACGGGGTGGTGTGCATTGTATGCGTGTGTGTTACATTACATTCACTAGTAGGAGTGAGAAAAACATCACGGGGTGGTGCGCATTGTATGGGTGTGTGTTACATTACATTCACTAGTAGGAGTGAGAAAAACATCACGGGGTGGTGCGCATTGTATGGGTGTGTGTTACATTACATTCACTAGTAGGAGTGAGAAAAACATCACGGGGTGGTGTGAATCGGAGGGTCTGAATTAGGATAGGCAGTGAGTGGCAATGTAGGATGGAGAAAAGCACCGCGGGTTGGTCAGCATGGGGAGGTCAGAGAACATGCAGTGGCAATGTAGGATAGGTTTCTGAAAAACATCGCGGGGTGGTGCGCATTGTATGGGTGTGTGTTACATTACATTCACTAGTAGGAGTGAGAAAAACATCACGGGGTGGTGTGAATCGGAGTGTCTGAATTAGGATAGGCAGTGAGTGGCATTGTAGAATGGAGAAATGCACCGCGGGGTGGTCACCATGGGGAGGTCAGGGAACATGCAGTGGCAATGTAAGATAGGTTTCGGAAAAACATCGCGGCGTAGTGCGCATTGTATGGGTGTGTGTTATATTACATTCACTAGTAGGAGTGAGAAAAACATCACGGGGTGGTGTGAATCGGAGGGTCTGGATTAGGATAGGCAGTGAGTGGCAATGTAGGATGGAGAAAAGCACCGCGGGGTGGTCAGCATGGGGAGGTCAGGGAACATGCAGTGGAAATGTAGGACAGGTTTCTGAAAAACATCGCGGGGTGGTGCGCATTGTATGGGTGTGTGTTACATTACATTCACTAGTAGGATTGAGAAAAACATCACGGGGTGGTGAGCATTGTATGGGTGTGTGTTACATTACATTCACTAGTAGGAGTGAGAAAAACATCACAGGGTTGTGCGCATTGTATGGGTTTGTGTTAAATTACATTCACTATTAGGAGTGAGAAAAATATCATGGGCTGGTTCGCAATGTATGCGTGTGTGTTACATTACATTCACTAGTAGGAGTGAGAAAAACATCATGGGGTGGTGTCAATCGGAGTGTCTGAATTAGGATAGGCAGTGAGTGGCAATGTACCATGGAGAAAAGCACCGCGGTGTGGTCAGCATGGGGAGGTCAGGTAACATGCAGTGGCAATGTAGGATAGGTTTTAAAAAAACATCGTGGAGTGGTGCGCGTTGTATGGATGTGTGTTACATTACATTCATTAGTAGGAGTGAGAAAAACATCACGGGGTGGTGTGCATTGTATGGGTGTGTGTTACATTACATTCACTAGTAGGAGTGAGAAAAACATCGCGGGGTGGTGTGAATCGGACGGTCTGAATTAGGAATGGTAGTGAGTGGCAATGTAGGATGGAGAAAAGCACCGCGGGGTGGTCAGCATGGGGAGGTCAGGGAACATGCAGTGGCAATGTAGGATAGTTTTCTGAAAAACATCACCGGGTGGTGCGCATTGTATGGGTGTGTTTTACATTACATTCACTAGTAGGAGTGAGAAAAACATCACGGGGTGGTGTGAATTGGAGTGTCTGAATTAGGATAGGCAGTGAGTGGCAATGCATGATGGAGAAAAGCACCGCGGGGTGGTCAGCATGGGGAGGTCAGGGAACAAGCAGTGGCAATGTAGGATAGGTTTCTGAAAAACATCGCGGGGTGGTGCGCATTGTATGGGTGTGTGTTTCATTACATTCAATAGTAGGAGTGGGAAAAACATCACGGGGTGGTGGGCATTGTATGGGTGTGTGTTACATTACATTCACTAGTAGGAGTGAGAAAAACATCACGGGGTGGTGTGAATCGGAGGGTCTCAATTAGTATAGGCAGTGAGTGGCAATGTAGGATGGAGAAAAGCACCGCGCGGTGGTCAGCATGGGGAGGTCAGGGAACATGCAGTGGCAATGTAGGATAGGTTTCTGAAAAACATTGCGGGGTGGTTCGCATTGTATAGGTGTTTGTTACATTACATTCACTAGTAGGAGTGAGAAAAACATCACGGGGTGGTGTGAATCGGAGGGTCTTAATTAGGATAGGCAATGAGTAGCAATGTAGGATGGAGAAAAGCACCGCGGGGTGGTCAGCATGGGGATGTCAGGGAACATGCAGTGGCAATGTAGGATAGGATTCTGAAAAACATCCCGGGGTGGTGCGAATTGTATGGGTGTGCGTTACATTACATTCACTAGTAGCAGTGAGAACAAAATCACGGGGTGGTGTCAATCGGAGGGTATGAATTAGGATAGGCAGTGAGTTGCAATGTAGGATGGAGAAAAGCACCGCGGGTTGTCAGCATGGGGAGGTCAGGGAACATACAGTGGCAATATTGCATAGGATTCTGAAAAACATCGCTGGGTGGTGCGCATTGTATGGGTGTGTGTTACGTTATATTCACTAATAGGAGTGAGAAAAACATCACGGGGTGGTGAGAATCTGAGGGTCTGAATTAGGATAAGCAATGAGTGGCAATGTAGGATGGAGAAAAGCACCGCGGGGAGGTCAGCATGGGGAGGTCAGGGAACATGCAGTGGCAATGTAGGATACGTTTCTGAAAAACATCGCGGGGTGGTGCGCATTGTATGGGTGTGGGTTATATTACATTCACTAGTAGGAGTGAGAAAAACATCACGGGGTGGTGTGAATCGGAGGGTCTGAATTAGGATAGGCAGTGAGTGGCAATATAGGATGGAGAAAAGCAGCGCGGGGTGGTCAGCATGGGGAGGTCAGGGAACATGCAGTGGCAATGTAGGATAGGTTTCTGAAAAACATCGCGGGGTGGTGCGCATTGTATGGGTGTGTGTTACATTACATTCACTAGTAGGATTGAGAAAAACATCACGGGGTGGTGCGCATTGTATTGGTGTGTGTTACATTACATTCACTAGTAGGAGTGAGAAAAACATCACGGGGTGGTGTGAATCGGAGTGTCTGAATTAGGATAGGCAGTGAGTGGCAATGTAGGATGGAGAAAAGCACCGCGGGGTGGTCAAAATGGGGAGGTCAGGGAACATGCAGTGGCAATGTAGGACAGGTTTCTGAAAAACATCGCGGGGTTGTGCGCATTGTATGGGTGTGTGTTACATTACATTCACTAGTAGGATTGAGAAAAACATCACGGGGTGGTGAGCATTGTATGGGTGTGTGTTACATTACATTCACTAGTAGGAGTGAGAAAAACATCACAGGGTGGTGCGCATTGTATGGGTTTGTGTTACATTTCATTCACTATTAGGAGTGAGAAAAATATCATGGGCTGGTTCGCAATGTATGCGTGTGTGTTACATTACATTCACTAGTAGGAGTGAGAAAAACATCATGGGGTGGTGTCAATCGGAGGGTCTGAATTAGGATAGGCAGTGAGTGGCAATGTAGGATGGAGAAAAGCACCGCGGTGTGGTCAGCATGGGGAGGTCAGGTAACATGCAGTGGCAATGTAGGATAGGTTTCTGAAAAACATCGTGGAGTGGTGCGCGTTGTATGGATGTGTGTTACATTACATTCATTAGTAGTAGTGAGAAAAACATCACGGGGTGGTGTGCATTGTATGGGTGTGGGTTACATTACATTCACTAGTAGGAGTGAGAAAAACATCACGGGGTGGTGTGCATTGTATGGGTGTGTGTTACATTACATTCACTAGTAGGAGTGAGAAAAACATCGCGGGGTGGTGTGAATCGGAGGGTCTGAATTAGGAATGGTAGTGAGTGGCAATGTAGGATGGAGAAAAGCACCGCGGGGTGGTCAGCATGGGGAGGTCAGGGAACATGCAGTGGCAATGTAGGATAGTTTTCTGAAAAACATTACCGGGTGGTGCGCATTATATGGGTGTGTTTTACATTACATTCACTAGTAGGAGTGAGAAAAACATCACGGGGTGGTGTGAATTGGAGTGTCTGAATTAGGATAGGCAGTGAGTGGCAATGCAGGATGGAGAAAAGCACCGCGGGGTGGTCAGCATGGGGAGGTCACGGAACAAGCAGTGGCAATGTAGGATAGGTTTCTGAAAAACATCGCGGGGTGGTGCGCATTGTATGGGTGTGTGTTACATTACATTCACTAGTAGGAGTGGGAAAAACATCACGGGGTGGTGCGCATTGTATGGGTGTGTGTTACATTACATTCACTAGTAGGAGTGAGAAAGACATCACGGGGTGGTGTGAATCGGAGGGTCTCAATTAGTATAGGCAGTGAGTGGCAATGTAGGATGGAGAAAAGCACCGCGTGGTGGTCAGCATGGGGAGGTCAGGGAACACGCAGTGGCAATGTAGGATAGGTTTCTGAAAAACATCGCGGGGTGGTGCGCATTGTATGGGTTTGTGTTACATTACATTCACTAGTAGGAGTGAGAAAAACATCACGGGGTGGTGCGTATTATAAGGGTGTGTGTTACATTACATTCACTAGTAGGAGTGAGAAAAACATCACGGGCTGGTCCGCATTGTATGCATGTGTGTTACATTACATTCTCTAGTAGGAGTGAGAAAAACATCACGGGCTGGAGCGCATTGTATGGGTGTGTGTTACATTACATTCACTAGTAGGAGTGAGAAAAACATCACGGGGTGGTGCGCATTGTATGGGTGTGTGTTACATTACATTCACTAGTAGGAGTGAGAAAAACATCACGGGGTGGTGTGAATCGGAGGGTCTGAATTAGGATAGGCAGTGAGTGGCAATGTAGGATGGAGAAAAGCACCGCGGGGTGGTCAGCATGGGGAGGTCAGGGAACATGCAGTGGCAATGTAGGATAGGTTTCTGAAAAACATCGCGGGGTGGTGCGCGTTGTATGGGTGTGTTTTACATTACATTCACTAGTAAGAGTGAGAAAAACATCATGGGGTGGTGCGCATTGTATGGGTGTGTGTTACATTACATTCACTAGTAGGAGTGAGAAAAACATCACGTGGTGGTGCGCATTGTATGGGTGTGTGTTACATTTCATTCACTAGTAGGAGTGAGAAAAACATCACGGTTTGGTGCGCATTGTATGGGTGTGTGTTACATTACATTCACTAGTAGGAGTGAGAAAAACATCACGGGGTGGTGCGCATTGTATGGGTGTGTGTTACATTACATTCACTAGTAGGAGTGAGAAAAACATCACGGGGTGGTGTGAATCGGAGGGTCTGAATTAGGATAGGCAGTGAGTGGCAATGTAGGATGGAGAAAAGCAACGCGGGGTGGTCAGCATGGGGAGGTCAGAGAACATGCAGTGGCAATGTAGGATAGGTTTCTGAAAAACATCGCGGGGTGGTGCGCATTTTATGGGTGTGTGTTACATTACATTCACTAGTAGGAGTGAGAAAAACATCACGGGGTGGTGTGAATCGGAGGGTCTGAATTAGGATAGGCAGTGAGTGGCAATGTAGAATGGAGAAAAGCACCGCGGGGTGGTCAGCATGGGGAGGTTAGGGAACATGCAGTGGCAATGTAGGATAGGTTTCTGAAAAACATCGCGGGGTGGTGCGCATTGTATGGGTGTGTGTTACATTACATTCACTAGAAGGAGTGAGAAAAACACCACGGGGTGGTGCGCATTGTATGGGTGTGTGTTACATTACATTCACTAGTAGGAGTGAGAAAAACATCACGGGGTGGTGCGCATTGTATGGGTGTGTGTTACATTACATTCACTAGTAGGAGTGAGAAAAACATCAGGGGGTGGTGCGCATTGTATGGTTGTGTGTTACATTACATTCACTAGTAGGAGTGAGAAAAACATCACGGGGTGGTGCGCATTGTATGGGTGTGTGTTACATTTCATTCACTAGTAGGAGTGAGAAAAACATCACGGGGTGGTGCGCATTGTATGCGTGTGTGTTACATTACATTCACTAGTAGGAGTGAGAAAAACATCACGGGGTGGTGCGCATTGTATGGGATTGTGTTACATTACATTCACTAGTAGGAGTGAGAAAAACATCACGGGGTGGTGCGCATTTAATGGGTGTGTGTTACATTACATTCACTAGTAGGAGTGAGAAAAACATCACGGGGTGGTGTGAATCGGAGGGTCTGAATTAGGATAGGCAGTGAGTGGCAATGTAGGATGGAGAAAAGAACCGCGGGGTGGTAAGCATGGGGAGGTCAGGGAACATGCAGTGGCAATGTAGGACAGGTTTCTGAAAAACATCGCGGGGTGGTGCGCATTGTATGGGTGTGTGTTACATTACATTCACTAGTAGGATTGAGAAAAACATCACGGGGTTGTGAGCATTGTATGGGTTTGTGTTACATTACATTCACTATTAGGAGTGAGAAAAATATCATGGGCTGGTTCGCAATGTATGCGTGTGTGTTACATTACATTCACTAGTAGGAGTGAGAAAAACGTCATGGGGTGGTGTCAATCGGAGGGTCTGAATTAGGATAGACAGTGAGTGGCAATGTAGGATGGAGAAAAGCACCGCGGTGTGGTCAGCATGGGGAGGTCAGGTAACATGCAGTGGCAATGTAGGATAGGTTTCTGAAAAACATCGTGGAGTGGTGCGCGTTGTGTGTTACATTACATTCATTAGTAGGAGTGAGAAAAACATCACGGGGTGGTGTGCATTGTATGGGTGTGTGTTACATTACATTCACATGTAGGAGTGAGAAAAACATCACGAGGTGGTGTGCATTGTATTGGTGTGTGTTACATTACATTCACTAGTAGGAGTGAGAAAAACATCGCGGGGTGGTGTGAATCGGAGGGTCTGAATTAGGATAGGCAGTGAGTGGCAATGCAGGATGGAGAAAAGCACCGCGGGGTGGTCAGCATGGGGAGGTCACGGAACAAGCAGTGGCAATGTAGGATAGGTTTCTGAAAAACATCGCGGGGTGGTGCGCATTGTATGGGTGTGTGTTACATTACATTCACTAGTAGGAGTGGGAAAAACATCACGGGGTGGTGCGCATTGTATGGGTGTGTGTTACATTACATTCACTAGTAGGAGTGAGAAAGACATCACGGGGTGGTGTGAATCGGAGGGTCTCAATTAGTATAGGCAGTGAGTGGCAATGTAGGATGGAGAAAAGCACCGCGCGGTGGTCAGCATGGGGAGGTCAGGGAACACGCAGTGGCAATGTAGGATAGGTTTCTGAAAAACATCGCGGGGTGGTGCGCATTGTATGGGTTTGTGTTACATTACATTCACTAGTAGGAGTGAGAAAAACATCACGGGGTGGTGCGTATTATAAGGGTGTGTGTTACATTACATTCACTAGTAGGAGTGAGAAAAACATCACGGGCTGGTCCGCATTGTATGCATGTGTGTTACATTACATTCTCTAGTAGGAGTGAGAAAAACATCACGGGCTGGAGCGCATTGTATGGGTGTGTGTTACATTACATTCACTAGTAGGAGTGAGAAAAACATCACGGGGTGGTGCGCATTGTATGGGTGTGTGTTACATTACATTCACTAGTAGGAGTGAGAAAAACATCACGGGGTGGTGTGAATCGGAGGGTCTGAATTAGGATAGGCAGTGAGTGGCAATGTAGGATGGAGAAAAGCACCGCGGGGTGGTCAGCATGGGGAGGTCAGGGAACATGCAGTGGCAATGTAGGATAGGTTTCTGAAAAATATCGCGGGGTGGTGCGCGTTGTATGGGTGTGTTTTACATTACATTCACTAGTAGGAGTGAGAAAAACATCATGGGGTGGTGCGCATTGTATGGGTGTGTGTTACATTACATTCACTAGTAGGAGTGAGAAAAACATCACGTGGTGGTGCGCATTGTATGGGTGTGTGTTACATTTCATTCACTAGTAGGAGTGAGAAAAACATCACGGTTTGGTGCGCATTGTATGGGTGTGTGTTACATTACATTCACTAGTAGGAGTGAGAAAAACATCACGGGGTGGTGCGCATTGTATGGGTGTGTGTTACATTACATTCACTAGTAGGAGTGAGAAAAACATCACGGGGTGGTGTGAATCGGAGGGTCTGAATTAGGATAGGCAGTGAGTGGCAATGTAGGATGGAGAAAAGCAACGCGGGGTGGTCAGCATGGGGAGGTCAGAGAACATGCAGTGGCAATGTAGGATAGGTTTCTGAAAAACATCGCGGGGTGGTGCGCATTTTATGGGTGTGTGTTACATTACATTCACTAGTAGGAGTGAGAAAAACATCACGGGGTGGTGTGAATCGGAGGGTCTGAATTAGGATAGGCAGTGAGTGGCAATGTAGAATGGAGAAAAGCACCGCGGGGTGGTCAGCATGGGGAGGTTAGGGAACATGCAGTGGCAATGTAGGATAGGTTTCTGAAAAACATCGCGGGGTGGTGCGCATTGTATGGGTGTGTGTTACATTACATTCACTAGAAGGAGTGAGAAAAACACCACGGGGTGGTGCGCATTGTATGGGTGTGTGTTACATTACATTCACTAGTAGGAGTGAGAAAAACATCACGGGGTGGTGCGCATTGTATGGGTGTGTGTTACATTACATTCACTAGTAGGAGTGAGAAAAACATCAGGGGGTGGTGCGCATTGTATGGTTGTGTGTTACATTACATTCACTAGTAGGAGTGAGAAAAACATCACGGGGTGGTGCGCATTGTATGGGTGTGTGTTACATTTCATTCACTAGTAGGAGTGAGAAAAACATCACGGGGTGGTGCGCATTGTATGCGTGTGTGTTACATTACATTCACTAGTAGGAGTGAGAAAAACATCACGGGGTGGTGCGCATTGTATGGGATTGTGTTACATTACATTCACTAGTAGGAGTGAGAAAAACATCACGGGGTGGTGCGCATTTAATGGGTGTGTGTTACATTACATTCACTAGTAGGAGTGAGAAAAACATCACGGGGTGGTGTGAATCGGAGGGTCTGAATTAGGATAGGCAGTGAGTGGCAATGTAGGATGGAGAAAAGAACCGCGGGGTGGTAAGCATGGGGAGGTCAGGGAACATGCAGTGGCAATGTAGGACAGGTTTCTGAAAAACATCGCGGGGTGGTGCGCATTGTATGGGTGTGTGTTACATTACATTCACTAGTAGGATTGAGAAAAACATCACGGGGTTGTGAGCATTGTATGGGTTTGTGTTACATTACATTCACTATTAGGAGTGAGAAAAATATCATGGGCTGGTTCGCAATGTATGCGTGTGTGTTACATTACATTCACTAGTAGGAGTGAGAAAAACGTCATGGGGTGGTGTCAATCGGAGGGTCTGAATTAGGATAGACAGTGAGTGGCAATGTAGGATGGAGAAAAGCACCGCGGTGTGGTCAGCATGGGGAGGTCAGGTAACATGCAGTGGCAATGTAGGATAGGTTTCTGAAAAACATCGTGGAGTGGTGCGCGTTGTGTGTTACATTACATTCATTAGTAGGAGTGAGAAAAACATCACGGGGTGGTGTGCATTGTATGGGTGTGTGTTACATTACATTCACATGTAGGAGTGAGAAAAACATCACGAGGTGGTGTGCATTGTATTGGTGTGTGTTACATTACATTCACTAGTAGGAGTGAGAAAAACATCGCGGGGTGGTGTGAATCGGAGGGTCTGAATTAGGATAGGCAGTGAGTGGCAAGGTAGGATGGAGAAAAGCACCGCGGGGTGGTCAGCATGGGGAGGTCAGGCAACATGCAGTGGCAATGTAGGATAGGATTCTGAAAAACATCCAGGGGTGGTGCGAATTGTATGGGTGTGCGTTACATTACATTCACTAGTAGCAGTGAGAACAAAATCACGGGGTGGTGTGAATCGGAGGGTCTGAATTAGGATAGGCAGTGAGTGGCAATGTAGGATGGAGAAAAGCACCGCGGTTAGGTCAGCAGGGGAGGTCAGGGAACATGCAGTGGCAATGTAGGATAGGTTTCGGAAAAACATCGCGGGGTGGTGCGCATTTTATGGGTGTGTATTACATTACATTCACTAGTAGGAGTGAGAAAAACATCACGGGGTGGTGCGCATTGTATGGGTGTGTGTTACATTTCATTCACTAGTAGGAGTGAGAAAAACATCACGGGGAGGTGCGCATTGTATGCGTGTGTGTTACTTACATTTACTAGTAGGAGTGAGAAAAACATCACAGGGTGGTGCGCATTGTATGGGTGTGTGTTACATTACATTCACTAGTAGGAGTGAGAAAAACATCACGGGGTGGTGCGCATTGTATGGGTGTGTGTTACATTACATTCACTAGTAGGAGTGAGAAAAACATCACGGGGTGGTGTGAATCGGAGGGTCTGAATTAGGATAGGCAGTGAGTGGCAATGTAGGATGGAGAAAAGCACCGCGGGGTGGTCAGCATGGGGAGGGCAGGGAACATGCAGTGGCAATGTAGGATAGGTTTCTGAAAAACATCGCGGGCTGGAGCGCATTGTATGGGTGTGTGTTACATTACATTCACTAGTAGGATTGAGAAAAACATCATGAGGTGGTGCGCATTGTATGGGTGTGTGTTACATTACATTCACTAGTAGGAGTGAGAAAAACATCACGGGGAGGTGCGCATTGTATGGGTTTGTGTTACATTACATTCACTATTAGGAGTGAGAAAAACATCACGGGCTGGTCCGCCTTGTATGAATGTGTGTTACATTACATTCTCTAGTAGGAGTGAGAAAAACATCAAGGGGTGGAGCGCATTGTACGGGTATGTGTTACATTACATTCACTAGTAGGAGTGAGAAAAATATCACGGTGTGGTGTGAATCGGAGATTCTGAATTAGGATAGGCAGTGAGTGGAAATGTAGGATGGAGAAAAGCACCACGGGGTGGTCAGCATGGGGATGTCAGGTAACATGCAGTGGCAATGTAGGATAGGTTTCTGAAAAACATCGCGGGATGGTGGGCATTGTGTGGGTGTGTGTTACATTACATTCACTAGTAGGAGTGAGAAAAACATCACGGGGTGGTGCGCATTGTAAGGGTGTGTGTTACATTACATTCACTAGTAGGAGTGAGAAAAACATCACGGGGTGGTGCGCATTGTATGGGTGTGTGTTACATTACATTCACTAGTAGGAGTGAGAAAAACATCACGGGGTGGTGTGAATCGGAGGGTCTGAATTAGGATAGGCAGTGAGTGGCAATGTAGGATGGAGAAAAGCACCGTGGGTTGTCAGCATGGGGAGGTCAGGGAACATGCAGTCGCAATATTGCATAGGATTCTGAAAAACATCGCGGGGTGGTTCGCATTGTATGGGTGTGTGTTACATTATATTCACTAGTAGGAGTGAGAAAAACATCACGGGGTGGTGCGCATTGTATGGGTGTGTGTTACATTACATTCACTAGTAGTAGTGAGAAAAACATCACGGGGTGGTGCGCATTGTATGGGTGTGTGTTACATTTCATTCACTAGTAGGAGTGAAAAAAACATCACGGGGTGGTGCGCATTGTATGCGTGTGTGTTACATTACATTCACTAGTAGGTGTGAGAAAAACATCACGGGGTGGTGCGCATTGTATGGGTGTGTTTTACATTTCATTCACTAGTAGGAGTGAGAAAAACATCACGGGGTGGTGCGCATTGTATGGGTGTGTGTTACATTTCATACACTAGTAGGAGTGAAAAAAACATCACGGGGAGGTGCGCATTGTATGCGTGTGTGTTACATTACATTCACTAGTAGGAGTGAGAAAAACATCACGGGGTGGTGCGCATTGTATGGGTGTGTGTTACATTACATTCACTAGTAGGAGTGAGAAAAACATCACGGGGTGGTGTGCATTGTATGGGTGTGTGTTACATTACATTCACTAGTAGGAGTGAGAAAAACATCGCGGCGTGGTGTGAATCTGAGGGTCTGAATTAGGAATGGTAGTGAGTGGCAATGTAGGATGGAGAAAAGCTCCGCGGGGTGGTCAGCATGGGGAGGTCAGGGAACATGCAGTGGCAATGTAGGATAGTTTTCTGAAAAACATCACCGGGTGGTGCGCATTGTATGGGTGTGTTTTACATTACATTCACTAGTAGGAGTGAGAAAAACATCACGGGGTGGTGTGAATTGGAGTGTCTGAATTAGGATAGGCAGTGAGTGGCAATGCATGATGGAGAAAAGCACCGCGGGGTGGTCAGCATGGGGAGGTCAGGGAACAAGCAGTGGCAATGTAGGATAGGTTTCTGAAAAACATCGCGGGGTGGTGCGCATTGTATGGGTGTGTGTTACATTACATTCATTAGTAGGAGTGGGAAAAACATCACGGGGTGGTGGGCATTGTATGGGTGTGTGTTACATTACATTCACTAGTAGGAGTGAGAAAAACATCACGGGGTGGTGTGAATCGGAGGGTCTCAATTAGTATAGGCAGTGAGTGGCAATGTAGGATGGAGAAAAGCACCGCGCGGTGGTCAGCATGGGGAGGTCAGGGAACATGCAGTGGCAATGTAGGATAGGTTTCTGAAAAACATCGCGGTGTGGTGCGCATTGTATAGGTGTTTGTTACATTACATTCACTAGTAGGAGTGAGAAAAACATCACGGGGTGGTGTGAATCGGAGGGTCTGAATTAGGATAGGCAGTGAGTAGCAATGTAGGATGGAGAAAAGCACCGCGGGGTGGTCAACATGGGGATGTCAGGGAACATGCAGTGGCAATGTAGGATAGGATTCTGAAAAACATCCCGGGGTGGTGCGAATTGTATAGGTGTGCGTTACATTACATTCACTAGTAGCAGTGAGAACAAAATCACGGGGTGGTGTCAATCGGAGGGTATGAATTAGGATAGGCAGTGAGTTGCAATGTAGGATGGAGAAAAGCACCGCGGGTTGTCAGCATGGGGAGGTGAGGGAACATGCAGTGGCAATATTGCATAGGATTCTGAAAAACATCGCGGGGTGGTGTGCATTGTATGGGTGTGTGTTACGTTATATTCACTAGCAGGAGTGAGAAAAACATCACGGAGTGGTGCGCATTGTATGTGTGTGTGTTACATTACATTCACTAGTAGGAGTGAGAAAAAAATCACGGGGTGGTGTGAATGGGAGGGTCTGCATTAGGATAGGCAGTGAGTGGCAATGCAGGATGGAGAAAAGCCCCGCGGGGTGGTCAGCATGGGGAGGTCAGGGAACATGCAGTGGTAATGTAGGATAGGTTTCTGAAAAACATCGCGGGGTGGAGCGCATTGTATGGGTGTGTGTTACATTACATTCACTAGTAGGATTGAGAAAAACATCATGAGCTGGTGCGCATTGTATGGGTGTATGTTACATTACATTCACTATAGGAGTGAGAAAAACATCACGGGTGGTGCGCATTGTATGGGTTTGTGTTACATTACATTCACTATTAGGAGTGAGAAAAACATCACGGGCTGGTCCGCATTGTATGCATGTGTGTTACATTACATTCTCTAGTAGGAGTGAGAAAAACATCACGGGCTGGAGCGCATTGTATGGGTGTGTGTTACATTACATTCACTAGTAGGAGTGAGAAAAACATCACGGGGTGGTGCGCATTGTATGGGTGTGTGTTACATTACATTCACTAGTAGGAGTGAGAAAAACATCACGGGGTGGTGTGAATCGGAGGGTCTGAATTAGGATAGGCAGTGAGTGGCAATGTAGGATGGAGAAAAGCACCGCGGGGTGGTCAGCATGGGGAGGTCAGGGAACATGCAGTGGCAATGTAGGATAGGTTTCTGAAAAACATCGCGGGGTGGTGCGCATTGTATGGGTATGCGTTACATTACATTCACTAGTAGGAGTGAGAAAAACATCACGGTGTGGTGTGAATCGGAGATTCTGAATTAGGATAGGCAATGAGTGGAAATGTAGGATGGAGAAAAGCAGCGCGGGGTGGTCAGCATGGGGATGTCAGGTAACATGCAGTGGCAATGTAGGATAGGTTTCTGAAAAACATCGCGGAGTGGTGCGCGTTGTATGGGTGTGTCTTACATTACATTCACTAGTAGGAGTGAGAAAAACATCACGGGGTGGTGCGCATTGTATGGGTGTGTGTTACATTTCATTCACTAGTAGGAGTGAAAAAAACATCACGGGGTGGTGTGCATTGTATGCGTGTGTGTTACATTACATTCACTAGTAGGAGTGAGAAAAACATCACGGGGTGGTGCGCATTGTATGGGTGTGTGTTACAATACATTCACTAGTAGGAGTGAGAAAAACATCACGTGGTGGTGCGCATTGTATGGGTGTGTGTTACATTACATTCACTAGTAGGAGTGAGAAAAACATCACGGGGTGGTGTGAATCGGAGTGTCTGAATTAGGATAGGCAGTGAGTGGCAATGTAGGATGGAGAAAAGCACCGCGGGGTGGTCAGCATGGGGAGGTCAGAGAACATGCAGTGGCAATGTAGGATAGGTTTCTGAAAAACATCGCGGGGTGGTGCGCATTTTATGGGTGTGTGTTACATTACATTCACTAGTAGGAGTGAGAAAAACATCACGGGGTGGTGTGAATCGGAGGGTCTGAATTAGGATAGGCAGTGAGTGGCAATGTAGATTGGAGAAATGCACCTCGGGGTGGTCACCATGGGGAGGTCAGGGAACATGCAGTGGCAATGTAAGATAGGTTTCGGAAATACATCGCGGGGTGGTGCGCATTGTATGGGTGTGGGTTATATTACATTCACTAGTAGGAGTGAGAAAACCATCACGGGTTGGTGTGAATCGGAGGGTCTGAATTAGGATAGGCAGTGAGTGGCAATATAGGATGGAGGAAAGCAGCGCGGGGTGGTCAGCATGGGGAGGTCAGGGAACATGCAGTGGCAATGTAGGATAGGTTTCTGAAAAACATCGCGGGGTGCTGCGCATTGTATGTGTGTGTGTTACATTACATTCACTAGTAGGATTGAGAAAAACATCACGGGGTGGTGCGCATTGTATTGGTGTGTGTTACATTACATTCACTAGTAGGAGTGAGAAAAACATCACGGGGTGGTGCGCATTTTATGGGTATGTGTTACATTACATTCACTAGTAGGTGTGAGAAAAACATCATGGTGTGGTGTGAATCAGAGATTCTGAATTAGGACAGGCAGTGAGTGGAAATGTAGGATGGAGAAAAGCACCGCGGGGTGGTCAGCATGGGGATGTCAGGGAACATGCAGTGGCAATGTAGGATAGGTTTCTGAAAAACATCGCGGGGTGGTGCGCGTTGTATGGGTGTGTTTTACATTACATTCACTAGTACGAGTGAGAAAAACATCACGGGGTGGTGTGAATCGGAGGGTCTGAATTAGGATAGGCAGTGAGTGGTAATGTAGGATGGAGAAAAGCACCGCGGGTTGGTCAGCATGGGGAGGTCAGGGAACATGCAGTGGCAATGTAGGATAGGATTCTGAAAAACATCGCGGGGTGGTGCGCATTGTATGGGTGTGTGTTACATTACATTCACTAGTAGGAGTGAGAAAAACATCACGGGGTGGTGTGCATTGTATGGGTGTGTGTTACATTACATTCACTAGTAGGAGTGTGAAAAACATCACGGGGTGGTGTGAATCGGAGGGTCTGAATTAGGATAGGCAGTGAGTGGCAATGTAGGATGGAGAAAAGCACCGCGGGGTGGTCAGCATGGGGAGGTCAGAGAACATGCAGTGGCAATGTAGGATAGGTTTCTGAAAAACATCGCGGTGTGGTGCGCATTTTATGGGTGTCTGTTACATTACATTCACTAGTAGGAGTGAGAAAAACATCACGGGGTGGTGTGAATCGGAGGGTCTGAATTAGGATAGGCAGTGAGTAGCAATGTAGGATGGAGAAAAGCACCGCGGGGTGGTCAGCATGGGGATGTCAGGGAACATGCAGTGGCAATGTAGGATAGGATTCTGAAAAACATCCCGGGGTGGTGCGAATTGTATGGGTGTGCATTACATTACATTCACTAGTAGCAGTGAGAACAAAATCACGGGGTGGTGTCAATCGGAGGGTATGAATTAGGATAGGCAGTGAGTTGCAATGTAGGATGGAGAAAAGCACCGCGGGTTGTCAGCATGGGGAGGTGAGGGAACATGCAGTGGCAATATTGCATAGGATTCTGAAAAACATCGCGGGGTGGTGTGCATTGTATGGGTGTGTGTTACGTTATATTCACTAGCAGGAGTGAGAAAAACATCACGGAGTGGTGCGCATTGTATGTGTGTGTGTTACATTACATTCACTAGTAGGAGTGAGAAAAAAATCACGGGGTGGTGTGAATGGGAGGGTCTGAATTAGGATAGGCAGTGAGTGGCAATGCAGGATGGAGAAAAGACCCGCGGGGTGGTCAGCATGGGGAGGTCAGGGAACATGCAGTGGTAATGTAGGATAGGTTTCTGAAAAACATCGCGGGGTGGAGCGCATTGTATGGGTGTGTGTTACATTACATTCACTAGTAGGATTGAGAAAAACATCATGAGCTGGTGCGCATTGTATGGGTGTGTGTTACATTACATTCACTATAGGAGTGAGAAAAACATCACGGGTGGTGCGCATTGTATGGGTTTGTGTTACATTACATTCACTATTAGGAGTGAGAAAAACATCACGGGCTGGTCCGCATTGTATGCATGTGTGTTACATTACATTCTCTAGTAGGAGTGAGAAAAACATCACGGGCTGGAGTGCATTGTATGGGTGTGTGTTACATTACATTCACTAGTAGGAGTGAGAAAAACATCACGGGGTGGTGCGCATTGTATGGGTGTGTGTTACATTACATTCACTAGTAGGAGTGAGAAAAACATCACGGGGTGGTGTGAATCGGAGGGTCTGAATTAGGATAGGCAGTGAGTGGCAATGTAGGATGGAGAAAAGCACCGCGGGGTGGTCAGCATGGGGAGGTCAGGGAACATGCAGTGGCAATGTAGGATAGGTTTCTGAAAAACATCGCGGGGTGGTGCGCATTGTATGGGTATGTGTTACATTACATTCACTAGTAGGAGTGAGAAAAACATCACGGTGTGGTGTGAATCGGAGATTCTGAATTAGGATAGGCAATGAGTGGAAATGTAGGATGGAGAAAAGCAGCGCGGGGTGGTCAGCATGGGGATGTCAGGTAACATGCAGTGGCAATGTAGGATAGGTTTCTGAAAAACATCGCGGGGTGGTGCGCGTTGTATGGGTGTGTCTTACATTACATTCACTAGTAGGAGTGAGAAAAACATCACGGGGTGGTGCGCATTGTATGGGTGTGTGTTACATTTCATTCACTAGTAGGAGTGAAAAAAACATCACGGGGTGGTGTGCATTGTATGCGTGTGTGTTACATTACATTCACTAGTAGGAGTGAGAAAAACATCACGGGGTGGTGCGCATTGTATGGGTGTGTGTTACATTACATTCAATAGTAGGAGTGAGAAAAACATCACGTGGTGGTGCGCATTTTATGGGTGTGTGTTACATTACATTCACTAGTAGGAGTGAGAAAAACATCACGGGGTGGTGTGAATCGGAGTGTCTGAATTAGGATAGGCAGTGAGTGGCAATGTAGGATGGAGAAAAGCACCGCGGGGTGGTCAGCATGGGGAGGTCAGAGAACATGCAGTGGCAATGTAGGATAGGTTTCTGAAAAACATCGCGGGGTGGTGCGCATTTTATGGGTGTGTGTTACATTACATTCACTAGTAGGAGTGAGAAAAACATCACGGGGTGGTGTGAATCGGAGGGTCTGAATTAGGATAGGCAGTGAGTGGCAATGTAGAATGGAGAAATGCACCTCGGGGTGGTCACCATGGGGAGGTCAGGGAACATGCAGTGGCAATGTAAGATAGGTTTAGGAAATACATCGCGGGGTGGTGCGCATTGTATGGGTGTGGGTTATATTACATTCACTAGTAGGAGTGAGAAAACCATCACGGGTTGGTGTGAATCGGAGGGTCTGAATTAGGATAGGCAGTGAGTGGCAATATAGGATGGAGGAAAGCAGCGCGGGGTGGTCAGCATGGGGAGGTCAGGGAACATGCAGTGGCAATGTAGGATAGGTTTCTGAAAAACATCGCGGGGTGCTGCGCATTGTATGTGTGTGTGTTACATTACATTCACTAGTAGGATTGAGAAAAACATCACGGGGTGGTGCGCATTGTATTGGTGTGTGTTACATTACATTCACTAGTAGGAGTGAGAAAAACATCACGGGGTGGTGCGCATTTTATGGGTGTGTGTTACATTACATTCACTAGCAGGAATGAGAAAAACATCACGGGGTGGTGTGAATCGGAGGGTCTGAATTAGGATAGGCAGTGAGTGGCAATGTAGGATGGAGAAAAGCACCGCGGGGTTGTCAGCATGGGGAGGTCAGGGAACATGCAGTGGCAATGGAGGATAGGTTTCTGAAAAACATCGCGGGGTCGTGCGCATTTTATGGGTATGTGTTACATTACATTCACTAGTAGGTGTGAGAAAAACATCATGGTGTGGTGTGAATCAGAGATTCTGAATTAGGACAGGCAGTGAGTGGAAATGTAGGATGGAGAAAAGCACCACGGGGTGGTCAGCATGGGGATGTCAGGGAACATGCAGTGGCAATGTAGGATAGGTTTCTGAAAAACATCGCGGGGTGGTGCGCGTTGTATGGGTGTGTTTTACATTACATTCACTAGTACGAGTGAGAAAAACATCACGGGGTGGTGTGAATCGGAGGGTCTGAATTAGGATAGGCAGTGAGTGGTAATGTAGGATGGAGAAAAGCACCGCGGGTTGGTCAGCATGGGGAGGTCAGGGAACATGCAGTGGCAATGTAGGATAGGATTCTGAAAAACATCGCGGGGTGGTGCGCATTGTATGGGAGTGTGTTACATTACATTCACTAGTAGGAGTGAGAAAAACATCACGGGGTGGTGTGCATTGTATGGGTGTGTGTTACATTACATTCACTAGTAGGAGTGTGAAAAACATCACGGGGTGGTGTGAATCGGAGGGTCTGAATTAGGATAGGCATGAGTAGCAATGTAGGATGGAGAAAAGCACCGCGGGGTGGTCAGCATGGGGAAGTCAGGGAACATGCAGTGGCAATGTAGGATAGGATTCTGAAAAACATGGCGGGGTGGTGCGCATTGTATGGGTGTGTGTTACATTACATTCACTAGTAGCAGTGAGAAAAAAATCACGGGGTGGTGTGAATCGGAGGGTATGAATTAGGATAGGCAGTGAGTTGCAATGTAGGATGGAGAAAAGCACCTCCGGGTGGTCAGCATGGGGAGGTCAGGGAACATGCAGTGGCAATGTAGGATAGGTTTCTGAAAAACATCGCGGGGTGGTGCGCATTTTATGGGTGTGTGTTACATTACATTCACTAGTAGGAGTGAGAAAAACATCACGGGGTGGTGCGCATTGTATGGGTGTGTGTTACATTTCATTCACTAGTAGGAGTGAAAAAAACATCACGGGGTGGTGCGCATTGTATGCGTGTGTGTTACATTACATTCACTAGTAGGAGTGAGAAAAACATCACGGGGTGGTGCGCATTGTATGGGTGTGTGTTACATTACATTCACTAGTAGGAGTGAGAAAAATATCACGGGGTGGTTCGCATTGTATGGGTGTGTGTTACATTACATTCACTAGTAGGAGTGAGAAAAACATCACGGGGTGGTGTGAATCGGAGGGTCTGAATTAGGATAGGCAGTGAGTGGCAATGTAGGATGGAGAAAAGCACCGCGGGGTGGTCAGCATGGGGAGGTCAGAGAACATGCAGTGGCAATGTAGGATAGGTTTCTGAAAAACATCGCGGGGTGGTGCGCATTTTATGGGTGTCTGTTACATTACATTCACTAGTAGGAGTGAGAAAAACATCACGGGGTGGTGTGAATCGGAGGGTCTGAATTAGGATAGGCAGTGAGTTGCAATGTAGAATGGAGAAATGCACCGCGGGGTGGTCACCATGGGGAGGTCAGGGAACATGCAGTGGCAATGTAAGATAGGTTTCGGAAAAACATCGCGGGGTGGTGCGCATTGTATGGGTGTGGGTTATATTACATTCACTAGTAGGAGTGAGAAAACCATCACGGGGTGGTGTGAATCGGAGGGTCTGAATTAGGATAGGCAGTGAGTGGCAATGTAGAATGGAGAAATGCACCGCGGGGTGGTCACCATGGGGAGGTTAGGGAACATGCAGTGGCAATATTGCATAGGATTCTAAAAAACATCGTGGGGTGGTGCGCATTGTATGGGTGTGTGTTACGTTATATTCACTAGTAGGAGTGAGAAAAACATCACGGGGTGGTGTCAAACGGAGGGTATGAATTAGGATAGGCAGTGAGTTGCAATGTAGGATGGAGAAAAGCACCGCGGGTTGTCAGCATGGGGAGATCAGGGAACATGCAGTGGCAATATTGCATAGGATTCTGAAAAAGATCGCGGGGTGGTGCGCATTGTATGGGTGTGTGTTACATTACATTCACTAGTAGGAGTGAGAAAAACATCAAGGGGTGGTGCGCATTGTATGGGTGTGTGTTACATTACATTCACTAGTAGAAGTGAGAAAAACATCACGGGGTGGTGCGCATTGTATGCGTGTGTGTTACTTACATTCACTAGTAGGAGTGAGAAAAACATCACGGTGTGGTGCGCATTGTATGGGTGTGTGTTACATTGCATTCACTAAG
The DNA here is from genome assembly GCF_034190915.1 of Cavia porcellus. Taxonomy (NCBI): domain Eukaryota; kingdom Metazoa; phylum Chordata; class Mammalia; order Rodentia; family Caviidae; genus Cavia; species Cavia porcellus. Next base: position 302,340 of record NW_026947555.1, read on the forward strand.
AGGAGTGAGAAAAACATCACGGAGTGGTGCGCATTGTATGTGTGTGTGTTACATTACATTCACTAGTAGGAGTGAGAAAAACATCACGGGGTGGTGTGAATGGGAGGGTCTGAATTAGGATAGGCAGTGAGTGGCAATGCAGGATGGAGAAAAGCACCGCGGGGTGGTCAGCATGGGGATGTCAGGGAACATGCAGTGGCAATGTAGGATAGGTTTCTGAAAAACATCGCGGGGTGGAGCGCATTTTATGGGTGTGTGTTACATTACATTCACTAGTAGGATTGAGAAAAACATCATGAGCTGGTGCGCATTGTATGGGTGTGTGTTACATTACATTCACTATAGGAGTGAGAAAAACATCACGGGTGGTGTGCATTGTATGGGTTTGTGTTACATTACATTCACTATTAGGAGTGAGAAAAACATCACGGGCTGGAGCGCATTGTATGGGTGTGTGTTACATTACATTCTCTAGTAGGAGTGAGAAAAACATCACGGGCTGGAGCGCATTGTATGGGTGTTTTTACATTACATTCACTAGTAGGAGTGAGAAAAACATCACGGGGTGGTGCGCATTGTATGGGTGTGTGTTACATTACATTCACTAGTAGGAGTGAGAAAAACATCACGGGGTGGTGTGAATCGGAGGGTCTGAATTAGGATAGGCAGTGAGTGGCAATGTAGGATGGAGAAAAGCACCGCGGGGTGGTCAGCATGGGGAGGTCAGGGAACATGCAGTGGCAATGTAGGATAGGTTTCTGAAAAACATTACGGGGTGGTGCGCATTGTATGGTTATGTGTTACATTACATTCACTAGTAGGAGTGAGAAAAACATCACGGTGTGGTGTGAATCGGAGATTCTGAATTAGGATAGGCAATGAGTGGAAATGTAGGATGGAGAAAAGCAGCGCGGGGTGGTCAGCATGGGGATGTCAGGTAACATGCTGTGGCAATGTAGGATAGGTTTCTGAAAAACATCGCGGGGTGGTGCGCGTTGTATGGGTGTGTTTTACATTACTATTCACTAGTAAGAGTGAGAAAAACATCATGGGGTGGTGCGCATTGTATGGGTGTGTGTTACATTACATTCACTAGTAGGAGTGAGAAAAACATCACGGGGTGGTGCGCATTGTATGGGTGTGTGTTACATTTCATTCACTAGTAGGAGTGAGAAAAATATCATGGGGTGGTGCGCATTGTATGGGTGTGTGTTACATTTCATTCACTAGTAGGAGTGAAAAAAACATCACGGGGTGGTGTGCATTGTATGCGTGTGTGTTACATTACATTCACTAGTAGGAGTGAGAAAAACATCACGGGGTGGTGCGCATTGTATGGGTGTGTGTTACATTACATTCACTAGTAGGAGTGAGAAAAACATCACGGGGTGGTGCGCATTGTATGGGTGTGTGTTACATTACATTCACTAGTAGGAGTGAGAAAAACATCACGGGGTGGTGTGAATCGGAGGGTCTGAATTAGGATAGGCAGTGAGTGGCAATGTAGGATGGAGAAAAGCACCGCGGGTTGGTCAGCATGGGGAGGTCAGAGAACATGCAGTGGCAATGTAGGATAGGTTTCTGAAAAACATCGCGGGGTGGTGCGCATTGTATGGGTGTGTGTTACATTACATTCACTAGTAGGAGTGAGAAAAACATCACGGGGTGGTGTGAATCGGAGTGTCTGAATTAGGATAGGCAGTGAGTGGCATTGTAGAATGGAGAAATGCACCGCGGGGTGGTCACCATGGGGAGGTCAGGGAACATGCAGTGGCAATGTAAGATAGGTTTCGGAAAAACATCGCGGCGTAGTGCGCATTGTATGGGTGTGTGTTATATTACATTCACTAGTAGGAGTGAGAAAAACATCACGGGGTGGTGTGAATCGGAGGGTCTGGATTAGGATAGGCAGTGAGTGGCAATGTAGGATGGAGAAAAGCACCGCGGGGTGGTCAGCATGGGGAGGTCAGGGAACATGCAGTGGAAATGGAGGACAGGTTTCTGAAAATCATCGCGGGGTGGTGCGCATTGTATGGGTGTGTGTTACATTACATTCACTAGTAGGATTGAGAAAAACATCACGGGGTGGTGAGCATTGTATGGGTGTGTGTTACATTACATTCACTAGTAGGAGTGAGAAAAACATCACAGGGTTGTGCGCATTGTATGGGTTTGTGTTAAATTACATTCACTATTAGGAGTGAGAAAAATATCATGGGCTGGTTCGCAATGTATGCGTGTGTGTTACATTACATTCACTAGTAGGAGTGAGAAAAACATCATGGGGTGGTGTCAATCGGAGTGTCTGAATTAGGATAGGCAGTGAGTGGCAATGTAGGATGGAGAAAAGCACCGCGGTGTGGTCAGCATGGGGAGGTCAGGTAACATGCAGTGGCAATGTAGGATAGGTTTTAAAAAAACATCGTGGAGTGGTGCGCGTTGTATGGATGTGTGTTACATTACATTCATTAGTAGGAGTGAGAAAAACATCACGGGGTGGTGTGCATTGTATGGGTGTGTGTTACATTACATTCACTAGTAGGAGTGAGAAAAACATCGCGGGGTGGTGTGAATCGGAGGGTCTGAATTAGGAATGGTAGTGAGTGGCAATGTAGGATGGAGAAAAGCACCGCGGGGTGGTCAGCATGGGGAGGTCAGGGAACATGCAGTGGCAATGTAGGATAGTTTTCTGAAAAACATCACCGGGTGGTGCGCATTGTATGGGTGTGTTTTACATTACATTCACTAGTAGGAGTGAGAAAAACATCACGGGGTGGTGTGAATTGGAGTGTCTGAATTAGGATAGGCAGTGAGTGGCAATGCATGATGGAGAAAAGCACCGCGGGGTGGTCAGCATGGGGAGGTCAGGGAACAAGCAGTGGCAATGTAGGATAGGTTTCTGAAAAACATCGCGGGGTGGTGCGCATTGTATGGGTGTGTGTTTCATTACATTCAATAGTAGGAGTGGGAAAAACATCACGGGGTGGTGGGCATTGTATGGGTGTGTGTTACATTACATTCACTAGTAGGAGTGAGAAAAACATCACGGGGTGGTGTGAATCGGAGGGTCTCAATTAGTATAGGCAGTGAGTGGCAATGTAGGATGGAGAAAAGCACCGCGCGGTGGTCAGCATGGGGAGGTCAGGGAACATGCAGTGGCAATGTAGGATAGGTTTCTGAAAAACATTGCGGGGTGGTTCGCATTGTATAGGTGTTTGTTACATTACATTCACTAGTAGGAGTGAGAAAAACATCACGGGGTGGTGTGAATCGGAGGGTCTTAATTAGGATAGGCAATGAGTAGCAATGTAGGATGGAGAAAAGCACCGCGGGGTGGTCAGCATGGGGATGTCAGGGAACATGCAGTGGCAATGTAGGATAGGATTCTGAAAAACATCCCGGGGTGGTGCGAATTGTATGGGTGTGCGTTACATTACATTCACTAGTAGCAGTGAGAACAAAATCACGGGGTGGTGTCAATCGGAGGGTATGAATTAGGATAGGCAGTGAGTTGCAATGTAGGATGGAGAAAAGCACTGCGGGTTGTCAGCATGGGGAGGTCAGGGAACATACAGTGGCAATATTGCATAGGATTCTGAAAAACATCGCTGGGTGGTGCGCATTGTATGGGTGTGTGTTACGTTATATTCACTAATAGGAGTGAGAAAAACATCACGGGGTGGTGAGAATCTGAGGGTCTGAATTAGGATAAGCAGTGAGTGGCAATGTAGGATGGAGAAAAGCACCGCGGGGAGGTCAGCATGGGGAGGTCAGGGAACATGCAGTGGCAATGTAGGATACGTTTCTGAAAAACATCGCGGGGTGGTGCGCATTGTATGGGTGTGGGTTATATTACATTCACTAGTAGGAGTGAGAAAAACATCACGGGGTGGTGTGAATCGGAGGGTCTGAATTAGGATAGGCAGTGAGTGGCAATATAGGATGGAGAAAAGCAGCGCGGGGTGGTCAGCATGGGGAGGTCAGGGAACATGCAGTGGCAATGTAGGATAGGTTTCTGAAAAACATCGCGGGGTGGTGCGCATTGTATGGGTGTGTGTTACATTACATTCACTAGTAGGATTGAGAAAAACATCACGGGGTGGTGCGCATTGTATTGGTGTGTGTTACATTACATTCACTAGTAGGAGTGAGAAAAACATCACGGGGTGGTGTGAATCGGAGTGTCTGAATTAGGATAGGCAGTGAGTGGCAATGTAGGATGGAGAAAAGCACCGCGGGGTGGTCAAAATGGGGAGGTCAGGGAACATGCAGTGGCAATGTAGGACAGGTTTCTGAAAAACATCGCGGGGTTGTGCGCATTGTATGGGTGTGTGTTACATTACATTCACTAGTAGGATTGAGAAAAACATCACGGGGTGGTGAGCATTGTATGGGTGTGTGTTACATTACATTCACTAGTAGGAGTGAGAAAAACATCACAGGGTGGTGCGCATTGTATGGGTTTGTGTTACATTTCATTCACTATTAGGAGTGAGAAAAATATCATGGGCTGGTTCGCAATGTATGCGTGTGTGTTACATTACATTCACTAGTAGGAGTGAGAAAAACATCATGGGGTGGTGTCAATCGGAGGGTCTGAATTAGGATAGGCAGTGAGTGGCAATGTAGGATGGAGAAAAGCACCGCGGTGTGGTCAGCATGGGGAGGTCAGGTAACATGCAGTGGCAATGTAGGATAGGTTTCTGAAAAACATCGTGGAGTGGTGCGCGTTGTATGGATGTGTGTTACATTACATTCATTAGTAGTAGTGAGAAAAACATCACGGGGTGGTGTGCATTGTATGGGTGTGGGTTACATTACATTCACTAGTAGGAGTGAGAAAAACATCACGGGGTGGTGTGCATTGTATGGGTGTGTGTTACATTACATTCACTAGTAGGAGTGAGAAAAACATCGCGGGGTGGTGTGAATCGGAGGGTCTGAATTAGGAATGGTAGTGAGTGGCAATGTAGGATGGAGAAAAGCACCGCGGGGTGGTCAGCATGGGGAGGTCAGGGAACATGCAGTGGCAATGTAGGATAGTTTTCTGAAAAACATTACCGGGTGGTGCGCATTATATGGGTGTGTTTTACATTACATTCACTAGTAGGAGTGAGAAAAACATCACGGGGTGGTGTGAATTGGAGTGTCTGAATTAGGATAGGCAGTGAGTGGCAATGCAGGATGGAGAAAAGCACCGCGGGGTGGTCAGCATGGGGAGGTCACGGAACAAGCAGTGGCAATGTAGGATAGATTTCTGAAAAACATCGCGGGGTGGTGCGCATTGTATGGGTGTGTGTTACATTACATTCACTAGTAGGAGTGGGAAAAACATCACGGGGTGGTGCGCATTGTATGGGTGTGTGTTACATTACATTCACTAGTAGGAGTGAGAAAGACATCACGGGGTGGTGTGAATCGGAGGGTCTCAATTAGTATAGGCAGTGAGTGGCAATGTAGGATGGAGAAAAGCACCGCGCGGTGGTCAGCATGGGGAGGTCAGGGAACACGCAGTGGCAATGTAGGATAGGTTTCTGAAAAACATCGCGGGGTGGTGCGCATTGTATGGGTTTGTGTTACATTACATTCACTAGTAGGAGTGAGAAAAACATCACGGGGTGGTGCGTATTATAAGGGTGTGTGTTACATTACATTCACTAGTAGGAGTGAGAAAAACATCACGGGCTGGTCCGCATTGTATGCATGTGTGTTACATTACATTCTCTAGTAGGAGTGAGAAAAACATCACGGGCTGGAGCGCATTGTATGGGTGTGTGTTACATTACATTCACTAGTAGGAGTGAGAAAAACATCACGGGGTGGTGCGCATTGTATGGGTGTGTGTTACATTACATTCACTAGTAGGAGTGAGAAAAACATCACGGGGTGGTGTGAATCGGAGGGTCTGAATTAGGATAGGCAGTGAGTGGCAATGTAGGATGGAGAAAAGCACCGCGGGGTGGTCAGCATGGGGAGGTCAGGGAACATGCAGTGGCAATGTAGGATAGGTTTCTGAAAAACATCGCGGGGTGGTGCGCGTTGTATGGGTGTGTTTTACATTACATTCACTAGTAAGAGTGAGAAAAACATCATGGGGTGGTGCGCATTGTATGGGTGTGTGTTACATTACATTCACTAGTAGGAGTGAGAAAAACATCACGTGGTGGTGCGCATTGTATGGGTGTGTGTTACATTTCATTCACTAGTAGGAGTGAGAAAAACATCACGGTTTGGTGCGCATTGTATGGGTGTGTGTTACATTACATTCACTAGTAGGAGTGAGAAAAACATCACGGGGTGGTGCGCATTGTATGGGTGTGTGTTACATTACATTCACTAGTAGGAGTGAGAAAAACATCACGGGGTGGTGTGAATCGGAGGGTCTGAATTAGGATAGGCAGTGAGTGGCAATGTAGGATGGAGAAAAGCAACGCGGGGTGGTCAGCATGGGGAGGTCAGAGAACATGCAGTGGCAATGTAGGATAGGTTTCTGAAAAACATCGCGGGGTGGTGCGCATTTTATGGGTGTGTGTTACATTACATTCACTAGTAGGAGTGAGAAAAACATCACGGGGTGGTGTGAATCGGAGGGTCTGAATTAGGATAGGCAGTGAGTGGCAATGTAGAATGGAGAAAAGCACCGCGGGGTGGTCAGCATGGGGAGGTTAGGGAACATGCAGTGGCAATGTAGGATAGGTTTCTGAAAAACATCGCGGGGTGGTGCGCATTGTATGGGTGTGTGTTACATTACATTCACTAGAAGGAGTGAGAAAAACACCACGGGGTGGTGCGCATTGTATGGGTGTGTGTTACATTACATTCACTAGTAGGAGTGAGAAAAACATCACGGGGTGGTGCGCATTGTATGGGTGTGTGTTACATTACATTCACTAGTAGGAGTGAGAAAAACATCAGGGGGTGGTGCGCATTGTATGGTTGTGTGTTACATTACATTCACTAGTAGGAGTGAGAAAAACATCACGGGGTGGTGCGCATTGTATGGGTGTGTGTTACATTTCATTCACTAGTAGGAGTGAGAAAAACATCACGGGGTGGTGCGCATTGTATGCGTGTGTGTTACATTACATTCACTAGTAGGAGTGAGAAAAACATCACGGGGTGGTGCGCATTGTATGGGATTGTGTTACATTACATTCACTAGTAGGAGTGAGAAAAACATCACGGGGTGGTGCGCATTTAATGGGTGTGTGTTACATTACATTCACTAGTAGGAGTGAGAAAAACATCACGGGGTGGTGTGAATCGGAGGGTCTGAATTAGGATAGGCAGTGAGTGGCAATGTAGGATGGAGAAAAGAACCGCGGGGTGGTAAGCATGGGGAGGTCAGGGAACATGCAGTGGCAATGTAGGACAGGTTTCTGAAAAACATCGCGGGGTGGTGCGCATTGTATGGGTGTGTGTTACATTACATTCACTAGTAGGATTGAGAAAAACATCACGGGGTTGTGAGCATTGTATGGGTTTGTGTTACATTACATTCACTATTAGGAGTGAGAAAAATATCATGGGCTGGTTCGCAATGTATGCGTGTGTGTTACATTACATTCACTAGTAGGAGTGAGAAAAACGTCATGGGGTGGTGTCAATCGGAGGGTCTGAATTAGGATAGACAGTGAGTGGCAATGTAGGATGGAGAAAAGCACCGCGGTGTGGTCAGCATGGGGAGGTCAGGTAACATGCAGTGGCAATGTAGGATAGGTTTCTGAAAAACATCGTGGAGTGGTGCGCGTTGTGTGTTACATTACATTCATTAGTAGGAGTGAGAAAAACATCACGGGGTGGTGTGCATTGTATGGGTGTGTGTTACATTACATTCACATGTAGGAGTGAGAAAAACATCACGAGGTGGTGTGCATTGTATTGGTGTGTGTTACATTACATTCACTAGTAGGAGTGAGAAAAACATCGCGGGGTGGTGTGAATCGGAGGGTCTGAATTAGGATAGGCAGTGAGTGGCAATGCAGGATGGAGAAAAGCCCCGCGGGGTGGTCAGCATGGGGAGGTCACGGAACAAGCAGTGGCAATGTAGGATAGGTTTCTGAAAAACATCGCGGGGTGGTGCGCATTGTATGGGTGTGTGTTACATTACATTCACTAGTAGGAGTGGGAAAAACATCACGGGGTGGTGCGCATTGTATGGGTGTGTGTTACATTACATTCACTAGTAGGAGTGAGAAAGACATCACGGGGTGGTGTGAATCGGAGGGTCTCAATTAGTATAGGCAGTGAGTGGCAATGTAGGATGGAGAAAAGCACCGCGCGGTGGTCAGCATGGGGAGGTCAGGGAACACGCAGTGGCAATGTAGGATAGGTTTCTGAAAAACATCGCGGGGTGGTGCGCATTGTATGGGTTTGTGTTACATTACATTCACTAGTAGGAGTGAGAAAAACATCACGGGGTGGTGCGTATTATAAGGGTGTGTGTTACATTACATTCACTAGTAGGAGTGAGAAAAACATCACGGGCTGGTCCGCATTGTATGCATGTGTGTTACATTACATTCTCTAGTAGGAGTGAGAAAAACATCACGGGCTGGAGCGCATTGTATGGGTGTGTGTTACATTACATTCACTAGTAGGAGTGAGAAAAACATCACGGGGTGGTGCGCATTGTATGGGTGTGTGTTACATTACATTCACTAGTAGGAGTGAGAAAAACATCACGGGGTGGTGTGAATCGGAGGGTCTGAATTAGGATAGGCAGTGAGTGGCAATGTAGGATGGAGAAAAGCACCGCGGGGTGGTCAGCATGGGGAGGTCAGGGAACATGCAGTGGCAATGTAGGATAGGTTTCTGAAAAACATCGCGGGGTGGTGCGCGTTGTATGGGTGTGTTTTACATTACATTCACTAGTAAGAGTGAGAAAAACATCATGGGGTGGTGCGCATTGTATGGGTGTGTGTTACATTACATTCACTAGTAGGAGTGAGAAAAACATCACGTGGTGGTGCGCATTGTATGGGTGTGTGTTACATTTCATTCACTAGTAGGAGTGAGAAAAACATCACGGTTTGGTGCGCATTGTATGGGTGTGTGTTACATTACATTCACTAGTAGGAGTGAGAAAAACATCACGGGGTGGTGCGCATTGTATGGGTGTGTGTTACATTACATTCACTAGTAGGAGTGAGAAAAACATCACGGGGTGGTGTGAATCGGAGGGTCTGAATTAGGATAGGCAGTGAGTGGCAATGTAGGATGGAGAAAAGCAACGCGGGGTGGTCAGCATGGGGAGGTCAGAGAACATGCAGTGGCAATGTAGGATAGGTTTCTGAAAAACATCGCGGGGTGGTGCGCATTTTATGGGTGTGTGTTACATTACATTCACTAGTAGGAGTGAGAAAAACATCACGGGGTGGTGTGAATCGGAGGGTCTGAATTAGGATAGGCAGTGAGTGGCAATGTAGAATGGAGAAAAGCACCGCGGGGTGGTCAGCATGGGGAGGTTAGGGAACATGCAGTGGCAATGTAGGATAGGTTTCTGAAAAACATCGCGGGGTGGTGCGCATTGTATGGGTGTGTGTTACATTACATTCACTAGAAGGAGTGAGAAAAACACCACGGGGTGGTGCGCATTGTATGGGTGTGTGTTACATTACATTCACTAGTAGGAGTGAGAAAAACATCACGGGGTGGTGCGCATTGTATGGGTGTGTGTTACATTACATTCACTAGTAGGAGTGAGAAAAACATCAGGGGGTGGTGGGCATTGTATGGTTGTGTGTTACATTACATTCACTAGTAGGAGTGAGAAAAACATCACGGGGTGGTGCGCATTGTATGGGTGTGTGTTACATTTCATTCACTAGTAGGAGTGAGAAAAACATCACGGGGTGGTGCGCATTGTATGCGTGTGTGTTACATTACATTCACTAGTAGGAGTGAGAAAAACATCACGGGGTGGTGCGCATTGTATGGGATTGTGTTACATTACATTCACTAGTAGGAGTGAGAAAAACATCACGGGGTGGTGCGCATTTAATGGGTGTGTGTTACATTACATTCACTAGTAGGAGTGAGAAAAACATCACGGGGTGTTGTGAATCGGAGGGTCTGAATTAGGATAGGCAGTGAGTGGCAATGTAGGATGGAGAAAAGAACCGCGGGGTGGTAAGCATGGGGAGGTCAGGGAACATGCAGTGGCAATGTAGGACAGGTTTCTGAAAAACATCGCGGGGTGGTGCGCATTGTATGGGTGTGTGTTACATTACATTCACTAGTAGGATTGAGAAAAACATCACGGGGTTGTGAGCATTGTATGGGTTTGTGTTACATTACATTCACTATTAGGAGTGAGAAAAATATCATGGGCTGGTTCGCAATGTATGCGTGTGTGTTACATTACATTCACTAGTAGGAGTGAGAAAAACGTCATGGGGTGGTGTCAATCGGAGGGTCTGAATTAGGATAGACAGTGAGTGGCAATGTAGGATGGAGAAAAGCACCGCGGTGTGGTCAGCATGGGGAGGTCAGGTAACATGCAGTGGCAATGTAGGATAGGTTTCTGAAAAACATCGTGGAGTGGTGCGCGTTGTGTGTTACATTACATTCATTAGTAGGAGTGAGAAAAACATCACGGGGTGGTGTGCATTGTATGGGTGTGTGTTACATTACATTCACATGTAGGAGTGAGAAAAACATCACGAGGTGGTGTGCATTGTATTGGTGTGTGTTACATTACATTCACTAGTAGGAGTGAGAAAAACATCGCGGGGTGGTGTGAATCGGAGGGTCTGAATTAGGATAGGCAGTGAGTGGCAAGGTAGGATGGAGAAAAGCACCGCGGGGTGGTCAGCATGGGGAGGTCAGGCAACATGCAGTGGCAATGTAGGATAGGATTCTGAAAAACATCCAGGGGTGGTGCGAATTGTATGGGTGTGCGTTACATTACATTCACTAGTAGCAGTGAGAACAAAATCACGGGGTGGTGTGAATCGGAGGGTCTGAATTAGGATAGGCAGTGAGTGGCAATGTAGGATGGAGAAAAGCACCGCGGTTAGGTCAGCAGGGGAGGTCAGGGAACATGCAGTGGCAATGTAGGATAGGTTTCGGAAAAACATCGCGGGGTGGTGCGCATTTTATGGGTGTGTATTACATTACATTCACTAGTAGGAGTGAGAAAATCATCACGGGGTGGTGCGCATTGTATGGGTGTGTGTTACATTTCATTCACTAGTAGGAGTGAGAAAAACATCACGGGGAGGTGCGCATTGTATGCGTGTGTGTTACTTACATTTACTAGTAGGAGTGAGAAAAACATCACAGGGTGGTGCGCATTGTATGGGTGTGTGTTACATTACATTCACTAGTAGGAGTGAGAAAAACATCACGGGGTGGTGCGCATTGTATGGGTGTGTGTTACATTACATTCACTAGTAGGAGTGAGAAAAACATCACGGGGTGGTGTGAATCGGAGGGTCTGAATTAGGATAGGCAGTGAGTGGCAATGTAGGATGGAGAAAAGCACCGCGGGGTGGTCAGCATGGGGAGGGCAGGGAACATGCAGTGGCAATGTAGGATAGGTTTCTGAAAAACATCGCGGGCTGGAGCGCATTGTATGGGTGTGTGTTACATTACATTCACTAGTAGGATTGAGAAAAACATCATGAGGTGGTGCGCATTGTATGGGTGTGTGTTACATTACATTCACTAGTAGGAGTGAGAAAAACATCACGGGGAGGTGCGCATTGTATGGGTTTGTGTTACATTACATTCACTATTAGGAGTGAGAAAAACATCACGGGCTGGTCCGCCTTGTATGAATGTGTGTTACATTACATTCTCTAGTAGGAGTGAGAAAAACATCAAGGGGTGGAGCGCATTGTACGGGTATGTGTTACATTACATTCACTAGTAGGAGTGAGAAAAATATCACGGTGTGGTGTGAATCGGAGATTCTGAATTAGGATAGGCAGTGAGTGGAAATGTAGGATGGAGAAAAGCACCACGGGGTGGTCAGCATGGGGATGTCAGGTAACATGCAGTGGCAATGTAGGATAGGTTTCTGAAAAACATCGCGGGATGGTGGGCATTGTGTGGGTGTGTGTTACATTACATTCACTAGTAGGAGTGAGAAAAACATCACGGGGTGGTGCGCATTGTAAGGGTGTGTGTTACATTACATTCACTAGTAGGAGTGAGAAAAACATCACGGGGTGGTGCGCATTGTATGGGTGTGTGTTACATTACATTCACTAGTAGGAGTGAGAAAAACATCACGGGGTGGTGTGAATCGGAGGGTCTGAATTAGGATAGGCAGTGAGTGGCAATGTAGGATGGAGAAAAGCACCGTGGGTTGTCAGCATGGGGAGGTCAGGGAACATGCAGTCGCAATATTGCATAGGATTCTGAAAAACATCGCGGGGTGGTTCGCATTGTATGGGTGTGTGTTACATTATATTCACTAATAGGAGTGAGAAAAACATGACGGGGTGGTGAGAATCGGAGGGTCTGAATTAGGATAGGCAGTGAGTGGCAATGTAGGATGGAGAAAAGCACCGCGGGGTGGTCAGCATGGGGAGGTCAGGGAACAAGCAGTGGCAATGTAGGATAGGTTTCTGAAAAACATCGCAGGGTGGTGCGCATTTTATGGGTGTGTGTTACATTACATTCACTAGTAGGAGTGAGAAAAACATCACGGGGTGGTGCGCATTGAATGGGTGTGTGTTACATTACATTCACTAGTAGGAGTGAGAAAAACATCAGGGGCTTGTGCGCATTTTATGGGTGTGTGTTACATTACATTCACTAGTAGGAGTGAGAAAAACATCACGGGGTGGTGCCCATTGTATGGGTGTGTGTTACATTTCATTCACTAGTAGGAGTGAGAAAAACATCACGGGGTGGTGCGCATTGTATGCGTGTGTGTTACTTACATTTACTAGTAGGAGTGAGAAAAACATCACGGGGTGGTGTGAATCGGAGGGACTGATTTAGGATAGGCAGTGAGTGGCAATGTAGGTTGGAGAAAAGCACCGCGGGGTGGTCAGCATGCGGAGGTCAGGGAACATGCAGTGGCAATGTAGGATAGGTTTCTGAAAAACATCGCGGGGTGGAGCGCATTGTATGGGTGTGTGTTACATTACATTCACTAGTAGGATTGAGAAAAACATCATGAGGTGGTGCGCATTGTATGGGTGTGTGTTACATTACATTCACTAGTAGGAGTGAGAATAACATCACGGGGTGGTGCGCATTGTACGGGTTTGTGTTACATTACATTCACTATTAGGAGTGAGAAAAACATCACGGGGTTGTGCGCATTGTATGGGTGTGTGTTACATTACATTCACTAGTAGGAGTGAGAAAAACATCACGGGGTGGTGTGAATCGGAGGGACTGATTTAGGATAGGCAGTGAGTGGCAATGTAGGTTGGAGAAAAGCACCGCGGGGTGGTCAGCATGCGGAGGTCAGGGAACATGCAGTGGCAATGTAGGATAGGTTTCTGAAAAACATCGCGGGGTGGAGCGCATTGTATGGGTGTGTGTTACATTACATTCACTAGTAGGATTGAGAAAAACATCATGAGGTGGTGCGCATTGTATGGGTGTGTGTTACATTACATTCACTAGTAGGAGTGAGAATAACATCACGGGGTGGTGCGCATTGTACGGGTTTGTGTTACATTACATTCAATATTAGGAGTGAGAAAAACATCACGGGCTGGTCCGCCTTGTATGAATGTGTGTTACATTACATTCTCTAGTAGGAGTGAGAAAAACATCACGGGGTGGAGCGCATTGTATGGGTGTGTGTTACATTACATTCACTAGTAGGAGTGAGAAAAACATCACGGGGTGGTGCGCATTGTATGGGTGTGTGTTACATTACATTCACTAGTAGGAGTGAGAAAAACATCACGGGGTGGTGTGAAGCGGAGGGTCTGAATTAGGATAGGCAGTGAATGGCAATGTAGGATGGAGAAAAGTACCGCGGGGTGGTCAGCATGGGGAGGTCAGGGAACATGCAGTGGCAATGTAGGATAGGTTTCTAAAAAACATCGCGGGGTGGTGCGCATTGTATGGGTATGTGTTACATTACATTCACTAGTAGGAGTGAGAAAAATATCACGGTGTGGTGTGAATCGGAGATTCTGAATTAGGATAGGCAGTGAGTGGAAATGTAGGATGGAGAAAAGCACCACGGGGTGGTCAGCATGGGGATGTCCGGTAACATGCAGTGGCAATGTAGGATAGGTTTCTGAAAAACATCGCGGGGTGGTGCACGTTGTATGGGTGTGTTTTACATTACATTCACTAGTAGGAGTGAGAAAAACATTACGGGGTGGTGCGCATTGTATGGGTGTGTGTTACATTACATTCACTAGTAGGAGTGAGAAAAACATCATGGGGTGGTGTGAAGCGGAGGGTCTGAATTAGGATAGGCAGTGAGTGGCAATGTAGGATGGAGAAAAGCACCGCGGGGTGGTCAGCATGGGGAGGTCAGGGAACATGCAGTGGCAATGTAGGATAGTTTTCTGAAAAACATCACTGGGTGGTGCGCATTGTATGGGTGTGTTTTACATTACATTCACTAGTAGGAGTGAGAAAAACATCACGGGGTGGTGTGAATTGGAGTGTCTGAATTAGGATAGGCAGTGAGTGGCAATGTAAGATGGAGAAAAGCAACGCAGGGTTCTCAGCATGGTGAGGTCAGGGAACATGCAGTGGCAATGTTGGATAGGTTTCTGAAAAACATCGTGGGATGGTGGGCATTGTGTGGCTGTGTGTTACATTACATTCACTAGTAGGAGTGAGAAAAACATCACGTGGTGGTGTGCATTGTAAGGGTGTGTGTTACATTACATTCACTAGTAGGAGTGAGAAAAACATCACGGGGTGGTGCGCATTGTATAGGTGTGTGTTACATTACATTCACTAGTAGGAGTGAGAAAAACATCACGGGGTGGTGTGAATCGGAGGGTCTGAATTAGGATAGGCAGTAAGTGGCAATGTAGGATGGAGAAAAGCACCACGGGGTGGTCAGCATGGGGAGGTCAGGGAACATGCAGTGGCAATGTAGGATAGGTTTCTGAAAAACATCGCGGGGTGGTGCGCATTGTATGGGTGTGTGTTACATTACATTCACTAGTAGCAGTGAGAAAAAAATCACGGGGTGGTGTGAATCAGAGGGTCTGAATTAGGATAGGCAGTGAGTTGCAATGTAGGATGGAGAAAAGCACCGTGGGTTGTCAGCATGGGGAGGTCAGGGAATATGCAGTGGCAATATTGCATAGGATTCTGAAAAACATCGCGGGGTGGTTCGCATTGTATGGGTGTGTGTTACATTATATTCACTAGTAGGAGTGAGAAAAACATGACGGGGTGGTGAGAATCGGAGGGTCTGAATTAGGATAGGCAGTGAGTGGCAATGTAGGATGGAGAAAAGCACCGCGGGGTGGTCAGCATGGGGAGGTCAGGGAACATGCAGTGGCAATGTAGGATAGGTTTCTGAAAAACATCGCAGGGTGGTGCGCATTTTATGGGTGTGTGTTACATTACATTCACTAGTAGGAGTGAGAAAAACATCACGGGGTGGTGCCCATTGTATGGGTGTGTGTTACATTTCATTCACTAGTAGGAGTGAGAAAAACATCACGGGGTGGTGCGCATTGTATGCGTGTGTGTTACTTACATTTACTAGTAGGAGTGAGAAAAACATCACGGGGTGGTGCGCATTGTATGGGTGTGTGTTACATTACATTCACTAGTAGGAGTGAGAAAAACATCACGGGGTTGTGCGCATTGTATGGGTGTGTGTTACATTACATTCACTAGTAGGAGTGAGAAAAACATCACGGGGTGGTGTGAATCGGAGGGACTGAATTAGGATAGGCAGTGAGTGGCAATGTAGGTTGGAAAAAAGCACGGCGGGGTGGTCAGCATGGGGAGGTCAGGGAACATGCAGTGGCAATGTAGGATAGGTTTCTGAAAATCATCGCGGGGTGGAGCGCATTGTATGGGTGTGTGTTACATTACATTCACTAGTAGGATTGAGAAAAACATCATGAGGTGGTGCGCATTGTATGGGTGTGTGTTACATTACATTCACTAGTAGGAGTGAGAAAAACATCACGGGGTGGTGCGCATTGAATGGGTGTGTGTTACATTACATTCACTAGTAGGAGTGAGAAAAACATCAGGGGCTTGTGCGCATTTTATGGGTGTGTGTTACATTACATTCACTAGTAGGAGTGAGAAAAACATCACGGGGTGATGCCCATTGTATGGGTGTGTGTTACATTTCATTCACTAGTAGGAGTGAGAAAAACATCACAGGGTGGTGCGCATTGTATGCGTGTGTGTTACTTACATTTACTAGTAGGAGTGAGAAAAACATCACGGGGTGGTGCGCATTGTATGGGTGTGTGTTACATTACATTCACTAGTAGGAGTGAGAAAAACATCACGGGGTTGTGCGCATTGTATGGGTGTGTGTTACATTACATTCACTAGTAGGAGTGAGAAAAACATCACGGGGTGGTGTGAATCGGAGGGACTGAATTAGGATAGGCAGTGAGTGGCAATGTAGGTTGGAGAAAAGCACCGCGGGGTGGTCAGCATGCGGAGGTCAGGGAACATGCAGTGGCAATGTAGGATAGGTTTCTGAAAAACATCGCGGGGTGGAGCGCATTGTATGGGTGTGTGTTACATTACATTCACTAGTAGGATTGAGAAAAACATCATGAGGTGGTGCGCATTGTATGGGTGTGTGTTACATTACATTCACTAGTAGGAGTGAGAAAAACATCACGGGGTGGTGCGCATTGTATGGGTTTGTGTTACATTACATTCACTATTAGGAGTGAGAAAAACATCACGGGCTGGTCCGCCTTGTATGAATGTGTGTTACATTACATTCTCTAGTAGGAGTGAGAAAAACATCACGGGGTGCAGCGCATTGTATGGGTGTGTGTTACATTACATTCACTAGTAGGAGTGAGAAAAACATCACGGGGTGGTGCGCATTGTATGGGTGTGTGTTACATTACATTCACTAGTAGGAGTGAGAAAAACATCACGGGGTGGTGTGAAGCGGAGGGTCTGAATTAGGATAGGCAGTGAGTGGCAATGTAGGATGGAGAAAAGTACCGCGGGGTGGTCAGCATGGGGAGGTCAGGGAACATGCAGTGGCAATGTAGGATAGGTTTCTGAAAAACATCGCGGGGTGGTGCGCATTGTATGGGTATGTGTTACATTACATTCACTAGTAGGAGTGAGAAAAATATCACGGTGTGGTGTGAATCGGAGATTCTGAATTAGGATAGGCAGTGAGTGGAAATGTAGGATGGAGAAAAGCACCACGGGGTGGTCAGCATGGGGATGTCCGGTAACATGCAGTGGCAATGTAGGATAGGTTTCTGAAAAACATCGCGGGGTGGTGCACGTTGTATGGGTGTGTTTTACATTACATTCACTAGTAGGAGTGAGAAAAACATTACGGGGTGGTGCGCATTGTATGGGTGTGTGTTACATTACATTCACTAGTAGGAGTGAGAAAAACATCATGGGGTGGTGTGAAGCGGAGGGTCTGAATTAGGATAGGCAGTGAGTGGCAATGTAGGATGGAGAAAAGCACCGCGGGGTGGTCAGCATGGGGAGGTCAGGGAACATGCAGTGGCAATGTAGGATAGTTTTCTGAAAAATATCACTGGGTGGTGCGCATTGTATGGGTGTGTTTTACATTACATTCACTAGTAGGAGTGAGAAAAACATCACGGGGTGGTGTGAATTGGAGTGTCTGAATTAGGATAGGCAGTGAGTGGCAATGTAAGATGGAGAAAAGCAACGCAGGGTTCTCTGCATGGGGAGGTCAGGGAACATGCAGTGGCAATGTAGGATAGGTTTCTGAAAAACATCGTGGGATGGTGGGCATTGTGTGGCTGTGTGTTACATTACATTCACTAGTAGGAGTGAGAAAAACATCACGGGGTGGTGCGCATTGTAAGGGTGTGTGTTACATTACATTCACTAGTAGGAGTGAGAAAAACATCACGGGGTGGTGCGCATTGTATAGGTGTGTGTCACATTACATTCACTAGTAGGAGTGAGAAAAACATCACGGGGTGGTGTGAATCGGAGGGTCTGAATTAGGATAGGCAGTGAGTGGCAATGTAGGATGGAGAAAAGCACCGCGGGGTGGTCAGCATGGGGAGGTCAGGGAACATGCAGTGGCAATGTAGGATAGGTTTCTGAAAAACATCGCGGGGTGGTGCGCATTGTATGGGTGTGTGTTACATTACATTCACTAGTAGCAGTGAGAAAAAAATCACGGGGTGGTGTGAATCAGAGGGTCTGAATTAGGATAGGCAGTGAGTTGCAATGTAGGATGGAGAAAAGCACCGTGGGTTGTCAGCATGGGGAGGTCAGGGAATATGCAGTGGCAATATTGCATAGGATTCTGAAAAACATCGCGGGGTGGTTCGCATTGTATGGGTGTGTGTTACATTATATTCACTAGTAGGAGTGAGAAAAACATGACGGGGTGGTGAGAATCGGAGGGTCTGAATTAGGATAGGCAGTGAGTGGCAATGTAGGATGGAGAAAAGCACCGCGGGGTGGTCAGCATGGGGAGGTCAGGGAACATGCAGTGGCAATGTAGGATAGGTTTCTGAAAAACATCGCAGGGTGGTGCGCATTTTATGGGTGTGTGTTACATTACATTCACTAGTAGGAGTGAGAAAAACATCACGGGGTGGTGCGCATTGTATGGGTGTGTGTTACATTACATTCACTAGTAGGAGTGAGAAAAACATCAGGGGCTTGTGCGCATTTTATGGGTGTGTGTTACATTACATTCACTAGTAGGAGTGAGAAAAACATCACGGGGTGGTGCCCATTGTATGGGTGTGTGTTACATTTCATTCACTAGTAGTAGTGAGAAAAACATCACGGGGTGGTGCGCATTGTATGCGTGTGTGTTACTTACATTTACTAGTAGGAGTGAGAAAAACATCACGGGGTGGTGCGCATTGTATGGGTGTGTGTTACATTACATTCACTAGTAGGAGTGAGAAAAACATCACGGGGTTGTGCGCATTGTATGGGTGTGTGTTACATTACATTCACTAGTAGGAGTGAGAAAAACATCACGGGGTGGTGTGAATCGGAGGGACTGAATTAGGATAGGCAGTGAGTGGCAATGTAGGTTGGAAAAAAGCACGGCGGGGTGGTCAGCATGGGGAGGTCAGGGAACATGCAGTGGCAATGTAGGATAGGTTTCTGAAAAACATCGCGGGGTGGAGCGCATTGTATGGGTGTGTGTTACATTACATTCACTAGTAGGATTGAGAAAAACATCATGAGGTGGTGCGCATTGTATGGGTGTGTGTTACATTACATTCACTAGTAGGAGTGAGAAAAACATCACGGGGTGGTGCGCATTGTATGGGGTTGTGTTACATTACATTCACTATTAGGAGTGAGAAAAACATCACGGGCTGGTCCGCCTTGTATGAATGTGTGTTACATTACATTCTCTAGTAGGAGTGAGAAAAACATCACGGGGTGGAGCGCATTGTATGGGTGTGTGTTACATTACATTCACTAGTAGGAGTGAGAAAAACATCACGGGGTGGTGCGCATTGTATGGTTGTGTGTTACATTACATTCACTAGTAGGAGTGAGAAAAACATCACGGGGTGGTGTGAAGCGGAGGGTCTGAATTAGGATAGGCAGTGAGTGGCAATGTAGGATGGAGAAAAGTACCGCGGGGTGGTCAGCATGGGGAGGTCAGGGAACATGCAGTGGCAATGTAGGATAGGTTTCTGAAAAACATCGCGGGGTGGTGCGCATTGTATGGGTATGTGTTACATTACATTCACTAGTAGGAGTGAGAAAAATATCACGGTGTGGTGTGAATCGGAGATTCTGAATTAGGATAGGCAGTGAGTGGAAATGTAGGATGGAGAAAAGCACCACGGGGTGGTCAGCATGGGGATGTCCGGTAACATGCAGTGGCAATGTAGGATAGGTTTCTGAAAAACATCGCGGGGTGGTGCACGTTGTATGGGTGTGTTTTACATTACATTCACTAGTAGGAGTGAGAAAAACATTACGGGGTGGTGCGCATTGTATGGGTGTGTGTTACATTACATTCACTAGTAGGAGTGAGAAAAACATCATGGGGTGGTGTGAAGCGGAGGGTCTGAATTAGGATAGGCAGTGAGTGGCAATGTAGGATGGAGAAAAGCACCGCGGGGTGGTCAGCATGGGGAGGTCAGGGAACATGCAGTGGCAATGTAGGATAGTTTTCTGAAAAATATCACTGGGTGGTGCGCATTGTAGGGGTGTGTTTTACATTACATTCACTAGTAGGAGTGAGAAAAACATCACGGGGTGGTGTGAATTGGAGTGTCTGAATTAGGATAGGCAGTGAGTGGCAATGTAAGATGGAGAAAAGCAACGCAGGGTTCTCTGCATGGGGAGGTCAGGGAACATGCAGTGGCAATGTAGGATAGGTTTCTGAAAAACATCGTGGGATGGTGGGCATTGTGTGGCTGTGTGTTACATTACATTCACTAGTAGGAGTGAGAAAAACATCACGGGGTGGTGCGCATTGTAAGGGTGTGTGTTACATTACATTCACTAGTAGGAGTGAGAAAAACATCACGGGGTGGTGCGCATTGTATAGGTGTGTGTCACATTACATTCACTAGTAGGAGTGAGAAAAACATCACGGGGTGGTGTGAATCGGAGGGTCTGAATTAGGATAGGCAGTGAGTGGCAATGTAGGATGGAGAAAAGCACCGCGGGGTGGTCAGCATGGGGAGGTCAGGGAACATGCAGTGGCAATGTAGGATAGGTTTCTGAAAAACATCGCGGGGTGGTGCGCATTGTATGGGTGTGTGTTACATTACATTCACTAGTAGCAGTGAGAAAAAAATCACGGGGTGGTGTGAATCAGAGGGTCTGAATTAGGATAGGCAGTGAGTTGCAATGTAGGATGGAGAAAAGCACCGTGGGTTGTCAGCATGGGGAGGTCAGGGAATATGCAGTGGCAATATTGCATAGGATTCTGAAAAACATCGCGGGGTGGTTCGCATTGTATGGGTGTGTGTTACATTATATTCACTAGTAGGAGTGAGAAAAACATGACGGGGTGGTGAGAATCGGAGGGTCTGAATTAGGATAGGCAGTGAGTGGCAATGTAGGATGGAGAAAAGCACCGCGGGGTGGTCAGCATGGGGAGGTCAGGGAACATGCAGTGGCAATGTAGGATAGGTTTCTGAAAAACATCGCAGGGTGGTGCGCATTTTATGGGTGTGTGTTACATTACATTCACTAGTAGGAGTGAGAAAAACATCACGGGGTGGTGCGCATTGTATGGGTGTGTGTTACATTACATTCACTAGTAGGAGTGAGAAAAACATCAGGGGCTTGTGCGCATTTTATGGGTGTGTGTTACATTACATTCACTAGTAGGAGTGAGAAAAACATCACGGGGTGGTGCCCATTGTATGGGTGTGTGTTACATTTCATTCACTAGTAGTAGTGAGAAAAACATCACGGGGTGGTGCGCATTGTATGCGTGTGTGTTACTTACATTTACTAGTAGGAGTGAGAAAAACATCACGGGGTGGTGCGCATTGTATGGGTGTGTGTTACATTACATTCACTAGTAGGAGTGAGAAAAACATCACGGGGTTGTGCGCATTGTATGGGTGTGTGTTACATTACATTCACTAGTAGGAGTGAGAAAAACATCACGGGGTGGTGTGAATCGGAGGGACTGAATTAGGATAGGCAGTGAGTGGCAATGTAGGTTGGAAAAAAGCACGGCGGGGTGGTCAGCATGGGGAGGTCAGGGAACATGCAGTGGCAATGTAGGATAGGTTTCTGAAAAACATCGCGGGGTGGAGCGCATTGTATGGGTGTGTGTTACATTACATTCACTAGTAGGATTGAGAAAAACATCATGAGGTGGTGCGCATTGTATGGGTGTGTGTTACATTACATTCACTAGTAGGAGTGAGAAAAACATCACGGGGTGGTGCACATTGTATGGGGTTGTGTTACATTACATTCACTATTAGGAGTGAGAAAAACATCACGGGCTGGTCCGCATTGTATGAATGTGTGTTACATTACATTCTCTAGTAGGAGTGAGAAAAACATCACGTGGTGGAGCGCATTGTATGGGTGTGTGTTACATTACATTCACTAGTAGGAGTGAGAAAAACATTACGGGGTGGTGCGCATTGTATGGGTGTGTGTTACATTACATTCACTAGTAGGATTGAGAAAAACATCACGGGGTGGGGTGAATCGGAGGGTCTGAATTAGGATAGGCAGTGAGTGGCAATGTAGGATGGAGAAAAGCACCGCGTGGTGGTCAGCATGGGGAGGTCAGAGAACATGCAGTGGCAATGTAGGATAGGTTTCTGAAAAACATCGCAGGGTGGTGCGCATTGTATGGGTGTGTGTTTCATTACATTCTCTAGTAGGAGTGAGAAAAACATCACGGGGTGGTGTGAATCGGAGGGTCTGAATTAGGATAGGCAGTGAGTGGCAATGTAGAATGGAGAAAAGCACCGCGGGGTGGTCAGCATGGGGAGGTCAGGGAACATGCAGTGGCAATGTAGGATAGGTTTCTGAAAAACATCGCGGGGTGGTGCGCATTGTATGGGTGTGTGTTACATTACATTCACTAGTAGGAGTGAGAAAAACATCACGGGGTGGTGCGCATTGTATGGGTGTGTGTTACATTACATTCACTAGTAGGAGTGAGAAAAACGTAACGGGGTGGTGCGCATTGTATGGGTGTGTGTTACATTACATTCACTAGTAGGAGTGAGAAAAACATCACGGGGTGGTGCGCATTGTATAGGTGTGTGTTACATTACATTCACAAGTAGGAGTGAGAAAAATATCCCGGGGTGGTGCGCATTGTATGGGTGTGTGTTACATTACATTCCCTAGTAGGAGTGAGAAAAACATCACGTGGTGGTGCGCATTGTATGCGTGTGTTTTACATTACATTCACCAATAGGAGTGAGAAAAACATCACGGGTTGGTGCGCATTGTACGGGTGTGTGTTACATTACATTCACTAGTAGGAGTGAGAAACACATCACGGGGTGGTGCGCATTGTATGGGTGTGTGTTACATTACATTCACTAGTAGGAGTGAGAAAAACATCACGGGGTGGTGCGCATTGTATGGGCTTGTGTTACATTACATTCACTAGTAGGAGTGAGAAAAATATCACGGGGTGGTGCGCATTGTATGGGTGTGTGTTACATTTCATTCACTAGTAGGAATGAGAAAAACATCACGGGGTGGTGCGCTTTGTATGCGTGTGTGTTACATTACATTCACTAGTAGGAGTGAGAAAAATATCACGGGGTGGTGCGCATTGTATGGGTGTGTGTTACATTACATTCACTAGTAGGAGTGAGAAAAACATCACGGGGTGGTGTGAATCGGAGGGACTGAATTAGGATAGGCAGTGAGTGGCAATGTAGGTTGGAAAAAAGCACGGCGGGGTGGTCAGCATGGGGAGGTCAGGGAACATGCAGTGGCAATGTAGGATAGGTTTCTGAAAAACATCGCGGGGTGGAGCGCATTGTATGGGTGTGTGTTACATTACATTCACTAGTAGGATTGAGAAAAACATCATGAGGTGGTGCGCATTGTATGGGTGTGTGTTACATTACATTCACTAGTAGGAGTGAGAAAAACATCACGGGGTGGTGCGCATTGTATGGGGTTGTGTTACATTACATTCACTATTAGGTGTGAGAAAAACATCACGGGCTGGTCCGCATTGTATGAATGTGTGTTACATTACATTCTCTAGTAGGAGTGAGAAAAACATCACGTGGTGGAGCGCATTGTATGGGTGTGTGTTACATTACATTCACTAGTAGGAGTGAGAAAAACATTACGGGGTGGTGCGCATTGTATGGGTGTGTGTTACATTACATTCACTAGTAGGATTGAGAAAAACATCACGGGGTGGGGTGAATCGGAGGGTCTGAATTAGGATAGGCAGTGAGTGGCAATGTAGGATGGAGAAAAGCACCGCGTGGTGGTCAGCATGGGGAGGTCAGAGAACATGCAGTGGCAATGTAGGATAGGTTTCTGAAAAACATCGCAGGGTGGTGCGCATTGTATGGGTGTGTGTTTCATTACATTCTCTAGTAGGAGTGAGAAAAACATCACGGGGTGGTGTGAATCGGAGGGTCTGAATTAGGATAGGCAGTGAGTGGCAATGTAGAATGGAGAAAAGCACCGCGGGGTGGTCAGCATGGGGAGGTCAGGGAACATGCAGTGGCAATGTAGGATAGGTTTCTGAAAAACATCGCGGGGTGGTGCGCATTGTATGGGTGTGTGTTACATTACATTCACTAGTAGGAGTGAGAAAAACATCACGGGGTGGTGCGCATTGTATGGGTGTGTGTTACATTACATTCACTAGTAGGAGTGAGAAAAACGTAACGGGGTGGTGCGCATTGTATGGGTGTGTGTTACATTACATTCACTAGTAGGAGTGAGAAAAACATCACGGGGTGGTGCGCATTGTATAGGTGTGTGTTACATTACATTCACAAGTAGGAGTGAGAAAAATATCCCGGGGTGGTGCGCATTGTATGGGTGTGTGTTACATTACATTCCCTAGTAGGAGTGAGAAAAACATCACGTGGTGGTGCGCATTGTATGCGTGTGTTTTACATTACATTCACCAATAGGAGTGAGAAAAACATCACGGGTTGGTGCGCATTGTACGGGTGTGTGTTACATTACATTCACTAGTAGGAGTGAGAAACACATCACGGGGTGGTGCGCATTGTATGGGTGTGTGTTACATTACATTCACTAGTAGGAGTGAGAAAAACATCACGGGGTGGTGCGCATTGTATGGGCTTGTGTTACATTACATTCACTAGTAGGAGTGAGAAAAATATCACGGGGTGGTGCGCATTGTATGGGTGTGTGTTACATTTCATTCACTAGTAGGAATGAGAAAAACATCACGGGGTGGTGCGCTTTGTATGCGTGTGTGTTACATTACATTCACTAGTAGGAGAAAAATATCACGGGGTGGTGCGCATTGTATGGGTGTGTGTTACATTACATTCCCTAGTAGGCGTGAGAAAAACATCACGGGGTGGTGCGCATTGTATGCGTGTGTTTTACATTACATTCACTAGTAGGAGTGAGAAAAACATCACGGGTTGGTGCGCATTGTACGGGTGTGTGTTACATTACATTCACTAGTAGGAGTGAGAAAAACATCACGGGGTGGTGCGCTTTGTATGCGTGTGTGTTACATTACATTCACTACTAGGAGTGAGAAAAATATCACGGGGTGGTGCGCATTGTATGGGTGTCTGTTACATTACATTCACTAGTAGGAGTGAGAAAAACATCACGGGGTGGTGTGAATCGGTGTGTCTGAATTAGGATAGGCAGTGAGTGGCAATGTAGAATGGAGAAAAGCACCGCGGGGTGGTCAGCATGGGAAGGTCAGGGAACATGCAGTGGCAATGTAGGATAGGTTTCTGAAAAACATCACGGGGTGGTGCGCATTGTATGGGTATGTGTTACATTACATTCACTAGTAGGAGTGAGAAAAACATCACGGTGTGGTGTGAATCGGAGATTCTGAATTAGGATAGGCAGTGAGTGGAAATGTAGGATGGAGAAAAGCACCACGGGGTGGTCAGCATGGGGATGTCAGGTAACATGCAGTGGCAATGTAGGATAGGTTTCTGAAAAACATCGCGGGGTGGTGCGCGTTGTATGGGTGAGTTTTACATTACATTCAGTAGTAGGAGTGAGAAAAACATCACGGGGTGGTGCGCATTGTATGGGTGTGTGTTACATTACATTCACTAGTAGGAGTGAGAAAAACATCATGGGGTGGTGTGAAGCGGAGGGTCTGAATTAGGATAGGCAGTGAGTGGCAATGTAGGATGGAGAAAAGCACCGCACGGTGGTCAGCATGGGGAGGTCAGGGAACATGCAGTGGCAATGAAGGATAGGTTTCTGAAAAACATCGCGGGGTGGTGCGCATTGTATGGGTGTGTGTTACATTACATTCACTAGTAGGAGTGAGAAAAACATCACGGGGTGGTGGGCATTGTATGGGTGTGTGTTACATTACATTCACTAGTAGGAGTGACAAAAACATAATGGGGTGGTGCGCATTGTATGGGTGTGTGTTACATTACATTCACTAGAAGGAGTGAGAAAAACATCACGGGGTGGTGCGCATTGTATGGGTGTGTGTTACATTACATTCACTAGTAGGAGTGAGAAAAATATCACGGGGTGGTGCGCATTGTATGGGTGTGTGTTACACTACATTCCCTAGTAGGAGTGAGAATAACATCACGGGGTGGTGCGCATTGTATGCGTGTGTTTTACATTACATTCACTATTAGAAGTGAGAAAAACATCACAGGTTGGTGCGCATTGTACGGGTGTGAGTTACATTACGTTCACTAGTAGGAGTGAGAAACACATCACGGGGTGGTGCGCATTGTATGGGTGTGTGTTACATTACATTCACTAGTAGGAGTGAGAAAAACATCACGGGGAGGTGCGCATTGTATGGGCGTGTGTTACATTACATTCACTAGTAGGAGTGAGAAAAATATCACGGGGTGGTGCGCATTGTATGGGTGTGTGTTACATTTCATTCACTAGAAGGAATGAGAAAAACATCACGGGGTGGTGCGCTTTGTATGCGTGTGTGTTACATTACATTCACTAGTAGGAGTGAGAAAAATATCACGGGGTGGTGCGCATTGTATGGGTGTGTGTTACATTACATTCACTAGTAGGAGTGAGAAATACATCACGGGGTGGTGTGAATCGGAGGGTCTGAATTAGGATAGGCAGTGAGTGGCAATGTAGAATGGAGGAAAGCACCGCGGGGTGGTCAGCATGTGGAGGTCAGGGAACATGCAGTGGCAATGTAGGATAGGTTTCTGAAAAACATCGCGGGGTGGTGCGCATTGTATGGGTGTGTGTTACATTACATTCACTAGTAGGAGTGAGAAAAACATCACGGGGTGGTGCGCATTGTATGGGTGTGTGTTACATTACATTCACTAGTAGGAGTGAGAAAAACATAACGGGGTGGTGCGCATTGTATGGGTGTGTGTTACATTACATTCACTAGTAGGAGTGAGAAAAACATCACGGGGTGGTGCGCATTGTATGGGTGTGTGTTACATTACATTCACTAGTAGGAGTGAGAAAAATATCACGAGGTGGTGCGCATTGTATGGGTGTGTGTTACATTACATTCCCTACTAGGAGTGAGAAAAACATCACGGGGTGGTGTGAATCGGAGGGACTGAATTAGGATAGGCAGTGAGTGGCAATGTAGAATGGAGAAAAGCACCGCAGGGTGGTCAGCATGGGGTGGTTAGGGAACATGCAGTGGCAATGTAGGATAGGTTTCTGAAAAACATCGCGGGGTGGTGCGCATTGTATGGGTGTGTGTTACATTACATTCACTAGAAGGAATGAGAAAAACATCACGGCGTGGTGTGAATCGGAAGTTCTGAATTAGGATAGGCAGTGAGTGGCAAGGTAGGATGGAACAAAGCACCGAGTGGTGGTCAGCATGGGGAGGTCAGGGAACATGCAGTGGCAATGTAGGATAGGTTTCTGAAAAACATCGCGTGGTGGTGCGCATTGTATTGGTGTGTGTTACATTACATTCACTAGTAGCAGTGAGAAAAATATCACGCGGTGGTGCGCATTGTATGGGTGTGTGTTACATTACATTCACTAGTAGGAGTGAGAAAAACATCACGTGGTGGTGCGCATTTTATGCGTGTGTGTTACATTACATTCACTTGTAGGAGTGAGAAAAACATCACGGGGTGGTGCGCATTGTATGGCTGTGTGTTACATTACATTCACTAGTAGGAGTGAGAAAAACATCACGGGGTGGTGCGCATTGTATGGGTGTGTGTTACATTACATTCACTAGTAGGAGTGAGAAAAACATCAAAGGGTGGTGCGCATTGTATGGGTGTGTGTTACATTACATTCACTAGTAGGAGTGAGAAAAACATCACGGGGTGGTGTGAATCGGAGGGTCTGAATTAGGATAGGCAGTGAGTGGCAATGTAGGATGGAGAAAAGAACCGCGTGGTGGTTCAGCATGGGGAGGTCAGGTAACATGCAGTGGCAATGTAGGATAGGTTTCTGAAAAATATCGCGGGGTGGTGCGCATTGTATGGATATGTGTTACTTTACATTCACTAGTAGGAGTGAGAAAAACATCACGGGGTGGTGTGAATCGGAGGGTCTGAATTAGGAGAGGCAGTGAGTGGCAATGTAGGATGGAGAAAAGCACCGCGGGGTGGTCAGCATTGGGAGGTCAGGGAACATGCAGTGGCAATGTAGGATAGGTTTCTGAAAAACATCACGGGGAGGTGTGCATTGTATGGGTGTGTGTTACATTACATTCACTAGTAGGAGTGAGAAAAACATCACGGGGTGGTGCGCATTGAATGGATGTGTGTTACATTACATTCACTAGTAGGAGTGAGAAAAACATCACGGGGTGGTGCGCATTTTATTGGTGTGTGTTACATTACATTCACTAATAGGAGTGAGAAAAACATCACCAGGTGGTGTGAATCGGAGGGTCTGAGTTAGGATAGGCAGTGAGTGGCAATATAGGATGGAGAAAAGCATCGCTGGGTGGTCAGCATGGGGAGGTCAGGGAACATGCAGTGGCAATATAGAATAGGTTTCTGAAAAACATCGCGGGGTGGTGCGCATTTTATGGATGTGTGTTACATTAAATTCACTAGTAGGAGTGAGAAAGACACCACGTGGTGGTGCGCATTGTATGGCTGTGTGTTACATTACATTCACTAGTAGGAGTGAGAAAAACATCACGGGTTGGTGCGCATTGTATGGGTGTGTGTTACATTACATTCACTAGTAGGAGTGAGAAAAACATCACGGGGTGGTGCGCATTGTATGGGTGTGTGTTATATTACATTCAGTAGTAGTGAGAAAAACATCACGGCGTGGTGTGAATCGGAGGGTCTGAATTAGGATAGGCAGTGAGTGGCAATGTAGGATGGAGAAAAGCACGGCGGGGTGGTCAGCATGGGGAGGTCAGGGAACATGCAGTGGCATTTAGCATAGGTTTCTGAAAAACATCATGGGGTGGTGCGCATTGTATGGCTGTGTGTTACATTACATTCACTAGTAGGAGTGAGAAAAACATCACGGGGTGGTGCGCATTGTATGGGTGTGTGTTACATTACATTCACTAGTAGGAGTGAGAAAAACATAACGGGGTGGTGCGCATTGTATGGGCGTGTGTTACATTACATTCACTAGTAGGAGTGAGAAAAATATCACGGGGTGGTGCGCATTGTATGGGTGTGTGTTACATTTCATTCACTAGTAGGAATGAGAAAAACATCACGGGGTGGTTCGCTTTGTATGCGTGTGTGTTACATTACATTCACTACTAGGAGTGAGAAAAATATCATGGGGTGGTGCGCATTGTATGGGTGTGTGTTACATTACATTCACTAGTAGGAGTGAGAAAAACATCACGGGGTGGTGTGAATCGGAGGGTCTGAATTAGGATAGGCAGTGAGAGGCAATGTAGAATGGAGAAAAGCACCGCGGGGTGGTCAGCATGGGGAGGTCAGGGAACATGCAGTGGCAATGTAGGATAGGTTTCTGAAAAACATCGCGGGGTGGTGCGCATTGTATGGATATGTGTTACATTACATTCACTAGTAGTAGTGAGAAAAACATCACGGTGTGGTGTGAATCGGAGATTCTGAATTAGGACAGGCAGTGAGTGGAAATGTAGGATGGCGAAAAGCACCACGGGGTGGTCAGCATGGGGATGTCAGGTAACATGCAGTGGCAATGTAGGATAGGTTTCTGAAAAACATCGCGGGGTGGTGCGCGTTGTATGGGTGAGTTTTACATTACATTCACTAGTAGGAGTGAGAAAAACATCACCGGGTGGTGCGCATTGTATGGGTGTGTGTTACATTACATTCACTAGTAGGAGTGAGAAAAACATCATGGGGTGGTGTGAAGCGGAGGGTCTGAATTAGGAAAGGCAGTGAGTGGCAATGTAGGATGGAGAAAAGCACCGCGGGGTGGTCAGCATGGGGAGATCAGGGAACATGCAGTGGCAATGAAGGATAGGTTTCTGAAAAACATCGCGG
Source organism: Cavia porcellus (assembly GCF_034190915.1). NCBI lineage: Eukaryota > Metazoa > Chordata > Mammalia > Rodentia > Caviidae > Cavia > Cavia porcellus. Next base: position 332,543 of record NW_026947555.1, read on the forward strand.
GGTGGTGCGCATTGTATGGGTGTGTGTTACATTACATTCACTAGTAGGAGTGAGAAAAACATCACGGGGTGGTGCGCATTGTATGGGTGTGTGTTACATTACATTCACTAGTAGGAGTGAGAAAAACATAACGTGGTGGTGCGCATTGTATGGGTGTGTGTTACATTACATTCACTAGAAGGAGTGAGAAAAACATCACGGGGTGGTGCGCATTGTATGGGTGTGTGTTACATTACATTCACTAGTAGGAGTGAGAAAAATATCACGGGGTGGTGCGCATTGTATGGGTGTGTGTTACACTATATTCCCTAGTAGGAGTGAGAAAAACATCACGGGGTGGTGCGCATTGTATGCGTGTGTTTTACATTACATTCACTAGTAGAAGTGAGAAAAACATCACGGGTTGGTGCGCATTGTACGGGTGTGTGTTACATTACATTCACTAGTAGGAGTGAGAAACACATCACGGGGTGGTGCGCATTGTATTGGTGTGTGTTACATTACATTCACTAGTAGGAGTGAGAAAAACATCACGGGGTGGTGCGCATTGTATGGGCGTGTGTTACATTACATTCACTAGTAGGAGTGAGAAAAATATCACGGGGTGGTGCGCATTGTATGGGTGTGTGTTACATTTCATTCACCAATAGGAATGAGAAAAACATCACGGGGTGGTGCGCTTTGTATGCGTGTGTGTTACATTACATTCACTAGTAGGAGTGAGAAAAATATCACGGGGTGGTGCGCATTGTATGGGTGTGTGTTACATTAGATTCACTAGTAGGAGTGAGAAAAACATCACGGGGTGGTGTGAATCGGAGGGTCTGAATTAGGAAAGGCAGTGAGTGGCAATGTAGAATGGAGAAAAGCACCGCGGGGTGGTCAGCATGGGGAGGTCAGGGAACATGCAGTGGCAATGTAGGATAGGTTTCTGAAAAACATCGTGGGGTGGTGCGCATTGTATGGGTGTGTGTTACATTACATTCATTAGTAGGAGTGAGAAAAACATCACGGGGTGGTGCGCATTGCATGGGCATGTGTTACATTACATTCACTAGTAGGAGTGAGAAAAATATCACGGGGTGGTGCGCATTATATGGGTGTGTGTTACATTACATTCACTAGTAGGAGTGAGAAAAATATCAAGGGGTGGTGCGCATTATATGGGTGTGTGTTACATTACATTCACTAGTAGGAGTGAGAAAAACATCACGGGGTGGTGTGAATCGGAGGGTCTGAATTAGGATAGGCAGTGAGTGTCAATGTAGGATGGAGAAAAGCACCGCGGGGTGGTCAGCATGGGGAGGTCAGAGAACATGCAGTGGCAATGTAGGATAGGTTTCTGAAAAACATCGCGGGGTGGTGCGCATTGTATGGGTGTGTGTTACATTACATTCACTAGGAGTGAGAAAAACATCACGGGGTGGTGTGAATCGCAGGGTCTGAATTAGGATAGGCAGTGAGTGGCAATGTAGAATGGAGAAAAGCACCGCGGGGTGGTCAGCATGGGGAGGTCAGGGAACATGCAGTGGCAATGTAGGATAGGTTTCTGAAAAACATCGCGGGGTGGTGCGCATTGTATGGGTGTGTGTTACATTACATTCACTAGTAGGAGTGAGAAAAACATCACGGGGTGGTGTGAATCGGAGGGATTGAATTAGAATAGGCAGTGAGTGGCAATGTAGAATGGAGAAAAGCACCGCGGGGTGGTCAGCATGGGGAGGTTAGGGAACATGCAGTGGCAATGTAGGATAGGTTTCTGAAAAACATCGCGGGGTGGTGCGCATTGTATGGGTGTGTGTTACATTACATTCACTAGAAGGAATGAGAAAAACATCACGGCGTGGTGTGAATCGGAAGTTCTGAATTAGGATAGGCAGTGAGTGGCAATGTAGGATGGAACAAAGCACCGAGTGGTGGTCAGCATGGGGAGGTCAGGGAACATGCAGTGGCAATGTAGGATAGGTTTCTGAAAAACATCGCGTGGTGGTGCGCATTGTATTGGTGTGTGTTACATTACATTCACTAGTAGCAGTGAGAAAAACATCACGGGGTGGTGCGCATTGTATGGGTGTGTGTTACATTACATTCACTAGTAGGAGTGAGAAAAACATCACGGGGTGGTGCGCATTGTATGCGTGTGTGTTACATTACATTCATTTGTAAGAGTGAGAAAAACATCACGGGGTGGTGCGCATTGTGTGGCTGTGTGTTACATTACATTCACTAGTAGGAGTGAGAAAAACATCACGGGGTGGTGTGAATCGGAGGGTCTGAATTAGGATAGGCAGTGAGTGGCAATGTAGGATGGAGAAAAGAACCGCGTGGTGGTTCAGCATGGGGAGGTCAGGTAACATGCAGTGGCAATGTAGGATAGGTTTCTGAAAAACATCGCGGGGTGGTGCGCATTGTATGGGTGTGTGTTACATTACATTCACTAGTAGGAGTGAGAAAAACATCATGGGGTGGTGTGAATCGGAGGTTCTGAATTTGGATAGGCAGTGAGTGGCAATATAGGATGGAGAAAAGCACCGAGGGGTAGTCAGCATGGGGAGGTCATTGAACATGCAGTGGCAATGTAGGATAGTTTTCTGAAAAACATCACGGGGAGGTGCGCATTGTATGGGTGTGTGTTACATTACATTCACTAGTAGGAGTGTGAAAAACATCACGGGGTGGTGCGCATTGTATGGATGTGTGTTACATTACATTCACTAGTAGGAGTGAGAAAAACATCACGGGGTGGTGCGCATTTTATGGGTGTGTGTTACATTACATTCACTAATAGGAGTGAGAAAAACATCACCAGGTGGTGTGAATCGGAGGGTCTGTGTTAGGATAGGCAGTGAGTGGCAATATAGGATGGAGAAAAGCATCGGGGGTGGTCAGAATATGGAGGTCAGGGAACATGCAGTGGCAATATAGGATAGATTTCTGAAAAACATCGCGGGGTGGTGCGCATTTTATGGGTGTGTGTTACATTAAATTCACTAGTAGGAGTGACAAAGACACCACGTGGTGGTGCGCATTGTATGGGTGTGTGTTACATTACATTCACTAGTAGGAGTGAGAAAAACATCACGGGTTGGTGCGCATTGTATGGGTGTGTGTTACATTACATTCACTAGTAGGAGTGAGAAAAACATCACGGGGTGGTGCGCATTGTATGGGTGTGTGTTACATTACATTCAGTAGTAGTGAGAAAAACATCACGGGGTGGTGTGAATCGGAGGGTCTGAATTAGGATAGGCAGTGAGTGGCAATGTAGGATAGAGAAAAGCAACGCGGGGTGGTCAGCATGGGGAGGTCAGGGAACATGCAGTGGCATTTAGGATAGGTTTCTGAAAAACATCATGGGGTGGTGCGCATTGTATGGGTGTGTGTTACATTACATTCACTAGTAGCAGTGTGAAAAAAATCACGGAGTGGTGTGAATCGGAGGGTATGAATTAGGATAGGCAGTGACTGGCAATGTAGGATGGAGAAAAGCACCGCGGGTTGTCAGCATGGGGAGGTCAGGGAACATGCAGTGGCAATGTAGGATAGCTTTCTGAAAAACCTCGCAGGGTGATGCGCATTGTATGGGTGTGTGTTGCATTACCTTCACTAGTAATAGTGAGAAAAACATCACGGGTTGGTGCGCATTGTATGGGTGTGTGTTACATTACATTCACTAGTAGGAGTGAGAAAAAGGTCACGGGGTGGTGCACATTGTATGGGTGTGTGTTACATTACATTCAGTAGTAGTGAGAAAAACATCACTGGGTGGTGTGAATCGGAGGGTCTGAATTAGGATAGGCAGTGAGTGGCAATGTAGGATGGAGAAAAGCACCGCGGGGTGGTCAGCATGGGTAGGTCAGGGAACATGCAGTGGCAATGGAGGATAGGTTTCTGAAAAACATCATGGGGTGGTGCGCATTGTATGGGTGTGTGTTACATTACATTCACTAGTAGCAGTGTGAAAAAAATCACGGAGTGGTGTGAATCGGAGGGTATGAATTAGGATAGGCAGTGACTGGCAATGTAGGATGGAGAAAAGCACCGCGGGGTGGTCAGCATGGGGAGGTCAGAGAACATGCAGTGGCAATGTAGGATAGGTTTCTGAAAAACATCGCGAGGTGGTGCGCATTGTATGGGTGTGTGTTACATTACATCCACTAGTAGGAGTGAGAAAAACATCACGGGGTGGTGTGAATCGGAGTGTCTGAATTAGGATAGGCAGTGAGTGGCAATGTAGAATGGAGAAAAGCACCGCGGGGTGGTCAGCATGGGGAGGTCAGGGAACATTCAGTGGCAATGTAGGATAGGTTTCTGAAAAACATCGCGAGGTGGTGCGCATTGTATGGGTATGTGTTACATTACATTCACTAGTAGGAGTGAGAAAAACATCAAGGTGTGGTGTGAATCGGAGATTCTGAATTAGGATAGGCAGTGAGTGGAAATGTAGGATGGAGAAAAGCACCGCGGGGTGGTCAGCATGGGGATGTCAGGTAACATGCAGTGGCAATGTAGGATAGGTTTCTGAAAAACATCGCGGGGTGGTACGCGTTGTATGGGTGAGTTTTACATTACATTCACTAGTAGGAGTGAGAAAAACATCACGGGGTGGTGCGCATTGTATGGGTGTGTGTTACATTACATTCACTAGTAGGAGTGATAAAAATATCACGGGGTGGTGCGCATTGTATGGGTGTGTCTTACACTACATTCCCTAGTAGGAGTGAGAAAAACATCACGGGGTGGTGCGCATTGTATGCGTGTGTTTTACATTACATTCACTAGTAGAAGTGAGAAAAACATCACGGGTTGGTGCGCATTGTACGGGTGTGTGTTACATTACATTCACTAGTAGGAGTGAGAAACACATCACGGGGTGGTGCGCATTGTATTGGTGTGTGTTACATTACATTCACTAGTAGGAGTGAGAAAAACATCACGGGGTGGTGCGCATTGTATGGGCGTGTGTTACATTACATTCACTAGTAGGAGTGAGAAAAATATCACGGGGTGGTGCGCATTGTATGGGTGTGTGTTACATTTCATTCACCAATAGGAATGAGAAAAACATCACGGGGTGGTGCACTTTGTATGCGTGTGTGTTACATTACATTCACTAGTAGGAGTGAGAAAAATATCACGGGGTGGTGCGCATTGTATGGGTGTGTGTTACATTACATTCACTAGTAGGAGTGAGAAAAACATCACGGGGTGGTGTGAATCGGAGGGTCTGAATTAGGAAAGGCAGTGAGTGGCAATGTAGAATGGAGAAAAGCACCGCGGGGTGGTCAGCATGGGGAGGTCAGGGAACATGCAGTGGCAATGTAGGATAGGTTTCTGAAAAACATCGTGGGGTGGTGCGCATTGTATGGGTGTGTGTTACATTACATTCACTAGTAGGAGTGAGAAAAACATCACGGGGTGGTGCGCATTGCATGGGCATGTGTTACATTACATTCACTAGTAGGAGTGAGAAAAATATCACGGGGTGGTGCGCATTATATGGGTGTGTGTTACATTACATTCACTAGTAGGAGTGAGAAAAACATCACGGGGTGGTGTGAATCGGAGGGTCTGAATTAGGATAAGCAGTGAGTGTCAATGTAGGATGGAGAAAAGCACCGCGGGGTGGTCAGCATGGGGAGGTCAGAGAACATGCAGTGGCAATGTAGGATAGGTTTCTGAAAAACATCGCGTGGTGGTGCGCATTGTATGGGTGTGTGTTACATTACATTCACTAGGAGTGAGAAAAACATCACGGGGTGGTGTGAATCGCAGGGTCTGAATTAGGATAGGCAGTGAGTGGCAATGTAGAATGGAGAAAAGCACCGCGGGGTGGTCAGCATGGGGAGGTCAGGGAACATGCAGTGGCAATGTAGGATAGGTTTCTGAAAAACATCGCGGGGTGGTGCGCATTGTATGGGTGTGTGTTATATTACATTCACTAGTAGGAGTGAGAAAAACGTCACGGGGTGGTGTGAATCGGAGGGTCTGAATTAGGATAGACAGTGAGTGGCAATATAGGATGGAGAAAAGCAGCGCGGGGTGGTCAGCATGGGGAGGTCAGGGAACATGCAGTGGCAATGTAGGATAGGTTTCTGAAAAACATCGAGGGGTGGTGCGCATTGTATGGGTGTGTGTTACATTACATTCACTAGTAGGAGTGAGAAAAACATCACGGGGTGGTGCGCATTGTATGGGTGTGTGTTACATTACATTCCCTAGTAGGAGTGAGAAAAACATCACGGGCTGGTGTGAATCGGAGGGATTGAATTAGGATAGGCAGTGAGTGGCAATGTAGAATGGAGAAAAGCACCGCGGGGTGGTCAGCATGGGGAGGTTAGGGAACATGCAGTGGCAATGTAGGATAGGTTTCTGAAAAACATCGCGGGGTGGTGCGCATTGTATGGGTGTGTGTTACATTACATTCACTAGAAGGAATGAGAAAAACATCACGGCGTGGTGTGAATCGGAAGTTCTGAATTAGGATAGGCAGTGAGTGGCAATGTAGGATGGAACAAAGCACCGAGTGGTGGTCAGCATGGGGAGGTCAGGGAACATGCAGTGGCAATGTAGGATAGGTTTCTGAAAAACATCGCGTGGTGGTGCGCATTGTATTGGTGTGTGTTACATTACATTCACTAGTAGCAGTGAGAAAAACATCACGAGGTGGTGCGCATTGTATGGGTGTGTGTTACATTACATTCACTAGTAGGAGTGAGAAAAACATCACGGGGTGGTGCGCATTGTATGCGTGTGTGTTACATTACATTCATTTGTAAGAGTGAGAAAAACATCACGGGGTGGTGCGCATTGTGTGGCTGTGTGTTACATTACATTCACTAGTAGGAGTGAGAAAAACATCACGGGGTGGTGTGAATCGGAGGGTCTGAATTAGGATAGGCAGTGAGTGGCAATGTAGGATGGAGAAAAGAACCGCGTGGTGGTTCAGCATGGGGAGGTCAGGTAACATGCAGTGGCAATGTAGGATAGGTTTCTGAAAAACATCGCGGGGTGGTGCGCATTGTATGGGTGTGTGTTACATTACATTCACTAGTAGGAGTGAGAAAAACATCATGGGGTGGTGTGAATCGGAGGTTCTGAATTTGGATAGGCAGTGAGTGGCAATATAGGATGGAGAAAAGCACCGAGGGGTAGTCAGCATGGGGAGGTCATGGAACATGCAGTGGCAATGTAGGATAGTTTTCTGAAAAACATCACGGGGAGGTGCGCATTGTATGGGTGTGTGTTACATTACATTCACTAGTAGGAGTGTGAAAAACATCACGGGGTGGTGCGCATTTTATGGGTGTGTGTTACATTACATTCACTAATAGGAGTGAGAAAAACATCACCAGGTGGTGTGAATCGGAGGGTCTGAGTTAGGATAGGCAGTGAGTGGCAATATAGGATGGAGAAAAGCATCGGGGGTGGTCAGAATATGGAGGTCAGGGAACATGCAGTGGCAATATAGGATAGGTTTCTGAAAAACATCGCGGGGTGGTGCGCATTTTATGGGTGTGTGTTACATTAAATTCACTAGTAGGAGTGAGAAAGACACCACGTGGTGGTGCGCATTGTATGGGTGTGTGTTACATTACATTCACTAGTAGGAGTGAGAAAAACATCACGGGTTGGTGCGCATTGTATGGGTGTGTGTTACATTACATTCACTAGTAGGAGTGAGAAAAACATCACGGGGTGGTGCGCATTGTATGGGTGTGTGTTACATTACATTCAGTAGTAGTGAGAAAAACATCACGGGGTGGTGTGAATCGGAGGGTCTGAATTAGGATAGGCAGTGAGTGGCAATGTAGGATAGAGAAAAGCAACGCGGGGTGGTCAGCATGGGGAGGTCAGGGAACATGCAGTGGCATTTAGGATAGGTTTCTGAAAAACATCATGGGGTGGTGCGCATTGTATGGGTGTGTGTTACATTACATTCACTAGTAGCAGTGTGAAAAAAATCACGGAGTGGTGTGAATCGGAGGGTATGAATTAGGATAGGCAGTGACTGGCAATGTAGGATGGAGAAAAGCACCGCGGGTTGTCAGCATGGGGAGGTCAGGGAACATGCAGTGGCAATGTAGGATAGCTTTCTGAAAAACCTCGCAGGGTGATGCGCATTGTATGGGTGTGTGTTGCATTACCTTCACTAGTAATAGTGAGAAAAACATCACGGGTTGGTGCGCATTGCATGGGTGTGTGTTACATTACATTCACTAGTAGGAGTGAGAAAAAGATCACGGGGTGGTGCACATTGTATGGGTGTGTGTTACATTACATTCAGTAGTAGTGAGAAAAACATCACTGGGTGGTGTGAATCGGAGGGTCTGAATTAGGATAGGCAGTGAGTGGCAATGTAGGATGGAGAAAAGCACCGCGGGGTGGTCAGCATGGGTAGGTCAGGGAACATGCAGTGGCAATGGAGGATAGGTTTCTGAAAAACATCATGGGGTGGTGCGCATTGTATGGGTGTGTGTTACATTACATTCACTGGTAGCAGTGTGAAAAAAATCACGGAGTGGTGTGAATCGGAGGGTATGAATTAGGATAGGCAGTGACTGGAAATGTAGGATGGAGAAAAGCACCGCGGGGTGGTCAGCATGGGGAGGTCAGAGAACATGCAGTGGCAATGTAGGATAGGTTTCTGAAAAACATCGCGAGGTGGTGCGCATTGTATGGGTGTGTGTTACATTACATTCACTAGTAGGAGTGAGAAAAACATCACGGGGTGGTGTGAATCGGAGGGTCTGAATTAGGATAGGCAGTGAGTGGCAATGGAGAATGGAGAAAAGCACCGCGGGGTGGTCAGCATGGGGAGGTCAGGGAACATTCAGTGGCAATGTAGGATAGGTTTCTGAAAAACATCGCGAGGTGGTGCGCATTGTATGGGTATGTGTTACATTACATTCACTAGTAGGAGTGAGAAAAACATCACGGTGTGGTGTGAATCGGAGATTCTGAATTAGGATAGGCAGTGAGTGGAAATGTAGGATGGAGAAAAGCACCGCGGGGTGGTCAGCATGGGGATGTCAGGTAACATGCAGTGGCAATGTAGGATAGGTTTCTGAAAAGCATCGCGGGGTGGTACGCGTTGTATGGGTGAGTTTTACATTACATTCACTAGTAGGAGTGAGAAAAACATCACGGGGTGGTGCGCATTGTATGGGTGTGTGTTACATTACATTCACTAGTAGGAGTGAGAAAAACATCATGGGGTGGTGTGAAGCGGAGGGTCTGAATTAGGATAGGCAGTGAGTGGCAATGTAGGATGGAGAAAAGCACCGCGGGGTGGTCAGCATGGGGAGGTCAGGGAACATTCAGTGGCAATGAAGGATAGGTTTCTGGAAAACATCGCGGGGTGGTGCGCATTGTATGGGTGTGTGTTACATTACATTCACTAGTAGGAGTGAGAAAAACATCACGGGGTGGTGCGCATTGTATGGGTGTGTGTTACATTATATTCACTAGTAGGAGTGAGAAAAACATAACGGTGTGGTGCGCATTGTATGGGTGGGTGTTACATTACATTCACTAGTAGGAGAGAGAAAAACATCACGGGGTGGTGCGCATTATAGGGGTGTGTGTTACATTACATTCACTAGTAGGAGTGAGAAAAATATCACGGGGTGGTGCGCATTGTATGGGTGTGTGATACATTACATTCCCTAGTAGGAGTGAGAAAAACATCACGGGGTGGTGCGCATTGTATGCGTGTGTTTTACATTACATTCACTAGTAGGAGTGAGAAAAACATCACGGGTTGGTGCGCATTGTACGGGTGTGTGTTACATTACATTCACTAGTAGGAGTGAGAAACACATCACGGGGTGGTGCGCATTGTATGGGTATGTGTTACATTACATTCACTAGTAGGTGTGAGAAAAATATCACGGGGTGGTGCGCATTGTATGGGCGTGTGTTACATTACATTCACTAGTAGGAGTGAGAAAAATAGCACGGGGTGGTGCGCATTGTATGGGTGTGTGTTACATTTCATTCACTAGTAGGAATGAGAAAAACATCACGGGGTGGTGCGCTTTGTATGCGTGTGTTACATTACATTCACTAGTAGGAGTGAGAAAAATAGCACGGGGTGGTGCGCATTGTATGGGTGTGTGTTACATTAGATTCACTAGTAGGAGTGAGAAAAACATCACGAGGTGGTGTGAATCGGAGGGTTTGAATTAGGATAGGCAGTGAGTGGCAATGTAGGATGGAGAAAAGCACCGCGGGGTGGTCAGCATGGGGAGGTCAGAGAACATGCAGTGGCAATGTAGGATAGGTTTCTGAAAAATATCGCGGGGTGGTGCGCATTGTATGGGTGTGTGTTACATTACATTCACTAGTAGGAGTGAGAAAAACATCACGGGGTGGTGTGAATCGGAGGGTATGAATTAGGATAGGCAGTGAGTGGCAATGTAGAATGGAGAAAAGCACCGCGGGTTGGTCAGCATGGGGAGGTCAGGGAACATGCAGTGGCAATGTAGGATAGGTTTCTGAAAAACATCGCGGGGTGGTGCACATTGTATGGGTGTGTGTTACATTACATTCACTAGTAGGAGTGAGAAAAACATCACGGGGTGGTGCGCATTGTATGGGTGTGTGTTACATTACATTCACTAGTAGGAGTGAGAAAAACATAACGGGGTGGTGCGCATTGTATGGGTGTGTGTTACATTACATTCACTAGTAGGAGTGAGAAAAACATCACGGGGTGGTGCGCATTGTATGGGTGTGTGTTACATTACATTCACTAGTAGGAGTGAGAAAAATATCACGGGGTGGTTCGCATTGTATGGGTGTGTGTTACATTACATTCCCTAGTAGGAGTGAGAAAAATATCATGGGGTGGTGCGCATTGTATGGGTGTGTGTTACATTTCATTCACTAGTAGGAATGAGAAAAACATCACGGGGTGGTGCGCTTTGTATGCGTGTGTGTTACATTACATTCACTAGTAGGAGTGAGAAAAATATCACAGAGTGGTGCGCATTGTATGGGTGTGTGTTACATTACATTCACTAGTAGGAGTGAGAAAAACATAACGGGGTGGTGCGCATTGTATGGGTGTGTGTTACATTACATTCACTAGTAAGAGTGAGAAAAACATCACGGGGTGGTGCGCATTGTATGGGTGCGTGTTACATTACATTCACTAGTAGCAGTGTGAAAAAAATCACGGAGTGGTGTGAATCGGAGGGTATGAATTAGGATAGGCAGTGACAGGCAATGTAGGATGGAGAAAAGCACCGCGGGTTGTCAGCATGGGGAGGTCAGGGAACATGCAGTGGCAATGTAGGATAGCTTTCTGAAAAACCTCGCAGGGTGATGCGCATTGTATGGGTGTGTGTTGCATTACCTTCACTAGTAATAGTGAGAAAAACATCCCGGGTTGGTGCGCATTGTATGGGTGTGTGTTACATTACATTCACTAGTAGGAGTGAGAAAAAGATCACGGGGTGGTGCACATTGTATGGGTGTGTGTTACATTACATTCAGTAGTAGTGAGAAAAACATCACTGGGTGGTGTGAATCGGAGGGTCTGAATTAGGATAGGCAGTGAGTGGCAATGTAGGATGGAGAAAATCACCGCGGGGTGGTCAGCATGGGGAGGTCAGGGAACATGCAGTGGCAATGGAGGATAGGTTTCTGAAAAGCATCATGGGGTGGTGCGCATTGTATGGGTGTGTGTTACATTACATTCACTAGTAGCAGTGTGAAAAAAATCACGGAGTGGTGTGAATCGGAGGGTATGAATTAGGATAGGCAGTGACTGGCAATGTAGGATGGAGAAAAGCACCGCGGGGTGGTCAGCATGGGGAGGTCAGAGAACATGCAGTGGCAATGTAGGATAGGTTTCTGAAAAACATCGCGAGGTGGTGCGCATTGTATGGGTGTGTGTTACATTACATTCACTAGTAGGAGTGAGAAAAACATCACGGGGTGGTGTGAATCGGAGGGTCTGAATTAGGATAGGCAGTGAGTGGCAATGTAGAATGGAGAAAAGCACCGCGGGGTGGTCAGCGTGGGGAGGTCAGGGAACATTCAGTGGCAATGTAGGATAGGTTTCTGAAAAACATCGCGAGGTGGTGCGCATTGTATGGGTATGTGTTACATTACATTCACTAGTAGGAGTGAGAAAAACATCACGGTGTGTTGTGAATCGGAGATTCTGAATTAGGATAGGCAGTGAGTGGAAATGTAGGATGGAGAAAAGCACCGCGGGGTGGTCAGCATGGGGATGTCAGGTAACATGCAGTGGCAATGTAGGATAGGTTTCTGAAAAACATCGCGGGGTGGTACGCGTTGTATGGGTGAGTTTTACATTACATTCACTAGTAGGAGTGAGAAAAACATCACGGGGTGGTGCGCATTGTATGGGTGTGTGTTACATTACATTCACTAGTAGGAGTGAGAAAAACATCATGGGGTGGTGTGAAGCGGAGGGTCTGAATTAGGATAGGCAGTGAGTGGCAATGTAGGATGGAGAAAAGCACCGCGGGGTGGTCAGCATGGGGAGGTCAGGGAACATGCAGTGGCAATGAAGGATAGGTTTCTGGAAAACATCGCGGGGTGGTGCGCATTGTATGGGTGTGTGTTACATTACATTCACTAGTAGGAGTGAGAAAAACATCACGGGGTGGTGCGCATTGTATGGGTGTGTGTTACATTACATTCACTAGTAGGAGTGAGAAAAACATAACGGTGTGGTGCGCATTGTATGGGTGTGTGTTACATTACATTCAATAGTAGGAGTGAGAAAAACATCACGGGGTGGTGCGCATTGTAGGGGTGTGTGTTACATTACATTCACTAGTAGGAGTGAGAAAAATATCACGGGGTGGTGCGCATTGTATGGGTGTGTGATACATTACATTCCATAGTAGGAGTGAGAAAAACATCACGGGGTGGTGCGCATTGTATGCGTGTGTTTTACATTACATTCACTAGTAGGAGTGAGAAAAACATCACGGGTTGGTGCGCATTGTACGGGTGTGTGTTACATTACATTCACTAGTAGGAGTGAGAAACACATCACGGGGTGGTGCGCATTGTATGGGTGTGTGTTACATTACATTCACTACTAGGTGTGAGAAAAACATCACGGGGTGGTGCGCATTGTATGGGCGTGTGTTACATTACATTCACTAGTAGGAGTGAGAAAAATATCACGGGGTGGTGCGCATTGTATGGGTGTGTGTTACATTTCATTCACTAGTAGGAATGAGAAAAACATCACGGGGTGGTGCGCTTGGCATGCGTGTGTTACATTACATTCACTAGTAGGAGTGAGAAAAATATCACGGGGTGGTGCGCATTGTATGGGTGTGTGTTACATTAGATTCACTAGTAGGAGTGAGAAAAACATCACGAGGTGGTGTGAATCGGAGGGTCTGAATTAGGATAGGCAGTGAGTGGCAATGTAGGATGGAGAAAAGCACCGCGGGGTGGTCAGCATGGGGAGGTCAGAGAACATGCAGTGGCAATGTAGGATAGGTTTCTGAAAAACATCGCGGGGTGGTGCGCATTGTATGGGTGTGTGTTACATTACATTCACTAGTAGGAGTGAGAAAAACATCACGGGGTGGTGTGAATCGGAGGGTCTGAATTAGGATAGGCAGTGAGTGGCAATGTAGAATGGAGAAAAGCACCGCGGGGTGGTCAGCATGGGGAGGTCAGGGAACATGCAGTGGCAATGTAGGATAGGTTTCTGAAAAACATCGCGGGGTGGTGCACATTGTATGGGTGTGTGTTACATTACATTCACTAGTAGGAGTGAGAAAAACATCACGGGGTTGTGCGCATTGTATGGGTGTGTGTTACATTACATTCACTAGTAGGAGTGAGAAAAACATAACGGGGTGGTGCGCATTGTATGGGTGTGTGTTACATTACATTCACTAGTAGGAGTGAGAAAAACATCACGGGGTGGTGCGCATTGTATGGGTGTGTGTTACATTACATTCACTAGTAGGAGTGAGAAAAATATCACGGGGTGGTGCGCATTGTATGGGTGTGTGTTATATTACATTCCCTAGTAGGAGTGAGAAAAACATCACGGGGTGGTGCGCATTGTATGCGTGTGTTTTACGTTACATTCACTAGTAGGAGTGAGAAAAACATCACGGGTTGGTGCGCATTGTACGGGTGTGTGTTACATTACATTCACTAATAGGAGTGAGAAACACATCACGGGGTGGTGCGCATTGTATGGGTGTGTGTTACATAACATTCACTAGTAGGAGTGAGAAAAACATTACGGGGTGGTGCGCATTGTATGGGCGTGTGTTACATTACATTCACTAGTAGGAGTGAGAAAAATATCACGGGGTGGTGCGCATTGTATGGGTGTGTGTTACATTTCATTCACTAGTAGGAATGAGAAAAACATCACGGGGTGGTGCGCTTTGTATGCGTGTGTGTTACATTAGATTCACTAGTAGGAGTGAGAAAAATATCACGGGGTGGTGCGCATTGTATGGGTGTGTGTTACATTACATTCACTAGTAGGAGTGAGAAAAACATCATGGGGTGGTGTGAATCGGAGGGTCTGAATTAGGATAGGCAGTGAGTGGCAATGTAGGATGGAGAAAAGCACCGCGGGCTGGTCAGCATGGGGAGGTCAGAGAACATGCAGTTGCAATGTAGGATAGGTTTCTGAAAAACATCGCGGTGTGGTGCGCATTGTATGGGTGTGTGTTACATTACATTCACTAGTAGGAGTGAGAAAAACATCACGGGGTGGTGAGAATCGGAGGGTCTGAATTAGGATAGGCAGTGAGTGGCAATGTAGAATGGAGAAAAGCACAGCGGGGAGGTCAGCATGGGGAGGTCAGGGAACATGCAGTGGCAATGTAGGATAGGTTTCTGAAAAACATCGCGGGGTGGGGCGCATTGTATGGGTGTGTGTTATATTACATTCACTAGTAGGAGTGAGAAAAACGTCACGGGGTGGTGTGAATCGGAGGGTCTGAATTAGGATAGGCAGTGAGTGGCAATATAGGATGGAGAAAAGCAGCGCGGGGTGGTCAGCATGGGGAGGTCAGGGAACATGCAGTGGCAATGTAGGATAGGTTTCTGAAAAACACCGAGGGGTGGTGCGCATTGTATGGGTGTGTGTTACATTACATTCACTAGTAGGAGTGAGAAAAACATCACGGGGTAGTGCGCATTGTATGGGTGTGTGTTACATTACATTCACTAGTAGGAGTGAGAAAAACATCACGGGGTGGTGTGAATCGGAGGGAATGAATTAGGATAGGCAGTGAGTGGCAATGTAGAATGAAGAAAAGCACCGCGGGATGGTCAGCATGGGGAGGTTAGGGAACATGCAGTGGCAATGTAGGATAGGTTTCTGAAAAACATCGCGGGGTGGTGCGCATTGTATGGGTGTGTGTTACATTACGTTCACTAGAAGGAATGAGAAAAACATCACGGCGTGGTGTGTATCGGAAGTTCTGAATTAGGATAGGCAGTGAGTGGCAATGTAGGATGGAACAAAGCACCGAGTGGTGGTCAGCATGGGGAGGTCAGGGAACATGCAGTGGCAATGTAGGATAGGTTTCTGAAAAACATCGCGTGGTGGTGCGCATTGTATGGGTGTGTGTTACATTACATTCACTAGTAGCAGTGAGAAAAACATCACGAGGTGGTGCGCATTGTATGGGTGTGTGTTACATTACATTCACTAGTAGGAGTGAGAAAAACATCACGGGGTGGTGCGCATTGTATGCGTGTGTGTTACATTACATTCACTTGTAGGAGTGAGAAAAACATCACGGGGTGGTGCGCATTGTATGGCTGTGTGTTACATTACATTCACTAGTAGGAGTGAGAAAAACATCACGTGGTGGTGCGCATTGTATGGGTGTGTGTTACATTACATTCACTAGTAGGAGTGAGAAAAACATCACGGGGTGGTGTGAATCGGAGGGTCTGAATTAGGATAGGCAGTGAGTGGCAATTTAGGATGGAGAAAAGAACCAGGTGGTGGTTCAGCATGGGGAGGTCAGGTAACATGCAGTGGCAATGTAGGATAGGTTTCTGAAAAATATCGCGGGGTGGTGCGCATTGTATGGATATGTGTTACTTTACATTCACTACTAGGAGTGAGAAAAACATTACGGGGTGGTGTGAATCGGAGGGTCTGAATTAGGAGAGGCAGTGAGTGGCAATGTAGGAAGGAGAAAAGCACCGCGGGGTTGTCAGCATGGGGAGGTCAGGGAACATGCAGTGGCAATGTAGGATAGGTTTCTGAAAAACATCGCGGGGTGGTGCGCATTGTATGGGTGTGTGTTACATTACATTCACTAGTAGGTGTGAGAAAAACATCATGGGGTGGTGTGAATCGGACGTTCTGAATTTGGATAGGCAGTGAGTGGCAATATAGGATGGAGAAAAGCACCGAGGGGTAGTCAGCATGGGGAGGTCATGGAACATGCAGTGGCAATGTAGGATAGTTTTCTGAAAAACATCACGGGGTGGTGCGCATTGTATGGGTGTGTGTTACATTATATTGACTAGTAGGAGTGAGAAAAACATCACGGGGTGGTGCGCATTGTAAGGATGTGTGTTACATTACATTCACTAGTAGGAGTGAGAAAAACATCACGGAGTGGTGCGCATTTTATGGGTGTGTGTTACATTACATTCACTAATAGGAGTGAGAAAAACATCACCAGGTGGTGTGAATCGGAGGGTCTGAGTTAGGATAGGCAGTGAGTGGCAATATAGGATGGAGAAAAGCATCACGGGGTGGTCAGCATGGGGAGGTCAGGGAACATGCAGTGGCAATATAGGATAGGTTTCTGAAAAACATCGCGGGGTGGTGCGCATTGTATGGGTGTGTGTTACATTAAATTCACTAGTAGGAGTGAGAAAGACACCACAGGGTGGTGCGCATTGTATGGGTGTGTGTTACATTACATTCACTAGTAGGAGTGAGAAAAACATCACGGGTTGGTGCGCATTGTATGGGTGTGTGTTACATTACATTCACTAGTAGGAGTGAGAAAAACATCACGGGGTGGTGCGCATTGTATGGGTGTGTGTTAAATTACATTCAGTAGTAGTGAGAAAAACATCACGGGGTGGTGTGAATCGGAGGGTCTGAATTAGGATAGGCAGTGAGTGGCAATGTAGGATGGAGAAAAGCACCGCGGGGTGGTCAGCATGGGGAGGTCAGGGAACATGCAGTGGCAATGTAGGATAGGTTTCTGAAAAACATCATGGGGTCGTGCGCATTGTATGGGTGTGTGTTACATTACATTCACTAGTAGCAGTGTGAAAAAAATCACGGAGTGGTGTGAATCGGAGGGTATGAATTAGGATAGGCAGTGACTGGCAATGTAGGATGGAGAAAAGCACCACGGGTTGTCAGCATGGGGAGGTCAGGGAACATGCAGTGGCAATATTGCATAGGATTCTGAAAAACATCGCGGGGTTGTGCGCATTGAATGGGTGTGTGTTACGTTATATTCACTAGTAGGAGTGAGAAAAACATCACGGGGTGGTGAGAATCGGAGGGTCTGAATTAGGATAGGCAGTGAGTGGCAATGTAGGATGGAGAAAAGCATCGCGGGGAGGTCAGCATGGGGAGGTCAGGGAATATGCAGTGGCAATGTAGGATAGGTTTCTGAAAAACATCGCAGGGTGGTGCGCATTTTATGGGTGTGTGTTACATTACATTCACTAGTAGGTGTGAGAAAAACATCACGGGGTTGGTGCGCATTGTACGGGTGTGTGTTACATTACATTCACTAGTAGGAGTGAGAAAAACATCAGGGGCTTGTGCGCATTGTATGGGTGTGTGTTATATTACATTCCCTAGTAGGAGTGAGAAAAACATCACGGAGTGGTGCGCATTCTATGGGTGTGTGTTACATTACATTCACTAGTAGGAGTGAGAAAAACATCACGGGGTGGTGTGAATCGGAGGGTCTGAATTAGGATAGGCAGTGAGTGGCAATGTACGATGGAGAAAAGCACTGCGGGGTGGTCAGCATGGGGAGGTCAGGGAACATGCAGTGGCAATGTAGGATAGGTTTCTGAAAAACATCGCGGGGTGGTGCACATTGTATCGGTATGTGTTACATTACATTCACTAGTAGGAGTGAGAAAAACATCACGGTGTGGTGTGAATCGGAGATTCTCAATTAGGATAGGCAGTGAGTGGAAATGTAGGATGGAGAAAAGCACCGCGGGGTGGTCAGCATGGGGATGTCAGGTAACATGCAGTGGCAATGTAGGATAGGTTTCTGAAAAACATCGCGGGGTGGTGCGCATTGTATGGGTGTGTGTTACATTACATTCACTAGTACGAGTGAGAAAAACATCATGGGGTGGTGTGAAGCGGAGGGTCTGAATTAGGATAGGCAGTGAGTGGCAATGTAGGATCGAGAAAAGCACCGCGGGGTGGTCAGCATGGGGAGGTCAGGGAACATGCAGTGGTAATGTAGGATAGGATTCTGAAAAACATCGCGGGGTTTTGTGCCTTGTATGGGTGTGTGTTACATTACATTCACAGGTAGGAGTGAGAAAAACATCACGGGGTGGTGCGCATTGCAGGGGTGTCTGTTACATTACATTCACTAGTAGGAGTGAGAAAAACATCACGGGGTGGTGTGAATCGGAGGGTCTGAATTAGGATAGCCAGTGAGTGGCAATGTAGGATGGAGAAAAGCACCGCGGGGTGGTCAGCATGGGGAGGTCAGGGAACATGCAGTGGCAATGTAGGATAGGTTTCTGAAAAACATCGCGAGGTGGTGCGCATTGTATGGGTGTGTGTTACATTACATTCACTAGTAGGAGTGAGAAAAACATCACGGGGTGGTGTGAATCGGAGGGTCTGAATTAGGATAGGCAGTGAGTGGCAATGTAGGATGGAGAAAAGAACCGCGTGGTGGTTCAGCATGGGGAGGTCATGTAACATGCAGTGGCAATGTAGGATAGGTTTCTGAAAAACATCGCGGGGTGGTGCGCATTGTATGGGTGTGTGTTACATTACATTCACTAGTAGGAGTGAGAAAAACATCATGGGGTGGTGTGAATCGGAGGTTCTGAATTTGGATAGGCAGTGAGTGGCAATATAGGATGGAGAAAAGCACCGAGGGGTAGTCAGCATGGGGAGGTCATGGAACATGCAGTGGCAATGTAGGATAGTTTTCTGAAAAACATCACGGGGAGGTGCGCATTGTATGGGTGTGTGTTACATTACATTCACTAGTAGGAGTGAGAAAAACATCACGGGTTGGTGCGCATTGTATGGGTGTGTGTTACATTACATTCACTAGTAGGAGTGAGAAAAACATCACGGGGTGGTGCGCATTGTATGGGTGTGTGTTAAATTACATTCAGTAGTAGTGAGAAAAACATCACGGGGTGGTGTGAATCGGAGGGTCTGAATTAGGATAGGCAGTGAGTGGCAATGTAGGATGGAGAAAAGCACCGCGGGGTGGTCAGCATGGGGAGGTCAGGGAACATGCAGTGGCAATGTAGGATAGGTTTCTGAAAAACATCATGGGGTCGTGCGCATTGTATGGGTGTGTGTTACATTACATTCACTAGTAGCAGTGTGAAAAAAATCACGGAGTGGTGTGAATCAGAGGGTATGAATTAGGATAGGCAGTGACTGGCAATGTAGGATGGAGAAAAGCACCACGGGTTGTCAGCATGGGGAGGTCAGGGAACATGCAGTGGCAATATTGCATAGGATTCTGAAAAACATCGCGGGGTTGTGCGCATTGAATGGGTGTGTGTTACGTTATATTCACTAGTAGGAGTGAGAAAAACATCACGGGGTGGTGAGAATCGGAGGGTCTGAATTAGGATAGGCAGTGAGTGGCAATGTAGGATGGAGAAAAGCATCGCGGGGAGGTCAGCATGGGGAGGTCAGGGAATATGCAGTGGCAATGTAGGATAGGTTTCTGAAAAACATCGCAGGGTGGTGCGCATTTTATGGGTGTGTGTTACATTACATTCACTAGTAGGTGTGAGAAAAACATCACGGGGTTGGTGCGCATTGTACGGGTGTGTGTTACATTACATTCACTAGTAGGAGTGAGAAAAACATCAGGGGCTTGTGCGCATTGTATGGGTGTGTGTTATATTACATTCCCTAGTAGGAGTGAGAAAAACATCACGGAGTGGTGCGCATTCTATGGGTGTGTGTTACATTACATTCACTAGTAGGAGTGAGAAAAACATCACGGGGTGGTGTGAATCGGAGGGTCTGAATTAGGATAGGCAGTGAGTGGCAATGTACGATGGAGAAAAGCACTGCGGGGTGGTCAGCATGGGGAGGTCAGGGAACATGCAGTGGCAATGTAGGATAGGTTTCTGAAAAACATCGCGGGGTGGTGCACATTGTATCGGTATGTGTTACATTACATTCACTAGTAGGAGTGAGAAAAACATCACGGTGTGGTGTGAATCGGAGATTCTCAATTAGGATAGGCAGTGAGTGGAAATGTAGGATGGAGAAAAGCACCGCGGGGTGGTCAGCATGGGGATGTCAGGTAACATGCAGTGGCAATGTAGGATAGGTTTCTGAAAAACATCGCGGGGTGGTGCGCATTGTATGGGTGTGTGTTACATTACATTCACTAGTACGAGTGAGAAAAACATCACGGGGTGGTGTGAAGCGGAGGGTCTGAATTAGGATAGGCAGTGAGTGGCAATGTAGGATCGAGAAAAGCACCGCGGGGTGGTCAGCATGGGGAGGTCAGGGAACATGCAGTGGTAATGTAGGATAGGATTCTGAAAAACATCGCGGGGTTTTGTGCCTTGTATGGGTGTGTGTTACATTACATTCACAGGTAGGAGTGAGAAAAACATCACGGGGTGGTGCGCATTGTAGGGGTGTCTGTTACATTACATTCACTAGTAGGAGTGAGAAAAACATCACGGGGTGGTGTGAATCGGAGGGTCTGAATTAGGATAGCCAGTGAGTGGCAATGTAGGATGGAGAAAAGCACCGCGGGGTGGTCAGCATGGGGAGGTCAGGGAACATGCAGTGGCAATGTAGGATAGGTTTCTGAAAAACATCGCGAGGTGGTGCGCATTGTATGGGTGTGTGTTACATTACATTCACTAGTAGGAGTGAGAAAAACATCACGGGGTGGTGTGAATCGGAGGGTCTGAATTAGGATAGGCAGTGAGTGGCAATGTAGGATGGAGAAAAGAACCGCGTGGTGGTTCAGCATGGGGAGGTCAGGTAACATGCAGTGGCAATGTAGGATAGGTTTCTGAAAAACATCGCGGGGTGGTGCGCATTGTATGGGTGTGTGTTACATTACATTCACTAGTAGGAGTGAAAAAAACATCATGGGGTGGTGTGAATCGGAGGTTCTGAATTTGGATAGGCAGTGAGTGGCAATATAGGATGGAGAAAAGCACCGAGGGGTAGTCAGCATGGGGAGGTCATGGAACATGCAGTGGCAATGTAGGATAGTTTTCTGAAAAACATCACGGGGAGGTGCGCATTGTATGGGTGTGTGTTACATTACATTCACTAGTAGGAGTGTGAAAAACATCACGGGGTGGTGCGCATTGTATGGATGTGTGTTACATTACATTCACTAGTAGGAGTGAGAAAAACATCACGGGGTGGTGCGCATTTTATGGGTGTGTGTTACATTACATTCACTAATAGGAGTGAGAAAAACATCACCAGGTGGTGTGAATCGGAGGGTCTGAGTTAGGATAGGCAGTGAGTGGCAATATAGGATGGAGAAAAGCATCGGGGGTGGTCAGAATATGGAGGTCAGGGAACATGCAGTGGCAATATAGGATAGGTTTCTGAAAAACATCGCGGGGTGTTGCGCATTTTATGGGTGTGTGTTACATTAAATTCACTAGTAGGAGTGACAAAGACACCACGTGGTGGTGCGCATTGTATGGGTGTGTGTTACATTACATTCACTAGTAGGAGTGAGAAAAACATCACGGGTTGGTGCGCATTGTATGGGTGTGTGTTACATTACATTCACTAGTAGGAGTGAGAAAAACATCACGGGGTGGTGCGCATTGTATGGGTGTGTGTTACATTACATTCAGTAGTAGTGAGAAAAACATCACGGGGTGGTGTGAATCGGAGGGTCTGAATTAGGATAGGCAGTGAGTGGCAATGTAGGATAGAGAAAAGCAACGCGGGGTGGTCAGCATGGGGAGGTCAGGGAACATGCAGTGGCATTTAGGATAGGTTTCTGAAAAACATCATGGGGTGGTGCGCATTGTATGGGTGTGTGTTACATTACATTCACTAGTAGCAGTGTGAAAAAAATCACGGAGTGGTGTGAATCGGAGGGTATGAATTAGGATAGGCAGTGACTGGAAATGTAGGATGGAGAAAAGCACCGCGGGTTGTCAGCATGGGGAGGTCAGGGAACATGCAGTGGCAATGTAGGATAGCTTTCTGAAAAACCTCGCAAGGTGATGCGCATTGTATGGGTGTGTGTTGCATTACCTTCACTAGTAATAGTGAGAAAAACATCACGGGTTGGTGCGCATTGTATGGGTGTGTGTTACATTACATTCACTAGTAGGAGTGAGAAAAAGATCACGGGGTGGTGCACATTGTATGGGTGTGTGTTACATTACATTCAGTAGTAGTGAGAAAAACATCACTGGGTGGTGTGAATCGGAGGGTCTGAATTAGGATAGGAAGTGAGTGGCAATGTAGGATGGAGAAAAGCACCGCGGGGTGGTCAGCATGGGTAGGTCAGGGAACATGCAGTGGCAATGGAGGATAGGTTTCTGAAAAACATCATGGGGTGGTGCGCATTGTATGGGTGTGTGTTACATTACATTCACTAGTAGCAGTGTGAAAAAAATCACGGAGTGGTGTGAATCGGAGGGTATGAATTAGGATAGGCAGTGACTGGCAATGTAGGATGGAGAAAAGCACCGCGGGGTGGTCAGAATGGGGAGGTCAGAGAACATGCAGTGGCAATGTAGGATAGGTTTCTGAAAAACATCACGGGGTGGTGCGCATTGTAGGGGTGTCTGTTACATTACATTCACTAGTAGGAGTGAGAAAAACATCACGGGGTGGTGTGAATCGGAGGGTCTGAATTAGGATAGCCAGTGAGTGGCAATGTAGGATGGAGAAAAGCACCGCGGGGTGGTCAGCATGGGGAGGTCAGGGAACATGCAGTGGCAATGTAGGATAGGTTTCTGAAAAACATCGCGAGGTGGTGCGCATTGTATGGGTGTGTGTTACATTACATTCACTAGTAGGAGTGAGAAAAACATCACGGGGTGGTGTGAATCGGAGGGTCTGAATTAGGATAGGCAGTGAGTGGCAATGTAGGATGGAGAAAAGAACCGCGTGGTGGTTCAGCATGGGGAGGTCAGGTAACATGCAGTGGCAATGTAGGATAGGTTTCTGAAAAACATCGCGGGGTGGTGCGCATTGTATGGGTGTGTGTTACATTACATTCACTAGTAGGAGTGAGAAAAACATCATGGGGTGGTGTGAATCGGAGGTTCTGAATTTGGATAGGCAGTGAGTGGCAATATAGGATGGAGAAAAGCACCGAGGGGTAGTCAGCATGGGGAGGTCATGGAACATGCAGTGGCAATGTAGGATAGTTTTCTGAAAAACATCACGGGGAGGTGCGCATTGTATGGGTGTGTGTTACATTACATTCACTAGTAGGAGTGTGAAAAACATCACGGGGTGGTGCGCATTGTATGGATGTGTGTTACATTACATTCACTAGTAGGAGTGAGAAAAACATCACAGGGTGGTGCGCATTTTATGGGTGTGTGTTACATTACATTCACTAATAGGAGTGAGAAAAACATCACCAGGTGGTGTGAATCGGAGGGTCTGAGTTAGGATAGGCAGTGAGTGGCAATATAGGATGGAGAAAAGCATCGGGGGTGGTCAGAATATGGAGGTCAGGGAACATGCAGTGGCAATATAGGATAGGTTTCTGAAAAACATCGCGGGGTGTTGCGCATTTTATGGGTGTGTGTTACATTAAATTCACTAGTAGGAGTGACAAAGACACCACGTGGTGGTGCGCATTGTATGGGTGTGTGTTACATTACATTCACTAGTAGGAGTGAGAAAAACATCACGGGTTGGTGCGCATTGTATGGGTGTGTGTTACATTACATTCACTAGTAGGAGTGAGAAAAACATCACGGGGTGGTGCGCATTGTATGGGTGTGTGTTACATTACATTCAGTAGTAGTGAGAAAAACATCACGGGGTGGTGTGAATCGGAGGGTCTGAATTAGGATAGGCAGTGAGTGGCAATGTAGGATAGAGAAAAGCAACGCGGGGTGGTCAGCATGGGGAGGTCAGGGAACATGCAGTGGCATTTAGGATAGGTTTCTGAAAAACATCATGGGGTGGTGCGCATTGTATGGGTGTGTGTTACATTACATTCACTAGTAGCAGTGTGAAAAAAATCACGGAGTGGTGTGAATCGGAGGGTATGAATTAGGATAGGCAGTGACTGGAAATGTAGGATGGAGAAAAGCACCGCGGGTTGTCAGCATGGGGAGGTCAGGGAACATGCAGTGGCAATGTAGGATAGCTTTCTGAAAAACCTCGCAAGGTGATGCGCATTGTATGGGTGTGTGTTGCATTACCTTCACTAGTAATAGTGAGAAAAACATCACGGGTTGGTGCGCATTGTATGGGTGTGTGTTACATTACATTCACTAGTAGGAGTGAGAAAAAGATCACGGGGTGGTGCACATTGTATGGGTGTGTGTTACATTACATTCAGTAGTAGTGAGAAAAACATCACTGGGTGGTGTGAATCGGAGGGTCTGAATTAGGATAGGAAGTGAGTGGCAATGTAGGATGGAGAAAAGCACCGCGGGGTGGTCAGCATGGGTAGGTCAGGGAACATGCAGTGGCAATGGAGGATAGGTTTCTGAAAAACATCATGGGGTGGTGCGCATTGTATGGGTGTGTGTTACATTACATTCACTAGTAGCAGTGTGAAAAAAATCACGGAGTGGTGTGAATCGGAGGGTATGAATTAGGATAGGCAGTGACTGGCAATGTAGGATGGAGAAAAGCACCGCGGGGTGGTCAGAATGGGGAGGTCAGAGAACATGCAGTGGCAATGTAGGATAGGTTTCTGAAAAACATCGCGAGGTGGTGCGCATTGTATGGGTGTGTGTTACATTACATTCACTAGTAGGAGTGAGAAAAACATCACGGGGTGGTGTGAATCGGAGGGTCTGAATTAGGATAGGCAGTGAGTGGCAATGTAGAATGGAGAAAAGCACCGCGGGGTGGTCAGCATGGGGAGGTCAGGGAACATTCAGTGGCAATGTAGGATAGGTTTCTGAAAAACATCGCGAGGTGGTGCGCATTGTATGGGTATGTGTTACATTACATTCACTAGTAGGGGTGAGAAAAACATCACGGTGTGGTGTGAATCGGAGATTCTGAATTAGGATAGGCAGTGAGTGGAAATGTAGGATGGAGAAAAGCACCGCGGGGTGGTCAGCATGGGGATGTCAGGTAACATGCAGTGGCAATGTAGGATAGGTTTCTGAAAAACATCGCGGGGTGGTACGCGTTTTATGGGTGAGTTTTACATTACATTCACTAGTAGGAGTGAGAAAAACATCACGGGGTGGTGCGCATTGTATGGGTGTGTGTTACATTACATTCACTAGTAGGAGTGAGAAAAATATCACGGGGTGGTGCGCATTGTATGGGTGTGTGTTACACTACATTCCCTAGTAGGAGTGAGAAAAACATCACGGGGTTGTGCGCATTGTATGCGTGTGTTTTACATTACATTCACTAGTAGAAGTGAGAAAAACATCACGGGTTGGTGCGCATTGTACGGGTGTGTGTTACATTACATTCACTAGTAGGAGTGAGAAACACATCACGGGGTGGTGCGCATTGTATTGGTGTGTGTTACATTACATTCACTAGTAGGAGTGAGAAAAACATCACGGGGTGGTGCGCATTGTATGGGCGTGTGTTACATTACATTCACTAGTAGGAGTGAGAAAAATGTCACGGGGTGGTGCGCATTGTATGGGTGTGTGTTACATTTCATTCACCAATAGGAATGAGAAAAACATCACGGGGTGGTGCGCTTTGTATGCGTGTGTGTTACATTACATTCACTAGTAGGAGTGAGAAAAATATCACGGGGTGGTGCGCATTGTATGGGTGTGTGTTACATTACATTCACTAGTAGGAGTGAGAAAAACATCACGGGGTGGTGTGAATCGGAGGTTCTGAATTAGGAAAGGCAGTGAGTGGCAATGTAGAATGGAGAAAAGCACCGCGGGGTGTTCAGCATGGGGAGGTCAGGGAACATGCAGTGGCAATGTAGGATAGGTTTCTGAAAAACATCGTGGGGTGGTGCGCATTGTATGGGTGTGTGTTACATTACATTCACTAGTAGGAGTGAGAAAAACATCACGGGGTGGTGCGCATTGCATTGGCATGTGTTACATTACATTCACTAGTAGGAGTGAGAAAAATATCACGGGGTGGTGCGCATTGTATGGGTGTGTGTTACATTTCATTCACTAGTAGGAATGAGAAAAACATCACGGGGTGGTGCGCTTTGTATGCATGTGTGTTACATTACATTCACTAGTAGGAGTGAGAAAAATATCACGGGGTGGTGCGCATTATATGGGTGTGTGTTACATTACATTCACTAGTAGGAGTGAGAAAAACATCACGGGGTGGTGTGAATCGGAGGGTCTGAATTAGGATAGGCAGTGAGTGTCAATGTAGGATGGAGAAAAGCACCGCGGGGTGGTCAGCATGGGGAGGTCAGAGAACATGCAGTGGCAATGTAGGATAGGTTTCTGAAAAACATCGAGAGGTGGTGCGCATTGTATGGGTGTGTGTTACATTACATTCACTAGGAGTGAGAAAAACATCACGGGGTGGTGTGAATCGCAGGGTCTGAATTAGGATAGGCAGTGAGTGGCAATGTAGAATGGAGAAAAGCACCGCGGGGTGGTCAGCATGGGGAGGTCAGGGAACATGCAGTGGCAATGTAGGATAGGTTTCTGAAAAACATCGCGGGGTGGTGCGCATTGTATGGGTGTGTGTTATATTACATTCACTAGTAGGAGTGAGAAAAACGTCACGGGGTGGTGTGAATCGGAGGGTCTGAATTAGGATAGGCAGTGAGTGGCAATATAGGATGGAGAAAAGCAGCGCGGGGTGGTCAGCATGGGGAGGTCAGGGAACATGCAGTGGCAATGTAGGATAGGTTTCTGAAAAACATCGCGGGGTGGTGCGCATTGTATGGGTGTGTGTTATATTACATTCACTAGTAGGAGTGAGAAAAACGTCACGGGGTGGTGTGAATCGGAGGGTCTGAATTAGGATAGGCAGTGAGTGGCAATATAGGATGGAGAAAAGCAGCGCGGGGTGGTCAGCATGGGGAGGTCAGGGAACATGCAGTGGCAATGTAGGATAGGTTTCTGAAAAACATCGCGTGGTGGTGCGCATTGTATTGGTGTGTGTTACATTACATTCACTAGTCGCAGTGAGAAAAACATCACGGGGTGGTGCGCATTGTATGGGTGTGTGTTACATTACATTCACTAGTAGGAGTGAGAAAAACATCACGGGGTGGTGCGCATTGTATGCGTGTGTGTTACATTACATTCATTTGTAAGAGTGAGAAAAACATCACGGGGTGGTGCGCATTGTGTGGCTGTGTGTTACATTACATTCACTAGTAGGAGTGAGAAAAACATCACGGGGTGGTGTGAATCGGAGGGTCTGAATTAGGATAGGCAGTGAGTGGCAATGTAGGATGGAGAAAAGAACCGCGTGGTGGTTCAGCATGGGGAGGTCAGGTAACATGCAGTGGCAATGTAGGATAGGTTTCTGAAAAACATCGCGGGGTGGTGCGCATTGTATGGGTGTGTGTTACATTACATTCACTAGTAGGAGTGAGAAAAACATCATGGGGTGGTGTGAATCGGAGGTTCTGAATTTGGATAGGCAGTGAGTGGCAATATAGGATGGAGAAAAGCACCGAGGGGTAGTCAGCATGGGGAGGTCATGGAACATGCAGTGGCAATGTAGGATAGTTTTCTGAAAAACATCACGGGGAGGTGCGCATTGTATGGGTGGGTGTTACATTACATTCACTAGTAGGAGTGTGAAAAACATCACGGGGTGGTGCGCATTGTATGGATGTGTGTTACATTACATTCACTAGTAGGAGTGAGAAAAACATCACGGGGTGGTGCGCATTTTATGGGTGTGTGTTACATTACATTCACTAATAGGAGTGAGAAAAACATCACCAGGTGGTGTGAATCGGAGGGTCTGAGTTAGGATAGGCAGTGAGTGGCAATATAGGATGGAGAAAAGCATCGGGGGTGGTCAGAATATGGAGGTCAGGGAACATGCAGTGGCAATATAGGATAGGTTTCTGAAAAACATCGCGGGGTGGTGCGCATTTTATGTGTGTGTGTTACATTAAATTCACTAGTAGGAGTGAGAAAGACACCACGTGGTGGTGCGCATTGTATGGGTGTGTGTTACATTACATTCACTAGTAGGAGTGAGAAAAACATCACGGGTTGGTGCGCATTGTATGGGTGTGTGTTACATTACATTCACTAGTAGGAGTGAGAAAAACATCACGGGGTGGTGCGCATTGTATGGGTGTGTGTTACATTACATTCAGTAGTAGTGAGAAAAACATCACGGGGTGGTGTGAATCGGAGGGTCTGAATTAGGATAGGCAGTGAGTGGCAATGTAGGATAGAGAAAAACAACGCGGGGTGGTCAGCATGGGGAGGTCAGGGAACATGCAGTGGCATTTAGGATAGGTTTCTGAAAAACATCATGGGGTGGTGCGCATTGTATGGGTGTGTGTTACATTACATTCACTAGTAGCAGTGTGAAAAAAATCACGGAGTGGTGTGAATCGGAGGGTATGAATTAGGATAGGCAGTGACTGGCAATGTAGGATGGAGAAAAGCACCGCGGGTTGTCAGCATGGGGAGGTCAGGGAACATGCAGTGGCAATGTAGGATAGCTTTCTGAAAAACCTCGCAGGGTGATGCGCATTGTATGGGTGTGTGTTGCATTACCTTCACTAGTAATAGTGAGAAAAACATCACGGGTTGGTGTGCATTGCATGGGTGTGTGTTACATTACATTCACTAGTAGGAGTGAGAAAAAGATCACGGGGTGGTGCACATTGTATGGGTGTGTGTTACATTACATTCAGTAGTAGTGAGAAATACATCACTGGGTGGTGTGAATCGGAGGGTCTGAATTAGGATAGGCAGTGAGTGGCAATGTAGGATGGAGAAAAGCACCGCGGGGTGGTCAGCATGGGTAGGTCAGGGAACATGCAGTGGCAATGGAGGATAGGTTTCTGAAAAACATCATGGGGTGGTGCGCATTGTATGGGTGTGTGTTACATTACATTCACTAGTAGCAGTGTGAAAAAAATCACGGAGTGGTGTGAATCGGAGGGTATGAATTAGGATAGGCAGTGACTGGCAATGTAGGATGGAGAAAAGCACCGCGGGGTGGTCAGCATGGGGAGGTCAGAGAACATGCAGTGGCAATGTAGGATAGGTTTCTGAAAAACATCGCGAGGTGGTGCGCATTGTATGGGTGTGTGTTACATTACATTCACTAGTAGGAGTGAGAAAAACATCACGGGGTGGTGTGAATCGGAGGGTCTGAATTAGGATAGGCAGTGAGTGGCAATGTAGAATGGAGAAAAGCACCGCGGGGTGGTCAGCATGGGGTGGTCAGGGAACATTCAGTGGCAATGTAGGATAGGTTTCTGAAAAACATCGCGTGGTGGTGCGCATTGTATGGGTATGTGTTACATTACATTCACTAGTAGGAGTGAGAAAAACATCACGGTGTGGTGTGAATCGGAGATTCTGAATTAGGATAGGCAGTGAGTGGAAATGTAGGATGGAGAAAAGCACCGCGGGGTGGTCAGCATGGGGATGTCAGGTAACATGCAGTGGCAATGTAGGATAGGTTTCTGAAAAACATCGCGGGGTGGTACGCGTTGTATGGGTGAGTTTTACATTACATTCACTAGTAGGAGTGAGAAAAACATCACGGGGTGGTGCGCATTGTATGGGTGTGTGTTACATTACATTCACTAGTAGGAGTGAGAAAAACATCATGGGGTGGTGTGAAGCGGAGGGTCTGAATTAGGATAGGCAGTGAGTGGCAATGTAGGATGGAGAAAAGCACCGCGGGGTGGTCAGCATGGGGAGGTCAGGGAACATGCAGTGGCAATGAAGGATAGGTTTCTGGAAAACATCGCGGGGTGGTGCGCATTGTATGGGTGTGTGTTACATTACATTCACTAGTAGGAGTGAGAAAAACATCACGGGGTGGTGCGCATTGTATGGGTGTGTGTTACATTACATTCACTAGTAGGAGTGAGAAAAACATAACGGTGTGGTGCGCATTGTATGGGTGGGTGTTACATTACATTCACTAGTAGGAGTGAGAAAAACATCACGGGGTGGTGCGCATTGTAGGGGTGTGTGTTACATTACATTCACTAGTAGGAGTGAGAAAAATATCACGGGGTGGTGCGCATTGTATGGGTGTGTGATACATTACATTCCCTAGTAGGAGTGAGAAAAACATCACGGGGTGGTGCGCATTGTATGCGTGTGTTTTACATTACATTCACTAGTAGGAGGGAGAAAAACATCACGGGTTGGTGCGCATTGTACGGGTGTGTGTTACATTACATTCACTAGTAGGAGTGAGAAACACATCACGGGGTGGTGCGCATTGTATGGGTGTGTGTTACATTACATTCACTAGTAGGTGTGAGAAAAACATCACGGGGTGGTGCGCATTGTATGGGCGTGTGTTACATTACATTCACTAGTAGGAGTGAGAAAAATAGCACGGGGTGGTGCGCATTGTATGGGTGTGTGTTACATTTCATTCACTAGTAGGAATGAGAAAAACATCACGGGGTGGTGCGCTTTGTATGCGTGTGTTACATTACATTCACTAGTAGGAGTGAGAAAAATATCACGGGGTGGTGCGCATTGTATGGGTGTGTGTTACATTAGATTCACTAGTAGGAGTGAGAAAAACATCACGAGGTGGTGTGAATCGGAGGGTTTGAATTAGGATAGGCAGTGAGTGGCAATGTAGGATGGAGAAAAGCACCGCGGGGTGGTCAGCATGGGGAGGTCAGAGAACATGCAGTGGCAATGTAGGATAGGTTTCTGAAAAATATCGCGGGGTGGTGCGCATTGTATGGGTGTGTGTTACATTACATTCACTAGTAGGAGTGAGAAAAACATCACGGGGTGGTGTGAATCGGAGGGTCTGAATTAGGATAGGCAGTGAGTGGCAATGTAGAATGGAGAAAAGCACCGCGGGGTGGTCAGCATGGGGAGGTCAGGGAACATGCAGTGGCAATGTAGGATAGGTTTCTGAAAAACATCGCGGGGTGGTGCACATTGTATGGGTGTGTGTTACATTACATTCACTAGTAGGAGTGAGAAAAACATCACGGGGTGGTGCGCATTGTATGGGTGTGTGTTACATTACATTCACTAGTAGGAGTGAGAAAAACATCACGGGGTGGTGCGCATTGTATGGGTGTGTGTTACATTACATTCACTAGTAGGAGTGAGAAAAACATCACGGGGTGGTGCGCATTGTATGGGTGTGTGTTACATTACATTCACTAGTAGGAGTGAGAAAAATATCACGGGGTGGTTCGCATTGTATGGGTGTGTGTTACATTACATTCCCTAGTAGGAGTGAGAAAAATATCACGGGGTGGTGCGCATTGTATGGGTGTGTGTTACATTTCATTCACTAGTAGGAATGAGAAAAACATCACGGGGTGGTGCGCTTTGTATGCGTGTGTGTTACATTACATTCACTAGTAGGAGTGAGAAAAATATCACGGAGTGGTGCGCATTGTATGGGTGTGTGTTACATTACATTCACTAGTAGGAGTGAGAAAAACATAACGGGGTGGTGTGCATTGTATGGGTGTGTGTTACATTACATTCACTAGTAAGAGTGAGAAAAACATCACGGGGTGGTGCGCATTGTATGGGTGCGTGTTACATTACATTCACTAATAGCAGTGTGAAAAAAATCACGGAGTGGTGTGAATCGGAGGGTATGAATTAGGATAGGCAGTGACAGGCAATGTAGGATGGAGAAAAGCACCGCGGGTTGTCAGCATGGGGAGGTCAGGGAACATGCAGTGGCAATGTAGGATAGCTTTCTGAAAAACCTCGCAGGGTGATGCGCATTGTATGGGTGTGTGTTGCATTACCTTCACTAGTAATAGTGAGAAAAACATCCCGGGTTGGTGCGCATTGTATGGGTGTGTGTTACATTACATTCACTAGTAGGAGTGATAAAAAGATCACGGGGTGGTGCACATTGTATGGGTGTGTGTTACATTACATTCAGTAGTAGTGAGAAAAACATCACTGGGTGGTGTGAATCGGAGGGTCTGAATTAGGATAGGCAGTGAGTGGCAATGTAGGATGGAGAAAAGCACCGCGGGGTGGTCAGCATGGGGAGGTCAGGGAACATGCAGTGGCAATGGAGGATAGGTTTCTGAAAAGCATCATGGGGTGGTGCGCATTGTATGGGTGTGTGTTACATTACATTCACTAGTAGCAGTGTGAAAAAAATCATGGAGTGGTGTGAATCGGAGGGTATGAATTAGGATAGGCAGTGACTGGCAATGTAGGATGGAGAAAAGCACCGCGGGGTGGTCAGCATGGGGAGGTCAGAGAACATGCAGTGGCAATGTAGGATAGGTTTCTGAAAAACATCGCGAGGTGGTGCGCATTGTATGGGTGTGTGTTACATTACATTCACTAGTAGGAGTGAGAAAAACATCACGGGGTGGTGTGAATCGGAGGGTCTGAATTAGGATAGGCAGTGAGTGGCAATGTAGAATGGAGAAAAGCACCGCGGGGTGGTCAGCGTGGGGAGGTCAGGGAACATTCAGTGGCAATGTAGGATAGGTTTCTGAAAAACATCGCGAGGTGGTGCGCATTGTATGGGTATGTGTTACATTACATTCACTAGTAGGAGTGAGAAAAACATCACGGTGTGGTGTGAATCGCAGATTCTGAATTAGGATAGGCAGTGAGTGGAAATATAGGATGGAGAAAAGCACCGCGGGGTGGTCAGCATGGGGATGTCAGGTAACATGCAGTGGCAATGTAGGATAGGTTTCTGAAAAACATCGCGGGGTGGTACGCGTTGTATGGGTGAGTTTTACATTACATTCACTAGTAGGAGTGAGAAAAACATCACGGGGTGGTGCGCATTGTATGGGTGTGTGTTACATTACATTCACTAGTAGGAGTGAGAAAAACATCATGGGGTGGTGTGAAGCGGAGGGTCTGAATTAGGATAGGCAGTGAGTGGCAATGTAGGATGGAGAAAAGCACCGCGGGGTGGTCAGCATGGGGAGGTCAGGGAACATGCAGTGGCAATGAAGGATAGGTTTCTGGAAAACATAGCGGGGTGGTGCGCATTGTATGGGTGTGTGTTACATTACATTCACTAGTAGGAGTGAGAAAAACATCACGGGGTGGTGCGCATTGTATGGGTGTGTGTTACATTACATTCACTAGTAGGAGTGAGAAAAACATAACGGTGTGGTGCGCATTGTATGGGTGTGTGTTACATTACATTCAATAGTAGGAGTGAGAAAAACATCACGGGGTGGTGCGCATTGTAGGGGTGTGTGTTACATTACATTCACTAGTAGGAGTGAGAAAAATATCACGGGGTGGTGCGCATTGTATGGGTGTGTGATACATTACATTCCATAGTAGGAGTGAGAAAAACATCACGGGGTGGTGCGCATTGTATGCGTGTGTTTTACATTACATTCACTAGTATGAGTGAGAAAAACATCACGGGTTGGTGCGCATTGTACGGGTGTGTGTTACATTACATTCACGAGTAGGAGTGAGAAACACATCACGGGGTGGTGCGCATTGTATGGGTGTGTGTTACATTACATTCACTACTAGGTGTGAGAAAAAAATCACGGGGTGGTGCGCATTGTATGGGCGTGTGTTACATTACATTCACTAGTAGGAGTGAGAAAAATATCACGGGGTGGTGCGCATTGTATGGGTGTGTGTTACATTTCATTCACTAGTAGGAATGAGAAAAACATCACGGGGTGGTGCGCTTTGTATGCGTGTGTTACATTACATTCACTAGTAGGAGTGAGAAAAATATCACGGGGTGGTGCGCATTGTATGGGTGTGTGTTACATTAGATTCACTAGTAGGAGTGAGAAAAACATCACGAGGTGGTGTGAATCGGAGGGTCTGAATTAGGATAGGCAGTGAGTGGCAATGTAGGATGGAGAAAAGCACCGCGGGGTGGTCAGCATGGGGAGGTCAGAGAACATGCAGTGGCAATGTAGGATAGGTTTCTGAAAAACATCGCGGGGTGGTGCGCATTGTATGGGTGTGTGTTACATTACATTCACTAGTAGGAGTGAGAAAAACATCACGGGGTGGTGTGAATCGGAGGGTCTGAATTAGGATAGGCAGTGAGTGGCAATGTAGAATGGAGAAAAGCACCGCGGGGTGGTCAGCATGGGGAGGTCAGGGAACATGCAGTGGCAATGTAGGATAGGTTTCTGAAAAACATCGCGGGGTGGTGCACATTGTATGGGTGTGTGTTACATTACATTCACTAGTAGGAGTGAGAAAAACATCACGGGGTTGTGCGCATTGTATGGGTGTGTGTTACATTACATTCACTAGTAGGAGTGAGAAAAACATAACGGGGTGGTGCGCATTGTATGGGTGTGTGTTACATTACATTCACTAGTAGGAGTGAGAAAAACATCACGGGGTGGTGCGCATTGTATGGGTGTGTGTTACATTACATTCACTAGTAGGAGTGAGAAAAATATCACGGGGTGGTGCGCATTGTATGGGTGTGTGTTATATTACATTCCCTAGTAGGAGTGAGAAAAACATCACGGGGTGGTGCGCATTGTATGCGTGTGTTTTACATTACATTCACTAGTAGGAGTGAGAAAAACATCACGGGTTGGTGCGCATTGTACGGGTGTGTGTTACATTACATTCACTAGTAGGAGTGAGAAACACATCACGGGGTGGTGCGCATTGTATGGGTGTGTGTTACATTACATTCACTAGTAGGAGTGAGAAAAACATTACGGGGTGGTGCGCATTGTATGGGCGTGTGTTACATTACATTCACTAGTAGGAGTGAGAAAAATATCACGGGGTGGTGCGCATTGTATGGGTGTGTGTTACATTTCATTCACTAGTAGGAATGAGAAAAACATCACGGGGTGGTGCGCTTTGTATGCGTGTGTGTTACATTACAGTGGCAATGAAGGATAAGTTTCTGGAAAACATCGCGGGGTGGTGCGCATTGTATGGGTGTGTGTTACATTACATTCACTAGTAGGAGTGAGAAAAACATCACGGGGTGGTGCGCATTGTATGGGTGTGTGTTACATTACATTCACTAGTAGGAGTGAGAAAAACATAACGGTGTGGTGCGCATTGTATGGGTGGGTGTTACATTACATTCACTAGTAGGAGTGAGAAAAACATCACGGGGTGGTGCGCATTGTAGGGGTGTGTGTTACATTACATTCACTAGTAGGAGTGAGAAAAATATCACGGGGTGGTGCGCATTGTATGGGTGTGTGATACATTACATTCCATAGTAGGAGTGAGAAAAACATCACGGGGTGGTGCGCATTGTATGCGTGTGTTTTACATTACATTCACTAGTATGAGTGAGAAAAACATCACGGGTTGGTGCGCATTGTACGGGTGTGTGTTACATTACATTCACGAGTAGGAGTGAGAAACACATCACGGGGTGGTGCGCATTGTATGGGTGTGTGTTACATTACATTCACTAGTAGGAGTGAGAAAAACATCACGGGGTGGTGCGCATTGTATGGGTGTGTGTTACATTACATTCAGTAGTAGTGAGAAAAACATCATGGGGTGGTGTGAAGCGGAGGGTCTGAATTAGGATAGGCAGTGAGTGGCAATGTAGGATGGAGAAAAGCACCGCGGGGTGGTC
Source organism: Cavia porcellus (assembly GCF_034190915.1). Classification (NCBI taxonomy): domain Eukaryota; kingdom Metazoa; phylum Chordata; class Mammalia; order Rodentia; family Caviidae; genus Cavia; species Cavia porcellus. The sequence goes on from NW_026947555.1 coordinate 368,628, forward strand.
AGCATGGGGAGGTCAGGGAACATGCAGTGGCAATGAAGGATAGGTTTCTGGAAAACATCGCGGGGTGGTGCGCATTGTATGGGTGTGTGTTACATTACATTCACTAGTAGGAGTGAGAAAAACATCACGGGGTGGTGCGCATTGTATGGGTGTGTGTCACATTACATTCACTAGTAGGAGTGAGAAAAACATAACGGTGTGGTGCGCATTGTATGGGTGTGTGTTACATTACATTCAATAGTAGGAGTGAGAAAAACATCACGGGGTGGTGCGCATTGTAGGGGTGTGTGTTACATTACATTCACTAGTAGGAGTGAGAAAAATATCACGGGGTGGTGCGCATTGTATGGGTGTGTGATACATTACATTCCATAGTAGGAGTGAGAAAAACATCACGGGGTGGTGCGCATTGTATGCGTGTGCTTTACATTACATTCACTAGTATGAGTGAGAAAAACATCACGGGTTGGTGCGCATTGTACGGGTGTGTGTTACATTACATTCACGAGTAGGAGTGAGAAACACATCACGGGGTGGTGCGCATTGTATGGGTGTGTGTTACATTACATTCACTACTAGGTGTGAGAAAAAAATCACGGGGTGGTGCGCATTGTATGGGCGTGTGTTACATTACATTCACTAGTAGGAGTGAGAAAAATATCACGGGGTGGTGCGCATTGTATGGGTGTGTGTTACATTTCATTCACTAGTAGGAATGAGAAAAACATCACGGGGTGGTGCGCTTTGTATGCGTGTGTTACATTACATTCACTAGTAGGAGTGAGAAAAATATCACGGGGTGGTGCGCATTGTATGGGTGTGTGTTACATTAGATTCACTAGTAGGAGTGAGAAAAACATCACGAGGTGGTGTGAATCGGAGGGTCTGAATTAGGATAGGCAGTGAGTGGCAATGTAGGATGGAGAAAAGCACCGCGGGGTGGTCAGCATGGGGAGGTCAGAGAACATGCAGTGGCAATGTAGGATAGGTTTCTGAAAAACATCGCGGGGTGGTGCGCATTGTATGGGTGTGTGTTACATTACATTCACTAGTAGGAGTGAGAAAAACATCACGGGGTGGTGTGAATCGGAGGGTCTGAATTAGGATAGGCAGTGAGTGGCAATGTAGAATGGAGAAAAGCACCATGGGGTGGTCAGCATGGGGAGGTCAGGGAACATGCAGTGGCAATGTAGGATAGGTTTCTGAAAAACATCGCGGGGTGGTGCACATTGTATGGGTGTGTGTTACATTACATTCACTAGTAGGAGTGAGAAAAACATCACGGGGTTGTGCGCATTGTATGTGTGTGTGTTACATTACATTCACTAGTAGGAGTGAGAAAAACATAACGGGGTGGTGCGCATTGTATGGGTGTGTGTTACATTACATTCACTAGTAGGAGTGAGAAAAACATCACGGGGTGGTGCGCATTGTATGGGTGTGTGTTACATTACATTCACTAGTAGGAGTGAGAAAAATATCACGGGGTGGTGCGCATTGTATGGGTGTGTGTTATATTACATTCCCTAGTAGGAGTGAGAAAAACATCACGGGGTGGTGCGCATTGTATGCGTGTGTTTTACATTACATTCACTAGTAGGAGTGAGAAAAACATCACGGGTTGGTGCGCATTTTACGGGTGTGTGTTACATTACATTCACTAGTAGGAGTGAGAAACACATCACGGGGTGGTGCGCATTGTATGGGTGTGTGTTACATTACATTCACTAGTAGGAGTGAGAAAAACATTACGGGGTGGTGCGCATTGTATGGGCGTGTGTTACATTACATTCACTAGTAGGAGTGAGAAAAATATCACGGGGTGGTGCGCATTGTATGGGTGTGTGTTACATTTCATTCACTAGTAGGAATGAGAAAAACATCACGGGGTGGTGCGCTTTGTATGCGTGTGTGTTACATTACATTCACTAGTAGGAGTGAGAAAAATATCACGGAGTGGTGCGCATTGTATGGGTGTGTGTTACATTACATTCACTAGTAGGAGTGAGAAAAACATAACGGGGTGGTGCGCATTGTATGGGTGTGTGTTACATTACATTCACTAGTAGGAGTGAGAAAAATATCACGAGGTGGTGCGCATTGTATGGGTGTGTGTTACATTACATTCCCTAGTAGGAGTGAGAAAAACATCAAGGGGTGGTGCGCATTGTATGCGTGTGTTTTACATTACATTCACTAGTAGGAGTGAGAAAAACATCACGGGTTGGTGCGCATTGTACGGGTGTGTGTTACATTACATTCACTAGTAGGAGTGAGAAACACATCACGGGGTGGTGCGCATTGTATGGGTGTGTGTTACATTACATTCACTAGTAGGAGTGAGAAAAACATCACGGGGTGGTGCGCATTGTATGGGCGTGTGTTATATTACATTCACTAGTAGGAGTGAGAAAAATATCACGGGGTGGTGCGCATTGTATGGGTGTGTGTTACATTTCATTCACTAGTAGGAATGAGAAAAACATCACGGGGTGGTGCGCTTTGTATGCGTGTGTGTTACATTACATTCACTAGTAGGAGTGAGAAAAATATCACGGGGTGGTGCGCATTGTATGGGTGTGTGTTACATTACATTCACTAGTAGGAGTGAGAAAAACATCATGGGGTGGTGTGAATCGGAGGGTCTGAATTAGGATAGGCAGTGAGTGGCAATGTAGGATGGAGAAAAGCACCGCGGGCTGGTCAGCATGGGGAGGTCAGAGAACATTCAGTGGCAATGTAGGATAGGTTTCTGAAAAACATTGCGAGGTGGTGCGCATTGTATGGGTATGTGTTACATTACATTCACTAGTAGGAGTGAGAAAAACATCACGGTGTGGTGTGAATCGGAGATTCTGAATTAGGTTGGGCAGTGAGTGGAAATGTAGGATGGAGAAAAGCACCGCGGGGTGGTCAGCATGGGGATGTCAGGTAACATGCTGTGGCAATGTAGGATAGGTTTCTGAAAAACATCGCGGGGTGGTACGCATTGTATTGGTGAGTTTTACATTACATTCACTAGTAGGAGTGAGAAAAACATCACGGGGTGGTGCGCATTGTATGGGTGTGTGTTACATTACATTCACTAGTAGGAGTGAGAAAAACATCATGGGGTGGTGTGAAGCGGAGGGTCTGAATTAGGATAGGCAGTGAGTGGCAATGTAGGATGGAGAAAAGCACCGCGGGGTGGTCAGCATGGGGAGGTCAGGGAACATGCAGTGGCAATGAAGGATAGGTTTCTGGAAAACATCGCGGGGTGGTGCGCATTGTATGGGTGTGTGTTACATTACATTCACTAGTAGGAGTGAGAAAAACATCACGGGGTGGTGCGCATTGTATGGGTGTGTGTCACATTACATTCACTAGTAGGAGTGAGAAAAACATAACGGTGTGGTGCGCATTGTATGGGTGTGTGTTACATTACATTCAATAGTAGGAGTGAGAAAAACATCACGGGGTGGTGCGCATTGTAGGGGTGTGTGTTACATTACATTCACTAGTAGGAGTGAGAAAAATATCACGGGGTGGTGCGCATTGTATGGGTGTGTGATACATTACATTCCATAGTAGGAGTGAGAAAAACATCACGGGGTGGTGCGCATTGTATGCGTGTGCTTTACATTACATTCACTAGTATGAGTGAGAAAAACATCACGGGTTGGTGCGCATTGTACGGGTGTGTGTTACATTACATTCACGAGTAGGAGTGAGAAACACATCACGGGGTGGTGCGCATTGTATGGGTGTGTGTTACATTACATTCACTACTAGGTGTGAGAAAAAAATCACGGGGTGGTGCGCATTGTATGGGCGTGTGTTACATTACATTCACTAGTAGGAGTGAGAAAAATATCACGGGGTGGTGCGCATTGTATGGGTGTGTGTTACATTTCATTCACTAGTAGGAATGAGAAAAACATCACGGGGTGGTGCGCTTTGTATGCGTGTGTTACATTACATTCACTAGTAGGAGTGAGAAAAATATCACGGGGTGGTGCGCATTGTATGGGTGTGTGTTACATTAGATTCACTAGTAGGAGTGAGAAAAACATCACGAGGTGGTGTGAATCGGAGGGTCTGAATTAGGATAGGCAGTGAGTGGCAATGTAGGATGGAGAAAAGCACCGCGGGGTGGTCAGCATGGGGAGGTCAGAGAACATGCAGTGGCAATGTAGGATAGGTTTCTGAAAAACATCGCGGGGTGGTGCGCATTGTATGGGTGTGTGTTACATTACATTCACTAGTAGGAGTGAGAAAAACATCACGGGGTGGTGTGAATCGGAGGGTCTGAATTAGGATAGGCAGTGAGTGGCAATGTAGAATGGAGAAAAGCACCGCGGGGTGGTCAGCATGGGGAGGTCAGGGAACATGCAGTGGCAATGTAGGATAGGTTTCTGAAAAACATCGCGGGGTGGTGCACATTGTATGGGTGTGTGTTACATTACATTCACTAGTAGGAGTGAGAAAAACATCACGGGGTTGTGCGCATTGTATGGGTGTGTGTTACATTACATTCACTAGTAGGAGTGAGAAAAACATAACGGGGTGGTGCGCATTGTATGGGTGTGTGTTACATTACATTCACTAGTAGGAGTGAGAAAAACATCACGGGGTGGTGCGCATTGTATGGGTGTGTGTTACATTACATTCACTAGTAGGAGTGAGAAAAATATCACGGGGTGGTGCGCATTGTATGGGTGTGTGTTATATTACATTCCCTAGTAGGAGTGAGAAAAACATCACGGGGTGGTGCGCATTGTATGCGTGTGTTTTACATTACATTCACTAGTAGGAGTGAGAAAAACATCACGGGGTGGTGCGCATTGTATGGGTGTGTGTTACATTACATTCACTAGTAGGAGTGAGAAAAACATTACGGGGTGGTGCGCATTGTATGGGCGTGTGTTACATTACATTCACTAGTAGGAGTGAGAAAAATATCACGGGGTGGTGCGCATTGTATGGGTGTGTGTTACATTTCATTCACTAGTAGGAATGAGAAAAACATCACGGGGTGGTGCGCTTTGTATGCGTGTGTGTTACATTACATTCACTAGTAGGAGTGAGAAAAATATCACGGAGTGGTGCGCATTGTATGGGTGTGTGTTACATTACATTCACTAGTAGGAGTGAGAAAAACATAACGGGGTGGTGCGCATTGTATGGGTGTGTGTTACATTACATTCACTAGTAGGAGTGAGAAAAATATCACGAGGTGGTGCGCATTGTGTGGGTGTGTGTTACATTACATTCCCTAGTAGGAGTGAGAAAAACATCAAGGGGTGGTGCGCATTGTATGCGTGTGTTTTACATTACATTCACTAGTAGGAGTGAGAAAAACATCACGGGTTGGTGCGCATTGTACGGGTGTGTGTTACATTACATTCACTAGTAGGAGTGAGAAACACATCACGGGGTGGTGCGCATTGTATGGGTGTGTGTTACATTACATTCACTAGTAGGAGTGAGAAAAACATCACGGGGTGGTGCGCATTGTATGGGCGTGTGTTATATTACATTCACTAGTAGGAGTGAGAAAAATATCACGGGGTGGTGCGCATTGTATGGGTGTGTGTTACATTTCATTCACTAGTAGGAATGAGAAAAACATCACGGGGTGGTGCGCTTTGTATGCGTGTGTGTTACATTACATTCACTAGTAGGAGTGAGAAAAATATCACGGGGTGGTGCGCATTGTATGGGTGTGTGTTACATTACATTCACTAGTAGGAGTGAGAAAAACATCATGGGGTGGTGTGAATCGGAGGGTCTGAATTAGGATAGGCAATGAGTGGCAATGTAGGATGGAGAAAAGCACCGCGGGCTGGTCAGCATGGGGAGGTCAGAGAACATGCAGTGGCAATGTAGGATAGGTTTCTGAAAAACATCGCGGTGTGGTGCGCATTGTATGGGTGTGTGTTACATTACATTCACTAGTAGGAGTGAGAAAAACATCACGGGGTGGTGAGAATCGGAGGGTCTGAATTAGGATAGGCAGTGAGTGGCAATGTAGAATGGAGAAAAGCACAGCGGGGAGGTCAGCATGGGGAGGTCAGGGAACATGCAGTGGCAATGTAGGATAGGTTTCTGAAAAACATCGCGAGGTGGGGCGCATTGTATGGGTGTGTGTTACATTACATTCACTAGTAGGAGTGAGAAAAACATCACGGGGTGGTGTGAATCGGAGGGAATGAATTAGGATAGGCAGTGAGTGGCAATGTAGAATGAAGAAAAGCACCGCGGGGTGGTCAGCATGGGGAGGTTAGGGAACATGCAGTGGCAATGTAGGATAGGTTTCTGAAAAACATCGCGGGGTGGTGCGCATTGTATGGGTGTGTGTTACATTACGTTCACTAGAAGGAATGAGAAAAACATCACGGCGTGGTGTGAATCGGAAGTTCTGAATTAGGATAGGCAGTGAGTGGCAATGTAGGATGGAACAAAGCACCGAGTGGTGGTCAGCATGGGGAGGTCAGGGAACATGCAGTGGCAATGTAGGATAGGTTTCTGAAAAACATCGCGTGGTGTTGCGCATTGTATGGGTGTGTGTTACATTACATTCACTAGTAGCAGTGAGAAAAACATCACGAGGTGGTGCGCATTGTATGGGTGTGTGTTACATTACATTCACTAGTAGGAGTGAGAAAAACATCACGGGGTGGTGCGCATTGTATGCGTGTGTGTTACATTACATTCACTTGTAGGAGTGAGAAAAACATCACGGGGTGGTGCGCATTGTATGGCTGTGTGTTACATTACATTCACTAGTAGGAGTGAGAAAAACATCACGGGGTGGTGTGAATCGGAGGGTCTGAATTAGGATAGGCAGTGAGTGGCAATTTAGGATGGAGAAAAGAACCACGTGGTGGTTCAGCATGGGGAGGTCAGGTAACATGCAGTGGCAATGTAGGATAGGTTTCTGAAAAATATCGCGGGGTGTTGCGCATTGTATGGATATGTGTTACTTTACATTCACTACTAGGAGTGAGAAAAACATCACGGGGTGGTGTGAATCGGAGGGTCTGAATTAGGAGAGGCAGTGAGTGGCAATGTAGGATGGAGAAAAGCACCGCGGGGTGGTCAGCATGGGGAGGTCAGGGAACATGCAGTGGCAATGTAGGATAGGTTTCTGAAAAACATCGCGGGGTGGTGCGCATTGTATGGGTGTGTGTTACATTACATTCACTAGTAGGAGTGAGAAAAACATCATGGGGTGGTGTGAATCGGACGTTCTGAATTTGGATAGGCAGTGAGTGGCAATATAGGAAGGAGAAAAGCACCGAGGGGTAGTCAGCATGGGGAGGTCATGGAACATGCAGTGGCAATGTAGGATAGTTTTCTGAAAAACATCACGGGGTGGTGCGCATTGTATGGGTGTGTGTTACATTACATTGACTGGTAGGAGTGAGAAAAACATCACGGGGTGGTGCGCATTGTAAGGATGTGTGTTACATTACATTCACTAGTAGGAGTGAGAAAAACATCACGGGGTGGTGCGCATTTTATGGGTGTGTGTTACATTACATTCACTAATAGGAGTGAGAAAAACATCACCAGGTGGTGTGAATCGGAGGGTCTGAGTTAGGATAGGCAGTGAGTGGCAATATAGGATGGAGAAAAGCATCACGGGGTGGTCAGCATGGGGAGGTCAGGGAACATGCAGTGGCAATATAGGATAGGTTTCTGAAAAACATCGCGGGGTGGTGCGCATTGTATGGGTGTGTGTTACATTAAATTCACTAGTAGGAGTGAGAAAGACACCACGGGGTGGTGCGCATTGTATGGGTGTGTGTTACATTACATTCACTAGTAGGAGTGAGAAAAACATCACGGGTTGGTGCGCATTGTATGGGTGTGTGTTACATTACATTCACTAGTAGGAGTGAGAAAAACATCACGGGGTGGTGCGCATTGTATGGGTGTGTGTTACATTACATTCAGTAGTAGTGAGAAAAACATCACGGGGTGGTGTGAATCGGAGGGTCTGAATTAGGATAGGCAGTGAGTGGCAATGTAGGATGGAGAAAAGCACCGCGGGGTGGTCAGCATGGGGAGGTCAGGGAACATGCAGTGGCAATGTAGGATAGGTTTCTGAAAAACATCATGGGGTCGTGCGCATTGTATGGGTGTGTGTTACATTACATTCACTAGTAGCAGTGTGAAAAAAATCACGGAGTGGTGTGAATCGGAGGGTATGAATTAGGATAGGCAGTGACTGGCAATGTAGGATGGAGAAAAGCACCACGGGTTGTCAGCATGGGGAAGTCAGGGAACATGCAGTGGCAATATTGCATAGGATTCTGAAAAACATCGCGGGGTTGTGCACATTGAATGGGTGTGTGTTACGTTATATTCACTAGTAGGAGTGAGAAAAACATCACGGGGTGGTGAGAATCGGAGGGTCTGAATTAGGATAGGCAGTGAGTGGCAATGTAGGATGGAGAAAAGCATCGCGGGGAGGTCAGCATGGGGAGGTCAGGGAATATGCAGTGGCAATGTAGGATAGGTTTCTGAAAAACATCGCAGGGTGGTGCGCATTTTATGGGTGTGTGTTACATTACATTCACTAGTAGGTGTGAGAAAAACATCACGGGGTGGTGCGCATTCTATGGGTGTGTGTTACATTACATTCACTAGTAGGAGTGAGAAAAACATCACGGGGTGGTGTGAATCGGAGGGTCTGAATTAGGATAGGCAGTGAGTGGCAATGTACGATGGAGAAAAGCACTGCGGGGTGGTCAGCATGGGGAGGTCAGGGAACATGCAGTGGCAATGTAGGATAGGTTTCTGAAAAACATCGCGGGGTGGTGCACATTGTATCGGTATGTGTTACATTACATTCCCTAGTAGGAGTGAGAAAAACATCACGGTGTGGTGTGAATCGGAGATTCTGAATTAGGATAGGCAGTGAGTGGAAATGTAGGATGGAGAAAAGCACCGCGGGGTGGTCAGCATGGGGATGTCAGGTAACATGCAGTGGCAATGTAGGATAGGTTTCTGAAAAACATCGCGGGGTGGTGCGCATTGTATGGGTGTGTGTTACATTACATTCACTAGTACGAGTGAGAAAAACATCACGGGGTGGTGTGAAGCGGAGGGTCTGAATTAGGATAGGCAGTGAGTGGCAATGTAGGATCGAGAAAAGCACCGCGGGGTGGTCAGCATGGGGAGGTCAGGGAACATGCAGTGGTAATGTAGGATAGGATTCTGAAAAACATCGCGGGGTTTTGTGCCTTGTATGGGTGTGTGTTACATTACATTCACAGGTAGGAGTGAGAAAAACATCACGGGGTGGTGCGCATTGTAGGGGTGTCTGTTACATTACATTCACTAGTAGGAGTGAGAAAAACATCACGGGGTGGTGTGAATCGGAGGGTCTGAATTAGGATAGCCAGTGAGTGGCAATGTAGGATGGAGAAAAGCACCGCGGGGTGGTCAGCATGGGGAGGTCAGGGAACATGCAGTGCCAATGTAGGATAGGTTTCTTAAAAACATCGTGGGTTGGTGCGCGTTGTATGGGTGTGTTTTACATTACATTCACTAGTACAAGTGAGAAAAACATCACGGGGTGGTGCGCATTGTATAGGTGTGTGTTACATTACATTCACTAGTAGGAGTTAGAAAAACATCACGGGTTGGTGCGCATTGTATGGGTGTGGGTTACATTTCATTCACTAGTAGGAGTGAGAAAAACATCACGGGGTGGTGCGCATTGTATGGGTGTGTGTTACATTTCATTCACTAGTAGGAATGAGAAAAACATCACGGGGTGGTGTGAATCGGAGGGTCTGAATTAGGATAGGCAGTGAGTGGCAATGTAGGATGGAGAATAGCACCGCGGGGTGGTCAGCATGGGGAGGTCAGAGAACATGCAGTGGCAATGTAAGATAGGTTTCTGAAAAACATCGCGGGGTGGTGCGCATTGTATGGGTGTGTGTTATATTACATTCACTAGTAGGAGTTAGAAAAACATCACGGGGTGGTGTGAATCGGAGGGTCTGAATTAGGATAGGCAGTGAGTGGCAATGTAGAATGGAGAAAAGCACCGCGGGCTGGTCAGCATGGGGAGGTTAGGGAACATGCAGTAGCAATGTAGGATAGGTTTCTGAAAAACATCGCGGGATGGTGCGCATTGTATGGGTGTGTGTTACATTACATTCACTAGAAGGAGTGAGAAAAACACCACGGGGTGGTGCGCATTGTATGGGTGTGTGTTACATTACATTCACTAGTAGGAGTGAGAAAAACATCACGGGGTGGTGTGAATCGGAGGGTGTGAATTAGAATAAGCAGTGAGTGGCAATTTAGGATGGAGAAAAGAACCGCGGTGTGGTCAGCATGGGGAGGTCAGGGAACATGCACTGGCAATGTAGGATAGGTTTCTGAAAATCATCGCGGGGTGGTGCGCATTGTATGGGTGTGTGTTATATTACATTCACTAGTAGGAGTGAGAAAAACATCACGGGGTGGTGTGAATCGGAGGGTCTGAATTAGGATAGGCAGTGAGTGGCAATATAGGATGGAGAAAAGCAGCGCGGGGTGGTCAGCATGGGGAGGTCAGGGAACATGCAGTGGCAATGTAGGATAGGTTTCTGAAAAACATCGAGGGGTGGTGCGCATTGTATGGGTGTGTGTTACATTACATTCACTAGTAGGAGTGAGAAAAACATCACGGAGTGGTGCGCATTGTATGGGTGTGTGTTACATTACATTCACTAGTAGGAGTGAGAAAAACATCACGGGGTGGTGTGAATCGGAGGGTCTGAATTAGGATAGGCAGTGAGTGGCAATGTAGGATGGAGAAAAGAACCGCGTGGTGGTTCAGCATGGGGAGGTCAGGTAACATGCAGTGGCAATGAAGGATAGGTTTCTGAAAAATATCGCGGGGTGGTGCGCATTGTATAGATATGTGTTACTTTACATTCACTAGTAGGAGTGAGAAAAACATCACGGGGTGGTGTGAATCCGAGGGTCTGAATTAGGAGAGGCAGTTAGTGGCAATGTAGGATGGAGAAAAGCACCGCGGGGTGGTCAGCATGGGGAGGTCAGGGAACATGCAGTGGCAATGTAGGATAGGTTTCTGAAAAACATCGCGGGGTGGTGCTCATTGTATCGGTATGTGTTACATTACATTCACTAGTAGGAGTGAGAAAAACATCACGGTGTGGTGTGAATCGAAGATTCTGAATTAGGGTAGGCAGTGAGTGGAAATGTAGGATGGAGAAAAGCACCGCCGGGTGGTCAGCATGGGGATGTCAGGTAACATGCAGTGGCAATGTAGGATAGGTTTCTGAAAAACATCGCGGGGTGGTGCGCATTGTATGGGTGTGTGTTACATTACATTCACTAGTACGAGTGAGAAAAACATCACGGGGTGGTGTGAAGCGGAGGGTCTGAATTAGGATAGGCAGTGAGTGGCAATGTAGGATCGAGAAAAGCACCGCGGGGTGGTCAGCATGGGGAGGTCAGGGAACATGCAGTGGTAATGTAGGATAGGATTCTGAAAAACATCGCGGGGTTTTGTGCCTTGTATGGGTGTGTGTTACATTACATTCACAGGTAGGAGTGAGAAAAACATCACGGGGTGGTGCGCATTGTAGGGGTGTCTGTTACATTACATTCACTAGTAGGAGTGAGAAAAACATCACGGGGTGGTGTGAATCGGAGGGTCTGAATTAGGATAGCCAGTGAGTGGCAATGTAGGATGGAGAAAAGCACCGCGGGGTGGTCAGCATGGGGAGGTCAGGGAACATGCAGTGGCAATGTAGGATAGGTTTCTGAAAAACATCGCGGGGTGGTGCGCATTGTATGGGTGTGTGTTACATTACATTCACTAGTAGCAGTGAGAAAAAAATCACGGGGTGGTGTCAATCGGAGGGTACGAATTAGGATAAGCAGTGAGTTGCAATGTAGGATGGAGAAAAGCATCGCGGGTTGTCAGCATTGGGAGGTCAGGGAACATGCAGTGGCAATATTGCATAGGATTCTGAAAAATATCGCGGGGTGGTGCGCATTGTATGGTTGTGTGTTACGTTATATTCACTAGTAGGAGTGAGAAAAACATCACGGGGTGGTGAGAATCGGAGGGTCTGAATTAGGATAGGAAGTGAATGGCAATGTAGGATGGAGAAAAGCACCGCGGGGAGGTCCGCATGGGGAGGTCAGGGAACATGCAGTGGCAATGTAGGATAGGTTTCTGAAAAACATCGCAGGGTGGTGCGCATTTTATGGGTGTGTGTTACATTACATTCACTAGTAGGAGTGAGAAAAACATCACGGGGTGGTGCGCATTGTATGGGTGTGTGTTACATTACATTCATTAGTAGGAGTGAGAAAAACATCAGGGGCTTGTGCGCATTGTATGGGTGTGTGTTACATTACATTCACTATAGGAGTGAGAAAAACATCACGGGGTGGTGTGCATTGTATGGGTGTGTGTTACATTTCATTCACTAGTAGGAGTGAGAAAAACATCACGGGGTGGTGCGCATTGTATGCGTTTGTGTTACTTACATTCACTAGTAGGAGTGAGAAAAACATCACGGGGTGGTGTGAATCGGAGATTCTGAATTAGGATAGGCAATGAGGGGAAATGTAGGATGGAGAAAAGCACCGCGGGGTGGTCAGCATGGGGATGTCAGGTAACAAGCAGTGGCAATGTAGGATAGGTTTCTTAAAAACATCGTGGGTTGGTGCGCGTTGTATGGGTGTGTTTTACATTACATTCACTAGTAGGAGTTAGAAAAACATCACGGGGTGGTGCGCATTGTATGGGTGTGGGTTACATTTCATTCACTAGTAGGAGTGAGAAAAACATCACGGGTGGTGCGCATTGTATGGGTGTGTGTTACATTTCATTCACTAGTAGGAATGAGAAAAACATCACGGGGTGGTGTGAATCGGAGGGTCTGAATTAGGATAGGCAGTGAGTGGCAACGTAGGATGGAGAAAAGCACCGCGGGGTGGTCAGCATGAGGAGGTCAGAGAACATGCAGTGGCAATGTAGGATAGGTTTTTGAAAAACATCGCGGGGTGGTGCGCATTGTATGGGTGTGTGTTATATTACATTCACTAGTAGGAGTGAGAAAAACATCACGGGGTGGTGTGAATCGGAGGGTCTGAATTAGGATAGGCAGTGAGTGGCAATATATGATGGAGAAAAGCAGCGCGGGGTGGTCAGCATGGGGAGGTCAGGGAACATGCAGTGGCAATGTAGGATAGGTTTCTGAAAAACATCGCGGGGTGGTGCGCATTGTATGGGTGTGTGTTACATTACATTCACTAGTAGGAGTGAGAAAAACATCACGGGGTGGTGCGCATTGTATTGGTGTGTGTTACATTACATTCACTAGTAGGAGTGAGAAAAACATCACGGGGTGGTGTGAATCGGAGGGTCTGAATTAGCATAGGCAGTGAGTGGCAATGTAGAATGGAGAAAAGCACCGCGGGCTGGTCAGCATGGGCAGGTTAGGGAACATGCAGTGGCAATGTAGGATAGGTTTCTGAAAAACATCGCGGGATGGTGCGCATTGTATGGGTGTGTGTTACATTACATTCACTAGAAGGAGTGAGAAATAAACCACGGGGTGGTGCGCATTGTATGGGTGTGTGTTACATTACATTCACTAGTAGGAGTGAGAAAAACATCACGGGGTGGTGCGCATTGTAAGGGTGTGTGCTACATTACATTCACTAGTAGGAGTGAGAAAAACATCACGGGGTGGTGCGCATTGTATGGGTGTGTGTTACATTACATTCACTAGTAGGAGTGAGAAAAACATCACGGGGTGGTGCGCATTGTAAGGGTGTGTGTTACATTACATTCACTAGTAGGAGTGAGAACAACATCACGGGGTGGTGCGCATTGTATGGGTGTGTGTTACATTACATTCACTAGTAGGAGTGAGAAAAACATCACGGGGTCGTGTGAATCGGAGTGTCTGAATTAGGATAGGCAGTGAGTGGCAATGTAGGATGGAGAAAAGCACCGCGGGGTGGTCAGCATGGGGAGGTCAGGGAACATGCAGTGGCAATGTAGGATAGGTTTCTGAAAAACATCGCGGGGTGGTGCACATTGTATGGGTGTGTGTTACATTACATTCACTAGTAGCAGTGAGAAAAAAATCACGGGGTGGTGTCAATCGGAGGGTATGAATTAGGATAAGCAGTGAGTTGCAATGTAGGATGGAGAAAAGCACCGCGGGTTGTCAGCATTGGGAGGTCAGGGAACATGCAGTGGCAATATTGCATAGGATTCTGAAAAATATCGCGGGGTGGTGCTCATTGTATTGTTGTGTGTTACGTTATATTCACTAGTAGGAGTGAGAAAAACATCACGGGGTGGTGAGAATCGGAGGGTCTGAATTAGGATAGGCAGTGAATGGCAATGTAGGATGGAGAAAAGCACCGCGGGGAGGTCCGCATGGGGAGGTCAGGGAACATGCAGTGGCAATGTAGGATAGGTTTCTGAAAAACATCGCAGGGTGGTGCGCATTGTATGGGTGTGTGTTACATTACATTCATTAGTAGGAGTGAGAAAAACATCAGGGGCTTGTGCGCATTGTATGGGTGTGTGTTACATTACATTCACTATAGGAGTGAGAAAAACATCACGGGGTGGTGTGCATTGTATGGGTGTGTGTTACATTTCATTCACTAGTAGGAGTGAGAAAAACATCACGGGGTGGTGCGCATTGTATGCGTTTGTGTTACTTACATTCCCTAGTAGGAGTGAGAAAAACATCACGGGGTGGTGTGAATCGGAGATTCTGAATTACGATAGGCAATGAGTGGAAATGTAGGATGGAGAAAAGCACCGCGGGGTGGTCAGCATGGGGATGTCAGGTAACATGCAGTGCCAATGTAGGATAGGTTTCTTAAAAACATCGTGGGTTGGTGCGCGTTGTATGGGTGTGTTTTACATTACATTCACTAGTACGAGTGAGAAAAACATCACGGGGTGGTGCGCATTGTATAGGTGTGTGTTACATTACATTCACTAGTAGGAGTTAGAAAAACATCACGGGTTGGTGCGCATTGTATGGGTGTGGGTTACATTTCATTCACTAGTAGGAGTGAGAAAAACATCACGGGGTGGTGCGCATTGTATGGGTGTGTGTTACATTTCATTCACTAGTAGGAATGAGAAAAACATCACGGGGTGGTGTGAATCGGAGGGTCTGAATTAGGATAGGCAGTGAGTGGCAATGTAGGATGGAGAAAAGCACCGCGGGGTGGTCAGCATGGGGAGGTCAGAGAACATGCAGTGGCAATGTAAGATAGGTTTCTGAAAAACATCGCGGGGTGGTGCGCATTGTATGGGTGTGTGTTATATTACATTCACTAGTAGGAGTTAGAAAAACATCACGGGGTGGTGTGAATCGGAGGGTCTGAATTAGGATAGGCAGTGAGTGGCAATGTAGAATGGAGAAAAGCACCGCGGGCTGGTCAGCATGGGGAGGTTAGGGAACATGCAGTGGCAATGTAGGATAGGTTTCTGAAAAACATCGCGGGATGGTGCGCATTGTATGGGTGTGTGTTACATTACATTCACTAGAAGGAGTGAGAAAAACACCACGGGGTGGTGCGCATTGTATGGGTGTGTGTTACATTACATTCACTAGTAGGAGTGAGAAAAACATCACGGGGTGGTGTGAATCGGAGGGTGTGAATTAGAATAAGCAGTGAGTGGCAATTTAGGATGGAGAAAAGAACCGCGGTGTGGTCAGCATGGGGAGGTCAGGGAACATGCACTGGCAATGTAGGATAGGTTTCTGAAAAACATCGCGGGGTGGTGCGCATTGTATGGGTGTGTGTTATATTACATTCACTAGTAGGAGTGAGAAAAACATCACGGGGTGGTGTGAATCGGAGGGTCTGAATTAGGATAGGCAGTGAGTGGCAATATAGGATGGAGAAAAGCAGCGCGGGGTGGTCAGCATGGGGAGGTCAGGGAACATGCAGTGGCAATGTAGGATAGGTTTCTGAAAAACATCGAGGGGTGGTGCGCATTGTATGGGTGTGTGTTACATTACATTCACTAGTAGGAGTGAGAAAAACATCACGGAGTGGTGCGCATTGTATGGGTGTGTGGTACATTACATTCACTAGTAGGAGTGAGAAAAACATCACGGGGTGGTGTGAATCGGAGGGTCTGAATTAGGATAGGCAGTGAGTGGCAATGTAGGATGGAGAAAAGAACCGCGTGGTGGTTCAGCATGGGGAGGTCAGGTAACATGCAGTGGCAATGAAGGATAGGTTTCTGAAAAATATCGCGGGGTGGTGCGCATTGTATGGATATGTGTTACTTTACATTCACTAGTAGGAGTGAGAAAAACATCACGGGGTGGTGTGAATCCGAGGGTCTGAATTAGGAGAGGCAGTTAGTGGCAATGTAGGATGGAGAAAAGCACCGCGGGGTGGTCAGCATGGGGAGGTCAGGGAACATGCAGTGGCAATGTAGGATAGGTTTCTGAAAAACATCGCGGGGTGGTGCTCATTGTATCGGTATGTGTTACATTACATTCACTAGTAGGAGTGAGAAAAACATCACGGTGTGGTGTGAATCGGAGATTCTGAATTAGGGTAGGCAGTGAGTGGAAATGTAGGATGGAGAAAAGCACCGCCGGGTGGTCAGCATGGGGATGTCAGGTAACATGCAGTGGCAATGTAGGATAGGTTTCTGAAAAACATCGCGGGTTGGTGCGCGTTTTATGGGTGTGTTTTACATTACATTCACTAGTACGAGTGAGAAAAACATCACGGTGTGGTGCGCATTGTATGGGTGTGTGTTACATTACATTCACTAGTAGGAGTGAGAAAAACATCACGGTGTGGTGTGAATCGGAGATTCTGAATTAGGATAGGCAGTGAGTGGCAATATAGGATGGAGAAAAGCAGCGCGGGGTGGTCAGCATGGGGAGGTCAGGGAACATGCAGTGGCAATGTAGGATAGGTTTCTGAAAAACATCGAGGGGTGGTGCGCATTGTATGGGTGTGTGTTACATTACATTCACTAGTAGGAGTGAGAAAAACATCACGGAGTGGTGCGCATTGTATGGGTGTGTGGTACATTACATTCACTAGTAGGAGTGAGAAAAACATCACGGGGTGGTGTGAATCGGAGGGTCTGAATTAGGATAGGCAGTGAGTGGCAATGTAGGATGGAGAAAAGAACCGCGTGGTGGTTCAGCATGGGGAGGTCAGGTAACATGCAGTGGCAATGAAGGATAGGTTTCTGAAAAATATCGCGGGGTGGTGCGCATTGTATGGATATGTGTTACTTTACATTCACTAGTAGGAGTGAGAAAAACATCACGGGGTGGTGTGAATCCGAGGGTCTGAATTAGGAGAGGCAGTTAGTGGCAATGTAGGATGGAGAAAAGCACCGCGGGGTGGTCAGCATGGGGAGGTCAGGGAACATGCAGTGGCAATGTAGGATAGGTTTCTGAAAAACATCGCGGGGTGGTGCTCATTGTATCGGTATGTGTTACATTACATTCACTAGTAGGAGTGAGAAAAACATCACGGTGTGGTGTGAATCGGAGATTCTGAATTAGGGTAGGCAGTGAGTGGAAATGTAGGATGGAGAAAAGCACCGCCGGGTGGTCAGCATGGGGATGTCAGGTAACATGCAGTGGCAATGTAGGATAGGTTTCTGAAAAACATCGCGGGTTGGTGCGCGTTTTATGGGTGTGTTTTACATTACATTCACTAGTACGAGTGAGAAAAACATCACGGTGTGGTGCGCATTGTATGGGTGTGTGTTACATTACATTCACTAGTAGGAGTGAGAAAAACATCACGGTGTGGTGTGAATCGGAGATTCTGAATTAGGGTAGGCAGTGAGTGGAAATGTAGGATGGAGAAAAGCACCGCGGGGTGGTCAGCATGGGGAGGTCAGGGAACATGCATAGGCAATGTAGGATAGGTTTCTAAAAAACATCGCGGGGTGGTTCGCATTTTATAGGTGTGTGTTACATTACATTCACTAGTAGGATTGAGCAAAACATCACGGGGTGGTGTGAATCGAGGGTCTGAATTAGGACAGGCAGTGAGTGGCAATGTAGGATGGAGAAAAGCACCGCCGGGTGGTCAGCATGGGGAGGTCAGGGAACATGCAGTGGCAATGTAGGATAGGATTCTGAAAAACATTGCGGGGTGGTGCGCATTGTATGGGTGTGTGTTACATTACATTCACTAGTAGCAGTGAGAAAAAAATCACGGGGTGGTGGGAATCGGAGGGTATGAATTAGGATAGGCAGTTAGTTGCAATGTAGGATGGAGAAAAGCACCGCGGGGTGGTCTGCATGGGCAGGTCAGGGAACATGCAGTGGCAATATTGCAAAGGATTCTGAAAAACATCGCGGGGTGGTGCGCATTTTATGGGTGTGTGTTACATAATATTCACTAGTAGGAGTGAGAAAAACATCACGGGGTGGTGTGAATCGGAGGGTCTGAATTAGGATAGGCAGTGAGTGGCAATGTAGGATGGAGAAAACCACCGCGGTTAGGTCAGCATGGGGAGGTCAGGGAACATGCAGTGGCAAGGTAGGATAGGTTTCTGAAAAACATCGCGGGGTGGTGCGCATTGTATGGGTGTGTGTTACATTACATTCACTAGTAGGAGTGAGAAAAACTTCACGGGGTGGTGCGCATTGTATGGGTGTGTGTTACATTACATTCACTAGTAGGAGTGAGAAAAACATCACGGTGTGGTGTGAATCGGAGATTCTGAATTAGGATAGGCAGTGAGTGGAAATGTAAGATGGAGAGAAGCACCGCGGGGTGGTCAGCATGGGGAGGTCAGGGAACATGCACTGGCAATGTAGGATAGGTTTCTGAAAAACATCGCGGGGTGGTGCGCATTGTATGGGTGTGTGTTATATTACATTCACTAGTAGAAGTGAGAAAAACGTCACGGGGTGGTGTGAATCGGAGGGTCTGAATTAGGATAGGCAGTGAGTGGCCATATAGGATGGAGAAAAGCAGCGCGGGGTGGTCAGCATGGGGAGGTCAGGGAACATGCAGTGCCAATGTAGGATAGGTTTCTGAAAAACATCGAGGGGTGGTGCGCATTGTATGGGTGTGTGTTACATTACATTCACTAGTAGGAGTGAGAAAAACATCACGGGGTGGTGCGCATTGTATGGGTGTGTGTTACATTACATTCAATAGTAGGAGTGAGAAAAACATCACGAGGTGGTGTGAATCGGAGTTACTGAATTAGGATAGGCAGTGAGTGGCAATGTAGAATGGAGAAAAGCACCGCGGGGTGGTCAGCATGGGGAGGGTAGGGAACATGCAGTGGCAATGTAGGATAGGTTTCTGAAAAACATCGCGGGGTGGTGCGCATTGTATGGGTGTGTGTTACATTATATTCACTAGAAGGAATGAGAAAAACATCACGGCGTGGTGTGAATCGGAAGTTCTGAATTAGGATAGTCAGTGAGTGGCAATGTAGGATGTAACAAAGCACCGAGTGGTGGTCAGCATGGGGAGGTCAGGGAACATGCAGTGGCAATGTAGGATAGTTTTCTGAAAAACATCACCGGGTGGTGCGCATTGTATGGGTGTGTTTTACATTACATTCACTAGTAGGAGAGAGAAAAACATCACGGGGTGGTGTGAATTGGAGTGTCTGAATTAGGATAGGCAGTGAGTGGCAATGCAGGATGGAGAAATGCACCGCGGGCTGGTCAGCATGGGGAGGTCAGGGAACAAGCAGTGGCAATGTAGGATAGGTTTCTGAAAAACATGGCGGTGTGGTGCGCATTGTATGGGTGTGTGTTACATTACATTCACTAGTGGGAGTGAGAAAAACATCACGGGGTGGTGCGCATTGTATGCGTGTGTGTTACATTACATTCACTAGTAGGAGTGAGAAAAACATCACGGGGTGGTGTGAATCGGAGGGTCTGAATTAGGATAGGCAGTGAGTGGCAATGTAGAATGGAGAAAAGCACCGTGGGGTGGTCAGCATGGGGAGGTCAGGGAACATGCACTGGCAATGTAGGATAGATTTCTGAAAAACATCGCGGGGTGGTGCGCATTGTATGGGTGTGTGTTACATTATATTCACTAGTAGGAGTGAGAAAAACATCACGGGTTGGTGCGCATTGTATGGGTGTGTGTTACATTACATTCACTAGTAGGAGTGAGAAAAACATCACGGGGTGGTGTGAATCGGAGGGTCTCAATTAGGATAGGCAGTGAGTGGCAATGTAGGATGGAGAAAAACACCGCGCAGTGGTCAGCATTGGGAGGTCAGGGAACATGCAGTGGCAATGTAGGATAGGTTTCTGAAAAACATCGCGGGGTAGTGCGCATTGTATAGGTGTGTGTTACATTACATTCACTAGTAGGAGTGAGAAAAACATCACGGGGTGGTGTGAATCGGAGGGTCTGAATTAGGATAGGCAGTGAGTGGCAATGTAGGATGGAGAAAAGCACCGCGGTGTGGTCAGCATGGGGAGGTCAGGTAACATGCAGTGGCAATGTAGGATAGGATTCTGAAAAACATCGCGGGGTGGTGCGCATTTTATGGGTGTGTGTTACATTACATTCACGAGTAGGAGTGAGAAAAACATCACGGGGTGGTGCGCATTGTATTGGTGTGTGTTACATTACATTCACTAGTAGGAGTGAGAAAAACATCACGGGGTGGTGCGCATTGTATTGGTGTGTGTTATATTACATTCACTAGTAGGAGTGAGAAAAACATCACGGGGTGGTGTGAATCGGAGGGTCTGAATTAGGATAGGCAGTGAGTGGCAATGTAGAATGGTGAAAAGCACCGCGGGTTGGTCAGCATGGGGAGGTTAGGGAACATGCAGTGGCAATGTAGGATAGGTTTCTGAAAAACATCGCGGGGTGGTGCGCATTGTATGGGTGTGTGTTACATTACATTCACTAGAAGGAGTGAGAAAAACACCACGGGGTGGTGCGCATTGTATGGGTGTGTGTTACATTACATTCACTAGTAGGAGTGAGAAAAACATCACGGGGTGGTGTGAATCGGAGGTTGTGAATTAGAATAAGCAGTGAGTGGCAATTTAGGATGGAGAAAAGCACCGCGGTGTGGTCAGCATGGGGAGGTTAGGGAACATGCACTGGCAATGTAGGATAGGTTTCTGAAAAACATCGCGGGGTGGTGCGCATTTTATGGATGTGTGTTACATTACATTCACTAGTAGGAGTGAGAAAAACATCACGGGGTGGTGCGCATTGTATGGGTGTGTGTTACATTACATTCACTAGTAGGAGTGAGAAAAACATCAGGGGGTGGTGCGCATTGTATGGGTGTGTGTTACATTACATTCACTAGTAGGAGTTAGAAAAACATCACGGGGTGCTGCGCATTGTATGGGTGTGTGTTACATTTCATTCACTAGTAGGAGTGAGAAAAACATTACGGGGTGGTGCGCATTGTACGCGTGTGTGTTACATTACATTCACTAGTAGGAGTGAGAAAAACATCACGGGGTGGTGCGCATTGTATGGGTTTGTGTTACATTACATTCACTAGTAGGAGTGAAAAAACATCACGGGGTGGTGAGCATTGTATGGGTGTGTGTTACATTACATTCACTAGTAGGAGTGAGAAAAACATCACGGGGTGGTGTGAATCGGAGGGTCTGAATTAGGATAGGCAGTGAGTGGCAATGTAGGATGGAGAAAAGCACCGCGGGGTGGTCAGCATGGGGAGGTCAGGGAACATGCAGTGGCAATGTAGGACAGGTTTCTGAAAAACATCGCGGGGTGGTGCGCATTGTATGGGTGTGTGTTACATTACATTCACTAGTAGGATTGAGAAAAACATCACGGGGTGGTGAGCATTGTATGGGTGTGTGTTACATTACATTCACTAATAGGAGTGAGAAAAACATCATAGGGTGGTGCGCATTGTATGGGTTTGTGTTACATTACATTCACTATTAGGAGTGAGAAAAACATCACGGGCTGGTCCCCAATGTATGCGTGTGTGTTACATTACATTCACTAGTAGGAGTGAGAAAAACATCACGGGGTGGTGTCAATCGGAGGGTCTGAATTAGGATAGGCAGTGAGTGGCAATGTAGGATGGAGAAAAGCACCGCGGGGTGGTCAGCAGGGGGAGGTCAGGTAACATGCAGGGGCAATGTAGGATAGGTTTCTGAAAAACATCGCGGAGGGGTGCGCGTTGTATGGGTGTGTGTTACATTACATTCATTAGTAGGAGTGAGAAAAACATCACGGGGTGGTGCGCATTTTATGGGTGTGTGTCACATTACATTCACTAGTAGGAGTGAGAAAAACATCACGGGGTGGTGTGAATCGGAGGGTCTGAATTAGGATAGGCAGTGAGTGGCAATGTAGGATGGAGAAAAGCACCGCGGGGTGGTCAGCATGGGGAGGTCAGGGAACATGCAGTGGCAATGTAGGATAGTTTTCTGAAAAACATCACCGGGTGCTGCGCATTGTATGGGTGTGTTTTACATTACATTCACTAGTAGGAGTGAGAAAAACATCACGAGGTGGTGTGAATTGGAGTGTCTGAATTAGGATAGGCAGTGAGTGGCAATGCAGGATGGAGAAAAGCACCGTGGGGTGGTCAGCATGGGGAGGTCAGGGAACAAGCAGTGGCAATGTAGGATAGGTTTCTGAAAAACATGGCGGTGTGGTGCGCATTGTATGGGTGTGTGTTACATTACATTCACTAGTGGGAGTGAGAAAAACATCACGGGGTGGAGCGCATTGTATGGGTGTGTGTTACATTACATTCACTAGTAGGAGTGAGAAAAACATCACGGGGTGGTGTGAATCGGAGGGTCTGAATTAGGATAGGCAGTGAGTGGCAATGTAGAATGGAGAAAAGCACCGCGGGGTGGTCAGCATGGGGAGGTCAGGGAACATGCACTGGCAATGTAGGATAGATTTCTGAAAAACATCGCGGGGTGGTGCGCATTGTATGGGTGTGTGTTACATTATATTCACTAGTAGGAGTGAGAAAAACATCACGGGTTGGTGCGCATTGTATGGGTGTGTGTTACATTACATTCACTAGTAGGAGTGAGAAAAACATCACGGGGTGGTGTGAATCGGAGGGTCTCAATTAGGATAGGCAGTGAGTGGCAATGTAGGATGGAGAAAAACACCGCGCAGTGGTCAGCATGGGGAGGTCAGGGAACATGCAGTGGCAATGTAGGATAGGTTTCTGAAAAACATCGCGGGGTAGTGCGCATCGTATAGGTGTGTGTTACATTACATTCACTAGTAGGAGTGAGAAAAACATCACGGGGTGGTGTGAATCGGAGGGTCTGAATTAGGATAGGCAGTGAGTGGCAATGTAGGATGGAGAAAAGCACCGCGGTGTGGTCAGCATGGGGAGGTCAGGTAACATGCAGTGGCAATGTAGGATAGGATTCTGAAAAACATCCCGGGGTGGTGCGCATTGTATGGGTGTGTGTTACATTACATTCACTATTAGCAGTGAGAAAAAAATCACGGGGTGGTGTGAATCGGAGGGTATGAATTAGGATAGGCAGTGAGTTGCAATGTAGGATGGAGAAAAGCACCGCGGGGTGGTCAGCATGGGGAGGTCGGGGAACATGCAGTGGCAATATGGCATAGGATTCTGAAAAACATCGCAGGGTGGTGCGCATTGTATGGGTGTGTGTTACATTACATTCACTAGTAGGAGTGAGAAAAACATCACGGGGTGGTGCGCATTGTATGGGTGTGTGTTACATTACATTCACTAGTAGGAGTGAGAAAAACATCACAGGGTGGTGCGCATTGTATGGGTGTGTGATACATTCCATTCACTAGTAGGAGTGAGAAAAACATCACGGGGTGGTGCGCATTTTATGGGTGTGTGTTACATTACATTCCCTAGTAGGAGTGAGAAAAATATCACGGGGTGGTGCGCATTGTATGGGTGTGTGTTACATTACATTCACTAGTAGGAGTGAGAAAAACATCACGGGGTGGTGCGCATAGTATGCGTGTGTGTTACATTACATTCACTTGTAGGAGTGAGAAAAACATCACGGGGTTGTGCGCATTGTATGGGTGTGTGTTACATTACTTTCACTATTAGGAGTTAGAAAAACATCACGGGTGGTGTGAATCAGAGCGTCTGAATTAGGATAGGCAGTGAGTGGCAATGTAGGATGGAGAAAAGCACCGTGTGGTGGTCAGCATGTGGAGGTCAGGTAACATGCAGTGGCAAGGTAGGATAGGTTTCTGAAAAACATCGCGGGGTGGTGCGTATTCTATGGGTGTGTGTTACATTACATTCACTAGTAGGAGGGAGAAAAACATCTCGGGGTGGTGTGAATTGCAGTGTCTGAATTAGGATAAGCAGTGAATGGCAATGTAAGATGGAGAAAAGCAACGCGGGGTGGTCAGCATGGGGAGGTCAGGGAACATGCAGTGGCAATGTAGGATAGGTTTCTGAAAAACATCGTGGGATGGTGGGCATTGTATGGGTGTGTGTTACATTACATTCACTAGTAGGAGTGAGAAAAAAATCACGGGGTGGTGCGCATTGTAAGGGTGTGTGTTACATTACATTCACTAGTAGGAGTGAGAAAAACATCACGGGGTGGTGAGAATCGGAGGGTCTGAATTAGGATAGGCAGTGAGTGGCAATGCAGGATGGAGAAAAGCACCGCGGGGAGGTCAGCATGGGGAGGTCAGGGAACATGCAGTGGCAATGTAGGATAGGTTTCTGAAAAACATCGCAGGGTGGTGCGCATTTTATGGGTGTGTGTTACATTACATTCACTAGTAGGATTGAGAAAAACATCATGAAGTGGTGTGCATTGTACGGGTGTTTGTTACATTACATTGACTAGTAGGAGTGAGAAAAACATCACTGGGTGGTGCGCATTGTATGGGTTTGTGTTACATTACATTCACTATTAGGAGTGAGAAAAACATCACGGGCTGGTCCGCATTGTATGAATGTGTGTTACATTACATTCTCTAGTAGGAGTGAGAAAAACAGCACGGGGTGGAGCGCATTGTATGGGTGTGTGTTACATTTCATTCACTAGTAGGAGTGTGAAAAACATCACGGGGTGGTGTGAATCGGAGGGTCTGAATTAGGATAGGCAGTGAGTGGCAATGTAGGATGGAGAAAAGTACCGCGGGGTTTTCAGCATGGGGAGGTCAGGGAACATGCAGTGGCAATGTAGGATAGGTTTCTGAAAAAAATCGCGGCGTGGTGCGCATTGTATGGGTATGTGTTACATTACATTCACTAGTAGGAGTGAGAAAAACATCACGGTGTGGTGTGAATCGGAGATTCTGAATTAGGATAGGCAGTCAGTGGAAATGTAGGATGGAGAAAAGCACCGCGGGGTGGTCAGCATGGGGATGTCAGGTAACATGCAGTGGCAATGTAGGATAGGTTTCTGAAAAACATCGCGGGGTGGTGCGCGTTGTATGGGTGTGTTTTACATTACATTCACTAGTAGGAGTGAGAAAAACATCACGGGGTGGTGTGAATCGGAGGGTCTGAATTAGGATAGGCAGTGAGTGGCAATATAGGATGGAGAAAAGCAGCGTGGGGTGGTCAGCATGGGGAGGTCAGGGAACATGCAGTCGCAATGTAGGATAGGTTTCTGAAAAACATCGCGGGGTGGTGTGCATTGTATGGGTGTGTGTTACATTACATTCATTAGTAGGAGTGAGAAAAACATCACGGGGTGTGCGCATTGTATTGGTGTGTGTTACATTACATTCACTAGTAGGAGTGAGAAAAACATCACGGGGTGGTGTGAATCGGAGGGTCGGAATTAGGATAGGCAGTGAGTGGCAATGTAGGATGGAGAAAAGCACCGCGGGGTGGACAGCATGGGGAGGTCAGGGAACATGCAGTGGCAATGTAGGACAGGTTTCTGAAAAACATCGCGGGGTGGTGCGCATTGTATGGGTGTGTGTTACATTACATTCACTAGTAGGATGGAGAAATACATCACGGAGTGGTGAGCATTGTATGGGTGTGTGTTACATTACATTCACTAGTAGAAGTGAGAAAAACATCACAGCGTGATGCGCATTGTATGGGTTTGTGTTACATTACATTCACTATTAGGAGTGAGAAAAACATCACGGCCTGGTCCGCAATATATGCGTGTGTGTTACATTACATTCACTAGTAGGAGTGAGAAAAACATCACGGGGTGGTGTGAATCGGCGGGTTTGAATTAGTATAGGCAGTGAGTGGCAATGTAGGATGGAGAAAAGCACCGCGGGGTGGTCAGCATGGGGAGGTCAGGGAACATGCAGTGGCAATGTAGGATAGGTTTCTGAAAAACATCCCGGAGTGGTGCGAGTTGTATGGGTGTGTGTTACATTACATTCATTAGTAGGAGTGAGAAAAACATCACGGGGTGGTGCGCATTGTATGGGTGTGTGTTACATTACATTCACCAGTAGGAGTGAGAAAAACATCACGGGGTGGTGTGAATCGGAGGGTCTGAATTAGGATAGGCAGTGAGTGGCAATGTAGGATGGAGAAAAGCACCGCGGGGTGGTAAGCATGGGGAGGTCAGGAAACATGCAGTGGCAATGTAGGATAGTTTTCTGAAAAACATCACCGGGTGGTGCGCATTGTATGGGTGTGTTTTACATTACATTCACTAGTAGGAGTGAGAAAAACATCACGGGATGGTGTGAATTGGAGTGTCTGAATTAGGATAGGTAGTGAGTGGCAATGCAGGATGGAGAAAAGCACCGCGGGGTGGTCAGCATGGGGAGGTCAGGGAACAAGCAGTGGCAATGTAGGATAGGTTTCTGAAAAACATCGCGGGGTGGTGCGCATTGTATGGGTGTGTGTTACATTACATTCACTAGTAGGAGTGAGAAAAACATAACGGGGTGGTGTGCATTGTATGGGTGTGTGTTACATTACATTCACTAGTAGGAGTGAGAAAAACATCACGGGGTGGTGTGAATCGGAGGGTCTGAATTAGGATAGGCAGTGAGTGGCAATGTAGGATGGAGAAAAGCACCGCGGGGTGGTCAGCATGGGGAGGTCAGGGAACATGCAGTGGCAATGTAGGATAGGATTCTGAAAAACATCACGGGGTGGTGCGCATTGTATGGGTGTGTGTTACGTTACATTCACTAGTAGCAGTGAGAAAAAAATCACGGGGTGGTGTGAAGCGGAGGGTATGAATTAGGATCGGCAGTGAGTTGCAATGTAGGATGGAGAAAAGCACCGCGGGGTGGTCAGCATGGGGAGGTCAGGGAACATGCAGTGGCAATATTGCATAGGATTCTGAAAAACATCGCAAGGTGGTGCGCATTGTATGGGTGTGTGTTACATTATATTCACTAGTAGGAGTGAGAAAAACATCACGGGGTGGTGTGAATCGGAGGGTCTGAATTAGGATAGGCAGTGAGTGGCAATGTAGGATGGAGAAAAGCACCGCGGTTAGGTCAGCATGGGGAGGTCAAGGAACATGCAGTGGCAATGTAGGATAGGTTTCTGAAAAACATTGCGGGGTGGTGCGCATTGTATGGGTGTGTGTTACATTACATTCACTAGTAGGAGTGAGAAAAGCATCACGGGGTGGTGCGCATTGTATGGGTGTGTGTTACATTACATTCACTAGTAGGAGTGAGAAAAACATCACAGGGTGGTGAGCATTGTATGGGTGTGTGTTGCATTCCATTCACTAGTAGGAGTGAGAAAAACATCACGGGGTGGTGCGCATTTTATGGGTGTGTTTTACATTACATTCCCTAGTAGGAGTGAGAAAAATATCACGGGGTGGTGCGCATTGTATGGGTGTGTGTTACATTACATTCACTAGAAGGAGTGAGAAAAACATCACGGGGTGGTGCGCATAGTATGCGTGTGTGTTACATTACATTCACTTGTAGGAGTGAGAAAAACATCACGGGGTTGTGCGCATTGTATGGGTGTGTGTTACATTACATTCACTATTAGGAGTTAGAAAAACATCACGGGTGGTGTGAATCAGAGGGTCTGAATTAGGATAGGCAGTAAGTGGCAATGTAGGATGGAGAAAAGCACCGCGTGGTGGTCCGCATGGGGAGGTCAGGTATCATGCAGTGGCAATGTAGGATAAGTTTCTGAAAAACATCGCGGGGTGGTGCGTATTGTATGGGTGTGTGTTACATTACATTCACTAGTAGGACTGAGAAAAACATCTCGGGGTGGTGTGAATTGGAGTGTCTGAATTAGGATAGGCAGTGAGTGGCAATGTAAGATGGAGAAAAGCAACGCGGGGTGGTCAGCATGGGGAGGTCAGGGACCATGCAGTGACAATGTAGGATAGGTTTCTGAAAAACATCGTGGGATGGTGGGAATTGTATGGGTGTGTGTTACATTACATTCACTAGTAGGAGTGAGGAAAACATCACGGGGTGGTGCGCATTGTAAGGGTGTGTGTTACATTACATTCACTAGTAGGAGTGAGAAAAACATCACGGGGTGGTGTGAATCGGAGGGTATGAATTAGAATAAGCAGTGAGTGGCAATTTAGGATGGAGAAAACCACCGCGGTGTGGTCAGCATGGGCAGGTCAGGGAACATGCACTGGCGATGTAGGATAGGTTTATGAAAAACATCGCGGGGTGGTGCGCATTGTATGGATGTGTGTTACATTACATTCACTAGTAGGAGTGAGAAAAACATCGCGGGGTGGTGCGCATTGTATGGGTGTGTGTTACATTACATTCACTAGGAGGAGTGAGAAAAACATCACGGGGTGGTGCGCATTGTATGGGTGTGTGTTACATTACATTCACTAGTAGGAGTGAGAAAAACATCACGGGGTGGTGCGCATAGTATGCGTGTGTGTTACATTACATTCACTTGTAGGAGTGAGAAAAACATCACGGGGTTGTGCGCATTGTATGGGTGTGTGTTACATCACATTCACTATTAGGAGTTAGAAAAACATCACGGGTGGTGTGAATCAGAGCGTCTGAATTAGGATAGGCAGTGAGTGGCAATGTAGGATGGAGAAAAGCATCGTGTGGTGGTCAGCATGTGGAGGTCAGGTAACATGCAGTGGCAAGGTAGGATAGGTTTCTGAAAAACATCGCGGGGTGGTGCGTATTCTATGGGTGTGTGTTACATTACATTCACTAGTAGGAGGGAGAAAAACATCTCGGGGTGGTGTGAATTGCAGTGTCTGAATTAGGATAAGCAGTGAATGGCAATGTAAGATGGAGAAAAGCAACGCGGGGTGGTCAGCATGGGGAGGTCAGGGAACATGCAGTGGCAATGTAGGATAGGTTTCTGAAAAACATCGTGGGATGGTGGGCATTGTATGGGTGTGTGTTACATTACATTCACTAGTAGGAGTGAGAAAAAAATCACGGGGTGGTGCGCATTGTAAGGGTGTGTGTTACATTACATTCACTAGTAGGAGTGAGAAAAACATCACGGGGTGGTGAGAATCGGAGGGTCTGAATTAGGATAGGCAGTGAGTGGCAATGCAGGATGGAGAAAAGCACCGCGGGGAGGTCAGCATGGGGAGGTCAGGGAACATGCAGTGGCAATGTAGGATAGGTTTCTGAAAAACATCGCAGGGTGGTGCGCATTTTATGGGTGTGTGTTACATAACATTCACTAGTAGGATTGAGAAAAACATCATGAAGTGGTGTGCATTGTACGGGTGTTTGTTACATTACATTGACTAGTAGGAGTGAGAAAAACATCACTGGGTGGTGCGCATTGTATGGGTTTGTGTTACATTACATTCACTATTAGGAGTGAGAAAAACATCACGGGCTGGTCCGCATTGTATGAATGTGTGTTACATTACATTCTCTAGTAGGAGTGAGAAAAACAGCACGGGGTGGAGCGCATTGTATGGGTGTGTGTTACATTTCATTCACTAGTAGGAGTGTGAAAAACATCACGGGGTGGTGTGAATCGGAGGGTCTGAATTAGGATAGGCAGTGAGTGGCAATGTAGGATGGAGAAAAGTACCGCGGGGTTTTCAGCATGGGGAGGTCAGGGAACATGCAGTGGCAATGTAGGATAGGTTTCTGAAAAAAATCGCGGCGTGGTGCGCATTGTATGGGTATGTGTTACATTACATTCACTAGTAGGAGTGAGAAAAACATCACGGTGTGGTGTGAATCGGAGATTCTGAATTAGGATAGGCAGTCAGTGGAAATGTAGGATGGAGAAAAGCACCGCGGGGTGGTCAGCATGGGGATGTCAGGTAACATGCAGTGGCAATGTAGGATAGGTTTCTGAAAAACATCGCGGGGTGGTGCGCGTTGTATGGGTGTGTTTTACATTACATTCACTAGTAGGAGTGAGAAAAACATCACGGGGTGGTGTGAATCGGAGGGTCTGAATTAGGATAGGCAGTGAGTGGCAATATAGGATGGAGAAAAGCAGCGTGGGGTGGTCAGCATGGGGAGGTCAGGGAACATGCAGTCGCAATGTAGGATAGGTTTCTGAAAAACATCGCGGGGTGGTGTGCATTGTATGGGTGTGTGTTACATTACATTCATTAGTAGGAGTGAGAAAAACATCACGGGGTGTGCGCATTGTATTGGTGTGTGTTACATTACATTCACTAGTAGGAGTGAGAAAAACATCACGGGGTGGTGTGAATCGGAGGGTCAGAATTAGGATAGGCAGTGAGTGGCAATGTAGAATGGAGAAAAGCACCGCTGGGTGGTCAGCATGGGGAGGTTAGGGAACATGCAGTGGCAATGTAGGATAGGTTTCTCAAAAACATCACGGGGTGGATTCGCATTGTATGGGTTTGTGTTACATTACATTCACTAGTAGGAGTGAAAAAAACATCACGGGGTGGTGCGCATTGTCTGGGTGTGTGTTATATTACATTCACTAGTAGGAGTGAGAAAAACATCACGGGGTGGTGTGAATCGGAGGGTCTGACTTAGGATAGGCACTGAGTGGCAATGTAGGATGGAGAAAAGCACCGCGGGGTGGACAGCATGGGGAAGTCAGGGAACATGCAGTGGCAATGTAGGACAGGTTTCTGAAAAACATCGCGGGGTGGTGCGCATTGTATGGGTGTGTGTTACATTACATTCACTAGTAGGATGGAGAAATACATCACGGAGTGGTGAGCATTGTATGGGTGTGTGTTACATTACATTCACTAGTAGAAGTGAGAAAAACATCACAGCGTGATGCGCATTGTATGGGTTTGTGTTACATTACATTCACTATTAGGAGTGAGAAAAACATCACGGCCTGGTCCGCAATATATGCGTGTGTGTTACATTACATTCACTAGTAGGAGTGAGAAAAACATCACGGGGTGGTGTGAATCGGCGGGTTTGAATTAGTATAGGCAGTGAGTGGCAATGTAGGATGGAGAAAAGCACCGCGGGGTGGTCAGCATGGGGAGGTCAGGGAACATGCAGTGGCAATGTAGGATAGGTTTCTGAAAAACATCCCGGAGTGGTGCGAGTTGTATGGGTGTGTGTTACATTACATTCATTAGTAGGAGTGAGAAAAACATCACGGGGTGGTGCGCATTGTATGGGTGTGTGTTACATTACATTCACTAGTAGGAGTGAGAAAAACATCACGGGGTGGTGTGAATCGGAGGGTCTGAATTAGGATAGGCAGTGAGTGGCAATGTAGGATGGAGAAAAGCACCGCGGGGTGGTAAGCATGGGGAGGTCAGGAAACATGCAGTGGCAATGTAGGATAGTTTTCTGAAAAACATCACCGGGTGGTGCGCATTGTATGGGTGTGTTTTACATTACATTCACTAGTAGGAGTGAGAAAAACATCACGGGATGGTGTGAATTGGAGTGTCTGAATTAGGATAGGTAGTGAGTGGCAATGCAGGATGGAGAAAAGCACCGCGGGGTGGTCAGCATGGGGAGGTCAGGGAACAAGCAGTGGCAATGTAGGATAGGTTTCTGAAAAACATCGCGGGGTGGTGCGCATTGTATGGGTGTGTGTTACATTACATTCACTAGTAGGAGTGAGAAAAACATAACGGGGTGGTGCGCATTGTATGGGTGTGTGTTACATTACATTCACTAGTAGGAGTGAGAAAAACATCACGGGGTGGTGTGAATCGGAGGGTCTGAATTAGGATAGGCAGTGAGTGGCAATGTAGGATGGAGAAAAGCACCGCGGGGTGGTCAGCATGGGGAGGTCAGGGAACATGCAGTGGCAATGTAGGATAGGATTCTGAAAAACATCACGGGGTGGTGCGCATTGTATGGGTGTGTGTTACGTTACATTCACTAGTAGCAGTGAGAAAAAAATCACGGGGTGGTGTGAAGCGGAGGGTATGAATTAGGATCGGCAGTGAGTTGCAATGTAGGATGGAGAAAAGCACCGCGGGGTGGTCAGCATGGGGAGGTCAGGGAACATGCAGTGGCAATATTGCATAGGATTCTGAAAAACATCGCAAGGTGGTGCGCATTGTATGGGTGTGTGTTACATTATATTCACTAGTAGGAGTGAGAAAAACATCACGGGGTGGTGTGAATCGGAGGGTCTGAATTAGGATAGGCAGTGAGTGGCAATGTAGGATGGAGAAAAGCACCGCGGTTAGGTCAGCATGGGGAGGTCAAGGAACATGCAGTGGCAATGTAGGATAGGTTTCTGAAAAACATTGCGGGGTGGTGCGCATTGTATGGGTGTGTGTTACATTACATTCACTAGTAGGAGTGAGAAAAACATCACGGGGTGGTGCGCATTGTATGGGTGTGTGTTACATTACATTCACTAGTAGGAGTGAGAAAAACATCACAGGGTGGTGAGCATTGTATGAGTGTGTGTTACATTCCATTCACTAGTAGGAGTGAGAAAAACATCACGGGGTGGTGCGCATTTTATGGGTGTGTTTTACATTACATTCCCTAGTAGGAGTGAGAAAAATATCACGGGGTGGTGCGCATTGTATGGGTGTGTGTTACATTACATTCACTAGAAGGAGTGAGAAAAACATCACGGGGTGGTGCGCATAGTATGCGTGTGTGTTACATTACATTCACTTGTAGGAGTGAGAAAAACATCACGGGGTTGTGCGCATTGTATGGGTGTGTGTTACATTACATTCACTATTAGGAGTTAGAAAAACATCACGGGTGGTGTGAATCAGAGGGTCTGAATTAGGATAGGCAGTAAGTGGCAATGTAGGATGGAGAAAAGCACCGCGTGGTGGTCCGCATGGGGAGGTCAGGTATCATGCAGTGGCAATGTAGGATAAGTTTCTGAAAAACATCGCGGGGTGGTGCGTATTGTATGGGTGTGTGTTACATTACATTCACTAGTAGGACTGAGAAAAACATCTCGGGGTGGTGTGAATTGGAGTGTCTGAATTAGGATAGGCAGTGAGTGGCAATGTAAGATGGAGAAAAGCAACGCGGGGTGGTCAGCATGGGGAGGTCAGGGACCATGCAGTGACAATGTAGGATAGGTTTCTGAAAAACATCGTGGGATGGTGGGAATTGCATGGGTGTGTGTTACATTACATTCACTAGTAGGAGTGAGGAAAACATCACGGGGTGGTGTGAATCGGAGGGTATGAATTAGAATAAGCAGTGAGTGGCAATTTAGGATGGAGAAAACCACCGCAGTGTGGTCAGCATGGGGAGGTCAGGGAACATGCACTGGCAATGTAGGATAGGTTTCTGAAAAACATCGCGGGGTGGTGCGCATTGTATGGATGTGTGTTACATTACATTCACTAGTAGGAGTGAGAAAAACATCGCGGGGTGGTGCGCATTGTATGGGTGTGTGTTACATTACATTCACTAGGAGGAGTGAGAAAAACATCAGGGGGTGGTGCGCATTGTATGGGTGTGTGTTACATTACATTCACTAGTAGGAGTGAGAAAAACATCACGGGGTGGTGCGCATTGTATGGGTGTGTGTTACATTACATTCACTAGGAGGAGTGAGAAAAACATCAGGGGGTGGTGCGCATTGTATGGGTGTGTGTTACATTACATTCACTAGTAGGAGTGAGAAAAACATCACGGGGTGGTGCGCATAGTATGCGTGTGTGTTACATTACATTCACTTGTAGGAGTGAGAAAAACATCACGGGGTTGTGCGCATTGTATGGGTGTGTGTTACATTACATTCACTATTAGGAGTTAGAAAAACATCACGGGTGGTGTGAATCAGAGCGTCTGAATTAGGATAGGCAGTGAGTGGCAATGTAGGATGGAGAAAAGCACCGTGTGGTGGTCAGCATGTGGAGGTCAGGTAACATGCAGTGGCAAGGTAGGATAGGATTCTGAAAAACATCGCGAGGTGGTGCGTATTCTATGGGTGTGTGTTACATTACATTCACTAGTAGGAGTGAGAAAAACATCTCGGGGTGGTGTGAATTGCAGTGTCTGAATTAGGATAAGCAGTGAATGGCAATGTAAGATGGAGAAAAGCAACGCGGGGTGGTCAGCATGGGGAGGTCAGGGAACATGCAGTGGCAATGTAGGATAGGTTTCTGAAAAACATCGTGGGATGGTGGGCATTGTATGGGTGTGTGTTACATTACATTCACTAGTAGGAGTGAGAAAAAAATCACGGGGCGGTGCGCATTGTAAGGGTGTGTGTTACATTACATTCACTAGTAGGAGTGAGAAAAACATCACGGGGTGGTGAGAATCTGAGGGTCTGAATTAGGATAGGCAGTGAGTGGCAATGCAGGATGGAGAAAAGCACCGCGGGGAGGTCAGCATGGGGAGGTCAGGGAACATGCAGTGGCAATGTAGGATAGGTTTCTGAAAAACATCGCAGGGTGGTGCGCATTTTATGGATGTGTGTTACATTACATTCACTAGTAGGATTGAGAAAAACATCATGAAGTGGTGTGCATTGTACGGGGGTTTGTTACATTACATTGACTAGTAGGAGTGAGAAAAACATCACTGGGTGGTGCGCATTGTATGGGTTTGTGTTACATTACATTCACTATTAGGAGTGAGAAAAACATCACGGGCTGGTCCGCATTGTATGAATGTGTGTTACATTACATTCTCTAGTAGGAGTGAGAAAAACAGCACGGGGTGGAGCGCATTGTATGGGTGTGTGTTACATTACATTCACTAGTAGGAGTGAGAAAAACATCACGGGGTGGTGCGCATTGTATGGGTGTGTGTTACATTTCATTCACTAGTAGGAGTAAGAAAAACATCACGGGGTGGTGCGCATTGTATGGGTGTGTGTTACATTTCATTCACTAGTAGGAGTGTGAAAAACATCACGGGGTGGTGTGAATCGGAGGGTCTGAATTAGGATAGGCAGTGAGTGGCAATGTAGGATGGAGAAAAGTACCGCGGGGTTTTCAGCATGGGGAGGTCAGGGAACATGCAGTGGCAATGTAGGATAGGTTTCTGAAAAAAATCGCGGCGTGGTGCGCATTGTATGGGTATGTGTTACATTACATTCACTAGTAGGAGTGAGAAAAACATCACGGGGTGGTGTGAATCGGCGGGTTTGAATTAGTATAGGCAGTGAGTGGCAATGTAGGATGGAGAAAAGCACCGCGGGGTGGTCAGCATGGGGAGGTCAGGGAACATGCAGTGGCAATGTAGGATAGGTTTCTGAAAAACATCCCGGAGTGGTGCGAGTTGTATGGGTGTGTGTTACATTACATTCATTAGTAGGAGTGAGAAAAACATCACGGGGTGGTGCGCATTGTATGGGTGTGTGTTACATTACATTCACTAGTAGGAGTGAGAAAAACGTCACGGGGTGGTGTGAATCGGAGGGTCTGAATTAGGATAGGCAGTGAGTGGCAATGTAGGATGGAGAAAAGCACCGCGGGCTGGTAAGCATGGGGAGGTCAGGAAACATGCAGTGGCAATGTAGGATAGTTTTCTGAAAAACATCACCGGGTGGTGCGCATTGTATGGGTGTGTTTTACATTACATTCACTAGTAGGAGTGAGAAAAACATCACGGGATGGTGTGAATTGGAGTGTCTGAATTAGGATAGGTAGTGAGTGGCAATGCAGGATGGAGAAAAGCACCGCGGGGTGGTCAGCATGGGGAGGTCAGGGAACAAGCAGTGGCAATGTAGGATAGGTTTCTGAAAAACATCGCGGGGTGGTGCGCATTGTATGGGTGTGTGTTACATTACATTCACTAGTAGGAGTGAGAAAAACATAACGGGGTGGTGCGCATTGTATGGGTGTGTGTTACATTACATTCACTAGTAGGAGTGAGAAAAACATCACGGGGTGGTGTGAATCGGAGGGTCTGAATTAGGATAGGCAGTGAGTGGCAATGTAGGATGGAGAAAAGCACCGCGGGGTGGTCAGCATGGGGAGGTCAGGGAACATGCAGTGGCAATGTAGGATAGGATTCTGAAAAACATCACGGGGTGGTGCGCATTGTATGGGTGTGTGTTACGTTACATTCACTAGTAGCAGTGAGAAAAAAATCACGGGGTGGTGTGAAGCGGAGGGTATGAATTAGGATCGGCAGTGAGTTGCAATGTAGGATGGAGAAAAGCATCGCGGGGTGGTCAGCATGGGGAGGTCAGGGAACATGCAGTGGCAATATTGCATAGGATTCTGAAAAACATCGCAAGGTGGTGCGCATTGTATGGGTGTGTGTTACATTATATTCACTAGTAGGAGTGAGAAAAACATCACGGGGTGGTGTGAATCGGAGGGTCTGAATTAGGATAGGCAGTGAGTGGCAATGTAGGATGGAGAAAAGCACCGCGGTTAGGTCAGCATGGGGAGGTCAAGGAACATGCAGTGGCAATGTAGGATAGGTTTCTGAAAAACATTGCGGGGTGGTGCGCATTGTATGGGTGTGTGTTACATTACATTCACTAGTAGGAGTGAGAAAAACATCACGGGGTGGTGCGCATTGTATGGGTGTGTGTTACATTACATTCACTAGTAGGAGTGAGAAAAACATCAGGGGGTGGTGCGCATTGTATGGGTGTGTGTTACATTACATTCACTAGTAGGAGTGAGAAAAACATCACGGGGTGGTGTGAATCGGAGGGTCTGAATTAGGATAGGCAGTGAGTGGCAATATAGGATGGAGAAAAGCAGCGTGGGGTGGTCAGCATGGGGAGGTCAGGGAACATGCAGTCGCAATGTAGGTAGGTTTCTGAAAAACATCGCGGGGTGGTGTGCATTGTATGGGTGTGTGTTACATTACATTCATTAGTAGGAGTGAGAAAAACATCACGGGGTGTGCGCATTGTATTGGTGTGTGTTACATTACATTCACTAGTAGGAGTGAGAAAAACATCGCGGGGTGGTGTGAATCGGAGGGTCGGAATTAGGATAGGCAGTGAGTGGCAATGTAGAATGGAGAAAAGCACCGCTGGGTGGTCAGCATGGGGAGGTTAGGGAACATGCAGTGGCAATGTAGGATAGGTTTCTCAAAAACATCGCGGGGTGGTGCGCATTGTATGGGTGTGTGTTACATTACATTCACTAGAAGGAGTGAGATAAACACCACGGGGTGGTGCGCATTGTATGGGTGTGTGTTACATTACATTCACTAGTAGGAGTGAGAAAAACATCACGGGGTGGTGTGAATCGGAGGGTATGAATTAGAATAAGCAGTGAGGGGCAATTTAGGATGGAGAAAACCACCGCGGTGTGGTCAGCATGGGGAGGTCAGGGAACATGCACTGGCAATGTAGGATAGGTTTCTGAAAAACATCGCGGGGTGGTGCGCATTGTATGGATGTGTGTTACATTACATTCACTACTAGGAGTGAGAAAAACATCGCGGGGTGGTGCGCATTGTATGGGTGTGTGTTACATTACATTCACTAGTAGGAGTGAGAAAAACATCACGGGGTGGATTCGCATTGTATGGGTTTGTGTTACATTACATTCACTAGTAGGAGTGAAAAAAACATCACGGGGTGGTGCGCATTGTCTGGGTGTGTGTTACATTACATTCACTAGTAGGAGTGAGAAAAACATCACGGGGTGGTGTGAATCGGAGGGTCTGAATTAGGATAGGCACTGAGTGGCAATGTAGGATGGAGAAAAGCACCGCGGGGTGGACAGCATGGGGAGGTCAGGGAACATGCAGTGGCAATGTAGGACAGGTTTCTGAAAAACATCGCGGGGTGGTGCGCATTGTATGGGTGTGTGTTACATTACATTCACTAGTAGGATGGAGAAATACATCACGGAGTGGTGAGCATTGTATGGGTGTGTGTTACATTACATTCACTAGTAGAAGTGAGAAAAACATCACAGCGTGATGCGCATTGTATGGGTTTGTGTTACATTACATTCACTATTAGGAGTGAGAAAAACATCACGGCCTGGTCCGCAATATATGCGTGTGTGTTACATTACATTCACTAGTAGGAGTGAAAAAAACATCACGGGGTGGTGCGCATTGTCTGGGTGTGTGTTACATTACATTCACTAGTAGGAGTGAGAAAAACATCACGGTGTGGTGTGAATCGGAGGGTCTGAATTAGGATAGGCAGTGAGTGGCAATGTAGGATGGAGAAAAGCACCGCGGGGTGGTCAGCATGGGGAGGTCAGGGAACATGCAGTGGCAATGTAGGATAGGTTTCTGAAAAACATCCCAGAGTGGTGCGAGTTGTATGGGTGTGTGTTACATTACATTCATTAGTAGGAGTGAGAAAAACATCACGGGGTGGTGCGCATTGTATGGGTGTGTGTTACATTACATTCACTAGTAGGAGTGAGAAAAACATAACGGGGTGGTGCGCATTGTATGGGTGTGTGTTACATTACATTCACTAGTAGGAGTGAGAAAAACATCACGGGGTGGTGTGAATCGGAGGGTCTGAATTAGGATAGGCAGTGAGTGGCAATGTAGGATGGAGAAAAGCACCGCGGGGTGGTCAGCATGGGGAGGTCAGGGAACATGCAGTGGCAATGTAGGATAGGATTCTGAAAAACATCCCGGGGTGGTGCGCATTGTATGGGTGTGTGTTACGTTACATTCACTAGTAGCAGTGAGAAAAAAATCACGGGGTGGTGTGAAGCGGAGGGTATGAATTAGGATCGGCAGTGAGTTGCAATGTAGGATGGAGAAAAGCACCGCAGGGTGGTCAGCATGGGGAGGTCAGGGAACATGCAGTGGCAATATTGCATAGGATTCTGAAAAACATCGCAAGGTGGTGCGCATTGTATGGGTGTGTGTTACATTATATTCACTAGTAGGAGTGAGAAAAACATCACGGGGTGGTGTGAATCGGAGGGTCTGAATTAGGATAGGCAGTGAGTGGCAATGTAGGATGGAGAAAAGCACCGCGGTTAGGTCAGCATGGGGAGGTCAAGGAACATGCAGTGGCAATGTAGGATAGGTTTCTGAAAAACATCGCGGGGTGGTGCGCATTGTATGGGTGTGTGTTACATTACATTCACTAGTAGGAGTGAGAAAAACATCACGGGGTGGTGCGCATTGTATGGGTGTGTGTTACATTACATTCACTAGTAGGAGTGAGAAAAACATCACAGGGTGGTGAGCATTGTATGGGTGTGTGTTACATTCCATTCACTAGTAGGAGTGAGAAAAACATCACGGGGTGGTGCGCATTTTATGGGTGTGTTTTACATTACATTCCCTAGTAGGAGTGAGAAAAATATCACGGGGTGGTGCGCATTGTATGGGTGTGTGTTACATTACATTCACTAGAAGGAGTGAGAAAAACATCACGGGGTGGTGCGCATTGTATGCGTTTGTGTTACTTACATTCACTAGTAGGAGTGAGAAAAACATCACGGGGTGGTGTGAATCGGAGATTCTGAATTAGGATAGGCAATGAGTGGAAATGTAGGATGGAGAAAAGCACCGCGGTGTGGTCAGCATGGGGATGTCAGGTAACATGCAGTGGCAATGTAGGATAGGTTTCTTAAAAACATCGTGGGGTGGTGCGCGTTGTATGGGTGTGTTTTACATTACATTCACTAGTACGAGTGAGAAAAACATCACGGGGTGGTGCGCATTGTATGGGTGTGTGTTACATTACATTAACTAGTAGGAGTTAGAAAAACATCACGGGGTGGTGCGCATTGTATGGGTGTGTGTTACATTTCATTCACTAGTAGGAGTGAGAAAAACATCACGGGGTCGTGTGAATCGGAGGGTCTGAATTAGGATAGGCAGTGAGTGGCAATGTAGGATGGAGAAAAGCACCGCGGGGTGGTCAGCATGGGGAGGTCAGGGAACATGCAGTGGCAATGTAGGATAGGTTTCTGAAAAACATCGCGGGGTGGTGCGCATTGTATGGGTGTGTGTTACATTACATTCACTAGTAGCAGTGAGAAAAAAATCACGGGGTGGTGTGAATCGGAGGGTATGAATTAGGATAAGCAGTGAGTTGCAATGTAGGATGGAGAAAAGCACCGCGGGTTGTCAGCATGGGGAGGTCAGGGAACATGCAGTGGCAATATTGCATAGGATTCTGAAAAATATCGCGGGGTGGTGCGCATTGTATGGTTGTGTGTTACGTTATATTCACTAGTAGGAGTGAGAAAAACATCACGGGGTGGTGAGAATCGGAGGGT
This sequence comes from Cavia porcellus, assembly GCF_034190915.1. Taxonomy (NCBI): domain Eukaryota; kingdom Metazoa; phylum Chordata; class Mammalia; order Rodentia; family Caviidae; genus Cavia; species Cavia porcellus. Next base: position 409,103 of record NW_026947555.1, read on the forward strand.
CTGAATTAGGATAGGCAGTGAATGGCAATGTAGGATGGAGAAAAGCACCGCGGGGAGGTCCGCATGGGGAGGTCAGGGAACATGCAGTGGCAATGTAGGATAGGTTTCTGAAAAACATCGCAGGGTGGTGCGCATTTTATGGGTGTGTGTTACATTACATTCACTAGTAGGAGTGAGAAAAACATCACGGGGTGGTGCGCATTGTATGGGTGTGTGTTACATTACATTCATTAGTAGGAGTGAGAAAAACATCAGGGGCTTGTGCGCATTGTATGGGTGTGTGTTACATTACATTCACTATAGGAGTGAGAAAAACATCACGGGGTGGTGTGCATTGTATGGGTGTGTGTTACATTTCATTCACTAGTAGGAGTGAGAAAAACATCACGGGGTGGTGCGCATTGTATGCGTTTGTGTTACTTACATTCACTAGTAGGAGTGAGAAAAACATCACGGGGTGGTGTGAATCGGAGATTCTGAATTAGGATAGGCAATGAGTGGAAATGTAGGATGGAGAAAAGCACCGCGGGGTGGTCAGCATGGGGAGGTCAGGTAACATGCAGTGGCAATGTAGGATAGGTTTCTGAAAAACATCCCGGAGTGGTGCGCGTTGTATGGGTGTGTGTTACATTACATTCATTAGTAGGAGTGAGAAAAACATCACGGTGTGGTGCGCATTGTATGGGTGTGTGTTACATTACATTCACTAGTAGGAGTGAGAAAAACATCACGGGGTGGTGTGAATCGGATGGTCTGAATTAGGATAGGCAGTGAGTGGCAATGTAGGATGGAGAAAAGCACCGCGGGATGGTCAGCATGGGGAGGTCAGGGAACATGTAGTGGCAATTTAGGATAGGATTCTGAAAAACATCGCGGGGTGGTGCGCATTGTATGGGTGTGTGTTACGTTACATTCACTAGTAGCAGTGAGAAAAAAATCACGGGGTGGTGTGAAGCGGAGGGTATGAATTAGGATAGGCAGTGAGTGGCAATGTAGGATGGAGAAAAGCACCGCGGGGTGGTCAGCATGGGGAGGTCAGGGAACATGCAATGGCAATATTGCATAGGATTCTGAAAAACATCGCAAGGTGGTGCGCATTGTATGGGTGTGTGTTACATTATATTCACTAGTAGGAGTGAGAAAAACATCACGGGGTGGTGTGAATCGGAGGGTCTGAATTAGGATAGGCAGTGAGTGGCAATGTAGGATGGAGAAAAGCACCGCGGTTAGGTCAGCATGGGGAGGTCAAGGAACATGCAGTGGCAATGTAGGATAGGTTTCTGAAAAACATCGCGGGGTGGTGCGCATTGTATGGGTGTGTGTTACATTACATTCACTAGTAGGAGTGAGAAAAACATCAGGGGGTGGTGCGCATTGTATGGGTGTGTGTTACATTACATTCACTAGTAGGAGTGAGAAAAACATCACAGGGTGGTGCGCATTGTATGGGTGTGTGTTACAGTCCATTCACTAGTAGGAGTGAGAAAAACATCACGGGGTGGTGCACATTTTATGGGTGTGTTTTACATTACATTCCCTAGTAGGAGTGAGAAAAATATCACGGGGTGGTGCGCATTGTATGGGTGTGTGTTACATTACATTCACTAGTAGGAGTGAGAAAAACATCACGAGGTGGTGCGCATAGTATGCGTGTGTGTTACATTCCATTCACTTGTAAGAGTGAGAAAAACATCACGGGGTGGTGCGCATTGTATGGGTGTGTGTTACATTACATTCACTATTAGGAGTTAGAAAAACATCACGGGTGGTGTGAATTAGAGGGTCTGAATTAGGATAGGCAGTAAGTGGCAATGCAGGATGGAGAAAAGCACCGCGGGGAGGTCAGCATGGGGAGGTCAGGGAACATGCAGTGGCAATGTAGGATAGGTTTCTGAAAAACATCGCAGGGTGGTGCGCATTTTATGGGTGTGTGTTACATTACATTCACTAGTAGGATTGAGAAAAACATCATGAAGTGGTGTGCATTGTACGGGTGTTTGTTACATTACATTGACTAGTAGGAGTGAGAAAAACATCACTGGGTGCTGCGCATTGTATGGGTTTGTGTTACATTACATTCATTATTAGGAGTGAGAAAAACATCACGGGGTGGTGCTCATTGTATGGGTGTGTGTTACATTACATTCACTAGTAGGAGTGAGAAAAACATCACGGGGTGGTGCGCATTGTATGGGTGTGTGTTACATTTCATTCACTAGTAGGAGTAAGAAAAACATCACGGGGTGGTGCGCATTGTATGGGTGTGTTTTACATTACATTCACTAGTAGGAGTGAGAAAAACATCACGGGGTGGTGTGAATCGGAGGGTCTGAATTAGGATAGGCAGTGAGTGGCAATATAGGATGGAGAAAAGCAGCGCGGGGTGGTCAGCATGGGGAGGTCAGGGAACATGCAGTCGCAATGTAGGATAGGTTTCTGAAAAACATCGCGGGGTGGTGCGCATTGTATGGGTGTGTGTTACATTACATTCATTATTAGGAGTGAGAAAAACATCACGGGGTGTGCGCATTGTATTGGTGTGTGTTACATTACATTCACTAGTAGGAGTGAGAAAAACATCACGGGGTGGTGTGAATCGGAGGGTCGGAATTAGGATAGGCAGTGAGTGGCAATGTAGAATGGAGAAAAGCACCGCGGGGTGGTCAGCATGGGGAGGTTAGGGAACATGCAGTGGCAATGTAGGATAGGATTCTGAAAAACATTGCGGGGTGGTGCGCATTGTATGGGTGTGTGTTACATTACATTCACTAGAAGGAGTGAGATAAACACCACGGGGTGGTGCGCATTGTATGGGTGTGTGTTACATTACATTCACTAGTAGGAGTGAGAAAAACATCACGGGGTGGTGTGAATCGGAGGGTATGAATTAGAATAAGCAGTGAGTGGCAATTTAGGATGGAGAAAACCACCGCGGTGTGGTCAGCATGGGGAAGTCAGGGAACATGCACTGGCAATGTAGGATAGGTTTCTGAAAAACATCGCGGGGTGGTGCGCATTGTATGGATGTGTGTTACGTTACATTCACTAGTAGGAGTGAGAAAAACATCGCGGGGTGGTGCGCATTGTATGGGTGTGTGTTACATTACATTCACTAGTAGGAGTGAGAAAAACATCACGGGGTGGATTCGCATTGTATGGGTTTGTGTTACATTACATTCACTAGTAGGAGTGAAAAAAACATCACGGGGTGGTGCGCATTGTATGGGTGTGTGTTACATTACATTCACTAGTAGGAGTGAGAAAAACATCACGGGGTGGTGTGAATCGGAGGGTCTGAATTAGGATAGGCAGTGAGTGGCAATGTAGGATGGAGAAAAGCACCGCGGGGTGGTAAGCATGGGGAGGTCAGGAAACATGCAGTGGCAATGTAGGATAGTTTTCTGAAAAACATCACCGGGTGGTGCGCATTGTATGGGTGTGTTTTACATTACATTCACTAGTAGGAGTGAGAAAAACATCACTGGGTGGTGTGAATTGGAGTGTCTGAATTAGGATAGGTAGTGAGTGGCAATGCAGGATGGAGAAAAGCACCGCGGGGTGGTCAGCATGGGGAGGTCAGGGAACAAGCAGTGGCAATGTAGGATAGGTTTCTGAAAAACATCGCGGGGTGGTGCGCATTGTATGGGTGTGTGTTACATTACATTCACTAGTAGGAGTGAGAAAAACATAACGGGGTGGTGCGCATTGTATGGGTGTGTGTTACATTACATTCACTAGTAGGAGTGAGAAAAACATCACGGGGTGGTGTGAATCGGAGGGTCTGAATTAGGATAGGCAGTGAGTGGCAATGTAGGATGGAGAAAAGCACCGCGGGGTGGTCAGCATGGGGAGGTCAGGGAACATGCAGTGGCAATGTAGGATAGGATTCTGAAAAACATCCCGGGGTGGTGCGCATTGTATGGGTGTGTGTTACGTTACATTCACTAGTAGCAGTGAGAAAAAAATCACGGGGTGGTGTGAAGCGGAGGGTATGAATTAGGATCGGCAGTGAGTTGCAATGTAGGATGGAGAAAAGCACCGCGGGGTGGTCAGCATGGGGAGGTCAGGGAACATGCAGTGGCAATATTGCATAGGATTCTGAAAAACATCGCAAGGTGGTGCGCATTGTATGGGTGTGTGTTACATTATATTCACTAGTAGGAGTGAGAAAAACATCACGGGGTGGTGTGAATCGGAGGGTCTGAATTAGGATAGGCAGTGAGTGGCAATGTAGGATGGAGAAAAGCACCGCGGTTAGGTCAGCATGGGGAGGTCAAGGAACATGCAGTGGCAATGTAGGATAGGTTTCTGAAAAACATCGCGGGGTGGTGCGCATTGTATGTGTGTGTGTTACATTACATTCACTAGTAGGAGTGAGAAAAACATCACGGGGTGGTGCGCATTGTATGGGTGTGTGTTACATTACATTCACTATAGGAGTGAGAAAAACATCACTGGGTGGTGTGCATTGTATGGGTGTGTGTTACATTTCATTCACTAGTAGGATTGAGAAAAACATCACGGGGTGGTGCGCATTGTATGCGTTTGTGTTACTTACATTCACTAGTAGGAGTGAGAAAAACATCACGGGGTGGTGTGAATCGGAGATTCTGAATTAGGATAGGCAATGAGTGGAAATGTAGGATGGAGAAAAGCACCGCGGTGTGGTCAGCATGGGGATGTCAGGTAACATGCAGTTGCAATGTAGGATAGGTTTCTTAAAAACATCGTGGGGTGGTGCGCGTTGTATGGGTGTGTTTTACATTACATTCACTAGTACGAGTGAGAAAAACATCACGGGGTGGTGCGCATTGTATGGGTGTGTGTTACATTACATTCACTAGTAGGAGTTAGAAAAACATCACGGGGTGGTGCGCATTGTATGGGTGTGTGTTACATTTCATTCACTAGTAGGAGTGAGAAAAACATCACGGGGTGGTGCGCATTGTATGGGTGTGTGTTACATTTCATTCACTAGTAGGAGTGAGAAAAACATCACGGGGTCGTGTGAATCGGAGGGTCTGAATCAGGATAGGCAGTGAGTGGCAATGTAGGATGGAGAAAAGCACCGCGGGGTGGTCAGCATGGGGAGGTCAGGGAACATGCAGTGGCAATGTAGGATAGGTTTCTGAAAAACATCGCGGGGTGGTGCGCATTGTATGGGTGTGTGTTACATTACATTCACTAGTAGCAGTGAGAAAAAAATCACGGGGTGGTGTCAATCGGAGGGTATGAATTAGGATAAGCAGTGAGTTGCAATGTAGGATGGAGAAAAGCACCGCGGGTTGTCAGCATGGGGAGGTCAGGGAACATGCAGTGGCAATATTGCATAGGATTCTGAAAAATATCGCGGGGTGGTGCGCATTGTATGGTTGTGTGTTACGTTATATTCACTAGTAGGAGTGAGAAAAACATCACGGGGTGGTGAGAATCGGAGGTTCTGAATTAGGATAGGCAGTGAATGGCAATGTAGGATGGAGAAAAGCACCGCGGGGAGGTCCGCATGGGGAGGTCAGGGAACATGCAGTGGCAATGTAGGATAGGTTTCTGAAAAACATCGCAGGGTGGTGCGCATTTTATGGGTGTGTGTTACATTACATTCACTAGTAGGAGTGAGAAAAACATCACGGGGTGGTGCGCATTGTATGGGTGTGTGTTACATTACATTCATTAGTAGGAGTGAGAAAAACATCAGGGGCTTGTGCGCATTGTATGGGTGTGTGTTACATTACATTCACTATAGGAGTGAGAAAAACATCACAGGGTGGTGCGCATTGTATGGGTGTGTGTTACATTCCATTCACTAGTAGGAGTGAGAAAAACATCACGGGGTGGTGCGCATTTTATGGGTGTGTTTTACATTACATTCCCTAGTAGGAGTGAGAAAAATATCACGGGGTGGTGCGCATTGTATGGGTGTGTGTTACATTACATTCACTAGTAGGAGTGAGAAAAACATCACGAGGTGGTGCGCATAGTATGCGTGTGTGTTACATTCCATTCACTTGTAAGAGTGAGAAAAACATCACGGGGTGGTGCGCATTGTATGGGTGTGTGTTACATTACATTCACTATTAGGAGTTAGAAAAACATCACGGGTGGTGTGAATCAGAGGGTCTGAATTAGGATAGGCAGTAAGTGGCAATGCAGGATGGAGAAAAGCACCGCGGGGAGGTCAGCATGGGGAGGTCAGGGAACATGCAGTGGCAATGTAGGATAGGTTTCTGAAAAACATCGCAGGGTGGTGCGCATTTTATGGGTGTGTGTTACATTACATTCACTAGTAGGATTGAGAAAAACATCATGAAGTGGTGTGCATTGTACGGGTGTTTGTTACATTACTTTGACTAGTAGGAGTGAGAAAAACATCACTGGGTGCTGCGCATTGTATGGGTTTGTGTTACATTACATTCACTATTAGGAGTGAGAAAAACATCACGGGGTGGTGCGCATTGTATGGGTGTGTGTTACATTACATTCACTAGTAGGAGTGAGAAAAACATCACGGGGTGGTGCGCATTGTATGGGTGTGTGTTACATTTCATTCACTAGTAGGAGTAAGAAAAACATCACGGGGTGGTGCGCATTGTATGGGTGTGTTTTACATTACATTCACTAGTAGGAGTGAGAAAAACATCACGGGGTGGTGTGAATCGGAGGGTCTGAATTAGGATAGGCAGTGAGTGGCAATATAGGATGGAGAAAAGCAGCGCGGGGTGGTCAGCATGGGGAGGTCAGGGAACATGCAGTCGCAATGTAGGATAGGTTTCTGAAAAACATCGCGGGGTGGTGTGCATTGTATGGGTGTGTGTTACATTACATTCATTAGTAGGAGTGAGAAAAACATCACGGGGTGTGCGCATTGTATTGGTGTGTGTTACATTACATTCACTAGTAGGAGTGAGAAAAACATCACGGGGTGGTGTGAATCGGAGGGTCGGAATTAGGATAGGCAGTGAGTGGCAATGTAGAATGGAGAAAAGCACCGCGGGGTGGTCAGCATGGGGAGGTTAGGGAACATGCAGTGGCAATGTAGGATAGGTTTCTGAAAAACATTGCAGGGTGGTGCGCATTGTATGGGTGTGTGTTACATTACATTCACTAGAAGGAGTGAGATAAACACCACGGGGTGGTGCGCATTGTATGGGTGTGTGTTACATTACATTCACTAGTAGGAGTGAGAAAAACATCACGGGGTGGTGTGAATCGGAGGGTATGAATTAGAATAAGCAGTGAGTGGCAATTTAGGATGGAGAAAACCACCGCGGTGTGGTCAGCATGGGGAGGTCAGGGAACATGCACTGGCAATGTAGGATAGGTTTCTGAAAAACATCGCGGGGTGGTGCGCATTGTATGGATGTGTGTTACGTTACATTCACTAGTAGGAGTGAGAAAAACATCGCGGGGTGGTGCGCATTGTATGGGTGTGTGTTACATTACATTCACTAGTAGGAGTGAGAAAAACATCACGGGGTGGATTCGCATTGTATGGGTTTGTGTTACATTACATTCACTAGTAGGAGTGAAAAAAACATCACGGGGTGGTGCGCATTGTATGGGTGTGTGTTACATTACATTCACTAGTAGGAGTGAAAAAAACATCACGGGGTGGTGTGAATCGGAGGGTCTGAATTAGGATAGGCAGTGAGTGGCAATGTAGGATGGAGAAAAGCACCGCGGGGTGGTAAGCATGGGGAGGTCAGGAAACATGCAGTGGCAATGTAGGATAGTTTTCTGAAAAACATCACCGGGTGGTGCGCATTGTATGGGTGTGTTTTACATTACATTCACTAGTAGGAGTGAGAAAAACATCACGGGGTGGTGTGAATTGGAGTGTCTGAATTAGGATAGGTAGTGAGTGGCAATGCAGGATGGAGAAAAGCACCGCGGGGTGGTCAGCATGGGGAGGTCAGGGAACAAGCAGTGGCAATGTAGGATAGGTTTCTGAAAAACATCGCGGGGTGGTGCGCATTGTATGGGTGTGTGTTACATTACATTCACTAGTAGGAGTGAGAAAAACATAACGGGGTGGTGCGCATTGTATGGGTGTGTGTTACATTACATTCACTAGTAGGAGTGAGAAAAACATCACGGGGTGGTGTGAATCGGAGGGTCTGAATAAGGATAGGCAGTGAGTGGCAATGTAGGATGGAGAAAAGCACCGCGGGGTGGTAAGCATGGGGAGGTCAGGAAACATGCAGTGGCAATGTAGGATAGTTTTCTGAAAAACATCACCGGGTGGTGCGCATTGTATGGGTGTGTTTTACATTACATTCACTAGTAGGAGTGAGAAAAACATCACGGGGTGGTGTGAATTGGAGTGTCTGAATTAGGATAGGTAGTGAGTGGCAATGCAGGATGGAGAAAAGCACCGCGGGGTGGTCAGCATGGGGAGGTCAGGGAACAAGCAGTGGCAATGTAGGATAGGTTTCTGAAAAACATCGTGGGGTGGTGCGCATTGTATGGGTGTGTGTTACATTACATTCACTAGTAGGAGTGAGAAAAACATAACGGGGTGGTGCGCATTGTATGGGTGTGTGTTACATTACATTCACTAGTAGGAGTGAGAAAAACATCACGGGGTGGTGTGAATCGGAGGGTCTGAATAAGGATAGGCAGTGAGTGGCAATGTAGGATGGAGAAAAGCACCGCGGGGTGGTCAGCATGGGGAGGTCAGGGAACATGCAGTGGCAATGTAGGATAGGATTCTGAAAAACATCCCGGGGTGGTGCGCATTGTATGGGTGTGTGTTACGTTACATTCACTAGTAGCAGTGAGAAAAAAATCACGGGGTGGTGTGAAGCGGAGGGTATGAATTAGGATCGGCAGTGAGTTGCAATGTAGGATGGAGAAAAGCACCGCGGGGTGGTCAGCATGGGGAGGTCAGGGAACATGCAGTGGCAATATTGCATAGGATTCTGAAAAACATCGCAAGGTGGTGCGCATTGTATGGGTGTGTGTTACATTATATTCACTAGTAGGAGTGAGAAAAACATCACGGGGTGGTGTGAATCGGAGGGTCTGAATTAGGATAGGCAGTGAGTGGCAATGTAGGATGGAGAAAAGCACCGCGGGGTGGTCAGCATGGGGAGGTCAGGGAACATGCAGTGGCAATGTAGGATAGGATTCTGAAAAACATCCCGGGGTGGTGCGCATTGTATGGGTGTGTGTTACATTACATTCACTAGTAGGATTGAGAAAAACATCATGAAGTGGTGTGCATTGTACGGGTGTTTGTTACATTACTTTGACTAGTAGGAGTGAGAAAAACATCACTGGGTGCTGCGCATTGTATGGGTTTGTGTTACATTACATTCACTATTAGGAGTGAGAAAAACATCACGGGGTGGTGCGCATTGTATGGGTGTGTGTTACATTACATTCACTAGTAGGAGTGAGAAAAACATCACGGGGTGGTGCGCATTGTATGGGTGTGTGTTACATTTCATTCACTAGTAGGAGTAAGAAAAACATCACGGGGTGGTGCGCATTGTATGGGTGTGTTTTACATTACATTCACTAGTAGGAGTGAGAAAAACATCACGGGGTGGTGTGAATCGGAGGGTCTGAATTAGGATAGGCAGTGAGTGGCAATATAGGATGGAGAAAAGCAGCGCGGGGTGGTCAGCATGGGGAGGTCAGGGAACATGCAGTCGCAATGTAGGATAGGTTTCTGAAAAACATCGCGGGGTGGTGCGCATTGTATGGGTGTGTGTTACATTACATTCATTAGTAGGAGTGAGAAAAACATCACGGGGTGTGCGCATTGTATTGGTGTGTGTTACATTACATTCACTAGTAGGAGTGAGAAAAACATCACGGGGTGGTGTGAATCGGAGGGTCGGAATTAGGATAGGCAGTGAGTGGCAATGTAGAATGGAGAAAAGCACCGCGGGGTGGTCAGCATGGGGAGGTTAGGGAACATGCAGTGGCAATGTAGGATAGGTTTCTGAAAAACATTGCGGGGTGGTGCGCATTGTATGGGTGTGTGTTACATTACATTCACTAGAAGGAGTGAGATAAACACCACGGGGTGGTGCGCATTGTATGGGTGTGTGTTACATTACATTCACTAGTAGGAGTGAGAAAAACATCACGGGGTGGTGTGAATCGGAGGGTATGAATTAGAATAAGCAGTGAGTGGCAATTTAGGATGGAGAAAACCACCGCGGTGTGGTCAGCATGGGGAGGTCAGGGAACATGCACTGGCAATGTAGGATAGGTTTCTGAAAAACATCGCGGGGTGGTGCGCATTGTATGGATGTGTGTTACGTTACATTCACTAGTAGGAGTGAGAAAAACATCGCGGGGTGGTGCGCATTGTATGGGTGTGTGTTACATTACATTCACTAGTAGGAGTGAGAAAAACATCACGGGGTGGATTCGCATTGTATGGGTTTGTGTTACATTACATTCACTAGTAGGAGTGAAAAAAACATCACGGGGTGGTGCGCATTGTATGGGTGTGTGTTACATTACATTCACTAGTAGGAGTGAAAAAAACATCACGGGGTGGTGTGAATCGGAGGGTCTGAATTAGGATAGGCAGTGAGTGGCAATGTAGGATGGAGAAAAGCACCGCGGGGTGGTAAGCATGGGGAGGTCAGGAAACATGCAGTGGCAATGTAGGATAGTTTTCTGAAAAACATCACCGGGTGGTGCGCATTGTATGGGTGTGTTTTACATTACATTCACTAGTAGGAGTGAGAAAAACATCACGGGGTGGTGTGAATTGGAGTGTCTGAATTAGGATAGGTAGTGAGTGGCAATGCAGGATGGAGAAAAGCACCGCGGGGTGGTCAGCATGGGGAGGTCAGGGAACAAGCAGTGGCAATGTAGGATAGGTTTCTGAAAAACATCGCGGGGTGGTGCGCATTGTATGGGTGTGTGTTACATTACATTCACTAGTAGGAGTGAGAAAAACATAACGGGGTGGTGCGCATTGTATGGGTGTGTGTTACATTACATTCACTAGTAGGAGTGAGAAAAACATCACGGGGTGGTGTGAATCGGAGGGTCTGAATAAGGATAGGCAGTGAGTGGCAATGTAGGATGGAGAAAAGCACCGCGGGGTGGTAAGCATGGGGAGGTCAGGAAACATGCAGTGGCAATGTAGGATAGTTTTCTGAAAAACATCACCGGGTGGTGCGCATTGTATGGGTGTGTTTTACATTACATTCACTAGTAGGAGTGAGAAAAACATCACGGGGTGGTGTGAATTGGAGTGTCTGAATTAGGATAGGTAGTGAGTGGCAATGCAGGATGGAGAAAAGCACCGCGGGGTGGTCAGCATGGGGAGGTCAGGGAACAAGCAGTGGCAATGTAGGATAGGTTTCTGAAAAACATCGTGGGGTGGTGCGCATTGTATGGGTGTGTGTTACATTACATTCACTAGTAGGAGTGAGAAAAACATAACGGGGTGGTGCGCATTAATGGGTGTGTGTTACATTACATTCACTAGTAGGAGTGAGAAAAACATCACGGGGTGGTGTGAATCGGAGGGTCTGAATAAGGATAGGCAGTGAGTGGCAATGTAGGATGGAGAAAAGCACCGCGGGGTGGTCAGCATGGGGAGGTCAGGGAACATGCAGTGGCAATGTAGGATAGGATTCTGAAAAACATCCCGGGGTGGTGCGCATTGTATGGGTGTGTGTTACGTTACATTCACTAGTAGCAGTGAGAAAAAAATCACGGGGTGGTGTGAAGCGGAGGGTATGAATTAGGATCGGCAGTGAGTTGCAATGTAGGATGGAGAAAAGCACCGCGGGGTGGTCAGCATGGGGAGGTCAGGGAACATGCAGTGGCAATATTGCATAGGATTCTGAAAAACATCGCAAGGTGGTGCGCATTGTATGGGTGTGTGTTACATTATATTCACTAGTAGGAGTGAGAAAAACATCACGGGGTGGTGTGAATCGGAGGGTCTGAATTAGGATAGGCAGTGAGTGGCAATGTAGGATGGAGAAAAGCACCGCGGTTAGGTCAGCATGGGGAGGTCAAGGAACATGCAGTGGCAATGTAGGATAGGTTTCTGAAAAACATTGCGGGGTGGTGCGCATTGTATGTGTGTGTGTTACATTACATTCACTAGTAGGAGTGAGAAAAACATCACGGGGTGGTGCGCATTGTATGGGTGTGTGTTACATTACATTCACTATAGGAGTGAGAAAAACATCACGGGGTGGTGTGCATTGTATGGGTTTGTGTTACATTTCATTCACTAGTAGGATTGAGAAAAACATCACGGGGTGGTGCGCATTGTATGCGTTTGTGTTACTTACATTCACTAGTAGGAGTGAGAAAAACATCACGGGATTGGTGTGAATCGGAGATACTGAATTAGGATAGGCAATGAGTGGAAATGTAGGATGGAGAAAAGCACCGCGGTGTGGTCAGCATGGGGATGTCAGGTAACATGCAGTGGCAATGTAGGATAGGTTTCTTAAAAACATCGTGGGGTGGTGCGCGTTGTATGGGTGTGTTTTACATTACATTCACTAGTACGAGTGAGAAAAACATCACGGGGTGGTGCGCATTGTATGGGTGTGTGTTACATTACATTCACTAGTAGGAGTTAGAAAAACATCACGGGGTGGTGCGCATTGTATGGGTGTGTGTTACATTTCATTCACTAGTAGGAGTGAGAAAAACATCACGGGGTGGTGAGCATTGTATGGGTGTGTGTTACATTCCATTCACTAGTAGGAGTGAGAAAAACATCACGGGGTGGTGCGCATTTTATGGGTGTGTTTTACATTACATTCCCTAGTAGGAGTGAGAAAAATATCACGGGGTGGTGCGCATTGTATGGGTGTGTGATACATTACATTCCATAGTAGGAGTGAGAAAAACATCACGGGGTGGTGCGCATTGTATGGGTGTGTGTTACATTACATTCACTAGAAGGAGTGAGAAAAACATCACGGGGTGGTGCGCATAGTATGCGTGTGTGTTACATTACATTCACTTGTAGGAGTGAGAAAAACATCACGGGGTTGTGCGCATTGTATGGGTGTGTGTTACATTACATTCACTATTAGGAGTTAGAAAAACATCACGGGTGGTGTGAATCAGAGGGTCTGAATTAGGATAGGCAGTAAGTGGCAATGTAGGATGGAGAAAAGCACCGCGTGGTGGTCCGCATGGGGAGGTCAGGTATCATGCAGTGGCAATGTAGGATAAGTTTCTGAAAAACATCGCGGGGTGGTGCGTATTGTATGGGTGTGTGTTACATTACATTCACTAGTAGGACTGAGAAAAACATCTCGGGGTGGTGTGAATTGGAGTGTCTGAATTAGGATAGGCAGTGAGTGGCAATGTAAGATGGAGAAAAGCAACGCGGGGTGGTCAGCATGGGGAGGTCAGGGACCATGCAGTGACAATGTAGGATAGGTTTCTGAAAAACATCGTGGGATGGTGGGAATTGTATGGGTGTGTGTTACATTACATTCACTAGTAGGAGTGAGAAAAACATCACGGGGTGGTGCGCATTGTAAGGGTGTGTGTTACATTACATTCACTAGTAGGAGTGAGAAAAACATCACGGGGTGGTGTGAATCGGAGGGTATGAATTAGAATAAGCAGTGAGTGGCAATTTAGGATGGAGAAAACCACCGCGGTGTGGTCAGCATGGGGAGGTCAGGGAACATGCACTGGCAATGTAGGATAGGTTTCTGAAAAACATCGCGCGGTGGTGCGCATTGTATGGATGTGTTTTACATTACATTCACTAGTAGGAGTGAGAAAAACATCGCGGGGTGGTGCGCATTGTATGGGTGTGTGTTACATTACATTCACTAGGAGGAGTGAGAAAAACATCAGGGGGTGGTGCGCATTGTAAGGGTGTGTGTTACATTACATTCACTAGTAGGAGTGAGAAAAACATCACGGGGTGGTGCGCATTGTATAGGTGTGTGTTACATTTCATTCACTAGTAGGAGTGAGAAAAACATCACGGGGTGGTGCGCATTGTATGCGTGTGTGTTACATTACATTCACTAGTAGGAGTGAGAAAAACATCACGGGGTGGTGCGCATTGTATGGGTTTGTGTTACATTACATTCACTAGTAGGAGTGAGAAAAACATCACGGGGTGGTGCGCATTGTATGGGTGTGTGTTACATTACATTCACTAGGAGGAGTGAGAAAAACATCAGGGGGTGGTGCGCATTGTATGGGTGTGTGTTACATTACATTCACTAGTAGGAGTGAGAAAAACATCACGGGGTGGTGCGCATTGTATAGGTGTGTGTTACATTTCATTCACTAGTAGGAGTGAGAAAAACATCACGGGGTGGTGCGCATTGTATGCGTGTGTGTTACATTACATTCACTAGTAGGAGTGAGAAAAACATCACGGGGTGGTGCGCATTGTATGGGTTTGTGTTACATTACATTCACTAGTAGGAGTGAGAAAAACATCACGGGGTGGTGTGAATCGGAGGGTCTGAATTAGGATAGGCAGTGAGTGGCAATGTAGGATGGAGAAAAGCACCGCGCGGTGGACAGCATGGGGAGGTCAGGGAACATGCAGTGGCAATGTAGGACAGGTTTCTGAAAAACATCGCGGGGTGGTGCGCATTTTATGGGTGTGTGTTACATTACATTCACTATAGGAGTGAGAAAAACATCACGGGGTGGTGTGCATTGTATGGGTGTGTGTTACATTTCATTCACTAGTAGGAGTGAGAAAAACATCACGGGGTGGTGCGCATTGTATGCGTTTGTGTTACTTACATTCACTAGTAGGAGTGAGAAAAACATCACGGGGTGGTGTGAATCGGAGATTCTGAATTAGGATCGGCAATGAGTGGAAATGTAGGATGGAGAAAAGCACCGCGGGGTGGTCAGCATGGGGATGTCAGGTAACATGCAGTGGCAATGTAGGATAGGTTTCTTAAAAACATCGTGGGGTGGTGCGCGTTGTATGGGTGTGTTTTACATTACATTCACTAGTACGAGTGAGAAAAACATCACGGGGTGGTGCGCATTGTATGGGTGTGTGTTACATTACATTCACTAGTAGGAGTTAGAAAAACATCACGGGGTGGTGCGCATTGTATGGGTGTGTGTTACATTTCATTCACTAGTAGGAGTGAGAAAAACATCACGGGGTGGTGCGCATTGTATGGGTGTGTGTTACATTTCATTCACTAGTAGGAGTGAGAAAAACATCACGGGGTCGTGTGAATCGGAGGGTCTGAATTAGGATAGGCAGTGAGTGGCAATGTAGGATGGAGAAAAGCACCGCGGGGTGGTCAGCATGGGGAGGTCAGGGAACATGCAGTGGCAATGTAGGATAGGTTTCTGAAAAACATCGCGGGGTGGTGCGCATTGTATGGGTGTGTGTTACATTACATTCACTAGTAGCAGTGAGAAAAAAATCACGGGGTGGTGTCAATCGGAGGGTATGAATTAGGATAAGCAGTGAGTTGCAATGTAGGATGGAGAAAAGCACCGCGGGTTGTCAGCATGGGGAGGTCAGGGAACATGCAGTGGCAATATTGCATAGGATTCTGAAAAATATCGCGGGGTGGTGCGCATTGTATGGTTGTGTGTTACGTTATATTCACTAGTAGGAGTGAGAAAAACATCACGGGGTGGTGAGAATCGGAGGGTCTGAATTAGGATAGGCAGTGAATGGCAATGTAGGATGGAGAAAAGCACCGCGGGGAGGTCCGCATGGGGAGGTCAGGGAACATGCATTGGCAATGTAGGATAGGTTTCTGAAAAACATCGCAGGGTGGTGCGCATTTTATGGGTGTGTGTTACATTACATTCACTAGTAGGAGTGAGAAAAACATCACGTGGTGGTGCGCATTTTATGGGTGTGTGTTACATTACATTCACTAGTAGGAGTGAGAAAAACATCACGTGGTGGTGCGCATTGTATGGGTGTGTGTTACATTACATTCACTATAGGAGTGAGAAAAACATCACGGGGTGGTGTGCATTGTATGGGTGTGTGTTACATTTCATTCACTAGTAGGAGTGAGAAAAACATCACGGGGTGGTGCGCATTGTATGCGTTTGTGTTACTTACATTCACTAGTAGGAGTGAGAAAAACATCACCGGGTGGTGTGAATCGGAGATTCTGAATTAGGATAGGCAATGAGTGGAAATGTAGGATGGAGAAAAGCACCGCGGGGTGGTCAGCATGGGGAGGTCAGGTAACATGCAGTGGCAGTGTAGGATAGGTTTCTGAAAAACATCCCGGAGTGGTGCGCGTTGTATGGGTGTGTGTTACATTACATTCATTAGTAGGAGTGCGAAAAACATCACGGGGTGGTGCGCATTGTATGGGTGTGTGTTACATTACATTCACTAGTAGGAGTGAGAAAAACATCACGGCGTGGTGTGAATCGGAGGGTCTGAATTAGGATAGGCAGTGAGTGGCAATGTAGGATGGAGAAAAGCACCGCGGGGTGGTCAGCATGGGGAGGTCAGGGAACATGTAGTGGCAATTTAGGATAGGATTCTGAAAAACATCGCGGGGTGGTGCGCATTGTATGGGTGTGTGTTACGTTACATTCACTAGTAGCAGTGAGAAAAAAATCACGGGGTGGTGTGAAGCGGAGGGTATGAATTAGGATAGGCAGTGAGTGGCAATGTAGGATGGAGAAAAGCACCGCGGTTAGGTCAGCATGGGGAGGTCAAGGAACATGCAGTGGCAATGTAGGATAGGTTTCTGAAAAACATCGCGGGGTGGTGCGCATTGTATGGGTGTGTGTTACATTACATTCACTAGTAGGAGTGAGAAAAACATCAGGGGGTGGTGCGCATTGTATGGGGGTGTGTTACATTACATTCACTAGTAGGAGTGAGAAAAACATCACAGGGTGGTGCGCATTGTATGGGTGTGTGTTACATTCCATTCACTAGTAGGAGTGAGAAAAACATCACGGGGTGGTGCGCATTATATGGGTGTGTTTTACATTACATTCCCTAGTAGGAGTGAGAAAAATATCACGGGGTGGTGCGCATTGTATGGGTGTGTGTTACATTACATTCACTAGTAGGAGTGAGAAAAACATCACGAGGTGGTGCGCATAGTATGCGTGTGTGTTACATTACATTCACTTGTAAGAGTGAGAAAAACATCACGGGGTGGTGCGCATTGTATGGGTGTGAGTTACATTACATTCGCTATTAGGAGTTAGAAAAACATCACGCGTGGTGTGAATCAGAGGGTCTGAATTAGGATAGGCAGTAAGTGGCAATGTAGGATGGAGAAAAGCACCACGTGGTGGTCCGCATGGGGAGGTCAGGTATCATGCAGTGGCAATGTAGGATAAGTTTCTGAAAAACATCGCGGGGTGGTGCGTATTGTATGGGTGTGTGTTACATTACATTACTAGTAGGAGTGAGAAAAACATCTCGGGGTGGTGTGAATTGGAGTGTCTGAATTAGGATAGGCAGTGAGTGGCAATGTAAGATGGAGAAAAGCAACGCGGGGTGGTCAGCATGGGGAGGTCAGGGAACATGCAGTGGCAATGTAGGATAGGTTTCTGAAAAACATCGTGGGATGGTGGGAATTGTATGGGTGTGTGTTACATTACATTCACTAGTAGGAGTGAGAAAAACATCACGGGGTGGTGTGAATCGGAGGGTATGAATTAGAATAAGCAGTGAGTGGCAATTTAGGATGGAGAAAACCACCGCGGTGTGGTCAGCATGGGGAGGTCAGGGAACATGCAGTGGCAATGTAGGATAGGTTTCTGAAAAACATCGCGGGGTGGTGCGCATTGTATGGATGTGTGTTACATTACATTCACTAGTAGGAGTGAGAAAAACATCGCGGGGTGGTGCGCATTGTATGGTTGTGGATTACATTACATTCACTAGTAGGAGTGCGAAAAACATCGCGGGGTGGTGTGCATTGTATGGGTGTGTGTTACATTACATTCACTAGTAGGAGTGAGAAAAACATCGCGGGGTGGTGCGCATTTTATGGCTGTGTGTTACATTACATTCACTAGGAGGAGTGAGAAAAACATCAGGGGGTGGTGCGCATTGTATGGGTGTGTGTTACATTACATTCACTAGTAGGAGTGAGAAAAACATCACGGGGTGGTGCGCATTGTATGGGTGTGTGTTACATTTCATTCACTACTAGGAGTGAGAAAAACATCACGTGGTGGTGCGCATTGTATGCGTGTGTGTTACATTACATTCACTAGCAGGAGTGAGAAAAACATCACGGGGTGGTGCGCATTGTATGGGTTTGTGTTACATTACATTCACTAGTAGGAGTGAGAAAAACATCACGGGGTGGTGCGCATTGTATGGGTGTGTGTTACATTACATTCACTAGTTGGAGTGAGAAAAACATCACGGGGTGGTGTGAATCGGAGGGTCTGAATTAGGATAGGCAGTGAGTGGCAATGTAGGATGGAGAAAAGCACCGCAGGGGTGGACAGCATGGGGAGGTCAGGGAACATGCAGTGGCAATGTAGGACAGGATTCTGAAAAACATCGCGGGGTGGTGCGCATTGTATGGGTGTGTGTTACATTACATTCACTAGTAGGATGGAGAAAAACATCACGGGGTGGTGCGCATTGTAAGGGTGTGTGTTACATTACATTCACTAGTAGGAGTGAGAAAAACATCACGGGGTGGTGCGCATTGTATGGGTGTGAGTTACATTACATTCACTAGTAGGAGTGAGAAAAACATCATGGGGTGGTGTGAATCGGAGGGTCTGAATTAGGATAGGTGGTGAGTGGCAATGTAGGATAGAGAAAAGCACAGCGGGGTGATCAGCATGGGGAGGTCAGGGAACATGCAGTGGCAATGTAGGATAGGTTTCTGAAAAACATCGCGGGGTGGTGCGCATTGTATGAGTGTGTGTTACATTACATTCACTAGTAGCAGTTAGAAAAAATCACGGGGTGGTGTGAATCGGAGGGTCTGAATTAGGATAGGCAGTGAGTTGCAATGTAGGATGGAGAAAAGCACCGCGGGTTGTCAGCATGGGGAGGTCACGGAACATGCAGTGGCAATATTGCATAGGATTCTGAAAAACATCGCGGGGTGGTGCGCATTGTATGGGTGTGTGCTACATTATTTCACTACTAGGAGTGAGAAAAACATCACGGGGTGGTGAGAATCGGAGTGTCTGAATTAGGAGAGGCAGTGAGTGGCAATGTAGGATGGAGAAAAGCACCACGGGGAGGTCAGCATGGGGAGGTCAGGGAACATGCAGTGGCAATGTAGGATAGGTTTCTGAAAAACATCGCAGGGTGGTGCGCATTTTATGGGTGTGTGTTACATTACATTCACTACTAGGAGTGAGAAAAATATCACGGGGTGGTGCGCATTGTATGGGTGTGTTTTACATTACATTCACTAGTAGGATTGAGAAAAACATCAAGGGCTTGTGCGCATTTTATGGGTGTGTGTTACATTACATTCACTAGTAGGAGTGAGAAAAACATCACGGGGTGGTGCGCATTGTATGGGTGTGTGTTACATTACATTCAATAGTAGGAGTGAGAAAAACATCACGGTGTGGTGCGCATTGTATGCGTGTGTGTTACTTACATTCACTAGTAGGAGTGAAAAAAACATCACGGGGTGGTGCGCATTGTATGGGTGTGTGTTACATAACATTCACTAGTAGGAGTGAGAAAAACATCACGGGGTGGTGCGCATTGTAGGGGTGTGTGTTACATTACATTCACTAGTAGGCGTGAGAAAACATCACGCGGTGGTGTGAATTGGAGGGTCTGAATTAGGATAGGCAGTGAGTGGCAATGTAGGTTGGAGAAAAGCACCGCGTGGTGGTCAGCATGGGGAGGTGAGGGAACATGCAGTGGCAATGTAGGATATGTTTCTGAAAAATATCGCGGGGTGGAGCGCATTGTATGGGTGTGTGTTACATTACATTCTCTAGTAGGAGTGAGAAAAACATCACGTGGTGGAGCGCATTGTATGGGTGTGTGTTACATTACATTCACTAGTAGGAGTGAGAAAAACATCACGGGGTGGTGCGCATTGTATGGGTGTGTGTTACATTACATTACTAGTAGGAGTGAGAAAAACATCTCGGGGTGGTGTGAATTGGAGTGTCTGAATTAGGATAGGCAGTGAGTGGCAATGTAGGATGGAGAAAAGCAACGCGGGGTGGTCAGCATGGGGAGGTCAGGGAACATGCAGTGGCAATGTAGGACAGGTTTCTGAAAAACATCGTGGGATGGTGGGAATTATATGGGTGTGTGTTACATTACATTCACTAGTAGGAGTGAGAAAAACATCACGGGGTGGTGCGCATTGTAAGGGTGTGTGTTACATTACATTCACTAGTAGGAGTGAGAAAAACATCACGGGGTGGTGTGAATCGGAGGGTATGAATTAGAATAAGCAGTGAGTGGCAATTTAGGATGGAGAAAACCACCGCGGTGTGGTCAGCATGGGGAGGTCAGGGAACATGCACTGGCAATGTAGGATATGTTTCTGAAAAACATCGCGGGGTGGTGCGCATTGTATGGATGTGTGTTACATTACATTCACTAGTAGGAGTGAGAAAAACATCGCGGGGTGGTGCGCATTGTATGGCTGTGTGTTACATTACATTCACTAGGAGGAGTGAGAAAAACATCAGGGGGTGGTGCGCATTGTATGGGTGTGTGTTACATTACATTCACTAGTAGGAGTGAGAAAAACATCACGGGGTGGTGCGCATTGTATGGGTGTGTGTTACATTTCATTCACTACTAGGAGTGAGAAAAACATCACGGGGTGGTGCGCATTGTATGGGTGTGTGTTACATTACATTCACTAGTTGGAGTGAGAAAAACATCACGGGGTGGTGTGAATCGGAGGGTCTGAATTAGGATAGGCAGTGAGTGGCAATGTAGGATGGAGAAAAGCACCGCAGGGGTGGACAGCATGGGGAGGTCAGGGAACATGCAGTGGCAATGTAGGACAGGTTTCTGAAAAACATCGCGGGGTGGTGCGCATTGTATGGGTGTGTGTTACATTACATTCACTAGTAGGATGGAGAAAAACATCACGGGGTGGTGCGCATTGTAAGGGTGTGTGTTACATTACATTCACTAGTAGGAGTGAGAAAAACATCACGGGGTGGTGCGCATTGTATGGGTGTGTGTTACATTACATTCACTAGTAGGAGTGAGAAAAACATCATGGGGTGGTGTGAATCGGAGGGTCTGAATTAGGATAGGTGGTGAGTGGCAATGTAGGATAGAGAAAAGCACGGTGGGGTGATCAGCATGGGGAGGTCAGGGAACATGCAGTGGCAATGTAGGATAGGTTTCTGAAAAACATCGCGGGGTGGTGCGCATTGTATGGGTGTGTGTTACATTACATTCACTAGTAGCAGTTAGAAAAAGATCACGGGGTGGTGTGAATCGGAGGGTCTGAATTAGGATAGGCAGTGAGTTGCAATGTAGGATGGAGAAAAGCACCGCGGGTTGTCAGCATGGGGAGGTCACGGAACATGCAGTGGCAATATTGCATAGGATTCTGAAAAACATCGCGGGGTGGTGCGCATTGTATGGGTGTGTGCTACATTACTTCACTACTAGGAGTGAGAAAAACATCACGGGGTGGTGAGAATCGGAGGGTCTGAATTAGGAGAGGCAGTGAGTGGCAATGTAGGATGGAGAAAAGCACCGCGGGGTGGTCAGCATGGGGAGGTCAGGGAACATGCAGTGGCAATGTAGGATAGGTTTCTGAAAAACATCGCAGGGTGGTGCGCATTTTATGGGTGTGTGTTACATTACATTCACTACTAGGAGTGAGAAAAATATCACGGGGTGGTGCACATTGTATGGGTGTGTTTTACATTACATTCACTAGTAGGATTGAGAAAAACATCAAGGGCTTGTGCGCATTTTATGGGTGTGTGTTACATTACATTCACTAGTAGGAGTGAGAAAAACATCACGGGGTGGTGCGCATTGTATGGGTGTGTGTTACATTACATTCAATAGTAGGAGTGAGAAAAACATCACGGGGTGGTGCGCATTGTATGCGTGTGTGTTACTTACATTCACTAGTAGGAGTGAGAAAAACATCACGGGGTGGTGCGCATTGTATGGGTGTGTGTTACATTACATTCACTAGTAGGAGTGAGAAAAACATCACGGGGTGGTGCGCATTGTAGGGGTGTGTGTTACATTACATTCACTAGTAGGAGTGAGAAAACATCACGCGGTGGTGTGAATTGGAAGGTCTGAATTAGGATAGGCAGTGAGTGGCAATGTAGGATGGAGAAAAGCACCGCGTGGTGGTCAGCATGGGGAGGTCAGGGAACATGCAGTGGCAATGTAGGATACGTTTCTGAAAAATATCGCGGGGTGGAGCGCACTGTATGGGTGTGTGTTACATTACATTCTCTAGTAGGAGTGAGAAAAACATCACGTGGTGGAGCGCATTGTATGGGTGTGTGTTACATTACATTCACTAGTAGGAGTGAGAAAAACATCACGGGGTGGTGCGCATTGTATGGGTGTGTGTTACATTACATTCACTAGTAGGAGTGAGAAAAACATCACGGGGTGGTGTGAATCGGAGATTCTGAATTAGGATAGGCAGTGAGTGGAAATGTAGGATGGAGAAAAGCACCGCGGGGTGGTCAGCATGGGGATGTCAGGTAACATGCTGTGGCAATGTAGGATAGGTTTCTGAAAAACATCGCGGGGTGGTGCGCGTTGTATGGGTGTGTTTTACATTACATTCACTAGTAGGAGTGAGAAAATCATTACGGCGTGGTGTGAAGCGGAGGGTCTGAATTAGGATAGGCAGTGAGTGGCAATGTTGGATGGAGAAAAGCACCGCGGGGTGGTCAGCATGGGGAGGTCAGGGAACATGCAGTGGCAATGAAGGATAGGTTTCTGAAAAACATCGCGGGGTGGTGCGCATTGTATGGGTGTGTGTTACATTACATTCACTAGTAGGAGTGAGAAAAACATCACGGGGTGGTGCGCATTGTATGGGTGTGTGTTACATTACATTCACTAGTAGGAGTGAGAAAAACATAACGGGGTGGTGCGCATTGTATGGGTGTGTGTTACATTACATTCACTAGTAGGAGTGAGAAAAACATCACGGGGTGGTGCGCATTGTATGGGTGTGTGTTACATTAAATTCACTAGTAGGAGTGAGAAAAATATCACGGGGTGGTGCGCATTGTATGTGTGTGTGTTACATTACATTCCCTAGTAGGAGTGAGAAAAACATCACGGGGTGGTGCGCATTGTATGCGTGTGTTTTACATTACATTCACTAGTAGGAGTGAGAAAAACATCACGGGGTGGTGCGCATTGTATGGGTGTGTGTTACATTACATTCACTAGTAGGAGTGAGAAACACATCACGGGGTGGTGCGCATTGTATGCGTGTGTGTTACATTACATTCACTAGTAGGAGTGAGAAAAACATCACGGGGTGGTGCGCATTGTATGGGTGTGTGTTACATTACATTCACTAGTAGGAGTGAGAAAAACATCACGGGGTCTTGCGCATTGTATGGGTGTGTGTTACATTACATTCACTAGTAGGAGTGAGAAAAACATCACGGGGTGGTGTGAATCGGAGGGTCTGAATTAGGATAGGCAGTGAGTGGCAATTTAGGATGGAGAAAAGCACCGCGGGGTGGTCAGCATGGGGAGGTCAGAGAACATGCAGTGGCAATGTAGGATAGCTTTCTGAAAAACATCGCGGGGTGGTGCGCATTGTATGGGTGTGTGTTACATTACATTCACTAGTAGGAGTGAGAAAAACATCACGCGGTGTTGTGAATCGGAGGGTCTGAATTAGGATAGGCAGTGAGTGGCAATATAGGATGGAGAAAAGCAGCGCGGGGTGGTCAGCATGGGGAGGTCAGGGATCATGCAGTGGCAATGTAGGATAGGTTTCTGAAAATCATCGCGTGGTGGTGCGCATTGTATGGGTGTGTGTTACATTACATTCACCAGTAGGAGTGAGAAAAACATCACGGGGTGGTGCGCATTGTATGGGTGTGTGTTACATTACATTCACTAGTAGGAGTGAGAAAAACATCATGGGGTGGTGTGAATCGGAGGGACTGAATTAGGATAGGCAGTGAGTGGCAATGTAGAATGGAGAAAAGCACCGCGGGGTGGTCAGCATGGGGAGGTTAGGGAACATGCAGTGGCAATGTAGGATAGGTTTCTGAAAAACATCGCGGGGTGGTGCGCATTGTATGGGTGTGTGTTACATTACATTCACTAGTAGGAGTGAGAAAAACACCACGGGGTGGTGCGCATTGTATGTGTGTGTGTTACATTACATTCACTATTAGGAATGAGAAAAACATCACGGTGTGGTGTGAATCTGAGTGTCTGAATTAGGATAGGCAGTGAGTGGCAATGTAGGATGGAACAAAGCACCGAGTGGTGGTCAGCACGGGGAGGTCAGGGAACATGCAGTGGCAATGTAGGATAGGTTTCGGAAAAACATCGCGGGGTGGTGCTCATTGTATGGGTGTGTGTTACATTACATTCACTAGTAGCAGTGAGAAAAACATCACGGGGTGGTGCGCATTGTATGGGTGTGTGTTACATTACATTCACTAGTAGGAGTGAGAAAAACATCACGGGGTGGTGCGCATTGTATGCGTGTGTGTTACATTACATTCACTTGTAGGAGTGAGAAAAACATCACGGGGTGGTGCACATTGTATGGCTGTGTGTTACATTACATTCACTAGTAGAAGTGAGAAAAACATCACGGGGTTTTGTGAATCGGAGTGTCTGAATTAGGATAGGCAGTGAGTGGCAATGTAGGATGGAGAAAAGCACCGCGGGGTGGTCAGCATGGGGAGGTCAGGGAACATGCAGTGGCAATGTAGGATAGGTTTCGGAAAAACATCACGGGGTGGTGCGCATTGTATGGGTGTGTGTTACATTACATTCACTAGTAGGAGTGAGAAAAACATCACGGGGTGGTGCGCATTGTATGGGTGTGTGTTACATTACATTCACTAGTAGGAGTGAGAAAAACATAACGAGGTGGTGCGCTTTGTATGGGTGTGTGTTACATTACATTCACTAGTAGTAGTGAGAAAAACATCACGGGGTGGTGTGAATCGGAGGGTCTGAATTAGGTTAGGCAGTGAGTGGCAATGTAGGATGGAGAAAAGCACCGAGGGGTGGTCAGCATGGGGAGGTCAGGGAACATGCAGTGGCAATGTAGGATAGGTTTCTCAAAAACATCGCGGTGTGTTGCGCATTGTATGGGTGTGTGAAACATTACATTCACTAGTAGGAGTGAGAAAAACATCACGGGGTGGTGCGCATTGTATGGGTGTGTGTTACATTACATTCACTAGTAGGAGTGAGAAAAACATCACAGGGTGGTGTCAATCGGAGGGTCTGAATTAGGATAGGAAGTGAGTGGCAATGTAGGATGGAGAAAAGCACCGCAGGGTGGTCAGCATGGGGAGGTCAGGGAACATGCAGTGGCAATGTAGGATAGGTTTCTGAAAAAATCGTTGGGTGGTGCCCATTATATGGGTGTGTGTTACATTACATTCACTAGTAGGAGTGAGAAAAACATCGCGGGGTGGTGCGCATAGTATGGGTGTGTGTTACATTACATTCACTAGTAGGAGTGAGAAAAACATCGCGGAGTGGTGCGCATTGTATGGGTGTATGTTACATTACATTCACTAGTAGGAGTGAGAAAAACATCACGGGGTGGTGTGAATCGGAGGGTCTGAATTAGGATAGGCAGTGAGTGGCAATGGAGGATGGAGAAAAGCACCGCGGGGTGGTCAGCATGGGGAGGTCAGGGAACATGCAGTGGCAATGTAGGATAGGTTTCTGAAAAACATCGCAGGGTGGTGCGCATTGTATGGGTGTGTGTTACATTACATTCACTAGTAGGAGTGAGAAAAACATCATGGGGTGGTGCGCATTGTATGGGTCTGTGTTACATTACATTCACTAGTAGGAGTGAGAAAAACATCACGGGGTGGTGCGCATTGTATGGGTGTGTGTTACATTACATTCTCTAGTAGGAGTGAGAAAAACATCACGAGGTGGTGCGCATTGTATGGGTGTGTGTTACTTTACATTCACTAGTAGGAGTGAGAAAAACTTCACGGGGTGTTGTGAATCGGAGGGTCTGAATTAGGATAGGCAGTGAGTGGCAATGTAGGATGGAGAAAAGAACCGCGGGGTGGTCAGCAAGGGGAGGTCAGGGAACATGTAGTGGCAATGTAGGATAGGTTTCTGAAAAACATCGCGGGGTGGTGCGCATTTTATGGGTGTGTGTTACATTACATTCACTAGTAGGAGTGAGAAAAACATCACGGGGTGGTGCGCATTGTATGGGTGTGTGTTACATTACATTCACTAGTAGGAGTGTGAAAAACATCACGGGGTGGTGCGCATTGTATGGGTGTGTGTTACATTACATTCACTAGTAGGAGTGAGAAAAACATCACGGGGTGGTGTGAATCGGAGGGTCTGAATTAGGGTAGGCAGTGAGTGGCAATGTAGGATGGAGAAAAGCACCGCGGGGTGGTCAGCATGGGGAGGTCAGGGAACATGCAGTGGCAATGTAGGATAGGTTTCTGAAAAACATCGCGGGGTTGTGCGCATTGCATGGGTGTGTGTTACATTGCATTCACTAATAGGAGTGATTAAAACATCACGGGGTGGTGTGAATCGGAGGGTCTGAATTAGGACAGGCAGTGAGTGGCAATGTAGGATGGAGAAAAGCACCGCGGGGTGGTCAGCATGGGGCGGTCAGGGAACATGCAGTGGCAATGTAGGATAGGTTTCTGAAAAACATCGCGCGGTGGTGCGCATTGTATGGGTGTGTGTTACATTACATTCATTAGTAGGAGTGAGAAAAACATTACGGGGTGGTGCGCATTGTATGGGTGTGTGTTACATTACATTCACTAGTAGGAGTGAGAAAAACATCACGGGGTGGTGTGAATCGGAGGGTCTGAATTAGGATAGGCAGTGAGTGGCAATGTAGGATGGAGAAAAGCAGTGCGGGGTGGTCAGCCTGGGGAGGTCAGGGAACATGCAGTGGCAATGTAGGATAGGTTTCTGAAAAACATCGCGGGGTGGTGCGCATTGTATGGTTGTGTGTTACATTACATTCACTAGTAGCAGTCAGAAAAACATCACGGGGTGGTGCGCATTGTATGGGTGTGTGTTACATTATATTCACTAGTAGGAGTGAGAAAAACATTGCGGAGTGGTGCGCATTGTATGGGTGTGTGTTACATTACATTCACTAGTAGGAGTGAGAAAAACATCGCGGGGTGGTGCACATTGTATGGGTGTGTGTTACATTACATTCACTCGTAGGAGTGAGAAAAACATCACGGGGTGGTGTGAATCGGAGGGTCTGAATTAGGATAGGCAGTGAGTGGCAATGTAGGATGGAGAAAAGCACCGCGGGGTGGTCAACATGGGGAGGTCAGGGAACATGCAGTGGCAATGTAGGATAGGTTTCTGAAAAACATCGCGGGGTGGTGCGCATTGTATGTGTGTGTGTTACATTACATTCACTAGTAGGAGTGAGAAAAACATCACGGGGTGGTGCACATTGTATGGGTGTGTGTTACATTACATTCACTAGTAGGAGTGAGAAAAACATCGCGGGGTGGTGCGCATTGTATGGGTGTGTGTTACATTACATTCACTAGTAGGAGTGAGAAATACATCACAGGGTGGTTTGAATTGGAGGGTCTGAATTAGGATAGGCAGTGAGTGGCAATGTAGGATGGAGAAAAGCACCGCAGGGTGTTCAGCATGGGGAGGTCAGGGAACATGCAGTGGCAATGTAGGATAGGTTTCTGAAAAACATCGTCGGGTGGTGCGCAATGTATGGGTGTGTGTTACATTATATTCACTAGTAGGAGTGAGAAAAACATCGCGGGGTGGTGCGCATTGTATGGGTGTGTGTTACATTACATTCACTAGTAGGAGTGAGAAAAACATCGCGGGGTGGTGCGCATTGTAGGGGTGTGTGTTACATTACATTCACTCGTAGGAGTGAGAAAAACATCACGGGGTGGTGTGAATCGGAGGGTCTGAATTAGGATAGGCAGTGTGTGGCAATGTAGGATGGAGAAAAGCACCGCGGGGTGGTCAGCATGGGGAGGTCAGGGAACATGCAATGGCAAGATAGGATAGGTTTCTGAAAAACATCGCGGGGTGGTGCGCATTTTATGGGTGTGTGTATCATTACATTCACTAGTAGGAGTGAGAAAAACATCACGGGGTGGTGCGCAATGTATGGGTGTGTGTTACATTACATTCCCTAGTAGGAGTGAGAAAAACATCACGGGGTGGTGTGAATCGGAGGGTCTGAATTAGGGTAGGCAGTGAGTGGCAATGTAGGATGGAGAAAAGCACCGCGGGGTGGTCAGCATGGGGAGGTCAGGGAACATGCAGTGGCAATGTACGATAGGTTTCTGAAAAATATCGCGGGGTGGTGCGCATTGTATGGGTGTGTGTTACATTACATTCACTAGTAGGTGTGAGAAAAACATCACGGGGTGGTGTGAATCGGAGGGTCTGAATTAGGATAGGCAGTGAGTGGCAATGTAGGATGGAGAAAAGCACCGCGGGGTGGTCAGCATGGGGAGGTCAGGGAACATGCAGTGGCAATGTAGGATAGGTTTCTGAAAAACATCGCGGGGTTGTGCGCATTGTATGGGTGTGTGTTACATTACATTCACTAGTAGGAGTGAGAAAAACATCACGGGGTGGTGCGCATTGTATGGGTGTGTGTGACATTACTTTCACTAGTAGGAGTGAGAAAAACATCACGGGGTGGTGCGCATTGTATGGGTGTGTATTACATTACATTCACTAGTCGGAGTGAGAAAAATATCACGGGGAGGTGCGCATTGTATGGGTGTGTGTTACATTACATTCACTAGAAGGAGTGAAAAAAACATCACTGGGTGGTGTGAATTGGAGGGTCTTAATTAGGTTAGGCAGTGAGTGGCAATGTAGGATGGACAAAAGCACCGCGGGGTGGTCAGCATGGGGAGGTCAGGGAACATGCAGTGGCAATGTAGGATAGGTTTCTGAAAAACATCGCGGGGTGGTGCGCATTGTATGTGTGTGTGTTACATTACATTCACTAGTAGGAGTGAGAAAAACATCACGGGGTGGTGCGCATTGTATGGGTGGGTGTTACATTACATTCACTAGTAGGAGTGAGAAAATCATCACGGGGTGGTGTGAAGCGGCGGGTCTGAATTAGGATAGGCAGTGAGTGGCAATGTTGGATGGAGAAAAGCACCGCGGGATGGTCAGCCTGGGGAGGTCAGTGAACATGCAGTGGCAATGTAGGATAGGTTTCTGAAAAACATCGCGTGGTGGTGCGCATTGTATGGGTGTGTGTTACATTACATTCACTAGTAGCAGTCAGAAAAACATCACGGGCTGGACCGCATTGTATGAATGTGTGTTACATTACATTCTCTAGTAGGAGTGAGAAAAACATAACGGGGTGGTGCGCATTGTATGGGTGTGTGTTACATTACATTCACTAGTAGGAGTGAGAAAAACATCACGGGGTGGTGCGCATTGTATGGGTATGTGTTACATTACATTCACTAGTAGGAGTGAGAAAAACATCACGGGGTGGTGTGAATCGGAGGGTCTGAATTAGGATAGGCAGTGAGTGGCAATGTAGGATGGAGAAAAGCACCGCGGGATGGTCAGCCTGGGGAGGTCAGTGAACATGCAGTGGCAATGTAGGATAGGTTTCTGAAAAACATCGCGTGGTGGTGCGCATTGTATGGGTGTGTGTTACATTACATTCACTAGTAGCAGTCAGAAAAACATCACGGGCTGGACCGCATTGTATGAATGTGTGTTACATTACATTCTCTAGTAGGAGTGAGAAAAACATAACGGGGTGGTGCGCATTGTATGGGTGTGTGTTACATTACATTCACTAGTAGGAGTGAGAAAAACATCACGGGGTGGTGCGCATTGTATGGGTATGTGTTACATTACATTCACTAGTAGGAGTGAGAAAAACATCACGGGGTGGTGTGAATCGGAGGGTCTGAATTAGGATCGGCAGTGAGTGGCAATGTAGGATGG
This sequence comes from Cavia porcellus, assembly GCF_034190915.1. Taxonomy (NCBI): domain Eukaryota; kingdom Metazoa; phylum Chordata; class Mammalia; order Rodentia; family Caviidae; genus Cavia; species Cavia porcellus. The sequence goes on from NW_026947555.1 coordinate 439,185, forward strand.
AGAAAAGTACCGCGGGGTGGTCAGCATGGGGAGGTCAGGGAACATGGAGTGGCAATGTAGGATAGGTTTCTGAAAAAAATCGCGGGGTGGTGCGCATTGTATGGGTATGTGTTACATTATATTCACTAGTAGGAGTGAGAAAAACATCACAGTGTGGTGTGAATCGGAGATTCTGAATTAGGATATGCAGTGAGTGGAAATGTAGGATGGAGAAAAGCACCGTGGGGTGGTCAGCATGGGGATGTCAGGTAACATGCAGTAGCAATGTAGGATAGGTTTCTGAAAAACATCGCGGGGTGGTGCGCGTTGTATGGGTGTGTTTTACATTACATTCACTAGTAGGAGTGAGAAAAACATCACGGGGTGGTGCGCATTGTATGGGTGTGTGTTACATTACATTCACTAGTAGGAGTGAGAAAATCATCACGGGGTGGTGTGAAGCGGCGGGTCTGAATTAGGATAGGCAGTGAGTGGCAATGTTGGATGGAGAAAAGCACCGCGGGGAGGTCAGCATGGGGAGGTCAGGGAACATGCAGTGGCAATGTAGGATACTTTTCTGAAAAACATCACTGGGTGGTGCGCATTGTATGGGTGTGTTTTACATTACATTCACTAGTAGAAGTGAGAAAAACATCACGGGGTGGTGTGAATCGGAGGGTCTGAATTAGGATAGGCAGTGAGTGGGAATGTAGGATGGAGAAAAGCACCGCGGGGTGGTCGGCATGGGGAGGTCAGGGAACATGACGTGGCAATGAAGGATAGGTTTCTGAAAAACATCGCGGGGTGGTGCGCATTGTATGGGTGTGTGTTACATTACATTCACTAGTAGGAGTGAGAAAAACATCACGGGGTGGTGCGCATTGTATGGGTGTGTGTTACATTACATTCACTAGTAGGAGTGAGAAAAACATAACGGGGTGGTGCGCATTGTATGGGTGTGTGTTACATTACATTCACTAGTAGGAGTGAGAAAAACATCACGGGGTGGTGCGCATTGTATGGGTGTGTGTTACATTACATTCACTAGTAGGAGTGAGAAAAACATCACGGGGTGGTGTGAATCGGAGGGTCTGAATTAGGATAGGCTGTGAGTGGCAATGTAGGATGGAGAAAAGCACCGCGGGGTGGTCAGCATGGGGAGGTCAGAGAACATGCAGTGGCAATGTAGGATAGCTTTCTGAAAAACATCGCGGTGTGGTGCGCATTGTATGGGTGTGTGTTACATTACATTCACTAGTAGGAGTGAGAAAAACATCACGGGGTGGTGTGAATCGGAGGGTCTGAATTAGGATAGGCAGTGAGTGGCAAAGTAGGATGGAACAAAGCACCGAGTGGTGGTCACCATGGGGAGGTCAGGGAACATGCAGTGGCAATGTAGGATAGGTTTCTGAAAAACATCGCGGGGTGGTGCTCATTGCATGGGTGTGTGTTACATTACATTCACTAGTAGCAGTGAGAAAAACATCACGGGGTGGTGCGCATTGTATGGGTGTGTGTTACATTACATTCACTAGTAGGAGTGAGAAAAACATCACGGGGTGGTGCGCATTGTATGGGTGTGTGTTACATTACATTCACTAGTAGGAGTGAGAAAAACATCACGAGGTGGTGCGCATTGTATGGGTGTGTGTTACATTACATTCACTAGTAGTAGTGAGAAAAACATCACAGGGTGGTGTGAATCGGAGGGTCTGAATTAGGATAGGCAGTGAGTGGCAATGTAGGATGGAGAAAAGCACCGAGTGGTGGTCAGCATGGGGAGGTCAGGGAACATGCAGTGGCAATGTAGGATAGGTTTCTCAAAAACATCGCGGTGTGTTGCGCATTGTATGGGTGTGTGAAACATTACATTCACTAGTAGGAGTGAGAAAAACATCACGGGTTGGGGCGCATTGTATGGGTGTGTGTTACATTACATTCACTAGTAGGAGTGAGAAAAATATCACAGGGTGGTGTCAATCGGAGGGTCTGAATTAGGATAGGAAGTGAGTGGCAATGTAGGATGGAGAAAAGCACCGCAGGGTGGTCAGCATGGGGAGGTCAGGGAACATGCAGTGGCAATGTAGGATAGGTTTCTGAAAAAATCGTTGGGTGGTGCAAATTGTATGGGTGTGTGTTACATTACATTCACGAGTAGGAGTGAGAAAAACATCGCGGGGTGGTGCGCATAGTATGGGTGTGTGTTACATTACTTTCACTATTAGGAGTGAGAAAAACATCGCGGAGTGGTGCGCATTGTATGGGTGTATGTTACGTTACATTCACTAGTAGGAGTGAGAAAAACATCGCCGGGTGGTGTGCATTGTATGGGTGTGTGTTACATTACATTCACTAGTAGGAGTGAGAAAAACATCACGGGGTGGTGCACATTGTATGGGTGTGTGTGACATTACATTCACTAGTAGGAGTGAGAAAAACATCACGGTGTGGTGCGCATTGTATGGGTGTGTGTTACATTATATTCACTAGTCGGAGTGAGAAAAACATCACGGGGAGGTGCGCATTGTATGGGTGTGTGTTACATTACATTCACTAGTAGGAGTGAAAAAATACATCACGGGGAGGTGTGAATCGGAGGGTCTTAATTAGGATAGGCAGTGTGTGGCAATGTAGGATGGAGCAAAGCACCGCGGGGTGCTCAGCATGGGGAGGTCAGGGAACATGCAGTGGCAATGTAGGATAGGTTTCTGAAAAATATCGCGGGGTGGTGCGCATTGTATGTGTGTGTGTTACATTACATTCACTACTAGGAGTGAGAAAAACATCACGGGGTGGTGCGCATTGTATGGCTGTGTGTTACATTACATTCACTAGTAGGACTGAGAAAAACATCACGGGGTGGTGCGCATTGTATGGGTGTGTGTTACCTTACATTCACTAGTAGGAGTGAGAAAAACATCACGGGGTGGTGTGAATCGGAGGGTCTGAATTAGGATAGGCATTGAGTGGCAATGTAAGATGGAGAAAAGCACCGCGGGGTGGTCAGCATTGGGAGGTCAGGGAACATGCAGTGGCAATGTAGGATAGGTTTCTGAAAAACATCGCGGGGTGGTGCGCATTTTATGGGTGTGTGTTACATTACATTCACTAGGAGGAGTGAGAAAAACATCACGGGGTGGTGTGAATCGGAGGGTCTGAATTAGGATAGGCAGTGAGTGGCAATGTAGGATGGAGAAAAGCAGCGCGGGGTGGTCAGCCTGGGGAGGTCAGGGAACATGCAGTGGCAATGTAGGATAGGTTTCTGAAAAACATCGCGGGGTGGTGCGCATTGTATGGTTGTGTGTTACATTACATTCACTAGTAGCAGTCAGAAAAACATCACGGGGTGGTGCGCATTGTATGGGTGTGTATTACATTACATTCACTAGTAGGAATGAGAAAAACATCACGGGGTGGTGTGAATCGGAGGGTCTGAATTAGGATAGGCATTGAGTGGCAATGTAGGATGGAGAAAAGCACCGCGGTGTGGTCAGCATGGGGAGGTCAGGGAACATGCAGTGGCAATGTAGGATAGGTTTCTGAAAAACATCGCGGGGTGATGCGCATTTTATGGGTGTGTGTTACATTACATTCACTAGTAGGAGTGAGAAAAACATCACAGGGTGGTTTGAATCGGAGGGTCTGAATTAGGATAGGCAGTGAGTGGCAATGTAGGAGGGAGAAAAGCACCGCAGGGTGTTCAGCATGGGGAGGTCAGGGAACATGCAGTGGCAACGTAGGATAGGTTTCTGAAAAACATCGTCGGGTGGTGCGCATTGTATGGGTGTGTGTTACATTATATTCACTAGTAGGAGTGAGAAAAACATCGCAGGGTGGTGCGCATTGTATGGGTGTGTGTTACATTACATTCACTAGTAGGAGTGAGAAATACATCGCGGGGTGGTACGCATTGTATGGGTGTGTGTTACATTACATTCACTAGTAGGAGTGAGAAAAACATCACGGGGTGGTGTGTATCGGAGGGTCTGAATTAGGATAGGCAGTGAGTGGCAATGTAGGATGGAGAAAAGCACCGCGGGGTGGTCAGCATGGGGAGGTCAGGGAACATGCAGTGGCAATGTAGGATTGGTTTATGAAAAACATCACGGGGTGGTGCGCATTATATGGGTGTGTGTTACATTACATTCACTAGTAGGAGTGAGAAAAACATCACGGGGTGGTGCGCATTGTATGGGTGTGTGTTACATTACATTCTCTAGTAGGAGTGAGAAAAACATCACGGGAGGGTGCGAATTGTATGGGTGTGTGTTACTTTACATTCACTAGTAGGAGTGACAAAAACATCACGGGGTGGTGTGAATCGGAGGGTCTGAATTAGGATAGGCAGTGAGTGGCAATGTAGGATGGAGAAAAGCACCGCGTGGTGGTCAGCATGGGGAGGTCAGGGAACATGCAGTGGCAAGGTAGGATAGGTTTCTGAAAAACATCGTGGGGTGGTGCGCATTTTATGGGTGTGTGTAACATTACATTCACTAGTAGGAGTGAGAAAAATATCACGGGGTGCTGCACATTGTATGGGTGTGTGTTACATTACATTCCCTAGTAGGAGTGAGAAAAACGTCACGTGGTGGTTTGAATCGGAGGGTCTGAATTAGGGTAGGGAGTGAGTGGCAATGTAGGATGGAGAAAAGCACCGTGGGGTGGTCAGCTTTCGGAGGTCAGGGAACATGCAGTGGCAATGTACGATAGGTTTCTGAAAAATATCGCGGGGTGGTGCGCATTGTATGGGTGTGTGTTACAATACATTCACTAGTAGGAGTGAGAAAAACATCACGGGGTGCTGTGAATCGGAGGGTCTGAATTAGGATAGGCAGTGAGTGGCAATGTAGGATGGAGAAAAGCACCGCGGGGTGGTCAGCATGGGGAGGTCAGGGAACATGCAGTGGCAATGTAGGATAGGTTTCTGAAAAACATCGCGGGGTTGTGCGCATTGTATGGGTGTGTGTTACATTACATTCACTAGTAGGAGTGAGAAAAACATCTCGGGGTGGTGCGCATTGTATGGGTGTGTGTGACATTACTTTCACTAGGAGGAGTGAGAAAAACATCACGGGGTGGTGCGCATTGTATGGGTGTGTATTACATTACATTCACTAGTCGGAGTGAGAAAAATATCACGGGGAGGTGCGCATTGTATGGGTGTGTGTTACATTACATTCACTAGAAGGAGTGCAAAAAACATCACGGGGTGGTGTGAATTGGAGGGTCTTAATTAGGATATGCAGTGAGTGGCAATGTAGGATGGAGAAAAGCACCGCGGGGAGGTCAGCATGGGGAGGTCAGGGAACATGCAGTGGCAATGTAGGATAGTTTTCTGTAAAACATCGCGGAGTGGTGCGCATTGTATGGGTGTGTGTTACATTACATTCACTAGTAGGAGTGAGAAAAACATCGCGGGTTGGTGCGCATTGTATGGGTGTATGTTACATTACATTCACTAGTAGGAGTGAGAAAAACATCACGGGGTGGTGTGAATCGGAGGGTCTGAATTAGGATAAGCAGTGAGTGGCAATGGAGGATGGAGAAAAGCACCGCGGGGTGGTCAGCATGGGGAGGTCAGGGAACAGGCAGTGGCAATGTAGGATAGGTTTCTGAAAAACATCGCGGGGTGGTGCGCATTGTATGGGTGTGTGTTACATTACATTCACTAGTAGGATTGAGAAAAACATCACGGGGTGGTGCGCATTGTATGCGTCTGTGTTACATTACATTTACTAGTAGGAGTGAGAAAAACATCACGGTGTGGTGCGCATTGTATGGGTGTGTGTTACATTACATTCATTTGTAGGAGTGAGAAAAACATCACGGGGTGGTGTGAATCGGAGGGTCTGAATTAGGATAGGCAGCGAGTGGCAATGTAGGATGGAGAAAAGCACAACGGGGTGGTCAGCATGGGGAGCTCAGGGAACATGCAGTGGCAATGTAGGATATCTTTCTAAAAAACATCGCGGGGTGGTGCGCATTGTATGGTTGTGTGTTACAATACATTCAGTAGTAGGAGTGAGAAAAACATCACGGGGTGGTGTGAATCGGAGGGTCTGAATTAGGATAGTCAGTGAGTGGCAATGTAGGATGGAGAAATGCCCCGCGGGGTGGTCAGCATGGGGAGGTCAGGGAAAATGAAGTGGCCATGTAGGATAGGTTTCTGTAAAACATCACGAGGTGGTGCGCATTTTATGGGTGTGTGTTACATTACATTCACTAGTTTGAGTGAGAAAAAAATCACGGGGTGGTGCGCATTGTATGGGTGTGTGTTACATTACATTCACTAGTAGGAGTGAGAAAAACATCACGGGGTGGTGCACATTGTATGGGTGTGTGTTACATTACATTCACTACTAGGAGTGAGAAAAACATCACGGGGTGGTGGGCATTGTATGTCTGTGTGTTACATTACATTCACTAGTAGGAGTGAGAAAAACATCACGAGGTGGTGCGCGTTGTATGGGTGTGTGTTACATTACATTCACTAGTAGGAGGGAGAAAAACATCACGTGGTGGGGTGAATCGGAGGGTCTGTATTAGGATAGGCAGTGAATGGCAATGTAGGATGGAGAAAAGCACCGCGGGGTGGTCAGCATGGGGAGGTCAGGGAACATGCAGTGGTAATGTAGGATAGGTTTCTGAAAAACAACGCCGGGTGGTGCGCATTCTATGGGTGTGTGTTACATTATATTCACTAGTAGGAATGAGAAAAACATCACGGGGTGGTGTGAATCGGATGGTCTGAATTAGGATAGGCAGTGAGTGGCAATGTAGGATGGAGAAAAGCAATGCGGGGTGGTCAGCATGGGGAGGTCAGGGAACATGCAGTGGCAATGTAGGATAGGTTTCTGAAAAACATCGCAGGATGGTGCTCATTGTATGGGTGTGTGTTACGTTACATTCACTAGTAGGAGTGAGAAAAACTTCACGGGGTGGTGCGCATTGTATGGGTGTGTGTTACATTACATTCATTTGTAGGAGTGAGAAAAACATCACGGGGTGGTGCGCATTGTATGGGTGTGTGTTACATTACATTCTCTAGTAGGAGTGAGAAAAACATCACGGGAGGGTGCGAATTGTATGGGTGTGTGTTACTTTACATTCACTAGTAGGAGTGACAAAAACATCACGGGGTGGTGTGAATCGGAGGGTCTGAATTAGGATAGGCAGTGAGTGGCAATGTAGGATGGAGAAAAGCACCGCGGGGTGGTCAGCATGGGGAGGTCAGGGAACATGCAGTGGCAAGGTAGGATAGGTTTCTGAAAAACATCGTGGGGTGGTGCGCATTTTATGGGTGTGTGTAACATTACATTCACTAGTAGGAGTGAGAAAAATATCACGGGGTGCTGCACATTGTATGGGTGTGTGTTACATTACATTCCCTAGTAGGAGTGAGAAAAACGTCACGTGGTGGTTTGAATCGGAGGGTCTGAATTAGGGTAGGGAGTGAGTGGCAATGTAGGATGGAGAAAAGCACCGTGGGGTGGTCAGCTTTCGGAGGTCAGGGAACATGCAGTGGCAATGTACGATAGGTTTCTGAAAAATATCGCGGGGTGGTGCACATTGTGTGGGTGTGTGTTACAATACATTCACTAGTAGGAGTGAGAAAAACATCACGGGGTGCTGTGAATCGGAGGGTCTGAATTAGGATAGGCAGTGAGTGGCAATGTAGGATGGAGAAAAGCACCGCGGGGTGGTCAGCATGGGGAGGTCAGGGAACATGCAGTGGCAATGTAGGATAGGTTTCTGAAAAACATCGCGGGGTTGTGCGCATTGTATGGGTGTGTGTTACATTACATTCACTAGTAGGAGTGAGAAAAACATCTCGGGGTGGTGCGCATTGTATGGGTGTGTGTGACATTACTTTCACTAGGAGGAGTGAGAAAAACATCACGGGGTGGTGCGCATTGTATGGGTGTGTATTACATTACATTCACTAGTCGGAGTGAGAAAAATATCACGGGGAGGTGCGCATTGTATGGGTGTGTGTTACATTACATTCACTAGAAGGAGTGCAAAAAACATCACGGGGTGGTGTGAATTGGAGGGTCTTAATTAGGATATGCAGTGACTGGCAATGTAGGATGGAGAAAAGCACCGCGGGGAGGTCAGCATGGGGAGGTCAGGGAACATGCAGTGGCAATGTAGGATACTTTTCTGTAAAACATCGCGGAGTGGTGCGCATTGTATGGGTGTGTGTTACATTACATTCACTAGTAGGAGTGAGAAAAACATCGCGGGTTGGTGCGCATTGTATGGGTGTATGTTACATTACATTCACTAGTAGGAGTGAGAAAAACATCACGGGGTGGTGTGAATCGGAGGGTCTGAATTAGGATAAGCAGTGAGTGGCAATGGAGGATGGAGAAAAGCACCGCGGGGTGGTCAGCATGGGGAGGTCAGGGAACAGGCAGTGGCAATGTAGGATAGGTTTCTGAAAAACATCGCGGGGTGGTGCGCATTGTATGGGTGTGTGTTACATTACATTCACTAGTAGGAGTGAGAAAAACATCACGGGGTGGTGCGCATTGTATGCATCTGTGTTACATTACATTTACTAGTAGGAGTGAGAAAAACATCACGGTGTGGTGCGCATTGTATGGGTGTGTGTTACATTACATTCATTTGTAGGAGTGAGAAAAACATCACGGGGTGGTGTGAATCGGAGGGTCTGAATTAGGATAGGCAGCGAGTGGCAATGTAGGATGGAGAAAAGCACAACGGGGTGGTCAGCATGGGGAGCTCAGGGAACATGCAGTGGCAATGTAGGATATGTTTCTAAAAAACATCGCGGGGTGGTGCGCATTGTATGGTTGTGTGTTACAATACATTCAGTAGTAGGAGTGAGAAAAACATCACGGGGTGGTGTGAATCGGAGGGTCTGAATTAGGATAGTCAGTGAGTGGCAATGTAGGATGGAGAAATGCACCGCGGGGTGGTCAGCATGGGGAGGTCAGGGAAAATGAAGTGGCCATGTAGGATAGGTTTCTGTAAAACATCACGGGGTGGTGCGCATATTATGGGTGTGTGTTACATTACATTCACTAGTTTGAGTGAGAAAAACATCACGGGGTGGTGCGCATTGTATGGGTGTGTGTTACATTACATTCAAGTAGGAGTGAGAAAAACATCACGGGGTGGTGCACATTGTATGGGTGTGTGTTACATTACATTCACTAGTAGGAGTGAGAAAAACATCACGGGGTGGTGGGCATTGTATGTCTGTGTGTTACATTACATTCACTAGTAGGAGTGAGAAAAACATCACGAGGTGGTGCGCGTTGTATGGGTGTGTGTTACATTACATTCACTAGTAGGAGGGAGAAAAACATCACGGGGTGGGGTGAATCGGAGGGTCTGTATTAGGATAGGCAGTGAATGGCAATGTAGGATGGAGAAAAGCACCGCGGGGTGGTCAGCATGGGGAGGTCAGGGAACATGCAGTGGTAATGTAGGATAGGTTTCTGAAAAACAACGCCGGGTGGTGCGCATTCTATGGGTGTGTGTTACATTATATTCACTAGTAGGAATGAGAAAAACATCACGGGGTGGTGTGAATCGGAGGGTCTGAATTAGGATAGGCAGTGAGTGGCAATGTAGGATGGAGAAAAGCACTGCGGGCTGGTCAGCATGGGGAGGTCAGGGAACATTCAGTGGCAATGTAGGATAGGTTTCTGAAAAACATCGCAGGATGGTGCTCATTGTATGGGTGTGTGTTACATTACATTCACTAGTAGGAGTGAGAAAAACTTCACGGGGTGGTGCGCATTGTATGGGTGTGTGTTACATTACATTCATTTGTAGGAGTGAGAAAAACATCACGGGGTGGTGTGAATCGGAGGGTCTGAATTAGGATAGGCAGCGAGTGGCAATGTAGGATGGAGAAAAGCACCACGAGGTGGTCAGCATGGGGAGGTCAGGGAACATGCAGTGGCAATGTAGGATAGGTTTCTAAAAAACATCGCGGGGTGGTGCACATTGTATGGGTGTGTGTTACAATACATTCAGTAGTAGGAGTGAGAAAAACATCACGGGGTGGTGTGAATCGGAGGGTCTGAATTAGGATAGGCAGTGAGTGGCAATGTAGGATGGAGAAATGCACCGCGGGGTGGTCAGCATGGGGAGGTCAGGGAACATGCAGTGGCAATGTAGGATAGGTTTCTGAAAAACATCGCGGGGTTGTGCGCATTGTATGGGTGTGTGTTATATTACATTCACTAGTAGGAGTGAGAAAAACATCACAGGGCGGTGTGAATCGGAGGGTCTGATTTAGGATACGCACTGAGTGGCAATGTAGGATGGAGAAAAGCACCGCAGTGTGGTCAGCATGGGGAGGTCACGGAAAATGAAGTGGCAATATAGGATAGGTTTCTGTAAAACATCACGGGGTGGTGCGTATTGTATGGGTGTGTGTTACATTACATTCACTAGTTTGAGTGAGAAAAACATCACGGGGTGGTGCGCATTGTATGGGTGTGTGTTACATTACATTCATTGTAGGAGTGAGAAAAACATCACGGGGTGGTGCAAATTGTATGGGTGTGTGTTACATTAAATTCACTAGTAGGAGTGAGAAAAACATCACGGGGTGGTGGGCATTGTATGTCTGTGTGTTACATTACATTCACTAGTAGGAGTGAGAAAAACATCACGAGGTGGTGCGCGTTGTATGGGTGTGTGTTACATTACATTCACTAGTAGGAACGAGAAAAACATCACGGGGTGGGGTGAATCGGAGTGTCTGAATTAGGATAGGCAGTGAATCGCAATGTAGGATCGAGAAAAGCACCGCGGGGTGGTCAGCATGGGGAGGTCAGGGAACATGCAGTGGTAATGTAGGATAGGTTTCTGAAAAACAACGCCGGGTGGTGGGCATTGTATGGGTGTGTGTTACATTACATTCACTAGTAGGAGTGTGAAAAACATCACAGGGTGGTGTGAATCGGAGGGTCTGAATTAGGATAGGCAGTGAGTGGCAATGTAGGATGGAGAAAAGCACCGCGGGGTGGTCAGCATGGGGAGTTCACGGAACATGCAGTGGCAATGTAGGACAGGTTTCTGAAAAACATTGCGGGGTGGTGCGTGTTGTATGGGTGTGTGTTACATTACATTGACTAGTAGGAGTGTGAAAAACATCACAGGGTGGTGTGAATCGGAGGGTCTGAATTAGGATAGGCAGTGAATGGCAATGTAGGATGGAGAAAAGCACCGCTATGTGGTAAGCATGGGGAGGTCTGGGAACATGCAGTGGAAATGTAGGATAGGTTTCTGAAAAACATCGTCGGGTGGTGCGCATTTTATGGGTGTGTGTTACATTACATTCACTAGTAGGAGTTAGAAAAACATCCCGGGGTGGTGCGCATTGTATGGGTGTGTGTTACATTACATTCACTAGTAGGAGCGAGAAAAACATCACGGGGTGGTGCGCATTGTATGGGTGTGTGTTACATTACATTCACTAGTAGGAGTGAGAAAAACATCACGGGGTGGTGCGCATTGTATGGGTGTGTGTTACATTACATTCACTAGTATGAGTGAGAAAAACATCACCGGGTGGTGTACATTGTATGGGTGTGTGTTACATTACATTCACTAGTAGGAGTGAGAAAAACATCACGGGGTGGTGTGAATCGGAGGGTCTGAATTAGGATAGGCAGTGAGTGGCAATGTAGGATGGAGAAAAGCACCGCGGGGTGGTCAGCATGGGGAGGTCAGGGAAAATGCAGTGGCAATGTAGGATCGGTTTCTGAAAAACATCGCGTGGTGGTGCGCATTGTATGGGTGTGTGTTACATTACATTCACTAGTAGGAGTGAGAAAAACATCGGGGGTGGTGCGCATTGTATGGGTGTGTGTTACATTACATTCACTAGTAGGATTGAGAAAAACATCACGGGGAGGTGCGCATTGTATGGGTGTGTGTTACATTACATTCACTAGTAGGAGTGAGAAAAACATCACGGGGTGGCGTGAATCGGAGGGTCTGAATTAGGATAGGCAGTGAGTGGCAATGTAGGATGGAGAAAAGCACCGCGGGGTGGTCAGCATGGGGAGGTCAGGGAACATGCAGTGGCAATGTAGGATAGGTTTCTGAGAAACATCGCTGGGTGGTGCGCATTGTATGGGGGTGTGTTACATTACATACACTAGTAGGAGTGAGAAAAACTTCACAGGGCAGTGTGAATCGGAGGGTCTGAATTAGGATACGCAGTGAGTGGCAATGAAGGATGGAGAAAAGCACCGCAGGGTGTTCAGCATGGGGACGTCAGGGAAAATGCAGTGGCAATGTAGGATAGGTTTCTGTAAAACATCACGGGGTGGTGCGCATTGTATGGGTGTGTGTTACATTACATTCACTAGTAGGAGTGAGAAAAATATCACAGAGTGTTGTCAATCGGAGGGTCTGAATTAGGATAGGAAGTGAGTGGCAATGTAGGATGGAGAAAAGCACCGCAGGGTGGTCAGCATGGGGAGGTCAGGGAACATGCAGTGGCAATGTAGGATAGGTTTCTGAAAAAATCGTTGGGTGGTGCCCATTGTATGGGTGTGTGTTACATTACATTCACTAGTAGGAGTGAGAAAAACATCGCGGGGTGGTGCGCATAGTATGGGTGTGTGTTACATTACATTCAATATTAGGAGTGAGAAAAACATCGCGGAGTGGTGCGCATTTTATGGGTGTCTGTTACATTACATTCACTAGTAGGATTGAGAAAAACATCACGGGGTGGTGTGAATCGGAGGGTCTGAATTAGGATAAGCAGTGAGTGGCAATGGAGGATGGAGAAAAGCACCGCGGGGTGGTCAGCATGAGGAGGTCAGGGAACAGGCAGTGGCAATGTAGGATAGGTTTCTGAAAAACATCGCGGTGTGGTGCGCATTGTATGGGTGTGTGTTACATTACATTCACTAGTAGGAGTGAGAAAAACATCACGGGGTGGTGCGCATTGTATGCGTCTGTGTTACATTACATTTACTAGTAGGAGTGAGAAAAACATCACGGTGTGGTGCGCATTTTATGGGTGTGTGTTACATTACATTCATTTGTAGGAGTGAGAAAAACATCACGGGGTGGTGTGAATTGGAGGGTCTGAATTAGGATAGGCAGCCAGTGGCAATGTAGGATGGAGAAAAGCACAACGGGGTGGTCAGCATGGGGAGGTCAGGGAACATGCAGTGGCAATGTAGGATAGGTTTCTAAAAAACATCGCGGGGTGGTGCGCATTGTATGGGTGTGTGTTACAATACATTCAGTAGTAGGAGTGAGAAAAACATCACGGGGTGGTGTGAATCGGAGGGTCTGAATTAGGATAGTCAGTGAGTGGCAATGTAGGATGGAGAAATGCACCGCGGGGTGGTCAGCATGGGGAGGTCAGGGAACATGCAGTGGCAATGTAGGATAGGTTTCTGAAAAACATCGCGGGGTTGTGCGCATTGTATGGGTGTGTGTTACATTACATTCACTAGTAGGAGTGAGAAAAACATCACAGGGCGGTGTGAATCGGAGAGTCTGAATTAGGATACGCGGTGAGTGGCAATGTAGGATGGAGAAAAGCACCGCAGGCTGGTCAGCATGGGGAGGTCAGGGAAAATGAAGTGGCCATGTAGGATAGGTTTCTGTAAAACATCACGGGGTGGTGCGCATTTTATGGGTGTGTGTTACATTACATTCACTAGTTTGAGTGAGAAAAACATCACGGGGTGGTGCGCATTGTATGGGTGTGTGTTACATTACATTCACTAGTAGAAGTGAGAAAAACATCACGGGGTGGTGCACATTGTATGGGTGTGTGTTACATTACATTCACTAGTAGGAGTGAGAAAAACATCACGGGGTGGTGGGCATTGTATGTCTGTGTGTTACATAACATTCACTAGTAGGAGTGAGAAAAACATCACGAGGTGGTGCGCGTTGTATGGGTGTGTGTTACATTACATTCACTAGTAGGGGGGAGAAAAACATCACGGGGTGGGGTGAATCGGAGGGTCTGTATTAGGATAGGCAGTGAATGGCAATGTAGGATGGAGAAAAGCACCGCGGGGTGGTCAGCATGGGGAGGTCAGGGAACATGCAGTGGTAATGTAGGATAGGTTTCTGAAAAACAACGCCGGGTGGTGCGCATTCTATGGGTGTGTGTTACATTATATTCACTAGTAGGAATGAGAAAAACATCACTGGGTGGTGTGAATCAGAGGGTCTGAATTAGGATAGGCAGTGAGTGGCAATGTAGGATGGAGAAAAGCACTGCGGGGTGGTCAGCATGGGGAGGTCAGGGAACATGCAGTGACAATGTAGGATAGGTTTCTGAAAAACATCGCAGGATGGTGCTCATTGTATGGGTGTGTGTTACATTACATTCACTAGTAGGAGTGAGAAAAACTTCACGGGGTGGTGCGCATTGTATGGGTGTGTGTTACATTACATTCATTTGTAGGAGTGAGAAAAACATCACGGGGTGGTGTGAATCGGAGGGTCTGAATTAGGATAGGCAGCGAGTGGCAATGTAGGATGGATAAAAGCACCTCGAGGTGGTCAGCATGGGGAGGTCAGGGAACATGCAGTGGCAATGTAGGATAGGTTTCTAAAAAACATCGCGGGGTGGTGCACATTGTATGGGTGTGTGTTACAATACATTCAGTAGTAGGAGTGAGAAAAACATCACGGGGTGGTGTGAATCGGAGGGTCTGAATTAGGATAGGCAGTGAGTGGCAATGTAGGATGGAGAAATGCACCGCGGGGTGGTCAGCATGGGGAGGTCAGGGAACATGCAGTGGCAATGTAGGATAGGTTTCTGAAAAACATCGCGGGGTTGTGCGCATTGTATGGGTGTGTGTTATATTACATTCACTAGTAGGAGTGAGAAAAACATCACAGGGCGGTGTGAATCGGAGGGTCTGATTTAGGATACGCACTGAGTGGCAATGTAGGATGGAGAAAAGCACCGCAGGGTGGTCAGCATGGGGAGGTCAGGGAAAATGAAGTGGCAATGTAGGATAGGTTTCTGTAAAACATCACGGGATGGTGCGTATTGTATGGGTGTGTGTTACATTACATTCACTAGTTTGAGTGAGAAAAACATCACGGGGTGGTGCGCATTGTATGGGTGTGTGTTACATTACATTCATTGTAGGAGTGAGAAAAACATCACGGTGTGGTGCACATTGTATGGGTGTGTGTTACATTAAATTCACTAGTAGGAGTGAGAAAAACATCACGGGGTGTTGGGCATTGTATGTCTGTGTGTTACATTACATTCACTAGTAGGAGTGAGAAAAACATCACGAGGTGGTGCGCGTTGTATGGGTGTGTGTTACATTACATTCACTAGTAGGAGCGAGAAAAACATCACGGGGTGTGGTGAATCGGAGGGTCTGAATTAGGATAGGCAGTGAATGGCAATGTAGGATCGAGAAAAGCACCGCGGGGTGGTCCGCATGGGGAGGTCAGGGAACATGCAGTGGTAATGTAGGATAGGTTTCTGAAAAAAACGCCGGGTGGTGGGCATTGTATGGGTGTGTGTTACATTACATTCACTAGTAGGAGTGTGAAAAACATCACAGGGTGGTGTGAATCGGAGGGTCTGAATTAGGATAGGCAGTGAGTGGCAATGTAGGATGGAGAAAAGCACCGCGGGGTGGTCAGCATGGGGAGTTCACGGAACATGCAGTGGCAAAGTAGGACAGGTTTCTGAAAAACATTGCGGGGTGGTGCGTGTTGTATGGGTGTGTGTTACATTACATTCACTAGTAGGAGTGTGAAAAACATCACAGGGTGGTGTGAATCGGAGGGTCTGAATTAGGATAGGCAGTGAATGGCAATGTAGGATGGAGAAAAGCACCGCTGGGTGGTAAGCATGGGGAGGTCTGGGAACATGCAGTGGAAATGTAGGATAGGTTTCTGAAAAACATCGCCGGGTGGTGCGCATTTTATGCGTGTGTGTTACATTACATTCACTAGTAGGAGTTAGAAAAACATCCCGGGGTGGTGCGCATTGTATGGGTGTGTTTTACATTACATTCACTAGTAGGAGCGAGAAAAACATCACGGGGTGGTGCGCATTGTATGGGTGTGTGTTACATTACATTCACTAGTAGGAGTGAGAAAAACATCACGGGGTGGTGCGCATTGTATGGGTGTGTGTTACATTACATTCACTAGTATGAGTGAGAAAAACATCACCGGGTGGTGTACATTGTATGGGTGTGTGTTACATTACATTCATTAGTAGGAGTGAGAAAAATATCACGGGGTGTTGTGAATCGGTGGGTCTGAATTAGGATAGGCAGTGAGTGGCAATGTAGGATGGAGAAAAGCACCGCGGGGTGGTCAGCATGTGGAGGTCAGGGAACATGCAGTGGCAATGTAGGATAGGTTTCTGAAAAACATCGCGTGGTGGTGCGCATTGTATGGGTGTGTGTTACATTACATTCACTAATAGGAGTGAGAAAAACATCGGGGGTGGTGCGCATTGTATGGGTGTGTGTTACATTACATTCACTAGTAGGATTGAGAAAAACATCACGGGGAGGTGCGCATTGTATGGGTGTGTGTTACATTACATTCACTAGTAGGAGTGAGAAAAACATCAAGGGGTGGCGTGAATCGGAGGGTCTGAATTAGGATAGGCAGTGAGTGGCAATGTAGGATGGAGAAAAGCACCATGGGGTGGTCAGCATGGGGAGGTCAGGGAACATGCAGTGGCAATGTAGGATAGGTTTCTGAGAAACATCGCTGGGTGGTGCGCATTGTATGGGGGTGTTTTACATTACATACACTAGTAGGAGTGAGAAAAACATCACAGGGCGGTGTGAATCGGAGGGTCTGAATTAGGATACGCAGTGAGTGGCAATGAAGGATGGAGAAATGCACCGCAGGGTGTTCAGCATGGGGACGTCAGGGAAAATGCAGTGGCAATGTAGGATAGGTTTCTGTAAAACATCACGGGGTGGTGCGCATTGTATGGGTGTGTGTTACATTACATTCACTAGTTTGAGTGAGAAAAACATCACGGGGTGGTGCGCATTGTATGGGTGTGTGTTACATTACATTCACTAGTAGGAGTGAGAAAAACATCACGGGGTGGTGCACATTGTATGGGTGTGTGTTACGTTACATTCACTAGTACGAGTGAGAAAAACATCACGGGGTGGTGTGAATCGGAGGGTCTGAATTAGGATAGGCAGTGAGTGGCAATGTAGGATGGAGAAAAGCACCGCGGGGTGGTCAGCATGTGGAGGTCAGGGAACATGCAGTGGCAATGTAGGATAGGTTTCTGAAAAACATCGCGTGGTGGTGCGCATTGTATGGGTGTGTGTTACATTACATTCACTAATAGGAGTGAGAAAAACATCGGGGGTGGTGCGCATTGTATGGGTGTGTGTTACATTACATTCACTAGTAGGATTGAGAAAAACATCACGGGGAGGTGCGCATTGTATGGGTGTGTGTTACATTACATTCACTAGTAGGAGTGAGAAAAACATCACGGGGTGGCGTGAATCGGAGGGTCTGAATTAGGATAGGCAGTGAGTGGCAATGTAGGATGGAGAAAAGCACCATGGGGTGGTCAGCATGGGGAGGTCAGGGAACATGCAGTGGCAATGTAGGATAGGTTTCTGAGAAACATCGCTGGGTGGTGCGCATTGTATGGGGGTGTGTTACATTACATACACTAGTAGGAGTGAGAAAAACATCACAGGGCGGTGTGAATCGGAGGGTCTGAATTAGGATACGCAGTGAGTGGCAATGAAGGATGGAGAAATGCACCGCAGGGTGTTCAGCATGGGGACGTCAGGGAAAATGCAGTGGCAATGTAGGATAGGTTTCTGTAAAACATCACGGGGTGGTTCGCATTGTATGGGTGTGTGTTACATTACATTCACTAGTTTGAGTGAGAAAAACATCACGGGGTGGTGCGCATTGTATGGGTGTGTGTTACATTACATTCACTAGTAGGAGTGAGAAAAACATCACGGGGTGGTGCACATTGTATGGGTGTGTGTTACGTTACATTCACTAGTAGGAGTGAGAAAAACATCACGGGTTGGTGGGCATTATATGTCTGTGTGTTACATTACATTCACTAGTAGGAGTGAGAAATACATCACGAGGTGGTGCGCGTTGTATGGGTGTGTGTTACATTACATTCACTAGTAGGAGGGAGAAAAACATCAAGGGGTGGGGTGAATCGGAGGGTCTGAATTAGGATAGGCAGTGAATGGCAATGTAGGATGGAGAAAAGCACCGCGGGGTGGTCAGCATGGGGAGTTCAGGGAACATGCAGTGGCAATGTAGGACAGGTTTCTGAAAAACATCGCGGGGTGGTGCGTGTTGTATGGGTGTGTGTTACATTACATTCACTAGTAGGAGTGTGAAAAACATCACAGGGTGGTGTGAATCGGAGGGTCTGAATTAGGATAGGCAGTGAATGGCAATGTAGGATGGAGAAAAGCACCGCTGGGTGGTAAGCATGGGGAGGTCTGGGAACATGCAGTGGAAATGTAGGATAGGTTTCTGAAAAACATCGTCAGGTGGTGCGCATTTTATGGGTGTGTGTTACATTACATTCACTAGTAGGAGTTAGAAAAACATCCCGGGGTGGTGCGCATTGTATGGGTGTGTGTTACATTACATTCACTAGTAGGAGTGAGAAAAACATCGGGGTTGGTGCGCATTGTATGGGTGTGTGTTACATTACATTCACTAGTAGGATTGAGAAAAACATCACGGGGAGGTGCGCATTGTATGGGTGTGTGTTACATTACATTCACTAGTAGGAGTGAGAAAAACATCACGGGGTGGCGTGAATCGGAGGGTCTGAATTAGGATAGGCAGTGAGTGGCAATGTAGGATGGAGAAAAGCACCATGGGGTGGTCAGCATGGGGAGGTCAGGGAACATGCAGTGGCAATGTAGGATAGGTTTCTGAGAAACATCGCTGGGTGGTGCGCATTGTATGGGGGTGTGTTACATTACATACACTAGTAGGAGTGAGAAAAACATCACAGGGCGGTGTGAATCGGAGGGTCTGAATTAGGATACGCAGTGAGTGGCAATGAAGGATGGAGAAATGCACCGCAGGGTGTTCAGCATGGGGACGTCAGGGAAAATGCAGTGGCAATGTAGGATAGGTTTCTGTAAAACATCACGGGGTGGTGCGCATTGTATGGGTGTGTGTTACAATACATTCACTAGTTTGAGTGAGAAAAACATCACGGGGTGGTGCGCATTGTATGGGTGTGTGTTACATTACATTCACTAGTAGGAGTGAGAAAAACATCACGGGGTGGTGCACATTGTATGGGTGTGTGTTACGTTACATTCACTAGTAGGAGTGAGAAAAACATCACGGGGTGGTGGGCATTATATGTCTGTGTGTTACATTACATTCACTAGTAGGAGTGAGAAATACATCACGAGGTGGTGCGCGTTGTATGGGTGTGTGTTACATTACATTCACTAGTAGGAGGGAGAAAAACATCAAGGGGTGGGGTGAATCGGAGGGTCTGAATTAGGATAGGCAGTGAATGGCAATGTAGGATGGAGAAAAGCACCGAGGGGTGGTCAGCATGGGGAGTTCAGGGAACATGCAGTGGCAATGTAGGACAGGTTTCTGAAAAACATCGCGGGGTGGTGCGTGTTGTATGGGTGTGTGTTACATTACATTCACTAGTAGGAGTGTGAAAAACATCACAGGGTGGTGTGAATCAGAGGGTCTGAATTAGGATAGGCAGTGAATGGCAATGTAGGATGGAGAAAAGCACCGCTGGGTGGTAAGCATGGGGAGGTCTGGGAACATGCAGTGGAAATGTAGGATAGGTTTCTGAAAAACATCGTCAGGTGGTGCGCATTTTATGGGTGTGTGTTACATTACATTCACTAGTAGGAGTTAGAAAAACATCCCGGGATGGTGCGCATTGTATGGGTGTGTGTTACATTACATTCACTAGTAGGAGTGAGAAAAACATCGGGGTTGGTGCGCATTGTATGGGTGTGTGTTACATCACATTCACTAGTAGGATTGAGAAAAACATCACGGGGAGGTGCGCATTGTATGGGTGTGTGTTACATTACATTCACTAGTAGGAGTGAGAAAAACATCACGGGGTGGCGTGAATCGGAGGGTCTGAATTAGGATAGGCAGTGAGTGGCAATGTAGGATGGAGAAAAGCACCATGGGGTGGTCAGCATGGGGAGGTCAGGGAACATGCAGTGGCAATGTAGGATAGGTTTCTGAGAAACATCGCTGGGTGGTGCGCATTGTATGGGTGTGTGTTACATTACATACACTAGTAGGAGTGAGAAAAACATCACAGGGCGGTGTGAATCGGAGGGTCTGAATTAGGATACGCAGTGAGTGGCAATGAAGGATGGAGAAATGCACCGCAGGGTGTTCAGCATGGGGACGTCAGGGAAAATGCAGTGGCAATGTAGGATAGGTTTCTGTAAAACATCACGGGGTGGTGCGCATTGTATGGGTGTGTGTTACATTACATTCACTAGTTTGAGTGAGAAAAACATCACGGGGTGGTGCGCATTGTATGGGTGTGTGTTACATTACATTCACTAGTAGGAGTGAGAAAAACATCACGGGGTGGTGCACATTGTATGGGTGTGTGTTACGTTACATTCACTAGTAGGAGTGAGAAAAACATCACGGGGTGGTGGGCATTATATGTCTGTGTGTTACATTACATTCACTAGTAGGAGTGAGAAATACATCACGAGGTGGTGCGCGTTGTATGGGTGTGTGTTACATTACATTCACTAGTAGGAGGGAGAAAAACATCACGGGGTGGGGTGAATCGGAGGGTCTGAATTAGGATAGGCAGTGAATGGCAATGTAGGATGGAGAAAAGCACCGCGGGGTGGTCAGCATGAGGATTTCAGGGAACATGCAGTGGCAATGTAGGACAGGTTTCTGAAAAACATCGCGGGGTGGTGCGTGTTGTATGGGTGTGTGTTACATTCACTAGTAGGAGTGTGAAAAACATCACAGGGTGGTGTGAATCGGAGGGTCTGAATTAGGATAGGCAGTGAATGGCAATGTAGGATGGAGAAAAGCACCGCTGGGTGGTAAGCATGGGGAGGTCTGGGAACATGCAGTGGAAATGTAGGATAGGTTTCTGAAAAACATCGTCGGGTGGTGCGCATTTTATGGGTGTGTGTTACATTACATTCACTAGTAGGAGTTAGAAAAACATCCCGGGGTGGTGCGCATTGTATGGGTGTGTGTTACATTACATTCACTAGTAGGAGTGAGAAAAACATCGGGGTTGGTGCGCATTGTATGGGTGTGTGTTACATTACATTCACTAGTAGGATTGAGAAAAACATCACGGGGAGGTGCGCATTGTATGGGTGTGTGTTACATTACATTCACTAGTAGGAGTGAGAAAAACATCACGGGGTGGCGTGAATCGGAGGGTCTGAATTAGGATAGGCAGTGAGTGGCAATGTAGGAAGGAGAAAAGCACCATGGGGTGGTCAGCATGGGGAGGTCAGGGAACATGCAGTGGCAATGTAGGATAGGTTTCTGAGAAACATCGCTGGGTGGTGCGCATTGTATGGGGGTGTGTTACATTACATACACTAGTAGGAGTGAGAAAAACATCACAGGGCGGTGTGAATCGGAGGGTCTGAATTAGGATACGCAGTGAGTGGCAATGAAGGATGGAGAAATGCACCGCAGGGTGTTCAGCATGGGGACGTCAGGGAAAATGCAGTGGCAATGTAGGATAGGTTTCTGTAAAACATCACGGGGTGGTGCGCATTGTATGGGTGTGTGTTACATTACATTCACTAGTTTGAGTGAGAAAAACATCACGGGGTGGTGCGCATTGTATGGGTGTGTGTTACATTACATTCACTAGTAGGAGTGAGAAAAACATCACGGGGTGGTGCACATTGTATGGGTGTGTGTTACGTTACATTCACTAGTAGGAGTGAGAAAAACATCACGGGGTGGTGGGCATTATATGTCTGTGTGTTACATTACATTCACTAGTAGGAGTGAGAAATACATCACGAGGTGGTGCGCGTTGTATGGGTGTGTGTTACATTACATTCACTAGTAGGAGGGAGAAAAACATCACGGGGTGGGGTGAATCGGAGGGTCTGAATTAGGATAGGCAGTGAATGGCAATGTAGGATGGAGAAAAGCACCGCGGGGTGGTCAGCATGGGGAGTTCAGGGAACATGCAGTGGCAATGTAGGACAGGTTTCTGAAAAACATCGCGGGGTGGTGCGTGTTGTATGGGTGTGTGTTACATTACATTCACTAGTAGGAGTGTGAAAAACATCACAGGGTGGTGTGAATCGGAGGGTCTGAATTAGGATAGTCAGTGAATGGCAATGTAGGATGGAGAAAAGCACCGCTGGGTGGTAAGCATGGGGAGGTCTGGGAACATGCAGTGGAAATGTAGGATAGGTTTCTGAAAAACATCGTCGGGTGGTGCGCATTTTATGGGTGTGTGTTACATTACATTCACTAGTAGGAGTTAGAAAAACATCCCGGGGTGGTGCGCATTGTATGGGTGTGTGTTACATTACATTCACTAGTAGGAGTGAGAAAAACATCACGGGGTGATGCGCATTGTATGGGTGTGTGTTACATTACATTCACTAGTAGGAGTGAGAAAAACATCACGGGGTGGTGCGCATTGTATGGGTGTGTGTTACATTACATTCACTAGTATGAGTGAGAAAAACATCACCGGGTGGTGTACATTGTATGGGTGTGTGTTACATTACATTCACTAGTACGAGTGAGAAAAACATCACGGGGTGTTGTGAATCGGAGGGTCTGAATTAGGATAGGCAGTGAGTGGCAATGTAGGATGGAGAAAAGCACCGCGGGGTGGTCAGCATGGGGAGGTCAGTGAACATGCAGTGGCAATGTAGGATAGGTTTCTGAAAAACATCGCGTGGTGGTGCGCATTGTATGGGTGTGTGTTACATTACATTCACTAGTAGGAGTGAGAAAAACATCGGGGGTGGTGCGCATTGTATGGGTGTGTGTTACATTACATTCACTAGTAGGATTGAGAAAAACATCACGGGGAGCTGCGTATTGTATGGGTGTGTGTTACATTACATTCACTAGTAGGATTGAGAAAAACATCACGAGGTGGCGTGAAACGGAGGGTCTGAATTAGGATAGGCAGTGAGTGGCAATATAGGATGGAGAAAAGCACCGCGGGGTGGTCAGCATGGGGAGGTCAGGGAACATGCAGTGGCAATGTAGGATAGGTTTCTGAGAAACATCGCTGGGTGGTGCGCATTGTATGGGGGTGTGTTACATTACATACACTAGTAGGAGTGAGAAAAACATCACAGGGCGGTGTGAATCGGAGGGTCTGAATTAGGATACGCAGTGAGTGGCAATGAAAGATGGAGAAAAGCACCGCAGGGTGTTCAGCATGGGGAGGTCAGGGAAAATGCAGTGGCCATGTAGGATAGGTTTCTGTAAAACATCACGGGGTGGTGCGCATTGTATGGGTGTGTGTTACATTACATTCACTAGTTTGAGTGAGAAAAACATCACGGGGTGGTGCGCATTGTATGGGTGTGTGTTACATTACATTCACTAGTAGGAGTGAGAAAAACATCACGGTGTGGTGCACATTGTATGGGTGTGTGTTACGTTATATTCACTAGTAGGAGTGAGAAAAACATCACGGGGTGGTGGGCATTATATGTCTGTGTGTTACATTACATTCACTAGTAGGAGTGAGAAAAACATCACGAGGTGGTGCGCGTTGTATGGGTGTGTGTTACATTACATTCACTAGTAGGAGTGTGAAAAACATCACAGGGTGGTGTGAATCGGAGGGTCTGAATTAGGATAGGCAGTGAATGGCAATGTAGGATGGAGAAAAGCACCGCGGGGTGGTCAGCATGGGGAGTTCAGGGAACATGCAGTGGCAATGTAGGACAGGTTTCTGAAAAACATCGCGGGGTGGTGCGTGTTGTATGGGTGTGTGTTACATTACATTCACTAGTAGGAGTGAGAAAAACATCACGGTGTGGTGTGAATCGGAGGGTCTGAATTAGGATAGGCAGTGAGTGGCAATGTAGGATGGAGAAAAGCACCGCGAGGTTGTCAGCATGGGGAGATGAGGGAACATGCAGTGGCAATGTAGGATAGGTTTCTGAAAAACATCACGGGGTGGTGCGCATGTATGTGTGTGTGTTACATTACATTCACTAGTAGGAGTTACAAAAAGATCCCGGGGTGGTGCGCATTGTATGGGTGTGTGTTACATTACATTCACTAGTAGGAGTGAGAAAAACATCACGGGGTGGTGCGCATTGTATGGGTGTGTGTTACATTAAATTCACTAGTAGGAGTGAGAAAAACATCTCGGGGTGGTGCGCATTGTATGGGTGTGTGTTACATTACATTCACTAGTATGAGTGAGAAAAACATCACCGGGTGGTGTACATTGTATGGGTGTGTGTTACATTACATTCACTAGTAGGAGTGAGAAAAACATCACGGGGTGGTGTGAATCGGAGGGTCTGAATTAGGATAGGCAGTGAGTGGCAATGTAGGATGGAGAAAAGCACCGCGGGGTGGTCAGCATGGGGAGGTCAGGGAACATGCAGTGGCAATGTAGGATAGGTTTCTGAAAAGCATCGCGTGGTGGTGCGCATTGTATGGGTGTGTGTTATATTACATTCACCAGTAGGAGTGAGAAAAACATCGCAGGGTGGTGCGCATTGTATGGGTGTGTGTTACATTACATTCACTAGTAGGATTGAGAAAAACATCACGGGGAGGTGCGCATTGTATGGGTGTGTGTTACATTACATTCACTAGTAGGAGTAAGAAAAACATCACGGGGTGTCGTGAATCGGAGGGTCTGAATTAGGATAGGCAGTGAGTGGCAATGTAGGATGGAGAAAAGCACCGCGGGGTCGTCAGCATGGGGAGGTCAGGGAACATGCAGTGGCAATGTACGATAGGTTTCTGAAAAACATCGCGGGGTGGTGCGCATTGTATGGGTGTGTGTTACATTACATTCAATAGTAGAAGTGAGAAAAACATCACGGCGTGGTGTGAATCGGAAGGTCTAAATTAGGATAGGCAGTGAGTGGCAATGTAGGATGGAGAAAAGCACCGCGGGGTGGTCAGCATGGGGAGGTCAGGGAACATGCAGTGGCAATGTAAGATAGGTTTCTGAAAAACATCGCGGGGTGGTGCGCATTGTATGGGTGTGTGTTACATTACATTCACTAGTAGGAGTGAGAAAAACATCACGGGGTGGTGCGCATTGTATGGGTGTGTGTTACATTACATTCACTAGTAGGAGAGAGAAAAACATCACGGGGTGGTGTGATTCGGAGGGTCTGAATTAGGATAGGCAGTGAGTAGCAATGTAGGATGGAGAAAAGCACCGCGGTATGGTCAGCATGGGGAGGTCAGGGAACATGCAGTGGCAATGTAGGATAGGATTCTGAAAAACATCGCGGGGTGGTGTGCATTGTATGGGTGTGTGTTACATTACATTCACTAGTAGGAGTTAGAAAAACATCACGGGGTATTGCGCATTGTATGGGTGTGTGTTACATTACATTCCCTAGTAGGAGTGAGAAAAATATCACTGGGTGGTGTGCATTGTATGGGTGTGTGTTACATTACATTCACTAGTAGGAGTGAGAAAAACATCAAATGGTGGTGCGCATTGTATGGGTGTGTGTTACATTACATTCATTAGTAGGAGTGAGAAAAACATCAAGGGGTGGTTCGCATTGTATGGGTGTGTGTTACATTACATTCACTAGTAGGAGTGAGAAAAACATCACGGGGTGGTGTGAATCGGAGGGTCTGAATTAGGATAGGCAGTGAGTGGCAATGTAGGATGGAGAAAAGCACCGTGGGGTTGTCAGCATCGGGAGGTCAGGGAACATGCAGAGGCAATATAGGAAAGGTTTCTGAAAAACATCCCTGGGTGGTACGCATTGTATGGGTGTGTGTTACATTACATTCACTAGTACGAGTGAGAAAAAAATCACGGGGTGGTGCGCATTGTATGCGTGTGTGTTACATTACATTCACTAGTATGAGTGAGAAAAACATCACCGGGTGGTGCGCATTGTATGGGTGTGTGTTACATTACATTCACTAGTAGGAGTGAGAAAAACATCACGGGGTGGTGTGAATCGGGGGGTCTGAATTAGGATAGGCAGTGAGTGGCAATGTAGGATGGAGAAATGCACCTCGGGGTGGTCAGCATGGGGAGGTCAGGGAACATGCAGTGGCAATGTAGGATAGGTTTCGGAAAAACATCACGGGGTGGTGCGCATTGTATGGGTGTGTGTTACATTACATTCACTAGTAGGAGTGAGAAAAACATCGCGCGGTGGTGCGCATTGTATGGGTGTGTGTTACATTACATTCACTAGCAGAAGTGAGGAAAACATCGCGGGGTGGTGTGCATTGTATAGGTGTGTGTTACATTACATTCACTAGTAGGAGTGAGAAAAACATCACGGGGTGGTGTGCATTGTATGGGTGTGTGTTACATTACATTCACTAGTACTAGTGAGAAAAACATCGCGGGGTGGTGTGCATTCTATAGGTGTGTGTTACATTACATTCACTAGTAGGAGTGAGAAAAACATCACGGGGTGGTGTGCATTGTATGGGTGTGTGTTACATTACATTCAGTAGTACTAGTGAGAAAAACATCGCGGGGTGGTGTGCATTGTACGGGTGTGTGTTACATTACATTCACTAGTAGGAGTGAGAAAAACATCACGGGGTGGTGCGCATTGTATGGGTGTGTGTTACATTACATTCACTAGTAGGAGTGAGAAAAACATCACGGGGTCTTGTGAATCGGAGGGTCTGAATTAGGATAGGCAGTGAGTGGCAATGTAGGATGGAGAAAAGCACCGCGGTATGGTCAGCATGGGGAGGTCAGGGAACATGCAGTGGCAATGTAGGATAGGATTCTGAAAAACATCGCGGGGTGGTGTGCATTTTATGGGTGTGTGTTACATTACATTCACTAGTAGGAGTTAGAAAAACATCACGGGGAGGTGCGCATTGTATGGGTGTGTGTTACATTACATTCCCTATTAGGAGTGAGAAAAACATCGCGGGGTGGTGTGCATTGTATGGGTGTGTGTTACATTACATTCACTAGTAGGAGTGAGAAAAACATCAAAGGGTGGTGCGCATTGTATGGGTGTGTGTTACATTACATTCACTAGTAGGAGTGAGAAAAACATCACGGTGTGGTGTAAATCGGAGGGTCTGAATTAGGATAGGCAGTGAGTGGCATTGTAGGATGGAGAAAAGCCCCTTGTGTGGTCAGCATGGGGAGTTCAGGGAACATGCAGTGGCAATGTAGGATAGGTTTCTGAAAAACATCGCGGGGTGGTGCGCATTGTATGGGTGTGTGTTACATTACATTCATCAGTAGGAGGAGAAAAACATCACAGCGTGGTGTGAATCGGAGGGTCTGAATTAGGATAGGCAGTGAGTGGCAATGTAGGATGGAGAAAAGCACCGCGGGTTGGTCAGCATGGGGAGGTCAGGGAACATGCAGTGGCAATGAGGATAGGTTTCTGAAAAACATCGCGGGGTGGTGCGCATTGTATGTGTGTGTGTTACATTACATTCACTAGTAGGAGTGAGAAAAACATCACGGGGTGGTGTGAATCGGAGGGTCTGAATTAGGATAGGCAGTGAGTGGCAATGTAGGATGGACAAAAACACCGCGGGGTGGTCAGCATGGGGAGGTCAGGGAACATGCAGTGGCAATGTAGGATAGGTTTCTTAAAAACATCATGGGGTTGTGCGCATTGTATGGGTGTGTGTTACATTACATTCACTAGTAGGCGTGAAAAACACATCAGAGGGTGGTGTGAATCGGAGGGTCTGAATTAGTATATGCAGTGAGTGGCAATGTAGGTTGGAGAAAAGCACCGCACGGAGGTCACCATGGGGAGGTCAGGGAACATGCAGTTGCAATGTAGGATAAGTTTCTGAAAAACATCGTCGGGTGGTGCGCATTGTATGGGTGTGTGTTACATTACATTCACTAGTAGGAGTGAGAAAAACATCACGGGGTGGTGTGAATCGGAGGGTCTGAATTTGGATAGGCAGTGAGTGGCAATATAGGATTGAGAAAAGCACCGCAGGGTGGTCAGCATTGGGAGGTCAGGGAACATGCAGTGGCAATGTAGGATAGGTTTCTGAAAAGCATCGCGGGGTGGTGCGCATTGTAGGGGTGTGTGTTACTTTACATTCACTAGTAGGAGTGAGAAAAACATCACAGGGTGGTTTGAATCGGAGGGTATGAATTAGGATAGCAGTGAGTGGCAATGTAGGATGGAGAAAAGCACCGCGGGGTGGTCAGCATTAGGAGGTCAGGGAACATGCAGTGGCAATGTAGGATAGGTTTCTGAAAAACAACGCGGGGTGGTGCGCATTGTATGGGTGTGTGTTACATTACATTCACTAGTAGGAGTGAGAAAAACACCACGGGGTGGTGCGCAATGTATGGGTTTTTGTTACATTACATTCACTAGTAGGAGTGAGAAAAATATCACGGGGTGGTGTGAATCGGAGTGTCTGAATAAGGATAGGCAGTGAGTGGCAATGTAGGATGGAGAAAAGCACCGCGGGGTGGTCAGCATGGGGAGGTCAGGGAACATGCAGTGGCAATGTAGGATAGGTTTCTGAAATATATCGCGGGGTGGTGCGCATTGTATGGGTGTGTGTTACATTACATTCACTAGTAGGCGTGAGAAAAACATCGCCGGGTGTGTGAATCAGAGGGTCTGAATTAGGATAGGCAGTGAGTGGCAATGTAGGATGGAGAAAAGCACCGCAGGGTGGTCAGCATGTGGAGGTCAGGGAACATGCAGTGGCAATGTAGGATAGGTTTCTGAAAAACATCGTCGGGTGGTGCGAATTGTATGGGTGTGTGTTACATTACATTCACTAATAGGAGTGAGAAAAACATCACGGGGTGGTGTGAATCGGAGGGTCTGAATTTGGATAGGCAGTGAGTGGCAATATAGGATGGAGAAAAACACCGCCGGGTGGTCAGCATGGGGAGGTCAGGGAACATGCAGTGGCAATGTAGGATAGGTTTCTGTAAAACATCGTGGGGTGGTGCGCATTGTATGGGTGTGTGTTACATTACATTCACTAGTAGGAGTGAGAAAAACATCGCGCGGTGGTGCGCATTGTATGGGTGTGTGTTACATTACATTCACTAGCAGAAGTGAGGAAAACATCGCGGGGTGGTGTGCATTGTATAGGTGTGTGTTACATTACATTCACTAGTAGGAGTGAGAAAAACATCACGGGGTGGTGTGCATTGTATGGGTGTGTGTTACATTACATTCACTAGTACTAGTGAGAAAAACATCGCGGGGTGGTGTGCATTCTATAGGTGTGTGTTACATTACATTCACTAATAGGAGTGAGAAAAACATCACGGGGTGGTGTGCATTGTATGGGTGTGTGTTACATTACATTCAGTAGTACTAGTGAGAAAAACATCGCGGGGTGATGTGCATTGTACGGGTGTGTGTTACATTACATTCACTAGTAGGAGTGAGAAAAACATCACGGGGTGGTGCGCATTGTATGGGTGTGTGTTACATTACATTCACTAGTAGGAGAGAGAAAAACATCACGGGGTGGTGTGAATCGGAGGGTCTGAATTAGGATAGGCAGTGAGTGGCAATGTAGGATGGAGAAAAGCACCGCGGTATGGTCAGCATGGGGAGGTCAGGGAACATGCAGTGGCAATGTAGGATAGGATTCTGAAAAACATCGCGGGGTGGTGTGCATTTTATGGGTGTGTGTTACATTACATTCACTAGTAGGAGTTAGAAAAACATCACGGGGTGGTGCGCATTGTATGGGTGTGTGTTACATTACATTCCCTATTAGGAGTGAGAACAACATCGCGGGGTGGTGCGCATTGTATGGGTGTGTGTTACATTACATTCACTAGTAGGAGTGAGAAAAACATCAAAGGGTGGTGCGCATTGTATGGGTGTGTGTTACATTACATTCACTAGTAGGAGTGAGAAAAACATCACGGTGTGGTGTAAATCGGAGGGTCTGAATTAGGATAGGCAGTGAGTGGCATTGTAGGATGGAGAAAAGCACCTCTGTGTGGTCAGCATGGGGATTTCAGGGAACATGCAGTGGCAATGTAGGATAGGTTTCTGAACAACATCGCGTGGTGGTGCACATTGTATGGGTGTGTGTTACATTACATTCATCAGTAGGAGGAGAAAAACATCACAGCGTGGTGTGAATCGGAGGGTCTGAATTAGGATAGGCAGTGAGTGGCAATGTAGGATGGAGAAAAGCACCGCGGGTTGGTCAGCATGGGGAGGTCAGGGAACATGCAGTGGCAATGAGGATAGGTTTCTGAAAAACATCGCGGGGTGGTGCGCATTGTATGTGTGTGTGTTACATTACATTCACTAGTAGGAGTGAGAAAAACATCACGGGGTGGTGTGAATCGGAGGGTCTGAATTAGGATAGGCAGTGAGTGGCAATGTAGGATGGACAAAAGCACCGCGGGGTGGTCAGCATGGGGAGGTCAGGGAACATGCAGTGGCAATGTAGGATAGGTTTCTGAAAAACATCATGGGGTTGTGCACATTGTATGGGTGTGTGTTACATTACATTCACTAGTAGGCGTGAAAAAAACATCAGAGGGTGGTGTGAATCGGAGGGTCTGAATTAGTATATGCAGTGAGTGGCAATGTAGGTTGGAGAAAAGCACCGCACGGTGGTCACCATGCGGAGGTCAGGGAACATGCAGTGGCAATGTAGGATAAGTTTCTGAAAAACATCGTCGGGTGGTGCGCATTGTATGGGTGTGTGTTACATTACATTCACTAGTAGGAGTGAGAAAAACATCATGGGGTGGTGTGAATCGGAGGGTCTGAATTTGGATAGGCAGTGAGTGGCAATATAGGATGGAGAAAAGCACCGCGGGGTGGTCAGCATTGGGAGGTCAGGGAACATGCAGTGGCAATGTAGGATAGGTTTCTGTAAAACATCGCGGGGTGGTGAGCATTGTATGGGTGTGTGTTACATTACATTCACTAGTAGGAGTGAGAAAAACATCACGGGGTGGTGCGCATTGTATGGGTGTGTGTTACATTACATTCACTAGTAGGAGTGAGAAAAACATCTCGGGGTGGTGTGCATTGTATGGGTGTGTGTTGCATTACATTCACTAGTAGGAGTGAGAAAAACATCACGGGGTGGTGTGAATCTGAGGGTCTGAATTAGGATAGACAGTGAATGGCAATGTAGGATGGAGAAAAGCACCGCGGGGTGGTCAGCATGGCTAGGTCAAAGAACATGCAGCGGCAATGTAGGATAGGTTTCTGAAAAACATCGCGGGGTGGTGCGCATTGTATGGGTGTGTGTTACATTACATTCACTTGTAGGAGCGAGAAAAACATCATGGCGTGGTGCGCATTGTATGGGTGTGTATTACATTTCATTCACTAGTAGGAGTCAAAAAAACATCACGAGGTGGTGTGAATCGGAGGGTCTTAATTAGGATAGTCATTGAGTGGCAATGTAGGATGGAGAAAAGCACCGCTGGGTGGTCAGCATGGGGAGGTCAGGGAAGATGCAGTGGAAATGTAGGATAGGTTTCTGAAAAACATCGCGGGGTGGGGCGCGTTGTATGTGTGTGTTACATTACATTCACTAGTAGGAGTGAGAAAAACACCACGGGGTGGTGCGCAATGTATGGGTTTGTGTTACATTACATTCACTAGTAGGAGTGAGAAAAATATCACGGGGTGGTGTGAATCGGAGTGTCTGAATTAGGAGAGGCAGTGAGTGGCAATGTAGGATGGAGAAAAGCACCGCGGGGTGGTCAGCATGGGGAGGTCAGGGAACATGCAGTGGCAATGTAGGATAGGTTTCTGAAAAATATCGCGGGGTGGTGCGCATTGTATGGGTGTGTGTTACATTACATTCACTAGTAGGCGTGAGAAAAACATCGCCGGGGGTGTGAATCAGAGGGTCTGAATTAGGATAGGCAGTGAGTGGCAATGTAGGATGGAGAAAAGCACCGCAGGGTGGTCAGCATGGGGAGGTCAGGGAACATGCAGTGGCAATGTAGGATAGGTTTCTGAAAAACATCGTCGGGTGGTGCGAATTGTATGGGTGTGTGTTACATTACATTCACTAGTAGGAGTGAGAAAAACATCACGGGGTGGTGTGAATCGGAGGGTCTGAATTTGGATAGGCAGTGAGTGGCAATATAGGATGGAGAAAAACACCGCCGGGAGGTCAGCATGGGGAGGTCAGGGAACATGCAGTGGCAATGTAGGATAGGTTTCTGTAAAACATCGTGGGGTGGTGCGCATTGTATGGGTGTGTGTTACATTACATTCACTAGTAGGAGTGAGAAAAACATCGCGCGGTGGTGCGCATTGTATGGGTGTGTGTTACATTACATTCACTAGCAGAAGTGAGGAAAACATCGCGGGGTGGTGTGCATTGTATAGGTGTGTGTTACATTACATTCACTAGTAGGAGTGAGAAAAACATCACGGGGTGGTGTGCATTGTATGGGTGTGTGTTACATTACATTCACTAGTACTAGTGAGAAAAACATCGCGGGGTGGTGTGCATTCTATAGGTGTGTGTTACATTACATTCACTAGTAGGAGTGAGAAAAACATCACGGGGTGGTGTGCATTGTATGGGTGTGTGTTACATTACATTCAGTAGTACTAGTGAGAAAAACATCGCGGGGTGATGTGCATTGTACGGGTGTGTGTTACATTACATTCACTAGTAGGAGTGAGAAAAACATCACGGGGTGGTGCGCATTGTATGGGTGTGTGTTACATTACATTCACTAGTAGGAGAGAGAAAAACATCACGGGGAGGTGTGAATCAGAGGGTCTGAATTAGGATAGGCAGTGAGTGGCAATGTAGGATGGAGAAAAGCACCGCGGTATGGTCAGCATGGGGAGGTCAGGGAACATGCAGTGGCAATGTAGGATAGGATTCTGAAAATCATCGCGGGGTGGTGTGCATTTTATGGGTGTGTGTTACATTACATTCACTAGTAGGAGTTAGAAAAACATCACGGGGTGGTGCGCATTGTATGGGTGTGTGTTACATTACATTCCCTATTAGGAGTGAGAAAAACATCGCGGGGTGGTGTGCATTGTATGGGTGTGTGTTACATTACATTCACTAGTAGGAGTGAGAAAAACATCAAAGGGTGGTGCGCATTGTATGGGTGTGTGTTACATTACATTCACTAGTAGGAGTGAGAAAAACATCACGGTGTGGTGTAAATCGGAGGGTCTGAATTAGGATAGGCAGTGAGTGGCATTGTAGGATGGAGAAAAGCACCTCTGTGTGGTCAGCATGGGGAGTTCAGGGAACATGCAGTGGCAATGTAGGATAGGTTTCTGAACAACATCGCGTGGTGGTGCACATTGTATGGGTGTGTGTTACATTACATTCATCAGTAGGAGGAGAAAAACATCACAGCGTGGTGTGAATCGGAGGGTCTGAATTAGGATAGGCAGTGAGTGGCAATGTAGGATGGAGAAAAGCACCGCGGGTTGGTCAGCATGGGGAGGTCAGGGAACATGCAGTGGCAATGAGGATAGGTTTCTGAAAAACATCGCGGGGTGGTGCGCATTGTATGTGTGTGTGTTACATTACATTCACTAGTAGGAGTGAGAAAAACATCACGGGGTGGTGTGAATCGGAGGGTCTGAATTAGGATAGGCAGTGAGTGGCAATGTAGGATGGACAAAAGCACCGCGGGGTGGTCAGCATGGGGAGGTCAGGGAACATGCAGTGGCAATGTAGGATAGGTTTCTGAAAAACATCATGGGGTTGTGCACATTGTATGGGTGTGTGTTACATTACATTCACTAGTAGGCGTGAAAAACACATCAGAGGGTGGTGTGAATCGGAGGGTCTGAATTAGTATATGCAGTGAGTGGCAATGTAGGTTGGAGAAAAGCACCGCACGGTGGTCACCATGCGGAGGTCAGGGAACATGCAGTGGCAATGTAGGATAAGTTTCTGAAAAACATCGTCGGGTGGTGCGCATTGTATGGGTGTGTGTTACATTACATTCACTAGTAGGAGTGAGAAAAACATCACGGTGTGGTGTAAATCGGAGGGTCTGAATTAGGATAGGCAGTGAGTGGCATTGTAGGATGGAGAAAAGCACCTCTGTGTGGTCAGCATGGGGAGTTCAGGGAACATGCAGTGGCAATGTAGGATAGGTTTCTGAACAACATCGCGTGGTGGTGCACATTGTATGGGTGTGTGTTACATTACATTCATCAGTAGGAGGAGAAAAACATCACAGCGTGGTGTGAATCGGAGGGTCTGAATTAGGATAGGCAGTGAGTGGCAATGTAGGATGGAGAAAAGCACCGCGGGTTGGTCAGCATGGGGAGGTCAGGGAACATGCAGTGGCAATGAGGATAGGTTTCTGAAAAACATCGCGGGGTGGTGCGCATTGTATGTGTGTGTGTTACATTACATTCACTAGTAGGAGTGAGAAAAACATCACGGGGTGGTGTGAATCGGAGGGTCTGAATTAGGATAGGCAGTGAGTGGCAATGTAGGATGGACAAAAGCACCGCGGGGTGGTCAGCATGGGGAGGTCAGGGAACATGCAGTGGCAATGTAGGATAGGTTTCTGAAAAACATCATGGGGTTGTGCACATTGTATGGGTGTGTGTTACATTACATTCACTAGTAGGCGTGAAAAACACATCAGAGGGTGGTGTGAATCGGAGGGTCTGAATTAGTATATGCAGTGAGTGGCAATGTAGGTTGGAGAAAAGCACCGCACGGTGGTCACCATGCGGAGGTCAGGGAACATGCAGTGGCAATGTAGGATAAGTTTCTGAAAAACATCGTCGGGTGGTGCGCATTGTATGGGTGTGTGTTACATTACATTCACTAGTAGGAGTGAGAAAAACATCACGGGGTGGTGTGAATCGGAGGGTCTGAATTTGGATAGGCAGTGAGTGGCAATATAGGATGGAGAAAAGCACCGCGGGGTGGTCAGCATTGGGAGGTCAGGGAACATGCAGTGGCAATGTAGGATAGGTTTCTGTAAAACATCGCGGGGTGGTGAGCATTGTATGGGTGTGTGTTACATTACATTCACTAGTAGGAGTGAGAAAAACATCACGGGGTGGTGCGCATTGTATGGGTGTGTGTTACATTACATTCACTAGTAGGAGTGAGAAAAACATCTCGGGGTGGTGTGCATTGTATGGGTGTGTGTTGCATTACATTCACTAGTAGGAGTGAGAAAAACATCACGGGGAGGTGTGAATCTGAGGGTCTGAATTAGGATAGACAGTGAATGGCAATGTAGGATGGAGAAAAGCACCGCGGGGTGGTCAGCATGGCTAGGTCAAAGAACATGCAGCGGCAATGTAGGATAGGTTTCTGAAAAACATCGCGGGGTGGTGCGCATTGTATGGGTGTGTGTTACATTACATTCACTTGTAGGAGCGAAAAAAACATCATGGCGTGGTGCGCATTGTATGGGTGTGTATTACATTTCATTCACTAGTAGGAGTCAAAAAAACATCATGAGGTGGTGTGAATCGGAGGGTCTTAATTAGGATAGGCATTGAGTGGCAATGTAGGATGGAGAAAAGCACCGCTGGGTGGTCAGCATGGGGAGGTCAGGGAAGATGCAGTGGAAATGTAGGATAGGTTTCTGAAAAACATCGCGGGGTGGTGCGCGTTGTATGTGTGTGTGTTACATTACATTCACTAGTAGGAGTGAGAAAAACACCACGGGGTGGTGTGCAATGTATGGGTTTGTGTTACATTACATTCACTAGTAGGAGTGAGAAAAATATCACGGGGTGGTGTGAATCGGAGTGTCTGAATTAGGAGAGGCAGTGAGTGGCAATGTAGGATGGAGAAAAGCACCGCGGGGTGGTCAGCATGGGGAGGTCAGGGAACATGCAGTGGCAATGTAGGATAGGTTTCTGAAAAATATCGCGGGGTGGTGCGCATTGTATGGGTGTGTGTTACATTACATTCACTAGTAGGCGTGAGAAAAACATCGCCGGGGGTGTGAATCAGAGGGTCTGAATTAGGATAGGCAGTGAGTGGCAATGTAGGATGGAGAAAAGCACCGCAGGGTGGTCAGCATGGGGAGGTCAGGGAACATGCAGTGGCAATGTAGGATAGGTTTCTGAAAAACATCGTCGGGTGGTGCGAATTGTATGGGTGTGTGTTACATTACATTCACTAGTAGGAGTGAGAAAAACATCACGGGGTGGTGTGAATCGGAGGGTCTGAATTTGGATAGGCAGTGAGTGGCAATATAGGATGGAGAAAAACACCGCCGTGTGGTCAGCATGGGGAGGTCAGGGAACATGCAGTGGCAATGTAGGATAGGTTTCTGTAAAACATCGTGGGGTGGTGCGCATTGTATGGGTGTGTGTTACATTACATTCACTAGTAGGAGTGAGAAAAACATCGCGCGGTGGTGCGCATTGTATGGGTGTGTGTTACATTACATTCACTAGCAGAAGTGATGAAAACATCGCGGGGTGGTGTGCATTGTATAGGTGTGTGTTACATTACATTCACTAGTAGGAGTGAGAAAAACATCACGGGGTGGTGTGCATTGTATGGGTGTGTGTTACATTACATTCACTAGTACTAGTGAGAAAAACATCGCGGGGTGGTGTGCATTCTATAGGTGTGTGTTACATTACATTCACTAGTAGGAGTGAGAAAAACATCACGGGGTGGTGTGCATTGTATGGGTGTGTGTTACATTACATTCAGTAGTACTAGTGAGAAAAACATCGCGGGGTGATGTGCATTGTACAGGTGTGTGTTACATTACATTCACTAGTAGGAGTGAGAAAAACATCACGGGGTGGTGCGCATTGTATGGGTGTGTGTTACATTACATTCACTAGTAGGACAGAGAAAAACATCACGGGGTGGTGTGAATCGGAGGGTCTGAATTAGGATAGGCAGTGAGTGGCAATGTAGGATGGAGAAAAGCACCGCGGTATGGTCAGCATGGGGAGGTCAGGGAACATGCAGTGGCAATGTAGGATAGGATTCTGAAAAACATCGCGGGGTGGTGTGCATTTTATGGGTGTGTGTTACATTACATTCACTAGTAGGAGTTAGAAAAACATCACGGGGTGGTGCGCATTGTATGGGTGTGTGTTACATTACATTCCCTATTAGGAGTGAGAAAAACATCGCGGGGTGGTGTGCATTGTATGGGTGTGTGTTACATTACATTCACTAGTAGGAGTGAGAAAAACATCAAATGGTGGTGCGCATTGTATGGGTGTGTGTTACATTACATTCACTAGTAGGAGTGAGAAAAACATCACGGTGTGGTGTAAATCGGAGGGTCTGAATTAGGATAGGCAGTGAGTGGCATTGTAGGATGGAGAAAAGCACCTCTGTGTGGTCAGCATGGGGAGTTCAGGGAACATGCAGTGGCAATGTAGGATAGGTTTCTGAACAACATCGCGTGGTGGTGCACATTGTATGGGTGTGTGTTACATTACATTCATCAGTAGGAGGAGAAAAACATCACAGCGTGGTGTGAATCGGAGGGTCTGAATTTGGATAGGCAGTGAGTGGCAATATAGGATGGAGAAAAGCACCGCGGGGTGGTCAGCATTGGGAGGTCAGGGAACATGCAGTGGCAATGTAGGATAGGTTTCTG
The DNA here is from genome assembly GCF_034190915.1 of Cavia porcellus. Lineage (NCBI taxonomy): Eukaryota > Metazoa > Chordata > Mammalia > Rodentia > Caviidae > Cavia > Cavia porcellus. Next base: position 476,911 of record NW_026947555.1, read on the forward strand.
AAAAATATCGCGGGGTGGTGCGCATTGTATGGGTGTGTGTTACATTACATTCACTAGTAGGCGTGAGAAAAACATCGCCGGGGGTGTGAATCAGAGGGTCTGAATTAGGATAGGCAGTGAGTGGCAATGTAGGATGGAGAAAAGCACCGCAGGGTGGTCAGCATGGGGAGGTCAGGGAACATGCAGTGGCAATGTAGGATAGGTTTCTGAAAAACATCGTCGGGTGGTGCGAATTGTATGGGTGTGTGTTACATTACATTCACTAGTAGGAGTGAGAAAAACATCACGGGGTGGTGTGAATCGGAGGGTCTGAATTTGGATAGGCAGTGAGTGGCAATATAGGATGGAGAAAAATACCGCCGGGTGGTCAGCATGGGGAGGTCAGGGAACATGCAGTGGCAATGTAGGATAGGTTTCTGTAAAACATCGTGGGGTGGTGCGCATTGTATGGGTGTGTGTTACATTACATTCACTAGTAGGAGTGAGAAAAACATCGCGCGGTGGTGCGCATTGTATGGGTGTGTGTTACATTACATTCACTAGCAGAAGTGAGGAAAACATCGCGGGGTGGTATGCATTGTATAGGTGTGTGTTACATTACATTCACTAGTAGGAGTGAGAAAAACATCACGGGGTGGTGTGCATTGTATGGGTGTGTGTTACATTACATTCACTAGTACTAGTGAGAAAAACATCGCGGGGTGGTGTGCATTCTATAGGTGTGTGTTACATTACATTCACTAGTAGGAGTGAGAAAAACATCACGGGGTGGTGTGCATTGTATGGGTGTGTGTTACATTACATTCAGTAGTACTAGTGAGAAAAACATCGCGGGGTGATGTGCATTGTACGGGTGTGTGTTACATTACATTCACTAGTAGGAGTGAGAAAAACATCACGGAGTGGTGCGCATTGTATGGGTGTGTGTTACATTACATTCACTAGTAGGACAGAGAAAAACATCACGGGGTGGTGTGAATCGGAGGGTCTGAATTAGGATAGGCAGTGAGTGGCAATGTAGGATGGAGAAAAGCACCGCGGTATGGTCAGCATGGGGAGGTCAGGGAACATGCAGTGGCAATGTAGGATAGGATTCTGAAAAACATCGCGGGGTGGTGTGCATTTTATGGGTGTGTGTTACATTACATTCACTAGTAGGAGTTAGAAAAACATCACGGGGTGGTGCGCATTGTATGGGTGTGTGTTACATTACATTCCCTATTAGGAGTGAGAAAAACATCGCGGGGTGGTGTGCATTGTATGGGTGTGTGTTACATTACATTCACTAGTAGGAGTGAGAAAAACATCAAAGGGTGGTGCGCATTGTATGGGTGTGTGTTACATTACATTCACTAGTAGGAGTGAGAAAAACATCACGGTGTGGTGTAAATCGGAGGGTCTGAATTAGGATAGGCAGTGAGTGGCATTGTAGGATGGAGAAAAGCACCTCTGTGTGGTCAGCATGGGGAGTTCAGGGAACATGCAGTGGCAATGTAGGATAGGTTTCTGAACAACATCGCGTGGTGGTGCACATTGTATGGGTGTGTGTTACATTACATTCATCAGTAGGAGGAGAAAAACATCACAGCGTGGTGTGAATCGGAGGGTCTGAATTAGGATAGGCAGTGAGTGGCAATGTAGGATGGAGAAAAGCACCGCGGGTTGGTCAGCATGGGGAGGTCAGGGAACATGCAGTGGCAATGAGGATAGGTTTCTGAAAAACATCGCGGGGTGGTGCGCATTGTATGTGTGTGTGTTACATTACATTCACTAGTAGGAGTGAGAAAAACATCACGGGGTGGTGTGAATCGGAGGGTCTGAATTAGGATAGGCAGTGAGTGGCAATGTAGGATGGACAAAAGCACCGCGGGGTGGTCAGCATGGGGAGGTCAGGGAACATGCAGTGGCAATGTAGGATAGGTTTCTAAAAAACATCATGGGGTTGTGCACATTGTATGGGTGTGTGTTACATTACATTCACTAGTAGGCGTGAAAAACACATCAGAGGGTGGTGTGAATCGGAGGGTCTGAATTAGTATATGCAGTGAGTGGCAATGTAGGTTGGAGAAAAGCACTTCACGGTGGTCACCATGCGGAGGTCAGGGAACATGCAGTGGCAATGTAGGATAAGTTTCTGAAAAACATCGTCGGGTGGTGCGCATTGTATGGGTGTGTGTTACATTACATTCAATAGTAGGAGTGAGAAAAACATCACGGGGTGGTGTGAATCGGAGGGTCTGAATTTGGATAGGCAGTGAGTGGCAATATAGGATGGAGAAAAGCACCGTGGGGTGGTCAGCATTGGGAGGTCAGGGAACATGCAGTGGCAATGTAGGATAGGTTTCTGTAAAACATCGCGGGGTGGTGAGCATTGTATGGGTGTGTGTTACATTACATTCACTAGTAGGAGTGAGAAAAACATCACGGGGTGGTGCGCATTGTATGGGTGTGTGTTACATTACATTCACTAGTAGGAGTGAGAAAAACATCTCGGAGTGGTGTGCATTGTATGGGTGTGTGTTGCATTACATTCACTAGTAGGAGTGAGAAAAACATCACGGGGTGGTGTGAATCTGAGGGTCTGAATTAGGATAGACAGTGAATGGCAATGTAGGATGGAGAAAAGCACCGCGGGGTGGTCAGCATGGCTAGGTCAAAGAACATGCAGCGGCAATGTAGGATAGGTTTCTGAAAAACATCGCGGGGTGGTGCGCATTGTATGGGTGTGTGTTACATTACATTCACTTGTAGGAGCGAGAAAAACATCATGGCGTGGTGCGCATTGTATGGGTGTGTATTACATTTCATTCACTAGTAGGAGTCAAAAAAACATCACGAGGTGGTGTGAATCGGAGGGTCTTAATTAGGATAGGCATTGAGTGGCAATGTAGGATGGAGAAAAGCACCGCTGGGTGGTCAGCATGGGGAGGTCAGGGAAGATGCAGTGGAAATGTAGGATAGGTTTCTGAAAAACATCGCGGGGTGGTGCGCGTTGTATGTGTGTGTGTTACATTACATTCACTAGTAGGAGTGAGAAAAACACCACGGGGTGGTGCGCAATGTATGGGTTTGTGTTACATTACATTCACTAGTAGGAGTGAGAAAAATATCACGGGGTGGTGTGAATCGGAGTGTCTGAATTAGGAGAGGCAGTGAGTGGCAATGTAGGATGGAGAAAAGCACCGCGGGGTGGTCAGCATGGGGAGGTCAGGGAACATACAGTGGCAATGTAGGATAGGTTTCTGAAAAATATCGCGGGGTGGTGCGCATTGTATGGGTGTGTGTTACATTACATTCACTAGTAGGCGTGAGAAAAACATCGCCGGGGGTGTGAATCAGAGGGTCTGAATTAGGATAGGCAGTGAGTGGCAATGTAGGATGGAGAAAAGCACCGCAGGGTGGTCAGCATGGGGAGGTCAGGGAACATGCAGTGGCAATGTAGGATAGGTTTCTGAAAAACATCGTCGGGTGGTGCGAATTGTATGGGTGTGTGTTACATTACATTCACTAGTAGGAGTGAGAAAAACATCACGGGGTGGTGTGAATCGGAGGGTCTGAATTTGGATAGGCAGTGAGTGGCAATATAGGATGGAGAAAAACACCGCCGGGTGGTCAGCATGGGGAGGTCAGGGAACATGCAGTGGCAATGTAGGATAGGTTTCTGTAAAACATCGTGGGGTGGTGCGCATTGTATGGGTGTGTGTTACATTACATTCACTAGTAGGAGTGAGAAAAACATTGCGCGGTGGTGTGCATTGTATGGGTGTGTGTTACATTACATTCACTAGCAGAAGTGAGGAAAACATCGCGGGGTGGTGTGCATTGTATAGGTGTGTGTTACATTACATTCACTAGTAGGAGTGAGAAAAACATCACGGGGTGGTGTGCATTGTATGGGTGTGTGTTACATTACATTCACTAGTACTAGTGAGAAAAACATCGCGGGGTGGTGTGCATTATATAGGTGTGTGTTACATTACATTCACTAGTAGGAGTGAGAAAAACATCACGGGGTGGTGTGCATTGTATGGGTGTGTGTTACATTACATTCAGTAGTACTAGTGAGAAAAACATCGCGGGGTGGTGTGCATTGTACGGGTGTGTGTTACATTACATTCACTAGTAGGAGTGAGAAAAACATCACAGGGTGGTGCGCATTGTATGGGTGTGTGTTACATTACATTCACTAGTAGGAGAGAGAAAAACATCACGGGGTGGTGTGAATCGGAGGGTCTGAATTAGGATAGGCAGTGAGTGGCAATGTAGGATGGAGAAAAGCACCGCGGTATGGTCAGCATGGGGAGGTCAGGGAACATGCAGTGACAATGTAGGATAGGATTCTGAAAAACATCGCGGGGTGGTGTGCATTTTATGGGTGTGTGTTACATTACATTCACTAGTAGGAGTTAGAAAAACATCACGGGGTGGTGCGCATTGTATGGGTGTGTGTTACATTACATTCCCTATTAGGAGTGAGAAAAACATCACGGGGTGGTGTGCATTGTATGGGTGTGTGTTACATTACATTCACTAGTAGGAGTGAGAAAAACATCAAAGGGTGGTGCGCATTTTATGGGTGTGTGTTACATTACATTCACTAGTAGGAGTTAGAAAAACATCACGGGGTGGTGCGCATTGTATGGGTGTGTGTTACATTACATTCCCTATTAGGAGTGAGAAAAACATCGCGGGGTGGTGTGCATTGTATGGGTGTGTGTTACATTACATTCACTAGTAGGAGTGAGAAAAACATCAAAGGGTGGTGCGCATTGTATGGGTGTGTGTTACATTACATTCACTAGTAGGAGTGAGAAAAACATCACGGTGTGGTGTAAATCGGAGGGTCTGAATTAGGATAGGCAGTGAGTGGCATTGTAGGATGGAGAAAAGCACCTCTGTGTGGTCAGCATGGGGAGTTCAGGGAACATGCAGTGGCAATGTAGGATAGGTTTCTGAACAACATCGCGTGGTGGTGCACATTGTATGGGTGTGTGTTACATTACATTCATCAGTAGGAGGAGAAAAACATCACAGCGTGGTGTGAATCGGAGGGTCTGAATTAGGATAGGCAGTGAGTGGCAATGTAGGATGGAGAAAAGCACCGCGGGTTGGTCAGCATGGGGAGGTCAGGGAACATGCAGTGGCAATGAGGATAGGTTTCTGAAAAACATCGCGGGGTGGTGCGCATTGTATGTGTGTGTGTTACATTGCATTCACTAGTAGGAGTGAGAAAAACATCACGGGGTGGTGTGAATCGGAGGGTCTGAATTAGGATAGGCAGTGAGTGGCAATGTAGGATGGACAAAAGCACCGCGGGGTGGTCAGCATGGGGAGGTCAGGGAACATGCAGTGGCAATGTAGGATAGGTTTCTGAAAAACATCATGGGGTTGTGCACATTGTATGGGTGTGTGTTACATTACATTCACTAGTAGGCGTGAAAAACACATCAGAGGGTGGTGTGAATCGGAGGGTCTGAATTAGTATATGCAGTGAGTGGCAATGTAGGTTGGAGAAAAGCACCGCACGGTGGTCACCATGCGGAGGTCAGGGAACATGCAGTGGCAATGTAGGATAAGTTTCTGAAAAACATCGTCGGGTGGTGCGCATTGTATGGGTGTGTGTTACATTACATTCACTAGTAGGAGTGAGAAAAACATCACGGGGTGGTGTGAATCGGAGGGTCTGAATTTGGATAGGCAGTGAGTGGCAATATAGGATGGAGAAAAGCACCGCGGGGTGGTCAGCATTGGGAGGTCAGGGAACATGCAGTGGCAATGTAGGATAGGTTTCTGTAAAACATCGCGGGGTGGTGAGCATTGTATGGGTGTGTGTTACATTACATTCACTAGTAGGAGTGAGAAAAACATCACGGGGTGGTGCGCATTGTATGGGTGTGTGTTACATTACATTCACTAGTAGGAGTGAGAAAAACATCTCGGGGTGGTGTGCATTGTATGGGTGTGTGTTGCATTACATTCACTAGTAGGAGTGAGAAAAACATCACGGGGTGGTGTGAATCTGAGGGTCTGAATTAGGATAGACAGTGAATGGCAATGTAGGATGGAGAAAAGCACCGCGGGGTGGTCAGCATGGCTAGGTCAAAGAACATGCAGCGGCAATGTAGGATAGGTTTCTGAAAAACATCGCGGGGTGGTGCGCATTGTATGGGTGTGTGTTACATTACATTCACTTGTAGGAGCGAAAAAAACATCATGGCGTGGTGCGCATTGTATGGGTGTGTATTACATTTCATTCACTAGTAGGAGTCAAAAAAACATCACGAGGTGGTGTGAATCGGAGGGTCTTAATTAGGATAGGCATTGAGTGGCAATGTAGGATGGAGAAAAGCACCGCTGGGTGGTCAGCATGGGGAGGTCAGGGAAGATGCAGTGGAAATGTAGGATAGGTTTCTGAAAAACATCGCGGGGTGGTGCGCGTTGTATGTGTGTGTGTTACATTACATTCACTAGTAGGAGTGAGAAAAACACCACGGGGTGGTGCGCAATGTATGGGTTTGTGTTACATTACATTCACTAGTAGGAGTGAGAAAAATATCACGGGGTGGTGTGAATCGGAGTGTCTGAATTAGGAGAGGCAGTGAGTGGCAATGTAGGATGGAGAAAAGCACCGCGGGGTGGTCAGCATGGGGAGGTCAGGGAACATGCAGTGGCAATGTAGGATAGGTTTCTGAAAAATATCGCGGGGTGGTGCGCATTGTATGGGTGTGTGTTACATTACATTCACTAGTAGGCGTGAGAAAAACATCGCCGGGGGTGTGAATCAGAGGGTCTGAATTAGGATAGGCAGTGAGTGGCAATGTAGGATGGAGAAAAGCACCGCAGGGTGGTCAGCATGGGGAGGTCAGGGAACATGCAGTGGCAATGTAGGATAGGTTTCTGAAAAACATCGTCGGGTGGTGCGAATTGTATGGGTGTGTGTTACATTACATTCACTAGTAGGAGTGAGAAAAACATCACGGGGTGGTGTGAATCGGAGGGTCTGAATTTGGATAGGCAGTGAGTGGCAATATAGGATGGAGAAAAACACCGCCGGGTGGTCAGCATGGGGAGGTCAGGGAACATGCAGTGGCAATGTAGGATAGGTTTCTGTAAAACATCGTGGGGTGGTGCGCATTGTATGGGTGTGTGTTACATTACATTCACTAGTAGGAGTGAGAAAAACATCGCGCGGTGGTGCGCATTGTATGGGTGTGTGTTACATTACATTCACTAGCAGAAGTGAGGAAAACATCGCGGGGTGGTATGCATTGTATAGGTGTGTGTTACATTACATTCACTAGTAGGAGTGAGAAAAACATCACGGGGTGGTGTGCATTGTATGGGTGTGTGTTACATTACATTCACTAGTACTAGTGAGAAAAACATCGCGGGGTGGTGTGCATTCTATAGGTGTGTGTTACATTACATTCACTAGTAGGAGTGAGAAAAACATCACGGGGTGGTGTGCATTGTATGGGTGTGTGTTACATTACATTCAGTAGTACTAGTGAGAAAAACATCGCGGGGTGATGTGCATTGTACGGGTGTGTGTTACATTACATTCACTAGTAGGAGTGAGAAAAACATCACGGAGTGGTGCGCATTGTATGGGTGTGTGTTACATTACGTTCACTAGTAGGACAGAGAAAAACATCACGGGGTGGTGTGAATCGGAGGGTCTGAATTAGGATAGGCAGTGAGTGGCAATGTAGGATGGAGAAAAGCACCGCGGTATGGTCAGCATGGGGAGGTCAGGGAACATGCAGTGGCAATGTAGGATAGGATTCTGAAAAACATCGCGGGGTGGTGTGCATTTTATGGGTGTGTGTTACATTACATTCACTAGTAGGAGTTAGAAAAACATCACGGGGTGGTGCGCATTGTATGGGTGTGTGTTACATTACATTCCCTATTAGGAGTGAGAAAAACATCGCGGGGTGGTGTGCATTGTATGGGTGTGTGTTACATTACATTCACTAGTAGGAGTGAGAAAAACATCAAAGGGTGGTGCGCATTGTATGGGTGTGTGTTACATTACATTCACTAGTAGGAGTGAGAAAAACATCACGGTGTGGTGTAAATCGGAGGGTCTGAATTAGGATAGGCAGTGAGTGGCATTGTAGGATGGAGAAAAGCACCTCTGTGTGGTCAGCATGGGGAGTTCAGGGAACATGCAGTGGCAATGTAGGATAGGTTTCTGAACAACATCGCGTGGTGGTGCACATTGTATGGGTGTGTGTTACATTACATTCATCAGTAGGAGGAGAAAAACATCACAGCGTGGTGTGAATCGGAGGGTCTGAATTAGGATAGGCAGTGAGTGGCAATGTAGGATGGAGAAAAGCACCGCGGGTTGGTCAGCATGGGGAGGTCAGGGAACATGCAGTGGCAATGTAGGATAGGTTTCTGAAAAATATCGCGGGGTGGTGCGCATTGTATGGGTGTGTGTTACATTACATTCACTAGTAGGCGTGAGAAAAACATCGCCGGGGGTGTGAATCAGAGGGTCTGAATTAGGATAGGCAGTGAGTGGCAATGTAGGATGGAGAAAAGCACCGCAGGGTGGTCAGCATGGGGAGGTCAGGGAACATGCAGTGGCAATGTAGGATAGGTTTCTGAAAAACATCGTCGGGTGGTGCGAATTGTATGGGTGTGTGTTACATTACATTCACTAGTAGGAGTGAGAAAAACATCACGGGGTGGTGTGAATCGGAGGGTCTGAATTTGGATAGGCAGTGAGTGGCAATATAGGATGGAGAAAAACACCGCCGGGTGGTCAGCATGGGGAGGTCAGGGAACATGCAGTGGCAATGTAGGATAGGTTTCTGTAAAACATCGTGGGGTGGTGCGCATTGTATGGGTGTGTGTTACATTACATTCACTAGTAGGAGTGAGAAAAACATCGCGCGGTGGTGCGCATTGTATGGGTGTGTGTTACATTACATTCACTAGCAGAAGTGAGGAAAACATCGCGGGGTGGTGTGCATTCTATAGGTGTGTGTTACATTACATTCACTAGTAGGAGTGAGAAAAACATCACGGGGTGGTGTGCATTGTATGGGTGTGTGTTACATTACATTCACTAGTACTAGTGAGAAAAACATCGCGGGGTGGTGTGCATTCTATAGGTGTGTGTTACATTACATTCACTAGTAGGAGTGAGAAAAACATCACGGGGTGGTGTGCATTGTATGGGTGTGTGTTACATTACATTCAGTAGTACTAGTGAGAAAAACATCGCGGGGTGATGTGCATTGTACGGGTGTGTGTTACATTACATTCACTAGTAGGAGTGAGAAAAACATCACGGGGTGGTGCGCATTGTATGGGTGTGTGTTACATTACATTCACTAGTAGGACAGAGAAAAACATCACGGGGTGGTGTGAATCGGAGGGTCTGAATTAGGATAGGCAGTGAGTGGCAATGTAGGATGGAGAAAAGCACCGCGGTATGGTCAGCATGGGGAGGTCAGGGAACATGCAGTGGCAATGTAGGATAGGATTCTGAAAAACATCGCGGGGTGGTGTGCATTTTATGGGTGTGTGTTACATTACATTCACTAGTAGGAGTTAGAAAAACATCACGGGGTGGTGCGCATTGTATGGGTGTGTGTTACATTACATTCCCTATTAGGAGTGAGAAAAACATCGCGGGGTGGTGTGCATTGTATGGGTGTGTGTTACATTACATTCACTAGTAGGAGTGAGAAAAACATCAAAGGGTGGTGCGCATTGTATGGGTGTGTGTTACATTACATTCACTAGTAGGAGTGAGAAAAACATCACGGTGTGGTGTAAATCGGAGGGTCTGAATTAGGATAGGCAGTGAGTGGCATTGTAGGATGGAGAAAAGCACCTCTGTGTGGTCAGCATGGGGAGTTCAGGGAACATGCAGTGGCAATGTACGATAGGTTTCTGAACAACATCGCGTGGTGGTGCACATTGTATGGGTGTGTGTTACATTACATTCATCAGTAGGAGGAGAAAAACATCACAGCGTGGTGTGAATCGGAGGGTCTGAATTAGGATAGGCAGTGAGTGGCAATGTAGGATGGAGAAAAGCACCGCGGGTTGGTCAGCATGGGGAGGTCAGGGAACATGCAGTGGCAATGAGGATAGGTTTCTGAAAAACATCGCGGGGTGGTGCGCATTGTATGTGTGTGTGTTACATTACATTCACTAGTAGGAGTGAGAAAAACATCACGGGGTGGTGTGAATCGGAGGGTCTGAATTAGGATAGGCAGTGAGTGGCAATGTAGGATGGACAAAAGCACCGCGGGGTGGTCAGCATGGGGAGGTCAGGGAACATGCAGTGGCAATGTAGGATAGGTTTCTGAAAAACATCATGGGGTTGTGCACATTGTATGGGTGTGTGTTACATTACATTCACTAGTAGGCGTGAAAAACACATCAGAGGGTGGTGTGAATCGGAGGGTCTGAATTAGTATATGCAGTGAGTGGCAATGTAGGTTGGAGAAAAGCACCGCACGGTGGTCACCATGCGGAGGTCAGGGAACATGCAGTGGCAATGTAGGATAAGTTTCTGAAAAACATCGTCGGGTGGTGCGCATTGTATGGGTGTGTGTTACATTACATTCACTAGTAGGAGTGAGAAAAACATCACGGGGTGGTGTGAATCGGAGGGTCTGAATTTGGATAGGCAGTGAGTGGCAATATAGGATGGAGAAAAGCACCGCGGGGTGGTCAGCATTGGGAGGTCAGGGAACATGCAGTGGCAATGTAGGATAGGTTTCTGTAAAACATCGCGGGGTGGTGAGCATTGTATGGGTGTGTGTTACATTACATTCACTAGTAGGAGTGAGAAAAACATCACGGGGTGGTGCGCATTGTATGGGTGTGTGTTACATTACATTCACTAGTAGGAGTGAGAAAAACATCTCGGGGTGGTGTGCATTGTATGGGTGTGTGTTGCATTACATTCACTAGTAGGAGTGAGAAAAACATCACGGGGTGGTGTGAATCTGAGGGTCTGAATTAGGATAGACAGTGAATGGCAATGTAGGATGGAGAAAAGCACCGCGGGGTGGTCAGCATGGCTAGGTCAAAGAACATGCAGCGGCAATGTAGGATAGGTTTCTGAAAAACATCGCGGGGTGGTGCGCATTGTATGGGTGTGTGTTACATTACATTCACTAGTAGGAGCGAGAAAAACATCATGGCGTGGTGCGCATTGTATGGGTGTGTATTACATTTCATTCACTAGTAGGAGTCAAAAAAACATCACGAGGTGGTGTGAATCGGAGGGTCTTAATTAGGATAGGCATTGAGTGGCAATGTAGGATGGAGAAAAGCACCGCTGGGTGGTCAGCATGGGGAGGTCAGGGAAGATGCAGTGGAAATGTAGGATAGGTTTCTGAAAAACATCGCGGGGTGGTGCGCGTTGTATGTGTGTGTGTTACATTACATTCACTAGTAGGAGTGAGAAAAACACCACGGGGTGGTGCGCAATGTATGGGTTTGTGTTACATTACATTCACTAGTAGGAGTGAGAAAAATATCACGGGGTGGTGTGAATCGGAGTGTCTGAATTAGGAGAGGCAGTGAGTGGCAATGTAGGATGGAGAAAAGCACCGCGGGGTGGTCAGCATGGGGAGGTCAGGGAACATACAGTGGCAATGTAGGATAGGTTTCTGAAAAATATCGCGGGGTGGTGCGCATTGTATGGGTGTGTGTTACATTACATTCACTACTAGGCGTGAGAAAAACATCGCCGGGGGTGTGAATCAGAGGGTCTGAATTAGGATAGGCAGTGAGTGGCAATGTAGGATGGAGAAAAGCACCGCAGGGTGGTCAGCATGGGGAGGTCAGGGAACATGCAGTGGCAATGTAGGATAGGTTTCTGAAAAACATCGTCGGGTGGTGCGAATTGTATGGGTGTGTGTTACATTACATTCACTAGTAGGAGTGAGAAAAACATCACGGGGTGGTGTGAATCGGAGGGTCTGAATTTGGATAGGCAGTGAGTGGCAATATAGGATGGAGAAAAACACCGCCGGGTGGTCAGCATGGGGAGGTCAGGGAACATGCAGTGGCAATGTAGGATAGGTTTCTGTAAAACATCGTGGGGTGGTGCGCATTGTATGGGTGTGTGTTACATTACATTCACTAGTAGGAGTGAGAAAAACATCGCGCGGTGGTGTGCATTGTATGGGTGTGTGTTACATTACATTCACTAGCAGAAGTGAGGAAAACATCGCGGGGTGGTGTGCATTGTATAGGTGTGTGTTACATTACATTCACTAGTAGGAGTGAGAAAAACATCACGGGGTGGTGTGCATTGTATGGGTGTGTGTTACATTACATTCACTAGTACTAGTGAGAAAAACATCGCGGGGTGGTGTGCATTATATAGGTGTGTGTTACATTACATTCACTAGTAGGAGTGAGAAAAACATCACGGGGTGGTGTGCATTGTATGGGTGTGTGTTACATTACATTCAGTAGTACTAGTGAGAAAAACATCGCGGGGTGGTGTGCATTGTACGGGTGTGTGTTACATTACATTCACTAGTAGGAGTGAGAAAAACATCACGGGGTGGTGCGCATTGTATGGGTGTGTGTTACATTACATTCACTAGTAGGAGAGAGAAAAACATCACGGGGTGGTGTGAATCGGAGGGTCTGAATTAGGATAGGCAGTGAGTGGCAATGTAGGATGGAGAAAAGCACCGCGGTATGGTCAGCATGGGGAGGTCAGGGAACATGCAGTGACAATGTAGGATAGGATTCTGAAAAACATCGCGGGGTGGTGTGCATTTTATGGGTGTGTGTTACATTACATTCACTAGTAGGAGTTAGAAAAACATCACGGGGTGGTGCGCATTGTATGGGTGTGTGTTACATTACATTCCCTATTAGGAGTGAGAAAAACATCGCGGGGTGGTGTGCATTGTATGGGTGTGTGTTACATTACATTCACTAGTAGGAGTGAGAAAAACATCAAAGGGTGGTGCGCATTGTATGGGTGTGTGTTACATTACATTCACTAGTAGGAGTGAGAAAAACATCACGGTTTGGTGTAAATCGGAGGGTCTGAATTAGGATAGGCAGTGAGTGGCATTGTAGGATGGAGAAAAGCACCTCTGTGTGGTCAGCATGGGGAGTTCAGGGAACATGCAGTGGCAATGTAGGATAGGTTTCTGAAAAACATCGCGGGGTGGTGCGCATTGTATGGGTGTGTGTTACATTACATTCATCAGTAGGAGGAGAAAAACATCACAGCGTGGTGTGAATAGGAGGGTCTGAATTAGGATAGGCAGTGAGTGGCAATGTAGGATGGAGAAAAGCACCGCGGGTTGGTCAGCATGGGGACGTCAGGGAAAATGCAGTGGCAATGAGGATAGGTTTCTGAAAAACATCGCGGGGTGGTGCGCATTGTATGTGTGTGTGTTACATTACATTCACTAGTAGGAGTGAGAAAAACATCACGGGGTGGTGTGAATCGGAGGGTCTGAATTAGGATAGGCAGTGAGTGGCAATGTAGGATGGACAAAAGCACCGCGGGGTGGTCAGCATGGGGAGGTCAGGGAACATGCAGTGGCAATGTAGGATAGGTTTCTGAAAAACATCATGGGGTTGTGCGCATTGTATGGGTGTGTGTTACATTACATTCACTAGTAGGCGTGAAAAACACACCAGAGGGTGGTGTGAATCGGAGGGTCTGAATTTGGATAGGCAGTGAGTGGCAATGTAGGTTGGAGAAAAGCACCGCACGGTGGTCACCATGGGGAGGTCAGGGAACATGCAGTTGCAATGTAGGATAAGTTTCTGAAAAACATCGTCGGGTGGTGCGCATTGTATGGGTGTGTGTTACATTACATTCACTAGTAGGAGTGAGAAAAACATCGCGCGGTGGTGCGCATTGTATGGGTGTGTGTTACATTACATTCACTAGCAGAAGTGAGGAAAACATCGCGGGGTGGTGTGCATTGTATAGGTGTGTGTTACATTACATTCACTAGTAGGAGTGAGAAAAACATCACGGGGTGGTGTGCATTGTATGGGTGTGTGTTACATTACATTCACTAGTACTAGTGAGAAAAACATCGCGGGGTGGTGTGCATTCTATAGGTGTGTGTTACATTACATTCACTAGTAGGAGTGAGAAAAACATCACGGGGTGGTGTGCATTGTATGGGTGTGTGTTACATTACATTCAGTAGTACTAGTGAGAAAAACATCGCGGGGTGGTGTGCATTGTACGGGTGTGTGTTACATTACATTCACTAGTAGGAGTGAGAAAAACATCACGGGGTGGTGCGCATTGTATGGGTGTGTGTTACATTACATTCACTAGTAGGAGAGAGAAAAACATCACGGGGTGGTGTGAATCGGAGGGTCTGAATTAGGATAGGCAGTGAGTGGCAATGTAGGATGGAGAAAAGCACCGCGGTATGGTCAGCATGGGGAGGTCAGGGAACATGCAGTGGCAATGTAGGATAGGATTCTGAAAAACATCGCGGGGTGGTGTGCATTTTATGGGTGTGTGTTACATTACATTCACTAGTAGGAGTTAGAAAAACATCACGGGGTGGTGCGCATTGTATGGGTGTGTGTTACATTACATTCCCTATTAGGAGTGAGAAAAACATCGCGGGGTGGTGTGCATTGTATGGGTGTGTGTTACATTACATTCACTAGTAGGAGTGAGAAAAACATCAAAGGGTGGTGCGCATTGTATGGGTGTGTGTTACATTACATTCACTAGTAGGAGTGAGAAAAACATCACGGTGTGGTGTAAATCGGAGGGTCTGAATTAGGATAGGCAGTGAGTGGCATTGTAGGATGGAGAAAAGCACCTCTGTGTGGTCAGCATGGGGAGTTCAGGGAACATGCAGTGGCAATGTAGGATAGGTTTCTGAAAAACATCGCGGGGTGGTGCGCATTGTATGGGTGTGTGTTACATTACATTCATCAGTAGGAGGAGAAAAACATCACAGCGTGGTGTGAATCGGAGGGTCTGAATTAGGATAGGCAGTGAGTGGCAATGTAGGATGGAGAAAAGCACCGCGGGTTGGTCAGCATGTGGAGGTCAGGGAACATGCAGTGGCAATGAGGATAGGTTTCTGAAAAACATCGCGGGGTGGTGCGCATTGTATGTGTGTGTGTTACATTACATTCACTAGTAGGAGTGAGAAAAACATCACGGGGTGGTGTGAATCGGAGGGTCTGAATTAGGATAGGCAGTGAGTGGCAATGTAGGATGGACAAAAGCACCGCGGGGTGGTCAGCATGGGGAGGTCAGGGAACATGCAGTGGCAATGTAGGATAGGTTTCTGAAAAACATCATGGGGTTGTGCGCATTGTATGGGTGTGTGTTACATTACATTCACTAGTAGGCGTGAAAAACACATCAGAGGGTGGTGTGAATCGGAGGGTCTGAATTAGTATATGCAGTGAGTGGCAATGTAGGTTGGAGAAAAGCACCGCACGGTGGTCACCATGGGGAGGTCAGGGAACATGCAGTTGCAATGTAGGATAAGTTTCTGAAAAACATCGTCGGGTGGTGCGCATTGTATGGGTGTGTGTTACATTACATTCACTAGTAGGAGTGAGAAAAACATCACGGGGTGGTGTGAATCGGAGGGTCTGAATTTGGATAGGCAGTGAGTGGCAATATAGGATTGAGAAAAGCACCGCGGGGTGGTCAGCATTGGGAGGTCAGGGAACATGCAGTGGCAATGTAGGATAGGTTTCTGAAAAACATCGCGGGGTGGTGCGCATTGTATGGGTGTGTGTTACTTTACATTCACTAGTATGAGTGAGAAAAACATCACAGGGTGGTTTGAATCGGAGGGTATGAATTAGGATAGCAGTGAGTGGCAATGTAGGATGGAGAAAAGCACCGCGGGGTGGTCAGCATTGGGAGGTCAGGGAACATGCAGTGGCAATGTAGGATAGGTTTCTGAAAAACATCGCGGGGTGGTGCGCATTGTATGGGTGTGTGTTACATTACATTCACTAGTAGGAGTGAGAAAAACACCACGGGGTGGTGCGCAATGTATGGGTTTGTGTTACATTACATTCACTAGTAGGAGTGAGAAAAATATCACGGGGTGGTGTGAATCGGAGTGTCTGAATAAGGATAGGCAGTGAGTGGCAATGTAGGATGGAGAAAAGCACCGCGGGGTGGTCAGCATGGGGAGGTCAGGGAACATGCAGTGGCAATGTAGGATAGGTTTCTGAAAAATATCGCGGGGTGGTGCGCATTGTATGGGTGTGTGTTACATTACATTCAGTAGTAGGCGTGAGAAAAACATCGCCGGGGGTGTGAATCAGAGGGTCTGAATTAGGATAGGCACTGAGTGGCAATGTAGGATGGAGAAAAGCACCGCAGGGTGGTCAGCATGGGGAGGTCAGGGAACATGCAGTGGCATTGTAGGATAGGTTTCTGAAAAACATCGTCGGGTGGTGCGAATTGTATGGGTGTGTGTTACATTACATTCACTAGTAGGAGTGAGAAAAACATCACGGGGTGGTGTGAATCGGAGGGTCTGAATTTGGATAGGCAGTGAGTGGCAATATAGGATGGAGAAAAACACCGCCGGGTTGTCAGCATGGGGAGGTCAGGGAACATGCAGTGGCAATGTAGGATAGGTTTCTGTAAAACATCGTGGGGTGGTGCGCATTGTATGGGTGTGTGTTACATTACATTCACTAGTAGGAGTGAGAAAAACATCGCGCGGTGGTGCGCATTGTATGGGTGTGTGTTACATTACATTCACTAGCAGAAGTGAGGAAAACATCGCGGGGTGGTGTGCATTGTATAGGTGTGTGTTACATTACATTCACTAGTAGGAGTGAGAAAAACATCACGGGGTGGTGTGCATTGTATGGGTGTGTGTTACATTACATTCACTAGTACTAGTGAGAAAAACATCGCGGGGTGGTGTGCATTCTATAGGTGTGTGTTACATTACATTCACTAGTAGGAGTGAGAAAAACATCACGGGGTGGTGTGCATTGTATGGGTGTGTGTTACATTACATTCAGTAGTACTAGTGAGAAAAACATCGCGGGGTGATGTGCATTGTACGGGTGTGTGTTACATTACATTCACTAGTAGGAGTGAGAAAAACATCACGGGGTGGTGCGCATTGTATGGGTGTGTGTTACATTACATTCACTAGTAGGAGAGAGAAAAACATCACGGGGTTGTGTGAATCGGAGGGTCTGAATTAGGATAGGCAGTGAGTGGCAATGTAGGATGGAGAAAAGCACCGCGGTATGGTCAGCATGGGGAGGTCAGGGAACATGCAGTGGCAATGTAGGATAGGATTCTGAAAAACATCGCGGGGTGGTGTGCATTTTATGGGTGTGTGTTACATTACATTCACTAGTAGGAGTTAGAAAAACATCACGGGGTGGTGCGCATTGTATGGGTGTGTGTTACATTACATTCCCTATTAGGAGTGAGAAAAACATCGCGGGGTGGTGTGCATTGTATGGGTGTGTGTTACATTACATTCACTAGTAGGAGTGAGAAAAACATCAAAGGGTGGTGCGCATTGTATGGGTGTGTGTTACATTACATTCACTAGTAGGAGTGAGAAAAACATCACGGTGTGGTGTAAATCGGAGGGTCTGAATTAGGATAGGCAGTGAGTGGCATTGTAGGATGGAGAAAAGCACCTCTGTGTGGTCAGCATGGGGAGTTCAGGGAACATGCAGTGGCAATGTAGGATAGGTTTCTGAACAACATCGCGTGGTGGCGCGCATTGTATGGGTGTGTGTTACATTACATTCATCAGTAGGAGGAGAAAAACATCACAGCGTGGTGTGAATCGGAGGGTCTGAATTAGGATAGGCAGTGAGTGGCAATGTAGGATGGAGAAAAGCACCGCGGGTTGGTCAGCATGGGGAGGTCAGGGAACATGCAGTGGCAATGAGGATAGGTTTCTGAAAAACATCGCGGGGTGGTGCGCATTGTATGTGTGTGTGTTACATTACATTCACTAGTAGGAGTGAGAAAAACATCACGGGGTGGTGTGAATCGGAGGGTCTGAATTAGGATAGGCAGAGAGTGGCAATGTAGGATGGACAAAAGCACCGCGGGGTGGTCAGCATGGGGAGGTCAGGGAACATGCAGTGGCAATGTAGGATAGGTTTCTGAAAAACATCATGGGGTTGTGCACATTGTATGGGTGTGTGTTACATTACATTCACTAGTAGGCGTGAAAAACACATCAGAGGGTGGTGTGAATCGGAGGGTCTGAATTAGTATATGCAGTGAGTGGCAATGTAGGTTGGAGAAAAGCACCGCACGGTGGTCACCATGCGGAGGTCAGGGAACATGCAGTGGCAATGTAGGATAAGTTTCTGAAAAACATCGTCGGGTGGTGCGCATTGTATGGGTGTGTGTTACATTACATTCACTAGTAGGAGTGAGAAAAACATCACGGGGTGGTGTGAATCGGAGGGTCTGAATTTGGATAGGCAGTGAGTGGCAATATAGGATGGAGAAAAGCACCGCGGGGTGGTCAGCATTGGGAGGTCAGGGAACATGCAGTGGCAATGTAGGATAGGTTTCTGTAAAACATCGCGGGGTGGTGAGCATTGTATGGGTGTGTGTTACATTACATTCACTAGTAGGAGTGAGAAAAACATCACGGGGTGGTGCGCATTGTATGGGTGTGTGTTACATTACATTCACTAGTAGGAGAGAGAAAAACATCACGGGGTGGTGTGAATCGGAGGGTCTGAATTAGGATAAGCAGTGAGTGGCAATGTAGGATGGAGAAAAGCACCGCGGTGTGGTCAGCATGGGGAGGTCATGGAACATGCAGTGGCAATGTAGGATAGGATTCTGAAAAACATCGCGGGGTGGTGTGCATTGTATGGGTGTGTGTTACATTACATTCACTAGTAGGAGTTAGAAAAACATCACGGGTGGTGCGCATTGTATGGGTGTGTGGTACATTACATTCACTAGTAGGAGTGAGAAAAACATCACAGGGTGGTGCGCATTGTATGGGTGTGTGTTACATTACATTCATTAGTAGGAGTGAGAAAAACATCAAGGGGTGGTGCGCATTGTATGGGTGTGTGTTACATTACATTCACTAGTAGGAGTGAGAAAAACATCACGGTGTGGTGTGAATCGGAGGGTCTGAATTATGATAGGCAGTGAGTGGCAATGTAGAATGGAGAAAAGCACGGCGGGGTGGTGAGCATGGGGAGGTCAGGGAACATGCAGTGGCAATGTAGGATAGGTTTCTGAAAAACATTGCGGGGTGGTGCACATTGTATGGGTGTGTGTTACATTACATTCACTAGTAGGAGGAGAAAAACATCACGGCGTGGTGTGAATCGGAGGGTTTGAATTAGGATAGGCAATGAGTGGCAATGTAGGATGGAGAAAAGCACCGCGCGGTGTTCTGCATGGGGAGGTCAGGGAACATGCAGTGGCAATGTAGGATAGGTTTCTGAAAAACATCGCGGGGTGGTGCGCATTGTTTGGGTGTGTGTTACATTACATTCACTAGTAGGAGTGAGAAAAACATCACGGGGTGGTGTGAATCGGAGGGTCTGAATTAGGATAGGCAGTGAGATGCAATGTAGGATGGAGAAAAGCACCGCGGGGTGGTCAGCATGGGGAGGTCAGGGAACATGCAGTGGCAATGTAGGATAGGTTTCTGAAAAACATCACGGGGTGGTGCGCATTGTATCGGTGTGTGGTACATTACATTCACTAGTAGGCGTGAGAAAAACATCACAGGGTGGTGTGAATCAGAGGGTTTGAATTAGTATATGCAGTGAGTGACAATGTAGGATGGAGAAAAGCACCGCACGATGGTCAGCATGGGGAGGTCAGGGAACATGCAGTGGCAATATAGGATACGTTTCTGAAAAATATCGTCGGGTGGTGCCCATTGTATGGGTGTGTGTTACATTACATTCACTAGTAGGCGTGAGAAAAACATCGCCGGGGGTGTGAATCAGAGGGTCTGAATTAGGATAGGCAGTGAGTGGCAATGTAGGATGGAGAAAAGCACTGCGGGGTGGTCAGCATGGGGAGGTCAGGGAACATGCAGTGGCAATGTAGGATAGGTTTCTGAAAAACATCACAGGGTGGTGCGCATTGTATGGGTGTGTGTTACATTACATTCATTAGTAGGAGTGAGAAAAACATCGCGGGGTGGTGTGCATTGTATGGGTGTGTGTTACATTACATTCACTAGTAGGAGTGAGAAAAACATCACGGGGTGGTGTGAATCGGATGGTCTGAATTAGGATAGGCAGTGAGTGGCAATGTAGGATGGAGAAAAGCACAGCGGGGTGGTCAGCATGGGGAGGTCAGGGAACATGCAGTGGCAATGTAGGATGGGTTTCTGTAAAACATCGCGGGGTGGTGCGGATTGTATGGGTGTGTGTTACATTACATTCACTAGTAGGAGTGAGAAAAACATCGCGGGGTGGTGCGCATTGTATGGGTGTGTGTTACATTACATTCACTAGTAAGAGTGAGAAAAACATCACGGGGTGGTGCGCATTGTATGGGTGTGTGTTACATTACATTCACTAGTAGGAGTGAGAAAAACATCACGGGGTGGTGCGTATTGTATGGGTGTGTGTTACATTACATTCACTAGTAAGAGTGAGAAAAACATCACGGGGTGGTGTGAATCGGAGGGTCTGAATTAGGATAGGCAGTGAGTGGCAATGTAGGATGGAGAAAAGCACTGCGGGTTGGTCAGCATGGGGAAGTCAGGGAACATGCAGTGGCAATGTAGGATAGTTTTCTAAAAAACATCACGGGGTGGTGCGCATTGTATGGGTGTGTGTTACATTACATTCACTAGTAGGAGTGAGAAAAACATCGCGGGGTGGTGCGCATTGTATGGGTGTGTGTTACATTACATTCACTAGTAGGAGTGTGAAAAACATCTCGGGGTGGTGTGCATTGTATGGGTGTGTGTTTCATTACATTCACTAGTAGGAGTGAGAAAAACATCACGGGGTGGTGTGAATCAGAGGGTCTGAATTAGGATAGACAGTGAATGGCAATGTAGGATGGAGAAAAGCACCGCGGGGTGGTCAGCATGGCTAGGTCAAAGAACATGCAGTGGCAATGTAGGATAGGTTTCTGAAAAACATCGCCGGGTGGTGCGCATTGTATGGGTGTGTGTTACATTACATTCACTTGTAGGAGCGAGAAAAACATCATGGCGTGGTGCGCATTGTATGGGTGTGTGTTACATTACATTCCCTAGTAGGAGTCAAAAAAACATCACGAGGTGGTGTGAATCGGAGGGTCTTAATTAGGATAGGCATTGAGTGGCAATGTAGGATGGAGAAAAGCACCGCGGGGTGGTCAGCATGGGGAGGTCAGGGAAGAGGCAGTGGAAATGTAGGATAGGTTTCTGAAAAACATCGCGGGGTGGTGCGCATTGTATGTGTGTGTGTTACATTACATTCACTAGTAGGAGTGAGAAAAACACCACGGGGTGGTGCGCAATGTATGGGTTTGTGTTACATTACATTCACTAGTATGAGTGAGAAAAATATCACGGGGTGGTGTGAATCGGAGTGTCTGAATTAGGATAGGCAGTGAGTGGCAATGTAGGATGGAGAAAAGCACCGCGGGGTGGTCAGCATGGGGAGGTCAGGGAACATGCAGTGGCAATGTAGGATAGGTTTCTGAAAAATATCGCGGGGTGGTGCGCATTGTATGGGTGTGTGTTACATTACATTCACTAGTAGGCGTGAGAAAAACATCGCCGGGGGTGTGAATCAGAGTGTCTGAATTAGGATAGGCAGTGAGTGGCAATGTAGGATGGAGAAAAGCACCGCAGGGTGGTCAGCATGGGGAGGTCAGGGAAAATGCAGTGGCAATGTAGGATAGGTTTCTGAAATACATCGTCGGGTGGTTCGAATTGTATGCGTGTGTGTTACATTACATTCACTAGTAGGAGTGAGAAAAACATCACGGGGTGGTGTGAATCGGAGGGTCTGAATTTGGATAGGCAGTGAGTGGCAATATAGGATGGAGAAAAACACCGCCGGGTGGTCAGCATGGGGAGGTCAGGGAACATGCAGTGGCAAAGTAGGATAGGTTTCTGTAAAATATCGTGGAGTGGTGCGCATTGTATGGGTGTGTGTTACATTACATTCACTAGTAGGAGTGAGAAAAACATCGCGCGGTGGTGCGCATTGTATGGGTGTGTGTTACATTACATTCTCTAGCAGAAGTGAGGAAAACATCGCTGGGTGGTGTGCATTCTATAGGTGTGTGTTACATTACATTCACTAGTAGGAGTGAGAAAAACATCACGGGGTGTTGTGCATTGTATGGGTGTGTGTTACATTACATTCAGTAGTACTAGTGAGAAAAACATTGCGGGGTGGTGTGCATTGTACGGGTGTGTGTTACATTACATTCACTAGTAGGAGTGAGAAAAACATCGCGGGGTGGTGCGCATTGTATGGTTGTGTGTTACATTACATTCACTAGTAGGAGTGAGAAAAACATCGCGTGGTGGTGTGCATTGTATGTGTGTGTGTTACATTACATTCACTAGTAGGAGTGAGAAAAAAATCACGGGGTGGTGTGAATCGGAGGGTCTGAAATAGGATAGGCAGTGAGTGCCAATGTAGGATGGAGAAAAGGACCGCGGGGTGGTCAGCATGGGGAGGTCAGGGAACATGCAGTGGCAATGTAGGACACGTTTCTGAAACACATCGCCGGGTGGTGCGCATTGTATGTGTGTGTGTTACATTACATTCACTAGTAAGAGTGAGAAAAACATCACGGGGTGGTGCGCATTGTATGGGTGTGTGTGACATTACATTCACTAGTAGGAGTGAGAAAATCATCACTGGGTGGTGCGCATTGTATGGGTGTGTGTTACATTACATTCACTAGTAGGAGTGAGAAAAACATCACGGGGTGGTGTGAATCGGAGGGTCTGAATTTGGATAGGCAGTGAGTGGCAATGTAGGATGGAGAAAAGCACCGCGGGTTGGTCAGCATGGGGAAGTCAGGGAACATGCAGTGGCAATGTAGGATAGTTTTCTGAAAAACATCACGGGGTGGTGCGCATTGTTTGGGTGTATGTTACATTACATTCACTAGTAGGAGTGAGAAAAACATCACGGAGTGGTGAGAATCGGAGGGTCTGAATTAGGATAGGCAGTGAGTGGCAATGTAGGATGGAGAAAAGCACCGCGGGGTGGTCAGCATGGGGAGGTCAGGGAACATGCAGTGGCAATGTAGGATAGTTTTCTAAAAACATCACCGGGTGGTGCGCATTGTATGGGTGTATGTTACATTACATTCACTAGTAGGAGTGAGAAAAACATCGCGGGGTGGTGCGCATAGTATGGGTGTGTGTTACATTACATTCACTAGTAGGAGTGAGAAAAACATCACGGGGTGGTGTGAATCGGAGGGTCTGAATTTGGATAGGCAGTTAGTGGCAATGTAGGATGGAGAAAAGCACCGTGGTGGGGTGAGCATCGGGAGGTCAGGAAACATGCAGAGGCAATGTAGGATAGGTTTCTGAAAAACATCCCTGGGTGGTGCGCATTGTATGGGTGTGTGTTACATTACATTCACTAGTAGGAGTCAGAAAAAAATCACGGGGTGGTGCGCATTGTATGGGTGTGTGTTACATTACATTCACTAGTATGAGTCAGAAAAACATCACCGTGGGGTGCGCATTGTATTGGTGTGTGTTACATTACATTCACTAGTAGGAGTGAAAAAAACATCACGGTGTGGTGTGAATCGGAGGGTCTGAATTAGGATAGGCAGTGAGTGGCAATGTAGAATGGAGAAAAGCAGCGCGGGTTGGTCTGCATGGGGAGGTCAGGAAACATGCAGTGGCAATGTAGGATCGGTTTCTGAAAAACATCACGGGGTGGTGCGCATTGTATGGGTGTGTGGTACATTACATTCACTAGTAGGAGTGAGAAAAACATCGCGGGATGGTGCGCATTGTATGGTTGTGGGTTACATTACATTCACTAGTAGGAGTGAGAAAAACATCGCGGGGTGGTGTGCATTGTATGGGTGTGTGTTACATTACATTCACTAGTAGGAGTGAGAAAAACATCGCGGGGTGGTGTGCATTGTACGGGTGTGTGTTACATTACATTCACTAGTAGGAGTCAAAAAAACATCACGGGGTGGTGTGCATTGTATGGGTGTGTGTTACATTACATTCACTAGTAGGAGTGAGAAATACATCACGGGGTGGTGCGCATTGTATGAGTGTGTGTTACATTACATTCACTAGTAGGAGTCAAAAAAACATCACGGGGTGGTGTGAATCGGACGGTCTGTATTAGGATAGGCAGTGAGTGCCAATGTAGGATGGAGAAAAGGACCGCGGGGTGGTCAGCATGGGGAGGTCAGGGAACATGCAGTGGCAATGTAGGATAGGTTTCTGAAAAACATCGCCGGGTGGTGCGCATTGTATGTGTGTGTGTTACATTACATTCACTAGTAAGAGTGAGAAAAACATCACGGGGTGGTGCGCATTGTATGGGTGTGTGTTACATTACATTCACTAGTAGGAGTGAGAAAAACATCACGGGGTGGTGCGCATTGTATGGGTGTGTGTTACATTACATTCGCTAGTAGGAGTGAGAAAAACATCACGGGGTGGTGTGAATCGGAGGGTCTGAATTAGGATAGGCAGTGAGTGGCAATGTAGGATGGAGAAAAGCACCGCGGGTTGGTCAGCATGGGGAAGTCAGGGAACATGCAGTGGCAATGTAGGATAGTTTTCTGAAAAACATCACGGGGTGGTGCGCATTGTATGAGTGTGTGTTACATTACATTCATTAGTAGGAGTCAAAAAAACATCACGGGGTGGTGTGAATCGGACGGTCTGTATTAGGATAGGCAGTGAGTGCCAATGTAGGATGGAGAAAAGGACCGCGGGGTGGTCAGCATGGGGAGGTCAGGGAACATGCAGTGGCAATGTAGGATAGGTTTCTGAAAAACATCGCCGGGTGGTGCGCATTGTATGTGTGTGTGTGTTACATTGCATTCACTAGTAAGAGTGAGAAAAACATCACGGGGTGGTGCGCATTGTATGGGTGTGTGTTACATTACATTCACTAGTAGGAGTGAGAAAAACATCATGGGGTGGTGCGCATTGTATGGGTGTGTGTTACATTACATTCACTAGTAGGAGTGAGAAAAACATCACGGGGTGGTGCGCATTGTATGGGTGTGTGTTACATTACATTCACTAGTAGGAGTGAGAAAAACATCACGGGGTGGTGTGGATCGGAGGGTCTGAATTAGGATAGGCAGTGAGTGGCAATGTAGGATGGAGAAAAGCACCGCGGGGTGGTCAGCATGGGGAGGTCAGGGAAGATGCAGTGGAAATGTAGGATAGGTTTCTGAAAAACATCGCGGGGTGGTGCGCATTGTATGTGTGTGTGTTACATTACATTCACTAGTAGGAGTGAGAAAAACACGGGGTGGTGCGCAATGTATGGGTTTGTGTTACATTACATTCACTAGTAGGAGTGAGAAAAATATCACGGGGTGGGGTGAATCGGAGTGTCTGAATTAGGAATGGCAGTGAGTGGCAATGTAGGATGGAGTAAAGCACCGCGGGGTGGTCAGCATGGGGAGGTCAGGGAACATGCAGTGGCAATGTAGGATAGGTTTCTGAAAAACATCGCGGGGTGGTGCGCATTGTATGGGTGTGTGTTACATTATATTCACTAGTAGGCGTGAGAAAAACATCGCAGGGGGTGTGAATCGGAGGGCCTGAATTAGGATAGGCAGTGAGTGGCAATGTAGGATGGAGAAAAGCACCGCAGGGTGGTCAGCATGGGGAAGTCAGGGAACATGCAGTGGCAATGTAGGATAGGTTTCTGAAAAACATCGTCGGGTGGTGCGAATTGTATGGGTGTGTGTTACATTACATTCACTAGTAGGAATGAGAAAAACATCACGGGGTGGTGTGAATCGGAGGGTCTGAATTTGGATAGGCAGTGAGTGGCAATATAGGATGGAGAAAAACACCGCCGGGTGGTCAGCATGGGGAGGTCAGGGAACATGCAGTGGCAATGTAGGATAGGTTTCTGTAAAACATCGTGGGGTGGTGCGCATTGTATGGGTGTGTGTTACATTACATTCACTAGTAGGAGTGAGAAAAACATCGCGCGGTGGTGCGCATTGTATGGGTGTGTGTTACATTACATTCACTAGTAGAAGTGAGAAAAACATCGCGGTGTGGTGTGCATTGTATAGGTGTGTGTTACATTACATTCACTAGTAGGAGTGAGAAAAACATCACGGGGTGGTGTGCATTGTATGGGTGTGTGTTACATTACATTCACTAGTACTAGTGAGAAAAACATCGCGGGGTATTGTGCATTGTATAGGTGTGTGTTACATTACATTCACTAGTAGGAGTGAGAAAAACATCACGGGGTGGTGTACATTGTATGGGTGTGTGTTACATTTCATTCACTAGTACTAGTGAGAAAAACATCGCGGTGTGGTGTGCATTGTACGGGTGTGTGTTACATTACATTCACTAGTAGGAGTGAGAAAAACATCGCGGGGTGGTGCGCATTGTATGGTTGTGGGTTACATTACATTCACTAGTAGGAGTGAGAAAAACATCGCGGGTTGGTGTGCATTGTATGGGTGTGTGTTACATTACATTCACTAGTAGGAGTGAGAAAAACATCAGGGGTGGTGTGAATCGGAGGGTCTGAATTAGGATAGGCAATGAGTGCCAATGTAGGATGGAGAAAAGGACCGCGGGGTGGTCAGCATGGGGAGGTCAGGGAACATGCAGTGGCAATGTAGGATACGTTTCTGAAAAACATCGCCGGGTGGTGCGCATTGTATGTGTGTGTGATACATTACATTCACTAGTAAGAGTGAGAAAAACATCACGGGGTGGTGCGCATTGTATGGGTGTGTGTTACATTACATTCACTAGTAGGAGTGAGAAAAACATCACGGAGTGGTGTGAATCGGAGGGTCTGAATTAGGATAGGCAGTGAGTGGCAATGTAGGATGGAGAAAAGCACCGCGGGGTGGTCAGCATGGGGAGGTCAGGGAACATGCAGTGGCAATGTAGCATAGTTTTCTAAAAACATCACAGGGTGGTGCGCATTGTATGGGTGTGTGTTACATTACATTCACTAGTAGGAGAGAGAAAAACATCACGGGGTGGTGTGAATCGGAGGGTCTGAATTAGGATAGGCAGTGAGTGGCAATGTAGGATGGAGAAAAGCACCGTGGTGTGGTCAGCATCGGGAGGTCAGGGAACATGCAGAGGCAATGTAGGATAGGTTTCTGAAAAACATCCCTGGGTGGTGCGCATTGTATTGGTGTGTGTTACATTACATTCACTAGTAGGAGTCAGAAAAAAATCACGGGGTGGTGCGCATTGTATGTGTGTTTGTTACATTACATTCACTAGTATGAGTGAGAAAAACATCACCGTGTGGTGCGCATTGTATGGGTGTGTGTTACATTACATTCACTAGTAGGAGTGAGAAAAACATCACGGTGTGGTGTGAATCGGAGGGTCTGAATTAGGATAGGCAGTGAGTGGCAATGTAGAATGGAGAAAAGCACCGCGGGGTGGTGAGCATGGGGAGGTCAGGGAACATGCAGTGGCAATGTAGGATAGGTTTCTCAAAAACAATGCGGGGTGGTGCGCATTGTATGGGTGTGTGTTACATTACATTCACTAGTAGGAGGAGAAAAACATCACGGCGTGGTGTGAATCGGAGGGTCTGAATTAGGATAGGCAGTGAGTGGCAATGTAGGATGGAGAAAAGCACCGCGGGGTGGTCAGCATGGGGAGGTCAGGGAACATGCAGTGGCAATGTAGGATAGGTTTCTGAAAAACATCGCGGGGTGGTCCGCATTGTATGGGTGTGTGTTACATTACATTCACTAGTAGGAGTGAGAAAAACATCAAGGGGTGGTGTGAATCGGAGGGTCTGAATTAGGATAGGCAGTGAGATGCAATGTAGGATGGAGAAAAGCACCGCGGGGTGGTCAGCATGGGGAGGTCAGGGAACATGCAGTGGCAATGTAGGATAGGTTTCTGAAAAACATCACGGGGTGGTGCGCATTGAATGGGTGTGTGTTACATTACATTCACTAGCAGGCGTGAGAAAAACATCACAGGGTGGTGTGAAACGGAGGGTTTGAATTAGTATATGCAGTGAGTGGCAATGTAGGATGGAGAAAAGCACCGCATGGTGGTCAGCATGGGGAGGTCAGGGAACATGCAGTGACATTGTAGGATACGTTTCTGAAAAATATCGTCGGGTGGTGCGCATTGTATGGGTGTGTGTTACATTACATTCACTAGTAGGAGTGAGAAAAACATCACGGGGTGGTGTGAATCGGAGGGTCTGAATTTGGATAGGCAGTGAGTGGCAATATAGGATGGAGAAAAGCACCGCGGGGTGGTCAGCATGGGGAGGTCAGGGAACATGCAGTGGCAATGTAGGATAGGTTTCTGTAAAACATCGCGGGGTGGTGCGCATTGTATGGGTGTGTGTTACATTACATTCACTAGTAGGAGTGAGTAAAACATCGCGGGGTGGTGCGCATTGTATGGTTGTGGGTTACATTACATTCACTAGTAGGAGTGAGAAAAACATCGCGGGGTGGTGTGCATTGTATGGGTGTGTGTTACATTACATTCACTAGTAGGAGTGAGAAAAACATCACGGGGTGGTTTGAATCGGATGGTCTGAATTAGGATATTCAGTGAGTGGCAATGTAGAATGGAGAAAAGCACCGCGGGGTGGTCAGCATGGGGAGGTCAGGGAACATGCAGTGGCAATGTAGGATAGGTTTCTGTAAAACATCGCGGGGTGGTGCGGATTGTATGGGTGTGTGTTACATTACATTCACTAGTAGGAGTGAGAAAAACAACGCGGGGTGGTGCGCATTGTATGTTTGTGGGTTACATTACATTCACTAGTAGATGTGAGAAAAATATCACGGGGTGGTGTGCATTGTATGGGTGTGTGTTACATTACATTCACTAGTAGGAGTGAGAAAAACATCACAGGGTGGTGTGCATTGTATGAGTGTGTGTTACATTACATTCACTACTAGGAGTCAAAAAAACATCACGGGGTGGTGTGAATCGGAGGGTCTGTATTAGGAAAGGCAGTGAGTGCCAATGTAGGATGGAGAAATGGACCGCGGGGTGGTCAGCATGGGGAGGTCAGGGAACATGCAGTGGCAATGTAGGATAGGTTTCTGAAAAACATCGCCGGGTGGTGCGCATTGTATGTGTGTGTGTTACATTACATTCACTAGTAAGAGTGAGAAAAACATCACGGGGTGGTGCGCATTGTATGGGTGTGTGTTACATTACATTCACTAGTAGGAGTGAGAAAAACATCACGGGGTGGTTCGCATTGTATGGGTGTGTGTTACATTACATTCACTAGTAGGAGTGAGAAAAACATCACGGGGTGGTGTGAATCGGAGGGTCTGAATTAGGATAGGCAGTGAGTGGCAATGTAGGATGGAGAAAAGCAACGCGGGTTGGTCAGCATGGGGAAGTCAGGGAACATGCAGTGGCAATGTAGGATAGGTTTCTGAAAAACATCGCGGGGTGGTGCGCATTGTATGGGTGTGTGTTACATTACATTCACTAGTAGGCGTGAGAAAAACATCGCAGGGTGTGTGAATCGGAGGGTCTGAATTAGGATAGGCAGTGAGTGGCAATGTAGGATGGAGAAAAGCACTGCAGGGTGGTCAGCATGGGGATGTCAGGGAACATGCAGTGGCAATGTAGGATAGGTTTCTGAAAAACATCGTCGGGTGGTGCGAATTGTATGGGTGTGCGTTACATTACATTCACTAGTAGGAGTGAGAAAAACATCACGGGGTGGTGTGAATCGGAGGGTCTGTATTTGGATAGGCAGAGAGTGGCAATATAGGATGGAGAAAAACACCGCCGGGTGGTCAGCATGGGGAGGTCAGGGAACATGCAGTGGCAATGTAGGATAGGTTTCTGTAAAACATCGTGGGGTGTTGCGCATTGTATGGGTGTGTGTTACATTACATTCACTAGTAGGAGTGAGAAAAACATCGCGCGGTGGTGCGCATTGTATGGGTGTGTGTTACATTACATTCACTAGTAGGAGTGAGAAAAACATCACGGGGTGGTGCGCATTGTATGGGTGTGTGTTACATTACATTCACTAGTACTAGTGAGAAAAACATCGCGGGGTGGTGTGCATTGTATGGGTGTGTGTTACATTACATTCACTAGTAGGAGTGAGAAAAACATCACGGGCTGGTGTGAATTGGAGGGTCTGAATTAGGATAGGCAGTGAGTGCCAATGTAGGATGGAGAAAAGGACCGCGGGGTGGTCAGCATGGGGAGGTCAGGGAACTTGCAGTGGCAATGTAGGATACGTTTCTGAAAAACATAGCCGGGTGGTGCGCATTGTATGTGTGTGTGCTACATTACATTCACTAGTAAGAGTGAGAAAAACATCACGGGGTGGTGCGCATTGTATGGGTGTGTGTTACATTACATTCACTAGTAGGAGTGAGAAAAACATCACGGGGTGGTACGCATTGTATGGGTGTGTGTTACATTACATTCACTAGTAGAAGTGAGAAAAACATCGCAGGGTGGTGTGCATTGTATAGGTGTGTGTTACATTACATTCACTAGTAGGAGTGAGAAAATCATCGCGGGGTGGTGTGCATTGTACGGGTGTGTGTTACATTACATTCACTAGTAGGAGTGATAAAAACATCGCGGGGTGGTGCGCATTGTATGGTTGTGGGTTACATTGAATTCACTAGTAGGAGTGAGAAAAACATCGCGGGGTGGTGTGCATTGTATGGGTGTGTGTTACATTACATTCACTAGTAGGAGTGAGAAAAACATCACGGGGTAGTGTGAATCGGAGGGTCTGAATTAGGATAGGAAGTGAGTGGCAATGTAGGATGGAGAAAAGGACCGCGGAGTGGTCAGCATGGGGAGGTCAGGGAACATGCAGTGGCAATGTAGGATAGGTTTCTGAAAAATATCACGGGGTGGTGTGCATTGTATGGGTGTGTGTTACATTGCATTCACTAGTAGGAGTGAGAAAAACATCACGGAGTGGTGTGAATCGGAGGGTCTGAATTAGGATAGGCAGTGAGTGGCAATGTAGGATTGAGAAAAGCACCGCGGGGTGGTCAGCATGGGGAGGTCAGGGAACATGCAGTGGCAATGTAGGATAGTTTTCTAAAAACATCACCGGGTGGTGCGCATTGTATGGGTGTATGTTACATTACATTCACTAGTAGGAGTGAGAAAAACATCGCGGGGTGGTGCGCATTGTATCGGTGTGTGTTACATTACATTCACTAGTAGCAGTGAGAAAAACATCTCGGGGTGGTGTGCATTGTATGGGTGTGTGTTGAATTACATTCACTAGTAGGAGTGAGAAAAATATCACGGGGTGGTGTGAATCGGAGTGTCTGAATTAGGATAGGCAGTGAGTGGCAATGTAGGATGGAGAAAAGCACCGCGGGGTGGTCAGGATGGGGAGGTCAGGGAACATGCAGTGGCAATGTAGGATAGGTTTCTGAAAAACATCCCGGGGTGGTGCGCATTGTATGGGTGTGTGTTACATTACATTCACTAGTAGGAGTGAGAAAAACATCACGGGGTGGTGTGAATCGGAGGGTCTGAATTTGGATAGGCAATGAGTGGCAATATAGGATGGAGAAAAGCACCGCTGGGTGGTCAGCATGAGGAGTTCAGGGAACATGCAGTGGCAATGTAGGATAGGTTTCTGTAAAACATCGCGGGGTGGTGCGCATTGTATGGGTGTGTGTTACATTACATTCACTAGTAGGAGTGAGAAAAACTTTGCGCGGTGGTGCGCATTGTATGGGTGTGTGTTACATTACATTCACTAGTAGAAGTGAGAAAAATATCGCGGGGTGGTGTGCATTGTATTGGTGTGTGTTACATTACATTCACTAGTAGGAGTGAGAAAAACATCACGGGGTGGTGTGCATTGTATGGGTGTGTGTTACATTACATTCACTAGTACTAGTGAGAAAAACATCGCGGGGTGGTGTGCATTGTATGGTTGTGTGTTACATTACATTCACTAGTAGGAGTGAGAAAAACATCGCGGGGTGGTGCACATTGTATGGTTGTGGATTACATTACATTCACTAGTAGGAGTGAGAAAAACATCGCGGGGTGGTGTGCATTGTATGGGTGTGTGTTACATTACATTCACTAGTAGGAGTGAGAAAAACATCACGGGGTGGTGCGCATTGTATGAGTGTGTGTTACATTACATTCACTAGTAGGAGTCAAAAAAACATCACGGGGTGGTTTGCATTGTATGGGTGTGTGTTACATAACATTCAATAGTAGGAGTGAGAAAAACATCACGGGGTGGTGCGCATTGTATGAGTGTGTGTTACATTACATTCACTAGTAGGTGTCAAAAAAACATCACGGGTGGTGTGAATCGGAGGGTCTGAATTAGGATAGGCAGTGAGTGCCAATGTAGGATGGAGAAAAGGACAGCGTGTTGGTCAGCATGGGGAGGTCAGGGAACATTCAGTGGCAAAGTAGGATAGGTTTCTGAAAAACATCGCCGGGTGGTGCGCATTGTATGTGTGTGTGTTACATTACATTCACTAGTAAGAGTGAGAAAAACATCACGGGGTGGTGCGCATTGTATGGGTGTGTGTTACATTCACTAGTAGGAGTGAGAAAAACATCACGGGGTGGTGCGCATTGTATGGGTGTGTGTTACATTACATTCACTAGTAGGGGTGAGAAAAACATCACGGGATGGTGTGAATCAGAGGGTCTGAATTAGGATAGGCAGTGAGTGGCAATGTAGGATGGAGAAAAGCACCGCGGGTTGGTCAGCATGGGGAAGTCAGGGATCATGCAGTGGCAATGTAGCATAGGTTTCTGAAAAACATCGCCGGGAGGTGCGCATTGTATGTGTGTGTGTTACATTACCTTCACTAGTAAGAGTGAGAAAAACATCGAGGGGTGGTGCGCATTGTATGGGTGTGTGTTACATTACATTCACTAGTAGGAGTGAGAAAAACATCACGGGGTGGTGCGCATTGTATGGGTGTGTGTTACATTACATTCACAAGTAGTAGTGAGAAAAACATCACGGAGTGGTGTGAATCGGAGGTTCTGAATTAGGATAGGGAATGAGTGGCAATATAGGATGGAGAAAAGCACCACGGGGTGGTCAGCATGGGGAGGTCAGGGAACATGCAGTGGCAATGTAGGATAGTTTTCTAAAAACATCACCGGGTGGTGCGCATTGTATGGGTGTATGTTACATTACATTCACTAGTAGGAGTGAGAAAATCATCGCGGGGTGGTGCGCATTGTATGTGTGTGTGTTACATTACCTTCACTAGTAAGAGTGAGAAAAACATCACGGGGTGGTGCGCATTGTATGGGTGTGTGTTACATTACATTCACTAGTAGGAGTGAGAAAAACATCTCGGGGTGGTGTGCATTGTATGGGTGTGTGTTGCATTACATTCACTAGTAGGAGTGAGAAAAACATCACGGGGTGGTGTGAATCGGAGGGTCTGAATTAGGATAGGCAGTGAGTAGCAATTTAGGATGGAGAAAAGCACCGCGGGGTGGTCAGCATGGGGAGGTCAAGGAACATGCAGTGGCAATGTAGGATAGGTTTCTGAAAAACATCGCGGGGTTGTGCGCATTGTATGGGTGTGTGTTACATTACATTCACTTGTAGGAGTGAGAAAAACATCACGGGGTGGTGCGCATTGTATGGGTGTGTGTTACATTGCATTCACTAGTAGGAGTGAGAAAAACATCTCGGGGTGGTGCGCATTGTATGGGTGTGTGTTACATTACATTCACTAGTAGGAGTCAAAAAAACATCACGGGGTGGTGTGAATTGGAGTGTCTTAATTAGGATAGGCAGTGAGTGCCAATGTAGGATGGAGAAAAGGACCGCGGGGTGGTCAGCATGGGGAGGTCAGGGAACATGCAGTGGCAATGTAGGATAGGTTTCTGAAAAACATCGCCGGGTGGTGCGCATTGTATGTGTGTGTGTTACATTACATTCACTAGTAAGAGTGAGAAAAACATCACGGGGTGGTGCGCATTGTATGGGTGTGTGTTACATTACATTCACTAGTAGGAGTGAGAAAAACATCACGGGGTGGTGCGCATTGTATGGGTGTGTGTTACATTACATTCGCTAGTAGGAGTGAGAAAAACATCACGGGGTGGTGTGAATCGGAGGGTCTGAATTAGGATAGGCAGTGAGTGGCAATGTAGGATGGAGAAAAGCACCGCGGGTTGGTCAGCATGGGGAAGTCAGGGAACATGCAGTGGCAATGTAGGATAGTTTTCGGAAAAACATCACGGGGTGGTGCGCATTGTATGAGTGTGTGTTACATTACATTCATTAGTAGGAGTCAAAAAAACATCACGGGGTGGTGTGAATCGGACGGTCTGTATTAGGATAGGCAGTGAGTGCCAATGTAGGATGGAGAAAAGGACCGCGGGGTGGTCAGCATGGGGAGGTCAGGGAACATGCAGTGGCAATGTAGGATAGGTTTCTGAAAAACATCGCCGGGTGGTGCGCATTGTATGTGTGTGTGTTACATTGCATTCACTAGTAAGAGTGAGAAAAACATCACGGGGTGGTGCGCATTGTATGGGTGTGTGTTACATTACATTCACTAGTAGGAGTGAGAAAAACATCATGGGGTGGTGCGCATTGTATGGGTGTGTGTTACATTACATTCACTAGTAGGAGTGAGAAAAACATCACGGGGTGGTGCGCATTGTATGGGTGTGTGTTACATTACATTCACTAGTAGGAGTGAGAAAAACATCACGGGGTGGTGTGGATCGGAGGGTCTGAATTAGGATAGGCAGTGAGTGGCAATGTAGGATGGAGAAAAGCACCGCGGGGTGGTCAGCATGGGGAGGTCAGTGAAGATGCAGTGGAAATGTAGGATAGGTTTCTGAAAAACATCGCGGGGTGGTGCGCATTGTATGTGTGTGTGTTACATTACATTCACTAGTAGGAGTGAGAAAAACACGGGGTGGTGCGCAATGTATGGGTTTGTGTTACATTACATTCACTAGTAGGAGTGAGAAAAATATCACGGGGTGGGGTGAATCGGAGTGTCTGAATTAGGAATGGCAGTGAGTGGCAATGTAGGATGGAGTAAAGCACCGCGGGGTGGTCAGCATGGGGAGGTCAGGGAACATGCAGTGGCAATGTAGGATAGGTTTCTGAAAAACATCGCGGGGTGGTGCGCATTGTATGGGTGTGTGTTACATTATATTCACTAGTAGGCGTGAGAAAAACATCGCAGGGGGTGTGAATCGGAGGGCCTGAATTAGGATAGGCAGTGAGTGGCAATGTAGGATGGAGAAAAGCACCGCAGGGTGGTCAGCATGGGGAAGTCAGGGAACATGCAGTGGCAATGTAGGATAGGTTTCTGAAAAACATCGTCGGGTGGTGCGAATTGTATGGGTGTGTGTTACATTACATTCACTAGTAGGAGTGAGAAAAACATCACGGGGTGGTGTGAATCGGAGGGTCTGAATTTGGATAGGCAGTGAGTGGCAATATAGGATGGAGAAAAACACCGCCGGGTGGTCAGCATGGGGAGGTCAGGGAACATGCAGTGGCAATGTAGGATAGGTTTCTGTAAAACATCGTGGGGTGGTGCGCATTGTATGGGTGTGTGTTACATTACATTCACTAGTAGGAGTGAGAAAAACATCGCGCGGTGGTGCGCATTGTATGGGTGTGTGTTACATTACATTCACTAGTAGAAGTGAGAAAAACATCGCGGTGTGGTGTGCATTGTATAGGTGTGTGTTACATTACATTCACTAGTAGGAGTGAGAAAAACATCACGGGGTGGTGTGCATTGTATGGGTGTGTGTTACATTACATTCACTAGTACTAGTGAGAAAAACATCGCGGGGTATTGTGCATTGTATAGGTGTGTGTTACATTACATTCACTAGTAGGAGTGAGAAAAACATCACGGGGTGGTGTACATTGTATGGGTGTGTGTTACATTTCATTCACTAGTACTAGTGAGAAAAACATCGCGGTGTGGTGTGCATTGTACGGGTGTGTGTTACATTACATTCACTAGTAGGAGTGAGAAAAACATCGCGGGGTGGTGTGAATCGGAGCGTCTGAATTTGGATAGGCAATGAGTGGCAATATAGGATGGAGAAAAGCACCGCCGGGTGGTCAGCATGAGGAGTTCAGGGAACATGCAGTGGCAATGTAGGATAGGTTTCTGTAAAACATCGCGGGGTGGTGCGCATTGTATGGGTGTGTGTTACATTACATTCACTAGTAGGAGTGAGAAAAACATTGCGCGGTGGTGCGCATTGTATGGGTGTGTGTTACATTACATTCACTAGTAGAAGTGAGAAAAATATCGCGGGGTGGTGTGCATTGTATTGGTGTGTGTTACATTACATTCACTAGTAGGAGTGAGAAAAACATCACGGGGTGGTGTGCATTGTATGGGTGTGTGTTACATTACATTCACTAGTACTAGTGAGAAAAACATCGCGGGGTGGTGTGCATTGTATGGTTGTGTGTTACATTACATTCACTAGTAGGAGTGAGAAAAACATCGCGGGGTGGTGCGCATTGTATGGTTGTGGATTACATTACATTCACTAGTAGGAGTGAGAAAAACATCGCGGGGTGGTGTGCATTGTATGGGTGTGTGTTACATTACATTCACTAGTAGGAGTGAGAAAAACATCACGGGGTGGTGCGCATTGTATGAGTGTGTGTTACATTACATTCACTAGTAGGAGTCAAAAAAACATCACGGGGTGGTTTGCATTGTATGGGTGTGTGTTACATAACATTCAATAGTAGGAGTGAGAAAAACATCACGGGGTGGTGCGCATTGTATGAGTGTGTGTTACATTACATTCACTAGTAGGTGTCAAAAAAACATCACGGGTGGTGTGAATCGGAGGGTCTGAATTAGGGTAGGCAGTGAGTGCCAATGTAGGATGGAGAAAAGGACAGCGTGTTGGTCAGCATGGGGAGGTCAGGGAACATTCAGTGGCAAAGTAGGATAGGTTTCTGAAAAACATCGCCGGGTGGTGCGCATTGTATGTGTGTGTGTTACATTACATTCACTAGTAAGAGTGAGAAAAACATCACGGGGTGGTGCGCATTGTATGGGTGTGTGTTACATTCACTAGTAGGAGTGAGAAAAACATCACGATGTGGTGCGCATTGTATGGGTGTGTGTTACATTACATTCACTAGTAGGAGTGAGAAAAACATTGCGCGGTGGTGCGCATTGTATGGGTGTGTGTTACATTACATTCACTAGTAGAAGTGAGAAAAATATCGCGGGGTGGTGTGCATTGTATTGGTGTGTGTTACATTACATTCACTAGTAGGAGTGAGAAAAACATCACGGGGTGGTGTGCATTGTATGGGTGTGTGTTACATTACATTCACTAGTACTAGTGAGAAAAACATCGCGGGGTGGTGTGCATTGTATGGTTGTGTGTTACATTACATTCACTAGTAGGAGTGAGAAAAACATCGCGGGGTGGTGCGCATTGTATGGTTGTGGATTACATTACATTCACTAGTAGGAGTGAGAAAAACATCGCGGGGTGGTGTGCATTGTATGGGTGTGTGTTACATTACATTCACTAGTAGGAGTGAGAAAAACATCACGGGGTGGTGCGCATTGTATGAGTGTGTGTTACATTACATTCACTAGTAGGAGTCAAAAAAACATCACGGGGTGGTTTGCATTGTATGGGTGTGTGTTACATAACATTCAATAGTAGGAGTGAGAAAAACATCACGGGGTGGTGCGCATTGTATGAGTGTGTGTTACATTACATTCACTAGTAGGTGTCAAAAAAACATCACGGGTGGTGTGAATCGGAGGGTCTGAATTAGGATAGGCAGTGAGTGCCAATGTAGGATGGAGAAAAGGACAGCGTGTTGGTCAGCATGGGGAGGTCAGGGAACATTCAGTGGCAAAGTAGGATAGGTTTCTGAAAAACATCGCCGGGTGGTGCGCATTGTATGTGTGTGTGTTACATTACATTCACTAGTAAGAGTGAGAAAAACATCACGGGGTGGTGCGCATTGTATGGGTGTGTGTTACATTCACTAGTAGGAGTGAGAAAAACATCACGGGGTGGTGCGCATTGTATGGGTGTGTGTTACATTACATTCACTAGTAGGCGTGAGAAAAACATCACGGGATGGTGTGAATCGGAGGGTCTGAATTAGGATAGGCAGTGAGTGCCAATGTAGGATGGAGAAAAGGACCGCGGGGTGGTCAGCATGGGGAGGTCAGGGAACATGCAGTGGCAATGTAGGATAGTTTTCTGAAAAACATCACGGGGTGGTGCGCATTGTATGAGTGTGTGTTACATTACATTCATTAGTAGGAGTCAAAAAAACATCACGGGGTGGTGTGAATCGGACGGTCTGTATTAGGATAGGCAGTGAGTGCCAATGTAGGATGGAGAAAAGGACCGCGGGGTGGTCAGCATGGGGAGGTCAGGGAACATGCAGTGGCAATGTAGGATAGGTTTCTGAAAAACATCGCCGGGTGGTGCGCATTGTATGTGTGTGTGTTACATTGCATTCACTAGTAAGAGTGAGAAAAACATCACGGGGTGGTGCGCATTGTATGGGTGTGTGTTACATTACATTCACTAGTAGGAGTGAGAAAAACATCATGGGGTGGTGCGCATTGTATGGGTGTGTGTTACATTACATTCACTAGTAGGAGTGAGAAAAACATCACGGGGTGGTGCGCATTGTATGGGTGTGTGTTACATTACATTCACTAGTAGGAGTGAGAAAAACATCACGGGGTGGTGTGGATCGGAGGGTCTGAATTAGGATAGGCAGTGAGTGGCAATGTAGGATGGAGAAAAGCACCGCGGGGTGGTCAGCATGGGGAGGTCAGTGAAGATGCAGTGGAAATGTAGGATAGGTTTCTGAAAAACATCGCGGGGTGGTGCGCATTGTATGTGTGTGTGTTACATTACATTCACTAGTAGGAGTGAGAAAAACACGGGGTGG
This sequence comes from Cavia porcellus, assembly GCF_034190915.1. NCBI lineage: Eukaryota > Metazoa > Chordata > Mammalia > Rodentia > Caviidae > Cavia > Cavia porcellus. The sequence continues at coordinate 516,016 of NW_026947555.1, forward strand.
TGCGCAATGTATGGGTTTGTGTTACATTACATTCACTAGTAGGAGTGAGAAAAATATCACGGGGTGGGGTGAATCGGAGTGTCTGAATTAGGAATGGCAGTGAGTGGCAATGTAGGATGGAGTAAAGCACCGCGGGGTGGTCAGCATGGGGAGGTCAGGGAACATGCAGTGGCAATGTAGGATAGGTTTCTGAAAAACATCGCCGGGTGGTGCGCATTGTATGTGTGTGTGTTACATTACATTCACTAGTAAGAGTGAGAAAAACATCACGGGGTGGTGCGCATTGTATGGGTGTGTGTTACATTCACTAGTAGGAGTGAGAAAAACATCACGGGGTGGTGCGCATTGTATGGGTGTGTGTTACATTACATTCACTAGTAGGCGTGAGAAAAACATCACGGGATGGTGTGAATCGGAGGGTCTGAATTAGGATAGGCAGTGATTGGCAATGTAGGATGGAGAAAAGCACCGCGGGTTGGTCAGCATGGGGAAGTCAGGGATCATGCAGTGGCAATGTAGGATAGTTTTCTAAAAACATCACCGGGTGGTGCGCATTGTATGGGTGTATGTTACATTACATTCACTAGTAGGAGTGAGAAAATCATCGCGGGGTGGTGCGCATTGTATCGGTGTGTGTTACATTACATTCACTAGTAGGAGTGAGAAAAACATCTCGGGGTGGTGTGCATTGTATGGGTGTGTGTTGCATTACATTCACTAGTAGGAGTGAGAAAAATATCACGGGGTGGTGTGAATCGGAGTGTCTGAATTAGGATAGGCAGTGAGTGGCAATGTAGGATGGAGAAAAGCACCGCGGGGTGGTCAGCATGGGGAGGTCAGGGAACATGCAGTGGCAATGTAGGATAGGTTTCTGAAAAACATCCCGGGGTGGTGCGCATTGTATGGGTGTGTGTTACATTACATTCACTAGTAGGAGTGAGAAAAACATCACGGGGTGGTGTGAATCGGAGGGTCTGAATTTGGATAGGCAATGAGTGGCAATATAGGATGGAGAAAAGCACCGCCGGGTGGTCAGCATGAGGAGTTCAGGGAACATGCAGTGGCAATGTAGGATAGGTTTCTGTAAAACATCGCGGGGTGGTGCGCATTGTATGGGTGTGTGTTACATTACATTCACTAGTAGGAGTGAGAAAAACATTGCGCGGTGGTGCGCATTGTATGGGTGTGTGTTACATTACATTCACTAGTAGAAGTGAGAAAAATATCGCGGGGTGGTGTGCATTGTATTGGTGTGTGTTACATTACATTCACTAGTAGGAGTGAGAAAAACATCACGGGGTGGTGTGCATTGTATGGGTGTGTGTTACATTACATTCACTAGTACTAGTGAGAAAAACATCGCGGGGTGGTGTGCATTGTATGGTTGTGTGTTACATTACATTCACTAGTAGGAGTGAGAAAAACATCGCGGGGTGGTGCGCATTGTATGGTTGTGGATTACATTACATTCACTAGTAGGAGTGAGAAAAACATCGCGGGGTGGTGTGCATTGTATGGGTGTGTGTTACATTACATTCACTAGTAGGAGTGAGAAAAACATCACGGGGTGGTGCGCATTGTATGAGTGTGTGTTACATTACATTCACTAGTAGGAGTCAAAAAAACATCACGGGGTGGTTTGCATTGTATGGGTGTGTGTTACATAACATTCAATAGTAGGAGTGAGAAAAACATCACGGGGTGGTGCGCATTGTATGAGTGTGTGTTACATTACATTCACTAGTAGGTGTCAAAAAAACATCACGGGTGGTGTGAATCGGAGGGTCTGAATTAGGATAGGCAGTGAGTGCCAATGTAGGATGGAGAAAAGGACAGCGTGTTGGTCAGCATGGGGAGGTCAGGGAACATTCAGTGGCAAAGTAGGATAGGTTTCTGAAAAACATCGCCGGGTGGTGCGCATTGTATGTGTGTGTGTTACATTACATTCACTAGTAAGAGTGAGAAAAACATCACGGGGTGGTGCGCATTGTATGGGTGTGTGTTACATTCACTAGTAGGAGTGAGAAAAACATCACGGGGTGGTGTGGATCGGAGGGTCTGAATTAGGATAGGCAGTGAGTGGCAATGTAGGATGGAGAAAAGCACCGCGGGGTGGTCAGCATGGGGAGGTCAGTGAAGATGCAGTGGAAATGTAGGATAGGTTTCTGAAAAACATCGCGGGGTGGTGCGCATTGTATGTGTGTGTGTTACATTACATTCACTAGTAGGAGTGAGAAAAACACGGGGTGGTGCGCAATGTATGGGTTTGTGTTACATTACATTCACTAGTAGGAGTGAGAAAAATATCACGGGGTGGGGTGAATCGGAGTGTCTGAATTAGGAATGGCAGTGAGTGGCAATGTAGGATGGAGTAAAGCACCGCGGGGTGGTCAGCATGGGGAGGTCAGGGAACATGCAGTGGCAATGTAGGATAGGTTTCTGAAAAACATCGCCGGGTGGTGCGCATTGTATGTGTGTGTGTTACATTACATTCACTAGTAAGAGTGAGAAAAACATCACGGGGTGGTGCGCATTGTATGGGTGTGTGTTACATTCACTAGTAGGAGTGAGAAAAACATCACGGGGTGGTGCGCATTGTATGGGTGTGTGTTACATTACATTCACTAGTAGGCGTGAGAAAAACATCACGGGATGGTGTGAATCGGAGGGTCTGAATTAGGATAGGCAGTGATTGGCAATGTAGGATGGAGAAAAGCACCGCGGGTTGGTCAGCATGGGGAAGTCAGGGATCATGCAGTGGCAATGTAGGATAGTTTTCTAAAAACATCACCGGGTGGTGCGCATTGTATGGGTGTATGTTACATTACATTCACTAGTAGGAGTGAGAAAATCATCGCGGGGTGGTGCGCATTGTATCGGTGTGTGTTACATTACATTCACTAGTAGGAGTGAGAAAAACATCTCGGGGTGGTGTGCATTGTATGGGTGTGTGTTGCATTACATTCACTAGTAGGAGTGAGAAAAATATCACGGGGTGGTGTGAATCGGAGTGTCTGAATTAGGATAGGCAGTGAGTGGCAATGTAGGATGGAGAAAAGCACCGCGGGGTGGTCAGCATGGGGAGGTCAGGGAACATGCAGTGGCAATGTAGGATAGGTTTCTGAAAAACATCCCGGGGTGGTGCGCATTGTATGGGTGTGTGTTACATTACATTCACTAGTAGGAGTGAGAAAAACATCACGGGGTGGTGTGAATCGGAGGGTCTGAATTTGGATAGGCAATGAGTGGCAATATAGGATGGAGAAAAGCACCGCCGGGTGGTCAGCATGAGGAGTTCAGGGAACATGCAGTGGCAATGTAGGATAGGTTTCTGTAAAACATCGCGGGGTGGTGCGCATTGTATGGGTGTGTGTTACATTACATTCACTAGTAGGAGTGAGAAAAACATTGCGCGGTGGTGCGCATTGTATGGGTGTGTGTTACATTACATTCACTAGTAGAAGTGAGAAAAATATCGCGGGGTGGTGTGCATTGTATTGGTGTGTGTTACATTACATTCACTAGTAGGAGTGAGAAAAACATCACGGGGTGGTGTGCATTGTATGGGTGTGTGTTACATTACATTCACTAGTACTAGTGAGAAAAACATCGCGGGGTGGTGTGCATTGTATGGTTGTGTGTTACATTACATTCACTAGTAGGAGTGAGAAAAACATCGCGGGGTGGTGCGCATTGTATGGTTGTGGATTACATTACATTCACTAGTAGGAGTGAGAAAAACATCGCGGGGTGGTGTGCATTGTATGGGTGTGTGTTACATTACATTCACTAGTAGGAGTGAGAAAAACATCACGGGGTGGTGCGCATTGTATGAGTGTGTGTTACATTACATTCACTAGTAGGAGTCAAAAAAACATCACGGGGTGGTTTGCATTGTATGGGTGTGTGTTACATAACATTCAATAGTAGGAGTGAGAAAAACATCACGGGGTGGTGCGCATTGTATGAGTGTGTGTTACATTACATTCACTAGTAGGTGTCAAAAAAACATCACGGGTGGTGTGAATCGGAGGGTCTGAATTAGGATAGGCAGTGAGTGCCAATGTAGGATGGAGAAAAGGACAGCGTGTTGGTCAGCATGGGGAGGTCAGGGAACATTCAGTGGCAAAGTAGGATAGGTTTCTGAAAAACATCGCCGGGTGGTGCGCATTGTATGTGTGTGTGTTACATTACATTCACTAGTAAGAGTGAGAAAAACATCACGGGGTGGTGCGCATTGTATGGGTGTGTGTTACATTCACTAGTAGGAGTGAGAAAAACATCACGGGGTGGTGCGCATTGTATGGGTGTGTGTTACATTACATTCACTAGTAGGCGTGAGAAAAACATCACGGGATGGTGTGAATCGGAGGGTCTGAATTAGGATAGGCAGTGAGTGGCAATGTAGGATGGAGAAAAGCACCGCGGGTTGGTCAGCATGGGGAAGTCAGGGATCATGCAGTGGCAATGTAGGATAGGTTTCTGAAAAACATCGCCGGGTGGTGCGCATTGTATGTGTGTGTGTTACATTACCTTCACTAGTAAGAGTGAGAAAAACATCGAGGGGTGGTGCGCATTGTATGGGTGTGTGTTACATTACATTCACTAGTAGGAGTGAGAAAAACATCACGGGGTGGTGCGCATTGTATGGGTGTGTGTTACATTACATTCACTAGTAGTAGTGAGAAAAACATCACGGAGTGGTGTGAATCGGAGGTTCTGAATTAGGATAGGCAGTGAGTGGCAATATAGGATGGAGAAAAGCACCACGGGGTGGTCAGCATGGGGAGGTCAGGGAACATGCAGTGGCAATGTAGGATAGTTTTCTAAAAACATCACCGGGTGGTGCGCATTGTATGGGTGTATGTTACATTACATTCACTAGTAGGAGTGAGAAAATCATCGCGGGGTGGTGCGCATTGTATGTGTGTGTGTTACATTACCTTCACTAGTAAGAGTGAGAAAAACATCACGGGGTGGTGCGCATTGTATGGGTGTGTGTTACATTACATTCACTAGTAGGAGTGAGAAAAACATCTCGGGGTGGTGTGCATTGTATGGGTGTGTGTTGCATTACATTCACTAGTAGGAGTGAGAAAAACATCACGGGGTGGTGTGAATCGGAGGGTCTGAATTAGGATAGGCCGTGAGTAGCAATTTAGGATGGAGAAAAGCACCGCGGGGTGGTCAGCATAGGGAGGTCAAGGAACATGCAGTGGCAATGTAGGATAGGTTTCTGAAAAACATCGCGGGGTTGTGCGCATTGTATGGGTGTGTGTTACATTACATTCACTTGTAGGAGTGAGAAAAACATCACGGGGTGGTGCGCATTGTATGGGTGTGTGTTACATTACATTCACTAGTAGGAGTGAGAAAAACATCACGGGGTGGTGCGCATTGTATGGGTGTGTGTTACATTACATTCGCTAGTAGGAGTGAGAAAAACATCACGGGGTGGTGTGAATCGGAGGGTCTGAATTAGGATAGGCAGTGAGTGGCAATGTAGGATGGAGAAAAGCACCGCGGGTTGGTCAGCATGGGGAAGTCAGGGAACATGCAGTGGCAATGTAGGATAGTTTTCTGAAAAACATCACGGGGTGGTGCGCATTGTATGAGTGTGTGTTACATTACATTCACTAGTAGGAGTGAGAAAAACATCATGGGGTGGTGCGCATTGTATGGGTGTGTGTTACATTACATTCACTAGTAGGAGTGAGAAAAACATCACGGGGTGGTGCGCATTGTATGGGTGTGTGTTACATTACATTCACTAGTAGGAGTGAGAAAAACATCACGGGGTGGTGTGGATCGGAGGGTCTGAATTAGGATAGGCAGTGAGTGGCAATGTAGGATGGAGAAAAGCACCGCGGGGTGGTCAGCATGGGGAGGTCAGTGAAGATGCAGTGGAAATGTAGGATAGGTTTCTGAAAAACATCGCGGGGTGGTGTGCATTGTATGTGTGTGTGTTACATTACATTCACTAGTAGGAGTGAGAAAAACATCACGGGGTGGTGCGCAATGTATGGGTTTGTGTTACATTACATTCACTAGTAGGAGTGAGAAAAATATCACGGGGTGGTGTGAATCGGAGGGTCTGAATTAGGATAGGCAGTGAGTGGCAATGTAGGATGGAGAAAAGCACCGCGGGGTGGTCAGCATGGGGAGGTCAGGGAATATGCAGTGGCAATGTAGGATAGGTATCTGAAAAACATCGCGGGGTGGTGCGCATTGTATGGGTGTGTGTTACATTACATTCACTAGTAGGCGTGAGAAAAACATCGCAGGGGGTGTGAATCGAACGGTATGAATTAGGATAGGCAGTGAGTGGCAATGTAGGATGGAGAAAAGCACCGCAGGTTTGTCAGCATGGGGAGGTCAGGTAACATGCATTGGCAATGTAGGATAGGTTTCTGAAAAACATCGTCGGGTGGTGCGAATTGTATGGGTGTGTGTTACATTACATTCACTAGTAGGAGTGAGAAAAACATCACGGGGTGGTGTGAATCTGAGGGGCTGAATTTGGTTAGGCAGTGAGTGGCAATATAGGATGGAGAAAAGCACCGCCGGGTGGTCAGCATGGGGAGGTCAGGGAACATGCAGTGGCAATGTAGGATAGGTTTCTGTAAAACATCGCGGGGTGGTGCGCATTGTATGGGTGTGTGTTACATTACATTCAGTAGTAGGAGTGAGCAAAATTCGCGCAGTGGTGCGCATTGTATGGGTGTGTGTTACATTACATTCACTAGTAGAAGAGAGAAAAACATCGCGGGGTGGTGTGCATTGTATGGGTGTGTGTTACATTACATTCACTAGTAGGAGTGAGAAAAACATCACGGGGTGATGTGAATTGGAGGGTCTGAATTAGGATAGGCAGTGAGTGGCAATGTAGGATGGAGAAAAGCACCGCGGGGTGGTCAGAATGGGGAGGTCAAGGAACATGCAGTGGCAATGTAGGATAGGTTTCTGAAAAACATCTCGGGGTTGTGCGCATTGTATGGGTGTGTGTTACATTACATTCACTTGTAGGAGTGAGAAAAACATCACGGGGTGGTGCACATTGTATGGGTGTGTGTTACATTACATTCACTAGTAGAAGAGAGAAAAACATCGCGGGGTGGTGTGCATTGTATGGGTGTGTGTTACATTACATTCACTAGTAGGAGTGAGAAAAACATCACGGGGTGGTGCGCATTGTATGAGTGTGTGTTACATTACGTTCACTAGTAGGAGTGAGAAAAACATCGCAGGGTGGTGTGAATTGTATGGGTGTGTGTTACATTACATTCACTAGTAGGTGTGAGAAAAACATCATGGGGTGGTGTGAATCGGAGGGTCTGAATTAGGATAGGCAGTGAGTGGCAATGTAGGATGGAGAAAAGCACCGAGGGGTGGTCAGCATGGGGAGGACAGGGAACATGCAGTGGCAATGTAGGATAGGTTTCTGTAAAACATCGCGGGGTGGTGCGCATTGTATGGGTGTGTGTTACATTACATTCACTAGTAGGAGTGAGAAAAACATCGCGGGGTGGTGCGCATTGTATGGTTGTGGGTTACATTACATTCACTAGTATAAGTGAGAAAAACATCGCGGGGTGGTGTGCATTGTATGGGTGTGTGTTACATTACATTCACTAGTAGGAGTCAAAAAAACATCACGGGGTGGTGTGAATCGGAGTGTCTGAATTAGGATAGGCAGTGAGTGCCAATGTAGGATGGAGAAAAGGACAGCGGGGTGGTCAGCATGGGGAGGTCAGGGAACATGCAGTGGCAATGTAGGATAGGTTTCTGAAAAACATCCCCGGGTGGTGCGCATTGTATGTGTGTGTGTTACATTACATTCACTAGTAAGAGTGAGAAAAACATCACGGGGTGGTGCGCATTGTATGGGAGTGTGTTACATTACATTCACTAGTAGGAGTGAGAAAAACATCACGGTGTGGTGCGCATTGTATGGGTGTGTGTTACATTACATTCACTAGTAGGAGTGAGAAAAACATCACGGGGTGGTGCGCATTGTATGGGTGTGTGTTACATTACATTCACTAGTAGGAGTGAGAAAAACATCACGGGGTGGTGTGAATCGGAGGGTCTGAATTAGGATAGGCAGTGAGTGGCAATATAGGATGGAGAAAAGCACCGCGGTTTGGTCAGCATGGGGAAGTCAGGGATCATGCAGCGGCAATGTAGGATAGGTTTCTGAAAAACATCGCCGGGTGGTGCGCATTGTATGTGTGTGTGTTACATTACCTTCACTAGTAATAGTGAGAAAAACATCACGGGGTGGTGCGCATTGTATGGGTGTGTGTTACATTACATTCACTAGTAGGATTGAGAAAAACATCACGTGGTGGTGCGCATTGTATGGGTGTGTGTTACATTACATTCACTAGTAGGAGTGAGAAAAACATCACGGAGTGGTGTGAATCGGAGGGTCTGAATTAGAATAGGCAGTGAGTGGCAATGTAGGATGGAGAAAAGCACCGCGGGGTGGTCAGCATTGGGAGGTCAGGGAACATGCAGTGGCAATGTAGGATAGTTTTCTAAAAACATCACCGGGTGGTGCGCATTGTATGGGTGTATGTTACATTACATTCACTAGTAGGAGTGAGAAAAACATCGCGGGGTGGTGCGCATTGTATGGGTGTGTGTCACATTACATTCACTAGTAGGAGTGAGAAAAACATCACGGGGTGGTGCGCATTGAATGGGTGTGTGTTACATTACATTCACTAGTAGGAGTCAAAAAAACATCACGGGGTGGTGTGAATTGGAGGGTCTTAATTAGGATAGGCAGTGAGTGGCAATGTAGGATGGAGAAAAGCACCGCGTGGTGTTCAGCATGGGGAGGTCAGGGAAGATGGAGTGGAAATGTAGGATAGGATTCTGAAAAACATCGCGGGGTGGTGCGCATTGTATGTGTGTGTGTTACATTACATTCACTAGTAGGAGTGAGAAAAACATCACGGGGTGGTGCGCAATGTATGGGTTTGTGTTACATTACATTCACTAGTAGGAGTGAGAAAAATATCACGGGGTGGTGTGAATCGGAGTGTCTGAATTAGGATAGGCAGTGAGTGGCAATGAAGGATGGAGAAAAGCACCGCGAGGTTGTCAGCATGGGGAGGTCAGGGAACATGCAGTGGCAATGTAGGATAGGTTTCTGAAAAACATCGCGGGGTGGTGCGCATTGTATGAGTGTGTGTTACATTACATTCACTAGTAGGCGTGAGAAAAACATCGCAGGGGGTGTGAATCGGACGGTCTGAATTAGGATAGGCAGTGAGTGGCAATGTAGGATGGAGAAAAGCACCGCAGGGTGGTCAGCATGGGGAGGTCAGGGAACATGCAGTGGCAATGTAGGATAGGTTTGTGAAATACATCGTCGGGTGGTGCGAATTGTATGGGTGTGTGTTACATTACATTCACTAGTAGGAGTGCAAAAAACATCACGGGGTGGTGTGAATCAGAGGGTCTGAATTAAGATAGGCAGTGAGTGGCAATGTAGGATGGAGAATAGCACCACGGGTTGGTCAGCATGGGGAGGTCAGGGAAAATGCAGTGGCAATGTAGGATAGTTTTCTAAAAACATCACGGGGTGGTGCGCATTGTATGGGTGTATGTTACATTACATTCACTAGTAGGAGTGAGAAAAACATCGCGGGGTGCTGCGCATTGTATGGTTGTGTGTTACATTACATTCACTAGTAGGAGTGAGAAAAACATCTCGGGGTGGTGTGCATTGTATGGGTGTGTGTTACATTACATTCACTAGTAGGAGTGAGAAAAACATCACGAGGTGGTGTGAATCGGAGGGTCTGAATTAGGATAGGCAGTGAGTGGCAATGTAGGATGCAGAAAAGCACTGCGGTTTGGTCAGCATGGGGAGGTCAAGGAACATGCAGTGGCAATGTAGGATAAGTTTCTGAAAAGCATCGCGGGGTGGTGCGCATTTTATGTGTGTGTGTTACATTACATTCACTAGTAGGAGTGAGAAAAAACATCACGGGGTGGTGCGCAATGTATGGGTTTGTGTTACATTATATTCACTAGTAGGAGTGAGAAAAACATCATGGGGTGGTGCGCATTGTATGGGTGTGTGTTACATTACATTCACTAGTAGGAGTGAGAAAAACATCACGGGGTTGTATGAATCGGAGGGTCTGAATTAGGATAGGCAGAGAGTGGCCATGTAAGATGGAGAAAAGCACTGCAGGGTGGTCAGCATGGGGAGGTCAGGGAACATGCAGTGGAAATGTAGGATAGTTTTCTGAAAAACATCGCGGGGTGGTGCGCATTGTATGGGTGTGTGTGTTACATTACATTCACTAGTAGGAGTGAGAAAAACATCACGGGGTGGTGCGCATTGTATGGGTGTGTGTTACATTACATTCACTAATAGGATTGAGAAATACATCACGGGGTGGTGTGAATCGGAGGGTCTGAATTAGGATAGGCAGTGAGTGGCAATGTAGGATGGAGAAAAGCACCACGGGGTGGTTAGCATGGGGGGTCAGGGAACATGTAGTGGCAATGTATGATAGGTTTCTGAAAAACATCGCGGAGTGGTGCGCATTGTATGGGGGTGTTACATTACATTCACTAGTAGGAGTGAGAAAAACATCACGGGGTGGTGTGAATCGGAGGGTCTGAATTAGGATAGGCAGTGAGTGGCAATGTAGGATGGAGAAAAGCACCGCTGGGTGGTCACATTGGCAAGGTCAGGGAACATGCAGTGGCAATGTAGGATAGGTTTCTGAAAAACATCGCGGTGTGGTGCGCATTGTATGGGTGTGTGTTACATTACATTCACTAGTAGGAGTGAGAAAAACATCACAGGGTGGTGTGAATTGGTGGGTCTGAATTAGGATAGGCAGTGAGTGGCAATGTAGGAATGAGAAAAGCACCGCGGGGTGGTCAGCATGGGGAGGTCAGGGAACATGCAGTGGCAATGTAGGATAGGTTTCTGTAAAACATCGCGGGGTGGTGCGCATTGTATGGGTGTGTGTTACATTACATTCACTAGTAGGAGTGAGAAAAACATTGCGCGGTGGTGCGCATTGTATGGGTGTGTGTTACATTACATTCACTAGTAGAAGTGAGAAAAATATCGCGGGGTGTTGTGCATTGTTTTGGTGTGTGTTACATTACATTCACTAGTAGGAGTGAGAAAAACATCACGGGGTGGTGTGCATTGTATGGGTGTGTGTTACATTACATTCACTAGTACTAGTGAGAAAAACATCGCGGGGTGGTGTGCATTGTATGGTTGTGTGTTACATTACATTCACTAGTAGGAGTGAGAAAAACATCGCGGGGTGGTGCGCATTGTATGGTTGTGGATTACATTACATTCACTAGTAGGAGTGCGAAAAACATCGCGGGGTGGTGTGCATTGTATGGGTGTGTGTTACATTACATTCACTAGTAGGAGTGAGAAAAACATCACGGGGTGGTGCGCATTGTATGAGTGTGTGTTACATTACATTCACTAGTAGGAGTCAAAAAAACATCACGTGGTGGTTTGCATTGTATGGGTGTGTGTTACATAACATTCAATAGTAGGAGTGAGAAAAACATCACGGGGTGGTGCGCATTGTATGAGTGTGTGTTACATTACATTCACTAGTAGGTGTCAAAAAAACATCACGGGTGGTGTGAATCGGAGGGTCTGAATTAGGATAGGCAGTGAGTGCCAATGTAGGATGGAGAAAAGGACAGCGTGTTGGTCAGCATGGGGAGGTCAGGGAACATTCAGTGGCAAAGTAGGATAGGTTTCTGAAAAACATCGCCGGGTGGTGCGCATTGTATGTGTGTGTGTTACATTACATTCACTAGTAAGAGTGAGAAAAACATCACGGGGTGGTGCGCATTGTATGGGTGTGTGTTACATTCACTAGTAGGAGTGAGAAAAACATCACGGGGTGGTGCGCATTGTATGGGTGTGTGTTACATTACATTCACTAGTAGGCGTGAGAAAAACATCACGGGATGGTGTGAATCGGAGGGTCTGAATTAGGATAGGCAGTGAGTGGCAATGTAGGATGGAGAAAAGCACCGCGGGTTGGTCAGCATGGGGAAGTCAGGGATCATGCAGTGGCAATGTAGGATAGGTTTCTGAAAAACATCGCCGGGTGGTGCGCATTGTATGTGTGTGTGTTACATTACCTTCACTAGTAAGAGTGAGAAAAACATCGAGGGGTGGTGCGCATTGTATGGGTGTGTGTTACATTACATTCACTAGTAGGAGTGAGAAAAACATCACGGGGTGGTGCGCATTGTATGGGTGTGTGTTACATTACATTCACTAGTAGTAGTGAGAAAAACATCACGGAGTGGTGTGAATCGGAGGTTCTGAATTAGGATAGGCAGTGAGTGGCAATATAGGATGGAGAAAAGCACCACGGGGTGGTCAGCATGGGGAGGTCAGGGAACATGCAGTGGCAATGTAGGATAGTTTTCTAAAAACATCACCGGGTGGTGCGCATTGTATGAGTGTATGTTACATTACATTCACTAGTAGGAGTGAGAAAATCATCGCGGGGTGGTGCGCATTGTATGTGTGTGTGTTACATTACCTTCACTAGTAAGAGTGAGAAAAACATCACGGGGTGGTGCGCATTGTATGGGTGTGTGTTACATTACATTCACTAGTAGGAGTGAGAAAAACATCTCGGGGTGGTGTGCATTGTATGGGTGTGTGTTGCATTACATTCACTAGTAGGAGTGAGAAAAACATCACGGGGTGGTGTGAATCAGAGGGTCTGAATTAGGATAGGCAGTGAGTAGCAATTTAGGATGGAGAAAAGCACCGCGGGGTGGTCAGCATGGGGAGGTCAAGGAACATGCAGTGGCAATGTAGGATAGGTTTCTGAAAAACATCGCGGGGTTGTGCGCATTGTATGGGTGTGTGTTACATTACATTCACTTGTAGGAGTGAGAAAAACATCACGGGGTGGTGCGCATTGTATGGGTGTGTGTTACATTACATTCACTAGTAGGAGTGAGAAAAACATCTCGGGGTGGTGCGCATTGTATGGGTGTGTGTTACATTACATTCACTAGTAGGAGTCAAAAAAACATCACGGGGTGGTGTGAATCGGAGTGTCTTAATTAGGATAGGCAGTGAGTGGAAATGTAGGATGGAGAAAAGCACCGCGGGGTGGTCAGCATGGGGATGTCAGGGAAGATGCAGTGGAAATGTAGGATAGGTTTCCGAAAAACATCGCGGGGTGGTGTGCATTGTATGTGTGTGTGTTACATTACATTCACTAGTAGGAGTGAGAAAAACATCACGGGGTGGTGCGCAATGTATGGGTTTGTGTTACATTACATTCACTAGTAGGAGTGAGAAAAATATCACGGGGTGGTGTGAATCGGAGGGTCTGAATTAGGATAGGCAGTGAGTGGCAATGTAGGATGGAGAAAAGCACCGCGGGGTGGTCAGCATGGGGAGATCAGGGAACATGCAGTGGCAATGTAGGATAGGTTTCTGAAAAACATCGCGGGGTGGTGCGCATTGTATGGGTGTGTGTTACATTACATTCACTAGTAGGCGTGAGAAAAACATCGCAGGGGGTGTGAATCGGACGGTATGAATTAGGATAGGCAGTGAGTGGCAATGTAGGATGGAGAAAAGCACCGCAGGGTTGTCAGCATGGGGAGGTCAGGGAACATGCATTGGCAATGTAGGATAGGTTTCTGAAAAACATCGTCGGGTGGTGCGAATTGTATGGGTGTGTGTTACATTACATTCACTAGTAGGAGTGAGAAAAACATCACGGGGTGGTGTGAATCTGAGGGGCTGAATTTGGTTAGGCAGTGAGTGGCAATATAGGATGGAGAAAAGCACCGCCGGGTGGTCAGCATGGGGAGGTCAGGGAACATGCAGTGGCAATGTAGGATAGGTTTCTGTAAAACATCGCGGGGTGGTGCGCATTGTATGGGTGTGTGTTACATTACATTCAGTAGTAGGAGTGAGCAAAATTCGCGCAGTGGTGCGCATTGTATGGGTGTGTGTTACATTACATTCACTAGTAGAAGAGAGAAAAACATCGCGGGGTGGTGTGCATTGTATGGGTGTGTGTTACATTACATTCACTAGTAGGAGTGAGAAAAACATCACGGGGTGATGTGAATTGGAGGGTCTGAATTAGGATAGGCAGTGAGTGGCAATGTAGGATGGAGAAAAGCACCGCGGGGTGTTCAGAATGGGGAGGTCAAGGAACATGCAGTGGCAATGTAGGATAGGTTTCTGAAAAACATCGCGGGGTTGTGCGCATTGTATGGGTGTGTGTTACATTACATTCACTTGTAGGAGTGAGAAAAACATCACGGGGTGGTGCACATTGTATGGGTGTGTGTTACATTACATTCACTAGTAGAAGAGAGAAAAACATCGCGGGGTGGTGTGCATTGTATGGGTGTGTGTTACATTACATTCACTAGTAGGAGTGAGAAAAATATCACGGGGTGGTGCGCATTGTATGAGTGTGTGTTACATTACGTTCACTAGTAGGAGTGAGAAAAACATCGCAGGGTTGTGTGAATTGTATGGGTGTGTGTTACATTACATTCACTAGTAGGTGTGAGAAAAACATCACGGGGTGGTGTGAATCGGAGGGTCTGAATTAGGATAGGCAGTGAGTGGCAATGTAAGATGGAGAAAAGCACCGAGGGGTGGTCAGCATGGGGAGGACAGGGAACATGCAGTGGCAATGTAGGATAGGTTTCTGTAAAACATCGCGGGGTGGTGCGCATTGTATGGGTGTGTGTTACATTACATTCACTAGTAGGAGTGAGAAAAACATCGCGGGGTGGTGCGCATTGTATGGTTGTGGGTTACATTACATTCACTAGTATAAGTGAGAAAAACATCGCGGGGTGGTGTGCATTGTATGGGTGTGTGTTACATTACATTCACTAGTAAGAGTGAGAAAAACATCACGGGGTGGTGCGCATTGTATGAGTGTGTGTTACATTACATTCACTAGTAGGAGTCAAAAAAACATCACGGGGTGGTGTGAATCGGATTGTCTGAATTAGGATAGGCAGTGAGTGCCAATGTAGGATGGAGAAAAGGACAGCGGGGTGGTCAGCATGGGGAGGTCAGGGAACATGCAGTGGCAATGTAGGATAGGTTTCTGAAAAACATCCCCGGGTGGTGCGCATTGTATGTGTGTGTGTTACATTACATTCACTAGTAAGAGTGAGAAAAACATCACGGGGTGGTGCGCATTGTATGGGAGTGTGTTACATTGCATTCACTAGTAGGAGTGAGAAAAACATCACGGTGTGGTGCGCATTGTATGGGTGTGTGTTACATTACATTCACTAGTAGGAGTGAGAAAAACATCACGGGGTGGTGCGCATTGTATGGGTGTGTGTTACATTACATTCACTAGTAGGAGTGAGAAAAACATCACGGGGTGGTGCGCATTGTATGGGTGTGTGTTACATTACATTCACTAGTAGGAGTGAGAAAAACATCACGGAGTGGTGTGAATCGGAGGGTCTGAATTAGAATAGGCAGTGAGTGGCAATGTAGGATGGAGAAAAGCACCGCGGGGTGGTCAGCATGGGGAGGTCAGGGAACATGCCGTGGCAATGTAGGATAGTTTTCTAAAAACATCACCGGGTGGTGCGCATTGTATGGGTGTATGTTACATTACATTCACTAATAGGAGTGAGAAAAACATCGCGGGGTGGTGCGCATTGTATGGGTGTGTGTTACATTACATTCACTAGTAGGAGTGAGAAAAACATCACGGGGTGGTGCGCATTGTATGGGTGTGTGTTACATTACATTCACTAGTAGGAGTCAAAAAAACATCACGGGGTGGTGTGAATTGGAGGGTCTTAATTAGGATAGGCAGTGAGTGGCAATGTAGGATGGAGAAAAGCACCGCGGGGTGTTCAGCATGGGGAGGTCAGGGAAGATGGAGTGGAAATGTAGGATAGGATTCTGAAAAACATCGCGGGGTGGTGCGCATTGTATGTGTGTGTGTTACATTACTTTCACTAGTAGGAGTGAGAAAAACATCACGGGGTGGTGCGCAATGTATGGGTTTGTGTTACATTACATTCACTAGTAGGAGTGAGAAAAATATCACGGGGTGGTGTGAATCGGAGTGTCTGAATTAGGATAGGCAGTGAGTGGCAATGAAGGATGGAGAAAAGCACCGCGGGGTTGTCAGCATGGGGAGGTCAGGGAACATGCAGTGGCAATGTAGGATAGGTTTCTGAAAAACATCGCGGGGTGGTGCGCATTGTATGAGTGTGTGTTACATTACATTCACTAGTAGGCGTGAGAAAAACATCGCAGCTGGTGTGAATCGGACGGTCTGAATTAGGATAGGCAGTGAGTGGCAATGTAGGATGGAGAAAAGCACCGCAGGGTGGTCAGCATGGGGAGGTCAGGGAACATGCAGTGGCAATGTAGGATAGGTTTGTGAAATACATCGTCGGGTGGTGCGAATTGTATGGGTGTGTGTTACATTACATTCACTAGTAGGAGTGAAAAAAACATCAAGGGGTGGTGTGAATCAGAGGGTCTGAATTAAGATAGGCAGTGAGTGGCAATGTAGGATGGAGAATAGCACCACGGGTTGGTCAGCATGGGGAGGTCAGGGAACATGCAGTGGCAATGTAGGATAGTTTTCTAAAAATATCACGGGGTGGTGCGCATTGTATGGGTGTATGTTACATTACATTCACTAGTAGGAGTGAGAAAAACATCGCGGGGTGCTGCACATTGTATGGTTGTGTGTTACATTACATTCACTAGTAGGAGTGAGAAAAACATCTCGGGGTGGTGTGCATTGTATGGGTGTGTGTTACATTACATTCACTATTAGGAGTGAGAAAAACATCACGAGGTGGTGTGAATCGGAGGGTCTGAATTAGGATAGGCAGTGAGTGGCAATGTAGGATGCAGAAAAGCACTGCGGTTTGGTCAGCATGGGGAGGTCAAGGAACATGCAGTGGCAATGTAGGATAAGTTTCTGAAAAACATCACGGGGTGGTGCGCATTTTATGTGTGTGTGTTACATTACATTCACTAGTAGGAGTGAGAAAAAACATCACAGGGTGGTGCGCAATGTATGGGTTTGTGTTACATTACATTCACTAGTAGGAGTGAGAAAAACATCATGGGGTGGTGCGCATTTTATGGGTGTGTGTTACATTACATTCACTAGTAGGAGTGAGAAAAACATCACGGGGTTGTATGAATCGGAGGGTCTGAATTAGGATAGGCAGAGAGTGGCCATGTAAGATGGAGAAAAGCACTGCAGGGTGGTCAGCATGGGGAGGTCAGGGAACATGCAGTGGAAATGTAGGATAGTTTTCTGAAAAACATCGCGGGGTGGTGCGCATTGTATGGGTGTGTGTGTTACATTACATTCACTAGTAGGAGTGAGAAAAACATCACGGGGTGGTGTGAATCAGAGGGTCTGAAATAGGATAAGCAGTGAGTGGCAATGTAGGATGGAGAAAAGCACCGCGGGGTGGTCAGCATGGGGAGGTCAGGGAACATGCAGTGGCAATGTAGGATAGCTTTCTGAAAAACATCACGGGGTGGTGCGCATTGTATGGGTGTGTGTTACATTACATTCAATAGTAGGCGTGAGAAAAACATCATAGGGTGGTGTGAATCGGACGGTCTGAATTAGTATATGCAGTGAGAGGCAATGTAGGATGGAGAAAAGGACCGCAGGGTGGTCATCATGGGGAGGTCAGGGAACATGCATTGGCAATGTAGGATAGGTTTCTGTAAAACATCGCGGGGTGGTGCGCATTGTATGGGTGTGTGTTACATTACATTCACTAGTAGGAGTGAGAAAAACATCGCCGGGTGGTGCACATTGTATGGGTGTGTGTTCTATTACATTCACTAGTAGTAGTGAGAAAAACATCGCGGGGTGGTGTGCTTTGTATGGGTGTGTGTTACATTACATTCACTAGTAGGAGTGAGAAAAACATCAGGGAGTGGTGTGAATCGGAGGGTCTGAATTAGCATAGGCAGTGAGTGGCAATGTAGGATGGAGAAAAGCACCGCGGGGTGGTCAGCATGGGGATGTCAGGGAACATGCAGTGGCAATGTAGGATAAGTTTCTGAAAAACATCGCGGAGTGGTGCGCATTTTATGGGTGTGTGTTCCATTACATTCACTAGTAGGAGTGAGAAAAACATCACGGGGCGGTGCGCATTGAATGGGTGTGTGTTACATTACATTCACTAGTAGGAGTGAGAAAAACATCACGGGGTGGTGCGCATTGTATGGGTGTGTGTTACATTACATTCACTAGTAGGAGTGAGAAAAACATCACGGGGTGGTGTGAATCAGAGGGTCTTAATTAGGATAGGCAGTGAGTGCCAATGTAGGATGGAGAAAATCACCGCGGGGTGGTCAGCATGGGGAGGTCAGGGAACATGCAGTGTCAATGTAGGATAGGTTTCTGAAAAACATCGCGGGGTGGTGCGCATTGTATGTGTGTGTGTTACATTACTTTCACTAGTAGGAGTGAGAAAAACATCAAGGGTGGTGCGCATTGTATGGGTGTGTGTTACATTACATTCACTATTAGGAGTGAGAAAAACATCACGGTGTGGTGCGCATTGTATGGGTGTGTGTTACATTACATTCACTAGTAAGAGTGAGAAAAACATCACGGGGTGGTGTGAATCGGAGGGTCTGAATTAGGATAGGCAGTGAGTGGCAATGTAGGATGGAGAAAAGCACCGCGGGTTGGTCAGCATGGGGATGTCAGGGAACATGCAGTGGCAATGTAGGATATTTTTTCTGAAAAACATCACGGGGTGGTGCGCATTGTATGGGTGTGTGTTACATTACATTCACTAGTAGGAGTGAGAAAAACACCACGGGGTGGTGTGACTCGGAGGGTCTGAATTAGGATAGGCAGTGAGTGGCAATGTAGGATGGAGAAAAGCACCGCGGGGTGGGCAGCATGGGGAGGTCAGGGAACATGCAGTGGCAATGTAGGATAGGTTTCTGAAAAACATCGCGGGGTGGTGAGCATTGTATGGGTGTGTGTTACATTACATTCACTAGTAAGAGTGAGAAAAACATCACGGGGTGGTGTGAATCGGAGGGTCTGAATTAGGATAGGCAGTGAGTGGCAATGTAGGATGGAGAAAAGCAACGCGGGTTGGTCAGCATGGGGAAGTCAGGGAACATGCAGTGGCAATGTAGGATATTTTTTCTGAAAAACATCACGGGGTGGTGCGCATTGTATGGGTGTGTGTTACATTACATTCACTAGTAGGAGTGAGAAAAACACCACGGGGTGGTGTGACTCGGAGGGTCTGAATTAGGATAGGCAGTGAGTGGCAATGTAGGATGGAGAAAAGCACCGCGGGGTGGGCAGCATGGGGAGGTCAGGGAACATGCAGTGGCAATGTAGGATAGGTTTCTGAAAAACATCGCGGGGTGGTGCGCATTTTATGGGTGTGTGTTACATTACATTCACTAGTAGGAGTGAGAAAAACATCACGGGGTGGTGTGAATCGGAGGGTCTGAATTAGGATAGGCAGTGAGTGGCAATGTAGGATGGAGAAAAGCACCGCGGGGTGGTCAGCATGGGGAGGTCATGGAACATGGATTGGCAATATAGGATAGGTTTCTGAAAAACATCGCGGGGTGGTGCGCATTGTTTGGGTGTATGTTACATTACATTCACTAGTAGGAGTGAGAAAAACATCAAGGGGTGGTGCGCATTGTATGGTTGTGTGTTTCATTATATTCACTGGTAGGAGTGAGAAAAACATCACGGGGTGGTGCGCATTGTACGGGTGTGTGTTACATTACATTCATTAGTAGGAGTGAGAAAAACATCACGGGGTGGTGTGAATCGGAGGGTCTGAATTAGGATAGGCAGTGAGTGGCAATGTAGGATGGAGAAAAGCACCGCGGGGTGGTCAGCATGGGGAGGTCGGGGAACATGCAGTGGCAATGTAGGATAGGTTTCTGTAAAACATCGCGGGGTGGTGCGCATTGTATGGGTGTGTGTTACATTACATTCACTAGTAGGAGAGAGAAAAACACCACGGGGTGGTGTGACTCGGAGGGTCTGAATTAGGATAGGCAGTGAGTGGCAATGTAGGATGGAGAAAAGCACCGCGGGGTGGGCAGCATGGGGAGGTCAGGGAACATGCAGTGGCAATGTAGGATAGGTTTCTGAAAAACATCGGGGGGTGGTGCGCATTTTATGGGTGTGTGTTACATTACATTCACTAGTAGGAGTGAGAAAAACATCACGGGGTGGTGTGAATCGGAGGGTCTGAATTAGGATAGGCAGTGAGTGGCAATGTAGGATGGAGAAAAGCACCGCGGGGTGGTCAGCATGGGGAGGTCATGGAACATGGATTGACAATATAGGATAGGTTTCTGAAAAACATCGCGGGGTGGTGCGCATTGTATGGGTGTGTGTTACATTACATTCACTAGTAGGAGTGAGAAAAACATCAAGAGGTGGTGCGCATTGTATGGTTGTGTGTTTCATTATATTCACTGGTAGGAGTGAGAAAAACATCACGGGGTGGTGCGCATTGTACGGGTGTGTGTTACATTACATTCATTAGTAGGAGTGAGAAAAACATCACGGGGTGGTGTGAATCGGAGGGTCTGAATTAGCATAGGCAGTGAGTGGCAATGTAGGATGGAGAAAAGCACCGCGGGGTGGTCAGCATGGGGAGGTCGGGGAACATGCAGTGGCAATGTAGGATAGGTTTCTGTAAAACATCGCGGGGTGGTGCGCATTGTATGGGTGTGTGTTACATTACATTCACTAGTAGGAGAGAGAAAAACATCGCGGGGTGGTGCGCATTGTATGGGTGTGTGTTACATTACATTCACTAGTAGGAGTGAGAAAAACATCACGGGTTGGTGCGCATTGTATGTGTGTGTGTTACATTACATTCCCTAGTAGGATTGAGAAAAACATCACGGGGTGGTGCACATTGTATGGGTGTGTGATACATTACATTCACTAGTAGGATTGAGAAAAACATCACGGGGTGGTGCGCATTGTATGGGTGTGTGTTACATTACATTCACTAGTAGGAGTGAGAAAAACATCACGGGGTGGTGTGAATCGGAGGGTCTGAATTAGGATAGGCACTTAGTGGCAATGTAGGATGGAGAAAAGCACCGCGGGGTGGTCAGCAAGTGGAGGTCAGGGAACATGCAGTGGCAATGTAGGATAGGTTTCTGAAAAACATCGCGGGGTGGTGCGCATTGTATGGGTGTGTGTTACATTACATTCACTAGTAGGAGTGAGAAAAACATCACGGGGTGGTGTGAATCAGAGGGTCTGAAATAGGATAAGCAGTGAGTGGCAATGTAGGATGGAGAAAAGCACCGCGGGGTGGTCAGCATGGGGAGGTCAGGGAACATGCAGTGGCAATGTAGGATAGCTTTCTGAAAAACATCACGGGGTGGTGCGCATTGTATGGGTGTGTGTTACATTACATTCAATAGTAGGCGTGAGAAAAACATCATAGGGTGGTGTGAATCGGACGGTCTGAATTAGTATATGCAGTGAGAGGCAATGTAGGATGGAGAAAAGGACCGCAGGGTGGTCATCATGGGGAGGTCAGGGAACATGCATTGGCAATGTAGGATAGGTTTCTGTAAAACATCGCGGGGTGGTGCGCATTGTATGGGTGTCTGTTACATTACATTCACTAGTAGGAGTGAGAAAAACATCGCCGGGTGGTGCACATTGTATGGGTGTGTGTTCTATTACATTCACTAGTAGTAGTGAGAAAAACATCGCGGGGTGGTGTGCTTTGTATGGGTGTGTGTTACATTACATTCACTAGTAGGAGTGAGAAAAACATCAGGGAGTGGTGTGAATCGGAGGGTCTGAATTAACATAGGCAGTGAGTGGCAATGTAGGATGGAGAAAAGCACCGCGGGGTGGTCAGCATGGGGATGTCAGGGAACATGCAGTGGCAATGTAGGATAAGTTTCTGAAAAACATCGCGGAGTGGTGCGCATTTTATGGGTGTGTGTTCCATTACATTCACTAGTAGGAGTGAGAAAAACATCACGGGGCGGTGCGCATTGAATGGGTGTGTGTTACATTACATTCACTAGTAGGAGTGAGAAAAACATCACGGGGTGGTGCGCATTGTATGGGTGTGTGTTACATTACATTCACTAGTAGGAGTGAGAAAAACATCACGGGGTGGTGTGAATCAGAGGGTCTTAATTAGGATAGGCAGTGAGTGCCAATGTAGGATGGAGAAAATCACCGCGGGGTGGTCAGCATGGGGAGGTCAGGGAACATGCAGTGTCAATGTAGGATAGGTTTCTGAAAAACATCGCGGGGTGGTGCGCATTGTATGGGTGTGTGTTACATTACTTTCACTAGTAGGAGTGAGAAAAACATCAAGGGTGGTGCGCATTGTATGGGTGTGTGTTACATTACATTCACTAGTAGGAGTGAGAAAAACATCACGGTGTGGTGCGCATTGTATGGGTGTGTGTTACATTACATTCACTAGTAAGAGTGAGAAAAACATCACGGGGTGGTGTGAATCGGAGGGTCTGAATTAGGATAGGCAGTGAGTGGCAATGTAGCATGGAGAAAAGCACCGCGGGTTGGTCAGCATGGGGATGTCAGGGAACATGCAGTGGCAATGTAGGATATTTTTTCTGAAAAACATCACGGGGTGGTGCGCATTGTATGGGTGTGTGTTACATTACATTCACTAGTAGGAGTGAGAAAAACACCACGGGGTGGTGTGACTCGGTGGGTCTGAATTAGGATAGGCAGTGAGTGGCAATGTAGGATGGAGAAAAGCACCGCGGGGTGGGCAGCATGGGGAGGTCAGGGAACATGCAGTGGCAATGTAGGATAGGTTTCTGAAAAACATCGCGGGGTGGTGAGCATTGTATGGGTGTGTGTTACATTACATTCACTAGTAAGAGTGAGAAAAACATCACGGGGTGGTGTGAATCGGAGGGTCTGAATTAGGATAGGCAGTGAGTGTCAATGTAGGATGGAGAAAAGCAACGCGGGTTGGTCAGCATGGGGAAGTCAGGGAACATGCAGTGGCAATGTAGGATATTTTTTCTGAAAAACATCACGGGGTGGTGCGCATTGTATGGGTGTGTGTTACATTACATTCACTAGTAGGAGGGAGAAAAACACCACGGGGTGGTGTGACTCGGAGGGTCTGAATTAGGATAGGCAGTGAGTGGCAATGTAGGATGGAGAAAAGCACCGCGGGGTGGGCAGCATGGGGAGGTAAGGGAACATGCAGTGGCAATGTAGGATAGGTTTCTGAAAAACATCGTGGGGTGGTGCGCATTTTATGGGTGTGTGTTACATTACATTCACTAGTAGGAGTGAGAAAAACATCACGGGGTGGTGTGAATCGGAGGGTCTGAATTAGGATAGGCAGTGAGTGGCAATGTAGGATGGAGAAAAGCACCGCGGGGTGGTCAGCATGGGGAGGTCATGGAACATGGATTGGCAATATAGGATAGGTTTCTGAAAAACATCGCGGGGTGGTGCGCATTGTATGGGTGTGTGTTACATTACATTCACTAGTAGGAGTGAGAAAAACATCAAGGGGTGGTGCGCATTGTATGGTTGTGTGTTTCATTATATTCACTAGTAGGAGTGAGAAAAACATCACGGGGTGGTGCGCATTGTACGGGTGTGTGTTACATTACATTCATTAGTAGGAGTGAGAAAAACATCACGGGGTGGTGTGAATCGGAGGGTCTGAATTAGGATAGGCAGTGAGTGGCAATGTAGGATGGAGAAAAGCACCGCGGGGTGGTCAGCATGGGGAGGTCGGGGAACATGCAGTGGCAATGTAGGATAGGTTTCTGTAAAACATCGCGGGGTGGTGCGCATTGTATGGGTGTGTGTTACATTACATTCACTAGTAGGAGAGAGAAAAACTTCGCGGGGTGGTGCGCATTGTATGGGTGTGTGTTACATTACATTCACTAGTAGGAGTGAGAAAAACATCGCGGGGTGGTGTGCATTGTATGGATGTGTGTTACATTACATTCAATAGTAGGCGTGAGAAAAACATCATAGGGTGGTGTGAATCGGAGGGTCTGAATTAGGATAGGCACTTAGTGGCAATGTAGGATGGAGAAAAGCACCGCGGAGTGGTCAGCATGTGGAGGTCAGGGAACATGCAGTGGCAATGTAGGATAGGTTTCTGAAAAACATCGCGGGGTGGTGCGCATTGTATGGGTGTGTGTTACATTACATTCACTAGTAGGAGTGAGAAAAACATCACGGGGTGGTGTGAATCAGAGGGTCTGAAATAGGATAAGCAGTGAGTGGCAATGTAGGATGGAGAAAAGCACCGTGGGTGGTCAGCATGGGGAGGTCAGGTAACATGCAGTGGCAATGTAGGATAGGTTTCTGAAAAACATCACGTGGTGGTGCGCATTGTATGGGTGTGTGTTACATTACATTCAATAGTAGGCGTGAGAAAAACATCATAGGGTGGTGTGAATCGGAGGGTCTGAATTAGTATATGCAGTGAGAGGCAATGTAGGATGGAGAAAAGGACCGCAGGGTGGTCATCATGGGGAGGTCAGGGAACATGCATTGGCAATGTACGATAGCTTTCTGTAAAACATCGCGGGGTGGTGCGCATTGAATGGGTGTGTGTTACATTACATTCACTAGTAGGAGTGAGAAAAACATCGCCGGGTTGTGCGCATTGTATGGGTGTGTGTTCCATTACATTCACTAGTAGTAGTGAGAAAAACATCGCGGGGTGGTGTGCTTTGTATGGGTGTGTGTTACATTACATTCACTAGTAGGAGTGAGAAAAACATCACGGGATGGTGCGCATTGTATGGGTGTGTGTTACATTACATTCACTAGTAGGAGTGAGAAAAACATCACGGGGTGGTGTGAATCGGAGAGTCTGAATTAGGATAGGCACTTAGTGGCAATGTAGGATGGAGAAAAGCACCGCGGGGTGGTCAGCATGCGGAGGTCAGGGAACATGCAGTGGCAATGTAGGATAGGTTTCTGAAAAACATCGCGGGGTGGTGCGCATTGTATGGGTGTGTGTTACATTACATTCACTAGTAGGAGTGAGAAAAACATCACGGGGTGGTGTGAATCAGAGGGTCTGAAATAGGATAAGCAGTGAGTGGCAATGTAGGATGGAGAAAAGCACCGCGGGGTGGTCAGCATGGGGAGGTCAGGGAACATGCAGTGGCAATGTAGGATAGGTTTCTGAAAAACATCACGGGGTGGTGCGCATTGTATGGGTGTGTGTTACATTACATTCAATAGTAGGCGTGAGAAAAACATCATAGGGTGGTGTGAATCGGAGGGTCTGAATTAGTATATGCAGTGAGAGGCAATGTAGGATGGAGAAAAGGACCGCAGGGTGGTCATCATGGGGAGGTCATGGAACATGCATTGGCAATGTAGGATAGGTTTCTGTAAAACATCGCGGGGTGGTGCGCATTGTATGGGTGTGTGTTACCTTACATTCACTAGTAGGAGTGAGAAAAACATCGCCGGGTGGTGCGCATTGTATGGGTGTGTGTTCCATTACATTCACTAGTAGTAGTGAGAAAAACATCGCGGGGTGGTGTGCTTTGTATGGGTGTGTGTTACATTACATTCACTAGTAGGAGTGAGAAAAACATCATGGGGTGGTGTGAATCGGAGGGTCTGAATTAGGATAGGCAGTGAGTGGCAATGTAGGATGGAGAAAAGCACCGCGGGGTGGTCAGCATGGGGATGTCAGGGAACATGCAGTGGCAATGTAGGATAAGTTTCTGAAAAACATCGCGAAGTGGTGCGCATTTTATGGGTGTGTGTTCCATTACATTCACTAGTAGGAGTGAGAAAAACATCACGGGGCGGTGCGCATTGAATGGGTGTGTGTTACATTACATTCACTAGTAGGAGTGAGAAAAACATCACGGGGTGGTGCGCATTGTATGGGTGTGTGTTATATTACATTCACTAGTAGGAGTGAGAAAAACATCACGGGGTGGTGTGAATCAGAGGGTCTTAATTAGGATAGGCAGTGAGTGCCAATGTAGGATGGAGAAAATCACCGCGGGGTGGTCAGCATGGGGAGGTCAGCGAACATGCAGTTTCAATGTAGGATAGGTTTCTTAAAAACATCGCGGGGTGGTGCGCATTGTATGGGTGTGTGTTACATTACATTCACTAGTAGTAGTGAGAAAAACATCACGGGATGGTGCGCATTGTATGGGAGTGTGTTACATTACCTTCACTAGTACGAGTGAGAAAAACATCACGGGGTGGTCTGAATCGGAGGGTCTGAATTAGGATAGGCAGTGAGTGGCAATGTAGGATGGAGAAAAGCACCGCGGGTTGGTCAGCATGGGGAAGTCAGGGAACATGCAGTGGCAATGTAGGATATTTTTTCTGAAAAACATCACGGGGTGGTGCGCATTGTATGGGTGTGTGTTACATTACATTCACTAGTAGGAGTGAGAAAAACATCACGGGGTGGTGCGACTCGGAGGGTCTGAATTAGGATAGGCAGTGAGTGGCAATGTAGGATGGAGAAAAGCACCGCGGGTTGGGCAGCATGGGGAGGTCAGGGAACATGCAGTGGCAATGTAGGATAGATTTCTGAAAAACATCGCGGGGTGGTGCGCATTGTATGGGTGTGTGTTACATTACATTCACTAGTAGGAGTGAGAAAAACATCACGGGGTGGTGTGAATCGGAGGGTCTGAATTAGGATAGGCAGTGAGTGGCAATGTAGGATGGAGAAAAGCACCGCGGGGTGGTCAGCATGGGGAGGTCATGGAACATGCATTGGCAATATAGGATAGGTTTCTGAAAAACATCGCGGGGTGGTGCGCATTGTATGGGTGTGTGTTACATTACATTCACTAGTAGGAGTGAGAAAAACATCAAGGGGTGGTGCGCATTGTATGGGTGTGTGTTACATTATATTCACTAGTAGGAGTGAGAAAAACATCACGGGGTGGTGCGCATTGTACGGGTGTGTGTTACATTACATTCATTAGTAGGAGTGAGAAAAACATCACGGGGTGGTGTGAATCGGAGGGTCTGAATTAGGATAGGCAGTGAGTGGCAATGTAGGATGGAGAAAAGCACCGCGGGGTGGTCAGCATGGGGAGGTCGGGGAACATGCAGTGGCAATGTAGGATAGGTTTCTGTAAAACATTGCGGGGTGGTGCGCATTGTATGGGTGTGTGTTACATTACATTCACTAGTAGGAGTGAGAAAAACATCGCGGGGTGGTGCGCATTGTATGTGTGTATGTTACATTACATTCACTAGTAGGAGTGAGAAAAACATCACGGGGTGGTGCGCATTGTATGGGTGTGTGTTACATTACATTCACTAGTAGGAGTGAAAAAAACATCACGGTGTGGTGTGAATCGGAGGGTCTGAATTAGGATAGGCAGTGAGTGGCAATGTAGGATGGACAAAAGCACCGCGGGTTGGTCAGCATGGGGAAGTCAGGGAACATGCTGTGGCAATGTAGGATATTTTTCTGAAAAACATCACGGGGTGGTGCGCATTGTATGGGTGTGTGTTACATTACATTCACTAGTAGGAGTGAGAAAAACATCACGGGGTGGTGTGACTCGGAGGGTCTGAATTAGGATAGGCAGTGAGTGGCAATGTAGGATGGAGAAAAGCACCGTGGGGTGGGCAGCATGGGGAGGTCAGGGAACATGCAGTGGCAATGTAGGATAGGTTTCTGAAAAACATCGCGGGGTGGTGTGCATTGGATGGGTGTGTGTTACTTTACATTCACTAGTAGGTGTGAGAAAAACATCACGGGGTGGTG
Source organism: Cavia porcellus (assembly GCF_034190915.1). Classification (NCBI taxonomy): domain Eukaryota; kingdom Metazoa; phylum Chordata; class Mammalia; order Rodentia; family Caviidae; genus Cavia; species Cavia porcellus. The sequence continues at coordinate 543,847 of NW_026947555.1, forward strand.
CGCATTGTATGTGTGTATGTTACATTACTTTCACTAGTAGGAGTGAGAAAAACATCACGGGGTGGTGCGCATTGTATGGGTGTGTGTTACATTACATTCACTAGTAGGAGTGAAAAAAACATCACGGGGTGGTGTGAATCGGAGGGTCTGAATTTGGATAGGCAGTGAGTGGCAATATAGGATGGAGAAAAGCACCGCCGGGTGGTCAGCATGGGGAGGTCAGGGAACATGCAGTGGCAATGTAGGATAGGTTTCTGTAAAACATCGCGGGGTGGTGCGCATTGTATGGGTGTGTGTTACATTACATTCACTAGTAGGAGTGATAAAAACATCGCGCCGTTGTGCGCATTGTATGGGTGTGTGTTACATTACATTCACTAGTAGGAGTGAGAAAAACATCGCGGGGTGCTGCGCATTGTATGGTTGTGTGTTACATTACATTCACTAGTAGGAGTTAGAAAAACATCTCGGGGTGGTGCGCATTGTATGGGTGTATGTTACATTACATTCACTAGTAGGAGTGAGAAAAACATCGCCGGGTGGTGCACATTGTATGGGTGTGTGTTCTATTACATTCACTAGTAGTAGTGAGAAAAACATCGCGGGGTGGTGTGCTTTGTATGGGTGTGTGTTACATTACATTCACTAGTAGGAGTGAGAAAAACATCAGGGAGTGGTGTGAATCGGAGGGTCTGAATTAGCATAGGCAGTGAGTGGCAATGTAGGATGGAGAAAAGCACCGCGGGGTGGTCAGCATGGGGATGTCAGGGAACATGCAGTGGCAATGTAGGATAAGTTTCTGAAAAACATCGCGGAGTGGTGCGCATTTTATGGGTGTGTGTTCCATTACATTCACTAGTAGGAGTGAGAAAAACATCACGGGGCGGTGCGCATTGAATGGGTGTGTGTTACATTACATTCACTAGTAGGAGTGAGAAAAACATCACGGGGTGGTGCGCATTGTATGGGTGTGTGTTACATTACATTCACTAGTAGGAGTGAGAAAAACATCACGGGGTGGTGTGAATCAGAGGGTCTTAATTAGGATAGGCAGTGAGTGCCAATGTAGGATGGAGAAAATCACCGCGGGGTGGTCAGCATGGGGAGGTCAGGGAACATGCAGTGTCAATGTAGGATAGGTTTCTGAAAAACATCGCGGGGTGGTGCGCATTGTATGTGTGTGTGTTACATTACTTTCACTAGTAGGAGTGAGAAAAACATCAAGGGTGGTGCGCATTGTATGGGTGTGTGTTACATTACATTCACTATTAGGAGTGAGAAAAACATCACGGTGTGGTGCGCATTGTATGGGTGTGTGTTACATTACATTCACTAGTAAGAGTGAGAAAAACATCACGGGGTGGTGTGAATCGGAGGGTCTGAATTAGGATAGGCAGTGAGTGGCAATGTAGGATGGAGAAAAGCACCGCGGGTTGGTCAGCATGGGGATGTCAGGGAACATGCAGTGGCAATGTAGGATATTTTTTCTGAAAAACATCACGGGGTGGTGCGCATTGTATGGGTGTGTGTTACATTACATTCACTAGTAGGAGTGAGAAAAACACCACGGGGTGGTGTGACTCGGAGGGTCTGAATTAGGATAGGCAGTGAGTGGCAATGTAGGATGGAGAAAAGCACCGCGGGGTGGGCAGCATGGGGAGGTCAGGGAACATGCAGTGGCAATGTAGGATAGGTTTCTGAAAAACATCGCGGGGTGGTGAGCATTGTATGGGTGTGTGTTACATTACATTCACTAGTAAGAGTGAGAAAAACATCACGGGGTGGTGTGAATCGGAGGGTCTGAATTAGGATAGGCAGTGAGTGGCAATGTAGGATGGAGAAAAGCAACGCGGGTTGGTCAGCATGGGGAAGTCAGGGAACATGCAGTGGCAATGTAGGATATTTTTTCTGAAAAACATCACGGGGTGGTGCGCATTGTATGGGTGTGTGTTACATTACATTCACTAGTAGGAGTGAGAAAAACACCACGGGGTGGTGTGACTCGGAGGGTCTGAATTAGGATAGGCAGTGAGTGGCAATGTAGGATGGAGAAAAGCACCGCGGGGTGGGCAGCATGGGGAGGTCAGGGAACATGCAGTGGCAATGTAGGATAGGTTTCTGAAAAACATCGCGGGGTGGTGCGCATTTTATGGGTGTGTGTTACATTACATTCACTAGTAGGAGTGAGAAAAACATCACGGGGTGGTGTGAATCGGAGGGTCTGAATTAGGATAGGCAGTGAGTGGCAATGTAGGATGGAGAAAAGCACCGCGGGGTGGTCAGCATGGGGAGGTCATGGAACATGGATTGGCAATATAGGATAGGTTTCTGAAAAACATCGCGGGGTGGTGCGCATTGTATGGGTGTGTGTTACATTACATTCACTAGTAGGAGTGAGAAAAACATCAAGGGGTGGTGCGCATTGTATGGTTGTGTGTTTCATTATATTCACTGGTAGGAGTGAGAAAAACATCACGGGGTGGTGCGCATTGTACGGGTGTGTGTTACATTACATTCATTAGTAGGAGTGAGAAAAACATCACGGGGTGGTGTGAATCGGAGGGTCTGAATTAGGATAGGCAATGAGTGGCAATGTAGGATGGAGAAAAGCACCGCGGGGTGGTCAGCATGGGGAGGTCGGGGAACATGCAGTGGCAATGTAGGATAGGTTTCTGTAAAACATCGCGGGGTGGTGCGCATTGTATGGGTGTGTGTTACATTACATTCACTAGTAGGAGAGAGAAAAACATCGCGGGGTGGTGCGCATTGTATGGGTGTGTGTTACATTACATTCACTAGTAGGAGTGAGAAAAACATCACGGGTTGGTGCGCATTGTATGTGTGTGTGTTACATTACATTCCCTAGTAGGATTGAGAAAAACATCACGGGGTGGTGCACATTGTATGGGTGTGTGATACATTACATTCACTAGTAGGATTGAGAAAAACATCACGGGGTGGTGCGCATTGTATGGGTGTGTGTTACATTACATTCACTAGTAGGAGTGAGAAAAACATCACGGGGTGGTGTGAATCGGAGGGTCTGAATTAGGATAGGCACTTAGTGGCAATGTAGGATGGAGAAAAGCACCGCGGGGTGGTCAGCAAGTGGAGGTCAGGGAACATGCAGTGGCAATGTAGGATAGGTTTCTGAAAAACATCGCGGGGTGGTGCGCATTGTATGGGTGTGTGTTACATTACATTCACTAGTAGGAGTGAGAAAAACATCACGGGGTGGTGTGAATCAGAGGGTCTGAAATAGGATAAGCAGTGAGTGGCAATGTAGGATGGAGAAAAGCACCGCGGGGTGGTCAGCATGGGGAGGTCAGGGAACATGCAGTGGCAATGTAGGATAGCTTTCTGAAAAACATCACGGGGTGGTGCGCATTGTATGGGTGTGTGTTACATTACATTCAATAGTAGGCGTGAGAAAAACATCATAGGGTGGTGTGAATCGGACGGTCTGAATTAGTATATGCAGTGAGAGGCAATGTAGGATGGAGAAAAGGACCGCAGGGTGGTCATCATGGGGAGGTCAGGGAACATGCATTGGCAATGTAGGATAGGTTTCTGTAAAACATCGCGGGGTGGTGCGCATTGTATGGGTGTCTGTTACATTACATTCACTAGTAGGAGTGAGAAAAACATCGCCATGTGGTGCACATTGTATGGGTGTGTGTTCTATTACATTCACTAGTAGTAGTGAGAAAAACATCGCGGGGTGGTGTGCTTTGTATGGGTGTGTGTTACATTACATTCACTAGTAGGAGTGAGAAAAACATCAGGGAGTGGTGTGAATCGGAGGGTCTGAATTAGCATAGGCAGTGAGTGGCAATGTAGGATGGAGAAAAGCACCGCGGGGTGGTCAGCATGGGGATGTCAGGGAACATGCAGTGGCAATGTAGGATAAGTTTCTGAAAAACATCGCGGAGTGGTGCGCATTTTATGGGTGTGTGTTCCATTACATACACTAGTAGGAGTGAGAAAAACATCACGGGGCGGTGCGCATTGAATGGGTGTGTGTTACATTACATTCACTAGTAGGAGTGAGAAAAACATCACGGGGTGGTGCGCATTGTATGGGTGTGTGTTACATTACATTCACTAGTAGGAGTGAGAAAAACATCACGGGGTGGTGTGAATCAGAGGGTCTTAATTAGGATAGGCAGTGAGTGCCAATGTAGGATGGAGAAAATCACCGCGGGGTGGTCAGCATGGGGAGGTCAGGGAACATGCAGTGTCAATGTAGGATAGGTTTCTGAAAAACATCGCGGGGTGGTGCGCTTTGTATTTGTGTGTGTTACATTACTTTCACTAGTAGGAGTGAGAAAAACATCAAGGGTGGTGCGCATTGTATGGGTGTGTGTTACATTACATTCACTAGTAGGAGTGAGAAAAACATCACGGTGTGGTGCGCATTGTATGGGTGTGTGTTACATTACATTCACTAGTAAGAGTGAGAAAAACATCACGGGGTGGTGTGAATCGGAGGGTCTGAATTAGGATAGGCAGTGAGTGGCAATGTAGCATGGAGAAAAGCACCGCGGGTTGGTCAGCATGGGGATGTCAGGGAACATGCAGTGGCAATGTAGGATATTTTTTCTGAAAAACATCACGGGGTGGTGCGCATTGTATGGGTGTGTGTTACATTACATTCACTAGTAGGAGTGAGAAAAACACCACGGGGTGGTGTGACTCGGTGGGTCTGAATTAGGATAGGCAGTGAGTGGCAATGTAGGATGGAGAAAAGCACCGCGGGGTGGGCAGCATGGGGAGGTCAGGGAACATGCAGTGGCAATGTAGGATAGGTTTCTGAAAAACATCGCGGGGTGGTGAGCATTGTATGGGTGTGTGTTACATTACATTCACTAGTAAGAGTGAGAAAAACATCACGGGGTGGTGTGAATCGGAGGGTCTGAATTAGGATAGGCAGTGAGTGTCAATGTAGGATGGAGAAAAGCAACGCGGGTTGGTCAGCATGGGGAAGTCAGGGAACATGCAGTGGCAATGTAGGATATTTTTTCTGAAAAACATCACGGGGTGGTGCGCATTGTATGGGTGTGTGTTACATTACATTCACTAGTAGGAGTGAGAAAAACACCACGGGGTGGTGTGAATCGGAGGGTCTGAATTAGGATAGGCAGTGAGTGGCAATGTAGGATGGAGAAAAGCACCGCGGGGTGGTCAGCATGGGGAGGTCGGGGAACATGCAGTGGCAATGTAGGATAGGTTTCTGTAAAACATCGCGGGGTGGTGCGCATTGTATGGGTGTGTGTTACATTACATTCACTAGTAGGAGAGAGAAAAACATCGCGGGGTGGTGCGCATTGTATGGGTGTGTGTTACATTACATTCACTAGTAGGAGTGAGAAAAACATCGCGGGGTGGTGTGCATTGTATGGATGTGTGTTACATTACATTCAATAGTAGGCGTGAGAAAAACATCATAGGGTGGTGTGAATCGGAGGGTCTGAATTAGGATAGGCACTTAGTGGCAATGTAGGATGGAGAAAAGCACCGCGGAGTGGTCAGCATGTGGAGGTCAGGGAACATGCAGTGGCAATGTAGGATAGGTTTCTGAAAAACATCGCGGGGTGGTGCGCATTGTATGGGTGTGTGTTACATTACATTCACTAGTAGGAGTGAGAAAAACATCACGGGATGGTGTGAATCAGAGGGTCTGAAATAGGATAAGCAGTGAGTGGCAATGTAGGATGGAGAAAAGCACCGTGGGTGGTCAGCATGGGGAGGTCAGGTAACATGCAGTGGCAATGTAGGATAGGTTTCTGAAAAACATCACGTGGTGGTGCGCATTGTATGGGTGTGTGTTACATTACATTCAATAGTAGGCGTGAGAAAAACATCATAGGGTGGTGTGAATCGGAGGGTCTGAATTAGTATATGCAGTGAGAGGCAATGTAGGATGGAGAAAAGGACCGCAGGGTGGTCATCATGGGGAGGTCAGGGAACATGCATTGGCAATGTACGATAGGTTTCTGTAAAACATCGCGGGGTGGTGCGCATTGTATGGGTGTGTGTTACATTACATTCACTAGTAGGAGTGAGAAAAACATCGCCGGGTTGTGCGCATTGTATGGGTGTGTGTTCCATTACATTCACTAGTAGTAGTGAGAAAAACATCGCGGGGTGGTGTGCTTTGTATGGGTGTGTGTTACATTACATTCACTAGTAGGAGTGAGAAAAACATCACGGGATGGTGCGCATTGTATGGGTGTGTGTTACATTACATTCACTAGTAGGAGTGAGAAAAACATCACGGGGTGGTGTGAATCGGAGAGTCTGAATTAGGATAGGCACTTAGTGGCAATGTAGGATGGAGAAAAGCACCGCGGGGTGGTCAGCATGCGGAGGTCAGGGAACATGCAGTGGCAATGTAGGATAGGTTTCTGAAAAACATCGCGGGGTGGTGCGCATTGTATGGGTGTGTGTTACATTACATTCACTAGTAGGAGTGAGAAAAACATCACGGGGTGGTGTGAATCAGAGGGTCTGAAATAGGATAAGCAGTGAGTGGCAATGTAGGATGGAGAAAAGCACCGCGGGGTGGTCAGCATGGGGAGGTCAGGGAACATGCAGTGGCAATGTAGGATAGGTTTCTGAAAAACATCACGGGGTGGTGCGCATTGTATGGGTGTGTGTTACATTACATTCAATAGTAGGCGTGAGAAAAACATCATAGGGTGGTGTGAATCGGAGGGTCTGAATTAGTATATGCAGTGAGAGGCAATGTAGGATGGAGAAAAGGACCGCAGGGTGGTCATCATGGGGAGGTCATGGAACATGCATTGGCAATGTAGGATAGGTTTCTGTAAAACATCGCGGGGTGGTGCGCATTGTATGGGTGTGTGTTACCTTACATTCACTAGTAGGAGTGAGAAAAACATCGCCGGGTGGTGCGCATTGTATGGGTGTGTGTTCCATTACATTCACTAGTAGTAGTGAGAAAAACATCGCGGGGTGGTGTGCTTTGTATGGGTGTGTGTTACATTACATTCACTAGTAGGAGTGAGAAAAACATCATGGGGTGGTGTGAATCGGAGGGTCTGAATTAGGATAGGCAGTGAGTGGCAATGTAGGATGGAGAAAAGCACCGCGGGGTGGTCAGCATGGGGATGTCAGGGAACATGCAGTGGCAATGTAGGATAAGTTTCTGAAAAACATCGCGGAGTGGTGCGCATTTTATGGGTGTGTGTTCCATTACATTCACTAGTAGGAGTGAGAAAAACATCACGGGGCGGTGCGCATTGAATGGGTGTGTGTTACATTACATTCACTAGTAGGAGTGAGAAAAACATCACGGGGTGGTGCGCATTGTATGGGTGTGTGTTATATTACATTCACTAGTAGGAGTGAGAAAAACATCACGGGGTGGTGTGAATCAGAGGGTCTTAATTAGGATAGGCAGTGAGTGCCAATGTAGGATGGAGAAAATCACCGCGGGGTGGTCAGCATGGGGAGGTCAGCGAACATGCAGTTTCAATGTAGGATAGGTTTCTTAAAAACATCGCGGGGTGGTGCGCATTGTATGGGTGTGTGTTACATTACATTCACTAGTAGGAGTGAGAAAAACATCACGGGGTGGTGCGCATTGTATGGGAGTGTGTTACATTACCTTCACTAGTACGAGTGAGAAAAACATCACGGGGTGGTCTGAATCGGAGGGTCTGAATTAGGATAGGCAGTGAGTGGCAATGTAGGATGGAGAAAAGCACCGCGGGTTGGTCAGCATGGGGAAGTCAGGGAACATGCAGTGGCAATGTAGGATATTTTTTCTGAAAAACATCACGGGGTGGTGCGCATTGTATGGGTGTGTGTTACATTACATTCACTAGTAGGAGTGAGAAAAACATCACGGGGTGGTGCGACTCGGAGGGTCTGAATTAGGATAGGCAGTGAGTGGCAATGTAGGATGGAGAAAAGCACCGCGGGTTGGGCAGCATGGGGAGGTCAGGGAACATGCAGTGGCAATGTAGGATAGATTTCTGAAAAACATCGCGGGGTGGTGCGCATTGTATGGGTGTGTGTTACATTACATTCACTAGTAGGAGTGAGAAAAACATCACGGGGTGGTGTGAATCGGAGGGTCTGAATTAGGATAGGCAGTGAGTGGCAATGTAGGATGGAGAAAAGCACCGCGGGGTGGTCAGCATGGGGAGGTCATGGAACATGCATTGGCAATATAGGATAGGTTTCTGAAAAACATCGCGGGGTGGTGCGCATTGTATGGGTGTGTGTTACATTACATTCACTAGTAGGAGTGAGAAAAACATCAAGGGGTGGTGCGCATTGTATGGGTGTGTGTTACATTATATTCACTAGTAGGAGTGAGAAAAACATCACGGGGTGGTGCGCATTGTACGGGTGTGTGTTACATTACATTCATTAGTAGGAGTGAGAAAAACATCACGGGGTGGTGTGAATCGGAGGGTCTGAATTAGGATAGGCAGTGAGTGGCAATGTAGGATGGAGAAAAGCACCGCGGGGTGGTCAGCATGGGGAGGTCGGGGAACATGCAGTGGCAATGTAGGATAGGTTTCTGTAAAACATTGCGGGGTGGTGCGCATTGTATGGGTGTGTGTTACATTACATTCACTAGTAGGAGTGAGAAAAACATCGCGGGGTGGTGCGCATTGTATGTGTGTATGTTACATTACATTCACTAGTAGGAGTGAGAAAAACATCACGGGGTGGTGCGCATTGTATGGGTGTGTGTTACATTACATTCACTAGTAGGAGTGAAAAAAACATCACGGTGTGGTGTGAATCGGAGGGTCTGAATTAGGATAGGCAGTGAGTGGCAATGTAGGATGGACAAAAGCACCGCGGGTTGGTCAGCATGGGGAAGTCAGGGAACATGCTGTGGCAATGTAGGATATTTTTCTGAAAAACATCACGGGGTGGTGCGCATTGTATGGGTGTGTGTTACATTACATTCACTAGTAGGAGTGAGAAAAACATCACGGGGTGGTGTGACTCGGAGGGTCTGAATTAGGATTAGCAGTGAGTGGCAATGTAGGATGGAGAAAAGCACCGTGGGGTGGGCAGCATGGGGAGGTCAGGGAACATGCAGTGGCAATGTAGGATAGGTTTCTGAACAACATCGCGGGGTGGTGCGCATTGTATGGGTGTGTGTTACATTACATTCACTAGTAGGAGTGAGAAAAACATCACGGGGTGGTGTGAATCGGAGGGTCTGAATTAGGATAGGCAGTGAGTGGCAATGTAGGATGGAGAAAGCACCGCGGGGTGATCAGCATGGGGAGGTCAGGGAACATGCAGTGGCAATGTAGGATAGGTTTCTGAAAAACATCGCGGGGTGGTGTGCATTGGATGGGTGTGTGTTACTTTACATTCACTAGTAGGTGTGAGAAAAACATCACGGGGTGGTGCGCATTGTATGTGTGTATGTTACATTACTTTCACTAGTAGGAGTGAGAAAAACATCACGGGGTGGTGCGCATTGTATGGGTGTGTGTTACATTACATTCAATAGTAGGAGTGAAAAAAACATCACGGGGTGGTGTGAATCGGAGGGTCTGAATTTGGATAGGCAGTGAGTGGCAATATAGGATGGAGAAAAGCACCGCCGGGTGGTCAGCATGGGGAGGTCAGGGAACATGCAGTGGCAATGTAGGATAGGTTTCTGTAAAACATCGCGGGGTGGTGCGCATTGTATGGGTGTGTGTTACATTACATTCACTAGTAGGAGTGATAAAAACATCGCGCCGTTGTGCGCATTGTATGGGTGTGTGTTACATTACATTCACTAGTAGGAGTGAGAAAAACATCGCGCCGTTGTGCGCATTGTATGGGTGTGTGTTACATTACATTCACTAGTAGGAGTGAGAAAAACATCGCGAGGTGCTGCGCATTGTATGGTTGTGTGTTACATTACATTCACTAGTAGGAGTTAGAAAAACATCTCGGGGTGGTGTGCATTGTATGGGTGTGTGTTACATTACATTCACTAATAGGATTGAGAAATACATCACGGGGTGGTGTGAATCGGAGTGTCTGAATTAGGATAGGCAATGAGTGGCAATGTAGGATGGAGAAAAGCACCACGGGGTGGTTAGCATGGGGAGGTCAGGGAACATGCAGTGGCAATGTAGGATAGATTTCTGAAAAACATCGCGGGGTGGTGCGCATTGTATGTGTGTGTTACATTACATTCACTAGTAGGAGTGAGAAAAACATCACGGGGTGGTGTGAATCGGAGGGTCTGAATTAGGATAGGCAGTGAGTGACAATGTAGGATGGAGAAAAGCGCCGCGGGGTGGTCACATTGGCGAGGTCAGGGAACATGCATTGGCAATGTAGGATAGGTTTCTGAAAAACATCGCGGGGTGGTGCGCATTGTATGGGTGTGTGTTACATTACATTCACTAGTAGGAGTGAGAAAAACATCACAGGGTGGTGTGAATTGGAGGGTCTGAATTAGGATAGGCAGTGAGTGGCAATGTAGGAATGAGAAAAGCACCGCCGGGTGGTCAGCATGGGGAGGTCAGGGAACATGCAATGGCAATGTAGGATAGGTTTCTGTAAAACATCGCGGGGTGGTGCGCATTGTATGGGTGTGTGTTACATTACATTCACTAGTAGGAGTGAGAAAAACATCATGGGGTGGTGCGCATTGTATGGGTGTGTGTTACATTACATTCACTAGTAGGATTTAGAAAAACATCACGGGGTGGTGCGCATTGTATGGGTGTGTGTTACATTACATTCACTAGTAGGATTGAAAAAACATCACGGGGTGGTGCGCATTGTATGTGTGTGTATTACATTACATTCACTAGTAGGAGTGAGAAAAACATCACGGGTTGGTGCGCATTGTATGTGTGTGTGTTACATTACATTCACTAGTGGGAGTGAGAAAAACATCACGGGGTGGTGCACATTGTATGGGTGTGTGTTACATTACATTCACTAGTAGGATTGAGAAAAACATCACGGGGTGGTGCGCATTGTATGGGTGTGTGTTACATTACATTCACTAGTAGGAGTGAGAAAAACATCACGGGGTGGTGTGAATCGGAGGGTCTGCATTACGATAGGCACTTAGTGGCAATGTAGGATGGAGAAAAGAACCGCGGGGTGGTCAGCATATGGAGGTCAGGGAACATGCAGTGGCAATGTAGGATAGGTTTCTGAAAAACATCGCGGGGTGGTGCGCATTGTTTGGGTGTGTGTTACATTACATACACTAGTAGGAGTGAGAAAAACATCACGGGGTGGTGTGAATCAGAGGGTCTGAATTAGGATAAGCAGTGAGTGGCAATGTAGGATGGAGAAAAGCACCGCGGGTTGGTCAGCATGGGGAGGTCAGGGAACATGCAGTGGCAATGTAGGACAGGTTTCTGAAAAACATCATGGGGTGGTGCGCATTTTATGGGTGTGTGTTACATTACATTCAATAGTAGGCGTGAGAAAAACATCATAGGGTCGTGTGAATCGGAGGGTCTGAATTAGTATATGCAGTGAGTGGCAATGCAGGATGGAGAAAAGTACCGCAGGGTGGTCATCATGGGGAGGTCAGGGAACATGCAGTGGCAATGTAGGATAGGTTTCTGATAAACATCGTCGGGTTGTGCGCATTGTATGGGTGTGTGTTACATTACATTCACAAGTAGGAGTGTGAAAAACATCACGGGATGGTGTGAATCGGAGGGTCTGAATTTGGATAGGCAGTGAGTGGCAATATAGGATGGAGAAAAGCACCGTGGCGTGGTCAGCATGGGGAGGTCAGGGAACATGCATTGGCAATGTAGGATAGGTTTCTGTAAAATATCGAGGGGTGGTGCGCATTGTTTGGGTGTGTGTTACATTACATTAAGTAGTAGGAGTGAGAAAAACATCGCCGGGTAGTGCACATTGTATGGGTGTGTGTTCCATTACATTCACTAGTAGGAGTGAGAAAAACATCCGGGGTGGTGTGAATCGGAGGGTCTGAATTAGGATAGGCAGTGAGTGGCAATGTAGGATGGAGAAAAGCACCACGGGGTAGTCAGTATTGGGATGTCAGGGAACATGCAGTGGCAATGTAGGATAAGTTTCTGAAAAACATCGCGGAGTGGTGCGCATTTTATGGGTGTGTGTTCTATTACATTCACTAGTAGGAGTGAGAAAAACATCACGGGGTGGTGGGCATTGAATGGGTGTGTGTTACATTACATTCACTAGTAGGAGTGAGAAAAACATCACGGGGTGGTGCACATTGTATAGGTGTGTGTTACATTACATTCACTAGTAGGAGTGAGAAAAACATCACGGGGTGGTGTGAATCAGAAGGTCTTAATTAGGATAGGCAGTGAGTGCCAATGTAGGATGGAGAAAAGCACCGCGGGGTGGTCAGCATGGGGAGGTCAGGGAACATGCAGTGTCAATGTAGGATAGGTTTCTGAAAAACATCGCGGGGTGGTGCGCATTGTATGTGTGTGTGTTACATTACTTTCACTAGTAGGAGTGAGAAAAACATCACGGGGTGGTGCGCATTGTATGGGTGTGTGTTACATTACATTCAGTAGTAGTGAGAAAAACATCACGGGGTGGTGTGAATCGGAGTGTCTGAATTACGATAGGCAGTGAGTGGCAAAATGGGATGGAGAAAAGCACCGCGGGGTGATCAGCATGGGGAGGTCAGGGAACATGCAGTGGCAATGTAGGATATTTTTTCTGAAAAACATCACGGGGTGGTGCGCATTGTATGGGTGTGTGTCACATTACATTCACTAGTAGGAGTGAGAAAAACATCACGGGGTGGTGTGACTCGGAGGGTCTGAATTAGGATAGGCAGTGAGTGGCAATGTAGGATGGAGAAAAGCACCGCGGGGTGGGCAGCATGGGGAGGTCAGGGAACATGCAGTGGCAATGTAGGATACGTTACTGAAAAGCATCGCGGGGTGGTGCGCATTGTATGGGTGTGTGTTACATTACATTCACTAGTAGGAGTGAGAAAAACATCACGGGGTGGTGTGAATCGGAGGGTCTGAATTAGGATAGGCAGTGAGTGGCAATGTAGGATGGAGAAAAGCATCGCGGGGTGGTCAGCATGGGGAGGTCATGGAACATGCAGTGGCAATATAGGATAGGTTTCTGAAAAACATCGCGGGGTGGTGCGCATTGTGTGGGTGTGTGTTACATTACATTCACTAGTAGGAGTGAGAAAAACATCACGGGGTGGTGCGCATTGTACGGGTGTGTGTTACATTACATTCATTAGTAGGAGTGAGAAAAACATCACGGGGTGGTGTGAATCGGAGGGTCTGAATTAGGATAGGCAGTGAGTGGCAATGTAGGATGGAGAAAAGCACCGCGGGGTGGTCAGCATGGGGAGGTCGGGGAACATGCAGTGGCAATGTAGGATAGGTTTCTGTAAAACATCGCGGGGTGGTGCGCATTGTATGGGTGTGTGTTACATTACATTCACTAGTAGGAGTGAGAAAAACATCGAGGGGTGGTGCGCATTGTATGGGTGTGTGTTCCATTACATTCACTAGTAGTAGTGAGAAAAACATCGCGGGGTGGTGTGCTTTGTATGGGTGTGTGTTACATTACATTCACTAGTAGGAGTGAGAAAAACATCACGGGGTGGTGTGAATCGGAGGGTCTGAATTAGGATAGGCATTGAGTGGCAATGTAGGATGGAGAAAAGCACCGCGGGGTGGTCAGCATGGGAATGTCAGGGAACATGCAGTGGCAATGTAGGATAAGTTTCTGAAAAACATCGCGGAGTGGTGCGCATTTTATGGGTGTGTGTTCCATTACATTCACTAGTAGGAGTGAGAAAAACATCACGGGGTGGTGCGCATTGAATGGGTGTGTGTTACATTACATTCACTAGTAGGAGTGAGAAAAACATCACGGAGTGGTGCGCATTGTATGGGTGTGTGTTACATTACATTCACTAGTAGGAGTGAGAAAAACATCACGGGGTGGTGTGAATCAGAACGTCTTAATTAGGATAGGCAGTGAGTGCCAATGTAGGATGGAGAAAAGCACCGCGGGGTGATCAGCATTGGGAGGTCAGGGAACATGCAGTGTAAATGTAGGATAGGTTTCTGAAAAACATCGCGGGGTGGTGCGCATTGTATGTGTGTGTGTTACATTACTTTCACTAGTAGGAGTGAGAAAAACATCAAGGGTGGTGCGCATTGTATGGGTGTGTGTTACATTACATTCACTAGTAGGAGTGAGAAAAACATCACGGGGTGGTGCGCATTGTATGGGTGTGTGTTACATTACATTCACTAGTAGGAGTGAGAAAAACATCAAGGGGTGGTGCGCATTGTATGGGTGTGTGTTACATTATATTCACTAGTAGGAGTGAGAAAAACATCACGGGGTGGTGTGAATCGGAGGGTCTGAATTAGGATAGGCAGTGAGTGGCAATGTAGGATGGAGAAAAGCACCGCGGGGTGGTCAGCATGGGGAGGTCATGGAACATGCAGTGGCAATATAGGATAGGTTTCTGAAAAACATCGCGGGGTGGTGCGCATTGTATGGGTGTGTGTTACATTACATTCACTAGTAGGAATGAGAAAAACATCAAGGGGTGGTGCGCATTGTATGGGTGTGTGTTACATTATATTCACTAGTAGGAGTGAGAAAAACATCACGGGGTGGTGCGCATTGTATGGGTGTGTGTTACATTACATTCATTAGTAGGAGTGAGAAAAATATCACGGGGTGGTGTGAATCGGAGGGTCTGAATTAGGATAGGCAGTGAGTGGCAATGTAGGATGGAGAAAAGCACCGCGGGGTGGTCAGCATGGGGAGGTCGGGGAACATGCAGTGGCAATGTAGGATAGGTTTCTGTAAAACATCGCGAGGTCGTGCGCATTGTATGGGTGTGTGTTACATTACATTCACTAGTAGGAGTGAGAAAAACATCGAGGGGTGGTGCGCATTGTATGGGTGTGTGTTCCATTACATTCACTAGTAGTAGTGAGAAAAACATCGCGGGGTGGTGTGCTGTGTATGGGTGTGTGTTACATTACATTCACTAGTAGGAGTGAGAAAAACATCACGGGGTGGTGTGAATCGGAGGGTCTGAATTAGGATAGGCAGTGAGTGGCAATGTAGGATGGAGAAAAGCACCGCGGGGTGGTCAGCATGGGGATGTCAGGGAACATGCAGTGGCAATGTAGGATAAGTTTCTGAAAAACATCGCGGAGTGGTGCGCATTTTATGGGTGTGTGTTCCATTACATACACTAGTAGGAGTGAGAAAAACATCACGGGGTGGTGCGCATTGAATGGGTGTGTGTTACATTACATTCACTAGTAGGAGTGAGAAAAACATCACGGGGTGGTGCGCATTGTATGGGTGTGTGTTACATTACATTCACTAGTAGGAGTGAGAAAAACATCACGGGGTGGTGTGAATCAGAAGGTCTTAATTAGGATAGGCAGTGAGTGCCAATGTAGGATGGAGAAAAGCACCGCGGGGTGGTCAGCATTGGGAGGTCAGGGAACATGCAGTGTCAATGTAGGATAGGTTTCTGAAAAACATCGCGGGGTGGTGCGCATTGTATGTGTGTGTGTTACATTACTTTCACTAGTAGGAGTGAGAAAAACATCAAGGGTGGTGCGCATTGTATGGGTGTGTGTTACATTACATTCACTAGTAGGAGTGAGAAAAACATCACGGGGTGGTGCGCATTGTATGGGTGTGTGTTACATTACATTCACTAGTAGGAGTGAGAAAAACATCACGTGGTGGTGTGACTCAGAGGGTCTGAATTAGGATAGGCAGTGAGTGGCAATGTAGGATGGAGAAAAGCACCGCGGGGTGGTCAGCATGGGGAGGTCAGGGAACATGCAGTGGCAATGTAGGATAGGTTACTGAAAAACATCGCGGGGTGGTGCGCATTGTATGGGTGTGTGTTACATTACATTCACTAGTAGGAGTGAGAAAAACATCACGGGGTGGTGTGAATCGGAGGGTCTGAATTAGGATAGGCATTTAGTGGCAATGTAGGATGGAGAAAAGCACCGCGGGGTGGTCAGCATGGGGAGGTCTTGGAACATGCAGTGGCAATATAGGATAGGTTTCTGAAAAACATCGCGGGGTGGTGCGCATTGTATGGGTGTGTGTTACATTACATTCACTAGTAGGAGGAGAAAAACATCAAGGGGTGGTGCGCATTGTATGGGTGTGTGTTACATTATATTCACTAGTAGGAGTGAGAAAAACATCACGGGGTGGTGTGAATCGGAGGGTCTGAATTAGGATAGGCAGTGAGTGGCAATGTAGGATGGAGAAAAGCACCGCGGGGTGGTCAGCATGGGGAGGTCATGGAACATGCAGTGGCAATATAGGATAGGTTTCTGAAAAACATCGCGGGGTGGTGCGCATTGTATGGGTGTGTGTTACATTACATTCACTAGTAGGAGTGAGAAAAACATCAAGGGGTGGTGCGCATTGTATGGGTGTGTGTTACATTATATTCAGTAGTAGGAGTGAGAAAAACATCACGGGGTGGTGCGCATTGTACGGGTGTGTGTTACATTACATTCATTAGTAGGAGTGAGAAAAACATCACGGGGTGGTGTGAATCGGAGGGTCTGAATTAGGATAGGCAGTGAGTGGCAATGTAGGATGGAGAAAAGCACCGCGGGGTGGTCAGCATGGGGAGGTCGGGGAACATGCAGTGGCAATGTAGGATAGGTTTCTGTAAAACATCGCGGGGTGGTGCGCATTGTATGGGTGTGTGTTACATTACATTCACTAGTAGGAGTGAGAAAAACATCGAGGGGTGGTGCGCATTGTATAGGTGTGTGTTCCATTACATTCACTAGTAGTAGTGAGAAAAACATCGCGGGGTGGTGTGCTTTGTATGGGTGTGTGTTACATTACATTCACTAGTAGGAGTGAGAAAAACATCACGGGGTGGTGTGAATCGGAGGGTCTGAATTAGGATAGGCAGTGAGTGGCAATGTAGGATGGAGAAAGCACCGCGGGGTGGTCCGCATGGGGAAGTCAGGGAACATGCAGTAGCAATGTAGGATAGGTTTCTGAAAAACATCGCGGGGTGGTGTGCATTGTATGGGTGTGTGTTACTTTACATTCACTAGTAGGTGTGAGAAAAACATCACGGGGTGGTGCGCATTGTATGTGTGTATGTTACATTACATTCACTAGTAGGAGTGAGAAAAACATCACGGCGTGGTGCGCATTGTATGGGTGTGTGTTACATTACATTCACTAGTAGGAGTGAAAAAAACATCACGGTGTGATTTGAATCGGAGGGTCTGAATTAGGATAGGCAGTGAGTGGCAATGTAGGATGGAGAAAAGCACCGCGGGGTGGTCAGCATGGGGAGGTCAGGGAACATGCAGTGGCAATGTAGGATAGGTTTCTGAAAAACATCGCGGGGTGGTGCGCATTGTATGGGTGTGTGTTACATTACATTCACTAGTAGGAGTGAGAAAAACATCACGGGGTGGTGTGAATCGGAGGGTCTGAATTAGGATAGGCAGTGAGTGGCAATGTAGGATGGAGAAAAGCACCGCGGGGTGGTCAGCATGGGGAGGTCATGGAACATGCAGTGGCAATATAGGATAGGTTTCTGAAAAACATCGCGGGGTGGTGCGCATTGTATGGGTGTGTGTTACATTACATTCACTAGTAGGAGTGAGAAAAACATCAAGGGGTGGTGCGCATTGTATTGGTGTGTGTTATATTATATTCACTAGTAGGAGTGAGAAAACCATCACGGGGTGGTGCGCATTGTACGGGTGTGTGTTACATTACATTCATTAGTAGGAGTGAGAAAAACATCACGGGGTGGTGTGAATCGGAGGGTCTGAATTAGGATAGGCAGTGAGTGGCAATGTAGGATGGAGAAAAGCACCGCGGGGTGGTCAGCATGGGGAGGTCGGGGAACATGCAGTGGCAATGTAGGATAGGTTTCTGTAAAACATCGCGGGGTGGTGCGCATTGTATGGGTGTGTGTTACATTACATTCACTAGTAGGAGTGAGAAAAACATCGCGGGGTGGTGTGCATTGTATGGGTGTGTGTTACATTACATTCACTAGTAGGAGTGAGAAAAACATCACGGGTTGGTGTGAATCGGAGGGTCTGAATTAGGATAGGCAGTGAGTGGCAATGTAGGATGGAGAAAGCACTGCGGGATGGTCAGCATGGGGAAGTCAGGGAACATGCAGTGGCAATGTAGGATAGGTTTCTGAAAAACATCGCGGGGTTGTGTGCATTGTATAGCTGTGTGTTACTTTACATTCACTAGTAGGTGTGAGAAAAACATCACGGGGTGGTGCGCATTGTATGTGTGTATGTTACATTACATTCACTAGTAGGAGTGAGAAAAACATCACGGGGTGGTGCGCATTGTATGGCTGTGTGTTACATTACATTCACTAGTAGGAGTGAAAAAACTTCACGGGGTGGTGTGAATCGGAGGGTCTGAATTAGGATGGGCAGTGAGTGGCAATGTAGGATGGAGAAAAGCACCGCGGGGTGGTCAGCATGGGGAGGTCAGGGAACATGCATTGGCAATATAGGATAAGTTTCTGAAAACATCGCGGGGTGGTGCGCATTGTATGTGTTTGTGTTTCATTACATTCACTAGTAGGAGTGAGATAAACATCACGGTGTGGTGCGCATTGTATGGGTGTGTGTTACATTACATTCACTAGTAGGAGTGAGAAAAATATCACGGGGTGGTGCGCATTGTATGGGTGTGTGTTACATTACATTCACTAGTAGGATTGAGAAAACATCACGGGGTGGTGCACATTGTATGGGTGTGTGTTACATTACATTCACTAGTAGGAGTGAGAAAAACATCATGGGGTGGTGTGAATTGGAGGGTCTGAATTAGGATAGGCAGTGAGTGACAATGTAGGATGGAGAAAAGCACCACGGGGTGGTCAGCATGGGGAGGTCAGGGAACATGCAGTGGCAATGTAGGATAGGTTTCTAAAAAACATCGCGGGGTGGTGCGAATTGTATGGGTGTGTGTTACATTACATTCACTAGTAGGATTTAGAAAAACATCGCGTGGCGGTGCGCATTGTATGGATGTGTGTTACATTACATTCACTAGTAGGAGTGAGAAAAACATCGCGGGGTGGTGTGCATTTTATGGGTGTGTGTTACATTACATTCACTAGTAGGAGTGAGAAAAACATCACGGGGTGGTGTGAATCGGAGGGTCTGAATTAGGATAGGCAGTGAGTGGCAATGTAGGATGGAGAAAGCACCGCGGGGTGATCAGCATGGGGAGGTCAGGGAACATGCAGTGGCAATGTAGGATAGGTTTCTGAAAAACATCGCGGGGTGGTGTGCATTGTATGGGTGTGTGTTACTTTACATTCACTAGTAGGTGTGAGAAAAACATTACGGGGTGGTGCGCATTGTATGTGTGTATGTTACATTACATTCACTAGTAGGAGTTTGAAAAACATCACGGGGTGGTGCGCATTGTATGGGTGTGTGTAACATTACATTCACTAGTAGGAGTGAAAAAAACATCACGGGGTGGTGTGAATCGGAGGGTCTGAATTAGGATAGGCAGTGAGTGGCAATGTAGGATGGAGAAAAGCACCGCGGGGTGGTCAGCATGGGGAAGTCAGGGAACATGCAGTTGCAATGTAGGATAGGTTTCTGAAAAACATCGCGGGGTGGTGCGCATTGTATGTGTGTGTGTTTCATTACATTCACTAGTAGGAGTGAGAAAAACATCACGGGGTGGTGCACATTGTATGGGTGTGTGTTACATTACATTCACTAGTAGGAGAGAGAAAAACATCACGGGGTGGTGCGCATTGTATGGATGTGTGTAACATTACATTCACTAGTAGGATTGAGAAAAACATCACGGGGTGGTGCGCATTTTATGGGTGTGTGTTACATTACATTCACTAGTAGGAGTGAGAAAAACATCACGGGGAGGTGTGAATCGGAGGGTCTGAATTAGGATAGGCAGTGAGTGGCAATGTAGGATGGAGAAAAGCACCGCGGGGTGGTCAGCATGGGGACGTCAGGGAACATGCAGTGGCAATGTAGGATAGGTTTCTAAAAAACATCGCGCGGTGGTGCGCATTGTATGGGTGTGTGTTACATTACATTCACTAGTAGGATTTACAAAAACATCACGGGGTGGTGCGCATTGTATGGGTGTGTGTTACATTACATTCACTACTAGGATTGAGAAAAACATCACGGGGTGGTGCGCATTGTATGTGTGTGTGTTACATTACATTCACTAGTAGGAGTGAGAAAAACATCACGGTTTGGTGCGCATTGTATTTGTGTGTGTTACATTACATTCACTAGTAGGAGTGAGAAAAACATCACGGGGTGGTGCGCATTGTATGGGTGTGTGTTACATTACATTCACTAGTAGGATTGAGAAAAACATCACGGGGTGGTGCGCATTGTATGGGTGTGTGTTACATTTCATTCACTAGTAGGAGTGAGAAAAACATCAC
This sequence comes from Cavia porcellus, assembly GCF_034190915.1. Lineage (NCBI taxonomy): Eukaryota > Metazoa > Chordata > Mammalia > Rodentia > Caviidae > Cavia > Cavia porcellus. Next base: position 564,326 of record NW_026947555.1, read on the forward strand.
GGGGTGGTGTGAATCGGAGGGTCTGAATTAGGATAGGCACTTAGTGGCAATGTAAGATGGAGAAAAGCACCGCGGGGTGGTCAGCATATGGAGGTCAGGGAACATGCAGTGGCAATGTAGGATAGGTTTCTGAAAAACATCGCGGGGTGGTGCGCATTGTATGGGTGTGTGTTACATTTACTAGTAGGAGTGAGAAAAACATCACGGGGTGGTGTGAATCAGAGGATCTGAATTAGGATAGGCAGTGAGTGGCAATGTAGGATGGAGAAAAGCTCCGCGGGGTGGTCAACATGGGGAGGTCAGGGAACATGCAGTGGCAATGTAGGATAGGTTTCGGAAAAACATCACGTGGTGGTGCGCATTGTATGGGTGTGTGTTACATTACATTCACTAGTAGGAGTGAGAAAAACATCATAGGGTGGTGTGAATCGGAGGGTCTGAATTAGCATATGCAGTGAGTGGCAATGTAGGATGGAGAAAAGCACCGCAGGGTGGTCAGCATGGGGAGGTCAGGGAACATGCAGTGGCAATGTAGGATAGGTTTCTGAAAAACATCGTCGGGTGGTGCCCATTGTATGGGTGTGTGTTACATTACATTCACTAGTAGGAGTGAGACAAACATCACGGGGTGGTGTGAATCGGAGGGTCTGAATTTGGATAGGCAGTGAGTGGCAATATAGGATGGAGAAAAGCACTGCGGCGTGGTCAGGATGGGGAGGTCAGGGAACATGCATTGGCAATGTAGCATAGGTTTCTGTAAAACATCGCGGGGTGGTGCGCATTGTATGGGTGTGTGTTCCATTACATTCACTAGTAGGAGTGAGAAAAACATCGCCGGGTGGTGCGCATTGTATGGGTGTGTGTTCCATTACATTCACTAGTAGTAGTGAGAAGAACATCGCGGGGTGGTGTGCTTTGTATGGGTGTGTTTTACATTACATTCACTAGTAGGAGTGAGAAAAACATCACGGGGTGGTGTGAATCAGAGGGTCTTAATTAGGATAGGCAGTGAGTGCCAATGTAGAATGGAGAAAAGCACCGCGGGGTGGTCAGCATGGGGAGGTCAGGGAACATGCAGTGTCAATGTAGGATAGGTTTCTGAAAAACATCGCGGGGTGGTGCGCATTGTATGTGTGTGTGTTACATTACTATCACTAGTAGGAGTGAGAAAAACATCACGGGGTGGTGTGAATCGGAGGGTCTGAATTAGGATAGGCAGTGAGTGGCAATGTAGGATGGAGAAAAGCACCGCGGGTTAGTCAGCATGGGGAAGTCAGGGAACATGCAGTGGCAATGTAGGATAATTTTTTGAAAAACATCACGGGGTAGTGCGCATTGTATGGGTGTGTGTTACTTTACATTCACTAGTAGGTGTGAGAAAAACATCACGGGGTGGTGCGCATTGTATGTGTGTATGTTACATTACATTCACTAGTAGGAGTGAGAAAAACATCACGGGGTGGTGCGCATTGTATGGGTGTGTGTTACATTACATTCACTAGTAGGAGTGAAAAAAACTTCACGGGGTGGTGTGAATCGGAGGGTCTGAATTAGGATGGGCAGTGAGTGGCAATGTAGGATGGAGAAAAGCACAGCGGGGTGGTCAGCATGGGGAGGTCAGGGAACATGCAGTGGCAATGTAGGATAGGTTTCTGAAAAACACCACGGGGTGGTGCGCTTTGTATGGGTGTGTGTTACATTACATTCACTAGTAGGAGTGAGAAAAATATCACGGGGTGCTGTGAATCGGAGGGGCTGAATTAGGATAGGCAGTGAGTGGCAATGTAGGATGGAGAAAAGCACCGCGGGGAGGTCAGCATGGGGAGGTCATGGAACATGCAGTGGCAATATAGGATAGGTTTCTGAAAAACATCGCGGGGTGGTGCGCATTGTATGGGTGTGTGTTACATTACATTCACTAGTAGGAGTGAGAAAAACATCAAGGGGTGGTGCGCATTGTATGGGTGTGTGTTACATTATATTCACTAGGAGTGAGAAAAACATCACAGGGTGGTGCGCATTGTACGGGTTTGTGTTACATTACATTCATTAGTAGGAGTGAGAAAAACATCACGGGGTGGTGTGAATCGGAGGGTCTGAATGAGGATAGGCAGTGAGTGGCAATGTAGGATGGAGAAAAGCACCGCGGGATGGTCAGCATGGGGAGGTCGGGGAACATACAGTGGCAATGTAGGATAGGTTTCTGTAAAACATCGCGGGGTAGTGCGCATTGTATGGGTGTGTGTTACATTAAATTCACTAGTAGGAGAGGGAAAAACATCGCGGGGTTGTGCGCATTGTATGGGTGTGTGTTACATTACATTCACTAGTAGGAGTGAGAAAAACATCGCGGGGTGGTGTGCATTGTATGGGTGTGTGTTACATTACATTCACTAGTAGGAGTGAGAAAAACATCACGGGGTGGTGTGAATCGGAGGGTCTGAATTAGGATAGGCAGTGAGTGGCAATGTAGGATGGAGAAAGCACTGCGGGGTGGTCAGCATGGGGAGGTCAGGGAACATGCAGTGGCAATGTAGGATAGGATTCTATAAAACATCGCGGGGTGGTGTGCATTGTATGGGTGTGTGTTACTTTACATTCACTAGTAGGTGTGAGAAAAACATCACGGGGTGGTGCGCATTGTATGTGTGTATGTTACATTATATTCACTAGTAGGAGTGAGAAAAAATCACGGGGTGGTGCGCATTGTATGGGTGTGTGTTACATTACATTCACTAGTAGGAGTGAGAAAAATATCACGGGGTGGTGCGCATTGTATGGGTGTGTGTTACATTACATTCACTAGTAGGATTGAGAAAAACATCACGGGGTAGTGCGCATTGTATTGGTGTGTGTTACATTACATTCACTAGTAGGAGTGAGAAAAACATCATGGGGTGGTGTGAATCGGAGGGTCTGAATTAGGATAGGCAGTGAGTGGCAATGTAGGATGGAGAAAAGCACCGCGGGGTGGTCAGCATGGGGAGGTCAGGGAACATGCAGTGGCAATGTAGGATAGGTTTCTAAAAAACATCGCGGGGTGGTGCGCATTGTATGGGTGTGTGTTACATTGCATTCACTAGTAGGATTTAGAAAAACATCGCGTGGTGGTGCGCATTATATGTGTGTGTGTTACATTACATTCACTAGTAGGAGTGAGAAAAACATCATGGGGTGGTGTGAATCGGAGGGTCTGAATTTGGATAGGCAGTGAGTGGCAATATAGGATGGAGAAAAGCACCGCGGCGTGGTCAGGATGGGGAGGTCAGGGAACATGCATTGTCAATGTAGCATAGGTTTCTGTAAAACATCGCGGGGTGGTGCGCATTGTATGGGTGTGTGTTACATTACATTCACTAGTAGGAGTGAGAAAATCATCGCCGGGTGGTGCGCATTGTATGGGTGTGTGTTCCATTACATTCACTAGTAGTAGTGAGAAGAACATCGCGGGGTGGTGTGCTTTGTATGGGTGTGTTTTACATTACATTCACTAGTAGGAGTGAAAAAAACATCACGGGGTGGTGTGAATCGGAGGGTCTGAATTAGGATAGGCAGTGAGTGGCAATGTAGGATGGAGAAAAGCACCGCGGGGTGGTCAGCATGGGGAAGTCAGGGAACATGCAGTTGCAATGTAGGATAGGTTTCTGAAAATCATCGCGGGGTGGTGCGCATTGTATGTGTGTGTGTTTCATTACATTCACTAGTAGGAGTGAGAAAAACATCACGGGGTGGTGCACATTATATTGGTGTGTGTTACATTACATTCACTAGTAGGAGAGAGAAAAACATCACGGGGTGGTGCGCATTGTATGGATGTGTGTAACATTACATTCACTAGTAGGATTGAGAAAAACATCACGGGGTGGTGCGCATTGTATGGGTGTGTGTTACATTACATTCACTAGTAGGAGTGAGAAAAACATCACGGGGAGGTGTGAATCGGAGGGTCTGAATTAGGATAGGCAGTGAGTGGCAATGTAGGATGGAGAAAAGCACCGCGGGGTGGTCAGCATGGGGACGTCAGGGAACATGCAGTGGCAATGTAGGATAGGTTTCTAAAAAACATCGCGCGGTGGTGCGCATTGTATGGGTGTGTGTTACATTACATTCACTAGTAGGATTTAGAAAAACATCACGGGGTGGTGCGCATTGTATGGGTGTGTGTTACATTACATTCACTACTAGGATTGAGAAAAACATCACGGGGTGGTGCGCATTGTATGTGTGTGTGTTACATTACATTCACTAGTAGGAGTGAGAAAAACATCACGGTTTGGTGCGCATTGTATTTGTGTGTGTTACATTACATTCACTAGTAGGAGTGAGAAAAACATCACGGGGTGGTGCGCATTGTATGGGTGTGTGTTACATTACATTCACTAGTAGGATTGAGAAAAACATCACGGGGTGGTGCGCATTGTATGGGTGTGTGTTACATTTCATTCACTAGTAGGAGTGAGAAAAACATCACGGGGTGGTGTGAATCGGAGGGTCTGAATTAGGATAGGCACTTAGTGGCAATGTAGGATGGAGAAAAGCACCGCGGGGTGGTCAGCATATGGAGGTCAGGGAACATGCAGTGGCAATGTAGGATAGGTTTCTGAAAAAGATCGCGGGGTGGTGCGCATTGTATGGGTGTGTGTTACATTACATTCACTAGTAGGAGTGAGAAAAACATCACGGGGTGGTGTGAATCAGAGGATCTGAATTAGGATAGGCAGTGAGTGGCAATGTAGGATGGAGAAAAGCACCGCGGGGTGGTCAACATGGGGAGGTCAGGGAACATGCAGTGGCAATGTAGGATAGGTTTCGGAAAAACATCACGTGGTGGTGCGCATTGTATGGGTGTGTGTTACATTACATTCACTAGTAGGAGTGAGAAAAACATCATAGGGTGGTGTGAATCGGAGGGTCTGAATTAGCATATGCAGTGAGTGGCAATGTAGGATGGAGAAAAGCACCGCAGGGTGGTCAGCATGGGGAGGTCAGGGAACATGCAGTGGCAATGTAGGATAGGTTTCTGAAAAACATCGTCGGGTGGTGCCCATTGTATGGGTGTGTGTTACATTACATTCACTAGTAGGAGTGAGACAAACATCACGGGGTGGTGTGAATCGGAGGGTCTGAATTTGGATAGGCAGTGAGTGGCAATATAGGATGGAGAAAAGCACTGCGGCGTGGTCAGGATGGGGAGGTCAGGGAACATGCATTGGCAATGTAGCATAGGTTTCTGTAAAACATCGCGGGGTGGTGCGCATTGTATGGGTGTGTGTTCCATTACATTCACTAGTAGGAGTGAGAAAAACATCGCCGGGTGGTGCGCATTGTATGGGTGTGTGTTCCATTACATTCACTAGTAGTAGTGAGAAGAACATCGCGGGGTGGTGTGCTTTGTATGGGTGTTTTTTACATTACATTCACTAGTAGGAGTGAGAAAAACATCACGGGGTGGTGTGAATCAGAAGGTCTTAATTAGGATATGCAGTGAGTGCCAATGTAGGATGGAGAAAAGCACCGCGGGGTGGTCAGCATGGGGAGGTCAGGGAACATGCAGTGTCAATGTAGGATAGGTTTCTGAAAAACATCGCGGGGTGGTGCGCATTGTATGTGTGTGTGTTACATTACTATCACTAGTAGGAGTGAGAAAAACATCACGGGGTGGTGTGAATCGGAGGGTCTGAATTTGGATAGGCAGTGAGTGGCAATGTAGGATGGAGAAAAGCACCGCGGGTTAGTCAGCATGGGGAAGTCAGGGAACATGCAGTGGCAATGTAGGATAATTTTTTGAAAAACATCACGGGGTAGTGCGCATTGTATGGGTGTGTGTTACTTTACATTCACTAGTAGGTGTGAGAAAAACATCACGGGGTGGTGCGCATTTTATGTGTGTATGTTACATTACATTCACTAGTAGGAGTGAGAAAAACATCACGGGGTGGTGCGCATTGTATGGGTGTGTGTTACATTACATTCACTAGTAGGAGTGAAAAAACTTCACGGGGTGGTGTGAATCGGAGGGTCTGAATTAGGATGGGCAGTGAGTGGCAATGTAGGATGGAGAAAAGCACAGCGGGGTGGTCAGCATGGGGAGGTCAGGGAACATGCAGTGGCAATGTAGGATAGGTTTCTGAAAAACACCACGGGGTGGTGCGCTTTGTATGGGTGTGTGTTACATTACATTCACTAGTAGGAGTGAGAAAAATATCACGGGGTGCTGTGAATCGGAGGGGCTGAATTAGGATAGGCAGTGAGTGGCAATGTAGGATGGAGAAAAGCACCGCGGGGAGGTCAGCATGGGGAGGTCATGGAACATGCACTGGCAATATAGGATAGGTTTCTGAAAAACATCGCGGGGTGGTGCGCATTGTATGGGTGTGTGTTACATTACATTCACTAGCAGGAGTGAGAAAAACATCAAGGGGTGGTGCGCATTGTATGGGTGTGTGTTACATTATATTCACTAGGAGTGAGAAAAACATCACGGGGTGGTGCGCATTGTACGGGTTTGTGTTACATTACATTCATTAGTAGGAGTGAGAAAAACATCACGGGGTGGTGTGAATCGGAGGGTCTGAATGAGGATAGGCAGTGAGTGGCAATGTAGGATGGAGAAAAGCACCGCGGGATGGTCAGCATGGGGAGGTCGGGGAACATACAGTGGCAATGTAGGATAGGTTTCTGTAAAACATCGCGGGGTAGTGCGCATTGTATGGGTGTGTGTTACATTACATTCACTAGTAGGAGAGGGAAAAACATCGCGGGGTTGTGCGCATTGTATGGGTGTGTGTTACATTACATTCACTAGTAGGAGTGAGAAAAACATCGCGGGGTGGTGTGCATTGTATGGGTGTGTGTTACATTACATTCACTAGTAGGAGTGAGAAAAACATCACGGGGTGGTGTGAATCGGAGGGTCTGAATTAGGATAGGCAGTGAGTGGCAATGTAGGATGGAGAAAGCACTGCGGGGTGGTCAGCATGGGGAGGTCAGGGAACATGCAGTGGCAATGTAGGATAGGATTCTGAAAAACATCGCGGGGTGGTGTGCATTGTATGGGTGTGTGTTACTTTACATTCACTAGTAGGTGTGAGAAAAACATCACGGGGTGGTGCGCATTGTATGTGTGTATGTTACATTATATTCACTAGTAGGAGTGAGAAAAAATCACGGGGTGGTGCGCATTGTATGGGTGTGTGTTACATTACATTCACTAGTAGGAGTGAGAAAAATATCACGGGGTGGTGCGCATTGTATGGGTGTGTGTTACATTACATTCACTAGTAGGATTGAGAAAAACATCACGGGGTAGTGCGCATTGTATTGGTGTGTGTTACATTACATTCACTAGTAGGAGTGAGAAAAACATCATGGGGTGGTGTGAATCGGAGGGTCTGAATTAGGATAGGCAGTGAGTGGCAATGTAGGATGGAGAAAAGCACCGCGGGGTGGTCAGCATGGGGAGGTCAGGGAACATGCAGTGGCAATGTAGGATAGGTTTCTAAAAAACATCGCGGGGTGGTGCGCATTGTATGGGTGTGTGTTACATTGCATTCACTAGTAGGATTTAGAAAAACATCGCGTGGTGGTGCGCATTATATGTGTGTGTGTTACATTACATTCACTAGTAGGAGTGAGAAAAACATCATGGGGTGGTGTGAATCGGAGGGTCTGAATTTGGATAGGCAGTGAGTGGCAATATAGGATGGAGAAAAGCACCGCGGCGTGGTCAGGATGGGGAGGTCAGGGAACATGCATTGGCAATGTAGCATAGGTTTCTGTAAAACATCGCGGGGTGGTGCGCATTGTATGGGTGTGTGTTACATTACATTCACTAGTAGGAGTGAGAAAATCATCGCCGGGTGGTGCGCATTGTATGGGTGTGTGTTCCATTACATTCACTAGTAGTAGTGAGAAGAACATCGCGGGGTGGTGTGCTTTGTATGGGTGTGTTTTACATTACATTCACTAGTAGGAGTGAGAAAAACATCACGGGGTGGTGTGAATCAGAGGGTCTTAATTAGGATAGGCAGTGAGTGCCAATGTAGGATGGAGAAAAGCACCGCGGGGTGGTCAGCATGGGGAGGTCAGGGAACATGCAGTGTCAATGTAGGATAGGTTTCTGAAAAACATCGCGGGGTGGTGCGCATTGTATGTGTGTGTGTTACATTACTATCACTAGTAGGAGTGAGAAAAACATCACGGGGTGGTGTGAATCGGAGGGTCTGAATTAGGATAGGCAGTGAGTGGCAATGTAGGATGGAGAAAAGCACCGCGGGTTAGTCAGCATGGGGAAGTCAGGGAACATGCAGTGGCAATGTAGGATATTTTTCTGAAAAACATCACGGGGTAGTGCGCATTGTATGGGTGTGTGTTACTTTACATTCACTAGTAGGTGTGAGAAAAACATCACGGGGCGGTGCGCATTGTATGTGTGTATGTTACATTACATTCACTAGTAGGAGTGAGAAAAACATCACGGGGTGGTGCGCATTGTATGGGTGTGTGTTACATTACATTCACTAGTAGGAGTGAAAAAAACTTCACGGGGTGGTGTGAATCGGAGGGTCTGAATTAGGATGGGCAGTGAGTGGCAATGTAGGATGGAGAAAAGCACAGCGGGGTGGTCAGCATGGGGAGGTCAGGGAACATGCAGTGGCAATGTAGGATAGGTTTCTGAAAAACATCACGGGGTGGTGCGCATTGTATGGGTGTGTGTTACATTACATTCACTAGTAGGAGTGAGAAAAACATCACGGGGTGGTGTGAATCGGAGGGGCTGAATTAGGATAGGCAGTGAGTGGCAATGTAGGATGGAGAAAAGCACCGCGGGGAGGTCAGCATGGGGAGGTCATGGAACATGCAGTGGCAATATAGGATAGGTTTCTGAAAAACATCGCGGGGTGGTGTGCATTGTATGGGTGTGTGTTACATTACATTCACTAGCAGGAGTGACAAAAAAAAAAAGGGGTGGTGCGCATTGTATGGGTGTGTGTTACATTATATTCACTAGGAGTGAGAAAAACATCACGGGGTGGTGCGCATTGTACGGGTGTGTGTTACATTACATTCATTAGTAGGAGTGAGAAAAACATCACGGGGTGGTGTGAATCGGAGGGTCTGAATGAGGATAGGCAGTGAGTGGCAATGTAGGATGGAGAAAAGCACCGCGGGATGGTCAGCATGGGGAGGTCGGGGAACATACAGTGGCAATGTAGGATAGGTTTCTGTAAAACATCGCGGGGTGGTGCGCATTGTATGGGTGTGTGTTACATTACATTCACTAGTAGGAGAGGGAAAAACATCGCGGGGTTGTGCGCATTGTATGGGTGTGTGTTACATTACATTCACTAGTAGGAGTGAGAAAAACATCACGGGGTGGTGTGCATTGTATGGGTGTGTGTTACATTACATTCACTAGTAGGAGTGAGAAAAACATCACGGGGTGGTGTGAATCGGAGGGTCTGAATTAGGATAGGCAGTGAGTGGCAATGTAGGATGGAGAAAGCACTGCGGGGTGGTCAGCATGGGGAGGTCAGGGAACATGCAGTGGCAATGTAGGATAGGTTTCTGAAAAACATCGCGGGGTGGTGTGCATTGTATGGGTGTGTGTTACATTACATTCACTAGTAGGATTTAGAAAAACTTCGCGTGGTGGTGCGCATTAGATGTGTGTGTGTTACATTACATTCACTAGTAGGAGTGAGAAAAACATCGCGGGGTGGTGTGCATTGTATGTGTGTATGTTAGATTACATTCACTAGTAGGAGTGAGAAAAAATCACGGGGTGGTGCGCATTGTATGGGTGTGTGTTACATTACATTCACTAGTAGGAGTGAGAAAAACATCACGGGGTGGTGCGCATTGTATGTGTGTATGTTACATTACATTCACTAGTAGGAGTGAGAAAAAATCACGGGGTGGTGCGCATTGTATGGGTGTGTGTTACATTACATTCACTAGTAGGATTGAGAAAAACATCACGGGGTAGTGCGCATTGTATTGGTGTGTGTTACATTACATTCACTAGTAGGAGTGAGAAAAACATCATGGGGTGGTGTGAATCGGAGGGTCTGAATTAGGATAGGCAGTGAGTGGCAATGTAGGATGGAGAAAAGCACCGCGGGGTGGTCAGCATGGGGAGGTCAGGGAACATGCAGTGGCAATGTAGGATAGGTTTCTAAAAAACATCGCGGGGTGGTGCGCATTGTATGGGTGTGTGTTACATTACATTCACTAGTAGGATTTAGAAAAACTTCGCGTGGTGGTGCGCATTATATGTGTGTGTGTTACATTACATTCACTAGTAGGAGTGAGAAAAACATCGCGGGGTGGTGTGCATTGTATGGGTGTGTGTTACTTTACATTCACTAGTAGGTGTGAGAAAAACATCACGGGGTGGTGCGCATTGTATATGTGTATGTTACATTACATTCACTAGTAGGAGTGAGAAAAACATCACGGGGTGGTGCGCATTGTATGGGTGTGTGTTACATTACATTCATTAGTAGGAGTGAGAAAAACATCACGGGGTGGTGCGCATTGTATGGATGTGTGTAACATTACATTCACTAGTAGGATTGAGAAAACCATCACGGGGTGGTGCGCATTGTACGGGTGTGTGTTACATTACATTCATTAGTAGGAGTGAGAAAAACATCACGGGGTGGTGTGAATCGGAGGGTCTGAATTAGGATAGGCAGTGAGTGGCAATGTAGGATGGAGAAAAGCACCGCGGGGTGGTCAGCATGGGGAGGTCGGGGAACATGCAGTGGCAATGTAGGATAGGTTTCTGTAAAACATCGCGGGGTGGTGCGCATTGTATGGGTGTGTGTTACATTACATTCACTAGTAGGAGTGAGAAAAACATCGCGGGGTGGTGCGCATTGTATGGGTGTGTGTTACATTACATTCACTAGTAGGAGTGAGAAAAACATCGCGGGGTGGTGTGCATTGTATGGGTGTGTGTTACATTACATTCACTAGTAGGAGTGAGAAAAACATCACGGGTTGGTGTGAATCGGAGGGTCTGAATTAGGATAGGCAGTGAGTGGCAATGTAGGTTGGAGAAAGCACTGCGGGGTGGTCAGCATGGGGAGGTCAGGGAACATGCAGTGGCAATGTAGGATAGGTTTCTGAAAAACATCGCGGGGTTGTGTGCATTGTATGGGTGTGTGTTACTTTACATTCACTAGTAGGTGTGAGAAAAACATCACGGGGTGGTGCGCATTGTATGTGTGTATGTTACATTACATTCACTAGTAGGAGTGAGAAAAACATCACGGGGTGGTGCGCATTGTATGGGTGTGTGTTATATTACATTCACTAGTAGGAGTGAAAGAACTTCACGGGGTGGTGTGAATCGGAGGGTCTGAATTAGGATGGGCAGTGAGTGGCAATGTAGGATGGAGAAAAGCACCGCGGGGTGGTCAGCATGGGGAGGTCGGGGAACATGCAGTGGCAATGTAGGATAGGTTTCTGTAAAACATCGCGGGGTGGTGCGCATTGTAAGAGTGTGTGTTACATTACATTCACTAGTAGGAGTGAGAAAAACATCGCGGGGTGGTGCGCATTGTATGGGTGTGTGTTACATTACATTCACTAGTAGGAGTGAGAAAAACATCGCGGGGTGGTGTACATTGTATGGGTGTGTGTTACATTACATTCACTAGTAGGAGTGAGAAAAACATCACGGGTTGGTGTGAATCGGAGGGTCTGAATTAGGATAGGCAGTGAGTGGCAATGTAGGATGGAGAAAGCACTGCGGGGTGGTCAGCATGGGGAGGTCAGGGAACATGCAGTGGCAATGTAGGATAGGTTTCTGAAAAACATCGCGGGGTTGTGTGCATTGTATGGGTGTGTGTTACTTTACATTCACTAGTAGGTGTGAGAAAAACATCACGGGGTGGTGCGCATTGTATGTGTGTATGTTACATTACATTCACTAGTAGGAGTGAGAAAAACATCACGGGGTGGTGCGCATTGTATGGGTGTGTGTTACATTACATTCACTAGTAGGAGTGAAAAAACTTCACGGGGTGGTGTGAATCGGAGGGTCTGAATTAGGATGGGCAGTGAGTGGCAATGTAGGATGGAGAAAAGCACCGCGGGGTGGTCAGCATGGGGAGGTCAGGGAACATGCAGTGGCAATATAGGATAGGTTTCTGAAAAACATCGCGGGGTGGTGCGCATTGTATGTGTGTGTGTTTCATTACATTCACTAGTAGGAGTGAGATAAACATCACGGGGTGGTGCGCATTGTATGGGTGTGTGTTACATTACATTCACTAGTAGGAGTGAGAAAAATATCACGGGGTGGTGCGCATTGTATGGGTGTGTGTTACATTACATTCACTAGTAGGATTGAGAAAAACATCACGGGGTGGTGCGCATTGTATGGGTGTGTGTTACATTACATTCACTAGTAGGAGTGAGAAAAACATCATGGGGTGGTGTGAATCGGAGGGTCTGAATTAGGATAGGCAGTGAGTGACAATGTAGGATGGAGAAAAGCACCGCGGGGTGGTCAGCATGGGGAGGTCAGGGAACATGCAGTGGCAATGTAGGATAGGTTTCTAAAAAACATCGCGGGGTGGTGCGAATTGTATGGGTGTGTGTTACATTACATTCACTAGTAGGATTTAGAGAAACATCGCGTGGCGGTGCGCATTGTATGGGTGTGTGTTACATTACATTCACTAGTAGGAGTGAGAAAAACATCGCGGGGTGGTGTGCATTGTATGGGTGTGTGTTACATTACATTCACTAGTAGGAGTGAGAAAAACATCACGGGGTGGTGTGAATCGGAGGGTCTGAATTAGGATAGGCAGTGAGTGGCAATGTAGGATGGAGAAAGCACCGCGGGGTGATCAGCATGGGGAGGTCAGGGAACATTCAGTGGCAATGTAGGATAGGTTTCTGAAAAACATCGCGGGGTGGTGTGCATTTTATGGGTGTGTGTTACTTTACATTCACTAGTAGGTGTGAGAAAAACATTACGGGGTGGTGCGCATTGTATGTGTGTATGTTACATTACATTCACTAGTAGGAGTGAGAAAAACATCACGGGGTGGTGCGCATTGTATGGGTGTGTGTAACATTACATTCACTAGTAGGAGTGAAAAAAACATCACGGGGTGGTGTGAATCGGAGGGTCTGAATTAGGATAGGCAGTGTGTGGCAATGTAGGATGGAGAAAAGCACCGCGGGGTGGTCAGCATGGGGAAGTCAGGGAACATGCAGTGGCAATGTAGGATAGGTTTCTGAAAAACATCGCGGGGTGGTGCGCATTGTATGTGTGTGTGTTTCATTACATTCACTAGTAGGAGTGAGAAAAACATCACGGGGTGGTGCACATTGTGTGGGTGTGTGTTACATTACATTCACTAGTAGGAGAGAGAAAAACATCACGGGGTGGTGCGCATTGTATGGATGTGTGTAACATTACATTCGCTAGTAGGATTGAGAAAAACATCACGGGGTGGTGCGCATTGTATGGGTGTGTGTTACATTACATTCACTAGTAGGAGAGAGAAAAACATCACGGGGAGGTGTGAATCGGAGGGTCTGAATTAGAATAGGCAGTGAGTGGCAATGTAGGATGGAGAAAAGCACCGCGGGGTGGTCAGCATGGGGAGGTCAGGGAACATGCAGTGGCAATGTAGGATAGGTTTCTAAAAAACATCGCGCGGTGGTGCGCATTGTATGGGTGTGTGTTACATTACATTCACTAGTAGGATTTAGAAAAACATCACGGGGTGGTGCGCATTGTATGGGTGTGTGTTACATTACATTCACTACTAGGATTGAGAAAAACATCACGGGGTGGTGCGCATTGTATGTGTGTGTGTTACATTACATTCACTAGTAGGAGTGGGAAAAACATCACGGGTTGGTGCGCATTGTATTTCTGTGTGTTACATTACATTCACTAGTAGGAGTGAGAAAAACATCACGGGGTGGTGCGCATTGTATGGGTGTGTGTTACATTACATTCACTAGTAGGATTGAGAAAAACATCACGGGGTGGTGCGCATTGTATGGGTGTGTGTTACATTTCATTCACTAGTAGGAGTGAGAAAAACATCACGGGATGGTGTGAATCGGAGGGTCTGAATTAGGATAGGCACTTAGTGGCAATGTAGGATGGAGAAAAGCACCGCGGGGTGGTCAGCATATGGAGGTCAGGGAACATGCAGTGGCAATGTAGGATAGGTTTCTGAAAAACATCACGGGGTGGTGCGCATTGTATGGGTGTGTGTTACATTACATTCACTAGTAGGAGTGAGAAAAACATCACGGGGTGGTGTGAATCAGAAGATCTGAATTAGGATAGGCAGTGAGTGGCAATGTAGGATGGAGAAAAGCACCGCGGGGTGGTCAACATGGGGAGGTCAGGAAACATGCAGTGGCAATGTAGGATAGGTTTCGGAAAAACATCACGTGGTGGTGCGCATTGTATGGGTGTGTGTTACATTACATTCACTAGTAGGAGTGAGAAAAACATCATAGGGTGGTGTGAATCGGAAGGTCTGAATTAGCATATGCAGTGAGTGGCAATGTAGGATGGAGAAAAGCACCGCAGGGTGGTCAGCATGGGGAGGTCAGGGAAAATGCAGTGGCAATGTAGGATAGGTTTCTGAAAAACATCTTCGGGTGGTGCCCATTGTATGGGTGTGTGTTACATTACATTCACTAGTAGGAGTGAGAAAAACATCACGGGGTGGTGTGAATCGGAGGGTCTGAATTAGGATAGGCAGTGAGTGGCAATGTAGGATGGAGAAAAGCACCGCGGGGTGGTCAGCATGGGGAGGTCGGGGAACATGCAGTGGCAATGTAGGATAGGTTTCTGTAAAACATCGCGGGGTGGTGCGCATTGTATGGGTGTGTGTTACATTACATTCATTAGTAGGAGTGAGAAAAACATCACGGGGTGGTGCGCATTGTATGGGTGTGTGTTACATTACATTCACTAGTAGGAGTGAGAAAAACATCGCGGGGTGGTGCGCATTGTATGGGTGTGTGTTACATTACATTCACTAGTAGGAGTGAGAAAAACATCGCGGGGTGGTGTGCATTGTATGGGTGTGTGTTACATTACATTCACTAGTAGGAGTGAGAAAAACATCACGGGTTGGTGTGAATCGGAGGGTCTGAATTAGGATAGGCAGTGAGTGGCAATGTAGGTTGGAGAAAGCACTGCGGGGTGGTCAGCATGGGGAGGTCAGGGAACATGCAGTGGCAATGTAGGATAGGTTTCTGAAAAACATCGCGGGGTTGTGTGCATTGTATGGGTGTGTGTTACTTTACATTCACTAGTAGGTGTGAGAAAAACATCACGGGGTGGTGCGCATTGTATGTGTGTATGTTACATTACATTCACTAGTAGGAGTGAGAAAAACATCACGGGGTGGTGCGCATTGTATGGGTGTGTGTTATATTTCATTCACTAGTAGGAGTGAAAGAACTTCACGGGGTGGTGTGAATCGGAGGGTCTGAATTAGGATGGGCAGTGAGTGGCAATGTAGGATGGAGAAAAGCACCGCGGGGTGGTCAGCATGGGGAGGTCGGGGAACATGCAGTGGCAATGTAGGATAGGTTTCTGTAAAACATCGCGGGGTGGTGCGCATTGTAAGAGTGTGTGTTACATTACATTCACTAGTAGGAGTGAGAAAAACATCGAGGGGTGGTGCGCATTGTATGGGTGTGTGTTACATTACATTCACTAGTAGGAGTGAGAAAAACATCGCGGGGTGGTGTACATTGTATGGGTGTGTGTTACATTACATTCACTAGTAGGAGTGAGAAAAACATCACGGGTTGGTGTGAATCGGAGGGTCTGAATTAGGATAGGCAGTGAGTGGCAATGTAGGATGGAGAAAGCACTGCGGGGTGGTCAGCATGGGGAGGTCAGGGAACATGCAGTGGCAATGTAGGATAGGTTTCTGAAAAACATCGCGGGGTTGTGTGCATTGTATGGGTGTGTGTTACTTTACATTCACTAGTAGGTGTGAGAAAAACATCACGGGGTGGTGCGCATTGTATGTGTGTATGTTACATTACATTCACTAGTAGGAGTGAGAAAAACATCACGGGGTGGTGCGCATTGTATGGGTGTGTGTTACATTACATTCACTAGTAGGAGTGAAAAAACTTCACGGGGTGGTGTGAATCGGAGGGTCTGAATTAGGATGGGCAGTGAGTGGCAATGTAGGATGGAGAAAAGCACCGCGGGGTGGTCAGCATGGGGAGGTCAGGGAACATGCAGTGGCAATATAGGATAGGTTTCTGAAAAACATCGCGGGGTGGTGCGCATTGTATGTGTGTGTGTTTCATTACATTCACTAGTAGGAGTGAGATAAACATCACGGGGTGGTGCGCATTGTATGGGTGTGTGTTACATTACATTCACTAGTAGGAGTGAGAAAAATATCACGGGGTGGTGCGCATTGTATGGGTGTGTGTTACATTACATTCACTAGTAGGATTGAGAAAAACATCACGGGGTGGTGCGCATTGTATGGGTGTGTGTTACATTACATTCACTAGTAGGAGTGAGAAAAACATCATGGGGTGGTGTGAATCGGAGGGTCTGAATTAGGATAGGCAGTGAGTGACAATGTAGGATGGAGAAAAGCACCGCGGGGTGGTCAGCATGGGGAGGTCAGGGAACATGCAGTGGCAATGTAGGATAGGTTTCTAAAAAACATCGCGGGGTGGTGCGAATTGTATGGGTGTGTGTTACATTACATTCACTAGTAGGATTTAGAGAAACATCGCGTGGCGGTGCGCATTGTATGGGTGTGTGTTACATTACATTCACTAGTAGGAGTGAGAAAAACATCGCGGGGTGGTGTGCATTGTATGGGTGTGTGTTACATTACATTCACTAGTAGGAGTGAGAAAAACATCACGGGGTGGTGTGAATCGGAGGGTCTGAATTAGGATAGGCAGTGAGTGGCAATGTAGGATGGAGAAAGCACCGCGGGGTGATCAGCATGGGGAGGTCAGGGAACATTCAGTGGCAATGTAGGATAGGTTTCTGAAAAACATCGCGGGGTGGTGTGCATTTTATGGGTGTGTGTTACTTTACATTCACTAGTAGGTGTGAGAAAAACATTACGGGGTGGTGCGCATTGTATGTGTGTATGTTACATTACATTCACTAGTAGGAGTGAGAAAAACATCACGGGGTGGTGCGCATTGTATGGGTGTGTGTAACATTACATTCACTAGTAGGAGTGAAAAAAACATCACGGGGTGGTGTGAATCGGAGGGTCTGAATTAGGATAGGCAGTGTGTGGCAATGTAGGATGGAGAAAAGCACCGCGGGGTGGTCAGCATGGGGAAGTCAGGGAACATGCAGTGGCAATGTAGGATAGGTTTCTGAAAAACATCGCGGGGTGGTGCGCATTGTATGTGTGTGTGTTTCATTACATTCACTAGTAGGAGTGAGAAAAACATCACGGGGTGGTGCACATTGTATGGGTGTGTGTTACATTACATTCACTAGTAGGAGAGAGAAAAACATCACGGGGTGGTGCGCATTGTATGGATGTGTGTAACATTACATTCGCTAGTAGGATTGAGAAAAACATCACGGGGTGGTGCGCATTGTATGGGTGTGTGTTACATTACATTCACTAGTAGGAGAGAGAAAAACATCACGGGGAGGTGTGAATCGGAGGGTCTGAATTAGAATAGGCAGTGAGTGGCAATGTAGGATGGAGAAAAGCACCGCGGGGTGGTCAGCATGGGGAGGTCAGGGAACATGCAGTGGCAATGTAGGATAGGTTTCTAAAAAACATCGCGCGGTGGTGCGCATTGTATGGGTGTGTGTTACATTACATTCACTAGTAGGATTTAGAAAAACATCACGGGGTGGTGCGCATTGTATGGGTGTGTGTTACATTACATTCACTACTAGGATTGAGAAAAACATCACGGGGTGGTGCGCATTGTATGTGTGTGTGTTACATTACATTCACTAGTAGGAGTGGGAAAAACATCACGGGTTGGTGCGCATTGTATTTCTGTGTGTTACATTACATTCACTAGTAGGAGTGAGAAAAACATCACGGGGTGGTGCGCATTGTATGGGTGTGTGTTACATTACATTCACTAGTAGGATTGAGAAAAACATCACGGGGTGGTGCGCATTGTATGGGTGTGTGTTACATTTCATTCACTAGTAGGAGTGAGAAAAACATCACGGGATGGTGTGAATCGGAGGGTCTGAATTAGGATAGGCACTTAGTGGCAATGTAGGATGGAGAAAAGCACCGCGGGGTGGTCAGCATATGGAGGTCAGGGAACATGCAGTGGCAATGTAGGATAGGTTTCTGAAAAACATCACGGGGTGGTGCGCATTGTATGGGTGTGTGTTACATTACATTCACTAGTAGGAGTGAGAAAAACATCACGGGGTGGTGTGAATCAGAAGATCTGAATTAGGATAGGCAGTGAGTGGCAATGTAGGATGGAGAAAAGCACCGCGGGGTGGTCAACATGGGGAGGTCAGGAAACATGCAGTGGCAATGTAGGATAGGTTTCGGAAAAACATCACGTGGTGGTGCGCATTGTATGGGTGTGTGTTACATTACATTCACTAGTAGGAGTGAGAAAAACATCATAGGGTGGTGTGAATCGGAGGGTCTGAATTAGCATATGCAGTGAGTGGCAATGTAGGATGGAGAAAAGCACCGCAGGGTGGTCAGCATGGGGAGGTCAGGGAAAATGCAGTGGCAATGTAGGATAGGTTTCTGAAAAACATCACGGGGTGGTGCGCATTGTATGGGTGTGTGTTACATTACATTCACTAGTAGGAGTGAGACAAACATCCCGGGGTGGTGTGAATCGGAGGGTCTGAATTTGGATAGGCAGTGAGTGGCAATATAGGATGGAGAAAAGCACCGCGGTGTGGTCATGATGGGGAGGTCAGGGAACATGCATTGGCAATGTAGCATAGGTTTCTGTAAAACATCGCGGGGTGGTGCGCATTGTATGGGTGTGTGTTCCATTACATTCACTAGTAGGAGTGAGAAAAACATCGCCGGGTGGTGCGCATTGTATGGGTGTGTGTTCCATTACATTCACTAGTAGTAGTGAGAAGAACATCGCGGGGTGGTGTGCTTTGTATGGGTGTGTTTTACATTACATTCACTAGTAGGAGTGAGAAAAACATCACGGGGTGGTGTGAATCAGAGGGTCTTAATTAGGATAGGCAGTGAGTGCCAATGTAGGATGGAGAAAAGCACCGCGGGGTGGTCAGCATGGGGAGGTCAGGGAACATGCAGTGTCAATGTAGGATAGGTTTCTGAAAAACATCGCGGGATGGTGCGCATTGTATGTGTGTGTGTTACATTACTATCACTAGTAGGAGTGAGAAAAACATCACGGGGTGGTGTGAATCGGAGGGTCTGAATTAGGATAGGCAGTGAGTGGCAATGTAGGATGGAGAAAAGCACCGCGGGTTAGTCAGCATGGGGAAGTCAGGGAACATGCAGTGGCAATGTAGGATATTTTTCTGAAAAACATCACGGGGTAGTGCGCATTGTATGGGTGTGTGTTACTTTACATTCACTAGTAGGTGTGAGAAAAACATCACGGGGTGGTGCACATTGTATGTGTGTATGTTACATTACATTCACTTGTAGGAGTGAGAAAAACATCACGGGGTGGTGCGCATTGTATGGGTGTGTGTTACATTACATTCACTAGTAGGAGTGAAAAAAACTTCACGGGGTGGTGTGAATCGGAGGGTCTGAATTAGGATGGGCAGTGAGTGGCAATGTAGGATGGAGAAAAGCACAGCGGGGTGGTCAGCATGGGGAGGTCAGGGAACATGCAGTGGCAATGTAGGATAGGTTTCTGAAAAACATCACGGGGTGGTGCGCATTGTATGGGTGTGTGTTACATTACATTCACTAGTAGGAGTGAGAAAAACATCACGGGGTGGTGTGAATCGGAGGGTCTGAATTAGGATAGGCAGTGAGTGGCAATGTAGGATGGAGAAAAGCACCGCGGGATGGTCAGCATGGGGAGGTCGGGGAACATACAGTGGCAATGTAGGATAGGTTTCTGTAAAACATCGCGGGGTGGTGCGCATTGTATGGGTGTGTGTTACATTACATTCACTAGTAGGAGAGGGAAAAACATCGCGGGGTTGTGCGCATTGTATGGGTGTGTGTTACATTACATTCACTAGTAGGAGTGAGAAAAACATCGCGGGGTGGTGTGCATTGTATGGGTGTGTGTTACATTACATTCACTAGTAGGAGTGAGAAAAACATCACGGGGTGGTGTGAATCGGAGGGTCTGAATTAGGATAGGCAGTGAGTGGCAATGTAGGATGGAGAAAGCACTGCGGGGTGGTCAGGATGGGGAGGTCAGGGAACATGCAGTGGCAATGTAGGATAGGTTTCTGAAAAACATCGCGGGGTGGTGTGCATTGTATGGGTGTGTGTTACTTTACATTCACGAGTAGGTGTGAGAAAAACATCACGGGGTGGTGCGCATTGTATGTGTGTATGTTACATTACATTCACTAGTAGGAGTGAGAAAAAATCACGGGGTGGTGCGCATTGTATGGGTGTGTGTTACATTACATTCACTAGTAGGAGTGAGAAAAATATCACGGGGTGGTGCGCATTGTATGGGTGTGTGTTACATTACATTCACTAGTAGGATTGAGAAAAACATCACGGGGTAGTGCGCATTGTATTGGTGTGTGTTACATTACATTCACTAGTAGGAGTGAGAAAAACATCATGGGGTGGTGTGAATCGGAGGGTCTGAATTAGGATAGGCAGTGAGTGGCAATGTAGGATGGAGAAAAGCACCGCGGGGTGGTCAGCATGGGGAGGTCAGGGAACATGCAGTGGCAATGTAGGATAGGTTTCTAAAAAACATCGCGGGGTGTTGCGCATTGTATGGGTGTGTGTTACATTACATTCACTAGTAGGATTTAGAAAAACATCGCGTGGTGGTGCGCATTATATGTGTGTGTGTTACATTACATTCACTAGTAGAAGTGAGAAAAACATCGCGGGGTGGTGTGCATTGTATGGGTGTGTGTTACATTACATTCACTAGTAGGAGTGAGAAAAACATCACGGGGTGGTGTGAATCGGAGGGTCTGAATTAGGATAGGCAGTGAGTGGCAATGTAGGATGGAGAAAGCACCGCGGGGTGATCAGCATGGGGAGGTGAGGGAACATGCAGTGGCAATGTAGGATAAGTTTCTAAAAAACATCGCGGGGTGGTGTGCATTGTATGGGTGTGTGTTACTTTACATTCACTAGTAGGTGTGAGAAAAACATCACGGGGTGGTGCGCATTGTATATGTGTATGTTACATTACATTCACTAGTAGGAGTGAGAAAAACATCACAGGGTGGTGCGCATTGTATGGGTGTGTGTTACATTACATTCATTAGTAGGAGTGAGAAAAACATCACGGGGTGGTGCGCATTGTATGGATGTGTGTAACATTACATTCACTAGTAGGATTGAGAAAAACATCACGGGGTGGTGCGCATTGTATGGGTGTGTGTTACATTACATTCACTAGTATGAGTGAGAAATACATCACGGGGTGGTGTGAATCAGAGGGTGAATTAGGATAGGCAGTGAGTGGCAATGTAGGATGGAGAAAACCACCGCAGGTTGGTCAGCATGGGGAGGTCAGGGAACATGCAGTGGCAATGTAGGATAGGTTTCTAAAAAACATCGTCGGGTGGTGCACATTGTATGGGTGTGTGTTACATTACATTCACTAGTAGGAGTGAGAAAAACATCACGGGGTGGTGTGAATCGGAGGGTCTGAATTTGGATAGGCAGTGAGTGGCAATATAGGATGGAGAAAAGCACCGCGGCCTGGTCAGCATGGGGAAGTTAGGGAACATGCATTGGCAATGTAGGATAGGTTTCTGTAAAACATCGCGGGGTGGTGCGCATTGTATGGGTGTGTGTGACATTACATTCACTAGTAGGAGTGAGAAAAACATCTCCGGTTGGTGCACATTGTATGGGTGTGTGTTCCATTACATTCACTAGTAGGAGTGAGAAAAACATCACGGGGTGGTGCGCATTGTATGGATGTGTGTAACATTACATTCACTAGTAGGATTGAGAAAAACATCACGGGGTGGTGCGCATTGTATGGGTGTGTGTTACAATTCATTCACTAGTAGGAGTGAGAAAAACATCACGGGGTGGTGTGAATCGGAGGGTCTGAATTAGGATAGGCACTTAGTGGCAATGTAGGATGGAGAAAAGCACCGCGGGGTGGTCAGCATATGGAGGTCAGGGAACATGCAGTGGCAATGTAGGATAGGTTTCTGAAAAACATCGCGGGGTGGTGCGCATTGTATGGGTGTGTGTTACATTACATTCACTAGTAGGAGTGAGAAAAACATCACGGGGTGGTGTGAATCAGAGGGTCTGAATTAGGATAGGCAGTGAGTGGCAATATAGGATGGAGAAAAGTACCGCGGCGTGGTCAGGATGGGGAGGTCAGGGAACATGCATTGGCAATGTAGCATAGGTTTCTGTAAAACATCGCGGGGTGGTGCGCATTGTATGGGTGTGTGTTCCATTACATTCACTAGTAGGAGTGAGAAAAACATCGCCGGGTGGTGCGCATTGTATGGGTGTGTGTTCCATTACATTCACTAGTAGTAGTGAGAAAAACATCGCGGGGTGGTGTGCTTTGTATGGGTGTGTTTTACATTACATTCACTAGTAGGAGTGAGAAAAACATCACGGGGTGGTGTGAATCAGATGGTCTTAATTAGGATAGGCAGTGAGTGCCAATGTAGGATGGAGAAAAGCACCGCGTGGTGGTCAGCATGGGGAGGTCAGGGAACATGCAGTGTCAATGTAGGATAGGTTTCTGAAAAACATCGCGGGGTGGTGCGCATTGTATGTGTGTGTGTTACATTACTATCACTAGTAGGAGTGAGAAAAACATCACGGGGTGGTGTGAATCGGAGGGTCTTAATTAGGATAGGCAGTGAGTGGCAATGTAGGATGGAGAAAAGCACCGCGGGTTGGTCAGCATGGGGAAGTCAGGGAACATGCAGTGGCAATGTACGATATTTTTCTGAAAAACATCACGGGGTAGTGCGCATTTTATGGGTGTGTGTTACTTTACATTCACTAGTAGGTGTGAGAAAAACATCACGGGGTGGTGCACATTGTATGTGTGTATGTTACATTACATTCACTAGTAGGAGTGAGAAAAACATCACGGGGTGGTGCGCATTGTATGGGTGTGTGTTACATTACATTCACTAGTAGGAGTGAAAAAAACTTCACGGGGTGGTGTGAATCGGAGGGTCTGAATTAGGATGGGCAGTGAGTGGCAATGTAGGATGGAGAAAAGCACAGCGGGGTGGTCAGCATGGGGAGGTCAGGGAACATGCAGTGGCAATGTAGGATAGGTTTCTGAAAAACATCACGGGGTGGTGCGCATTGTATGGGTGTGTGTTACATTACATTCACTAGTAGGAGTGAGAAAAACATCACGGGGTGGTGTGAATCGGAGGGTCTGAATTAGGATAGGCAGTGAGTGGCAATGTAGGATGGAGAAAAGCACCGCGGGGAGGTCAGCATGGGGAGGTCATGGAACATGCAGTGGCAATATAGGATAGGTTTCTGAAAAACATCGCAGGGTGGTGCGCATTGTATGGGTGTGTGTTACATTACATTCACTAGCAGGAGTGAGAAAAACATCAAGGGGTGGTGCGCATTGTATGGGTGTGTGTTACATTATATTCACTAGGAGTGAGAAAAACATCACGGGGTGGTGCGCATTGTACGGGTGTGTGTTATATTACATTCATTAGTAGGAGTGAGAAAAACATCACGGGGTGATGTGAATCGGAGGGTATGAATGAGGATAGGCAGTGAGTGGCAATGTAGGATGGAGAAAAGCACCGCGGGATGGTCAGCATGGGGAGCTCGGGGAACATACAGTGGCAATGTAGGATAGGTTTCTGTAAAACATCGCGGGGTGGTGCGCATTGTATGGGTGTGTGTTACATTACATTCACTAGTAGGAGAGGGAAAAACATCGCGGGGTTGTGCGCATTGTATGGGTGTGTGTTACATTACATTCACTAGTAGGAGTGAGAAAAACATCGCGGGGTGGTGTGCATTGTATGGGTGTGTGTTACATTACATTCACTAGTAGGATTGAGAAAAACATCACGGGGTAGTGCGCATTGTATTGGTGTGTGTTACATTACATTCACTAGTAGGAGTGAGAAAAACATCATGGGGTGGTGTGAATCGGAGGGTCTGAATTAGGATAGGCAGTGAGTGGCAATGTAGGATGGAGAAAAGCACCGCGGGGTGGTCAGCATGGGGAGGTCAGGGAACATGCAGTGGCAATGTAGGATAGGTTTCTAAAAAACATTGCGGGGTGGTGCGCATTGTATGGGTGTGTGTTACATTACATTCACTAGTAGGATTTAGAAAAACATCGCGTGGTGGTGCGCATTATATGTGTGTGTGTTACATTACATTCACTAGTAGGAGTGAGAAAAACATCGCGGGGTGGAGTGCATTGTATGGGTGTGTGTTACATTACATTCACTAGTAGGAGTGAGAAAAACATCACGGGGTGGTGTGAATCGGAGGGTCTGAATTAGGATAGGCAGTGAGTGGCAATGTAGGATGGAGAAAGCACCGCGGGGTGATCAGCATGGGGAGGTGAGGGAACATGCAGTGGCAATGTAGGATAGGTTTCTGAAAAACATCGCGGGGTGGTGTGCATTGTATGGGTGTGTGTTACTTTACATTCACTAGTAGGTGTGAGAAAAACATCACGGGGTGGTGCGCATTGTATATGTGTATGTTACATTACATTCACTAGTAGGAGTTAGAAAAACATCACGGGGTGGTGCGCATTGTATGGGTGTGTGTTACATTACATTCATTAGTAGGAGTGAGAAAAACATCACGGGGTGGTGCGCATTGTATGGATGTGTGTAACATTACATTCACTAGTAGGATTGAGAAAAACATCACGGGGTGGTGCGCATTGTATGGGTGTGTGTTACATTACATTCACTAGTAGGAGTGAGAAAAACATCACGGGGTGGTGTCAATCAGAGTGTCTGAATTAGGATAGGCAGTGAGTGGCAATGTAGGATGGAGAAAACCACCGCAGGTTGGTCAGCATGGGGAGGTCAGGGAACATGCAGTGGCAATGTAGGATAGGTTTCTGAAAAACATCGTCGGGTGGTGCACATTGTATGGGTGTGTGTTACATTACATTCACTAGTAGGAGTGAGAAAAACATCACGGGGTGGTGTGAATCGGAGGGTCTGAATTTGGATAGGCAGTGAGTGGCAATATAGGATGGAGAAAAGCACCGCGGCCTGGTCAGCATGGGGAAGTTAGGGAACATGCATTGGCAATGTAGGATAGGTTTCTGTAAAACATCGCGGGGTGGTGCGCATTGTATGGGTGTGTGTGACATTACATTCACTAGTAGGAGTGAGAAAAACATCGCCGGGTGGTGCGCATTGTATGGGTGTGTGTTCCATTACATTCACTAGTAGGAGTGAGAAAAACATCACGGGGTGGTGCGCATTGTATGGGTGTGTGTTACATTACATTCATTAGTAGGAGTGAGAAAAACATCACGGGGTGGTGCGCATTGTATGGATGTGTGTAACATTACATTCACTAGTAGGATTGAGAAATCCATCACGGGGTGGTGCGCATTGTACGGGTGTGTGTTACATTACATTCATTAGTAGGAGTGAGAAAAACATCACGGGGTGGTGTGAATCGGAGGGTCTGAATTAGGATAGGCAGTGAGTGGCAATGTAGGATGGAGAAAAGCACCGCGGGGTGGTCAGCATGGGGAGGTCGGGGAACATGCAGTGGCAATGTAGGATAGGTTTCTGTAAAACATCGCGGGGTGGTGCGCATTGTATGGGTGTGTGTTACATTACATTCACTAGTAGGAGTGAGAAAAACATCGCGGGGTGGTGCGCATTGTATGGGTGTGTGTTACATTACATTCACTAGTATGAGTGAGAAAAACATCGCGGGGTGGTGTGCATTGTATGGGTGTGTGTTACATTACATTCACTAGTAGGAGTGAGAAAAACATCACGGGTTGGTGTGAATCGGAGGGTCTGAATTAGGATAGGCAGTGAGTGGCAATGTAGGATGGAGAAAGCACTGCGGGGTGGTCAGCATGGGGAGGTCAGGGAACATGCAGTGGCAATGTAGGATAGGTTTCTGAAAAACATCGCGGGGTTGTGTGCATTGAATGGGTGTGTGTTACTTTACATTCCCTAGTAGGTGTGAGAAAAACATCACGGGGTGGTGCGCATTGTATGTGTGTATGTTACATTACATTCACTAGTAGGAGTGAGAAAAACATCACGGGGTGGTGCGCATTGTATGGGTGTGTGTTACATTACATTCACTAGTAGGAGTGAAAAAACTTCACGGGGTGGTGTGAATCGGAGGGTCTGAATTAGGATGGGCAGTGAGTGGCAATGTAGGATGGAGAAAAGCACCGCTGGGTGGTCAGCATGGGGAGGTCAGGGAACATGCAGTGGCAATATAGGATAGGTTTCTGAAAAACATCGCGGGGTGGTGCGCATTGTATGTGTGTGTGTTTCATTACATTCACTAGTAGGAGTGAGATAAACATCACGGGGTGGTGCGCATTTTATGGGTGTGTGTTACATTACATTCACTAGTAGGAGTGAGAAAAATATCACGGGGTGGTGCGCATTGTATGGGTGTGTGTTACATTACATTCACTAGTAGGATTGAGAAAAACATCACGGGGTGGTGCGCATTGTATGGGTGTGTGTTACATTACATTCACTAGTAGGAGTAAGAAAAACATCATGGGGTGGTGTGAATCGGAGGGTCTGCATTAAGATAGGCAGTGAGTGACAATGTAGGATGGAGAAAAGCACCGCGGGGTGGTCAGCATGGGGAGGTCAGGGAACATGCAGTGGCAATGTAGGATAGGTTTCTAAAAAACATCGCGGGGTGGTGCAAATTGTATGGGTGTGTGTTACATTACATTCACTAGTAGGATTTAGAAAAACATCGCGTGGCGGTGCGCATTGTATGGGTGTGTGTTACATTACATTCACTAGTAGGAGTGAGAAAAACATCGCGGGGTGGTGTGCATTGTATGGGTGTGTGTTACATTACATTCAGTAGTAGGAGTGAGAAAAACATCACGGGGTGGTGTGAATCGGAGTATCTGAATTAGGATAGGCAGTGAGTGGCAATGTAGGATGGAGAAAGCACCGCAGGGTGATCAGCATGGGGAGGTCAGGGAACATGCATTGGCAATGTAGCATAGGTTTCTGAAAAACATCGCGGGGTGGTGTGCATTGTATGGGTGTGTGTTACTTTACATTCACTAGTAGGTGTGAGAAAAACATTACGGGGTGGTGCGCATTGTATGTGTGTATGTTACATTACATTCACTAGTAGGAGTGAGAAAAACATCACGGGGTGGTGCGCATTGTATGGGTGTGTGTAACATTACATTCACTAGTAGGAGTGAAAAAAACATCACGGGGTGGTGTGAATCGGAGTGTCTGAATTAGGATAGGCAGTGAGTGGCAATGTAGGATGGAGAAAAGCACCGCGGGGTGGTCAGCATGGGGAAGTCAGGGAACATGCAGTGGCAATGTAGGATAGGTTTCTGAAAAACATCGCGGGGTGGTGCGCATTGTATGTGTGTGTGTTTCATTACATTCACTAGTAGGAGTGAGAAAAACATCACGGGGTGGTGCACATTGTATGGGTGTGTGTTACATTACATTCACTAGTAGGAGTGAGAAAAACATCACGGGGTGGTGCGCATTGTATGGATGTGTGTAACATTACATTCACTAGTAGGATTGAGAAAAACATCACGGGGTGGTGCGCATTGTATGGGTGTGTGTTACATTACATTCACTAGTAGGAGTGAGAAAAACATCACGGGGAGGTGTGAATCGGAGGGTCTGAATTAGGATAGGCAGTGAGTGGCAATGTAGGATGGAGAAAAGCACCGCGGGGTGGTCAGCATGGGGAGGTCAGGGAACATGCAGTGGCAATGTAGGATAGGTTTCTAAAAAACATCGCGCGGTGGTGCGCATTGTATGGGTGTGTGTTACATTACATTCACTAGTAGGATTTAGAAAAACATCACGGGGTGGTGCGCATTGTATGGGTGTGTGTTACATTACATTCACTACTAGGATTGAGAAAAACATCACGGGGTGGTGCGCATTGTATGTGTGTGTGTTACATTACATTCACTAGTAGGAGTGAGAAAAACATCACGGGTTGGTGCGCATTGTATTTGTGTGTGTTACATTACATTCACTAGTAGGAGTGAGAAAAACATCACGGGGTGGTGCGCATTGTATGGGTGTGTGTTACATTACATTCACTAGTAGGATTGAGAAAAACATCACGGTGTGGTGCGCATTGTATGGATGTGTGTTACATTTCATTCACTAGTAGGAGTGAGAAAAACATCACGGGGTGGTGTGAATCGGAGGGTCTGAATTAGGATAGGCACTTAGTGGCAATGTAGGATGGAGAAAAGCACCGCGGGGTGGTCAGCATATGGAGGTCAGGGAACATGCAGTGGCAATGTAGGATAGGTTTCTGAAAAACATCGCGGGGTGGTGCGCATTGTATGGGTGTGTGTTACATTACATTCACTAGTAGGAGTGAGAAAAACATCACGGGGTGGTGTGAATCAGAGGATCTGAATTAGGATAGGCAGTGAGTGGCAATGTAGGATGGAGAAAAGCACCGCGGGGTGGTCAACATGGGGAGGTCAGGGAACATGCAGTGGCAATGTAGGATAGGTTTCGGAAAAACATCACGTGGTGGTGCGCATTGTATGGGTGTGTGTTACATTACATTCACTAGTAGGAGTGAGAAAAACATCATAGGGTGGTGTGAATCGGAGGGTCTGAATTAGCATATGCAGTGAGTGGCAATGTAAGATGGAGAAAAGCACCGCAGGGTGGTCAGCATGGGGAGGTCAGGGAACATGCAGTGGCAATGTAGGATAGGTTTCTGAAAAACATCGTCGGGTGGTGCCCATTGTATGGGTGTGTGTTACATTACATTCACTAGTAGGAGTGAGACAAACATAACGGAGTGGTGTGAATCGGAGGGTCTGAATTTGGATAGGCAGTGAGTGGCAATATAGGATGGAGAAAAGCACCGCGGCGTGGTCAGGATGGGGAGGTCAGGGAACATGCATTGGCAATGTAGCATAGGTTTCTGTAAAACATCGCGGGGTGGTGCGCATTGTATGGGTGTGTGTTCCATTACATTCACTAGTAGGAGTGAGAAAAACATCGCTGGGTGGTGCGCATTGTATGGGTGTGTGTTCCATTACATTCACTAGTAGTAGTGAGAAGAACATCGCGGGGTGGTGTGCTTTGTATGGGTGTGTTTTACATTACATTCACTAGTAGGAGTGAGAAAAACATCACGGGGTGGTGTGAATCAGAGGGTCTTAATTAGGATAGGCAGTGAGTGCCAATGTAGGATGGAGAAAAGCACCGCGGGGTGGTCAGCATGGGGAGGTCAGGGAACATGCAATGTCAATATAGGATAGGTTTCTGAAAAACATCGCGGGGTGGTGCGCATTGTATGTGTGTGTGTTACATTACTATCACTAGTCGGAGTGAGAAAAACATCACGGGGTGGTGTGAATCGGAGGGTCTTAATTAGGATAGGCAGTGAGTGCCAATGTAGGATGGAGAAAAGCACCGCGGGGTGGTCAGCATGGGGAGGTCAGGGAACATGCAGTGGCAATGTAGGATATTTTTCTGAAAAACATCACGGGGTAGTGCGCATTGTATGGGTGTGTGTTACTTTACATTCACTAGTAGGTGTGAGAAAAACATCATGGGGTGGTGCGCATTGTATGTGTGTATGTTACATTACATTCACTAGTAGGAGTGAGAAAAACATCACGGGGTGGTGCGCATTGTATGGGTGTGTGTTACATTACATTCACTAGTAGGAGTGAAAAAAACTTCATGGGGTGGTGTGAATCGGAGGGTCTGAATTAGGATGGGCAGTGAGTGGCAATGTAGGATGGAGAAAAGCACAGCGGGGTGGTCAGCATGGGGAGGTCAGGGAACATGCAGTGGCAATGTAGGATAGGTTTCTGAAAAACATCACTGGGTGGTGCGCATTGTATGGGTGTGTGTTACATTACATTCACTAGTAGGAGTGAGAAAAACATCACGGGGTGGTGTGAATCGGAGGGTCTGAATTAGGATAGGCAATGAGTGGCAATGTAGGATGGAGAAAAGCACCGCGGGGAGGTCAGCATGGGGAGGTCAGGGAACATGCAGTGGCAATGTAGGATAGGTTTCTGAAAAACATCACTGGGTGGTGCGCATTGTATGGGTGTGTGTTACATTACATTCACTAGTAGGAGTGAGAAAAACATCACGGGGTGGTGTGAATCGGAGGGTCTGAATTAGGATAGGCAATGAGTGGCAATGTAGGATGGAGAAAAGCACCGCGGGGAGGTCAGCATGGGGAGGTCATGGAACATGCAGTGGCAATATAGGATAGGTTTCTGAAAAACATCGCAGGGTGGTGCGCATTGTATGGGTGTGTGTTACATTACATTCACTAGCAGGAGTGAGAAAAACATCAAGGGGTGGTGCGCATTGTATGGGTGTGTGTTACATTATATTCACTAGGAGTGAGAAAAACATCACGGGGTGGTGCGCATTGTACGGGTGTGTGTTACATTACATTCATTAGTAGGAGTGAGAAAAACATCACGGGGTGGTGTGAATCGGAGGGTCTGAATGAGGATAGGCAGTGAGTGGCAATGTAGGATGGAGAAAAGCACCGCGGGATGGTCAGCATGGGGAGGTCGGGGAACATACAGTGGCAATGTAGGATAGGTTTCTGTAAAACATCGCGGGGTGGTGCGCATTGTATGGGTGTGTGTTACATTACATTCACTAGTAGGAGAGGGAAAAACATCGCGGGGTTGTGCGCATTGTATGGGTGTGTGTTACATTACATTCACTAGTAGGAGTGAGAAAAACATCACGGGGTGGTGTGAATCGGAGGGTCTGAATTAGGATAGGCAGTGAGTGGCAATGTAGGATGGAGAAAGCACTGCGGGGTGGTCAGCATGGGGAGGTCAGGGAACATGCAGTGGCAATGTAGGATAGGTTTCTGTAAACCATCGCGGGGTGGTGTGCATTGTATAGGTGTGTGTTACTTTACATTCACTAGTAGGTGTGAGAAAAACATCACGGGGTGGTGCGCATTGTATGTGTGTATGTTACATTACATTCACTAGTAGGAGTGAGAAAAAATCACGGGGTGGTGCGCATTGTATGGGTGTGTGTTACATTACATTCACTAGTAGGAGTGAGAAAAATATCACGGGGTGGTGCGCATTGTATGGGTGTGTGTTACATTACATTCACTAGTAGGATTGAGAAAAACATCACGGGGTGGTGCGCATTGTATGGGTGTGTGTTACATTACATTCACTAGTAGGAGTGAGAAAAACATCATGGGGTGGTGTGAATCGGAGGGTCTGAATTAGGATAGGCAGTGAGTGGCAATGTAGGATGGAGAAAAGCACCGCGGGGTGGTCAGCATGGGGAGGTCAGGGAACATGCAGTGGCAATGTAGGATAGGTTTCTAAAAAACATCGCGGGGTGGTGCGCATTGTATGGGTGTGTGTTACATTACATTCACTACTAGGATTTAGAAAAACATCGCGTGGTGGTGCGCATTATTTGTGTGTGTGTTACATTACATTCACAAGTAGGAGTGAGAAAAACATCGCGGGGTGGTGTGCATTGTATGGGTGTGTGTTACATTACATTCACTAGTAGGAGTGAGAAAAACATCACGGGGTGGTGTGAATCGGAGGGTCTGAATTAGGATAGGCAGTGAGTGGCAATGTAGGATGGAGAAAGCACCGCGGGGTGATCAGCATGGGGAGGTGAGGGAACATGCAGTGGCAATTGAGGATAGGTTTCTGAAAAACATCGCGGGGTGGTGTGCATTGTATGGGTGTGTGTTACTTTACATTCACTAGTAGGTGTGAGAAAAACATCACGGGGTGGTGCGCATTGTATATGTGTATGTTACATTACATTCACTAGTAGGAGTGAGAAAAACATCACGGGGTGGTGCGCATTGTATGGGTGTGTGTTACATTACATTCATTAGTAGGAGTGAGAAAAACATCACGGGGTGGTGCGCATTGTATGGATGTGTGTAACATTACATTCACTAGTAGGATTGAGAAAAACATCACGGGGTGGTGCGCATTGTATGGGTGTGTGTTACATTACATTCACTAGTATGAGTGAGAAAAACATCACGGGGTGGTGTCAATCAGAGGGTCTGAATTAGGATAGGCAGTGAGTGGCAATGTAGGATGGAGAAAACCACCGCAGGTTGGTCAGCATGGGGAGGTCAGGGAACATGCAGTGGCAATGTAGGATAGGTTTCTGAAAAACATCGTCGGGTGGTGCACATTGTATGGGTGTGTGTTACATTACATTCACTAGTAGGAGTGAGAAAAACATCGCCGGGTGGTGCGCATTGTATGGGTGTGTGTTCCATTACATTCTCTAGTAGTAGTGAGAAAAACATCGCGGGGTGGTGTGCTTTGTATGGGTGTGTTTTACATTACATTCACTAGTAGGAGTGAGAAAAACATCACGGGGTGGTGTGAATCAGAGGGTCTTAATTAGGATAGGCAGTGAGTGCCAATGTAGGATGGAGAAAAGCACCACGGGGTGGTCAGCATGGGGAGGTCAGGGAACATGCAGTGTCAATGTAGGATAGGTTTCTGAAAAACATCGCGGGGAGGTGCGCATTGTATGTGTGTGTGTTACATTACTATCACTAGTAGGAGTGAGAAAAACATCACGGGGTGGTGTGAATCGGAGGGTCTGAATTAGGATAGGCAGTGAGTGGCAATGTAGGATGGAGAAAAGCACCGCGGGTTGGTCAGCATGGGGAAGTCAGGGAACATGCAGTGGCAATGTAGGATATTTTTCTGAAAAACATCACGGGGTAGTGCGCATTGTATTGGTGTGTGTTACTTTACATTCACTAGTAGGTGTGAGAAAAACATCACGGGGTGGTGCGCATTGTATGTGTGTATGTTACATTACATTCACTAGTAGGAGTGAGAAAAACATCACGGGGTGGTGCGCATTGTATGGGTGTGTGTTACATTACATTCACTAGTAGGAGTGAAAAAAACTTCACGGGGTGGTGTGAATTGGAGGGTCTGAATTAGGATGGGCAGTGAGTGGCAATGTAGGATGGAGAAAAGCACAGCGGGGTGGTCAGCATGGGGAGGTCAGGGAACATGCAGTGGCAATGTAGGATAGGTTTCTGAAAAACATCACGGGGTGGTGCGCATTGTATGGGTGTGTGTTACATTACATTCACTAGTAGGAGTGAGAAAAACATCACGGGGTGGTGTGAATCGGAGGGTCTGAATTAGGATAGGCAGTGAGTGGCAATGTAGGATGGAGAAAAGCACCGCGGGGAGGTCAGCATGGGGAGGTCATGGAACATGCAGTGGCAATATAGGATAGGTTTCTGAAAAACATCGCGGGGTGGTGCGCATTGTATGGGTGTGTGTTACATTACATTCACTAGCAGGAGTGAGAAAAACATCAAGGGGTGGTGCGCATTGTATGGGTGTGTGTTACATTATATTCACTAGGAGTGAGAAAAACATCACGGGGTGGTGCGCATTGTACGGGTGTGTGTTACATTACATTCATTAGTAGGAGTGAGAAAAACATCACGGGGTGGTGTGAATCGGAGGGTCTGAATTAGGATAGGCAGTGAGTGGCAATGTAGGATGGAGAAAAGCACCGCGGGGTGGTCAGCATGGGGAAGTCAGGGAACATGCAGTGGCAATGTAGGATAGGTTTCTGAAAAACATCGCGGGGTGGTGCGCATTGTATGTGTGTGTGTTTCATTACATTCACTAGTAGGAGTGAGAAAAACATTACGGGGTGGTGCGCATTGTATGTGTGTATGTTACATTACATTCACTAGTAGGAGTGAGAAAAACATCACGGGGTGGTGCGCATTGTATGGGTGTGTGTAACATTACATTCACTAGTAGGAGTGAAAAAAACATCACGGGGTGGTGTTAATCGGAGGGTCTGAATTAGGATAGGCAGTGTGTGGCAATGTAGGATGGAGAAAAGCACCGCGGGGTGGTCAGCATGGGGAAGTCAGGGAACATGCAGTGGCAATGTAGGATAGGTTTCTGAAAAACATCGCGGGGTGGTGCGCATTGTATGTGTGTGTGTTTCATTACATTCACTAGTAGGAGTGAGAAAAACATCACGGGGTGGTGCACATTGTATGGGTGTGTGTTACATTACATTCACTAGTAGGAGAGAGAAAAACATCACGGGGTGGTGCGCATTGTATGGATGTGTGTAACATTACATTCACTAGTAGGATTGAGAAAAACATCACGGGGTGGTGCGCATTGTATGGGTGTGTGTTACATTACATTCACTAGTAGGAGTGAGAAAAACATCACGGGGAGGTGTGAATCGGAGGGTCTGAATTAGGATAGGCAGTGAGTGGCAATGTAGGATGGAGAAAAGCACCGCGGGGTGGTCAGCATGGGGAGGTCAGGGAACATGCAGTGGCAATGTAGGATAGTTTTCTAAAAAACATCGCGCGGTGGTGGCATTGTAAGGGTGTGTGTTACATTACATTCACTAGTAGGATTTAGAAAAACATCACGGGGTGGTGCGCATTGTATGGGTGTGTGTTACATTACATTCACTACTAGGATTGAGAAAAACATCACGGGGTGGTGCGCATTGTATGTGTGTGTGTTACATTACATTCACTAGTAGGAGTGAGAAAAACATCACGGGTTGGTGCGCATTGTATTTGTGTGTGTTACATTACATTCACTAGTAGGAGTGAGAAAAACATCACGGGGTGGTGCGCATTGTATGGGTGTGTGTTACATTACATTCACTAGTAGGATTGAAAAAAACATCACGGGGTGGTGCGCATTGTATGGGTGTGTGTTACATTTCATTCACTAGTAGGAGTGAGAAAAACATCACGGGGTGGTGTGAATCGGAGGGTCTGAATTAGGATAGGCACTTAGTGGCAATGTAGGATGGAGAAAAGCACCGCGGGGTTGTCAGCATGGGGAGGTCAGGGAACATTCAGTGGCAATGTAGGATAGGATTCTGAAAAACATCGCGGGGTGGTGCGCATTGTATGGGTGTGTGTTACATTACATTCACTAGTAGGAGTGAGAAAAACATCACGGGGTGGTGTGAATCGGAGGGTCTGAATTAGGATAGGCAGTGAGTGGCAATGTAGGATGGAGAAAAGCACCGCGGGGTGGTCAGCATGGGGAGGTCAGGGAACATGCAGTGGCAATGTAGGATAGGTTTCTGAAAAACATCATGGGGTGGTGCGCATTGTATGGGTGTGTGTTACATTACATTCACTAGTAGGAGTGAGAAAAACATCACGGGGTGGTGTGAATCAGATGTTCTGAATTAGGATAGGCAGTGAGTGCAATGTAGGATGGAGAAAAGCACCACGGGGTGGTCAGCATGGGGAGGTCAGGAAACACGCAGTGGCAATATAGGATAGTTTTCTGAAAAACATCATGGGATGGTGCGCATTGTTAGGGTTTCTAACAGGCCATTCACTAGTAGGAGTGAGAAAAACATCACGGGGTGGTGTGAATCAGATATTCTGAATTAGGATAGACAGTGAGTGCAACGTAGGATGGAGAAAAGCGCCACGGGGTGGTCAGCATGGGGAGGTCAGGAAACATGCATTGGCAATATAGGATAGTTTTCTGAAAAACATCATGGGATGGTGCGCATTGTAAGGGTTTCTAACAGGCCATTCACTAGTAGGAGTGAGAAAAAGATCACGGGGTGGTGTGAATGGAAGGGCCTGAATTATGATAGGCAGTGAGTGGCAATGAAGGATGAAGAAAAGCACCATGGGGTGGTCAGGATGGGGAGGTCAGGAAACATGCAGTGGCAATGTAGGACAGGTTTCTGAAAAACATCGCGGGATGGTGCGCATTGTTAGTGTTTCTAACAGGCCATTCACTAGGAGAAGTGATAAAAATATCACAGGGTGGGGTGAATCGGAGGGCCTGAATCAGGATAGGCAGTGAGTGGCAATGTCGGATGGAGAAAAGCACCACGGGGTTGTCAGCATGGGGAGGACAGGAAACATGCAGTAGCAATGTAGGATAGGTTTCTGAAAAACATCGCGCGGTGGTGCTCATTGCAAGGGTTTCTACAAGGCCTTTAATTAGTAGGAGTGAGAAATACATCATGGTGTGGTGTGAATCGGAGGGCCTGAATTAGAATAAGCATTGAGTGTCAATGTAGGATGGAGAAAAGCACCACAGGGTGGTCTACATGGGGAGGTGAGGAAACATGCAGTGGCAATGTAGGATAGGTTTCTGAATAAACAAGTGGGGTGGTGCGCATTGTAAGGGTTTCCAACAGGCCATTCACTAGTAGGAGAGAGAAAAACATCACGGGGTGGTGTGAATCGAAGGCCCTGAATTGGGATAGGCAGTGAGTGGCAATGTAGGATAGAGAAAAGCGCCACGGGGTGGTCAGCATGGGGAGGTCATGAAACACGCAGTGGCAATATAGGATAGTTTTCTGAAAAACATCATTGGGTGATGCGCATTGTAAGGGTTTCTAACAGGCCATTCACTAGTAGGAGTGAGAAAAACATCACGGGGTGGTGTGAATCAGATGTTCTGAATTAGTATAGGCAGTGAGTGCAATGTAGGATGGAGAAAAGCACCACGGGGTGGTCAGCATGGGGAGGTCAGGAAACATGCATTGGCAATATAGGATAGGTTTCTGAAAAACATCGCCAGGTTGTGCGCATTGTAAGGCTTTCTAACAGGGCATTCTCTAGTAGGAGTGAGAAAAACATAATGGGTGGTGTGAATCGGAGGGCCTGAATTTGGATAGGCAGTGAGTGGTAACGTAAAATGGAGAAAAGCAACTCGGTGTGGTCAGCATGGGGAGGTGAGGAAACAAGCAGTGGCAATGTAGGATAGGTTTCTGGAAAACATCGGCATTGGGGCACATTGTAAGCGTTTCTAACAGGCCATTCACTAGTAGCAGTGAGAAATACATCATGTTGTCGTGTGAATCGGGTGGCCTGAATCAAGATAGAAAGTGAGTGGCAATGTAGGATGGATAAAAGCACCACGGGGTGGTCAGCATGGGGAGGTCAGGAAACATGCAGTAGCAATGTAGGATAGGTTTCTGAAAAACATCGCGGGATGGTGCTCATTGCAAGGGTTTCTAAAAGGCCTTTAACTAGTAGGAGTGAGAAATACATTATCGTGTGGTGTGAATCGGAGGTCCTGAATTAGAATAAGCATTGAGTGTCAAAGTAGGATGCAGAAAAGCACCACAGGGTGGTCAGCATGTGGAGGTGACGAAACATGCAGTGGCAATGTAGGATAGGTTTCTGAAAAAAAGACTGGGGTGGTGCGCATTGTAAGGGTTTCTAACAGGCCATTCACTAGTAGGAGTGAGAAAAAAATCACGGGGTGGTGTTAATCGGAAGGCCTGAATTAGGACAGGCAGTGAGTGGCAATGTAGGATGGAGAAAAACACCACGGGGTGGTTATCATGGGGATGTCATTAAACATGCAGTTTCAATGTAGGATAGTTTTTTGAAAAACATCACGGGGTCGTGCGGATTGTAAGGGTTTCTAACTGGCCATTCAATAGTAGGAGTGAGAAAAATCTCACGGGGTCATGTGAATCAGATGATCTGAATTAGTATAGGCAGTGAGTGCAATGTAGGATGGAGAAAAGCACCATGGCTTGGTCAGCATGGGGAGGTCAGGAAACATACATTGGCAATGTAGGATAGGATTCTGAAAAACATCGCCGGGTGTTGCGCATTGTAAGGCTTTCGAACAGGCCATTCACTAGTAGGAGTGAGAAAAACATCACAGGGTAGTGTGAATCGCAGGGCCTGAATTAGGATAGGCATTGAGTGGCAATGTAGGATGGAGAAAAGCACCACAGGGTGGTCTTCATGGGGAGGTGAGGAAACATGCAGTGGCAATGTAGGATAGGTTTCAGAAAAAAAAGAGTGGTTGTGCGCATTGTAAGGGTTTCTAACAGGCAATTCACTAGTAGGAGTGAGAAAAACATCACGGGTGGTTTGAATCGGAGGACCTGAATTAGGATAGGCAGTGAGTGGCAATGTAGGATGGAGAAAAGCACCACAGGGTGGTCAGCATGGGAGGTCAGGAAACATGCATTGGCAATGTAGGATAGGTTTCTGAAAAACATCGCCGGGTGGTGCGCATTGTAAGGCTTTATAACAGGCCATTCACTAGCAGCAGTGAGAAAAACATCACCGGGTGGTGTGAAATGGAGTGCCTGAATTAGGATAGGCAGTGAGTGGCAATGTAGCATAGAGAAAAGTGCCACAGGGTGGTCAGCATGTGGAGGTCACGAAACGTGCAGTGGGAATGTAGGATAGGTTTCTGAAACATATCGCGGGGTGCTGCGCATTGTAAGGGTTTCTAACAGGCTATTCACTAGATGAAGTGAGAAAAACATCACAGGGTGGTTTGAATTGGAGGGCCTGAATCAGGATAGGCAGTGAGTGGCAATGTAGGATGGAGAAAAGCACCACGGGGTGGTCAAGATGCGAAAGTCAGGAAACATCCAGTGGCAATGTAGGAAAGGTTTCTGAAAAACATAGCGGGGTGGTGCACATTGTAAGGGTTTCTAACAGGCCATTCAGTAGTAGGAGTGAGAAATACATCATGGTGTGGTGTGAATCGGAGGGCCTGAATAAAGATAGACAGTGAGTGTCAATGTCAGCTGAAGAAAAGCACCACGGGGTGGTTAGCATGTGGATGTTGGGAAACATGCAGTGGCAATATAGGATAGGTTTCTGAAAAACATCGCGGTGTGGTGCTCATTGTAAGGGTTTCCAAAGGATTTTTCACTAGTAGGAGTTGGAAAAACATCACGGGGTGGTGTGATTCGGAGGGCCTGAATCAGGATAGGCCGTGAGTGGCAATGAGGAATGGAGAAAAGCACCACGGGGTGGTCAGGATGGGGAGGTCAGGAAACATGCAGTGTCAATGTAGGATAGCTTTCTGAAAAACATCACGGGGTGGTGTGCATTGTAAGGCTTTCTAACAGGCCATTCACTAGTAGGAGTGAGAAATACATCATGGTGTGGTATGAATCAGAGGGCCTGAATCAAGATAGACAGTGCGTGGCAATGTAGGATGCAGAAAAGCACCACGGGTTGTTGAGCATGGGGAGGTCAGGAAACATGCAAGGGCAATGTAGGATAGGTTTCTGAAAAACATGGCGGGGTGGTGCGCATTCTAAGGATTTCTAACACGCCATTCACAAGTAGGAGTGAAAAAAACATCACGGGATGTTGTGAATCAGAGGGCCTGTATTAGGATAGGCTGTGAGTGGCAATGTAGGATGGAGAAAAGCACCACGGGTTTGTCAGCATGGGGAGGCAAGGAAACATGCAGTGGCAATGTAGAATAGGATTCTGATAAACATCGCTGGGTGGTGCTCATTGTATGTGTTTCTAACAGGCCATTCACTAGTAGGAGTGAGAACAACATCACGGGGTGGTGTGAATCAGAGGGCCTAATTTAGGATAGGCAGTGAGTGGCAATGTAGGATGGAGAATAGCACCACAGGGTTGTCAGCATGGTGAGGTGAGGAAACATGCAGTGGCAATGTAGGATAGGTTTCGGGAACAAAAGTGGGGTAGTGCGCATTGTAAGGCTTTCTAACAGTCAATTCACTAGAAGAAGTGAGAAAAACATCATGGGTAGTGTGAATCGGAGGGCCTGAATTAGGATAGGCAGTGAGTGGCAATGTAGGATAGAGAAAAGCACCATTGGGTGGTCATCATGGGGAGCTCAGGAAACATGCAGTGGCAATGTAGATTAGTTTTTTGAAAAACATCAAGGAGTGGTGCGCATTGTAAGGGTTTCTAACTGGCCATTCACTAGTAGGAGTGAGAAAAACATCACGGGTGGTGTGAATCAGTTGTTCTGAATTAGGATAGGCAATGAGTGGCAATGTAGGATGGAGAAAAGCACCACGGGGTGGTCAGCATGGGGAGGTCTGGAAACATGCTTTGGCAATGTAGGATAGGTTTCTGAAAAACATCGCCGGGTGGTGCGCATTGTAAAGCTATCTAACAGGCCATTCACTAGCAGGATAGAGAAAAATATACCGGGGTGGTGTGAATGGAGGGCCTGAATTAGGATAGGCAGTGAGGGGCAATGAAAAATGGAGAAAAGCACCATGGTGTGGTCAGCATGGGGAGGTCAGGAAACATGCAGTGGCAATGTAGGATAGGTTTCTGAAAAACTTCGCGGGGTTGTGCACATTGTAAGGGTTTCTAAAAGGCCATTCACTAGTAGGAGTGA
This sequence comes from Cavia porcellus, assembly GCF_034190915.1. Lineage (NCBI taxonomy): Eukaryota > Metazoa > Chordata > Mammalia > Rodentia > Caviidae > Cavia > Cavia porcellus. Next base: position 604,850 of record NW_026947555.1, read on the forward strand.
GAACAACATCAAGGGGTGGTGTGAATTGCAGGGCCTGAATCAGGATAGACAGTGAGTGGCAATGTAGGATGGAGAAAAGCACCACGGATTGTTGTGCATAGGGAGGTCATGAAACATGCATTGGCAATGTAGGATAGGTTTCTGAAAAACATCGCCGGGTGGTGCGCATTGTAAATGTTTGTAGCAGGCCATTCACTAGTAGGAGTAAGAAAAACATCAAGGGGTTGTGTGAATCGGAGGTCTTGAATTAGGATAGGCAGTGAATTGTAATGAAGAGTGGAGAAAAGCACCACGGGGTGGTCGACATGGGGAGGTCAGGAAACATGCAGTGTCAATGTAGGATAGGTTTCTAAAAAACATCGCGGGTGGTGAAAATTTTAAGGGTTTCTAACAGGGCATTCACTGGAAGGAGTGAGAAAAAGATCACGGGGAAGTGTGAATCGAAGGGCCTGAATTATGATAGGCAGTGAGTGGCAATGAAGGATGAAGAAAAGCACCATGGGGTGGTCAGCATGGGGAGGTCAGGAAACATGCAGTGGCAATGTAGGACAGGTTTCTGAAAAACATCGCGGGGTGGTGCGCATTGTTAGTGTTTCTAACAGACCATTCACTAGGAGAAGTGATAAAAATATCACAGGGTGGGGTGAATCGGAGGGCCTGAATCAGGATAGGCAGTGAGTGGCAATGTCGGATGGAGAAAAGCACCACGGGGTGGTCAGCATGGGGAGGACAGGAAACATGCAGTAGCAATGTAGGATAGGTTTCTGAAAAACATCGCGCGGTGGTGCTCATTGCAATTGTTTCTAAAAGGCCTTTAATTAGTAGGAGTGAGAAATACATCATGGTGTGGTGTGAATCGGAGGGCCTGAATTAGAATAAGCATTGAGTGTCAATGTAGGATGGAGAAAAGCACCACAGGGTGGCCAGCATGCACAGGTGAGGAAACATGCAGTGCTAATGTAGGATAGGTTTCTGAATAAACAAGTGGGGTGGTGTGCATTGTAAGGGTTTCCAACAGGCCATTCACTAGTAGGAGAGAGAAAAACATCACGGGGTGGTGTGAATCGGAGGGCTTGAATTTGGATAGGCAATGAGTGGCAATGTAGGATAGAGAAAAGCGCCACAGGGTGGTCAGCATGGGGAGGTCTGGAAACATGCAGTGGGAATGTAGGATAGGTTTGTGAAACACATCGCGGGGTGCTGCACATTGTAAGGGTTTCTAACAGGCCATTCACTAGATGAAATGAGAAAAACATCACAGTGTGGTTTAATCAGAGGGACTGAATCAACTTAGGCCGTGAGTGGCAATGTAGGATGGAGAAAAGCACCATGGTTTTGTCAGCATGGGGAGGCAAGGAAACATGCAGTGGCAATGTAGAATAGGATTCTGATAAACATCGCTGGGTGGTGCTCATTGTAAGTGTTTCTAACAGGCCATTCACTAGTAGGAGTGAGAACAACATCACGGGGTGGTGTGAATCAGAGGGCCTAATTTAGGATAGGCAGTGAGTGGCAATGTAGGATGGAGAATAGCACCACAGGGTTGTCAGCATGGTGAGGTGAGGAAACATGCAGTGGCAATGTAGGATAGGTTTCGGGAACAAAAGTGGGGTAGTGCGCATTGTAAGGCTTTCTAACAGTCAATTCACTAGAAGAAGTGAGAAAAACATCATGGGTAGTGTGAATCGGAGGGCCTGAATTAGGATAGGCAGTGAGTGGCAATGTAGGATAGAGAAAAGCACCATTGGGTGGTCATCATGGGGAGCTCAGGAAACATGCAGTGGCAATGTAGATTAGTTTTTTGAAAAACATCAAGGAGTGGTGCGCATTGTAAGGGTTTCTAACTGGCCATTCACTAGTAGGAGTGAGAAAAACATCACGGGTGGTGTGAATCAGTTGTTCTGAATTAGGATAGGCAATGAGTGGCAATGTAGGATGGAGAAAAGCACCACGGGGTGGTCAGCATGGGGAGGTCTGGAAACATGCTTTGGCAATGTAGGATAGGTTTCTGAAAAACATCGCCGGGTGGTGCGCATTGTAAAGCTATCTAACAGGCCATTCACTAGCAGGATAGAGAAAAATATACCGGGGTGGTGTGAATGGAGGGCCTGAATTAGGATAGGCAGTGAGGGGCAATGAAAAATGGAGAAAAGCACCATGGTGTGGTCAGCATGGGGAGGTCAGGAAACATGCAGTGGCAATGTAGGATAGGTTTCTGAAAAACTTCGCGGGGTTGTGCACATTGTAAGGGTTTCTAAAAGGCCATTCACTAGTAGGAGTGAGAACAACATCAAGGGGTGGTGTGAATTGCAGGGCCTGAATCAGGATAGACAGTGAGTGGCAATGTAGGATGGAGAAAAGCACCACGGATTGTTGTGCATAGGGAGGTCATGAAACATGCATTGGCAATGTAGGATAGGTTTCTGAAAATCATCGCCGGGTGGTGCGCATTGTAAATGTTTGTAGCAGGCCATTCACTAGTAGGAGTAAGAAAAACATCAAGGGGTTGTGTGAATCGGAGGTCTTGAATTAGGATAGGCAGTGAATTGTAATGAAGAGTGGAGAAAAGCACCACGGGGTGGTCGACATGGGGAGGTCAGGAAACATGCAGTGTCAATGTAGGATAGGTTTCTAAAAAACATCGCGGGTGGTGAAAATTTTAAGGGTTTCTAACAGGGCATTCACTGGAAGGAGTGAGAAAAAGATCACGGGGAAGTGTGAATCGAAGGGCCTGAATTATGATAGGCAGTGAGTGGCAATGAAGGATGAAGAAAAGCACCATGGGGTGGTCAGCATGGGGAGGTCAGGAAACATGCAGTGGCAATGTAGGACAGGTTTCTGAAAAACATCGCGGGGTGGTGCGCATTGTTAGTGTTTCTAACAGACCATTCACTAGGAGAAGTGATAAAAATATCACAGGGTGGGGTGAATCGGAGGGCCTGAATCAGGATAGGCAGTGAGTGGCAATGTCGGATGGAGAAAAGCACCACGGGGTGGTCAGCATGGGGAGGACAGGAAACATGCAGTAGCAATGTAGGATAGGTTTCTGAAAAACATCGCGCGGTGGTGCTCATTGCAATTGTTTCTAAAAGGCCTTTAATTAGTAGGAGTGAGAAATACATCATGGTGTGGTGTGAATCGGAGGGCCTGAATTAGAATAAGCATTGAGTGTCAATGTAGGATGGAGAAAAGCACCACAGGGTGGCCAGCATGCACAGGTGAGGAAACATGCAGTGCTAATGTAGGATAGGTTTCTGAATAAACAAGTGGGGTGGTGTGCATTGTAAGGGTTTCCAACAGGCCATTCACTAGTAGGAGAGAGAAAAACATCACGGGGTGGTGTGAATCGGAGGGCTTGAATTTGGATAGGCAATGAGTGGCAATGTAGGATAGAGAAAAGCGCCACAGGGTGGTCAGCATGGGGAGGTCTGGAAACATGCAGTGGGAATGTAGGATAGGTTTGTGAAACACATCGCGGGGTGCTGCACATTGTAAGGGTTTCTAACAGGCCATTCACTAGATGAAATGAGAAAAACATCACAGTGTGGTTTAATCAGAGGGACTGAATCAACTTAGGCCGTGAGTGGCAATGTAGGATGGAGAAAAGCACCATGGTTTTGTCAGCATGGGGAGGCAAGGAAACATGCAGTGGCAATGTAGAATAGGTTTCTGATAAACATCGCTGGGTGGTGCACATTGTAATGGTTTCTAACAGGCCATTAACTAGTACGAGTGAGAACAAAATCAGTGGGTGGTGTGAATCGGAGCGCCTGAATTAGGATAGGCATTGAGTGGCAATGTAGGATGGAGAAAAGCACCACAGGGTGGTCAGCACGGGGAGATCAGGAAACATGCAATGGCAAAGTAGGATAGGTTTCTGAAAAAAAAAAAGCGGGGTGGTGCGCATTGTAAGGGTTTCCAACAGGCCATTCACTAGTAGGAGAGAGAAAAACATCACGGGGTGGTGTGAATCGGAGGGCCATAATTAGGATAGGCAGTGAGTGCAATGTAGGATGGAGAAAAGCACCACGGGGTGGTCAGCATGGGGAGGTCAGGAAACACGCAGTGGCAATATAGGATAGATTTCTGAAAAACATCATGGGATGGTGCGCATTGTAAGGGTTTCTAACAGGCCATTCACTAGTAGGAGTGAGAAAAACATCACGGGGTGGTGTGAATCAGATGTTCTGAAATAGAATAGGCAGTGAGTGCAATGTAGGATGGAGAAAAGCATCACGGGGTGGTCAGCATGGGGAGGTCAGGAAACATGCAATGGCAATATAGGATAGGTTTCTGAAAAACATCGCCAGGTTGTGCGCATTGTAAGGCTTTCTAACAGGACATTCTCTAGTAGGAGTGAGAAAAACATAACGGGTGGTGTGAATCGGAGGGCCTGAATTTGGATAAGCAGTGAGTGGTAACGTAAAATGGAGAAAAGCAACTCGGTGTGGTCAGCATGGGGAGGTGAGGAAACAAGCAGTGGCAATGTAGGATAGGTTTCTGGAAAACATCGGCGTTGGGGCACATTGTAAGCGTTTCTAACAGGCCATTCACTAGTAGCAGTGAGAAATACATCATGATGTCGTGTGAATCGGGTGGCGTGAATCAAGATAGAAAGTGAGTGGCAATGTAGGTTGGAGAAAAGCACCACGGGGTGGTCAGCATGGGGAGGTCAGGAAACATGCAGTAGCAATGTAGGATAGGTTTCTGAAAAACATCGCGGGATGGTGCTCATTGCAAGGGTTTCTAAAAGGCCTTTAACTAGTAGGAGTGAGAAATACATTATGGTGTGGTGTGAATCGTAGGTCCTGAATTAGAATAAGCATTGAGTGTCAAAGTAGGATGCAGAAAAGCACCACAGGGTGGTCAGCATGTGGAGGTGACGAAACATGCAGTGGCAATGTAGGATAGGTTTCTGAAAAAAAGACTGGGGTGGTGCGCATAGTAAGGGTTTCTAACAGGCCATTCACTAGTAGGAGTGAGAAAAACATCACGGGGTGGTGTTAATCGGAGGGCCAGAATTATGATAGGCAGTGAGTGGCAATGTAGGATGGAGAAAAGCAAAATGGGATGGTCATCATGTGGAGTTCAGGACACATGCAGTGGCAATGTAGGATAGGTTTCTGAAAAACATCGCGGGTGGTGCGCATTTTAACCCTTTCTAAGAGGCCATTCACTAGTAGGAGTGAGAAAAACATCACGGGGTGGTGTGAATCAGATGTTCTGAATTAGGATAGGCAGTGAGTGCAATGTAGGATGGAGAAAAGCACCACGGGGTGGTCAGCATGGGGAGGTCAGGAAACACGCAGTGGCAATATAGGATAGTTTTCTGAAAAACATCATGGGATGGTGCACATTGTAAAGGTTTCTAACAGGCCATTCACTAGTAGGAGTGAGAAAAACATCACAGGGTGGTGTGAATCAGATGTTCTGAATTAGGATAGGCAGTGAGTGCAACGTAGGATGGAGAAAAGCGCTACGGGGTGGTCAGCATGGGGAGGTCAGGAAACATGCATTGGCAATATAGGATAGGTTTCTGAAAAACATCGCCAGGTTGTGCGCATTGTAAGGCTTTCTAACAGGGCATTCTCTAGTAGGAGTGAGAAAAACATAACGGGGTGGTGTGAATCGGAAGGCCTGAATTTGGATAGGCAGTGAATGGTAACGTAAAATGGAGAAAAGCAACTCGGTGTGGTCAGCATGGGGAGGTGAGGAAACAAGCAGTGGCAATGTAGCATAGGTTTCTGGAAAACATCGGCGTTGGGGCACATTTAAGCGTTTCTAACAGGCCATTCACTAGTAGCAGTGAGAAATACATCATGTTGTCGTGTGAATCAGGTGGCCTGAATCAAGAGAGAAAGTGAGTGGCAATGTAGGATGGAGAAAAGCACCACGGGGTGGTCAGCATGGGGAGGTCAGGAAACATGCAGTAGCAATGTAGGATAGGTTTCTGAAAAACATCGCGGGATGGTGCTCATTGCAAGGGTTTCCAAAAGGCCTTTAACTAGTAGGAGTGAGAAATACATTATGGTGTGGTGTGAATCGGAGGTCCTGAATTAGAATAAGCATTGAGTGTCAAAGTAGGATGCAGAAAAGCACCACAGGGTGGTCAGCATGTGGAGGTGACGAAACATGCAGTGGCAATTAAGGATAGGTTTCTGAAAAAAAGACTAGGGTGGTACGCATAGTAAGGGTTTCTAACAGGCCATTCACTAGTAGGAGTGAGAAAAACATCACGGGGTGGTGTGAATCGGAGGGCCAGAATTATGATAGGCAGTGAGTGGCAATGTAGGATGGAGAAAAGCAAAATGGGATGGTCATCATGTGGAGTTCAGGACCCATGCAGTGGCAATGTATGATAGGTTTCTGAAAAACATCGCGGGTGGTGCGCATTGTAACCCTTTCTAAGAGGCCATTCACTAGTAGGAGTGAGAAAAACATCACGGGGTGGTGTGAATCAGATGTTCTGAATTAGGATAGGCAGTGAGTGCAATGTAGGATGGAGAAAAGCACCACGGGGTGGTCAGCATGGGGAGGTCAGGAAACACGCAGTGGCAATATAGGATAGTTTTCTGAAAAACATCATGGGATTGTGCACATTGTAAGGGTTTCTAACAGGCCATTCACTAGTAGGAGTGAGAAAAACATCACGGGGTGGTGTGAATCAGATGTTTTGAATTAGGATAGGCAGTGAGTGCAACGTAGGATGGAGAAAAGCGCCACGGGGTGGTCAGCATGGGGAGGTCAGGAAACATGCATTGGCAATATAGGATAGGTTTCTGAAAAACATCGCCAGGTTGTGCGCATTGTAAGGCTTTCTAACAGGGCATTCTCTAGTAGGAGTGAGAAAAACATAACGGGGTGGTGTGAATCGGAGGGCCTGAATTTGGATAGGCAGTGAATGGTAACGTAAAATGGAGAAAAGCAACTCGGTGTGGTCAGCATGGGGAGGTGAGGAAACAAGCAGTGGCAATGTAGGATAGGTTTCTGGAAAACATCGGCGTTGGGGCACATTTAAGCGTTTCTAACAGGCCATTCACTAGTAGCAGTGAGAAATACATCATGTTGTCGTGTGAATCGGGTGGCCTGAATCAAGAGAGAAAGTGAGTGGCAATGTAGGATGGAGAAAAGCACCACAGGGTGGTCAGCATGGGGAGGTCAGGAAACATGCAGTAGCAATGTAGGATAGGTTTCTGAAAAACATCGCGGGATGGTGCTCATTGCAAGGGTTTCTAAAAGGCCTTTAACTAGTAGGAGTGAGAAATACATCATGGTGTGGTGTGAATCGGAGGTCCTGAATCAGAATAAGCATTGAGTGTCAAAGTAGGATGCAGAAAAGCACCACAGGGTGGTCAGCATGTGGAGGTGACGAATCATGCAGTGGCAATGTAGGATAGGTTTCTGAAAAAAAAGACTGGGGTGGAGGGCATTGCAAGGGTTTCTAACAGGCCATTCACTAGTAGGAGTGAGAAAAACATCAAGGGGTGGTGGGAATCGTAGGGCCTGAATTAGAATAGGCAGTGAGTGGTAATGAAGAATGGAGAAAAGCACCACGGGGTGGTCAACATGGGGAGGTCAGATAACATGCAATGGCAATGTAGGAAAGGTTTCTGAAAAACATCGCGGAGTGGTGCACATTGTAAGGCTTTCTAACAAACCATTCACAAGTAGGAGTGAAAAAACATCACAGGGTGGTGTGAAACAGAGTGCTTGAATTAGGATAGGCTGGGAGTGGCAATGTAGGATGGAGAAAAGCACCACCGGTTTGTCAGCATCGGGAGGCAAGGAAACATGCAGTGGCAATATAGAATAGGTTTCTAATAAAGATCGCTGGGTGGTGCGCTTTGTATGGGTTTCTAACAGGCCATTCAGTAGTAGGAGTGAGAACAACAACATGTGGTGGTGTGAATCGGAGGGACTGAATTAGGATCGGCATTGATTGGCAATGTAGGATGGAGAAAAGCAAAATGGGATGGTCATCATGTGGAGTTCAGGACACATGCAGTGGCAATGTACGATAGGTTTCTGAAAAACATTGCGGGTGGTGCGCATTGTAACCCTTTCTAACAGGCCATTCACTAGTAGAAGTGAGAAAAACATCACAGGGTGGTGTGAATCGGAGTGCCTGAATTAGGTTGGAGAAAAGCACCACGGTGTGGTCAGCATGGGGATGTCAGGAAACATGCAGTGTCAATGTAGGATAGGTTTCTGAAATACAGCGCGGGGTGGTGCGCTTTGTATGGGTTTCTAACAGGCCATTCAGTAGTACGAGTGAGAAATACATCATGGTGTGGTGTGAATCGGAGATCCTGAATAAGATAGACAGTGAGTGGCAATGTTAGCTGAAGAAAAGCACCACGGGGTTGTTAGCATGTGGATGTCAGGAAACATGCAGTGGCAATATAGGATAGGTTTCTGAAAAACATCGCGGTGTGGTGCTCATTGGAAGGGTTTCCAAAGGATTTTTCACTAGTAGGAGTTGGAAACACATCACGGTGTGGTGTGAATCGGAGGGCCTGAATCAGGATAGGCCGTAAGTGGCAATGAGGAATGGAGAAAAGCACCACGGGGTGGTCAGGATGGGGAGGTCAGGAAACATGCAGTGTCAATGTAGGATAGCTTTCTGAAAAACATCGCGGGGTGGTGCGCATTGTAAGCCTTTCTAACAGGACATTCACTAGTAGGAGTGAGAAATACATCATGATGTGGTGTGAGTCGGAGGGCCTGAATCAAGATAGACAGTGAGGGGCAATGAAAAATGGAGAAAAGTACCATGGTGTGGTCAGCATGGGGAGGTCAGGAAACATGCAGTGGCAATGTAGGATAGGTTTCTGAAAAATATCGCGGGGTGGTGCGCATTGTAAGGATTTCTAACAGGCCATTATCTAATACGAGTGAGAACAACATCAGGGGGTCGTGTGAATCGGAGGGCCTGAATTAGGATAGGCATTGATTGGCAATGTAGGATGGAGAAAAGCACAAGAGGGTGGTCAGCATGGGGAGGGGTGGAAACATACAGTGGCAATGTAGGATAGGTTTCTGAAAAAAAAACTGGGGTGGTGCGCATTGTAAGGGTTTCCAACAGGCCATTCACTAGTAGGAGAGAGAAAAACATCCAGGGGTTGTGTGAATCGGGAGGCTTGAATAAGGATAGGCAGTGAGTCGCAAGGTAGGATGGAGAAAAGCACCATGGGGAGGTCAGCATGGGGAGGACAGGAAACATGCAGTAGCAATGTAGGATAGGTTTCTGAAAAACATCGCGGGTGGTGAGAATTTTAAGGGTTTCTAACAGGGCATTTACTGGAAGGAGTGAGAAAAAGATCACGGGGTGGTGTGAATCGAAGGGCCTGAATTATGATAGGCAGTGAGTGGCAATGAAGGATGAAGAAAAGCACCATGGGGTGGTCAGGATGGGGTGGTGAGGAAACATGCAGTGGCAATGTAGGACAGGTTTCTGAAAAACATCGCGGGGTGGTGCGCATTGTTAGTGTTTCTAACAGGCCATTCACTAGGAGAAGTGATAAAAATATCACAGGGTGGGGTGAATCGGAGGGCCTAAATCAGGATAGGCAGTGAGTGGCAATGTCGGATGGAGAAAAGCACCACGGGGTGGTCAGCATGTGGAGGACAGGAAACATGCAGTAGCAATGTAGGATAGGTTTCTGAAAAACATCGCGCGGTGGTTCTCATTGCAAGGGTTTCTACAAGGCCTTTAATTAGTAGGAGTGAGAAATACATCATTGTGTGGTGTGAATCGGAGGGCCTGAATTAGAATAAGCATTGAGTGTCAATGTAGGATGGAGAAAAGCACCACAGGGTGGTCTGCATGGGGAGGTGAGGAAACATGCAGTGGCAATGTAGGATAGGTTTCTGAATAAACAAGTGGGGTGGTGCGCATTATAAGGGTTTCCAACAGGCCATTCACTAGTAGGAGAGAGAAAAACATCACGGGGTGGTGTGAATCGGAGGCCCTGAATTGGGATAGGCAGTGAGTGGCAATGTAGGATAGAGAAAAGCGCCACGGGGTGGTCAGAATGGGGAGGTCAGGAAACATGCAGTGCTAATATAGGATAGGTTTCTGAAACACATCGCTGGGTGCTGCACATTGTAAGGGTTTCTAACAGGCCATTCACTAGATGAAGTGAGAAAAACATCACAGTGTGGTTTGAATCAGAGGGCCTGAATCAACTTAGGCCGTGAGTGGCAATGTAGGATGGAGAAAAGCACCACGGGTTTTTCAGCATGGAGAGGCAAGGAAACATGCAGTGGCAATGTAGAATAGGATTCTGATAAACATCGCTGGGTGGTGCTCATTGTAAGGGTTTCTAACAGGCCATTCACTAGTAGGAGTGAGAACAACATCACGGGGTGGTGTGAATCAGAGGGCCTAATTTAGGATAGGCAGTGAGTGGCAATGTAGGATGGAGAAAAACACCACAGGGTTGTCAGCATGGGTATGTGAGGAAACATGCAGTGGCAATGTAGGATAGGTTTCGGGAAAAAAAGTGGGGTAGTGCGCATTGTAAGTCTTTCTAACAGTCAATTCACTACAAGAAGTGAGAAAAACATCACGGGTAGTGTGAATCGGAGGGCCTGAATTAGGATAGGCAGTGAGTGGCAATGTAGGATAGAGAAAAGCACCATTGGGTGGTCATCATGGGGAGCTCAGGAAACATGCAGTGGCATTGTAGGATAGTTTTTTGAAAAACATCACGAAGTGGTGCGCATTGTAAGGGTTTCTAACTGGCCATTCACTAGTAGGAGTGAGAAAAACATCACGGGTGGTGTGAATCAGTCGTTCTGAATTAGGATAGGCAATGAGTGGCAATGTAGGATGGAGAAAAGCACCACAGGTTGTTCAGCATGGGGAGGTCTGGAAACATGCTTTGGCAATGTAGGATAGGTTTCTGAAAAACATTGCCGGGTGGTGCGCATTGTAAAGCTATCTAACAGGCCATTCACTAGTAGGATACAGAAAAATATAACGGGGTGGTGTGAATGGAGGGCCTGAATTAGGATAGGCAGTGAGGGGCAATGAAAAATGGAGAAAAGTACCATCGTGTGGTCAGCATGGGGAGGTCAGGAAACATGCAGTGGCAATGTAGGAGAGTTTTCTGAAAAACTTCGCGGGGTTGTGCACATTGTTAGGGTTTATAAAAGGCCATTCACTAGTAGGAGTGAGAACAACATCAGGGGTTGGTGTGAATTGCAGGGCCTGAATCAGGATAGACAGTGAGTGGCAATGTAGGATGGAGAAAAGCACCATGGGTTGGTGTGCATAGGGAGGGCAGGAAACATGCAATGGCAATGTAGGATAGGTTTCTGAAAAACATCGCCGGGAGGTGCGCATTGTAAAGGTTTGTAGCAGGCCATTCACTAGTAGGAGTAAGAAAAACATCAAGGGGTTGTGTGAATCGGAGGGCTTGAATTAGGATAGGCAGTGAGTGGTAATGAAGAATGGAGAAAAGCACCACGGGGTGGTCGACATGGGGAGGTCAGGAAACATGCAGTGGCAATGTAGGATAGGTTTCTGAAAAATATCGCGGGGTGGTGCGCATTGTAAGGATTTCTAACAGGCCATTATCTAATACGAGTGAGAACAACATCAGGGGGTGGTGTGAATGGGAGGGCCTGAATTAGGATAGGCATTGAGTGGCAATGTAGGATGGAGAAAAGCACAAGAGGGTGGTCAGCATGGGGAGGGGTGGAAACATGCAGTGGCAATGTAGGATAGGTTTCTGAAAAAAAAAGCGGGGTGGTGCGCATTGTAAGGGTCTCCAACAGGCCATTCACTAGTAGGAGAGAGAAAAACATCACGGGGTGGTGTGAATCGGAAGGCTTGAATAAGGATAGGCAGTGAGTGGCAATGTAGGATGGAGAAAAGCACCACGGGTTGGTGTGCATATGGAGGTCAGTAAACATGCAGTGGCAATGTAGGATAGGTTTCTGAAAAATATCGCGGGGTGTTGCGCATTGTAAGGATTTCTAACATGCCATTATCTAATACGAGTGAGAACAACATCAGGGGGTGGTGTGAATCGGAGGGCCTGAATTAGGACAGGCATTGAGTGGCAATGTAGGGTGGAGAAAAGCACCAGAGGGTGGTCAGCATGGCGAGGGGAGGAAACATGCAGTGGCAATGTAGGATAGGTTTCTGAAAAACATCACGGGGTGGTGGCCATTGTAAGGGTTTCTAACAGGCCTTTCACTAGTAGGAGTGAGAAAAACATCACGGGGTGGTGTGAATCAGATATTCTGAATTAGGATAGGCAGTGAGTGGCAATGTAGGATATAGAAAAGCACCACGGGGTGTTCAGCATGGGGAGGTCAGGAAACATGCAGTGGCAATGTAGAATAGGTTTCTGAAAAAAACAGCGGGGTGGTGCGCATTGTAAGGGTTTCTAAAATGCCATTCAATAGTAGGAGTGAAAACAACATCACAGGGTGGTGTGAATCGCAGGGCCTGAATCAGGATAGACAGTGAGTGGCAATGTAGGATGGAGAAAAGCACCACGGGTTGGTGTGCATAGGGAGGTCAGGAAACATGCAATGGCAATGTAGGATAGGTTTCTAAAAATCATCGCCGGGTGGTGCGCATTGTAAAGGTTTGTAGCAGGCCATTCACTAGTAGGAGTGATAAAAACATCAAGGGGTGGTGTGATTCGGAGGGCTTGAATTAGGATAGGCAGTGAGTGGCAATGAAGAATGGAGAAAAGCACCAAAGTGTGGTCGACATGGTGAGGTCAGGAAACATGCAGTGGCAATGTAGGATAGGTTTCTGAAAAATATCGCGGGGTGGTGCGCATTGTAAGGATTTCTAACAGGCCATTATCTAATACGAGTGAGAACAACATCAGGGGGTGGTGTGAATCGGAGGGCCTGAATCAGGATAGACAGTGAGTGGCAATGTAGGATGGAGAAAAGCACCAGAGGGTGGTCAGCATGGGGAGGGGAGGAAACATGCAGTGGCAATGTAGGATAGGTTTCTGAAAAAAAAAAAAGCGGGGTGGTGAGCATTGTAAGGGTTTCCAACAGGCCATTCACTAGTAGGAGAGAGAAAAACATCACGGGGTGGTGTGAATCGGAAGGCTTGAATCAGGAAAGGCAGTGAGTGGCAATGTAGGATGGAGAAAAGCACCACGGTGTGGTCTGCATGGGGAGGTCAGGAAACATGCAGTGTCAATGTAGGATAGGTTTCTGAAAAACATCGCGGGTGATGAGAATTTTAAGGGTTTCTAACAGGGCATTCACTGGATTAGTGAGAAAAAGATCACGGGATTGTGTGAATCGAAGGGCCTGAATTATGATAGGCAGTTAGTGGAAATGAAGGATGAAGAAAAGCACCATGGGGTGGTCAGCATGGGGAGGTCAGGAAATATGCAGTAGCAATGTAGGATAGGTTTCTGAAAAACATCGCGGGGTGGTGCTCATTGCAAGGGTTTCTAAAAGGCCTTTAACTAGTAGGAGTGAGAAATACATCATGGTGTGGTGTGAATCGGAGGGCCTGAATTAGAATAAGCATTGAGTGTCAATGTAGGAAGGAGAAGAGCACCACAGGGTGGTCAGCATGGGGAGGTGAGGAAACATGTAGTGGCAATGGAGGATAGGTTTCTGAAAAAACAAGTGGGGTGGTGCACATTGTAAGGGTTTCAAACAGGCCATTCACTAGTAGGAGTGAGAAAAACACCACGGGGTTGTGTGAATCGGAGGGCCATAATTAGGATAGGCAGTGAGTGGCAATGTAGGATGGAGAAAAGCACCATTGGGTGGTCATCATGGGGATGTCAGGAAACAAGCAGTGGCAATATAGGATAGTTTTCTGAAAAACATCAAGGGGTGGTGCGCATTGTAAGGGTTTCTAACAGGCCATTCACTAGTTGGAGTGAGAAAAACATCACGGGGTGGTGTGAATCAGATGTTCTGAATTAGGATAAGCAGTGAGTGCAATGTAGGATGGAGAAAAGCACCACGGGGTGGTCTGCATGGGGAGGTCAGGAAACATGCATTGGCAATGTAGGATAGGTTTATGAAAAACCTTGCCAGGTGGTGCGCATTGTAAGGCTTTCTAACAGGGCATTCTGTAGTAGGAGTGAGAAAAACATAACGGGGTGGTGTGAATCGGAGGGCCTGAATTTGGATAGGCTGTGAGTGGTAACGTAAAATGGAGAAAAGCAACACGGTTTGATCAGCATGGGGAGGTGAGGAAACATGCAATGGCAATGTAGGATAGGTTTCTGGAAAACATCGCGGGGTGGTGCGCATTATAAGTGTTTCTACCACGCCATTCACTAGTAGGAGTGAGAAAAATATAACGGAGAGGTTTGAATTAGAGGGCCTGATTCAGGATAGGCAGTGAGTGGCAATGTAGTTTGGAGAAAAGCACCACGGGGTGGTCAGGATTGGGAGGTCAGGAAACGTGCAGTGGCAATGTAGGATAGGTTTCTGAAAAATGTTGCAGGGTGGTGATAATTGTAAGGGTTTCTAAAAGGCCTTTCACTAGTAGGAGTGAGAAAAACATCACCGGGTGGTGTGAATCGGAGGGTCTGAATCAAGATAGACTGTGAGTGGCACTGTAGGATGGAGAAAAGCACCACGGGTTGCTGAGCATGGGGAGGTCAGGAAACATACAATGGCAATGTAGGATAGGTTTCTGAAAAACATTGCGGGGTGATGCGCATTCTAAGGGTTTGTTGCTGGCCATTCACTAGTAGGAGTGATAAAAACATCACGTGGTGGTGTGAATTGGAGGGCCTGAATTAGGATAGGCAGTGAGTGGCAATGAAGAATGGAGAAAAGCACCATGGGGTGGTCAACATAGGGAGGTCAGGAAACATGCAGTGGCATTGTAGGATAGGTTTCGGAAAAAAAAGCGGGGTAGTGCGCATTGTAAGTATTTCTAACAGGCAATTCACTAGTAGGAGGGAAAAAAACATCACGGGTTGGTGTGAATCTGAGGGCCTGAATTAGGATTGGCTTTGAGTGGCAATGTAGGATGGCGTAAAGCACCACGGGTTTGTCAGCATGGGGAGGCAAGGAAACATGCAGTTGCAATGTAGAATAGGTTTCTGATAAACTTCGCTGGGTGGTGCGCATTGTAAGGCTTTCTAACAGGCCATTCGCTAGTAGGAGTGAGAAAAACATCACAGGGTGGTGTGAATTGGAGGGCCTGAATTAGGATAGGCAGTGAGTGCCAATATAAAATGGAGAAAAGCACCACGGTGTGGTCCTCATGGGGAGGTCAGGAAACATGCAGGGGCAATGTAGCAAAGGTTTCAGAAAAACATCACCGGGTGGTGTGTCTTGTAAGGGTATCTAACCGGCCATTCCCTTGTAGGAGTGAGAAATACATCACGGGAGGGTGTGAATCGGAAGGCCTGAATCAGAATAGGCAGTGAGTGGCAATGTAGGATGGAGAAAAGCACCACGGCATGGTCATCATGGGGAGGTCAGGATACATGCAGTGGCAATGTAGGATAGGTTTCTGAAAAACATCGCGGGGTGGTGAGAATTGTAAGGCTTTCTAACAGGCCATTCACGAGTAGGAGTGTGAAAAACATCACGGGGTGGTGTGAATCAGAGGGGCTGAATTAGGATAGGCAGTGAGTGGCAATGTAGGATGGAGAAAAGCATCACAGGGTGGTCAGCATGGGGAGGTAAGGAAACATGCAGTGGCAATGTAGGATAGGTTTCTGAAAAACATCTCCTGGTGATGCCCTTTGTAAGGATTTCTAACTAGCCATTCACAAGTAGGAGTGAAAAAAACATCACGGGGTGGTGTGAATCGAAGGGCCTGAATTAGGATAGGCAGTGAGTGGCAATGTAGGATGGAGAAAAGCACCACCTGGTGGTCAGCATGGGGAGGTCAGAAACATGCATTGGGAATGTAGGATTGGTTTCTGAAAAACATCGCCAGTTCGTGCGCATTGTAAGGGTTTCTAACACGCCATTCACTAGTAGGAGTGAGAAAAACATCATGGGGTGGTGTGAATCGGAGGGGCGGAATTAGGATAGGCATTGAGTGGCAATGTAGGATGGAGAAAAGCACCACGGGATGTTTAGCATGGGGAGGTCAGGAAACATGCATTGGCAATGTAGAATAGGTTTCTGAAAAACATCGTGGGGTGGTGCGCATTGTAAGGGTTTCTAACAGGCCATTCACTGGTAGGAGTTAGAAAAACATCACTAGGTGGTGTGAATAGGAGGGCCTGAATTAGGATAAGCATTGAGTGGCAATGTAGGATGGAGAAAAGCACAACCGGTTGGTCAGCATGGGGAGTTCAGGCAACATGCAGTGGCATTGTAGGATAGGTTTCTGAAAAAAAAAAGTGGGGTGCTGCGCATTGTAAGGATTTCTAACAGGCCATTCACTAGTAGGAGTGAGAAAATCATCATGGGGAAGTGCGAATCGGAGGGGCTGAATTAGGACAGGCAGTGAATGGCAATTAAGAATGGAGAAAAGCACCATGGGGTGGTCAACAGGGGAGGTCAGGAAACATGTAATGGCAATTTAGGATAGGTTTCTTAAAAACATCAAGGGGTGGTGCGTATTGTAAGGTTTTCTAACAAGCCATTCACAAGTAGGAGTGAAAAAATTTCAGAAGGTGATGTGAATCGGAAGGCCTAAATTAGGATAGGCTGTGAGTGACAATGTAGGATGGAGAAATGCACCACAGGGTGGTCAGCATGGGGAGGTCAGAAAACATGCAATGGCAATGTAGGATAGGTTTCTGAAAAACATCATGTGTGGTGCGCATTGTAAGGCTATCTAACAAGCGCTTCCCAAGTAGAAGTGAAAAAAACATCACGGGGTGGTGTGAATCAGACGGCCTGAATTAGGATAGGCAGTGAGGGGCAATGAAGAATTGAGAAAAGCCCCAGAGGGTGGTCAGCATGTGGAGGTCAGGAAACATGCAGTGGTAATGTAGGATAGGTTTCTGAAATACATAATGGGGTGGTGCACATTGTAAGGTTTTTCTAACAGGCCATTCACTAGTAGGAGTGAGAAAATCATCACGAGGTGGTTTGAATCAGATGTTCTGAATTAGGTTAGACAGGGAGTGGCAATGTAGGATGGAGAAATGCACCAAGTGGTGGTCAGCATCCGGAGGTCAGGACCCATGCATTGGCAACGTAGGATAGGTTTCTGAAAAACATTGCTGGGTGGTGTGCATTGTAAGGCTTTCTAACAGGCCATTCACTAGTAGGAGTGAGAAAAACATGACGGGGTGGTGTGAATAGGAGGGCCTGAATTAGGATAGGCAGTGAGTGGCAACGTAGGATGGAGAAAAGCACCATGGGGTGGTCAGCATGGGCAGGACAGGAATCATGCAGTGGCAATGTAGGATAGGTTTCTGAAAAACATCGCGGGGTGGTGCGCATGGTAAGGGTTTGTAGCATGCCTTTCACTAGTCGGAGTGAGAAAAACATCACGGGGTGTTGTGAATCACAGGGCCTGAGTAAGGATAGGCCGTGGGTGACAATGTAGGAGGGAGAAAAGCACCATGGAGTGGTCAGGATGGTGAGGTCAGAAAATATGCAGTGGCAATGCAGGATCGGTTTCTGAAAAACATCGCAGGGTTGGAAGCATTGTAAGGGTATGTAACAGGCCATTCACTAGTAGGAGTGAGAAATACATCATTGTGTATTGTGAATCAGAGGGCCTGAATCAAGTTAGACAATGAGTGGCAATGTAGGATGGAGAAAAGCACCACGGGTTCTTGAGCATGGGGAATTCAGGAAACATGCAATGGCAATGTAGGATAGGTTTCTGAAAAACATCGCGGGGTGCTGTGCATTGTAAGGGTTTGTAGCATGCCATTCACTAGTAGGAGTGAGAAAAACATCACGGAGTGGTGTGAATCGGAGGGCCTGAACTAGGATAGGCAGTGAGTGACAATGAAGAATGGAGAAAAGCACCACGGGGTGGTCAACATGGGGAAGTCAGGAAACATACAGTGGCAATGTAGGATAGGTTTCTGAAAAACAACGCGGGGTGGTGCGCATTGTAAGGGTTTGTAACATGCCATTCACTAGTAGGAGTGAGAAAAACATCACGGGGTGGTGTGAATCGGAGGGCCTGGACTAGTATAGGCAGTGAGTGGCAATGAAGTATTGAGAAAAGCCCCAGAGGGTGGTCAACATGGGGAGGTCAGGAAACATGCATCGTAATGTAGGATAGGTTTCTGAAATGCATCACGGGGTGGTGCACATTGTAAGGTTTATCTAACAGGCCATTCACTAGTAGGAGTGAGAAAATCATCACGAGGTGGTTTGAATCAGATGTTCTGAATTAGGATAGACAGTGAGTGGCAATGTAGGATGGAGAAATGCACCAAGTGGTGGTCAGCATCCGGAGGTCAGGACCCATGCATTGGCAATGTAGGATAGGTTTCTGAAAAACATTGCCGGGTGGTGTGCATTGTAAGGCTTTCTAACAGTGAAATGAATGAAAAACATTCACTAGTAGGAGTGAGAAAAACATGACGGGGTGGTGTGAATAGGAGGGCCTGAATTAGGATAGGCAGTGAGTGGCAACGTAGGATGGAGAAAAGCACCATGGGGTGGTCAGCATGGGCAGGACAGGAATCATGCAGTGGCAATGTAGGATAGGATTCTGAAAAACATCGCGGGGTGGTGCGCATTGTAAGGGTTTCTAACAGGCCATTCACTAGTAAGAGTGAGAAAAAAATCACGGGGTGTTGTGAATCGGATGTGCTATATTAGGATAGGCATTGAGTGGCAATTTAGGATAGAGAAAAGCAGCACATCATGGTCAGCATGGGGAGCTCAGGAAACATGCAGTGGCAATTTAGGATAGGTTTCAGAAAAAAGAAGCGCAGTGGTGCGCATTGTAAGGCTTTCAAAAAGGCCATTCACTAGTAGGAGTGAGAAGAACATCACGGGGTGGTGTGAATCGGAGGGCCTGAATTAGGATAGGCAGTGAGTGGCAACGTAAAATGGGGAAAAGCACCACGGTGTGGTCAGCATCGGAGGTCAGGAAACATGCAGTGGCAATGTAGGATAGGTTTCTGAAAAAACATCGCAGGTTGGCGCGCATTGTAAGGGTTTCTAACAGGGCATACCCTAGTAGGAGTGAGAAAAATATAATGGGCTGGTGTGAATGGGAGGGCCTGAATCCGGATAGGCAGTGAGTGGCAACGTAGCATGGAGAAAAGCACCACGGGGTAGTCACCATGGGGAGGACAGGAAACATGCAGTGGCAATGTAGGATAGTTTTCTGAAAATCATCATGGGGTGGTGGGCATTGTAAGGGTTTCTAACAGGCCTTTCACTAGTAGGAGTGAGAAAAACTTCACGGAGTGGTGTGAATCAGATGTTCTGAATTAGGATAGGCAGTGAGTGGTAATGTAGGATGTAGAAAAGCACCACGGGGTGTTCAGCATGGGGAGGTCAGGAAACATGAAGTGGCAATGTAGGATAGTTTTCTGATAAAAACAGCGGGGTGGTGCGCATTGTAAGGGTTTTTAACAGGCCATTCACTAGTAGGAGTGAGAAAAACAACACGGGATGGTGTGAATCAGATGTTGTGAATTAGAATAGGCAGTGCTTGGCAATGTAGCATGGAGAAAAGCACCACAAGTTGGTCAGGATGGGGAGGCCAGGAAACATGCAGTGGCAATGTAGGATAGGTTTCTGAAAAACTTGGCGGGGTGGTGCGCATTGTAAGTGTTTATAACAGGCCATTCACTATTAGGAGTCAGAAAAACATCCCGGGCTGGTGTGAATCGGAGGTCCTGAATTAGCATAGGCAGTGAGTGGCAATGTAGGATGAAGAAAAGCACCACAGGGTGGTCTGCATCGGGACGTCAGAAAACATGCAGTGGCAATGTAGGATATTTTTCTGAAAAACATCACGTGGTGGTGCGTATTGTAAGGGTTTCTAACAGGCCATTCACTAATAGGAGTGAGAAAAACATCACGGGGTGGTGGGAATCAGATGTCCTGAATTAGGATAGGCAGCGATTGGCAATGTAGCATTTAGAAAAGCACCACGATGTGTTCAGGATGGGGTGGTCAGGAAACATGCAGTTGCAATGTAGGACAGGTTTCTGAAAAACATTGCGGGGTGGTGCGCATTGCAAGTGTTTCTCACAGGCCATTCACTAGTAGGAGTGAGAAAAACATCACGGGCTGGTGTGAATCGGAGGTCCTGAATTAGGATAGGCAGTGATTGGTAATGTAGGATGAAGAAAACCACCACAGAGTGGTCAGGATGGGGAGGTCAGGAAACATGCAGTCGCAATGTAGGATATGTTTCTGAAAAACAACCCGGGTGGTGCGCATTGTAAGGGTTTCAAACAGGCCATTCACTAGTAGGAGTGACAAAAACGTCACGGGGTGGTGTGAATCGGAGGGCCTGAATTAGGATAGGCGGTGAGTGGCAATGAAGCATGGAAAAAAGCACCACGGTTTGGTCTTCATTGGGAGGTCAGGAAACATGCATTGGCAATGTAGGATTGTTTTCTGAAAAACATCGCGGGGTTGGGCGCATTGTAAGTGTATCTAACAGGCCATTCACTAGTAGGAGTGAGAAATACATCATGGTGTGGTGTGAATCGGAGGGCCTGAATCAATTTAGACAGTGAGTGGCAATGTAGGATTTAGAAAAGCAACACGGGTTGGTGAGCAAGGGGAGGTCAGGAAACATGCAATGGCAATGTAGGATAGGTTTCTGAAAAACATCGCGGGGTTGTGTGCATTGTAAGGGTTTGTAGCAGGCCATTCACTAGTAGGAGTGAGAAAAACATCACGGGGTGCTGTAAATCGGAGGGCCTGAATTAGGATAGTTAGTGAGTGGCAATGTAGGATGGAAAAAACACCACGGGTAGGTCAACATGGGGAGGTCCGGAAACTTGCAATGGCAATGTAGGTTAGGTTTCTGAAAAACATTGCGGTGTGGTGCGCATTGTAAGGGTTTCTAACAAGCCATTCACAAGTAGGAGTGCAAAAAACATCATGGGGTGGTGTGAATCGGAGGGCCTGAATTAGGATAGGCTGTGAGTGGCAATGTAGGATGGAGAAAAGCACCACGGGGTGGTCAGCATGTGGAGGTCAGGAAACATGCAGTGGTAATGTAGGATAGGTTTCTGAAAAAGAAAGCGGTGTGGTGCGCATTGTAAAGTTTTCTAACAGGCCATTCACTAGTAGGAGTGAGAAAAACATCATGGGGTGGTGTGAATCGGAGGGCCTGAATTAGGATAGGCAGTGAGTGGCATGGCAGGATGGAGAAAAGCACCACAGGGTGGTCATGAAGGAGAGGTCAGGACGCATGCATTGGCAATGTAGGATAGTTTTCTGAAAGACATCGGCGGGTGGTGTGCATTGTAAGGCTTTCTAACAGGCCATTCACCAGTAGGAGTGAGAAAATCATCACGGGGTGGTTTGAATCGGAGGGCCTGAATTAGGATAGGTAGTGAGTGGGAATGTATGATGGAGAAAAGCACGACAGGGTGGTCAGCATGGGGATGTCATGAAACAAGCAATGGCAATGTAGGATAGATTTCTGAAAAACATCACGGGGTCGTGCGAATGGTAAGGGTTTCTAACAGTCTATTCACTAGTAGGAGTGAGAAAAACATCACGGGATGGTGTGAATCTGAGGGCCTGAATTATTATTGGCAGTGAGTGGCAATGTAGAATGGAGAAAAGCACCAGGGGTGGTCATCATGGGGAGGTCAGGAAACATCCAGTGTCAATGTTGGATTGTTTTCTGAAAAACATCACGGGGTGGTGCGCATTGTATGGGATTCTAACAGGCCATTCACTAGTAGGAGTGAGAAAAACATCACGGTGTGTTGTGAATCAGATGTTCTCAATTAGGATAGGCAGTGAGTGGCAATTTAGGATGGAGAAAAGCACCACGGTGTGGTCAGCTTGGGGAGGTCAGGAAACATGCATTGGCAACGTAGGATAGGTTTCTTAAAAACATCGCCGGGTGGTACGCATTGTAAAGCTTTCTAACAGGCCATTCACTAGTAGGAGTGAGAAAAATATCACTGGGTGGTGTGAATCGGAGGGCCTGAATTAGAATAGGCAGTGAGTGGCAATGTAGGATGGAGAAAAGCACCATGGGGAGGTCAGCATGGGGAGGTCAGGAAATATGCATTGGCAATGTAGGATAGATTTCTGAAAAAAAAAGTGGGGTGGTGTGCATTTTAAGGGTTGCTAACAGGCAATTCACTAGTAGGAGTGAGAAAAACATCACGGGGTGGTGTGAATCAGTGGGCCTGAATTAGGATAGGCAGTGAGTGGCAATGTAGGATGGAGAAAAGCACCATGGGGAGGTCAGCATGGGGAGGTCAGGAAATATGCATTGGCAATGTAGGATAGATTTCTGAAAAAAAAATGGGGTGGTGTGCATTGTAAGGGTTGCTAACAGGCCATTCACTAGTAGGAGTGTGAAAAACATCACGGGGTGGTGTGAATCGGAGGGCCTGAATTAGGATAGGCAGTGAGTGGCAATGTAGGATGTAGAAAAGCACCACGGGGTGGTCATCATGGGGAGGTCAAGAAACATACAGTGGCAATGTAGAATAGGTTTCTGAAAACATCACTGGGTTGTGCGCATTGTAAGGGTTTGTAGCAGGCCATTCACTAGTAGAAGTGAGAAAATCATCACGGGGTGGTGTGAATCGGAGGGACTGAATTAGGATTGGCAGTGAGTGGGAATGTATGATGGAGAAAAGCACCACAGGGTGGTCAGCATGGGGATGTCATCAAACATGCAGTGGCAATGTAGGATAGTTTTCTGAAAATCATCACGGGGTTGTGCACATGGTAAGGCTTTCTAACAGGCCATTCACTAGTAGGAGTGAGAAAAACATCACGGGATGGTGGGAATCTGAAGGCATGAATTAGGATTGGCAGTGAGTGGCAATGTAGGATGGAGAAAAGCACCACGGTTTGGTCAGCTTTGGGAGGTCAGGAAACATGCATTGGAAATGTAGGACAGGTTTCCTAAAAACATCTCCAGGTTGTACGCATTGTAAGGCTTTCTAACATGCCATTCACTAGTAGGAGTGAGAAAAACATCACTGGGTGGTGTGAATCGGAGGGCCTGAATTAGGAAAGGCAGTGAGTGGCAATGAAGAATGGAGAAACGCACCACGGTGTGGTCAGCATGGGGAGGTCAGGACACATGCAGTGGCAATGTAGGATAGGTTTCTGAAAAAAACAACGGTGTGGTGCGCAAGGTAAGTTTTTATAACAGGACATTCACTAGTAGGAGTGAGAAAAATATAACAGGTTGGTGTGAATCGGAGGGCCTGATTCAGGATAGGCAGGCAATGGCAATGTAGAATGGAGAAAAGCACCACGGGGTGGTCAGGATGGGGAGGTCAGGAGACATGCAGTGGCAATGTAGGATAGGTTTCTGAAAAACATTGCAGGGTAGTGCTCATTATAAGGGTTTCTAAAATGTCTTTCACTATTAGGAGTGAGAAAAACATCACGGGGTGGTGTGAATCGCAGGGCCTGAACCAGGATAGGCCGTGGGTGGCAATGTAGGATGGAGAAAAGCACCTCGGGTTCGTCAGGATTGGGAGGTCAGGAAACATGCAGTGGCAATGCAAGATCGGTTTCTTAAAAAACATCGCGGGGTTGGGCGCATTTTAAGTGTATCTAACAGGCCATTCACTAGTAGGAGTGAGAAATACATCATGGTTTGGTGTGAACCGGAGGGCCTGAATCAAGTTAGACAGTGAGTGGCAATGTAGGATTTAGAAAAGCACCACGGGTTGGTGAGCATGGGGAGGTCAGGAAACATGCAATGGCAATGTAGGATAGGTTTCTGAAAAACATCGTGGGGTTGTGCGCATTGTAAGGGTTTGTAGCAGGCCATTGACTAGTAGGAGTGAGAAAAACATCACGGGGTGGTGTGAATCGGAGGGCCTGAATTAGGATAGTTAGTGAGTGGCAATGTAGGATGGAGAAAAGCACCATGGGGTGGTCAGCATATGGAGGTCAGGAAACATGCAGTGGTAATGTAGGATAGGTTTCTGAAAAAGAAAGCGTTGTGGTGCGCACTGTAAAGGTTTCTAACAGGCCATTCACTAGTAGGAGTGAGAAAAACATCACGGGGTGGTGTGAATCGGAGGGCCTGAATTAGGATAGGCAGTGAGTGGCAATGCAGGATGGAGAAAAGCACCACAGGGTGGTCATGAAGGGGAGGTCAGGACCCATGCATTGGCAATGTAGGATAGGTTTCTGAAAAACATCGCCAGGTGGTGTGCATTGTAAGGCTTTGTAACAGGCCATTCACTAGTTGGAGTGAGAAAAACATAACGGGGTGGTGTGAATCGGAGGGCCTGAATAAGGATAGGCAGTGAGTGGCAACGTAGGATGTAGAAAAGCACCACGGAGTGGTCAGCATGGAGAGGTCAGGAAACATGCAGTGGCAATGTGGGATAGCTTTCTGAAAAACAATACGTGTTGGTGCGCATTTTAAGGGTTTCTAACATTCCATTCACTAGTAGCAGTGAGAAAAATATCACGGCGTGGTGTGTATCGGAGGGCCTGAATCAGGATAGGCAGTGAGTGGCAATGTAGGATGGAGAAAAGCACCACGGCGTGGTCATCATGGGGAGGTCAGGGAACATGCAGTGGCAATGTAGGATACGTTACTGAAAAACATCAGTGGTGGTGAGAATTGTATGGGTTTCTAACAGGCCATTCAGTAATAGGGGTACGAAAAACATCACTGGGTGGTGTGAATCAGATGTTCTGAATTAGGATAGGCAGTGAGTGGCAATGTAGGATGCAGAAAAGCACCACGGGGTGATCAGCGTTGGGAGGTCACGAAACATGCAATGGCAATGTAGGATAGGTTTCTGAAAAAGAAAGCCGTGTGGTGCGCATTGTCAAGGTTCCTAACAGGCTATTCACTAATAGGAGTGAGAAATACATCATGGTTTGGTGTGAATTGGAGGGCCTGAATCAAGATAGACAGTGAGTGGCAATGTCGGATGGAGAAAAGCACCATGGGGTGGTCAGCCTGGGGAGGTCAGGAAACATGCAGTGGCAATGAAGGATAGGTTTCTGAAAAACATCGCGGGGTAGTGCGCATTGTAAGGGTTTCTAACAGGCCATTCACTAGTAGGAGTGAGACAAACATCACGGGGTGGTTTGAATCAGAGGGCCTGAATCAGGATAGGCCGTGAGTGGCAATGTAAGATGGAGAAAAGCTCCACGTGGTGGTCAGGATGGAGAGGTCAGGAAACATGCAGTGGCAATGTAGGATAGGTTTCTGAAAAAAATAGTGGGGTAGTGTGCATTGTAAGGGTTTCTAACAAGCCATTCACAAGTAGGAGTGCAAAAAACATCATGGGGTGGTGTGAATCGGAGGGCCAGAATTAGGATAGGCAGTGAGTGGCAATACAGGATGGAGAAAAGCACCACAGGGTGGTCATGAAGGGGAGGTCAGGACCCATGCATTGGCAATGTAGGATAGGTTTCTGAAAAAAAACATCGGGGTGGTGTGCATTGTAAGGGTATCTAACAGGCTATTCACTAGTAGGAGTGAGAAAAACATCACGGGGTGGTGTGAATCGGAAGGCCTGAATCAGGAGAGGCATTGAGTGACAATGTAGGATGGAGAAAAGCACCACGGGTTGGTGAGCATAGTGACGTCAGGAAACATGCAGTGGCAATGTAGGATAGGTTTCTGAAAAACATCGCAGGGTGGTACACATTGTAAGGGTTTCTAACAGGCTTTTCACTAGTTGGAGTGAGAAAAACATCATGGGGTGGTTTGAATCAGATGTTCTAATTAGGATAGGCAGTGAGTGGCAATGTAGGATGGAGAAAAGCACCTCGGGGTGGTCATCATGGGGAGGTCAGGACACATGCAGTGGCAATGTAGGATAGGTTTCTGAAAAACATCACGGGGTGGTGCATATTGTAAGGGTTTCTAACAGGCTTTTCACTAGTAGGAGTGAGAAAAACATCACAGGGTGGTATGAATCGGAGGGCCTGAATTATGATAGGCAGTGAGTGGCAATGTAGCATGGAAAAAAGCACCACGGTGTAGTCACCATGGGGAGGACAGGAAACATGCAGTGTCAATGTAGGATGGTTTTCTGAGAAACATCACGGGGTGGTGGGCATTGTAAGGGTTTGTAACAGGCCTTTCACTAGTAGGAGTGAGAAAAACATCATGGGGTGGTGTGAATCATATGTTCTGAATTAGGATAGGCAGTGAGTGGCAATGTAGGATGGAGAAAAGCACCACGGGGTGTTCAGCATGGGGAGGTCAGGAAACATTCAGTGGCAATGTATGATAGGTTTCTGAAAAAAAACAGTGGGGTGGTGCACATTGTAATGGTTTCTAACAGGCCATTCACTAGTAGAAGTGAGAAATACATCACGGCGTGGTGTGAATCAGAGGGCCTGATTTAGGATAGGCAGTGAGTGACAATGTGGGATGTAGAAAAGCACCACGGGGTAGTCAGCATGAGGAGGTCAGAAAACATGCAGTGGCAAGGTAGGATAGTTTTCTGAAAATCATCACGGGGTGGTGCCCATTGTAAGGCTTTCTAACAGGTCATTCACTAGTAGGAGTGAGAAAAACATCACGGGGTGGTGTGAATCGGAGGGCCTGAATTAGAATAGGCAGTGAGTATCAATGTAAAATGGAGAAAAGCACGATGGTGTGGTCAGCATGGGGAGGTCAGGAAACATGTAGTGTCCAGGTAGGATAGATTTCTGATAAACATCGCTGGGTGGTGCGCATTGTAAGGGTTTCTAACAGGCCATTCATTAGTAGCAGTGAGAAAAACATCACGTGGTTGTGTGAATCGGTGGGCCTGAATTAGAATAGGCAGTGAATGTCACCATAACATCGAGAAAAGCACCACGGTGTGGTGAGCATGTGCAGGTCAGGACACATGCAGTGGCAATGTAGGATAGGTTTCTGAAAAAAACAGCAGTGTGGTGCGCATGGTAAGTTATTATAACAGGCCATTCACTAGTAGGAGTGAGAAAAATATAACAGGTTGGTGTGAATCGGAGGGCCTGAATCAGGATACGCAGTGAGTGGCAATGTAGGATGGAGAAAAGCACCACGGGGTGGTCAGGATGGGGAGGTCAGGAGACATGCAGTGGCAATGTAGGATAGGTTTCTGAAAAACATTGCAGGGTAGTGCTCATTGTAAGGGTTTCTAAAATGTCTTTCACTAGTAGGAGTGAGAAAAACATCACGGGGTGGTATGAATCTCAGGGCCTGAACCAGGATAGGCCGTGGGTGGCAATGTAGGATGGAGAAAAGCACCTCGGGTTGGTCAGCATGGGGAGGTCAGGAAACATGCAGTGGCAATGCAAGATCGGTTTCTTAAAAAACATCGCGGTGTTGGGCGCATTGTAAGTGTATCTAACAGGCCATTCACTAGTAGGAGTGAGAAATACATCATGGTGTGGTGTGAATCCAAGGGCCTGAATCAAGTTAGACAGTGAGTGGCAATGTAGGATTTAGAAAAGCACCACGGGTTTGTGAGCATGGGGAGGTCAGCAAACATGCAATGGCAATGTAGGATAGGTTTCTGAAAAACATCGTGGGGTTGTGCTCATTGTAAGGGTTTGTAGCAGGCCATTCACTATTAGGAGTGAGAAAAACATCACGGGGTGGTGTGAATCGGAGGGCCTGAATTAGGATAGGCAGTGAGTGGCAATGTAGGATGGAGAAAAGCACCACGGGGTGGTCAGCATATGGAGGTCAGGAAACATGCAGTGGTAATGTAGGATAGGTTTCTGAAAAAGAAAGCGTTGTGGTGCGCATTGTAAAGGTTTCTAACAGGCCATTCACTAGTAGGAGTGAGAAAAACATCACGGGGTGGTGTGAATCGGAGGGCCTGAATAAGGATAGGCAGTGAGTGGCAATGCAGGATGGAGAAAAGCACCACAGGGTGGTCATGAAGGGGACATCAGGACCCATGCATTGGCAATGTAGGATAGGTTTCTGAAAAACATCGCCGGGTGGTGTGCATTGTAAGGCTTTCTAACAGGCCATTCACTAGTAGGAGTGAGAAAAACATAACAGGGTGGTGTGAATCGGAGGGCCTGAGTAAGAATAGGCAGTGAGTGGCAACGTAGGATGTAGAAAAGCACCACGGAGTGGTCAGCATGGAGAGGTCAGGAAACATGAGTGGCAATGTGGGATAGCTTTCTGAAAAACAGTACTGGTTGGTGCGCATTTTAAGGGTTTCTAACATTCCATTCACTAGTAGCAGTGAGAAAAATATCACGGCGTTTTGTGAATCAGTGGGCCTGAATCAGGATAGGCAGTGAGTGGCAATGTAGAATGGAGAAAAGCACCACGGGATGGTCATCATGGGGAGGTCAGGACTCAGGCAGTGGCAATGTAGGATAGGTTTCTGAAAAACATCAGTGGTGGTGAGAATTGTATGGGTTTCTAACAGGCCATTCAGTAATAGGGGTGCGAAAAACATCACGGGGTGGCATGAGTCAGATGTTCTGAGTTAGGATAGGCAGTGAGTAGCAATGTAGGATGGAGAAAAGCACCATGGGGTGGTCATCATGGGGAGGATAGGAAACATGCAGTGGCAATGTAGGATAGTTTTCTGAAAAACATCAAGGGGTGGTGCGCATTGTAAGGGTTTCTAACAGGCCATTCACTGTTAAGAGTGAGAAAAACGTCATGGGATGGTGTGAATCAGAAGTTCTGAATTAGGATAGGCAATGAGTGGCAATGTAGGATGGAGAAAAGCACCACGGGGTGGTCATCATGGGGAGGTCAGGAAACATACAGTGGCAATGTAGGATAGGTTTCTGAAAAACATCACTGGGTTGTGCGCACTGTAAGGGTTTGTAGCAGGCCATTCACCAGTAGGAGTGAGAAAATCATCACGGGGTGGTTTGAATCGGAGGGCCTGAATTAGGATAGGTAGTGAGTGGGAATGTATGATGGAGAAAAGCACGACAGGGTGGTCAGCATGGAGAGGTCAGGAAACATGCAGTGGCAATGTGGGATAGCTTTCTGAAAAACAATACGTGTTGGTGCGCATTTTAAGGGTTTCTAACATTCCATTCACTAGTAGAAGTGAGAAAAATATCACGGCGTGGTGTGAATCGGAGGGCCTGAATCAGGATAGGCAGTGAGTGGCAATGTAGGATGGAGAAAAGCACCACGGCGTGGTCATCATGGGGAGGTCAGGACTCAGGCAGTGGCAATGTAGGATACGTTACTGAAAAACATCAGTGGTGGTGAGAATTGTATGGGTTTCTAACAGGCCATTCAGTAATAGGGGTACGAAAAACATCACTGGGTGGTGTGAATCAGATGTTCTGAATTAGGATAGGCAGTGAGTGGCAATGTAGGATGCAGAAAAGAACCACAGGGTGATCAGCGTTGGGAGGTCACGAAACATGCAATGGCAATGTAGGATCGGTTTCTGAAAAAGAAAGCCGTGTGGTGCGCATTGTCAAGGTTCCTAACAGGCTATTCACTAATAGGAGTGAGAAATACATCATGGTGTGGTGTGAATTGGAGGGCCTGAATCAAGATAGACAGTGAGTGGCAATGTCGGATGGAGAAAAGCACCACGGGGTGGTCAGCATGGGGAGGTCAGGAAACATGCAATGGCAATGAAGGATAGGTTTCTGAAAAACATCGCGGGGTAGTGCGCATTGTAAGGGTTTCTAACAGGCCATTCACTAGTAGGAGTGAGACAAACATCACGGGGTGGTTTGAATCAGAGGGCCTGAATCAGGATAGGCCGTGAGTGGCAATGTAAGATGGAGAAAAGCTCCACGTGGTGGTCAGGATGGAGAGGTCAGGAAACATGCAGTGGCAATGTAGGATAGGTTTCTGAAAAAAATAGTGGGGTAGTGTGCATTGTAAGGGTTTCTAACAAGCCATTCACAAGTAGGAGTGCAAAAAACATCATGGGGTGGTGTGAATCGTAGGGCCTGAATTAGGATAGGCAGTGAGTGGCAATACAGGATGGAGAAAAGCACCACAGGGTGGTCATGAAGGGGAGGTCAGGACCCATGCATTGGCAATGTAGGATAAGTTTCTGAAAAAAAACATCGGGGTGGTGTGCATTGTAAGGGTATCTAACAGGCTATTCACTAGTAGGAGTGAGAAAAACATCACGGGGTGGTGTGAATCGGAAGGCCTGAATCAGGAGAGGCATTGAGTGACAATGTAGGATGGAGAAAAGCACCACGGGTTGGTGAGCATAGTGACGTCAGGAAACATGCAGTGGCAATGTAGGATAGGTTTCTGAAAAACATCGCAGGGTGGTGCACATTGTAAGGGTTTCTAACAGGCTTTTCACTAGTTGGAGTGAGAAAAACATCATGGGGTGGTTTGAATCAGATGTTCTAATTAGGATAGGCAGTGAGTGGCAATGTAGGATGGAGAAAAGCACCTCGGGGTGGTCATCATGGGGAGGTCAGGACACATGCAGTGGCAATGTAGGATAGGTTTCTGAAAAACATCGCGGGGTGGTGCATATTGTAAGGGTTTCTAACAGGCTTTTCACTAGTAGGAGTGAGAAAAACATCACAGGGTGGTATGAATCGGAGGGCCTGAATTATGATAGGCAGTGAGTGGCAATGTAGCATGGAAAAAAGCACCACGGTGTAGTCACCATGGGGAGGACAGGAAACATGCAGTGTCAATGTAGGATGGTTTTCTGAGAAACATCACGGGGTGGTGGGCATTGTAAGGGTTTGTAACAGGCCTTTCACTAGTAGGAGTGAGAAAAACATCATGGGGTGGTGTGAATCATATGTTCGGAATTAGGATAGGCAGTGAGTGGCAATGTAGGATGGAGAAAAGCACCACGGGGTGTTCAGCATGGGGAGGTCAGGAAACATTCAGTGGCAATGTAGGATAGGTTTCTGAAAAAAACAGTGGGGTGGTGCACATTGTAATGGTTTCTAACAGGCCATTCACTAGTAGAAGTGAGAAATACATCACGGCGTGGTGTGAATCAGAGGGCCTGATTTAGGATAGGCAGTGAGTGACAATGTGGGATGTAGAAAAGCACCACGGGGTAGTCAGCATGAGGAGGTCAGAAAACATGCAGTGGCAATGTAGGATAGGTTTCTGAAAAACATCACTGGGTTGTGCGCACTGTAAGGGTTTGTAGCAGGCCATTCACCAGTAGGAGTGAGAAAATCATCACGGGGTGGTTTGAATCGGAGGGCCTGAATTAGGATAGGCAATGAGTGGCAATGTAGGATGGAGAAAAGCACCACGGGGTGGTCATCATGGGGAGGTCAGGAAACATACAGTGGCAATGTAGGATAGGTTTCTGAAAAACATCACTGGGTTGTGCGCATTGTAAGGGTTTCTAACAGGCCATTAACTAGTACGAGTGAGAACAACATCAGTGGGTGGTGTGAATCGGAGCGCCTGAATTAGGATAGGCATTGAGTGGCAATGTAGGATGGAGAAAAGCACCACAGGGTGCTCAGCAGGGGGAGGTCAGGAAACATGCAGTGGCAATGTAGGCTAGGTTTGTGAAAAAAAAAGCGGGGTGGTGCGCATTGTAAGGGTTTCCAACAGGCCATTCACTAGTAGGAGAGAGAAAAACATCACGGGGTGGTGTGAATCGGAGGGCCATAATTAGGATAGGCAGTGAGTGCAATATAGGATGGAGAAAAGCACCATGGGGTGGTCATCATGGGGCGTCAGGAAACACGCAGTGGCAATGTAGGATAGGTTTCTGAAAAACATCATGGGGTGGTGCGCATTGTAAGGGTTTATAACAGGCCATTCACTAGTAGGAGTGAGAAAAACATCACGGGGTGGTGTGAATCAGATGTTCTTAATTAGGATAGGCAGTGAGTGCAATGTAGGATGGAGAAAAGCACCACGGGGTGGTCAGCATGGGGAGGTCCGGAAACATGCATTGGCAATGTAGGATAGGTTTCTGAAAAACATCGCCAGGTTGTGCGCATTGTAGGGCTTTCTAAGAGGGCATTCTCTAGTAGGAGTGAGAAAAACATAACGGGGTGGTGTGAATCGGAGGGCCTGAATTTGGATAGGCAGTGAGTGGTAACGTAAAATGGAGAAAAGCAACTCGGTGTGGTCAGCATGGGGAGGTGAGGAAACAAGCAGTGGCAATGTAGGATAGGTTTCTGGAAAACATCAGGGTTGGGGCCCATTGTAAGGGTTTCTCACAGGCCATTCACTAGGAGAAGTGATAAAAATATCACAGGGTGGGGTGAATCGAAGGGCCTGAATCAGGATAGGCAGTGAGTGGCAATGTCGGATGGAGAAAAGCACCACGGGGTGGTCAGCATGGGGAGGTCAGGAAATATGCAGTAGCAATGTAGGATAGGTTTCTGAAAAACATCGCGGGGTGGTGCTCATTGCAAGGGTTTCTAAAAGGCCTTTAACTAGTAGGAGTGAGAAATACATCATGGTGTGGTGTGAATCGGAGGGCCTGAATTAGAATAAGCATTGAGTGTCAATGTAGGAAGGAGAAGAGCACCACAGGGTGGTCAGCATGGGGAGGTGAGGAAACATGCAGTGGCAATGGAGGATAGGTTTCTGAAAAAACAAGTGGGGTGGTGGACATTGTAAGGGTTTCTAACAGGCCATTCACTAGTAGGAGTGAGAAAAACACCACGGGGTTGTGTGAATCGGAGGGCCATAATTAGGATAGGCAGTGAGTGGCAATGTAGGATGGAGAAAAGCACCATTGGGTGGTCATCATGGGGATGTCAGGAAACATGCAGTGGCAATGTAGGATAGGTTTCTGGAAAACATCGCGGGGTGGTGCGCATTATAAGTGTTTCTAACAGGCCATTCACTAGTAGGAGTGAGAAAAATATAACGGAGAGGTTTGAATTAGAGGGCCTGATTCAGGATAGGCAGTGAGTGGCAATGAAGAATGGAGAAAAGCACCATGGGGTGGTCAACATAGGGAGGTCAGGAAACATGCAGTGGCATTGTAGGATAGGTTTCGGAAAAAAAAGCGGGGTAGTGCGCATTGTAAGTATTTCTAAAAGGCAATTCACTAGTAGGAGGGAGAAAAACATCACGGGTTGGTGTGAATCTGAGGGCCTGAATTAGGATAAGCATTGAGTGGCAATGTAGGATGGAGAAAAGCACCACGGGTTTGTCAGCATGGGGAGGCAAGGAAACATGCAGTTGCAATGTAGAATAGGTTTCTGATAAACATCACTGGGTGGTGCGCATTGTAAGGCTTTCTATCAGGCCATTCACTAGTAGGAGTGAGAAAAACATCACAGGGTGGTGTGAATTGGAGGGCCTGAATTAGGATAGGCAGTGAGTGCCAATATAAAATGGAGAAAAGCACCACGGTGTGGTCATCATGGGGAGGTCAGGAAACATGCAGTGGCAATGTAGGAAAGGTTTCAGAAAAACTTCACAGGGTGGTGTGTCTTGTAAGGGTATCTAACCGGCCATTCCCTTGTAGGAGTGAGAAATACATCACGGGAGGGTGTGAATCGGAAGGCCTGAATCAGAATAGGCAGTGAGTGGCAATGTAGGATGGAGTAAAGCACCAAGGCATGGTCATCATGGGGAGGTCAGGACAAATGCAGTGGCAATGTAGGATAGGTTTCTGAAAAACATCGCGGGGTGGTGAGAATTGTAAGGCTTTCTAACAGGCCATTCACTAGTAGGAGTGAGAAAAACATCACGGGGTGGTGTGAATCAGAGGGGCTGAATTAGGATAGGCAGTGAGTGGCAATGTAGGATGAAGAAAAGCACCACAGGGTGGTCAGCATGGGGAGGTAAGGAAACATGCAGTGGCAATGTAGGATAGGTTTCTGAAAAACATCTTGGGGTGATGCCCTTTGCAAGGATTTCTAACTAGCCATTCACAAGTAGGAGTGAAAAAACATCACGGGGTGGTGTGAATCGAAGGGCCTGAATTAGGATAGGCAGTGAGTGGCAATGTAGGATGGAGAAAAGCACCACCTGGTGGTCAGCATGGGGAGGTCAGAAACATGCATTGGGAATGTAGGATTGGTTTCTGAAAAACATAGCCAGTTCGTGCGCATTGTAAGGGTTTCTAACACGCCATTCACTAGTAGGAGTGAGAAAAACATCATGGGGTGGTGTGAATCGGAGGGGCTGAATAAGGATAGGCATTGAGTGGCAATGTAGGATGGAGAAAAGCACCACGGGATGTTTAGCATGGGGAGGTCAGGAAACATGCATTGGCAATGTAGAATAGGTTTCTGAAAAACATCGTGGGGTGGTGCGCATGGTAAGGGTTTCTAACAGGCCATTCACTGGTAGGAGTTAGAAAAACATCACTAGGTGGTGTGAATAGGAGGGCCTGAATTAGGATAAGCATTGAGTGGCAATGTAGGATGGAGAAAAGCACAACAGGGTGGTCAGCATGGGGAGGTCAGGCAACATGCATTGGCATTGTAGGATAGGTTTCTGAAAAAAAAAGTGGGGTGCTGCGCATTGTAAGGGTTTCTAACAGGCCATTCACTAGTAGGAGTGAGAAAATCATCATGGGGTAGTGCGAATCGGAGGGGCTGAATTAGGACAGGCAGTGAATGGCAATTAAGAATGGAGAAAAGCACCATGGGGTGGTCAACAGGGGAGGTCAGGAAACATGTAATGGCAATTTAGGATAGGTTTCTTAAAAACATCAAGGGGTGGTGCGTATTGTAAGGTTTTCTAACAAGCCATTCACAAGTCCGAGTGAAAAAACTTCAGAAGGTGATGTGAATCGGAAGGCCTAAATTAGGATAGGCTGTGAGTGACAATGTAGGATGGAGAAATGCACCACAGGGTGGTCAGCATGGGGAGGTCAGAAAACATGCAATGGCAATGTACGATAGGTTTCTGAAAAACATCATGTGTGGTGCGCATTGTAAGGCTATCTAACAAGCGCTTCCCAAGTAGAAGTGAAAAAAACATCACGGGGTGGTGTGAATCAGACGGCCTGAATTAGGATAGGCAGTGAGTGGCAATGAAGAATTGAGAAAAGCCCCAGAGGGTGGTCAGCATGTGGAGGTCAGGAAACATGCAGTGGTAATGTAGGATAGGTTTCTGAAATACATAACGGGGTGGTGCACATTGTAAGGTTTTTCTAACAGGCCATTCACTAGTAGGAGTGAGAAAATCATCACGAGGTGGTTTGAATCAGATGTTCTGAATTAGGTTAGACAGTGAGTGGCAATGTAGGATGGAGAAATGCACCAAGGGGTGGTCAGCATCCGGAGGTCAGGACCCATGCATTGGCAATGTAGGATAGGTTTCTGAAAAACATTGCCGGGTGGTGTGCATTGTAAGGCTTTCTAACAGGCCATTCACTAGTAGGAGTGAGAAAAACATGACGGGGTGGTGTGAATAGGAGGGCCTGAATTAGGATAGGCAGTGAGTGGCAACGTTGGATGGAGAAAAGCACCATGGGGTGGTCAGCATGGGCAGGACAGGAATCATGCAGTGGCAATGTAGGATAGGTTTCTGAAAAACATCGCAGGGTGGTGCGCATGGTAAGGGTTTGTAGCATGCCTTTCACTAGTCGAAGTGAGAAAAACATCACGGGGTGTTGTGAATCACAGGGCCTGAGTCAGGATAGGCCGTGGGTGACAATGTAGGAGGGAGAAAAGCACCAAGGAGTGGTCAGGATGGTGAGGTCAGAAAATATGCAGTGGCAATGCAGGATCGGTTTCTGAAAAACATCGCAGGGTTGGAGGCATTGTAAGGGTATGTAACAGGCCATTCACAAGTAGGAGTGAGAAATACATCATTGTGTATTGTGAATCAGAGGGCCTGAATCAAGTTAGACAATGAGTGGCAATGTAGGATGGAGAAAAGCACCACGGGTTCTTGAGCATGGGGAATTCAGGAAACATGCAATGGCAATGTAGGATAGGTTTCTGAAAAACATCGCGGGGTGGTGTGCATTGTAAGGGTTTGTAGCATGCCATTCACTAGTAGGAGTGAGAAAAACATCACGGGGTGGTGTGAATCGGAGGGCCTGAACTAGGATAGGCAGTGAGTGACAATGAAGAATGGAGAAAAGCACCACGGGGTGGTCAACATGGGGAAGTCAGGAAACATACAGTGGCAATGTAGGATAGGTTTCTGAAAAACAACGTGGGGTGGTGCGCATTGTAAGGGTTTGTAACATGCCATTCACTAGTAGGAGTGAGAAAAACATCACGGGGTGGTGTGAATCGGAGGGCCTGAACTAGTATAGGCAGTGAGTGGCAATGAAGAATTGAGAAAAGCCCCAGAGGGTGGTCAATATGGGGAGGTCAGGAAACATGCATCGTAATGTAGGATAGGTTTCTGAAATGCATCACGGGGTGGTGCACATTGTAAGGTTTTTCTAACAGGCCATTCACTAGTAGGAGTGAGAAAATCATCAAGAGGTGGTTTGAATCAGATGTTCTGAATTAGGATAGACAGTGAGTGGCAATGTAGGATGGAGAAATGCACCAAGGGGTGGTCAGCATCCGGAGGTCAGGACCCATGCATTGGCAATGTAGGATAGGTTTCTGAAAAACATTGCCGGGTGGTGTGCATTGTAAGGCTTTCTAACAGGCCATTCACTAGTAGGAGTGAGAAAAACATGACGGGGTGGTGTGAATAGGAGGGCCTGAATTAGGATAGGCAGTGAGTGGCAACGTAGGATGGAGAAAATCACCATGGGGTGGTCAGCATGGGCAGGACAGGAATCATGCAGTGGCAATGTAGGATAGGTTTCTGAAAAACATCGCGGGGTGGTGCGCATTGTAAGGGTTTCTAACAGGCCATTCACTAGTAAGAGTGAGAAAAAAATCACGGGGTGTTGTGAATCGGATGTGCTGTATTAGGATAGGCATTGAGTGGCAATGTAGGATGGAGAAAAGCACCACGGGGAGGTCAGCATGTGGAGGTCAGGAAACATGCAGTGGTAATGTAGGATAGGTTACTGAAAAAGAAAGCGGTGTGGTGCGCATTGTAAAGTTTTCTAACAGGCCATTCACTAGTAGGAGTGAGAAAAACATCACGGGGTGGTGTGAATCGGAGGGCCTGAATTAGGATAGGCAGTGAGTGGCATGGCAGGATGGAGAAAAGCACCACGGGGTGGTCATGAAGGAGAGGTCAGGACGCATGCATTGGCAATGTAGGATAGGTTTCTTAAAGACATCGGCGGTTGGTGTGCATTGTAAGCCTTTCTAACAGGCCATTCACCAGTAGGAGTGAGAAAATAATCACGGGGTGGTTTGACTCGGAGGGCCTGAATTAGGATAGGTAGTGAGTGGGAATGTATGATGGAGAAAAGCACGACAGGGTGGTCAGCATGGGGATGTCATGAAACATGCAGTGGCAATGTAGGATAGATTTCTGAAGAACATCACGGGGTCGTGCGAATGGTAAGGGTTTCTAACAGTCTATTCACTAGTAGGAGGGAGAAAAACATCACGGGATGGTGTGAATCTGAGGGCCTGAATTATTATTGGCAGTGAGTGGCAATGTAGGATGGAGAAAAGCACCAGGGGTGGTCATCATGGGGAGGTCAGGAAACATCCAGTGTCAGTGTTGGATTGTTTTCTGAAAAACATCACGGGGTGGTGCGCATTGTATGGGATTCTAACAGGCCATTCACTAGTAGGAGTGAGAAAAACATCACGGTGTGTTGTGAATCAGATGTTCTCAATTAGAATAGGCAGTGAGTGGCAATTTAGGATGGAGAAAAGCACCACGGTGTGGTCAGCTTGGGGAGGTCAGGAAACATGCATTGGCAACGTAGGATAGGTTTCTTAAAAACATCGCCGGGTGGTACGCATTGTAAAGCTTTCTAACAGGCCATTCACTAGTAGGAGTGAGAAAAATATCACTGGGTGGTGTGAATCGGAGGGCCTGAATTAGGATAGGCAGTGAGTGGCAATGTAGGATGGAGAAAAGCACCATGGGGAGGTCAGCATGGGGAGGTCAGGAAATATGCATTGGCAATGTAGGATAGATTTCTGAAAAAAAAAGTGGGGTGGTGTGCATTGTAAGGGTTGCTAACAGGCAATTCACTAGTAGGAGTGAGAAAAACATCACGGGGTGGTGTGAATCAGAGGGCCTGAATTAGGATAGGCAGTGAGTGGCAATGTAGGATGGAGAAAAGCACCATGGGGAGGTCAGCATGGGGAGGTCAGGAAATATGCATTGGCAATGTAGGATAGATTTCTGAAAAAAAAATGGGGTGGTGTGCATTGTAAGGGTTGCTAACAGGCCATTCACTAGTAGGAGTGTGAAAAACATCACGGGGTGGTGTGAATCGGAGGGCCTGAATTAGGATAGGCAGTGAGTGGCAATGTAGGATGTAGAAAAGCACCACGGGGTGGTCATCATGGGGAGGTCAAGAAACATACAGTGGCAATGTAGGATAGGTTTCTGAAAACATCACTGGGTTGTGCGCATTGTAAGGGTTTGTAGCAGGCCATTCACTAGTAGAAGTGAGAAAATCATCACGGGGTGGTGTGAATCGGAGGGCCTGAATTAGGATTGGCAGGTAGTGGGAATGTATGATGGAGAAAAGCACCACAGGGTGGTCAGCATGGGGATGTCATCAAACATGCAGTGGCAATGTAGGATAGTTTTCTGAAAAACATCACGGGGTGATGCGCATGGTATGGGTTTCTAACAGGCCACTCACTAGTAGGGGTGAGAAAAACATCGCGGGATGGTGTGAATCTGAGGGCATGAATTAGGATTGGCAGTGAGTGGCAATGTAGGATGGAGAAAAGCACCACGGTGTGGTCAGCTTGGGGAGGTCAGGAAACATGCATTGGAAATGTAGGACAGGTTTCCTAAAAACATCTCCAGGTTGTACGCATTGTAAGGCTTTCTAACAGGCCATTCACTAGTAGGAGTGAGAAAAACATCACTGGGTGGTGTGAATCGGAGGGCCTGAATTAGGAAAGGCATTGATTGGCAATGAAGAATGGAGAAAAGCATCACGGGGTGGTCAGCATGGGGAGGTCAGGAAACATGCATTGGCAATGTAGGTTACGTTTCTGAAAAACATCACGGGGTGGTGCGCATTGTAATTATTTCTAACAAGCCATTCACAAGTAGGATTGAAAAAAACATCATGGGGTTGTGTGAATCAGAGGGACTGAATTAGGATAGGCATTGAGTGGCAATGTAGGATGGAGAAAACACCACAGGGTGGTCAGCATGGGGAGGTGAGGAAACAAGCAGTGGCAATATAGGATAGTTTTCTGAAAAACATCAAGGGGTGGTGCGCTGTAAGGGTTTCTAACAGGCCATTCACTAGTTGGAGTGAGAAAAACATCACGGGGTGGTGTGAATCAGATGTTCTGAATTAGGATAGGCAGTGAGTGCAATGTAGGATGGAGAGAAGCACCACGGGGTGGTCAGCATGGGGAGGTCAGGAAACATGCATTGGCAATGTAGGATAGCTTTCTGAAAAACATTGCCAGGTGGTACGCATTGAAAGGCTTTCTAACAGGGCATTCTGTAGTAGGAGTGAGAAAAACATAATGGGGTGGTGTGAATCGGAGGGCCTGAATTTGGATAGGCTGTGAGTGGTAACGTAAAATGGAGTAAAGCAACTCGGTTTGGTCAGCATGGGGAGGTGAGGAAACATGCAGTGGCAATGTAGGATAGGATTCTGGAAAACATCGCGGGGTGGTGCGCATTATAAGGGTTTCTAACAGGCCATTCACTAGTTGGAGTGAGAAAAATATAACGGAGTGGTTTGAATTAGAGGGCTTGATTCAGGATAGGCAGTGAGTGGCAATGTAGGATGGAGAAAAGCACCACGGGGTGGTCAGGATTGGGAGGTCAGGAAACGTGCAGTGGCAATGTAGGATAGGTTTTTGAAAAACATTGCAGGGTGGTGCTCATTGTAAGGGTTTCTAAAAGGCCTTTCACTAGTAGGGGTGAGAAAAACATCACGGGGTGGTGTGAATCGGAGGGTCTGAATCAAGTTGGACAGTGATTGGCAATGTAGGATGGAGAAAAACACCACGGGGTGGTCAGCATGGGGAGGTCAGGAAACATGCAGTGGCAATATAGGACAGGTTTCTGAAGAACATCGCGGGGTGGTGCGCATTGTAAGTGTTTCTAACAGGCCATTGACTAGCAGAAGTGAGAAAAACATCACAGGGTGGTGTGAATCGCAGGGCCGGAATCAGGATAGGAAGTGAGTGGCAATGTAGGATGGAGAAAACACCACGGGGTGGTCAGGATGGTGAGGTCAGGAAACATGCAGTGGCAATGTAGGATAGGTTTCTGAAAAGCATCGGGGTCGGGGTCCATTGTAAGTGTTTCTAACTGGCCATTCACTAGTAGCAGTGAGAAATACATCATGTTGTGGTGTGAATCGGAGGGCCTGTATCAAGATAGAAAGTGAGTGGCAATGTCGGATGCAGAAAAGCACCACGGGGTGGTCAGCATGGGGAGGTCAGGAAACATGCAGTAGCAATGTAGGATAGGTTTCTGAAAAACATCACGGGATGGTGCTCATTGCAAGGGTTTCTAAAAGGCATTTAACTAGTAGGAGTGAGAAATACATCATGGTGTGGTGTGAATCGGAGGGCCTGAATTAGAATAAGCATTGAGTGTCAATGTAGGATGGAGAAAAGCATCAAAGGGTGGTCAGCATGGGGAGGTGAGGAAACATGCAGTGGCAATGTAGGATAGGTTTCTGAAAAAAACAGTGGGGTGGTGTGCATTGTAAGGGTTTATAACAGGCCATTCACTAGTAGGAGTGAGAAAAACATCACGGGGTGGTGTGAATCGGAGGGCCTGAATTAGGATAGGCAGTGAGTGGCAATGTAGGATGGAGAAAAGCACCACGGGGTGGTTATCATGGGGATGTCAGGAAACATACAGTGGCAATGTAGGATAGTTTTCTGAAAAACATCATGGTGTGGTGCGGATTGTAAGGGTTTCTAACTGGCCATTCACTAGTAGGAGTGAGAAAAACCTCATGGGGTCCTGTGAATCACATGATCTGAATTAGGATAGGCGGTGAGTGCAATGTAGAATGGAGAAAAGCAACACGCGGTGGTCAGCCTGGGAAGGTCAGGAAACATACATTGGCAATGTAGGATAGTTTTCTGAAAAACATCGCTGGGTGTTGCGCATTGTAAGGCTTTCTAACAAGCCATTCACTAGTAGGAGTGGGAAAAACATCACGGGGTGGTGTGAATTGGAAGGCCTGAATAGAATAGGCAGTGTTTGACAATGTAAAATGGAGAAAAGCACCACGGTGTGGTCAGCATGGGGAGGTCAGGAAACATTCAGTGGCAATATAGGATAGGTTTCTGAAAAACATCACGGGGTGGTGCGCATTTTAAGGTTTTCTAACAGGGCATTCCCTAGTAGGATTGAGAAAAATATAATGTGCTGGTGTGAATTGGAGGGCCTGAATCAATATAGACAGTGAGTGGCAACGTCAGATGGAGAAAAGCAACACGGTGTGGTCAGCATGGGGAGGTCAGGAAACATGCAGTGGCAATGAAGGATAGGTTTCTGAAAAACATCGCGGGGTACTGTGCATTGTAAGGGTTTCAAACAGGCCATTCACTAGTAGGAGTGAGACAAACATCATGGGGTGGTTTGAATCAGAGGGCCTTAATCAGGATAGGCAGTGAGTGGCAATGTAGGATGGAGAAAAGCTCCACGGGGTGGTCAGTATGGAGAGGTCAGGAAACATGCAGTGGCAATGTAGGATAGGTTTCTGAAAAAATAGTGGGGCAGGGTGCATTGTAAGGATTTCTAACAGGCCATTCACTAGTAGGAGTGAGAAATACATCATGGTCTGGTGTGAATCGGAGGGCATGAATCAAGATAGACAGTGAGGGGCAATGTAGGATGGAGTAAAGCACCACGGGTTGGTGAGCATGGTGAGGTCAGGAAACATGCATTGGCAATGTAGGATAGGTTTCTGAAAAAAAAAAAAGCGGGGTTGTGCGCATTGTAAGGGTTTCCAACAGGCCATTCACTAGTAGGAGTGAGAAAAACATCACGGGTGGTGTGAATCGGAGGGCCTGAATTAGGATAAGCAGTGAGTGGCAATGTATGATGGAGAAAAGCACTACGGTGTGGTCAGCATGCGGAGGTCAGGAAACATGCAGTGGCAATGTAGGATAGGTTTCTGAAAAACATAGCGGGGTGGTGAGCATTGTGAGGATTTCTAACAAGCCATTCACAAGTAGGAGTGAGAAAAACATCACGGGGTGGTGTGAATCGGAGGGACTGAATTAGGATAGTCTGTGAGTGGCAATGTAGGATGGAGAAAACACCACGGGATTGTCAGCATGGGGAGGCAAGGAAACATGCAGTATCGATGTCGAATAGGTTTCTGATAAACATCGCTGGGTGGCACGCATTGTAAGGGTTTCTAACAGGCCGTTCACTAGTAGGAGTGAGAACAACATCACGGGGTGGTGTGAAACAGAGGGCCTCAATTAGGATAGGCATTGAGTGGCAATGTAGGTGGAGAAAAGCACCAAAGGGTGGTCAGCATGGGGAGGTGAGGAAACATGCAGTGGCAATGTAGGATAGGTTTCTGAAAAAAAAAGGGGGAATGGTGCGCAATGTAAGGGTTTCAAACAGGCGATTCACTAGTAGGAGTGAGAAAAACATCATGGGGTGGTGTGAATCGGAGGGCCAGAATTATGAAAGGCAGTGAGTGGCAATGTAGGATGGAGAAAAGCACCATGGGATTGTCAAAATGGGGAGGTCAGGACACATGCAGTGGCAATGTAGGATAGATTTCTGAAAAACATCGTGGGGTGGTGCGCATTGTAACGCTTTCTAACAGGCCATTCACTAGTAGGAGTGAGAAAAACATCATAGCGTGGTTTGAATCAGAGGGCCTGAATCAGGATAGGCAGTGAGTGGCAATGTAGGATGGAGAACAGCACCACGAGTTGGTGTGCATAGGGAGGTCA
The DNA here is from genome assembly GCF_034190915.1 of Cavia porcellus. Lineage (NCBI taxonomy): Eukaryota > Metazoa > Chordata > Mammalia > Rodentia > Caviidae > Cavia > Cavia porcellus. Next base: position 647,741 of record NW_026947555.1, read on the forward strand.
GGAAATATGCAATGGCAATGTAGGCTAGGTTTCTGAAAATCATCGCCGTGTGGTGGGGATTGTAAGGGTTTGTAAAAGGCCTTTCACTATTAGGAGTGAGAAAAACATCACGGGCTGGTGTGAATCGCAGGGCCTGATCAGGATAGGCAGTGAGTGTCAATGTAGGATGGAGAAAGCACCACGGCATGGTCAGGATGGGGAGATCAGGAAAAATGCAGTGGCAATGTAGGATAGGTTTCTGAAAAACATCGCCGGGTGGTGCGCATTGTAATGATTTCTATTAGGCCACTATCTAGTACAAGTGAGAACAAAATCAGTGGGTGGTGTGAATCGGAGGTCCTGAATTAGGAAAAGCAGTGAGTGGCAATGTAGGATGGAGAAAAGCACCAGTGGGTGGTCAGCTTCAGAGGTCAGGAAACATGCAGTGGCAATGTAGGATAGGTTTCTGAAAAACATCGCCGGGTGGTGTGCATTGTAAGGCTTTCTAACAGGCCATTCACTAGTAGGAGTGAGAAAAACATAACAGGGTGGTGTGAATCGGAGGGCCTGAGTAAGAATAGGCAGTGAGTGGCAACGTAGGATGTAGAAAAGCACCACGGAGTGGTCAGCATGGAGAGGTCAGGAAACATGAGTGGCAATGTGGGATAGCTTTCTGAAAAACAGTACTGGTTGGTGCGCATTTTAAGGGTTTCTAACATTCCATTCACTAGTAGCAGTGAGAAAAATATCACGGCGTTTTGTGAATCAGTGGGCCTGAATCAGGATAGGCAGTGAGTGGCAATGTAGAATGGAGAAAAGCACCACGGGATGGTCATCATGGGGAGGTCAGGACTCAGGCAGTGGCAATGTAGGATAGGTTTCTGAAAAACATCAGTGGTGGTGAGAATTGTATGGGTTTCTAACAGGCCATTCAGTAATAGGGGTGCGAAAAACATCACGGGGTGGCATGAGTCAGATGTTCTGAGTTAGGATAGGCAGTGAGTAGCAATGTAGGATGGAGAAAAGCACCATGGGGTGGTCATCATGGGGAGGATAGGAAACATGCAGTGGCAATGTAGGATAGTTTTCTGAAAAACATCAAGGGGTGGTGCGCATTGTAAGGGTTTCTAACAGGCCATTCACTGTTAAGAGTGAGAAAAACGTCATGGGATGGTGTGAATCAGAAGTTCTGAATTAGGATAGGCAATGAGTGGCAATGTAGGATGGAGAAAAGCACCACGGGGTGGTCATCATGGGGAGGTCAGGAAACATACAGTGGCAATGTAGGATAGGTTTCTGAAAAACATCACTGGGTTGTGCGCACTGTAAGGGTTTGTAGCAGGCCATTCACCAGTAGGAGTGAGAAAATCATCACGGGGTGGTTTGAATCGGAGGGCCTGAATTAGGATAGGTAGTGAGTGGGAATGTATGATGGAGAAAAGCACGACAGGGTGGTCAGCATGGAGAGGTCAGGAAACATGCAGTGGCAATGTGGGATAGCTTTCTGAAAAACAATACGTGTTGGTGCGCATTTTAAGGGTTTCTAACATTCCATTCACTAGTAGAAGTGAGAAAAATATCACGGCGTGGTGTGAATCGGAGGGCCTGAATCAGGATAGGCAGTGAGTGGCAATGTAGGATGGAGAAAAGCACCACGGCGTGGTCATCATGGGGAGGTCAGGACTCAGGCAGTGGCAATGTAGGATACGTTACTGAAAAACATCAGTGGTGGTGAGAATTGTATGGGTTTCTAACAGGCCATTCAGTAATAGGGGTACGAAAAACATCACTGGGTGGTGTGAATCAGATGTTCTGAATTAGGATAGGCAGTGAGTGGCAATGTAGGATGCAGAAAAGAACCACAGGGTGATCAGCGTTGGGAGGTCACGAAACATGCAATGGCAATGTAGGATCGGTTTCTGAAAAAGAAAGCCGTGTGGTGCGCATTGTCAAGGTTCCTAACAGGCTATTCACTAATAGGAGTGAGAAATACATCATGGTGTGGTGTGAATTGGAGGGCCTGAATCAAGATAGACAGTGAGTGGCAATGTCGGATGGAGAAAAGCACCACGGGGTGGTCAGCATGGGGAGGTCAGGAAACATGCAATGGCAATGAAGGATAGGTTTCTGAAAAACATCGCGGGGTAGTGCGCATTGTAAGGGTTTCTAACAGGCCATTCACTAGTAGGAGTGAGACAAACATCACGGGGTGGTTTGAATCAGAGGGCCTGAATCAGGATAGGCCGTGAGTGGCAATGTAAGATGGAGAAAAGCTCCACGTGGTGGTCAGGATGGAGAGGTCAGGAAACATGCAGTGGCAATGTAGGATAGGTTTCTGAAAAAAATAGTGGGGTAGTGTGCATTGTAAGGGTTTCTAACAAGCCATTCACAAGTAGGAGTGCAAAAAACATCATGGGGTGGTGTGAATCGTAGGGCCTGAATTAGGATAGGCAGTGAGTGGCAATACAGGATGGAGAAAAGCACCACAGGGTGGTCATGAAGGGGAGGTCAGGACCCATGCATTGGCAATGTAGGATAAGTTTCTGAAAAAAAACATCGGGGTGGTGTGCATTGTAAGGGTATCTAACAGGCTATTCACTAGTAGGAGTGAGAAAAACATCACGGGGTGGTGTGAATTGGAAGGCCTGAATCAGGAGAGGCATTGAGTGACAATGTAGGATGGAGAAAAGCACCACGGGTTGGTGAGCATAGTGACGTCAGGAAACATGCAGTGGCAATGTAGGATAGGTTTCTGAAAAACATCGCAGGGTGGTGCACATTGTAAGGGTTTCTAACAGGCTTTTCACTAGTTGGAGTGAGAAAAACATCATGGGGTGGTTTGAATCAGATGTTCTAATTAGGATAGGCAGTGAGTGGCAATGTAGGATGGAGAAAAGCACCTCGGGGTGGTCATCATGGGGAGGTCAGGACACATGCAGTGGCAATGTAGGATAGGTTTCTGAAAAACATCGCGGGGTGGTGCATATTGTAAGGGTTTCTAACAGGCTTTTCACTAGTAGGAGTGAGAAAAACATCACAGGGTGGTATGAATCGGAGGGCCTGAATTATGATAGGCAGTGAGTGGCAATGTAGCATGGAAAAAAGCACCACGGTGTAGTCACCATGGGGAGGACAGGAAACATGCAGTGTCAATGTAGGATGGTTTTCTGAGAAACATCACGGGGTGGTGGGCATTGTAAGGGTTTGTAACAGGCCTTTCACTAGTAGGAGTGAGAAAAACATCATGGGGTGGTGTGAATCATATGTTCGGAATTAGGATAGGCAGTGAGTGGCAATGTAGGATGGAGAAAAGCACCACGGGGTGTTCAGCATGGGGAGGTCAGGAAACATTCAGTGGCAATGTAGGATAGGTTTCTGAAAAAAACAGTGGGGTGGTGCAAATTGTAATGGTTTCTAACAGGCCATTCACTAGTAGAAGTGAGAAATACATCACGGCGTGGTGTGAATCAGAGGGCCTGATTTAGGATAGGCAGTGAGTGACAATGTGGGATGTAGAAAAGCACCACGGGGTAGTCAGCATGAGGAGGTCAGAAAACATGCAGTGGCAATGTAGGATAGGTTTCTGAAAAACATCACTGGGTTGTGCGCACTGTAAGGGTTTGTAGCAGGCCATTCACCAGTAGGAGTGAGAAAATCATCACGGGGTGGTTTGAATCGGAGGGCCTGAATTAGGATAGGCAATGAGTGGCAATGTAGGATGGAGAAAAGCACCACGGGGTGGTCATCATGGGGAGGTCAGGAAACATACAGTGGCAATGTAGGATAGGTTTCTGAAAAACATCACTGGGTTGTGCGCATTGTAAGGGTTTCTAACAGGCCATTAACTAGTACGAGTGAGAACAACATCAGTGGGTGGTGTGAATCGGAGCGCCTGAATTAGGATAGGCATTGAGTGGCAATGTAGGATGGAGAAAAGCACCACAGGGTGCTCAGCAGGGGGAGGTCAGGAAACATGCAGTGGCAATGTAGGCTAGGTTTGTGAAAAAAAAAGCGGGGTGGTGCGCATTGTAAGGGTTTCCAACAGGCCATTCACTAGTAGGAGAGAGAAAAACATCACGGGGTGGTGTGAATCGGAGGGCCATAATTAGGATAGGCAGTGAGTGCAATATAGGATGGAGAAAAGCACCATGGGGTGGTCATCATGGGGCGTCAGGAAACACGCAGTGGCAATGTAGGATAGGTTTCTGAAAAACATCATGGGGTGGTGCGCATTGTAAGGGTTTATAACAGGCCATTCACTAGTAGGAGTGAGAAAAACATCACGGGGTGGTGTGAATCAGATGTTCTTAATTAGGATAGGCAGTGAGTGCAATGTAGGATGGAGAAAAGCACCACGGGGTGGTCAGCATGGGGAGGTCCGGAAACATGCATTGGCAATGTAGGATAGGTTTCTGAAAAACATCGCCAGGTTGTGCGCATTGTAGGGCTTTCTAAGAGGGCATTCTCTAGTAGGAGTGAGAAAAACATAACGGGGTGGTGTGAATCGGAGGGCCTGAATTTGGATAGGCAGTGAGTGGTAACGTAAAATGGAGAAAAGCAACTCGGTGTGGTCAGCATGGGGAGGTGAGGAAACAAGCAGTGGCAATGTAGGATAGGTTTCTGGAAAACATCAGGGTTGGGGCCCATTGTAAGGGTTTCTCACAGGCCATTCACTAGGAGAAGTGATAAAAATATCACAGGGTGGGGTGAATCGAAGGGCCTGAATCAGGATAGGCAGTGAGTGGCAATGTCGGATGGAGAAAAGCACCACGGGGTGGTCAGCATGGGGAGGTCAGGAAATATGCAGTAGCAATGTAGGATAGGTTTCTGAAAAACATCGCGGGGTGGTGCTCATTGCAAGGGTTTCTAAAAGGCCTTTAACTAGTAGGAGTGAGAAATACATCATGGTGTGGTGTGAATCGGAGGGCCTGAATTAGAATAAGCATTGAGTGTCAATGTAGGAAGGAGAAGAGCACCACAGGGTGGTCAGCATGGGGAGGTGAGGAAACATGCAGTGGCAATGGAGGATAGGTTTCTGAAAAAACAAGTGGGGTGGTGGACATTGTAAGGGTTTCTAACAGGCCATTCACTAGTAGGAGTGAGAAAAACACCACGGGGTTGTGTGAATCGGAGGGCCATAATTAGGATAGGCAGTGAGTGGCAATGTAGGATGGAGAAAAGCACCATTGGGTGGTCATCATGGGGATGTCAGGAAACATGCAGTGGCAATGTAGGATAGGTTTCTGGAAAACATCGCGGGGTGGTGCGCATTATAAGTGTTTCTAACAGGCCATTCACTAGTAGGAGTGAGAAAAATATAACGGAGAGGTTTGAATTAGAGGGCCTGATTCAGGATAGGCAGTGAGTGGCAATGAAGAATGGAGAAAAGCACCATGGGGTGGTCAACATAGGGAGGTCAGGAAACATGCAGTGGCATTGTAGGATAGGTTTCGGAAAAAAAAGCGGGGTAGTGCGCATTGTAAGTATTTCTAAAAGGCAATTCACTAGTAGGAGGGAGAAAAACATCACGGGTTGGTGTGAATCTGAGGGCCTGAATTAGGATAAGCATTGAGTGGCAATGTAGGATGGAGAAAAGCACCACGGGTTTGTCAGCATGGGGAGGCAAGGAAACATGCAGTTGCAATGTAGAATAGGTTTCTGATAAACATCACTGGGTGGTGCGCATTGTAAGGCTTTCTATCAGGCCATTCACTAGTAGGAGTGAGAAAAACATCACAGGGTGGTGTGAATTGGAGGGCCTGAATTAGGATAGGCAGTGAGTGCCAATATAAAATGGAGAAAAGCACCACGGTGTGGTCATCATGGGGAGGTCAGGAAACATGCAGTGGCAATGTAGGAAAGGTTTCAGAAAAACTTCACAGGGTGGTGTGTCTTGTAAGGGTATCTAACCGGCCATTCCCTTGTAGGAGTGAGAAATACATCACGGGAGGGTGTGAATCGGAAGGCCTGAATCAGAATAGGCAGTGAGTGGCAATGTAGGATGGAGTAAAGCACCAAGGCATGGTCATCATGGGGAGGTCAGGACAAATGCAGTGGCAATGTAGGATAGGTTTCTGAAAAACATCGCGGGGTGGTGAGAATTGTAAGGCTTTCTAACAGGCCATTCACTAGTAGGAGTGAGAAAAACATCACGGGGTGGTGTGAATCAGAGGGGCTGAATTAGGATAGGCAGTGAGTGGCAATGTAGGATGAAGAAAAGCACCACAGGGTGGTCAGCATGGGGAGGTAAGGAAACATGCAGTGGCAATGTAGGATAGGTTTCTGAAAAACATCTTGGGGTGATGCCCTTTGCAAGGATTTCTAACTAGCCATTCACAAGTAGGAGTGAAAAAACATCACGGGGTGGTGTGAATCGAAGGGCCTGAATTAGGATAGGCAGTGAGTGGCAATGTAGGATGGAGAAAAGCACCACCTGGTGGTCAGCATGGGGAGGTCAGAAACATGCATTGGGAATGTAGGATTGGTTTCTGAAAAACATAGCCAGTTCGTGCGCATTGTAAGGGTTTCTAACACGCCATTCACTAGTAGGAGTGAGAAAAACATCATGGGGTGGTGTGAATCGGAGGGGCTGAATAAGGATAGGCATTGAGTGGCAATGTAGGATGGAGAAAAGCACCACGGGATGTTTAGCATGGGGAGGTCAGGAAACATGCATTGGCAATGTAGAATAGGTTTCTGAAAAACATCGTGGGGTGGTGCGCATGGTAAGGGTTTCTAACAGGCCATTCACTGGTAGGAGTTAGAAAAACATCACTAGGTGGTGTGAATAGGAGGGCCTGAATTAGGATAAGCATTGAGTGGCAATGTAGGATGGAGAAAAGCACAACAGGGTGGTCAGCATGGGGAGGTCAGGCAACATGCATTGGCATTGTAGGATAGGTTTCTGAAAAAAAAAGTGGGGTGCTGCGCATTGTAAGGGTTTCTAACAGGCCATTCACTAGTAGGAGTGAGAAAATCATCATGGGGTAGTGCGAATCGGAGGGGCTGAATTAGGACAGGCAGTGAATGGCAATTAAGAATGGAGAAAAGCACCATGGGGTGGTCAACAGGGGAGGTCAGGAAACATGTAATGGCAATTTAGGATAGGTTTCTTAAAAACATCAAGGGGTGGTGCGTATTGTAAGGTTTTCTAACAAGCCATTCACAAGTCCGAGTGAAAAAACTTCAGAAGGTGATGTGAATCGGAAGGCCTAAATTAGGATAGGCTGTGAGTGACAATGTAGGATGGAGAAATGCACCACAGGGTGGTCAGCATGGGGAGGTCAGAAAACATGCAATGGCAATGTACGATAGGTTTCTGAAAAACATCATGTGTGGTGCGCATTGTAAGGCTATCTAACAAGCGCTTCCCAAGTAGAAGTGAAAAAAACATCACGGGGTGGTGTGAATCAGACGGCCTGAATTAGGATAGGCAGTGAGTGGCAATGAAGAATTGAGAAAAGCCCCAGAGGGTGGTCAGCATGTGGAGGTCAGGAAACATGCAGTGGTAATGTAGGATAGGTTTCTGAAATACATAACGGGGTGGTGCACATTGTAAGGTTTTTCTAACAGGCCATTCACTAGTAGGAGTGAGAAAATCATCACGAGGTGGTTTGAATCAGATGTTCTGAATTAGGTTAGACAGTGAGTGGCAATGTAGGATGGAGAAATGCACCAAGGGGTGGTCAGCATCCGGAGGTCAGGACCCATGCATTGGCAATGTAGGATAGGTTTCTGAAAAACATTGCCGGGTGGTGTGCATTGTAAGGCTTTCTAACAGGCCATTCACTAGTAGGAGTGAGAAAAACATGACGGGGTGGTGTGAATAGGAGGGCCTGAATTAGGATAGGCAGTGAGTGGCAACGTTGGATGGAGAAAAGCACCATGGGGTGGTCAGCATGGGCAGGACAGGAATCATGCAGTGGCAATGTAGGATAGGTTTCTGAAAAACATCGCAGGGTGGTGCGCATGGTAAGGGTTTGTAGCATGCCTTTCACTAGTCGAAGTGAGAAAAACATCACGGGGTGTTGTGAATCACAGGGCCTGAGTCAGGATAGGCCGTGGGTGACAATGTAGGAGGGAGAAAAGCACCAAGGAGTGGTCAGGATGGTGAGGTCAGAAAATATGCAGTGGCAATGCAGGATCGGTTTCTGAAAAACATCGCAGGGTTGGAGGCATTGTAAGGGTATGTAACAGGCCATTCACAAGTAGGAGTGAGAAATACATCATTGTGTATTGTGAATCAGAGGGCCTGAATCAAGTTAGACAATGAGTGGCAATGTAGGATGGAGAAAAGCACCACGGGTTCTTGAGCATGGGGAATTCAGGAAACATGCAATGGCAATGTAGGATAGGTTTCTGAAAAACATCGCGGGGTGGTGTGCATTGTAAGGGTTTGTAGCATGCCATTCACTAGTAGGAGTGAGAAAAACATCACGGGGTGGTGTGAATCGGAGGGCCTGAACTAGGATAGGCAGTGAGTGACAATGAAGAATGGAGAAAAGCACCACGGGGTGGTCAACATGGGGAAGTCAGGAAACATACAGTGGCAATGTAGGATAGGTTTCTGAAAAACAACGTGGGGTGGTGCGCATTGTAAGGGTTTGTAACATGCCATTCACTAGTAGGAGTGAGAAAAACATCACGGGGTGGTGTGAATCGGAGGGCCTGAACTAGTATAGGCAGTGAGTGGCAATGAAGAATTGAGAAAAGCCCCAGAGGGTGGTCAATATGGGGAGGTCAGGAAACATGCATCGTAATGTAGGATAGGTTTCTGAAATGCATCACGGGGTGGTGCACATTGTAAGGTTTTTCTAACAGGCCATTCACTAGTAGGAGTGAGAAAATCATCAAGAGGTGGTTTGAATCAGATGTTCTGAATTAGGATAGACAGTGAGTGGCAATGTAGGATGGAGAAATGCACCAAGGGGTGGTCAGCATCCGGAGGTCAGGACCCATGCATTGGCAATGTAGGATAGGTTTCTGAAAAACATTGCCGGGTGGTGTGCATTGTAAGGCTTTCTAACAGGCCATTCACTAGTAGGAGTGAGAAAAACATGACGGGGTGGTGTGAATAGGAGGGCCTGAATTAGGATAGGCAGTGAGTGGCAACGTAGGATGGAGAAAATCACCATGGGGTGGTCAGCATGGGCAGGACAGGAATCATGCAGTGGCAATGTAGGATAGGTTTCTGAAAAACATCGCGGGGTGGTGCGCATTGTAAGGGTTTCTAACAGGCCATTCACTAGTAAGAGTGAGAAAAAAATCACGGGGTGTTGTGAATCGGATGTGCTGTATTAGGATAGGCATTGAGTGGCAATGTAGGATGGAGAAAAGCACCACGGGGAGGTCAGCATGTGGAGGTCAGGAAACATGCAGTGGTAATGTAGGATAGGTTACTGAAAAAGAAAGCGGTGTGGTGCGCATTGTAAAGTTTTCTAACAGGCCATTCACTAGTAGGAGTGAGAAAAACATCACGGGGTGGTGTGAATCGGAGGGCCTGAATTAGGATAGGCAGTGAGTGGCATGGCAGGATGGAGAAAAGCACCACGGGGTGGTCATGAAGGAGAGGTCAGGACGCATGCATTGGCAATGTAGGATAGGTTTCTTAAAGACATCGGCGGTTGGTGTGCATTGTAAGCCTTTCTAACAGGCCATTCACCAGTAGGAGTGAGAAAATAATCACGGGGTGGTTTGACTCGGAGGGCCTGAATTAGGATAGGTAGTGAGTGGGAATGTATGATGGAGAAAAGCACGACAGGGTGGTCAGCATGGGGATGTCATGAAACATGCAGTGGCAATGTAGGATAGATTTCTGAAGAACATCACGGGGTCGTGCGAATGGTAAGGGTTTCTAACAGTCTATTCACTAGTAGGAGGGAGAAAAACATCACGGGATGGTGTGAATCTGAGGGCCTGAATTATTATTGGCAGTGAGTGGCAATGTAGGATGGAGAAAAGCACCAGGGGTGGTCATCATGGGGAGGTCAGGAAACATCCAGTGTCAGTGTTGGATTGTTTTCTGAAAAACATCACGGGGTGGTGCGCATTGTATGGGATTCTAACAGGCCATTCACTAGTAGGAGTGAGAAAAACATCACGGTGTGTTGTGAATCAGATGTTCTCAATTAGAATAGGCAGTGAGTGGCAATTTAGGATGGAGAAAAGCACCACGGTGTGGTCAGCTTGGGGAGGTCAGGAAACATGCATTGGCAACGTAGGATAGGTTTCTTAAAAACATCGCCGGGTGGTACGCATTGTAAAGCTTTCTAACAGGCCATTCACTAGTAGGAGTGAGAAAAATATCACTGGGTGGTGTGAATCGGAGGGCCTGAATTAGGATAGGCAGTGAGTGGCAATGTAGGATGGAGAAAAGCACCATGGGGAGGTCAGCATGGGGAGGTCAGGAAATATGCATTGGCAATGTAGGATAGATTTCTGAAAAAAAAAGTGGGGTGGTGTGCATTGTAAGGGTTGCTAACAGGCAATTCACTAGTAGGAGTGAGAAAAACATCACGGGGTGGTGTGAATCAGAGGGCCTGAATTAGGATAGGCAGTGAGTGGCAATGTAGGATGGAGAAAAGCACCATGGGGAGGTCAGCATGGGGAGGTCAGGAAATATGCATTGGCAATGTAGGATAGATTTCTGAAAAAAAAATGGGGTGGTGTGCATTGTAAGGGTTGCTAACAGGCCATTCACTAGTAGGAGTGTGAAAAACATCACGGGGTGGTGTGAATCGGAGGGCCTGAATTAGGATAGGCAGTGAGTGGCAATGTAGGATGTAGAAAAGCACCACGGGGTGGTCATCATGGGGAGGTCAAGAAACATACAGTGGCAATGTAGGATAGGTTTCTGAAAACATCACTGGGTTGTGCGCATTGTAAGGGTTTGTAGCAGGCCATTCACTAGTAGAAGTGAGAAAATCATCACGGGGTGGTGTGAATCGGAGGGCCTGAATTAGGATTGGCAGGTAGTGGGAATGTATGATGGAGAAAAGCACCACAGGGTGGTCAGCATGGGGATGTCATCAAACATGCAGTGGCAATGTAGGATAGTTTTCTGAAAAACATCACGGGGTGATGCGCATGGTATGGGTTTCTAACAGGCCACTCACTAGTAGGGGTGAGAAAAACATCGCGGGATGGTGTGAATCTGAGGGCATGAATTAGGATTGGCAGTGAGTGGCAATGTAGGATGGAGAAAAGCACCACGGTGTGGTCAGCTTGGGGAGGTCAGGAAACATGCATTGGAAATGTAGGACAGGTTTCCTAAAAACATCTCCAGGTTGTACGCATTGTAAGGCTTTCTAACAGGCCATTCACTAGTAGGAGTGAGAAAAACATCACTGGGTGGTGTGAATCGGAGGGCCTGAATTAGGAAAGGCATTGATTGGCAATGAAGAATGGAGAAAAGCATCACGGGGTGGTCAGCATGGGGAGGTCAGGAAACATGCATTGGCAATGTAGGTTACGTTTCTGAAAAACATCACGGGGTGGTGCGCATTGTAATTATTTCTAACAAGCCATTCACAAGTAGGATTGAAAAAAACATCATGGGGTTGTGTGAATCAGAGGGACTGAATTAGGATAGGCATTGAGTGGCAATGTAGGATGGAGAAAAGCACCACAGGGTGGTCAGCATGGGGAGGTGAGGAAACAAGCAGTGGCAATATAGGATAGTTTTCTGAAAAACATCAAGGGGTGGTGCGCTGTAAGGGTTTCTAACAGGCCATTCACTAGTTGGAGTGAGAAAAACATCACGGGGTGGTGTGAATCAGATGTTCTGAATTAGGATAGGCAGTGAGTGCAATGTAGGATGGAGAGAAGCACCACGGGGTGGTCAGCATGGGGAGGTCAGGAAACATGCATTGGCAATGTAGGATAGCTTTCTGAAAAACATTGCCAGGTGGTACGCATTGAAAGGCTTTCTAACAGGGCATTCTGTAGTAGGAGTGAGAAAAACATAATGGGGTGGTGTGAATCGGAGGGCCTGAATTTGGATAGGCTGTGAGTGGTAACGTAAAATGGAGTAAAGCAACTCGGTTTGGTCAGCATGGGGAGGTGAGGAAACATGCAGTGGCAATGTAGGATAGGATTCTGGAAAACATCGCGGGGTGGTGCGCATTATAAGGGTTTCTAACAGGCCATTCACTAGTTGGAGTGAGAAAAATATAACGGAGTGGTTTGAATTAGAGGGCTTGATTCAGGATAGGCAGTGAGTGGCAATGTAGGATGGAGAAAAGCACCACGGGGTGGTCAGGATTGGGAGGTCAGGAAACGTGCAGTGGCAATGTAGGATAGGTTTTTGAAAAACATTGCAGGGTGGTGCTCATTGTAAGGGTTTCTAAAAGGCCTTTCACTAGTAGGGGTGAGAAAAACATCACGGGGTGGTGTGAATCGGAGGGTCTGAATCAAGTTGGACAGTGATTGGCAATGTAGGATGGAGAAAAACACCACGGGGTGGTCAGCATGGGGAGGTCAGGAAACATGCAGTGGCAATATAGGACAGGTTTCTGAAGAACATCGCGGGGTGGTGCGCATTGTAAGTGTTTCTAACAGGCCATTGACTAGCAGAAGTGAGAAAAACATCACAGGGTGGTGTGAATCGCAGGGCCGGAATCAGGATAGGAAGTGAGTGGCAATGTAGGATGGAGAAAACACCACGGGGTGGTCAGGATGGTGAGGTCAGGAAACATGCAGTGGCAATGTAGGATAGGTTTCTGAAAAGCATCGGGGTCGGGGTCCATTGTAAGTGTTTCTAACTGGCCATTCACTAGTAGCAGTGAGAAATACATCATGTTGTGGTGTGAATCGGAGGGCCTGTATCAAGATAGAAAGTGAGTGGCAATGTCGGATGCAGAAAAGCACCACGGGGTGGTCAGCATGGGGAGGTCAGGAAACATGCAGTAGCAATGTAGGATAGGTTTCTGAAAAACATCACGGGATGGTGCTCATTGCAAGGGTTTCTAAAAGGCATTTAACTAGTAGGAGTGAGAAATACATCATGGTGTGGTGTGAATCGGAGGGCCTGAATTAGAATAAGCATTGAGTGTCAATGTAGGATGGAGAAAAGCATCAAAGGGTGGTCAGCATGGGGAGGTGAGGAAACATGCAGTGGCAATGTAGGATAGGTTTCTGAAAAAAACAGTGGGGTGGTGTGCATTGTAAGGGTTTATAACAGGCCATTCACTAGTAGGAGTGAGAAAAACATCACGGGGTGGTGTGAATCGGAGGGCCTGAATTAGGATAGGCAGTGAGTGGCAATGTAGGATGGAGAAAAGCACCACGGGGTGGTTATCATGGGGATGTCAGGAAACATACAGTGGCAATGTAGGATAGTTTTCTGAAAAACATCATGGTGTGGTGCGGATTGTAAGGGTTTCTAACTGGCCATTCACTAGTAGGAGTGAGAAAAACCTCATGGGGTCCTGTGAATCACATGATCTGAATTAGGATAGGCGGTGAGTGCAATGTAGAATGGAGAAAAGCAACACGCGGTGGTCAGCCTGGGAAGGTCAGGAAACATACATTGGCAATGTAGGATAGGTTTCTGAAAAACATCGCTGGGTGTTGCGCATTGTAAGGCTTTCTAACAAGCCATTCACTAGTAGGAGTGGGAAAAACATCACGGGGTGGTGTGAATTGGAAGGCCTGAATAGAATAGGCAGTGTTTGACAATGTAAAATGGAGAAAAGCACCACGGTGTGGTCAGCATGGGGAGGTCAGGAAACATTCAGTGGCAATATAGGATAGGTTTCTGAAAAACATCACGGGGTGGTGCGCATTTTAAGGTTTTCTAACAGGGCATTCCCTAGTAGGATTGAGAAAAATATAATGTGCTGGTGTGAATTGGAGGGCCTGAATCAATATAGACAGTGAGTGGCAACGTCAGATGGAGAAAAGCAACACGGTGTGGTCAGCATGGGGAGGTCAGGAAACATGCAGTGGCAATGAAGGATAGGTTTCTGAAAAACATCGCGGGGTACTGTGCATTGTAAGGGTTTCAAACAGGCCATTCACTAGTAGGAGTGAGACAAACATCATGGGGTGGTTTGAATCAGAGGGCCTTAATCAGGATAGGCAGTGAGTGGCAATGTAGGATGGAGAAAAGCTCCACGGGGTGGTCAGTATGGAGAGGTCAGGAAACATGCAGTGGCAATGTAGGATAGGTTTCTGAAAAAATAGTGGGGCAGGGTGCATTGTAAGGATTTCTAACAGGCCATTCACTAGTAGGAGTGAGAAATACATCATGGTCTGGTGTGAATCGGAGGGCATGAATCAAGATAGACAGTGAGGGGCAATGTAGGATGGAGTAAAGCACCACGGGTTGGTGAGCATGGTGAGGTCAGGAAACATGCATTGGCAATGTAGGATAGGTTTCTGAAAAAAAAAAAGCGGGGTTGTGCGCATTGTAAGGGTTTCCAACAGGCCATTCACTAGTAGGAGTGAGAAAAACATCACGGGTGGTGTGAATCGGAGGGCCTGAATTAGGATAAGCAGTGAGTGGCAATGTATGATGGAGAAAAGCACTACGGTGTGGTCAGCATGCGGAGGTCAGGAAACATGCAGTGGCAATGTAGGATAGGTTTCTGAAAAACATAGCGGGGTGGTGAGCATTGTGAGGATTTCTAACAAGCCATTCACAAGTAGGAGTGAGAAAAACATCACGGGGTGGTGTGAATCGGAGGGACTGAATTAGGATAGTCTGTGAGTGGCAATGTAGGATGGAGAAAACACCACGGGATTGTCAGCATGGGGAGGCAAGGAAACATGCAGTATCGATGTCGAATAGGTTTCTGATAAACATCGCTGGGTGGCACGCATTGTAAGGGTTTCTAACAGGCCGTTCACTAGTAGGAGTGAGAACAACATCACGGGGTGGTGTGAAACAGAGGGCCTCAATTAGGATAGGCATTGAGTGGCAATGTAGGTGGAGAAAAGCACCAAAGGGTGGTCAGAATGGGGAGGTGAGGAAACATGCAGTGGCAATGTAGGATAGGTTTCTGAAAAAAAAAGGGGGAATGGTGCGCAATGTAAGGGTTTCAAACAGGCGATTCACTAGTAGGAGTGAGAAAAACATCATGGGTTGGTGTGAATCGGAGGGCCAGAATTATGATAGGCAGTGAGTGGCAATGTAGGATGGAGAAAAGCACCATGGGATTGTCAAAATGGGGAGGTCAGGACACATGCAGTGGCAATGTAGGATAGATTTCTGAAAAACATCGTGGGGTGGTGCGCATTGTAACGCTTTCTAACAGGCCATTCACTAGTAGGAGTGAGAAAAACATCATAGCGTGGTTTGAATCAGAGGGCCTGAATCAGGATAGGCAGTGAGTGGCAATGTAGGATGGAGAACAGCACCACGAGTTGGTGTGCATAGGGAGGTCAGGAAATATGCAATGGCAATGTAGGCTAGGTTTCTGAAAATCATCGCCGTGTGGTGGGGATTGTAAGGGTTTGTAAAAGGCCTTTCACTATTAGGAGTGAGAAAAACATCACGGGCTGGTGTGAATCGCAGGGCCTGATCAGGATAGGCAGTGAGTGTCAATGTAGGATGGAGAAAGCACCACGGCATGGTCAGGATGGGGAGATCAGGAAAAATGCAGTGGCAATGTAGGATAGGTTTCTGAAAAACATCGCCGGGTGGTGCGCATTGTAATGATTTCTATTAGGCCACTATCTAGTACAAGTGAGAACAAAATCAGTGGGTGGTGTGAATCGGAGGTCCTGAATTAGGAAAAGCAGTGAGTGGCAATGTAGGATGGAGAAAAGCACCAGTGGGTGGTCAGCTTCAGAGGTCAGGAAACATGCAGTGGCAATGTAGGATAGGTTTCTGAAAACATCACGGGGTGCTGCGGACTTTAAGGGTTTCTAACAGGCCATTCACTAGTAGGATTTAGAAAAACATCACGGGGTGGTTTGAATCAGATGTTCTAATTAGGATAGGCAGTGAGTGGCAATGTAGGAAGGAGAAAAGCACCACGGGGTGTTCAGCATGGGGAGGTCAGGAAACATGCAGTGGCAATGTAGGATAGGTTTCTGAAAAAATCAGCGGGGTGGTGCGCATTGTAATGGTTTCTAACAGGCCATTCACTAGTAGGAGTGAGAAAAACATCACAGGGTGGTGTGAATTGGAGGGCCTGAATTAGGAAAGGCAGTGAGTGCCAATACAAAATGGAGATAAGCATCACGGTGTGGTCATCATGGGGAGGTCAGGAAACATGCAGTGGCAATGTAGGAAAGGTTTCTGAAAAACATCACGGGCTGGTGCGCCTTGTAAGGGTATCTAACCGGCCATTCCCTGGTAGGAGTGAGAAATACATCACGGGAGGGTGTGAATCGGAAGGCCTGAATCAGAATAGGCAGTGAGTGGCAATGTAGGATGGAGAAAAGCACCACGGCATGGTCATCATGGGGAGGTCAGGACACATGCAGTGGCAATGTAGGATAGGTTTCTGAAAAACATCGTGGGGTGATGAGAATTGTAAGGCTTTCTAACAGGCCATTCACTAGTAGCAGTGAGAAAAACATCACGGGGTGGTGTGAATCAGAGGGCCTCAATTATGAAAAGCAGTGAGTGGCAATGTAGGATGGAGAAAAGCACCACGGGGTGGTCATCATGGGGAGGTCAGGACACATGCAGTGGCAATGTGGGATAGGTTTCTGGAAAAACATCGCAGGGTGGTGCACATTGTAAGGTTTCTAACAGGCTTTTCACTAGTAGGAGTGAGATAAACATCACAGGGTGCTATGAATCGTAGGGCCTGAATTATGATAGGCAGTGAGTGGCAATGTAGCATGGAAAAAAGCACCACGGGGTAGTCACCATGGGGAGGACAGGAAACATGCAGTGGCAATGTAGGATAGTATTCTGAGAAACATCACGGAGTGGTGGGCATTGTAAGGGTTTCTAACAGGCCTTTCACTAGTAGGCGTGAGAAAAACATCACGGGGTGGTGTGAATCATATGTTCTGAATTAGGATAGGCAGTGAGTGGCAATGTAGGATGGAGAAAAGCACCACGGGGTGTTCAGCATGGGGAGGTCAGGAAACATGCAGTGGCAATGTATAATAGGTTTCTGAAAAACACAGCGGGGTGGTGCGCATTGTAAGGTTTCTAACAGGCCATTCACTAGTAGGAGTGAGAAAAACATCACGGGGTGGTGTAAAGCAGAGGGCCTGAATAAGAATAGGCAGTGAGTATCAATGTAAAATGGAGAAAAGAACCACGGTGTGGTCAGCATGGGGAGGTCAGGAAACATGTAGTGTCAAGGTAGGATAGGTTTCTGATAAACATCGTTGGGTGGTGCGCATTGTAAGGGTTTCTAACAGGCCATTCATTAGTAGGAGTGAGAAAAATATAACAGGTTGGTGTGAATCGGTGGGCCTGAATTAGAATAGGCAGTGAGTCTCAACATAACATCGAGAAAAGCACCACGGTGTGGTGAGCATGTGGAGGTCAGGACACATGCAGTGGCAATGTACGATAGGTTTCTGAAAAAAACAGCAGTGTGGTGCGCATGGTAAGTTTTTCTAACAGGCCATTCACTAGTAGGAGTGAGAAAAGTATAACAGGTTGGTGTTAATCGGAGGGCCTGAATCAGGATAGGCAGTGAGTGGCAATGTAGGATGGAGAAAAGCACCACGGGGTGGTCAACATGGGGAGGTCAGGAAACATGCAATGGCAATGTAGGATAGGTTTCTGAAAAACATCGCGGGGTGGTGCGCATTGCAAGCATTTCTATTAGGCCATTATCTAGTACGAGTGAGAAAAACATCACGGGGTGGTTTGAATCAGATGTTATGAATTAGGATAGGCAGTGAGTGGCAATGGAGGATGTAGAAAAGCACCACGGGGTGTTCAGCATGGGGAGGTCAGGAAACATGCAGTGGCAATGTAGGATAGGTTTCTGAAAAAAACAGTGGGGTGGTGCGCATTGTAAGGGTTTCTAACAGGCCATTCACTATTAGGAGTGAGAAAAACATCACGGGGTGGTTTGAATCAGATGTACTGAATTAGGATATACAGTGAGTGGCAATGTAGGATGGAGAAAAGCACCACGGGGTTGTCAGCATGGGGAGGTCAGGAAACATGCATTGGCAATGTAGGATAGGTTTCTGAAAAACATCGCTGGTGGTGCGCATCGTAAGGCTTTATAACAGGCCATTTACTAGTAGGAGTGACAAAAACATCACAGGGTGGTGTGAATTGGAGGGCCTGAATTAGGATAGGCAGTGAGTGCCAATATAAAATTGAGAAAAGAACCACGGTGTGGTCATCATGGGGAGGTCAGGACACATGCAGTGGCAATGTAGGATAGGTTTCTGAAAAACATCGCGGGGTGGTGAGAATTGTAAGGCTTTCTAACAGGCCATTCACTAGTAGGAGTGAGAAAAACATCACGGGGTGGTGTGAATCAGAGGGCCTCAGTTATGAAAAGCATGAGTGGCAATGTAGGATGGAGAAAAGCACCACGGGGTGGTCAGCATGGGGAGGTCAGGAAACATGCAGTGGCAATGTAGGATAAGTTTCTGAAAAAAACATCAGGGTGGTGCGCATCGTAAGGGTTTCTAACAGGATTTTCACTAGTAGGAGGGAGAAAAACATCATGGGGTGGTTTGAATCAGATGTTCTAATTAGGATAGGCAGTGAGTGGCAATGTAGGATGGAGAAAAGCACCACGGGGTGGTCATCATGGGGAGGTCAGGACACATGCAGTGGCAATGTAGGATAGGTTTCTGAAAAACATCGCGGGGTGGTGCACATTGTAAGGGTTTCTAACAGGCTTTTCATTAGTAGGAGTGAGCAAAACATCATGGGGTGGTTTGAATCGGATGTTCTAATTGGGATAGGCAGTGAGTGGCAATGTAGGATGGAGAAAAGCACCACGGGGTGGTCATCATGGAGAGGTCAGGACACATGCAGTGGCAATGTGGGAGAGGTTTCTGAAAAACATCGCGGGGTGGTGCACATTGTAAGGGTTTCTAACAGGCTTTTCACTAGTAGGAGTGAGAAAAACATCATGGGGTGGTTTGAATCAGATGTTCTAATTTGGATAGGCAGTGAGTGGCAATGTAGGATGGATAAAAGCACCACGGGGTGGTCAGCATGGGGAGGTCAGGAAACATGTAGTGTCAAGGAAGGATAGGTTTCTGATAAACATCGCTGGGTGGTGCGCATTGTAAGGGTTTGTAGCAAGCCATTCACTAGTACGAGTGAGAAAACATCAAGCGGTGGTGTGAATCGGAGGGCCTGAATTAGGATAGGAAGTGAGTGGCAATGAACAATGGAGAAAAGCACCACGGGCTGGTCGACATGCGGAGGTCAAGAAACATGCAGTGGCAATGTAGGATAGGTTTCTGAAAAACATCGCGGGGTGGTGCGCATTGTAAGTATTTATAATAGGCCATTATCTAGTACGAGTGAGAACAAAATCAGGGGGTGGTGTGAATCGGAGGTCCTGAATTAGGAAAAGCAGTGAGTTGCAATGTAGGATGCAGAAAAGCACCACGGGGTGGTCAGCATGGGGAGGTCAGGAAACATGCATTGGCAATGTAGGATAGGTTTCTGAAAAACATCACGGGGTGGTGGGCATTGTAAGGGTTTCTAACAGGCCTTTCACTAGTAGGAGTGAGAAAAACATCACGGGGTGTGTGAATCAGATGTTCTGAATTAGGATAGGCAGTGAGTTGCAATGTAGGATGCAGAAAAGCACCACGGGGTGGTCAGCATGGGGAGGTCAGGAAACATGCATTGGCAATGTAGAATAGGTTTCTGAAAAACATCGCGGGGTGGTGCGCATTGTAAGGGTTTCTAACAGGCAATTCACTAGTAGGAGTGAGAAAAAAATCACGGGGTGGTGTGAATCAGAGGGCCTGAATTAGGATAGGCATTGAGTGGCAATGTAGGATAGAGAAAAGCAGCACAGCATGGTCAGCATGGGAAGCTCAGGAAACATGCAGTGGCAATGTAGGATAGGTTTCAGGAAAAAGAAGTGCAGTGGTGCGCATTGTAAGGGTTTCTAACAGGCTTTTCACTAGTAGGAGTGAGAAAAACATCACAGGGTGGTATGAATCGGAGGGCCTGAATTATGATAGGCAGTGAGTGGCAACGTAGCAGGTGGAAAAGTACCACGGGGTCGTCACCATGGGGAGGACAGGAAACATGCAGTGGCAATGTAGGATAGGTTTCTGAAAAACATCACGGGGTGGTGGGCATTGTAAGGGTTTCTAACAGGCCTTTCACTAGTAGGAGTGAGAAAAACATCACGGGGTGTGTGAATCAGATGTTCTGAATTAGGATAGGCAGTGAGTGGCAATGTAGGATGGAGAAAAGCACCACGGGGTGTTCAGCATGGGGAGGTCAGGAAACATGCAGTGGCAATGTATAATAGGTTTCTGAAAAACACAGCGGGGTGGTGCGCATTGTAAGGTTTCTAACAGGCCATTCACTAGTAGGAGTGAGAAAAACATCACGGGGTGGTGTAAAGCAGAGTGCCTGAATAAGAATAGGCAGTGAGTATCAATGTAAAATGGAGAAAAGAACCACGGTGTGGTCAGCATGGGGAGGTCAGGAAACATGTAGTGTCAAGGTAGGATAGGTTTCTGATAAACATCGTTGGGTGGTGCGCATTGTAAGGGTTTCTAACCGGCCATTCATTAGTAGGAGTGAGAAAAATATAACAGGTTGGTGTGAATCGGTGGGCCTGAATTAGAATAGGCAGTGAGTCTCAACATAACATCGAGAAAAGCACCACGGTGTGGTGAGCATGTGGAGGTCAGGACACATGCAGTGGCAATGTACGATAGGTTTCTGAAAAAAACAGCAGTGTGGTGCGCATGGTAAGTTTTTCTAACAGGCCATTCACTAGTAGGAGTGAGAAAAGTATAACAGTTTGGTGTTAATCGGAGGGCCTGAATCAGGATAGGCAGTGAATGGCAATGTAGGATGGAGAAAAGCACCACGGGGTGGTCAACATGGGGAGGTCAGGAAACATGCAATGGCAATGTAGGATAGGTTTCTGAAAAACATCGCGGGGTGGTGCGCATTGTAAGGATTTATAATAGGCCATTATCTAGTACGAGTGAGAACAAAATCAGGGGGTTGTGTGAATCGGAGGTCCTGAATTAGGAAAAGCAGTGAGTTGCAATGTAGGATGCAGAAAAGCACCACGGGGTGGTCAGCATGGGGAGGTCAGGAAACATGCATTGGCAATGTAGAATAGGTTTCTGAAAAACATCGCGGGGTGGTGCGCATTGTAAGGGTTTCTAACACGCAATTCACTAGTAGGAGTGAGAAAAAAATCACGGGGTGGTGTGAATCGGAGGGCCTGAATTAGGATAGGCATTGAGTGGCAATGTAGGATAGAGAAAAGCAGCACAGCATGGTCAGCATGGGAAGCTCAGGAAACATGCAGTGGCAATGTAGGATAGGTTTCAGGAAAAAGAAGTGCAGTGGTGCGCATTGTAAGGGTTTCTAACAGGCTTTTCACTAGTAGGAGTGAGAAAAACATCACAGGGTGGTATGAATCGGAGGGCCTGAATTATGATAGGCAGTGAGTGGCAACGTAGCAGGTGGAAAAGTACCACGGGGTCGTCACCATGGGGAGGACAGGAAACATGCAGTGGCAATGTAGGATAGGTTTCTGAAAAACATCACGGGGTGGTGGGCATTGTAAGGGTTTCTAACAGGCCTTTCACTAGTAGGAGTGAGAAAAACATCACGGGGTGTGTGAATCAGATGTTCTGAATTAGGATAGGCAGTGAGTGGCAATGTAGGATGGAGAAAAGCACCACGGGGTGTTCAGCATGGGGAGGTCAGGAAACATGCAGTGGCAATGTATAATAGGTTTCTGAAAAACACAGCGGGGTGGTGCGCATTGTAAGGTTTCTAACAGGCCATTCACTAGTAGGAGTGAGAAAAACATCACGGGGTGGTGTAAAGCAGAGGGCCTGAATAAGAATAGGCAGTGAGTATCAATGTAAAATGGAGAAAAGAACCACGGTGTGGTCAGCATGGGGAGGTCAGGAAACATGTAGTGTCAAGGTAGGATAGGTTTCTGATAAACATCGTTGGGTGGTGCGCATTGTAAGGGTTTCTAACAGGCCATTCATTAGTAGGAGTGAGAAAAATATAACAGGTTGGTGTGAATCGGTGGGCCTGAATTAGAATAGGCAGTGAGTCTCAACATAACATCGAGAAAAGCACCACGGTGTGGTGAGCATGTGGAGGTCAGGACACATGCAGTGGCAATGTACGATAGGTTTCTGAAAAAAACAGCAGTGTGGTGCGCATGGTAAGTTTTTCTAACAGCCCATTCACTAGTAGGAGTGAGAAAAGTATAACAGTTTGGTGTTAATCGGAGGGCCTGAATCAGGATAGGCAGTGAATGGCAATGTAGGATGGAGAAAAGCACCACGGGGTGGTCAACATGGGGAGGTCAGGAAACATGCAATGGCAATGTAGGATAGGTTTCTGAAAAACATCGCGGGGTGGTGCGCATTGCAAGGATTTCTATTAGGCCATTATCTAGTACGAGTGAGAAAAACATCACGGGGTGGTTTGAATCAGATGTTCTGAATTAGGATAGGCAGTGAGTGGCAATGGAGGATGTAGAAAAGCACCACGGGGTGTTCAGCATGGGGAGGTCAGGAAACATGCAGTGGCAATGTAGGATAGGTTTCTGAAAAAAACAGTGGGGTGGTGCGCATTGTAAGGGTTTCTAACAGGCCATTCACTATTAGGAGTGAGAAAAACATCACGGGGTGGTTTGAATCAGATGTACTGAATTAGGATATACAGTGAGTGGCAATGTAGGATGGAGAAAAGCACCACGGGGTTGTCAGCATGGGGAGGTCAGGAAACATGCATTGGCAATGTAGGATAGGTTTCTGAAAAACATCGCTGGTGGTGCGCATCGTAAGGCTTTCTAACAGGCCATTTACTAGTAGGAATGACAAAAACATCACAGGGTGGTGTGAATTGGAGGGCCTGAATAAGGATAGGCAGTGAGTGCCAATATAAAATTGAGAAAAGCACCACGGTGTGGTCATCATGGGGAGGTCAGGACACATGCAGTGGCAATGTAGGATAGGTTTCTGAAAAACATCGCGGGGTGGTGAGAATTGTAAGGCTTTCTAACAGGCCATTCACTAGTAGGAGTGAGATAAACATCACGGGGTGGTGTGAATCAGAGGGCCTCAGTTATGAAAAGCATGAGTGGCAATGTAGGATGGAGAAAAGCACCACGGGGTGGTCAGCATGGGGAGGTCAGGAAACATGCAGTGGCAATGTAGGATAAGTTTCTGAAAAAAACATCAGGGTGGTGCGCATCGTAAGGGTTTCTAACAGGCTTTTCACTAGTAGGAGGGAGAAAAACATCATGGGGTGGTTTGAATCAGATGTTCTAATTAGGATAGGCAGTGAGTGGCAATGTAGGATGGAGAAAAGCACCACGGGGTGGTCATCATGGGGAGGTCAGGACACATGCATTGGCAATGTAGGATAGGTTTCTGAAAAACATCGCGGGGTGGTGCACATTGTAAGGGTTTCTAACAGGCTTTTCATTAGTAGGAGTGAGAAAAACATCATGGGGTGGTTTGAATCGGATGTTCTAATTGGGATAGGCAGTGAGTGGCAACGTAGGATGGAGAAAAGCACCACGGGGTGGTCATCATGGAGAGGTCAGGACACATGCAGTGGCAATGTGGGAGAGGTTTCTGAAAAACATCGCGGGGTGGTGCACATTGTAAGGGTTTCTAACAGGCTTTTCACTAGTAGGAGTGAGAAAAACATCATGGGGTGGTTTGAATCAGATGTTCTAATTTGGATAGGCAGTGAGTGGCAATGTAGGATGGATAAAAGCACCACGGGGTGGTCAGCATGGGGAGGTCAGGAAACATGTAGTGTCAAGGTAGGATAGGTTTCTGATAAACATCGCTGGGTGGTGCGCATTGTAAGGGTTTGTAGCAAGCCATTCACTAGTACGAGTGAGAAAACATCAAGCGGTGGTGTGAATCGGAGGGCCTGAATTAGGATAGGAAGTGAGTGGCAATGAACAATGGAGAAAAGCACCACGGGCTGGTTGACATGCGGAGGTCAAGAAACATGCAGTGGCAATGTAGGATAGGTTTCTGAAAAACATCGCGGGGTGGTGCGCATTGTAAGGATTTATAATAGGCCATTATCTAGTACGAGTGAGAACAAAATCAGGGGGTGGTGTGAATCGGAGGTCCTGAATTAGGAAAAGCAGTGAGTTGCAATGTAGGATGGAGAAAAGCACCACGGGGTGGTCAGCATGGGGAGGTCAGGAAACATGCATTGGCAATGTAGAATAGGTTTCTGAAAAACATCGCGGGGTGGTGCGCATTGTAAGGGTTTCTAACAGGCAATTCACTAGTAGGAGTGAGAAAAAAATCACGGGGTGGTGTGAATCGGAGGGCCTGAATTAGGATAGGCATTGAGTGGCAATGTAGGATAGAGAAAAGCAGCACAGCATGGTCAGCATGGGAAGCTCAGGAAACATGCAGTGGCAATGTAGGATAGGTTTCAGGAAAAAGAAGTGCAGTGGTGCGCATTGTAAGGGTTTCTAACAGGCTTTTCACTAGTAGGAGTGAGAAAAACATCACAGGGTGGTATGAATCGGAGGGCCTGAAATATGATAGGCAGTGAGTGGCAACGTAGCATGTAGAAATGTACCACGGGGTCGTCACCATGGGGAGGACAGGAAACATGCAGTGGCAATGTAGGATAGGTTTCTGAAAAACATCACGGGGTGGTGGGCATTGTAAGGGTTTCTAACAGGCCTTTCACTAGTAGGAGTGAGAAAAACATCACGGGGTGTGTGAATCAGATGTTCTGAATTAGGATAGGCAGTGAGTGGCAATGTAGGATGTAGAAAAGCACCACGGGGTGTTCAGCATGGGGAGGTCAGGAAACATGCAGTGGCAATGTAGGATAGGTTTCTGAGAAAAACAGCGGGGTGGTGCGCATTGTAAGGGTTTGTAGCAAGCCATTCACTAGTACAAGTGAGAAAAACATCAAGCGGTGGTGTGAATCGGAGGGCCTGAATTAGGATAGGCATTGAGTGGCAATGTAGGTGGAGAAAAGCACCAAAGGGTGGTCAGCATGGGGAGGTCAGGAAACATGCAGTGGCATTGTAGGATAGGTTTCGGAAAAAAAAGCGGGGTAGTGCGCATTGTAAGTATTTCTAACAGGCAATTCACTAGTAGGAGGGAGAAAAACATCACGGGTTGGTGTGAATCTGAGGGCCTGAATTAGGATTGGCTGTGAGTGGCAATGTAGGATGGAGAAAAGCACCACGGGTTTGTCAGCATGGGGAGGCAAGGAAACATGCAGTTGCAATGTAGAATAGGTTTCTGATAAACATCACTGGGTGGTGCGCATTGTAAGGCTTTCTAACAGGCCATTCACTAGTAGGAGTGAGAAAAACATCACAGGGTGGTGTGAATTGGAGGGCCTGAATTAGGATAGGCAGTGAGTGCCAATATAAAATGGAGAAAAGCACCACGGTGTGGTCATCATGGGGAGGTCAGGAAACATGCAGTGGCAATGTAGGAAAGGTTTCAGAAAAACATCACAGGGTGGTGTGTCTTGTAAGGGTATCTAACCGGCCATTCCCTTGTAGGAGTGAGAAATACATCACGGGAGGGTGTGAATCGGAAGGCCTGAATCAGAATAGGCAGTGAGTGGCAATGTAGGATGGAGTAAAGCACCAAGGCATGGTCATCATGGGGAGGTCAGGACAAATGCAGTGGCAATGTAGGATAGGTTTCTGAAAAACATCGCGGGGTGGTCAGAATTGTAAGGCTTTCTAACAGGCCATTCACTAGTAGGAGTGAGAAAAACATCACGGGGTGGTGTGAATCAGACGGGCTGAATTAGGATAGGCAGTGAGTGGCAATGTAGGATGCAGAAAAGCACCACAGGGTGGTCAGCATGGGGAGGTAAGGAAACATGCAGTGGCAATGTAGGATAGGTTTCTGAAAAACATCTCGGGGTGATGCCCTTTGCAAGGATTTCTAACTAGCCATTCACAAGTAGGAGTGAAAAAAACATCACGGGGTGGTGTGAATCGAAGGGCCTGAATTAGGATAGGCAGTGAGTGGCAATGTAGGATGGAGAAAAGCACCACCTGGTGGTCAGCATGGGGAGGTCAGAAACATGCATTGGGAATGTAGGATTGGTTTCTGAAAAACATAGCCAGTTCGTGCGCATTGTAAGGGTTTCTAACACGCCATTCACTAGTAGGAGTGAGAAAAACATCATGGGGTGGTGTGAATCGGAGGGGCTGAATTAGGATAGGCATTGAGTGGCAATGTAGGGTGGAGAAAAGCACCACGGGTTGTTTAGCATGGGGAGGTCAGGAAACATGCATTGGCAATGTAGAATAGGTTTCTGAAAAACATCGTGGGGTGGTGCGCATTGTAAGGGTTTCTAATAGGCCATTCACTGGTAGGAGTTAGAAAAACATCACTAGGTGGTGTGAATAGGAGGGCCTGAATTAGGATAAGCATTGAGTGGCAATGTAGGATGGAGAAAAGCACAACAGGGTGGTCAGCATGGGGAGGTCAGGCAACATGCAGTGGCATTGTAGGATAGGTTTCTGAAAAAAAAAAGTGGGGTGCTGCGCATTGTAAGGGTTTCTAACAGGCCATTCACTAGTAGGTGTGAGAAAATCATCATGTGGTAGTGCGAATCGGAGGGGCTGAATTAGGACAGGCAGTGAATGGCAATTAAGCATGGAGAAAAGCACCATGGGGTGGTCAAGAGGGGAGGTCAGGAAACATGTAATGGCAATTTAGGATAGGTTTCTTAAAAACATCAAGGGGTGGTGCATATTGTAAGGTTTTCTAACAAGCCATTCACAAGTAGGAGTGAAAAAACTTCAGAAGGTGATGTGAATCGGAAGGCGTACATTAGGATAGGTTGTGAGTGACAATGTAGGATGGAGAAATGCACAACAGGGTGGTCAGCATGGGGAGGTCAGAAAACATGCAATGGCAATGTAGGATAGGTTTCTGAAAAACATCATGTGTGGTGCGCATTGTAAGGCTATCTAACAAGCGCTTCCCAAGTAGAAGTGAAAAAAACATCACGGGGTGGTGTGAATCAGACGGCCTGAATTAGGATAGGCAGTGAGTGGCAATGAAGAATTGAGAAAAGCCCCAGAGGGTGGTCAGCATGTGGAGGTCAGGAAACATGCAGTGGTAATGTAGGATAGGTTTCTGAAATACATAACGGGGTGGTGCACATTGTAAGGTTTTTCTAACAGGCCATTCACTAGTAGGAGTGAGAAAATCATCACGAGGTGGTTTGAATCAGATGTTCTGAATTAGGTTAGACAGTGAGTGGCAATGTAGGATGGAGAAATGCACCAAGGGGTGGTCAGCATCCGGAGGTCAGGACCCATGCATTGGCAATGTAGGATAGGTTTCTGAAAAACATTGCCGGGTGGTGTGCATTGTAAGGCTTTCTAACAGGCCATTCACTAGTAGGAGTGAGAAAAACATGACGGGGTGGTGTGAATAGGAGGGCCTGAATTAGGATAGGCAGTGAGTGGCAACGTAGGATGGAGAAAAGCACCATGGGGTGGTCAGCATGGGCAGGACAGGAATCATGCAGTGGCAATGTAGGATAGGTTTCTGAAAAACATCGCGGGGTGGTGCGCATGGTAAGGGTTTGTAGCATGCCTTTCACTAGTCGGAGTGAGAAAAACATCACGGGGTGTTGTGAATCACAGGGCCTGAGTCAGGATAGGCCGTGGGTGACAATGTAGGAGGGAGAAAAGCACCACGGAGTGGTCAGGATGGTGAGGTCAGAAAATATGCAGTGGCAATGCAGGATCGGTTTCTGAAAAACATCGCAGGGTTGGAGGCATTGTAAGGGTATGTAACAGGCCATTCACAAGTAGGAGTGAGAAATACATCATTGTGTATTGTGAATCAGAGGGCCTGAATCAAGTTAGACAATGAGTGGCAATGTAGGATGGAGAAAAGCACCACGGGTTCTTGAGCATGGGGAATTCAGGAAACATGCAATGGCAATGTAGGATAGGTTTCTGAAAAACATCGCGGGGTGGTGTGCATTGTAAGGGTTTGTAGCATGCCATTCACTAGTAGGAGTGAGAAAAACATCACGGGGTGGTGTGAATCGGAGGGCCTGAACTAGGATAGGCAGTGAGTGACAATGAAGAATGGAGAAAAGCACCACGGGGTGGTCAACATGGGGAAGTCAGGAAACATACAGTGGCAATGTAGGATAGGTTTCTGAAAAACAACGTGGGGTGGTGCGCATTGTAAGGGTTTGTAACATGCCATTCACTAGTAGGAGTGAGAAAAACATCACGGGGTGGTGTGAATCGGAGGGCCTGAACTAGTATAGGCAGTGAGTGGCAATGAAGAATTGAGAAAAGCCCCAGAGGGTGGTCAACATGGGGAGGTCAGGAAACATGCATCGTAATGTAGGATAGGTTTCTGAAATGCATCACGGGGTGGTGCACATTGTAAGGTTTTTCTAACAGGCCATTCACTAGTAGGAGTGAGAAAAACATCACGGTGTGTTGTGAATCAGATGTTCTCAATTAGAATAGGCAGTGAGTGGCAATTTAGGATGGAGAAAAGCACCACGGTGTGGTCAGCTTGGGGAGGTCAGGAAACATGCATTGGCAACGTAGGATAGGTTTCTTAAAAACATCGCCGGGTGGTACGCATTGTAAAGATTTCTAACAGGCCATTCACTAGTAGGAGTGAGAAAAATATCACTGGGTGGTGTGAATCGGAGGGCCTGAATTAGGATAGGCAGTGAGTGGCAATGTAGGATGGAGAAAAGCACCATGGGGAGGTCAGCATGGGGAGGTCAGGAAATATGCATTGGCAATGTAGGATAGATTTCTGAAAAAAAAAGGGGGTGGTGTGCATTGTAAGGGTTGCTAACAGGCAATTCACTAGTAGGAGTGAGAAAAACATCACGGGGTGGTGTGAATCAGAGGGCCTGAATTAGGATAGGCAGTGAGTGGCAATGTATGATGGAGAAAAGCACCATGGGGAGGTCAGCATGGGGATGTCATCAAACATGCACTGGCAATGTAGGATAGTTTTCTGAAAAACATCACGGGGTGATGCGCATTGTAAGGGTTGCTAAAAGGCCACTCACTAGTAGGAGTGAGAAAAACATCACGGGATGGTGTGAATCTGAGGGCATGAATTAGGATTGGCAGTGTGTGGCAATGTAGGATGGAGAAAAGCACCACGGTGTGGTCAGCTTGGGGAGGTCAGGAAACATGCATTGGAAATGTAGGACAGGTTTCGTAAAAACATCTCCAGGTTGTACGCATTGTAAGGCTTTCTAACAGGCCATTCACTAGTAGGAGTGAGAAAAACATCACTGGGTGGTGTGATTCGGAGGGCCTGAATTAGGAAAGGCAGTGAGTGGCAATGAAGAATGGAGAAAAGCATCACGGGGTGGTCAGCATGGGGAGGTCAGGAAACATGCATTGGCAATGTAGGTTACGTTTCTGAAAAACATCACGGGGTGGTGCGCATTGTAATTATTTCTAACAAGCCATTCACAAGTAGGATTGAAAAAAACATCATGGGGTTGTGTGAATCAGAGGGACTGAATTAGGATAGGCATTGAGTGGCAATGTAGGATGGAGAAAAGCACCACAGGGTGGTCAGTATGGGAAGGTGAGGAAACAAGCAGTGGCAATATAGGATAGTTTTCTGAAAAACATCAAGGGGTGGTGCGCTGTAAGGGTTTCTAACAGGCCATTCACTAGTTGGAGTGAGAAAAACATCACGGGGTGGTGTGAATCAGATGATCTGAATTAGGATAGGCAGTGAGTGCAATGTAGGATGGAGAGAAGCACCACGGGGTGGTCAGCATGGGGAGGTCAGGAAACATGCATTGGCAATGTAGGATAGCTTTCTGAAAAACATTGCCAGGTGGTACGCATTGAAAGGCTTTCTAACAGGGCATTCTGTAGTAGGAGTGAGAAAAACATAATGGGGTGGTGTGAATCGGAGGGCCTGAATTTGGATAGGCTGTGAGTGGTAACGTAAAATGGAGTAAAGCAACTCGGTTTGGTCAGCATGGGGAGGTGAGGCAACATGCAGTGGCAATGTAGGATAGGATTCTGGAAAACATCGCGGGGTGGTGCGCATTATAAGGGTTTCTAACAGGCCATTCACTAGTTGGAGTGAGAAAAATATAACGGAGTGGTTTGAATTAGAGGGCTTGATTCAGGATAGGCAGTGAGTGGCAATGTAGGATGGAGAAAAGCACCACGGGGTGGTCAGGATTGGGAGGTCAGGAAACGTGCAGTGGCAATGTAGGATAGGTTTTTGAAAAACATTGCAGGGTGGTGCTCATTGTAAGGGTTTCTAAAAGGCCTTTCACTAGTAGGTGAGAAAAACATCACGGGGTGGTGTGAATCGGAGGGTCTGAATCAAGTTGGACAGTGATTGGCAATGTAGGATGGAGAAAAACACCACGGGGTGGTCAGCATGGGGAGGTCAGGAAACATGCAGTGGCAATATAGGACAGGTTTCTGAAGAACATCGCGGGGTGGTGCGCATTGTAAGTGTTTCTAACAGGCCATTGACTAGCAGAAGTGAGAAAAACATCACAGGGTGGTGTGAATCGCAGGGCCGGAATCAGGATAGGAAGTGAGTGGCAATGTAGGATGGAGAAAACACCACGGGGTGGTCAGGATGGTGAGGTCAGGAAACATTCAGTGGCAATGTAGGATAGGTTTCTGAAAAGCATCGGGGTAGGGGTCCATTGTAAGTGTTTCTAACTGGCCATTCACTAGTAGCAGTGAAAAATACATCATGTTGTGGTGTGAATCGGAGGGCCTGTATCAAGATAGAAAGTGAGTGGCAATGTCGGATGCAGAAAAGCACCACGGGGTGGTCAGCATGGGGAGGTCAGGAAACATGCAGTAGCAATGTAGGATAGGTTTCTGAAAAACATCACGGGATGGTGCTCATTGCAAGGGTTTCTAAAAGGCATTTACCTAGTAGGAGTGAGAAATACATCATGGTGTGGTGTGAATCGGAGGGCCTGAATTAGAATAAGCATTGAGTGTCAATGTAGGATGGAGAAAAGCATCACAGGGTGGTCAGCATGGGGAGGTGAGGAAACATGCAGTGGCAATGTAGGATAGGTTTCTGAAAAAAAGAGTGGGGTGGTGCGCATTGTAAGGGTTTCTAACAGGCCATTCACTAGTAGGAGTGAGAAAAACATCACGGGGTGGTGTGAATCTTAGGGCCTGAATTAGGATAGGCAGTGAGTGGCAATGTAGGATGGAGAAAAGCACCACGGGGTGGTTATCATGGGGATGTCAGGAAACATGCAGTGGCAATGTAGGATAGTTTTATGAAAAACATCATGGTGTGGTGCGGATTGTAAGGGTTTCTAACTGGCCATTCACTAGTAGGAGTGAGAAAAACCTCATGGGGTCCTGTGAATCACATGATCTGAATTAGGATAGGCGGTGAGTGCAATGTAGAATGGAGAAAAGCAACACGCGGTGGTCAGCCTGGGAAAGTCAGGAAACATACATTGGCAATGTAGGATAGGTTTCTGAAAAACATCGCTGGGTGTTTCGCATTGTAAGGCTTTCTAACAAGCCATTCACTAGTAGGAGTGGGAAAAACATCACGGGGTGGTGTGAATTGGAAGGCCTGAATAGAATAGGCAGTGTTTGACAATGTAAAATGGAGAAAAGCACCACGGTGTGGTCAGCATGGGGAGGTCAGGAAACATTCAGTGGCAATATAGGATAGGTTTCTGAAAAACATCACGGGGTGGTGCGCATTTTAAGGTTTTCTAACAGGGCATTCCCTAGTAGGATTGAGAAAAATATAATGTGCTGGTGTGAATTGGAGGGCCTGAATCAATATAGACAGTGAGTGGCAACGTCAGATGGAGAAAAGCAACACGCTGTGGTCAGCATGGGGAGGTCAGGAAACATGCAGTGGCAATGAAGGATAGGTTTCTGAAAAACATCGCGGGGTACTGTGCATTGTAAGGGTTTCAAACAGGCCATTCACTAGTAGGAGTGAGACAAACATCATGGGGTGGTTTGAATCAGAGGGCCTTAATCAGGATAGGCCGTGAGTGGCAATGTAGGATGGAGAAAAGCTCCACGGGGTGGTCAGGATGGAGAGGTCAGGAAACATGCAGTGGCAATGTAGGATAGGTTTCTGAAAAAAATAGTGGGGCAGGGTGCATTGTAAGGATTTCTAACAGGCCATTCACTAGTAGGAGTGAGAAATACATCATGGTCTGGTGTGAATCGGAGGGCATGATTCAAGATAGACAGTGAGGGGCAATGTAGGATGGAGTAAAGCACCACGGGTTGGTGAGCATGTTGAGGTCAGGAAACATGCATTGGCAATGTAGGATAGGTTTCTGAAAAAAAAAAAAAGCGGGGTTGTGCGCATTGTAAGGGTTTCCAACAGGCCATTCACTAGTAGGAGTGAGAAAAACATCACGGGTGGTGTGAATCGGAGGGCCTGAATTAGGATAAGCAGTGAGTGGCAATGTAGGATGGAGAAAAGCACTACGGTGTGGTCAGCATGCGGAGGTCAGGAAACATGCAGTGGCAATGTAGGATAGGTTTCTGAAAAACATAGCGGGGTGGTGAGCATTGTGAGGATTTCTAACAAGCCATTCACAAGTAGGAGTGAGAAAAACATCACGGGGTGGTGTGAATCGGAGGGACTGAATTAGGATAGTCTGTGAGTGGCAATGTAGGATGGAGAAAACACCACGGGATTGTCAGCATGGGGAGGCAAGGAAACATGCAGTATCGATGTCGAATAGGTTTCTGATAAACATCACTGGGTGGCACGCATTGTAAGGGTTTCTAACAGGCCGTTCACTAGTAGGAGTGAGAACAACATCACGGGGTGGTGTGAAACAGAGGGCCTCAATTAGGATAGGCATTGAGTGGCAATGTAGGTGGAGAAAAGCACCAAACGGTGGTCAGCATGGGGAGGTGAGGAAACATGCAGTGGCAATGTAGGATAGGTTTCTGAAAAAAAAAGGGGGAATGGTGCGCAATGTAAGGGTTTCAAACAGGCGATTCACTAGTAGGAGTGAGAAAAACATCATGGGGTGGTGTGAACCGGAGGGCCAGAATTATGATAGGCAGTGAGTGGCAATGTAGGATGGAGAAAAGCACCATGGGATTGTCAAAATGGGGAGGTCAGGACACATGCAGTGGCAATGTAGGATAGATTTCTGAAAAACATCGTGGGGTGGTGCGCATTGTAACGCTTTCTAACAGGCCATTCACTAGTAGGAGTGAGAAAAACATCATAGCGTGGTTTGAATCAGAGGGCCTGAATCAGGATAGGCAGTGAGTGGCAATGTAGGATGGAGAACAGCACCACGAGTTGGTGTGCATAGGGAGGTCAGGAAATATGCAATGGCAATGTAGGCTAGGTTTCTGAAAATCATCGCCGTGTGGTGGGGATTGTAAGGGTTTCTAAAAGGCCTTTCACTAGTAGGAGTGAGAAAAACATCACGGGCTGGTGTGAATCGCAGGGCCTGATCAGGATAGGCAGTGAGTGTCAATGTAGGATGGAGAAAAGCACCACGGCATGGTCAGGATGGGGAGATCAGGAAAAATGCAGTGGCAATGTAGGATAGGTTTCTGAAAAACATCGCCGGGTGGTGCGCATTGTAATGATTTCTATTAGGCCACTATCTAGTACGAGTGAGAACAAAATCAGTGGGTGGTGTGAATCGGAGGTCCTGAATTAGGAAAAGCAGTGAGTGGCAATGTAGGATGGAGAAAAGCACCAGTGGGTGGTCAGCTTCAGAGGTCAGGAAACATGCAGTGGCAATGTAGGATAGGTTTCTGAAAACATCACGGGGTGCTGCGGACTTTAAGGGTTTCTAACAGGCCATTCACTAGTAGGATTTAGAAAAACATTACGGGGTGGTTTGAATCAGATGTTCTAATTAGGATAGGCAGTGAGTGGCAATGTAGGAAGGAGAAAAGCACCACGGGGTGTTCAGCATGGGGAGGTCAGGAAACATGCAGTGGCAATGTAGGATAGGTTTCTGAGAAAAACAGCGGGGTGGTGCGCATTGTAATGGTTTCTAACAGGCCATTCACTAGTAGGAGTGAGAAAAACATCACAGGGTGGTGTGAATCGGAGGGCCTGAATTAGAAAAGGCAGTGAGTGCCAATACAAAATGGAGATAAGCATCACGGTGTGGTCATCATGGGGAGGTCAGGAAACATGCAGTGGCAATGTAGGAAAGGTTTCTGAAAAACATCACGGGCTGGTGCGCCTTGTAAGGGTATCTAACCGGCCATTCCCTGGTAGGAGTGAGAAATACATCACGGGAGGGTGTGAATCGGAAGGCCTGAATCAGAATAGGCAGTGAGTGGCAATGTAGGATGGAGAAAAGCACCACGGCATGGTCATCATGGGGAGGTCAGGACACATGCAGTGGCAATGTAGGATAGGTTTCTGAAAAACATCGTGGGGTGATG
This sequence comes from Cavia porcellus, assembly GCF_034190915.1. Lineage (NCBI taxonomy): Eukaryota > Metazoa > Chordata > Mammalia > Rodentia > Caviidae > Cavia > Cavia porcellus. The sequence goes on from NW_026947555.1 coordinate 682,258, forward strand.
AGAATTGTAAGGCTTTCTAACAGGCCATTCACTAGTAGCAGTGAGAAAAACATCACGGGGTGGTGTGAATCAGAGGGCCTCAATTATGAAAAGCAGTGAGTGGCAATGTAGGATGGAGAAAAGCACCACGGGGTGGTCATCATGGGGAGGTCAGGACACATGCAGTGGCAATGTGGGATAGGTTTCTGAAAAACATCGCAGGGTGGTGCACATTGTAAGGTTTCTAACAGGCTTTTCACTAGTAGGAGTGAGATAAACATCACAGGGTGCTATGAATCGTAGGGCCTGAATTATGATAGGCAGTGAGTGGCAATGTAGCATGGAAAAAAGCACCACGGGGTAGTCACCATGGGGAGGACAGGAAACATGCAGTGGCAATGTAGGATAGTATTCTGAGAAACATCACGGAGTGGTGGGCATTGTAAGGGTTTCTAACAGGCCTTTCACTAGTAGGCGTGAGAAAAACATCACGGGGTGGTGTGAATCATATGTTCTGAATTAGGATAGGCAGTGAGTGGCAATGTAGGATGGAGAAAAGCACCACGGGGTGTTCAGCATGGGGAGGTCAGGAAACATGCAGTGGCAATGTATAATAGGTTTCTGAAAAACACAGCGGGGTGGTGCGCATTGTAAGGTTTCTAACAGGCCATTCACTAGTAGGAGTGAGAAAAACATCACGGGGTGGTGTAAAGCAGAGGGCCTGAATAAGAATAGGCAGTGAGTATCAATGTAAAATGGAGAAAAGAACCACGGTGTGGTCAGCATGGGGAGGTCAGGAAACATGTAGTGTCAAGGTAGGATAGGTTTCTGATAAACATCGTTGGGTGGTGCGCATTGTAAGGGTTTCTAACAGGCCATTCATTAGTAGGAGTGAGAAAAATATAACAGGTTGGTGTGAATCGGTGGGCCTGAATTAGAATAGGCAGTGAGTCTCAACATAACATCGAGAAAAGCACCACGGTGTGGTGAGCATGTGGAGGTCAGGACACATGCAGTGGCAATGTACGATAGGTTTCTGAAAAAAACAGCAGTGTGGTGCGCATGGTAAGTTTTTCTAACAGGCCATTCACTAGTAGGAGTGAGAAAAGTATAACAGGTTGGTGTTAATCGGAGGGCCTGAATCAGGATAGGCAGTGAGTGGCAATGTAGGATGGAGAAAAGCACCACGGGGTGGTCAACATGGGGAGGTCAGGAAACATGCAATGGCAATGTAGGATAGGTTTCTGAAAAACATCGCGGGGTGGTGCGCATTGCAAGGATTTCTATTAGGCCATTATCTAGTACGAGTGAGAAAAACATCACGGGGTGGTTTGAATCAGATGTTCTGAATTAGGATAGGCAGTGAGTGGCAATGGAGGATGTAGAAAAGCACCACCGGGTGTTCAGCATGGGGAGGTCAGGAAACATGCAGTGGCAATGAAGGATAGGTTTCTGAAAAAAACAGTGGGGTGGTGCGCATTGTAAGGGTTTCTAACAGGCCATTCACTATTAGGAGTGAGAAAAACATCACGGGGTGGTTTGAATCAGATGTACTGAATTAGGATATACAGTGAGTGGCAATGTAGGATGGAGAAAAGCACCACGGGGTTGTCAGTATGGGGAGGTCAGGAAACATGCATTGGCAATGTAGGATAGGTTTCTGAAAAACATCGCTGGTGGTGCGCATCGTAAGGCTTTCTAACAGGCCATTTACTAGTAGGAGTGACAAAAACATCACAGGGTGGTGTGAATAGGAGGGCCTGAATTAGGATAGGCAGTGAGTGCCAATATAAAATTGAGAAAAGAACCACGGTGTGGTCATCATGGGGAGGTCAGGACACATGCAGTGGCAATGTAGGATAGGTTTCTGAAAAACATCGCGGGGTGGTGAGAATTGTAAGGCTTTCTAACAGGCCATTCACTAGTAGGAGTGAGAAAAACATCACGGGGTGGTGTGAATCAGAGGGCCTCAGTTATGAAAAGCATGAGTGGCAATGTAGGATGGAGAAAAACACCACGGGGTGGTCAGCATGGGGAGGTCAGGAAACATGCAGTGGCAATGTAGGATAGGTTTCTGAAAAAAACATCAGGGTGATGCGCATCGTAAGGGTTTCTAACAGGCTTTTCACTAGTAGGAGGGAGAAAAACATCATGGGGTGGTTTGAATCAGATGTTCTAATTAGGATAGGCAGTGAGTGGCAATGTAGGATGGAGAAAAGCACCACGGGGTGGTCATCATGGGGAGGTCAGGACACATGCAGTGGCAATGTAGGATAGGTTTCTGAAAAACATCGCGGGGTGGTGCACATTGTAAGGGTTTCTAACAGGCTTTTCATTAGTAGGAGTGAGAAAAACATCATGGGGTGGTTTGAATCGGATGTTCTAATTGGGATAGGCAGTGAGTGGCAACGTAGGATGGAGAAAAGCACCATGGGGTGGTCATCATGGAGAGGTCAGGACACATGCAGTGGCAATGTGGGATAGGTTTCTGAAAAACATCGCGGGGTGGTGCACATTGTAAGGGTTTCTAACAGGCTTTTCACTAGTAGGAGTGAGAAAAACATCATGGGGTGGTTTGAATCGGATGTTCTAATTTGGATAGGCAGTGAGTGGCAATGTAGGATGGATAAAAGCACCACGGGGTTGTCAGCATGGGGAGGTCAGGAAACATGTAGTGTCAAGGTAGGATAGGTTTCTGATAAACATCGCTGGGTGGTGCGCATTGTAAGGGTTTGTAGCAAGCCATTCACTAGTACGAGTGAGAAAACATCAAGCGGTGGTGTGAATCAGAGGGCCTGAATTAGGATAGGAAGTGAGTGGCAATGAACAATGGAGAAAAGCACCACGGGCTGGTCGACATGCGGAGGTCAAGAAACATGCAGTGGCAATGTAGGATAGGTTTCTGAAAAACATCGCGGGGTGGTGCGCATTGTAAGGATTTATAATAGGCCATTATCTAGTACGAGTGAGAATAAAATCAGGGGGTGGTGTGAATCGGAGGTCCTGAATTAGGAAAAGCAGTGAGTTGCAATGTAGGATGGAGAAAAGCACCACGGGGTGGTCAGCATGGGGAGGTCAGGAAACATGTATTGGCAATGTAGAATAGGTTTCTGAAAAACATCGCGGGGTGGTGCGCATTGTAAGGGTTTCTAACAGGCAATTCACTAGTAGGAGTGAGAAAAAAATCACGGGGTGGTGTGAATCGGAGGGCCTGAATTAGGATAGGCATTGAGTGGCAATGTAGGATAGAGAAAAGCAGCACAGCATGGTCAGCATGGGAAGCTCAGGAAACATGCAGTGGCAATGTAGGATAGGTTTCAGGAAAAAGAAGTGCAGTGCTGCGCATTGTAAGGGTTTCTAACAGGCTTTTCACTAGTAGGAGTGAGAAAAACATCACAGGGTGGTATGAATCGGAGGGCCTGAATTATGATAGGCAGTGAGTGGCAACGTAGCATGTAGAAAAGTACCACGGGGTCGTCACCATGGGGAGGACAGGAAACATGCAGTGGCAATGTAGGATAGGTTTCTGAAAAACATCATGGGGTGGTGGGCATTGTAAGGGTTTCTAACAGGCCTTTCACTAGTAGGAGTGAGAAAAACATCACGGGGTGTGTGAATCAGATGTTCTGAATTAGGATAGGCAGTGAGTGGCAATGTAGGATGGAGAAAAGCACCACGGGGTGTTCAGCATGGGGAGGTCAGGAAACATGCAGTGGCAATGTAGGATAGGTTTCTGAGAAAAACAGGGGGGTGGTGCGCATTGTAAAGGTTTGTAGCAAGCCATTCACTAGTACGAGTGAGAAAAACATCAAGCGGTGGTGTGAATCGGAGGGCCTGAATTAGGATAGGCATTGAGTGGCAATGTAGGTGGAGAAAAGCACCAAAGGGTGGTCAGCATGGGGAGGTGAGGAAACATGCAGTGGCAATGTAGGATAGGTTTCTGAAAAAAAAGGGGGGAATGGGGCGCAATGTAAGGGTTTCAAAAAGGCGATTGACTAGTAGGAGTGAGAAAAACATCATGGGTTGGTGTGAATCGGAGGGCCAGAATTATGATAGGCAGTGAGTGGCAATGTAGGATGGAGAAAAGCACCATGGGATTGTCATAATGGGGAGGTCAGGACACATGCAGTGCCAATGTAGGATAGATTTCTGAAAAACATCGCGGGGTGGTGCGCATTGTAACGTTTTTTAAAAGGCCATTCACTAGTAGGAGTGAGAAAAACATCATAGCGTGGTTTGAATAGAGGGCCTGAATCAGGATAGGCAGTGAGTGGCAAGTAGGATGGAGAACAGCACCACGAGTTGGTGTGCATAGGGAGGTCAGGAAACATGCAATGGCAATGTAGGCTAGGTTTCTGAAAATCATCGCCGGGTGGTGGGCATTGTAAGGGTTTCTAAAAGGCCTTTCACTAGTAGGAGTGAGAAAAAACATCACGGGCTGGTGTGAATCACAGGGCCTGATCAGGATAGGCAGTGAGTGTCAATGTAGGATGGAGAAAAGCACCACGGCGTGGTCAGGATGGGGAGATCAGGAAAAATGCAGTGGCAATGTAGGATAGGTTTCTGAAAAACATCGCCGGTTGGTGCGCATTGTAATGGTTTCTATTAGGCCACTATCTAGTACGAGTGAGAACAAAATCAGGGGGTGGTGTGAATCGGAGGTCCTGAATTAGGAAAAGCAGTGAGTGGCAATGTAGGATGGAGAAAAGCACCACGGGTTGGTCAGCATCGGAGGTCAGGAAACATGCAGTGGCAATGTAGGATAGGTTTCTGAAAACATCACGGGTTGCTGCGGATTTTAAGGGTTTCTACCAGGCCATTCACTAGTAGGATTTAGAAAAACATCACGGGGTGGTTTGAATCAGATGTTCTAATTAGGATAGGCAGTGAGTGGCAATGTAGGAAGGAGAAAAGCACCACGGGGTGGTCATTATGGGGAGGTCAGGAAACATGCAGTGGTAATGTAGGAGAGTTTTTTGAAAAACATCACGGAATGGTGCGCATTGTAAGGGTTTCTAAATGGCCATTCACTAGTAGGAGGGAGAAAAACATAAGGCCTGGTTTGAATCAGATGTTCTGAATAAGGATAGGCAGTGAGTGGCAATGTAGAATGGAGAAAAGCACCATGGGTTTGTCAGAACTGGGAGGCAAGAAAACATGCAGTGGCAATGTAGAATAGGTTTCTGATAAACATCGTTGGGTGGTGCACATTGTAAGGGTTTCTAACAGGCCATTAAGTAGTACGAGTGAGAACAACATCAGTGGGTGGTGTGAATCGGAGCGCCTGAATTAGGATAGGCATTGAGTGGCAATGTAGGATGGAGAAAAACACCACAGGGTGCTCAGCAGGGGGAGGTCAGGAAAAATGCAGTGGCAATGTAGGCTAGGTTTGTGAAAAAAAAAGCGGGGTGGTGCGCATTGTAAGGGTTTCCAACAGGCCATTCACTTGTAGGAGAGAGAAAAACATCACGGGGTGGTGTGAATCGGAGGGCCATAATTAGGATAGGCAGTGAGTGCAATATAGGATGGAGAAAAGCACCATGGGGTGGTCATCATGGGGCGTCAGGAAACACGCAGTGGCAATGTAGGATAGGTTTCTGAAAAACATCATGGGGTGGTGCGCATTGTAAGGGTTTATAACAGGCCATTCACTAGTAGGAGTGAGAAAAACATCACGGGGTGGTGTGAATCAGATGTTCTTAATTAGGATAGGCAGTGAGTGCAATTTAGGATGGAGAAAAGCACCACGGGGTGGTCAGCATGGGGAGGTCAGGAAACATGCATTGGCAATGTAGGATAGGTTTCTGAAAAACATCGCCAGGTTGTGCGCATTGTAGGGCTTTCTAAGAGGGCATTCTCTAGTAGGAGTGAGAAAAACATAACGGGGTGGTGTGAATCGGAGGGCCTGAATTTGGATAGGCAGTGAGTGGTAACGTAAAATGGAGAAAAGCAACTCGGTGTGGTCAGCATGGGGAGGTGAGGAAACAAGCAGTGGCAATGTAGGATAGGTTTCTGGAAAACATCGGGGTTGGGGCCCATTGTAAGGGTTTCTCACAGGCCATTCACTAGGAGAAGTGATAAAAATATGACAGGGTGGGGTGAATCGGAGGGCCTGAATCAGGATAGGCAGTGAGTGGCAATGTCGGATGGAGAAAAGCACCACGGGGTGGTCAGCATGGGGAGGTCAGGAATTATGCAGTAGCAATGTAGGATAGGTTTCTGAAAAACATCGCGGGGTGGTGCTCATTGCAAGGGTTTCTAAAAGGCCTTTAACTGGTAGGAGTGAGAAATACATCATGGTGTGGTGTGAATCGGAGGGCCTGAATTAGAATAAGCATTGAGTGTCAATGTAGGAAGGAGAAGAGCACCACAGGGTGGTCAGCATGGGGAGGTGAGGAAACATGCAGTGGCAATGGAGGATAGGTTTCTGAAAAAACAAGTGGGGTGGTGGACATTGTAAGGGTTTCTAACAGGCCATTCACTAGTAGGAGTGAGAAAAACACCACGGGGTTGTGTGAATCGGAGGGCCATAATTAGGATAGGCAGTGAGTGGCAATGTAGGATGGAGAAAAGCACCATTGTGTGGTCATCATGGGGATGTCAGGAAACAAGCAGTGGCAATATAGGATAGTTTTCTGAAAAATATCAAGGGGTGGTGCGCATTGTAAGGGTTTCTAACAGGCCATGCACTAGTTGCTGTGAGAAAAATATCATGGGGTGGTGTGAATCAGATGTTCTGAATTAGGATAGGCAGTGAGTGCAATGTAGGATGGAGAAAAGCACCACGGGGTGGTCAGCATGGGGAGGTCAGGAAACATGCATTGGCAATGTAGGATAGGTTTCTGAAAAACCTTGCCAGGTGATGCGCATTGTAAGGCTTTCTAACAGGGCATTCTGTAGTAGGAGTGAGAAAAACATAACGGTGTGGTGTGAATCGGAGGGCCTGAATTTGGATAGGCTGTGAGTGGTAACGTAAAATGGAGGAAAGCAACACGGTTTGATCAGCATGGGGAGGTGAGGAAACATGCAGTGGCAATGTAGGATAGGTTTCTGGAAAACATCGCGGGGTGGTGCGCATTATAAGTGTTTCTAACAGGCCATTCACTAGTAGGAGTGAGAAAAATATAATGGAGAGGTTTGAATTAGAGGGCCTGATTAAGGATAGGCAGTGAGTGGCAATGAAGAATGGAGAAAAGCACCATGGGGTGGTCAACATAGGGAGGTCAGGAAACATGCAGTGGCATTGTAGGATAGGTTTCGGAAAAAAAAGCGGGGTAGTGCGCATTGTAAGTATTTCTAACAGGCAATTCACTAGTAGGAGGGAGAAAAACATCACGGGTTGGTGTGAATCTGAGGGCCTGAATTAGGATTGGCTGTGAGTGGCAATGTAGGATGGAGAAAAGCACCACGGGTTTGTCAGCATGGGGAGGCAAGGAAACATGCAGTTGCAATGTAGAATAGGTTTCTGATAAACATCACTGGGTGGTGCGCATTGTAAGGCTTTCTAACAGGCCATTCACTAGTAGGAGTGAGAAAAACATCACAGGGTGGTGTGAATTGGAGGGCCTGAATTAGGATAGGCAGTGAGTGCCAATATAAAATGGAGAAAAGCACCACGGTGTGGTCATCATGGGGAGGTCAGGAAACATGCAGTGGCAATGTAGGAAAGGTTTCAGAAAAACATCACAGGGTGGTGTGTCTTGTAAGGGTATCTAACCGGCCATTCCCTTGTAGGAGTGAGAAATACATCACGGGAGGGTGTGAATCGGAAGGCCTGAATCAGAATAGGCAGTGAGTGGCAATGTAGGATGGAGTAAAGCACCAAGGCATGGTCATCATGGGGAGGTCAGGACAAATGCAGTGGCAATGTAGGATAGGTTTCTGAAAAACATCGCGGGGTGGTGAGAATTGTAAGGCTTTCTAACAGGCCATTCACTAGTAGGAGTGAGAAAAACATCACGGGGTGGTGTGAATCAGAGGGGCTGAATTAGGATAGGCAGTGAGTGGCAATGTAGGATGGAGAAAAGCACCACAGGGTGGTCAGCATGGGGAGGTAAGGAAACATGCAGTGGCAATGTAGGATAGGTTTCTGAAAAACATCTCGGGGTGATGCCCTTTGCAAGGATTTCTAACTAGCCATTCACAAGTAGGAGTGAAAAAATCTTCACGGGGTGGTGTGAATCGAAGGGCCTGAATTAGGATAGGCAGTGAGTGGCAATGTAGGATGGAGAAAAGCACCACCTGGTGGTCAGCATGGGGAGGTCAGAAACATGCATTGGGAATGTAGGATTGGTTTCTGAAAAACATAGCCAGTTCGTGCGCATTGTAAGGGTTTCTAACACGCCATTCACTAGTAGGAGTGAGAAAAGCATCATGGGGTGGTGTGAATCGGAGGGGCTGAATTAGGATAGGCATTGAGTGGCAATGTAGGATGGAGAAAAGCACCACGGGATGTTTAGCATGGGGAGGTCAGGAAACATGCATTGGCAATGTAGAATAGGTTTCTGAAAAACATCGTGGGGTGGTGCGCATTGTAAGGGTTTCTAACAGGCCATTCACTAGTAGGAGTCAGAAACACATCACTAGGTGGTGTGAATAGGAGGGCCTGAATTAGGATAAGCATTGAGTGGCAATGTAGGATGGAGAAAAGCACAACAGGGTGGTCAGCATGGGGAGGTCAGGCAACATGCAGTGGCATTGTAGGATAGGTTTCTGAAAAAAAAAAGTGGGGTGCTGCGCATTGTAAGGGTTTCTAACAGGCCATTCACTAGTAGGAGTGAGAAAATCATCATGGGGTAGTGCGAATCGGAGGGGCTGAATTAGGACAGGCAGTGAATGGCAATTAAGAATGGAGAAAAGCACCATGGGGTGGTCAACAGGGGAGGTCAGGAAACATGTAATGGCAATTTAGGATAGGTTTCTTAAAAACATCAAGGGGTGGTGCGTATTGTAAGGTTTTCTAACAAGCCATTCACAAGTAGGAGTGAAAAAACTTCAGAAGGTGATGTGAATCGGAAGGCCTAAATTAGGATAGGCTGTGAGTGACAATGTAGGATGGAGAAATGCACCACAGGGTGGTCAGCATGGGGAGGTCAGAAAACATGCAATGGCAATGTAGGATAGGTTTCTGAAAAACATCATGTGTGGTGCGCATTGTAAGGCTATCTAACAAGCGCTTCCCAAGTAGAAGTGAAAAAAACATCACGGGGTGGTGTGAATCAGAGGGCCTGAATTAGGATAGGCAGTGAGTGGCAATGAAGAATTGAGAAAAGCCCCAGAGGGTGGTCAGCATGTGGAGGTCAGGAAACATGCAGTGGTAATGTAGGATAGGTTTCTGAAATACATAACGGGGTGGTGCACATTGTAAGGTTTTTCTAACAGGCCATTCACTAGTAGGAGTGAGAAAATCATCACGAGGTGGTTTGAATCAGATGTTCTGAATTAGGTTAGACAGTGAGTGGCAATGTAGGATGGAGAAATGCACCAAGGGGTGGTCAGCATCCGGAGGTCAGGACCCATGCATTGGCAATGTAGGATAGGTTTCTGAAAAACATTGCCGGGTGGTGTGCATTGTAAGGCTTTCTAACAGGCCATTCACTAGTAGGAGTGAGAAAAACATGACGGGGTGGTGTGAATAGGAGGGCCTGAATTAGGATAGGCAGTGAGTGGCAACGTAGGATGGAGAAAAGCACCATGGGGTGGTCAGCATGGGCAGGACAGGAATCATGCAGTGGCAATGTAGGATAGGTTTCTGAAAAACATCGCGGGGTGGTGCGCATGGTAAGGGTTTGTAGCATGCCTTTCACTAGTCGGAGTGAGAAAAACATCACGGGGTGTTGTGAATCACAGGGCCTGAGTCAGGATAGGCCGTGGGTGACAATGTAGGAGGGAGAAAAGCACCACGGAGTGGTCAGGATGGTGAGGTCAGAAAATATGCAGTGGCAATGCAGGATCGGTTTCTGAAAAACATCGCAGGGTTGGAGGCATTGTAAGGGTATGTAACAGGCCATTCACAAGTAGGAGTGAGAAATACATCATTGTGTATTGTGAATCAGAGGGCCTGAATCAAGTTAGACAATGAGTGGCAATGTAGGATGGAGAAAAGCACCACGGGTTCTTGAGCATGGGGAATTCAGGAAACATGCAATGGCAATGTGGGATAGGTTTCTGAAAAACATCGCGGGGTGGTGTGCATTGTAAGGGTTTGTAGCATGCCATTCACTAGTAGGAGTGAGAAAAACATGACGGGGTGGTGTGAATCGGAGGGCCTGAACTAGGATAGGCAGTGAGTGACAATGAAGAATGGAGAAAAGCACCACGGGGTGGTCAACATGGGGAAGTCAGGAAACATACAGTGGCAATGTAGGATAGGTTTCTGAAAAACAACGTGGGGTGGTGCGCATTGTAAGGGTTTGTAACATGCCATTCACTAGTAGGAGTGAGAAAAACATCACGGGGTGGTGTGAATCAGAGGGCCTGAACTAGTATAGGCAGTGAGTGGCAATGAAGAATTGAGAAAAGCCCCAGAGGGTGGTCAACATGGGGAGGTCAGGAAACATGCATCGTAATGTAGGATAGGTTTCTGAAATGCATCACGGGGTGGTGCACATTGTAAGGTTTTTCTAACAGGCCATTCACTAGTAGGAGTGAGAAAAACATCACGGTGTGTTGTGAATCAGATGTTCTCAATTAGAATAGGCAGTGAGTGGCAATTTAGGATGGAGAAAAGCACCACGGTGTGGTCAGCTTGGGGAGGTCAGGAAACATGCATTGGCAACGTAGGATAGGTTTCTTAAAAACATCGCCGGGTGGTACGCATTGTAAAGCTTTCTAACAGGCCATTCACTAGTAGGAGTGAGAAAAATATCACTGGGTGGTGTGAATCGGAGGGCCTGAATTAGGATAGGCAGTGAGTGGCAATGTAGGATGGAGAAAAGCACCATGGGGAGGTCAGCATGGGGAGGTCAGGAAATATGCATTGGCAATGTAGGATAGATTTCTGAAAAAAAAAGTGGGGTGGTGTGCATTGTAAGGGTTGCTAACAGGCAATTCACTAGTAGGAGTGAGAAAAACATCACGGGGTGGTGTGAATCAGAGGGCCTGAATTAGGATAGGCAGTGAGTGGCAATGTAGGATGGAGAAAAGCACCATGGGGAGGTCAGCATGGGGACGTCAGGAAATATGCATTGGCAATGTAGGATAGATTTCTGAAAAAAAAAATGGGGTGGTGTGCATTGTAAGGGTTGCTAAAAGGCCATTCACTAGTAGGAATGTGAAAAACATCACGGGGTGGTGTGAATCGGAGGGCCTGAATTAGGATAGGCAGTGAGTGGCAATGTAGGATGTAGAAAAGCACCACGGTGTGGTCATCATGGGGAGGTCAAGAAACATACAGTGGCAATGTAGGATAGGTTTCTGAAAACATCACTGGGTTGTGCGCATTGTAAGGGTTTGTAGCAGGCCATTCACTAGTAGAAGTGAGAAAATCATCACGGGGTGGTGTGAATCGGAGGGCCTGAATTAGGATTGCCAGGGAGTGGGAATGTATGATGGAGAAAAGCACCACAGGGTGGTCAGCATGGGGATGTCATCAAACATGCAGTGGCAATGTAGGATAGTTTTCTGAAAAACATCACGGGGTGATGCGCATGGTAAGGGTTTCTAACAGGCCACTCACTAGTAGGAGTGAGAAAAACATCACGGGATGGTGTGAATCTGAGGGCATGAATTAGGATTGGCAGTGAGTGGCAATGTAGGATGGAGAAAAGCACCACGGTGTGGTCAGCTTGGGGAGGTCAGGAAACATGCATTGGAAATGTAGGACATGTTTCGTAAAAACATCTCCAGGTTGTACGCATTGTAAGGCTTTCTAACAGGCCATTCACTAGTAGGAGTGAGAAAAACATCACTGGGTGGTGTGATTCGGAGGGCCTGAATTAGGAAAGGCATTGAGTGGCAATGAAGAATGGAGAAAAGCATCACGGGGTGGTCAGCATGGGGAGGTCAGGAAACATGCATTGGCAATGTAGGTTACGTTTCTGAAAAACATCACGGGGTGGTGCGCATTGTAATTATTTCTAACAAGCCATTCACAAGTAGGATTGAAAAAAACATCATGGGGTTGTGTGAATCAGAGGGACTGAATTAGGATAGGCATTGAGTGGCAATGTAGGATGGAGAAAAGCACCACAGGGTGGTCAGCATGGGGAGGTGAGGAAACAAGCAGTGGCAATATAGGATAGTTTTCTGAAAAACATCAAGGGGTGGTGCGCTGTAAGGGTTTCTAACAGGCCATTCACTTGTTGGAGTGAGAAAAACATCACGGGCTGGTGTGAATCAGATGTTCTGAATTAGGATAGGCAGTGATTGCAATGTAGGATGGAGAGAAGCACCACGGGGTGGTCAGCATGGGGAGGTCAGGAAACATGCATTGGCAATGTAGGATAGGTTTCTGAAAAATATTGCCAGGTGGTACGCATTGAAAGGCTTTCTAACAGGGCATTCTGTAGTAGGAGTGAGAAAAACATAATGGGGTGGAGTGAATCGGAGGGCCTGAATTTGGATAGTCAGTGAGTGGCAATGTAGGATGTAGAAAAGCACCATGGGGAGGTCAGCATGGGGAGGTCAGGAAACATGCAGTGGCAATGTAGGATAGGTTTCTGAAAAAAACAGCAGGGTGGTGCGCATTGTAAAGGTTTCTAAGAGGCCATTCACTAGTAGGAGTGAGAAAACCATCACGGGGTGGTTTGAATCAGATGTTCTAAATTAGGATATACAGTGAGTGGCAATGTAGGATGGAGAAAAGCACCACGGGGTTGTCAGCATGGGGAGGTCAGGAAACATGCATTGGCAATGTAGGATAGGTTTCTGAAAAAAACAGCAGTGTGGTGCGCATGGTAAGTTTTTCTAACAGGCCATTCACTAGTAGGAGTGAGAAAAATATAACAGGTTGGTGTGAATTGGAGGGCTGAATCAGGAGAGGCAGTGAGTGGCAATGTAGGATGGAGAAAAGCACCACGGGGTGGTCAGGATGGGGAGGTCAGGATACATACAGTGGCAATGTAGGATAGGTTTCTGAAAACATTGCAGGGTAGTGCTAATTGTAAGGGTTTTTAAAATGTCTTTCACTAGTAGGAGTGAGAAAAACATCACGGGGTGGTGTGAATCGCAGGGCCTGAACCAGCATAGGCCGTAGGTGGCAATGTAGGATGGAGAAAAGCACCTCGGGTTGGTCAGGATGGGGAGATCAGGAAACATGCAGTGGCAATGCAAGATCGGTTTCTGAAAAACATCGCGGGGTTGGGCGCATTGTAAGTGTATCTAACAGGCCATTCACTAGTAGGAGTGAAAATACATCATGGTGTGGTGTGAATCGGTGGGCCTGAATCAAGTTAGACAGTGAGTGGCAATGTAGCATTTAGAAAAGCACCACGGGTTTGTGAGCATGGGGAGGTCAGGAAACATTCAATGGCAATGTAGGATAGGTTTGTGAAAAACATCGTGGGGTTGTGCGCATTGTAAGCGTTTGTAGCAGGCCATTCACTAGTAGGAGTGAGAAAAATATAACAGGTTGTTGTGAATCGGAGGGCTGAATCAGGAGAGGCAGTGAGTGGCAATGTAGGATGGCGAAAAGCACCACGGGGTGGTCAGGATGGGGAGGTCAGGATACATACAGTGGCAATGTAGGATAGGTTTCTGAAAACATTGCAGGGTAGTGCTCATTGTAAGGGTTTTTAAAATGTCTTTCACTAGTAGGAGTGAGAAAAACATCACGGGGTGGTGTGAATCGCAGGGCCTGAACCAGCATAGGCCGTAGGTGGCAATGTAGGATGGAGAAAAGCACCTCGGGTTGGTCAGGATGGGGAGATCAGGAAACATGCAGTGGCAATGCAAGATCGGTTTCTGAAAAACATCGCGGGGTTGGGCGCATTGTAAGTGTATCTAACAGGCCATTCACTAGTAGGAGTGAGAAATACATCATGGTGTGGTGTGAATCGGTGGGCCTGAATCAAGTTAGACAGTGAGTCGCAATGTAGCATTTAGAAAAGCACCACGGGTTGGTGAGCATGGGGAGGTCAGGAAACATTCAATGGCAATGTAGGATAGGTTTGTGAAAAACATCGTGGGGTTGTGCGCATTGTAAGCGTTTGTAGAAGGCCATTCACTAGTAGGAGTGAGAAAAACATCACGGGGTGGTGTGAATCGGAGGGCCTGAATTAGGATAGTTATTGAGTGGCAATGTAGGATGAAGAAAAGCACCACGGGGTGGTCAACATGGGGAGGTCAGGAAACATGCAATGGCAATGTAGGATAGGTTTCTGAAAAACATCGCGGTGTGGTGCGCATTGTAAGGGTTTCTAACAAGCCATTCACATGTAGGAGTGCAAAAAACATCACGGGGTGGTGTGAATCGGAGGGCCTGAATTAGGATAGGCTGTGAGTGGCAACGTAGGATGGAGAAAAGCACCACGGGGTGGTCAGCATATGGAGGTCAGGAAACATGCAGTGGTAATATAGGATAGGTTTCTGGAAAAGAAAGCGGCATGGTGCGCATTGTAAAGGTTTCTAACAGGCCATTCACTAGTAGGAGTGAGAAAAACATCACGGGGTGGTGTGAATCGGAGAGCCTGAATTAGGATAGGCAGTGAGTGGCAATGCAGAATGGAGAAAAGCACCACAGGGTGGTCATGAAGGGGAGGTCAGGACCCATGCATTGGCAATGTAGGATAGGTTTCTGAAAAAAACATCGGGGTGGTGTGCATTGTAAGGGTATCTAACAGGTTATTCACTAGTAGGAGTGAGAAAAATATCACGGGGTGGTGTGAATCGGAAGGCCTGAATCAGGAGAGGCATTGAGTGACAATGTAGGTTGGAGAAAAGCACCACGGGTAGGTGAGCATAGTGACGTCAGGAAACATGCAGTGGCAATTTAGGATAGGTTTTTGAAAAACATCGCAGGGTGGTGCACATTGTAAGGGTTTCTAACAGGCTTTTCACAAGTTGGAGTGAGAAAAACATCATGGAGTGGTTTGAATCAGAGGTTCTAATTCGGATAGGCAGTGAGTGGCAATGTAGGATGGAGAAAAGCACCTCGGGGTGGTCATCATGGGGAGGTCAGGACACATGCAGTGGCAATGTAGGAAAGGTTTCTGAAAAACATCGCGGGGTGGTGCACATTGTAAGGGTTTCTAACAGGCTTTTCACTAGTAGGAGTGAGAAAAACATCACAGGGTGGTATGAATCGGAGGGCCTGAATTATGATAGGCAGTGTGTGGCAATGTAGCATGGAAAAAAGCCCCACGGGGTAGTCACCATGGGGAGGACAGGAAACATGCAGTATCAATGTAGGATAGTTTTCTGAGAAACATCACGGGGTGGTGGGCATTGTAAGGGTTTCTAACAGGCCTTTCACTAGTAGGAGTGAGAAAAACATCACGGGGTGGTGTGAATCATATGTTCTGAATTAGGATAGGCAGTGAGTGGCAATGTAGGATGGAGAAAAGCACCACGGTGTGTTCAGCATGGGGAGGTCAGGAAACATTCAGTGGCAATGTATGATAGGTTTCTGAAAAAAACAGCGGGGTGGTGCACATTGTAAGGGTTTCTAACAGGCCATTCAATAGTTGAAGTGAGAAATACATCACGGCATGGTGTGAATCAGAGGGCCTGATTTAGAATAGGCAGAGAGTGACAATGTGGGATGTAGAAAAGCACCACGGGTTAGTCAGCATGAGGAGGTCAGAAAACATGCAGTGGCAAGTAGGATAGTTTTCTGAAAATCATCACGGGGTGGTGCCCATTGTAAGGCTTTCTAACAGGTCATTCACTAGTAGGAGTGAGAAAAACATCACGGGGTGGTGTGAATCGGAGGGCCTGAATTAGAATAGGCAGTGAGTATCAATGTAAAATGGAGAAACGCACCACGGTGTGGTCAGCATGGGGAGGTCAGGACACATGCAGTGGTAATGTAGGATAGGTTTCTGAAAAAAACAGAGGTGTGGTGCGCATGGTAAGTTTTTATAACAGGACATTCACTAGTAGGAGTGAGAAAAATATAACAGGTTGGTGTGAATCGGAGGGGCTGAATCAGGATAGTCAGTGAGTGGCAATGTAAGATGGAGAAAAGCACCACGGGGTGGTCAGGATGGGGAGGTCAGGAGACATGCAGTGGCAATGTAGGATAGGTTTCTGAAAAACATTGCAGGGTAGTGCTCATTGTAAGGGTTTCTAAAATGTCTTTCACTAGTAGGAGTGAGAAAAACATCACGGGGTGGTGTGAATCACAGGGCCTGAACCAGGATAGGCCGTGGGTGGCAATGTAGGATGGAGAAAAGCACCTCGGGTTCGTCAGGATTGGGAGGTCAGGAAACATGCAGTGGCAATGCAAGATCAGTTTCTT
Source organism: Cavia porcellus (assembly GCF_034190915.1). Lineage (NCBI taxonomy): Eukaryota > Metazoa > Chordata > Mammalia > Rodentia > Caviidae > Cavia > Cavia porcellus. The sequence continues at coordinate 698,636 of NW_026947555.1, forward strand.
AAAAAACATCGCGGGGTTGGGCGCATTGTAAGTGTATCTAACAGGCCATTCACTAGTAGGAGTGAGAAATACATCATGGTGTGGTGTGAATCGGAGGGCCTGAATCAAGATAGACAGTGAGTGGCAATGTAGGATTTAGAAAAGCACCACGGGTTGGTGAGCATGGGGAGGTCAGGAAACATGCAATGGCAATGTAGGATAGGTTTCTGAAAAACATCGTGGGGTTGTGCGCATTGTAAGGGTTTGTAGCAGGCCATTCACTAGTAGGAGTGAGAAAAACATCACGGGGTGGTGTGAATCGGAGGGCCTGAATAAGTATAGGCAGTGAGTGGCAATGTAGGATGTAGAAAAGCACCACGGAGTGGTCAGCATGGAGAGGTCAGGAAACATGCAGTGGCAATGTGGGATAGCTTTCTGAAAAACAATACGGGTTGGTGCGCACTTTAAGGGTTTCTAACATTCCATTCACTAGTAGCAGTGAGAAAAATATAACGGCGTGGTGTGAATCGGAGGGCCTGAATCAGGATAGGCAGTGAGTGGCAATGTAGGATGGAGAAAAGCACCACGGGGTGGTCATCATGGGGAGGTCAGGACTCAGGCAGTGGCAATGTAGGATAGGTTTCTGAAAAACATCACTTGTGGTGAGAATTGTATGGGTTTCTAACAGGCCATTCAGTAATAGGGGTGCGAAAAACATCACTGGGTGGTGTGAATCAGATGTTCTGAATTAGGATAGGCAGTGAGTGGCAATGTAGTATGCAGAAGAGCACCACGGGGTGATCAGCTTTGGGAGGTCACGAAACATGCAATGGCAATGTAGGATAGGTTTCTGAAAAAGAAAACGGTGTGGTGCGCATTGTCAAGGTTCCTAACAGGCCATTCACTAATAGGAGTGAGAAATACATCATGGTGTGGTGTGAATCGGAGGGCCTGAATCAAGATAGACAGTGAGTGGCAACGTCGGATGGAAAAAAGCACCATGGGGTGGTCAGCATGGGGAGGTCAGGAAACATGCAGTGGCAATGAAGGATAGGTTTCTGAAAAACATTGCGGGGTAGTGCACATTGTAAGGGTTTGTAACAGGCCTTTCACTAGTAGGAGTGAGAAAAACATCACGGGGTGGTGTGAATCATATGTTCTGAATTAGGATAGGCAGTGAGTGGCAATGTAGGATGGAGAAAAGCACCACGGTGTGTTCAGCATGGGGAGGTCAGGAAACATTCAGTGGCAATGTATGATAGGTTTCTGAAAAAAACAGTGGGGTGGTGCACATTGTAAGGGTTTCTAACAGGCCATTCACTAGTAGAAGTGAGAAATACATCACGGCGTGGTGTGAATCAGGGGGCCTGATTTAGGATAGGCAGTGAGTGACAATGTAGGTTGTAGAAAAGCACCACGGGGTAGTCAGAATGAGGAGCTCAGAAAACATGCAGTGGCAAGGTAGGATATTTTACTGAAAATCATCACGGGGTGGTGCCCATTGTAAGGCTTTCTAACAGGTCATTCACTAGTAGGAGTGAGAAAAACATCACGGGGTGGTGTGAATCGGAGGGCCTGAATTAGAATAGGCAGTGAGTATCAATGTAAAATTGAGAAAAGCACCACGGTGTGGTCAGCATGGGGAGGTCACGAAACATGTAGTGTCAAGGTAGGATAGATTTCTCATAAACATCGCTGGGTGGTGCGCATTGTAAGGGTTTCTAACAGGCCATTCATTAGTAGGAGTGAGAAAAACATCACGTGGTTGTGTGAATCGGTGGGCCTGAATTAGAATAGGCAGTGAATCTCAACATAACATCGAGAAAAGCACCACGGTGTGGTGAGCATGTGGAGGTCATGACACATGCAGTGGAAATGTAGGATAGGTTTCTGAAAAAAACAGCAGTGTGTAGCGCATGGTAAGTTTTTATAACAGGCAATTCACTAGTAGGAGTGAGAAAAATATAACAGGTTGGTGTGAATCGGAGGGCCTGAATCAGGATAGGCAGTGAGTGGCAATGTAGGATGGAGAAAAGCACCACGGGGTGGTCAGGATGGGGAGGTCAGGATACATGCAGTGGCAATGTAGGATAGGTTTCTGAAAAACATTGCAGTGTAGTGCTCATTGTAAGGGTTTCTAAAATGTCTTTCACTAGTAGGAGTGAGAAAAACATCAGGGGGTGGTGTTAATCGGAGGGCCTGAATTAGGATAGGCAGTGAGTGCCAATGTAGGATGGAGAAAAGCACCTCGGGTTGGTCAGGATGGGGAGGTCAGGAAACATGCAGTGGCAATGCAAGATCGGTTTCTTAAAAAACATCGCGGGGTTGGGCGCATTGTAAGTGTATCTAACAGGCCATTCACTGGTAGGAGTGAGAAATACATCATGGTGTGGTGTGAATCCGAGGGCCTGAATCAAGTTAGACAGTGAGTGGCAATGTAGGATTTAGAAAAGCACCACGGGTTTGTGAGCATGGGGAGGTCAGCAAACATGCAATGGCAATGTAGGATAGGTTTCTGAAAAACATCGTGGGGTTGTGCTCATTGTAAGGGTTTGTAGCAGGCCATTCACTATTAGGACTGAGAAAAACATCACGGGGTGGTGTGAATCGGAGGGCCTGAATTAGGATAGTTAGTGAGTGGCAATGTAGGATGGAGAAAAGCACCACGGGGTGGTTAGCATATGGAGGTCAGGAAACATGCAGTGGTAATGTAGGATAGGTTTCTGAAAAAGAAAGCGGTGTGGTGCGCATTGTAAAGGTTTCTAACAGGCCATTCACTAGTAGGAGTGAGAAAAACATCACGGGGTGGTGTGAATCGGAGGGCCTGAATTAGGATAGGCAGTGAGTGGCAATGCAGGATGGAGAAAAGCACCACAGGGTGGTCATGAAGGGGACGTCAGGACCCATGCATTGGCAATGTAGGATAGGTTTCTGAAAAACATCACTGGTGGTGAGAATTGTATGGGTTTCTAACAGGCCATTCAGTAATAGGGGTGCGAAAAACATCACTGGGTGGTGTGAATCAGATGTTCTGAATTAGGATAGGCAGTGAGTGGCAATGTAGGATGCAGAAGAGCACCACGGGGTGATCAGCTTTGGGAGGTCACGAAACATGCAATGGCAATGTAGGATAGGTTTCTGAAAAAGAAAGCGGTGTGGTGCGCATTGTCAAGGTTCCTAACAGGCCATTCACTAATAGGAGTGAGAAATACATCATGGTGTGGTGTGAATCGGAGGGCCTGAATCAAGATAGACAGTGAGTGGCAACGTCGGATGGAGAAAAGCACCATGGGGTGGTCAGCATGGGGAGGTCAGGAAACATGCAGTGGCAATGAAGGATAGGTTTCTGAAAAACATCGCGGGGTAGTGCGCATTGTAAGGGTTTGTAACAGGCCTTTCACTAGTAGGAGTGAGAAAAACATCACGGGGTGGTGTGAATCATATGTTCTGAATTAGGATAGGCAGTGAGTGGCAATGTAGGATGGAGAAAAGCACCACGGGGTGTTCAGCATGGGGAGGTCAGGAAACATTCAGGGGCAATGTATGAAAGGTTTCTGAAAAAAACAGTGGGGTGGTGCACATTGTAAGGGTTTCTAACAGGCCATTCACTAGTAGAAGTGAGAAATACATCACGGCGTGGTGTGAATCAGGGGGCCTGATATAGGATAGGCAGTGAGTGACAATGTAGGTTGTAGAAAAGCACCACGGGGTAGTAAGCATGAGGAGGTCAGAAAACATGCAGTGGCAAGGTAGGATAGTTTACTGAAAATCATCACGGGGTAGTGCCCATTGTAAGGCTTTCTAACAGGTCATTCACTAGTAGGAGTGAGTAAAACATCACGGGGTGGTGTGAATCGGAGGGCCTGAATTAGAATAGGCAGTGAGTATCAATGTAAAATTGAGAAAAGCACCACGGTGTGGTCAGCATTGGGAGGTCAGGAAACATGTAGTGTCAAGGTAGGATAGATTTCTCATAAACATCGCTGGGTGGTGCGCATTGTAAGGGTTTCTAACAGGCCATTCATTAGTAGCAGTGAGAAAAACATCACGTGGTTGTGTGAATCGGTGGGCCTGAATTAGAATAGGCAGTGAATCTCAACATAACATCGAGAAAAGCACCACGGTGTGGTGAGCATGTGGAGGTCAGGACACATGCAGTGGCAATGTAGGATAGGTTTCTGAAAAAAACAGCAGTGTGGTGCGCATGGTAAGTTTTTATAACAGGCAATTCACTAGTAGGAGTGAGAAAAATATAACAGGTTTGTGTGAATCGGAGGGCCTGAATCAGGATAGGCAGTGAGTGGCAATGTAGGATGGAGAAAAGCACCACGGGGTGGTCAGGATGGGGAGGTCAGGATACATGCAGTGGCAATGTAGGATAGGTTTCTGAAAAACATTGCAGGGTAGTGCTCATTGTAAGGGTTTCTAAAATGTCTTTCACTAGTAGGAGTGAGAAAAACATCAGGGGGTGGTGTTAATCGGAGGGCCTGAATTAGGATAGGCAGTGAGTGGCAATGTAGGATGGAGAAAAGCACCTCGGGTTGGTCAGGATGGGGAGGTCAGGAAACATGCAGTGGCAATGCAAGATCGGTTTCTTAAAAAACATCGCGGGGTTGGGCGCATTGTAAGTGTATCTAACAGGCCATTCACTGGTAGGAGTGAGAAATACATCATGGTGTGGTGTGAATCCGAGGGCCTGAATCAAGTTAGACAGTGAGTGGCAATGTAGGATTTAGAAAAGCACCACGGGTTTGTGAGCATGGGGAGGTCAGCAAACATGCAATGGCAATGTAGGATAGGTTTCTGAAAAACATCGTGGGGTTGTGCTCATTGTAAGGGTTTGTAGCAGGCCATTCACTATTAGGACTGAGAAAAACATCACGGGGTGGTGTGAATCGGAGGGCCTGAATTAGGATAGTTAGTGAGTGGCAATGTAGGATGGAGAAAAGCACCACGGGGTGGTTAGCATATGGAGGTCAGGAAACATGCAGTGGTAATGTAGGATAGGTTTCTGAAAAAGAAAGCGGTGTGGTGCGCATTGTAAAGGTTTCTAACAGGCCATTCACTAGTAGGAGTGAGAAAAACATCACGGGGTGGTGTGAATCGGAGGGCCTGAATTAGGATAGGCAGTGAGTGGCAATGCAGGATGGAGAAAAGCACCACAGAGTGGTCATGAAGGGGACGTCAGGACCCATGCATTGGCAATGTAGGATAGGTTTCTGAAAAACATCACTGGTGGTGAGAATTGTATGGGTTTCTAACAGGCCATTCAGTAATAGGGGTGCGAAAAACATCACTGGGTGGTGTGAATCTGATGTTCTGAATTAGGATAGGCAGTGAGTGGCATTGTAGGATGCAGAAGAGCACCACGGGGTGATCAGCTTTGGGAGGTCACGAAACATGCAATGGCAATGTAGGATAGGTTTCTGAAAAAGAAAGCGGTGTGGTGCGCATTGTCAAGGTTCCTAACAGGCCATTCACTAATAGGAGTGAGAAATACATCATGGTGTGGTGTGAATCGGAGGGCCTGAATCAAGATAGACAGTGAGTGGCAACGTCGGATGGAGAAAAGCACCATGGGGTGGTCAGCATGGGGAGGTCAGGAAACATGCAGTGGCAATGAAGGATAGGTTTCTGAAAAACATCGCGGGGTAGTGCGCATTGTAAGGGTTTGTAACAGGCCTTTCACTAGTAGGAGTGAGAAAAACATCACGGGGTGGTGTGAATAATATGTTCTGAATTAGGATAGGCAGTGAGTGGCAATGTAGGATGGAGAAAAGCACCACGGGGTGGTCAGGATGGGGAGGTCAGGAAACATGCAGTGGCAATGTAGGATAGGTTTCTGAAAAACATCGCGGGTGGTGAGAATTGTAAGGGTTTCTAACAGGCCATTCACTAGTAGAAGTAAGAAATACATCACGGCGTGTTGTGAATCAGAGGGCCTGATTTAGGATAGGCAGTGAGTGACAATGTGGATTGTAGAAAAGCACCACGGGGTAGTCAGCATGAGGAGGTCAGGAAACATGCAGTGGCAATGCAAGATCGGTTTCTTAAAAAACATCGCGGGGTTGGGCGCATTGTAAGTGTATCTAACAGGCCATTCACTGGTAGGAGTGAGAAATACATCATGGTGTGGTGTGTATCCGAGGGCCTGAATCAAGTTAGACAGTGAGTGGCAATGTAGGATTTACAAAAGCACCACGGGTTTGTGAGCATGGGGAGGTCAGCAAACATGCAATGGCAATGTAGGATAGGTTTCTGAAAAACATCGTGGGGTTGTGCTCATTGTAAGGGTTTGTAGCAGGCAATTCACTATTAGGAGTGAGAAAAACATCACGGGGTGGTGTGAATCGGAGGGCCTGAATTAGGATAGTTAGTGAGTGGCAATGTAGGATGGAGAAAAGCACCACGGGGTGGTCAGCATATGGAGGTCAGGAAACATGCAGTGGTAATGTAGGATAGGTTTCTGAAAAAGAAAGTGGTGTGGTGCGCATTGTAAAGGTTTCTAACAGGCCATTCACTAGTAGGAGTGAGAAAAACATCACGGGGTGGTGTGAATCGGAGGGCCTGAGTTAGGATAGGCAGTGAGTGGCAATGCAGGATGGAGAAAAGCACCACAGGGTGGTCATGAAGGGGACGTCAGGACCCATGCATTGGCAATGTAGGATAGGTTTCTGAAAAGCATCGCGAGGTGGTGTGCATTGTAAGGCTTTCTAACAGGCCATTCACTAGTAGGAGTGAGAAAAACATAACGGGGTGGTGTGAATCGGAGGGGCTGAGTAAGGATAGGCAGTGAGTGGCAACGTAGGATGTAGAAAAGCACCACGGAGTGGTCAGCATGGAGAGGTCAGGAAACATGCAGTGGCAATGTGGGATAGCTTTCTGAAAAACAGTACTGGTTGGTGCGCATTTTAAGGGTTTCTAACATTCCATTCACTAGTAGGAGTGAGAAAAATATCACGGCGTGGTGTGAATCAGTGGGCCTGAATCAGGATAGGCAGTGAGTGGCAATGTAGGATGGAGAAAAGCACCACGGGGTGGTCATCATGGGGAGGTCAGGACTCAGGCAGTGGCAATGTAGGATAGGTTTCTGAAAAACATCAGTGGTGGTGAGAATTGTATGGGTTTCTAACAGGCCATTCAGTAATAGGGGTGCGAAAAACATCACGGGGTGGTGTGAATCAGATGTTCTGAATTAGGATAGGCAGTGATTGGCAATGTAGGATGCATAAAAGCACCACAGGGTGATCAGCGTTGGGAGGCCACGAAACATGCAGTGGCAATGTAGGATAGGTTTCTGAAAAAGAAAGCGGTGTGGTTCGCATTGTCAAGGTTCCTAACAGGCCATTCACTAATAGGAGTGAGAAATACATCATGGTGTGGTGTGAATCGGAGGGCCTGAATCAAGATAGACAGTGAGTGGCAACGTCGGATGGAGTAAAGCACCACGCGGTGGTCAGCATGGGGAGGTTAGGAAACATACAGTGGCCATGAAGGATAGGTTTCTGAAAAACATCGCGGGGTAGTGCGCATTGTAAGGGTTTCTAACAGGCCATTCACTAGTAGGAGTGAGACAAACATCACGTGGTGGTTTGAATCAGAGGGCCTGAATCAGGATAGGCCGTGAGTGGCAATGTAGGATGGAGAAAAGCACCACGGTGTGGTCAGCATGCGGAGGTCAGGAAACATGCAGTGGCAATGTAGGATAGGTTTCTGAAAAACATAGAGGGGTGGTGAGCCTTGTAAGGATTTCTAACAGGCCATTCACAAGTAGGAGTGAGAAAAACATCACGGCGTGGTGTGAATCAGTTGTTCTGAATTAGGATAGTCTGTGTGTGGCAATGTAGGATGGAGAAAACACCACGGGTTTGTCAGCATGAGGAGGCAAGGAAACATGCAGTATCGATGTCGAATAGGTTTCTGATAAACATCGCTGGGTGGTACGGATTGTAAGGGTTTCTAACAGGCCGTTCACTAGTAGGAGTGAGAACAACATCACGGGGTGGTGTGAAACGGAGGGCCTCAATTAGGTTAGGCATTGAGTGGCAATGTAGGTTGGAGAAAAGCACCATGGGATTGTCAGCATGAGGAGGTGAGGAAACATGCAGTGGCAATGTAGGATAGATTTCTGAAAAAAATCGCGGGTGGTGCGCATTGTAACGCTTTCTAACAGGCCATTCACTAGTAGGAGTGAGAAAAACATCACGGGGTGGTGTGAATTGGATGACCTGAATTAGGTTAGAGAAAAGCACCACGGTGTGGTCAGCATGGGGATGCCAGGAAACATGCAGTGTCAATGTAGGATAGGTTTCTGAAAAACACTGCGGGGTGGTGCGCATTGTAAGGGTTTCTAACAGGCCATTCACTAGTAAGAGTAAGAAAAACATCAAGCGGTGGTGTGAATCGGAGGGCCTGATTTAGGATAGGCAGTGAGTGGCAATGAAGAATAGAGAAAAGAACCACGGGGTGGTCGACATGCGGAGGTCAGGAAACATGCAGTGGCAATGTAGGATAGGTTTCTGAAAAACATCGCGGGGTGGTGCGCATTCCAAGGATTTCTATTAGGCCATTATCTAGTACGAGTGAGAAAAACATCACGGGGTGGTTTGAATCAGATGTTCTGAATTAGGATAGGCAGTGAGTGGCAATGGAGAATGTAGAAAAGCACCACGGGGTGTTCAGCATGGGGAGGTCAGGAAACATGCAGTGGCAATGTAGGATAGGTTTCTGAAAAAAACAGCGGGGTGGTGCGCATTGTAAGGGTTTCTAACAGGCCATTCACTAGTAGGAGTGAGAAAAACATCACGGGGTGGTTTGAATCAGATGTACTGAATTAGGATATACAGTGAGTGGCAACGTAGGATGGAGAAAAGCACCATGGGGTTGTCAGCATGGGGAGGTCAGGAAACATGCATTGGCAATGTAGGATAGGTTTCTGAAAAACACCGCTGGTGGTGCGCATCGTAAGGCTTTCTAACAGGCCATTTACTAGTAGGAGTGACAAAAACATCACAGGGTGGTGTGAATTGGAGGGCCTGAATTAGAATAGGCAGTGAGTGCCAATATAAAATGGAGAAAAGCACCACGGTGTGGTCATCATGGGGAGGTCAGGAAACATGCAGTGGCAATGTAGGAAAGGTTTCTGAAAAACATCACGGGGTGGTGCGCCTTCTAAGTGTATCTAACCGGCCATTCCCTGGTAGGAGTGAGAAATACATCACGGGAGGGTTTGAATCGGAAGGCCTGAAACAGAATAGGGAGTGAGTGGCAATGTAGAATGGAGAAAACCACCACGGCACGGTCATCATGGGGAGGTCAGGACACATGCAGTGGCAATGTAGGATAGGTTTCTGAAAAACATTGCGGGGTGGTGAGAATTGTAAGGCTTTCTAACAGGCCATTCACTAGTAGGAGTGAGAAAAACATCACGGGGTGGTGTGAATCAGAGGGCCTCAGTTATGAAAAGCATGAGTGTCAATGTAGGATGGAGAAAAGCACCACGGGGTGGTCACCATGGGGAGGTCAGGAAACATGCAGTGGCAATGTAGGATAGGTTTCTGAAAAAAACATCAGGGTGGTGCGCCTCGTAAGGGTTTCTAACAGGCTTTTCACTAGTAGGAGTGAGAAAAACATCATGGGGTGGTTTGAATCAGATGTTCTAATTAGGATAGGCAGTGAGTGGCAATGTAGGATGGAGAAAAGCACCACGGGGTGGTCATCATGGGGAGGTCAGGACACATGCAGTGGCAATGTAGGATAGGTTTCTGAAAAACATCGTGGGGTGGTGCACATTGTAAGGGTTTCTAACAGGCTTTTCATTAGTAGGAGTGAGAAAAACATCATGGGGTGGTTTGAATCGGATGTTCTAATTGGGATAGGCAGTGAGTGGCAATGTAGGATGGAGAAAAGCACCACGGGGTGGTCATCATGGAGAGGTCAGGACACATGCAGTGGCAATGTGGGATAGGTTTCTGAAAAACATCGCGGGGTGGTGCACATTGTAAGGGTTTCTAACAGGCTTTTCACTAGCAGGAGTGAGAAAAACATCATGGGGTGGTTTGAATCAGATGTTCTAATTTGGATAGGCAGTGAGTGGCAATGTAGGATGGATACAAGCACCACGGGGTGGTCAGCATGGGGAGGTCAGGAAACATGTAGTGTCAAGGTAGGATAGGTTTCTGATAAACATCGCTGGGTGGTGCGCATTGTAAGGGTTTGTAGCAAGCCATTCACTAGTACAAGTGAGAAAACATCAAGCGGTGGTGTCAATCGGAGGGCCAGAATTAGGATAGGCAGTGAGAGGCAATGAACAATGGAGAAAAGCACCACGGGGTGGTCGACAGGCGGAGGTCAAGAAACATGCAGTGGCAATGTAGGATAGGTTTCTGAAAAACATCGCGGGGTGGTGCGCATTGTAAGGATTTATAATAGGCCATTATCTAGTACGAGTGAGAACAAAATCAGGGGGTGGTGTGAATCGGAGGTCTTGAATTAGGAAAAGCAGTGAGTTGCAATGTAGGATGGAGAAAAGCACCACGGGGTGGTCAGCATGGGGAGGTCAGGAAACATGCATTGGCAATGTAGAATAGGTTTCTGAAAAACATCGCGGGGTGGTGCGCATTGTAAGGGTTTCTAACAGGCAATTCACTAGTAGGAATGAGAAAAAAATCACGGGGTGGTGTGAATCGGAGGGCCTGAATTAGGATAGGCATTGAGTGGCAATGTAGGATAGAGAAAAGCAGCACAGCATGGTCAGCATGGGAAGCTCAGGAAACATGCAGTGGCAATGTCGTATAGGTTTCAGGAAAAAGAAGTGCAGTGGTGCGCATTGTAAGGGTTTCTAACAGGCCATTCACTAGTAGGAGTCAGAAAAAACATTACGGCGTGGTGTGAATCGGAGTGCCTGAATTAGTATAGGCAGTGAGTGGCAACCTAAAATGGAGAAAAGCACCATGGTGTGGTCAGCATCGGAGGTCAGGAAACATGCTGTGGCAATGTAGGATAGGTTTCTGAAAAAATTCGCGGGGTGGGGCGCATTGTAAGGGTTTCTAACAGGGCATTCCCTAGTAGGAGTGAGAAAAATATAATGGGTTGGTGTGAATCGGAGGGCCTGAATCAGGATAGGCAGTGAGTGGCAATGTAGGATGGAGTAGGGCACCACGTAGTGCTCAGGATGGGGAGGTCAGGAAACATGCAGTGGCAATGTAGGATAGGTTTCTGAAAAACATTGCGGGGTGTTGCTCATTGTAAGGGTTTCTAAAAGGCCTTTCACTAGTAGGATTGAGAAAAACATCACGGGGTGGTGTGAATCAGAGGTCCTGAATTAGGATAGGCAGTGAGTGACAATTTAGGATCGAGAACAGCACCACAGGGTGGTCAGCATAGGGAGGTCAGGAAACAAGCAATAGCAATGTAGGATAGTTTTGTGAAAACATCATGGGGTGGTGCGGATTTTAAGGGTTTCTAACAGGCCATTCACTAGTAGGATTGAGAAAAACATCACGGGGTGGTTTGAATCAGATGTTCTAATTAGGATAGGCAGTGAGTAGCAATGTAGGATGGAGAAAAGCACCACCGGGTGGTCATCATGGGGAGGTCAGGACACATACAGTGGCAATGTAGGATAGGTTTCTGAAAAACATCGCGGGGTGGTGCGCATTGTAAGGGTTTCTAACAGGCTTTTCACTAGTAGGAGTGAGAAAAACATCACAGGGTGGTATGAATCGGAGTGCCTGAATTATGATAGGCAGTGAGTGGCAACGTAGCATGTAGAAAAGCACCACGGGGTCGACACCATGGGGAGGACAGGAAACATGCAGTGGCAATGTAGGATAGGTTTCTGAAAAACATCACGGGGTGGTGGGAATTGTAACGGTTTCTAACAGGCCTTTCACTAGTAGGAGTGAGAAAAACATCACGGGGTGTGTGAATCAGATGTTCTGAATTAGGATAGGCAGTGAGTGGCAATGTAAAATGTAGAAAAGCACCACGGGGTGTTCAGCATGGGGAGGTCAGGAAACATGCAGTGGCAATGTAGGATAGGTTTCTGAAAAAAACAGCGGGGTGGTGCGCATTGTAAGGGTTTGTAGCAAGCCATTCACTAGTACGAGTGAGAAAAACATCAAGCGGTGGTGTGAATCGGAGGGCCTGAATTAGGATAGGCAGTGAGTGGCAATGTAGGATGGAGAAAATCACCACGGGGTTGTCAGCATGGGGAGGTCAGGAAACATGCAGTGGCAATGTAGGAAAGGTTTCTGAAAAACATCACGGGGTGGTGCGCCTTGTAAGTGTATCTAACCGGCCTTTCCCTGGTAGCAGTGAGAAATACATAACGGGAGGGTTTCAATCGGAAGGTCTGAATCAGAATAGGCAGTGAGTGGCAATGTAGGATGGAGAAAAGCACCACGGCATGGTCATCATGGGGAGGTCAGGACACAGGCAGTGGCAATGTAGGATAGGTTTCTGAAAAACATCGCGGGGTGGTGAGAATTCTAAGGCTTTCTAACAGGCCATTCACTAGTAGGAGTGAGAAAATCATCACGGGGTGGTGTAAATCAGAGGGCCTCAATTATGAAAAGTAGTGAGTGGCAATGTATGATGGAGGAAACACCACGGGGTGGTCAGCATGGGGAGGTCAGGAAACATGCAGTGGCAATGTAGGATAGGTTTCTGAAAAACATCGGGGGCGTTGCACATTGTAAGGGTTTTCACAGGCTTTTCACTAGTAGGAGTGAGAAAAACATCATGGGGTGGTTTGAATCCGATGTTCTAATTAGGATACGCAGTGAGTGGCAATGTAGGATGGAGAAAAGCACCACGGGGTGGTCATCATGGGGAGGTCAGGACACATGCAGTGGCAATGTAGGATAGGTTTCTGAAAAACATCACGGGGTGGTGCACATTGTAAGGGTTTCTAAAAGGCTTTTCACTAGTAGGAGTGAGAAAAACATCATGGGGTGGTTTGAATCGGATGTTCTAATTAGGATAGGCAGTGAGTGGCAATGTAGGATGGAGAAAAGCACCACGGGGTGGTCAGCATGGAGAGGTCAGGAAACATGCATTGGCAATGTAGAATAGGTTTCTGAAAAACATCGCGGGGTGGTGCGCATTGTAAGGGTTTCTAACAGGCCATTCACTAGTAGGAGTGAGAAAAATATCACGGGGTGGTGTGAATCGGAGGGCCTGAATTAGGATAGGCATTGAGTGGCAATGTAGGATAGAGAAAAGCAGCACAGCATGGTCAGCATGGGGAGCTCAGGAAACATGCAGTGGCAATGTAGGTTAGGTTTCAGAAAAAAGAAGCGCAGTGGTGCGCATTATTAGGCTTTCGAAAAGGCCATTCACTAGTAGGAGTCAGAAAAACATCACGGGGTGGTGTGAATCGGAGTGCCTGAATTAGGATAGGCAGTGATTGGCAACGTAAAATGGAGAAAAGCACCATGGTGTGGTCAGCATCGGAGGTCAGGAAAGATGCAGTGGCAATGTAGGTAGGTTTCTGAAAAACATCGCGGGGTGGGGCGCATTGTAAGGGTTTCTAACAGGGCATTCCCTAGTAGGAGTGAGAAAAATATAATGGGCTGGTGTGAATCGGAGGGCCTGAATCAGGATAGGCAGTGAGTGGCAATGTAGGATGGAGAAAAGCACCACGGGTTGGTGAGCATGGTGAGGTCAGGAAACATGCATTGGCAATGTAGGATAGGTTTCTGAAAAGAAAAAAAAAGCGGGGTTGTGCGCATTATAAGGGTTTCTAACAGGCCATTCACTAGTAGGAGTGAGAAAAACATCACGGGTGGTGTGAATCGGAGGGCCTGAATTAGGATAAGCAGTGAGTGGCAATGTAGGATGGAGAAAAGCACTACGGTGTGGTCAGCATGCGGAGGTAAGGAAACATGCAGTGCCAATGTAGGATAGGTTTCTGAAAAACATAGGGGTGTGGTGAGCATTGTAAGGATTTCTAACAAGCCATTCACAAGTAGGAGTGAGAAAAACATCACGGGGTGGTGTGAATCGGAAGGACTGAATTAGGATAGTCTGTGAGTGGCAATGTAGGATGGAGAAAACACCACGGGTTTGTCAGCATGGGGAGGCAAGGAAACATGCAGTATCGATGTCGAATAGGTTTCTGATAAACATCGCTGGGTGGCACGCATTGTAAGGGTTTCTAACAGGCCGTTCACTAGTAGGAGTGAGAAAAACATCACAGGGTGGTGTGAAACAGAGTGCCTCAATTAGGATAGGCATTGAGTGGCAATGTAGGTGGAGAAAAGCACCAAAGTGTGGTCAGCATGGGGAGGTGAGGAAACATGCAGTGGGAATGTAGGATAGGTTTCTCAAAAAAAAAAGGGGAATGGTGCGTAATGTAAGGGTTTCAAACAGGCGATTCACTAGTAGGAGTGAGAAAAACATCATGGGGTGGTGTGAATCGGAGGGCCAGAATTATGATAGGCAGTGAGTGACAATGTAGGATGGAGAAAAGCACCATGGGATTGTCATAATGGGGAGGTCAGGACACATGCAGTGCCAATGTAGGATAGATTTCTGAAAAACATCGCGGGGTGGTGCGCATTGTAACGTTTTTTAAAAGGCCATTCACTAGTAGGAGTGAGAAAAACATCATAGCGTGGTTTGAATCAGAGGGCCTGAATCAGGATAGGCAGTGAGTGGCAATGTAGGATGGAGAACAGCACCACGAGTTGGTGTGCATAGGGAGGTCAGGAAACATGCAATGGCAATGTAGGCTAGGTTTCTGAAAATCATCGCCAGGTGGTGGGCATTGTAAGGGTTTCTAAAAGGCCTTTCAATAGTAGGAGTGAGAAAAACATCACGGGCTGGTGTGAATCGCAGGGCCTGATCAGGATACGCAGTGAGTGTCAATGTAGGATGGAGAAAATCACCACGGCGTGGTCAGGATGGGGAGATCAGGAAAAATGCAGTGGCAATGTAGGATAGGTTTCTGAAAAACATCGCCGGGTGGTGCGCATTGTAATGATTTCTATTAGGCCACTATCTAGTACGAGTTAGAACAAAACCAGGGGGTGGTGTGAATCGGAGGTCCTGAATTAGGAAAAGCAGTGAGTGGCAATGTAGGATGGAGAGAAGCACCACGGGGTGGTCAGCATCGGAGGTCAGTAAACATGCAGTGGCAATGTAGGATAGGTTTCTGAAAACATCACGGGGTGCTGCGGATTTTAAGGGTTTCTAACAGGCCATTCACTAGTAGGATTTAGAAAAACATCACAGGGTGGTATGAATCGGAGGGCCTGAGTTATGATAGGCAGTGAGTGGCAACGTAGCATGGAGAAAAGCACCACGGGGTAGTCACCAAGGGGAGGACAGGAAACATGCCGTGGCAATGTAGGATAGTTTTCTGAAAAACATCACGGGGTGGTGGCCATTGTAAGGGTTTCTAACAGGCCTTTCACTAGTAGGAGTGAGAAAAACATCACGGGGTGGTGTGAATCAGATGTTCTGAATTAGGATAGGCAGTGAGTGGCAATGTAGGATGTAGAAAAGCACCATGGGGAGGTCAGCATGGGGAGGTCAGGAAACATGCAGTGGCAATGTAGGATAGGTTTCTGAAAAAAACAGCGGGGTGGGGCGCATTGTAAAAGTTTCTAAAAGTCCATTAACTAGTAGGAGTGAGAAAACCATCACGGGGTGGTTTGAATCACATGTTCTAAATTAGGATATACAGTGAGTGGCAATGTAGGATGGAGAAAAGCACCACGGGGTTGTCAGCATGGGGAGGTCAGGAAACATGCATTGGCAATGTAGGATAGGTTTCTGAAAAACATCGCTGGTGGTGTGCATTGTAAGGCTTTCTAACAGGCCATTCACTAGTAGGAGTGAGAAAAACATCACAGGGTGGTGTGAATCGGAGGGCCTGAATTAGGAAAGGCAGTGAGTGCCAATATAAAATGGAGAAAAGCATCACGGTGTGGTCATCATGGGGAGATCAGGAAACATGCAGTGGCAATGTAGGAAAGGTTTCTGAAAAACATCACGGGGTGCTGCGCCTTGTATGGGTATCTAACCGGCCATTCCCTGGTAGGAGTGAGAAATACATCACGGGAGGGTGTGAATCGGAAGGCCTGAATCAGAATAGGCAGTGAGTGGCAATGTAGGATGGAGAAAAACACCACGGCATGGTCATCATGGGGAGGTCAGGACACATGCAGTGGCAATGTAGGATAGTTTTCTGAAACATCACGGGGTGGTGCGGATTTTAAGGGTTTCTAACAGGCCATTCACTAGTAGGATTGAGAAAAACATCACGGGGTGGTTTGAATCAGATGTTCTAATTAGGATAGGCTGTGAGTGGCAATGTAGGATGGTGAAAAGCACCATGGGGTGGTCAGCATGGGAGGTCAGGACACATACAGTGGCAATGTAGGATAGGTTTCTGAAAAACATTGCGGGGTGGTGCGCATTGTAAGGGTTTCTAACAGGCTTTTCACTAGTAGGAGTGAGAAAAACATCACAGGGTGGTATGAATCGGAGGGCCTGAATTATGATAGGCAGTGAGTGGCAACGTAGCATGGAGAAAAGCACCACGGGGTCGTCACCATGGGGAGGACAGGAAACATGCAGTGGCAATGTAGGATAGTTTTCTGAAAAACATCACGGGGTGGTGGGCATTGTAAGTGTTTCTAACAGACCTTTCACTAGTAGGAGTGAGAAAAACATCACGGGGTGGTTTGAATCAGATGTTCTGAATTAGGATATACAGTGAGTGGCAATGTAGGATGGAGAAAAGCACCACAGGGTTGTCAGCATGGAGACGTCAGGAAACATGCATTGGCAATATAGGATAGGTTTCTGAAAAACATCGCTGGTGGTGTGCATTGTAAGGCTTTCTAACAGGCCATTCACTAGTAGGAGTGAGAAAAACATCACAGGGTGGTGTGAATCGGAGGGCCTGAATTGGGATAGGCAGTGTGTGCCAACATAAAATGGAGAAAAGCACCATGGTGTGGTCATCATGGTGAGGTCAAGAAACATGCAGTGGCAATGTAGGAAATGTTTCTGAAAAACATCACGGGGTGGAGCTCCTTGTAAGTGTATCTAACCAGCCATTCCCTGGTAGGAGTGAGAAATACATCACGGGAGGGTGTGATTCGGAAGGCCTGAATCAGAATAGGCAGTGAGTGGTAATGTAGGATGGAGAAAAGCACCACGGCATGGTCATCATGGGGAGGTCAGGACACATGCAGTGGCAATGTAGGATAGGTTTCTGAAAAACATCGCGGGGTGATGAGAATTGTAAGGCTTTCTAACAGGCCATTCACTAGTAGGAGTGAGAAAAACATCACGGGGTAGTGTGAATCAGAGGGCCTCAATTATGAAAAGCTGTGAGTGGCAATGTAGGATGGTGAAAAGCACCACGGGGTGGTCAGCATGGGGAGGTCAGGAAACATGCAGTGGCAATGTAGGATAGGTTTCTGAAAAAAACATCGGGGTTGTGGGCATTGTAAGGGTTTCTAACAGGCTATTCACTAGTAGGAGTGAGAAAAACATCACGGGGTGGTGTGAATCGGAAGGCCTGAATCAGGAGAGGCATTGAGTGACAATGTAAGACGGAGAAAAGCACCACAGGTTGGTGAGCATAGGGAGGTCAGGAAACATGCAGTGGCAATGTAGGATAGGTTTCTGAAAAACATCGCGGATGTTGCACATTGTAAGGGATTCTAAGAGGCTTTTCACTAGGAGGAGTGAGAAAAACATCATGGGGTGGTTTGAATCAGATGTTCTAATTAGGATAGGCAGTGATTGGCAATGTAGGATGGAGAAAAGCACCACGGGGTGGTCATCATGGGGAGCTCAGGACACATGCAGTGGCAATGTAGGATAGGTTTCTGAAAAACATCGCGGCTTGGTGCACCTTGTAAGGTTTTCTAACAGGGTTTTCACTAGAAGGAATGAGAAAAACATCATGGGGTGGTTTGAATCGGATGTACTAATTAGGATAGGCAGTGAGTGGCAATGTAGGATGGAGAAAAGCACCACGGGGTGGTCATCTTGGGGAGGTCAGGACACATGCAGTGGCAATGTGGGATAGGTTTCTGAAAAACATTGCGGGGTGGTGCACATTGTTAGGGTTTCTAACAGGCTTTTCACTAGTAGGAGTGAGAAAAACATCATGGGGTGGTTTGAATCGGATGTACTAATTAGGATAGGCAGTGAGTGGCAATGTAGGATGGAGAAAAGCACCGCGGGGTGTTCAGCATGGGGAGGTCAGGAAACATGCAGTGGCAATGTATGATAATTTTCTGAAAAAAACAGCGGGGTGGTGCACATTGTAAGGGTTTCTAACAGGCCATTCACTAGTAGAAGTGAGAAATACATCACGGCGTGGTGTGAATCAGAGGGCCTGATTTAGGATAGGCAGTGAGTGGCAATGTGGGATGTAGAAAAGCACCAAGGGGTGGTCAGCATGAGGAGGTCAGAAAACATGCAGTGGTAAGGTAGGATAGTTTTCTGAAAATCACACGGGGTGATGCCCATTGTAAGGCTTTCTAACAGGTCATTCAGTAGTAGGAGTGAGAAAAACATCACGGGGTGGTGTGAATCGGAGGGCCTGAATTAGAATAGGAAGTGAGTATCAATGTAAAATGGAGAAAAGCACCACGGTGTGGTCAGCATGGGGAGGTCAGGAAACATGTAGTGTCAAGGTAGGATAGGTTTCTGATAAACATCGCTGGGTGGGGCGCATTGTAAGGGTTTCTAACAGGCCATTCATTAGTAGGAGTGAGAAAAACATCACGTGGTGGTGTGAATCGGTGGGCCTGAATTAGAATAGGCAGTGAGTCTCAACATAACATCGAGAAAAGCACCACGGTGTGGTGAGCATGTGGAGGTCAGGACACATGCAGTGGCAATGTAGGATAGGTTTCTGAAAAAAACAGCGGTGTGGTGTGCATGGTAAGTTTTTCTAACAGGCCATTCACTAGTAGGAGTGAGAAAAATATAACAGGTTGGTGTGAATCCGAGGGCCTGAATCAGGAGAGGCAGTGAGTGGCAATGTAGGATGGAGAAAAGCACCACGGGGTGGTCAGGATGGGGAGGTCAGGATACATGCAGTGGCAATGTAGGATAGGTTTCTGAAAACATTGCAGGGTAGTGCTCATTGTAAGGGTTTCTAAAATGTCTTTCACTAGTAGGAGTGAGAAAAACATCACGGGGTGGTGTGAATCGCAGGGCCTGAACCAGGATAGGCCGTGGGTGGCAATGTAGGATGGAGAAAAGCACCTCTGGTTGGTCAGGATGGGGAGGTCAGGAAACATGCAGTGGCAATGCAAGATCGGTTTCTGAAAAACATCGCGGGGTTGGGCGGATTGTAAGTGTATCTAACAGGCCATTCACTAGTAGGAGTGAGAAATACATCATGGTGTGGTGTGAATGGGAGGGCCTGAATCACGTTAGACAGTGAGTGGCAATGTAGCATTTAGAAAAGCACCACGGGTTGGTGAGCCTGGGGAGGTCAGGAAACATGCAATGGCAATGTAGGATAAGTTTCTGAACAACATCGTGGGGTTGTGCGCATTGTAAGGGTTTGTAGCAGGCCATTCACTAGTAGGAGTGAGAAAAACATCACGGGGTGGTGTGAATCGGAGGGCCTGAATTAGGATACTTAGTGAGTGGCAATGTAGGATGAAGAAAAGCACCTCGGGGTGCTCAAATGGGGAGGTCAGGAAACATGCAATGGCAATGTAGGATAGGTTTCTGAAAAACATTGCGGTGTGGTGCGCATTGTAATGGTTTCTAACAAGCCATTCACAAGTAGGAGTGCAAAAAACATCATGGGGTGGTGTGAATCGGAGGGCCTGAATTAGGATAGGCTGTGAGTGGCAACGTAGGATGGAGAAAAGCACCACGGGGTGGTCAGCATATGGAGATCTGGAAACATGCAGTGGTAATGTAGGATAGGTTTCTGAAAAAGAAAGCGATGTGGTGCGCATTTTAAAGGTTTCTAACAGGCCATTCACTAGTAGGAGTGAGAAAATCATCACGGGGTGCTGTGAATCGGAGGGCCTGAATTAGGATAGGCAGTGAGTTTCAATGCAGGATGGAGAAAGCACCACAGGGTGGTCATGAAGTGGAGGTCAGGACCCATGCATTGGCAATGTAGGATAGGTTTCTGAAAAAAATATCGGGGTGGTGTGCAATGTAAGGGTATCTAACAGGCTATTCACTAGTAGGAGTGAGAAAAATATAACGGGGTGGTGTGAATCGGAAGGCCTGAATCAGGAGAGGCATTGAGTGACAATGTAGGATGGAGAAAAGCCCCACGGGTAAGTGAGCATAGTGACGTCAGGAAACATGCAGTGGCAATGTAGGATAGGTTTCTGAAAAACATCGCAGGGTGGTGCACATTGTAAGGGTTTCTAACAGGCTTTTCACAAGTTGGAGTGAGAAAAACATCATGGGGTGGTTTGAATCAGATGTTCTAATTAGGATAGGCAGTGAGTGGCAATGTAGGATGGAGAAAAGCACCTCGGGGTGGTCATCATGGGGAGGTCAGGACACATGCAGTGGCAATATAGGATAGGTTTCTGAAAAACATCGAGGGGTGGTGCATATTGTAAGGGTTTCTAACAGGCTTTTCACTAGTAGGAGTGAGAAAAACATCACAGGGTGGTATGAATCGGAGGGATTGAATTATGATAGGCAGTGAGTGGCAATGTAGCATGGAAAAAACACCACGGGGTAGTCACCATGGGGAGGACAGGAAGCATGCAGTATCAATGTAGGATAGTTTTCTGAGAAACATCACGGGGTGGTGGGCATTGTAAGGGTTTCTAACAGGCCTTTCACTAGTAGGAGTGAGAAAAACATCACGGGGTGGTGTGAATCATATGTTCTGAATTAGAATAGGCAGTGAGTGGCAATGTAGGATGGAGAAAAGCACCACGGTGTGTTCAGCATGGGGAGGTCAGGAAACATTCAGTGGCAATGTATGATAGGTTTCTGAAAAAAACAGTGGGGTGGTGCACATTGTAAGGGTTTCTAACAGGCCATTCAATAGTAGAAGTGAGAAATACATCACGGCGTGGTGTGAATCAGAGGGCCTGATTTAGAATAGGCAGTGAGTGACAATGTGGGATGTAGAAAAGCACCACGGGGTAGTCAGCATGAGGAGGTCAGAAAACGTGCTGTGGCAAGGTAGGATAGTTTTCTGAAAATCATCACGGGGTGGTGCCCATTGTAAGGCTTTCTAACAGGTCATTCACTAGTAGGAGGGAGAAAAACATCACGGGGTGGTGTGAATCGGAGGGCCTGAATTAGAATACGCAGTGAGTATCAATGTAAAATGGAGAAACGCAAAACGGTGTGGTCAGCATGGGGATGTCAGGACACATGCAGTGGCAATGTAGGATAGGTTTCTGAAAAAAACAGCGGTGTGGTGCGCATGGTAAGTTTTTATAACAAGACATTCACTAGTAGGAGTGAGAAAAATATAACAGGTTGGTGTGAATCGGAGGGCCTGAATCAGGATAGGCAGTGAGTGGCAATGTAGGATGGAGAAAAGCACCACGGGGTGGTCAGGATGGGGAGGTCAGGAGACATGCAGTGGCAATGTAGGATAGGTTTCTGAAAAACATTGCAGGGTAGTGCTCATTGTAAGGGTTTCTAAAATGTCTTTCACTAGTAGGAGTGAGAAAAACATCACGGGGTGGTGTGAATCGCAGGGCCTGAACCAGGATAGGCCGTGGGTGGCAATGTAGGATGGAGAAAAGCACCTCGGGTTCGTCAGGATTGGGAGGTCAGGAAACATGCAGTGGCAATGAAGATCGGTTTCTTAAAAAACATCGCGGGGTTGGGCGCATTTTAAGTGTATCTAACAGGCCATTCACTAGTAGGAGTGAGAAATACATCATGGTGTGGTGTGAATCGGAGGGCCTGAATCAAGTTAGACAGTGAGTGGCAATGTAGGATTTAGAAAAGCACCATGGGTTGGTGAGCATGGGGAGGTCAGGAAACATGCAATGGCAATGTAGGACAGGTTTCTGAAAAACATCGTGGGGTTGTGCGCATAGTAAGGGTTTGTAGCAGGCCATTCACTAGTAGGAGTGAGAAAAACATCATGGGGTGGTGTGAATCGGAGGGCCTGAATTAGGATAGTTAGTGAGTGGCAATGTAGGATGGAGAAAAGCACCACGGGGTGGTCAGCATATGGAGGTCAGGAAACATGCAGTGGTAATGTAGGATAGGTTTCTGAAAAAGAAAGCGTTGTGGTGCGCATTGTAAAGGTTTCTAACAGGCCATTCACTAGTAGGAGTGAGAAAAACATCACGGGGTGGTGGAAATCGGAGGGCCTGAATTAGGATAGGCAGTGAGTGGCAATGCAGGATGGAGAAAAGCACCACAGGGTGGTCATGAAGGGGAGGTCAGGACCCATGCATTGGCAATGTAGGATAGGTTTCTGAAAAACATCGCCAGGTGGTGTGCATTGTAAGGCTTTCTAACAGGCCATTCACTAGTTGGAGTGAGAAAAACATAACGGGATGGTGTGAATCGGAGGGCCTGAATAAGGATAGGCAGTGAGTGGCAACGTAGGATGTAGAAAAGCACCACGGAGTTGTCAGCATGGAGAGGTCAGGAAACATGCAGTGGCAATGTGGGATAGCTTTCTGAAAAACAATACGGGTTGGTGCGCATTTTAAGGG
Organism: Cavia porcellus; assembly: GCF_034190915.1. Taxonomy (NCBI): domain Eukaryota; kingdom Metazoa; phylum Chordata; class Mammalia; order Rodentia; family Caviidae; genus Cavia; species Cavia porcellus. The sequence continues at coordinate 721,282 of NW_026947555.1, forward strand.
TTTCTAACATTCCATTCACTAGTAGCAGTGACAAAAATATCACGGCGTGGTGTGAATCGGAGGGCCTGAATCAGGATAGGCAGTGAGTGGCAATGTAGAATGGAGAAAAGCACCAAGGGATGGTCATCATGGGGAGGTCAGGACTCAGGCAGTGGCAATGTAGGATAGGTTTCTGAAAAACATCACTGGTGGTGAGAATTGTATGGGTTTCTAACAGGCCATTCAGTAATAGGGGTGCGAAAAACATCACTGGGTGGTGAGAATCAGATGTTCTGAATTAGGATAGGCAGTGAGTGGCAATGTAGGATGCAGAAAAGCACCACGGGGTGATCAGCGTTGGGAGGTCACGAAACATGCAATGGCAATGTAGGATAGGTTTCTGAAAAAGAAAGCGGTGTGGTGCTCATTGTCAAGGTTCCTAACAGGCCATTCACTAATAGGAGTGAGAAATACATCATGGTGTGGTGTGAATCGGAGGGCCTGAATCAAGATAGACAGTGAGTGGCAACGTCGGATGGAGAAAAGCACCACGGGGTGGTCAGCATGGGGAGGTCAGGAAACATGCAGTGGCAATGAAGGATAGGTTTCTGAAAAACATCGCGGGGTAGTGCGCATTGTAAGGGTTTCTCTTTTTTTTTTTGTAATTTTTTTTTTTTTATTTAAGAGGAAAAAGAGAAAAACACAAAACAGAAAAAAGCAGTGTAAGGTTACACATAATACATAACTACAAAAAAAATAACACTAAGAAATCACCTGTTAATAGATTACATAATATCATCTTGGAAATAGTTGCTCAAAGCACAGTATCAAAAATACAAAGTAGACATTCAAACGGAGAGACTGCAAACAGCTGTGTTCAATGATCCAAAAACATTAATATAGTCAGCTATTTAACATCCCCAAACACACTTGTTGTTATATCCGTTAGAGCTCTTTTTTTTCCCCTCCCTCTCTTTTTTATAACAAAATTTATACATTTTGGATTTTATTACTCCTCAGTTCTCGTTACTCTCTTGGGGGGGAGAGAAGTGGCCATTCACTAGTAGGAGTGAGACAAACATCACGGGGTGGTTTGAATCAGAGGGCCTGAATCAGGATAGGCCGTGAGTGGCAATGTAAGATGGAGAAAAGCTCCACGTGGTGGTCAGGACGGAGAGGTCAGGAAACATGCAGTGGCAATGTAGGATAGGTTTCTGAAAAAAATAGTGGGGTAGTGTGCATTGTAAGGGTTTCTAACAAGCCATTCACAAGTAGGAGTGCAAAAAACATCATGGGGTGGTGTGAATCGGAGGGCCTGAATTAGGATAGGCTGTGAGTGGCAACGTAGGATGGAGAAAAGCACCACGGGGTGGTCAGCATATGGAGGTCAGGAAACATGCAGTGGTAATGTAGGATAGTTTTCTGAAAAAGAAAGCGGTGTGGTGCGCATTGTAAAGGTTTCTAACAGGCCATTCACTAGTAGGAGTGAGAAAAACATCAGGGGGTGGTGTTAATCGGAAGGCCTGAATTAGGATAGGCAGTGAGTTTCAATGCAAGATGGAGAAAAGCACCACAGGGTGGTCATGAAGGGGAGGTCAGGACCCATGCATTTGCAATGTAGGATAGGTTTCTGAAAAAAACATCGGGGTGGTGTGCATTGTAAGGGTATCTAACAGGCTATTCCCTAGTAGGAGTGAGAAAAACATCACGGGGTGGTGTGAATCGGAAGGCCTGAATCAGGAGAGGCATTGAGTGAGAATGTAGGGTGGAGAAAAGCACCACGTGTTGGTGAGCATAGTGACGTCAGGAAACATGCAGTGGCAATGTAGGATAGGTTTCTGAAAAAATCGCAGGGTGGTGCACATTGTAAGGGTATCTATCAGGCTTTTCACTAGTTGGAGTGAGAAAAACATCATGGGGTGGTTTGAATCAGATGTTCTAATTAGGATAGGCAGTGAGTGGCAATGTAGGATGGAGAAAAGCACCTCGGGGTGGTCATCATGGGGAGGTCAGGACACATGCAGTGGCAATGTAGGATAGGTTTCTGAAAAACATCGCGGGGTGGTGCATATTGTAAGGGTTTCTAACAGGCTTTTCACTAGTAGGAGTGAGAAAAACATCACAGGGTGGTATGAATCGGAGGGCCTGAATTATGATAGGCAGTGAGTGGCAATGTAGCATGGAAAAAAGCACCACGGGGTAGTCACCATGGGGAGGACAGGAAACATGCAGTGTCAATGTAGGATGGTTTTCTGAGAAACATCACGGGGTCATGGGCATTGTAAGGGTTTCTATCAGGCCTTTCACTAGTAGGAGTGAGAAAAACATCACGGGGTGGTGTGAATCATATGTTCTGAATTAGGATAGGCATTGAGTGGCAATGTAGGATGGAGAAAAGCACCACGGGGTGGTCAGGATGGGGCGGTCAGGAGACATGCAGTGGCAATGTAGGATAGGTTTCTGAAAAACATTGCAGGGTAGTGCTCATTGTAAGGGTTTCTAAAATGTCTTTCACTAGTAGGAGTGAGAAAAACATCACGGGGTGGTGTGAATCGCAGGGCCTGAACCAGGATAGGCCGTGGGTGGCAATGTAGGATGGAGAAAAGCACCTCGGGTTCGTCAGGATTGGGAGGTCAGGAAACATGCAGTGGCAATGCAAGATCGGTTTCTTAAAAAACATCGCGGGGTTGGGCGCATTTTAAGTGTATCTAACAGGCCATTCACTAGTAGGAGTGAGAAATACATCATGGTGTGGTGTGGATCGGAGGGCCTGAATCAAGTTAGACAGTGAGTGGCAATGTAGGATTTAGAAAAGCACCACGGGTTTGTGAGCATGGCGAGGTCAGCAAACATGCAATGGCAATGTAGGATAGGTTTCTGAAAAACATCGTGGGGTTGTGCTCATTGTAAGGGTTTGTAGCAAGCCATTCACTATTAGGAGTGAGAAAAACATCACGGGGTGGTGTGAATCGGAGGGCCTGAATTAGGATAGTTAGTGAGTGGCAATGTAGGATGGAGAAAAGCACCACGGGGTGGTCAGCATATGGAGGTCAGGAAACATGCAGTGGTAATGTAGGATAGGTTTCTGAAAAAGAAAGCGGTGTGGTGCGCATTGTAAAGGTTTCTAACAGGCCATTCACTAGTAGGAGTGAGAAAAACATCACGGGGTGGTGTGAATCGGAGCGCCTGAATTAGGATAGGCAGTGAGTGGCAATGCAGGATGGAGAAAAGCACCACAGGGTGGTCATGAAGGGGACGTCAGGACCCATGCATTGGCAATGTAGGATAGGTTTCTGAAAAACATCGCCGGGTAGTGTGCATTGTAAGGCTTTCTAACAGGCCATTCACTAGTAGGAGTGAGAAAAACATAACGGGGTGGTGTGAATCGGAGGGCCTGAGTAAGGATAGGCAGTGAGTGGCAACGAAGGATGTAGAAAAGCACCACGGAGTTGTCAGCATGGAGAAGTCAGGAAACATGCAGTGGCAATGTGGGATAGCTTTCTGAAAAACAATACGGGTTGGTGCGCATTTTAAGGGTTTCTAACATTCCATTCACTAGTAGCAGTGAGAAAAATATCACGGCGTGGTGTGAATCGGAGGGCCTGAATCAGGATAGGCAGTGAGTGGCAATGTAGAATGGAGAAAAGCACCACGGGATGGTCATCATGGGGAGGTCAGGACTCAGGCAGTGGCAATGTAGGATAAGTTTCTGAAAAACATCACTGGTGGTGAGAATTGTATGGGTTTCTAACAGGCCATTCAGTAATAGGGGTGCGAAAAACATCACTGGGTGGTGAGAATCAGATGTTCTGAATTAGGATAGGCAGTGAGTGGCAATGTAGGATGCAGAAAAGCACCACGGGGTGATCAGCGTTGGGAGGTCACGAAACATGCAATGGCAATGTAGGATAGGTTTCTGAAAAAGAAAGCGGTGTGGTGCTCATTGTCAAGGTTCCTAACAGGCCATTCACTAATAGGAGTGAGAAATACATCATGGTGTGGTGTGAATCGGAGGGCCTGAATCAAGATAGACAGTGAGTGGCAACGTCGGATGGAGAAAAGCACCACGGGGTGGTCAGCATGGGGAGGTCAGGAAACATGCAGTGGCAATGAAGGATAGGTTTCTGAAAAACATCGCGGGGTAGTGCGCATTGTAAGGGTTTCTCTTTTTTTTTTGTAATTTTTTTTTTTATTTAAGAGGAAAAAGAGAAAAACACAAAACAGAAAAAAGCAGTGTAAGGTTACACATAATACATAACTACAAAAAAAATAACACTAAGAAATCACCTGTTAATAGATTACATAATATCATCTTGGAAATAGTTGCTCAAATCACAGTATCAAAAATACAAAGTAGACATTCAAACGGAGAGACTGCAAACAGCTGTGTTCAATGATCCAAAAACATTAATATAGTCAGCTATTTAACATCCCTAAACACACTTGTTGTTATATCCGTTAGAGCTCTTTTTTTTTCCCCTCCCTCTCTTTTTTATAACAAAATTTATACATTTTGGATTTTATTACTCCTCAGTTCTCGTTACTCTCTTGGGGGGGAGAGAAGTGGCCATTCACTAGTAGGAGTGAGACAAACATCACGGGGTGGTTTGAATCAGAGGGCCTGAATCAGGATAGGCCGTGAGTGGCAATGTAAGATGGAGAAAAGCTCCACGTGGTGGTCAGGACGGAGAGGTCAGAAAACATGCAGTGGCAATGTAGGATAGGTTTCTGAAAAAATAGTGGGGTACTGTGCATTGTAAGGGTTTCTAACAAGCCATTCACAAGTAGGAGTGCAAAAAACATCATGGGGTGGTGTGAATCGGAGGGCCTGAATTAGGATAGGCTGTGAGTGGCAACGTAGGATGGAGAAAAGCACCACAGGGTGGTCAGCATATGGAGGTCAGGAAACATGCAGTGGTAATGTAGGATAGTTTTCTGAAAAAGAAAGCGGTGTGGTGCGCATTGTAAAGGTTTCTAACAGGCCATTCACTAGTAGGAGTGAGAAAAACATCAGGGGGTGGTGTTAATCGGAAGGCCTGAATTAGGATAGGCAGTGAGTTTCAATGCAAGATGGAGAAAAGCACCACAGGGTGGTCATGAAGGGGAGGTCAGGACCCATGCATTGGCAATGTAGGATAGGTTTCTGAAAAAAACATCGGGGTGGTGTGCATTGTAAGGGTATCTAACAGGCTATTCCCTAGTAGGAGTGAGAAAAACATCACGGGGTGGTGTGAATCGGAAGGCCTGAATCAGGAGAGGCATTGAGTGAGAATGTAGGATGGAGAAAAGCACCACGTGTTGGTGAGCATAGTGACGTCAGGAAACATGCAGTGGCAATGTAGGATAGGTTTCTGAAAAAATCGCAGGGTGGTGCACATTGTAAGGGTTTCTAACAGGCTTTTCACTAGTTGGAGTGAGAAAAACATCATGGGGTGGTTTGAATCAGATGTTCTAATTAGGATAGGCAGTGAGTGGCAATGCAGGATGGAGAAAAGCACCACAGGGTGGTCATGAAGGGGAGGTCAGGACCCATGCATTGGCAATGTAGGATAGGTTTCTGAAAAACATCGCCAGGTGGTGTGCATTGTAAGGCTTTCTAACAGGCCATTCACTAGTTGGAGTGAGAAAAACATAACGGGATGGTGTGAATCGGAGGGCCTGAATAAGGATAGGCAGTGAGTGGCAACATAGGATGTAGAAAAGCACCACGGAGTTGTCAGCATGGAGAGGTCAGGAAACATGCAGTGGCAATGTGGGATAGCTTTCTGAAAAACAATATGGGTTGGTGCGCATTTTAAGGGTTTCTAACATTCCATTCACTAGTAGCAGTGAGAAAAATATCACGGCGTGGTGTGAATCGGAGGGCCTGAATCAGAATAGGCAGTGAGTGGCAATGTAGAATGGAGAAAAGCACCACGGGATGGTCATCATGGGGAGGTCAGGACTCAGGCAGTGGCAATGTAGGATAGGTTTCTGAAAAACATCACTTGTGGTGAGAATTGTATGGGTTTCTAACAGGCCATTCAGTAATAGGGGTGCGAAAAACATCACTGGGTGGTGAGAATCAGATGTTCTGAATTAGGATAGGCAGTGAGTGGCAATGTAGGATGCAGAAAAGCACCACGGGGTGATCAGCGTTGGGAGGTCACGAAACATGCAATGGCAATGTAGGATAGGTTTCTGAAAAAGAAAGCGGTGTGGTGCTCATTGTCAAGGTTCCTAACAGGCCATTCACTAATAGGAGTGAGAAATACATCATGGTGTGGTGTGAATCGGAGGGCCTGAATCAAGATAGACAGTGAGTGGCAACGTCGGATGGAGAAAAGCACCACGGGGTGGTCAGCATGGGGAGGTCAGGAAACATGCAGTGGCAATGAAGGATAGGTTTCTGAAAAACATCGCGGGGTAGTGCGCATTGTAAGGGTTTCTCTTTTTTTTTTTTTTAATTTTTTTTTTTATTTAAGAGGAAAAAGAGAAAAACACAAAACAGAACAAAGCAGTGTAAGGTTACACATAATACATAAAAAACAAAAAAAATAACACTAAGAAATCACCTGTTAATAGATTACATAATATCATCTTGGAAATAGTTGCTCAAATCACAGTATCAAAGAATACAAAGTAGACATTCAAACGGAGAGACTGCAAACAGCTGTGTTCAATGATCCAAAAACATTAATATAGTCAGCTATTTAACATCCCCAAACACACTTGTTGTTATATCCGTTAGAGCTCTTTTTTTTTCCCCCTCCCTCTCTTTTTTATAACAAAATTTATACATTTTGGATTTTATTACTCCTCAGTTCTCATTACTCTCTTGGGGGGGAGAGAAGTGGCCATTCACTAGTAGGAGTGAGACAAACATCATGGGATGGTTTGAATCAGAGGGCCTGAATCAGGATAGGCCGTGAGTGGCAATGTAAGATGGAGAAAAGCTCCACGTGGTGGTCAGGACGGAGAGGTCAGGAAACATGCAGTGGCAATGTAGGATAGGTTTCTGAAAAAAATAGTGGGGTAGTGTGCATTGTAAGGGTTTCTAACAAGCCATTCACAAGTAGGAGTGCAAAAAACATCATGGGGTGGTGTGAATCGGAGGGCCTGAATTAGGATAGGCTGTGAGTGGCAACGTAGGATGGAGAAAAGCACAACGGGGTGGTCAACATATGGAGGTCAGGAAACATGCAGTGGTAATGTAGGATAGTTTTCTGAAAAAGAAAGCGGTGTGGTGCGCATTGTAAAGGTTTCTAACAGGCCATTCACTAGTAGGAGTGAGAAAAACATCAGGGGGTGGTGTTAATCGGAAGGCCTGAATTAGGATAGGCAGTGAGTTTCAATGCAGGATGGAGAAAAGCACCACAGGGTGGTCATGAAGGGGAGGTCAGGACCCATGCATTGGCAATGTAGGATAGGTTTCTGAAAAAAAACAGTGGGGTGGTGCACATTGTAAGGGTTTCTAACAGGCCATTCACTAGTAGAAGTGAGAAATACATCACGGCGTGGTGTGAATCAGAAGGCCTGATTTAGGATAGGCAGTGAGTGACAATGTGGGATGTAGAAAAGCACCACGGGGTAGTCAGCATGAAGAGGTCAGAAAACATGCAGTGGCAAAGTAGGATAGTTTTCTGAAAATCATCACGGGGTGGTGCCCATTGTAAGGCTTTCTAACAGGTCATTCACTAGTAGGAGTGAGAAAAACATCACGGGGTGGTGTGAATCGGAGGGCCTGAATTAGAATAGGCAGTGAGTATCAATGTAAAATGGAGAAAAGCACCACGGTGTGGTCAGCATGGGGAGGTCAGGAAACATGTAGTGTCAAGGTAGGATAGATTTCTGATAAACATCGCTGGGTGGTGCGCATTGTAAGGGTTTCTAACAGGCCATTCATTAGTAGGAGTGAGAAAAACATCACGTGGTTGTGTGAATCGGTGGGACTGAATTAGAATAGGCAGTGAATCTCAACATAACATCGAGAAAATTACCACGGTGTGGTGAGCATGTGGAGGTCAGGACACATGCAGTGGCAATGTAGGATAGGTTTCTGAAAAAAACAGCAGTGTGGTGCGCATGGTAATTTTTTATAACAGGCCATTCACTAGTAGGAGTGAGAAAAATATAACAGGTTGGTGTGAATCGGAGGGCCTGAATCAGGATAGGCAGTGAGTGGCAATGTAGGATGGAGAAAAGCACCAAGGGGTGGTCAGGTTGGGGAAGTCAGGATACATGCAGTGGCATTGTAGGATAGGTTTCTGAAAAACATTGCAGGGTAGTGCTCATTGTAAGGGTTTCTAAAATGTCTTTCACTAGTAGGAGTGAGAAAAACATCACGGGGTGGTATGAATATCAGGGCCTGAACCAGGATACGCCGTGGGTGGCAATGTAGGATGGAGAAAAGCACCTCGGGTTGGTCAGGATGGGGAGGTCAGGAAACATGCAATGGCAATGCAAGATCGGTTTCTTAAAAAACATCGCGGTGTTGGCGCATTGTAAGTGTATCTAACAGGCCATTCACTAGTAGGAGTGAGAAATACATCATGGTGTGGTGTGAATCCGAAGGCCTGAATCAAGTTAGACAGTGAGTGGCAAAGTAGGATTTAGAAAAGCACCACGGGTTTGTGAGCATGGGGAGGTCAGCAAACATGCAATGGCAATGTAGGATAGGTTTCTGAAAAACATCGTGGGGTTGTGCTCATTGTAAGGGTTTGTAGCAAGCCATTCACTATTAGGAGTGAGAAAAACATCACGGGGTGGTGGGAATCGGAGGGCCTGAATTAGGATAGTTAGTGAGTGGCAATGTAGGATGGAGAAAAGCACCTCGGGGTGGTCAGCATATGGAGGTCAGGAAACATGCAGTGGTAATGTAGGATAGGTTTCTGAAAAAGAAAGCGGTGTGGTGCGCATTGTAAAGGTTTCTAACAGGCCATTCACTAGTAGGAGTGAGAAAAACATCACGGGGTGGTGTGAATCGGAGCGCCTGAAATAGGATAGGCAGTGAGTGGCAATGCAGGATGGAGAAAAGCACCACAGGGTGGTCATGAAGGGGACGTCAGGACCCATGCATTGGCAATGTAGGATAGGTTTCTGAAAAACATCGCCGGGTAGTGTGCATTGTAAGGCTTTCTAACAGGCCATTCACTAGTAGGAGTGAGAAAAACATAACGGGGTGGTGTGAATCGGAGGGCCTGAGTAAGGATAGGCAGTGAGTGGCAACGTAGGATGTAGAAAAGCACCACGGAGTTGTCAGCATGGAGAGGTCAGGAAACATGCAGTGGCAATGTGGGATAGCTTTCTGAAAAACAATACGGATTGGTGCGCATTTTAAGGGTTTCTAACATTCCATTCACTAGTAGCAGTGAGAAAAATATCACGGCGTGGTGTGAATCGGAGGGCCTGAATCAGGATAGGCAGTGAGTGGCAATGTAGAATGGAGAAAAGCACCACGGGATGGTCATCATGGGGAGGTCAGGACTCAGGCAGTGGCAATGTAGGATAGGTTTCTGAAAAACATCACTGGTGGTGAGAATTGTATGGGTTTCTAACAGGCCATTCAGTAATAGGGGTGTGAAAAACATCACTGGGTGGTGAGAATCAGATGTTCTGAATTAGGATAGGCAGTGAGTGGCAATGTAGGATGCAGAAAAGCACCACGGGGTGATCAGCGTTGGGAGGTCACGAAACAGGCAATGGCAATGTAGGATAGGTTTCTGAAAAAGAAAGCGGTGTGGTGCTCATTGTCAAGGTTCCTAACAGGCCATTCACTAATAGGAGTGAGAAATACATCATGGTGTGGTGTGAATCGGAGGGCCTGAATCAAGATAGACAGTGAGTGGCAACGTCGGATGGAGAAAAGCACCATGGGGTGGTCAGCATGGGGAGGTCAGGAAACATGCAGTGGCAATGAAGGATAGGTTTCTGAAAAACATCGCGGGGTAGTGCGCATTGTAAGGGTTTCTCTTTTTTTTTTTTGTAATTTTTTTTTTTTTTATTTAAGAGGAAAAAGAGAAAAACACAAAACAGAAAAAAGCAGTGTAAGGTTACACATAATACATAACTACAAAAAAAATAACACTAAGAAATCACCTGTTAATAGATTACATAATATCATCTTGGAAATAGTTGCTCAAAGCACAGTATCAAAAATACAAAGTAGACATTTAAACGGAGAGACTGCAAACAGCTGTGTTCAATGATCCAAAAACATTAATATAGTCAGCTATTTAACATCCCTAAACACACTTGTTGTTATATCCGTTAGAGCTCTTTTTTTTCCCCTCCCTCTCTTTTTTATAACAAAATTTATACATTTTGGATTTTATTACTCCTCAGTTCTCGTTACTCTCTTGGGGGGGAGAGAAGTGGCCATTCACTAGTAGGAGTGAGACAAACATCACGGGGTGGTTTGAATCAGAGGGCCTGAATCAGGATAGGCCGTGAGTGGCAATGTAAGATGGAGAAAAGCTCCACGTGGTGGTCAGGACGGAGAGGTCAGGAAACATGCAGTGGCAATGTAGGATAGGTTTCTGAAAAAAATAGTGGGGTAGTGTGCATTGTAAGGGTTTCTAACAAGCCATTCACAAGTAGGAGTGCAAAAAACATCATGGGGTGGTGTGAATCGGAGGGCCTGAATTAGGATAGGCTGTGAGTGGCAACGTAGGATGGAGAAAAGCACCACGGGGTGGTCAGCATATGGAGGTCAGGAAACATGCAGTGGTAATGTAGGATAGTTTTCTGAAAAAGAAAGCGGTGTGGTGCGCATTGTAAAGGTTTCTAACAGGCCATTCACTAGTAGGAGTGAGAAAAACATCAGGGGGTGGTGTTAATCGGAAGGCCTGAATTAGGATAGGCAGTGAATTTCAATGCAAGATGGAGAAAAGCACCACAAGGTGGTCATGAAGGGGAGGTCAGGACCCATGCATTGGCAATGTAGGATAGGTTTCTGAAAAAAACATCGGGGTGGTGTGCATTGTAAGGGTATCTAACAGGCTATTCCCTAGTAGGAGTGAGAAAAACATCACGGGGTGGTGTGAATCGGAAGGCCTGAATCAGGAGAGGCATTGAGTGAGAATGTAGGATGGAGAAAAGCACCACGTGTTGGTGAGCATAGTGACGTCAGGAAACATGCAGTGGCAATGTAGGATAGGTTTCTGAAAAAATCGCAGGGTGGTGCACATTGTAAGGGTTTCTAACAGGCTTTTCACTAGTTGGAGTGAGAAAAACATCATGGGGTGGTTTGAATCAGATGTTCTAATTAGGATAGGCAGTGAGTGGCAATGTAGGATGGAGAAAAGCACCTCGGGGTGGTCATCATGGGGAGGTCAGGACACATGCAGTGGCAATGTAGGATAGGTTTCTGAAAAACATCGCGGGGTGGTGCATATTGTAAGGGTTTCTAACAGGCTTTTCACTAGTAGGAGTGAGAAAAACATCACAGGGTGGTATGAATCGGAGGGCCTGAATTATGATAGGCAGTGAGTGGCAATGTAGCATGGAAAAAAGCACCACGGGGTAGTCACCATGGGGAGGACAGGAAACATGCAGTGTCAATGTAGGATGGTTTTCTGAGAAACATCACAGGGTCATGGGCATTGTAAGGGTTTCTAACAGGCCTTTCACTAGTAGGAGTGAGAAAAACATCACGGGGTGGTGTGAATCATATGTTCTGAATTAGGATAGGCAGTGAGTGGCAATGTAGGATGGAGAAAAGCACCACGGGGTGTTCAGCATGGGGAGGTCAGGAAACATTCAGTGGCAATGTATGATAGGTTTCTGAAAAAAACAGTGGGGTGGTGCACATTGTAAGGGTTTCTAACAGGCCATTCACTAGTAGAAGTGAGAAACACATCACGGCGTGGTGTGAATCAGAAGGCCTGATTTAGGATAGGCAGTGAGTGACAATGTGGGATGCAGAAAAGCACCACGGGGTAGTCAGCATGAGGAGGTCAGAAAACATGCAGTGGCAAGGTAGGATAGTTTTCTGAAAATCATCACGGGGTGGTGCCCATTGTAAGGCTTTCTAACAGGTCATTCACTAGTAGGAGTGAGAAAAACATCACGGGGTGGTGTGAATCGGAGGGCCTGAATTAGAATAGGCAGTGAGTATCAATGTAAAATGGAGAAAAGCACGATGGTGTGGTCAGCATGGGGAGGTCAGGAAACATGTAGTGTCAAGGTAGGATAGATTTCTGATAAACATCGCTGGGTGGGGCGCATTGTAAGGGTTTCTAACAGGCCATTCATTAGTAGCAGTGAGAAAAACATCACGTGGTTGTGTGAATCGGTGGGACTGAATTAGAATAGGCAGTGAATCTCAACATAACATCGAGAAAAGCACCACGGTGTGGTGAGCATGTGGAGGTCAGGACACATGCAGTGGCAATGTAGGATAGGTTTCTGAAAAAAACAGCAGTGTGGTGCGCATGGTAAGTTTTTATAACAGGCCATTCACTAGTAGGAGTGAGAAAAATATAACAGGTTGGTGTGAATCGGAGGGCCTGAATCAGGATAGGCAGTGAGTGGCAATGTAGGATGGAGAAAAGCACCACGGGGTGGTCAGGATGGGGCGGTCAGGAGACATGCAGTGGCAATGTAGGATAGGTTTCTGAAAAACATTGCAGGGTAGTGCTCATTGTAAGGGTTTCTAAAATGTCTTTCACTAGTAGGAGTGAGAAAAACATCACGGGGTGGTGTGAATCGCAGGGCCTGAACCAGGATAGGACGTGGGTGGCAATGTAGGATGGAGAAAAGCACCTCGGGTTCGTCAGGATTGGGAGGTCAGGAAACATGCAGTGGCAATGCAAGATCGGTTTCTTAAAAAACATCGCGGGGTTGGGCGCATTTTAAGTGTATCTAACAGGCCATTCACTAGTAAGAGTGAGAAATACATCATGGTGTGGTGTGAATCGGAGGGCGTGAATCAAGTTAGACAGTGAGTGGCAATGTAGGATTTAGAAAAGCACCACGGGTTGGTGAGCATGGGGAGGTCAGCAAACATGCAATGGCAATTTAGGTTAGGTTTCTGAAAAACATCGTGGGGTTGTGCGCATTGTAAGGGTTTGTAACAGGCCATTCACTAGTAGGAGTGAGAAAAACATCATGGGGTGGTGGGAATCGGAGGGCCTGAATTAGGATAGTTAGTGAGTGGCAATGTAGGATGGAGAAAAGCACCACGGGGTGGTCAGCATATGGAGGTCAGGAAACATGCAGTGGTAATGTAGGATAGGTTTCTGAAAAAGAAAGCGTTGTGGTGCGCATTGTAAAGGTTTCTAACAGGCCATTCACTAGTAGGAGTGAGAAAAACATCACGGGGTGGTGGGAATCGGAGGGCCTGAATTAGGATAGGCAGTGAGTGGCAATGCAGGATGGAGAAAAGCACCACAGGGTGGTCATGAAGCGGAGGTCAGGACCCATGCATTGGCAATGTAGGATAGGTTTCTGAAAAACATCGCCAGGTGGTGTGCATTGTAAGGCTTTCTAACAGGCCATTCACTAGTTGGAGTGAGAAGAACATAACGGGATGGTGTGAATCGGAGGGCCTGAATAAGGATAGGCAGTGAGTGGCAACGTAGGATGTAGAAAAGCACCACGGAGTTGTCAGCATGGAGAGGTCAGGAAACATGCAGTGGCAATGTGGGATAGCTTTCTGAAAAACAATACGGGTTGGTGCGCATTTTAAGGGTTTCTAACATTCCATTCACTAGTAGCAGTGAGAAAAATATCACGGCGTGGTGTGAATCGGAGGGCCTGAATCAGAATAGGCAGTGAGTGGCAATGTAGAATGGAGAAAAGCACCACGGGATGGTCATCATGGGGAGGTCAGGACTCAGGCAGTGGCAATGTAGGATAGGTTTCTGAAAAACATCACTGGTGGTGAGAATTGTATGGGTTTCTAACAGGCCATTCAGTAATAGGGGTGCGAAAAACATCACTGGGTGGTGAGAATCAGATGTTCTGAATTAGGATAGGCAGTGAGTGGCAATGTAGGATGCAGAAAAGCACCACGGGGTGATCAGCGTTGGGAGGTCACGAAACATGCAATGGCAATGTAGGATAGGTTTCTGAAAAAGAAAGCGGTGTGGTGCTCATTGTCAAGGTTCCTAACAGGCCATTCACTAATAGGAGTGAGAAATACATCATGGTGTGGTGTGAATCGGAGGGCCTGAATCAAGATAGACAGTGAGTGGCAACGTCGGATGGAGAAAAGCACCACGGGGTGGTCAGCATGGGGAGGTCAGGAAACATGCAGTGGCAATGAAGGATAGGTTTCTGAAAAACATCGCGGGGTAGTGCGCATTGTAAGGGTTTCTCTTTTTTTTTTTTTTAATTTTTTTTTTTATTTAAGAGGAAAAAGAGAAAAACACAAAACAGAACAAAGCAGTGTAAGGTTACACATAATACATAACTACAAAAAAAAATAACACTAAGAAATCACCTGTTAATAGATTACATAATATCATCTTGGAAATAGTTGCTCAAATCACAGTATCAAAGAATACAAAGTAGACATTCAAACGGAGAGACTGCAAACAGCTGTGTTCAATGATCCAAAAACATTAATATAGTCAGCTATTTAACATCCCCAAACACACTTGTTGTTATATCCGTTAGAGCTCTTTTTTTTCCCCCTCCCTCTCTTTTTTATAACAAAATTTATACATTTTGGATTTTATTACTCCTCAGTTCTCATTACTCTCTTGGGGGGGAGAGAAGTGGCCATTCACTAGTAGGAGTGAGACAAACATCATGGGATGGTTTGAATCAGAGGGCCTGAATCAGGATAGGCCGTGAGTGGCAATGTAAGATGGAGAAAAGCTCCACGTGGTGGTCAGGACGGAGAGGTCAGGAAACATGCAGTGGCAATGTAGGATAGGTTTCTGAAAAAAATAGTGGGGTAGTGTGCATTGTAAGGGTTTCTAACAAGCCATTCACAAGTAGGAGTGCAAAAAACATCATGGGGTGGTGTGAATCGGAGGGCCTGAATTAGGATAGGCTGTGAGTGGCAACGTAGGATGGAGAAAAGCACAACGGGGTGGTCAACATATGGAGGTCAGGAAACATGCAGTGGTAATGTAGGATAGTTTTCTGAAAAAGAAAGCGGTGTGGTGCGCATTGTAAAGGTTTCTAACAGGCCATTCACTAGTAGGAGTGAGAAAAACATCAGGGGGTGGTGTTAATCGGAAGGCCTGAATTAGGATAGGCAGTGAGTTTCAATGCAGGATGGAGAAAAGCACCACAGGGTGGTCATGAAGGGGAGGTCAGGACCCATGCATTGGCAATGTAGGATAGGTTTCTGAAAAAAAACAGTGGGGTGGTGCACATTGTAAGGGTTTCTAACAGGCCATTCACTAGTAGAAGTGAGAAATACATCACGGCGTGGTGTGAATCAGAAGGCCTGATTTAGGATAGGCAGTGAGTGACAATGTGGGATGTAGAAAAGCACCACGGGGTAGTCAGCATGAAGAGGTCAGAAAACATGCAGTGGCAAAGTAGGATAGTTTTCTGAAAATCATCACGGGGTGGTGCCCATTGTAAGGCTTTCTAACAGGTCATTCACTAGTAGGAGTGAGAAAAACATCATGGGGTGGTGTGAATCGGAGGGCCTGAATTAGAATAGGCAGTGAGTATCAATGTAAAATGGAGAAAAGCACCACGGTGTGGTCAGCATGGGGAGGTCAGGAAACATGTAGTGTCAAGGTAGGATAGATTTCTGATAAACATCGCTGGGTGGTGCGCATTGTAAGGGTTTCTAACAGGCCATTCATTAGTAGGAGTGAGAAAAACATCACGTGGTTGTGTGAATCGGTGGGACTGAATTAGAATAGGCAGTGAATCTCAACATAACATCGAGAAAATTACCACGGTGTGGTGAGCATGTGGAGGTCAGGACACATGCAGTGGCAATGTAGGATAGGTTTCTGAAAAAAACAGCAGTGTGGTGCGCATGGTAATTTTTTATAACAGGCCATTCACTAGTAGGAGTGAGAAAAATATAACAGGTTGGTGTGAATCGGAGGGCCTGAATCAGGATAGGCAGTGAGTGGCAATGTAGGATGGAGAAAAGCACCAAGGGGTGGTCAGGTTGGGGAGGTCAGGATACATGCAGTGGCATTGTAGGATAGGTTTCTGAAAAACATTGCAGGGTAGTGCTCATTGTAAGGGTTTCTAAAATGTCTTTCACTAGTAGGAGTGAGAAAAACATCACGGGGTGGTATGAATATCAGGGCCTGAACCAGGATACGCCGTGGGTGGCAATGTAGGATGGAGAAAAGCACCTCGGGTTGGTCAGGATGGGGAGGTCAGGAAACATGCAATGGCAATGCAAGATCGGTTTCTTAAAAAACATCGCGGTGTTGGCGCATTGTAAGTGTATCTAACAGGCCATTCACTAGTAGGAGTGAGAAATACATCATGGTGTGGTGTGAATCCGAAGGCCTGGATCAAGTTAGACAGTGAGTGGCAATGTAGGATTTAGAAAAGCACCACGGGTTTGTGAGCATGGGGAGCTCAGCAAACATGCAATGGCAATGTAGGATAGGTTTCTGAAAAACATCGTGGGGTTGTGCTCATTGTAAGGGTTTGTAGCAAGCCATTCACTATTAGGAGTGAGAAAAACATCACGGGGTGGTGGGAATCGGAGGGCCTGAATTAGGATAGTTAGTGAGTGGCAATGTAGGATGGAGAAAAGCACCACGGGGTGGTCAGCATATGGAGGTCAGGAAACATGCAGTGGTATTGTAGGATAGGTTTCTGAAAAAGAAAGCGGTGTGGTGCGCATTGTAAAGGTTTCTAACAGGCCATTCACTAGTAGGAGTGAGAAAAACATCACGGGGTGGTGTGAATCGGAGCGCCTGAATTAGGATAGGCAGTGAGTGGCAATGCAGGATGGAGAAAAGCACCACAGGGTGGTCATGAAGGGGACGTCAGGACCCATGCATTGGCAATGTAGGATAGGTTTCTGAAAAACATCGCCGGGTAGTGTGCATTGTAAGGCTTTCTAACAGGCCATTCACTAGTAGGAGTGAGAAAAACATAACGGGGTGGTGTGAATCGGAGGGCCTGAGTAACGATAGGCAGTGAGTGGCAACGTAGGATGTAGAAAAGCACCACGGAGTTGTCAGCATGGAGAGGTCAGGAAACATGCAGTGGCAATGTGGGATAGCTTTCTGAAAAACAATACGGATTGGTGCGCATTTTAAGGGTTTCTAACATTCCATTCACTAGTAGCAGTGAGAAAAATATCACGGCGTGGTGTGAATCGGAGGGCCTGAATCAGGATAGGCAGTGAGTGGCAATGTAGAATGGAGAAAAGCACCACGGGATGGTCATCATGGGGAGGTCAGGACTCAGGCAGTGGCAATGTAGGATAGGTTTCTGAAAAACATCACTGGTGGTGAGAATTGTATGGGTTTCTAACAGGCCATTCAGTAATAGGGGTGTGAAAAACATCACTGGGTGGTGAGAATCAGATGTTCTGAATTAGGATAGGCAGTGAGTGGCAATGTAGGATGCAGAAAAGCACCACGGGGTGATCAGCGTTGGGAGGTCACGAAACAGGCAATGGCAATGTAGGATAGGTTTCTGAAAAAGAAAGCGGTGTGGTGCTCATTGTCAAGGTTCCTAACGGGCCATTCACTAATAGGAGTGAGAAATACATCATGGTGTGGTGTGAATCGGAGGGCCTGAATCAAGATAGACAGTGAGTGGCAACGTCGGATGGAGAAAAGCACCACGGGGTGGTCAGCATGGGGAGGTCAGGAAACATGCAGTGGCAATGAAGGTTAGGTTTCTGAAAAACATCGCGGGGTAGTGCGCATTGTAAGGGTTTCTCTTTTTTTTTTTGTAATTTTTTTTTTTTATTTAAGAGGAAAAAGAGAAAAACACAAAACAGAAAAAAGCAGTGTAAGGTTACACATAATACATAACTACAAAAAAAATAACACTAAGAAATCACCTGTTAATAGATTACATAATATCATCTTGGAAATAGTTGCTCAAAGCACAGTATCAAAAATACAAAGTAGACATTTAAACGGAGAGACTGCAAACAGCTGTGTTCAATGATCCAAAAACATTAATATAGTCAGCTATTTAACATCCCTAAACACACTTGTTGTTATATCCGTTAGAGCTCTTTTTTTTTCCCCTCCCTCTCTTTTTTATAACAAAATTTATACATTTTGGATTTTATTACTCCTCAGTTCTCGTTACTCTCTTGGGGGGGAGAGAAGTGGCCATTCACTAGTAGGAGTGAGACAAACATCACGGGGTGGTTTGAATCAGAGGGCCTGAATCAGGATAGGCCGTGAGTGGCAATGTAAGATGGAGAAAAGCTCCACGTGGTGGTCAGGACGGAGAGGTCAGGAAACATGCAGTGGCAATGTAGGATAGGTTTCTGAAAAAAATAGTGGGGTAGTGTGCATTGTAAGGGTTTCTAACAAGCCATTCACAAGTAGGAGTGCAAAAAACATCATGGGGTGGTGTGAATCGGAGGGCCTGAATTAGGATAGGCTGTGAGTGGCAACGTAGGATGGAGAAAAGCACCACGGGGTGGTCAGCATATGGAGGTCAGGAAACATGCAGTGGTAATGTAGGATAGTTTTCTGAAAAAGAAAGCGGTGTGGTGCGCATTGTAAAGGTTTCTAACAGGCCATTCACTAGTAGGAGTGAGAAAAACATCAGGGGGTGGTGTTAATCGGAAGGCCTGAATTAGGATAGGCAGTGAGTTTCAATGCAAGATGGAGAAAAGCACCACAGGGTGGTCATGAAGGGGAGGTCAGGACCCATGCATTGGCAATGTAGGATAGGTTTCTGAAAAAAACATCGGGGTGGTGTGCATTGTAAGGGTATCTAACAGGCTATTCCCTAGTAGGAGTGAGAAAAACATCACGGGGTGGTGTAAATCGGAAGGCCTGAATCAGGAGAGGCATTGAGTGAGAATGTAGGATGGAGAAAAGCACCACGTGTTGGTGAGCATAGTGACGTCAGGAAACATGCAGTGGCAATGTAGGATAGGTTTCTGAAAAAATCGCAGGGTGGTGCACATTGTAAGGGTTTCTAACAGGCTTTTCACTAGTTGGAGTGAGAAAAACATCATGGGGTGGTTTGAATCAGATGTTCTAATTAGGATAGGCAGTGAGTGGCAATGTAGGATGGAGAAAAGCACCTCGGGGTGGTCATCATGGGGAGGTCAGGACACATGCAGTGGCAATGTAGGATAGGTTTCTGAAAAACATCGCGGGGTGGTGCATATTGTAAGGGTTTCTAACAGGCTTTTCACTAGTAGGAGTGAGAAAAACATCACAGGGTGGTATGAATCGGAGGGCCTGAATTATGATAGGCAGTGAGTGGCAATGTAGCATGGAAAAAAGCACCACGGGGTAGTCACCATGGGGAGGACAGGAAACATGCAGTGTCAATGTAGGATGGTTTTCTGAGAAACATCACAGGGTCATGGGCATTGTAAGGGTTTCTAACAGGCCTTTCACTAGTAGGAGTGAGAAAAACATCACGGGGTGGTGTGAATCATATGTTCTGAATTAGGATAGGCAGTGAGTGGCAATGTAGGATGGAGAAAAGCACCATGGGGTGTTCAGCATGGGGAGGTCAGGAAACATTCAGTGGCAATGTATGATAGGTTTCTGAAAAAAACAGTGGGGTGGTGCACATTGTAAGGGTTTCTAACAGGCCATTCACTAGTAGAAGTGAGAAATACATCACGGCGTGGTGTGAATCAGAAGGCCTGATTTAGGATAGGCAGTGAGTGACAATGTGGGATGCAGAAAAGCACCACGGGGTAGTCAGCATGAGGAGGTCAGAAAACATGCAGTGGCAAGGTAGGATAGTTTTCTGAAAATCATCACGGGGTGGTGCCCATTGTAAGGCTTTCTAACAGGTCATTCACTAGTAGGAGTGAGAAAAACATCACGGGGTGGTGTGAATCGGAGGGCCTGAATTAGAATAGGCAGTGAGTATCAATGTAAAATGGAGAAAAGCACGATGGTGTGGTCAGCATGGGGAGGTCAGGAAACATGTAGTGTCAAGGTAGGATAGATTTCTGATAAACATCGCTGGGTGGGGCGCATTGTAAGGGTTTCTAACAGGCCATTCATTAGTAGCAGTGAGAAAAACATCACGTGGTTGTGTGAATCGGTGGGACTGAATTAGAATAGGCAGTGAATCTCAACATAACATCGAGAAAAGCACCACGGTGTGGTGAGCATGTGGAGGTCAGGACACATGCAGTGGCAATGTAGGATAGGTTTCTGAAAAAAAACAGCAGTGTGGTGCGCATGGTAAGTTTTTATAACAGGCCATTCACTAGTAGGAGTGAGAAAAATATAACAGGTTGGTGTGAATCGGAGGGCCTGAATCAGGATAGGCAGTGAGTGGCAATGTAGGATGGAGAAAAGCACCACGGGGTGGTCAGGATGGGGCGGTCAGGAGACATGCAGTGGCAATGTAGGATAGGTTTCTGAAAAACATTGCAGGGTAGTGCTCATTGTAAGGGTTTCTAAAATGTCTTTCACTAGTAGGAGTGAGAAAAACATCACGGGGTGGTGTGAATCGCAGGGCCTGAACCAGGATAGGACGTGGGTGGCAATGTAGGATGGAGAAAAGCACCTCGGGTTCGTCAGGATTGGGAGGTCAGGAAACATGCAGTGGCAATGCAAGATCGGTTTCTTAAAAAACATCGCGGGGTTGGGCGCATTTTAAGTGTATCTAACAGGCCATTCACTAGTAAGAGTGAGAAATACATCATGGTGTGGTGTGAATCGGAGGGCGTGAATCAAGTTAGACAGTGAGTGGCAATGTAGGATTTAGAAAAGCACCACGGGTTGGTGAGCATGGGGAGGTCAGCAAACATGCAATGGCAATTTAGGTTAGGTTTCTGAAAAACATCGTGGGGTTGTGCGCATTGTAAGGGTTTGTAACAGGCCATTCACTAGTAGGAGTGAGAAAAACATCATGGGGTGGTGGGAATCGGAGGGCCTGAATTAGGATAGTTAGTGAGTGGCAATGTAGGATGGAGAAAAGCACCACGGGGTGGTCAGCATATGGAGGTCAGGAAACATGCAGTGGTAATGTAGGATAGGTTTCTGAAAAAGAAAGCGTTGTGGTGCGCATTGTAAAGGTTTCTAACAGGCCATTCACTAGTAGGAGTGAGAAAAACATCACGGGGTGGTGGGAATCGGAGGGCCTGAATTAGGATAGGCAGTGAGTGGCAATGCAGGATGGAGAAAAGCACCACAGGGTGGTCATGAAGGGGAGGTCAGGACCCATGCATTGGCAATGTAGGATAGGTTTCTGAAAAACATCGCCAGGTGGTGTGCATTGTAAGGCTTTCTAACAGGCCATTCACTAGTTGGAGTGAGAAGAACATAACGGGATGGTGTGAATCGGAGGGCCTGAATAAGGATAGGCAGTGAGTGGCAACGTAGGATGTAGAAAAGCACCACGGAGTTGTCAGCATGGAGAGGTCAGGAAACATGCAGTGGCAATGTGGGATAGCTTTCTGAAAAACAATACGGGTTGGTGCGCATTTTAAGGGTTTCTAACATTCCATTCACTAGTAGCAGTGAGAAAAATATCACGGCGTGGTGTGAATCGGAGGGCCTGAATCAGAATAGGCAGTGAGTGGCAATGTAGAATGGAGAAAAGCACCACGGGATGGTCATCATGGGGAGGTCAGGACTCAGGCAGTGGCAATGTAGGATAGGTTTCTGAAAAACATCACTGGTGGTGAGAATTGTATGGGTTTCTAACAGGCCATTCAGTAATAGGGGTGCGAAAAACATCACTGGGTGGTGAGAATCAGATGTTCTGAATTAGGATAGGCAGTGAGTGGCAATGTAGGATGCAGAAAAGCACCACGGGGTGATCAGCGTTGGGAGGTCACGAAACATGCAATGGCAATGTAGGATAGGTTTCTGAAAAAGAAAGCGGTGTGGTGCTCATTGTCAAGGTTCCTAACAGGCCATTCACTAATAGGAGTGAGAAATACATCATGGTGTGGTGTGAATCGGAGGGCCTGAATCAAGATAGACAGTGAGTGGCAACGTCGGATGGAGAAAAGCACCACGGGGTGGTCAGCATGGGGAGGTCAGGAAACATGCAGTGGCAATGAAGGATAGGTTTCTGAAAAACATCGCGGGGTAGTGCGCATTGTAAGGGTTTCTCTTTTTTTTTTTTTTAATTTTTTTTTTTATTTAAGAGGAAAAAGAGAAAAACACAAAACAGAACAAAGCAGTGTAAGGTTACACATAATACATAACTACAAAAAAAAATAACACTAAGAAATCACCTGTTAATAGATTACATAATATCATCTTGGAAATAGTTGCTCAAATCACAGTATCAAAGAATACAAAGTAGACATTCAAACGGAGAGACTGCAAACAGCTGTGTTCAATGATCCAAAAACATTAATATAGTCAGCTATTTAACATCCCCAAACACACTTGTTGTTATATCCGTTAGAGCTCTTTTTTTTTTCCCCTCCCTCTCTTTTTTATAACAAAATTTATACATTTTGGATTTTATTACTCCTCAGTTCTCATTACTCTCTTGGGGGGGAGAGAAGTGGCCATTCACTAGTAGGAGTGAGACAAACATCACGGGGTGGTTTGAATCAGAGGGCCTGAATCAGGATAGGCCGTGAGTGGCAATGTAAGATGGAGAAAAGCTCCACGTGGTGGTCAGGACGGAGAGGTCAGGAAACATGCAGTGGCAATGTAGGATAGGTTTCTGAAAAAAATAGTGGGGTAGTGTGCATTGTAAGGGTTTCTAACAAGCCATTCACAAGTAGGAGTGCAAAAAACATCATGGGGTGGTGTGAATCGGAGGGCCTGAATTAGGATAGGCTGTGAGTGGCAACGTAGGATGGAGAAAAGCACCACGGGGTGGTCAGCATATGGAGGTCAGGAAACATGCAGTGGTAATGTAGGATAGTTTTCTGAAAAAGAAAGCGGTGTGGTGCGCATTGTAAAGGTTTCTAACAGGCCATTCACTAGTAGGAGTGAGAAAAACATCAGGGGGTGGTGTTAATCGGAAGGCCTGAATTAGGATAGGCAGTGAGTTTCAATGCAGGATGGAGAAAAGCACCACAGGGTGGTCATGAAGGGGAGGTCAGGACCCATGCATTGGCAATGTAGGATAGGTTTCTGAAAAAAACATCGGGGTGGTGTGCATTGTAAGGGTATCTAACAGGCTATTCCCTAGTAGGAGTGAGAAAAACATCACGGGGTGGTGTGAATCGGAAGGCCTGAATCAGGAGAGGCATTGAGTGAGAATGTAGGATGGAGAAAAGCACCACGTGTTGGTGAGCATAGTGACGTCAGGAAACATGCAGTGGCAATGTAGGATAGGTTTCTGAAAAAATCGCAGGGTGGTGCACATTGTAAGGGTTTCTAACAGGCTTTTCACTAGTTGGAGTGAGAAAAACATCATGGGGTGGTTTGAATCAGATGTTCTAATTAGGATAGGCAGTGAGTGGCAATGTAGGATGGAGAAAAGCACCTCTGGGTGGTCATCATGGGGAGGTCAGGACACATGCAGTGGCAATGTAGGATAGGTTTCTGAAAAACATCGCGGGGTGGTGCATATTGTAAGGGTTTCTAACAGGCTTTTCACTAGTAGGAGTGAGAAAAACATCACAGGGTGGTATGAATCGGAGGGCCTGAATTATGATAGGCAGTGAGTGGCAATGTAGCATGGAAAAAAGCACCACGGGGTAGTCACCATGGGGAGGACAGGAAACATGCAGTGTCAATGTAGGATGGTTTTCTGAGAAACATCACGGGGTCATGGGCATTGTAAGGGTTTCTAACAGGCCTTTCACTAGTAGGAGTGAGAAAAACATCACGGGGTGGTGTGAATCATATGTTCTGAATTAGGATAGGCAGTGAGTGGCAATGTAGGATGGAGAAAAGCACCACGGGGTGTTCAGCATGGGGAGGTCAGGAAACATTCAGTGGCAATGTATGATAGGTTTCTGAAAAAAACAGTGGGGTGGTGCACATTGTAAGGGTTTCTAACAGGCCATTCACTAGTAGAAGTGAGAAATACATCACGGCGTGGTGTGAATCAGAAGGCCTGATTTAGGATAGGCAGTGAGTGACAATGTGGGATGCAGAAAAGCACCACGGGGTAGTCAGCATGAGGAGGTCAGAAAACATGCAGTGGCAAGGTAGGATAGTTTTCTGAAAATCATCACGGGGTGGTGCCCAGTGTAAGGCTTTCTAACAGGTCATTCACTAGTAGGAGTGAGAAAAACATCACGGGGTGGTGTGAATCGGAGGGCCTGAATTAGAATAGGCAGTGAGTATCAATGTAAAATGGAGAAAAGCACCACGGTGTGGTCAGCATGGGGAGGTCAGGAAACATGTAGTGTCAAGGTAGGATAGATTTCTGATAAACATCGCTGGGTGGGGCGCATTGTAAGGGTTTCTAACAGGCCATTCATTAGTAGCAGTGAGAAAAACATCACGTGGTTGTGTGAATCGGTGGGACTGAATTAGAATAGGCAGTGAATCTCAACATAACATCGAGAAAAGCACCACGGTGTGGTGAGCATGTGGAGGTCAGGACACATGCAGTGGCAATGTAGGATAGGTTTCTGAAAAAAACAGCAGTGTGGTGCGCATGGTAAGTTTTTATAACAGGCCATTCACTAGTAGGAGTGAGAAAAATATAACAGGTTGGTGTGAATCGGAGGGCCTGAATCAGGATAGGCAGTGTGTGGCAATGTAGGATGGAGAAAAGCACCACGGGGTGGTCAGGATGGGGCGGTCAGGAGACTTGCAGTGGCAATGTAGGATAGATTTCTGAAAAACATTGCAGGGTAGTGCTCATTGTAAGGGTTTCTAAAATGTCTTTCACTAGTAGGAGTGAGAAAAACATCACGGGGTGGTGTGAATCGCAGGGCCTGAACCAGGATAGGCCGCGGGTGGCAATGTAGGATGGAGAAAAGCACCTCGGGTTCGTCAGGATTGGGAGGTCAGGAAACATGCAGTGGCAATGCAAGATCGGTTTCTTAAAAAACATCGCGGGGTTGGGCGCATTTTAAGTGTATCTAACAGGCCATTCACTAGTAGGAGTGAGAAATACATCATGGTGTGGTGTGAATCGGAGGGCCTGAATCAAGTTAGACAGTGAGTGGCAATGTAGGATTTAGAAAAGCACCACGGGTTGGTGAGCATGGGGAGGTCAGCAAACATGCAATGGCAATTTAGGTTAGGTTTCTGAAAAACATCGTGGGGTT
The DNA here is from genome assembly GCF_034190915.1 of Cavia porcellus. NCBI lineage: Eukaryota > Metazoa > Chordata > Mammalia > Rodentia > Caviidae > Cavia > Cavia porcellus. The sequence goes on from NW_026947555.1 coordinate 746,513, forward strand.
GTGCGCATTGTAAGGGTTTGTAACAGGCCATTCACTAGTAGGAGTGAGAAAAACATCATGGGGTGGTGTGAATCAGAGGGCCTGAATTAGGATAGTTAGTGAGTGGCAATGTAGGATGGAGAAAAGCACCACGGGGTGGTCAGCATATGGAGGTCAGGAAACATGCAGTGGTAATGTAGGATAGGTTTCTGAAAAAGAAAGCGTTGTGGTGCGCATTGTAAAGGTTTCTAACAGGCCATTCACTAGTAGGAGTGAGAAAAACATCATGGGGTGGTGGGAATCGGAGGGCCTGAATTAGGATAGGCAGTGAGTGGCAATGCAGGATGGAGAAAAGCACCACAGGGTGGTCATGAAGGGGAGGTCAGGACCCATGCATTGGCAATGTAGGATAGGTTTCTGAAAAACATCGCAAGGTGGTGTGCATTGTAAGGCTTTCTAACAGGCCATTCACTAGTTGGAGTGAGAAAAACATAACGGGATGGTGTGAATCGGAGGGCCTGAATAAGGATAGGCAGTGAGTGGCAACGTAGGATGTAGAAAAGCACCACGGAGTTGTCAGCATGGAGAGGTCAGGAAACATGCAGTGGCAATGTGGTATAGCTTTCTGAAAAACAATACGGGTTGGTGCGCATTTTAAGGGTTTCTAACATTCCATTCACTAGTAGCAGTGAGCAAAATATCACGGCTTGGTGTGAATCGGAGGGCCTGAATCAGAATAGGCAGTGAGTGGCAATGTAGAATGGAGAAAAGCACCACGGGATGGTCATCATGGGGAGGTCAGGACTCAGGCAGTGGCAATGTAGGATAGGTTTCTGAAAAACATCACTGGTGGTGAGAATTGTATGGGTTTCTAACAGGCCATTCAGTAATAGGGGTGCGAAAAACATCACTGGGTGGTGAGAATCAGATGTTCTGAATTAGGATAGGCAGTGAGTGGCAATGTAGGATGCAGAAAAGCACCACGGGGTGATCAGCGTTGGGAGGTCACGAAACATGCAATGGCAATGTAGGATAGGTTTCTGAAAAAGAAAGCGGTGTGGTGCTCATTGTCAAGGTTCCTAACAGGCCATTCACTAATAGGAGTGAGAAATACATCATGGTGTGGTGTGAATCGGAGGGCCTGAATCAAGATAGACAGTGAGTGGCAACGTCGGATGGAGAAAAGCACCACGGGGTGGTCAGCATGGGGAGGTCAGGAAACATGCAGTGGCAATGCAGGATAGGTTTCTGAAAAACATCGCGGGGTAGTGCGCATTGTAAGGGTTTCTAACAGGCCATTCACTAGTAGGAGTGAGACAAACATCACGGGGTGGTTTGAATCAGAGGGCCTGAATCAGGATAGGCCGTGAGTGGCAATGTAAGATGGAGAAAAGCTCCACGGGGTGGTCAGGATGGAGAGGTCAGGAAACATGCAGTGGCAATGTAGGATAGGTTTCTGAAAAAAATAGTGGGGTAGTGTGCATTGTAAGGGTTTCTAACAGGCCATTCACTAGTAGGAGTGAGAAATACATAACGGGGTGGTGTCAATCGGGGGGCCTGAATTAGGATAGGCAGTGAGTGGCAATGTAGGATGGAGAAAAGCACCATGGTGTGGTCAGCATGCGGAGGTCAGGAAACATGCAGTGGCAATGTAGGATAGGTTTCTGAAAAACATAGAGGGGTGGTGAGCATTGTAAGGATTTCTAACAAGCCATTCACAAGTAGGAGTGAGAAAAACATCACGGGGTGGTGTGAATCGGAGGGACTGAATTAGGATACTCTGTGTGTGGCAATGTAGGATGGAGAAAACACCACTGGTTTGTCAGCATGAGGAGGCAAGGAAACATGCAGTATCGATGTCGAATAGGTTTCTGATAAACATCGCTGGGTGGTACGGATTGTAAGGGTTTCTAACAGGCCGTTCACTAGTAGGAGTGAGAACAACATCACGGGGTGGTGTGAAACGGAGGGCCTCAATTAGGTTAGGCTTTGAGTGGCAATGTAGGATGGAGAAAAGCACCATGGGATTGTCATCATGGGGAGGTCAGGACACATGCAGTGGCAATGTAGGATAGATTTCTGAAAAACATCGCGGGTGGTGCGCATTGTAACGCTTTCTAACAGGCCATTCACTAGTAGGAGTGAGAAAAACATCACGGGGTGGTGTGAATCAGATGGCCTGAATTAGGTTAGAGAAAAGCACCACGGTGTGGTCAGCATGGGGATGCCAGGAAACATGCAGTGTCAATGTAGGATAGGTTTCTGAAAAACATCGCGGGGTGGTGCGCATTGTAAGGGTTTCTAACAGGCCATTCACTAGTAGGAGTGAGAAAAACATCAAGCGGTGGTGTGAATCGGAGGGCCTGATTTAGGATAGGCAGTGAGTGGCTATGTAGGATGGAGACAAGCACCACGGGGTCGTCATCATGGGGAGGTCAGGAAACATGCAGTGGCAATGTAGGATAGGTTTCTGAAAAACATCGTGGGGTGGTGCGCATTGCAAGGATTTCTATTAGGCCATTATCTAGTACGAGTGAGAAAAACATCACGGGGTGGTTTGAATCAGATGTTTTGAATTAGGATAGGCAGTGAGTGGCAATGTAGGATGTAGAAAAACACCACGGGGTGTTCAGCATGGGGAGGTCAGGAAACATGCAGTGGCAATGTAGGATAGGTTTCTGCAAAAAAACAGCGAGGTGGTGCGCATTGTAAGGGTATCTAACAGTCCATTCACTAGTAGGAGTGAGAAAAACATCACGGGGTGGTTTGAATCAGATGTACTGAATTAGTATATACAGTGAGTGGCAATGTAGGATGGAGAAAAGCACCACGGGGTTGTCAGCATGGGGAGGTCAGGAAACATGCATTGGCAATGTAGGATAGGTTTAAGAAAAACATCACTGGTGGTGCGCATTGTAAGGCTTTCTAACAGGCCATTTACTAGTAGGAGTGACAAAAACATCACAGGGTGGTGTGAATTGGAGGGCCTGAATTAGGATAGGCAGTGAGTGCCAATATAAAATGGAGAAAAGCACCACGGTGTGGTCATCATGGGGAGGTCAGGAAACATGCAGTGGCAATGTAGGAAAGGTTTCTGAAAAACATCACGGGGTGGTGCGCCTTGTAAGTGTATCTAACCGGCCATTCCCTGGTAGGAGTGAGAAATACATCACGGGAGGGTTTGAATCGGAAGGCCTGAGTCAGAACAGGGAGTGAGTGGCAATGTAGGATGGATAAAACCACCAAGGTATAGTCATCATGGGGAGGTCAGGACACATGCAGTGGCAATTTAGGATAGGTTTCTGAAAAACATCGCGGTGTGGTGGGAATTGTAAGGCTTTCTAACAGGCCATTCACTAGTAGGAGTGAGAAAAACATCACGGGGTGGTGTGAATCAGAGGGCCTCAGTTTTGAAAAGCATGAGTGGCAATGGAGGATGGAGAAAAGCACCATGGGGTGGTCAGCATGGGGAGATCAGGAAACATGCAGTGGCAATGTAGGATAGGTTTCTGAAAAAAAAACATCAGGGTGGTGCGCATTGTAAGGGTTTGTAACAGGCTTTTCACTAGTAGGAGTGAGAAAAACATCATGGGGTGGTTTGAATCAGATGTTCTAATAAGGATAGGCAGTGAGTGGCAATGTAGGATGGAGAAAAGCATCACGGGGTGGTCATCATGGGGAGGTCAGGACACATGCAGTGGCAATGTAGGATAGGTTTCTGAAAAACATCACGGGGTGGTGCACATTGTAAGGGTTTCTAACAGGCTTTTCATTAGTTGAAGTGAGAAAAACATCATGGGATGGTTTGAATCGGATGTTCTAATTGGGATAGGCACTGAGTGGCAATGTAGGATGGAGAAAAGCACCACGGGGTGGTCATCATGGAGAGGTCAGGACACATGCAGTGGCAATGTGGGATAGGTTTTGGAAAACATCGCAGGGTGGTGCACATTGTAAGGGTTTCTAACAGGCTTTTCACTAGTAGGAGTGAGAAAAACATCATGGGGTGGTTTGAATCAGATGTTCTAATTTGGATAGGCAGTGAGTGGCAATGTAGGATGGATAAAAGCACCACGGGGTGGTCAGCATGGGGAGGTCAGAAAACATGTAGTGTCAAGGTAGGATAGGTTTCTGATAAACATCGCTGGGTGGTGCGCATTGTAAGGGTTTGTAGCAAGCCATTCACTAGTACGAGTGAGAAAACATCAAGCGGTGGTGTGAATCGGAGGGCCTGAATAAGGATAGGCAGTGAGTGGCAATGTAGGATGGAGAAAATCACCACGGGGTTGTCAGCATGGAGAGGTCAGGAAACATGCAGTGGCAATGTAGGAAAGGTTTCTGAAAAACATCACGTGGTGGTGCGCCTTGTAAGTGTATCTAACCGCCCATTCCCTGGTAGGAGTGAGAAATACATCACGGGAGGGTTTGAATCGGAAGGCCTGAATCAGAATAGGCAGTGAGTGGCAATGTAGGATGGAGAAAAGCACCACGGCATGTTCATCATGGGGAAGTCAGGACACATGCAGTGGCAATGTAGGATAGGTTTCTGAAAAACATCGCGGGGTGGTGAGAATTCTAAGGCTTTTTAACAGGCCATTCACTAGTAGGAGTGAGAAAATCATCACGGGGTGGTGTAAATCAGAGGCCCTCAATTATGAAAAGCAGTGAGTGGCAATGTAGGATGGAGAAAACACCACGGGGTGGTAGGCATGGGGAGGTCAGGAAACATGCAGTGGCAATGTAGGATAGGTTTCTGAAAAACATCGCGGGGCGGTGCACATTGTAAGGGTTTTCACAGGCTTTTCACTAGTAGGAGTGAGAAAAACATCATGGGTGGTTTGAATCAGATGTTCTAATTAGGGTACGCAGTGAGTGGCAATGTAGGATGGAGAAAAGCACCACGGGGTGGTCATCATGGGGAGGTCAGGACACATGCAGTGGCAATGTAGGATAGGTTTTTGAAAAACATCGCGGGGTGGTGCACATTGTAAGGGTTTCTAAAAGGCTTTTCACTAGTAGGAGTGAGAAAAACATCATGGGGTGGTTTGAATCGGATGTTCTAATTAGGATAGGCAGTGAGTGGCAATGTAGGATGGAGAAAAGCACCACGGGGTGGTCAGCATGGAGAGGTCAGGAAACATGCATTGGCAATGTAGTATAGATTTCTGAAAAACATCGCGGGGTGGTGCGCATTGTAAGGGTTTCTAACAGGCCATTCACTAGTAGGATTGAGAAAAATATCACGGGGTGGTGTGAATCGGAGGGCCTGAATTAGGATAGGCATTGAGTGGCAATGTAGGATAGAGAAAAGCAGCACAGCATGGTCAGCATGGGGAGCTCAGGAAACATGCAGTGGCAATGTAGGTTAGGTTTCAGAAAAAAGAAGCGCAGTGGTGCGCATTGTTAGGCTTTCGAAAAGGCCATTCACTAGTAGGAGTCAGAAAAACATCACGGAGTGGTGTGAATCGGAGGGCCTGAATTAGGATAGGCAGTGAGTTGCAATGTAAAATGGAGAAAAGCACCATGGTGTGGTCAGCATCGGAGGTCAGGAATCATGCAGTGGCAATGTAGGTATGTTTCTGAAAAACATCGCGGGGTGGAGCGCATTGTAAGGGTTTCTAACAGGGCATTCCCTAGTATGAGTGAGAAAAATGTAATGGGCTGGTGTGAATCAGAGGGCCTGAATCAGGATAGGCAGTGAGTGGCAATGTAGGATGGAGTAGGGCACCACGAAGTGCTCAGGATGGGGAGGTCAGGAAACCTGCAGTGGCAATGTAGGTTGGTTTCTGAAAAAACATTGCGGGGTGGTGCTCATTGTAAGGGTTTCTAAAAGGCCTTTCACTAGTAGGATTGAGAAAAACATCACGGGGTGGTGTGAATCAGAGGGCCTGAATTAGGATAGGCAGTGAGTGGCAATGTAGGATGGAGAAAAGCACCACAGGTTGGTCAGCATAGGGAGGTCAGGAAACATGCAATAGCAATGTAGGATAGTTTTCTGAAAACATCACGGGGTGGTGCGGATTTTAAGGGTTTCTAACAGGCCATTCACTAGTAGGATTGAGAAAAACATCACAGGGTGGTATGAATCGGAGGGCCTGAATTATGATAGGCAGTGAGTGGCAACGTAGCATGGAGAAAAGCACCACGGGGTCGTCACCATGGGGAGGACAGGAAACATGCAGAGGCAATGTAGGATAGGTTTCTGAAAAACATCACGGGGTGGTGGGCATTGTAAGGGTTTCTAACTGGCCTTTCACTAGTAGGAGTGAGAAAAACATCACGGGGTGGTGTGAATCAGATGTTCTGAATTAAGATAGGCAGTGAGTGGCAATGTAGGATGCAGAAAAGCACCACGGGGTGTTCAGCATGGGGAGGTCAGGAAACATGCAGTGGCAATGTAGGATAAGTTTCTGAAAAAAACAGCGGGGTGGTGCACATTGTAAGGGTTTCTAACAGGCCATTCACTAGTAGGAGTGAGAAAAACATCACGGGGTGGTTTGAATCAGATGTACTGAATTAGTATATACAGTGAGTGGCAATGTAGGATGGAGAAAAGCACCACGGGGTTGTCAGCATGGGGAGGTCAGGAAACATGCATTGGCAATGTAGGATAGGTTTCTGAAAAACATCGCTGGTGGTGCGCATCGTAAGGCTTTCTAACAGGCCATTTACTAGTAGGAGTGACAAAAACATCACAGGGTGGTGTGAATCGGAGGGCCTGTATTAGGATAGGCAGTGAGTGCCAATATAAAATGGAGAAAAGCACCACGGTGTGGTCATCATGTGGAGCTCAGGAAACATGCAGTGGCAATGTAGGAAAGGTTTCTGAAAAACATCACGGGGTGGTGCGCCTTGTAAGTGTATCTAACCGGCCATTCCCTGGTAGGAGTGAGAAATACATCACGGGAGGGTTTGAATCGGAAGGCCTGAATCAGAATAGGGAGTGACTGGCAATGTAGGATGGAGAAAACCACCAAGGCATGGTCATCATGGGGAGGTCAGGACACATGCAGTGGCAATTTAGGATAGGTTTCTGAAAAACATCGCGGGGTGGTGAGTATTGTAAGGCTTTCTAACAGGCCATTCACTAGTAGGAGTGAGAAAAACATCACGGGGTGGTGTGAATCAGAGGGCCTCAGTTATGAAAAGCATGAGTGGCAATGGAGGATGGAGAAAAGCACCATGGGGTGGTCAGCATGGGGAGGTCAGGAAACATGCAGTGGCAATGTAGGATAGGTTTCTGAAAAAAATACATCAGGGTGGTGCGCATTGTAAGGGTTTGTAACAGGCTTTTCACTAGTAGGAGTGAGAAAAACATCATGGGGTGGTTTGAATCAGATGTTCTAATTAGGATAGGCAGTGAGTGGCAATGTAGGATGGAGAAAAGCACAACGGGGTGGTCATCATGGGGAGGTCAGGACACATGCAGTGGCAATGTAGGATAGGTTTCTGAAAAACATCACGGGGTGGTGCACATTGTAAGGGTTTCTAACAGGCTTTTCATTAGTAGGAGTGAGAAAAACATCATGGGGTGGTTTGAATCGGATGTTCTAATTGGGATAGGCACTGAGTGGCAATGTAGGATGGAGAAAAGCACCACGGGGTGGTCATCATGGAGAGGTCAGGAAACATGCATTGGCAATGTAGAATAGGTTTCTGAAAAACATCGCGGGGTGGTGCGCATTGTAAGGGTTTCTAACAGGCAATTCACTAGTAGGAGTGAGAAAAAAATCAAGGGGTGGTGTGAATCGGAGGGCCTGAATTAGGATAGGCATTGAGTGGCAATGTAGGATAGAAAAGCAGCACAGCATGGTCAGCATGGTAAGCTCAGGAAACATGCAGTGGCAATGTAGGATAGGTTTCAGGAAAAAGAAGTGATGTGGTGCGCATTGTAAGGGTTTCTAACAGGCCATTCACTAGTAGAAGTCAGAAAAACATCACGGGGTGGTGTGAATCGGAGGGCCTGAATTAGGATAGGCAGTGAGTGCAACCTAAAATGGAGAAAAGCACCATGGTGTGGTCAGCATCGGAGGTCAGGAAACATGCAGTGGCAATGTAGGATAGGTTTCTGAAAAACATTGCGGGGTGGTGCTCATTGTAAGGGTTTCTAAAAGGCCTTTCACTAGTAGGATTGAGAAAAACATCACGGGGTGGTGTGAATCAGAGGTCCTGAATTAGGATAGGCAGTGAGTGGCAATGTAGCATGGAGAAAAGCACCACAGGGTGGTCAGCATAGGGAGGTCAGGAAACATGCAATAGCAATGTAGGATAGTTTTCTGAAAACATCACGGGGTGGTGCGGATTTTAAGGGTTTCTAACAGGCCATTCACTAGTAGGATTGAGAAAAACATCACGGGGTGGTTTGAATCAGATGTTCTAATTAGGATAGGCAGTGAGTGGCAATGTAGGATGGAGAAAAGCACCACGGGGTGGTCATCATGGGGAGGTCAGGACACATACAGTGGCAATGGAGGATAGGTTTCTGAAAAACATCGCGTGGTGGTGCGCATTGTAAGGGTTTCTAACAGGCTTTTCACTAGTAGGAGTGAGAAAAACATCACAGGGTGGTATGAATCGGAGGGCCTGAATTATGATAGGCAGTGAGTGGCAACGTAGCATGTAGAAAAGCACCAAGGGGTCGTCACCATGGGGAGGACAGGAAACATGCAGTGGTAATGTAGGATAGGTTTCTGAAAAACATCACGGGGTGGTGGGCATTGTAAGGGTTTCTAACAGGCCTTTCACTAGTAGGAGTGAGAAAAACATCACGGGGTGGTGTGAATCAGATGTTCTGAATTAGGATAGGCAGTGAGTGGCAATGTAGGATGTAGAAAAGCACCACGGGGTGTTCAGCATGGGGAGGTCAGGAAACATGCAGTGGCAATGTAGGATAGGTTTCTGAAAAAAACAGCGGTGTGGTGCACTTTGTAAGGGTTTGTAGCAAGCCATTCACTAGTACGAGTTTGAAAAACATCAAGCGGTGGTGTGAATCGGAGGGCCTGAATTAGGATAGGCAGTGAGTGGCAATGTAGGATGGAGAAAATCACCACGGGGTTGTCAGCATGGGGAGGTCAGGAAACATGCAGTGGCAATGTAGGAAAGGTTTCTGAAAAACATCACGGGGTGGTGCGCCTTGTAAGTGTATCTAACCGGCCATTCCCTGGTAGGAGTGAGAAATACATCACGGGAGGATTTGAATCGGAAGGACTGAATCAGAATAGGCAGTGAGTGGCAATATAGGATGGAGAAAAGCACCACGGCATGGTCATCATGGGGAGGTCACGACACATGCAGTGGCAATGTAGGATAGGTTTCTGAAAAACATCGCGGGGTGGTGAGAATTCTAAGGCTTTCTAACAGGCCATTCACTAGTAGGAGTGAGAAAATCATCACGGGGTGGTGTAAATCAGAGGGCCTCAATTATTAAAAGCAGTGACTGGCAATGTAGGATGGAGAAAACACCACGGGGTGGTAGGCATGGGGAGGTCAGGAAACATGCAGTGGCAATGTAGGATAGGTTTCTAAAAAACATCGCGGGGCGGTGCACATTGTAAGGGTTTTCACAGGCTTTTGACTAGTAGGAGTGAGAAAAACATCATGGGGTGGTTTGAATCAGATGTTCTAATTAGGATACGCAGTGAGTGGCAATGTAGGATGGAGAAAAGCACCACGGGGTGGTCATCATGGGGAGGTCAGGACACATGCAGTGGCAATGTAGGATAGGTTTCTGAAAAACATCGCGGGGTGGTGCACATTGTAAGGGTTTCTAAAAGGCTTTTCACTAGTAGGAGTGAGAAACACATCATGGGGTGGTTTGAATCGGATGTTCTAATTAGGATAGGCAGTGAGTGGCAATGTAGGATGCAGAAAAGCACCACGGGGTGGTCAGCATGGAGAGGTCAGGAAACATGCATTGGCAATGTAGTATAGGTTTCTGAAAAACATCGCGGGGTGGTGCGCATTTTAAGGGTTTCTAACAGGCCATTCACTAGTAGGAGTGAGAAAAATATCACGGGGTGGTGTGAATCAGAGGGCCTGAATTAGGATAGGCATTGAGTGGCAATGTAGGATAGAGAAAAGCAGCACAGCATGGTCAGCATGGGGAGCTCAGGAAACATGCAGTGGCAATGTAGGTTAGGTTTCAGAAAAAAGAAGCGCAGTGGTGCGCATTGTTAGGCTTTCGAAAAGGCCATTCACTAGTAGGAGTCAGAAAAACATCACGGGGTGGTGTGAATCGGAGGGACTGAATTAGGATAGGCAGTGAGTGGCAACGTAAAATGGAGAAAAGCACCATGGTGTGGTCAGCATCGGAGGTCAGGAAACATGCAGTGGCAATGTAGGTATGTTTCTGAAAAACATCGCGGGGTGGGGCGCAATGTAAGGGTTTCTAACAGGGCATTCCCTAGTATGAGTGAGAAAAATATAATGGGCTGGTGTGAATCGGAGGGCCTGAATCAGGATAGGCAGTGAGTGGCAATGTAGGATGGAGTAGGGCACCACGTAGTGCTCAGGATGGGGAGGTCAGGAAACCTGCAGTGGCAATGTAGGATAGGTTTCTGAAAAACATTGCGGGGTGGTACTCATTGTAAGGGTTTCTAAAAGGCCTTTCACTAGTAGGATTGAGAAAAACATCACGGGTTGGTGTGAATCAGAGGGCCTGAATTAGGATAGGCAGTGAGTGGCAATGTAGGATTGAGAAAAGCATCACAGGTTGGTCAGCATAGGGAGGTCAGGAAACATGCAATAGCAATGTAGGATAGTTTTCTGAAAACATCACGGGGTGGTGCGGATTTTAAGGGTTTCTAACAGGCCATTCACTAGTAGGATTGAGAAAAACATCACAGGGTGGTATGAATCGGAGGGCCTGAATTATGATAGGCAGTGAGTGGCAACGTAGCATGGGGAAAAGCACCACGGGGTCGTCACCATGGGGAGGACAGGAAACATGCAGAGGCAATGTAGGATAGGTTTCTGAAAAACATCACGGGGTGGTGGGCATTGTAAGGGTTTCTAACTGGCCTTTCACTAGTAGGAGTGAGAAAAACATCACGGGGTGGTGTGAATCAGATGTTCTGAATTAAGATATACAGTGAGTGGCAATGTAGTATGGAGAAAAGCACCACGGGGTTGTCAGCATGGGGAGGTCAGGAAACATGCATTGGCAATGTAAGATAGTTTTCTGAAAACATCGTTGGTGGTGCGCATCGTAAGGCTTTCTAACAGGCCATTTACTAGTAGGAGTGACAAAAACATCACAGGGTGGTGTGAATCGGAGGGCCTGAATTAGGATAGGCGGTGAGTGCCAATATAAAATGGAGAAAAGCACCACGGTGTGGTCTTCATGGGGAGGTCAGGAAAATACAGTGGCAATGTAGGATAGGTTTATGAAAAACATCGCGGGGTGGTGTGAATCAGAGGGCCTCAATTAGGAAAAGCAGTGAGTGGCAATGTAGGATGGAGAAAAGCACCACGGGGTGGTCAGCATGGGGAGGTCAGGAAACATGCAGTGGCAATGTGGGATAGGTTTCTGAAAACATCGCGGGGTGGTGCACATTGTAAGGGTTTCTAACAGGCTTTTCACTAGTAGGAGTGAGAAAAACATCATGGGGTGGTTTGATTCAGATGTTCTAATTTAGATAGGCAGTGAGTGGCAATGTAGGATGGATAAAAGCACCACGGGGTGGTCAGCATGGGGAGTTCAGGAAACATGTAGTGTCAAGGTAGGATAGGTTTCTGATAAACATCGCTGGGTGGGGCGCATTGTAAGTGTTTCTAACAGGCCATTCATTAGTAGGAGTGAGAAAAATATCACGTGGTGGTGTGAATCGGTGGGCCTGAATTAGAAAAGGCAGTGAGTTTCAACATAACTTTGAGAAAAGCACCAAGGTGTGGTGAGCATGTGGAGGTCATGACACATGCAATGGCAATGTAGGATAGGTTTCTTAAAAAAACAGCGGTGTGGTGCACATGGTAAGTTTTTCTAACAGGCCATTCACTAGTAGGAGTGAGAAAAATATAACAGGTTGGTGTGAATCGGAGGGCCTGAATCAGGATAGGCAGTGAGTGGCAATGTAGGATGGAGAAAAGCACCAAGAGGTGGTCAGGATGGGGAGGTCAGGAGACATGCAGTGGCAATATAGGATAGGTTTCTGAAAAACATCACAGGGTGGTGCGCATTGTAAGGGTTTCTAAAATGTCTTTCACAAGTAGGAGTGAAAAAAACATCACGGGGTGGTGTGAATCAGAGCGACTGAATTAGGATAGGCTGTGAGTGGCAATGTAGGATGCAGAAAAGCACCATGGGTTTGTCAGCATGGGAGGCAAGGAAACATGCAGTGGCAATGTAGAATAGGTTTCTGATAAACATCTCTGGGTGGCGCACATTGTAAGGGTTTCTAACAGGCCATTAACAAGTACGACTGAGAACAACATCAGTGGGTGGTGTGAATCGGAGGGCCTGAATTAGGATAGGCATTGAGTGGCAATTTAGGATGGAGAAAAGCACCACAGGGTGGTCAGCATGGGGAGGTCAGGAAACATGCAGTGGCAAAGTAGTATAGGTTTTTAAAAAAAATAACGGGTTGGTGTGCATTGTAAGGGTTTCCAACAGGCCATTCACTAGTAGGAGAGAGAAAAACATCACAGGGTGGTGTGAATCGGAGGGCCATAATTAGGATAGTCAGTGAGTGCCAATGTAGGATGGAGAAAAGCACCATTGGGTGGTCATAATGTGGATGTCAGGAAACACGCAGTGGCAATATAGGATAGTTTTCTGAAAAACATCATGGTGTGGTGTGCATTGTAAGGGTTTCTAACAGGCCATTCACTAGTAGGAGTGAGAAAAACATCACGGGGTGGTGTGAATCAGATGTTCTAAATTAGGATATACAGTGAGTGCCAATGTAGGATGGAGAAAAGCCCCACGGGGCGGTCAGCATGGGGAGGTCAGGAAACATGCAGTGGCAATGTAGGATAGGTTTCTGAAAAAAAAAAAAGCGGGGTGGCGCGCATTGTAAGGGTTTGTAACAGGCCATTCACTAGTAGGAGTGAGAAAACATCATGGGGTGGTGCGCATTGTAAGGCTTTCTAACAAGCCATTCACTAGTACGAGTGAGAAAAACATCACGGGGTGGTGTGAATCGGAGGGCCTGAATTAGGATAGGCAGTGAGTGGCAATGTAAGATAGAGAAAAGCGCCACGGGGTGGTCAGCATGGGGAGGTCAGGAAACATGCAGTGGGAATTTTGGATAGGTTTCTGAAACACATCGTGGGGTGATGCGCATTGTAAGGCTTTCTAACAGGCCATTTAATAGTAGCAGTGAGAAAAACATCACAGGGTGGTGTGAAGTGCAGGGACTGAATCAGGATAGGCCGTGAGTGGCAATGCATGATGGAGAAAAGCACCACGGGGTGATCAGGATGGGGAGGTCAGGTAACATGCAGTGGCAATGTAGGATAGGTTTCTGAAAAACATTGCGGAGTGGTGCCCATTGTAAGGATTTCTAAAAGGCATTTTAGTTGGAGTGAGAAAAACATTCACGGGGTGGTTTGAAGTGCAGGGCCTGAATCAGGATAGGCCATGAGTGGTAATGTACGATAGAGAAATGCACCACGGGGTGGTCAGGATGGGGAGGTCAGGAAACATGCAGTGGCAATATAGGATAGGTTTCTGAAAAACATCGCGGGGTAGTGCGCATTGTATGGGTTTCTAACAGGCCATTCACTAGTAGGAGTGAGAAATACATCATGGTGTGGTGTGAATCGGAGGGCCTGAATCAAGATAGACAGTGAGTGGCAATTTAGGAAGGAGAAAAGCACCACAAGTTGGTGAGCATTGGGAGGTCAGGAAACATGCAATGGCAATGTAGGATAGGTTTCTGAACAACATCGCGGGGTTGTGCGCATTATAAGGGTTGTAGCAGGCCATTCACCAGTAGGAGTGAAAAAAACATCACAGGGTGGTGTGAAACGGAGTGCCTGAATTAGGATAGGCTGTGAGTGGCAATGTAGGATGGAGAAAAACACCACGGGTTTGTCAGCATGGGGAGGCAAGGAAACATGCAGTGGCAATGTAGGATAGTTTTCTGAAAAACATCATGGGGTGGTGCGCATTGTAAGGGTTTCTAACAGGCCATTCACTAGTAGGAGTGAGAAAAACATCACGGGGTGGTGTGAATCAGATGTTCAGAATTAGGATAGGCAGTGAGTGGCAATGTAGGATGGAGAAAAGCACCACGGGGTGGTCAGCATGGCGAGGTCAGGAAACATGAATTGGCAATGTAGGATAGGTTTCTGAAAAACATCGCCGTGTGGTGCGCATTGTAAGGCTTTCTAACAGTCCATTCAATAGTAGCAGTGTGAAAAACATCTCAGGGTGGTGTGAATCGGAGGGCCTGAATTAGGATAGGCAGTGAGTGGCAATGTAGGATAGAGAAGGGGCGCCACGGGGTGGTCAGCATGGGGAGGTCAGGAAACATGCAGTGGGAATGTAGAATAGGTTTCTGAAACACATCGCGGGGTGGTGCTCATTGTAAGGGTTTCTAACAGGCCATTCACTAGATGAAGTGAGAAAAACATCACAGTGTGGTTTGATTCAGAGGGCCTAAATCAACTTAGGCAGTTAGTGGCAATGTAGGATGGAGAAAAGCAGCACGGAGTGGTCAGGATGGGGAGGTCAGGAAACATGCAGTGGCAATGTGGGATAGGTTGCTGAAAAACATCGTGGGGTAGTGCGCATAGTAAGGGTTTCTACAGGCCATTCACAATTAGGACTGAGAAATACATTATGGTGTGGTGTGAATTGGAGGGCCTGAATCAAGATAGACAGTGAGTGGCAATGTAGGATGGAGAAAAGCACCATGGGTTAGTGAGCATAGGGAGGTCAGTAAACATGCAATGGCAATGTAGGATAGGGTTCTGAAAAACAGCTCCGGGTGGTGTGCATTGTACGGGTTTGTAGCAGGCCATTCACTAGTAAGAGTGAGAAAAACATCAAGGGATGGTGTGAAACGGAGGGCCAGAATTAGGATAGGCAGTGAGTGGCAATGAAGAATGGAGAAAAGCATCATGGGGTGGTCAACATGGGGATGTCAGGAAACATGCAGAGGCATTGTAGGACAGGTTTCTGAAAAATATCACGGGGTGGTGCGCATTGTAAGCATTTCTAACTAGCCATTCACAAGTAGGAGTGAAAAAAACATCACGGGGTGGTGTGAATCAGAGCGACTGAATTAGGATAGGCTGTGAGTGGCAATGTAGGATGGAGAAAAACACCATGGGTTTGTCAGCATGGGGAGGCAAGGAAACCTGCAGTGGCAATGTAGAATAGGTTTCTGATAAACATCGCTGGGTGGCGCGCATTGTAAGGGTTTCTAACAGGCCATTAACAAGTACGAGTGAGAACAACATCAGTGGGTAGTGTGAATCGGAGGGCCATAATTAGGATAGGCAGTGAGTGCCAATGTAGGATGGAGAAAAGCACCACTGGGTGGTCATCATGGGGATGTCAGGAAACACGCAGTGGCAATATAGGATAGTTTTCTGAGAAACATCATGGTGTGGTGTGCATTGTAAGGGTTTCTAACAGGCCATTCACTAGTAGGAGTGAGAAAAACATCATGGGGTGGTGTGAATCAGATGTTCTGAATTAGGTTATACAGTGAGTGGCAATGTAGGATGGAGAAAAGCACCACGGGTTGGTCAGCATGGGGAGGTCAGAAAACATGCAGTGGCAATGTAGGATAGGTTTCTGAAAAAAAAAGCGGGGTGGTGCGCATTGTAATGGTTTCTAACAGGCCATTCACTAGTGGGAGTGAGAAAACATCACGGGGTGGTGTTAATCGGAGGGCCTGATTTAGGATAGGAAGTGAGTAGCAATGTAGGATGGAGAAAAGCACCACGGGGTGGTCAGCATGGGGAGGTCAGGAAACATGAATTGGCAATGTAGGATAGTTTTCTGAAAAACATCGCCATATGGTGCGCATTGTAAGGCTTTCTAACAGGCCATTCACTAGTAGGAGTGAGAAAAACATCACGGGGTGGTGTGAATCGGAGGGCCTGAATTAGGATAGGCAGTGTGTGGCAATGTAAGATAGAGAAAAGCGCCACGGGGTGGTCAGCATGGGGAGGTCAGGAAACATGCAGTGCGAATGTAAGATAGGTTTCTGAAACACATCGCGGGGTGCTGCGCATTGTAAGGTTTTCTAACAGGCCATTCACTAGATGAAGTGAGAATAACTTCACAGGGTGGTTTGAATCGGAGGTCCTGAATCAGGATAGGCAGTGAGAGCCAATGTAGGATGGATAAAAGCACCACGGGGTGGTCAGCGTGGGGAAGTCAGGAAACATGCGATGGCAATGTAGGATAGGTTTCTGAAAAACATCCCCGTGTGGTGCGCATTGTAAAGTTTTCTAACAGACCATTCACTAGATGAAGTGAGAAAAACATCACAGTGTGGTTTGATTCAGAGGGCCTGAATCAACTTAGGCAGTTAGTGGCAATGTAGGATGGAGAAAAGCAGCAAGGGTTGGTCAGGATGGGGAGGTCAGGAAACATGCAGTGGCAATGTGGGATAGGTTGCTGAAAAACATCGTTGGGTAGTGCGCATTGTAAGGGTTTCTACAGGCCATTCACTATTAGGACTGAGAAATACATTATAGTGTGGTGTGAATCGGAGGGCCTGAATCAAGATAGACAGTGAGTGGCAATGTAGGATGGAGAAAAGCACCATGGGTTGGTGTGCAAAGGGAAGTCAGGAAACATGCAATGGCAATGTAGGATAGGGTTCTGAAAAACAGCTCCGGGTGGTGCGCATTGTACGGGTTTGTAGCAGGCCATACACTAGTAAGAGTGAGAAAAACATCAAGGGATGGTGTGAAACGGAGGGCCAGAATTAGGATAGGCAGGGAGTGGCAATGAAGAATGGAGAAAAGCATCACGGGGTGGTCAACATGGGGATGTCAGGAAACATGCAGAGGCATTGTAGGACAGGTTTCTGAAAAACATCACGGGGTGGTGCGCATTGTAAGCATTTCTAACAAGCCATTCACAAGTAGGAGTGAGAAAAACATCACGGGGTGGTGTGAAACAGATCGACTGAATTAGGATAGGCTGTGAGAGGCAATGTAGGATGGAGAAAAGCACCATGGGTTTGTCAGCATGGGGAGGCAAGGAAACATGCAGTGGCAATGTAGAATAGGTTTCTGATAAACATCGCTGGGTGGCGCGCATTGTAGGGGTTTCTAACAGGCCATTAACAAGTACGAGTGAGAACAACATCATTGGGTGGTGTGAATCGGAGGGCCTGAATTAGGATAGGCATTGAGTGGCAATGTAGGATGGAGAAAAGCACCACAGGGTGGTCAGCATGGGGAGGTCAGGAAACATGCAGTGGCAATGTAGGATAGGTTTCTAAAAAAAATAACGGGTTGGTGTGCATTGTAAGGGTTTCTAACTGGCCATTCACTAGAAGGAGTGAGAAAAACATCACGGGGTCGTGTGAATCAGATGTTCTGAATTACGATAGGCAGTGAGTGCAATGTAGGATGGAGAAAAGCACCACGGGGTGGTCCGCATGGGGAGGTCAGGAACCATGCATTGGCAATGTAGGATAGGTTTCTGAAAAACATCGCCAGGTGTTGCGCATTGTAAGGCTTTCTAACAGGCCATTCACTAGTAGGAGTGAGAAAAACATCACGGGGTGGTGTAAATTGGAGGGCCTGAATTAGGATAGGCAGCGAGTGGCAATGAAGAATGCAGAAAATCACCACGGGGTGGTCAACATGGGGAGGTCAGGAAACATGCAATGGCAATGTTCAATAGGTTTCTGAAAAACACTGCGACGTGGTTCGCATTGTAAGGCTTTCTAACAAGCCATTCACAAGTAGGAGTGAAAAAACTTCACGGGGTGGTGTGAATCAGAGGGCTTGAATTAGGATAGGCACAGAGCGGCAATGAAGAATGGAGAAAAGCACCACGGGTTTGTGAGCATGGTGAGGTCAAGAAACATGAAATGGCAGTGTAGGATAGGTTTCTGAAAAACATCGCAGCGTTGTGCACATTGTAAGGGATTGTAGCAGGTCATTCACTATTAGGAGTGAGAAAATCATCTCTGGGTGGTGTGAATCGGAGGGCCTGATTCAAGATAGACAGTGAATGGCAATGTAGGATGGAGATAAGCACCACGGGTTGGTGAGCATGGGGAGGTCAGGAAACATGCAATGGCAATGTAGGATAGGTTTCTGAAAAACATCGCAGGGTGGTGCGCATACTAAGGATTTCTAACATGCCATTCACAAGTAGGAGTGAAAAAAACATCACGGGATGGTGTGAATCAGAGGGCCTGAATTAGGATAGGCTGTGAGTGGCAATGTAAGATGGAGAAAAGCACCAGGGGTTTGTCAGCATGGGGAGGCAAGGAAACATGCAGTTGCAATTTAAAATAGGTTTCGGATAAACATCGCTGGGTGTTGCGCATTGTAAGGGTTTCTAACAGGCCATTCACAAGTAGGAGTGAGAACAACATCACGGGGTGGTGTGAATCGGAGGGCCTGAATTAGGATAGGCATTGAGTGGCAATGTAGCATGGAGAAAAGCACCACAGGGTGGTCAGCATTGGGAGGTGAGGAAATATGCAGTGGCAATGTAGGATAATTTTTTGAAAAACATCACGGAGTGGTGCGCATTGTAAGGGTTTCTAACAGTCAATTCACTACAAGAAGTGAGAAAAACATCACGGGTGGTGTGAATCGGAGGGCCTAAATTAGGATAGGCAGTGAGTGGCAATGTAGGATAGAGAAAAGCACCATGGGGTGGTCATCATGGGGAGGTCAGGAAACATGCAGTGGAAATGTAGGATAATTTTTTGAAAAACATCATGGAGTGGTGCGCATTGTAAGGGTTTCTAACTGGCCATTCACTAGTAGGAGTGAGAAAAACATCACGGGTGGTGTGAATTAGATGTTCTGAATTAGGATAGGCAGTAAGTGGCAATGTAGGATGGAGAAAAGCACCACGGCACGGTCAGCATGGGGAGGTCAGGAAACATGCAGTGGGAATGTAGGATAGGTTTCTGAAACATATCGCGGGGTGCTGCGCATTGTAAGGTTTTCTAACAGGCCATTCACTAGATGAAGTGAGAAAAACATCACAGGATGGTTTGAATCGGAGGGCCTGTATCAGGATACGCCGTGAGTGGCAATGAAGAATGGAGAAAAGCACAACCGGGTGGTCAGGATGGGGAGGTAGGAAACATGCAGTGGCAATATAGGATAGCTTTCTGAAAAACATC
This sequence comes from Cavia porcellus, assembly GCF_034190915.1. NCBI lineage: Eukaryota > Metazoa > Chordata > Mammalia > Rodentia > Caviidae > Cavia > Cavia porcellus. Next base: position 765,781 of record NW_026947555.1, read on the forward strand.
GCTCAGTTGTGCGGATTGTAAGGCTTTCTAACAGGCCATTCACTAGTAGGAATGAGAAATACATCATGGTGTGGTGTGAATCGGAGGGCCTGAATCAAGATAGACAGTGAGTGGCAATGTAGGATGGAGAAAAGCAACACGGGTTAGTGAGCATGGGGAGGTCAGGAAACATTCCATGGCAATGTAGGATAGGTTTCTGAAAAACATCGCAGGGTGGTGCGCATACTAAGGATTTCTAACATGCCATTCACAAGTACGAGTGAAAAAAACATCACGGGATGGTGTGAATCAGAGGGCCTGAATTAGGATAGGCTGTGAGTGGCAATGCAAGATGGAGAAAAGCACCAGGGGTTTGTCAGCATGGGGAGGCAAGGAAACATGCAGTGGCAATGTAGAACAGGTTTCTGATAAACATCGCTGGGTGGTGCGCATTGTAAGGTTTTGTAGCAGGCCATTCACTAGTAGGAGTGAGAAAAACATCAAGGGGTGGTGTGAATCGGAGGGCCTGAATTAGGATAGGCATTGAGTGGCAATGTAGGATAGAGAAAAGCACCACAGGGTGGTCAGCATGGGGAGGTGAGGAAACATGCAGTGGCAATGTAGGATAGGTTTCGGGAAAAAAGTGCGGTAGTGCACATTGTAAGGCTTTCTAACAGTCAATTCACTAGAAGAAGTGAGAAAAACATCACGGGTGGTGTGAATCGGAGGGCCTAAATTAGGATAGGCAGTGAGTGGCAATGTAGGATAGAGAAAAGCACCATGGGGTGGTCATCATGGGGAGGTCAGGAAACATGCAGTCGCAATGTAGGATAATTTTTTGAAAAACATCACGGAGTGCTGCGCATTGTAAGGGTTTCTAACTGGCCATTCACTAGTAGGAGTGAGAAAAACATCACGGGTGGTGTGAATCAGATGTTCTGAATTAGGATAGGCAGTGAGTGGCAATGTAGGATGGAGAAAAGCACCACGGGGTGGTCACTATGGGGAGGTCTCGAAACATGCATTGGCAATGTAGGATAGGTTTCTGAAAAACATCGCTGGGTGGTGCGCATTGTAAGGCTTTCTAACAGGGCATTCACTAGTAGGAGTGAGAAAACATAACGGGGTGATGTGAATCGGAGGGTCTGAATTTGAATAGGCAGTGAGTGGTAACGTAAAATGGCGAAAAGCACCTCGGTGTGGTCAGTATGGGGAAGTGAGGAAACATGCAGTGGCAATGTAGGATAGGTTTCTGGAAAACATCGTGGGGTGGTGCGCATTATAAGGGATTCTAACACGCCATTCACTAGTAGGAGTGAGAAAAATATAACGGAGTGGTGTAAATCGGAGGGCCTGAATTAGGATAGGCAGTGAGTGGCAATGTAGGATGGAGTAAAGCACCACAGGGTGGTCAGGATGTTGAGGGCAGGAAACATGCAGTGGCAATGCAGGATCGGTTTCTGAAAAACATCGCAGGGTTGTGCACATTGTAAGGGTTTATAGGAGGCCATTCACTATTAGGAGTGAGAAAATCATCTCGGGGTGGTGTGAATCGGAGGGCCTGAATTAGGATAGGCAGTGAGTGTCAATGAAGAATGGAGAAAAGCACCACGGGGTGGTCAACATGGGGAGGTCAGGAAACATGCAATGGCAATGTAGGACAGGTTTCTGAAAAACATCACGGGGTGGTGCGCATTGTAAGTGTTTCTAACAGGCCATACACTAGTAGGAGTGAGAAATACATCACGGGGTGGTGTGAATCGGAGTGCCTGAATTAGGATAGGCAGTAAGTGGCAATGTAGAATGGCGAAAAGCACCACGGGTTGGTGAGCATGGTGAGGTCAGGAAACATACGATGGCAATGTAGGATAGGTTTCTGAAAAACATCGCAGGTGTTGAGCATTGTAAGGGTTTCTAACAGGCCATTCACTAGTAGGAGTGAGAAAAACATCACGGGGTGGTTTGAATCAGATGCTCTGAATTAGGATAGGCAGTGAGTGGCAATGTAAAATGGAAAAAACACCACGGAGTGGTCAGCATGGGGAGGTCAGGAAACATGCGGTTGCAATGTAGGATAGGATTCTGAAAAACATCGCGGGGTGGTGCGCAATGTAAGGCTTTCTAACAGACCATTCAGTAGAAGGAGTGAGAAATACATCATGGTGTGGTTTGAATCGGAGGGCCTGAATCAAGATAGACAGTGAGTGGCAATGTAGATTGGAGAAAAGCACCACGGGTTGGTGAGCATGGGGAGGTTAGGAAACATGCAATGGCAATGTAGGATAAGTTTCTGAAAAACATCGCAGGGTGGTGCGCATACTAAGGATTTCTAACATGCCATTCATAGGTAGGAGTGAAAAAAACATAACGGCATGGTGTGAATCAGAGAGCCTGAATTAGGATATGCTGTGAGTGGCATTGTAAGCTGGAGAAAAGCACAAGGGGTTTGTCAGCATGGGGAGGCAAGGAAACATGCAGTGGCAATGTAGAATAGGTTTCTGATAAACATCGCTAGGTGGTGCGCATTGTAAGGGTTTCTAACAGGCCATTTACTAGTAGGAGTGAGAACAACATCACGGGGTGGTGTGAATCGGAGGGCCTGAATTAGGATAGGCATTGAGTATCAATGTAGGATGGAGAAAAGCAACACAGGGTGGTCAGCATGGGGAGGTGAGGAAACATGCAGTGGCAATGTAGGATAGGTTTCGGGAAAAAAAGTGATGTAGTGCGCATTGTAAGCGTTTCTGACAGTCAATTAACTAGAAGAAGTGAGAAAAACATCACGGGTGGTGTGAATCAGACGGCCTAAATTAGGATAGGCAGCGAGAGGCAATGTAGGATAGAGAAAAGCACCATGGGGTGGTCATCATGGGGAGGTCAGGAGACATGTAGTGGCAATGTAGGATAATTTTTTGAAAAACATCACGGAGTGGTGCGCATTGTAAGCGTTTCTAACTGGCCATTCACTAGTAGGAGTGAGAAAAACATCACGGGTGGTGTGAATCAGATGTTCAGAATTAGGATAGGAAGTGAGTGGCAATGTAGGATGGAGAAAAGCACCACGGGGTGGTCATCATGGGGAGGTCTGGAAACATGCATTGGCAATGTAGGATAGGTTTCTGAAAAACATCGCAGGGTGGTGCGCATTGTAAGGCTTTCTAACAGGGCATTCACTAGTAGGAGTGAGCAAAACATAATGGGTTGGTGTGATTCGCAGGGCCTGAATTTGGATAGGCAGTGAGTGGTAACGTAAAATGGAGAAAAGCACTTCGGTGCGTTCAGTATGGGGAGGTGAGGAAACATGCAGTGGCAATGTAGGATAGGTTTCTGGAAAACATTGCGGGGTGGTGCGCATTATAAGGGTTTCTAACAGGCCATTCACTAGTAGGAGTGAGAAAAATATAACGGAGTGGTGTGAATTGGAGGGCCTGATTCAGCATAGGCAGTGAGTGGCAATGTAGGATGGAGAAAAGCACCACGGGGTGGTCAGGATGGGGAGGTCAGGAAACATGCAGTGGCAATGCAGGATCGGTTTCTGAAAAGTATCGTGGGTTTGGGCGCATTGTAAGGGTATCTAACAGGCCATTCACTAGTAGGAGTGAGAAATATATCATGGTGTGGTGCGAATCGGAGGGCCTGAATCAAGTTAGACAGTGATTGGCAATGTAGGAAGGAGAAAAACACCACGTGTTGGTGAGCACGAGGAGGTCAGGAAACATGCAGTGGCAATGTAGGATAGTTTTCTGAAAAACATCACGGGGTGGTGCGCATTGTAAGGGTTTCTAACAAGCCATTCACTAGTAGGAGTGAGAAATACATCACGGGGTTGTGTGAATCGGAAGGCTTGAATCAGGATAGGCAATGAGTGGTAATGTAGGATGGAGAAAAGCACCACGGCACGGTAAGCATGGGGAGGTCTGAAAACATGCATTGACAATGTAGGATAGGTTTCTGAAAAACATCGCCAGGTGGTGCACATTGTAATGCTTTCTAACAGGCCATTCACTAGCAGGAGTGAGAAAAACATCACGGGGTGGTGTGAATCGGAGGGCCTGAATTAGGATAGGCAGTGAGTGGCAATGAAGAATGGAGAAAAGCACCACGGGGTGCTGAACATGGGGAGGTTAGGAAACATGCAGTGGCAATGTAGGATAGGTTTCTGAAAAACATCACGGGGTGGAGCGCATTGTAAGGGTTTTTTAACAGGCCATTCACTAGTAGAAGTGAAAAAAACATCACGGGATGGTGTGAATCAGAGGGCCTGAATCAGGATAGGCAGTGAGTGGCCATGTAGGATGAAAGAAAGCAACACGTGTTGGTGGGCATGGGGAGGTTAGGACACATGCAATGGCAATGTAGGATAGGTTTCCGAATAACATCGCGAGGTTGTACACATTTTAAGGCTTTCTAACAAGCCATTCACAAGTAGGAGTGAAAAAAACATCACGTGGTGGTGTGAATCGGAGGGCATGAATTAGGATAGGCTGTGAGTGGCAATGTATGATGGAGAAAAGCACCACGGTTTTGCCAGCATGGGGAGGCAAGGAAACATGCAGTGGCTATGTAGAATAGGTTTCTGATAAACATCGCTTGGTTGTGCGCATTGTAAGGGTTTCTAACAGGCCATTCATTGCTAGGAGTGAGAAAAACATCACGGGGTGGTGTTAATCCGAGGGCCTGAATTAGGATAGGCAGTGAGTGGCAATGTAAGATGGAGAAAAGCACCACGGGGTTGTCAGAATGCGGAGGTCAGGAAACATGCAGTGGCAATGTAGGATAGTTTTCTGAAAAACATAACGGGGTGGTGAGCATTGTAAGGTTTTCTAACAGGCCATTCACAAGTAGGAGTGAGAAAAACATCACAGTGTGGTGTGATTCAGATGTTCTGAATTAGCACAGGCTGTGAGTGGCAATGTAGGATGTAGAAAAGCACCAAGGGGTGGTCAGCAGGGGAGGTCAAGAAACATGCACTGGCAATGTAGGATAGGTTTCTATAAAACATCGCGGGGTGGTGCGCATTGTAATGGTTCCTAACAAGCCATTCACTATTAGGAGTAAGAAAAACATCAGGGGTGGTGTGAATCGGAGGGCCTGAATTAGGATAGGCAGTGAGTGGCAATGAATGATGGAGAAAGCACCACCGGGTGGTCAACCTGTGGACGTCAGGAAACATGCAGTGGCAATGTAAGATATGTTTCTAAAAAACATCGTGGATGGTGAGAATTGTAAGGGATTCTAACAGGCCATTCACTAGTAGGAATCAGAAATACTTCATGGTGTGGTGTGAATCGGAGGGCCTGAATCAAGATAGAAAGTGAGTGGCAATGTCAGATGGAGAAAAGCACCACGGTGTGGTCAGCATGGGGAAGTCAGGAAACATGCAGTGGCAAAGTAGGATAGGTTTCTGAAAAACACCACGGTGTGGTGCTCATTGTAAAGGTTTCTAAAAGGCCTTAAACTAGTAGGAGTAAGAAAAACATCACGGGGTGGTGTGAATCGGAGGGCCTGAATCAGGATAGGCCATGAGTGGCAATGTAAGATGGAGAAAAGCACGACGGTTGGTCAGGATGGGGAGGTAAGGAAACATGCAGTGGCAATGTAGGATAGTTTTCTGAAAAACATCGCGGGGTAGTGCGCATTGTAAGGGTTTCTAACAGGCCAATCACTAGTTGGATTGAGAAATACATCACGTTGTGGTATGAATAGGAGGGCCTGAATCAGGATAGGCAGTGAGTGGCAATGTAAGATGTAGATAGCACCAAGGGGTGGTCAGCATGGGGAGGTCAGGAAACATGCAGTGGCAATGTAGGATAGGTTTCTTGAAAACATCGCAGATAGTGAGAATTGTAAGGGTTTCTAACAGGCCATTCACTAGTAGGAATGAGAAATACATCATGGTGTGGTTTGAATCGGAGGGCATGAATCAAGATAGAAAGTGAGTGGCAATGTCAGATGGAGAAAAGCACCACGGTGTGGTCAGCATGAGGAAGTCAGGAAACATGCAGTGGCAATGTAGGATAGGTTTCTGAAAAACATCACGGGGTGGTGATCATTGTAAGGGTTTCTAAAAGGCCTTTCACTAGTAGGAGTAAGAAAAACATCACGGGGTGGTGTGAATCAAAGGGCCTGAATCAGGATAGGCCATGAGTAGCAATGTAGGATGGAGAAATGCACGACGGTTGGTCAGGATGTGGAGGTCAGGACACATGCAGAGGCAATGTAGGATACGTTTCTGATAAACATCGCTGGGTGGTGCGCAATGTAAGTGTTTCTAAAAGGTCATTCATTGGTACGAGTGAGAACAACATCACGGGGTGGTGTTAATCGGAGGGCCTGAATTAGGATAGGCAGTGAGTGGCAATGTAAGATGGAGAAAAGCACCACGGGATGGTCGGAATGGGGAGGTCAGGAAACATGCAGTGGCAATGTAGGATAGTTTTCTGAAAAACATCACAGGGTGGTGCGCATTGCAAGGGTTTCTAACAAGCCATTCACTAGTAGGAATGAGAAAAACCTCACGTCGTGGTGTGAATCGGAAGGGCTGAAGCAGGATAGGCAGTGAGTGGATATGTAGGATGGAGAAAAGCACCACGGGGTGGTCAGCATGGGGAGGTCAGGACATATGCAGAGGCAATGTAGGATAGGTTTCTGAAAAACATCACGGGTGGTGAGCATTGTTAGGGTTTCTAACAGATCATTCACCAGTAGGAGTGAGAAAAACATCACGGGGTGGTGTGAATCAGAGGGCCTGAATTATGATAGGCAGTGAGTGGCAATGTAGGATTGAGAAAAGCAACACGGGGTTGTCAGCATGTGGAGTTCTGGAAACATGCAGTGGCTATGTAGAATAGCTTTCTGATAAACATCGCTTGGTTGTGCGCATTGTAAGGGTTTCTAACAGGCCATTCATTGCTAGGAGTGAGAACAACATCACGGGGTGTTGTTAATCCGAGGGCCTGAATTAGGATAGGCAGTGAGTGGCAATGTAAGATGGAGAAAAGCACCACGGGGTTGTCAGAATGCGGAGGTCAGGAAACATGCAGTGGCAATGTAGGATAGTTTTCTGAAAAACATCACGGGGTGGTGAGCATTGTAAGGTTTTCTAACAGGCCATTCACTAGTAGGAGTGAGAAAAACATCACAGTGTGGTGTGATTCAGATGTTCTGAATTAGCACAGGCTGTGAGTGGCAATGTAGGATGTAGAAAAGCACCAAGGGGTGGTCAGCAGTGGAGGTCAAGAAACATGCACTGGCAATGTAGGATAGGTTTCTATAAAACATCGCGGGGTGGTGCGCATTGTAAGGGTTCCTAACAAGCCATTCACTATTAGGAGTGAGAAAAACATCAGGGGTGGTGTGAATCGGAGGGCCTTAATTAGGATAGGCAGTGAGTGGCAATGAATGATGGAGAAAGCACCACCGGGTGGTCAACATGTGGACGTCAGGAAACATGCAGTGGCAATGTAAGATATGTTTCTAAAAAACATCGCGGATGGTGAGAATTTTAAGGGATTCTAACAGGGCATTCACTAGTAGGAATCAGAAATACTTCATGGTGTGGTGTGAATCGGAGGGCCTGAATCAAGATAGAAAGTGAGTGGCAATGTCAGATGGAGAAAACACCACGGTGTGGTCAGCAAGGGGAAGTCAGGAAACATGCAGTGGCAAAGTAGGATAGGTTTCTGAAAAACACCACGGGGTGGTGCTCATGGTAAAGGTTTCTAAAAGGCCTTTCACTAGTAGGAGTAAGAAAAACATCACAGGGTGGTGTGAATCGGAGGGCCTGAATCAGGATAGGCCATGAGTGGCAATGTAAGATGGAGAAAAGCACGACGGTTGGTCAGGATGGGGAGGTAAGGAAACATGCAGTGGCAATGTAGGATAGTTTTCTGAAAAACATCGCGGGGTAGTGCGCATTGTAAGGGTTTCTAACAGTCCAATCACTAGTTGGATTGAGAAATACATCACGGGGTGGTGTGAATAGGAGGGCCTGAATCAGGATAGGCAGTGAGTGGCAATGTAAGATGTAGAAAGCACCAAGGGGTGGTCAGCATGGGGAGGTCAGCAAACATGCAGTGGCAATGTGGGATAGCTTTCTGAAAAACATCGTGGGTTTGTGCGCATTGTAAGTTTTTCTAACAAGCCATTCACTAGTAGGAATGAGAAAAACCTCACGTCGTGGTGAGAATCGGAAGGGCTGAATCAGGATAGGCAGTGAGTGGCCATATAAGATGGAGAAAAGCACCATGGTGTTGTCAGCATGTGGAGTTCTGGAAACATGCAGTGGCAAAGTAGAATAGGTTTCTGAAAAACATCACGGGATGGTACGCATTGTAAGGGTTTCTAACAGGCCATTCACTAGTAGAAGTTAAAAAAAACATGACGGGATGGTGTGAATCGGAGGCCCTGAATCACAATAGGCCGTGAGTGGCCTTGTAGGATGAAGGAAAGCACCACGGTGTGGTGAGCATGGGGACGTTAGGACACATGCAATGGCAATGTAGGATAGGTTTCTGAATAACATCGAGAGGTTGTACGCATTGTAAGGCTTTCTAACAAGCCATTCACAAGTAGGAGTGAAAAAAACATCACGTGGTGGTGTGAATCGGAGGGCCTGAATTAGGATAGTCTGTGAGTGGCAATGCATGATGGAGAAAAGCACCACGGGTTTGCCAGCATGGGTAGGCAAGGAAACATGCAGTGACAATGTACAATGGGTTTCTGATAAACATCGCTGGGTGGTGCGCATTGTAAGGGTTTCTAACAGGCCATTCATTGGTAGGAGTGAGAACAACATCACCGGGTGGTGTTAATCCGAGGGCCTGTATTAGTATAGTCAGTGAGTGGCAATGTAAGATGGAGAAAAGCACCACAGGGTGGTCATAATGGGGAGGTCAGGAAACATGCAGTGGCAATGTAGGATACTTTTCTGAAAAACATCATGGGGTGGTGAGCATTGTAAGGGTTTCTAACAGGCCATTTACTAGTAGGAGTGAGAAAAACATCACGGGGTGGTGTGAATCAGATGTTCTGAATTAGGATACACAGTGAGTGGCAATGTAGGATGGAGAAAAGCACCAAGGGGTGGTCAGCATGGGTCGGTCAGGAAACATGCAGTGGCAATTAGGAAAGGTTTCTGAAAAACATCAAGGGGTGATGTGCATTCTAAGGGTTTCAAACATGCCATTCACTAGTAGGAGTGAGAAAAACATCACGGGGTAGTCTGAATCGGGGGGCCTGAATCAACTTAGACAGTGAGTGGCAATGTTGGATGGAGAAAAGCACCACGGGTTGGTGAGCACGGGGAGGTCAGGAATCATACAATGGCAATGTAGGATGGGTTTCTGAAAAACATCGCTGGTGGTGCGCATTGTCAGGCTTTATAACAGGCCATTCACTAGTAGGAGTGAGAAAAACATCATGGGTGGTGTGAATCAGAGGGCCTGAATTATGGTATGTAGTGAGTGGCAATATAAAATGGAGAAAAGCACCACGGTGTGGTCAGCATGGGGAGGTCAGGAAACATGGAGTGGCAATATAGGATAAGTTTCTGAAAAACATCACGGGGTGGTGCGCATTGTAAGGGTTTCTAACCGGCATTCCCTGGTAGGAGTGAGAAATACATCACAGGAGAGTGTGAATCAGAAGGCCTGAATTAGGACAGGCAGTGAGTGGCAATGTCGGATGAAGAAAAGCACCATGGCATGGTCAGCATGGGGAAGTCAGGAAACATGCAGTGGCAATGTGGGATAGCTTTCTGAAAAACATCGCGGGGTGGTGCGTATTGTAAGTGTTTCTAACAGGCCATTCACTAGTAGGAGTGAGAAAAACATCACGGCGTGGTGTGAATTGGAGGGCCTGAATTAGCATAGGCAGTGAGTGGCAATGTAGGATGGAGAAAAGCACCAAAGGGTGGTCATCCTGTGGAGGTCAGGACAAATGCAGTGGCAATGTATGATAGGTTTCTGAAAAACATCGCGAGTGGTGAGAATTGTAAGGCTTTCTAACAGGCCATTCAGTAGTAGAACTGAGAAAAACATCATGGGGTGGTGTGAATCAGAGGGCCTGAAATATGATAAGCAGTGAGTGGCAATGTAGGTTGGAGAAAAGCACCACGGGGTGCTCAGAATGGGGAGGTCAGGAAACATGCAGAGACAATTTAGGATAGGATTCTGAAAAAAGCATCGGGGTGGTGCGCATTGTAAGGGTTTCTAACAGGCCATTAACTATTAGGAGTGAGAAAAACATCATGGGGTGGTGTGAATCGGAGGGCCTGATTTAGGATAGGCACTGTGTGGCAATGTGGGATGGAGAAAAGCACCACGGGGTGGTCAACATGAGGAGGTCAGGAAACATGCAGTGGCAAAGTAGGATAGTTTTCTGAAAATCATCACGGGGTGGTGCCCATTGTATGGCTTTCTAACAGGCCATTCACTACTAGCAGTGAGAAAAACATCACGGGGTGTTGTGAATCGGAGGGCCAGAATAAACTTAGACAGTGAGTGGCAATGTAGGATGGAGAAAAGCACCAAAGGGTGGTCATCATGGGGAGGTCAGGACACATGCAGTGGCAATGTAGAATAGGTTTCTGAAAAACATCTTGGGTGGTGAGAATTGTAAGGCTTTCTAACAGGCCATTCACTAGTAGGACTGAGAAACACATCACGGGGTGGTGTGAATCAGAGGGCCTGAATTATGATAGGCAGTGAGTGGCAATGTAGGATGGAGAAAAGCACCACGGGGTGGTCACCATGGGGAGGACAAGAAACATACAGTGGCAATGTAGGATAGTTTTCTGAAAAACCTCACACGGTGGTGCGCATTGTAAGTATTTGTAGCAGGCCATTCACTACTAGGAGTGAGAAAAACATCACGGGGTGGTGTGAATCTGAGGGCCTGAATTAGGATAGGCAGTGAGTGGCAATGTAGGATGGAGAAAAGCACCACAGGGTGGTCAGCATGGGGAGGTAGGAAACATGCAGTGGCAATGTAGGATAGTTTTCTGAAAAACATCATGGGGTGGTGCCCTTTGTAAGAGTTTCTAACAGGCCATTCACTAGTAGGAGTGAGAAAAACATCACGGGGTGGTTTGAATCAGATGTTCTGAATTAGGATATACAGTGAGTGTCAATGTAGGATGGAGAAAAGGACCACGGGATGGTCAGCATGGGGAGGTCGGGAAACATGCATTGGCAATGTAGGATAGGTTTCTGAAAAACATCGCTGGTAGTGTGCATTGTAAGGCTTTCTAACAGGCCATTCACTAGTAGGAGTGAGAAAAACATCAAGGGGTGGTGTGAATCGGAGGGCCTTAATTAGGATAGGCAGTAAGTGGCAATATAAAATTGAGAAAAGCACCACGGTGTGGTCAGCATGGGGAGGTCAGGAAACATGCAGTGGCAATGTAGGATAGGTTTCTGAAAAACATCGCGGGTGGTGAGAATTGTAAGGGTTTCTAACAGGCAATTCACTAGTAGGAGTGAGATAAACATCATGGGGTGGTGTGAATCAGAGGGCCTGAATTATGAAAAGCAGTGAGTGGCAATGTATGATGTAGAAAAGCACCACGGGGTGGTCTGCATGGGGAGGTCAGGAAACATGCATTGGCAATGTAGGATAGGTTTTTGAAAAAAACTTCGGGGTTCTGCGCATTGTAAGGGTTTCTAACAGGCCATTCACTAGTAGGAGGGAGAAAAACATCAGGGGTATTGTGAATGGGAGGGCCTGATTTAGGATAGGCAGTGAGTGGCAATGTAGGATGGAGAAAAGCACCACGGGGTGGTCAGCATGGGAGGTCAGGAAACATTCAGTGTCAATATAGGATAGGTTTCTGATAAACATCTCTGGGTGGTGCGCATTTTAAGGCTTTCTAACAGGCCATTCATTAGTAGGAGTGAGAAAAACATTTGGTGCTGTGAATCGTGGGCCTGAATTAGGATAGGCAGTGAGTGGCAACATAAAATGGAGAAAAGCACCTCGGTGTGGTCAGCATGGTGAGGTCAGGAAACTTGGAGTGGCAAAGCAGGATCGGTTTTGTAAAAACATCCCAGTGTAGGGCGCATTGTAAAGGTATCTAACAAGCCATTCACTAGTAGGAGTGAGAAATACATCATGGTGTGGTGTGAATCGGGGGACCTGAATCAAGTTAGACAGCGAGTGGCAATGTAGGATGGAGAAAAGCACCACGGCATGGTCAGCATGGGGAGGTCAGGAAACATTCAGTGGCAATGTAGTATAGGTTTTTGAAAAACATCGCGGGGTGCTGCACTTTGTAAGGGTTTCTAACAGGCCGTGCACTAGTAGGAGTGAGAAAAACAAAATGGGGTGCTGTGAATCGGAGGGCCTGAATAAGGATAGGCAGTGAGTGGCAATGTAGGCTGTAGAAAAGCACCACAGGGTGGTCAGCATGGGGACGTCAGGAAACATGCAGTGGCAATGTGGGATAGCTTTCTGAAATACATTCCGGGTAGGTGCGCAATGTAAGGGTTTCTAACAGGCCATTCACTAGTAGGAGTGAGAAAAACATCACGGCGTGGTGTGAATTGGAGGGCTTGAATCAGGATAGGCAGTGAGTGGCAATGTAGGATGGAGAAAAACACCAAAGGGTGGTCATCATGGGGAGGTCAGGAAACATGCAGTGGCAATGTAGGATAGGTTTTTGAAAAACATCGCGGGTGGTGAGAATTGTAAGGCTTTCTAACAGGCCATTCACTAGTAGGAGTGAGAAAAACATCACGGGGTGGGGTGAATCAGAAGGCCTGAATTATGATAAGCAGTGAGTGGCAATGTAGGATGCAGAAAAGCTCCACGGGGTGGTCAGCATGGGGGGTCATGAAACATGCATTGGCAATGTAGGATAGGTTTCTGAAAAAAAACATCGGGGTGGTGCGCATTGTAAGGGTTTCTAAAAGGCCATTCATTAGTATCAGTGAGAAAAAACATCACGTTGTGCTGTGAATCGGTGGACATGAATTAGGATAGGCAGTGAGTGGCAACATAACATGGAGAAAAGCACCACGGTGTGGTCAGCATGGTGAGGTCAGGAAACATGCAGTGGCAAAGTAGGATAGTTTTCTGAAATACATCACAGGGTGGTGCCCATTGTAAGGCTTTCTAACAGGCCATTCACTAGTAGGAGTGAGAAAAACATCACGGGGTGTTGTGAATCGGAGGGCCTGCATTAGGATAAGCAGTGAGTGGCAATGTAAAATGGAGAAATGCACCACGGTGTGGTAGCATGGGGAGGGCAGGAAACATTCAGTGGCAATGTAGGATAGGTTTCTGATAAACATCTCTGGGTGGTGCGCATTGTAAGTGTTTCTATCAGGCCATTCATTAGTATCAGTGAGAAAAACATCACGTTGTGCTGTGAATCGGTGGACATGAATTAGGATAGGGAGTGAGTGGCAACATAACATGGAGAAAAGCACCACGGTGTGGTCAGCATGGTGAGGTCAGGAAACATGCAGTGGCAAAGTAGGATAGTTTTCTGAAATACATCACGGGGTGGTGCCCATTGTAAGGCTTTCTAACAGGCCATTCACTAGTAGGAGTGAGAAAAACATCACGGGGTGTTGTGCATCGGAGGGCCTGCATTAGGATAGGCAGTGAGTGGCAATGTAAAATGGAGAAAAGCACCACGGTGTGGTAGCATGGGGAGGCCAGGAAACATTCAGTGGCAATGTAGGATAGGGTTCTGATAAACATCTCTGGGTGGTGCGCATTGTAAGTGTTTCTAACAGGCCATTCATTAGTATCAGTGAGAAAAACATCACATTGTGCTGTGAATCGGTGGACATGAATTAGGATAGGCAGTGAGGGGCAACATAACATGGAGAAAAGCACCACGGTGTGGTCAGCATGGTGAGGTCAGGAAACATGCAGTGGCAATGCAGAATCGGTTTCTGAAAAACATCGCGGGGTTGGGCGCATTGCAAAGGTATCTAACAGGCCATTCACTAGTAGGACTGAGAAATACATCATGCTGTGGTGTGAATCGGAGGGCCTGAATTAAGTTAGACAGTGAGTGGCAATGTAGGATGGAGAAAAGCACCATGGGTTGGTGAGCATGGGGAGGTCAGGAAACATGCAATGGCAATTTAGGATAGGTTTTTGAAAAGCATTTTGGGGTTGTGCGCATTGTAAGTGTTTGTAGCAGGCCATTCACTAGTAGGAGTGAGAAAAACATCACGGGGTTGTGTGAATCAGATATTCTGAATTAGGATAGGCAGTGAATGGCAATGTAGGATGGAGAAAAGCACCATGGGTTGGTCAACATGGGGAGGAAAGAAACATGCAATGGCAATGTAGGATAGGTTTCTGAAAAACATTGCTGGGTTTTGCTCATCGCAAGGCTTTCTAAAAAGCCATTCAGAAGTAGGAGTGAAAAAAACATCAAGGGGTGGTGTGAATCGGAGAGCCTGAATTAGGGTAGGCAGTGAGTGGCAATGTAGGGTGGAGAAAATCACCACAGGTTGGTCAGCATTTGGAGGTAAGAAAACATGCCCTGGCAATGTCGGATAGGTTTCTGAAAAAAAAAAAAAAAAAAAAGCAGGGTGGTGCGATTGTAAGTGTTTCTAACAGGCCATTCACTAGTAGGAGTGAGAAAAACATCACAGGGTGGTGTGAATCGGAGGGCCTGAATTAGGATATGCAGTGAGTGGCAATGTAGGATGGAGAAAAGCACCACAGTGTGGTCAGCATGGGGAGGTCAGGAAACATGCAGTGGCAATGTAGGATAGTTTTCTGAAAAACATCACAGGGTGGTGCGCATTGTAAGGGTTTCTAACAGGCCATTCACTGGTAGGATTGAGAAAAACCTCACAGTGTGCTGTGAATCGGAGGGCCTGAATTAGGATATGCAGTGAGTGGCAATGTAGGATGGAGAAAAGCACCACAGGGTGGTCAGCATGGGGAGGTCAGGAAACATGCAGTGGCAATGTAGGATAGTTTTCTGAAAAACATCACGCTGCCGTGCGCATTGTAAGGGTTTCTAACAGGCCATTCACTAGTAGCATTGAGAGAAACATCACGGGGTGGTTTGAATCAGATGTTCTGAATTAGGATATACATTGAGTGGCAATGTAGGATGGAGAAAAGCACCACGGGGTGGTCTTCATGGGGAGGTCAGGAAACATGCAATGGCAATGTAGGATAGTTTTCTGAAAAACATCGCTGGTGGTGCGCATTGTAAGGCTTTCTAACAGGCCATTCACTAGTAGGAGTGAGAAAAACATCACGGGGTGGTATGAATCGGAGGGCCTGAATTAGGATAGGCAGTGAGTGGCAATGTAGGATAGAGAAAAGCGCCACGGGGTGGTCAGCATGGGGAGGTCAGGAAACATGCAGTGGAATTGTAGGATAATTTTTTGAAAAACGTCCCGGAGTGGTGCGCCTTTTAAGGGTTTCTAACCGGCCATTCCCTGGTAGGAGTGAGAAATACATCACGCTAGGGTGTGAATCACAGGGACTGAATCAGGATAGGCCCTGGGTGGAAATGTAGGATGGAGAAAAGCACCACGGGATGGTCAGGATGGGGAGGTCAGGAAACATGCAGTGGCAATGCAGGATCAGTTTCTGAAAAACATCGCGGGATTGGGAGCATTGTAAATGTATCTAACAGGCCATTCACTAGTAGGAGTGAGAAATACATCATGGGATGGTGTGAATTGGAGGGCCTGAGTCAAGTTAGACAGTGAGTGGCAATGTAGGATGGAGAAAAGCACCACGGCATGGTCAGAATGGGGAGGTCAGGGAACATTCAGTGAAAATGAAGTATAGGTTTCTGAAAAACATCGCCGGGTGGTGCGAATTGCAAGGGTTTCTAACAGGCCATTCACTAGTAGGAGTGAGAAAAACATAACGGGGTGGTGTGAATCGGAGGGCCTGAATAAGGATACACATTGATTGGCAATGTAGGATGTAGAAAAGCACCACAGGGTGGTCAGCATGGGGAGGTCAGGAAACATGCAGTGGCAATGTGGGATAGCTTTCTGAAAAACATTCCGGGTTGGTGCGCATTGTAAGGGATTCTGACAGGCCATTCACGAGTAGGACTGAGAAAAACATCACGGCATGGTGTGAATTGGAGGGCCTGAATCAGGATAGGCAGTGAGTGGCAATGTAGGGTGGAGAAAAGCACCAAAAGATGGTCAGCATGGGGAGGTCAGGAAACATGCAGTGGCAAAATACCATAGTTTTCTGAAAACATCACGGGGTGGTGCCCATTGTAAGGCTTTCTAACAGGCCATTCACTAGTAGGAGTGTGAAATACATCATGGTGTGGTGTGAATCGGAGGGCATGAATCAAGATAGACAGTGAGTGGCAAAGTAAAATGGAGAAAAGCACCAGAGTGTGGTCAGCATGGGGAGGTCAGGAAACATTCAGTGTCAATGTAGGATAGGTTTCTGATAAACATCTCTTGGTGGTGCGCATTGCAAGGGTTTCTAACAGGCCATTCATTAGTAGGACTGAGAAAAACATCACGTGGTACTGTCAATCAGTGGGCCTGAATAAGAATAGGCAGTGAGTGGCAACATAACATGGAGAAAAGCACCACGGTGTGGTCAGCAAGGGGAGGTCAGGAAACATGCAGTGGCAATGCAGGATCTGTTTCTGAAATACATCGTGGGGTTGGGCGCATTGTAAAGATATCTAACAGGCCATTCAATAGTAGGAGTGAGAAATACATAATGGTGTGGTGTGAATCGGAGGGCCTGAATCAAGTTAGACAGTGCATGGCAATGTACGATGGAGAAAAGCACCACGGGTTGGTGAGCATGGGGAAGGCAGGAAACATGCAATGGCAATGTAGGATAGGTTTCTGAAAAACATCGCGGGGTTGTGCGCATTGTCAGTGTTTGTAGCAGGCCATTCACTAGTAGGAGTGACAAAATCATCACGGGGTGGTGTGAATCGGCGGGCCTGAATCAGGATAGGCAGTGAGTGGCTGTGTAGGATGGAGAAAAGCACCATGGGGTGCTCAGAATGGGGAGGTCAGGAAAAATGCAGTGGCAATGCAGGATAGGTTTCTGAAAAACATCGCGGCATAGTGCGCATGGTAAGGTTTTCCATCCGGCCATTTACTAGTAGGAGTGAGAAATACATCATGGTGTGGTGTGAATTGGAGGGCCTGAATCAAGTTAGACTGTGAGTGGCAATGTAGGATGGAGAAAAGCCCCACGGGTTGGTGAGCATGGGGAGGTCAGGAAAAATGCATTGTCAATGTACGAAAGGTTTCTGAAAAACGTCACGTGCTTGTGCGCATTGTAAGGGTTTGTAGCAGGCCCTTCACTAGTAGGAGTGAGAAAAACATCCCGTGGTGGTGTGAATCGGAGGGGCTGAATTAGGATTGGCAGTGAGTGTCAATGAAGCATGGATAAAAGCCCCACGGGTTGGTCAACATGGGGAGGTCAGGAAACATGTTATGGCAATGTAGGGTAGGGTTCTGAAAAACATCACGGGGTGGTGCACATTGTAAGGCTTTCTAACAAGCCATTCACAAGTAGGAGTGAAAAAAACATCACGGCGGGGTGTGAATTGGAGGGCCTGAATGAGGATAGGCAGTGAGTGGCCATGTAAAATGGAGAAAAGCACCATGGTGTGGTCAGCATGAGGAGGTCAGGAAACATTCAGTGTCAATGTAGGATAGGTTTCTGATAAACATCTCTTGGTGGTGCGCATTGCAAGGGTTTCTAACAGGCCATTCATTAGTAGGACTGAGAAAAACATCACGTGGTACTGTCAATCAGTGGGCCTGAATAAGTATAGGCAGTGAGTGGCCATATAACATGGAGAAAAGCACCACGGTGTGGTCAACATGGGGAGGTCAGGAAACATGCAGTGGCAATGCAGGATCTGTTTGTGAAATACATTGTGGGGTAGGGTGCATTGTAAAGATATCTAACAGGCCATTCACTAGTAGAAGTGAGAAATACATCATGGTGTGGTGTGAATCGGAGCGCCTGAATCAAGTTAGACAGTGAGTGGCAATGTAGGATGGAGAAAAGCACCACGGGTTTGTCAGCATGGGGATGAAAGGAAACATGCAGTGGCAATGTAGAATAGGTTTCTGAAAAACATCACGCTGTCGTGCGCATTGTAAGGGTTTCTAACAGGCCATTCACTAGTAGGATTGAGAGAAACATCACGGGGTTTTTTGAATCAGATGTTCTGAATTAGGATATACAGTGAGTGGCAATGTAGGATGGAGAAAAGCACCACGGGGTGGTCTTCAAGGGGAGGTCAGGAAACATGCAATGCCAATGTAGGATAGGTTTCTGTAATACATCGCGGGGTTGGGCGCATTGTAAAGGTATCTAACAGGCCATTCACTAGAAGGAGTGTGAAATACATCATGGTGTGGTGTGAATCGGAGGGCATGAATCAATTTAGACAGTGAGTGGCAATGTACGATGGAGAAAAGCACCACGGGTTGGTGAGCATGGGGAAGTCAGGAAACATGCAATGGCAATGTAGGATAGGTTTCTGAAAAACATCGCGGGGTTGTGCGCATTGTCAGTGTTTGTAGCAGGCCATTCACTAGTAGGAGTGACAAAATCATCACGGGATGGTGTGAATCAGCGGGGCTCAATCAGGATAGGCAGTGAGTGGCAGTGTAGGATGGAGAAAAGCACCATGGGGTGCTCAGGATTGGGAAGTCAGGAAAAATGCAGTGGCAATGCAGGATAGGTTTCTGAAAAACATCGCGGCATAGTGCGCATGGTAAGGGTTTCTAACCGGCCATTTACTAGTAGGAGTGAGAAATACATCATGGTGTGGTGTGAATTGGAGGGCCTGAATCAAGTTAGACTGTGAGTGGCAATGTAGGATGGAGAAAATCCCCACGGGTAGTGAGCATGGGGAGTTCAGGAAACATGTATTGTCAATGTACGAAAGGTTTCTGAAAAACGTCGCGGGGTTGTGCGCATTGTAAGGGTTTGTAGAGGCCCTTCACTAGTAGGAGTGAGAAAAACATCCCGTGTTGGTGTGAATCAGAGGGGCTGAATTAGGATTGGCAGTGAGTGGCAATTAAGAATGGAGAAAAGCACCACGGTTGGTCAACATGGGGAGGTCAGGAAACATGTTATGGCAATGTAGAGTAGGGTTCTGAAAAACATCAAGGGGTGGTGCACATTGTAAGGCTTTCTAACAAGCCATTCACAAGTAGGAGTGAAAAAAACATCACGGGGTGGTGTGAATAGGAGGGCCTCAATTAGGATAGGCAGTGAGTGGCAATGTAAAATGGAGAAAAGCACCATGGTGTGGTCAGCATGAGGAGGTCAGGAAACATTCAGTGTCAATGTAGGATAGGTTTCTGATAAACATCTCTGGGTGGTGCGCATTGTAAGGGTTTCTAACAGGCCATTCATTAGTAGGACTGAGAAAAACATCACGTGGTACTGTCAATCAGTGGACCTGAATAAGGATAGGCAGTGAGTGGCAACATAACATGGAGAAATGCACCACGGTGTGGTCAGCATGGGAAGGTCAGGAAACATGCAGTGGTAATGCAGGATCTGTTTCTGAAATACATCGTGGGGTTGGGCGCATTGTAATGATATCTAACAGGCCATTCACTAGTAGGAGTGAGAAATACATCATGGTGTGGTGTGAATCGGAGGGCCTGAATCAAGTTAGACTGTGAGTCGCAATGTAGGATGGAGAAAAGCACCACGGTTTTGTCAGCATGGGGATGCAAGGAAACATGCAGTGGCAATGTAGATTAGGTTTCCGATAAGCATCGCTGGGTGGTGAGCATTGTAAGGTTTTCTAACAGGCCATTCACTAGTAGGAGAGAGAACAACATCACGCGGTGCTGTGAATCGGAGGCCCTGAATTAGGACAGGCAGTGAATGGCAATGTAGGATGGAGAAAACACCACAGGGTCGTCAGCATGGGGAGGTCAGGAAACATGCAGTGGCAATGTAGGATACTTTTCTGAAAAACATTACAGGTTGGTGCGCATTGTAAAGGTTTCTAACAGGCCTTTCACTAGTAGGAGTGAGAAAAACCTCACGGCGCGGTTTGAATTAGAGGGCCTGAATCAGGATAGGCAGTGAGTGGCAATGTAGGATGGAGAAAAGCACCACTTGTTGGTCATTATTGGGAGGTCAGGACACATGCAGTGCAATGTAGCATAGGTTTCTAAAAAACATCGCGGGTGGTGAGGATTGTAAGGGTTTCTAACAGGGCATTTACTAGTAGGAGAGAGAAAAACATCACGGGGTGGTGTGAATCAGATGTTCTGAATTAGGATAGGCAGTGAATGGCAATGTAGGATGGAGAAAAGCACCACGGGGTGGTCAGCATGGGGAGGTCAGGAAACATGCATTGGCAATGTATGCTAGGATTCTGAAAAACATCCTGGGTTGGTGTGCTTTGTAAGGCTTTCTAACAGGCCATTCACTAGTAGGAGTGATAAAAACATCACGTGGTGGTGTGAATCGGTGGGCCTGAATTAGGATAGGCAGTGAGTGGCAACATAAAATGGAGAAAAGCACCACGGTGTGGTCAGCATCGGGAGGTCAGGAAACATGCCGTGGCAATGTAGGAAAGTTTTCTGAAAAACATTGCGGGGTGGTGCGCATTGTAAGTGTTTGTAGCAGGCTATTCAATAGTAGGAGTGAGAAAATCATCACGGGGTGGTGTGAAAGGGAGAGCCTGAATTAGGATAGGCAGTGAATGGCAATGAAGAATGGAGAAAAGCACCATGGGTTTGTCAACATGGGGAGGAAAGGAAACATTCAATGGCAATGTAGGATAGGTTTCTGAAAAACATCGCTGGGTGGTGCTCATTGCAAGGCTTTCTAAAAGGCCATTCAGAAGTAGGAGTGGAAAAAACATCAAGGGGTGGTGTGAATCAGAGAGCCTGAATTAGCGTAGGCAGTGAGTGGCAATGTAGGGTGGAGAAAATCACTACAGGGTGGTCAGCATGGGGAGGTAACAAAATATGCCCTGGCAATGTAGGATAGGTTTCTGAAAAAAAAAAAGCAGGGTGGTGCCATTGTAAGTGTTTCTAACAGGCCATTCACTAGTAGGAGTGAGAAAGACATCACGGGGTGGTGTGAATCGGAGGGACTGAATTAGGATATGCAGTGAGTGGCAATGTAGGATGGAGAAAAGCACCACAGGGTGGTCAGCATGGGGAGGTCAGGAAACATGCAGTGGCAATGTAGGATAGTTTTCTGAAAAACATCACAGGGTGGTGCGCATTGTAAGGGTTTCTAACAGGCCATTCACTGATAGGATTGAGAAAAACATCACAGGGTGCTGTGAAACGGAGGGCCTGAATTAGGATAGGCAGTGAGTGGCAATGTAGGATTGAGAAAAGCACCACAGAGTGGTCAGCATGGTGAGGTCAGGAAACATGCAGTGGCAATGAAGTATAGGTTTCTGAAAAACATCGCGGGGTGGTGCGCATTGCAAGGGTTTCTAACAGGCCATTCACAAGTAGGAGTGAGAAAAACTTCACGGCGTGGTGTGAATTGCAAGGCCTGAATCAGGATAGGCAGTGAGTGGCAATGTAGGATGGAGAAAAGCACCAAAGGGTGGTCATCATGGGGAGGTCAGGACACATGCAGTGGCAAAGTAGGATAGTTTTCTGAAAAACATCACGGGGTGGTGCCCATTGTAAGGCTTTCTAACAGGCCATTCACTAGTAGGAGTGTGAAATACATCATGGTGTGGTGTGAATCGGAGGGGATGAATCAAGTTAGACAGTGAGTGGCAATGTAAAATGGAGAAAAGCACCACAGTGTATTCAGCATGGGGAGGTCAAGAAACATTCAGTGTCAATGTAGGATAGGTTTCTGATAAACATCTCTGGGTGGTGCGCTTTGTGAGGGTTTCTAACAGGCCATTCATTAGTAGGCGTGAGAAAAACATCACGTGATACTGTGAATCGGTGGGCCTGAATTAGGATAGGCAGTGAGTGGCAACATAACATGGAGAAAAGCACGACGGTGTGGTCAGCATGGGGAAGTCAGGAAACATGCAGTGGCAATGCAGGATCGGTTTCTGTAATACATCGCGGGGTTGGGCGCATTGTAAACGTATCTAACAGGCCATTCACTAGTAGGAGTGTGAAATACATCATGGTGTGGTGTGAATCGGAGGGCATGAATCAAGTTAGACAGTGAGTGGCAATGTACGATGGAGAAAAGCACCACAGGTTGGTGAGCATGGGGAAGTCAGGAAACATGCAATGGCAATGTAGGATAGGTTTCTGAAAAACATCGCGGGGTTGTGCGCATTGTCAGTGTTTGTAGCAGGCCATTCACTAGTAGGAGTGACAAAATCATCACGGGGTGGTATGAATCGGCGGGCCTGAATCAGGATAGGCAGTGAGTGGCAGTGTAGGATGGAGAAAAGCACCATGGGGTGCTCAGGATGGGGAAGTCAGGAAAAATGCAGTGGCAATGCAGGATAGGTTTCTGAAAAACATCGCGGCATAGTGCGCATGGTAAGGGTTTCTAACCGGCCATTTACTAGTAGGAGTGAGAAATACATCATGGTGTGGTGTGAATTGGAGGGCCTGAATCAAGTTAGACAGTGAGTGGCAATGTAGGATGGAGAAAAGCCCCACGGGGTGGTGAGCATGGGGAGGTCAGGAAACATGCATTGTCAAGGTACGAAAGGTTTCTGAAAAACGTCGCGGGGTTGTGCGCATTGTAAGGGTTTGTAGCAGGCCCTTCACTAGTAGGAGTGAGAAAAACATCCCGTGGTTGTGTGAATCGGAGGGGCTGAAATAGGATTGGCAGTGAGTGGCAATGAAGAATGGAGAAAAGCATCACGGGTTGGTCAACATGGGGAGGTCAGGAAACATGTTATGGCAATGTAGGTTAGGGTTCTGAAAAACATCACGGGGTGGTGCACATTGTAAGGCTTTCTAACAAGCCATTCACAAGTAGGAGTGAAAAAAACATCACAGGGTGGTGTGAATTGGAGGGCCTGAATTAGGATAGGCAGTGAGTGGCAATGTAAAATGGAGAAAAGCACCATGGTGTGGTCAGCATGAGGAGGTCAGGAAACATTCAGTGTCAATGTAGGATAGGTTTCTGATAAACATCTCTGGGTGGTGCGCATTGTAAGGGTTTCTAACAGGCCATTCATTAGTAGGACTGAGAAAAATATCACGTGGTACTGTCAATCAGTGGACCTGAATAAGAATAGGCAGTGAGTGGCAACATAACATGGAGAAAAGCACCACGGTGTAGTCAGCATGGGGAGGTCAGGAAACATGCAGTGGCAATGCAGGATCTGTTTCTGAAATACATCGTGGGGTTGGGCGCATTGTAAAGATATCTAACATGCCATTCACTAGTAGGAGTGAGAAATACATCATGGTGTGGTGTGAATCGGAGGGCCTAAATCAAGTTAGACAGTGATTCGCAATGTAGGATGGAGAAAAGCACCACGGGTTTGTCAACATGGGGATGCAAGGAAACATGCAGTGGCAATGTAGAATAGGTTTCTGATAAGCATCGCTGGGTGGTGCGCATTGTGAGGTTTTCTAACAGGCCATTCACTGATAGGATTGCGAAAAACATCACAGGGTGCTGTGAATCGGAGGGCCTGAATTAGGATAGGCAGTGAGTGGCAATGTAGGATTGAGAAAAGCACCACAGAGTGGTCAGCATGGTGAGGTCAGGAAACATGCAGTGGCAATGAAGTATAGGTTTCTGAAAAACATCGAGGGGTGGTGCGCATTGCAAGGGTTTCTAACAGGCCATTCACTAGTAGGAGTGAGAAAAACTTCACGGTGTGGTGTGAATTGCAAGGCCTGAATCAGGATAGGCAGTGAGTGGCAATGTAGGATGGAGAAAAGCACCAAAGGGTGGTCATCATGGGGAGGTCAGGACACATGCAGTGGCAAAGTAGGATAGTTTTCTGAAAAACATCACGGGGTGGTGCCCATTGTAAGGCTTTCTAACAGGCCATTCACTAGTAGGAGTGTGAAATACATCATGGTGTGGTGTGAATCGGAGGGGATGAATCAAGTTAGACAGTGAGTGGCAATGTAAAATGGAGAAAAGCACCACAGTGTATTCAGCATGGGGAGGTCAAGAAACATTCAGTGTCAATGTAGGATAGGTTTCTGATAAACATCTCTGGGTGGTGCGCTTTGTGAGGGTTTCTAACAGGCCATTCATTAGTAGGCGTGAGAAAAACATCACGTGATACTGTGAATCGGTGGGCCTGAATTAGGATAGGCAGTGAGTGGCAACATAACATGGAGAAAAGCACGACGGTGTGGTCAGCATGGGGAAGTCAGGAAACATGCAGTGGCAATGCAGGATCGGTTTCTGTAATACATCGCGGGGTTGGGCGCATTGTAAACGTATCTAACAGGCCATTCACTAGTAGGAGTGTGAAATACATCATGGTGTGGTGTGAATCGGAGGGCATGAATCAAGTTAGACAGTGAGTGGCAATGTACGATGGAGAAAAGCACCACAGGTTGGTGAGCATGGGGAAGTCAGGAAACATGCAATGGCAATGTAGGATAGGTTTCTGAAAAACATCGCGGGGTTGTGCGCATTGTCAGTGTTTGTAGCAGGCCATTCACTAGTAGGAGTGACAAAATCATCACGGGGTGGTATGAATCGGCGGGCCTGAATCAGGATAGGCAGTGAGTGGCAGTGTAGGATGGAGAAAAGCACCATGGGGTGCTCAGGATGGGGAAGTCAGGAAAAATGCAGTGGCAATGCAGGATAGGTTTCTGAAAAACATCGCGGCATAGTGCGCATGGTAAGGGTTTCTAACCGGCCATTTACTAGTAGGAGTGAGAAATACATCATGGTGTGGTGTGAATTGGAGGGCCTGAATCAAGTTAGACAGTGAGTGGCAATGTAGGATGGAGAAAAGCCCCACGGGGTGGTGAGCATGGGGAGGTCAGGAAACATGCATTGTCAAGGTACGAAAGGTTTCTGAAAAACGTCGCGGGGTTGTGCGCATTGTAAGGGTTTGTAGCAGGCCCTTCACTAGTAGGAGTGAGAAAAACATCCCGTGGTTGTGTGAATCGGAGGGGCTGAATTAGGATTGGCAGTGAGTGGCAATGAAGAATGGAGAAAAGCATCACGGGTTGGTCAACATGGGGAGGTCAGGAAACATGTTATGGCAATGTAGGTTAGGGTTCTGAAAAACATCACGGGGTGGTGCACATTGTAAGGCTTTCTAACAAGCCATTCACAAGTAGGAGTGAAAAAAACATCACAGGGTGGTGTGAATTGGAGGGCCTGAATTAGGATAGGCAGTGAGTGGCAATGTAAAATGGAGAAAAGCACCATGGTGTGGTCAGCATGAGGAGGTCAGGAAACATTCAGTGTCAATGTAGGATAGGTTTCTGATAAACATCTCTGGGTGGTGAGCATTGTAAGGGTTTCTAACAGGCCATTCATTAGTAGGACTGAGAAAAATATCACGTGGTACTGTCAATCAGTGGACCTGAATAAGAATAGGCAGTGAGTGGCAACATAACATGGAGAAAAGCACCACGGTGTAGTCAGCATGGGGAGGTCAGGAAACATGCAGTGGCAATGCAGCATCTGTTTCTGAAATACATCGTGGGGTTGGGCGCATTGTAAAGATATCTAACAGGCCATTCACTAGTAGGAGTGAGAAATACATCATGGTGTGGTGTGAATCGGAGGGCCTAAATCAAGTTAGACAGTGATTCGCAATGTAGGATGGAGAAAAGCACCACGGGTTTGTCAACATGGGGATGCAAGGAAACATGCAGTGGCAATGTAGAATAGGTTTCTGATAAGCATCACTGGGTGGTGAGCATTGTGAGGTTTTCTAACAGGCCATTCACTGATAGGATTGAGAAAAACATCACGGGGTGCTGTGAATCGGAGGGCCTGAATTAGTATAGGCAGTGAGTGGCAATGTAGGATTGAGAAAAGCACCACAGAGTGGTCAGCATGGTGAGGTCAGGAAACATGCAGTGGCAATGAAGTATAGGTTTCTGAAAAACATCACGGGGTGGTGCGCATTGCAAGGGTTTCTAACAGGCCATTCACTAGTAGGAGTGAGAAAAACTTCACGGTGTGGTGTGAATTGCAAGGCCTGAATCAGCATAGGCAGTGAGTGGCAATGTAGGATGGGGAAAAGCACCAAAGGGTGGTCATCATGGGGAAGTCAGGACACATGCAGTGGCAAAGTAGGATAGTTTTCTGAAAAACATCACGGGGTGGTGCCCATTGTAAGGCTTTCTAACAGGCCATTCACTAGTAGGAATGTGAAATACATCATGGTGTGGTGTGAATCGGAGGGGATGAATCAAGTTAGACAGTGAGTGGCAATGTAAAATGGAGAAAAGCACCACAGTGTATTCAGCATGGGGAGGTCAAGAAACATTCAGTGTCAATGTAGGATAGGTTTCTGATAAACATCTCTGGGTGGTGCGCATTGTGAGGGTTTCTAACAGGCCATTCATTAGTAGGCGTGAGAAAAACATCACGTGATACTGTGAATCGGTGGGCCTGAATTAGGATAGGCAGTGAGTGGCAACATAACATGGAGAAAAGCACGACGGTGTGGTCAGCATGGGGAAGTCAGGAAACATGCAGTGGCAATGCAGGATCGGTTTCTGTAATACATCGCGGGGTTGGGCGCATTGTAAACGTATCTAACAGGCCATTCACTAGTAGGAGTGTGAAATACATCATGGTGTGGTGTGAATCGGAGGGCATGAATCAAGTTAGACAGTGAGTGGCAATGTACGATGGAGAAAAGCACCACAGGTTGGTGAGCATGGGGAAGTCAGGAAACATGCAATGGCAATGTAGGATAGGTTTCTGAAAAACATCGCGGGGTTGTGCGCATTGTCAGTGTTTGTAGCAGGCCATTCACTAGTAGGAGTGACAAAATCATCACGGGGTGGTATGAATCGGCGGGCCTGAATCAGGATAGGCAGTGAGTGGCAGTGTAGGATGGAGAAAAGCACCATGGGGTGCTCAGGATGGGGAAGTCAGGAAAAATGCAGTGGCAATGCAGGATAGGTTTCTGAAAAACATCGCGGCATAGTGCGCATGGTAAGGGTTTCTAACCGGCCATTTACTAGTAGGAGTGAGAAATACATCATGGTGTGGTGTGAATTGGAGGGCCTGAATCAAGTTAGATAGTGAGTGGCAATGTAGGATGGAGAAAAGCCCCACGGGGTGGTGAGCATGGGGAGGTCAGGAAACATGCATTGTCAAGGTACGAAAGGTTTCTGAAAAACGTCGCGGGGTTGTGCGCATTGTAAGGGTTTGTAGCAGGCCCTTCACTAGTAGGAGTGAGAAAAACATCCCGTGGTTGTGTGAATCGGAGGGGCTGAATTAGGATTGGCAGTGAGTGGCAATGAAGAATGGAGAAAAGCATCACGGGTTGGTCAACATGGGGAGGTCAGGAAACATGTTATGGCAATGTAGGTTAGG
This sequence comes from Cavia porcellus, assembly GCF_034190915.1. Taxonomy (NCBI): domain Eukaryota; kingdom Metazoa; phylum Chordata; class Mammalia; order Rodentia; family Caviidae; genus Cavia; species Cavia porcellus. The sequence goes on from NW_026947555.1 coordinate 793,183, forward strand.
GTTCTGAAAAACATCACGGGGTGGTGCACATTGTAAGGCTTTCTAACATGCCATTCACAAGTAGGAGTGAAAAAAACATCACAGGGTGGTGTGAATTGGAGGGCCTGAATTAGGATAGGCAGTGAGTGGCAATGTAAAATGGAGAAAAGCACCATGGTGTGGTCAGCATGAGGAGGTCAGGAAACATTCAGTGTCAATGTAGGATAGGTTTCTGATAAACATCTCTGGGTGGTGCGCATTGTAAGGGTTTCTAACAGGCCATTCATTAGTAGGACTGAGAAAAATATCACGTGGTACTGTCAATCAGTGGACCTGAATAAGAATAGGCAGTGAGTGGCAACATAACATGGAGAAAAGCACCACGATGTAGTCAGCATGGGGAGGTCAGGAAACATGCAGTGGCAATGCAGGATCTGTTTCTGAAATACATCGTGGGGTTGGGCGCATTGTAAAGATATCTAACAGGCCATTCACTAGTAGGAGTGAGAAATACATCATGGTGTGGTGTGAATCGGAGGGCCTAAATCAAGTTAGACAGTGATTCGCAATGTAGGATGGAGAAAAGCACCACGGGTTTTTCAACATGGGGATGCAAGGAAACATGCAGTGGCAATGTAGAATAGGTTTCTGATAAGCATCGCTGGGTGGTGCGCATTGTGAGGTTTCTAACAGGCCATTCACTAGTAGGAGTGAGAACAACATCACGCGGTGGTGTGAATCGGAGGACCTGAATTAGGATAGGCAGTGAGTGGCAATGTAGGATGGAGAAAACACCACAGGGTGGTCAGCATGGGGAGGTCAGGAAACATGCAGTGGCAATGTAGGATACTTTTCTGAAAAACATTACAGGTTGGTGCGCATTGTAAAGGTTTCTAACAGGCCTTTCACTAGTAGGAGTGAGAAAAACCTCACGGCGCGGTTTGAATTAGAGGGCCTGAATAAGGATAGGCAGTGAGTGGCAATGTAGGATGGAGAAAAGCACCACTTGTTGGTCATTATTGGGAGGTCAGGACACATGCAGTGCAATGTAGTATAGGTTTCTAAAAAACATCGCGGGTGGTGAGGATTGTAAGGGTTTCTAACAGGGCATTTACTAGTAGGAGAGAGAAAAACATCACGGGGTGGTGTGAATCAGATGTTCTGAATTAGGATAGGCAGTGAATGGCAATGTAGGATGGAGAAAAGCACCACGGGGTGGTCAGCATGGGGAGGTCAGGAAACATGCATTGGCAATGTATGATAGGATTCTGAAAAACATCCTGGGTTGGTGTGCTTTGTAAGGCTTTCTAACAGGCCATTCACTAGTAGGAGTGATAAAAACATCACGTGGTGGTGTGAATCGGTGGGCCTGAATTAGGATAGGCAGTGAGTGGCAACATAAAATGGAGAAAAGCACCACGGTGTGGTCAGCATCGGGAGGTCAGGAAACATGCCGTGGCAATGTAGGAAAGTTTTCTGAAAAACATTGCGGGGTGGTGCGCATTGTAAGTGTTTGTAGCAGGCTATTCAATAGTAGGAGTGAGAAAATCATCACGGGGTGGTGTGAAAGGGAGAGCCTGAATTAGGATAGGCAGTGAATGGCAATGAAGAATGGAGAAAAGCACCATGGGTTTGTCAACATGGGGAGGAAAGGAAACATTCAATGGCAATGTAGGATAGGTTTCTGAAAAACATCGCTGGGTGGTGCTCATTGCAAGGCTTTCTAAAAGGCCATTCAGAAGTAGGAGTGGAAAAAACATCAAGGGGTGGTGTGAATCAGAGAGCCTGAATTAGCGTAGGCAGTGAGTGGCAATGTAGGGTGGAGAAAATCACTACAGGGTGGTCAGCATGGGGAGGTAACAAAATATGCCCTGGCAATGTAGGATAGGTTTCTGAAAAAAAAAAAGCAGGGTGGTGCCATTGTAAGTGTTTCTAACAGGCCATTCACTAGTAGGAGTGAGAAAGACATCACGGGGTGGTGTGAATCGGAGGGACTGAATTAGGATATGCAGTGAGTGGCAATGTAGGATGGAGAAAAGCACCACAGGGTGGTCAGCATGGGGAGGTCAGGAAACATGCAGTGGCAATGTAGGATAGTTTTCTGAAAAACATCACAGGGTGGTGCGCATTGTAAGGGTTTCTAACAGGCCATTCACTGATAGGATTGAGAAAAACATCACAGGGTGCTGTGAAACGGAGGGCCTGAATTAGGATAGGCAGTGAGTGGCAATGTAGGATTGAGAAAAGCACCACAGAGTGGTCAGCATGGTGAGGTCAGGAAACATGCAGTGGCAATGAAGTATAGGTTTCTGAAAAACATCGCGTGGTGGTGCGCATTGCAAGGGTTTCTAACAGGCCATTCACAAGTAGGAGTGAGAAAAACTTCACGGCGTGGTGTGAATTGCAAGGCCTGAATCAGGATAGGCAGTGAGTGGCAATGTAGGATGGAGAAAAGCACCAAAGGGTGGTCATCATGGGGAGGTCAGGACACATGCAGTGGCAAAGTAGGATAGTTTTCTGAAAAACATCACGGGGTGGTGCCCATTGTAAGGCTTTCTAACAGGCCATTCACTAGTAGGAGTGTGAAATACATCATGGTGTGGTGTGAATCGGAGGGGATGAATCAAGTTAGACAGTGAGTGGCAATGTAAAATGGAGAAAAGCACCACAGTGTATTCAGCATGGGGAGGTCAAGAAACATTCAGTGTCAATGTAGGATAGGTTTCTGATAAACATCTCTGGGTGGTGCGCTTTGTGAGGGTTTCTAACAGGCCATTCATTAGTAGGCGTGAGAAAAACATCACGTGATACTGTGAATCGGTGGGCCTGAATTAGGATAGGCAGTGAGTGGCAACATAACATGGAGAAAAGCACGACGGTGTGGTCAGCATGGGGAAGTCAGGAAACATGCAGTGGCAATGCAGGATCGGTTTCTGTAATACATCGCGGGGTTGGGCGCATTGTAAACGTATCTAACAGGCCATTCACTAGTAGGAGTGTGAAATACATCATGGTGTGGTGTGAATCGGAGGGCATGAATCAAGTTAGACAGTGAGTGGCAATGTACGATGGAGAAAAGCACCACAGGTTGGTGAGCATGGGGAAGTCAGGAAACATGCAATGGCAATGTAGGATAGGTTTCTGAAAAACATCGCGGGGTTGTGCGCATTGTCAGTGTTTGTAGCAGGCCATTCACTAGTAGGAGTGACAAAATCATCACGGGGTGGTATGAATCGGCGGGCCTGAATCAGGATAGGCAGTGAGTGGCAGTGTAGGATGGAGAAAAGCACCATGGGGTGCTCAGGATGGGGAAGTCAGGAAAAATGCAGTGGCAATGCAGGATAGGTTTCTGAAAAACATCGCGGCATAGTGCGCATGGTAAGGGTTTCTAACCGGCCATTTACTAGTAGGAGTGAGAAATACATCATGGTGTGGTGTGAATTGGAGGGCCTGAATCAAGTTAGACAGTGAGTGGCAATGTAGGATGGAGAAAAGCCCCACGGGGTGGTGAGCATGGGGAGGTCAGGAAACATGCATTGTCAAGGTACGAAAGGTTTCTGAAAAACGTCGCGGGGTTGTGCGCATTGTAAGGGTTTGTAGCAGGCCCTTCACTAGTAGGAGTGAGAAAAACATCCCGTGGTTGTGTGAATCGGAGGGGCTGAAATAGGATTGGCAGTGAGTGGCAATGAAGAATGGAGAAAAGCATCACGGGTTGGTCAACATGGGGAGGTCAGGAAACATGTTATGGCAATGTAGGTTAGGGTTCTGAAAAACATCACGGGGTGGTGCACATTGTAAGGCTTTCTAACAAGCCATTCACAAGTAGGAGTGAAAAAAACATCACAGGGTGGTGTGAATTGGAGGGCCTGAATTAGGATAGGCAGTGAGTGGCAATGTAAAATGGAGAAAAGCACCATGGTGTGGTCAGCATGAGGAGGTCAGGAAACATTCAGTGTCAATGTAGGATAGGTTTCTGATAAACATCTCTGGGTGGTGCGCATTGTAAGGGTTTCTAACAGGCCATTCATTAGTAGGACTGAGAAAAATATCACGTGGTACTGTCAATCAGTGGACCTGAATAAGAATAGGCAGTGAGTGGCAACATAACATGGAGAAAAGCACCACGGTGTAGTCAGCATGGGGAGGTCAGGAAACATGCAGTGGCAATGCAGGATCTGTTTCTGAAATACATCGTGGGGTTGGGCGCATTGTAAAGATATCTAACATGCCATTCACTAGTAGGAGTGAGAAATACATCATGGTGTGGTGTGAATCGGAGGGCCTAAATCAAGTTAGACAGTGATTCGCAATGTAGGATGGAGAAAAGCACCACGGGTTTGTCAACATGGGGATGCAAGGAAACATGCAGTGGCAATGTAGAATAGGTTTCTGATAAGCATCGCTGGGTGGTGCGCATTGTGAGGTTTTCTAACAGGCCATTCACTGATAGGATTGCGAAAAACATCACAGGGTGCTGTGAATCGGAGGGCCTGAATTAGGATAGGCAGTGAGTGGCAATGTAGGATTGAGAAAAGCACCACAGAGTGGTCAGCATGGTGAGGTCAGGAAACATGCAGTGGCAATGAAGTATAGGTTTCTGAAAAACATCGAGGGGTGGTGCGCATTGCAAGGGTTTCTAACAGGCCATTCACTAGTAGGAGTGAGAAAAACTTCACGGTGTGGTGTGAATTGCAAGGCCTGAATCAGGATAGGCAGTGAGTGGCAATGTAGGATGGAGAAAAGCACCAAAGGGTGGTCATCATGGGGAGGTCAGGACACATGCAGTGGCAAAGTAGGATAGTTTTCTGAAAAACATCACGGGGTGGTGCCCATTGTAAGGCTTTCTAACAGGCCATTCACTAGTAGGAGTGTGAAATACATCATGGTGTGGTGTGAATCGGAGGGGATGAATCAAGTTAGACAGTGAGTGGCAATGTAAAATGGAGAAAAGCACCACAGTGTATTCAGCATGGGGAGGTCAAGAAACATTCAGTGTCAATGTAGGATAGGTTTCTGATAAACATCTCTGGGTGGTGCGCTTTGTGAGGGTTTCTAACAGGCCATTCATTAGTAGGCGTGAGAAAAACATCACGTGATACTGTGAATCGGTGGGCCTGAATTAGGATAGGCAGTGAGTGGCAACATAACATGGAGAAAAGCACGACGGTGTGGTCAGCATGGGGAAGTCAGGAAACATGCAGTGGCAATGCAGGATCGGTTTCTGTAATACATCGCGGGGTTGGGCGCATTGTAAACGTATCTAACAGGCCATTCACTAGTAGGAGTGTGAAATACATCATGGTGTGGTGTGAATCGGAGGGCATGAATCAAGTTAGACAGTGAGTGGCAATGTACGATGGAGAAAAGCACCACAGGTTGGTGAGCATGGGGAAGTCAGGAAACATGCAATGGCAATGTAGGATAGGTTTCTGAAAAACATCGCGGGGTTGTGCGCATTGTCAGTGTTTGTAGCAGGCCATTCACTAGTAGGAGTGACAAAATCATCACGGGGTGGTATGAATCGGCGGGCCTGAATCAGGATAGGCAGTGAGTGGCAGTGTAGGATGGAGAAAAGCACCATGGGGTGCTCAGGATGGGGAAGTCAGGAAAAATGCAGTGGCAATGCAGGATAGGTTTCTGAAAAACATCGCGGCATAGTGCGCATGGTAAGGGTTTCTAACCGGCCATTTACTAGTAGGAGTGAGAAATACATCATGGTGTGGTGTGAATTGGAGGGCCTGAATCAAGTTAGACAGTGAGTGGCAATGTAGGATGGAGAAAAGCCCCACGGGGTGGTGAGCATGGGGAGGTCAGGAAACATGCATTGTCAAGGTACGAAAGGTTTCTGAAAAACGTCGCGGGGTTGTGCGCATTGTAAGGGTTTGTAGCAGGCCCTTCACTAGTAGGAGTGAGAAAAACATCCCGTGGTTGTGTGAATCGGAGGGGCTGAATTAGGATTGGCAGTGAGTGGCAATGAAGAATGGAGAAAAGCATCACGGGTTGGTCAACATGGGGAGGTCAGGAAACATGTTATGGCAATGTAGGTTAGGGTTCTGAAAAACATCACGGGGTGGTGCACATTGTAAGGCTTTCTAACAAGCCATTCACAAGTAGGAGTGAAAAAAACATCACAGGGTGGTGTGAATTGGAGGGCCTGAATTAGGATAGGCAGTGAGTGGCAATGTAAAATGGAGAAAAGCACCATGGTGTGGTCAGCATGAGGAGGTCAGGAAACATTCAGTGTCAATGTAGGATAGGTTTCTGATAAACATCTCTGGGTGGTGAGCATTGTAAGGGTTTCTAACAGGCCATTCATTAGTAGGACTGAGAAAAATATCACGTGGTACTGTCAATCAGTGGACCTGAATAAGAATAGGCAGTGAGTGGCAACATAACATGGAGAAAAGCACCACGGTGTAGTCAGCATGGGGAGGTCAGGAAACATGCAGTGGCAATGCAGGATCTGTTTCTGAAATACATCGTGGGGTTGGGCGCATTGTAAAGATATCTAACAGGCCATTCACTAGTAGGAGTGAGAAATACATCATGGTGTGGTGTGAATCGGAGGGCCTAAATCAAGTTAGACAGTGATTCGCAATGTAGGATGGAGAAAAGCACCACGGGTTTGTCAACATGGGGATGCAAGGAAACATGCAGTGGCAATGTAGAATAGGTTTCTGATAAGCATCACTGGGTGGTGAGCATTGTGAGGTTTTCTAACAGGCCATTCACTGATAGGATTGAGAAAAACATCACGGGGTGCTGTGAATCGGAGGGCCTGAATTAGTATAGGCAGTGAGTGGCAATGTAGGATTGAGAAAAGCACCACAGAGTGGTCAGCATGGTGAGGTCAGGAAACATGCAGTGGCAATGAAGTATAGGTTTCTGAAAAACATCACGGGGTGGTGCGCATTGCAAGGGTTTCTAACAGGCCATTCACTAGTAGGAGTGAGAAAAACTTCACGGTGTGGTGTGAATTGCAAGGCCTGAATCAGCATAGGCAGTGAGTGGCAATGTAGGATGGGGAAAAGCACCAAAGGGTGGTCATCATGGGGAGGTCAGGACACATGCAGTGGCAAAGTAGGATAGTTTTCTGAAAAACATCACGGGGTGGTGCCCATTGTAAGGCTTTCTAACAGGCCATTCACTAGTAGGAATGTGAAATACATCATGGTGTGGTGTGAATCGGAGGGGATGAATCAAGTTAGACAGTGAGTGGCAATGTAAAATGGAGAAAAGCACCACAGTGTATTCAGCATGGGGAGGTCAAGAAACATTCAGTGTCAATGTAGGATAGGTTTCTGATAAACATCTCTGGGTGGTGCGCATTGTGAGGGTTTCTAACAGGCCATTCATTAGTAGGCGTGAGAAAAACATCACGTGATACTGTGAATCGGTGGGCCTGAATTAGGATAGGCAGTGAGTGGCAACATAACATGGAGAAAAGCACGACGGTGTGGTCAGCATGGGGAAGTCAGGAAACATGCAGTGGCAATGCAGGATCGGTTTCTGTAATACATCGCGGGGTTGGGCGCATTGTAAACGTATCTAACAGGCCATTCACTAGTAGGAGTGTGAAATACATCATGGTGTGGTGTGAATCGGAGGGCATGAATCAAGTTAGACAGTGAGTGGCAATGTACGATGGAGAAAAGCACCACAGGTTGGTGAGCATGGGGAAGTCAGGAAACATGCAATGGCAATGTAGGATAGGTTTCTGAAAAACATCGCGGGGTTGTGCGCATTGTCAGTGTTTGTAGCAGGCCATTCACTAGTAGGAGTGACAAAATCATCACGGGGTGGTATGAATCGGCGGGCCTGAATCAGGATAGGCAGTGAGTGGCAGTGTAGGATGGAGAAAAGCACCATGGGGTGCTCAGGATGGGGAAGTCAGGAAAAATGCAGTGGCAATGCAGGATAGGTTTCTGAAAAACATCGCGGCATAGTGCGCATGGTAAGGGTTTCTAACCGGCCATTTACTAGTAGGAGTGAGAAATACATCATGGTGTGGTGTGAATTGGAGGGCCTGAATCAAGTTAGATAGTGAGTGGCAATGTAGGATGGAGAAAAGCCCCACGGGGTGGTGAGCATGGGGAGGTCAGGAAACATGCATTGTCAAGGTACGAAAGGTTTCTGAAAAACGTCGCGGGGTTGTGCGCATTGTAAGGGTTTGTAGCAGGCCCTTCACTAGTAGGAGTGAGAAAAACATCCCGTGGTTGTGTGAATCGGAGGGGCTGAATTAGGATTGGCAGTGAGTGGCAATGAAGAATGGAGAAAAGCATCACGGGTTGGTCAACATGGGGAGGTCAGGAAACATGTTATGGCAATGTAGGTTAGGGTTCTGAAAAACATCACGGGGTGGTGCACATTGTAAGGCTTTCTAACATGCCATTCACAAGTAGGAGTGAAAAAAACATCACAGGGTGGTGTGAATTGGAGGGCCTGAATTAGGATAGGCAGTGAGTGGCAATGTAAAATGGAGAAAAGCACCATGGTGTGGTCAGCATGAGGAGGTCAGGAAACATTCAGTGTCAATGTAGGATAGGTTTCTGATAAACATCTCTGGGTGGTGCGCATTGTAAGGGTTTCTAACAGGCCATTCATTAGTAGGACTGAGAAAAATATCACGTGGTACTGTCAATCAGTGGACCTGAATAAGAATAGGCAGTGAGTGGCAACATAACATGGAGAAAAGCACCACGGTGTAGTCAGCATGGGGAGGTCAGGAAACATGCAGTGGCAATGCAGGATCTGTTTCTGAAATACATCGTGGGGTTGGGCGCATTGTAAAGATATCTAACAGGCCATTCACTAGTAGGAGTGAGAAATACATCATGGTGTGGTGTGAATCGGAGGGCCTAAATCAAGTTAGACAGTGATTCGCAATGTAGGATGGAGAAAAGCACCACGGGTTTTTCAACATGGGGATGCAAGGAAACATGCAGTGGCAATGTAGAATAGGTTTCTGATAAGCATCGCTGGGTGGTGCGCATTGTGAGGTTTTCTAACAGGCCATTCACTAGTAGGAGTGAGAACAACATCACGCGGTGGTGTGAATCGGAGGACCTGAATTAGGATAGGCAGTGAGTGGCAATGTAGGATGGAGAAAACACCACAGGGTGGTCAGCATGGGGAGGTCAGGAAACATGCAGTGGCAATGTAGGATACTTTTCTGAAAAACATTACAGGTTGGTGCGCATTGTAAAGGTTTCTAACAGGCCTTTCACTAGTAGGAGTGAGAAAAACCTCACGGCGCGGTTTGAATTAGAGGGCCTGAATAAGGATAGGCAGTGAGTGGCAATGTAGGATGGAGAAAAGCACCACTTGTTGGTCATTATTGGGAGGTCAGGACACATGCAGTGCAATGTAGTATAGGTTTCTAAAAAACATCGCGGGTGGTGAGGATTGTAAGGGTTTCTAACAGGGCATTTACTAGTAGGAGAGAGAAAAACATCACGGGGTGGTGTGAATCAGATGTTCTGAATTAGGATAGGCAGTGAATGGCAATGTAGGATGGAGAAAAGCACCACGGGGTGGTCAGCATGGGGAGGTCAGGAAACATGCATTGGCAATGTATGATAGGATTCTGAAAAACATCCTGGGTTGGTGTGCTTTGTAAGGCTTTCTAACAGGCCATTCACTAGTAGGAGTGATAAAAACATCACGTGGTGGTGTGAATCGGTGGGCCTGAATTAGGATAGGCAGTGAGTGGCAACATAAAATGGAGAAAAGCACCACGGTGTGGTCAGCATCGGGAGGTCAGGAAACATGCCGTGGCAATGTAGGAAAATTTTCTGAAAAACATTGCGGGGTGGTGCGCATTGTAAGTTTTTGTAGCAGGATATTCAATAGTAGGAGTGAGAAAATCATCACGGGTTGGTGTGAATGGGAGAGCCTGAATTAGGATAGGCAGTGAATGGAAATGAAGAATGGAGAAAAGCACCATGGGTTAGTCAACATGGGGAGGAAAGGAAACATTCAATGGCAATGTAGGATAGGTTTCTGAAAAACATCGCTGGGTGGTGCTCATTGTAAGGCTTTCTAAAAGGCCACTCAGAAGTAGGAGTGGAAAAAACATCAAGGGGTGGTGTGAATCGGAGAGCCTGAATTAGCGTAGGCAGTGAGTGGCAATGTAGGGTGGAGAAAATCACTACAGGGTGGTCAGCATGGGGAGGAAACAAAATATGCCCTGGCAATGTAGGATAGGTTTCTGAAAAAAAAAAAAAAGCAGGGTGGTGCCATTGTAAGTGTTTCTAACAGGCCATTCACTAGTAGGAGTGAGAAAGACATCATGGGGTGGTGTGAATCGGAGGGCCTGAATTAGGATATGCAGTGAGTGGCAATGTAGGATGGAGAAAAGCACCACAGGGTGGTCAGCATGGGGAGGTCAGGAAACATGCAGTGGCAATGTAGGATAGTTTTCTGAAAAACATCACAGGGTGGTGCGCATTGTAAGGGTTTCTAACAGGCCATTCACTGATAGGATTGAGAAAAACATCACGGGGTGCTGTGAATCGGAGGGCCTGAATTAGGATAGGCAGTGAGTGGCAATGTAGGATTGAGAAAAGCACCACAGAGTGGTCAGCATGGTGAGGTCAGGAAACATGCAGTGGCAATGAAGTATAGGTTTCTGAAAAACATCGCGGGGTGGTGCGCATTGCAAGGGTTTCTAACAGGCCATTCACTAGTAGGAGTGAGAAAAACTTCACGGCGTGGTGTGAATTGCAAGGCCTGAATCAGGATAGGCAGTGAGTGGCAATGTAGGATGGAGAAAAGCACCAAAGGGTGGTCATCATGGGGAGGTCAGGACACATGCAGTGGCAAAGTAGGATAGTTTTCTGAAAAAACATCACGGGGTGGTGCCCATTGTAAGGCTTTCTAACAGGCCATTCACTAGTAGGAGTGTGAAATACATCATGGTGTGGTGTGAATCGGAGGGGATGAATCAAGTTAGACAGTGAGTGGCAATGTAAAATGGAGAAAAGCACCACAGTGTATTCAGCATGGGGAGGTCAAGAAACATTCAGTGTCAATGTAGGATAGGTTTCTGATAAACATCTCTGGGTGGTGCGCATTGTGAGGGTTTCTAACAGGCCATTCATTAGTAGGCGTGAGAAAAACATCACGTGATACTGTGAATCGGTGGGCCTGAATTAGGATAGGCAGTGAGTGGCAACATAACATGGAGAAAAGCACGACGGTGTGGTCAGCATGGGGAAGTCAGGAAACATGCAGTGGCAATGCAGGATCGGTTTCTGTAATACATCGCGGGGTTGGGCGCATTGTAAACGTATCTAACAGGCCATTCACTAGTAGGAGTGTGAAATACATCATGGTGTGGTGTGAATCGGAGGGCATGAATCAAGTTAGACAGTGAGTGGCAATGTACGATGGAGAAAAGCACCACAGGTTGGTGAGCATGGGGAAGTCAGGAAACATGCAATGGCAATGTAGGATAGGTTTCTGAAAAACATCGCGGGGTTGTGCGCATTGTCAGTGTTTGTAGCAGGCCATTCACTAGTAGGAGTGACAAAACCATCACGGGGTGGTATGAATCGGCGGGCCTGAATCAGGATAGGCAGTGAGTGGCAGTGTAGGATGGAGAAAAGCACCATGGGGTGCTCAGGATGGGGAAGTCAGGAAAAATGCAGTGGCAATGCAGGATAGGTTTCTGAAAAACATCGCGGCATAGTGCGCATGGTAAGGGTTTCTAACCGGCCATTTACTAGTAGGAGTGAGAAATACATCATGGTGTGGTGTGAATTGGAGGGCCTGAATCAAGTTAGACAGTGAGTGGCAATGTAGGATGGAGAAAAGCCCCACGGGGTGGTGAGCATGGGGAGGTCAGGAAACATGCATTGTCAAGGTACGAAAGGTTTCTGAAAAACGTCGCGGGGTTGTGCGCATTGTAAGGGTTTGTAGCAGGCCCTTCACTAGTAGGAGTGAGAAAAACATCCCGTGGTTGTGTGAATCGGAGGGGCTGAATTAGGATTGGCAGTGAGTGGCAATGAAGAATGGAGAAAAGCATCACGGGTTGGTCAACATGGAGGTCAGGAAACATGTTATGGCAATGTAGGTTAGGGTTCTGAAAAACATCACGGGGTGGTGCACATTGTAAGGCTTTCTAACAAGCCATTCACAAGTAGGAGTGAAAAAAACATCACGGGGTGGTGTGAATTGGAGGGCCTGAATTAGGATAGGCAGTGAGTGGCAATGTAAAATGGAGAAAAGCACCATGGTGTGGTCAGCATGAGGAGGTCAGGAAACATTCAGTGTCAATGTAGGATAGGTTTCTGATAAACATCTCTGGGTGGTGCGCATTGTAAGGGTTTCTAACAGGCCATTCATAAGTAGGACTGAGAAAAATATCACGTGGTACTGTCAATCAGTGGACCTGAATAAGGATAGGCAGTGAGTGGCAACATAACATGGAGAAAAGCACCACGGTGTAGTCAGCATGGGGAGGTCAGGAAACATGCAGTGGCAATGCAGGATCTGTTTCTGAAATACATCGTGGGGTTGGGCACATTGTAAAGATATCTAACAGGCCGTTCACTAGTAGGAGTGAGAAATACATCATGGTGTGGTGTGAATCGGAGGGCCTAAATCAAGTTAGACAGTGATTCACAATGTAGGATGGAGAAAAGCACCACGGGTTTGTCAACATGAGGATGCAAGGAAACATGCAGTGGCAATGTAGAATAGGTTTCTGATAAGCATCGCTGGGTGGTGCGCATTGTGAGGTTTTCTAACAGGCCATTCACTAGTAGGAGTGAGAACAACATCACGCGGTGGTGTGAATCGGAGGACCTGAATTAGGATAGGCAGTGAGTGGCAATGTAGAATGGAGAAAACACCACAGGTTGGTCAGCATGGGGAGGACAGGAAACATGCAGTGGCAACGTAGGATACTTTTCTGAAAAACATTTCAGGTTGGTGCGCATTGTAAATGTTTCTAACAGGCCTTGCACTAGTAGGAGTGAAAAAAATCTCACGGCGGGGTGTGAATTAGAGGGCCTGAATCAGGATAGGCAGTGAGTGCAATGTAGGATGGAGAAAAGCACCACTTGGTGGTCATTATGGGGAGGCCAGGACACATGCAGTGGCAATGTAGCATAGGTTTCTAAAAAACATCGCGGGTGGTGAGGATTGTAAGGGTTTTTAACAGGCCATTCACTAGTAGGAGAGAGAAAAACATCACGGGGTGGTGTGAATCAGATGTTCTGAATTAGGATAGGCAGTGAATGGCAATGTAGAATGGAGAAAAGCACCACGGGGTGGTCAGCATGGGGAGGTCAGGAAACATGCATTGGCAATGTAGGATAGGATTCTGAAAAACATCCTGGGTGGTGTGCTTTGTAAGGCTTTCTAACAGGCCATTCACTAGTAGGAGTGAGAAAAACATCACGTGGTGGTGTGAATCGGTGGGCCTGAATTAGGATGGGCAGTGAGTGGCAACATAAAATGGAGAAAAGCACCACGGTGTGGTCAGCATCGCGAGGTCAGGAAACATGCAGTGGCAATGTAGGAAAGTTTTCTGAAAATCATTGCGGGGTGGTGCGCATTGTAAGTGTTTGTAGCAGGCTATTCACTAGTAGGAGTGAGAAAATCATCACGGGGTGGTGTGAATGGGAGAGGCTGAATTAGAATAGGCAGTGAATGGCAATGAAGAATGGAGAAAAGCACCATGGGTTGGTCAACATGGGGAGGAAAGGAAACATGCAATGGCAATGTAGGATAGGTTTCTGAAAAACATCGCTGGGTGGTGCTCATTGCAAGGCTTTCTAAAAGGCCATTCAGAAGTAGGAGTGGAAAAAACATCCAGGGGTGGTGTGAATCGGAGAGCCTGAATTAGCGTAGGCAGTGAGTGGCAATGTAGGGAGGAGAAAAGCACCACAGGGTGGTCAGCATGGGGAGGTCAGGAAACATGCAGTGGCAATGTAGGATAGTTTTCTGAAAAACATCACGCTGTCATGCGCATTGTAAGGGTTTCTAACAGGCCATTCACTAGTAGGAGTGAGAAAAACATCACCTGGTGGTGTGAATCGGAGGGCCTGAATTAGGATATGCAGTGAGTGGCAATGTAGGATGGAGAAGAGCACCACAGGGTGGTCAGCATGGGGAGGTCAGGAAACATGCAGTGGCAATGTAGGATAGTTTTCTGAAAAACATCACAGGGTGGTGCGCATTGTAAGGGTTTCTAACAGGCCATTCACTGGTAGGATTGAGAAAAACATCACGGTGTGCTGTGAATCGGAGGGACTGAATTAGGATAGGCAGTGAGTGGCAATGTAGGATGGAGAAAAGCACCACGGGGTGGTCAGCATGGTGAGGTCAAGAAACATTCAGTGTCAATGTAGGATAGGTTTCTGAAAAACATCGCTGGGTGGTGCGCATTGTGAGGGTTTCTAACAGGCCATTCATTAGTAGGCGTGAGAAAAACACCACGTGATACTGTGAATCAGTGGGCCTGAATTAGGATAGGCAGTGAGTGGCAATGTAGGGTGGAGAAAAGCACCACAGGGTGGTCAGCATGGGGATGTCAGGAAACATGCAGTGGCAATGTAGGATCGGTTTCTGAAATATATCGCGGGGTTGGGCGCATTGTAAACGTATCTAACAGGCCATTCACTAGTAGGAGTGTGAAATACATCATGGTGTGGTGTGAATCAGAGGGCATGAATCAAGTTAGACAGTGAGAGGCAATGTACGATGGAGAAAAGCCCCACGGGTTGGTGAGCATGGGGAAGTCAGGAAACATGCAATGGCAATGTAGGATAGGTTTCTGAAAAACATCGCGGGGTTGTGCGCAGTGTCAGTGTTTGTAGCAGGCCATTCACTAGTAGGAGTGACAAATTCATCACGGGGTTATATGAATCGGCGGGACTGAATCAGTATATGCAGTGAGTGGCAGTGTAGGATGGAGAAAAGCACCATGGGGTGCTCAGGATGGGGAAGTCAGGAAAAATGCAGTGGCAATGCAGGATAGGTTTCTGAAAAACATCGCGGCATAGTGCGCATGGTAAGGGTTTCTAACCGGCCATTTACTAGTAGGAGTGAGAAATACATCATGGTGTGGTGTGAATTGGAGGGCCTGAATCAAGTTAGACAGTTAGTGGCAATGTAGGATGGAGAAAAGCCCCACGGGTTGGTGAGCATGGGGATGTCAGTAAACATGCATTGTCAAGGTACAAAAGGTTTCTGAAAAACGTCGCGGGGTAGTGCACATTGTAAGGGTTTGTAGCAGGCCCTTCACTAGTAGGAGTGAGAAAAACATCCCGTGGTTGTGTGAATCGGAGGGGCTGAATTAGGATTGGCAGTGAGTGGCAATGAAGAATGGAGAAAAGCATCACGGGTTGGTCAACATGGGGAGGTCAGGAAACATGTTATGGCAATGTAGGGTAGGGTTCTGAAAAACATCACGGGGTGGTGCACATTGTAAGGCTTTCTAACAAGCCATTCACAAGTAGGAGTGAAAAAAACATCACGGGGTGGTGTGAATTGGAGGCCCTGAATTAGGATAGGCAGTGAGTGGCAATGTAAAATGGAGAAAAGCACCATGGTGTGGTCAGCATGAGGAGGTCAGGAAACATTCAGTGTCAATGTAGGATAGGTTTCTGATAAACATCTCTGGGTGGTGCGCATTGTAAGGGTTTCTAACAGGCCATTCATTAGTAGGACTGAGAAAAATATCACGTGGTACTGTCAATCAGTGGACCTGAATAAGGATAGGCAGTGAGTGGCAACATAACATGGAGAAAAGCACCACGGTGTAGTCAGCATGGGTAGGTCAGGAAACATGCAGTGGCAATGCAGGATCTGTTTCTGAAATACATCGTGGGGTTGGGCGCATTGTAAAGATATCTAACAGGCCATTCACTAGTAGGAGTGAGAAATACATCATGGTGTGGTGTGAATCGGAGGGCCTGAATCAAGTTAGACAGTGAGTCGCAATGTAGGATGGAGAAAAGCACCACGGTTTTGTCAGCATGGGGATGCAAGGAAACATGCAGTGGCAATGTAGATTAGGTTTCCGATAAGCATCGCTCGGTGGTGAGCATTGTAAGGTTTTCTAACAGGCCATTCACTAGTAGGAGTGAGAACAACATCACGCGGTGCTGTGAATCGGAGGCCCTGAATTAGGACAGGCAGTGAGTGGCAATGTAGGATGGAGAAAACACCACAGGGTCGTCAGCATGGGGAGGTCTGGAAACATGCAGTGGCAACGTATGATACTTTTCTGAAAAACATTTCAGGTTGGTGCGCATTGTAAAGGTTTCTCTCAGGCCTTGCACTAGTAGGAGTGAGAAAAATCTCACGGCGGGGTGTGAATTAGAGGGCCTGAATCAGGATAGGCAGTGAGTGGCAATGTAGGATGGAGAAAAGCACCACTTGGTGGTCATTATGGGGAGGCCAGGACACATGCAGTGGCAATGTAGCATAGGTTTCTAAAAAACATCGCGGGTGGTGAGGATTGTAAGGGTTTCTAACAGGCCATTCACTAGTAGGAGAGAGAAAAACATCACGGGGTGGTGTAAATCAGATGTTCTGAATTAGGATAGGCAGTGAATGGCAATGTAGGATGGAGAAAAGCACCACGGGGTGGTCAGCATGGGGAGGTCAGGAAACATGCATTGGCAATGTAGGATATTATTCTGAAAAACATCCTGGGTTGGTGTGCTTTGTAAGGCTTTCTAACAGGCCATTCACTAGTAGGAGTGAGAAAAACATCACGTGGTGGTGTGAATCGGTGGGCCTGAATTAGGATGGGCAGTGAGTGGCAACATAAATTGGAGAAAAGCACCACGGTGTGGTCAGCATCGCGAGGTCAGGAAACATGCAGTGGCAATGTAGGAAAGTTTTCTGAAAATCATTGCGGGGTGGTGCGCATTGTAAGTGTTTGTAGCAGGCTATTCAATAGTAGGAGTGAGAAAATCATCACGGGGTGGTGTGAATGGGAGAGGCTGAATTAGAATAGGCAGTGAATGGCAATGAAGAATGGAGAAAAGCACCATGGGTTGGTCAACATGGGGAGGAAAGGAAACATGCAATGGCAATGTAGGATAGGTTTCTGAAAAACATCGCTGGGTGGTGCTCATTAAAAGGCTTTCTAAAAGGCCATTCAGAAGTAGGAGTGGAAAAAACATCCAGGGGTGGTGTGAATCGGAGAGCCTGAATTAGCGTAGGCAGTGAGTGGCCATGTAGGGTGGAGAAAAGCACCACAGGGTGGTTAGCATGGGGAGGTCAGGAAACATGCAGTGGCAATGTAGGATAGTTTTCTGAAAAACATCACGCTGTCGTGCGCATTGTAAGGGTTTCTAACAGGCCATTCACTAGTAGGAGTGAGAAAAACATCACGGGGTGGTGTGAATCGGAGGGCCTGAATCAGGATAGGCAGTGAATGGCATTGTAGGATGGAGAAAAGCACCACGGGGTGGTCAGGATTGGGAAGTCAGGAAACATGCAGTTTCAATGTAGGATAGTTTTCTGAAAAACATCGCTGGTGGTGCGCATTGTAAGGCTTTCTAACAGGCCATTCACTAGTAGGAGTGAGAAAAACATCACGGGGTGGTATGAATCGGAGGGCCTGAATTAGGATTGGCAGTGAGTGGCAATGTAGGATAGAGAAAAGCGCCACGGGTTGGTCAGCATGGGGAGGTCAGGAAACATGCAGTGGCATTGTAGGATAGTTTTTTGAAAAACGTCACGGAGTGGTGCGCCTTGTAAGGGTTTCTAACCGGCCATTCCCTGGTAGGAGTGAGAAATACATCACGGGAGGGTGTGAATCACAGGGCCTGAATCAGGATAGGCCGTGGGTGGAAATGTAGGATGGAGAAAAGCACCACGGGGTGGTCAGGATGGGGAGGTCAGGAAACATGCAGTGGCAATGCAGGATCGGTTTCTGCAAAACTTCGCTGGATTGATAGCATTGTAAATGTATCTAACAGGGCATTCACTAGTAGGAGTGAGAAATACATCATGGGATGGTGTGAATTGGAGGGCCTGAGTCAAGTTAGACAGTGACTGGCAATGTAGGATGGAGAAAAGCACCACGGCATGGTCAGCATGGGGAGGTCAGGAAACATTCGTGCCAATGAAGTATAGGTTTCTGAAAAACATCGCGGGGTGGTGCGCATTGCAAGGGTTTCTAACAGGCCATTCACTAGTAGGAGTGAGAAAAACATAACGGGGTGGTGTGAATCGGAGTGCCTGAATAAGGATACGCAGTGAATGGCAATGTAGGATGTAGAAAAGCACCACGGGATGGTCAGCATGGGGAGGTCAGGAAACATGCAGTGGCAATGTGGGATAGCTTTCTGAAAATCATTCCGGGTTGGTGCGCATTGTAAGGGATTCTAACAGGCCATTCACTAGGAGGAGTGAGAAAAACATCACGGCGTGGTTTGAATTGGAGGGCCTGAATCAGGATAGGCAGTGAGTGGCAATGTAGGATGGAGAAAAGCACCAAAGGGTGGTCATCATGGGGAAGTCAGGACACATGCAGTGGCAAAGTAGGATAGTTTTCTGAAAAACATCATGTGGTGGTGCCCATTATAAGGCTTTCTAACAGGCCATTCACTAGTAGGAGTGTGAAATACCTCATAGTGTGGTGTGAATCGGAGGGCATGAATCAAGTTAGACAGTGAGTGGCAATGTAAAATGGAGAAAAGCACCACAGTGTGGTCAGCATGGGGAGGTCAGGAAACATTCAGTGTCAATGTAGGATAGGTTTCTGATAAACATCTCTGGGTGGTGCGCATTGTAAGGGTTTCTAACAGGCCATTCATTAGTAGGACTGAGAAAAACATCACGTGGTACTGTCAATCAGTGGGCCTGAATAAGAATAGGCAGTGAGTGGCAACATAACATGGAGAAAAGCTCCACGGTGTGGTCAGCATGTGGAGGTCAAGAAACATGCATTGTCAATGTACGATAATTTTCTGAAAAACATCGCGGGGTTGTGCGCATTGTCAGTGTTTGTAGCAGGCCATTCACTAGTAGGAGTGACAAAATCAACACGGGGTGGTGTGAATCGGCGGGCCTGAATCAGGATAGGCAGTGAGTGGCAGTGTAGAATGGAGAAAAGCACCATGGGGTGCTCAGGATGGGGAAGTCAGGAAAAATGCAGTGGCAACGTAGGATACTTTTTGAAAAACATTAGAGGTTGGTGCGCATTGTAAAAGTTTCTAACAGGCCTTTCACTAGTAGGAGTGAGAAAAATCTCACGGCGGGGTGTGAAATAGAGGGCCTGAATCAGGATAGGCAGTGAGTGGCAATGTAGGATGGAGAAAAGCACCACTTGGTGGTCATTATGGGGAGGTCAGGACACATGCAGTGGCAATGTAGCATAGGTTTCTAAAAAACATCGCGGGTGGTGAGGATTGTAAGGGTTTCTAACAGGCCATTCACTAGTAGGAGAGAGAAAAACATCACGGGGTGGTGTGAATCAGATGTTCTAAATTAGGATAGGCAGTGAATGGCAATGTAGGATGGAGAAAAGCACCACGGGGTGGTCAGCATGGGGAGGTCAGGAAACATGCATTGGCAATGTAGGATAGGATTCTGAAAAACATCCTGGGGTGGTGTGCTTTGTAAGGCTTTCTAACAGGCCATTCACTAGTAGAAGTGAGAAAAACATCACGTGGTGGTGTGAATCGGTGGGCCTGAATTAGGATAGGCAGTGAGTGGCAACATAAAATGGAGAAAAGCACCACGGTGTGGTCAGCATCGCGAGGTCAGGAAACATGCAGTGGCAATGTAGGAAAGTTTTCTGAAAAACATTGCAGGGTGGTGCGCATTGTAAGTGTTTGTAGCAGTCTATTCACTAGTAGGAGTGAGAAAATCATCACGGGGTGGTGTGAATGGGAGAGCCTGAATTAGAATAGGCAGTGAATGGCAATGAAGAATGGAGAAAAGCACCATGGGTTGGTCAACATGGGGAGGAAAGGAAACATGCAATGGCAATGTAGGATAGGTTTCTGAAAAACATCGCTGGGTGGTGCTCATTGCAAGGCTTTCTAAAAGGCCATTCAGAAGTAGGAGTGGAAAAAACATCAAGGGGTGGTGTGAATCAGAGAGCCTGAATTAGCGTAGGCAGTGAGTGGCAATGTAGGGTGGAGAAAAGCACCACAGGGTGGTCAGCATGGGGAGGTCAGGAAACATGCAGTGGCAATGTAGGATAGTTTTCTGAAAAACATCACGCTGTTGTGCGCATTGTAAGGGTTTCTAACAGGCCATTCACTAGTAGGATTGAGGGAAACATCACGGGGTGGTTTGAATCAGATGTTCTGAATTAGGATATACAGTGAGTGGCAATGTAGGATGGAGAAAAGCACCACGGGGTGGTCTTCATGGAGAGGTCAGGAAAAATGCAATGGCAATGTAGGATAGGTTTCTGAAAAACGTCGCTGGTGGTGCGCATTGTAAGGCTTTCTAACAGGCCATTCACTAGTAGGAGTGAGAAAAACATCACAGGGTGGTATGAATCGGAGGGCCTGAATTAGGATTGGCAGTGAGTGGCAATGTAGGATAGAGAAAAGCGCCACGGGGTGGTCAGCATGGGGAGGTCAGGAAACATGCAGTGGCATTGTAGGATAGATTTTTGAAAAACGTCACGGAGTGGTGCGCCTTGTAAGGGTTTCTAACCGGCCATTCCCTGATAGGAGTGAGAAATACATCACGGGAAGGTGTGAATCACAGGGCCTGAATCAGGATAGGCCGTGGGTGGAAATGTAGGATGGAGAAAAGCACCACAGGGTGGTCAGGATGGGGAGGTCTGGAAACATGCAGTGGCAATGCAGGATCGGTTTCTGCAAAACTTCGCTGGATTGGGAGCATTGTAAATGTATCTAACAGGGCATTCACTAGTAGGAGTGAGAAATACATCATGGGATGGTGTGAATTGGAGGGCCTGAATTAGGATATGCAGTGAGTGGCAATGTAGGATGGAGAAATGCACCACGGCATGATCAGCAGGGGGAGGTAAGGAAACATTCGTGGCAATGAAGTATAGGTTTCTGAAAAACAACGCGGGGTGGTGCACATTTCAAGGGTTTCTAACAGGCCATTCACTAGTAGGAGTGAGAAAAACATAACGGGGTGGTGTGAATCGGAGTGCCTGAATAAGGATACGCAGTGAGTGGCAATGTAGGATGCAGAAAAGCACCACAGGGTGGTCAGCATGGGGAGGTCAGGAAACATGCAGTGGCAATGTGGGATAGCTTTCTGAAAAACATTCCGGGTTGGTGCGCATTGTAAGGGATTCTAACAGGCCATTCACTAGGAGGAGTGAGAAAAACATCACGGCGTGGTGTGAATTGGAGGGCCTGAATCAGGATAGGCAGTGAGTGGCAATGTAGGATGGAGAAAAGCACCAAAGGGTGTTCATCATGGGGAGGTCAGGACACATGCAGTGGCAAAGTAAGATAGTTTTCTGAAAAACATCATGTGGTGGTGCCCATTATAAGGCTTTCTAACAGGCCATTCACTAGTAGGAGTGTGAAATACATCATGGTGTGGTGTGAATCGGAGGGCATGAATCAAGTTAGACAGTGAGTGGCAATGTAAAATGGAGAAAAGCACCACAGTGTGGTCAGCATGGGGAGGTCAGGAAACATTCAGTGTCAATGTAGGATAGGTTTCTGATAAACATCTCTGGGTGGTGCGCATTGTAAGGGTTTCTAACAGGCCATTCATTAGTAGGAGTGCGAAAAACATCACGTGATACTGTGAATCGGTGGGTCTGAATTAGGATAAGCAGTGAGTGGCAACATAACATGGAGAAAAGCACGACAGTGTGGTCAGCATGGGGAAGTCAAGAAACATGCAGTGGCAATGCAGGATCGGTTTCTGAAATACATCGCGGGGTTGGGCGCATTGTAAAGGTATCTATCAGGCCATTCATTAGTAGGAGTGTGAAATACATCATGGTGTGGTGTGAATCGGAGGGCATGAATCAAGCTAGACAGTGAGTGGCTATGTACGATGGAGAAAAGCCCCACGGGTTGGTGAGCATGGGGAGGTCAGGAAACATGCATTGTCAATGTACGATAGGTTTCTGAAAAACATCGCGGGGTTGTGCGCATTGTCAGTGTTTGTAGCAGGCCATTCACTAGTAGGAGTGAAAAATCATCACGGGGTGGTGTGAATCGGCAGGCCTGAATCAGGATAGGCAGTGAGTTGCAGTGTAGAATGGAGAAAAGCACCATGGGGTGCTCAGGATGGGGAAGTCAGGAAAAATGCAGTGGCAATGCAGGATAGGATTCTGAAAAACATCGCGGCATAGTGCGCATGGTAAGGGTTTCTAACGGGCCATTTACTAGTAGGAGTGAGAAATACATCATGGTGTGGTGTGAATTGTAGGGCCTGAATCAAGTTACCCAGTGATTGGCAATGTAGGATGGAGAAAAGCCCCATGGGTTGGTGAGCATGGGGAGGTCAGGAAACATGCACTGTCAATGTACGAAAGGTTTCTGAAAAACGTCACGGGGTTGTGCGCATTGTAAGGGTTTGTAGCAGGCCCTTCACTAGTAGGAGTGAGAACAACATCCCGTGGTGGTGTGAATCGGAGGGGCTGAATTAGGATTGGCAGTGAGTGGCAATGAAGAATGGAGAAAAGCAACACGGGTTGGTCAACATGGGGAGGTCAGGAAACATGTTATGGCAATGTAGGGTAGGGTTCTCAAAAACATCACGGGGTGGTGCACATTGTAAGGCTTTCTAATAAGCCATTCACAAGTAGGAGTGAATTAAACATCACGGGGTGGTGTGAATTGGAGGGCCTGAATTAGGATAGGCAGTGAGTGGCAATGTAAAATGGAGAAAAGCACCATGGTGTGGTCAGCATGAAGAGGGCAGGAAACATTCAGTGTCAATGTAGGATAGGTTTCTGATAAACATCTCTGGGTGGTGCGCATTGTAAGGGTTTCTAACAGGCCATTCATTAGTAGGACTGAGAAAAACATCACGTGGTACTGTCAATCAGTGGGCCTGAATAAGAATAGGCAGTGAGTGGCAACATAACATGGAGAAAAGCACCACGGTGTGGTCAGCAAGGGGAGGTCAGGAAACATGCAGTGGCAATGCAGGATCTGTTTCTGAAATACATCGTGGGGTTGGGCGCATTGTAAAGATATCTAACAGGCCATTCACTAGTAGGAGTGAGAAAAACATAACGGGGTGGTGTGAATCGGAGTGCCTGAATAATTATACGCAGTGAGTGGCAATGTAGGATGTAGAAAAGTACCACAGTGTTGTCAGCATGGGGAGGTCAGGAAACATGCAGTGGCAATGTGGGATAGCTTTCTGAAAAATATTCCGGGTTGGTGCGCATTGTAAGGGATTCTAACAGGCCATTCACTAGGAGGAGTGAGAAAAACATCACGGCGTGGTGTGAATTGGAGGGCCTGAATCAGGATAGGCAGTGAGTGGCAACATAACATGGAGAAAAGCACCACGGTGTGGTCAGCAAGGGGAGGTCAGGAAACATGCACTGGCAATGCAGGATCTGTTTCTGAAATACATCGTGGGGTTGGGCGCATTGTAAAGATATCTAACAGGCCATTCACTAGTAGGAGTGAGAAATACATCATGGTGTGGTGTGAATCGGAGGGCCTGAATCAAGTTAGACAGTGAGTCGCAATGTAGGATGGAGAAAAGCACCACGCGTTTGTCAGCATGGGGATGCAAGGAAACATGCAGTGGCAATGTAGAATAGGTTTCTGATAAGCATCGCTGGGTGGTGCGCATTGTGAGGTTTTCTAACAGGCCATTCACTAGTAGGAGTGAGAACAACATCACGCGGTGGTGTGAATCGGGGCCCTGAATTAGAATAGGCAGTGAGTGGCAATGTAGTATGGAGAAAACACCACAGGGTGGTCAGTATGTGGAGGTCAGGAAACATGCAGTGGCAACGTAGGATACTTTTCTGAAAAACATTACAGGTTGGTGCTCATTGTAAAGGTTTCTAACAGGATTTTCACTAGTAGGAATGAGAAAAATCTCACGGCGGGGAGTGAATTAGAGGGCCTGAATCAGGATAGGCAGTGAGTGGCAATGTAGGATGGAGAAAAGCACCACTTGGTGGTCATTATGGGGAGGTCAGGACACATGCAGTGGCAATGTAGCATAGGTTTCTAAAAAACATCGTGGGTGGTGAGGATTGTAAGGGTTTCTAACAGGCCATTCACTAGTAGGAGAGAGAAAAACATCACGGGGTGGTGTGAATCAGATGTTCTAAATTAGGATAGGCAGTGAATGGCAATGTAGGATGGAGAAAAGCACCACAGGGTGGTCAGCATGGGGAGGTCAGGAAACATTCATTGGCAATGTAGGATAGGATTCTGAAAAACATCCTGGGGTGGTGTGCTTTGTAAGGCTTTCTAACAGGCCATTCACTAGTAGAAGTGAGAAAAACATCACGTGGTGGTGTGAATCGGTGGGCCTGAATTAGAATAGGCAACATAAAATGGAGAAAAGCACCACGGTGTGGTCAGCATCGCGAGGTCAGGAAACATGCAGTGGCAATGTAGGAAAGTTTTCTGAAAAACATTGCAGGGTGGTGCGCATTGTAAGTGTTTGTAGCAGGCTATTCACAAGTAGGAGTGAGAAAATCATCACGGGGTGGTGTGAATGGGAGAGCCTGAATTAGAATAGGCAGTGAATTGCAATGAAGAATGGAGAAAAGCACCATGGGTTGGTCAACATGGGGAGGAAAGGAAACATGCAATGGCAATGTAGGATAGGTTTCTGAAAAACATCGCTGGGTGGTGCTCATTGCAAGGCTTTCTAAAAGGCCATTCAGAAGTAGGAGTGGAAAAAACATCAAGGGGTGGTGTGACTCGGAGAGCCTGAATTATCGTAGGCAGTGAGTGGCAATGTAGGGTGGAGAAAAGCACCACAGGGTGGTCAGCATGGGGAGGTCAGGAAACATGCAGTGGCAATGTAGGATAGTTTTCAGAAAAACATCACGCTGTCGTGCGCATTGTAAGGGTTTCTAACAGGCCATTCACTAGTAGGAGTGAGAAAAACATCACGGGGTGGTGTGAATCGGAGGGCCTGAATTAGGTTATGCAGTGAGTGGCAATGTAGGATGGAGAAAAGCACCACAGGGTGGTCAGCATGGGGAGGTCAGGAAACATGCAGTGGCAATGTAGGATAGTTTTCTGAAAAACATCACGCTGTCGTGCGCATTGTAAGGGTTTCTAACAGGCCATTCACTAGTAGGAGTGAGAAAAACATCACGGGGTGGTGTGAATCGGAGGGCCTGAATTAGGATATGCAGTGAGTGGCAATGTAGGATGGAGAAAAGCACCACAGGGTGGTCAGCATGGTGAGGTCAGGAAACATGCAGTTGCAATGTAGGATAGTTTTCTGAAAAACATCACAGGGTGGTGCGCATTGTAAGGGTTTCTAACAGGTCATTCACTGGTAGGATTGAGAAAAACATCACGGGATGCAGTGAATCGGAGGGCCTGAATTAGGATAGGCAGTGAGTGGCAATGTAGGATGGAGAAAAGCACCACAGGGTGGTCAGCATGGGGAGGTCAGGAAACATGCAGTGGCAATGTAGGATAGTTTTCTGAAAAACATCACGCTGTTGTGCGCATTGTAAGGGTTTCTAACAGGCCATTCACTAGTAGGATTGAGGGAAACATCACGGGGTGGTTTGAATCAGATGTTCTGAATTCGGATATACAGTGAATGGAAATGTAGGATGGAGAAAAGCACCACGGGGTGGTCTTCATGGAGAGGTCAGGAAACATGCAATGGCAATGTAGGATAGGTTTCTGAAAAACGTCGCTGGTGGTGCGCATTCTAAGGCTTTCTAACAGGCCATTCACTAGTAGGAGTGAGAAAAACATCACGGGGTGGTATGAATCGGAGGGCCTGAATCAGGATTGGCAGTGAGTGGCAATGTAGGATAGAGAAAAGCGCCACGGGGTGGTCAGGATGTGGAGGTCAGGAAACATGCAGTGGCAATGCAGGATCGGTTTCTGCAAAACTTCGCTGGATTGGGAGCATTGTAAATGTATCTAACAGGGCATTCACTAGTAGGAGTGGGAAATACATCATGGGATGGTGTGAATTGGAGGGCCTGAGTCAAGTTAGACAGTTAGTGGCAATGTAGGATGGAGAAAAGCACCACGGCATGGTCAGCATGGGGAGGTCAGGAAACATTCGTGGCAATGAAGTATAGGTTTCTGAAAAACATAGAGGGGTGGTGCGCATTGCAAGGGTTTCTAACAGGCCATTCACTAGTAGGAGTGGGAAAAACATCACGGGGTGGTGTGAATCGGAGTGCCTGAATAAGGATATGCAGTGAGTGGCAAAGTAGGATGTAGAAAAGCACCACAGTGTGGTCAGCATGGGGAGGTCAGGAAACATGCAGTGGCAATGTGGGATAGCTTTCTGAAAAACATTCCGAGTTTGTGCGCATTGTAAGGGATTCTAACAAGCCATTCACTAGGAGGAGTGAGAAAAACATCACGGCGTGGTGTGAATTGGAGGGCCTGAATCAGGATAGGCAGTGAGTGGCAATGTAGGATGGGGAAAAGCACCAAAGGGTGGTCATCATTGGAAGGTCAGGACACATGCTGTGGCAAAGTAGGATAGTTTTCTGAAAAACATCATGTGGTGGTGCCCATTATAAGGCTTTCTAACAGGCCATTCACTAGTAGGAGTGTGAAATACATCATGGTGTGGTGTGAATCGGAGGGCAAGAATCAAGTTAGACAGTGAGTGGCAATGTAAAATGGAGAAAAGCACCACAGTGTGGTCAGCATGGGGAGGTCAGGAAACATTCAGTGTCAATGTAGGATAGGTTTCTGATAAACATCTCTGGGTGGTGCGCATTGTAAGGGTTTCTAAGAGGCCATTCATTAGTAGGAGTGAGAAAAACATCACGTGATACTGTGAATCGGTGGGGCTGAATTAGGATAAGCAGTGGGTGGCAACATAACAAGGATAAAAGCACGACGGTGTGGTCAGCATGGGGAAGTCAGGAAACATGCAGTGGCAATGCAGGATCGGTTTCTGAAATACATCGCGGGGTTGGGCGCATTGTAAAGGTATCCAACAGGCCATTCACTAGTAGGAGTGTGAAATGCATCATGGTGTGGTGTGAATCGGAGGGCATGAATCAAGCTAGACAGTGAGTGGCAATGTACGATGGAGAAAAGCGCCACGTGTTGCTGAGCATGGGGAGGTCAGGAAACATGCATTGTCAATGTACGATATGTTTCTGAAAAACATCGTGGGGTTGTGCGCATTGTCAGTGTTTGTAGCAGGCCATTCACTAGTAGGAGTGACAAAATCATCAAGGGGTGGTGTGAATCGGTGGGCCTGAATCAGGATAGGCAGTGAGTGGCAGTGTAGAATGGAGAAAAGCACCATGGGGTGCTCAGGATGGGGAAGTCAGGAAAAATGCAGTGGCAATGCAGGATAGGTTTCTGAAAAACATCGCAGCATAGTGCGCATGGTAAGGGATTCTAACCCGCCATTTCCTAGTAGGAGTGAAAAATAGATCATGGTGTGGTGTGAATTGTAGGGCCTGAATCAAGTTACACAGTGATTGGCAATGTAGGATGGAGAAAAGCCCCACGGGTTGGTGAGCATGGGGAAGTCAGGAAACATGCACTGTCAATGCACGAAAGGTTTCTGAAAAACGTCGCGGGGTTGTGCGCATTGTAAGGGTTTGTAGCAGGCAGTTCACTAGCAGGAGTGAGAACAACATCCCGTGGTGGTGTGAATCAGAGGGGCTGAATTAGGATTGGCAATGAGTGGCAATGAAGAATGGAGAAAAGCAACACGGGTTGGTCAACATGGGGAGGTCAGGAAACATGTTATGGCAATGTAGGGTAGGGTTTTGAAAAACATCACGGGGTGGTGCACATTGTAAGGCTTTCTAACAAGCCATTCACAAGTAGGAGTGAATTAAACATCACGGGGTGGTGTGAATTGGAGGGCCTGAATTAGGATAGGCAGTGAGTGGCAATGTAAAATGGAGAAAAGCACCATGGTGTGGTCAGCATGAGGAGGTAAGGAAACATTCAGTGTCAATGTAGGATAGGTTTCTGATAAACATCTCTGGGTGGTGCACATTGTAAGGGTTTCTAATAGGCCATTCATTAGTAGGACTGAGAAAAACATCACGTGGTACTGTCAATCAGTGGGCCTGAATAAGAATAGGCAGTGAGTGGCAACATAACATAGAGAAAAGCACCACGGTGTGATCAGCAAGGGGAGGTCAGGAAACATGCAGTGGCAATGCAGGGTCTGTTTCTGAAATACATCGTGGGATTGGGCGCATTGTAAAGATATCTAACAGGCCATTCACTAGTAGGAGTGAGAAATACATCATGGTGTGGTGTGAATCGGAAGGCCTGAATCAAGTTAGACAGTGAGTCTCAATGTAGGATGGAGAAAAGCACCCCGGGTTTGTCAGCATGGGGATGCAAGGAAACATGCAGTGGCAATGTAGAATAGGTTTCTGATAAGCATCGCTGGGTGGTGCGCATTGTGAGGTTTTCTAACAGGCCATTCACTAGTAGGAGTGAGAACAACATCACGCGGTGGTGTGAATCGGAGGCCCTGAATTAGAATAGGCAGTGAGTGGCAATGTAGTATGGAGAAAACACCACAGGGTGGTCAGCATGGGGAGGTCAGGAAACATGCAGTGGCAACGTAGGATACTTTTCTGAAAAACATTACAGGTTGGTGCGCATTGTAAAGGTTTCTTACAGGCCTTTCACTAGTAGGAGTGAGAAAAATCTCACGGCGGGGTGTGAATTAGAGGGCCTGAATCAGGATAGGCAGTGAGTGGCAATGTAGGATGGAGAAAAGCACCACTTGGTGGTCATTATGGGGAGGTCAGGACACATGCAGTGGCAATGTAGCATAGGTTTCTAAAAAACATCGCGGGTGGTGAGGATTGTAAGGGTTTCTAACAGGCCATTCACTAGTATTAGAGAGAAAAACATCACCGGGTGGTGTGAATCAGATGTTCTAAATTAGGATAGGCAGTGAATGGCAATGTAGGATGGAGAAAAGCACCACAGGGTTGTCAGCATGGGGAGGTCAGGAAACATGCATTGGCAATGTAGGATAGGATTCTGAAAAACATCCTGGTGTGGTGTGCTTTGTAAGGCTTTCTAACAGGACATTCACTAGTAGAAGTGAGAAATACATCACGTGGTTGTGTGAATCTGTGGGCCTGAATTACGATAGGCAGTGAGTGGCAACATAAAATGGAGAAAAGCACCACGGTGTGGTCAGCATCGCGAGGTCAGGAAACATGCAGTGTAGGAAAGTTTTCTGAAAAACATTGCAGGGTGGTGCGCATTGTAAGAGTTTGTAGCAGGCTATTCACTAGTAGGAGTGAGAAAATAATCACGGTGTGGTGTGAATGGGAGAGCCTGAATTAGAATAGGCAGTGAATGGCAATGAAGAATGGAGAAAAGCACCATGGGTTGGTCAACATGGGGAGAAAAGGAAACATGCAATGGCAATGTAGGATAGGTTTCTGAAAAACATCGCTGGGTGGTGCTCATTGCAAGGCTTTCTAAAAGGCCATTCAGAAGTAGGAGTGGAAAAAACATCAAGGGGTGGTGTGATTCAGAGAGCCTGAATTAGCGTAGGCAGTGAGTGGCAATGTAGGGTGGAGAAAAGCACCACAGGGTGGTCAGCATGGGGAGGTCAGGAAACATGCAGTGGCAATGTAGGATAGTTTTCTGAAAAACATCACGCTGTCATGCCCATTGTAAGGGTTTCTAACAGGCCATTCACTAGTAGGAGTGAGAAAAACATCACGGGGTGGTGTGAATTGGAGGGCCTGAATTAGGTTATGCAGTGAGTGGCAATGTAGGATGGAGAAAAGCACCACAGGGTGGTCAGCATGGGGAGGTCAGGAAACATGCAGTGGCAATGTAGGATAGTTTTCTGAAAAACATCACGCTGTTGTGCCCATTGTAAGGGTTTCTAACAGGCCATTCACTAGTAGGATTGAGGGAAACATCACGGGGTGGTTTGAATCAGATGTTCTGAATTAGGATATACAGTGAGTGGCAATGAAGGATCGAGAAAAGCACCACGGGGTGGTCTTCATGGGGAGGTCACGAAACATGCAATGGCAATGTAGGATAGGTTTCTGAAAAACGTCCCTGGTTGTGCGCATTCTAAGGCTTTCTAACAGGCCATTCACTAGTAGGAGTGAGAAAAACATCACGGGGTGGTATGAATCGGAGGGCCTGAATTAGGATTGGCAGTGAGTGGCAATGTAGGATAGAGAAAAGCCCCACGGGGCGGTCAGCATGGGGAGGTCTGGAAACATGCAGTGGCATTGTAGGATAGTTTTTTGAAAAACGTCACGGAGTGTTGCGCTTGCTAAGGATTTCTAACCGGCCATTCCCTGGTAGGAGGGAGAAATACATCACGGGAAGGTGTGAATCACAGGGCCTGAATCAGGATAGGCCGTGGGTGAAAATGTAGGATGGAGAAAAGCACCACGGGGTGGTCAGGATGGGGAGGTCAGGAAACATGCAGTGGCAATGCAGGATCGGTTTCTGCAAAACTTCGCTGGATTGGGAGCATTGTAAATGTATCTAACAGGGCATTCACTAGTAGGAGTGAGAAATAAATAATGGGATGGTGAGAATTGGAGGGCCTGAGTCAAGTTAGACAGTGAGTGGCAATGTAGGATGGAGAAAAGCACCACGGCATGGTCAGCATGGGGAGGTCAGGAAACATTCGTCGCAATGAAGTATAGGTTTCTGAAAAACATCGCGGGGTGGTGCGCATTGAAAGGGTTTCTAACAGGCCATTCACTAGTAGGAGTGAGAAAAACATAACGGCATGGTGTGAATCGGAGTGCCTGAATAAGGATACACAGTGAGTGGCAATGTAGGATGTAGAAAAGCACCACAGGGTGGTCAGCATGGTGAGGTCAGGAAACATGCAGTGGCAATGTGGGATAGCTTTCTAAAAAACATTCCGGGTTGGTGCGCATTGTAAGGGATTATAACAGGCCATTCACTAGGAGGAGTGAGAAAAACTTCACGGCGTGGTGTGAATTGGAGGGCCTGAATCAGGACAGGCAGTGAGTGGCAATGTAGGATGGAGAAAAGCACCAAAGGGTGGTCATCATGGGGAGGTCCGGACACATGCAGTGGCAAAGTAGGATAGTTTTCTGAAAAACATCATGTGGTGGTGCCCATTATAAGGCTTTCTAACAGGCCATTCACTAGTAGGTGTGTGAAATACATCATGGTGTGGTGTGAATCAGAGGGCATGAATCAAGCTAGACAGTGAGTGGCAATGTAAGATGGAGAAAAGCCCCACGGGTTGGTGAGCATGGGGAGGTCAGGAAACATGCATTGGCAATGTACGATAGGTTTCTAAAAAACATCGCGGGGTTGTGTGCATTGTCAATGTTTGAAGCAGGCCATTCACTAGTAGGACTGACAAAATCATCACGGGGTGGTGTGAATCGGCGGGCCTGAATCAGGATAGGTAGTGAGTGGCAGTGTAGAATGGAGAAAAGCACCATGGGGTGCTCAGGATGGGGAAGTCGGAAAAATGCAGTGGCAATGCAGGATAGGTTTCTGAAAAACATCGCGGCATACTGCGCATGGTAAGGGTTTCTAACCGGCCATTTACTAGTAGGAGTGAGAAATACATCATGGTGTGGTGTGAATTGTAGGGCCTGAATCAAGTTACACAGTGATTGGCAATGTAGGATGGAGAAAAGCCCCACGGGTTGGTGAGCATGTGGAGGTCAGGAAACATGCACTGTCAATGTATGAAAGGTTTCTGAAAAACGTCGCGGGGTTGTGCGCATTGTAAGGGTTTGTAGCAGGCCCTTCACTAGTAGGAGTGAGAACAACATCCCGTGGTGGTGTGAATCGGAGGGGCTGAATTAGGATTGGCAGTGAGTGGCAATGAAGAATGGAGAAAAGCAACACGGGTTGGTCAACATGGGGAGGTCAGGAAACATGTTATGGCAATGTAGGGTAGGGTTCTGAAAAACATCACTGTGTGGTGCACATTGTAAGGCTTTCTAACATGCCATTCACATGTAGGAGTGAATTAAACATCACGGGGTGGTGTGAATTGGAGGGCCTGAATTAGGATAGGCAGTGAGTGGCAATGTAAAATGGAGAAAAGCACCATGGTGTGGTCAGCATGAGGAGGTGAGGAAACATTCAGTGTCAATGTAGGATAGGTTTCAGATAAACATCTCTGGGTAGTGCGCATTGTATGGGTTTCTAACAGGCCATTCATTAGTAGGACTGAGAAAAACATCACATGGTACTGTCAATCAGTGGGCCTGAATAAGAATAGGCAGTGAGTGGCAACATAACATGGAGAAAAGCACTACGGTGTGGTCAGCAAGGGGAGGTCAGGAAACATGCAGTGGCAATGCAGGATCTGTTTCTGAAATACATCGTGGGGTTGGGCGCATTGTAAAGATATCTAACAGGCCATTCACTAGTAGGAGTGAGAAATACATCATGGTGTGGTGTGAATCGGAGGGCCTGAATCAAGTTAGACAGTGAGTCGCAATGTAGGATGGAGAAAAGCACCACGGGTTTGT
Organism: Cavia porcellus; assembly: GCF_034190915.1. Taxonomy (NCBI): domain Eukaryota; kingdom Metazoa; phylum Chordata; class Mammalia; order Rodentia; family Caviidae; genus Cavia; species Cavia porcellus. The sequence continues at coordinate 825,752 of NW_026947555.1, forward strand.
CAGCATGGGGATGCAAGGAAACATACAGTCTCAATGTAGAATAGGTTTCTGATAAGCATCGCTGGGTGGTGCGCATTGTGAGGTTTTCTAACAGGCCATTCACTAGTAGGAGTGAGAACAACATCACGCGGTGGTGTGAATCGGAGGCCCTGAATTAGAATAGGCAGTGAGTGGCAATGTAGTATGGAGAAAACACCACAGGCTGGTCAGCATGGGGAGGTCAGGAAACATGCAGTTGCAATGTAGGATACTTTTCTGAAAAACATTACAGGTTGGTGCGCATTGTAAAGGTTTCTAACAGGCCTTTCACCAGTAGGAGAGAGAAAAATCTCACGGCGGGGTGTGAATTAGAGGTCCTGAATCAGGATAGGCAGTGAGTGGCAATGTAGGATGGAGAAAAGCACCACTTGGTGGTCATTATGGGGAGGTCAGGACACATGCAGTGGCAATGTAGCATAGGTTTCTAAAAAACATCGCGGGTGGTGAGGATTGTAAGGGTTTCTAACAGGCCATTCACTAGTAGGAGAGAGAAAAACATCATGGGGTGGTGTGAATCAGATGTTCTAAATTAGGATAGGCAGTGAATGGCAATGTAGGATGGAGAAAAGCACCACATGGTGGTCAGCATGTGGAGGTCAGGAAACATGCATTGGCAATGTAGGATAGGATTCTGAAAAACATCCTTGGGTGGTGTGCTTTGTAAGGCTTTCTAACAGGGCATTCACTAGTAGAAGTGAGAAAAACATCACGTGGTGGAGTGAATCGGTGGGCCTGAATAGGATAGGCAGTGAGTGGCAACATAAAATGGAGAAAAGCACCACGGTGTGGTCAGCATTGCGAGGTCAGGAAACATGCAGTTTCAATGTAGGAAAGTTTTCTGAAAAACATTGCAGGGTGGTGCGCATTGTAAGGGTTTGTAGCAGGCTATTCACTAGTAGGAGTGAGAAAATCATCACGGGGTGATGTGAATGGGAGAGCCTGAATTAGAATAGGCAGTGAATGGCAATGAAGAATGGAGAAAAGCACCATGGGTTGGTCCACATGGGGAGGAAAGGAAACATGCAATGGCAATGTAGGATAGGTTTCTGAAAAACATCGCTGGGTGGTGCTCATTGCAAGGCCTTCTAAAAGGCCATTCAGGAGTAGGAGTGGAAAAAACATCAAGGGGTGGTGTGAATCAGAGAGCCTGAATTAGCGTAGGCAGTGAGTGGCAATGTAGGGTGGAGAAAAGCACCACAGGGTGGTCAGCATGGGGAGGTAAGGAAACATGCAGTGGCAATGTAGGATTGTTTTCTGAAAAACATCATGCTGTCGTGCGCATTGTAAGGGTTTCTAACAGGCCATTCACTAGTAGGAGTGAGAATAACATCACGGGGTGGTGTGAATCGGAGGGCCTGAATTAGGTTATGCAGTGAGTGGCAATGTAGGATGGAGAAAAGCACCACAGGGTGGTCAGCATGGGGAGGTCAGGACACATGCAGTGGCAATGTAGGATAGTTTTCTGAAAAACATCATGATGTTGTGCGCATTGTAAGGGTTTCTAACAGGCCATTCACTAGTAGGATTGAGGGAAACATCACGGGGTGGTTTGAATCAGATGTTCTGAATTAGGATATACAGTGAGTGGCAATGTAGGATGGAGAAAAGCACCACGGGGTGGTCTTCATGGGGAGGTCAGGAAACATGCAATGGCAATGTAGTATAGGTTTCTGAAAAACGTCGCTTGTGGTGCGCATTGTAAGGGTTTCTAACAGGCCATTCACTAGTAGGAGTGAGAAAAACATCACGGGGTGGTATTAATCGGAGGGCCTGAATTAGGATTGGCAGTGAGTGGCAATGTAGGGTAGAGAAAAGCACCACGGGGTGGTCAGCATGGGGAGGTCAGGAAACATGCAGTGGCATTGTAGGATAGTTTTTTGAAAAACGTCACGGAGTGTTGCGCCTTGTAATGGTTTCCAACCGGCCATTCCCTGGTAGGAGTGAGAAATACATCACGGGAAGGTGTGAATCAGAGGGCCTGAATCAGGATAGGCCATGGGTGGAAATGTAGGATGGAGAAAAGCACCACAGGGTGGTCAGGATGGGGAGGTCAGGAAACATGCAGTGGCAATGCAGGATCGGGTTCTGCAAAACTTCGCTGGATTGGGAGCATTGTAAATGTATCTAACAGGGCATTCACTAGTAGGAGTGAGAAATACATCATGGGATGGTGTGAATTGGAGGGCCTGAGTCAAGTTAGACAGTGAGTGGCAATGTAGGATTGAGAAAAGCACCACGGCATGGTCAGCATGGGGAGGTCAGGAAACATTCGTGGCAATGAAGTATAGGTTTCTGAAAAACATCGCGGGGTGGTGCGCATTGCAAGGGTTTCTAACAGGCCATTCACTAGTAGGAGTGACAAAAACATAACGTGTTGGTGTGAATCGGAGTGCCTGAATAAGGATACGCAGTGAGTCGCAATGTAGGATGTAGAAAAGCACCACAGGGTGGTCAGCATGGGGAGGTCAGGAAACATGCAGTGGCAATGTGGGATAGCTTTCTGAAAAGCATTCCGGGTTGGTGCGCATTGTAAGGGATTCTAACAGGCTATTCACTAGGAGGAGTGAGAAAAACATCACGGCGTGGTGTGAATTGGAGGGCCTGAATCAGGATAGGCAGTGAGTGGCAATGTAGAATGGAGATAAGCACCAAAGGGTGGTCATCATGGGGAGGTCAGGACACATGCAGTGGCAAAGTAGGATAGTTTTCTGAAAAACATCATGTGGTGGTGCCCATTATAAGGCTTTCTAACAGGCCATTCACTAGTAGGAGTGTGAAATACATCATGGTGTGGTGTGAATCAGAGGGCATGAATCAAGTTAGACAGTGAGTGGCAATGTAAAATGGAGAAAAGCACCACAGTGTGGTCAGCATGTGGAGGTCTGGAAACATTCAGTGTCAATGTAGGATAGGTTTCTGATAAACATCTCTGGGTTGTGCGCATTGTAAGGGTTTCTAACAGGCCATTCATTAGTAGGAGTGAGAAAAACATCACGTGATACAGTGAATCGGTGGGCCTGAATTAGGATAAACAGTGAGTGGCAACATAACATGGAGAAAAGCACGACGGTGTGGTCAGCATGGGGAAGTCCGGAAACATGCAGTGGCAATGCAGGATCGGTTTCTGAAATACATCGCGGGGTTGGGCGCATTGTAAAGGTATCTAACAGGCCATTCACTAGTAGGAGTGTGAAATACATCATGGTGCAGTGCGAATCGGAGGGCATGAATCAAGCTAGACAGTGAGTGGCAATGTACGATGGAGAAAAGCCCCACGGGTTGGTGAGCATGGGCAGGTCAGGAAACATGCATTGTCAATGTACGATAGGTTTCTGAAAAACGTCGCGGGGTTGTGCGCATTGTAAGTGTTTGTAGCAGGAACTTCACTAGTAGGAGTGAGAAAAACATCACGGGGTGGTGTGAATCGGAGGAGCTGAATTAGGATTGGCAGTGAGTGGCAATGAAGAATGGAGAAAAGCACCACGGGTTGGTCAACATGGGGAGGTCAGGAAACATGTAATGGCAATGTAGGGTAGGTTTCTGAAAAACATCGCGGTGTGGTGCACATTGTAAGGCTTTCAAACAAGCCATTCACAAGTAGGAGTGAAAAAAACATCACAGGGTGGTGTGAATCAGAGGGTTTGAATTAGGATAGGCTGTGAGTGGCAATGTAGGATAGAGAAAAGCACCACGCGTTTGTCAGCATGGGGAGGCAAGGAAACATGCAGTGGCAATGTAGAATAGGTTTCTGATAAGCATCACTGGGTGGTGCGCATTGTAAGGGTTTCTAACAGGCCATTCAATAGTAGGAGTGAGAAAAACATCACGTGATACTTTGAATCGGTGGGGCTGAAATAGGATAGGCAGTTAGTGGCAACATAACATGGAGAAAAGCACCACGGTGTGGTCAACCTGGGGAGGTCATGAAACATGCAGTGGCAATGTGGGATAGGTGTCTGAAAAACATCGCGGGGTGGTGCACATTGTAAGGGTTTCTAACAGACCATTCACTAGTAGCAGTGAGAAAAATATAATGGGCTGGTGTGAATCAGAGGGCCTGAATCAGGTTAGGCAATGAGGGGCAATGTAGAATGGAGAAAAGCACCACGGGGTGGTCAGGATGGGGAGGTCAGGAAACATGCAGTGGCAATATAGGACAGGTTTCTTAAAAACATTGCGGAGTGGTGCTCATTGTAAGGGTTTCTGACAGGCCATTCACAGGTAGGAGTGAGAAAAACATCACGAGGTGGTGTGAATCGCAGGGCCTGAACCAGGATAGGCCGTGGGTGGCAATGTAGGATGGATAAAATCACCACGCGGTGGTCAGGATTGGGAGGTCAGGAAACGTGCAATGGTAATGTAGGATAGGTTTCTGAAAAATATCGCGGAGTAGTGCGCAGGGTAAGTGTTTCTAACAGGCCGTTTACTAGTAGGAGTGAGAAATACATCATGGTGTGGTGTGAATTTGAGGGCCTGAATCAAGTTAGACAGTGAGTGGCATTGTAAGATGGAGAAAAGCACCACGGGTTGGTGAGCATGGGGTCGTCAGGAAACATGCATTGGCAATGTACGATAGGTTTCTGAAAAACATCGGGGGGTGGTGCGCATTGCAAGGGTTTCTAACAGGCCATTCACTAGTAGGAGTGAGAAAAACATCACGGGGTGTTGTGAATGGTATTGTCTGAATTAGGATAGGCAGTGAGTGGCAATGTAGGATGGAGAAAAGCACCACGGGGTGGTCAGCATGAGAAGGTCAGGAAACATGCAGTGGAAATGTAGGATAGGTTTCTGAAAAACATCACGGAGTGGTGCGCATTGTAAGGCTTTCTAACAGGCCAATCACTAGTAGGAGTGAGAAAAACATCACGGGGTGGTGAGAATGGTAGGGTCTGAATTAGAATAGGCAGTGAGTGGCAATGTAAAATGGAGAAAAGCACCTCGGAGTGGTCAGCATGGTGAGGTCAGGAAACATGCAGTGGCAAACAGGATCGGTTTCTGAAAAACATCGCGGGTTTGGGCGCATTGTAAAGGTATCTAACAGGCCATTCACTAGTACGAGTGAGAAATACATCATGGTGTGGTGTGAATCGGATGGCCTGAATCAAGTTAGACAGCGAGTGGCAATGTAGGATGGAGAAAAGCACCATGGTATGGTCAGCATGGGGAGGTCAGGAAACATGCAGTGGCAATGTGGGATAGCTTCCTGAAATACATTCCGTGTAGGTGCGCAATGTAAGGGTTTCTAACAGGTCATTCACTAGTAGGAGTGAGAAAAACATCACGGCGTGGTGTGAATTGGAGGGCCTGAATCAGGATAGGCAGTGAATGGCAATGTAGGATAGAGAAAAGCACCACGGGGTGGTCAGCATTGGGAAGTCAGGAAACATGCGGTGGCAATGTAGGATAGGTTTCTGAAAAACATCTCGGGTGATGAGAATTGTAAGGCTTTCTAACTAGCCATTCACTAGTAGGAGTGAGAAAAACATCACGGGGCGGTGTGAATCAGAAGGCCTGAATTATGATAAGCACTGAGTGGCAATGTTGGATGGAGAAAAGCACCACGGAGTGGTCATTATGGGGAGGTCAGGACATATGCAGTGGCAATGTAGCATAGGTTTCTTAAAAACATCACGAGTGGTGAGGATTGTAAGGGTTTCTAAGAGGCCATTAACTAGTAGGACTGAGAAAAACATCACGGGGTGGTGCGAATAGGATGGCCTGATTTAGGATAGGCAGTGAGTGGCAATGTAGGATGGAGAAAAGCACCACGGGGTGCTCAGCATTGGGAGGTCAGGAAACATTCAGTGGCAATGTAGGATAGGTTTCTGATAAACATCTCTGGGTGGTGCGCATTGTAAGGGTTTCTAACAGGCCATTCATTAGTAGGAGTGAGAAAAACTTCACGTGGTGCTGTGAATCGGTGTGCATGAATTAGGATCGGCAGTGAGTGGCAACATAACAAGGAGAAAAGCACCACGGTGTTGTCAGCATGGTGAGGTCAGGAAACATGCAGTGGCATTGCAGGATCTGTTTCTGAAAAACATCGTGGGGTTGGGCACAGTGCAAAGGTATCTAACAGGCCATTCACTAGTAGGAGTGAGAAATACATCATGCTGTGGTGTGAATCGGAGGGCGTTAATCAAGTTAGACAGTGAGTAGCAATGTAGGATGGAGAAAAGCACCATGGGTTGGTGAGCATGGGGAGGTCAGGAAACATGAAATGGCAATGTAGAATAGGTTCCTGAAAAACATTTTGGGGTTGTGCGTATTGTAAGGGTTTGTAGCAGGCCATTCACTAGTAGGAGTGACAAAATCATCATGGGGTGGTGTGAATCGGAGGGCCTGTATCAGGATAGGCAGTGAGTGGCAGTGTAGGATGGAGAAAAGCACCACAGGGTGGTCAGGATGTGGAGGTCAGGAATCATGCAATGGCAATGTAGGATAGGTTTCTTAAAAACATTGCGGGTTGGTGCTCATTGTAAGGGTTTCTAAAAGGCCTTCCACTAGTAGGAGTGAGAAAAACATCACGAGGCGGTGTGAATCGCAGGGCCTGAATCAGTATAGGCGGTGAGATGGAGAAAAGCACCACGGGGTGGTCAGGATTGGGAGGTCAGGAAACATGCAGTGGCAATGTAGGATAGGTTTCTGAAAAACATCGCGGCGTAGTGCGCATGGTAAGGGTTTCTAACAGGACATTTACAAGTAGGAGTGAGAAATACATCATGGTGTGGTGTGAATTGGAGGGTCTGAATCAAGTTATACAGTGAGTGGCAATGAAGGATGGAGAAAAGCCCCACGGGTTGGTGAGCATGGAGAGATCAGGAAACATGCATTGTCAATTCACAATAGGTTTCTGAAAAACGTCGTGGGGTTGTGCGCATTATAAGAGTTTGTAGCAGGCCATTCACTAGTAGAAGTGAGAAAAACATCACGGGGTGGGGTGAATCGGAGCGGCAGAAATAGGATAGGCTGTGAGTGGCAATGAAGAAGGGAGAAAAGCACCACGGGGTGGTCAACCTGGGGATGTCAGGAAACATGTAATGGCATTGTAGGATAAGTTTCTGAAAAATATCGCGCGGTGGTGCACATTGTAAGGCTTTCTAACGAGCCATTCACAAGTAGGAGTGAAAAAAACATCACAGGGCGGTGTGAATCGGAGGGTCTGAATTAGGATAGGCTGTGAGTGGCCATGTAGGATTGAGAAAAGCACCACGGGTTTGTCAGCACGGGGAGGCAAGGAAACATGCAGTGGCAATGTAGAATACGTTTCTGATAATCATCGCTGTGTGGTGCGCATTGTAAGGGTTTCTAACAGGCCATTCACTAGTAGGAGTGAGAACAACAACAAGGCGGTGGTGTGAATCGGAGGCCCAGAATTAGGATAGGCAGTGAGTGGCAATGTAGGATGGAGAAAACACCACAGGTTGGTCAGCATGGGGAGGTCAGGAAACATGCAGTGGTAATGTAGGATAGGTTTCTGAAAAAAAAAAAACGCGGGGCGGTGCGCATTTTTAGGGTTTCTAACAGGCCATTCACTAGTAGGAGTGAGAAAAATATAATGGGGTGGTGTGAATCAGAGGGCCTGAATAAGGATAGGCAGTGAGTGGCAATGTAGGATGGAGAAAAGCACCACGGGGTGGTTAGCATGCGCAGGTCAGGAAACATATATTGGCAATGTAGGATAGGTTTCTGCAAAACATCGCCGGGTGGTGCGCATTGTAAGGCTTTCTAGCAGGCCATTCACTAGTAGGAGTGAGAAAAATATAATGGGGTGGTGTGAATCAGAGGGCCTGAATAAGAATAGGCAGTGAGCGGCAATGAAGGATGGAGAAAAGCACCACGGGGTGCTCAGCATGGGGAGATCAGGAAACATGTAGTGGCAATGTGGGATAGCTTTCTGAAAAACATTACGGGTTGGTTCGCATTGTAAGGGTTTCTAACAGGCCATTCACTAGTAGGAGTGAGAAAAACCTCACGACGTGGTGTGAACTGGAGGGCCCGAATCAGCATAGGCATTGAGTGGCAATGTAGGATGGAGAAAAGCACCACGGGGTTGTCATCGTGGGCAGGTCAGGACACTGGTAGTGGTAATGTATTATAGGTTTCTAAAAAACATCGCGGGTGGTGAGGATTGTAAGGGTTTCTAACAGGCCATTCACTAGTAGGAGTGAGAAAAATATCACGGCGTGGTGTGAACCCGAGGGCCTGAATTATGATAGGCAATGAGTGGCAATGCAGGATGGAGAAAAGCACCACGGGGTGTTCTGCATGGGGAGATCAGGAAACATGCAGTGGCAATGTAGGATAGTTTTCTGAAAAACATCACGGGGTGGTGCGCATTGTAAGGGTTTCTAACAGGCCATTCACTAGTAAGAGTGAGAAAAACATCACGGGGTGGTGTGAATCAGATGTTCTGAATTAGGATAGGCAGTGAGTGGTAATGTAGGATTGAGAAAAGCACCACGGGGTGGTCAGCATGGGGAGGTCAGGAAACATGCTTTGGCAATGTAGGATAGGTTTCTGAAAAACATCCTGGGGTGGTGTGCATTGAAAGGCTTTCTAACAGGCAATTCACTAGTAGGAGCGAGAAAAACATCACGTGGTGGTGTGAATCGGTGGGCCTCAATTAGGATAGGCAGTGAGTGGCAACATAAAATGGAGAAAATCACCACAGTGTGGTCAGCATGAGGAGGTCAGGAAACATGCAGTGGCAATGTAGGAAATGTTTCTGAAAAAAACATCGGGGTTGGGCGCATTGTAAGGGTTTCTAACAGGCCATTCTGTAGTAGGAGTGAGAAAAACATCACGGGTTGGTGTGAATCGAAGGGCCTGAATTAGGATAGGCAGTGAGTGGCAATGTAAAATGGAGAAAAGCACCACGGGTTGGTCAGCATGGGGAGGTCAGGAAACATTCAGTGGCAAAGCAGGATCGGTTTCTGAAAAACATCGCGGGGTTGGGCGCATTGCAAAGGTATCTAACAGGCCATTCACTAGTACGAGTGAGAAATACATCATGGTGTGGTGTTAATCGGAGGGCCTGAATCAAGTTAGACAGCAAGTGGCAATGTAGGATGGAGAAAAGCACCACGGCATGGTCAGCATGGGGATGTCAGGAAACATTCAGTGGCAATGTAGTATAAGTTTCTGAAAAACATCGCGGGGTGGTGCGCATTGTAAGGGTTTCTAACAGGCCATTCACTAGTAGGAGTGAGAAAAACATAACAGGGTGGTGTGAATCGGAGGGCCTGAATAAGTATAGGCAGTGAGTGGCAATGTAGGATGTAGAAAAGCACCACAGGGTGGTCAGCATGGGGAGGTCAGGAAACATGCAGTGGCAAGGTGGGATGGCTATCTGAAATACATTCCGGGTAGGTGCGCAATGTAAGGGATTCTAACAGGCCATTCACTAGTAGGAGTGAGAAAAACATCACGGCGTGGTGTGAATTGGAGGGCCTGAATCAGGATAGGCAGTGAGTGGCAATGTAGGATGGAGAAAATCACCAAAGGGTGGTCATCATGGGGAGGTCAGGACACATGCAGTGGCAATGTAGGATATGATTCTGAAAAACATAGCGGGTGGTGAGAATTTAAGGCTTTCTAACAGGCCATTCACTGGTAGGAGTGAGAAAAACATCACGGGGTGTTGTGAATCAGAAGGCCTGAATTATGATAAGCAGTGAGTGGCAATGTAGGATGGAGAAAAACACCACGGGGTGGTCAGCATGGGGAAGTCAGTAAACATGCATTGGCAATGTAGGATAGGTTTCTGAAAAAAAAACATCGGGGTGGTGCGCACTGTATGGGTTTCTAAGAGGCCATTAACTAGTAGGAGAGACAAAAACATCACAGGGTGGTGTGAATCAGAGGGCCTGATTTAGGATAGGCAGTGAGTGGCAATTTAGGATGGAGAAAAGCACCATGGGGTGGTCAGGATTTGGAGGTCAGGAAACACGCAGTGGCAATATAGGATAGGTTTCTGAAAAACATCCTGGGGTGGTGTACATTGTAAGGCTTTCTAACAGGCCATTCACTAGTAGGAGTGAGAAAAACATCACGTGGTGGTGTGAATCGGTGGGCCTGAATTAGGATAGGCAGTGAGTGGCAACATAAAATGGAGAAAATCACCACGGTGTGGTCAGCATGGGGAGGTCAGGAAACATGCAGTGGCAATGTAGGAAATGTTTCTGAAAAACATCACGGTATGGGGCGCATTTTATGTGTTTGTAGCTGGCCATTCACTAGTAGGAGTGACAAAATCATCATGAGGTGGTGTGAATGGGAGTGCCTGAATTAGAATAGGCAGTGAGTGGCAATGAAGAATCGAGAAAAGCACCATGGGTTGGTCAACATGGGGATGTCAGGAAACATGCAATGGCAATGCAGGATAGGTTTCTGAAAAACATCGCGGGGTGGTGCGCATTGCAAGGGTTTCTAACAAGCCATTCACAAGTAGGAGTGAAAAAAAACATCAAGGGGTGGTGTGAATCAGAGAGCCTGAATTAGCGTAGGCAGTCAGTGGCAATGTAGGATGGAGAAAATCACCACAGGGTGGTCAGCATGGGGAGGTCAGAAAACATGCCCTGGCAATGTAGGATAGGTTTCTGAAAAAAAAAGGCAGGGTGGTGCGCATTGTAAGAGTTTCTAACAGGCCATTCAATAGTAGGAGTGAGGAAAACATCACGGGGTGGTGTGAATCGGAGGGTCTGAATGCGGATAGGCAGTGAGTGGCAATGTAGGTTGGAGAAAAGCACCACAGGGTGGTCAGCATGGGGAGGTCATGAAACATGCAGTGGCAATGTAGGATAGTTTTCTGAGAAACTTCACGGGGGGGTGCGCAATGTAAGGGTTTCTAACAGGCCATTCACTAGTAGGATTGAGAAAAACATCACGGGGTGGTGTGAATCGGAGGGCCTGAATTACGATAGGCAGTGAGTGGCAATATAGGATGGAGAAAAGCACCACGGTGTGGTCAGCATGGGGAGGTCCGGAAACATGCAGTGGCAATGTAGGATAGGTTTCTGAAAAATATTACGGGGTGGTGCGCATTGTTAGGGTTTCTAACCGGCCAATCCCTTTTAGGAGTGCGAGATATATCACGGGAGGGTGTGAATCCGAAGGCCTCATTTAGGATAGGCAGTGAGTGGCAATGTAGGATGGAGAAAAGCACCACGGGGTGGTCAGCATGAGAAGGTCAGGAAACATGCAGTGGCAAAGTAGGATAGTTTTCTGAAAAACATCACGGGTTGGTGCCCATTGTATGGCTTTCTAACAGGCCATTCACTAGTAGCAGTGAGAAAAACATCACGGGGTGTTGTGAATCGGAGGGCCTGAATCAACTTAGACAGTGAGTGGCAATGTAGGGTGGAGAAAAGCACCACGGTTTGGTGATCACGGGGAGGTCAGGAATCATACAAATTCAATGTAGGATAGGTTTATGAAAAACATCGTGCTGTTGTGCGCATTGTAAGGATTTGTAGCAGGCCATTCACTAGTCGGATTGAGAAAAACATCACGGGGTGGTTTGAATCAGATGTTCTGAATTAGGATATACAGTGAGTGGCAATGTATAATGGAGAAAAGGAGCACGGGGTTGTTAGCATGGGGAGGGCGGGAAACATGCATTGGCAATGTAGGACAGCTTTCTGAAAAACATCGCTGGTGGTGCACATTGTAAGGCTTTCTAACAGGCCATTCACTAGTAGGAGTGAGAAAAACATCACGGGTGTTGTGAATCGCAGGGCCCGAATTAGGATAGGCAGTGAGTGGCAATATAAAATGGAGAAAAGCACCACAGTGTGGTCAGCATGGGGAGGTCAGAAAACATGGAGTGGAAATATAGGATAGGTTTCTGAAAAACATCACGGGGTGGTGCGCATTGTAAGGGTTTCTAACCGGCCATTCCCTGGTAGGAGTAAGAAATACATCACGGGAGGGTGTGAATCGGAAGCCCTGAATAAGGATAGGCAGTGAGTGGCAATGTAGGATGAAGAAAAGCACCACGGCATGGTCATCATGGGGAGGTCAGGACACGTGCATTGGCAATGTAGGATAGGTTTCTGAAGAACATGGCGGGTGGTGAGAATTGTCAGGCTTTCTAACAGGCCATTCACTTGTAAGAGTGAGGAAAACATCACGGGGTGGTGTGAATCTGAGGGCCTGAATTATGATAAGCAGTGAGTGGCAATGTACGATGGAGAAAAGCACCACGGTGTGGTCAGCATGGGGAGGTCAGGAAACATGCAGTGGCAATGTAGGAAAGGTTTCTGAAAAACATCGCGGGGTGGTGCACATTGTAGTGTTTGTAGCAGGCCATTCACTAGTAGGAGTGAGAAAATCATCACGGGGTGGTGTGAATGGGAGTGCCTGAATTAGGATAGGCAGTGAGTGGCAATGAAGAATGGAGAAAAGCACCATGGGTTGGTCAACATGTGGAGGTCAGGAAACATGCAATGGCAATGCCGGATAGGTTTCTGAAAAACATCGCGGGGTGGTGCGCATTGCAATGATTTCTAACAAGCCATTCACAAGTAGGAGTGATAAAAACATCAAGGGGTGGTGTGAATCGGAGAGCCTGAATTAGGTTAGGCAGTGAGTGGCAATGTAGGATGGAGAAAATCACCACGGGGTGGTCAGCATGGGGAGGTTCGAAAACATGCCCTGGCAATGTAAGATAGGTTTCTGAAAAAAAATAGCGGGGTGGTGCGCATTGTAAGAGTTTCTAACAGGTCATTCACTAGTAGGATTGAGAAAAACATCACGGGGTGGTTTGAATCAGATGTTCTGAATTAGGATATACAGTGAGTGGCAATGTAGGATGGAGAAAAACACCACGGGGTGGTCAGCATGGGGAGGTCAGGAAACATGCAGTAGCAATGTAGGATAGGTTTCTGAAAAACATCACGGGGTGGTGCGCCTTGTAAGGGTTTCTAACCGGCAATTCCCTGGTAGGAGTGAGAAATACATCACGGGAGGGTGTTAATCGGAAGGCCTGAATCAGGATAGGCAGTGAGTGGCAATGTAGGATGGAGAAAAACACCACGGCATGGTCATCATGGGGAGGTCAGGACACGTGCATTGGCAATGTAGGATAGGTTTCTGAAGAACATGGCGGGTGGTGAGAATTGTCAGGCTTTCTAACAGGCCATTCACTTGTAAGAGTGAGGAAAACATCACGGGGTGGTGTGAATCTGAGGGCCTGAATTATGATAAGCAGTGAGTGGCAATGTAGGATGGAGAAAAGCACCACGGTGAGGTCAGCATGGGGAGGTCAGGAAACATGCAGTGGCAAAGTAGGATAGTTTTCTGAAAAACGTCACGGGGTGGTGCCCATTGTAAGGATTTCTAACAGGCCATTCACCAGTAGGAGTGAGAAAAACATAACGGGGTGGTGTGAATCGGAGGGCCTGAAAAAGGATAGGCAGTGAGTGGCAATGTTGGATGTAGAACAGCACCACAGGGGGGTCAGCATGGGGAGGTCAGGAAAAATGCAGTGGCAATGCAGGACACCTTTCTGAAAAACATTCCGGGTTGGTGCGCATTGTAAGTGTTTCTTTTTTTTTTTTTTTTTTTTTTTTTTTTTTTGTCTTTTTCATTTTTATCGGTACCAGGGATCGAACTCACGACCGCCTGCTTGCAAGGCAGGTGCTTATGCCGCTGAGCTAAATCCCCAGACCCTCATTGTAAGTGTTTATAACAGGCCATTCACTAGTAGGAGTGAGAAAAACATCACGGCATGGTGTGAATTTGGGGGCCTGAATCAGGATAGGCAGTGAGTGGCAATGTAGGATGGAGAAAAGCACCAAAGGGTGGTCATCATGGGGAGGTCAGGACACATGCAGTGGCAAAGTAGGATAGTTTTCTGAAAAACATTACGGGTTGGTGCGCATTGTAAGGGTTTCTAACAAGTAATTCACAAGTAGGAGTGAAAAAAACATAACGGGGTGGTGTGAATCGGAGGGCCTAAATTACGTTAGGCCGTGAGTGGCAATGTAGGATGGAGAAAATCACCAAAGGGTGGTCAGCATGGGGAGGTCAGAAAACATGCCGTGGCAATGTAGGATAGGTTTCGGCAAAAGAAAGCGGGCGGGTGCGCATTGTAAGGGTTTCTAACAGGCCATTCACTAGTAGGATTGAGAAAAACATCACGGGGTGGTTTGAATCAGATGTTCTGAATTAGGATATACAGTGAGTGGCAATGTAGGATGGAGAAAAGCACCACGGTGTGGTCAGCATGGGGAGGTCAGGAAACATGCAGTGGCAATGTAGGAAAGTTTTCGGAAAAACATCGCGGGGTGGTGCACATTGTAGTGTTTGTAGCAGGCCATTCACTAGTAGGAGTGAGAAAATCATCACGGGGTGGTGTGAATGGGAGTGCCTGAATTAGGATAGGCAGTGAGTGGTAATGAAGAATGGAGAAAAGCACCATGGGTTGGTCAACATGGGGAGGTCAGGAAACATGCAATGGCCATGCCGGATAGGTTTCTGAAAAACATCGCGGGGTGGTGCGCATTGCAATGATTTCGAACAAGCCATTCACAAGTAGGAGTGAAAAAAACATCAAGAGGTGGTGTGAATCCGAGGGTCTGAATTAGGATAGGCAGTGAGTGGCAATGTAGGATGGAGAAAAGCACCACAGGATGGTCAGCATGGGGAGGTCATTAAACATTCAGTGGCAATGTAGGATAGTTTTCTGAAAAACATCACGGGGTGGTGCGCATTCTAAGGGTTTCAAACAGGCCATTCACTAGTAGGATTGAGAAAAAACATCACGGGGTGGTGTGAATCGGAGGGCCTGAATTAGGATAGGCAGTGAGTGGCAATGTAGGATGTAGAAAAGCACCACAGGTTGGTCAGCATGGGGAGGTCAGCAAACATGCAGTGGCAATGTAGGATAGTTTTCTGAAAAACATCGCGGGGTGGTGCACATCTTAAGGGTTTCTAACAGGCCATTCACTAGTAGGATTGAGAAAAACATCACGGGGTGGTTTGAATCAGATGTTCTGAATTAGGATATACAGTGAGTGGCAATGTAGGATGGAGAAAAACACCACGGGGTGGTCAGCATGGGGAGGTCAGGAAACATGCAGTGGCAATGTAGGATAGGTTTCTGAAAAACATCATGGGGTGGTGCGCCTTGTAAGTGTTTCTAACCGGCAATTCCCTGGTAGGAGTGAGAAATACATCACGGGAGGGTGTTAATCGGAAGGCCTGAATCAGGATAGGCAGTGAGTGGCAATGTAGGATGGAGAAAAACACCACGGCATGGTCATCATGGGGAGGTCAGGACACGTGCATTGGCAATGTAGGATAGGTTTCTGAAGAACATGGCGGGTGGTGAGAATTGTCAGGCTTTCTAACAGGCCATTCACTTGTAAGAGTGAGGAAAACATCACGGGGTGGTGTGAATCTGAGGGCCTGAATTATGATAAGCAGTGAGTGGCAATGTAGGATGGAGAAAAGCACCACGGTGAGGTCAGCATGGGGAAGTCAGGAAACATGCAGTGGCAAAGTAGGATAGTTTTCTGAAAAACGTCACGGGGTGGTGCCCATTGTAAGGATTTCTAACAGGCCATTCACCAGTAGGAGTGAGAAAAACATAACGGGGTGGTGGGAATCGGAGGGCCTGAAAAAGGATAGGCAGTGAGTGGCAATGTTGGATGTAGAACAGCACCACAGGGGGGTCAGCATGGGGAGGTCAGGAAAAATGCAGTGGCAATGCAGGACACCTTTCTGAAAAACATTCCGGGTTGGTGCGCATTGTAAGTGTTTCTTTTTTTTTTTTTTTTTTTGTCTTTTTCATTTTTATCGGTACCAGGGATCGAACTCACGCCCGCCTGCTTGCAAGGCAGGTGCTTATGCCGCTGAGCTAAATCCCCAGCCCCTCATTGTAAGTGTTTCTAACAGGCCATTCACTAGTAGGAGTGAGAAATACATCACGGCATGGTGTGAATTGGGGGGCCTGAATCAGGATAGGCAGTGAGTGGCAATGTAGGATGGAGAAAAGCACCAAAGGGTGGTCATCATGGGGAGGTCAGGACACATGCAGTGGCAAAGTAGGATAGTTTTCTGAAAAACATTACGGGTTGGTGCGCATTGTAAGGGTTTCTAACAAGCAATTCACAAGTAGGAGTGAAAAAAACATAACGGGGTGGTGTGAATCGGAGGGCCTAAATTACGTTAGGCCGTGAGTGGCAATGTAGGATGGAGAAAATCACCAAAGGGTGGTCAGCATGGGGAGGTCAGAAAACATGCCGTGGCAATGTAGGTTAGGTTTCCGCAAAAGAAAGCGGGCTGGTGCGCATTGTAAGGGTTTCTAACAGGCCATTCACTAGTAGGATTGAGAAAAACATCACGGGGTGGTTTGAATCAGATGTTCTGAATTAGGATATACAGTGAGTGGCAATGTAGGATGGAGAAAAGCACCATGGTGTGGTCAGCATGGGGAGGTCAGGAAACATGCAGTGGCAATGTAGGAAAGTTTTCGGAAAAACATCGCGGGGTGGTGCACATTGTAGTGTTTGAAGCAGGCCATTCACTAGTAGGAGTGAGAAAATCATCACGGGGTGGTGTGAATGGGAGTGCCTGAATTAGGATAGGCAGTGAGTGGCAATGAAGAATGGAGAAAAGCACCATGGGTTGGTCAACATGGGGAGGTCAGGAAACATGCAACGGCAATGCCGGATAGGTTTCTGAAAAACATCGCGGGGTGGTGCGCATTGCAATGATTTCTAACAAGCCATTCACAAGTAGGAGTGAAAAAAACATCAAGAGGTGGTGTTAATCCGAGAGCCTGAATTAGGTTAGGCAGTGAGTGGCAATGTAGGATGGAGAAAATCACCACGGGGTGGTCAGCATGTGGAGGTTCGAAAACATGCCCTGGCAATGTAGGATAGGTTTCTGAAAAAAAAAAAGCGGGGTGGTGCGCATTGTAAGAGTTTCTAACAGGTCATTCACTAGTAGGATTGAGAAAAACATAATGGGGTGGTGTGAATCCGAGGGTCTGAATTAGGATAGGCAGTGAGTGGCAATGTAGGATGGAGAAAAGCACCACAGGTTGGTCAGCATGGGGAGGTCAGCAAACATGCAGTGGCAATGTAGGATATTTTTCTGAAAAACATCGGGAGTGGTGCGCATTGTAAGGGTTTCTAACAGGCCATTCACTAGTAGGAGTGAGAAAAACATCACGGGGTGGTTTGAATCAAATGTTCTGAATTAGGATATACAGTGAGTGGCAATGTAGGATGGAGAAAAGCACCACGGTGTGGTCAGAATGGGGAGGTCAGGAAACATGCAGTGGCAATGTAGGAAACGATTCTGAAAAACATCACGGGGTGGTACGCCTTGTAAGTGTTTCTAACCGGCCATTCCCTGGTAGGAGTGAGAAATACATCACGGGAGGGTGTGAATCGGAAGGCCTGAATCAGGATAGGCAGTGGTGGCCATGTAGGATGGAGAAAAACACCACGGCATGGTCATCATGGGGAGGTCAGGACACGTGCAGTGGCAATGTAGCATAGGTTTCTGAAAAACATGGCGGGTGGTGAGAATTGTAAGGCTTTCTAACAGGCCATTCACTTGTAAGGGTGAGGAAAACATCACGGGGTGGTGTGAATCTGAGGGCCTGAATTATGATAAGCAGTGAATGGCAATGTAGGATGGAGAAAAGCACCACGGTGAGGTCAGCATGGGGAGGTCAGGAAACATGCAGTGGCAAAGTATAATAGTTTTCTGAAAAACGTCACGGGGTGCTGAACATTGTAAGGGTTTCTAACAGGCCATTCACCAGTAGGAGTGAGAAAAACATAACGGGGTGATGTGAATCGGAGGGCCTGAAAAAGGATAGGCAATGAGTGGCAATGTTGGATGTAGAACAGTACCACAGGGTGGTCAGCATGGGGAGGTCAGGAAAAATGCAGGGGCAATGCGGGACACCTTTCTGAAAAATATTCCGGGTTGGTGCGCATTGTAAGTGTTTCTTTTTTTTTTGTGTGTGTGTGTGTGTGTTTTTCATTTTTATCGGTACCAGGGTTGGAACTCACGACCGCCTACTTGCAAGGCAGGTGGTTATACCGCTGAGCTAAATCCCCAGCCCCTCATTGTAAGTGTTTATAACAGGCCATTTACTAGTAGGAGTGAGAAATACATCACGGCGTGGTGTGAATTGGGGGGCCTGAATCAGGATAGGCAGTGAGTGGCAATGTAGGATGGAGAAAAGCACCAAAGGGTGGTCATCATGGGGAGGACAGGACACATGCAGTGGCAAAGTAGGATAGTTTTCTGAAAAACATAACGGGTTGGTGCGCATTGTAAGGGTTTCTAACAAGCCATTCACAAGTAGGAATGAAAAAAACATAACGGGGTGGTGTGAATCGGAGGGCCTAAATTACGTTAGGCCGTGAGTGGCAATGTAGGATGGAGAAAATCACCAAAGGGTGGTCAGCATGGGGAGGTCAGAAAACATGCCGTGGCAATGTAGGATAAGTTTCTGAAAAAGAAAGCGGGCTGGTGCGCATTGTAAGGGTTTCTAACAGGCCATTCACTAGTAGGATTGAGAAAAACATCACGGGGTGGTTTGAATCAGATGTTCTGAATTAGGATATACAGTGAGTGGCAATGTAGGATGGAGAAAAGCACCACGGTGTGGTCAGCATGGGGAGGTCAGGAAACATGCAGTGGCAATGTAGGAAATGTTTCTGAAAAACATCGCGGGGTGCTGAACATTGTAGTGTTTGTAGCAGGCCATTCACTAGTAGGAGTGAGAAAATCATCACGGGGTATTGTGAATGGGAGTGCCTGAATTAGGATAGGCAGTGAGTGGCAATGAAGAATGTAGAAAAGCAACATGGGTTGGTCAACTTGGGGAGGTCAGGAAACATGCAATGGCAATGCCGGATACGTTTCTGAAAAACATCGCGGAGTGGTGCGCATTGTAAGGGTTTCTAACAGGCCATTCACTAGTAGGATTGAGAAAAACATCACGGGGTGGTTTGAATCAGATGTTCTGAATTAGGATATACAGTGAGTGGCAATGTAGGATGGGGAAAAGCACCACGGTGTGGTCAGAATGGGGAGATCAGGAAACATGCAGTGGCAATGTAGGAAAGGTTTCTGAAAAACATCGCGGGGTGGTGAACATTGTAGTGTTTGTAGCAGGCCATTCACTAGTAGGAGTGAGAAAATCATCACGGGGTATTGTGAATGGGAGTGCCTGAATTAGGATATGCAGTGAGTGGCAATGAAGAATGGAGAAAAGCACCATGGGTTGGTCAACATGGGGAGGTCAGGAAACATGCAATGGCAATGCCGGATACGTTACTGAAAAACATCGCGGGGTGGTGCGCATTGTAAGGGTTTCTAACAGGCCATTCACTAGTAGGATTGAGAAAAACATCACGGGGTGGTTTGAATCAGATGTTCTGAATTAGGATATACAGTGAGTGGCAATGTAGGATGGAGAAAAGCACCACGGTGTGGTCAGCATGGGGAGGTCAGGAAACATGCAGTGGCAAAGTAGGATAGTTTTCTGAAAAACGTCACGGGGTGCTGAACATTGTAAGGGTTTCTAACCGGCCATTCCCTGGTAGGAGTGAGAAATACATCACGGGAGGGTGTGAATCGGAAGGCCTGAATCAGGATAGGCAGTGAGTGGCAACGTAGGATGGAGAAAAACACCACGGCATGGTCATCATTGGGAGGTCAGGACACGTGCAGTGGCAATGTAGGATAGGTTTCTGAAAAACATGGCGGGTGGTGAGAATTGTAAGGCTTTCTAACAGGCCATTCACTTGTAAGAGTGAGGAAAACATCACGGGCTGGTGTGAATCTGAGTGCCTGAATTATGATAAGCAGTAAGTGGCAATGTAGGATGGAGAAAAGCACCACGGTGAGGTCAGCATGGGGAGGTCAGGAAACATGCAGTGGCAAAGTAGGATAGTTTTCTGAAAAACGTCACGGGGTGCTGAACATTGTAAGGGTTTCTAACAGGCCATTCACTAGTAGGAGTGAGAAAAACATAACGGGGTGGTGTGAATCGGAGGGCCTGAAAAAGGATAGGCAGTGAGTGGCAATGTAGGATGTAGAACAGCACCAATGGGTGGTCAGCATGGGGAGGTCAGGAAACATGCAGTGTCAATGCGGGAAACCTTTCTGAAAAACATTCCGGGTTGGTGCGCATTGTAAGTATTTGTTTTTTTTTTTTTTTTTTTTTTTTTTTGTCTTTTTCATTTTTATCGGTACCAGGGATCGAACTCACGACCGCCTGCTTGCAAGGCAGGTGCTTATGCCGCTGAGCTAAATCCATAGCCCCTGCTTGTAAGTGTTTCTAACAGGCCATTCACTAGTAGGAGTGAGAAAAACATCACGGCGTGGTGTGAATTGGGGGGCCTGAATCAGGATATGCAGTGAGTGGCAATGTAGGATGGAGAAAAGCACCAAAGGTTGGTCATCATGGGGAGGTCAGGACACATGCAGTGGCAAAGTAGGATAGTTTTCCGAAAAACATCACGGGCTGGTGCCCATTGCAAGACATTCTAACAGGTCATTCACTAGTAGGAGTGAAAAAAACATCACAAGGTTGTGTGAATTGGAGGGCCTGAATTAGGATAGGCAGTGAGTGGCAATGAAAAATGGAGAAAAGCACTACGGTGTGGTCAGCATGAGGAGGTCAGGAAACATTCAGTGTCAATGTAGGATAGATTTCTGATAAACATCTCTGGGTGGTGCGCATTGTAAGGGTTTCTAACAGGCCATTCATTAGTAGGAGTGAGAAAAGCATCACGTGGTACTGTGAATCAGTGGGCCTGAATAAGGATAGGCAGTGAGTGGCAACATAACATGTAGAAAATACGGCGGTGTGGTCAGCATGGGGAGGTCAGGAAACATGCAGTGGCAATGCAGGATCTGTTTCTGAAATACATCGTGGGGTTGGGCGCATTGTAAAGATATCTAACAGGTCTTTCACTAGTAGGAGTGAGAAATACATCATGGTGTGGTGTGAATCGGAAGGCCTGAATCAAGTTAGACAGTGAGTGGCAATGTAGGATGGAGAAAAGCACCACGGGTTTGTCAGCATGGGGATGCAAGGAAACATGCAGTGGCAATGTAGAATAGGTTTCTGATAAGCATCGCTGGGTGGTGCGCATTGTAAGGGTTTCTAACAGGCCATTCACGAGTAGGAGTGTGAACAACATCACACGGTGGTGTGAATCAGAGGCCCTGAATTAGGATAGGCAGTGAGTGGCAATGTAGGATGGAGAAAACACCACAGGGTGGTCTGCATGGGGAGGTCAGGAAACATGCAGTGGCAATGTAGGATACTTTTCTAAAAAACATTATGGGTTGGTGCGCATTGTAATGGTTTCTAACAGGCCTTTCACTAGTAGGAGTGACAAAAATCTCACGGCGTGGTGTGAATTGGAGGGCCTGAATCAGGATAGGCAGTGAGTGGCAATGTAGGATGGAGAAAAGCACCACGGGGTGGTCAAAATGGGGAGGTCAGGACACATGCAGTGGCAATGTAGCATAGGTTTCTAAAAAACATCGCGGGTGGTGAGGATTGTAAAGGTTTCTAACAGGCCATTCACTAGTAGGAGTGAAAAAAACATCACGGCGTGGTGTGAATCAGATGTTCTGAATTAGGATAGGCAGTGAATGGCAATGTAGGATGGAGAAAAGCACCACGGGTTGGTCAGCATGGGGAGGACAGGAAACATGCATTGGCAATGTAGGATAGGTTTCTGAAAAGCATCCTTGGGTGGTGTGTATTGTAAGGCTTTCTAACAGGCTATTCACTAGTAGGAGTGAGAAAAACATCACGTGGTGGTGTGAATCGGTGGGCCTGAATTAGGATAGGCAGTGAGTGGCAACATAAAATGGAGAAAAGCACCACGGTGTGGTCAGGATCGGGAGGTCAGGAAACATGCAATGGCAATGTAGGAAAGTTTTCTGAAAAACATCACCGGGTGGTGAACATTGTAAGTGTTTGTAGCAGGCCATTCACTAGTTGGAGTGAGAAAATCATCACGGGGTGGTGAGAATGGGAGAGCCTGAATTAGGATAGGCAGTGAATGGCAATGAAGAACGGAGAAAAGCACCATGGGTTGGTCAACATGGGGAGGAAAGGAAACATGCAATGGCAATGTAGGATAGGTTTCTGAAAAATATCGCTGGGTGGTGCTCATTGCAAGGCTTTCTAAAAAGCCATTCAGAAGTAGGAGTGAAAAATACATCAAGGGGTGGTGTGAATCGGAGAGCCTGAATTAGGGTAGGCTGTGAGTGGCAATGTAGGGTGGAGAAAATCACCACAGGGTGGTCATCATGGGGCAGTAAGAAAACATGCCCTGGCAATGTAGGATAGGTTTCTGAAAAAAAAAGTAAGCGGGGTGGTGCGATTGTAAGTGTTTATAACAGGCCATTCACTAGTAGGAGTGAGAAAAACATCACGGGGTGGGGTGAATCGGAGGGCCTGCATTAGGATATGCAGTGAGTGGCAATGCAGGATGGAGAAAAGCTCCACAGGGTGGTCAGCATGGGGAGGTCAGGAAACATGCAGTGGCAAAATAGGATAGTTTTCTGAAAAACATCGCAGGGTGGTGCGCATTGCAAGACTTTCTAACAGGCCATTCACTGGTAGGATTGAGAAAAACATCACGGGGTGCTGTGAATGGGAGGGCCTGAATTAGGATAGGCAGTGAGTGGCAATGTAGGATGGAGAAAAGCACCACAGGGTGGTCAGCATGGGGAGGTAAGGAAACATTCAGTGGCAATGAAGTATAGGTTTCTGAAAAACATCGCGGGGTGGTGCGCATTGCAAGGGTTTCTAACAGGTCATTCACTAGTAGGAGTGAGAAAAACATAACGGGGTGGTGTGAATCGGAGGGCCTGAATAAGGATACGCAGTGATTGGCAATGTAGGATGTAGAAAAGCACCACAGGGTGGTCAGCATGGGGAGGTCAGGAAACATGCAGTGGCAATGTAGGATAGTTTTCTGAAATACATCGCGGGGTCGTGCGCATTGTAAGGGATTCTAACAGGCCATTCACTAGTAGGATTGAGAAAAACATCACGGGGTGGTGTGAATTGGAGGGCCTGAATCAGGATAGGCTGTGAGTGGCAATGTAGGATGGAGAATAGCAACAAAGTGTGGTCATCATGGGGATGTCAGGACACATGCAGTGTCAAAGTAGGATAGTTTTCTGAAAAACATCACGGGCGGTGCCCATTGTAAGGCTTTCTAACAGGCCATTCACTAGTAGGAGTGTGAAAAACATCATGGTGTGGTGTGAATCGGAGTGCATGAATCAAGTTAGACAGTGAGTGGCAATGTAAAATGGAGAAAAGCACCACAGTGTGGTCAGCATGGGGAGGTCAGAAAACATTCAGTGTCAATGTAGAATAGGTTTCTGATAAACATCTCTGGGTGGTGAGCATTGTAAGGGTTTCTAACAGGCCGTTCATTAGTAGGAGTGAGAAAAACATCACGTGGTACTGTGAATCGGTGGGCCTGAATTAGGATAGGCAGTGAGTGGCAACATAACATGGAGAAAAGCACCATGGTGTGCTCAGCATGGGGAAGTCAGGAAACATGCAGTGGCAATGCAGGATCGGTTTCTGAAATACATCGCGGTGTTGGGGGCATTGTAAAGGTATCTAACAGGCCATTCACTTGTAGGAGTGTGAAATACATCATGGTGTGGTGTGAATCGGAGGGCACGAATCAAGTTAGACATTGAGTGGCAATGTAGGATGGAGAAAAGCACCACGGGTTGGTGAGCATGGGGAATTCAGGAAACATGCAATGGCAATGTAGGATAGGTTTCTGAAAATCATCGCGGGGTTGTGCGCATTGTCAGTGTTTGTAGCAGGCCATTCACTAGTAGGAGTGACAACATCATCACGGGGTGGTGTGAATCGGAAGGCCTGAATTAGGTTAGGCAGTGAGTGGCAATGTAGGATGGAGAAAATCACCACAGGGTGGTCAGCATGGGGAGGTTCGATAACATGCCCTGGCAATGTAGGATAGGTTTCTGAAAAAAAAAAAAAAAGCGGGGTGGTGCGCATTGCAAGAGTTTCTAACAGGTCATTCACTAGTAGGAGTGAGAAAAACATCACAGGGTGGTGTGAATCGGAGGGTCTGAATTAGGATAGGCAGTGAGTGGCAATGTAGGATGGAGAAAAGCACCACAGGGTGGTCAGCATGGGGAGATCAGGAAACATGCAGTGGTAATGTAGGATAGTTTTCTGAAAAACATCACGTGGTGGTGCGCATTGTAAGGGTTTCTAACAGGCCATTCACTAGTAGGATTGAGACAAAACAAAAGGGGTGGTGTGAATCGGAGGGCCTGAATTAGGATAGGCACTGAGTGGCAATGTAGGATGGAGAAAAGCACCACAGGGTGGTCAGCATGGGAAGGTCAGGAAACAAGCAGTGGCAATGTAGTATAGTATTCTGAAAAACATCGCGGGGTGGTGCACATTGTAAGGGTTTCTAACGGGCCATTCACAAGTAGGAGTGAAAAAAACATAACGGGGTGGTGTGAATCGGAGGGCCTGAATTACTTTAGGCCGTGAGTGGCAATGCAGAATGGAGAAAATCACCAAAGTGTGTTCAGCATGGGGAGGTCAGAAAACATGCAATGGCAATGCCGGATAGGTTTCTGAAAAACATCGCGGGGTGGTGCGCATTGTAAGGGTTTCTAACAGGCCATTCACTAGTAGGAGTGAGAAAAACATAACGGGGTGGTGTGAATCGGTGGGCCTGAATAAGGATCGGCAGTGAGTGGCAATGTTGGATGTAGAATAGCACCACATGGTGGTCAGCATGGGGACGTCAGGAAACATGCAGTGGCAATGTGGGACACCTTTCTGAAAAACATTCCGGGTTGGTGCGCATTGTAAGTGTTTCTTTTCTTTTTTTTTTTTTTATTGTCTTTTTCATTTTTATCGGTACCAGGGATCGAACTCACGAAGGCCTGCTTGCAAGGCAGGTGCTTATGCCACTGAGCTAAATCCCCAGCCCCTCATTGTAAGTGTTTCTAAATTCCATTCACTAGTAGGAGGGAGAAAAACATCACGGCGTGGTGTGAATTGGAGGGCCTGAATCAGGATAGGCAGTGAGTTGCAATGTAGGATGGAGAAAGGCACTAAAGTGTGGTCATAATGGGGAGGTCAGGACACATGCAGTGGCAAAGTAGGATAGTTTTCTGAAAAACATCGCGGGGTGGTGCCCATTGTAAGGCTTTCTAACAGGCCATTCACTAGTAGGAGTGTGAAATACATCATGGTGTGGTGTGAATCGGAGGCCATGAATCAAGTTAGACAGTGAGTGGCAATGCAAAATGGAGAAAAGCACCACAGTGTGGTCAGCACGGGGAGGTCAGCAAACATGCAGTGGCAATGTAGGCTTGGTTTCTGAAAAACATCGCGGGGTGGTGCGCATTGTAAGCGTTTCTAACAGGCCATTCACTAGTAGGATTGAGAAAAACATCACGGGGTGGTTTGAATCAGATGTTCTGAATTAGGATATACAGTGAGCGGAAATGTAGGATGGAGAAAACCACCACGGGGTGGTCAGCATGGGGAGGTCAGGAAACATGCAGTGGCAATGTAGGATAGGTTTCTGAAAAACATCACGGGGTGGTGCGCCTTGTAAGGGTTTCTAACCGGCCATTCCCTGGTAGGAGTGAGAAATACATCACGGGAAGGTGTGAATTGGAAGGCCTCAATCAGGATAGGCAGTGAGTGGCAATGTAGGATGGAGAAAAACACCACGGCATGGTCATCATGGGGAGGTCAGGCCACGTGCAGTGGCAATGTAGGATAGGTTTCTGAAAAACATGGCGGGTGGTGAGAATTGTAAGGCTTTCTAACAGGCCATTCACTTGTAGGAGTGAGAAAAACATCACGGGGTGGTGTGAATCTGAGGGCCTGAATTATGATAAGCAGTGAGTGGCAATGTAGGATGGAGAAAAGCACCAGGTGAGGTCAGCATGGGGAGGGCAAGAAACATGTAGTGGCAAAGTAGGATAGTTTTCTGAAAAAAGTCACGGGGTGGTGCCTATTGTAAGGGTTTCGAACAGGCCATTCACTATTAGGAGTGAGAAAGACCTCACGGGGTGGTGTGAAAAGGAGTGCCTCAATTAGGTTAGGCAGTGAGTGGCAATGTAAAATGGAGAAAAGCACCACGGTGTGGACAGCATGAGGAGGTCAGTAAACATTCAATGTCAATGTAGGATAGGTTTCTGATAAACATCTCTGGGTGGTGCGCATTGTAAGGGTTTCTAATAGACCATCCATTAGTAGGAGTGAGAAAAACATCACGCGGTGCTGTGAATCGGTGGGCCTGAATTAGGATAGACAGTGAGTGGCAATAAAGAATGGAGAAAAGCACCACGGGTTGGTCAACATGGGGAGGTCAGGAAATATGTAATGGCAATGTAGGGTAGGATTCTGAAAAACATCGCGGGGTGGTGCACATTGTAAGGGTTTCTAACAGGCCATTCACTAGTAGGAATGAGAACAACATCACGCGGTGGTGTGAATCGGAGGCCCTTAATTAGGATAGGCAGAGAGTGGCAATGTAGGATGGAGAAAACACCACAGGGTGGTCAGCTTGGGGAGGTCAGGAAACATGCAGTGGCAATGTAGGATACTTTTCTGAAAAACATTACGGGTTGGTGCGCATTGTAATGGTTTCTAACAGGCCTTTCACTAGTAGGAGTGAGAAAAACCTCACGGCATGGTGTGAATTGGAGGGCCTGAATCAGGATAGGCAGTGAGTGGCAATGTAGGATGGAGAAAAGCACCACGGGGTGGTCAAAATGGGGAGGTCAGGACACATGCAGTGGCAATGTAGCATAGATTTCTAAAAAACATCGCGGGTGGTGAGGATTGTAAGGGTTTCTAACAGGCCATTCACTAGTAGGAGTGAGAAAAACATCACGGGGTGGTGTGAATCAGATGTTCTGAATTAGGATAGGCAGTGAATGGCAAGTAGGATGGAGAAAAGCACCACGGGGTGGTCAGCATGGGGAGGTCAGGAAACATGCATTGGCAATGTAGGATAGATTTCTGAAAAACATCCTTGGGTGGTGTGCATTGTAAGGCTTTCTAACAGGCCATTCACTAGTAGGAGTGAGAAAAACATCACGTGGTGGTGTGAATCGGTGGGCCTGAATTAGGATAGGCAGTGAGTGGCAACATAAAGTGGAGAAAAGCACCACGGTGTGGTCAGCATCGGGAGGTCAGGAAACATGCAGTGGCAATGTAGGAAAGCTTTCTGAAAAACATCGCGGGGTGGTGCTCATTGTAAGGGTTTCTAAAAGGCCTTTCACTAGTAGGAGTAAGAAAAACATCACGGGGTGGTGTGAATCAAAGGGCCTGAATCAGGATAGGCCATGAGTAGCAATGTAGGATGGAGAAATGCACGACGGTTGGTCAGGATGTGGAGGTCAGGACACATGCAGAGGCAATGTAGGATAAGTTTCTGATAAACATCGCTGGGTGGTGCGCAATGTAAGTGTTTCTAACAGGTCATTCATTGGTACGAGTGAGAACAACATCACGGGGTGGTGTTAATCGGAGGGCCTGAATTTGGATAGGCAGTGAGTGGCAATGTAAGATGGAGAAAAGCACCACGGGATGTTCGGAATGGGGAGGTCAGGAAACATGCAGTGGCAATGTAGGATAGTTTTCTGAAAAACATCACAGGGTGGTGCGCATTGCAAGGGTTTCTAACAAGCCATTCACTAGTAGGAATGGGAAAAACCTCACGTCGTGGTGTGAATCGGAAGGGCTGAATCAGGATAGGCAGTGAGTGGCCATGTAGGATGGAGAAAAGCACCACGGGGTGGTCAGCATGGGGAGGTCAGGACATATGCAGAGGCAATGTAGGATACGTTTCTGAAAAACATCGCGGGTGGTGAGCATTGTTAGTGTTTCTAAAAGATCATTCACCAGTAGGAGTGAGAAAAACATCACGGGGTGGTGTTAATCAGAGGGCCTGAATTATGATAGGCAGTGAGTGGCAATGTAGGATTGAGAAAAGCAACACGGGGTTGTCAGCATGTGGAGTTCTGGAAACATGCAGTGGCAATGTAGGATAGGTTTCTGAAAAACATCACGGGGTGGAGCGCATTGTAAGGGTTTTTTAACAGGCCATTCACTAGTAGAAGTGAAAAAAACATCACGGGATGGTGTGAATCAGAGGGCCTGAATCAGGATAGGCAGTGAGTGGCCATGTAGGATGAAAGAAAGCAACACGTGTTGGTGGGCATGGGGAGGTTAGGACACATGTAATGGCAATGTAGGATAGGTTTCCGAATAACATCGTGAGGTTGTACACATTTTAAGGCTTTCTAACAAGCCATTCACAAGTAGGAGTGAAAAAAACATCACGTGGTGGTGTGAATCGGAGGGCATGAATTAGGATAGGCTATGAGTGGCAATGTATGATGGAGAAAAGCACCACGGTTTTGCCAGCATGGGGAGGCAAGGAAACATGCAGTGGCTATGTAGAATAGGTTTCTGATAAGCATCACTGGGTGGTGCGCATTGTAAGGGTTTCTAACAGGCCATTCACTAGTAGAAGTGAAAAAATCATCACGGGGTGGTGAGAATGGGAGAGCCTGAATTAGGATAGGCAGTGAATGGCAATGAAGAATGGAGAAATGCACCATGGGTTGGTCAACATGGGGAGGAAAGGAAACATGCAATGGCAATGTAGGATAGGTTTCTGAAAAACATCGCTGGGTGGTGCTCATTGCAAGGCATTCTAAAAAGCCATTCAGAAGTAGGAGTGAAAAAAAATCAAGGGGTTGTGTGAATCGGAGAGCCTGAATTAGTGTAGGCAGTGAGTGGCAATGTAGGGTGGCGAAAATCACCACAGGGTGGTCAGCATGGGGAGGTAAGAAAACATGCCCTGGCAATGTAGGATAGGTTTCTGAAAAAAAAAAAAAAAAAACAGGTGGTACAATTGTAAGTGTTTCTAACAGGCCATTCACTGGTAGGATTGAGAAAAACATCATGGGGTGGTGTGAATCGGAGGGCCTGAATAAGGATACGCAGTGAGTGGCAATGTAGCATGTAGAAAAGCACCACAGGTTGGTCAGCATGGGGAGGTCAAAAAACATGCAGTGGCAATGTGGGATAGCTTTCTGAAAAACATTCCGGGTTGGTGCGCATTGTAAGGGTTTCTAACAGGCTATTCCCTAGTAGGAATGACAAAAACATCACGGCTTGGTGTGAATTGGAGGGCCTCAATGAGGATAGGCAGTGAGTGGCAATGTACGATGGAGAAAAGCACTAAAGGGTGGTCATAATGGGGAGGTCAGGACACATGCAGTGGAAAAGTAGGATAGTTTTCTGAAAAACATCACGGGGTGGTGCCAATTGTAAGGCTTTCTAACAGGCCATTCACTAGTAGAAGTGTGAAATACATCATGGTGTGGTGTGAATCGGAGGGCATGAATCAAGTTAGACAGTTTGTGGCAATGTAAAATGGAGAAAAGCACCACAGTGTGGTCAGCATGGGGAGGTCAGGAAACTTTCAGTGTCAATGTAGTATAGGTTTCAGATAAATATCTCTGTGGGTGCGCATTGTAAGGTTTTCTAACAGGATATTCATTAGTAGGAGTGAGAAAAATATCACGTGGTACTGTGAATCGGTGGGCCTGAATTAGAATAGGCAGTGTGTGGCAACATAACATGGAGAAAAGCACCACGGTGTGGTCAGCATGGGGAAGTCAGGAAACATGCAGTGGCAATGCAGGATCAGTTTCTGAAATACATCGCGGGGTTGGGTGCATTGTAAAGGTATCTAACAGGCCATTCACTAGTAGGAGTGTGAAATACATCATGGTGTGGTGTGAATCGGAGGGCATGAATAAAGTTAGACAGTGAGTGGCAATGTAGGATCAAGAAAAGCACCACGGATTGGTGAGCATGGGGAAGTCAGGAAACATGCAATGGCAATGTAGGATAGGTTTCTGAAAAACATCGCGGGGTTGTGCGCATTGTCAGTGTTTGTAGCAGGCCATTCTCTAGTAGGAGTGACAAAATCATCACGGGGAGGTGTGAATCGGAAGGCCTGAATCAGGATAGGTAGTGAGTGGCAGTGTAGGATGGAGAAAAGCACCATGGGGTGGTCAGGATGGGGAGGTCAGGAAAACTGCAGTGGCAATGTAGGATAGGTTTCTGAAAAACATCGCGGCATAGTGCGCATGGTAATGGTTTCTAACAGGCCATATACTAGTAGGAGTGAGAAAAACATCACGTGGTGGTGTGAATCGGAGAGGCTGAATAAGGATTGGCAGTGAGTGGCAATGAAGAATGGAGAAAAGCACCACAGGTTGGTCAACAAGGGGAGGTCAGGAAACATGTAATGGCAATGTAGGGTAGATTTCTGAAAAACATCGCGGGGTGGTGCACATTGTAAGGCTTTCTAACAAGCCATTCACAAGTAGGAGTGAAAAAAACATCACAGGGTGGTGTGAATCAGAGGGTCTGAATTAGGATAGGCTGTGAGTGGCAATGTACGATGGAGAAAAGCACCACGGGTTTGTCAGCATGTGGAGGCAGGGAAACATGCAATGGCAATGTAGAATAGGTTTCTGATAAGCAACACTGGGTGGTGCGCATTGTAAGGGTTTCTAACAGGCCATTCACTAGTAGGAGTGAGAACAACATCACGCGGTGAGGTGTATTGGAGGGCCTGAATCAGGATAGGCAATGAGTGGCAACGTAGGATGGAGAAAAGCACCAAAGGGTGGTCATCATGGGGAGGTCAGGACACATGCAGTGGCAAAGTAGGATAGTTCTCTGAAAAACTTCACGGGGTGGTGCCCATTGTAAGACTTCCTAACAGGCCATTCACTATTAGGAGTCAAAAAAACATCACAGGGTGGTGTGAATCGGAGGGCCTGAATTAGGATAGGCAGTGAGTTGCAATATAAAATGGACAAAAGCACCACGATGTGGTCAGCATGGGGAGGTCAGGAAACATGCAGTGGCAATGCAGGATCCGTTTCTGAAAAACATCGCGGGGTTGGGCGCATTTTAAAGGTATCTAACAGGCCGTTTACTAGTAGGAGTGAGAAATACATCATGGTGTGGTGTGAATCGGAGGGCCTGAATCAAGTTAGACAGTGAGTGGCAATGTAGAATGGAGAAAACCACCACGGGTTGGTGAGCATGTGTAGGTCAGGAAGCATGCAATGGCAATGTAGGATAGGTTTCTGAAAAACATCGAAGGGTTGTGCGCATTAAAAGGGTTTGTAGCAGGCCATTCACTAGTAGGAGTGACAAAATCATCACGGGGTGGTGTGAATCAGAGGGCGTGACTTAGAATAGGCAGTGAGTGGCAATGAAGAATGTAGAAAAGCACCACGGGGTGGTCAACATGGGGAAGTCAGGAAACATCTAATGGCAATGTAGGATAGGTTTCTGAAAAACATCGCGGTGTGGTGCGCATTGTAAGGGTTTCTAACAAGCCATTCACAAGTAGGAGCGCAAAAAACATCATGGGGTGGTGTGAATTGGAGGGCCTGATTTAGGATAGGCAGTGAGTGGCAATGTAGGATGGAGAAAAGCACCACGGGGATGTCAGCATGGGGAGGTCAGGAAACATGCAATGGCAGTGTAGGATAGGTTTCTGAAAAACATTGCGGTGTGGTGCGCAGTGTAAGGGTTTCTAACAAGCCATTCACAAGTAGGAGCGCAAAAAAAACATCATGGGGTGGTGTGAATCGGAGGGCCTGAATTAGGATAGGCAGTGAGTGGCAACGTAGCATGGAGAAAAGCACCACGTGGTAGTAACCATGGGGAGGACAGGAAACATGCCGTGCCAATGTAGGATAGTTTTCTGAAAAACATCATGGGGTGGTGGGCATTGTAAGGGTTTCTAACAGGCCTTTAACTAGTAGGAGTGAGAAAAACATCACGGGGTGGTGTGAATCAGATGTTCTTAATTAGGATAGGCAGTGAGTGGCAATGTAGAATGGAGAAAAGCACCACGGGGTGTTCAGCATGGGGAGGTCAGGAAACATGCAGTGGCAATGTAGGATAGGTTTCTGAAAAAAACAGCGGGGTGGTGCACATTGTAAGGGTTTCTAACAGGCCATTCACTAGTAGGAGTGAAAAAAACATCACGGGGTGGTTTGAATCAGATGTTCTGAATTAGGATATACAGTGAGTGGCAATGTAGGATGGAGAAAAGCAGCACGGGGTTGTCAGCATGGGGAGGTCAGGAAACATGCATTGGCAATGTAGGATACGTTTCTGAAAAACATCGCTGGTTGTGTGCATTCTAAGTCTTTCTAAGAGGCCATTCATTGGTAGGAGTGAGAAAAACATCACAGGGTGCTGTGAACCGTAGGGCCTGAATAAGGATAGGCAGTGAGTGGCAATATAAAATTGAGAAAAGCACCACGGTGTGGTCAGCATGGGAAGGTCAGGGAACATGCAGTGGCAATGTAGGAAAAGTTTCTGAAAAACATCACGGGGTGGTGCGCCTTGTAAGAGTATCTAACCGGCCATTCCCTGGTAGGAGTGAGAAATACATCACAGGAAGGTTTGAATCGGAAGGCCTGAATAAGAATAGGCAGTGAGTGGCAATGTAGGATGGAGAAAACCACCACGGCACGGTCATCATGGGGAGGTCAGGACACATACAGTGGCAATGTAGGATAGGTTTCTGAAAAACATCGCGGCGTAGTGCGTATGGTAAGGGTTTCTAACAGGCAATTTACTAGTAGGAGTGAGACATACATCATGGTGTGGTGTGAATTGCAGGGCCTGAATCAAGTTTGACAGTGAGTGGCAATGTAGGTTGGAGAAAAGCCCCATGGGTTGGTGAGCATTGTGAGGTCAGGAAACATGCACTGTCAATGTACGATAGGTTTCTGAAAAATGTCGCGGGGTTGTGCGCATTGTAAGGGTTTGTAGCAGGCCCTTCACTAGTAGGAGTGAGAAAAACATCACGTGGTGGTGTGAATCGGAGTGGTTGAATTAGGATTGGCAGTGAGTGGCAATAAAGAATGGAGAAAAGCACCACGGGTTGGTCAACATGGGGAGGTCAGGAAATATGTAATGGCAATGTAAGGTAGGATTCTGAAAAACATCTCGGGGTGGTGCACATTGTAAGGCTTTCTAACAAGCCATTCAGAAGTAGGAGTGAAAAATCATCACAGGGTGGTGTGAATCAGAGGGTCTGAATTAGGATAGGCTGTGAGTGGCAAGGTAGGATGGAGAAAAGCACCACGGGTTTGTCAGCATGGGGAGGCAAGGAAACATGCAGTGGCAATGTAGAATAGGTTTCTGATAAGCATCACTGGGTGGTGCGCATTATAAGGGTTTTTAACAGGCCATTCACTAGTAGGAGTGAGAAAAACATCACGGGGTGGTGTGAATCGGAGGGCCTGAATTAGGATAGGCAGTGAGTGGCAATGTAGCATGGAGAAAAGCACCACAAGGTGGTCAGCATGGGGAGGTCAGGAAACATGCAATGGCAATGTAGGATAGTTTTCTGAAAAAATCACGGGGTGGTGCGGATTTTAAGGGTTACTAACAGGCCATTCACTAGTAGGAGTGAGAAAAACATCAGGGGGTGGTTTGAATCAGATGTTCTAATTAGGATAGGCAGTGAGTGGCAATGTAGGATGGAGAAAAGCACCACGGGGTGGTCATCATGGGGAGGTCAGGACACATGCAGTGGCAATGTAGGATAGGTTTCTGAAAAACGTCGCGGGGTGGTGCTCATTGCAAGGCATTCTTAAAAGCCATTCAGAAGTAGGAGTGAAAAAATATCAAGGGGTTGTGTGAATCGGAGAGCCTGAATTAGTGTAGGCAGTGAGTGGCAATGTAGGGTGGCGAAAATCACCACAGGGTGGTCAGCATGGGGAGGTAAGAAAACATGCCCTGGCAATGTAGGATAGGTTTCTGAAAAAAAAAAAAAAAAAAAAAAGCAGGTGGTGCGATTGTAAGTGTTTCTAACAGGCCATTCACTGGTAGAATTGAGAAAAACATCATGGGGTGGTGTGAATCGGAGGGCCTGAATAAGGATATGCAGTGAGTGGCAATGTAGGATGTAGAAAAGCACCACAGGTTGGTCAGCATGGGGAGGTCAAAAAACATCCAGTGGCAATGTGGGATAGCTTTCTGAAAAACATTCCAGGTTGGTGCGCATTGTAAGGGTTTCTAACAGGCCATTCCCTAGTAGGAGTGACAAAAACATCACGGCTTGGTGTGAATTGGAGGGCCTCAATGAGGATAGGCAGTGAGTGGCAATGTACGATGGAGAAAAGCACTAAAGGGTGGTCATAATGGGGAGGTCAGGACACATGCAGTGGCAGAGTAGGATAGTTTTCTGAAAAACATCACGGGGTGGTGCCAATTGTAAGGCTTTTTAACAGGCCATTCACTAGTAGAAGTGTGAAATACATCATGGTGTGGTGTGAATCGGAGGGCATGAATCAAGTTAGACAGTTTGTGGCAATGTAAAATGGAGAAAAGCACCACAGTGTGGTCAGCATGGGGAGGTCAGGAAACTTTCAGTGTCAATGTAGGATAGGTTTCTGATAAATATCTCTGTTGGTGCGCATTGTAAGGTTTTCTAACAGGATATTCATTAGTAGGAGTGAGAAAAATATCACGTGGTACTGTGAATCGGTGGGCCTGAATTAGAATAGGCAGTGTGTGGCAACATAACATGGAGAAAAGCACCATGGTCTGGTCAGCATGGGGAAGTCAGGAAACATGCAGTGGCAATGCAGGATCAGTTTCTGAAATACATCGCGGGGTTGGGTGCATTGTAAAGGTATCTAACAGGCCATTCACTAGTAGGAGTGTGAAATACATCATGGTGTGGTGTGAATCGGAGGGCATGAATAAAGTTAGACATTGAGTGGCAATGTAGGATGGAGAAAAGCACCACGGATTGGTGAGCATGGGGAAGTCAGGAAACATGCAATGGCAATGTAGGATAGGTTTCTGAAATACATCGCGTTGTGGTGCGCAGTGTAAGGGTTTCTAACAAGCCATTCACAAGTAGGAGCGCAAAAAACATCATGGGGTGGTGTGAATCGGAGGGCCTGAATTAGGATAGGCAGTGAGTGGCAACGCAGCATGGAGAAAAGCACCACGGGTTAGTAACCATGGGGAGGACAGGAAACATGCGGTGCCAATGTAGGATAGTTTTCTGAAAAACATCACGGGGTGGTGGGCATTGTAAAGGTTTCTAACAGGCCTTTAACTAGTAGGAGTGAGAAAAACATCACGGGGTGGTGTGAATCAGATGTTCTTAATTAGGATAGGCAGTGAGTGGCAATGTAGGATGGAGAAAAGCACCACGGGGTGTTCAGCATGGGGAGGTCAGGAAACATGCAGTGGCAATGTAGGATAGGTTTCTGAAAAAAACAGCGGGGTGGTGCACATTGTAAGGGTTTCTAACAGGCCATTCACTAGTAGGAGTGAGAAAAACATCACGGGGTGGTTTGAATCAGATGTTCTGAATTAGGATATGCAGTGAGTGGCAATGTAGGATGGAGAAAAGCAGCACGGGGTTGGTCAGCATGGGGAGGTCAGGAAACATGCATTGGCAATGTAGGATACGTTTCTGAAAAACATCGCTGGTTGTGTGCATTCTAAGTCTTTATAAGAGGCCATTCATTGATAGGAGTGAGAAAAACATCACAGGGTGCTGTGAACCGTAGGGCCTGAATAAGGATAGGCAGTGAGTGGCAATATAAAATTGAGAAAAGCACCACGGTGTGGTCATCATGGGGAGGTCAGGGAACATGCAGTGGAAATGTAGGAAAAGTTTCTGAAAAACATCACGGGGTGGTGCGCCTTGTAAGAGTATCTAACCGGCCATTCCCTGGTAGGACTGAGAAATACATCACGGGAAGGTGTGAATTGGAAGGCCTGAATCAGAATAGGCAGTGAGTGGCAATGTAGGATGGAGAAAAGCACCATGGCACGGTCATCATGGGGAGGTCAGGACACATACAGTGGCAATGTAGGATAGGTTTCTGAAAAACATCGCGGCGTAGTGCGCATGGTAAGGGTTTCTAACAGGCAATTTACTAGTAGGAGTGAGACATACATCATGGTGTGGTGTGAATTGGAGGGCCTGAATCAAGTTTGACAGTGAATGGCAATGTAGGATGGAGAAAAGCCCCATGGGTTGGTGAGCATTGTGAGGTCAGGAAACATGCACTGTCAGTGTACGATAGGTTTCTGAAAAAAGTCGCGGGGTTGTGCGCATTGTAAGGGTTTGTAGCAGGCCCTTCACTAGTAGGAGTGAGAAAAACATCACGTGGTGGTGTGAATCGGAGTGGTTGAATTAGGATTGGCAGTGAGTGGCAATAAAGAATGGAGAAAAGCACCACGGGTTGGTCAACATGGGGAGTTCAGGAAATATGTAATGGCAATGTAGGGTAGGTTTCTGAAAAACATCGCGGGGTGGTGCACATTGTAAGGCTTTCTAACAAGCCATTCACAAGTAGGAGTGAAAAAAACATCACAGGGTGGTGTGAATCAGAGGGTCTGAATTAGGATAGGCTGTGAGTGGCAATGTAGGATGGAGAAAAGCACCACGGGTTTGTCAGCATGGGGAGGCAAGGAAACATGCAGTGGCAATGTAGAATAGGTTTCTGATAAGCATCACTGGGTGGTGCGCATTAAAAGGGTTTTTAACAGGCCATTCACTAGTAGGAGTGAGAAAAACATCACGGGGTGGTGTGAATCGGAGGGCCTGAATTAGGATAGGCAGTGAGTGCAATGTAGCATGGAGAAAAGCACCACAAGGTGGTCAGCATGGGGAGGTCAGGAAACATGCAATGGCAATGTAGGATAGTTTTCTGAAAAAATCACGGGGTGGTGCTGATTTTAAGGGTTACTAACAGGCCATTCACTAGTAGGAGTGAGAAAAACATCAGGGGGTGGTTTGAATCAGATGTTCTAATTAGGATAGGCAGTGAGTGGCAATGTAGGATGGAGAAAAGCACCACGGGGTGGTCATCATGGGGAGGTCAGGACACATGCAGTGGCAATGTAGGATAGGTTTCTGAAAAACGTCGCGGGGTGGTGCTCATTGCAAGGCATTCTAAAAAGCCATTCAGAAGTAGGAGTGAAAAAAAATCAAGGGGTTGTGTGAATCGGAGAGCCTGAATTAGTGTAGGCAGTGAGTGGCAATGTAGGGTGGCGAAAATCACCACAGGGTGGTCAGCATGGGGAGGTAAGAAAACATGCCCTGGCAATGTAGGATAGGTTTCTGAAAAAAAAAAAAAAAAAAAAAAAAAAAAAAAAAAAAGCAGGTGGTGCGATTGTAAGTGTTTCTAACAGGCCATTCACTGGTAGGATTGAGAAAAACATCATGGGGTGGTGTGAATCGGAGGGCCTGAATAAGGATACGCAGTGAGTGGCAATGTAGGATGTAGAAAAGCACCACAGGTTGGTCAGCATGGGGAGGTCAGAAAACATGCAGTGGCAATGTGGGATAGCTTTCTGAAAAACATTCCAGGTTGGTGCGCATTGTAAGGGTTTCTAACAGGCCATTCCCTAGTAGGAGTGACAAAAATATCACGGCTTGGTGTGAATTGGAGGGCCTCAATGAGGATAGGCAGTGAGTGGCAATGTACGATGGAGAAAAGCACTAAAGGGTGGTCATAATGGGGAGGTCAGGACACATGCAGTGGCAAAGTAGGATAGTTTTCTGAAAAACATCACGGGGTGGTGCCAATTGTAAGGCTTTCTAACAGGCCATTCACTAGTAGAAGTGTGAAATACATCATGGTGTGGTGTGAATCGGAGGGCATGAATCAAGTTAGACAGTTTGTGGCAATGTAAAATGGAGAAAAGCACCACAGTGTGGTCAGCATGGGGAGGTCCGGAAACTTTCAGTGTCAATGTAGGATAGGTTTCGGATAAATATCTCTGTTGGTGCGCATTGTAAGGTTTTCTAACAGGATATTCATTAGTAGGAGTGAGAAAAATATCACGTGGTACTGTGAATCGGTGGGCCTGAATTAGAATAGGCAGTGTGTGGCAACATAACATGGAGAAAAGCACCATGGTCTGGTCAGCATGGGGAAGTCAGGAAACATGCAGTGGCAATGCAGGATCAGTTTCTGAAATACATCGCGGGGTTGGGTGCATTGTAAAGGTATCTAACAGGCCATTCACTAGTAGGAGTGTGAAATACATCATGGTGTGGTGTGAATCGGAGGGCATGAATAAAGTTAGACAGTGAGTGGCAATGTAGGATGGAGAAAAGCACCACGGATTGGTGAGCATGGGGAAGTCAGGAAACATGCAATGGCAATGTAGGATAGGTTTCTGAAAAACATCGCGGGGTTGTGCGCATTGTCAGTGTTTGTAGCAGGCCATTCTCTAGTAGGAGTGACAAAATCATCACGGGGTGGTGTGAATCGGAAGGCCTGAATCAGGATAGGTAGTGAGTGGCAGTGTAGGATGGAGAAAAGCACCACGGGGTGGTCAGGATGGGGAGGTCAGTAAAACTGCAGGGGCAATGTAGGATAGGTTTCTGAAAAACATCGCGGCATAGTGCGCATGGTAAGGGTTTCTAACAGGCCATATACTAGTAGGAGTGAGAAAAACATCCCGTGGTGGTGTGAATCGGAGGTGCTGAATAAGGATTGGCAGTGAGTGGCAATGAAGAATGGAGAAAAGCACCACGGGTTGGTCAACATGGGGAGGTCAGGAAACATGTAATGGCATTGTAGGGTAGATTTCTGAAAAACATAGCGGGGTGGTGCACATTGTAAGGCTTTCTAACAAGCCATTCACAAGTAGGAGTGAAAAAAACATCACAGCGTGGTGTGAATCAGAGGGTCTGAATTAGGATAGGCTGTGAGTGGCAATGTAGGATAGAGAAAAGCACCACGGGTTTGTCAGCATGTGGAGGCAGGGAAACATGCAATGGCAATGTAGAATAGGTTTCTGATAAGCATCACTGGGTGGTGCGCATTGTAAGGGTTTCTAACAGGCCATTCACTAGTAGGAGTGAGAACAACATCACGCGGTGGTGTGAATTGGAGGGCCTGAATCAGGATAGGCAATGAGGGGCAATGTAGGATGGAGAAAAGCACCAAAGGGTGGTCATCATGGGGAGGTCAGGACACATGCAGTGGCAAAGTAGGATAGTTCTCTGAAAAACATCACGGGGTGGTGCCCATTGTAAGACTTTCTAACAGGCCATTCACTATTAGGAGTCAAAAAAACATCACAGGGTGGTGTGAATCGGAGGGCCTGAATTAGGATAGACAGTGAGTGGCAATATAAAATGGACAAAAGCACCACGATGTGGTCAGCATGGGGAGGTCAGGAAACATGCAGTGGCAATGCAGGATCAGTTTCTGAAAAACATCGCGTGGTTGGGCGCATTTTAAAGGTATCTAACAGGCCATTTACTAGTAGGAGTGAGAAATACATCATGGTGTGGTGTGAATCGGAGGGCCTGAATCAAGATAGACAGTGAGTGGCAATGTAGAATGGAGAAAACCACCACGGGTTGGTGAGCATGGGTAGGTCAGGAAGCTTGCAATGGCAATGTAGGATAGGTTTCTGAAAAACATCGAGGGGTTGTGCGCATTACAAGGGTTTGTAGCAGGCCATTCACTAGTAGGAGTGACAAAATCATCACGTGGTGGTGTGAATCGGAGTGGTTGAATTAGGATTGGCAGTGAGTGGCAATAAAGAATGGAGAAAAGCACCACGGGTTGGTCAACATGGGGAGTTCAGGAAATATGTAATGGCAATGTAGGGTAGGTTTCTGAAAAACATCGCGGGGTGGTGCACATTGTAAGGCTTTCTAACAAGCCATTCACAAGTAGGAGTGAAAAAAACATCACAGGGTGGTGTGAATCAGAGGGTCTGAATTAGGATAGGCTGTGAGTGGCAATGTAGGATGGAGAAAAGCACCACGGGTTTGTCAGCATGGGGAGGCAAGGAAACATGCAGTGGCAATGTAGAATAGGTTTCTGATAAGCATCACTGGGTGGTGCGCATTAAAAGGGTTTTTAACAGGCCATTCACTAGTAGGAGTGAGAAAAACATCACGGGGTGGTGTGAATCGGAGGGCCTGAATTAGGATAGGCAGTGAGTGCAATGTAGCATGGAGAAAAGCACCACAAGGTGGTCAGCATGGGGAGGTCAGGAAACATGCAATGGCAATGTAGGATAGTTTTCTGAAAAAATCACGGGGTGGTGCTGATTTTAAGGGTTACTAACAGGCCATTCACTAGTAGGAGTGAGAAAAACATCAGGGGGTGGTTTGAATCAGATGTTCTAATTAGGATAGGCAGTGAGTGGCAATGTAGGATGGAGAAAAGCACCACGGGGTGGTCATCATGGGGAGGTCAGGACACATGCAGTGGCAATGTAGGATAGGTTTCTGAAAAACGTCGCGGGGTGGTGCTCATTGCAAGGCATTCTAAAAAGCCATTCAGAAGTAGGAGTGAAAAAAAATCAAGGGGTTGTGTGAATCGGAGAGCCTGAATTAGTGTAGGCAGTGAGTGGCAATGTAGGGTGGCGAAAATCACCACAGGGTGGTCAGCATGGGGAGGTAAGAAAACATGCCCTGGCAATGTAGGATAGGTTTCTGAAAAAAAAAAAAAAAAAAAAAAAAAAAAAAGCAGGTGGTGCGATTGTAAGTGTTTCTAACAGGCCATTCACTGGTAGGATTGAGAAAAACATCATGGGGTGGTGTGAATCGGAGGGCCTGAATAAGGATACGCAGTGAGTGGCAATGTAGGATGTAGAAAAGCACCACAGGTTGGTCAGCATGGGGAGGTCAGAAAACATGCAGTGGCAATGTGGGATAGCTTTCTGAAAAACATTCCAGGTTGGTGCGCATTGTAAGGGTTTCTAACAGGCCATTCCCTAGTAGGAGTGACAAAAATATCACGGCTTGGTGTGAATTGGAGGGCCTCAATGAGGATAGGCAGTGAGTGGCAATGTACGATGGAGAAAAGCACTAAAGGGTGGTCATAATGGGGAGGTCAGGACACATGCAGTGGCAAAGTAGGATAGTTTTCTGAAAAACATCACGGGGTGGTGCCAATTGTAAGGCTTTCTAACAGGCCATTCACTAGTAGAAGTGTGAAATACATCATGGTGTGGTGTGAATCGGAGGGCATGAATCAAGTTAGACAGTTTGTGGCAATGTAAAATGGAGAAAAGCACCACAGTGTGGTCAGCATGGGGAGGTCCGGAAACTTTCAGTGTCAATGTAGGATAGGTTTCGGATAAATATCTCTGTTGGTGCGCATTGTAAGGTTTTCTAACAGGATATTCATTAGTAGGAGTGAGAAAAATATCACGTGGTACTGTGAATCGGTGGGCCTGAATTAGAATAGGCAGTGTGTGGCAACATAACATGGAGAAAAGCATCATGGTCTGCTCAGCATGGGGAAGTCAGGAAACATGCAGTGGCAATGCAGGATCAGTTTCTGAAATACATCGCGGGGTTGGGTGCATTGTAAAGGTATCTAACAGGCCATTCACTAGTAGGAGTGTGAAATACATCATGGTGTGGTGTGAATCGGAGGGCATGAATAAAGTTAGACAGTGAGTGGCAATGTAGGATGGAGAAAAGCACCACGGATTGGTGAGCATGGGGAAGTCAGGAAACATGCAATGGCAATGTAGGATAGGTTTCTGAAAAACATCGCGGGGTTGTGCGCATTGTCAGTGTTTGTAGCAGGCCATTCTCTAGTAGGAGTGACAAAATCATCACGGGGTGGTGTGAATCGGAAGGCCTGAATCAGGATAGGTAGTGAGTGGCAGTGTAGGATGGAGAAAAGCACCACGGGGTGGTCAGGATGGGGAGGTCAGTAAAACTGCAGGGGCAATGTAGGATAGGTTTCTGAAAAACATCGCGGCATAGTGCGCATGGTAAGGGTTTCTAACAGGCCATATACTAGTAGGAGTGAGAAAAACATCCCGTGGTGGTGTGAATCGGAGGTGCTGAATAAGGATTGGCAGTGAGTGGCAATGAAGAATGGAGAAAAGCACCACGGGTTGGTCAACATGGGGAGGTCAGGAAACATGTAATGGCATTGTAGGGTAGATTTCTGAAAAACATAGCGGGGTGGTGCACATTGTAAGGCTTTCTAACAAGCCATTCACAAGTAGGAGTGAAAAAAACATCACAGCGTGGTGTGAATCAGAGGGTCTGAATTAGGATAGGCTGTGAGTGGCAATGTAGGATAGAGAAAAGCACCACGGGTTTGTCAGCATGTGGAGGCAGGGAAACATGCAATGGCAATGTAGAATAGGTTTCTGATAAGCATCACTGGGTGGTGCGCATTGTAAGGGTTTCTAACAGGCCATTCACTAGTAGGAGTGAGAACAACATCACGCGGTGGTGTGAATTGGAGGGCCTGAATCAGGATAGGCAATGAGGGGCAATGTAGGATGGAGAAAAGCACCAAAGGGTGGTCATCATGGGGAGGTCAGGACACATGCAGTGGCAAAGTAGGATAGTTCTCTGAAAAACATCACGGGGTGGTGCCCATTGTAAGACTTTCTAACAGGCCATTCACTATTAGGAGTCAAAAAAACATCACAGGGTGGTGTGAATCGGAGGGCCTGAATTAGGATAGACAGTGAGTGGCAATATAAAATGGACAAAAGCACCACGATGTGGTCAGCATGGGGAGGTCAGGAAACATGCAGTGGCAATGCAGGATCAGTTTCTGAAAAACATCGCGTGGTTGGGCGCATTTTAAAGGTATCTAACAGGCCATTTACTAGTAGGAGTGAGAAATACATCATGGTGTGGTGTGAATCGGAGGGCCTGAATCAAGATAGACAGTGAGTGGCAATGTAGAATGGAGAAAACCACCACGGGTTGGTGAGCATGGGTAGGTCAGGAAGCTTGCAATGGCAATGTAGGATAGGTTTCTGAAAAACATCGAGGGGTTGTGCGCATTACAAGGGTTTGTAGCAGGCCATTCACTAGTAGGAGTGACAAAATCATCACGTGGTGGTGTGAATCGGAGTGGTTGAATTAGGATTGGCAGTGAGTGGCAATAAAGAATGGAGAAAAGCACCACGGGTTGGTCAACATGGGGAGTTCAGGAAATATGTAATGGCAATGTAGGGTAGGTTTCTGAAAAACATCGCGGGGTGGTGCACATTGTAAGGCTTTCTAACAAGCCATTCACAAGTAGAGGTGAAAAAAACATCACAGGGTGGTGTGAATCAGAGGGTCTGAATTAGGATAGGCTGTGAGTGGCAATGTAGGATGGAGAAAAGCACCACGGGTTTGTCAGCATGGGGAGGCAAGGAAACATGCAGTGGCAATGTAGAATAGGTTTCTGATAAGCATCACTGGGTGGTGCGCATTAAAAGGATTTTTAACAGGCCATTCACTAGTAGGAGTGAGAAAAACATCACGGGGTGGTGTGAATCGGAGGGCCTGAATTAGGATAGGCAGTGAGTGCAATGTAGCATGGAGAAAAGCACCACAAGGTGGTCAGCATGGGGAGGTCAGGAAACATGCAATGGCAATGTAGGATAGTTTTCTGAAAAAATCACGGGGTGGTGCTGATTTTAAGGGTTACTAACAGGCCATTCACTAGTAGGAGTGAGAAAAACATCCGGGGGTGGTTTGAATCAGATGTTCTAATTAGGATAGGCAGTGAGTGGCAATGTAGGATGGAGAAAAGCACCACGGGGTGGTCATCATGGGGAGGTCAGGACACATGCAGTGGCAATGTAGGATAGGTTTCTGAAAAACGTCGCGGGGTGGTGCTCATTGCAAGGCATTCTAAAAAGCCATTCAGAAGTAGGAGTGAAAAAAAATCAAGGGGTTGTGTGAATCGGAGAGCCTGAATTAGTGTAGGCAGTGAGTGGCAATGTAGGGTGGCGAAAATCACCACAGGGTGGTCAGCATGGGGAGGTAAGAAAACATGCCCTGGCAATGTAGGATAGGTTTCTGAAAAAAAAAAAAAAAAAAAAAAAAAAAAAAAAAAAGCAGGTGGTGCGATTGTAAGTGTTTCTAACAGGCCATTCACTGGTAGGATTGAGAAAAACATCATGGGGTGGTGTGAATCGGAGGGCCTGAATAAGGATACGCAGTGAGTGGCAATGTAGGATGTAGAAAAGCACCACAGGTTGGTCAGCATGGGGAGGTCAGAAAACATGCAGTGGCAATGTGGGATAGCTTTCTGAAAAACATTCCAGGTTGGTGCGCATTGTAAGGGTTTCTAACAGGCCATTCCCTAGTAGGAGTGACAAAAATATCACGGCTTGGTGTGAATTGGAGGGCCTCAATGAGGATAGGCAGTGAGTGGCAATGTACGATGGAGAAAAGCACTAAAGGGTGGTCATAATGGGGAGGTCAGGACACATGCAGTGGCAAAGTAGGATAGTTTTCTGAAAAACATCACGGGGTGGTGCCAATTGTAAGGCTTTCTAACAGGCCATTCACTAGTAGAAGTGTGAAATACAT
The DNA here is from genome assembly GCF_034190915.1 of Cavia porcellus. Lineage (NCBI taxonomy): Eukaryota > Metazoa > Chordata > Mammalia > Rodentia > Caviidae > Cavia > Cavia porcellus. The sequence goes on from NW_026947555.1 coordinate 870,262, forward strand.
CATGGTGTGGTGTGAATCGGAGGGCATGAATCAAGTTAGACAGTTTGTGGCAATGTAAAATGGAGAAAAGCACCACAGTGTGGTCAGCATGGGGAGGTCCGGAAACTTTCAGTGTCAATGTAGGATAGGTTTCGGATAAATATCTCTGTTGGTGCGCATTGTAAGGTTTTCTAACAGGATATTCATTAGTAGGAGTGAGAAAAATATCACGTGGTACTGTGAATCGGTGGGCCTGAATTAGAATAGGCAGTGTGTGGCAACATAACATGGAGAAAAGCACCATGGTCTGCTCAGCATGGGGAAGTCAGGAAACATGCAGTGGCAATGCAGGATCAGTTTCTGAAATACATCGCGGGGTTGGGTGCATTGTAAAGGTATCTAACAGGCTTTTCACTAGTAGGAGTGAGAAAAACATCACAGGGTGGTATGAATCGGAGGGCCTGAATTATGATAGGAAGTGAGTGGCAATGTAAAATGGAGAAAAGCACCACGGTTTGGTCACCATGGGGAGGTCAGGAAACATTCAGTGTCAATGTAGGATAGCTTTCTGATAAACATCTCTGGGTGGTGCGCATTGTAAGGGTTTCTAACAGGCCATTCATTAGTAGTAGTGAGAAAAACATCACGTGGTATTGTGAATCGGTGGGCCTGAATTAGGATAGGCAGTGAGTGGCAACATAACATGGAGAAAAGCACCACGGTGTGGTCAGCATGGGGAGATCAGGAAACATGCAGTGGCAATGCAGGATCTGTTTCTGAAATACATCGCGGGGTGGTGAGAATTGTAAGGCTTTCTAACAGGTCATTCACTAGTAGGAGTGAGAAAAACATCACAGGGTGGTGTAAATCAGAGAGCCTGAATTATGTTACACAGTGAGTGGCAATGTAGGATGGAGAAAAGCCCCACGGGTTGGTGAGCATGGGGAGGTCAGGAAACATGCATTGTCAATGTACGAAAGGTTTCTGAAAAACGTCGCGGGGTTGTGCGCATTGTAAGAGTTTGTATCAGGCCCTTCACTAGTAGGAGTGAGAAAAACATCACGTGGTGGTGTGAATCAGAGTGGCTGAATGAGGATTGGCAGTGAGTGGCAATGAAGAATGGAGAAAAGCACCACGGGTTGGTCAACATGGGGAGGTTAGGAAATATGTAATGGCAATGTAAGGGAGGTTTATGAAAAACATCGCGGGGTGGTGCACATTGTAAGGCTTTCTAACAAGCCGTTCACAAGTAGGAGTGAAAAAAAATCACAGGGTGTTGTGAATCAGAGGGTCTGAATTAGGATAGGCTGTGAGTGGCAATGTAGGATGGAGAAAAGCACCACGGGTTTGTCAGCATGGGGAGGCAAGGAAACATGCAGTGGCAATGTAGAATAGGTTTCTGATAAGCATCACTGGGTGGTGTGAATTATAAGGGTTTCTAACAGGCCATTCACTAGTAGGAGTGAGAAAAACATCAGGGGGTGGTTTGAATCAGATGTTCTAATTAGGATAGGCAGTGAGTGGCAATGTAGGATGGAGAAAAGCACCACGGGGTGGTCATCATGGGGAGGTCAGGACACATGCACTGGCAATGTAGGATAGGTTTCTGAAAAACGTCGCGGGCTGGTGCGCATTGTAAGGGTTTCTAACAGGCTTTTCACTAGTAGGAGTGAGAAAAACATCACAGGGTGGTATGAATCGGAGGGCCTGAATTATGATAGGCAGTGAGTGGCAACGTAGCAGGTGAAAAGCACCACGGGGTAGTAACCATGGGGAGGACAGGAAACATGCAGTGGCAATGTAGGATAGTTTTCTGAAAAACATCACGTGGTGGTGGGCATTGTAAGGCATTCTAACAGGCCTTTCACTAGTAGGAGTGAGAAAAACATCACGGGGTGGTGTGAAAAAGATGTTCTGAATTAGGATAGGCAGTGAGTGGCAATGTAGGATGGAGAAAAGCACCACGGGGTTTTCAGCATGGGGTGGTCAGTAAACATGCAGTGGCAATGTAGGATAGGTTTCTGAAAAAAACGGCGGGGTGGTGCGCATTGTAAGGGTTTCTAACAGGCCATTCACTAGTAGGAGTTAGAAAAACATCACAGGGTGGTGTGAATCGTAGGGCCTGAATGAGGATAGGCAGTGAGTGGCAATATAAAATGGAGAAAAGCGTCACGGTGTGGTCAGCATGGGGAGGTCAGGAAACATGCTGTGGCAATGTAGGAAAGGTTTCTGAAAAACATCACGGGGTGGTGCGCCTTGTAAGGGTATCTAACCGACCATTCCCTGGTAGGAGTGAGAAATACATCATGGGAAGGTGTGAGTCGGAAATCCTGAATCAGAATAGGCAGTGAGTGGCAATGTAGGATGGAGAAAAGCACCACGGCACGGTTATCATGGGGAGGTCAGGACACATGCAGTGGCAAAGTAGGATAGTTTTCTGAAAAACATCACGGGGTGGTCCCCATTGTAAGGTTTTCTAACAGGCCATTCACTAGTAGGAGTGAGAAAAACATCACGGGGTGGTGTGAATTGGAGGGCCTGAATTAGGATAGGCAGTGAGTGGCAATGTAAAATGGAGAAAATCATCACGGTTTGGTCAGCATGTGGAGGTCAGGAAACATTCAGTGTCAATGTAGGATAGCTTGCTGATAAACATGTCAGTGTGGTGCGCATTGTAAGGGTTTCTAACAGGCCATTCATTAGTAGGAGTGAGAAAAATATCACGTGGTATTGGGAATCGGTGGGCCTGAATTAGGATAGGCAGTGAGTGGCAACATAACATGGAGAAAAGCACCACGGTGTGGTCAGCATGGGGAGGTCAGGAAACATGCAGTGGCAATGCATGATCGGTTTCTGAAATACATCGCGGGGTGGTGAGAATTGTGAGGCTTTCTAACAGGCCATTCACTAGTAGGAGAGAGAAAAACATCACAGGGTGGTGTGAATTAGAGGGCCTGAATTATGAAAAGCAGTGAGTGGCAATACAGGATGGAGAAAATCACCACGGGTTGGTCAGCATGGGGAGATCAGGAAACATGCAGTGGCAATGTAGGATAGGTTTCTGATAAACATCGTGAGGTTGTGCTCATTGTCAGTGTTTGTAGCAGGCCATTCACTAGTAGGAGTGAGAAATACATCATGGTGTGGTGTGAATCAGAGGGCATGAATCAAGTTAGACAGTGAGTGCCAATGTAGGATGGAGAAAAGCACCACGGGTTGGTGAGAATGGCGAAGTCAGGAAACATGCAATGGCAATGTAGGATAGGTTTCTGAAAAACATCACGGGGTTGTGCGAATTGTCAGTGTTTGTAGCAGGCCATTCACTAGTAGGAGTGACAAAATCATCACGGGGTGGTGTGAATCGGTGGGCCTGAATCAGGATAGGCAGTGAATGGCAGTGTAGGATGGAGAAAAGCACCATGGGGTAGTCAGGATGGGGAGGTCAGGAAAAATGCAGTGGCAATGCAGGATAGGTTTCTGAAAAACATCGCGGCGTAGTGCGCATGGGAAGTGTTTCTAACCGGCCATTTACTAGTAGGAGTGAGAAATACATCATGGTGTGGTGTGAATTGGAGGGTCTGAATAAAGTTAGACAGTGAGTGGCAATGTAGGATGGAGAAAAGCCCCACGGGTTTGTGAGCATGGGGAGGTCAGGAAACATGCATTGTCAATGCACGAAATGTTTCTGAAAAACGTCGCTGTGTTGTGCGCATTATAAGGGTTTGTAGCAGGCCCTTCACTAGTACGGGTGAGAAAAATATCCCGTGGTGGTGTGAATCGGAGGGGCTGAATTAGGATTGGCAGTGAGTGGCAATGAAGAATGGAGAAAAGCACCACGGTTTGGTCAGCATGGGGAGGTCAGGAAATATTCAGTGTCAATGTAGGATAGCTTTCTGATAAACAGCTCTGGGTGGTGTGCATTGTAAGGGTTTCTACCAGGCCATTCATTAGTAGGAGTGAGAAAAACATCACGTGGTATTGTGAATCGGTGGGCCTGAATTAGGATAGGCAGTGAGTGGCAACATAACATGGAGAAAAGCACCACGGTATGGTCAGCATGGGGAGGTCAGGAAACATGCAGTGGCAATGCAGGATCGGTTTCTGTAATACATCGCAAGGTGGTGAGAATTGTAAGGCTTTCTAACAGGCCATTCACTAGTAGGAGTGAGAAAAACACTACAGGTTGGTGTGAATCAGAGGGCCTGAATTATGAAAAGCAGTGAGTGGCAATATAGGATGGAGAAAATCACCACGGGTTGGTCAGCATGGAGAGGTCAGGAAACATGCAGTGGCAATGTAGGATAGGTTTCTGAAAAACATCGCGGGGTTGTGCTCATTGTCAGTGTTTGTAGCAGGGCATTCAGTAGTAGGAGTGAGAAATACATCATGGTGTGGTGTGAATCGGAGGGCATGAATCAAGTTAGACAGTGAGTGGCAAGGTAGGATGGAGAAAAGCACCACGGGTTGGTGAGCATGGGGAAGTCAGGAAACATGCAATGGCAATGTAGGATAGATTTCTGAAAAACATCGCGGGGTTGTGCGCATTGTCAGTGTTTGTAGCAGGCCATTCACTAGTAGGAGTGACAAAATCACCACGGGGTGGTGTGAATCAGCGGGCCTGAATCAGGATAGGCAGTGAGTGGCAGTGTAGGATGGAGAAAAGCACCATGGGGTGGTCCCGGATGGGAAGGTCAGGAAAAATGCAGTGGCAATGCAGGATAGGTTTCTGAAAAACATCGCGGCGTAGTGCGCATGGGAAGGGTTTCTAATCGGCCATTTACTAGTAGGAGTGAGAAATACATCATGGTGTGGTGTGAATTGGAGGGCCTGAATAAAGTTTGACAGTGAGTGGCAATGTAGGATGGAGAAAAGCCCCACGGGTTGGTGAGCATGGGGAGGTAAGGAAACATGCATTGTCAATGTACGAAAGGTTTCTGAAAAACGTCGCGGGGTTGTGCGCATTGTAAGGGTTTGTAGCAGGCCCTTCACAAGTAGGAGTGAGAAAACCATCACGTGGTGGTATGAATCTGAGTGGCTGAATTAGGATTGGCAGGGAGTGGCAATGAAGAATGGAGAAATGCACCACGGGTTGGTCAACATGGGGAGTTCAGGAAATATGTAATGGCAATGTAGGGTAGGTTTATGAAAAACATCGCGGGGTGGTGCACATTGTAAGGCTTTCTAACAAGCCATTCACAAGTAGGAGTGAAAAAAACATCACAGGGTGGTGTGAATCAGACGGTCTGAATAAGGATAGGCTGTGAGTGGCAATGTAGGATGGAGAAAAGCACCACGGGTTTGTCAGCATGGGGAGGCAAGGAAACATGCAGTGGCAATGTAGAATAGGTTTCTGATAAGCATCACTGGGTGGTGCGCATTGTAAGGGTTTCTAACAGGCCATTCAATAGTAGGAGTGAGAAAAACATCACGGGGTGGTGTGAATCGGAGGCCCTGAATTAGGATAGGCAGTGAGTGGCAATGTAGGATGGAGAAAAGCACCACAGGGTGGTCAGCATTGGGAGGTCAGGAAACATGCAATGGCAATGTAGGATAGTTTTCTGAAAAAATCACGGGGTGGTGCGGATTTTAAGGGTTTGTCGCAGGCCCTTCAGTAGTAGGAGTGAGAAAAACATCACGTGGTGGTGTGAATCGGAAGGGCTGAATTAGGATTGGCAGTGAGTGGCAATGAATAATGGAGAAAAGCAGCACGGGTTGGTCAACATGGGGAGGTCAGGAAACATGTAATGGCAATGTAGGTTAGGTTTCTGAAAAACATAGTGGGGTGGTGCACATTGTAAGGCTTTCTAAAAAGCCATTCACAAGTAGGAGTGAAAAAAACATCACAGGGTGGTGTGAATCAGAGGGTCTGAATTAGGATAGGCTGTGAGTGGCAAACTAGGATGGAGAAAAGCACCACGGGTTTGTCAGCATGGGGAGGTCAAGAAACATGCATTGTCAATGTACGAAAGGTTTCTGAAAAACGTCGCGGGGTTGTGCGCATTGTAAGTGTTTGTAGCAGGCCCTTCACTAGTAGGAGTGAGAAAAACATCAGGGGTGGTTTGAATCAGATGTTCTGAATTAGGATATACAGTGAGTGGCAATGTAGGATGGAGAAAAGCACCACGGGGTTGTCAGCATGGGGAGGTCAGGAAACATGCAGTGGCAATGTAGGAAAGGTTTCAAAAAAACACCACGGGGTGGTGCACCTTGTAAGGGTATCTAACCGGCCATTCCCTGGTAGGAGTGAGAAATACATCACGGGAAGTTGTGAGTCGGAAGGCCTGAATCAGAATAGGCAGTGAGTGGCAATGTAGGATGGAGAAAAGCACCACGGCACGGTCATCATTGGGAGGTCAGGACACATGCAGTGGCAATGCAGCATAGGTTTCTGAAAAACATCGCGGCGTACTGCGCATGGTAAGGGTTTCGAACAGGCCATTTACTAGTAGGAGTGAGAAATACATCATGGTGTGGTGTGAATTGGAGGGCCTGAATCAAGTTTGACAGTGAGTGGCAATGTATGATGGAGAAAAGCTTCACGGGTTGGTGAGCATGGGGAGGTCAGGAAACATGCATTGTCAATGTACGATAGGTTTCTGAAAAACGTCGCGGGGTTGTGCGCATTGTAAGGGTTTGTAGCAGGCCCTTCACTAGTAGGAGTGAGCAAAACATCACGTGGTGGTGTGAATCGGAGTGGCTGAATTAGGATTGGCAGTGAGTGGCAATGAAGAATGGAGTAAAGCACCACGTTGTGGTCAACATGGGGAGGTCAGGAAACATGTAATGGCAATGTAGGGCAGGTTTCTGAAAAACATCACGGGGTGGTGCACATTGTAAAGCTTTGTAACAAGCCATGCACAAGTAGGAGTGAAAAAAAACATCACAGGGTGGTGTGAATCAGAGGGTCTGAATTAGGATAGGCTGTGAGTGGCAATGTAGGATGGAGAAAAGCACCATGGGTTTGTCAGCACGGGGAGGCAAGGAAACATGCAGTGGCAATGTAGCATAGGTTTCTGATAAGCATCACTGGGTGGTGCGCATTGTAAGGGTTTCTAACAGGCCATTCACTAGTAGGAGTGAGAACAACATCACGCGGTGGTGTTAATTGGAGGGCCTGAATCAGGATAGGCAGTGAGTGGCAATGTAGGATGGAGAAAAGCACTAAACTGTGGTCATCATGGGGAGGTCAGGACACATGCAGTGGCAAAGTAGGATAGTTTTCTGAAACGCATCACGGGGTGGTGCCCATTGTAAAGGTTTCTAACAGGCCATTCACTAATGGGATTGAGAAAAACATCACAGGGTGGTGTGAATCGGAGGGCCTGAATTAGGATAGGCAGTGAGTGGCAATGTAAAATGGAGAAAATCACCAGGGTTTGGTCAGCATGGGGAGGTCAGGAAACATGCAGTGTCAATATAGGATAGGTTTCTGATAAACATCTCTGGGTGTTGCGCATTGTAAGGGTTTCTAACAGGCCATTCATTAGTAGGAGTGAGAAAAACATCACGTGGTATTGTGAATCGGTGGGCCTGAATTAGGATAGGCAGTGAGTGGCAACATAACATGGAGAAAAGCACCACGGTGTGGTCAGCATGGGGAGATCAGGAAACATGCAGTGGCAATGCAGGATAGGTTTCTGAAATACATCGCGGATTGGTGAGAATGGTAACACTTTCTAACAGGCCATTCACTAGTAGGAGTGAGAAAAACATCATGGGGTGGTGTGAATCAGAGGGCCTGAATTATGAAAAGCAGTGAGTGGCAATGTAGGATGGAGAAAATCACGACGTGTTGGTCAGCATGGGGAGGTCAGGAAACATGCAGTGGCAATGTAGGATAGGTTTCTGAAAAACATCGCGGGGTTGTGCGCATTGTCAGTGTTTCTAGCAGGCCATTCACTAGTAGGAGTGAGAAATACATCATGGTGTGGTGTGAATCGGAGGGAATGAATCAAGTTAGACAGTGAGTGGCATTGTAGGATGGAGAAAAGCACCACGGGTTGGTCAGCATGGGGAGGTCAGGAAACATGCATTGTCAATGTACGAAAGGTTTCTGAAAAACGTCGCGGGGTTGTGCGCATTGTAAGGGTTTGTAGCAGGCCCTTCTCTAGTAGGAGTGAGAAAAACATCCCGTGGTGGTGTGAAAAGGAGGGGCTGAATTAGGATTGGCAGTGAGTGGCAATGAAGAATGGGGAAAAGCACCACGGGTTGGTCTACATGGGGAGGTCAGGAAACATGTAATGGCAATGTAGGGTAGGTTTTTGAAAAACATCGTGGGGTGGTGCACATTATAAGGCTTTCTAACAACCAATTCACAAGTAGGAGTGAAAAAAACATCACAGGGTGTTGTGAATCAGAGGGTCTGAATTAGGATAGGCTGTGAGTGGCAATGTAGGATGGAGAAAAGCACCACGGGTTTGTCAGCATGGGGAGGCAAGGAAACATGCAGTGGCAATGTAGAATAGGTTTCTGATAAGCATCACTGGGTGGTGTGAATTATAAGGGTTTCTAACAGGCCATTCACTAGTAGGAATGAGAAAAACATCAGGGGGTGGTTTGAATCAGATGTTCTAATTAGGATAGGCAGTGAGTGGCAATGTAGGATGGAGAAAAGCACCACGGGGTGGTCATCATGGGGAGGTCAGGACACATGCACTGGCAATGTAGGATAGGTTTCTGAAAAACGTCGCGGGCTGGTGCGCATTGTAAGGGTTTCTAACAGGCTTTTCACTAGTAGGAGTGAGAAAAACATCACAGGGTGGTATGAATCGGAGGGCCTGAATTATGATAGGCAGTGAGTGGCAACGTAGCAGGTGAAAAGCACCACGGGGTAGTAACAATGGGGAGGACAGGAAACATGCAGTGGCAATGTAGGATAGTTTTCTGAAAAACATCACGTGGTGGTGGGCATTGTAAGGCATTCTAACAGGCCTTTCACTTGTAGGAGTGAGAAAAACATCACGGGGTGGTGTGAAAAAGATGTTCTGAATTAGGATAGGCAGTGAGTGGCAATGTAGGATGGAGAAAAGCACCACGGGGTTTTCAGCATGGGGTGGTCAGTAAACATGCAGTGGCAATGTAGGATAGGTTTCTGAAAAAAACGGCGGGGTGGTGCGCATTGTAAGGGTTTCTAACAGGCCATTCACTAGTAGGAGTTAGAAAAACATCACAGGGTGGTGTGAATCGTAGGGCCTGAATTAGGATAGGCAGTGAGTGGCAATATAAAATGGAGAAAAGCGTCACGGTGTGGTCAGCATGGGGAGGTCAGGAAACATGCTGTGGCAATGTAGGAAAGGTTTCTGAAAAACATCACGGGGTGGTGCGCCTTGTAAGGGTATCTAACCGACCATTCCCTGGTAGGAGTGAGAAATACATCACGGGAAGGTGTGAATCGGAAGGCCTGAATCAGAATAGGCAGTGAGTGGCAATGTAGGATGGAGAAAAGCACCACGGCACGGTCATCATGGGGAGGTCAGGACACATACAGTGGCAATGTAGGATAGGTTTCTGAAAAACATCGCGGCGTAGTGCGCATGGTAAGGGTTTCTAACAGGCAATTTACTAGTAGGAGTGAGACATACATCATGGTGTGGTGTGAATTGGAGGGACTGAATCAAGTTTGACAGTGAGTGGCAATGTAGGTTGGAGAAAAGCCCAACGGGTTGGTGAGCATGGTGAGGTCAGGAAACATGCACTGTCAATGTACGATAGGTTTCTGAAAAATGTCGCGGGGTTGTGCGCATTGTAAGGGTTTGTAGCAGGCCCTTCACTAGTAGGAGTGAGGAAAACATCACGTGGTGGTGTGAATCGGAGTGGTTGAATTAGGATTGGCCGTGAGTGTCAATAAAGAATTGAGAAAAGCACCACGGGTTGGTCAACATGGGGAGGTCAGGAAATATGTAATGGCAATGTAGGGTAGGATTCTGAAAAACATCGCGGGGTGGTGCACATTGTAAGGCTTTCTAACAAGCCATTCACAAGTAGGAGTGAAAAAAACATCACAGGGTGGTTTGAATCAGAGGGTCTGAATTAGGATAGACTGTGAGTGGCAATGTAGGATGGAGAAAAGCACCACGGGTTTGTCAGCATGGGGAGGCAAGGAAACATGCAGTGGCAATGTAGAATAGGTTTCTGAGAAGCATCACTGGGTGGTGCGCATTATAAGGGTTTTTAACAGGCCATTCACTAGTAGGAGTGAGAAAAACATCACGGGGTGGTGTGAATCGGAGGGCCTGAATTAGGATAGGCAGTGAGTGGCAATGTAGCATGGAGAAAAGCACCACAAGGTGGTCAGCATGGGGAGGTCAGGAAACATGCAATGGCAATGTAGGATAGTTTTCTGAAAAAATCACGGGGTGGTGCGGATTTTAAGGGTTACTAACAGGCCATTCACTAGTAGGAGTGAGAAAAACATCAGGGGGTGGTTTGAATCAGATGTTCTAATTAGGATAGGCAGTGAGTGGCAATGTAGGATGGAGAAAAGCACCACGGGGTGGTCATCATGGGGAGGTCAGGACACATGCAGTGGCAATGTAGGATAGGTTTCTGAAAAACGTCGCGGGCTGGTGCGCATTGTAAGGGTTTCTAACAGGCTTTTCACTAGTAGGAGTGAGAAAAACATCACAGGGTGGTATGAATCGGAGGGCCTGAATTATGATAGGAAGTGAGTGGCAATGTAAAATGGAGAAAAGCACCACGGTTTGGTCACCATGGGGAGGTCAGGAAACATTCAGTGTCAATGTAGGATAGCTTTCTGATAAACATCTCTGGGTGGTGCGCATTGTAAGGGTTTCTAACAGGCCATTCATTAGTAGTAGTGAGAAAAACATCACGTGGTATTGTGAATCGGTGGGCCTGAATTAGGATAGGCAGTGAGTGGCAACATAACATGGAGAAAAGCACCACGGTGTGGTCAGCATGGGGAGATCAGGAAACATGCAGTGGCAATGCAGGATCTGTTTCTGAAATACATCGCGGGGTGGTGAGAATTGTAAGGCTTTCTAACAGGTCATTCACTAGTAGGAGTGAGAAAAACATCACAGGGTGGTGTAAATCAGAGAGCCTGAATTATGTTACACAGTGAGTGGCAATGTAGGATGGAGAAAAGCCCCACGGGTTGGTGAGCATGGGGAGGTCAGGAAACATGCATTGTCAATGTACGAAAGGTTTCTGAAAAACGTCGCGTGGTTGTGCGCATTGTAAGAGTTTGTATCAGGCCCTTCACTAGTAGGAGTGAGAAAAACATCACGTGGTGGTGTGAATCAGAGTGGCTGAATTAGGATTGGCAGTGAGTGGCAATGAAGAATGGAGAAAAGCACCACGGGTTTGTCAGCATGGGGAGGCAAGGAAACATGCAGTGGCAATGTAGAATAGGTTTCTGATAAGCATCACTGGGTGGTGTGAATTATAAGGGTTTCTAACAGGCCATTCACTAGTAGGAGTGAGAAAAACATCAGGGGGTGGTTTGAATCAGATGTTCTAATTAGGATAGGCAGTGAGTGGCAATATAGGATGGAGAAAAGCACCACGGGGTGGTCATCATGGGGAGGTCAGGACACATGCACTGGCAATGTAGGATAGGTTTCTGAAAAACGTCGCGGGCTGGTGCGCATTGTAAGGGTTTCTAACAGGCTTTTCACTAGTAGGAGTGAGAAAAACATCACAGGGTGGTATGAATCGGAGGGCCTGAATTATGATAGGCAGTGAGTGGCAACGTAGCAGGTGAAAAGCACCACGGGGTAGTAACCATGGGGAGGACAGGAAACATGCAGTGGCAATGTAGGATAGTTTTCTGAAAAACATCACGTGGTGGTGGGCATTGTAAGGCATTCTAACAGGCCTTTCACTAGTAGGAGTGAGAAAAACATCACGGGGTGGTGTGAAAAAGATGTTCTGAATTAGGATAGGCAGTGAGTGGCAATGTAGGATGGAGAAAAGCACCACGGGGTTTTCAGCATGGGGTGGTCAGTAAACATGCAGTGGCAATGTAGGATAGGTTTCTGAAAAAAACGGCGGGGTGGTGCGCATTGTAAGGGTTTCTAACAGGCCATTCACTAGTAGGAGTTAGAAAAACATCACAGGGTGGTGTGAATCGTAGGGCCTGAATGAGGATAGGCAGTGAGTGGCAATATAAAATGGAGAAAAGCGTCACGGTGTGGTCAGCATGGGGAGGTCAGGAAACATGCTGTGGCAATGTAGGAAAGGTTTCTGAAAAACATCACGGGGTAGTGCGCCTTGTAAGGGTATCTAACCGACCATTCCCTGGTAGGAGTGAGAAATACATCATGGGAAGGTGTGAGTCGGAAGGCCTGAATCAGAATAGGCAGTGAGTGGCAATGTAGGATGGAGAAAAGCACCACGGCACGGTTATCATGGGGAGGTCAGGACACATGCAGTGGCAAAGTAGGATAGTTTTCTGAAAAACATCACGGGATGGTCCCCATTGTAAGGTTTTCTAACAGGCCATTCACTAGTAGGAGTGAGAAAAACATCACGGGGTGGTGTGAATTGGAGGGCCTGAATTAGGATAGGCAGTGAGTGGCAATATAAAATGGAGAAAATCATCACGGTTTGGTCAGCATGTGGAGGTCAGGAAACATTCAGTGTCAATGTAGGATAGCTTGCTGATAAACATCTCAGTGTGGTGCGCATTGTAAGGGTTTCTAACAGGCCATTCATTAGTAGGAGTGAGAAAAATATCACGTGGTATTGGGAATCGGTGGGCCTGAATTAGGATAGGCAGTGAGTGGCAACATAACATGGAGAAAAGCACCACGGTGTGGTCAGCATGGGGAGGTCAGGAAACATGCAGTGGCAATGCATGATCGGTTTCTGAAATACATCGCGGGGTGGTGAGAATTGTGAGGCTTTCTAACAGGCCATTCACTAGTAGGAGAGAGAAAAACATCACAGGGTGGTGTGAATTAGAGGGCCTGAATTATGAAAAGCAGTGAGTGGCAATACAGGATGGAGAAAATCACCACGGGTTGGTCAGCATGGGGAGATCAGGAAACATGCAGTGGCAATGTAGGATAGGTTTCTGATAAACATCGTGAGGTTGTGCTCATTGTCAGTGTTTGTAGCAGGCCATTCACTAGTAGGAGTGAGAAATACATCATGGTGTGGTGTGAATCAGAGGGCATGAATCAAGTTAGACAGTGAGTGCCAATGTAGGATGGAGAAAAGCACCACGGGTTGGTGAGAATGGCGAAGTCAGGAAACATGCAATGGCAATGTAGGATAGGTTTCTGAAAAACATCACGGGGTTGTGCGAATTGTCAGTGTTTGTAGCAGGCCATTCACTAGTAGGAGTGACAAAATCATCACGGGGTGGTGTGAATCGGTGGGCCTGAATCAGGATAGGCAGTGAATGGCAGTGTAGGATGGAGAAAAGCACCATGGGGTAGTCAGGATGGGGAGGTCAGGAAAAATGCAGTGGCAATGCAGGATAGGTTTCTGAAAAACATCGCGGCGTAGTGCGCATGGGAAGTGTTTCTAACCGGCCATTTACTAGTAGGAGTGAGAAATACATCATGGTGTGGTGTGAATTGGAGGGTCTGAATAAAGTTAGACAGTGAGTGGCAATGTAGGATGGAGAAAAGCCCCACGGGTTTGTGAGCATGGGGAGGTCAGGAAACATGCATTGTCAATGCACGAAATGTTTCTGAAAAACGTCGCTGTGTTGTGCGCATTATAAGGGTTTGTAGCAGGCCCTTCACTAGTACGGGTGAGAAAAATATCCCGTGGTGGTGTGAATCGGAGGGGCTGAATTAGGATTGGCAGTGAGTGGCAATGAAGAATGGAGAAAAGCACCACGGTTTGGTCAGCATGGGGAGGTCAGGAAATATTCAGTGTCAATGTAGGATAGCTTTCTGATAAACAGCTCTGGGTGGTGTGCATTGTAAGGGTTTCTACCAGGCCATTCATTAGTAGGAGTGAGAAAAACATCACGTGGTATTGTGAATCGGTGGGCCTGAATTAGGATAGGCAGTGAGTGGCAACATAACATGGAGAAAAGCACCACGGTATGGTCAGCATGGGGAGGTCAGGAAACATGCAGTGGCAATGCAGGATCGGTTTCTGTAATACATCGCAAGGTGGTGAGAATTGTAAGGCTTTCTAACAGGCCATTCACTAGTAGGAGTGAGAAAAACACTACAGGTTGGTGTGAATCAGAGGGCCTGAATTATGAAAAGCAGTGAGTGGCAATATAGGATGGAGAAAATCACCACGGGTTGGTCAGCATGGAGAGGTCAGGAAACATGCAGTGGCAATGTAGGATAGGTTTCTGAAAAACATCGCGGGGTTGTGCTCATTGTCAGTGTTTGTAGCAGGGCATTCAGTAGTAGGAGTGAGAAATACATCATGGTGTGGTGTGAATCGGAGGGCATGAATCAAGTTAGACAGTGAGTGGCAAGGTAGGATGGAGAAAAGCACCACGGGTTGGTGAGCATGGGGAAGTCAGGAAACATGCAATGGCAATGTAGGATAGATTTCTGAAAAACATCGCGGGGTTGTGCGCATTGTCAGTGTTTGTAGCAGGCCATTCACTAGTAGGAGTGACAAAATCACCACGGGGTGGTGTGAATCAGCGGGCCTGAATCAGGATAGGCAGTGAGTGGCAGTGTAGGATGGAGAAAAGCACCATGGGGTGGTCCCGGATGGGAAGGTCAGGAAAAATGCAGTGGCAATGCAGGATAGGTTTCTGAAAAACATCGCGGCGTAGTGCGCATGGGAAGGGTTTCTAATCGGCCATTTACTAGTAGGAGTGAGAAATACATCATGGTGTGGTGTGAATTGGAGGGCCTGAATAAAGTTTGACAGTGAGTGGCAATGTAGGATGGAGAAAAGCCCCACGGGTTGGTGAGCATGGGGAGGTAAGGAAACATGCATTGTCAATGTACGAAAGGTTTCTGAAAAACGTCGCGGGGTTGTGCGCATTGTAAGGGTTTGTAGCAGGCCCTTCACTAGTAGGAGTGAGAAAACCATCACGTGGTGGTGTGAATCTGAGTGGCTGAATTAGGATTGGCAGGGAGTGGCAATGAAGAATGGAGAAATGCACCACGGGTTGGTCAACATGGGGAGTTCAGGAAATATGTAATGGCAATGTAGGGTAGGTTTATGAAAGACATCGCGGGGTGGTGCACATTGTAAGGCTTTCTAACAAGCCATTCACAAGTAGGAGTGAAAAAACCATCACAGGGTGGTGTGAATCAGACGGTCTGAATAAGGATAGGCTGTGAGTGGCAATGTAGGATGGAGAAAAGCACCACGGGTTTGTCAGCATGGGGAGGCAAGGAAACATGCAGTGGCAATGTAGAATAGGTTTCTGATAAGAATCACTGGGTGGTGCGCATTGTAAGGGTTTCTAACAGGCCATTCAATAGTAGGAGTGAGAAAAACATCACGGGGTGGTGTGAATCGGAGGCCCTGAATTAGGATAGGCAGTGAGTGGCAATGTAGGATGGAGAAAAGCACCACAGGGTGGTCAGCATTGGGAGGTCAGGAAACATGCAATGGCAATGTAGGATAGTTTTCTGAAAAAATCACGGGGTGGTGCGGATTTTAAGGGTTTGTCGCAGGCCCTTCAGTAGTAGGAGTGAGAAAAACATCACGTGGTGGTGTGAATCGGAAGGGCTGAATTAGGATTGGCAGTGAGTGGCAATGAATAATGGAGAAAAGCAGCACGGGTTGGTCAACATGGGGAGGTCAGGAAACATGTAATGGCAATGTAGGTTAGGTTTCTGAAAAACATAGTGGGGTGGTGCACATTGTAAGGCTTTCTAAAAAGCCATTCACAAGTAGGAGTGAAAAAAACATCACAGGGTGGTGTGAATCAGAGGGTCTGAATTAGGATAGGCTGTGAGTGGCAAACTAGGATGGAGAAAAGCACCACGGGTTTGTCAGCATGGGGAGGTCAGGAAACATGCATTGTCAATGTACGAAAGGTTTCTGAAAAACGTCGTGGGGTTGTGCGCATTGTAAGGGTTTGTAGCAGGCCCTTCACTAGTAGGAGTGAGAAAAACATCAGGGGTGGTTTGAATCAGATGTTCTGAATTAGGATATACAGTGAGTGGCAATGTAGGATGGAGAAAAGCACCACGGGGTTGTCAGCATGGGGAGGTCAGGAAACATGCAGTGGCAATGTAGGAAAGGTTTCAAAAAAACACCACGGGGTGGTGCACCTTGTAAGGGTATCTAACCGGCCATTCCCTGGTAGGAGTGAGAAATACATCACGGGAAGGTGTGAGTCGGAAGGCCTGAATCAGAATAGGCAGTGAGTGGCAATGTAGGATGGAGAAAAGCACCACGGCACGGTCATCATTGGGAGGTCAGGACACATGCAGTGGCAATGCAGCATAGGTTTCTGAAAAACATCGCGGCATACTGCGCATGGTAAGGGTTTCGAACAGGCCATTTACTAGTAGGAGTGAGAAATACATCATGGTGTGGTGTGAATTGGAGGGCCTCAATCAAGTTTGACAGTGAGTGGCAATGTATGATGGAGAAAAGCTTCACGGGTTGGTGAGCATGGGGAGGTCAGGAAGCATGCATTGTCAGTGTACGATAGGTTTCTGAAAAACGTCGCGGGGTTGTGCGCATTGTAAGGGTTTGTAGCAGGCCCTTCACTAGTAGGAGTGAGCAAAACATCACGTGGTGGTGTGAATCGGAGTGGCTGAATTAGGATTGGCAGTGAGTGGCAATGAAGAATGGAGTAAAGCACCACGTTGTGGTCAACATGGGGAGGTCAGGAAACATGTAATGGCAATGTAGGGCAGGTTTCTGAAAAACATCACGGGGTGGTGCACATTGTAAAGCTTTCTAACAAGCCATGCACAAGTAGGAGTGAAAAAAAACATCACAGGGTGGTGTGAATCAGAGGGTCTGAATTAGGATAGGCTGTGAGTGGCAATGTAGGATGGAGAAAAGCACCATGGGTTTGTCAGCACGGGGAGGCAAGTTAACATGCAGTGGCAATGTAGCATAGGTTTCTGATAAGCATCACTGGGTGGTGCGCATTGTAAGGGTTTCTAACAGGCCATTCACTAGTAGGAGTGAGAACAACATCACGCGGTGGTGTTAATTGGAGGGCCTGAATCAGGATAGGCAGTGAGTGGCAATGTAGGATGGAGAAAAGCACTAAACTGTGGTCATCATGGGGAGGTCAGGACACATGCAGTGGCAAAGTAGGATAGTTTTCTGAAACGCATCACGGGGTGGTGCCCATTGTAAAGGTTTCTAACAGGCCATTCACTAATGGGATTGAGAAAAACATCACAGGGTGGTGTGAATCGGAGGGCCTGAATTAGGATAGGCAGTGAGTGGCAATGTAAAATGGAGAAAATCACCAGGGTTTGGTCAGCATGGGGAGGTCAGGAAACATGCAGTGTCAATATAGGATAGGTTTCTGATAAACATCTCTGGGTGTTGCGCATTGTAAGGGTTTCTAACAGGCCATTCATTAGTAGGAGTGAGAAAAACATCACGTGGTATTGTGAATCGGTGGGCCTGAATTAGGATAGGCAGTGAGTGGCAACATAACATGGAGAAAAGCACCACGGTGTGGTCAGCATGGGGAGATCAGGAAACATGCAGTGGCAATGCAGGATAGGTTTCTGAAATACATCGCGGATTGGTGAGAATGGTAACACTTTCTAACAGGCCATTCACTAGTAGGAGTGAGAAAAACATCATGGGGTGGTGTGAATCAGAGGGCCTGAATTATGAAAAGCAGTGAGTGGCAATGTAGGATGGAGAAAATCACGACGTGTTGGTCAGCATGGGGAGGTCAGGAAACATGCAGTGGCAATGTAGGATAGGTTTCTGAAAAACATCGCGGGGTTGTGCGCATTGTCAGTGTTTCTAGCAGGCCATTCACTAGTAGGAGTGAGAAATACATCATGGTGTGGTGTGAATCGGAGGGAATGAATCAAGTTAGACAGTGAGTGGCATTGTAGGATGGAGAAAAGCACCACGGGTTGGTCAGCATGGGGAGGTCAGGAAACATGCATTGTCAATGTACGAAAGGTTTCTGAAAAACGTCGCGGGGTTGTGCGCATTGTAAGGGTTTGTAGCAGGCCCTTCTCTAGTAGGAGTGAGAAAAACATCCCGTGGTGGTGTGAAAAGGAGGGGCTGAATTAGGATTGGCAGTGAGTGGCAATGAAGAATGGAGAAAAGCACCACGGGTTGGTCTACATGGGGAGGTCAGGAAACATGTAATGGCAATGTAGGGTAGGTTTTTGAAAAACATCGTGGGGTGGTGCACATTATAAGGCTTTCTAACAACCAATTCACAAGTAGGAGTGAAAAAAACATCACAGGGTGGTGTGAATCAGAGGGTCTGAATTAGGATAGGCTGTGAGTGGCAATGTAGGATGGAGAAAAGCACCACGGGTTTGTCAGCATGGGGAGGCAAGGAAACATGCAGTGGCAATGTAGAATAGGTCTCTGATAAGCATCACTTTGTGGTGCACATTATAATTGTTTCTAACGGGCCATTCAGTAGTAGGAGTGAGAACAACATCACGCGGTGGTGTGAATTGGAGGGCCAGAATCAGGATAGGCAGTGAGTGGCAATGTAGGATGGAGAAAAGCACCAAAGGGTGGTCATCATGGGGAGGTCAGGAAACATGCATTGTCAATGTACGAAAGGTTTCTGAAAAACGTCGCGGAGTTGTGCGCATTGTAAGGGTTTGTAGCAGGCCCTTCACTAGTAGGAGTGAGAACAACATCCCGTGGTGGTGTGAATCGGAGGGGCTGAATTAGGATTGGCAGTGAGTGGCAATGAAGAATGGAGAAAAGCAACACGGGTTGGTCAACATGGGGAGGTCAGGAAACATGTTATGGCAATGTAGGGTATGGTTCTGAAAAACATCACGGGGTGGTGCACATTGTAAGGCTTTCTAACAAGCCATTCACAAGTAGGAGTGAAAAAAACATCACGGGGTGGTGTGAATTGGAGGGCCTGAATTAGGAGAGGCAGTGAGTGGCAATGTAAAATGGAGAAAAGCACCATGGTGTGGTCAGCATGAGGAGGTCAGGAAACATTCAGTGTCAATGTAGGATAGGTTTCTGATAAACATTTCTGGGTGGTGCGCATTGTAAGGGTTTCTAACAGGCCATTCATTAGTAGGACTGAGAAAAAAATCACGTGGTACTGTCAATCAGTGGGCCTGAATAAGTATAGGCAGTGAGTGGCAACATAACATGGAGAAAAGCACCACGGTGTGGTCAGCATGGGGAGGTCAGGAAACATGCAGTGGCAATGCAGGATCTGTTTCTGAAATACATCATGGGGTTGGGCGCATTGTAAAGATATCTAACAGGCCATTCACTAGTAGGAGTGAGAAATACATCATGGTGTGGAGTGAATCGGAGGGCCTGAATCAAGTTAGACAGTGAGTGGCAATGTAGGATGGAGAAAAGCACCACGGGTTTGTCAGCATGGGGATGCAAGGAAACATGCAGTGGCAATGTAGAATAGGTTTCTGATAAGCATCGCTGGGTGGTGCGCATTGTAAGGTTTTCTAACAGGCCATTCACTAGTAGGAGTGAGAACAACATCACGCGGTGCTGTGAATCAGAGGCCATGAATTAGGATAGGCAGTGAGTGGCAATGTAGAATGGAGAAAACACCACAGGGTGGTTAGCATGGGGAGGTCAGGAAACATGCAGTGGCAATGTAGGATACTTTTCTGAAGAACATTACAGGTTGGTGCGCATTGTAAAGGTTTCTAACAGGCCTTTCACTAGTAGGAGTGAGAAAAACCTCACGGCGGGGTTTGAATTAGAGGGCCTGAATAAGGATAGGCAGTGAGTGGCAATGTAGGATGGAGAAAAGCACCACTTGGTAGTCATTATGGGGAGGTCAGGACACATGCAGTGCAATGTAGCATAGGTTTCTAAAAAACATCGGGGGGTGGTGAGGATTGTAAGGGTTTCTAAAAGGCCATTCACTAGTAGGAGAGAGAAAAACATCACGGTGTGGTGAGAATCAGATGTTCTGAATTAGGATAGGCAGTGAATGGCAATGTAGGATGGAGAAAAGCACCACGGGGTGGTCAGCATGGGGAGGTCAGGAAACATGCATTGGCAATGTAGGATAGGATTCTGAAAAACATCCTGGGGTGGTGTGCTTTGTAAGGCTTTCTAACAGGCCATTCACTAGTAGGAGTGAGAAAAACATCATGTGTTGGTGTGAATCGGTGGGCCTGAATTAGGATAGGCAGTGAGTGGCAACATAAAATGGAGAAAAGCACCACGGTGTGGTCAGCATCAGGATGTCAGGAAACATGCAGTGGCAATGTAGGAAAGTTTTCTGAAAACATTGCTGGGTGGTGCGCATTGTAAGTGTTTGTAGCAGGCTATTCACTAGTAGGAGTGAAAAAAATCATCACGGGGTGGTGTGAATGGGAGAGCCTGAATTAGGATAGGCAGTGAATGGCAATGAAGAATGGAGAAAAGCACCATGGGTTGGTCAACACGGTGAGGAAAGGAAACATGCAATGGCAATGTAGGATAGGTTTCTGAAAAACATCCCTGGGTGGTGCTCATTGCAAGGCTTTCTAAAAGGTCATTCAGAAGTAGGAGTGGAAAAAACATCAAGGGGTGGTGTGAATCGGAGAGCCTGAATTAGCGTAGGCAGTGAGTGACAATGTAGGGTGGAGAAAATCACCACAGGGTGGTCAGCATGGGGAGGTAAGATAACATGCCATGACAATGTAGGATAGGTTTCTGAAAAAAAAAAAGCAGGGTGGTGCGATTGTAAGTGTTTCTAACAGGCCATTCACTAGTAGGAGTGAGAAAAACATCACGGGTTGGTGTGAATCGGAGGGCCTGAATTAGGATATGCAGTGAGTGGCAATGTAGGATGGAGAAAATCACCACAGGGTGGTCAGCATGGGGAGGTCAGGAAACATGCAGTGGCAATGATGTATAGGTTTCTGAAAAACATCGCGGGGTGGTGCACATTGCAAGGGTTTCTAACAGGCCATTCATTAGTAGGATTGAGAGAAACATCACGGGGTGGTTTGAATCAGATGTTCTGAATTAGGATATACAGTGAGTGGCAATGTAGGATGGAGAAAAGCACCATGGGGTGGTCTTCATGGGGAGGTCAGGAAACATGCAATGGCAATGTAGAATAGGTTTCTGATAATCATCGCTAGGTGGTGCGCATTGTAAGGGTTTCTAACAGGCCATTCACTAGTAGGAGTGAGAACAACAACAACGCGGTGGTGTGAGTCGGAGGCCCAGAATTAGGATAGGCAGTGAGTGGCAATGTAGGATGGACAAAAGCACCACGGGGTGGTCAGCATGCGGAGGTCAGGAAACATGTATTGGCACTGTAGGATAGGTTTCTGCAAAACATCGCCGAGTGGTGCGCATTGTAAGGATTTCTAGCAGGCCATTCACTAGTAGGAGTGAGAAAAATATAATGGGGTGGTGTGAATCAGAGGGCCTGAATAAGAATAGGCAGTGAGTGGCAATGTAGGATGGAGAAAAGCAGCACGGGGTGGTCAGCATGGGGAGATCAGGAAACATGCAGTGGCAATGTGGGATAGCTTTCTGAAAAACATTACGGGTTGGTTCGCATTGTAAGCGTTTCTAACAGGCCATTCACTAGTAGTAGTGAGAAAAACCTCACGACGTGGTGTGAATTGGAGGGCCTGAATTAGCATAGGCAGTGAGTGGCAATGTACCATGGAGAAAAGCACCACAGGGTTGTCATCATGGGCAGGTCAGGAGACAGGCAGTGGCAATGTATTATAGGTTTCTAAAAAACATCGCGGGTGGTGAGGATTGTAAGGGTTTCTAACAGGCCATTCAATAGTAGGAGTGAGAAAAACATCAGGGCGTGGTGTGAACCCGAGGGCCTGAATTATGATAGGCAATGAGTGGCAATGTAGGATGGACAAAAGCACCACGGGGTGCTCTGCATGGGGAGGTCAGGAAACATGCAGTGGCAATGTAGGATACTTTTCTGAAAAACATCACGGGGTGGTGCGCATTGTAAGGGTTTCTAACAGGCCATTCACTAGTAAGAGTGAGAAAAACATCACAGGGTGGTGTGAATCAGATGTTCTGAATTAGGATAGGCAGAGAGTGGCAATGTAGGATGGAGACAAGCACCACGGCGTGGTCAGCATGGGGAGGTCAGGAAACATGCATTGGCAATGTAGGATAGGTTTCTGAAAAACATCCTGGGTTGGTGTGCATTGTAAGGCTTTCTAACAGGCCATTCACTAGTACGAGTGAGAAAAACATGACGTGGTGGTGTGAATCGGTGGGCCTGAATTAGGATAGGCAGCGAGTGGCAACATAAAATGGAGAAAATCATCACAGTGTGGTCAGCATGGGGAAGTCAGGAAACATGCAGTAGCAATGTAGGAAAGGTTTCTGAAAAACATTGAGGGGTGGTGCGCATTGTCAGTGTTTGTAGCAGGCCATTCACTAGTAGGAGTGTGAAAATCATCACGGAGTGGTGTGAATGGGAGTGCCTGAATTAGAATAGGCAGTGAGTGGCAATGAAGAATTTAGAAAAGCACCGTGGGTTGCTCAACATGGGGAGGTTAGGAAACATGGAATGGCAATGCAGGATAGGTTTCTGAAAAACATCGCGGGGTGGTGCGCATTGCAAGGGTTTCTAACAAGCCACTCACAAGTAGGAGTGAAAAAAACATCAAGGGGTGGTGTGAATCGGAGAGCCGGAATTATGTTAGGCAGTGAGTGGCAATGTAGGATGGAGAAAATCACCACAGGGTGGTCAGCATGGGGAGGTCAGAAAACATGCCCTGGCAATGTAGGATAGGTTTCTGAAAAAAAAAAAAAAGCGGGGTGGTGCGCATTGTAAGATTTTCTAACAGGCCATTCACTAGTAGGAGTGAGAAAAACATCACGGGGTGGTGTGAATCGGAGGGTCTGAATTAGGATAGGCAGTGAGTGGCAATGTAGGATGGAGAAAAGCACCACAGGGTGGTCAGCATGAGGAGGTCAGGAAACATGCAGTCGCAATGTAGGATAGTTTTCTGAAAAACATCACGGGGTGGTGCGCATTGTAAGGGTTTCTAACAGGCCATTCACTAGTGGGATTGAGAAAAACATCACGGGGTGGAGTGAATCGGAGGGCTTGAATTATGATAAGCAGTGAGTGGCAGTGTAGGATGGAGAAAAGCACCACGGGGTGGTCAGCATGGGGAGGTCAGGAAACCTGCAGAGGCAATTTAGGATAGGTTTCTGAAAAAAACTTCGGGGTGGTGCGCATTGTAAGGGTTTCTAACCAGCATTCCCTGTTAGGAGTGAGAAATACAAAATGGGAGGGTGTGAATCGGAAGGCCTGAATTAGGATAGGCAGTGAGTGGCAATGTAGGATGGAGAAAAGCACCACGGGGTGGTCAGCATGCGGAGGTCAGGAAACATGTATTGGCAATGTAGGATAGGTTTCTGCAAAACATCGCCGAGTGGTGCGCATTGTAAGGATTTCTAGCAGGCCATTCACTAGTAGGAGTGAGAAAAATATAATGGGGTGGTGTGAATCAGAGGGCCTGAATAAGAATAGGCAGTGAGTGGCAATGTAGGATGGAGAAAAGCAGCACGGGTTGGTCAGCATGGGGAGATCAGGAAACATGCAGTGGCAATGTGGGATAGCTTTCTGAAAAACATTACGGGTTGGTTCGCATTGTAAGGGTTTCTAACAGGCCATTCACTAGTAGTAGTGAGAAAAACCTCACGACGTGGTGTGAATTGGAGGGCCTGAATTAGCATAGGCAGTGAGTGGCAATGTACCATGGAGAAAAGCACCACGGGGTTGTCACCATGGGCAGGTCAGGAGACAGGCAGTGGCAATGTATTATAGGTTTCTAAAAAACATCGCGGGTGGTGAGGATTGTAAGGGTTTCTAACAGGCCATTCACTAGTAGGAGTGAGAAAAACATCACGGCGTGGTGTGAACCCGAGGGCCTGAATTATGATAGGCAATGAGTGGCAATGTAGGATGGAGAAAAGCACCACGGGGTGCTCTGCATGGGGAGGTCAGGAAACATGCAGTGGCAATGTAGGATACTTTTCTGAAAAACATCACGGGGTGGTGCGCATTGTAAGGGTTTCTAACAGGCCATTCACTAGTAAGAGTGAGAAAAACATCACGGGGTGGTGTGAAAAAGATGTTCTGAATTAGGATAGGCAGAGAGTGGCAATGTAGGATGGAGACAAGCACCACGGGGTGGTCAGCATGGGGAGGTCAGGAAACATGCATTTGCAATGTAGGATAGGTTTCTGAAAAACATCCTGGGGTGGTGTGCACTGTAAGGCTTCCTAACAGGCCATTCACTAGTAGGAGTGAGAAAAACATCACGGGGTGGTGTGAATCGGTGGGCCTGAATTAGGATAGGCAGTGAGTGGCAACATAAAATGGAGAAAAGCACCACGGTGTGGTCAGCATCGGGAGGTCAGGACACATGCAGTGGCAATGTATGATTGGTTTCTGAAAAACATCGCGGGTGGTGAGAATTGTAAGCTTTCTAACAGGCCATTCACTAGTAGGACTGAAAAAGACATCACGGGGTGGTGTGAATCAGAGCGCCTGAATTATGATAAGCAGTGAGTGGCAATATATGATGGAGAAAAGCACCCCGGGGTGGTCTGCATGTGGAGGTCAGGAAATAATGCAGTGGCAATGTAGGATAGGTTTCTGAAAAAAACATCGTGGTGGTGCGCATTGTAAGGGTTTCTAACAGGCCATTCACTAGTAGGAGTGAGAAAAACATCACGGGGTGTTGTGAATGGGAGCGTCTGAATTAGGATAGGCACTGAGTGGCAATGTAGGACGGAGAAAAGCACCACGGGGTGCTCAGCATGAGGAGGTCAGGAAACATGCACTGGCAAATTAGGATAATTTTCTGAAGAACATCACGGGGTGGTGCCCATTGTAAGGCTTTCTAACAGGTCATTCACTAGTAGGAGTGAGAAAAACATCACGGGGTGGTGTGAATCGGAGGGCCTGAATTAGGATAGGAAGTCGTGGCAATGTAAAATGGAGAAAAGCACCACGGGGTGGTCAGCATGGGGAGGTCAGGAAACATTCAGTGGCAAATCAGGATCGGTTTCTGAAAAACATCGCGGGGTTGGGCGCATTGTAAAGGTATCTAACAGGCCATTCACTAGTACGAGTGAGAAATACATCATGGTGTGGTGTGAATCAGAGGGCCTGAATCAAGTTACACAGCAAGTGGCAATGTAGGATGGAGAAAAGCACCACGGCATGGTCAGCATGGGGAGGTCAGGAAACATTCAGTGGCAATGTAGTATAGGTTTCTGAAAAACATCGCGGTGTGTTGCGCATTGTAAGGGTTTCTAACAGGCCATTCACTAGTAGGAGTGAGAAAAACATAACGGGGTGGTGTGAATGGGAGTGCCTGAATTAGGATAGGCAGTGTGTGGCAATGAAGAATGGAGAAAACACCATGGGTTGGTCAACATGGGGAGGTCAGGAAACATGCAATGGCAATGCCGGATAGGTTTCTGAAAAACATCGCGGGGTGGTGCGCATTGCAAAGATTTCTAACAAGCCATTCACAAGTAGGAGTGAAAAAAACATCAAGGGGTGGTGTGAATCCGAGAGCCTGAATTAGGTTAGGCAGTGAGTGGCAATGTAGGATGGAGAAAATCACCACGGGGTCGTCAGCATGGGGAGGTTTGAAAACATGCCCTGGCAATGTAGGATAGGTTTCTGAAAAAAAAAAAAGCGGGATGGTGCGCATTGTAAGAGTTTCTAACAGGTCATTCACTAGTAGGATTGAGAAAAACATAATGGGGTGGTGTGAATCCGGGGGTCTGAATTAGGATAGGCAGTGAGTGGCAATGTAGGATGGAGAAAAGCACCACAGGATGGTCAGCATAGGGAGGTCATTAAACATTCAGTGGCAATGTAGGATAGTTTTCTGAAAAACATCACTTGGTGGTGCGCATTGTAAGGGTTTCTAACAGGCCATTCACTAGTAGGATTGAGAAAAAACATCACGGGGTGGTGTGAATCGGAGGGCCTGAATTAGGATAGGCAGTGAGTGGCAATTTAGGATGGAGAAAAGCACCACAGGGTGGTCAGCATGGGGAGGTCAGGAAACATGCAGTGGCAATGTAGGATAGGTTTCTGAAAAACGTCACGGGGTGGTGCCCATTGTAAGGGTTTCTAACAGGCCATTGACTAGTAGGAGTGAGAAAAACATAACGGGGTGGTGTGAATGGGAGGGCCTGAAAAAGGATAGGCAGTGAGTGGCAATGTTGGATGTAGAACAGCACCACAGGGTGGTCAGCATGGGGAGGTCAGGAAACATGCTGTGGCAATGCGAGAAACCTTTCTGAAAATCATTCCGGGTTGGTGCGCATTGTAAGTGTTTCTTTTTTTTTTTTTTTTCTTTTTCATTTTTCTCGGTACCAGGGATCGAACTCACGACGGCCTGCTTGCAAGGCAGGTGCTTATGCCGCTGAGCTAAAGCCCCAGCACCTCATTGTAAGTGTTTTTAACAGGCCATTCACTAGTAGGAGTGAGAAAAACATCACGGTGTGGTGTGTATTGGGGGGCCTGCATCAGGATAGGCAGTGAGTGGCAATGTAGGATGGAGAAAAGCACCAAAGGGTGGTCATCATGGGGAGGTCAGGACACATCCAGTGGCAAAGTAGGATAGTTTTCTGAAAAACATCACGGGGTGGTGCCCTTTGTAAGGCTTTCTAACAGGCCATTCACTAGTAGGAGTGAGAAAAACATCACAAGGTGGTGTGAATTGCAGGGCCTGAATTTGGATAGGCAGTGAGTGACAATGAAAAATGGAGAAAAGCACCACGGTGTGGTCAGCATGAGGAGGTCAGGAAACATTCAGTGTCAATGTAGGATAGGTTTCTGATAAACATCTCTGGGTGGTGCGCATTGTAAGGGTTTCTAACAGGCCATTCATTAGTAGGAGTGAGAAAAACATCACGTGGTACTGTGAATCAGTGGGCCTGAATAAGGATAGGCAGAGAGTGGCAACATAACATGGAGAAAACACCACAGTGTGGTCAACATGGGGAGGTCAGGAAACATGCAGTGGCAATGCAGGATCTGTTTCTGAAATACATCGTGGGGTTGGGCGAATTGTAAAGATATCTAACAGGCCATTCACTAGTAGGAGTGAGAAATACATCATCGTGTGGTGTGAATCGGAAGGCCTGAATCAAGTTAGACAGTGAGTGGCAATGTAGGATGGAGAAAAGCACCACGGGTTTGTCAGCATGGGGATGCAAGGAAACATGCAGTGGCAATGTAGAATAGGTTTCTGATAAGCATCGCTGGGTGGTGCGCATTGTAAGGTTTTCTAACAGGCCATTCACTAGTAGGAGTGAGAACAACATCAAGTGGTGTTGTGAATCAGAGGCCCTGAATTAGGATAGGCAGTGAGTGGCAATGTAGGATGGATAAAACACCACAGGGTGGTCAGCATGGGGAGGTCAGGAAACATGCAGTGGCAATGTAGGATAGGTTTCTGAAAAACATTGCGGGATGGTGCTCATTGTAACGGTTTCTAAAAGGCTTTTAAATAGTAGGAGTGAGAAATACATCATGGTGTGGTGTGCATCGGAGGGCCTGAATTAGAATAAGCATTGAGTGTCAATGTAGGATGGAGAAAATTAAACAGGGTGGTCAGCATGGGGAGGTCAGGAAACATGCAGTGGCAATGTAGGATATATTCTGAAAAACATTACGGGTTGGTGCGCATTGTAATGGTTTCTAACAGGCCTTTCACTAGTAGGAGTGAGAAAAACCTCACGGCGTGATGTGAATTGGAGGGCCTGAATCAGGATAGGCAGTGAGTGGCAATGTAGGATGGAGAAAAGCACCACGGGGTGTTCAGCATGGGGAGGTCAGGAAACATGCATTGGCATTGTAGGATAGGTTTCTGAAAAACATCCTTGGGTGGTGTGCATTGTAAGGCTTTCTAACAGGCCATTCACTAGTAGGAGTGAGAAAAACATCACGGGGTGGTGTGAATCGGTGGGCCTGAATTAGGATAGGCAGTGAGTGGCAACATAAAATGGAGAAAAGCACCACGGTGTGGTCAGCATCGGGAGGTCAGGAAACATGCAGTGGCAATGTAGGAAAGTTTTCTGAAAAACATCACGGGTGGTGCGCATTGTAAGTGTTTGTAGAAGGCCATTCACTAGTAGGAGTGAGAAAATCATCACGGGGTGGTGAGAATGGGAGAGCCTGAATTAGGATAGGCAGTGAATGGCAATGAAAAATGGAGAAAAGCACCATGGTTTGGTCAACATGGGGAGGAAAGGAAACATGCAATGGCAATGTAGGATAGGTTTCTGAAAAACATCGCTGGGTGGTGCTCATTGCAAGGCTTTCTAAAAAGCCATTCAGAAGTAGGAGTGAAAAAAAACATCAAGGGGTTCTGTGAATCGGAGAGCCTGAATTAGGGTAGGCAGTGAGTGGCAATGTAGGGTGGAGAAAATCACCACAGGGTGGTCAGCATGGGGAGGTAAGAAAACATGCCCTGGTAATGTAGGATAGGTTTCTGAAAAAAAAAAAAAAAAGCGGGGTGGTGCGATTGTAAATGTTTCTAACAGGCCATTCGCTAGTAGGAGTGAGAAAAACATCACGGGGTGGTGTGAATCAGAGGGACTGAATTAGGATATGCAGTGAGAGGCAATGTAGGATGGAGAAAAGCACCAAAGGGTAGTCAGCATGGGGAGGTCAGGAAACATGCAGTGGCAATGTAGGATAGGTTTCTGAAAAAAACATCGTGGTGGTGCGCATTGTAAGGGTTTCTAACAGGCCATTCACTAGTAGGAGTGAGAAAAACATCACGGGGTGTTGTGAATGGGAGCGTGTGAATTATGATAGGCACTGAGTGGCAATGTAGGACGGAGAAAAGCACCACGGGGTGCTCAGCATGAGGAGGTCAGGAAACATGCACTGGCAAATTAGGATAATTTTCTGAAAAACATCACGGGGTGGTGCCCATTGTAAGGCTTTCTCACAGGTCATTCACTAGTAGGAGTGAGAAAAACATCATGGGGTGGTGTGAATTGGAGGGCCTGAATTAGGATAGGAAGTGGTGGCAATGTAAAATGGAGAAAAGCACCACGGGGTGGTCAGCATGGGGAGGTCAGGAAACATTCAGTGGCAAATCAGGATCGGTTTCTGAAAAACATCGCGGGGTTGGGCGCATTGTAAAGGTATCCAACAGGCCATTCACTAGTACGAGTGAGAAATACATCATGGTGTGGTGTGAATCGGAGGGCCTGAATCAAGTTACACAGCAAGTGGCAATGTAGGATGGTGAAAAGCACCACGGCATGGTCAGCATGGGGAGGTCAGGAAACATTCAGTGGCAATGTAGTATAGGTTTCCGAAAAACATCGCGGTGTGTTGCGCATTGTAAGGGTTTCTAACAGGCCATTCACTAGTAGGAGTGAGAAAAACATAACGGGGTGGTGTGAATGGGAGTGCCTGAATTAGGATAGGCAGTGTGTGGCAATGAAGAATGGAGAAAACACCATGGGTTGGTGAACAAGGGGAGGTCAGGAAACATGCATTGGCAATGCCGGATAGGTTTCTGAAAAACATCGCGGGGTGGTGCGCATTGCAAAGATTTCTAACAAGCCATTCACAAGTAGGAGTGAAAAAAACATCAAGGGGTGGTGTGAATCCGAGAGCCTGAATTAGGTTAGGCAGTGAGTGGCAATGTAGGATGGAGAAAATCACCACGGGGTCGTCAGCATGGGGAGGTTTGAAAACATGCCCTGGCAATGTAGGATAGGTTTCTGAAAAAAAAAAAAAAAGCGGGATGGTGCGCATTGTAAGAGTTTCTAACAGGTCATTCACTAGTAGGATTGAGAAAAACATAATGGGGTGGTGTGAATCCGGGGGTCTGAATTAGGATAGGCAGTGAGTGGCAATGTAGGATGGAGAAAAGCACCACGGGGTGGTCAGCATGGGGAGGTCAGGAAACATGCAGTGGCAATGTAGGATAGGTTTCTGAAAAACGTCACGGGGTGGTGCCCATTGTAAGGGTTTCTAACAGGCCATTGACTAGTAGGAGTGAGAAAAACATAACGGGGTGGTGTGAATGGGAGGGCCTGAAAAAGGATAGGCAGTGAGTGGCAATGTTGGATGTAGAACAGCACCACAGGGTGGTCAGCATGGGGAGGTCAGGAAACATGCTGTGGCAATGCGAGACACCTTTCTGAAAAACATTCCGGGTTGGTGCGCATTGTAAGTGTTTCTTTTTTTTTTTTTTCTTTTTCATTTTTATCGGTACCAGGGATCGAACTCACGACCGCCTGCTTGCAAGGCAGGTGCTTATGCCGCTGATCTAAAGTCCCAGCCCCTCATTGTAAGTGTTTTTATCAGGCCATTCACTAGTAGGAGTGAGAAAAACATCACGGTGTGGTGTGTATTGGGGGACCTGAATCAGGATAGGCAGTGAGTGGCAATGTAGGATGGAGAAAAGCACCAAAGGGTGGTCATCATGGGGAGGTCAGGACACATCCAGTGGCAAAGTAGGATAGTTTTCTGAAAAACATCACGGGGTGGTGCCCTTTGTAAGGCTTTCTAACAGGCCATTCACTAGTAGGAGTGAGAAAAACATCACAAGGTGGTGTGAATTGCAGGGCCTGAATTAGGATAGGCAGTGAGTGGCAATGAAAAATGGAGAAAAGCACCACGGTGTGGTCAGCATGAGGAGGTCAGGAAACATTCAGTGTCAATGTAGGATAGGTTTCTGATAAACATCTCTGGGTGGTGCGCATTGTAAGTTTTTCTAACAGGCCATTCATTAGTAGGAGTGAGAAAAACATCACGTGGTACTGTGAATCAGTGGGCCTGAATAAAGATAGGCAGAGAGTGGCAATATAACATGGAGAAAACACCACGGTGTGGTCAACATGGGGAGGTCAGGAAACATGCAGTGGCAATGCAGGATCTGTTTCTGAAATACATCGTGGGGTTGGGCGAATTGTAAAGATATCTAACAGGCCATTCACTAGTAGGAGTGAGAAATACATCATCGTGTGGTGTGAATCGGAAGGCCTGAATCAAGTTAGACAGTGAGTGGCAATGTAGGATGGAGAAAAGCACCACGGGTTTGTCAGCATGGGGATGCAAGGAAACATGCAGTGGCAATGTAGAATAGGTTTCTGATAAGCATCGCTGGGTGGTGAGCATTGTAAGGTTTTCTAACAGGCCATTCACTAGTAGGAGTGAGAACAACATCA
This sequence comes from Cavia porcellus, assembly GCF_034190915.1. Taxonomy (NCBI): domain Eukaryota; kingdom Metazoa; phylum Chordata; class Mammalia; order Rodentia; family Caviidae; genus Cavia; species Cavia porcellus. The sequence goes on from NW_026947555.1 coordinate 901,498, forward strand.
CGCGGTGTTGTGAATCAGAGGCCCTGAATTAGGATAGGCAGTGAGTGGCAATGTAGGATGGAGAAAACACCACAGGGTGGTCAGCATGGGGAGGTCAGGAAACATGCAGTGGCAATGTAGGATACTTTTCTGAAAAACATTACGGGTTGGTGCGCATTGTAATGGTTTCTAACAGGCCTTTCACTAGTAGGAGTGAGAAAAACCTCACGGCGTGGTGTGAATTGGAGGGCCTGAATCAGGATAGGCAGTGAGTGGCAATGTAGGATGTAGAAAAGCACAACGGGGTGGTCATTATGGGGAGGTCAGGACACATGCAGTGGCAATGTAGCATAGGTTTCTAAAAAACATCGCGGGTGGTGAGGATTGTAAGGGTTTCTAACAGGCCATTCACTAGTAGGAGTGAGAAAAACATCACGGGGTGGTGTGAATCAGATGTTCTGAATTAGGATAGGCAGTGAATGGCAATGTAGGATGGAGAAAAGCACCACGGGGTGGTCAGCATGGGGAGGTCAGGAAAAATGCATTGGCAATGTAGGATAGGTTTCTGAAAAGCATCCTTGGGTGGTGTGTATTGTAAGGCTTTCTAACAGGCCATTCACTAGTAGGAGTGAGAAAAACATCACGTGGTTGTGTGAATCGGTGGGCCTGAATTAGGATAGGCAGTTAGTGGCAACATAAAATGGAGAAGAGCATAACGGTGTGGTCAGCATCGGGAGGTCAGGAAACATGCAGTGGCAATGTAGGAAAGTTTTCTGAAAAACATCGCGGGGTGGTGCGCATTGTAAGTGTTTGTAGCAGGCCATTCACTAGTAGGAGTGAGAAAATCATCACGGGGTGGTAAGAATGGGAGAGCCTGAATTAGGATAGGCAGTGAATGGCAATGAAGAATGGAGAAATCACCATGGGTTGGTCAACATTGGGGAGGAAAGGAAACATGCAATGGCAATGTAGGATAGGTTTCTGAAAAATATCGCTGGGTGGTGCTCATTGCAAGGCTTTCTAAAAAGCCATTCAGAAGTAGGAGTGAAAAAAACATCAAGGGGTGGTGTGAATCGGAGAGCCTGAATTAGGGTAGGCAGTGAGTGGCAATGTAGGGTGGATAAAAGCACCACAGGTTGGTCAGCATAGGGAGGGCAGGAAACATTGAGTGGCAATGAAGTATAGGTTTCTGAAAAACATCGCGGGGTGGTGCGCATTGCAAGGGTTTCTAACAGGCCATTCACTAGTAGGAGTGAGAAAAACATAACGGGGTGGTGTGATTCGGAGGGCCTGAATAAGAATCGGCAGTGAGTGGCAATGTTGGATGTAGAACAGCACCACGGGGTGGTCAGCATGGGGACGTCAGGAAACATGCAGTGGCAATGTGGGACACCTTTCTGAAAAACATTCCGGGTTGGTGCGCATTGTAAGTGTTTCTTTTTTTTTTTTTTTTTTTTTTTTTTTTTTTGTATTTTCATTTTTATTGGTACCAGGGATCGAACTCACGACCGCCTGCTTGCAAGGCAGGTGTTTATGCCGCTGAGCTAAATCCCCAGCCCCTCATAGCAAGTGTTTCTAACAGGCCATTCACTAGTAGGAGTGAGAAAAACATCACGGCGTAGTGTGAATTGGAGGGCCTGAATCAAGTTAGACAGGGAGTGGCAATATAGGATGGAGAAAAGCACCACGGGTTTGTCAGCATGGGGATGCAAGTAAACATGCATTGGCAATGTAGAATAGGTTTCTGATAAGCATCGCTGGGTGGTGCGCATTGTAAGTGTTTCTAACTGGCCATTCACTAGTAGCAGTGAGAAATACATCATGTTGTGGTGTGAATCGGAGGGCCTGAATCAAGATAGAAAGTGAGTGGCAATGTCGGATGGAGAAAGGAACCACGGGGTGGTCAGCATGGGGATGTCAGGAAACATGCAGTATCAATGTAGGATAGGTTTCTGAAAAACATTGCGGGATGGTGCTCATTGTAACGGTTTCTAAAAGGCCTTTAAATAGTAGGAGTGAGAAATACATCATGGTGTGGTGTGCATCGGAGGGCCTGAATTAGAATAAGCATTGAGTGTCAATGTAGGATGGAGAAAATTACACAGGGTGGTCAGCATGGGGAGGTCAGGAAACATGCAGTGGCAATGTAGGATATTTTCTGAAAAACATTACGGGTTGGTGCGCATTGTAATTGTTTCTAACAGGCCTTTCACTAGTAGGAGTGAGAAAAACCTCACGGCGTGGTGTGAATTGGAGGGCCTGAATCAGGATAGGCAGTGAGTGGCAATGTAGGATGGAGAAAAGCACCACGGGGTGTTCAGCATGGGGAGGTCAGGAAACATGCATTGGCAATGTAGGATAGGTTTCTGAAAAACATCCTTGGGTGGTGTGCATTGTAAGGCATTCTAACAGGCCATTCACTAGTAGGGGTGAGAAAAACATCACGGGGTGGTGTGAATCGGTGGGCGTGAATTAGGATAGGCAGTGAGTGGCAACATAAAATGGAGAAAAGCACCACGGTGTGGTCAGCATCGGGAGGTCAGGAAACATGCAGTGGCAATGTAGGAAAGTTTTCTGAAAAACATCACGGGTGGTGCGCATTGTAAGTGTTTGTAGAAGGCCATTCACTAGTAGGAGTGAGAAAATTATCACGGCGTGGTGAGAATGGGAGAGCCTGAATTAGGATAGGCAGTGAATGGCAATGAAAAATGGAGAAAAGCACCATGGGTTGGTCAACATGGGGAGGAAAGGAAACATGCAATGGCAATGTAGGATAGGTTTCTGAAAAACATCGCGGGGTTGTGCGCATTGTCAGTGTTTGTAGCAGGCCATTCACTAGTAGGAGTGACAAAATCATCACGGGGTGGTGTGAATCGGAAGGCCTGAATTAGGTTAGGCAGTGAGTGGCAATGTAGGATGGAGAAATTCGCAAAAGGGTGGTCAGCATGGGGAGGTCAGAAAACATGCCGTGGCAATGTAGGATAGGTTTCTGAGAAAAAAAGCGGGCTGGTGCGCATTGTAAGGGTTTCTAACAGGCCATTTACTAGTAGGATGGAGAAAAACATCACGGGATGGTTTGAATCAGATATTCTGAATTAGGATATACAGTGAGTGGCAATGTAGGATGGAGAAAAGCACCACGGTGTGGTCAGCATGGGGAGGTCAGGAAACATGCAGTGGCAATGTAGGAAAGGTTTCTGAAAAACATCGCGGGGTGATGCACATTTTAGTGTTTGTAGCAGGCCATTTACTAGTAGGAGTGAGAAAATCATCACGGGGTGGTGTGAATCAGATGTTCTGAATTAGGATAGGCAGTGAATGGCAATGTAGGATGGGGAAAAGCACCACGGGGTGTTCAGCATGGGGAGGTCAGGAAACATGCATTGGCAATGTAGGATAGGTTTCTGAAAATCATCCTTGGGTGGTGTGCATTGTAAGGCTTTCTAACAGGCCATTCACTAGTAGGAGTGAGAAAAACATCACGGGGTGGTGTGAATCGGTGGGCCTGAATTAGGATAGGCAGTGAGTGGCAACATAAAATGGAGAAAAGCACCACGGTGTGGTCAGCATCGGGAGGTCAGGAAACATGCAGTGGCAATGTAGGAAAGTTTTCTGAAAAACATCGCGGGTTGTGCGCATTGTAAGTGTTTGTAGAAGGCCATTCACTAGTAGGAGTGAGAAAATCATCACGGGGTGGTGAGAATGGGAGAGCCTGAATTAGGATAGGCAGTGAATGGCAATGAAAAATGGAGAAAAGCACCATGGGTTGGTCAACATGGGGAGGAAAGGAAACATGCAATGGCAATGTAGGATAGGTTTCTGAAAAACATCGCTGGGTGGTGCTCATTGCAAGGCTTTCTAAAAAGCCATTCAGAAGTAGAAGTGAAAAAAAACATCAAGGGGTTCTGTGAATCGGAGAGCCTGAATTAGGGTAGGCAGTGAGTGGCAATGTAGGGTGGAGAAAATCACCACAGGGTGGTCAGCATGGGGAGGTAAGAAAACATGCCCTGGTAATGTAGAATAGGTTTCTGAAAAAAAAAAAAGCGGGGTGGTGCGATTGTAAATGTTTCTAACAGGCCATTCACTAGTAGGAGTGAGAAAAACATCACGGGGTGGTGTGAATCAGAGGGACTGAATTAGGATATGCAGTGAGAGGCAATGTAGGATGGAGAAAAGCACCAAAGGGTAGTCAGCATGGGGAGGTCAGGAAACATGCAGTGGCAATGTAGGATAGTTTTCTGAAAAACATCACAGGGTGGTGCGCATTGTAAGGGTTTCTAACATGCCATTCACTGGTAGGATTGAGAAAAACAACACGGGGTGCTGTGAATCGGAGCGCCTGATTTAGGATAGGCAGTGAGTGGCAATGTAGGATGGAGAAAAGCACCACAGGGTGGTCAGCATGGGGAGGACAGGAAACATTCAGTGACAATGAAGTATAGGTTTCTGAAAAACATCGCGGGGTGTTGCGCATTGCAAGGGTGTCTAACAGGCTATTCACTAGTAGGAGTGAGAAAAACATAACGGGGTGGTGTGAATCGGAGGGCCCGAATAAGGATACGCAGTGAGTGGCAATGTAGGATGTAGAAAAGCACCACAGGTTGGTCAGCATGGGGAGGTCAGGAAACATGCCGTGGCAATGTAGGATAGGTTTCTGAGAAAAAAAGCGGGCTGGTGCGCATTGTAAGGGTTTCTAACAGGCCATTTACTAGTAGGATGGAGAAAAACATCACGGGATGGTTTGAATCAGATATTCTGAATTAGGATATACAGTGAGTGGCAATGTAGGATGGAGAAAAGCACCACGGTGTGGTCAGCATGGGGAGGTCAGGAAACATGCAGTGGCAATGTGGGATAGGTTTCTGAGAAACGTCGCGGGTTTGTGCGCATTGTAAGGGTTTCTAACAGGCCGTTCATTAGTAGGAGTGAGAAAAACATCACGTGGTACTGTGAATCGGTGGGCCTGAATTAGGATAGGCAGTGAGTGGCAACATAACATGGAGAAAACACCATGGTCTGTTCAGCATGGGGAAGTCAGGAAACATGCAGTGGCAATGCAGGATCGGTTTCTGAAATACATCGCGGTGTTGGGCGCATTGTAAAGGTATCTAACAGGCCATTCACTAGTAGGAGTGTGAAATACATCATGGTGTGGTGTGAATCGGAGGGCATGAATCAAGTTAGACATTGAGTGGCAATGTAGGATGGAGAAAAGCACTACGGGTTGGTGAGCATGGGGAATTCAGGAAACATGCAATGGCAATGTAGGATAGGTTTCTGAAAAACATCGCGGGGTTGTGCGCATTGTCAGTGTTTGTAGCAGGCCATTCACTAGTAGGAGTGACAAAATCATCACGGGGTGGTGTGAATCGGAAGGCCTGAATTAGGTTAGGCAGTGAGTGGCAATGTAGGATGGAGAAATTCGCAAAAGGGTGGTCAGCATGGGGAGGTCAGAAAACATGCCGTGGCAATGTAGGATAGGTTTCTGAGAAAAAAAGCGGGCTGGTGCGCATTGTAAGGGTTTCTAACAGGCCATTTACTAGTAGGATGGAGAAAAACATGACGGGATGGTTTGAATCAGATATTCTGAATTAGGATATACAGTGAGTGGCAATGTAGGATGGAGAAAAGCACCACGGTGTGGTCAGCATGGGGAGGTCAGGAAACATGCAGTGGCAATGTGGGATAGGTTTCTGAGAAACATCGCGGGTTTGTGCGCATTGTAAAGGTTTCTAACAGGCCGTTCATTAGTAGGAGTGAGAAAAACATCACGTGGTACTGTGAATCAGTGGGCCTGAATTAGGATAGGCAGTGAGTGGCAACATAACATGGAGAAAAGCACCATGGTCTTGTCAGCATGGGGAAGTCAGGAAACATGCAGTGGCAATGCAGGATCGGTTTCTGAAATACATCGCGGTGTTGGGCGCATTAAAGGTATCTAACAGGCCATTCACTAGTAGGAGTGTGAAATACATCATGGTGTGGTGTGAAACGGAGGGCATGAATCAAGTTAGACATTGAGTGGCAATGTAGGATGGAGAAAAGCACTACGGGTTGGTGAGCATGGGGAATTCAGGAAACATGCAATGGCAATGTAGGATAGGTTTCTGAAAAACATCGCGGGGTTGTGCGCATTGTCAGTGTTTGTAGCAGGCCATTCACTAGTAGGAGTGACAAAATCATCACGGGGTGGTGTGAATCGGAAGGCCTGAATTAGGTTAGCAGTGAGTGGCAATGTAGGATGGAGAAATTCGCAAAAGGGTGGTCAGCATGGGGAGGTCAGAAAACATGCCGTGGCAATGTAGGATAGGTTTCTGAGAAAAAAAGCGGGCTGGTGCGCATTGTAAGGGTTTCTAACAGGCCACTTACTAGTAGGATGGAGAAAAACATCACGGGATGGTTTGAATCAGATATTCTGAATTAGGATATACAGTGAGTGGCAATGTAGGATGGAGAAAAGCACCACGGTGTGGTCAGCATGGGGAGGTCAGGAAACATGCAGTGGCAATGTAGGAAAGGTTTCTGAAAAACATCGCGGGGTGATGCACATTTTAGTGTTTGTAGCAGGCCATTCACTAGTAGGAGTGAGAAAATCATCACGGGGTGGTGTGAATGGGAGTGCCTGAATTAGGATAGGCAGTGAGTGGCAATGAAGAATGGAGAAAAGCACCATGGGTTGGTCAACATGGGGAGGTCAGGAAACATGCAATGGCAATGCCGGATAGGTTTCTGAAAAACATAGCGGGGTGGTGCACATTGCAATGATTTCTAACAAGCCATTCACAAGTAGGAGTGAAAAAACATCAAGGGGTGGTGTGAATCGGAGAGCCTGAATTAGGTTAGGCAGTGAGTGGCAATGCAGGATGGAGAAATTCGCCAAAGGGTGGTCAGCATGGGGAGGTCAGAAAACATGCCGTGGCAATGTAGGATAGGTTTCTGAGAAAAAAAGCGGGCTGGTGCGCATTGTAAGGGTTTCTAACAGGCCATTCACTAGTAGGAGTGAGAAAAACATCACAAGGTGGTGTGAATTGGAGGGCCTGAATTAGGATAGGCAGTGAGTGGCAATGAAAAATGGAGAAAAGCACCACGGTGTGGTCAGCATGAGGAGGTCAGGAAACATTCAGTGTCAATGTAGGATAGGTTTCTGATAAACATCTCTGGGTGGTGCGCATTGTAAGGGTTTCTAACAGGCCATTCATTAGAAGGAGTGAGAGAAAAATCACGTGGTACTGTGAATCAGTGGGCCTGAATAAGGATAGGCAGTGAGTGGCAACATAACATGTAGAAAACACGGTGGTGTGGTCAGCATGGGGAGGTCAGGAAACATGCAGTGGCAATGCAGGATCTGTTTCTGAAATACATCGTGGGGTTGGGCGAATTGTAAAGCTTTCTATCAGGCTATTCACTAGTACGAGTGAGAAATACATCATCGTGTGGTGTGAATCGGAAGGACTGAATCAATTTAGACAGTGAGTGGCAATGTAGGATGGAGAAAAGCACCACGGGTTTGTCAGCATGGGGATGCAAGGAAACATGCATTGGCAATGTAGAATAGGTTTCTGATAAGCATCGCTGGGTGTGCGCATTGTAAGGTTTTCTAACAGGCCATTCACTAGTAGGAGTGAGAACAACATCACGCGGTGGTATGAATCAGAGGCCCTGAATTAGGATAAGCAGTGAGTGGCAATGTAGGATGGAGAAAACACCACAGGGTGGTCAGCATGGGGAGGTCAGGAAACATGCAGTTGCAATGTAGGATACTTTTCTGAAAAACATTACGTGTTGGTGCGCATTGTAATGGTTTCTAACAGGCCTTTCACTAGTAGGAGTGAGAAAAACCTCACGGCGTGGTGTGAATTGGAGGGCCTGAATCAGGATAGGCAGTGAGTGGCAATGTAGGATGGAGAAAAGCACCACGGGGTGGTCATGATGGGGAGGTCAGGACACATGCAGTGGCAATGTAGCATAGGTTTCTAAAAAACATCGCGGGTGGTGAGGATTGTAAGGTTTTCTAACAGGCCATTCACTAGTAGGAGTGAGAAAAACATCACGGGGTGGTGTGAATCGGAGGGCCCGAATAAGGATACGCAGTGAGTGGCAATGTAGGATGTAGAAAAGCACCACAGGTTGGTCAGCATGGGGAGGTCAGGAAACATGCAGTGGCAATGTGGGATAGCTTTCTGAAAATCATTCCGGGTTGGTGCGCATTGTAAGGGTTTCTAAGTGGCCATTCCCTAGTAGGAGTGAGAAAAACATCACGGCGTGGTGTGAATTGGAGGGCCTGAATCAGGATAGGCAGTGAGTGGCAATGTAGGATGGAGAAAAGCACTAAAGGGTGGTCAGGACACATGCAGTGGCAAAGTAGGATAGTTTTCTGAAAAACATCACGGGGTGGTGCCCATTGTAAGGCTTTCTAACAGGCCATTCACTAGTAGGAGTGTGAAATACATCATGGTGTGGTGTGAATCGGAGGGCATGAATCAAGTTAGACAGTGAGTGGCAATGTAAAATGGAGAAAAGCACCACAGTGTGGTCAGCATGGGGAGGTCAGGAAACATTCAGTGTCAATGTAGGATAGGTTTCTGTTAAACATCTTTGGGTGGTGCACATTGTAAGGTTTTCTAACAGGATATTCATTAGTAGGAGTGAGAAAAATATCACGTGGTACTGTGAATCGGTGGACCTGAATTAGAATAGGCAGTGAGTGGCAACATAAAATGGAGAAAAGCACCACGGTGTGGTCAGCATGGGGAAGTCAGGAAACATGCAGTGGCAATGCAGGATCGGTTTCTCAAACACATCGCGGGGTTGGGCGCATTGTAAAGGTATCTAACAGGCCATTCACTAGTACGAGTGAGAAATACATCATGGTGTGGTGTGAATCGGAGGGCCTGAATCAAGTTAGACAGTGAGTGGCAATGTAGGATGGAGAAAAGCACCACGGGTTGGTGAGCACTGGGAGGTCAGGAAACATGCAGTGGCAATGTAGGATAGGTTTCTGGAAAACATCGCCGGGTTGTGCGCATTATAAGAGTTTGTAGCAGGCCATTCACTAGTAGGAGTGACAAAATCATCACGGGGTGGTGAGAATCGGAGGGCCTGAATTAGGATAGGCAGTGAGTGGCAATGAAGAATGTACAAAAGCACCACGGGGTGGTCAACATGGGGAGGTCAGGAAACATGCAATGGCAATGTAGGATAGGTTTCTGAAAAACATCGCGTTGTGGTGCGCATTGTAAGGGTTTCTAACAAGCCATTCATAAGTAGGCGCGCAAAAAACATCACGGTGAGGTCTGAATCGGAGGGCCTGATTTAAGATAGGCAGTGAGTGGCAATGTAGGATGGAGAAAAGCACCACGGGGTGGTCAGCATGGGGAGGTCAGGACATATGCAGTGGCAATGTAGGATAGGTTTCTGAAAAACTTCGCGGTTTGTGTGCATTGTAAGTCTTTTTAAGAGGCCATTCATTGGTAGGAGTGAGAAAAACATCACAGGGTGGTGTGAACAGTAGGGCCTGAATAAGGATAGGCAGTGAGTGGCAATATAAAATTAAGAAAAGCACCACGGTGTGGTCAGCATGGGGAGGTCAGGAAACATGCAATGGCAATGTAGGATAGTTTTCTGAAAAAACCACGGGGTGGTGTGGATTTTAAGGGTTTCTAATAGGCCATTCACTAGTAGAAGTGAGAAAAACATAAGGGGGTGATTTGAATCAGATGTTCTAATTAGGATAGGCAGTGAGTGGCAATGTAGGATGGAGAAAAGCACCACGGGGTGGTCATCATGGGGAGGTCATGACACATGCAGTGGCAATGTAGGATAGGTTTCTGAAAAACATCGTGAAGTAGGGCGCATGGTAAGGGTTTCTAACAGGCCGTTTACTAGAAGGAGTGAGAAATACATCATGGTGTGGTGTTAATTGGAGGGCCTGAAACAAGTTTGACAGTGAATGGCAATGTAGGATGGAGAAAAGCCCCACGGGTTGGTGAGCATGGGGAGGTCAGGAAACATGCATTGTCAATGTATGATAGGTTTCTGAAAAACGTCGCGGGGTTGTGCGCATTGTAAGGGTTTGTAGCAGGCCCTTCACTAGTAGGAGTGAGAAAAACATCACGTGGTGGTGTGAATCGGAGTGGCTGAATTAGGATTGGCAGTGAGTGGCAATGAAGAATTGAGAAAAGCACCACGGGTTGGTCAACATGGGGAGGTGAGGAAACATGTAATGGCAATGTAGGGTAGGTTTCTGAAAAACATCGCGGGGTGGTGCACATTGTAAGGCTTTGTAACAAGCCATTCACAAGTAGGAGTAAAAAAAAATCACAGGGTGGTGTGAATCAGATGTTCTGAATTAGGATAGGCTGTGAGTGGCAATGTAGGATGGAGAAAAGCACCACGGGTTTGTCAGCATGGGGAGGCAAGGAAACATGCAGTGGCAATGTAGAATAGGTTTCTGATAAGCATCACTGGGTGGTGCGCATTGTAAGTGTTTCTAACAGGCCATTCACTAGTAGGAGTGAGAACAACATCACGCGGTGGTGTGAATTGGAGGGCCTGAATGAGGATAGGCAGTGAGTGGCAATGTAGGATGGTGAAAAGCAACAAAGGGTGGTCATCATGGGGAGGTCAGGACACATGCAGTGGCAAAGTAGGATAGTTTTCTGAAAAACATCACACGGTGTTGCCCATTGTAAGGCTTTCTAACAGGCCATTCACTAGTAGGAGTGAGAAAAACATCACGTGGTGGTGTGAATCGGTGGGCCTGAATTAGAATAGGCAGTGAGTGGCAACATAAAATGGAGAAAATCACCACGGTGTGGTCAGCATGGGGAGGTGAGGAAACATTCAGTGTCAATGTAGGTTAGCTTTCTGATAAAGATCTCTGGGTGGTGCGCATTGTAAGGGTTTCTAATAGGCCATTCATTAGTAGGAGTGAGAAAAACATCATGTGGTATTTTGAATCCGTGGGAATGAATTAGGATAGGCAGTGAGTGGCAACATAACATGTAGAAAAGCACCACGGTGTGGTCAGCATGGGGAAGTCAGGAAACATGCAGTGGCAATGCAGTATAGGTTTCTGAAATACATCGCGGGGTCGTGAGAATTGTGAGGCGTTCTAACAGGCCATTCACTATTAGGAGTGAGAAAAACATCACGGGGTGGTGTGAATCAGAGGGCCTGAATTATGAAAAGCAGTGAGTGGCAATATAGAATGGAGAAAATCACCACGGGTTGGTCAGCATGAGGAGGTCAGGAAACATGCAGTGACAATGTAGGATAGGTTTCTGAAAAACATCGCGGGGTTGTGTTCATTGTCAGTGTTTGTAGCAGGCCATTCACTAGTAGGAGTGAGAAATACATCATGGTGTGGTGTGAATCAGAGGGCATGAAGCAAGTTAGACGGTGAGTGGCAATGTAGGATGGAGAAAAGCACCACGGGTTGGTGAGAATGGCGAAGTCAGGAAACATGCAATGGCAATGTAGGATAGGTTTCTGAAAAACATCACGGGGTTGTGCGCATTGTCAGTGTTTGTAGCAGGCCATTCACTAGTAGGAGTGACAAAATCATCATGGGGTGGTGTGAATCGGCGGGCCTGAATCAGGATAGGCAGTGAGTGGCAGTGTAGGATGGAGAAAAGCACCATGGGGTGATCAGGATGTGGAGGTCAGGAAAAATGCAGTGGCAATGCAGGATAGGTTTCTGAAAAACATCGCGGCGTAGTGCGCATGGGAAGGGTTTCTAACCGGGCATTTACTAGTAGGAGTGAGAAACACATCATGGTGTGGTGTGAATTGGAGGGCCTGAATAAAGTTAGACAGTGAGTGGCAATGTAGGATGGAGAAAAGCCCCACGGGTTGGTGAGCATGGGGAGGTCAGGAAACATGCATTGTCAATGTACGAAAGGTTTCTGAAAAATGTCGCGGGGTTGTGCGCATTGTAAGGGTTTGTAGCAGGCCCTTCACTAGTAGGAGTGAGAAAAACATCACGGGGTGGTGTGAATCGGAGGGCCTGAATTAGGATAGGCAGTGAGTGGCAATGTAGGATGGAGAAAAGCACCACAGGGTGGTCAGCATGGGGAGGTCAGGAAACATGCAATGGCAATGTAGGATAGTTTTCGGAAAAAATCACGGGGTGGTGCGGATTTTAAGGGTTTTTAACAGGCCATTCACTAGTAGGACTGAGAAAAACATCAGGGGGTGGTTTGAATCAGATGTTATAATTAGGATAGGCAGTGAGTGGCAATGTAGGATGGAGAAAAGCACCACGTGTTGGTCATCATGTGGAGGTCAGGAAACATGCAATGGCAATGTAGGATAGGTTTCTGGAAAACATCGCGGGGTTGTGCGCATTATAAGGGTTGGTAGCAGGCCATTCACTAGTAGGAGTGACAAAATCATCACGGGGTGGTGAGAATCGGAGGGCCTGAATTAGGATAGGCAGTGAGTGGCAATGAAGAATGTAGAAAAGCACCAAGGGGTGGTCAACATGGGGAGGTCAGGAAACATGCACTGGCAATGTAGGATAGGTTTCTGAAAAACATCGCGGTGTGGTGCGCATTGTAAGGTTTTCTAACAAGCCATTCATAAGTAGGAGTGCAAAAAACATCACGGTGAGGTCTGAATCGGAGGGCTTGTTTTAAGATAGGCAGTGAGTGGCAATGTAGGATGGAGAAAAGCACCACGGGGTGGTCAGCATGGGGAGGTCAGGAAACATGCAATGGTAATGTACGATAGTTTTCTGAAAAAAAAAAAGCTGGGTGGTGTGCATTGTAAAGATTTCTAACAGGCCATTCACTAATAGGAGTGAGAAAAACATCACGTGGTGGTGTGAATCGTAGGGCCCGAATTAGGATAGTCAGTGTGTGCCAATGTAGGATGGAGAAAAGCACCACAGGGTGGTCAGCATGTGGAGGTCAGGAAACATGCAATGGCAATGTAGGATAGTTTTCTGAAAACATCACGGGGTGGTGTAGATTTTAAGGGTTTCTAACAGGCCATTCACTAGTAGGAGTGAGAAAAACATCACGGGGTGGTGTGAATCAGATGTTCTAATTAGGATAGGCAGGGAGGGGCAATGTAGGATGGAGAAAAGCACCACGGGGTGGTCATCACGGGGAAGTCAGGACACATGCAGTGGCAATGTAGGATAGTTTTCGGAAAAACATGGCGGGGTGGTTCGCATTGTAAGGGTTTCTAACAGGCCTTTCACTAGTAGGAGTGAGAAAAACATCACGGGGTGGTGTGATTCAGATGTTCTGATTTAGGATAGGCAGTGAGTGGCAATGTAGGATGGAGAAAAGCACCACGGGGTGTTCAGCATGGGGTGGTCAGGAAACATGCAGTGGCAATGTAGGATAGGTGTCTGAAAAAAACAGCGGGGTGGTTCGCATTGTAAGGGTTTCTAACAGGCCAATCAGTAGTAGGAGTGCGAAAAACATCAGGGGTGGTTTGAATCAGATGTTCTGAATTAGGATATACAGTGAGTGGCAATGTAGGATGGAGAAAAGCTCCACGGGGTTTTCAGCATGGGGAGGTCAGGAAACATGCAGTGGCAATGTAGGATAGGTTACTGAAAAACATCACTGGTTGTGTGCATTGTAAGGCTTTCTAACAAGCCATTCACTAGTAGTAGTGAGAAAAACATCACAGGATGGTGTGAAATAGAAGGCCTGAATCAAGTTTGACAGTGAGTGGCAATGTAGGATGGAGAAAATCTCCACGGGTTGGTGAGCATGGGGAGGTCAGGAAACATGCATTGTCAATGTACGATAGGTTTCTGAAAAACGTCGCGGGATTGTGCGCATTGTAAGGGTTTGTAGCAGGCCCTTCACTAGTAGGAGTGAGAAAAACATCACGTGGTGGTGTGAATCGGAGTGGCTGAATTAGGATTCGCAGTGAGTGGCAATGAAGAATGGAGAAAAGCACCACGGGATGGTCAACATGGGGAGGTAAGGAAACATGTAATGGCAATGTAGGGCAGGTTTCTGAAAAACATCGCGGGGTGGTGCACACTGTAAGGCTTTCTAACAAGCCATTCACAAGTAGGAGTGAAAAAAACATCACAGGGTGGTGTGAATCAGAGGGTCTGAATTAGGATAGGCTGTGAGTGGCAATGTAGGATGGAGAAAAGCACCACGGGTTTGTCAGCATGGGGAGGCAAGGAAACGTGCAGTGGCAATGTAGAATAGGTTTCTGATAAGCATCACTGGGTGGTGCGCATTGTAAGGGTTTCTAACAGGCCATTCACCAGTAGGAGTGAGAAAAACATCACGGGGTTGTGTGAATCGGAGGGCCTGAATAAGGATAGGCATTGAGTGGCAATGTAGGATGGAGAAAATCACCACAGGGTGTTCAGCATGGGGAGTTCAGGAAACATGCAGTGGCAATGTAGGATACTTTTCTGAAAAACATCACGGGGTGGTGTGCATTTCAAGGGTTTCTAAAAGGCCATTCACTAGTAGGAGTGAGAAAAACATCACGGGGTGGTTTGAATCAGATGTTCTGAATTAGGATATACAGTGAGTGGCAATGTAGGATGGAGAAAAGCACCACGGGGTTGTCAGCATGGGGAGGTCAGGAAACATGCATTGACAATGTAGGATAGGTTTCCAAAAAACATCGCGGGTGGTGCGCATTGTAAGGCTTTGTAACAGGCCATTCACTAGTAGGAGTGAGAAAATCATCACAGGGTGGTGTGAATCAGAGGGCATGAATTAGGATAGGCAGTGAGTGGCAATATAAAATGGAGAAAAGCACAATGGTGTGGTCAGCATGGGGAGGTCAGTAAACATGCAGTGGCAGTGTAGGAAAGGTTTCTGAAAGACATCATGGGGTGGTTCGCCTTGTAAGGGTATCTAACCGGCCATTCCCTGGTAGGAGTGAGAAATACATCATGGGAGGGTGTGAATCGGAAGGCCTGATTTAGGATAGGCAGTGAGTGGCAATGTAGGATGGAGAAAAGCACCACGGCATGGTCGTCATGGGGAGGTCAGGACTCATGCAGTGGCAATGTAGGATAGGTATCTGAAAAACATCGTGGGGTGGTGCGCATTGTAAGGGATTCTAACAGGCCATTCACTAGTAAGAGTGAAAAATACATCATGCTGTGATGTGAATCCCAGGGCCTGAATCAGGATAGGCAGTGAGTGGTAATGTAAAATGAAGAAAATCACCACGGGTTGGTCAGCATGGGGAGGTCAGGAAACATGCAGTGGCAATGTAGGATAGGTTTCTGAAAAAAACACCGGGGTGGTACGCATTGTAAATGTTTCTAACAGTCCATTTACTAGTAAGAGTGAGAAAAACATCACGGGGTGGTGTGAATCAGAGGGACTGATTTAGGATAGGCTGTGAGTGGCAATGTAGGATGGAGAAAAGCACCACAGTGTGGTCAGCATGAGGACGTCAGGAAACTTTCAGTGGCAAAGTAGGATAGTTTTCTGAAAAACATCACGTGGTGGTGCCCATTGTAAGGCCATTCACTAGTAGGAGTGAGAAAAGCATCATGCGGTGGTGTGAATCGGAGGCCCTGTATTAGGACAGGCAATGAGTGGCAATGTAGGATGGAGTAAAGCACCACGGGGTGGTCAGTAAGGGGAGGTCAGGAAACATGCAGTGGCAATGCAGGATCAGTTTCTAAAAAACATCGCGGGGTTGGGCGCATTGTAAAGGTATCTAACAGGCCATTTACTAGTAGGAGTGAGAAATACATCATGGTGTGGTGTGAATCGGAGGGCCTGAATCAAGTTAGACAGTGAGTGGCAATGTAGGATGCAGAAAAGCACCACGGGTTGGTGAGCATGCGGAGGTCAGGAAACATGCAATGGCAATGTAGGATAGGTTTCTGGAAAACATAGCGGGGTTGTGCGCATTATAAGGGTTTGTAGCAGGCAATTCACTAGTAGGAGTGACAAAATCATCACGGGGTGGTGAGAATCGGAGGGCCTGATTTAGGATAGGCAGTGAATGGCAATGAAGAATGTAGAAAAGCACCACGGGGTGGTCAACATGGGGAGGTCAGGAAACATGCAATGGCAATGTAGGATAGGTTTCTGAAAAACATCGCGGTGTGGTGCGCATTGTAAGGGTTTCTAACAAGCCATTCATAAGTAGGAGCGCAAAATCATCACGGTGAGGTCTGAATCGGAGGGCCTGATTTAAGATATTCAGTGAGTATCAATGTAGGATGGAGAAAAGCACCACGGGGTGGTCAGCATGGGGAGGTCAGGAAACATGCAATGGTAATGTACGATAGTTTTCTGAAAAAAAAAAAGCTGGGTGGTGTGCATTGTAAAGATTTCTAACAGGCCATTCACTAATAGGAGTGAGAAAAACATCACGTGGTGGTGTGAATCATAGGGCCCGAATTAGGATAGTCAGTGTGTGCCAATGTAGGATGGAGAAAAGCACCACAGGGGGGTCAGCATGTGGAGGTCAGGAAACATGCAATGGCAATGTAGGATAGTTTTCTGAAAACATCACGGGGTGGTGCAGATTTTAAGGGTTTCTAACAGGCCATTCACTAGTAGGACTGAGAAAAACATCACGGGGTGGTGTGAATCAGATGTTCTAATTAGGATAGGCAGGGAGGGGCAATGTAGGATGGAGAAAAGCACCACGGGGTGTTCATCACGGGGAGGTCAGGACACATGCAGTGGCAATGTAGGATAGTTTTTGGAAAAACATGGCGGGGTGGTTCGCATTGTAAGGGTTTCTAAAAGGCCTTTCACTAGTAGGAGTGAGAAAAACATCATGGGGTGGTGTGAATCAGATGTTCTGAATTAGGATAGGCAGTGAGGGGCAATGTAGGATGGAGAAAAGCACCACGGGGTGTTCAGCATGGGGTGGTCAGGAAACATGCAGTGGCAATGTAGGATAGGTGTCTGAAAAAAACAGCGGGGTGGTTCGCATTGTAAGGGTTTCTAACAGGCCAATCAGTAGTAGGAGTGCGAAAAACATCAGGGGTGGTTTGAATCAGATGTTCTGAATTAGGATATACAGTGAGTGGCAATGTAGGATGGAGAAAAGCTCCACGGGGTTTTCAGCATGGGGAGGTCAGGAAACATGCAGTGGCAATGTAGGATAGGTTACTGAAAAACATCACTGGTTGTGTGCATTGTAAGGCTTTCTAACAAGCCATTCACTAGTAGTAGTGAGAAAAACATCACAGGATGGTGTGAAATAGAAGGCCTGAATCAAGTTTGACAGTGAGTGGCAATGTAGGATGGAGAAAATCTCCACGGGTTGGTGAGCATGGGGAGGTCAGGAAACATGCATTGTCAATGTACGATAGGTTTCTGAAAAACGTCGCGGGATTGTGCGCATTGTAAGGGTTTGTAGCAGGCCCTTCACTAGTAGGAGTGAGAAAAACATCACGTGGTGGTGTGAATCGGAGTGGCTGAATTAGGATTCGCAGTGAGTGGCAATGAAGAATGGAGAAAAGCACCACGGGATGGTCAACATGGGGAGGTAAGGAAACATGTAATGGCAATGTAGGGCAGGTTTCTGAAAAACATCGCGGGGTGGTGCACACTGTAAGGCTTTCTAACAAGCCATTCACAAGTAGGAGTGAAAAAAACATCACAGGGTGGTGTGAATCAGAGGGTCTGAATTAGGATAGGCTGTGAGTGGCAATGTAGGATGGAGAAAAGCACCACGGGTTTGTCAGCATGGGGAGGCAAGGAAACGTGCAGTGGCAATGTAGAATAGGTTTCTGATAAGCATCACTGGGTGGTGCGCATTGTAAGGGTTTCTAACAGGCCATTCACCAGTAGGAGTGAGAAAAACATCACGGGGTTGTGTGAATCGGAGGGCCTGAATAAGGATAGGCATTGAGTGGCAATGTAGGATGGAGAAAATCACCACAGGGTGTTCAGCATGGGGAGTTCAGGAAACATGCAGTGGCAATGTAGGATACTTTTCTGAAAAACATCACGGGGTGGTGTGCATTTCAAGGGTTTCTAAAAGGCCATTCACTAGTAGGAGTGAGAAAAACATCACGGGGTGGTTTGAATCAGATGTGCTGAATTAGGATATACAGTGAGTGGCAATGTAGGATGGAGAAAATCTCCACGGGTTGGTGAGCATGGGGAGGTCAGGAAACATGCATTGTCAATGTACGATAGGTTTCTGAAAAACGTCGCGGGGTTGTGCGCATTGTAAGGGTTTGTAGCAGGCCCTTCACTAGTAGGAGTGAGAAAAACATCACGTGGTGGTGTGAATCGGAGTGGCTGAATTAGGATTCGCAGTGAGTGGCAATGAAGAATGGAGAAAAGCACCACGGGATGGTCAACATGGGGAGGTAAGGAAACATGTAATGGCAATGTAGGGCAGGTTTCTGAAAAACATCGCGGGGTGGTGCACACTGTAAGGCTTTGTAACAAGCCATTCACAAGTAGGAGTGAAAAAAACATCACAGGGTGGTGTGAATCAGAGGGTCTGAATTAGGATAGGCTGTGAGTGGCAATGTAGGATGGAGAAAAGCACCACGGGATTGTCAGCATGGGGAGGCAAGGAAACGTGCAGTGGCAATGTAGAATAGGTTTCTGATAAGCATCACTGGGTGGTGCGCATTGTAAGGGTTTCTAACAGGCCATTCACCAGTAGGAGTGAGAAAAACATCACGGGGTTGTGTGAATCGGAGGGCCTGAATAAGGATAGGCATTGAGTGGCAATGTAGGATGGAGAAAATCACCACAGGGTGTTCAGCATGGGGAGTTCAGGAAACATGCAGTGGCAATGTAGGATACTTTTCTGAAAAACATCACGGGGTGGTGTGCATTTCAAGGGTTTCTAAAAGGCCATTCACTAGTAGGAGTGAGAAAAACATCACGGGGTGGTTTGAATCAGATGTTCTGAATTAGGATATACAGTGAGTGGCAATGTAGGATGGAGAAAAGCACCACGGGGTTGTCAGCATGGGGAGGTCAGGAAACATGCATTGACAATGTAGGATAGGTTTCCAAAAAACATCGCGGGTGGTGCGCATTGTAAGGCTTTGTAACAGGCCATTCACTAGTAGGAGTGAGAAAATCATCACAGGGTGGTGTGAATCAGAGGGCCTGAATTAGGATAGGCAGTGAGTGGCAATATAAAATGGAGAAAAGCACAATGGTGTGGTCAGCATGGGGAGGTCAGTAAACATGCAGTGGCAGTGTAGGAAAGGTTTCTGAAAGACATCATGGGGTGGTTCGCCTTGTAAGGGTATCTAACCGGCCATTCCCTAGTAGGAGTGAGAAATACATCATGGGAGGGTGTGAATCGGAAGGCCTGATTTAGGATAGGCAGTGAGTGGCAATGTAGGATGGAGAAAAGCACCACGGCATGGTCGTCATGGGGAGGTCAGGACTCATGCAGTGGCAATGTAGGATAGGTATCTGAAAAACATCGTGGGGTGGTGCGCATTGTAAGGGATTCTAACAGGCCATTCACTAGTAAGAGTGAAAAATACATCATGCTGTGATGTGAATCCCAGGGCCTGAATCAGGATAGGCAGTGAGTGGTAATGTAAAATGAAGAAAATCACCACGGGTTGGTCAGCATGGGGAGGTCAGGAAACATGCAGTGGCAATGTAGGATAGGTTTCTGAAAAAAACACCGGGGTGGTACGCATTGTAAGGGTTTCTAACAGTCCATTTACTAGTAAGAGTGAGAAAAACATCACGGGGTGGTGTGAATCAGAGGGACTGATTTAGGATAGGCTGTGAGTGGCAATGTAGGATGGAGAAAAGCACCACAGTGTGGTCAGCATGAGGACGTCAGGAAACTTTCAGTGGCAAAGTAGGATAGTTTTCTGAAAAACATCACGTGGTGGTGCCCATTGTAAGGCCATTCACTAGTAGGAGTGAGAAAAGCATCATGCGGTGGTGTGAATCGGAGGCCCTGTATTAGGACAGGCAATGAGTGGCAATGTAGGATGGAGTAAAGCACCACGGGGTGGTCAGTAAGGGGAGGTCAGGAAACATGCAGTGGCAATGCAGGATCAGTTTCTAAAAAACATCGCGGGGTTGGGCGCATTGTAAAGGTATCTAACAGGCCATTTACTAGTAGGAGTGAGAAATACATCATGGTGTGGTGTGAATCGGAGGGCCTGAATCAAGTTAGACAGTGAGTGGCAATGTAGGATGCAGAAAAGCACCACGGGTTGGTGAGCATGCGGAGGTCAGGAAACATGCAATGGCAATGTAGGATAGGTTTCTGGAAAACATAGCGGGGTTGTGCGCATTATAAGGGTTTGTAGCAGGCAATTCACTAGTAGGAGTGACAAAATCATCACGGGGTGGTGAGAATCGGAGGGCCTGATTTAGGATAGGCAGTGAATGGCAATGAAGAATGTAGAAAAGCACCACGGGGTGGTCAACATGGGGAGGTCAGGAAACATGCAATGGCAATGTAGGATAGGTTTCTGAAAAACATCGCGGTGTGGTGCGCATTGTAAGGGTTTCTAACAAGCCATTCATAAGTAGGAGCGCAAAATCATCACGGTGAGGTCTGAATCGGAGGGCCTGATTTAAGATATTCAGTGAGTATCAATGTAGGATGGAGAAAAGCACCACGGGGTGGTCAGCATGGGGAGGTCAGGAAACATGCAATGGTAATGTACGATAGTTTTCTGAAAAAAAAAAAAGCTGGGTGGTGTGCATTGTAAAGATTTCTAACAGGCCATTCACTAATAGGAGTGAGAAAAACATCACGTGGTGGTGTGAATAGTAGGGCCCGAATTAGGATAGTCAGTGTGTGCCAATGTAGGATGGAGAAAAGCACCACAGGGGGGTCAGCATGTGGAGGTCAGGAAACATGCAATGGCAATGTAGGATAGTTTTCTGAAAACATCACGGGGTGGTGCAGATTTTAAGGGTTTCTAACAGGCCATTCACTAGTAGGACTGAGAAAAACATCACGGGGTGGTGTGAATCAGATGTTCTAATTAGGATAGGCAGGGAGGGGCAATGTAGGATGGAGAAAAGCACCACGGGGTGGTCATCACGGGGAGGTCAGGACACATGCAGTGGCAATGTAGGATAGTTTTTGGAAAAACATGGCGGGGTGGTTCGCATTGTAAGGGTTTCTAAAAGGCCTTTCACTAGTAGGAGTGAGAAAAACATCACGAGGTGGTGTGAATCAGATGTTCTGAATTAGGATAGGCAGTGAGGGGCAATGTAGGATGGAGAAAAGCACCACGGGGTGTTCAGCATGGGGTGGTCAGGAAACATGCAGTGGCAATGTAGGATAGGTTTCTGAAAAAAACAGCGGGGTGGTTCGCATTGTAAGGGTTTCTAACAGGCCATTCACTAGTAGGAGTGAGAAAAACATCAGGGGTGGTTTGAATCAGATGTTCTGAATTAGGATATACAGTGAGTGGCAATGTAGGATGGAGAAAAGCTCCACGGGGTTTTCAGCATGGGGAGGTCAGGAAACATGCAGTGGCAATGTAGGATAGGTTACTGAAAAACATCACTGGTTGTGTGCATTGTAAGGCTTTCTAACAAGCCATTCACTAGTAGTAGTGAGGAAAACATCACGGGGTGGTGTGAATTAGAAGGCCTGAATCAAGTTTGACATGAGTGGCAATGTAGGATGGAGAAAAGCTCCACGGGTTGGTGAGCATGGGGAGGTCAGGAAACATGCATTGTCAATGTACGATAGGTTTCTGAAAAACGTCGCGGGGTTGTGCGCATTGTAAGGGTTTGTAGCAGGCCCTTCACTAGTAGGAGTGAGAAAAACATCACGTGGTGGTGTGAATCGGAGTGGCTGAATTAGGATTCACAGTGAGTGGCAATGAAGAATGGAGAAAAGCACCCCGGTGTGGTCAACATGGGGAGGTCAGGAAACATGTAATGGCAATGTAGGGCAGGTTTCTGAAAAACATCGCGGGGTGGTGCACACTGTAAGGCTTTCTAACAAGCCATTCACAAGTAGGAGTGAAAAAAACATCACAGGGTGGTGTGAATCAGAGGGTCTGAATTAGGATAGGCTGTGAGTGGCAATGTAGGATGGAGAAAAGCACCACGGGTTTGTCAGCATGGGGAGGCAAGGAAACGTGCAGTGGCAATGTAGAATAGGTTTCTGATAAGCATCACTGGGTGGTGCGCATTGTAAGGGTTTCTAACAGGCCATTCACCAGTAGGAGTGAGAAAAACATCACGGGGTTGTGTGAATCGGAGGGCCTGAATAAGGATAGGCATTGAGTGGCAATGTAGGATGGAGAAAATCACCACAGGGTGTTCAGCATGGGGAGTTCAGGAAACATGCAGTGGCAATGTAGGATACTTTTCTGAAAAACATCACGGGGTGGTGTGCATTTCAAGGGTTTCTAAAAGGCCATTCACTAGTAGGAGTGAGAAAAACATCACGGGGTGGTTTGAATCAGATGTGCTGAATTAGGATATACAGTGAGTGGCAATGTAGGATGGAGAAAATCTCCACGGGTTGGTGAGCATGGGGAGGTCAGGAAACATGCATTGTCAATGTACGATAGGTTTCTGAAAAACGTCGCGGGGTTGTGCGCATTGTAAGGGTTTGTAGCAGGCCCTTCACTAGTAGGAGTGAGAAAAACATCACGTGGTGGTGTGAATCGGAGTGGCTGAATTAGGATTCGCAGTGAGTGGCAATGAAGAATGGAGAAAAGCACCACGGGATGGTCAACATGGGGAGGTAAGGAAACATGTAATGGCAATGTAGGGCAGGTTTCTGAAAAACATCGCGGGGTGGTGCACACTGTAAGGCTTTGTAACAAGCCATTCACAAGTAGGAGTGAAAAAAACATCACAGGGTGGTGTGAATCAGAGGGTCTGAATTAGGATAGGCTGTGAGTGGCAATGTAGGATGGAGAAAAGCACCACGGGATTGTCAGCATGGGGAGGCAAGGAAACGTGCAGTGGCAATGTAGAATAGGTTTCTGATAAGCATCACTGGGTGGTGCGCATTGTAAGGGTTTCTAACAGGCCATTCACCAGTAGGAGTGAGAAAAACATCACGGGGTTGTGTGAATCGGAGGGCCTGAATAAGGATAGGCATTGAGTGGCAATGTAGGATGGAGAAAATCACCACAGGGTGTTCAGCATGGGGAGTTCAGGAAACATGCAGTGGCAATGTAGGATACTTTTCTGAAAAACATCACGGGGTGGTGTGCATTTCAAGGGTTTCTAAAAGGCCATTCACTAGTAGGAGTGAGAAAAACATCACGGGGTGGTTTGAATCAGATGTTCTGAATTAGGATATACAGTGAGTGGCAATGTAGGATGGAGAAAAGCACCACGGGGTTGTCAGCATGGGGAGGTCAGGAAACATGCATTGACAATGTAGGATAGGTTTCCAAAAAACATCGCGGGTGGTGCGCATTGTAAGGCTTTGTAACAGGCCATTCACTAGTAGGAGTGAGAAAATCATCACAGGGTGGTGTGAATCAGAGGGCCTGAATTAGGATAGGCAGTGAGTGGCAATATAAAATGGAGAAAAGCACAATGGTGTGGTCAGCATGGGGAGGTCAGTAAACATGCAGTGGCAGTGTAGGAAAGGTTTCTGAAAGACATCATGGGGTGGTTCGCCTTGTAAGGGTATCTAACCGGCCATTCCCTGGTAGGAGTGAGAAATACATCATGGGAGGGTGTGAATCGGAAGGCCTGATTTAGGATAGGCAGTGAGTGGCAATGTAGGATGGAGAAAAGCACCACGGCATGGTCGTCATGGGGAGGTCAGGACTCATGCAGTGGCAATGTAGGATAGGTATCTGAAAAACATCGTGGGGTGGTGCGCATTGTAAGGGATTCTAACAGGCCATTCACTAGTAAGAGTGAAAAATACATCATGCTGTGATGTGAATCCCAGGGCCTGAATCAGGATAGGCAGTGAGTGGTAATGTAAAATGAAGAAAATCACCACGGGTTGGTCAGCATGGGGAGGTCAGGAAACATGCAGTGGCAATGTAGGATAGGTTTCTGAAAAAAACACCAGGGTGGTACGCATTGTAAGGGTTTCTAACAGTCCATTTACTAGTAAGAGTGAGAAAAACATCACGGGGTGGTGTGAATCAGAGGGACTGATTTAGGATAGGCTGTGAGTGGCAATGTAGGATGGAGAAAAGCACCACAGTGTGGTCAGCATGAGGACGTCAGGAAACTTTCAGTGGCAAAGTAGGATAGTTTTCTGAAAAACATCACGTGGTGGTGCCCATTGTAAGGCCATTCACTAGTAGGAGTGAGAAAAGCATCATGCGGTGGTGTGAATCGGAGGCCCTGTATTAGGACAGGCAATGAGTGGCAATGTAGGATGGAGTAAAGCACCACGGGGTGGTCAGTAAGGGGAGGTCAGGAAACATGCAGTGGCAATGCAGGATCAGTTTCTAAAAAACATCGCGGGGTTGGGCGCATTGTAAAGGTATCTAACAGGCCATTTACTAGTAGGAGTGAGAAATACATCATGGTGTGGTGTGAATCGGAGGGCCTGAATCAAGTTAGACAGTGAGTGGCAATGTAGGATGCAGAAAAGCACCACGGGTTGGTGAGCATGCGGAGGTCAGGAAACATGCAATGGCAATGTAGGATAGGTTTCTGGAAAACATAGCGGGGTTGTGCGCATTATAAGGGTTTGTAGCAGGCAATTCACTAGTAGGAGTGACAAAATCATCACGGGGTGGTGAGAATCGGAGGGCCTGATTTAGGATAGGCAGTGAATGGCAATGAAGAATGTAGAAAAGCACCACGGGGTGGTCAACATGGGGAGGTCAGGAAACATGCAATGGCAATGTAGGATAGGTTTCTGAAAAACATCGCGGTGTGGTGCGCATTGTAAGGGTTTCTAACAAGCCATTCATAAGTAGGAGCGCAAAATCATCACGGTGAGGTCTGAATCAGAGGGCCTGATTTAAGATATTCAGTGAGTATCAATGTAGGATGGAGAAAAGCACCACGGGGTGGTCAGCATGGGGAGGTCAGGAAACATGCAATGGTAATGTACGATAGTTTTCTGAAAAAAAAAAAAAAGCTGGGTGGTGTGCATTGTAAAGATTTCTAACAGGCCATTCACTAATAGGAGTGAGAAAAACATCACGTGGTGGTGTGAATAGTAGGGCCCGAATTAGGATAGTCAGTGTGTGCCAATGTAGGATGGAGAAAAGCACCACAGGGGGGTCAGCATGTGGAGGTCAGGAAACATGCAATGGCAATGTAGGATAGTTTTCTGAAAACATCACGGGGTGGTGCAGATTTTAAGGGTTTCTAACAGGCCATTCACTAGTAGGACTGAGAAAAACATCACGGGGTGGTGTGAATCAGATGTTCTAATTAGGATAGGCAGGGAGGGGCAATGTAGGATGGAGAAAAGCACCACGGGGTGTTCATCACGGGGAGGTCAGGACACATGCAGTGGCAATGTAGGATAGTTTTTGGAAAAACATGGCGGGGTGGTTCGCATTGTAAGGGTTTCTAAAAGGCCTTTCACTAGTAGGAGTGAGAAAAACATCACGGGATGGTGTGAATCAGATGTTCTGAATTAGGATAGGCAGTGAGGGGCAATGTAGGATGGAGAAAAGCACCACGGGGTGTTCAGCATGGGGTGGTCAGGAAACATGCAGTGGCAATGTAGGATAGGTTTCTGAAAAAAACAGCGGGGTGGTTCGCATTGTAAGGGTTTCTAACAGGCCATTCACTAGTAGGAGTGAGAAAAACATCAGGGGTGGTTTGAATCAGATGTTCTGAATTAGGATATACAGTGAGTGGCAATGTAGGATGGAGAAAAGCTCCACGGGGTTTTCAGCATGGGGAGGTCAGGAAACATGCAGTGGCAATGTAGGATAGGTTACTGAAAAACATCACTGGTTGTGTGCATTGTAAGGCTTTCTAACAAGCCATTCACTAGTAGTAGTGAGGAAAACATCACGGGGTGGTGTGAATTAG
Organism: Cavia porcellus; assembly: GCF_034190915.1. NCBI lineage: Eukaryota > Metazoa > Chordata > Mammalia > Rodentia > Caviidae > Cavia > Cavia porcellus. The sequence goes on from NW_026947555.1 coordinate 927,366, forward strand.
AAGGCCTGAATCAAGTTTGACATGAGTGGCAATGTAGGATGGAGAAAAGCTCCACGGGTTGGTGAGCATGGGGAGGTCAGGAAACATGCATTGTCAATGTACGATAGGTTTCTGAAAAACGTCGCGGGGTTGTGCGCATTGTAAGGGTTTGTAGCAGGCCCTTCACTAGTAGGAGTGAGAAAAACATCACGTGGTGGTGTGAATCGGAGTGGCTGAATTAGGATTCACAGTGAGTGGCAATGAAGAATGGAGAAAAGCACCCCGGTGTGGTCAACATGGGGAGGTCAGGAAACATGTAATGGCAATGTAGGGCAGGTTTCTGAAAAACATCGCGGGGTGGTGCACACTGTAAGGCTTTCTAACAAGCCATTCACAAGTAGGAGTGAAAAAAACATCACAGGGTGGTGTGAATCAGAGGGTCTGAATTAGGATAGGCTGTGAGTGGCAATGTAGGATGGAGAAAAGCACCACGGGATTGTCAGCATGGGGAGGCAAGGAAACGTGCAGTGGCAATGTAGAATAGGTTTCTGATAAGCATCACTGGGTGGTGCGCATTGTAAGGGTTTCTAACAGGCCATTCACCAGTAGGAGTGAGAAAAACATCACGGGGTTGTGTGAATCGGAGGGCCTGAATAAGGATAGGCATTGAGTGGCAATGTAGGATGGAGAAAATCACCACAGGGTGTTCAGCATGGGGAGTTCAGGAAACATGCAGTGGCAATGTAGAATACTTTTCTGAAAAACATCAAAGGGTGGTGCGCATTTCAAGGGTTTCTAAAAGGCCATTCACTAGTAGGAGTGAGAAAAACATCACAGGGTGGTTTGAATCAGATGTTCTGAATTAGGATATACAGTGAGTGGCAATGTAGGATGGAGAAAAGCACCACGGGGTTGTCAGCATGGGGAGGTCAGGAAACATGCATTGACAATGTAGGATAGGTTTCCAAAAAACATCGCGGGTGGTGTGCATTGTAAGGCTTTGTAACAGGCCATTCACTAGTAGGAGTGAGAAAATCATCACAGGGTGGTGTGAATCAGAGGGCCTGAATTAGAATAGGCAGTGAGTGGCAATATAAAATGGAGAAAAGCACAATGGTGTGGTCAGCATGGGGAGGTCAGTAAACACGCAGTGGCAGTGTAGGAAAGGTTTCTGAAAAACATCATGGGGTGGTTCGCCTTGTAAGGGTATCTAACCGGCCATTCCCTGGTAGGAGTGAGAAATACATCACGGGAGGGTGTGAATCGGAAGGCCTGATTTAGGATAGGCAGTGAGTGGCAATGTAGGATGGAGAAAAGCACCACGGCATGGTCGTCATGGGGAGGTCAGGACTCATGCAGTGGCAATGTAGGATAGGTATCTAAAAAACATCGTGGGGTGGTGCGCATTGTAAGGGATTCTAACAGGCCATTCACTAGTAAGAGTGAAAAATACATCATGCTGTGATGTGAATCCCAGGGCCTGAATCAGGATAGGCAGTGAGTGGTAATGTAAAATGAAGAAAATCACCACGGGTTGGTCAGCATGGGGAGGTCAGTAAACATGCAGTGGCAATGTAGGATAGGTTTCTGAAAAAAACACCGGGGTGGTGCGCATTGTAAGGGTTTCTAACAGTCCATTTACTAGTAAGAGTGAGAAAAAAATCACGGGGTGGTGTGAATCAGAGGGCCTGATTTAGGATAGGCAGTGAGTGGCAATGTAGGATGGAGAAAACCACCACAGTGTGGTCAGCATGAGGACGTCAGGAAACTTGCAGTGGCAAAGTAGGATAGTTTTCTGAAAAACATCACGTGGTGGTGCCCATTGTAAGGCCATTCACTAGTAGGAGTGAGAAAAGCATCATGCGGTGGTGTGAATCGGAGGCCCTGTATTAGGACAGGTAGTGAGTGGCAATGTAGGATGGAGTAAAGCACCACGGGGTGGTCAGTAAGGGGAGGTCAGGAAACATGCAGTGGCAATGCAGGATCAGTTTCTAAAAAACATTGCGGGGTTGGGCGCATTGTAAAGCTATCTAACAGGCCATTTAATAGTAGGAGTGAGAAATACTTCATGGTGTGGTGTGAATCGGAGGGCCTGAATCAAGTTAGACAGTGAGTGGCAATGTAGGATGCAGAAAAGCACCACGGGTTGGTGAGCATGGGGAGGTCAGGAAACATGCAATGGCAATGTAGGATAGGTTTCTGGAAAACATAGCGGGGTTGTGCGCATTATAAGGGTTTGTAGCAGGCAATTCACTAGTAGGAGTGACAAAATCATCACGGGGTGGTGAGAATCGGAGGGCCTGATTTAGGATAGGCAGTGAATGGCAATGAAGAATGTAGAAAAGCACCACGGGGTGGTCAACATGGGGAGGTCAGGAAACATGCAATGGCAATGTAGGATGGGTTTCTGAAAAACATCGCGGTGTGGTTCGCATTGTAAGGGTTTCTAACAAGCCATTCATAAGTAGGAGCGCAAAAACATCACGGTGAGGTCTGAATCGGAGGGCCTGATTTAAGATAGGCAGTGAGTATCAATGTAGGATGGAGAAAAGCACCACGGGGTGGTCAGCATGGGGAGGTCAGGAAACATGCAATGGTAATGTACGATAGTTTTCTGAAAAAAAAAAGCTGGGTGGTGTGCATTGTAAAGATTTCTAACAGGCCATTCACTAATAGGAGTGAGAAAAACATCACGTGGTGGTGTGAATCGTAGGGCCCGAATTAGGATAGTCAGTGTGTGCCAATGTAGGATGGAGAAAAGCACCACAGGGTGGTCAGCATGTGGAGGTCAGGAAACATGCAATGGCAATGTAGGATAGTTTTCTGAAAACATCACGGGGTGGTGCAGATTTTAAGGGTTTCTAACAGGCCATTCACTAGTAGGAGTGAGAAAAACATCACGGGGTGGTGTGAATCAGATGTTCTAATTAGGATAGGCAGGGAGGGGCAATGTAGGATGGAGAAAAGCACCACGGGGTGGTCATCACGGGGAGGTCAGGACACATGCAGTGGCAATGTAGGATAGTTTTTGGAAAAACATGGCGGGGTGGTTCGCATTGTAAGGGTTTCTAACAGGCCTTTCACTAGTAGGAGTGAGAAAAACATCAGGGGTGGTGTGAATCAGATGTTCTGAATTAGGATAGTCAGTGAGTGGCAATGTAGGATGGAGAAAAGCACCACGGGGTTGTCAGCATGGGGAGGTCAGGAAACATGCATTGACAATGTAGGATAGGTTTCCAAAAAACATCGCGGGTGGTGTGCATTGTAAGGCTTTGTAACAGGCCATTCACTAGTAGGAGTGAGAAAATCATCACAGGGTGGTGTGAATCAGAGGGCCTGAATTAGGATAGGCAGTGAGTGGCAATATAAAATGGAGAAAAGCACAATGGTGTGGTCAGCATGGGGAGGTCAGTAAACACGCAGTGGCAGTGTAGGAAAGGATTCTGAAAAACATCATGGGGTGGTTCGCCTTGTAAGGGTATCTAACCGGCCATTCCCTGGTAGGAGTGAGAAATACATCACGGGAGGGTGTGAATCGGAAGGCCTGATTTAGGATAGGCAGTGAGTGGCAATGTAGGATGGAGAAAAGCACCACGGCATGGTCGTCATGGGGAGGTCAGGACTCATGCAGTGGCAATGTAGGATAGGTATCTAAAAAACATCGTGGGGTGGTGCGCATTGTAAGGGATTCTAACAGGCCATTCACTAGTAAGAGTGAAAAATACATCATGCTGTGATGTGAATCCCAGGGCCTGAATCAGGATAGGCAGTGAGTGGTAATGTAAAATGAAGAAAATCACCACGGGTTGGTCAGCATGGGGAGGTCAGTAAACATGCAGTGGCAATGTAGGATAGGTTTCTGAAAAAAACACCGGGGTGGTGCGCATTGTAAGGGTTTCTAACAGTCCATTTACTAGTAAGAGTGAGAAAAAAATCACGGGGTGGTGTGAATCAGAGGGCCTGATTTAGGATAGGCAGTGAGTGGCAATGTAGGATGGAGAAAACCACCACAGTGTGGTCAGCATGAGGACGTCAGGAAACTTGCAGTGGCAAAGTAGGATAGTTTTCTGAAAAACATCACGTGGTGGTGCCCATTGTAAGGCCATTCACTAGTAGGAGTGAGAAAAGCATCATGCGGTGGTGTGAATCGGAGGCCCTGTATTAGGACAGGTAGTGAGTGGCAATGTAGGATGGAGTAAAGCACTACGGGGTGGTCAGTAAGGGGAGGTCAGGAAACATGCAGTGGCAATGCAGGATCAGTTTCTAAAAAACATTGCGGGGTTGGGCGCATTGTAAAGGTATCTAACAGGCCATTTAATAGTAGGAGTGAGAAATACTTCATGGTGTGGTGTGAATCGGAGGGCCTGAATCAAGTTAGACAGTGAGTGGCAATGTAGGATGCAGAAAAGCACCACGGGTTGGTGAGCATGGGGAGGTCAGGAAACATGCAATGGCAATGTAGGATAGGTTTCTGGAAAACATAGCGGGGTTGTGCGCATTATAAGGGTTTGTAGCAGGAAATTCACTAGTAGGAGTGACAAAATCATCACGGGGTGGTGAGAATCGGAGGGCCTGATTTAGGATAGGCAGTGAATGGCAATGAAGAATGTAGAAAAGCACCACGGGGTGGTCAACATGGGGAGGTCAGGAAACATGCAATGGCAATGTAGGATGGGTTTCTGAAAAACATCGCGGTGTGGTGCGCATTGTAAGGGTTTCTAACAAGCCATTCATAAGTAGGAGCGCAAAAACATCACGGTGAGGTCTGAATCGGAGGGCCTGATTTAAGATAGGCAGTGAGTATCAATGTAGGATGGAGAAAAGCACCACGGGGTGGTCAGCATGGGGAGGTCAGGAAACATGCAATGGTAATGTACGATAGTTTTCTGAAAAAAAAAAGCTGGGTGGTGTGCATTGTAAAGATTTCTAACAGGCCATTCACTAATAGGAGTGAGAAAAACATCACGTGGTGGTGTGAATCGTAGGGCCCGAATTAGGATAGTCAGTGTGTGCCAATGTAGGATGGAGAAAAGCACCACAGGGTGGTCAGCATGTGGAGGTCAGGAAACATGCAATGGCAATGTAGGATAGTTTTCTGAAAACATCACGGGGTGGTGCAGATTTTAAGGGTTTCTAACAGGCCATTCACTAGTAGGACTGAGAAAAACATCACGGGGTGGTGTGAATCAGATGTTCTAATTAGGATAGGCAGGGAGGGGCAATGTAGGATGGAGAAAAGCACCACGGGGTGGTCATCACGGGGAGGTCAGGACACATGCAGTGGCAATGTAGGATAGTTTTTGGAAAAACATGGCGGGGTGGTTCGCATTGTAAGGGTTTCTAACAGGCCTTTCACTAGTAGGAGTGAGAAAAACATCAGGGGTGGTGTGAATCAGATGTTCTGAATTAGGATAGTCAGTGAGTGGCAATGTAGGATGGAGAAAAGCACCACGGGGTGTTCAGCATGGGGTGGTCAGGAAACATGCTGTGGCAATGTAGGATAGGTTTCTGAAAAAAACAGCGGGGTGGTTCGCATTGTAAGGGTTTCTAACAGGCCATTCACTAGTAGGAGTGAGAAAAACATCAGGGGTGGTTTGAATCAGATGTTCTGAATTAGGATATACAGTGAGTGGCAATGTAGGATGGAGAAAAGCTCCACGGGGTTTTCAGCATGGGGAGGTCAGGAAACATGCAGTGGCAATGTAGGATAGGTTACTGAAAAACATCACTGGTTGTGTGCATTGTAAGGCTTTCTAACAAGCCATTCACTAGTAGTAGTGAGAAAAACATCACGGGGTGGTGTGAATTAGAAGGCCTGAATCAAGTTTGACATGAGTGGCAATGTAGGATGGAGAAAAGCTCCACGGGTTGGTGAGCATGGGGAGGTCAGGAAACATGCATTGTCAATGTACGATAGGTTTCTGAAAAACGTCGCGGGGTTGTGCGCATTGTAAGGGTTTGTAGCAGGCCCTTCACTAGTAGGAGTGAGAAAAACATCACGTGGTGGTGTGAATCGGAGTGGCTGAATTAGGATTCACAGTGAGTGGCAATGAAGAATGGAGAAAAGCACCCCGGTGTGGTCAACATGGGGAGGTCAGGAAACATGTAATGGCAATGTAGGGCAGGTTTCTGAAAAACATCGCGGGGTGGTGCACACTGTAAGGCTTTCTAACAAGCCATTCACAAGTAGGAGTGAAAAAAACATCACAGGGTGGTGTGAATCAGAGGGTCTGAATTAGGATAGGCTGTGAGTGGCAATGTAGGATGGAGAAAAGCACCACGGGTTTGTCAGCATGGGGAGGCAAGGAAACGTGCAGTGGCAATGTAGAATAGGTTTCTGATAAGCATCACTGGGTGGTGCGCATTGTAAGGGTTTCTAACAGGCCATTCACCAGTAGGAGTGAGAAAAACATCACGGGGTTGTGTGAATCGGAGGGCCTGAATAAGGATAGGCATTGAGTGGCAATGTAGGATGGAGAAAATCACCACAGGGTGTTCAGCATGGGGAGTTCAGGAAACATGCAGTGGCAATGTAGAATACTTTTCTGAAAAACATCAAAGGGTGGTGCGCATTTCAAGGGTTTCTAAAAGGCCATTCACTAGTAGGAGTGAGAAAAACATCACGGGGTGGTTTGAATCAGATGTTCTGAATTAGGATATACAGTGAGTGGCAATGTAGGATGGAGAAAAGCACCACGGGGTTGTCAGCATGGGGAGGTCAGGAAACATGCATTGACAATGTAGGATAGGTTTCCAAAAAACATCGCGGGTGGTGTGCATTGTAAGGCTTTGTAACAGGCCATTCACTAGTAGGAGTGAGAAAATCATCACAGGGTGGTGTGAATCAGAGGGCCTGAATTAGAATAGGCAGTGAGTGGCAATATAAAATGGAGAAAAGCACAATGGTGTGGTCAGCATGGGGAGGTCAGTAAACACGCAGTGGCAGTGTAGGAAAGGTTTCTGAAAAACATCATGGGGTGGTTCGCCTTGTAAGGGTATCTAACCGGCCATTCCCTGGTAGGAGTGAGAAATACATCACGGGAGGGTGTGAATCGGAAGGCCTGATTTAGGATAGGCAGTGAGTGGCAATGTAGGATGGAGAAAAGCACCACGGCATGGTCGTCATGGGGAGGTCAGGACTCATGCTGTGGCAATGTAGGATAGGTATCTAAAAAACATCGTGGGGTGGTGCGCATTGTAAGGGATTCTAACAGGCCATTCACTACTAAGAGTGAAAAATACATCATGCTGTGATGTGAATCCCAGGGCCTGAATCAGGATAGGCAGTGAGTGGTAATGTAAAATGAAGAAAATCACCACGGGTTGGTCAGCATGGGGAGGTCAGTAAACATGCAGTGGCAATGTAGGATAGGTTTCTGAAAAAAACACCGGGGTGGTGCGCATTGTAAGGGTTTCTAACAGTCCATTTACTAGTAAGAGTGAGAAAAACATCACGGGGTGGTGTGAATCAGAGGGCCTGATTTAGGATAGGCAGTGAGTGGCAATGTAGGATGGAGAAAACCACCACAGTGTGGTCAGCATGAGGACGTCAGGAAACTTGCAGTGGCAAAGTAGGATAGTTTTCTGAAAAACATCACGTGGTGGTGCCCATTGTAAGGCCATTCACTAGTAGGAGTGAGAAAAGCATCATGCGGTGGTGTGAATCGGAGGCCCTGTATTAGGACAGGCAGTGAGTGGCAATGTAGGATGGAGTAAAGCACCACGGGGTGGTCAGTAAGGGGAGGTCAGGAAACATGCAGTGGCAATGCAGGATCAGTTTCTAAAAAACATTGCGGGGTTGGGCGCATTGTAAAGGTATCTAACAGGCCATTTAATAGTAGGAGTGAGAAATACTTCATGGTGTGGTGTGAATCGGAGGGCCTGAATCAAGTTAGACAGTGAGTGGCAATGTAGGATGGAGAAAAGCACCACGGCTTGGTGAGCATGCGGAGGTCAGGAAACATGCAATGGCAATGTAGGATAGGTTTCTGGAAAACATCGCGGGGTTGTGCGCATTATAATGGTTTGTAGCAGGCCATTCACTAGGAGGAGTGACAAAATCATCACGGGGTGGTGAGAATCGGAGGGCCTGATTTAGGATAGGCAGTGAATGGCAATGAAGAATGTAGAAAAGCACCACGGGGTGGTCAACATGGGGAGGTCAGGAAACATGCAATGGCAATGTAGGATAGGTTTCTGAAAAACATCGCAGTGTGGTGCGCATTGTAAGGGTTTCTAACAAGCCATTCATAAGTAGGAGCGCAAAAAACATCACGGTGAGGTCTGAATCGGAGGGCTTGATTTAAGATAGGCAGTGAGTGGCAATGTAGGATGGAGAAAAGCACCACGGGGTGGTCAGCTAGGGGAGGTCAGGAAACATGCAATGGTAATGTACGATAGTTTTCTGAAAAAAAAAAAAAAAAGCTGGGTGGTGTGCATTGTAAAGATTTCTAACAGGCCATTCACTAATAGGAGTGAGAAAAACATCACGTGGTGGTGTGAATCGTAGGGGCCGAATTAGGATAGTCAGTGTGTGCCAATGTAGGATGGAGAAAAGCACAACAGGGTGGTCAGCATGTGGAGGTCAGGAAACATGCATAGGCAAAGTAGGATAGTTTTCTGAAAACATCACGGGGTGGTGCAGATTTTAAGGGTTTCTAACAGGCCATTCACTAGTAGGAGTGAGAAAAACATCACGGGGTGGTGTGAATCAGATGTTCTAATTAGGATAGGCAGGGAGGGGCAATGTAGGATGGAGAAAAGCACCACGGGGTGGTCATCACGGGGAGGTCAGGACACATGCAGTGGCAATGTAGGATAGTTTTCGGAAAAACATGGCGGGGTGGTTCGCATTGTAAGGGTTTCTAACAGGCCTTTCACTAGTAGGAGTGAGAAAAACATCACGGGGTGGTGTGAATCAGATGTTCTGAATTAGGATAGGCAGTGAGTGGCAATGTAGGATGGAGAAAAGCACCACGGGGTGTTCAGCATGGGGTGGTCAGGAAACATGCAGTGGCAATGTAGGATAGGTTTCTGAAAAAAACAGCGGGGTGGTTCGCATTGTAAGGGTTTCTAACAGGTCATTCACTAGTAGGAGTGAGAAAAACATCACAGGGTGGTGTGAATCGGAGGGCCTGATTAAGGATAGGCAGTGAGTGGCAATGTAGGATGGAGAAAAGCTCCACGGGTTTTTCAGCATGGGGAGGTCAGGAAACATGCAGTGGCAATGTAGGATAGGTTACTGAAAAACATCACTGGTTGTGTGCATTGTAAGGCTTTCTAACAAGCCATTCACTAGTAGTAGTGAGAAAAACATCACGGGGTGGTGTGAATTAGAAGGCCTGAATCAAGTTTGACAGTGAGTGGCAATGTAGGATGGAGAAAAGCTCCACGGGTTGGTGAGCATGGGGAGGTCAGGAAACATGCATTGTCAATGTACGATAGGTTTCTGAAAAACGTCGCGGGGTTGTGCGCATTGTAAGGGTTTGTAGCAGGCCCTTCACTAGTAGGAGTGAGAAAAACATCACGTGGTGGTGTGAATCGGAGTGGCTGAATTAGGATTCGCAGTGAGTGGCAATGAAGAATGGAGAAAAGCACCACGGGATGGTCAACATGGGGAGGTAAGGAAACATGTAATGGCAATGTAGGGCAGGTTTCTGAAAAACATCGCGGGGTGGTGCACACTGTAAGGCTTTCTAACAAGCCATTCACAAGTAGGAGTGAAAAAAACATCACAGGGTGGTGTGAATCAGAGGGTCTGAATTAGGATAGGCTGTGAGTGGCAATGTAGGATGGAGAAAAGCACCACGGGATTGTCAGCATGGGGAGGCAAGGAAACGTGCAGTGGCAATGTAGAATAGGTTTCTGATAAGCATCACTGGGTGGTGCGCATTGTAAGGGTTTCTAACAGGCCATTCACCAGTAGGAGTGAGAAAAACATCACGGGGTTGTGTGAATCGGAGGGCCTGAATAAGGATAGGCATTGAGTGGCAATGTAGGATGGAGAAAATCACCACAGGGTGTTCAGCATGGGGAGTTCAGGAAACGTGCAGTGGCAATGTAGGATACTTTTCTGAAAAACATCACGGGGTGGTGCGCATTTCAAGGGTTTCTAAAAGGCCATTCACTAGTAGGAGTGAGAAAAACATCACGGGGTGGTTTGAATCAGATGTTCTGAATTAGGATATACAGTGAGTGGCAATGTAGGATGGAGAAAAGCACCACGGGGTTGTCAGCATGGGGAGGTCAGGAAACATGCATTGACAATGTAGGATAGGTTTCCAAAAAACATCGCGGGTGGTGCGCATTGTAAGGCTTTGTAACAGGCCATTCACTAGTAGGAGTGAGAAAATCATCACAGGGTGGTGTGAATCAGAGGGCCTGAATTAGGATAGGCAGTGAGTGGCAATATAAAATGGAGAAAAGCACAATGGTGTGGTCAGCATGGGGAGGTCAGTAAACATGCAGTGGCAGTGTAGGAAAGGTTTCTGAAAGACATCATGGGGTGGTTCGCCTTGTAAGGGTATCTAACCGGCCATTCCCTGGTAGGAGTGAGAAATACATCATGGGAGGGTGTGAATCGGAAGGCCTGATTTAGGATAGGCAGTGAGTGGCAATGTAGGATGGAGAAAAGCACCACGGCATGGTCGTCATGGGGAGGTCAGGACTCATGCAGTGGCAATGTAGGATAGGTATCTGAAAAACATCGTGGGGTGGTGCGCATTGTAAGGGATTCTAACAGGCCATTCACTAGTAAGAGTGAAAAATACATCATGCTGTGATGTGAATCCCAGGGCCTGAATCAGGATAGGCAGTGAGTGGTAATGTAAAATGAAGAAAATCACCACGGGTTGGTCAGCATGGGGAGGTCAGGAAACATGCAGTGGCAATGTAGGATAGGTTTCTGAAAAAAACACCGTGGTGGTACGCATTGTAAGGGTTTCTAACAGTCCATTTACTAGTAAGAGTGAGAAAAACATCACGGGGTGGTGTGAATCAGAGGGACTGATTTAGGATAGGCTGTGAGTGGCAATGTAGGATGGAGAAAAGCACCACAGTGTGGTCAGCATGAGGACGTCAGGAAACTTTCAGTGGCAAAGTAGGATAGTTTTCTGAAAAACATCACGTGGTGGTGCCCATTGTAAGGCCATTCACTAGTAGGAGTGAGAAAAGCATCATGCGGTGGTGTGAATCGGAGGCCCTGTATTAGGACAGGCAATGAGTGGCAATGTAGGATGGAGTAAAGCACCACGGGGTGGTCAGTAAGGGGAGGTCAGGAAACATGCAGTGGCAATGCAGGATCAGTTTCTAAAAAACATCGCGGGGTTGGGCGCATTGTAAAGGTATCTAACAGGCCATTTACTAGTAGGAGTGAGAAATACATCATGGTGTGGTGTGAATCGGAGGGCCTGAATCAAGTTAGACAGTGAGTGGCAATGTAGGATGCAGAAAAGCACCACGGGTTGGTGAGCATGCGGAGGTCAGGAAACATGCAATGGCAATGTAGGATAGGTTTCTGGAAAACATAGCGGGGTTGTGCGCATTATAAGGGTTTGTAGCAGGCAATTCACTAGTAGGAGTGACAAAATCATCACGGGGTGGTGAGAATCGGAGGGCCTGATTTAGGATAGGCAGTGAATGGCAATGAAGAATGTAGAAAAGCACCACGGGGTGGTCAACATGGGGAGGTCAGGAAACATGCAATGGCAATGTAGGATAGGTTTCTGAAAAACATCGCGGTGTGGTGCGCATTGTAAGGGTTTCTAACAAGCCATTCATAAGTAGGAGCGCAAAATCATCACGGTGAGGTCTGAATCGGAGGGCCTGATTTAAGATATTCAGTGAGTATCAATGTAGGATGGAGAAAAGCACCACGGGGTGGTCAGCATGGGGAGGTCAGGAAACATGCAATGGTAATGTACGATAGTTTTCTGAAAAAAAAAAAAGCTGGGTGGTGTGCATTGTAAAGATTTCTAACAGGCCATTCACTAATAGGAGTGAGAAAAACATCACGTGGTGGTGTGAATCGTAGGGCCCGAATTAGGATAGTCAGTGTGTGCCAATGTAGGATGGAGAAAAGCACCACAGGGGGGTCAGCATGTGGAGGTCAGGAAACATGCAATGGCAATGTAGGATAGTTTTCTGAAAACATCACGGGGTGGTGCAGATTTTAAGGGTTTCTAACAGGCCATTCACTAGTAGGACTGAGAAAAACATCACGGGGTGGTGTGAATCAGATGTTCTAATTAGGATAGGCAGGGAGGGGCAATGTAGGATGGAGAAAAGCACCACGGGGTGGTCATCACGGGGAGGTCAGGACACATGCAGTGGCAATGTAGGATAGTTTTTGGAAAAACATGGCGGGGTGGTTCGCATTGTAAGGGTTTCTAAAAGGCCTTTCACTAGTAGGAGTGAGAAAAACATCACGGGGTGGTGTGAATCAGATGTTCTGAATTAGGATAGGCAGTGAGGGGCAATGTAGGATGGAGAAAAGCACCACGGGGTGTTCAGCATGGGGTGGTCAGGAAACATGCAGTGGCAATGTAGGATAGGTTTCTGAAAAAGCAGCGGGGTGGTTCGCATTGTAAGGGTTTCTAACAGGCCATTCACTAGTAGGAGTGAGAAAAACATCAGGGGTGGTTTGAATCAGATGTTCTGAATTAGGATATACAGTGAGTGGCAATGTAGGATGGAGAAAAGCTCCACGGGGTTTTCAGCATGGGGAGGTCAGGAAACATGCAGTGGCAATGTAGGATAGGTTACTGAAAAACATCACTGGTTGTGTGCATTGTAAGGCTTTCTAACAAGCCATTCACTAGTAGTAGTGAGGAAAACATCACGGGGTGGTGTGAATTAGAAGGCCTGAATCAAGTTTGACATGAGTGGCAATGTAGGATGGAGAAAAGCTCCACGGGTTGGTGAGCATGGGGAGGTCAGGAAACATGCATTGTCAATGTACGATAGGTTTCTGAAAAACGTCGCGGGGTTGTGCGCATTGTAAGGGTTTGTAGCAGGCCCTTCACTAGTAGGAGTGAGAAAAACATCACGTGGTGGTGTGAATCGGAGTGGCTGAATTAGGATTCACAGTGAGTGGCAATGAAGAATGGAGAAAAGCACCCCGGTGTGGTCAACATGGGGAGGTCAGGAAACATGTAATGGCAATGTAGGGCAGGTTTCTGAAAAACATCGCGGGGTGGTGCACACTGTAAGGCTTTCTAACAAGCCATTCACAAGTAGGAGTGAAAAAAACATCACAGGGTGGTGTGAATCAGAGGGTCTGAATTAGGATAGGCTGTGAGTGGCAATGTAGGATGGAGAAAAGCACCACGGGATTGTCAGCATGGGGAGGCAAGGAAACGTGCAGTGGCAATGTAGAATAGGTTTCTGATAAGCATCACTGGGTGGTGCGCATTGTAAGGGTTTCTAACAGGCCATTCACCAGTAGGAGTGAGAAAAACATCACGGGGTTGTGTGAATCGGAGGGCCTGAATAAGGATAGGCATTGAGTGGCAATGTAGGATGGAGAAAATCACCACAGGGTGTTCAGCATGGGGAGTTCAGGAAACATGCAGTGGCAATGTAGAATACTTTTCTGAAAAACATCAAAGGGTGGTGCGCATTTCAAGCGTTTCTAAAAGGCCATTCACTAGTAGGAGTGAGAAAAACATCACGGGGTGGTTTGAATCAGATGTTCTGAATTAGGATATACAGTGAGTGGCAATGTAGGATGGAGAAAAGCACCAACGGGTTGTGAGCATGGGGAGGTCAGGAAACATGCATTGACAATGTAGGATAGGTTTCCAAAAAACATCGCGGGTGGTGTGCATTGTAAGGCTTTGTAACAGGCCATTCACTAGTAGGAGTGAGAAAATCATCACAGGGTGGTGTGAATCAGAGGGCCTGAATTAAGATAGGCAGTGAGTGGCAATATAAAATGGAGAAAAGCACAATGGTGTGGTCAGCATGGGGAGGTCAGTAAACACGCAGTGGCAGTGTAGGAAAGGTTTCTGAAAAACGTCATGGGGTGGTTCGCCTTGTAAGGGTATCTAACCGGCCATTCCCTGGTAGGAGTTAGAAATACATCACGGGAGGGTGTGAATCGGAAGGCCTGATTTAGGATAGGCAGTGAGTGGCAATGTAGGATGGAGAAAAGCACCATGGCATGGTCGTCATGGGGAGGTCAGGACTCATGCAGTGGCAATGTAGGATAGGTATCTGAAAAACATCGTGGGGTGGTGCGCATTGTAAGGGATTCTAACAGGCCATTCACTAGTAAGAGTGAAAAATACATCATGCTGTGATGTGAATCCCAGGGCCTGAATCAGGATAGGCAGTGAGTGGTAATGTAAAATGAAGAAAATCACCACGGGTTGGTCAGCATGGGGAGGTCAGGAAACATGCAGTGGCAATGTAGGATAGGTTTCTGAAAAAAACACCGGGGTGGTGCGCATTGTAAGGGTTTCTAACAGTCCATTTACTAGTAAGAGTGAGAAAAACATCACGGGGTGGTGTGAATCAGAGGGCCTGATTTAGGATAGGCAGTGAGTGGCAATGTAGAATGGAGAAAACCACCACAGTGTGGTCAGCATGAGGACGTCAGGAAACTTGCAGTGGCAAAGTAGGATAGTTTTCTGAAAAACATCACGTGGTGGTGCCCATTGTAAGGCCATTCACTAGTAGGAGTGAGAAAAGCATCATGCGGTGGTGTGAATCGGAGGCCCTGTATTAGGACAGGCAGTGAGTGGCAATGTAGGATGGAGTAAAGCACCACGGGGTGGTCAGTAAGGGGAGGTCAGGAAACATGCAGTGGCAATGCAGGATCAGTTTCTAAAAAACATCACGGGGTTGGGTGCATTGTAAAGGTATCTAACAGGCCATTTACTAGTAGGAGTGAGAAATACATCATGGTGTGGTGTGAATCGGAGGGCCTGAATCAAGTTAGACAGTGAGTGGCAATGTAGGATGCAGAAAAGCACCACGGGTTGGTGAGCATGGGGAGGTCAGGAAACATGCAATGGCAATGTAGGATAGGTTTCTGGAAAACATAGCGGGGTTGTGCGCATTATAAGGGTTTGTAGCAGGCAATTCACTAGTAGGAGTGACAAAATCATCACGGGGTGGTGAGAATCGGAGGGCCTGATTTAGGATAGGCAGTGAATGGCAATGAAGAATGTAGAAAAGCACCACGGGGTGGTCAACATGGGGAGGTCAGGAAACATGCAATGGCAATGTAGGATGGGTTTCTGAAAAACATCGCGGTGTGGTGCGCATTGTAAGGGTTTCTAACAAGCCATTCATAAGTAGGAGCGCAAAAACATCACGGTGAGGTCTGAATCGGAGGGCCTGATTTAAGATAGGCAGTGAGTATCAATGTAGGATGGAGAAAAGCACCACGGGGTGGTCAACATGGGGAGGTCAGGAAACATGCAATGGTAATGTACGATAGTTTTCTGAAAAAAAAAAGCTGGGTGGTGTGCATTGTAAAGATTTCTAACAGGCCATTCACTAATAGGAGTGAGAAAAACATCACGTGGTGGTGTGAATCGTAGGGCCCGAATTAGGATAGTCAGTGTGTGCCAATGTAGGATGGAGAAAAGCACCACAGGGTGGTCAGCATGTGGAGGTCAGGAAACATGCAATGGCAATGTAGGATAGTTTTCTGAAAACATCACGGGGTGGTGCAGATTTTAAGGGTTTCTAACAGGCCATTCACTAGTAGGAGTGAGAAAAACATCACGGGGTGGTGTGAATCAGATGTTCTAATTAGGATAGGCAGGGAGGGGCAATGTAGGATGGAGAAAAGCACCACGGGGTGGTCATCACGGGGAGGTCAGGACACATGCAGTGGCAATGTAGGATAGTTTTTGGAAAAACATGGCGGGGTGGTTCGCATTGTAAGGGTTTCTAACAGGCCTTTCACTAGTAGGAGTGAGAAAAACATCACGGGGTGGTGTGAATCAGATGTTCTAATTAGGATAGGCAGGGAGGGGCAATGTAGGATGGAGAAAAGCACCACGGGGTGGTCATCACGGGGAGGTCAGGACACATGCAGTGGCAATGTAGGATAGTTTTTGGAAAAACATGGCGGGGTGGTTCGCATTGTAAGGGTTTCTAACAGGCCTTTCACTAGTAGGAGTGAGAAAAACATCACGGGGTGGTGTGAATCAGATGTTCTGAATTAGGATAGGCAGTGAGTGGCAATGTAGGATGGAGAAAAGCACCACGGGGTGTTCAGCATGGGGTGGTCAGGAAACATGCTGTGGCAATGTAGGATAGGTTTCTGAAAAAAACAGCGGGGTGGTTCGCATTGTAAGGGTTTCTAACAGGCCATTCACTAGTAGGAGTGAGAAAAACATCAGGGTTGGTTTGAATCAGATGTTCTGAATTAGGATATACAGTGAGTGGCAATGTAGGATGGAGAAAAGCTCCACGGGGTTTTCAGCATGGGGAGGTCAGGAAACATGCAGTGGCAATGTAGGATAGGTTACTGAAAAACATCACTGGTTGTGTGCATTTTAAGGCTTTCTAACAAGCCATTCACTAGTAGTAGTGAGAAAAACATCACGGGGTGGTGTGAATTAGAAGGCCTGAATCAAGTTTGACATGAGTGGCAATGTAGGATGGAGAAAATCTCCACGGGTTGGTGAGCATGGGGAGGTCAGGAAACATGCATTGTCAATGTACGATAGGTTTCTGAAAAACGTCGCGGGGTTGTGCGCATTGTAAGGGTTTGTAGCAGGCCCTTCACTAGTAGGAGTGAGAAAAACATCACGTGGTGGTGTGAATCGGAGTGGCTGAATTAGGATTCACAGTGAGTGGCAATGAAGAATGGAGAAAAGCACCCCGGGTGGTCAACATGGGGAGGTCAGGAAACATGTAATGGCAATGTAGGGCAGGTTTCTGAAAAACATCGCGGGGTGGTGCACACTGTAAGGCTTTCTAACAAGCCATTCACAAGTAGGAGTGAAAAAAACATCACAGGGTGGTGTGAATCAGAGGGTCTGAATTAGGATAGGCTGTGAGTGGCAATGTAGGATGGAGAAAAGCACCACGGTTTTGTCTGCATGGGGAGGCAAGGAAACGTGCAGTGGCAATGTAGAATAGGTTTCTGATAAGCATCACTGGGTGGTGCGCATTGTAAGGGTTTCTAACAGGCCATTCACCAGTAGGAGTGAGAAAAACATCACGGGGTTGTGTGAATCGGAGGGCCTGAATAAGGATAGGCATTGAGTGGCAATGTAGGATGGAGAAAATCACCACAGGGTGTTCAGCATGGGGAGTTCAGGAAACATGCAGTGGCAATGTAGAATACTTTTCTGAAAAAACATCAAAGGGTGGTGCGCATTTCAAGGGTTTCTAAAAGGCCATTCACTAGTAGGAGTGAGAAAAACATCACGGGGTGGTTTGAATCAGATGTTCTGAATTAGGATATACAGTGAGTGGCAATGTAGGATGGAGAAAAGCACCACGGGGTTGTCAGCATGGGGAGGTCAGGAAACATGCATTGACAATGTAGGATAGGTTTCCAAAAAACATCGCGGGTGGTGTGCATTGTAAGGCTTTGTAACAGGCCATTCACTAGTAGGAGTGAGAAAATCATCACAGGGTGGTGTGAATCAGAGGGCCTGAATTAGAATAGGCAGTGAGTGGCAATATAAAATGGAGAAAAGCACAATGGTGTGGTCAGCATGGGGAGGTCAGTAAACACGCAGTGGCAGTGTAGGAAAGGTTTCTGAAAAACATCATGGGGTGGTTCGCCTTGTAAGGGTATCTAACGGGCCATTCCCTGGTAGGAGTGAGAAATACATCACGGGAGGGTGTGAATCGGAAGGCCTGATTTAGGATAGGCAGTGAGTGGCAATGTAGGATTGAGAAAAGCACCACGGCATGGTCGTCATGGGGAGGTCAGGACTCATGCAGTGGCAATGTAGGATAGGTATCTAAAAAACATCGTGGGGTGGTGCGCATTGTAAGGGATTCTAACAGGCCATTCACTAGTAAGAGTGAAAAATACATCATGCTGTGATGTGAATCCCAGGGCCTGAATCAGGATAGGCAGTGAGTGGTAATGTAAAATGAAGAAAATCACCACGGGTTGGTCAGCATGGGGAGGTCAGTAAACATGCAGTGGCAATGTAGGATAGGTTTCTGAAAAAAACACCGGGGTGGTGCGCATTGTAAGGGTTTCTAACAGTCCATTTACTAGTAAGAGTGAGAAAAACATCACGGGGTGGTGTGAATCAGAGGGCCTGATTTAGGATAGGCAGTGAGTGGCAATGTAGGATGGAGAAAACCACCACAGTGTGGTCAGCATGAGGACGTCAGGAAACTTGCAGTGGCAAAGTAGGATAGTTTTCTGAAAAACATCACGTGGTGGTGCCCATTGTAAGGCCATTCACTAGTAGGAGTGAGAAAAGCATCATGCGGTGGTGTGAATCGGAGGCCCTGTATTAGGACAGGCAGTGAGTGGCAATGTAGGATGGAGTAAAGCACCACGGGGTGGTCAGTAAGGGGAGGTCAGGAAACATGCAGTGGCAATGCAGGATCAGTTTCTAAAAAACATTGCGGGGTTGGGCGCATTGTAAAGGTATCTAACAGGCCATTTAATAGTAGGAGTGAGAAATACTTCATGGTGTGGTGTGAATCGGAGGGCCTGAATCAAGTTAGACAGTGAGTGGCAATGTAGGATGGAGAAAAGCACCACGGCTTGGTGAGCATGCGGAGGTCAGGAAACATGCAATGGCAATGTAGGATAGGTTTCTGGAAAACATCGCGGGGTTGTGCGCATTATAATGGTTTGTAGCAGGCCATTCACTAGGAGGAGTGACAAAATCATCACGGGGTGGTGAGAATCGGAGGGCCTGATTTAGGATAGGCAGTGAATGGCAATGAAGAATGTAGAAAAGCACCACGGGGTGGTCAACATGGGGAGGTCAGGAAACATGCAATGGCAATGTAGGATAGGTTTCTGAAAAACATCGCAGTGTGGTGCGCATTGTAAGGGTTTCTAACAAGCCATTCATAAGTAGGAGCGCAAAAAACATCACGGTGAGGTCTGAATCGGAGGGCTTGATTTAAGATAGGCAGTGAGTGGCAATGTAGGATGGAGAAAAGCACCACGGGGTGGTCAGCTAGGGGAGGTCAGGAAACATGCAATGGTAATGTACGATAGTTTTCTGAAAAAAAAAAAAAAAGCTGGGTGGTGTGCATTGTAAAGATTTCTAACAGGCCATTCACTAATAGGAGTGAGAAAAACATCACGTGGTGGTGTGAATCGTAGGGGCCGAATTAGGATAGTCAGTGTGTGCCAATGTAGGATGGAGAAAAGCACAACAGGGTGGTCAGCATGTGGAGGTCAGGAAACATGCATAGGCAAAGTAGGATAGTTTTCTGAAAACATCACGGGGTGGTGCAGATTTTAAGGGTTTCTAACAGGCCATTCACTAGTAGGAGTGAGAAAAACATCACGGGGTGGTGTGAATCAGATGTTCTAATTAGGATAGGCAGGGAGGGGCAATGTAGGATGGAGAAAAGCACCACGGGGTGGTCATCACGGGGAGGTCAGGACACATGCAGTGGCAATGTAGGATAGTTTTCGGAAAAACATGGCGGGGTGGTTCGCATTGTAAGGGTTTCTAACAGGCCTTTCACTAGTAGGAGTGAGAAAAACATCACGGGGTGGTGTGAATCAGATGTTCTGAATTAGGATAGGCAGTGAGTGGCAATGTAGGATGGAGAAAAGCACCACGGGGTGTTCAGCATGGGGTGGTCAGGAAACATGCAGTGGCAATGTAGGATAGGTTTCTGAAAAAAACAGCGGGGTGGTTCGCATTGTAAGGGTTTCTAACAGGTCATTCACTAGTAGGAGTGAGAAAAACATCACAGGGTGGTGTGAATCGGAGGGCCTGATTAAGGATAGGCAGTGAGTGGCAATGTAGGATGGAGAAAAGCTCCACGGGTTTTTCAGCATGGGGAGGTCAGGAAACATGCAGTGGCAATGTAGGATAGGTTACTGAAAAACATCACTGGTTGTGTGCATTGTAAGGCTTTCTAACAAGCCATTCACTAGTAGTAGTGAGAAAAACATCACGGGGTGGTGTGAATTAGAAGGCCTGAATCAAGTTTGACAGTGAGTGGCAATGTAGGATGGAGAAAAGCTCCACGGGTTGGTGAGCATGGGGAGGTCAGGAAACATGCATTGTCAATGTACGATAGGTTTCTGAAAAACGTCGCGGGGTTGTGCGCATTGTAAGGGTTTGTAGCAGGCCCTTCACTAGTAGGAGTGAGAAAAACATCACGTGGTGGTGTGAATCGGAGTGGCTGAATTAGGATTCGCAGTGAGTGGCAATGAAGAATGGAGAAAAGCACCATGGGATGGTCAACATGGGGAGGTCAGGAAACATGTAATGGCAATGTAGGGCAGGTTTCTGAAAAACATCGCGGGGTGGTGCACACTGTAAGGCTTTCTAACAAGCCATTCACAAGTAGGAGTGAAAAAAACATCACAGGGTGGTGTGAATCAGAGGGTCTGAATTAGGATAGGCTCTGAGTGGCAATGTAGGATGGAGAAAAGCACCACGGGTTTGTCAGCATGGGGAGGCAAGGAAACGTGCAGTGGCAATGTAGAATAGGTTTCTGATAAGCATCACTGGGTGGTGCGCATTATAAGGGTTTCTAACAGGCCATTCAGTAGTAGGAGTGAGAACAACATCACGCGGTGGTGTGAATTGGAGGGCCAGAATCAGGATAGACAGTGAGTGGCAATGTAGGATGGAGAAAAGCACCAAAGGGTGGTCATCATGGGGAGTTCAGGAAACATGCATTGTCAATGTACGAAAGGTTTCTGAAAAACGTCGCGGGGTTGTGCGCATTGTAAGGGTTTGTAGCAGGCCCTTCACTAGTAGGAGTGAGAACAACATCCCGTGGTGGTGTGAATCGGAGGGGCTGAATTAGGATATACAGTGAGTGGCAATGAAGAATGGAGAAAAGCAACACGGGTTGGTCAACATGGGGAGGTCAGGAAACATGTTATTTCAATGTAGGGTATGGTTCTGAAAAACATCACGGGGTGGTGCACATTGTAAGGCTTTCTAACAAGCCATTCACAAGTAGGAGTGAAAAAAACATCACGGGGTGGTGTGAATGGGAGGGCCTGAATTAGGATAGGCAGTGAGTGGCAATGTAAAATGGAGAAAAGCACCATGGTGTGGTCAGCATGAGGAGGTCAGGGAACATTCAGTGTCAATGTAGGATAGGATTCTGATAAACATTTCTGGGTGGTGCGCATTGTAAGGGTTTCTAACAGGCCATTCATTAGTAGGACTGAGAAAAACATCACGTGGTACTGTCAATCAGTGGGCCTGAATAAGTATAGGCAGTGAGTGGCAACATAACATGGAGAAAAGCACCACGGTGTGGTCAGCATGGGGAGGTCTGGAAACATGCAGTGGCAATGCAGGATCTGTTTCTGAAATACATCATGGGGTTGGGCGCATTGTAAACATATCTAACAGGCCATTCTCTAGTAGGAGTGAGAAATACATCATGGTGTGGAGTGAATCGGAGGGCCTGAATCAAGTTAGACAGTGAGTGGCAATGTAGGATGGAGAAAAGCACCACGGGTTTGTCAGCATGGGGATGCAAGGAAACATGCAGTGGCAATGTAGAATAGGTTTCTGATAAGCATCACTGGGTGGTGCGCATTGTAAGGGTTTCTAACAGGCCATTCACCAGTAGGAGTGAGAAAAACATCACGGGGTTGTGTGAATCGGAGGGCCTGAATAAGGATAGGCATTGAGTGGCAATGTAGGATGGAGAAAATCACCACAGGGTGTTCAGCATGGGGAGTTCAGGAAACATGCAGTGGCAATGTAGGATACTTTTCTGAAAAACATCAAAGGGTGGTGCGCATTTCAAGGGTTTCTAAAAGGCCATTCACTAGTAGGAGTGAGAAAAACATCACGGGGTGGTTTGAATCAGATGTTCTGAATTAGGATATACAGTGAGTGGCAATGTAGGATGGAGAAAAGCACCACGGGGTTGTCAGCATGGGGAGGTCAGGAAACATGCATTGACAATGTAGGATAGGTTTCCAAAAAACATCGCGGGTGGTGTGCATTGTAAGGCTTTGTAACAGGCCATTCACTAGTAGGAGTGAGAAAATCATCACAGGGTGGTGTGAATCAGAGGGCCTGAATTAGGATAGGCAGTGAGTGGCAATATAAAATGGAGAAAAGCACAATGGTGTGGTCAGCATGGGGAGGTCAGTAAACACGCAGTGGCAGTGTAGGAAAGGTTTCTGAAAAACATCATGGGGTGGTTCGCCTTGTAAGGGTATCTAACCGGCCATTCGCTGGTAGGAGTGAGAAATACATCACAGGAGGGTGTGAATCGGAAGGCCTGATTTAGGATAGGCAGTGAGTGGCAATGTAGGATGGAGAAAAGCACCACGGCATGGTCGTCATGGGGAGGTCAGGAAACATGCAGTGGCAATGCAGGATCAGTTTCTAAAAAACATTGCGGGGTTGGGCGCATTGTAAAGGTATCTAACAGGCCATTTAATAGTAGGAGTGAGAAATACTTCATGGTGTGGTGTGAATCGGAGGGCCTGAATCAAGTTAGACAGTGAGTGGCAATGTAGGATGGAGAAAAGCACCACGGCTTGGTGAGCATGCGGAGGTCAGGAAACATGCAATGGCAATGTAGGATAGGTTTCTGGAAAACATCGCGGGGTTGTGCGCATTATAATGGTTTGTAGCAGGCCATTCACTAGGAGGAGTGACAAAATCATCACGGGGTGGTGAGAATCGGAGGGCCTGATTTAGGATAGGCAGTGAATGGCAATGAAGAATGTAGAAAAGCACCACGGGGTGGTCAACATGGGGAGGTCAGGAAACATGCAATGGCAATGTAGGATAGGTTTCTGAAAAACATCGCAGTGTGGTGCGCATTGTAAGGGTTTCTAACAAGCCATTCATAAGTAGGAGCGCAAAAAACATCACGGTGAGGTCTGAATCGGAGGGCTTGATTTAAGATAGGCAGTGAGTGGCAATGTAGGATGGAGAAAAGCACCACGGGGTGGTCAGCTAGGGGAGGTCAGGAAACATGCAATGGTAATGTACGATAGTTTTCTGAAAAAAAAAAAAAAAGCTGGGTGGTGTGCATTGTAAAGATTTCTAACAGGCCACTCACTAATAGGAGTGAGAAAAACATCACGTGGTGGTGTGAATCGTAGGGGCCGAATTAGGATAGTCAGTGTGTGCCAATGTAGGATGGAGAAAAGCACAACAGGGTGGTCAGCATGTGGAGGTCAGGAAACATGCATAGGCAAAGTAGGATAGTTTTCTGAAAACATCACGGGGTGGTGCAGATTTTAAGGGTTTCTAACAGGCCATTCACTAGTAGGAGTGAGAAAAACATCACGGGGTGGTGTGAATCAGATGTTCTAATTAGGATAGGCAGGGAGGGGCAATGTAGGATGGAGAAAAGCACCACGGGGTGGTCATCACGGGGAGGTCAGGACACATGCAGTGGCAATGTAGGATAGTTTTCGGAAAAACATGGCGGGGTGGTTCGCATTGTAAGGGTTTCTAACAGGCCTTTCACTAGTAGGAGTGAGAAAAACATCACGGGGTGGTGTGAATCAGATGTTCTGAATTAGGATAGGCAGTGAGTGGCAATGTAGGATGGAGAAAAGCACCACGGGGTGTTCAGCATGGGGTGGTCAGGAAACATGCAGTGGCAATGTAGGATAGGTTTCTGAAAAAAACAGCGGGGTGGTTCGCATTGTAAGGGTTTCTAACAGGTCATTCACTAGTAGGAGTGAGAAAAACATCACAGGGTGGTGTGAATCGGAGGGCCTGATTAAGGATAGGCAGTGAGTGGCAATGTAGGATGGAGAAAAGCTCCACGGGTTTTTCAGCATGGGGAGGTCAGGAAACATGCAGTGGCAATGTAGGATAGGTTACTGAAAAACATCACTGGTTGTGTGCATTGTAAGGCTTTCTAACAAGCCATTCACTAGTAGTAGTGAGAAAAACATCACGGGGTGGTGTGAATTAGAAGGCCTGAATCAAGTTTGACAGTGAGTGGCAATGTAGGATGGAGAAAAGCTCCACGGGTTGGTGAGCATGGGGAGGTCAGGAAACATGCATTGTCAATGTACGATAGGTTTCTGAAAAACGTCGCGGGGTTGTGCGCATTGTAAGGGTTTGTAGCAGGCCCTTCACTAGTAGGAGTGAGAAAAACATCACGTGGTGGTGTGAATCGGAGTGGCTGAATTAGGATTCGCAGTGAGTGGCAATGAAGAATGGAGAAAAGCACCATGGGATGGTCAACATGGGGAGGTCAGGAAACATGTAATGGCAATGTAGGGCAGGTTTCTGAAAAACATCGCGGGGTGGTGCACACTGTAAGGCTTTCTAACAAGCCATTCACAAGTAGGAGTGAAAAAAACATCACAGGGTGGTGTGAATCAGAGGGTCTGAATTAGGATAGGCTCTGAGTGGCAATGTAGGATGGAGAAAAGCACCACGGGTTTGTCAGCATGGGGAGGCAAGGAAACGTGCAGTGGCAATGTAGAATAGGTTTCTGATAAGCATCACTGGGTGGTGCGCATTATAAGGGTTTCTAACAGGCCATTCAGTAGTAGGAGTGAGAACAACATCACGCGGTGGTGTGAATTGGAGGGCCAGAATCAGGATAGGCAGTGAGTGGCAATGTAGGATGGAGAAAAGCACCAAAGGGTGGTCATCATGGGGAGTTCAGGAAACATGCATTGTCAATGTACGAAAGGTTTCTGAAAAACGTCGCGGGGTTGTGCGCATTGTAAGGGTTTGTAGCAGGCCCTTCACTAGTAGGAGTGAGAACAACATCCCGTGGTGGTGTGAATCGGAGGGGCTGAATTAGGATATACAGTGAGTGGCAATGAAGAATGGAGAAAAGCAACACGGGTTGGTCAACATGGGGAGGTCAGGAAACATGTTATTTCAATGTAGGGTATGGTTCTGAAAAACATCACGGGGTGGTGCACATTGTAAGGCTTTCTAACAAGCCATTCACAAGTAGGAGTGAAAAAAACATCACGGGGTGGTGTGAATGGGAGGGCCTGAATTAGGATAGGCAGTGAGTGGCAATGTAAAATGGAGAAAAGCACCATGGTGTGGTCAGCATGAGGAGGTCAGGGAACATTCAGTGTCAATGTAGGATAGGATTCTGATAAACATTTCTGGGTGGTGCGCATTGTAAGGGTTTCTAACAGGCCATTCATTAGTAGGACTGAGAAAAACATCACGTGGTACTGTCAATCAGTGGGCCTGAATAAGTATAGGCAGTGAGTGGCAACATAACATGGAGAAAAGCACCACGGTGTGGTCAGCATGGGGAGGTCTGGAAACATGCAGTGGCAATGCAGGATCTGTTTCTGAAATACATCATGGGGTTGGGCGCATTGTAAACATATCTAACAGGCCATTCACTAGTAGGAGTGAGAAATACATCATGGTGTGGAGTGAATCGGAGGGCCTGAATCAAGTTAGACAGTGAGTGGCAATGTAGGATGGAGAAAAGCACCACGGGTTTGTCAGCATGGGGATGCAAGGAAACATGCAGTGGCAATGTAGAATAGGTTTCTGATAAGCATCACTGGGTGGTGCGCATTGTAAGGGTTTCTAACAGGCCATTCACCAGTAGGAGTGAGAAAAACATCACGGGGTTGTGTGAATCGGAGGGCCTGAATAAGGATAGGCATTGAGTGGCAATGTAGGATGGAGAAAATCACCACAGGGTGTTCAGCATGGGGAGTTCAGGAAACATGCAGTGGCAATGTAGGATACTTTTCTGAAAAACATCAAAGGGTGGTGCGCATTTCAAGGGTTTCTAAAAGGCCATTCACTAGTAGGAGTGAGAAAAACATCACGGGGTGGTTTGAATCAGATGTTCTGAATTAGGATATACAGTGAGTGGCAATGTAGGATGGAGAAAAGCACCACGGGGTTGTCAGCATGGGGAGGTCAGGAAACATGCATTGACAATGTAGGATAGGTTTCCAAAAAACAACGCGGGTGGTGTGCATTGTAAGGCTTTGTAACAGGCCATTCACTAGTAGGAGTGAGAAAATCATCACAGGGTGGTGTGAATCAGAGGGCCTGAATTAGGATAGGCAGTGAGTGGCAATATAAAATGGAGAAAAGCACAATGGTGTGGTCAGCATGGGGAGGTCAGTAAACACGCAGTGGCAGTGTAGGAAAGGTTTCTGAAAAACATCATGGGGTGGTTCGCCTTGTAAGGGTATCTAACCGGCCATTCCCTGGTAGGAGTGAGAAATACATCACGGGAGGGTGTGAATCGGAAGGCCTGATTTAGGATAGGCAGTGAGTGGCAATGTAGGATGGAGAAAAGCACCACGGCATGGTCGTCATGGGGAGGTCAGGAAACATGCAGTGGCAATGCAGGATCAGTTTCTAAAAAACATTGCGGGGTTGGGCGCATTGTAAAGGTATCTAACAGGCCATTTAATAGTAGGAGTGAGAAATACTTCATGGTGTGGTGTGAATCAGAGGGCCTGAATCAAGTTAGACAGTGAGTGGCAATGTAGGATGGAGAAAAGCACCACGGCTTGGTGAGCATGCGGAGGTCAGGAAACATGCAATGGCAATGTAGGATAGGTTTCTGGAAAACATCGCGGGGTTGTGCGCATTATAGTGGTTTGTAGCAGGCCATTCACTAGGAGGAGTGACAAAATCATCACGGGGTGGTGAGAATCGGAGGGCCTGATTTAGGATAGGCAGTGAATGGCAATGAAGAATGTAGAAAAGCACCACGGGGTGGTCAACATGGGGAGGTCAGGAAACATGCAATGGCAATGTAGGATAGGTTTCTGAAAAACATCGCAGTGTTGTGTGCATTGTAAGGGTTTCTAACAAGCCATTCATAAGTAGGAGCGCAAAAAACATCACGGTGAGGTCTGAATCGGAGGGCTTGATTTAAGATAGGCAGTGAGTGGCAATGTAGGATGGAGAAAAGCACCACGGGGTGGTCAGCTAGGGGAGGTCAGGAAACATGCAATGGTAATGTACGATAGTTTTCTGAAAAAAAAAAAAAAAAAGCTGGGTGGTGTGCATTGTAAAGATTTCTAACAGGCCATTCACTAATAGGAGTGAGAAAAACATCACGTGGTGGTGTGAATCGTAGGGGCCGAATTAGGATAGTCAGTGTGTGCCAATGTAGGATGGAGAAAAGCACAACAGGGTGGTCAGCATGTGGAGGTCAGGAAACATGCATAGGCAAAGTAGGATAGTTTTCTGAAAACATCACGGGGTGGTGCAGATTTTAAGGGTTTCTAACAGGCCATTCACTAGTAGGAGTGAGAAAAACATCACGGGGTGGTGTGAATCAGATGTTCTAATTAGGATAGGCAGGGAGGGGCAATGTAGGATGGAGAAAAGCACCACGGGGTGGTCATCACGGGGAGGTCAGGACACATGCAGTGGCAATGTAGGATAGTTTTCGGAAAAACATGGCGGGGTGGTTCGTATTGTAAGGGTTTCTAACAGGCCTTTCACTAGTAGGAGTGAGAAAAACATCACGGGGTGGTGTGAATCAGATGTTCTGAATTAGGATAGGCAGTGAGTGGCAATGTAGGATGGAGAAAAGCACCACGGGGTGTTCAGCATGGGGTGGTCAGGAAACATGCAGTGGCAATGTAGGATAGGTTTCTGAAAAAAACAGCGGGGTGGTTCGCATTGTAAGGGTTTCTAACAGGTCATTCACTAGTAGGAGTGAGAAAAACATCACAGGGTGGTGTGAATCGGAGGGCCTGATTAAGGATAGGCAGTGAGTGGCAATGTAGGATGGAGAAAAGCTCCACGGGTTTTTCAGCATGGGGAGGTCAGGAAACATGCAGTGGCAATGTAGGATAGGTTACTGAAAAACATCACTGGTTGTGTGCATTGTAAGGCTTTCTAACAAGCCATTCACTAGTAGTAGTGAGAAAAACATCACGGGGTGGTGTGAATTAGAAGGCCTGAATCAAGTTTGACAGTGAGTGGCAATGTAGGATGGAGAAAAGCTCCACGGGTTGGTGAGCATGGGGAGGTCAGGAAACATGCATTGTCAATGTACGATAGGTTTCTGAAAAACGTCGCGGGGTTGTGCGCATTGTAAGGGTTTGTAGCAGGCCCTTCACTAGTAGGAGTGAGAAAAACATCACGTGGTGGTGTGAATCGGAGTGGCTGAATTAGGATTCGCAGTGAGTGGCAATGAAGAATGGAGAAAAGCACCATGGGATGGTCAACATGGGGAGGTCAGGAAACATGTAATGGCAATGTAGGGCAGGTTTCTGAAAAACATCGCGGGGTGGTGCACACTGTAAGGCTTTCTAACAAGCCATTCACAAGTAGGAGTGAAAAAAACATCACAGGGTGGTGTGAATCAGAGGGTCTGAATTAGGATAGGCTCTGAGTGGCAATGTAGGATGGAGAAAAGCACCACGGGTTTGTCAGCATGGGGAGGCAAGGAAACGTGCAGTGGCAATGTAGAATAGGTTTCTGATAAGCATCACTGGGTGGTGCGCATTATAAGGGTTTCTAACAGGCCATTCAGTAGTAGGAGTGAGAACAACATCACGCGGTGGTGTGAATTGGAGGGCCAGAATCAGGATAGGCAGTGAGTGGCAATGTAGGATGGAGAAAAGCACCAAAGGGTGGTCATCATGGGGAGTTCAGGAAACATGCATTGTCAATGTACGAAAGGTTTCTGAAAAACGTCGCGGGGTTGTGCGCATTGTAAGGGTTTGTAGCAGGCCCTTCACTAGTAGGAGTGAGAACAACATCCCGTGGTGGTGTGAATCGGAGGGGCTGAATTAGGATATACAGTGAGTGGCAATGAAGAATGGAGAAAAGCAACACGGGTTGGTCAACATGGGGAGGTCAGGAAACATGTTATTTCAATGTAGGGTATGGTTCTGAAAAACATCACGGGGTGGTGCACATTGTAAGGCTTTCTAACAAGCCATTCACAAGTAGGAGTGAAAAAAACATCACGGGGTGGTGTGAATGGGAGGGCCTGAATTAGGATAGGCAGTGAGTGGCAATGTAAAATGGAGAAAAGCACCATGGTGTGGTCAGCATGAGGAGGTCAGGGAACATTCAGTGTCAATGTAGGATAGGATTCTGATAAACATTTCTGGGTGGTGCGCATTGTAAGGGTTTCTAACAGGCCATTCATTAGTAGGACTGAGAAAAACATCACGTGGTACTGTCAATCAGTGGGCCTGAATAAGTATAGGCAGTGAGTGGCAACATAACATGGAGAAAAGCACCACGGTGTGGTCAGCATGGGGAGGTCTGGAAACATGCAGTGGCAATGCAGGATCTGTTTCTGAAATACATCATGGGGTTGGGCGCATTGTAAACATATCTAACAGGCCATTCACTAGTAGGAGTGAGAAATACATCATGGTGTGGAGTGAATCGGAGGGCCTGAATCAAGTTAGACAGTGAGTGGCAATGTAGGATGGAGAAAAGCACCACGGGTTTGTCAGCATGGGGATGCAAGGAAACATGCAGTGGCAATGTAGAATAGGTTTCTGATAAGCATCACTGGGTGGTGCGCATTGTAAGGGTTTCTAACAGGCCATTCACCAGTAGGAGTGAGAAAAACATCACGGGGTTGTGTGAATCGGAGGGCCTGAATAAGGATAGGCATTGAGTGGCAATGTAGGATGGAGAAAATCACCACAGGGTGTTCAGCATGGGGAGTTCAGGAAACATGCAGTGGCAATGTAGGATACTTTTCTGAAAAACATCAAAGGGTGGTGCGCATTTCAAGGGTTTCTAAAAGGCCATTCACTAGTAGGAGTGAGAAAAACATCACGGGGTGGTTTGAATCAGATGTTCTGAATTAGGATATACAGTGAGTGGCAATGTAGGATGGAGAAAAGCACCACGGGGTTGTCAGCATGGGGAGGTCAGGAAACATGCATTGACAATGTAGGATAGGTTTCCAAAAAACAACGCGGGTGGTGTGCATTGTAAGGCTTTGTAACAGGCCATTCACTAGTAGGAGTGAGAAAATCATCACAGGGTGGTGTGAATCAGAGGGCCTGAATTAGGATAGGCAGTGAGTGGCAATATAAAATGGAGAAAAGCACAATGGTGTGGTCAGCATGGGGAGGTCAGTAAACACGCAGTGGCAGTGTAGGAAAGGTTTCTGAAAAACATCATGGGGTGGTTCGCCTTGTAAGGGTATCTAACCGGCCATTCCCTGGTAGGAGTGAGAAATACATCACGGGAGGGTGTGAATCGGAAGGCCTGATTTAGGATAGGCAGTGAGTGGCAATGTAGGATGGAGAAAAGCACCACGGCATGGTCGTCATGGGGAGGTCAGGAAACATGCAGTGGCAATGCAGGATCAGTTTCTAAAAAACATTGCGGGGTTGGGCGCATTGTAAAGGTATCTAACAGGCCATTTAATAGTAGGAGTGAGAAATACTTCATGGTGTGGTGTGAATCAGAGGGCCTGAATCAAGTTAGACAGTGAGTGGCAATGTAGGATGGAGAAAAGCACCACGGCTTGGTGAGCATGCGGAGGTCAGGAAACATGCAATGGCAATGTAGGATAGGTTTCTGGAAAACATCGCGGGGTTGTGCGCATTATAGTGGTTTGTAGCAGGCCATTCACTAGGAGGAGTGACAAAATCATCACGGGGTGGTGAGAATCGGAGGGCCTGATTTAGGATAGGCAGTGAATGGCAATGAAGAATGTAGAAAAGCACCACGGGGTGGTCAACATGGGGAGGTCAGGAAACATGCAATGGCAATGTAGGATAGGTTTCTGAAAAACATCGCAGTGTTGTGTGCATTGTAAGGGTTTCTAACAAGCCATTCATAAGTAGGAGCGCAAAAAACATCACGGTGAGGTCTGAATCGGAGGGCTTGATTTAAGATAGGCAGTGAGTGGCAATGTAGGATGGAGAAAAGCACCACGGGGTGGTCAGCTAGGGGAGGTCAGGAAACATGCAATGGTAATGTACGATAGTTTTCTGAAAAAAAAAAAAAAAAAGCTGGGTGGTGTGCATTGTAAAGATTTCTAACAGGCCATTCACTAATAGGAGTGAGAAAAACATCACGTGGTGGTGTGAATCGTAGGGGCCGAATTAGGATAGTCAGTGTGTGCCAATGTAGGATGGAGAAAAGCACAACAGGGTGGTCAGCATGTGGAGGTCAGGAAACATGCATAGGCAAAGTAGGATAGTTTTCTGAAAACATCACGGGGTGGTGCAGATTTTAAGGGTTTCTAACAGGCCATTCACTAGTAGGAGTGAGAAAAACATCACGGGGTGGTGTGAATCAGATGTTCTAATTAGGATAGGCAGGGAGGGGCAATGTAGGATGGAGAAAAGCACCACGGGGTGGTCATCACGGGGAGGTCAGGACACATGCAGTGGCAATGTAGGATAGTTTTCGGAAAAACATGGCGGGGTGGTTCGTATTGTAAGGGTTTCTAACAGGCCTTTCACTAGTAGGAGTGAGAAAAACATCACGGGGTGGTGTGAATCAGATGTTCTGAATTAGGATAGGCAGTGAGTGGCAATGTAGGATGGAGAAAAGCACCACGGGGTGTTCAGCATGGGGTGGTCAGGAAACATGCAGTGGCAATGTAGGATAGGTTTCTGAAAAAAACAGCGGGGTGGTTCGCATTGTAAGGGTTTCTAACAGGTCATTCACTAGTAGGAGTGAGAAAAACATCACAGGGTGGTGTGAATCGGAGGGCCTGATTAAGGATAGGCAGTGAGTGGCAATGTAGGATGGAGAAAAGCTCCACGGGTTTTTCAGCATGGGGAGGTCAGGAAACATGCAGTGGCAATGTAGGATAGGTTACTGAAAAACATCACTGGTTGTGTGCATTGTAAGGCTTTCTAACAAGCCATTCACTAGTAGTAGTGAGAAAAACATCACGGGGTGGTGTGAATTAGAAGGCCTGAATCAAGTTTGACAGTGAGTGGCAATGTAGGATGGAGAAAAGCTCCACGGGTTGGTGAGCATGGGGAGGTCAGGAAACATGCATTGTCAATGTACGATAGGTTTCTGAAAAACGTCGCGGGGTTGTGCGCATTGTAAGGGTTTGTAGCAGGCCCTTCACTAGTAGGAGTGAGAAAAACATCACGTGGTGGTGTGAATCGGAGTGGCTGAATTAGGATTCGCAGTGAGTGGCAATGAAGAATGGAGAAAAGCACCATGGGATGGTCAACATGGGGAGGTCAGGAAACATGTAATGGCAATGTAGGGCAGGTTTCTGAAAAACATCGCGGGGTGGTGCACACTGTAAGGCTTTCTAACAAGCCATTCACAAGTAGGAGTGAAAAAAACATCACAGGGTGGTGTGAATCAGAGGGTCTGAATTAGGATAGGCTCTGAGTGGCAATGTAGGATGGAGAAAAGCACCACGGGTTTGTCAGCATGGGGAGGCAAGGAAACGTGCAGTGGCAATGTAGAATAGGTTTCTGATAAGCATCACTGGGTGGTGCGCATTATAAGGGTTTCTAACAGGCCATTCAGTAGTAGGAGTGAGAACAACATCACGCGGTGGTGTGAATTGGAGGGCCAGAATCAGGATAGGCAGTGAGTGGCAATGTAGGATGGAGAAAAGCACCAAAGGGTGGTCATCATGGGGAGTTCAGGAAACATGCATTGTCAATGTACGAAAGGTTTCTGAAAAACGTCGCGGGGTTGTGCGCATTGTAAGGGTTTGTAGCAGGCCCTTCACTAGTAGGAGTGAGAACAACATCCCGTGGTGGTGTGAATCGGAGGGGCTGAATTAGGATATACAGTGAGTGGCAATGAAGAATGGAGAAAAGCAACACGGGTTGGTCAACATGGGGAGGTCAGGAAACATGTTATTTCAATGTAGGGTATGGTTCTGAAAAACATCACGGGGTGGTGCACATTGTAAGGCTTTCTAACAAGCCATTCACAAGTAGGAGTGAAAAAAACATCACGGGGTGGTGTGAATGGGAGGGCCTGAATTAGGATAGGCAGTGAGTGGCAATGTAAAATGGAGAAAAGCACCATGGTGTGGTCAGCATGAGGAGGTCAGGGAACATTCAGTGTCAATGTAGGATAGGATTCTGATAAACATTTCTGGGTGGTGCGCATTGTAAGGGTTTCTAACAGGCCATTCATTAGTAGGACTGAGAAAAACATCACGTGGTACTGTCAATCAGTGGGCCTGAATAAGTATAGGCAGTGAGTGGCAACATAACATGGAGAAAAGCACCACGGTGTGGTCAGCATGGGGAGGTCTGGAAACATGCAGTGGCAATGCAGGATCTGTTTCTGAAATACATCATGGGGTTGGGCGCATTGTAAACATATCTAACAGGCCATTCACTAGTAGGAGTGAGAAATACATCATGGTG
Organism: Cavia porcellus; assembly: GCF_034190915.1. Taxonomy (NCBI): domain Eukaryota; kingdom Metazoa; phylum Chordata; class Mammalia; order Rodentia; family Caviidae; genus Cavia; species Cavia porcellus. Next base: position 960,760 of record NW_026947555.1, read on the forward strand.
TGGAGTGAATCGGAGGGCCTGAATCAAGTTAGACAGTGAGTGGCAATGTAGGATGGAGAAAAGCACCACGGGTTTGTCAGCATGGGGATGCAAGGAAACATGCAGTGGCAATGTAGAATAGGTTTCTGATAAGCATCACTGGGTGGTGCGCATTGTAAGGGTTTCTAACAGGCCATTCACCAGTAGGAGTGAGAAAAACATCACGGGGTTGTGTGAATCGGAGGGCCTGAATAAGGATAGGCATTGAGTGGCAATGTAGGATGGAGAAAATCACCACAGGGTGTTCAGCATGGGGAGTTCAGGAAACATGCAGTGGCAATGTAGGATACTTTTCTGAAAAACATCAAAGGGTGGTGCGCATTTCAAGGGTTTCTAAAAGGCCATTCACTAGTAGGAGTGAGAAAAACATCACGGGGTGGTTTGAATCAGATGTTCTGAATTAGGATATACAGTGAGTGGCAATGTAGGATGGAGAAAAGCACCACGGGGTTGTCAGCATGGGGAGGTCAGGAAACATGCATTGACAATGTAGGATAGGTTTCCAAAAAACATCGCGGGTGGTGTGCATTGTAAGGCTTTGTAACAGGCCATTCACTAGTAGGAGTGAGAAAATCATCACAGGGTGGTGTGAATCAGAGGGCCTGAATTAGGATAGGCAGTGAGTGGCAATATAAAATGGAGAAAAGCACAATGGTGTGGTCAGCATGGGGAGGTCAGTAAACACGCAGTGGCAGTGTAGGAAAGGTTTCTGAAAAACATCATGGGGTGGTTCGCCTTGTAAGGGTATCTAACCGGCCATTCCCTGGTAGGAGTGAGAAATACATCACGGGAGGGTGTGAATCGGAAGGCCTGATTTAGGATAGGCAGTGAGTGGCAATGTAGGATGGAGAAAAGCACCACGGCATGGTCGTCATGGGGAGGTCAGGACTCATGCTGTGGCAATGTAGGATAGGTATCTGAAAAACATCGTGGGGTGGTGCGCATTGTAAGGGATTCTAACAGGCCATTCATTAGTAAGAGTGAAAAATACATCATGCTGTGATGTGAATCCCACGGCCTGAATCAGGATAGGCAGTGAGTGGTAATGTAAAATGAAGAAAATCACCACGGGTTGGTCAGCATGGGGAGGTCAGGAAACATGCAGTGGCAATGTAGGATAGGTTTCTGAAAAAAACACCGGGGTGGTGTGCATTGTAAGGGTTTCTAACAGTCCATTTACTAGTAAGAGTGAGAAAAACATCACGGGGTGGTGTGAATCAGAGGGCCTGATTTAGGATAGGCAGTGAGTGGCAATGTAGGATGGAGAAAACCACCACAGTGTGGTCAGCATGAGGACGTCAGGAAACTTGCAGTGGCAAAGTAGAATAGTTTTCTGAAAAACATCACGTGGTGCTGCCCATTGTAAGGCCATTCACTAGTAGGAGTGAGAAAAGCATCATGCGGTGGTGTGAATCGGAGGCCCTGTATTAGGACAGGCAGTGAGTGGCAATGTAGGATGGAGTAAAGCACCACGGGGTGGTCAGTAAGGGGAGGTCAGGAAACATGCAGTGGCAATGCAGGATCAGTTTCTAAAAAACATCGCGGGGTTGGGCGCATTGTAAAGGTATCTAACAGGCCATTTACTAGTAGGAGTGAGAAATACATCATGGTGTGGTGTGAATCGGAGGGCCTGAATCAAGTTAGACAGTGAGTGGCAATGTAGGATGCAGAAAAGCACCACGGGTTGGTGAGCATGCGGAGGTCACGAAACATGCAATGGCAATGTAGGATAGGTTTCTGGAAAACATAGCGGGGTTGTGCGCATTATAAGGGTTTGTAGCAGGCAATTCACTAGTAGTAGTGACAAAATCATCACGGGGTGGTGAGAATCGGAGGGCCTGATTTAGGATAGGCAGTGAATGGCAATGAAGAATGTAGAAAAGCACCACGGGGCGGTCAACATGGGGAGGTCAGGAAACATGCAATGGCAATGTAGGATAGGCTTCTGAAAAACATCGCGGTGTGGTGCGCATTGTAAGGGTTTCTAACAAGCCATTCATAAGTAGGATCGCAAAAAACATCACGGTGAGGTCTGAATCGGAGGGCCTTATTTAAGATAGGCAGTGAGTGGCAATGTAGGATGGAGAAAAGCACCACGGGGTGGTCAGCATGGGGAGGTCAGGAAACATGCAATGGCAATGTAGGATAGTTTTCTGAAAACATCACGGGGTGGTGCAGATTTTAAGGGTTTCTAACAGGCCATTCACTAGTAGGAGTGAGTAAAACATCACGGGGTGGTGTGAATCAGATTTTCTAATTAGGATAGGCAGGGAGTCGCAATGTAGGATGGACAAAAGCACCACGGGGTGGTCATCATGGGGAGGTCAGGACACATGAAGTGGCAATGTAGGATAGGTTTCTGAAAAACATCGCGTGGTGGTGCGCATTGTAAGGGTTTCTAACAGGCCTTTCACTAGTAGGAGGGAGAAAAACATCACAGGGTGGTGTGAATCAGATGTTCTCCATTAGGATAGGCAGTGAGTGGCAATGTAGGGTGGAGAAAAGCACCACGGGGTGTTCAGCATGGGGAGGTCAGGAAACATGCAGTGGCAATGTAGGATAGGTTTCTGAAAAAAACAGCGGGGTGGTGCACATTGTAAGGCTTTCTAACAGGCCATTCACCAGTAGGAGTGAGAAAAACATCACGGGGTGGTTTGAATCAGATGTTCTGAATTAGGATAGGCAGTGAGTGGCAATGTAAGATGGAGAAAAGCACAACGGGGTTTTCAGCATGGGGAGGTCAGGAAACATGCATTGGCAATGTAGGATAGGTTTCTGAAAAACATCGCTGTTGGTGCACATTGTAAGGTTTTCTAACAGGCCATTCACTAGTAGGAGTGAGAAAAACATCACAGGGTGTTGTGAATCGGAGGGCCTGAATTAGGATAGGCAGTGAGTGGCAATATAAAATGGAGAAAAGCACCACGGTGTGGTCAGCATGGGGAGGACAGGAAACATGCAGTGGCAATGTAGGAAAGGTTTCTGAAAAACATCACGGGGTGGTGCACCTTGTAAGGGTATCTAACTCTCCATTCCCTGATAGGAGTGAGAAATACATCACGGGAGGGTGTGAATCGGAAGGCCTGAATCAGAATAGGCAGTGAGTGACAATGTAGGATGGAGAAAAGCACCACGGGTTGGTCAGCATGAGGAGGTCAGGAAACATGCAGTGGCAATGTAGGATAGGTTTCTGAAAAAAACATCGTGGTGGTGCGCATTGTAAGGGTTTCTAACAGGCCATTCACTAGTAGGAGTGAGAAAAACATCACAGGGTTGTGTGAATCGGAGGGCCTGATTTAGGGTAGGCAGTGAGTGGCAATGAAGAATGTAGAAAAGCACCACGGGGTGGTCAACATGGGGAGGTCAGGAAACATGCAATGGCAATGTAGGATAGGTTTCTGAAAAACATCACGGTGTGGTGCGCATTGTCAAGGTTTCTAACAAGCCATTCACAAGTAAGAGCGCAAAAAACATCACGGGGTGGTCTGAAAAGGGGGGCCTGATTTAGGATAGGCAGTGAGTGGCAATGTAGGATGGAGAAAATCACCACGGTGTGGTCAGCATGGGGAGGTCAGGAAACATGCAATTGTAATGTAGGATAGTTTTCTGAAAAAAAAGCTGGGTGGTGCGCATTGTAAAGATTTCTAACAGGCCATTCACTAGTAGGAGTGAGAAATACATCATGGTGTGGTGTGAATTGGAGGGCCTGAATCAAGTTTGACAGTGAGTGGCAATCTAGGATGGAGAAAAGCTCCACGGGTTGGTGAGCATGGGGAGGTCAGGAAACATGCATTGTCAATGTACGATAGGTTTCTGAAAAACGTCGCGGGGTTGTGCGCATTGTAAGGGTTTGTAGCAGGCCCTTCACTAGTAGGAGTGAGAAAAACATCACGTGGTGGTGTGAATCGGAGTGGCTGAGTTAGGATTGGCAGTGAGTGGCAATGAAGAATGGAGAAAAGCACCACGGGTTGGTCAACATGGGGAGGTCAGGAAACATGTAATGGCAATGTAGGGCAGGTTTCTGAAAAACATCGCGGGGTGGTGCACACTGTAAGGCTTTCTAACAAGCCATTCACAAGTAGGAGTGAAAAAAACATCACAGGGTGGTGTGAATCAGAGGGTCTGAATTAGGATAGGCTGTGAGTGGCAATGTAGAATGGAGAAAAGCACCTCGGGTTTGTCAGCATGGGGAGGCAAGGAAACGTGCAGTGGCAATGTAGAATAGGTTTCTGATAAGCATCACTGGGTGGTGCGCATTGTAAGGGTTTCTAACAGGCCATTCACCAGTAGGAGTGAGAAAAACATCACGGGGTTGTGTGAATCGGAGGGCCTGAATAAGGATAGGCATTGAGTGGCAATGTAGGATGGAGAAAATCACCACAGGGTGTTCAGCATGGGGAGTTCAGGAAACATGCAGTGGCAATGTAGGATACTTTTCTGAAAAACATCAAAGGGTGGTGCGCATTTCAAGGGTTTCTAAAAGGCCATTCACTAGTAGGAGTGAGAAAAACATCACGGGGTGGTTTGAATCAGATGTTCTGAATTAGGATATACAGTGAGTGGCAATGTAGGATGGAGAAAAGCACCACGGGGTTGTCAGCATGGGGAGGTCAGGAAACATGCATTGACAATGTAGGATAGGTTTCCAAAAAACATCGCGGGTGGTGTGCATTGTAAGGCTTTGTAACAGGCCATTCACTAGTAGGAGTGAGAAAATCATCACAGGGTGGTGTGAATCAGAGGGCCTGAATTAGGATAGGCAGTGAGTGGCAATATAAAATGGAGAAAAGCACAATGGTGTGGTCAGCATGGGGAGGTCAGTAAACACGCAGTGGCAGTGTAGGAAAGGTTTCTGAAAAACATCATGGGGTGGTTCGCCTTGTAAGGGTATCTAACCGGCCATTACCTGGTAGGAGTGAGAAATACATCACGGGAGGGTGTGAATCGGAAGGCCTGATTTAGGATAGGCAGTGAGTGGTAATGTAGGATGGAGAAAAGCACCACGGCATGGTCGTCATGGGGAGGTCAGGACTCATGCTGTGGCAATGTAGGATAGGTATCTGAAAAACATCGTGGGGTGGTGCGCATTGTAAGGGATTCTAACAGGCCATTCACTAGTAAGAGTGAAAAATACATCATGCTGTGATGTGAATCCCACGGCCTGAATCAGGATAGGCAGTGAGTGGTAATGTAAAATGAAGAAAATCACTACGGGTTGGTCAGCATGGGGAGGTCAGGAAACATGCAGTGGCAATGTAGGATAGGTTTCTGAAAAAAACACCGGGGTGGTGTGCATTGTAAGGGTTTCTAACAGTCCATTTACTAGTAAGAGTGAGAAAAACATCACGGGGTGGTGTGAATCAGAGGGCCTGATTTAGGATAGGCAGTGAGTGGCAATGTAGGATGGAGAAAACCACCACAGTGTGGTCAGCATGAGGACGTCAGGAAACTTGCAGTGGCAAAGTAGGATAGTTTTCTGAAAAACATCACGTGGTGGTGCCCATTGTAAGGCCATTCACTAGTAGGAGTGAGAAAAGCATCATGCGGTGGTGTGAATCGGAGGCCCTGTATTAGGACAGGCAGTGAGTGGCAATGTAGGATGGAGTAAAGCACCACGGGGTGGTCAGTAAGGGGAGGTCAGGAAACATGCAGTGGCAATGCAGGATCAGTTTCTAAAAAACATCGCGTGGTTGGGCGCATTGTAAAGGTATCTAACAGGCCATTTACTAGTAGGAGTGAGAAATACATCATGGTGTGGTGTGAATCGGAGGGCCTGAATCAAGTTAGACAGTGAGTGGCAATGTAGGATGGAGAAAAGCACCACGGGTTGGTGAGCATGCGGAGGTCAGGAAACATGCAATGGCAATGTAGGATAGGTTTCTGGAAAACATAGCGGGGTTGTGCGAAATTATAAGGGTTTGTAGCAGGCAATTCACTAGTAGGAGTGACAAAATCATCACAGGGTGGTGAGAATCGGAGGGCCTGATTTAGGATAGGCAGTGAATGGCAATGAAGAATGTAGAAAAGCACCACGGGGTGGTCAACATGGGGAGGTCAGGAAACATGCAATGGCAATGTAGGATAGGTTTCTGAAAAACATCGCGGTGTGGTGCGCATTGTAAGGGTTTCTAACAAGCCATTCATAAGTAGGAGCGCAAAAAACATCACGGTGAGGTCTGAATCGGAGGGCCTGATTTAAGATAGGCAGTGAGTGGCAATGTAGGATGGAGAAAAGCACCACGGGGTGGTCAGCATGGGGAGGTCAGGAAACATGCAATGGTAATGTACGATAGTTTTCTGAAAAAAAAAAAAAAACCTGGGTGGTGTGCATTGTAAAGATTTCTAACAGGCCATTCACTAATAGGAGTGAGAAAAACATCACGTGGTGGTGTGAATCGTAGGGCCCGAATTAGGATAGTCAGTGTGTGCCAATGTAGGATGGAGAAAAGCACCACAGGGTGGTCAGCATGGGGAGGTCAGGAAACATGCAATGGCAATGTAGGATAGTTTTCTGAAAACATCACGGGGTGGTGCAAATTTTAAGGGTTTCTAACAGGCCATTCACTAGTAGGAGTGAGAAAAACATCACGGGGTGGTGTGAATCAGATGTTCTAATTAGGATATTCAGGGAGTCGCAATGTAGGATGGACAAAAGCACCACGGGGTGGTCATCATGGGGAGGTCAGGACACATGAAGTGGCAATGTAGGATAGGTTTCTGAAAAACATCGCGTGGTGGTGCGCATTGTAAGGGTTTCTAACAGGCCTTTCACTAGAAGGAGGGAGAAAAACATCACGGGGTGGTGTGAATCAGATGTTCTGCATTAGGATAGGCAGTGAGTGGCAATGTAGGGTGGAGAAAAGCACCACGGGGTGTTCAGCATGGGGAGGTCAGGAAACATGCAGTGGCAATGTAGGATAGGTTTCTGAAAAAAACAGCGGGGTGGTGCACATTGTAAGGGTTTCTAACTGGCCATTCACTAGTAGGAGTGAGAAAAACATCACGGGGTGGTTTGAATCAGATGTTCTGAATTAGGATAGGCAGTGAGTGGCAATGTAAGATGGAGAAAAGCACAATGGGGTTGTCAGCATGGGGAGGTCAGGAAACATGCAGTGGCAATGTAGGATAGGTTTCTGAAAAAAACAGCGGGGTGGTGCACATTGTAAGGGTTTCTAACAGGCCATTCACTAGTAGGAGTGAGAAAAACATCACGGGGTGGTTTGAATCAGATGTTCTGAATTAGGATAGGCAGTGAGTGGCAATGTAAGATGGAGAAAAGCACAACGGGGTTGTCAGCATGGGGAGGTCAGGAAACATGCATTGGCAATGTAGGATAGGTTTCTGAAAAACATCGCTGGTGGTGCACATTGTAAGGCTTTCTAACAGGCAATTCACTAGTAGGAGTGAGAAAAACATCACAGGGTGTTGTGAATCGGAGGGCCTGAATTAGGATAGGCAGTGAGTGGCAATATAAAATGGAGAAAAGCACCACGGTGTGGTCAGCATGGGGAGGACAGGAAACATGCAGTGGCAATGTAGGAAAGGTTTCTGAAAAACATCACGGGGTGGTGCACCTTGTAAGGGTATCTAACTCTCCATTCCCTGGTAGGAATGAGAAATACATCACGGGAGGGTGTGAATCGGAAGGCCTGAATCAGAATAGGCAGTGAGTGACAATGTAGGATGGAGAAAAGCACCACTGGGTGGTCAGCATGAGGAGGTCAGGAAACATGCAGTGGCAATGTAGGATAGGTTTCTGAAAAAAACATCGTGGTGGTGCGCATTGTAAGGGTTTCTAACAGGCCATTCACTAGTAGGAGTGAGAAAAACATCACAGGGTTGTGTGAATCGGAGGGCCTGATTTAGGGTAGGCAGTGAGTGGCAATGAAGAATGTAGAAAAGCACCACGGGGTGGTCAACATGGGTAGGTCAGGAAACATGCAATGGCAATGTAGGATAGGTTTCTGAAAAACATCGCGGTGTGGTGCGCATTGTCAAGGTTTCTAACAAGCCATTCACAAGTAAGAGCGCAAAAAACATCACGGGGTGGTCTGAAAAGGGGGGCCTGATTTAGGATAGGCAGTGAGTGGCAATGTAGGATGGAGAAAAGCACCACGGTGTGGTCAGCATGGGGAGGTCAGGAAACATGCAATTGTAATGTAGGATAGTTTTCTGAAAAAAAAAGCTGGGTGGTGCGCATTGTAAAGATTTCTAACAGGCCATTCACTAGTAGGAGTGAGAAATACATCATGGTGTGGTGTGAATTGGAGGGCCTGAATCAAGTTTGACAGTGAGTGGCAATGTAGGATGGAGAAAAGCTCCACGGGTTGGTGAGCATGGGGAGGTCAGGAAACATGCATTGTCAATGTACAATAGGTTTCTGAAAAACGTCGTGGGGTTGTGGGCATTGTAAGGGTTTGTAGCAGGCCCTTCACTAGTAGGAGTGAGAAAAACATCACGTGGTGGTGTGAATCGGAGTGGCTGAGTTAGGATTGGCAGTGAGTGGCAATGAAGAATGGAGAAAAGCACCACGGGTTGGTCAACATGGGGAGGTCAGGAAACATGTAATGGCAATGTAGGGCAGGTTTCTGAAAAACATCGCGGGGTGGTGCACACTGTAAGGCTTTCTAACAAGCCATTCAAAAGTAGGAGTGAGAAAAACATCACAGGGTGGTGTGAATCAGAGGGTCTGAATTAGGATAGGCTGTGAGTGGCAATGTAGGATGGAGAAAAGCACCACGGGTTTGTCAACATGGGGAGGCAAGGAAACGTGCAGTGGCAATGTAGAATAGGTTTCTGATAAGCATCACTGGGTGGTGCGCATTGTAAGGGTTTCTAACCGGCCATTCACCAGTAGGAGTGAGAAAAACATCACGGGGTTGTGTGAATCGGAGCGCCTGAATAAGGACAGGCATTGAGTGGCAATGTAGGATGGAGAAAATGTCCACAGGGTGTTCAGCATGGGGAGTTCAGGAAACATGCAGTGGCAATGTAGGATACTTTTCTGAAAAACATCACGAGGTGGTGCACATTTCAAGGGTTTCTAAAAGGCCATTCACTAGTAGGAGTGAGAAAAACATCACGGGGTGGTTTGAATCAGATGTTCTGAATTAGGATATACAGTGAGTGGCAATGTAGGATGGAGAAAAGCACCACGGGGTTGTCAGCATGGGGAGGTCAGGAAACATGCATTGACAATGTAGGATAGGTTTCCAAAAAACATCGCGGGTGGTGCGCATTGTAAGGCTTTGTCACAGGCCATTCACTAGTAGGAGTGAGAAAAGCATCACGCGGTGGTGTGAATCGGAGGCCCTGTATTAGGACAGGCAGTGAGTGGCAATGTAGGATGGAGTAAAGCACCACGGGGTGGTCAGTATGGGGAGGTCAGGAAACATGCAGTGGCAATGCAGGATTGGTTTCTAAAAATCATCGCGGGGTTGGGCGCATTGTAAAGGTATCTAACAGGCCATTTAATAGTAGGAGTGAGAAATACATCATGGTGTGGTGTGAATCGGAGGGCCTGAATCAAGTTAGACAGTGAGTGGCAATGTAGGATGGAGAAAAGCACCACGGGTTGGTGAGCATGCGGAGGTCAGGAAACATGCAATGGCAATGTAGGATAGGTTTCTGGAAAACATAGCGGGTTTGTGCGCATTATAAGGGTTTGTAGCAGGCAATTCACTCGTAGGAGTGACAAAATCATCACAGGGTGGTGAGAATCGGAGGGCCTGATTTAGGATAGGCAGTGAATGGCAATGAAGAATGTAGAAAAGCACCACGGGGTGGTCAACATGGGGAGGTCAGGAAACATGCAATGGCAATGTAGGATAGGTTTCTGAAAAACATCGCGGTGTGGTGCGCATTGTAAGGGTTTCTAACAAGCAATTCATAAGTAGGAGCGCAAAAAACATCACGGTGAGGTCTGAATCGGAGGGCCTGATTTAAGATAGGCAGTGAGTGGCAATGTAGGATGGAGAAAAGCACCATGGGGTGGTCAGCATGGGGAGGTCAGGAAACATGCAATGGTAATGTACGATAGTTTTCTGAAAAAAAAAAAACCTGGGTGGTGTGCATTGTAAAGATTTCTAACAGGCCATTCACTAATAGGAGTGAGAAAAACATCACGTGGTGGTGTGAATCGTAGGGCCCGAATTAGGATAGTCAGTGTGTGCCAATGTAGGATGGAGAAAAGCACCACAGGGTGGTCAGCATGGAGAGGTCAGGAAACATGCAATGGCAATGTAGGATAGTTTTCTGAAAACATCACGAGGTGGTGCAGATTTTAAGGGTTTCTAACAGGCCATTCACTAGTAGGAGTGAGAAAAACATCACGGGGTGGTGTGAATCAGATGTTCTAATTAGGATAGGCAGGGAGTGGCAATGTAGGATGGAGAAAAGCACCACGGGGTGTTCAGCATGGGGAGGTCAGAACACATGCAGTGGCAATGTAGGATAGGTTTCTGAAAAACATCGCGTGGTGGTGCGCATTGTAAGGGTTTCTAACATGCCTTTCACTAGTAGGAGGGAGAAAAACATCACTGGGTGGTGTGAATCAGATGTTCTGCATTAGGATAGGCAGTGAGTGGCAATGTAGGATGGAGAAAAGCACCACGGGGTGTTCAGCATGGGGAGGTCAGGAAACATGCAGTGGCAATGTAGGATAGGTTTCTGAAAAAAACAGCTGGGTGGTGCACATTTTAAGGGTTTTTGTAACAGGCCGTTCACCAGTAGGAGTGAGAAAAACATCACGGGGTGGTTTGAATCAGATGTTCTGAATTAGGATAGGCAGTGAGTGGCAATGTAAGATGGAGAAAAGCACCACGGGGTTGTCAGCATGGGGAGGTCAGGAAACATGCATTGGCAATGTAGGATAGGTTTCTGAAAAACATGGCTGGTGGTGCACATTGTAAGGCTTTCTAACAGGCCATTCACTAGTAGGAGTGAGAAAAACATCACAGGGTGGTGTGAATCGGAGGGCCTGAATTAGGATAGGCAGTGAGTGGCAATATAAAATGGAGAAAAGCACCACGGTGTGGTCAGCATGGAGAGGTCAGGAAACATTCAGTGGCAATGTAGGAAATGTTTCTGAAAAATATCACGGGGTTGTGCGCTTGGTAAGGGTATCTAACCGGCCATTCCCTGGTAGGAGTGAGAAATACATCACGGGAGGGTGTGAATCGGAAGGCCTGAATCAGAATAGGCAGTGAGTGACAATGTAGGCTTGAGAAAAGCACAACGGGGTGGTCAGCATGAGGAGGTCAGGAAACATGCAGTGGCAATTTAGGATAGGTTTCTGAAAAAAACATCGTAGTGGTGCGCATTGTAAGGGTTTCTAACAGGCCATTCACTAGTAGGAGTGAGAAAAACATCACGGGGTGGTGTGAATCGGAGGGCCTGATTTAGGGTAGGCAGTGAGTGGCAATGAAGAATGTAGAAAAGCACCACGGGGTGGTCAACATGGGGAGGTCAGGAAACATGCAATGGCAATGTAGGATAGGTTTCTGAAAAACATCGCGGTGTGGTGCGCATTGTAAAGTTTTCTAACAAGCCATTCACAAGTAAGAGCGCAAAAAACATCACGGGGTGGTTTGAAAAGGGGGGCCTGATTTAGGATAGGCAGTGAGTGGCAATGTAGGATGGAGAAAAGCACCACGGTGTGGTCAGCATGGGGAGGTCAGGAAACATGCAATTGTAATGTAGGATAGTTTTCTGAAAAAAAAAAGCTGGGTGGTGCCCATTGTAAAGATTTCTAACAGGCCATTCACTAGTAGGAGTGAGAAAAACATCACGGGGTGGTGTGAATCAGAGGGCCTGAATTAGGATAGGCAGTGAGTGTCATTGTGGGATGGAGAAAAGCACCACAGGGTGGGCAGCATGGGGAGGTCAGTAAACATGCAATGGCAATGTAGGATAGTTTTCTGAAAACATCACGGGGTCATGCGGATTTTAAGGGTTTCTAACAGGCCATTCACTAGTAGGAGTGAGAAAAACATCACGGGGTGGTGTCAATCAGATGTTCTGAATTAGGTTTGGCCGTGAGTGGCAATGTAGGATGGAGAAATGCACCACGGGGTGTTCAGCATGGGGAGGTCAGGAAACATGCAGTGGCAATGTAGGATAGGTTTCTGAAAAAAACAGCGGGGTGGTACGCATTGTAAGGGTTTCTAACAGGCCATTGACAAGTAGGAGTGAAAAAAACATCACAGGGTGGTGTGAATCAGAGCGTCTGAATTAGGATAGGCTGTGAGTGGCAATGTAGGATGGAGAAAAGCACCACGGGTTTGTCAGCATGGGGAGGCAAGGAAAGATGTAGTGGCAATGGAGAATAGGTTTCTGATAATCATCACTGGGTGGTGCGCATTGTCAGGGTTTCTAACAGGCCATTCACTAGTAGCTGTGAGAACAACATTACGCGGTGGTGTGAATCGGCGGCACTGAATTAGGATAGGGAGTGAGAGGCAATGTAGGATGGAGAAAACACCACAGGGTGGTCAGCATGGAGAGGTCAGGAAACATGCAGTGGTAATGTAGGATAGGTTTCTGAAAAAAAAAGCGTGGTGGTGCACATTGTAAGGGTTTCTAACAGGCCATTCACTAGTAGGAGTGAGAAAAACTTCACGGGGTTGTGTGAATCTGAGGGCCTGAATAAGGATACGCAGTGAGTGGCAATGTAGGATGGAGAAAAGCACCACAGGGTGGTCAGCATGGGGAGTTCAGGAAACATGCAGTGGCAATGTAGGATACTTTTCTGTAAAACATAACGGGGTGGTGCGCATTTTAAGGGTTCCTAAAAGGCCATTCACTAGTAGGAGTGAGAAAAACATCACAGGGTGATGTGAATCATAGGGCCTGAATTAGGATAGGCAGTGAGTGGCAATATAAAATGGAGAAAAGCACCACGGTGTGGTCAGCATGGGGAGGACAGGAAACATGCAGTGGCAATGTAGGAAAGGTTTCTGAAAAACATCACGGGGTGGTGCACCTTGTAAGGGTATCTAACAAGCCATTCCCTGGTAGGAGTGAGAAATACATTACGGGAAGGTGTGAGTCGGAAGGCCTGAATCAGAATAGGCAGTGAGTGGCAATGTAGGATGGAGAAAAGCACCACGTTACGATCATCATTGGGAGGTCAGGACACATGCAGTGGCAATGTAGGATAGGTTTCTGAAAAACATCGCGGCGTAGTGCACATGGGAAGGGTTTCTAACCGGCCATTTACTAGTAGGAGTGAGAAATACATCATGGTGTGGTGTAAATTGGAGGGCCTGAATCAAGTTAGAAAGTGAGTGGCAATGTAGGATGGAGAAAAGCCCCACGGGTTGGAGAGGATGGGGAGGTCAGGAAACATGCATTGTCAATGTACGAAAGGTTTCTGAAAAACGTCGCGGGGTTGTGCACATTGTAAGCGTTTGTAGCAGGCCCTTCACTAGTAGGAGTGAGAAAAACATCCTGTGGAGGTGTGTATCGGAGGGGCTGAATTAGGATTGGCAGTCAGTGGCAATGAAGAATGGAGAAAAGCACCATGGGTTGGTCAACATGGGGAGGTCAGGAAACATGTAATGGCAATGTAGGGTAGGTTTCTGAAAAACATCGCGGAGTGGTGCGCATTGTAAGGGTTTCTAACAAGCCATTCATAAGTAGGAGCGCAAAAAACATCACGGTGAGGTCTGAATCGGAGGGCTTGATTTAAGATAGGCAGTGAGTGGCAATGTAGGATGGAGAAAAGCACCACGGGGTGGTCAGCTAGGGGAGGTCAGGAAACATGCAATGGTAATGTACGATAGTTTTCTGAAAAAAAAAAAAAGCTGGGTGGTGTGCATTGTAAAGATTTCTAACAGGCCATTCACTAATAGGAGTGAGAAAAACATCACGTGGTGGTGTGAATCGTAGGGGCCGAATTAGGATAGTCAGTGTGTGCCAATGTAGGATGGAGAAAAGCACAACAGGGTGGTCAGCATGTGGAGGTCAGGAAACATGCATAGGCAAAGTAGGATAGTTTTCTGAAAACATCACGGGGTGGTGCAGATTTTAAGGGTTTCTAACAGGCCATTCACTAGTAGGAGTGAGAAAAACATCACGGGGTGGTGTGAATCAGATGTTCTAATTAGGATAGGCAGGGAGGGGCAATGTAGGATGGAGAAAAGCACCACGGGGTGGTCATCACGGGGAGGTCAGGACACATGCAGTGGCAATGTAGGATAGTTTTCGGAAAAACATGGCGGGGTGGTTCGCATTGTAAGGGTTTCTAACAGGCCTTTCACTAGTAGGAGTGAGAAAAACATCACGGGGTGGTGTGAATCAGATGTTCTGAATTAGGATAGGCAGTGAGTGGCAATGTAGGATGGAGAAAAGCACCACGGGGTGTTCAGCATGGGGTGGTCAGGAAACATGCAGTGGCAATGTAGGATAGGTTTCTGAAAAAAACAGCGGGGTGGTTCGCATTGTAAGGGTTTCTAACAGGTCATTCACTAGTAGGAGTGAGAAAAACATCACAGGGTGGTGTGAATCGGAGGGCCTGATTAAGGATAGGCAGTGAGTGGCAATGTAGGATGGAGAAAAGCTCCACGGGTTTTTCAGCATGGGGAGGTCAGGAAACATGCAGTGGCAATGTAGGATAGGTTACTGAAAAACATCACTGGTTGTGTGCATTGTAAGGCTTTCTAACAAGCCATTCACTAGTAGTAGTGAGAAAAACATCACGGGGTGGTGTGAATTAGAAGGCCTGAATCAAGTTTGACAGTGAGTGGCAATGTAGGATGGAGAAAAGCTCCACGGGTTGGTGAGCATGGGGAGGTCAGGAAACATGCATTGTCAATGTACGATAGGTTTCTGAAAAACGTCGCGGGGTTGTGCGCATTGTAAGGGTTTGTAGCAGGCCCTTCACTAGTAGGAGTGAGAAAAACATCACGTGGTGGTGTGAATCGGAGTGGCTGAATTAGGATTCGCAGTGAGTGGCAATGAAGAATGGAGAAAAGCACCATGGGATGGTCAACATGGGGAGGTCAGGAAACATGTAATGGCAATGTAGGGCAGGTTTCTGAAAAACATCGCGGGGTGGTGCACACTGTAAGGCTTTCTAACAAGCCATTCACAAGTAGGAGTGAAAAAAACATCACAGGGTGGTGTGAATCAGAGGGTCTGAATTAGGATAGGCTCTGAGTGGCAATGTAGGATGGAGAAAAGCACCACGGGTTTGTCAGCATGGGGAGGCAAGGAAACGTGCAGTGGCAATGTAGAATAGGTTTCTGATAAGCATCACTGGGTGGTGCACATTATAAGGGTTTCTAACAGGCCATTCAGTAGTAGGAGTGAGAACAACATCACGCGGTGGTGTGAATTGGAGGGCCAGAATCAGGATAGGCAGTGAGTGGCAATGTAGGATGGAGAAAAGCACCAAAGGGTGGTCATCATGGGGAGTTCAGGAAACATGCATTGTCAATGTACGAAAGGTTTCTGAAAAACGTCGCGGGGTTGTGCGCATTGTAAGGGTTTGTAGCAGGCCCTTCACTAGTAGGAGTGAGAACAACATCCCGTGGTGGTGTGAATCGGAGGGGCTGAATTAGGATATACAGTGAGTGGCAATGAAGAATGGAGAAAAGCAACACGGGTTGGTCAACATGGGGAGGTCAGGAAACATGTTATTTCAATGTAGGGTATGGTTCTGAAAAACATCACGGGGTGGTGCACATTGTAAGGCTTTCTAACAAGCCATTCACAAGTAGGAGTGAAAAAAACATCACGGGGTGGTGTGAATGGGAGGGCCTGAATTAGGATAGGCAGTGAGTGGCAATGTAAAATGGAGAAAAGCACCATGGTGTGGTCAGCATGAGGAGGTCAGGGAACATTCAGTGTCAATGTAGGATAGGATTCTGATAAACATTTCTGGGTGGTGCGCATTGTAAGGGTTTCTAACAGGCCATTCATTAGTAGGACTGAGAAAAACATCACGTGGTACTGTCAATCAGTGGGCCTGAATAAGTATAGGCAGTGAGTGGCAACATAACATGGAGAAAAGCACCACGGTGTGGTCAGCATGGGGAGGTCTGGAAACATGCAGTGGCAATGCAGGATCTGTTTCTGAAATACATCATGGGGTTGGGCGCATTGTAAACATATCTAACAGGCCATTCACTAGTAGGAGTGAGAAATACATCATGGTGTGGAGTGAATCGGAGGGCCTGAATCAAGTTAGACAGTGAGTGGCAATGTAGGATGGAGAAAAGCACCACGGGTTTGTCAGCATGGGGATGCAAGGAAACATGCAGTGGCAATGTAGAATAGGTTTCTGATAAGCATCACTGGGTGGTGCGCATTGTAAGGGTTTCTAACAGGCCATTCACCAGTAGGAGTGAGAAAAACATCACGGGGTTGTGTGAATCGGAGGGCCTGAATAAGGATAGGCATTGAGTGGCAATGTAGGATGGAGAAAATCACCACAGGGTGTTCAGCATGGGGAGTTCAGGAAACATGCAGTGGCAATGTAGGATACTTTTCTGAAAAACATCAAAGGGTGGTGCGCATTTCAAGGGTTTCTAAAAGGCCATTCACTAGTAGGAGTGAGAAAAACATCACGGGGTGGTTTGAATCAGATGTTCTGAATTAGGATATACAGTGAGTGGCAATGTAGGATGGAGAAAAGCACCACGGGGTTGTCAGCATGGGGAGGTCAGGAAACATGCATTGACAATGTAGGATAGGTTTCCAAAAAACATCGCGGGTGGTGTGCATTGTAAGGCTTTGTAACAGGCCATTCACTAGTAGGAGTGAGAAAATCATCACAGGGTGGTGTGAATCAGAGGGCCTGAATTAGGATAGGCAGTGAGTGGCAATATAAAATGGAGAAAAGCACAATGGTGTGGTCAGCATGGGGAGGTCAGTAAACACGCAGTGGCAGTGTAGGAAAGGTTTCTGAAAAACATCATGGGGTGGTTCGCCTTGTAAGGGTATCTAACCGGCCATTCCCTGGTAGGAGTGAGAAATACATCACGGGAGGGTGTGAATCGGAAGGCCTGATTTAGGATAGGCAGTGAGTGGCAATGTAGGATGGAGAAAAGCACCACGGCATGGTCGTCATGGGGAGGTCAGGAAACATGCAGTGGCAATGCAGGATCAGTTTCTAAAAAACATTGCGGGGTTGGGCGCATTGTAAAGGTATCTAACAGGCCATTTAATAGTAGGAGTGAGAAATACTTCATGGTGTGGTGTGAATCGGAGGGCCTGAATCAAGTTAGACAGTGAGTGGCAATGTAGGATGGAGAAAAGCACCACGGCTTGGTGAGCATGCGGAGGTCAGGAAACATGCAATGGCAATGTAGGATAGGTTTCTGGAAAACATCGCGGGGTTGTGCGCATTATAATGGTTTGTAGCAGGCCATTCACTAGGAGGAGTGACAAAATCATCACGGGGTGGTGAGAATCGGAGGGCCTGATTTAGGATAGGCAGTGAATGGCAATGAAGAATGTAGAAAAGCACCACGGGGTGGTCAACATGGGGAGGTCAGGAAACATGCAATGGCAATGTAGGATAGGTTTCTGAAAAACATCGCAGTGTGGTGCGCATTGTAAGGGTTTCTAACAAGCCATTCATAAGTAGGAGCGCAAAAAACATCACGGTGAGGTCTGAATCGGAGGGCTTGATTTAAGATAGGCAGTGAGTGGCAATGTAGGATGGAGAAAAGCACCACGGGGTGGTCAGCTAGGGGAGGTCAGGAAACATGCAATGGTAATGTACGATAGTTTTCTGAAAAAAAAAAAAAAAAGCTGGGTGGTGTGCGTTGTAAAGATTTCTAACAGGCCATTCACTAATAGGAGTGAGAAAAACATCACGTGGTGGTGTGAATCGTAGGGGCCGAATTAGGATAGTCAGTGTGTGCCAATGTAGGATGGAGAAAAGCACAACAGGGTGGTCAGCATGTGGAGGTCAGGAAACATGCATAGGCAAAGTAGGATAGTTTTCTGAAAACATCACGGGGTGGTGCAGATTTTAAGGGTTTCTAACAGGCCATTCACTAGTAGGAGTGAGAAAAACATCACGGGGTGGTGTGAATCAGATGTTCTAATTAGGATAGGCAGGGAGGGGCAATGTAGGATGGAGAAAAGCACCACGGGGTGGTCATCACAGGGAGGTCAGGACACATGCAGTGGCAATGTAGGATAGTTTTCGGAAAAACATGGCGGGGTGGTTCGCATTGTAAGGGTTTCTAACAGGCCTTTCACTAGTAGGAGTGAGAAAAACATCACGGGGTGGTGTGAATCAGATGTTCTGAATTAGGATAGGCAGTGAGTGGCAATGTAGGATGGAGAAAAGCACCACGGGGTGTTCAGCATGGGGTGGTCAGGAAACATGCAGTGGCAATGTAGGATAGGTTTCTGAAAAAAACAGCGGGGTGGTTCGCATTGTAAGGGTTTCTAACAGGTCATTCACTAGTAGGAGTGAGAAAAACATCACAGGGTGGTGTGAATCGGAGGGCCTGATTAAGGATAGGCAGTGAGTGGCAATGTAGGATGGAGAAAAGCTCCACGGGTTTTTCAGCATGGGGAGGTCAGGAAACATGCAGTGGCAATGTAGGATAGGTTACTGAAAAACATCACTGGTTGTGTGCATTGTAAGGCTTTCTAACAAGCCATTCACTAGTAGTAGTGAGAAAAACATCACGGGGTGGTGTGAATTAGAAGGCCTGAATCAAGTTTGACAGTGAGTGGCAATGTAGGATGGAGAAAAGCTCCACGGGTTGGTGAGCATGGGGAGGTCAGGAAACATGCATTGTCAATGTACGATAGGTTTCTGAAAAACGTCGCGGGGTTGTGCGCATTGTAAGGGTTTGTAGCAGGCCCTTCACTAGTAGGAGTGAGAAAAACATCACGTGGTGGTGTGAATCGGAGTGGCTGAATTAGGATTCGCAGTGAGTGGCAATGAAGAATGGAGAAAAGCACCATGGGATGGTCAACATGGGGAGGTCAGGAAACATGTAATGGCAATGTAGGGCAGGTTTCTGAAAAACATCGCGGGGTGGTGCACACTGTAAGGCTTTCTAACAAGCCATTCACAAGTAGGAGTGAAAAAAACATCACAGGGTGGTGTGAATCAGAGGGTCTGAATTAGGATAGGCTCTGAGTGGCAATGTAGGATGGAGAAAAGCACCACGGGTTTGTCAGCATGGGGAGGCAAGGAAACGTGCAGTGGCAATGTAGAATAGGTTTCTGATAAGCATCACTGGGTGGTGCGCATTATAAGGGTTTCTAACAGGCCATTCAGTAGTAGGAGTGAGAACAACATCACGCGGTGGTGTGAATTGGAGGGCCAGAATCAGGATAGGCAGTGAGTGGCAATGTAGGATGGAGAAAAGCACCAAAGGGTGGTCATCATGGGGAGTTCAGGAAACATGCATTGTCAATGTACGAAAGGTTTCTGAAAAACGTCGCGGGGTTGTGCGCATTGTAAGGGTTTGTAGCAGGCCCTTCACTAGTAGGAGTGAGAACAACATCCCGTGGTGGTGTGAATCGGAGGGGCTGAATTAGGATATACAGTGAGTGGCAATGAAGAATGGAGAAAAGCAACACGGGTTGGTCAACATGGGGAGGTCAGGAAACATGTTATTTCAATGTAGGGTATGGTTCTGAAAAACATCACGGGGTGGTGCACATTGTAAGGCTTTCTAACAAGCCATTCACAAGTAGGAGTGAAAAAAACATCACGGGGTGGTGTGAATGGGAGGGCCTGAATTAGGATAGGCAGTGAGTGGCAATGTAAAATGGAGAAAAGCACCATGGTGTGGTCAGCATGAGGAGGTCAGGGAACATTCAGTGTCAATGTAGGATAGGATTCTGATAAACATTTCTGGGTGGTGCGCATTGTAAGGGTTTCTAACAGGCCATTCATTAGTAGGACTGAGAAAAACATCACGTGGTACTGTCAATCAGTGGGCCTGAATAAGTATAGGCAGTGAGTGGCAACATAACATGGAGAAAAGCACCACGGTGTGGTCAGCATGGGGAGGTCTGGAAACATGCAGTGGCAATGCAGGATCTGTTTCTGAAATACATCATGGGGTTGGGCGCATTGTAAACATATCTAACAGGCCATTCACTAGTAGGAGTGAGAAATACATCATGGTGTGGAGTGAATCGGAGGGCCTGAATCAAGTTAGACAGTGAGTGGCAATGTAGGATGGAGAAAAGCACCACGGGTTTGTCAGCATGGGGATGCAAGGAAACATGCAGTGGCAATGTAGAATAGGTTTCTGATAAACATCACTGGGTGGTGCGCATTGTAAGGGTTTCTAACAGGCCATTCACCAGTAGGAGTGAGAAAAACATCACGGGGTTGTGTGAATCGGAGGGCCTGAATAAGGATAGGCATTGAGTGGCAATGTAGGATGGAGAAAATCACCACAGGGTGTTCAGCATGGGGAGTTCAGGAAACATGCAGTGGCAATGTAGGATACTTTTCTGAAAAACATCAAAGGGTGGTGCGCATTTCAAGGGTTTCTAAAAGGCCATTCACTAGTAGGAGTGAGAAAAACATCACGGGGTGGTTTGAATCAGATGTTCTGAATTAGGATATACAGTGAGTGGCAATGTAGGATGGAGAAAAGCACCACGGGGTTGTCAGCATGGGGAGGTCAGGAAACATGCATTGACAATGTAGGATAGGTTTCCAAAAAACATCGCGGGTGGTGTGCATTGTAAGGCTTTGTAACAGGCCATTCACTAGTAGGAGTGAGAAAATCATCACAGGGTGGTGTGAATCAGAGGGCCTGAATTAGGATAGGCAGTGAGTGGCAATATAAAATGGAGAAAAGCACAATGGTGTGGTCAGCATGGGGAGGTCAGTAAACACGCAGTGGCAGTGTAGGAAAGGTTTCTGAAAAACATCATGGGGTGGTTCGCCTTGTAAGGGTATCTAACCGGCCATTCCCTGGTAGGAGTGAGAAATACATCACGGGAGGGTGTGAATCGGAAGGCCTGATTTAGGATAGGCAGTGAGTGGCAATGTAGGATGGAGAAAAGCACCACGGCATGGTCGTCATGGGGAGGTCAGGACTCATGCTGTGGCAATGTAGGATAGGTATCTGAAAAACATCCTGGGGTGGTGCGCATTGTAAGGGATTCTAACAGGCCATTCATTAGTAAGAGTGAAAAATACATCATGCTGTGATGTGAATCCCACGGCCTGAATCAGGATAGGCAGTGAGTGGTAATGTAAAATGAAGAAAATCACCACGGGTTGGTCAGCATGGGGAGGTCAGGAAACATGCAGTGGCAATGTAGGATAGGTTTCTGAAAAAAACACCGGGGTGGTGTGCATTGTAAGGGTTTCTAACAGTCCATTTACTAGTAAGAGTGAGAAAAACATCACGGGGTGGTGTGAATCAGAGGGCCTGATTTAGGATAGGCAGTGAGTGGCAATGTAGGATGGAGAAAACCACCACAGTGTGGTCAGCATGAGGACGTCAGGAAACTTGCAGTGGCAAAGTAGAATAGTTTTCTGAAAAACATCACGTGGTGCTGCCCATTGTAAGGCCATTCACTAGTAGGAGTGAGAAAAGCATCATGCGGTGGTGTGAATCGGAGGCCCTGTATTAGGACAGGCAGTGAGTGGCAATGTAGGATGGAGTAAAGCACCACGGGGTGGTCAGTAAGGGGAGGTCAGGAAACATGCAGTGGCAATGCAGGATCAGTTTCTAAAGAACATCGCGGGGTTGGGCGCATTGTAAAGGTATCTAACAGGCCATTTACTAGTAGGAGTGAGAAATACATCATGGTGTGGTGTGAATCGGAGGGCCTGAATCAAGTTAGACAGTGAGTGGCAATGTAGGATGCAGAAAAGCACCACGGGTTGGTGAGCATGTGGAGGTCAGGAAACATGCAATGGCAATGTAGGATAGGTTTCTGGAAAACATAGCGGGGTTGTGCGCATTATAAGGGTTTGTAGCAGGCAATTCACTAGTAGTAGTGACAAAATCATCACGGGGTGGTGAGAATCGGAGGGCCTGATTTAGGATAGGCAGTGAATGGCAATGAAGAATGTAGAAAAGCACCACGGGGCGGTCAACATGGGGAGGTCAGGAAACATGCAATGGCAATGTAGGATAGGCTTCTGAAAAACATCGCGGTGTGGTGCGCATTGTAAGGGTTTCTAACAAGCCATTCATAAGTAGGATCGCAAAAAACATCACGGTGAGGTCTGAATCGGAGGGCCTTATTTAAGATAGGCAGTGAGTGGCAATGTAGGATGGAGAAAAGCACCACGGGGTGGTCAGCATGGGGAGGTCAGGAAACATGCAATGGCAATGTAGGATAGTTTTCTGAAAACATCACGGGGTGGTGCAGATTTTAAGGGTTTCTAACAGGCCATTCACTAGTAGGAGTGAGTAAAACATCACGGGGTGGTGTGAATCAGATTTTCTAATTAGGATAGGCAGGGAGTCGCAATGTAGGATGGACAAAAGCACCACGGGGTGGTCATCATGGGGAGGTCAGGACACATGAAGTGGTAATGTAGGATAGGTTTCTGAAAAACATCGCGTGGTGGTGCGCATTGTAAGGGTTTCTAACAGGCCTTTCACTAGTAGGAGGGAGAAAAACATCACGGGGTGGTGTGAATCAGATGTTCTCCATTAGGATAGGCAGTGAGTGGCAATGTAGGGTGGAGAAAAGCACCACGGGGTGTTCAGCATGGGGAGGTCAGGAAACATGCAGTGGCAATGTAGGATAGGTTTCTGAAAAAAACAGCGGGGTGGTGCACATTGTAAGGCTTTCTAACAGGCCATTCACCAGTAGGAGTGAGAAAAACATCACGGGGTGGTTTGAATCAGATGTTCTGAATTAGGATAGGCAGTGAGTGGCAATGTAAGATGGAGAAAAGCACAACGGGGTTTTCAGCATGGGGAGGTCAGGAAACATGCATTGGCAATGTAGGATAGGTTTCTGAAAAACATCGCTGTTGGTGCACATTGTAAGGTTTTCTAACAGGCCATTCACTAGTAGGAGTGAGAAAAACATCACAGGGTGTTGTGAATCGGAGGGCCTGAATTAGGATAGGCAGTGAGTGGCAATATAAAATGGAGAAAAGCACCACGGTGTGGTCAGCATGGGGAGGACAGGAAACATGCAGTGGCAATGTAGGAAAGGTTTCTGAAAAACATCACGGGGTGGTGCACCTTGTAAGGGTATCTAACTCTCCATTCCCTGATAGGAGTGAGAAATACATCACGGGAGGGTGTGAATCGGAAGGCCTGAATCAGAATAGGCAGTGAGTGACAATGTAGGATGGAGAAAAGCACCACGGGTTGGTCAGCATGAGGAGGTCAGGAAACATGCAGTGGCAATGTAGGATAGGTTTCTGAAAAAAACATCGTGGTGGTGCGCATTGTAAGGGTTTCTAACAGGCCATTCACTAGTAGGAGTGAGAAAAACATCACAGGGTTGTGTGAATCGGAGGGCCTGATTTAGGGTAGGCAGTGAGTGGCAATGAAGAATGTAGAAAAGCACCACGGGGTGGTCAACATGGGGAGGTCAGGAAACATGCAATGGCAATGTAGGATAGGTTTCTGAAAAACATCACGGTGTGGTGCGCATTGTCAAGGTTTCTAACAAGCCATTCACAAGTAAGAGCGCAAAAAACATCACGGGGTGGTCTGAAAAGGGGGGCCTGATTTAGGATAGGCAGTGAGTGGCAATGTAGGATGGAGAAAATCACCACGGTGTGGTCAGCATGGGGAGGTCAGGAAACATGCAATTGTAATGTAGGATAGTTTTCTGAAAAAAAAGCTTGGTGGTGCGCATTGTAAAGATTTCTAACAGGCCATTCACTAGTAGGAGTGAGAAATACATCATGGTGTGGTGTGAATTGGAGGGCCTGAATCAAGTTTGACAGTGAGTGGCAATCTAGGATGGAGAAAAGCTCCACGGGTTGGTGAGCATGGGGAGGTCAGGAAACATGCATTGTCAATGTACGATAGGTTTCTGAAAAACGTCGCGGGGTTGTGCGCATTGTAAGGGTTTGTAGCAGGCCCTTCACTAGTAGGAGTGAGAAAAACATCACGTGGTGGTGTGAATCGGAGTGGCTGAGTTAGGATTGGCAGTGAGTGGCAATGAAGAATGGAGAAAAGCACCACGGGTTGGTCAACATGGGGAGGTCAGGAAACATGTAATGGCAATGTAGGGCAGGTTTCTGAAAAACATCGCGGGGTGGTGCACACTGTAAGGCTTTCTAACAAGCCATTCACAAGTAGGAGTGAAAAAAACATCACAGGGTGGTGTGAATCAGAGGGTCTGAATTAGGATAGGCTGTGAGTGGCAATGTAGAATGGAGAAAAGCACCTCGGGTTTGTCAGCATGGGGAGGCAAGGAAACGTGCAGTGGCAATGTAGAATAGGTTTCTGATAAGCATCACTGGGTGGTGCGCATTGTAAGGGTTTCTAACAGGCCATTCACCAGTAGGAGTGAGAAAAACATCATGGGGTTGTGTGAATCGGAGGGCCTGAATAAGGATAGGCATTGAGTGGCAATGTAGGATGGAGAAAATCACCACAGGGTGTTCAGCATGGGGAGTTCAGGAAACATGCAGTGGCAATGTAGGATACTTTTCTGAAAAACATCAAAGGGTGGTGCGCATTTCAAGGGTTTCTAAAAGGCCATTCACTAGTAGGAGTGAGAAAAACATCACGGGGTGGTTTGAATCAGATGTTCTGAATTAGGATATACAGTGAGTGGCAATGTAGGATGGAGAAAAGCACCACGGGGTTGTCAGCATGGGGAGGTCAGGAAACATGCATTGACAATGTAGGATAGGTTTCCAAAAAACATCGCGGGTGGTGTGCATTGTAAGGCTTTGTAACAGGCCATTCACTAGTAGGAGTGAGAAAATCATCACAGGGTGGTGTGAATCAGAGGGCCTGAATTAGGATAGGCAGTGAGTGGCAATATAAAATGGAGAAAAGCACAATGGTGTGGTCAGCATGGGGAGGTCAGTAAACACGCAGTGGCAGTGTAGGAAAGGTTTCTGAAAAACATCATGGGGTGGTTCGCCTTGTAAGGGTATCTAACCGGCCATTACCTGGTAGGAGTGAGAAATACATCACGGGAGGGTGTGAATCGGAAGGCCTGATTTAGGATAGGCAGTGAGTGGCAATGTAGGATGGAGAAAAGCACCACGGCATGGTCGTCATGGGGAGGTCAGGACTCATGCTGTGGCAATGTAGGATAGGTATCTGAAAAACATCGTGGGGTGGTGCGCATTGTAAGGGATTCTAACAGGACATTCACTAGTAAGAGTGAAAAATACATCATGCTGTGATGTGAATCCCACGGCCTGAATCAGGATAGGCAGTGAGTGGTAATGTAAAATGAAGAAAATCACCACGGGTTGGTCAGCATGGGGAGGTCAGGAAACATGCAGTGGCAATGTAGGATAGGTTTCTGAAAAAAACACCGGGGTGGTGTGCATTGTAAGGGTTTCTAACAGTCCATTTACTAGTAAGAGTGAGAAAAACATCACGGGGTGGTGTGAATCAGAGGGCCTGATTTAGGATAGGCAGTGAGTGGCAATGTAGGATGGAGAAAACCACCACAGTGTGGTCAGCATGAGGACGTCAGGAAACTTGCAGTGGCAAAGTAGGATAGTTTTCTGAAAAACATCACGTGGTGGTGCCCATTGTAAGGCCATTCACTAGTAGGAGTGAGAAAAGCATCATGCGGTGGTGTGAATCGGAGGCCCTGTATTAGGACAGGCAGTGAGTGGCAATGTAGGATGGAGTAAAGCACCACGGGGTGGTCAGTAAGGGGAGGTCAGGAAACATGCAGTGGCAATGCAGGATCAGTTTCTAAAAAACATCGCGTGGTTGGGCGCATTGTAAAGGTATCTAACAGGCCATTTACTAGTAGGAGTGAGAAATACATCATGGTGTGGTGTGAATCGGAGGGCCTGAATCAAGTTAGACAGTGAGTGGCAATGTAGGATGGAGAAAAGCACCACGGGTTGGTGAGCATGCGGAGGTCAGGAAACATGCAATGGCAATGTAGGATAGGTTTCTGGAAAACATAGCGGGGTTGTGCGAAATTATAAGGGTTTGTAGCAGGCAATTCACTAGTAGGAGTGACAAAATCATCACAGGGTGGTGAGAATCGGAGGGCCTGATTTAGGATAGGCAGTGAATGGCAATGAAGAATGTAGAAAAGCACCACGGGGTGGTCAACATGGGGAGGTCAGGAAACATGCAATGGCAATGTAGGATAGGTTTCTGAAAAACATCGCGGTGTGGTGCGCATTGTAAGGGTTTCTAACAAGCCATTCATAAGTAGGAGCGCAAAAAACATCACGGTGAGGTCTGAATCGGAGGGCCTGATTTAAGATAGGCAGTGAGTGGCAATGTAGCATGGAGAAAAGCACCACGGGGTGGTCAGCATGGGGAGGTCAGGAAACATGCAATGGTAATGTACGATAGTTTTCTGAAAAAAAAAAAAAAAAACCTGGGTGGTGTGCATTGTAAAGATTTCTAACAGGCCATTCACTAATAGGAGTGAGAAAAACATCACGTGGTGGTGTGAATCGTAGGGCCCGAATTAGGATAGTCAGTGTGTGCCAATGTAGGATGGAGAAAAGCACCACAGGGTGGTCAGCATGGGGAGGTCAGGAAACATGCAATGGCAATGTAGGATAGTTTTCTGAAAACATCACGGGGTGGTGCAGATTTTAAGGGTTTCTAACAGGCCATTCACTAGTAGGAGTGAGAAAAACATCACGGGGTGGTGTGAATCAGATGTTCTAATTAGGATATTCAGGGAGTGGCAATGTAGGATGGACAAAAGCACCACGGGGTGGTCATCATGGGGAGGTCAGGACACATGAAGTGGCAATGTAGGATAGGTTTCTGAAAAACATCGCGTGGTGGTGCGCATTGTAAGGGTTTCTAACAGGCCTTTCACTAGAAGGAGGGAGAAAAACATCACGGGGTGGTGTGAATCAGATGTTCTGCATTAGGATAGGCAGTGAGTGGCAATGTAGGGTGGAGAAAAGCACCACGGGGTGTTCAGCATGGGGAGGTCAGGAAACATGCAGTGGCAATGTAGGATAGGTTTCTGAAAAAAACAGCGGGGTGGTGCACATTGTAAGGGTTTCTAACTGGCCATTCACTAGTAGGAGTGAGAAAAACATCACGGGGTGGTTTGAATCAGATGTTCTGAATTAGGATAGGCAGTGAGTGGCAATGTAAGATGGAGAAAAGCACAATGGGGTTGTCAGCATGGGGAGGTCAGGAAACATGCAGTGGCAATGTAGGATAGGTTTCTGAAAAAAACAGCGGGGTGGTGCACATTGTAAGGGTTTCTAACAGGCCATTCACTAGTAGGAGTGAGAAAAACATCACGGGGTGGTTTGAATCAGATGTTCTGAATTAGGATAGGCAGTGAGTGGCAATGTAAGATGGAGAAAAGCACAACGGGGTTGTCAGCATGGGGAGGTCAGGAAACATGCATTGGCAATGTAGGATAGGTTTCTGAAAAACATCGCTGGTGGTGCACATTGTAAGGCTTTCTAACAGGCCATTCACTAGTAGGAGTGAGAAAAACATCACAGGGTGTTGTGAATCGGAGGGCCTGAATTAGGATAGGCAGTGAGTGGCAATATAAAATGGAGAAAAGCACCACGGTGTGGTCAGCATGGGGAGGACAGGAAACATGCAGTGGCAATGTAGGAAAGGTTTCTGAAAAACATCACGGGGTGGTGCACCTTGTAAGGGTATCTAACTCTCCATTCCCTGGTAGGAATGAGAAATACATCACGGGAGGGTGTGAATCGGAAGGCCTGAATCAGAATAGGCAGTGAGTGACAATGTAGGATGGAGAAAAGCACCACGGGGTGGTCAGCATGAGGAGGTCAGGAAACATGCAGTGGCAATGTAGGATAGGTTTCTGAAAAAAACATCGTGGTGGTGCGCATTGTAAGGGTTTCTAACAGGCCATTCACTAGTAGGAGTGAGAAAAACATCACAGGGTTGTGTGAATCGGAGGGCCTGATTTAGGGTAGGCAGTGAGTGGCAATGAAGAATGTAGAAAAGCTCCACGGGGTGGTCAACATGGGTAGGTCAGGAAACATGCAATGGCAATGTAGGATAGGTTTCTGAAAAACATCGCGGTGTGGTGCGCATTGTCAAGGTTTCTAACAAGCCATTCACAAGTAAAAGCGCAAAAAACATCACGGGGTGGTCTGAAAAGGGGGGCCTGATTTAGGATAGGCAGTGAGTGGCAATGTAGGATGGAGAAAAGCACCACGGTGTGGTCAGCATGGGGAGGTCAGGAAACATGCAATTGTAATGTAGGATAGTTTTCTGAAAAAAAAAGCTGGGTGGTGCGCATTGTAAAGATTTCTAACAGGCCATTCACTAGTAGGAGTGAGAAATACATCATGGTGTGGTGTGAATTGGAGGGCCTGAATCAAGTTTGACAGTGAGTGGCAATGTAGGATGGAGAAAAGCTCCACGGGTTGGTGAGCATGGGGAGGTCAGGAAACATGCATTGTCAATGTACAATAGGTTTCTGAAAAACGTCGTGGGGTTGTGGGCATTGTAAGGGTTTGTAGCAGGCCCTTCACTAGTAGGAGTGAGAAAAACATCACGTGGTGGTGTGAATCGGAGTGGCTGAGTTAGGATTGGCAGTGAGTGGCAATGAAGAATGGAGAAAAGCACCACGGGTTGGTCAACATGGGGAGGTCAGGAAACATGTAATGGCAATGTAGGGCAGGTTTCTGAAAAACATCGCGGGGTGGTGCACACTGTAAGGCTTTCTAACAAGCCATTCAAAAGTAGGAGTGAGAAAAACATCACAGGGTGGTGTGAATCAGAGGGTCTGAATTAGGATAGGCTGTGAGTGGCAATGTAGGATGGAGAAAAGCACCACGGGTTTGTCAACATGGGGAGGCAAGGAAACGTGCAGTGGCAATGTAGAATAGGTTTCTGATAAGCATCACTGGGTGGTGCGCATTGTAAGGGTTTCTAACCGGCCATTCACCAGTAGGAGTGAGAAAAACATCACGGGGTTGTGTGAATCGGAGCGCCTGAATAAGGACAGGCATTGAGTGGCAATGTAGGATGGAGAAAATGTCCACAGGGTGTTCAGCATGGGGAGTTCAGGAAACATGCAGTGGCAATGTAGGACACTTTTCTGAAAAACATCACGAGGTGGTGCACATTTCAAGGGTTTCTAAAAGGCCATTCACTAGTAGGAGTGAGAAAAACATCACGGGGTGGTTTGAATCAGATGTTCTGAATTAGGATATACAGTGAGTGGCAATGTAGGATGGAGAAAAGCACCACGGGGTTGTCAGCATGGGGAGGTCAGGAAACATGCATTGACAATGTAGGATAGGTTTCCAAAAAACATCGCGGGTGGTGCGCATTGTAAGGCTTTGTCACAGGCCATTCACTAGTAGGAGTGAGAAAAGCATCACGCGGTGGTGTGAATCGGAGGCCCTGTATTAGGACAGGCAGTGAGTGGCAATGTAGGATGGAGTAAAGCACCACGGGGTGGTCAGTATGGGGAGTTCAGGAAACATGCAGTGGCAATGCAGGATTGGTTTCTAAAAATCATCGCGGGGTTGGGCGCATTGTAAAGGTAGCTAACAGGCCATTTAATAGTAGGAGTGAGAAATACATCATGGTGTGGTGTGAATCGGAGGGCCTGAATCAAGTTAGACAGTGAGTGGCAATGTAGGATGGAGAAAAGCACCACGGGTTGGTGAGCATGCGGAGGTCAGGAAACATGCAATGGCAATGTAGGATAGGTTTCTGGAAAACATAGCGGGTTTGTGCGCATTATAAGGGTTTGTAGCAGGCAATTCACTCGTAGGAGTGACAAAATCATCACAGGGTGGTGAGAATCGGAGGGCCTGATTTAGGATAGGCAGTGAATGGCAATGAAGAATGTAGAAAAGCACCACGGGGTGGTCAACATGGGGAGGTCAGGAAACATGCAATGGCAATGTAGGATAGGTTTCTGAAAAACATCGCGGTGTGGTGCGCATTGTAAGGGTTTCTAACAAGCAATTCATAAGTAGGAGCGCAAAAAACATCACGGTGAGGTCTGAATCGGAGGGCCTGATTTAAGATAGGCAGTGAGTGGCAATGTAGGATGGAGAAAAGCACCATGGGGTGGTCAGCATGGGGAGGTCAGGAAACATGCAATGGTAATGTACGATAGTTTTCTGAAAAAAAAAAACCTGGGTGGTGTGCATTGTAAAGATTTCTAACAGGCCATTCACTAATAGGAGTGAGAAAAACATCACGTGGTGGTGTGAATCGTAGGGCCCGAATTAGGATAGTCAGTGTGTGCCAATGTAGGATGGAGAAAAGCACCACAGGGTGGTCAGCATGGAGAGGTCAGGAAACATGCAATGGCAATGTAGGATAGTTTTCTGAAAACATCACGAGGTGGTGCAGATTTTAAGGGTTTCTAACAGGCCATTCACTAGTAGGAGTGAGAAAAACATCACGGGGTGGTGTGAATCAGATGATCTAATTAGGATAGGCAGGGAGTGGCAATGTAGGATGGAGAAAAGCACCACGGGGTGTTCAGCATGGGGAGGTCAGAACACATGCAGTGGCAATGTAGGATAGGTTTCTGAAAAACATCGCGTGGTGGTGCGCATTGTAAGGGTTTCTAACATGCCTTTCACTAGTAGGAGGGAGAAAAACATCACTGGGTGGTGTGAATCAGATGTTCTGCATTAGGATAGGCAGTGAGTGGCAATGTAGGATGGAGAAAAGCACCACGGGGTGTTCAGCATGGGGAGGTCAGGAAACATGCAGTGGCAATGTAGGATAGGTTTCTGAAAAAAACAGCTGGGTGGTGCACATTTTAAGGGTTTTTGTAACAGGCCGTTCACCAGTAGGAGTGAGAAAAACATCACGGGGTGGTTTGAATCAGATGTTCTGAATTAGGATAGGCAGTGAGTGGCAATGTAAGATGGAGAAAAGCACCACGGGGTTGTCAGCATGGGGAGGTCAGGAAACATGCATTGGCAATGTAGGATAGGTTTCTGAAAAACATGGCTGGTGGTGCACATTGTAAGGCTTTCTAACAGGCCATTCACTAGTAGGAGTGAGAAAAACATCACAGGGTGGTGTGAATCGGAGGGCCTGAATTAGGATAGGCAGTGAGTGGCAATATAAAATGGAGAAAAGCACCACGGTGTGGTCAGCATGGAGAGGTCAGGAAACATTCAGTGGCAATGTAGGAAATGTTTCTGAAAAATATCACGGGGTTGTGCGCTTGGTAAGGGTATCTAACCGGCCATTCCCTGGTAGGAGTGAGAAATACATCACGGGAGGGTGTGAATCGGAAGGCCTGAATCAGAATAGGCAGTGAGTGACAATGTAGGCTTGAGAAAAGCACAACGGGGTGGTCAGCATGAGGAGGTCAGGAAACATGCAGTGGCAATTTAGGATAGGTTTCTGAAAAAAACATCGTAGTGGTGCGCATTGTAAGGGTTTCTAACAGGCCATTCACTAGTAGGAGTGAGAAAAACATCACGGGGTGGTGTGAATCGGAGGGCCTGATTTAGGGTAGGCAGTGAGTGGCAATGAAGAATGTAGAAAAGCACCACGGGGTGGTCAACATGGGGAGGTCAGGAAACATGCAATGGCAATGTAGGATAGGTTTCTGAAAAACATCGCGGTGTGGTGCGCATTGTAAAGTTTTCTAACAAGCCATTCACAAGTAAGAGCGCAAAAAACATCACGGGGTGGTTTGAAAAGGGGGGCCTGATTTAGGATAGGCAGTGAGTGGCAATGTAGGATGGAGAAAAGCACCACGGTGTGGTCAGCATGGGGAGGTCAGGAAACATGCAATTGTAATGTAGGATAGTTTTCTGAAAAAAAAAAGCTGGGTGGTGCCCATTGTAAAGATTTCTAACAGGCCATTCACTAGTAGGAGTGAGAAAAACATCACGGGGTGGTGTGAATCAGAGGGCCTGAATTAGGATAGGCAGTGAGTGTCATTGTGGGATGGAGAAAAGCACCACAGGGTGGGCAGCATGGGGAGGTCAGTAAACATGCAATGGCAATGTAGGATAGTTTTCTGAAAACATCACGGGGTCATGCGGATTTTAAGGGTTTCTAACAGGCCATTCACTAGTAGGAGTGAGAAAAACATCACGGGGTGGTGTCAATCAGATGTTCTGAATTAGGTTTGGCCGTGAGTGGCAATGTAGGATGGAGAAATGCACCACGGGGTGTTCAGCATGGGGAGGTCAGGAAACATGCAGTGGCAATGTAGGATAGGTTTCTGAAAAAAACAGCGGGGTGGTACGCATTGTAAGGGTTTCTAACAGGCCATTGACAAGTAGGAGTGGAAAAAACATCACAGGGTGGTGTGAATCAGAGCGTCTGAATTAGGATAGGCTGTGAGTGGCAATGTAGGATGGAGAAAAGCACCACGGGTTTGTCAGCATGGGGAGGCAAGGAAAGATGTAGTGGCAATGGAGAATAGGTTTCTGATAATCATCACTGGGTGGTGCGCATTGTCAGGGTTTCTAACAGGCCATTCACTAGTAGCTGTGAGAACAACATTACGCGGTGGTGTGAATCGGCGGCACTGAATTAGGATAGGGAGTGAGAGGCAATGTAGGATGGAGAAAACACCACAGGGTGGTCAGCATGGAGAGGTCAGGAAACATGCAGTGGTAATGTAGGATAGGTTTCTGAAAAAAAAAGCGTGGTGGTGCACATTGTAAGGGTTTCTAACAGGCCATTCACTAGTAGGAGTGAGAAAAACTTCACGGGGTTGTGTGAATCTGAGGGCCTGAATAAGGATACGCAGTGAGTGGCAATGTAGGATGGAGAAAAGCACCACAGGGTGGTCAGCATGGGGAGTTCAGGAAACATGCAGTGGCAATGTAGGATACTTTTCTGTAAAACATAACGGGGTGGTGCGCATTTTAAGGGTTCCTAAAAGGCCATTTGTCGATGTCTGCTCCCGGCCGGCAGGAAGGACACACGACAAAGTCTGGTAGTGGACAACCTTTTCTTTTTATTTTCCTTCTCCGTACAGCCTGCCCTGGGTTCTCCCAGCTGAAGCCTCCTTTGGTCCGCTCCCCGCGGCTCCTTTTGTGCTTCAGCCTGCCCCAAAGCCTCTACCGGTCCGCTCTCCGCGGCTCCTTTTGGGCTTCTACTTCTGGGCTTCTATCTGGCTTCTACTTCCGCCCAGGGGTGGCACCGGTATATATACAGGTACAGTGTCCAATCATGTTAAAGTAAGCAAGGCAAGCTGATTGGCTAACATCATCAGTTGCCAGGCAGACTATATTGTTGAGCGGGTTGTTTACGCGGTAAGCAGGAAACTAACGTGTTCGATAGGAGGGGTAATCTACCTCAGGCCTCACTCTTTACTACAGGCCTCACGTCCGCCAAGTGAGGCGACCGGGCTCGGGGCTGCGGCTCCCAACATCTCCCCCTTTTTTATTTTTTATGAATGTGCGCATCGTAGCCCTTCCTGGACTGGGTGCAGAGGCTTATGCCCTATGTGTAGGCCCACCGTAGGTCCTTGGCTTAGACCCTGGTCGGCCGTCCCATGGTCTGCCAAGGCCCTGAGGCCCTCGTCCTTTTTCTAGGGCCAGGCACAAACTGGACGGAACCTGGATGCACACAAGCTTGCACTCATTTTCTCTCCGTAAAGAAATCCCCTCGGAGAGAAATTTAGACCTGGGCAGCATCTAACAGTCCAGCGGCTTACGTGCAGGATGGGGTAGGGCCTGGCTTAGGTCGAGTCATGCTGGGGAGGCATGCTCTTACCCGTCATTGACTCACCTACCCTGCTGTGTATTGTCACCTTATGGAGGAGAATGAGGGATGCCCGCCATATCTAGACTCGGTCGTGGGCCAATTGAGCAAGCCATGCATATGCCTGAGGATCTTCTTGTCCATTTCGGGCTACCGCTATTTTTATTCATCTTGTTGGTTGGTCTGTGATGGATCTCCAGTAGGGCAGGTCTGATCTTCAGTCGAGGGCTTTGTTGCCCGTGTCAGTCTCTCCGGTATCCACAGTGGTTTTCGTCCCGATTCCTGTGGGAAAACACAAACCGCGCCTCGGTTCCAGCTGACCACTGGATCCGGGCCCATCCATTGTCCTGTCAGGACATCTTTCCACTTCACCCACCCTTTATGGTTGGGGGAAGGGTTGCAGTGCTCCACAGCTGGGGAGCGATTATCATTATTTAAATTTAAAAAATTGTGTGTGAATAGTGCCATGGATAATCGTGCCTTTGGGGCCAGGCCTTGGCCTACTCCCCCTTTTTGTTTTTGTAAAATTTCTTTGAGGCTTCTATGAGCCCTCTCAATGATTCCTTGACCTTGGGGATTGTATGGGATACCATGTTTTAATTGAACCTCCATCATTTTGCAGAACTCATTGAAAGCTTTGCCTATATAGGCTGGTCCATTATCAGTTTTTAATATTTTTGGTTTGCCCCATGCGGCCCAAGCTGCCAGGCAATGATTGATCACATTAGACACTTTTTCACCTGTTTCTGCTGTTGCAAATATGACGCGAGAACAGGTGTCTGTGGAAACATGAACATATTTAAGAGTCCCAAACTCCTGTATATGTGTGATGTCCATCTGCCAAACATCACCAGGGATCAAACCTCGAGGGTTTACTCCCCCTTTTTGTTTTTTATTTTTTATTTTTTATTTTTATCTTTTTCGTTTTTTTTTTTTTTTTTTTTTTTTTTTTTTTTTTTTTTATTGGTACCAGGGATCGAACTAACAACTGCACACTTGCAAGGCAGGCGCTTAAGCCGCTGAGCTAAATCCCCAGCCCCTTTTTCCTCGACCGGCGTTTTTCTCAGCCTGCTCGGCAGAGTAGCCGCCCATGAAAATACCGTCTGCCCAGCGGCGCGACGTCATAAGACTGCGGTCGCGACAGAGTGAAACGGGGCGTCACTTCCTGTGCCGGCTGAGGGAAGGGAGGGTTTCCTGTGGCGGCCTCTCGGCGGGGAGCCGCTTTTAGAAAAGAGCTCCAGGGCGGAGCGGATGGCTCTCTATCTCCTCCCCGCCAGAGAGCGCCGGGGAACCGAGTCTGACCATCAGCGCGCCGACCCTCTCCCACAAGCATTCTCTTGTTCCACCCCCGGTCTCCCCGATTGGCGTTTCTCTCAGCCTGCTCTGCAGAGGACTCTGCATACCAGGCTCGCCAATCCAGGTAACTACCCGAGGGCAGACACGCCTTTGCTAGCTGAATCCAGTCCGCGGGGGTGAGGGGCCCAGAAGACAGATTCTCCAGCATGGCAATGGTGTAAGGCGCAGTCGGCCCAAAGGTTGTAACTGCATTTTTAAGTTCTCTAATCTGCTTTATCTCAAAAGGCTCCCGTACATTGCGTCCCTGGCCTATAGCCACTTGTACAGGAAATATCCCATAGGGGTCACTATCCATCCCAGGTGGTGGATGTACCTCATGAAACAAGCGTCTCCCCTGCCAAAGCCGCCTGTAAAAATACCGACCCGCCGGCGGCGGAGCATAAGACGGCGGCCGTGATTGGGCGGAAAATGGGGGCCCGTGCATCACTTCCTGTTCTGGCGAAAGGGGAGGGAGCTCCCAGGCGGCCGCCTCGTGGCGAGGGACCGCCTCCGGAAACGGCCCCCAAGGTGGGGCGGAAGGCTTCGCCTCCCTCTCGCGCCGGGGCGCACTCAGGAGCTCTCTACTCCTCCGCAGACCAGGTTGAGCAGAGCGCAATTCGCGGCGTGACGCTGGAAAAGAACCCTGCGACTCCTTATTGAGCGACTTAGGCTCCTGACAGCTGGTCTCTTTGGCCTCCCTGCCATTCAACTTTCCCTCGTCCTCGGAGTCAGACGACTCCGAGGCTAGAGCCCCGTCCTCCTCCTTAGCATCCTTGTTCCCCTTGACAGACCCCTCTCGGGAGCTCCCTGACTGGGCCTGCTCAGATACCCTGCGTACTTTTGTAAGCTCTTGAGAGCTTTCTCCACAACCACCCTCGCTCTTAGTGTTGCTACCTAACATGTTTCCCATCTTTTAATATGTTACTCACCGCGTGAGGCCCAAGGAATCCGCCACTTACGCGTGAGCCTGAGGGGAGTCTAAAAGCCCTGTAGGTGCGCGCCACCCAGAGCCCAGGCTTATCCCCAACTCACCTGTCTCGCAGCTCTGTACTGGAGCGTTGTCCACTTCCACGTCGCGGGGGTGATCAGTCCCCGGGCGGGCCTCCAAATGTCGATGTCTGCTCCCGGCCGGCAGGAAGGACACACGACAAAGTCTGGTAGTGGACAACCTTTTCTTTTTATTCTTCTTCTCCGTACAGCCTGCCCTGGGTTCTCCCAGCTGAAGCCTCCTTTGGTCCGCTCCCCGCGGCTCCTTTTGTGCTTCAGCCTGCCCCAAAGCCTCTACCGGTCCGCTCTCCGCGGCTCCTTTTGGGCTTCTACTTCTGGGCTTCTATCTGGCTTCTACTTCCGCCCAGGGGTGGCACCGGTATATATACAGGTACAGTGTCCAATCATGTTAAAGTAAGCAAGGCAAGCTGATTGGCTAACATCATCAGTTGCCAGGCAGACTATATTGTTGAGCGGGTTGTTTACGCGGTAAGCAGGAAACTAACGTGTTCGATAGGAGGGGTAATCTACCTCAGGCCTCACTCTTTACTACAGGCCTCACGTCCGCCAAGTGAGGCGACCGGGCTCGGGGCTGCGGCTCCCAACAGCCATTCACTAGTAGGAGTGAGAAAAACATCACAGGGTGATGTGAATCATAGGGCCTGAATTAGGATAGGCAGTGAGTGGCAATATAAAATGGAGAAAAGCACCACGGTGTGGTCAGCATGGGGAGGACAGGAAACATGCAGTGGCAATGTAGGAAAGGTTTCTGAAAAACATCACGGGGTGGTGCACCTTGTAAGGGTATCTAACAAGCCATTCCCTGGTAGGAGTGAGAAATACATTACGGGAAGGTGTGAGTCGGAAGGCCTGAATCAGAATAGGCAGTGAGTGGCAATGTAGGATGGAGAAAAGCACCACGTTACGATCATCATTGGGAGGTCAGGACACATGCAGTGGCAATGTAGGATAGGTTTCTGAAAAACATCGCGGCGTAGTGCACATGGGAAGGGTTTCTAACCGGCCATTTACTAGTAGGAGTGAGAAATACATCATGGTGTGGTGTAAATTGGAGGGCCTGAATCAAGTTAGAAAGTGAGTGGCAATGTAGGATGGAGAAAAGCCCCACGGGTTGGAGAGGATGG
Organism: Cavia porcellus; assembly: GCF_034190915.1. Lineage (NCBI taxonomy): Eukaryota > Metazoa > Chordata > Mammalia > Rodentia > Caviidae > Cavia > Cavia porcellus. Next base: position 998,039 of record NW_026947555.1, read on the forward strand.
GGAGGTCAGGAAACATGCATTGTCAATGTACGAAAGGTTTCTGAAAAACGTCGCGGGGTTGTGCACATTGTAAGCGTTTGTAGCAGGCCCTTCACTAGTAGGAGTGAGAAAAACATCCTGTGGAGGTGTGTATCGGAGGGGCTGAATTAGGATTGGCAGTCAGTGGCAATGAAGAATGGAGAAAAGCACCATGGGTTGGTCAACATGGGGAGGTCAGGAAACATGTAATGGCAATGTAGGGTAGGTTTCTGAAAAACATCGCGGAGTGGTGCACATTGTAAGGCTTTCTAACAAGCCATTCACAATTAGGAGTGAAAAAAACATCAGAGGGTGGTGTGAATCAGAGGGTCTGAATTAGAATAGGCTGTGAGTGGCAATGTAGGATGGAGAAAAGCACCACGGGTTTGTCAGCATAGGGAGGCAAGGAAACACGCAGTGGCAACGTAGAATAGGTTTCTGATAAGCATCACTGGGTGGTGCGCATTGTAAGGATTTCTAACAGGCCATTGACTAGTAGGAGTGAGAACAACATCATGCGGTGGTGTGAATCGGAGGCACTGAATTAGGATAGGGAGTGAGAGGCAATGTAGGATGGAGAAAACACCACAGGGTGTTCAGCATGGGGAGGTCAGGAAACATGCAGTGGTAATGTAGGATAGGTTTCTGAAAAAAAAATAGTATGGTGGTGCGCATTGTAAGGGTTTCTAACAGGCCATTCACTAGTAGGGGTGAGAAAATCATCACAGGGTGGTGTGAATCTTAGGGCCTAAATAAGGATAGGCAGTGAGTGGCAATATAAAATGGAGTAAAGCACCACGGTGTGGTCAGCATGGGGAGGTCAGGAAACATGCAGTGGCAATGTAGGAAAGGTTTCTGAAAAACATCACAGGGTGGTTCGCCTTTTAAGGGTATCTAACCGGCCATTCCCTGGTAGGAGTGAGAAATACATCACGGGAGGGTCTGAATCGGAAGGCCTGAATCAGAATAGGCAGTGAGTGGCAATGTAGGATTGAGAAAAGCACAATGGCATGGTCTTCATGGGGATGTCAGGACACATGCAGTGGCAATGTAGGATAGGTTTCTGAAAAACATCGCGGGGTGGTGAGAATTGTAAGGCTTTCTAACAGGCCATTCACTAGTAGGAGTGAGAAAAACATCACGGGGTGGTATGAATCAGAGGGCCTGAATTATGAAAAGCAGTGAGTGGCAATGTAGGGTGGAGAAAATCACCACGGGTTGGTCAGCATGGGGAGGTCAGGAAACATTCAGTGGCAATGTAGGATAGGTTTCTGAAAAAAACATCGGGGTCGTGTGCATTGTAAGGGTTTCTAACAGGCCATTCACTAGTAAGAGTGAGAAAAACATCACGGGGTGGTGTGAATTGGAGGGCCTGATTTAGGATAGGCAGTGAGTGGCAATGTAGGATGGAGAAAACCACCACAATGTGGTCAGCATGAGGACGTCAGGAAACATGCAGTGGCAAAGTAGGATAATTTTCTGAAAAACATCACCTGGTGGTGCCCATTGTAAGGCTTTCTAACAGGCCATTCACTAGTAGGAGTGAGAAAAGCATAACGCGGTGGTGTGAATCGGAGGCCCTGTATTAGGACAGGCAGTGAGTGGCAATGTAGGATGGAGTAAAGCACCACGGGGTTGTCAGTATGGGGAGATCAGGAAACATGCAGTGGCAATGCAGGATCCATTTCTGAAAAACATCGCGGCGTTCGGCGCATTGTAAAGGTATCTAACAGGCCATTTACTAGTAGGAGTGAGAAATACATCATGGTGTGGTGTGAATCGGAGGGCCTGAATCAAGTTAGACAGTGAGTGGCAATGTAGGATGGAGAAAAGCACCACGGGTTGGAGCGCATGGGGAGGTCAGGAAACATGCAATGGCAATGTAGGATAGGTTTCTGAAAAACATCGTGGTCTTGTGCGCATTATAAGGGTTTGTAGCAGGCCATTCACTAGTAGGAGTGACAAAATCATCACGGGGTGGTGAGAATCGGAGGGCCTGAATTAGGATAGGCAGTGAGTGGCAATGAACAATGTACAAAAGGACCACGGGGTGGTCAACATGGGGAGGTCAGGAAACATGCAATGGCAATGTAGGATAGGTTTATGAAAAACAGCGCGGGGTGGTGGGCATTGTAAGGGTTTCTAACAGGCCATTCACTAGTAGGAGTGAGAAAAACATCAGGGGGTGGTGTGAATCGGAGGGCTTAAATTACAAAAGGCAGTGAGTGGCAATGTAAAATGGAGAAAAACACCACGGTGTGGTCAGCATGGGGAGGTGAGGAAACATGCAGTGACAATATAAGATTGGTTTCTAATAAACATCGCAGGGTGGTGCGCAGTGTAAGGTTTTCTAACAGGCCATTAACTAGTAGGAGTGAGAAAAACATCACTGGCTGGTGTGAATCGGATGGCGTGAATCAGGATATGCAGTGAGTGGCCATGCAGTATGGAGAAAAGCACCAAGGGGTGCTCATCATGGGGAGGTCAGGAAACATGCACTGGCAATGTAGGATAGGTTTCTGAAAAACATCGCCGGGTGGTGCGCATTGTAAGGGTTTCTACCAGGCCATTCCCTAGTAGGAGTGAGAAAAACATCATGGGTTGGTGTGTATCGGAGGGCCTGCATCAGGTTAGGCAGTGAGTGGCAGTGTAGGATGGAGAAAAGCACCACGGGGTGGTCAGCATGGGGAGGTCAGGAAACATGCAGTGGCAATGTAGGATAGGTTTCTGATAAACATCGCAAGATGGTGCGCATTGTAAGGTTTATAACCGGAAATTTACTAGTAGGACTGAGAAAAACATCACGGGGTTGTGTGAATCGGAGGGCCTTAATCAGGATAGGCAGTGAATGGCAATGTAGGTTGGAGAAAAGCACCACGGAGTGGTCAGGATGGGGAGGTCAGGACACATGCAGTGGCAATGTAGGATAGGTTTCTGAAAAACATCGTGGGGTGGTGCGCATTGTAAGGGTGTCTACCAGGCCATTAGCTTGTAGGAGTGAGAAATACATCATGGTGTGGTGTGAATCAGAGGGCCTGAATCAGGATAGGCAGTGAGTGGTAATGTAAAATGGAGAAAGCACCACAGGTTGGTCAGCATTGGGAGATCATGAAACATGCAGTGGCAATGTAGGATAGGTTTCTGAAAAACATCGCGGGGTGGTGCAAATTGTAAGGGTTTCTAACAGGCCATTAACTAGTAAGAGCGAGCATAACATCACTGTGTGGTGTGAATCAGAGTGGCTGAATCATGATAGGCAGCAAGTGGCAATGTAGGATGGAGAAATTCACCAGTGGTGGTCAGCTTGGGGAGGGCAGTAAATATGCAGTGGCAATGTAGGATAATTTTCTGAAAAACATCACGGGGTGGTGGGCATTGTAAGGGTTTCTAACAGGCCATTCACTAGTAGGAGTCAGAAAAACATCACGGCATGGTGTGATTCAGATGTTCTGAATTAGGATACACAGTGAGTGGCAATGTAGGATGGAGAAAAGCACCACGGGGTGGTCAGCATTGGGAGGTCAGGAAACATGCATTGGCAATGTAGGATAGGTTTCTGAAAAACATCGCCGGGTGGTGTACACTGTAAGGCTTTCTAACAGTACATTCACTAGTAGAAGTGAGAAAAACATAACGGGGTGGTGTGAATCGGAGGGCCTGAATCAGGTTAGGCAGCGTGTGGCAATGTAGGATGGAGAAAAGCACCACGGGGTGGTCAGGAATGGGAAGTCAGGAAACATGCAGTGGCAAAGTAGAATAGGTTTCTGATAAGCATCACTGGGTGGTGCGCATTGTAAGGATTTCTAACAGGCCATTGACTAGTAGGAGTGAGAACAACATCATGCGGTTGTGTGAATCGGAGGCACTGAATTAGGATAGGGAGTGAGAGGCAATGTAGGATGGAGAAAACACCACAGGGTGTTCAGCATGGGGAGGTCAGGAAACATGCAGTGGTAATGTAGGATAGGTTTCTGAAAAAAAAAAGCGTGGTGGTGCGCATTGTAAGGGTTTCTAACAGGCCATTCTCTAGTAGGAGTGAGAAAATCATCACAGGGTGGTGTGAATCGGAGGGCCTGAATAAGAATAGGCAGTGAGTGGCAATATAAAATGGAGAAAAGGACGACGGTGTGGTCAGCATGGGGAGGTCAGGAAACATGCAGTGGCAATGTAGGAAAGGTTTCTGAAAAACATCACAGGGTGGTTCGCTTTGTAAGGGTATCTAACCGGCCATTCCCTGGTAGGAGTGAGAAATACATCACGGGGGGTGTGAATCGGAAGGCCTGAATCAGAATAGGCAGTGAGTGGCAATGTAGGATGGAGTAAAGCACCACGGGGTTGTCAGTATGGGGAGATCAGGAAACATGCAGTGGCAATGCAGGATCCATTTCTGAAAAACATCGCGGGGTTGGGCGCATTGTAAAGGTATCTAACAGGCCATTTACTAGTAGGAGTGAGAAATACATCATGGTGTGGTGTGAATCGGAGTGCCTGAATCAAGTTAGACAGTGAGTGGCAATGTAGGATGGAGAAAAGCACCACGGGTTTTAGCGCATGTTGAGGTCAGGAAACATGCAATGGCAATGTAGGATAGGTTTCTGAAAAACATCGTGGTCTTGTGCGCATTATAAGGGTTTGTAGCAGGCCATTCACTAGTAGGAGTGACAAAATCATCACGGGGTGGTGAGAATCGGAGGGCCTGAATTAGGATAGGCAGTGAGTGGCAATGAAGAATGTACAAAAGCACCACGGGGTGGTCAACATGGGGAGGTCAGGAAACATGCAATGGCAATGTAGGATAGGTTTCTGAAAAACAGCGCGGGGTGGTGGGCATTGTAAGGGTTTCTAACAGGCCATTCACTAGTAGGAGTGAGAAAAACATCAGGGGGTGGTGTGAATCAGAGGGCTTAAATTACGAAAGGCAGTGAGTGGCAATGTAAAATGGAGAAAAACACCACGGTGTGGTCAGCATGGGGAGGTGAGGAAACATGCAGTGACAATATAAGATTGGTTTCTGATAAACATCGCAGGGTGGTGCACAGTGTAAGGTTTTCTAACAGGCCATTAACTAGTAGGAGTGAGAAAAACATCACTGGCTGGTGTGAATCGGATGGCGTGAATCAGGATATGCAGTGAGTGGCAATGCAGTATGGAGAAAAGCACCAAGGGGTGCTCATCATGGGGAGGTCAGGAAACATGCTGTGGCAATGTAGGATATTTTTCTGAAAAACATCAGGGGGTGGTGCGCTTTGCAAGGGATTCTAACAGGCCATTCAATAGTACGAGTGAAAAAAACATCACGGGGTGGTGTGAATCGGAAGGCCTGAATTAAGATAGGCAGTGAGTGCCAATGTAGGATGGAGAAAAGCACCAAGGTGTGGTCAGCATGGGGAGGTCAGGAAACATGCCTTGGCATTGTAGGATAGGTTTCTGAAAAACATCGCCGGTTGGTGCGCATTGTAAGGCTTTCTAACAGTCCATTCACTAGTAGGAGTGAGAAAAACATCATGGGGTGGTGTGAATCGGAGGGCCTGAATTAGGATAGGCAGTGAGTGGCAATGCAAAATGGAGTAAAGCACCACAGGGTGCTCAGCATGAGGAGGTCAGGAAACATGCAGTGGCAATGTACCAGAGGTTTCTGCAAAACAATGCGGGGTGGTGCGCATTGTAAGTGTATCTGACAGGCCATTCCCTAGTAGGAGTGAGAAAACATCACGGTGTGGTTTGAATCAGAGGGCCTGAATCAGGATAGGCAGTGAGTGGCAATATAGGATGGACAAAAGCACCACGGGATGGTCAGCATTGGGAGATCAGGACACATGCAATGGCAATGTAGGATAGGTTTCTGAAAAACATCTCGGGTGGTGAGAATTGTAAGGGTGTCTAACAGGCCATTCACTAGTTGGAGTGCAAAATATATCATGGTGTGGTGTGAAACGGAGGGCCTGAATCAAGATAGACAGTGAGTGGCAATGTCAGATGGAGAAAAGCACCACAGGGTGGTCAGCATGTGGAGGTCAGGAAACATGCCGTGGAAATGTAAGATAGGTTTCTGAAAAAAAAATCGTGTGGTGGTGTGCATTGAAATGGTTTCTAACAGGCCATTCACTAGTAGGAGTGAGAAAATCATCATGGATTGGTGAGTATCGGAGGGCCTGAATCAGGATAGGCAGTGAGTGGCAATGTAGGATGGAGAAAAGCACCACAGGATGGTCAGCATGCGGAGATCATGAAACATGCAGTGGCAATGTAGGATAGGTTTCTGAAAAACATCGCGGGGTGGTGAAAACTGTAAGGGTTTCTAACAGGTCATTCACTAGTAGGAGTGCGAAATACATCATGGTGTGGTGTGAATCGGAGGGCCTGAATCAAGATAGACAGTTAGTGGCAATGTAGGATGGAGAAAAACAAAACGGGTTGTTGAGCGTGGGGAGGCAAAGAAACATGCAGTGGCAATGAAAAATAGGTTTCTGCTAAACATCGCTGTGTGGTGCCCATTGTAATGGTTTCTAACAGGCCATTCACTAGTGGGAGTGAGAAGAACATCACGGGGTGGTGTGAATCCCAGGGCGTGAATTAGGATAGGCATTGAGTGGCAATGTAGGATAGAGAAAAGCACCACGGTGTGGTCAGGATGGGGAGGCCAGGAAACATGCAGTGGCAATGTAGGATAGGTTTCTGAAAAACATCGCGGGGTGGTGTGTATTTTAAGTCTTTGTAATAGGCCATTCACTAGTAGAAGTGAGAAAAACATCACAGGCTGGTGTGAATAGGAGGGCCTGAATCAGGATAGGCAATGAGTGGCAATGTAGGATGGAGAAAATAACCACGGCCTGGTCAGGATGGGGAGGTCAGGAAACATGCAGTGGCAATGTAGGATAGGTTTCTGAAAAACATCGTGGGGTAGTGTGCATTGTAAGGGTTTCTAACGGGCCATTCACTAGTTGGCGTGAGAAATACATCCTGGTGTGGTGTGAATTGGAGGGCCTGAATTAGGATAGGCATTGAGTGGCAATGTAGGATGAAGAAAAGCACCACAGGGTGGTCAGCATGGGGAGGTGAGGAAACATGCAGTGGCAATGTAGGATATTTTTCGGAAAACAAAGCGGGGTAGTGCGAATTGTAATGGTTTCTAACAGGCAATTCACTAGTAGGAGTGAGAAAAACATCACGGGTGGTGTGAATCGGAGGATCTGAATTAGGATAGGCAGTGAGTGTCAATGTAGGATAGAGAAAAGCACCACAGGGTGGTCATTATGGGGAGGACAGGAAACATGCAGTGGCAATGTAGGATAGTTTTTTGAAAAACATCACGGAATGTTGTGCATTGTAAGGGTTTCAAAATGGCCATTCACTAGTAGGAGGGAGAAAAACATCACGGCTTTTGTGAATCAGATGTTCTGAATTAGGATAGGCAGTGAGTGGCAATGTAGGATGGAGAAAAGCACCACAGGGTGGTCAGCATGGGGAGGTGAGGAAACATGCAATGGCAATGTAGGATAGGTTTCTGAAAAAAAAAAGCGGAATGGTGCGCAATGTAAGGGTTTCAAACAGGCCATTCACTAGTAGGAGTGAGAAAAACATCATGGGGTGGTGTGAATCAGAGGGCCAGAATTATGATAGGCAGTGAGTGGCAATGTAGGATGGAGAAAAGCAAAATGGGATGGTCATCATGTGGAGTTCAGGACACTTGCAGTGGCAATGTAGGAAAGGTTTCTGAAAAACATCGCAGGTGGTGCGCATTGTAATCCTTTCTAACAGGCCATTCACTAGTAGGAGTGAGAAAAACATCACAGGGTGGTGTGAATCGGAGGGCCTGAATTAGGTTAGAGAAAAGCACCACAGTGTGGTCAGCATGGGGATGTCAGGAAACATGCAGTGTCAATGTAGGATAGGTTTCTGAAATACATGGCGGGGTGGTGGGCATTGTAAGGGTTTCTAACAGGCCATTCACTAGTAGGAGTGAGAAAAACATCACAGCATGGTTTGAATCAGAGGGCCTGAATCAGGATAGGCAGTGAGTGGCAATGTAGGATGAAGAAAAGCACCACGGTGTGGTCAGCATGGGGAGGTCAGGACACATGCAGTGGCAATGTAGGATAGGTTTCTAAAAACATCTGGGGTGGTGAGAATTGTAAGGTTTTCTAACAGGGCATGCACTGGTAGGAGTGAGAAAACTTCACGGGGTGGTGTGAAATGGACAGCCTGAATTATGATAGGCAGTGAGTGGCAATGTAGGATGGAGAAAAGCACCACAGGGTGGTCAGCATGGGGAGGGCAGGAAACATGCATTGGCAATGTAGGATAGGTTTCTGAAAAACATCGTGGGGTGGTGTGTATTTTAAGTCTTTCTAACAGGCCATTCACTAGTAGAAGTGAGAAATACATCCTGGTGTGGTGTGAATCGGAGAGCCTGAATCAAGATAGACAGTGAGTGGCAATGTAGGATGGAGAAAAGCACCACGGGTTGTTGTGCATAGGGAGGTCACCAAACATGCAATGGCAATGTAGGATAGGTTTCTGAAAATCATCGCCGGGTGGTGGGCATTGTAATGGTTTGTAGCAGGCCATTCACTAGTAGGAGTGAGAAAAACATCAAGGGGTGGTGTGAATCGTAGGGCCTGAATTAGGATAGGCAGTGAGTGGCAATGAAGAATGGAGAAAAGCACCAAGGGGTGGTCAACATGGGGAGGTAAGGTAACATGCAATGGCAATGTAGGATAGGTTTCTGAAAAACATCGCGGGGTGGTGCACATTGTAAGGCTTTCTAACAAACCATTCACAAGTAGGAGTGAAAATAACATCACAGGGTGGTGTGAATCAGAGTGCTTGAATTAGGATACGCTGTGAGTGGCAATGTAGGATGGAGAAAAGCACCACAGGTTTGTCAGCATGGGGAGGGAAGGAAACATGCAGTGGCAATATAGAATAGGTTTCTAATAAATATCGCTGGGTGGTGCGCTTTGTATGGGTTTCTAACAGGCCATTCAGTAGTAGGAGTGAGAACAACAACATGGGGTGGTGTGAATCGGAGGGCCTGAATTAGGATCGGCATTGATTGGCAATGTAGGATGGAGAAAAGCACTACAGTGTGGTAAGCATGAGGAGGTCAGGAAACATGCAGTGGCAGTGTAGGAAAGGTTTGTGAAAAAAAAATGGGGTCGTGTGCATTGTAAGGGTTTCTAACAGGCCATTCACTAGTAGGAGTGAGAAAAACATCACGGGGTGGTGTGAATCGGAGGGCCTGAATTAGGATACGCAGTGAGTGTCAATGAAGAATGGCGAAAAGCACCAAAGAGTGGTCAGCATGGGGAGGTCATGAAACATGCAGTGGCAATGTAGGATAGTTTTCTGAAAAACATCACGGTGTGGTGCGCATTGTAAGGGTTTCTAGCAGGCCATTCATTAGTAGGAGTGAGAAAAACATCACGGGGTGGTGTGAATCAGGTGTTCTGAATTCGGATAGGCAGTGAGTGGCAATGTAGGATGGAGAAAAGCACCACAGGGTGTTCAGCATGGGAGGTCAGGAAACATGCATTGGCAATGTAGGATAGGTTTCTGAAAAACATCGCCCGGTGGTGCGCATTGTAAGTCTTTATAACAGGCCATTCACTAGTAACAGTGAGAAAAACATCATGGGGTGGTGTGAATCGGAGTGCCTGAATTAGGATAGGCAGTGAGTGGCAATGTAGCATAGAGAAAAGCGCCACAGTGTGGTCAGCATGGGGAGGTCTCCAAACATGCAGTGGGAATGTAGGATAGGTTTCTGAAACATATCGCGGGGTGCTGCGCATTGTAAGGGTTTCTAACAGGCTATTCACTAGATGAAGTGAGAAAAACATCACAGGGTGGTTTGAATTGGAGGGCCTGAATCAGGATATGCAGTGAGTGGCAATGTAGGATGGAGAAAAGCACCACGGGGTGGTCAAGATGCGGAAGTCAGGAAACATGCAGTGGCAATGTAGGAAAGGTTTCTGAAAAACATAGCGGGGTGGTGCACATTGTAAGGGTTTCTAACAGGCCATTCAGTAGTAGGAGTGAGAAATACATCATGGTGTGGTGTGAATCGGAGGGCCTGAATAAAGATAGACAGTGAGTGTCAATGTCAGCTGAAGAAAAGCACCACAGGGTGGTTAGCATGTGGATGTCAGGAAACATGCAGTGGCAATATAGGATAGGTTTCTGAAAAACATCGCGGTGTGGTGCTCATTGTAAGGGTTTCCAAAGGATTTTTCACTAGTAGGATTTGGAAAAACATCACGGGGTGGTGTGAATCGGAGGGCCTGAATCAGGATAGGCCGTGAGTGGCAATGAGGTATGGAGAAAAGCACCACGGGGTGGTCAGGATGGGGAGGTCAGGAAACATGCAGTGTCAATGTAGGATAGCTTTCTGAAAAACATCGCGGTGTGGTGTGCATTGTAAGGGTTTCTAACGGGCCATTCACTAGTTGGCGTGAGAAATACATCCTGGTGTGGTGTGAATTGGAGGGCCTGAATTAGGATAGGCATTGAGTGGCAATGTAGGATGAAGAAAAGCACCACAGGGTGGTCAGCATGGGGAGGTGAGGAAACATGCAGTGGCAATGTAGGATATTTTTCGGAAAACAAAGCGGGGTAGTGCGAATTGTAATGGTTTCTAACAGGCAATTCACTAGTAGGAGTGAGAAAAACATCACGGGTGGTGTGAATCGGAGGATCTGAATTAGAATAGGCAGTGAGTGTCAATGTAGGATAGAGAAAAGCACCACAGGGTGGTCATTATGGGGAGGACAGGAAACATGCAGTGGCAATGTAGGATAGTTTTTTGAAAAACATCACGGAATGTTGTGCATTGTAAGGGTTTCAAAATGGCCATTCACTAGTAGGAGGGAGAAAAACATCACGGCTTTTGTGAATCAGATGTTCTGAATTAGGATAGGCAGTGAGTGGCAATGTAGGATGGAGAAAAGCACCACAGGGTGGTCAGCATGGGGAGGTGAGGAAACATGCAATGGCAATGTAGGATAGGTTTCTGAAAAAAAAAGCGGAATGGTGCGCAATGTAAGGGTTTCAAACAGGCCATTCACTAGTAGGAGTGAGAAAAACATCATGGGGTGGTGTGAATCAGAGGGCCAGAATTATGATAGGCAGTGAGTGGCAATGTAGGATGGAGAAAAGCAAAATGGGATGGTCATCATGTGGAGTTCAGGACACTTGCAGTGGCAATGTAGGAAAGGTTTCTGAAAAACATCGCAGGTGGTGCGCATTGTAATCCTTTCTAACAGGCCATTCACTAGTAGGAGTGAGAAAAACATCACAGGGTGGTGTGAATCGGAGGGCCTGAATTAGGTTAGAGAAAAGCACCACAGTGTGGTCAGCATGGGGATGTCAGGAAACATGCAGTGTCAATGTAGGATAGGTTTCTGAAATACATGGCGGGGTGGTGGGCATTGTAAGGGTTTCTAACAGGCCATTCACTAGTAGGAGTGAGAAAAACATCACAGCATGGTTTGAATCAGAGGGCCTGAATCAGGATAGGCAGTGAGTGGCAATGTAGGATGAAGAAAAGCACCACGGTGTGGTCAGCATGGGGAGGTCAGGACACATGCAGTGGCAATGTAGGATAGGTTTCTAAAAACATCTGGGGTGGTGAGAATTGTAAGGTTTTCTAACAGGGCATGCACTGGTAGGAGTGAGAAAACTTCACGGGGTGGTGTGAAATGGACAGCCTGAATTATGATAGGCAGTGAGTGGCAATGTAGGATGGAGAAAAGCACCACAGGGTGGTCAGCATGGGGAGGGCAGGAAACATGCATTGGCAATGTAGGATAGGTTTCTGAAAAACATCGTGGGGTGGTGTGTATTTTAAGTCTTTCTAACAGGCCATTCACTAGTAGAAGTGAGAAATACATCCTGGTGTGGTGTGAATCGGAGAGCCTGAATCAAGATAGACAGTGAGTGGCAATGTAGGATGGAGAAAAGCACCACGGGTTGTTGTGCATAGGGAGGTCACCAAACATGCAATGGCAATGTAGGATAGGTTTCTGAAAATCATCGCCGGGTGGTGGGCATTGTAATGGTTTGTAGCAGGCCATTCACTAGTAGGAGTGAGAAAAACATCAAGGGGTGGTGTGAATCGTAGGGCCTGAATTAGGATAGGCAGTGAGTGGCAATGAAGAATGGAGAAAAGCACCAAGGGGTGGTCAACATGGGGAGGTAAGGTAACATGCAATGGCAATGTAGGATAGGTTTCTGAAAAACATCGCGGGGTGGTGCACATTGTAAGGCTTTCTAACAAACCATTCACAAGTAGGAGTGAAAATAACATCACAGGGTGGTGTGAATCAGAGTGCTTGAATTAGGATACGCTGTGAGTGGCAATGTAGGATGGAGAAAAGCACCACAGGTTTGTCAGCATGGGGAGGGAAGGAAACATGCAGTGGCAATATAGAATAGGTTTCTAATAAACATCGCTGGGTGGTGCGCTTTGTATGGGTTTCTAACAGGCCATTCAGTAGTAGGAGTGAGAACAACAACATGGGGTGGTGTGAATCGGAGGGCCTGAATTAGGATCGGCATTGATTGGCAATGTAGGATGGAGAAAAGCACTACAGTGTGGTAAGCATGAGGAGGTCAGGAAACATGCAGTGGCAGTGTAGGAAAGGTTTGTGAAAAAAAAATGGGGTCGTGTGCATTGTAAGGGTTTCTAACAGGCCATTCACTAGTAGGAGTGAGAAAAACATCACGGGGTGGTGTGAATCGGAGGGCCTGAATTAGGATACGCAGTGAGTGTCAATGAAGAATGGCGAAAAGCACCAAAGAGTGGTCAGCATGGGGAGGTCATGAAACATGCAGTGGCAATGTAGGATAGTTTTCTGAAAAACATCACGGTGTGGTGCGCATTGTAAGGGTTTCTAGCAGGCCATTCATTAGTAGGAGTGAGAAAAACATCACGGGGTGGTGTGAATCAGGTGTTCTGAATTCGGATAGGCAGTGAGTGGCAATGTAGGATGGAGAAAAGCACCACAGGGTGTTCAGCATGGGAGGTCAGGAAACATGCATTGGCAATGTAGGATAGGTTTCTGAAAAACATCGCCCGGTGGTGCGCATTGTAAGTCTTTATAACAGGCCATTCACTAGTAACAGTGAGAAAAACATCATGGGGTGGTGTGAATCGGAGTGCCTGAATTAGGATAGGCAGTGAGTGGCAATGTAGCATAGAGAAAAGCGCCACAGTGTGGTCAGCATGGGGAGGTCTCCAAACATGCAGTGGGAATGTAGGATAGGTTTCTGAAACATATCGCGGGGTGCTGCGCATTGTAAGGGTTTCTAACAGGCTATTCACTAGATGAAGTGAGAAAAACATCACAGGGTGGTTTGAATTGGAGGGCCTGAATCAGGATATGCAGTGAGTGGCAATGTAGGATGGAGAAAAGCACCACGGGGTGGTCAAGATGCGGAAGTCAGGAAACATGCAGTGGCAATGTAGGAAAGGTTTCTGAAAAACATAGCGGGGTGGTGCACATTGTAAGGGTTTCTAACGGGCCATTCACTAGTTGGCGTGAGAAATACATCCTGGTGTGGTGTGAATTGGAGGGCCTGAATTAGGATAGGCATTGAGTGGCAATGTAGGATGAAGAAAAGCACCACAGGGTGGTCAGCATGGGGAGGTGAGGAAACATGCAGTGGCAATGTAGGATATTTTTCGGAAAACAAAGCGGGGTAGTGCGAATTGTAATGGTTTCTAACAGGCAATTCACTAGTAGGAGTGAGAAAAACATCACGGGTGGTGTGAATCGGAGGATCTGAATTAGGATAGGCAGTGAGTGTCAATGTAGGATAGAGAAAAGCACCACAGGGTGGTCATTATGGGGAGGACAGGAAACATGCAGTGGCAATGTAGGATAGTTTTTTGAAAAACATCACGGAATGTTGTGCATTGTAAGGGTTTCAAAATGGCCATTCACTAGTAGGAGGGAGAAAAACATCACGGCTTTTGTGAATCAGATGTTCTGAATTAGGATAGGCAGTGAGTGGCAATGTAGGATGGAGAAAAGCACCACAGGGTGGTCAGCATGGGGAGGTGAGGAAACATGCAATGGCAATGTAGGATAGGTTTCTGAAAAAAAAAAGCGGAATGGTGCGCAATGTAAGGGTTTCAAACAGGCCATTCACTAGTAGGAGTGAGAAAAACATCATGGGGTGGTGTGAATCAGAGGGCCAGAATTATGATAGGCAGTGAGTGGCAATGTAGGATGGAGAAAAGCAAAATGGGATGGTCATCATGTGGAGTTCAGGACACTTGCAGTGGCAATGTAGGAAAGGTTTCTGAAAAACATCGCAGGTGGTGCGCATTGTAATCCTTTCTAACAGGCCATTCACTAGTAGGAGTGAGAAAAACATCACAGGGTGGTGTGAATCGGAGGGCCTGAATTAGGTTAGAGAAAAGCACCACAGTGTGGTCAGCATGGGGATGTCAGGAAACATGCAGTGTCAATGTAGGATAGGTTTCTGAAATACATGGCGGGGTGGTGGGCATTGTAAGGGTTTCTAACAGGCCATTCACTAGTAGGAGTGAGAAAAACATCACAGCATGGTTTGAATCAGAGGGCCTGAATCAGGATAGGCAGTGAGTGGCAATGTAGGATGAAGAAAAGCACCACGGTGTGGTCAGCATGGGGAGGTCAGGACACATGCAGTGGCAATGTAGGATAGGTTTCTAAAAACATCTGGGGTGGTGAGAATTGTAAGGTTTTCTAACAGGGCATGCACTGGTAGGAGTGAGAAAACTTCACGGGGTGGTGTGAAATGGACAGCCTGAATTATGATAGGCAGTGAGTGGCAATGTAGGATGGAGAAAAGCACCACAGGGTGGTCAGCATGGGGAGGGCAGGAAACATGCATTGGCAATGTAGGATAGGTTTCTGAAAAACATCGTGGGGTGGTGTGTATTTTAAGTCTTTCTAACAGGCCATTCACTAGTAGAAGTGAGAAATACATCCTGGTGTGGTGTGAATCGGAGAGCCTGAATCAAGATAGACAGTGAGTGGCAATGTAGGATGGAGAAAAGCACCACGGGTTGTTGTGCATAGGGAGGTCACCAAACATGCAATGGCAATGTAGGATAGGTTTCTGAAAATCATCGCCGGGTGGTGGGCATTGTAATGGTTTGTAGCAGGCCATTCACTAGTAGGAGTGAGAAAAACATCAAGGGGTGGTGTGAATCGTAGGGCCTGAATTAGGATAGGCAGTGAGTGGCAATGAAGAATGGAGAAAAGCACCAAGGGGTGGTCAACATGGGGAGGTAAGGTAACATGCAATGGCAATGTAGGATAGGTTTCTGAAAAACATCGCGGGGTGGTGCACATTGTAAGGCTTTCTAACAAACCATTCACAAGTAGGAGTGAAAATAACATCACAGGGTGGTGTGAATCAGAGTGCTTGAATTAGGATACGCTGTGAGTGGCAATGTAGGATGGAGAAAAGCACCACAGGTTTGTCAGCATGGGGAGGGAAGGAAACATGCAGTGGCAATATAGAATAGGTTTCTAATAAACATCGCTGGGTGGTGCGCTTTGTATGGGTTTCTAACAGGCCATTCAGTAGTAGGAGTGAGAACAACAACATGGGGTGGTGTGAATCGGAGGGCCTGAATTAGGATCGGCATTGATTGGCAATGTAGGATGGAGAAAAGCACTACAGTGTGGTAAGCATGAGGAGGTCAGGAAACATGCAGTGGCAGTGTAGGAAAGGTTTGTGAAAAAAAAATGGGGTCGTGTGCATTGTAAGGGTTTCTAACAGGCCATTCACTAGTAGGAGTGAGAAAAACATCACGGGGTGGTGTGAATCGGAGGGCCTGAATTAGGATACGCAGTGAGTGTCAATGAAGAATGGCGAAAAGCACCAAAGAGTGGTCAGCATGGGGAGGTCATGAAACATGCAGTGGCAATGTAGGATAGTTTTCTGAAAAACATCACGGTGTGGTGCGCATTGTAAGGGTTTCTAGCAGGCCATTCATTAGTAGGAGTGAGAAAAACATCACGGGGTGGTGTGAATCAGGTGTTCTGAATTCGGATAGGCAGTGAGTGGCAATGTAGGATGGAGAAAAGCACCACAGGGTGTTCAGCATGGGAGGTCAGGAAACATGCATTGGCAATGTAGGATAGGTTTCTGAAAAACATCGCCCGGTGGTGCGCATTGTAAGTCTTTATAACAGGCCATTCACTAGTAACAGTGAGAAAAACATCATGGGGTGGTGTGAATCGGAGTGCCTGAATTAGGATAGGCAGTGAGTGGCAATGTAGCATAGAGAAAAGCGCCACAGTGTGGTCAGCATGGGGAGGTCTCCAAACATGCAGTGGGAATGTAGGATAGGTTTCTGAAACATATCGCGGGGTGCTGCGCATTGTAAGGGTTTCTAACAGGCTATTCACTAGATGAAGTGAGAAAAACATCACAGGGTGGTTTGAATTGGAGGGCCTGAATCAGGATATGCAGTGAGTGGCAATGTAGGATGGAGAAAAGCACCACGGGGTGGTCAAGATGCGGAAGTCAGGAAACATGCAGTGGCAATGTAGGAAAGGTTTCTGAAAAACATAGCGGGGTGGTGCACATTGTAAGGGTTTCTAACAGGCCATTCAGTAGTAGGAGTGAGAAATACATCATGGTGTGGTGTGAATCGGAGGGCCTGAATAAAGATAGACAGTGAGTGTCAATGTCAGCTGAAGAAAAGCACCACGGGGTGGTTAGCATGTGGATGTCAGGAAACATGCAGTGGCAATATAGGATAGGTTTCTGAAAAACATCGCGGTGTGGTGCTCATTGTAAGGGTTTCCAAAGGATTTTTCACTAGTAGGATTTGGAAAAACATCACGGGGTGGTGTGAATCGGAGGGCCTGAATCAGGATAGGCCGTGAGTGGCAATGAGGTATGGAGAAAAGCACCACGGGGTGGTCAGGATGGGGAGGTCAGGAAACATGCAGTGTCAATGTAGGATAGCTTTCTGAAAAACATCGCGGTGTGGTGTGCATTGTAAGGGTTTCTAACGGGCCATTCACTAGTTGGCGTGAGAAATACATCCTGGTGTGGTGTGAATTGGAGGGCCTGAATTAGGATAGGCATTGAGTGGCAATGTAGGATGAAGAAAAGCACCACAGGGTGGTCAGCATGGGGAGGTGAGGAAACATGCAGTGGCAATGTAGGATATTTTTCGGAAAACAAAGCGGGGTAGTGCGAATTGTAATGGTTTCTAACAGGCAATTCACTAGTAGGAGTGAGAAAAACATCACGGGTGGTGTGAATCGGAGGATCTGAATTAGGATAGGCAGTGAGTGTCAATGTAGGATAGAGAAAAGCACCACAGGGTGGTCATTATGGGGAGGACAGGAAACATGCAGTGGCAATGTAGGATAGTTTTTTGAAAAACATCACGGAATGTTGTGCATTGTAAGGGTTTCAAAATGGCCATTCACTAGTAGGAGGGAGAAAAACATCACGGCTTTTGTGAATCAGATGTTCTGAATTAGGATAGGCAGTGAGTGGCAATGTAGGATGGAGAAAAGCACCACAGGGTGGTCAGCATGGGGAGGTGAGGAAACATGCAATGGCAATGTAGGATAGGTTTCTGAAAAAAAAAAGCGGAATGGTGCGCAATGTAAGGGTTTCAAACAGGCCATTCACTAGTAGGAGTGAGAAAAACATCATGGGGTGGTGTGAATCAGAGGGCCAGAATTATGATAGGCAGTGAGTGGCAATGTAGGATGGAGAAAAGCAAAATGGGATGGTCATCATGTGGAGTTCAGGACACTTGCAGTGGCAATGTAGGAAAGGTTTCTGAAAAACATCGCAGGTGGTGCGCATTGTAATCCTTTCTAACAGGCCATTCACTAGTAGGAGTGAGAAAAACATCACAGGGTGGTGTGAATCGGAGGGCCTGAATTAGGTTAGAGAAAAGCACCACAGTGTGGTCAGCATGGGGATGTCAGGAAACATGCAGTGTCAATGTAGGATAGGTTTCTGAAATACATGGCGGGGTGGTGGGCATTGTAAGGGTTTCTAACAGGCCATTCACTAGTAGGAGTGAGAAAAACATCACAGCATGGTTTGAATCAGAGGGCCTGAATCAGGATAGGCAGTGAGTGGCAATGTAGGATGAAGAAAAGCACCACGGTGTGGTCAGCATGGGGAGGTCAGGACACATGCAGTGGCAATGTAGGATAGGTTTCTAAAAACATCTGGGGTGGTGAGAATTGTAAGGTTTTCTAACAGGGCATGCACTGGTAGGAGTGAGAAAACTTCACGGGGTGGTGTGAAATGGACAGCCTGAATTATGATAGGCAGTGAGTGGCAATGTAGGATGGAGAAAAGCACCACAGGGTGGTCAGCATGGGGAGGGCAGGAAACATGCGTTGGCAATGTAGGATAGGTTTCTGAAAAACATCGTGGGGTGGTGTGTATTTTAAGTCTTTCTAACAGGCCATTCACTAGTAGAAGTGAGAAATACATCCTGGTGTGATGTGAATCGGAGAGCCTGAATCAAGATAGACAGTGAGTGGCAATGTAGGATGGAGAAAAGCACCACGGGTTGTTGTGCATAGGGAGGTCACCAAACATGCAATGGCAATGTAGGATAGGTTTCTGAAAATCATCGCCGGGTGGTGGGCATTGTAATGGTTTGTAGCAGGCCATTCACTAGTAGGAGTGAGAAAAACATCAAGGGGTGGTGTGAATCGTAGGGCCTGAATTAGGATAGGCAGTGAGTGGCAATGAAGAATGGAGAAAAGCACCAAGGGGTGGTCAACATGGGGAGGTAAGGTAACATGCAATGGCAATGTAGGATAGGTTTCTGAAAAACATCGCGGGGTGGTGCACATTGTAAGGCTTTCTAACAAACCATTCACAAGTAGGAGTGAAAATAACATCACAGGGTGGTGTGAATCAGAGTGCTTGAATTAGGATACGCTGTGAGTGGCAATGTAGGATGGAGAAAAGCACCACAGGTTTGTCAGCATGGGGAGGGAAGGAAACATGCAGTGGCAATATAGAATAGGTTTCTAATAAACATCGCTGGGTGGTGCGCTTTGTATGGGTTTCTAACAGGCCATTCAGTAGTAGGAGTGAGAACAACAACATGGGGTGGTGTGAATCGGAGGGCCTGAATTAGGATCGGCATTGATTGGCAATGTAGGATGGAGAAAAGCACTACAGTGTGGTAAGCATGAGGAGGTCAGGAAACATGCAGTGGCAGTGTAGGAAAGGTTTGTGAAAAAAAAATGGGGTCGTGTGCATTGTAAGGGTTTCTAACAGGCCATTCACTAGTAGGAGTGAGAAAAACATCACGGGGTGGTGTGAATCGGAGGGCCTGAATTAGGATACGCAGTGAGTGTCAATGAAGAATGGCGAAAAGCACCAAAGAGTGGTCAGCATGGGGAGGTCATGAAACATGCAGTGGCAATGTAGGATAGTTTTCTGAAAAACATCACGGTGTGGTGCGCATTGTAAGGGTTTCTAGCAGGCCATTCATTAGTAGGAGTGAGAAAAACATCACGGGGTGGTGTGAATCAGGTGTTCTGAATTCGGATAGGCAGTGAGTGGCAATGTAGGATGGAGAAAAGCACCACAGGGTGTTCAGCATGGGAGGTCAGGAAACATGCATTGGCAATGTAGGATAGGTTTCTGAAAAACATCGCCCGGTGGTGCGCATTGTAAGTCTTTATAACAGGCCATTCACTAGTAACAGTGAGAAAAACATCATGGGGTGGTGTGAATCGGAGTGCCTGAATTAGGATAGGCAGTGAGTGGCAATGTAGCATAGAGAAAAGCGCCACAGTGTGGTCAGCATGGGGAGGTCTCCAAACATGCAGTGGGAATGTAGGATAGGTTTCTGAAACATATCGCGGGGTGCTGCGCATTGTAAGGGTTTCTAACAGGCTATTCACTAGATGAAGTGAGAAAAACATCACAGGGTGGTTTGAATTGGAGGGCCTGAATCAGGATATGCAGTGAGTGGCAATGTAGGATGGAGAAAAGCACCACGGGGTGGTCAAGATGCGGAAGTCAGGAAACATGCAGTGGCAATGTAGGAAAGGTTTCTGAAAAACATAGCGGGGTGGTGCACATTGTAAGGGTTTCTAACAGGCCATTCAGTAGTAGGAGTGAGAAATACATCATGGTGTGGTGTGAATCGGAGGGCCTGAATAAAGATAGACAGTGAGTGTCAATGTCAGCTGAAGAAAAGCACCACGGGGTGGTTAGCATGTGGATGTCAGGAAACATGCAGTGGCAATATAGGATAGGTTTCTGAAAAACATCGCGGTGTGGTGCTCATTGTAAGGGTTTCCAAAGGATTTTTCACTAGTAGGATTTGGAAAAACATCACGGGGTGGTGTGAATCGGAGGGCCTGAATCAGGATAGGCCGTGAGTGGCAATGAGGTATGGAGAAAAGCACCACGGGGTGGTCAGGATGGGGAGGTCAGGAAACATGCAGTGTCAATGTAGGATAGCTTTCTGAAAAACATCGCGGTGTGGTGTGCATTGTAAGG
Organism: Cavia porcellus; assembly: GCF_034190915.1. Lineage (NCBI taxonomy): Eukaryota > Metazoa > Chordata > Mammalia > Rodentia > Caviidae > Cavia > Cavia porcellus. Next base: position 1,018,574 of record NW_026947555.1, read on the forward strand.
GTTTCTAACGGGCCATTCACTAGTTGGCGTGAGAAATACATCCTGGTGTGGTGTGAATTGGAGGGCCTGAATTAGGATAGGCATTGAGTGGCAATGTAGGATGAAGAAAAGCACCACAGGGTGGTCAGCATGGGGAGGTGAGGAAACATGCAGTGGCAATGTAGGATATTTTTCGGAAAACAAAGCGGGGTAGTGCGAATTGTAATGGTTTCTAACAGGCAATTCACTAGTAGGAGTGAGAAAAACATCACGGGTGGTGTGAATCGGAGGATCTGAATTAGGATAGGCAGTGAGTGTCAATGTAGGATAGAGAAAAGCACCACAGGGTGGTCATTATGGGGAGGACAGGAAACATGCAGTGGCAATGTAGGATAGTTTTTTGAAAAACATCACGGAATGTTGTGCATTGTAAGGGTTTCAAAATGGCCATTCACTAGTAGGAGGGAGAAAAACATCACGGCTTTTGTGAATCAGATGTTCTGAATTAGGATAGGCAGTGAGTGGCAATGTAGGATGGAGAAAAGCACCACAGGGTGGTCAGCATGGGGAGGTGAGGAAACATGCAATGGCAATGTAGGATAGGTTTCTGAAAAAAAAAAGCGGAATGGTGCGCAATGTAAGGGTTTCAAACAGGCCATTCACTAGTAGGAGTGAGAAAAACATCATGGGGTGGTGTGAATCAGAGGGCCAGAATTATGATAGGCAGTGAGTGGCAATGTAGGATGGAGAAAAGCAAAATGGGATGGTCATCATGTGGAGTTCAGGACACTTGCAGTGGCAATGTAGGAAAGGTTTCTGAAAAACATCGCAGGTGGTGCGCATTGTAATCCTTTCTAACAGGCCATTCACTAGTAGGAGTGAGAAAAACATCACAGGGTGGTGTGAATCGGAGGGCCTGAATTAGGTTAGAGAAAAGCACCACAGTGTGGTCAGCATGGGGATGTCAGGAAACATGCAGTGTCAATGTAGGATAGGTTTCTGAAATACATGGTGGGGTGGTGGGCATTGTAAGGGTTTCTAACAGGCCATTCACTAGTAGGAGTGAGAAAAACATCACAGCATGGTTTGAATCAGAGGGCCTGAATCAGGATAGGCAGTGAGTGGCAATGTAGGATGAAGAAAAGCACCACGGTGTGGTCAGCATGGGGAGGTCAGGACACATGCAGTGGCAATGTAGGATAGGTTTCTAAAAACATCTGGGGTGGTGAGAATTGTAAGGTTTTCTAACAGGGCATGCACTGGTAGGAGTGAGAAAACTTCACGGGGTGGTGTGAAATGGACAGCCTGAATTATGATAGGCAGTGAGTGGCAATGTAGGATGGAGAAAAGCACCACAGGGTGGTCAGCATGGGGAGGGCAGGAAACATGCGTTGGCAATGTAGGATAGGTTTCTGAAAAACATCGTGGGGTGGTGTGTATTTTAAGTCTTTCTAACAGGCCATTCACTAGTAGAAGTGAGAAATACATCCTGGTGTGGTGTGAATCGGAGAGCCTGAATCAAGATAGACAGTGAGTGGCAATGTAGGATGGAGAAAAGCACCACGGGTTGTTGTGCATAGGGAGGTCACCAAACATGCAATGGCAATGTAGGATAGGTTTCTGAAAATCATCGCCGGGTGGTGGGCATTGTAATGGTTTGTAGCAGGCCATTCACTAGTAGGAGTGAGAAAAACATCAAGGGGTGGTGTGAATCGTAGGGCCTGAATTAGGATAGGCAGTGAGTGGCAATGAAGAATGGAGAAAAGCACCAAGGGGTGGTCAACATGGGGAGGTAAGGTAACATGCAATGGCAATGTAGGATAGGTTTCTGAAAAACATCGCGGGGTGGTGCACATTGTAAGGCTTTCTAACAAACCATTCACAAGTAGGAGTGAAAATAACATCACAGGGTGGTGTGAATCAGAGTGCTTGAATTAGGATACGCTGTGAGTGGCAATGTAGGATGGAGAAAAGCACCACAGGTTTGTCAGCATGGGGAGGGAAGGAAACATGCAGTGGCAATATAGAATAGGTTTCTAATAAACATCGCTGGGTGGTGCGCTTTGTATGGGTTTCTAACAGGCCATTCAGTAGTAGGAGTGAGAACAACAACATGGGGTGGTGTGAATCGGAGGGCCTGAATTAGGATCGGCATTGATTGGCAATGTAGGATGGAGAAAAGCACTACAGTGTGGTAAGCATGAGGAGGTCAGGAAACATGCAGTGGCAGTGTAGGAAAGGTTTGTGAAAAAAAAATGGGGTCGTGTGCATTGTAAGGGTTTCTAACAGGCCATTCACTAGTAGGAGTGAGAAAAACATCACGGGGTGGTGTGAATCGGAGGGCCTGAATTAGGATACGCAGTGAGTTTCAATGAAGAATGGCGAAAAGCACCAAAGAGTGGTCAGCATGGGGAGGTCATGAAACATGCAGTGGCAATGTAGGATAGTTTTCTGAAAAACATCACGGTGTGGTGCGCATTGTAAGGGTTTCTAGCAGGCCATTCATTAGTAGGAGTGAGAAAAACATCACGGGGTGGTGTGAATCAGGTGTTCTGAATTCGGATAGGCAGTGAGTGGCAATGTAGGATGGAGAAAAGCACCACAGGGTGTTCAGCATGGGAGGTCAGGAAACATGCATTGGCAATGTAGGATAGGTTTCTGAAAAACATCGCCCGGTGGTGCGCATTGTAAGTCTTTATAACAGGCCATTCACTAGTAACAGTGAGAAAAACATCATGGGGTGGTGTGAATCGGAGTGCCTGAATTAGGATAGGCAGTGAGTGGCAATGTAGCATAGAGAAAAGCGCCACAGTGTGGTCAGCATGGGGAGGTCTCCAAACATGCAGTGGGAATGTAGGATAGGTTTCTGAAACATATCGCGGGGTGCTGCGCATTGTAAGGGTTTCTAACAGGCTATTCACTAGATGAAGTGAGAAAAACATCACAGGGTGGTTTGAATTGGAGGGCCTGAATCAGGATATGCAGTGAGTGGCAATGTAGGATGGAGAAAAGCACCACGGGGTGGTCAAGATGCGGAAGTCAGGAAACATGCAGTGGCAATGTAGGAAAGGTTTCTGAAAAACATAGCGGGGTGGTGCACATTGTAAGGGTTTCTAACAGGCCATTCAGTAGTAGGAGTGAGAAATACATCATGGTGTGGTGTGAATCGGAGGGCCTGAATAAAGATAGACAGTGAGTGTCAATGTCAGCTGAAGAAAAGCACCACGGGGTGGTTAGCATGTGGATGTCAGGAAACATGCAGTGGCAATATAGGATAGGTTTCTGAAAAACATCGTGGTGTGGTGCTCATTGTAAGGGTTTCCAAAGGATTTTTCACTAGTAGGATTTGGAAGAACATCACGGGGTGGTGTGAATCGGAGGGCCTGAATCAGGATAGGCCGTGAGTGGCAATGAGGTATGGAGAAAAGCACCACGGGGTGGTCAGGATGGGGAGGTCAGGAAACATGCAGTGTCAATGTAGGATAGCTTTCTGAAAAACATCGCGGGGTGGTGTGCATTGTAAGGCTTTCTAACAGGCCATTCACTAGTGGGAGTGAGAAATACATCATGGTGTGGTGTGAATCAGAGGGCCTGAATCAAGATAGACAGTGAGTGGCAATGTAGGATGGAGAAAAGCTCCACGGGTTGTTGAGCATGGGGAGGTCAGGAAACATGCAAGGGCAATGTAGGATAGGTTTCTGAAAAACATGGCGGGGTGGTGCGCATTCTAAAGATTTCTAACACGCCATTCACAAGTGGAGTGAAAAAAACATCACGGGATGGTGTGAAACAAAGGGCCTGTATTAGGATAGGCTGTGAGTGTCAATGTAGGTTGGAGAAAAGCACCATGGGTTTGTCAGCATGGGGAGGCAAGGAAACATGCAGTGGCAATGTAGAATAGGATTATGATAAACATCGCTGGGTGGTGCTCATTGTAAGTGTTTCTAACAGGCCATTCACTAGTAGGAGTGAGAACAACATCACGGGGTGGTGTGAATCAGAGTGCCTAATTTAGGATAGGCAGTGAGTGGCAATGTAGGATTCAGAAAAGCACCACAGGGTTGTCAGCATGGGGAGCTGAGGAAATATTCAGTGGCAATGTAGGATAGGTTTCGGGAACAAAAGTGGGGTAGTGCGCATTATAAGGCTTTCTAACAGTCAATTCACTAGAAGAAGTGAGAAAAACATCATGGGTAGTGTGAATCGGAGGGCCTGAATTAGGATAGGCAGTGAGTGGCAATGTAGGATAGAGAAAAGCACCATTGGGTAGACATCATGGGGAGCTCAGGAAACATGCAGTGGCAATGTAGGTTAGTTTTTTGAAAAACATCACGGAGTGGTGCGTATTGTAAGGGTTTCTAACTGGCCATTCACTAGTAGGAGTGAGAAAAACATCACGGGTGGTGTGAATCAGTTGTTCTGAATTAGGATAGGCAATGATTGGCAATGTAGGATGGAGAAAAGCACCACGGGTTGGTCAGCATGGGGAGGTCAGCAAACATGCAATGGCAATGTAGGATAGGTTTCTGAAAAACATCGCCGGGTGGTGCGCATTGTAAAGGTTTGTACCAGGCCATTCACTAGTAGGAGTAAGAAAAACATCAAGGGGTTGTGTGAATCGGAGGTCTTGAATTAGGATAGGCAGTGAATTGTAATGAAGAATAGAGAAAAGCACCATGGGGTGGTCGACATGGGGAGGTCAGGAACCATGCAGTGGCAATGCAGGATAGGATTCTGAAAAATATCGCGGGGTGGTGCGCATTGTAAGGATTTCTAAATGGCCATTATCTAATACGAGTGAGAACAACATAAGGGGGTGGTGTGAATCGGAGGGCCTGAATTAGGATAGGCATTGAGTGGCAATGTAGGATGGAGAAAAGCACCAGAGGGTGGTCAGCATGGGGAGGGGAAGAAACATGCAGTGGCAAAGTAGGACAGGTTTCTGAAAAACATCCCGGGGTGGTGCACATTGTAAGGCTTTCTAACAAACCATTCACAAGTAGGAGTGAAAAAAACATCACAGGGTGGTGTGAATCAGAGTGATTGAATTAGGATAGGTTGTGAGTGGCAATGTAGGATGGAAAAAAGCACCACCGGTTTGTCAGCATGGGGAGGCAAGGAAACATGCAGTGGAAATATAGAATAGGTTTCTAATAAACATCTCTGGGTGGTGCGATTTGTATGGGTTTAAACAGGCCATTTACTAGTAGGAGTGAGAACAACAACATGGGGTGGTGTGAATCGGAGGGCCTGAATTAGGATCGGTATTGATTGGCAATGTAGGACAGAGAAAAACACCACAGGGTGGTAAGCATGAGGAGGTCAGAAAACATGCAGTGGTAATGTGGGATAGGTTTCTGAAAAAAAAAAAAAAGCGGGGTCGTGCGCATTGTAAGGGTTTCTAACAGGCCATTCACTAGTAGGAGGGAGAAAAACATCATGGGGTGGTGTGAATTAGAGGGCCTGAATTAGGATACGCAGTGAGTGTCAATGAAGAATGGAGAAAAGCACCACAGGGTGGTCAGCTTGGGGAAGTCAGGAAACATGCAGTGGCAATGTAGGATAGTTTTCTGAAAAACATCACGGTGTGGTGCGCATTGTAAGGGTTTCTAACAGGCCATTCACTAGTAGGAGTGAGAAAAACATCACGGGGTGGTGTGAATCAGGTGTTCTGAATTAGGATAGGCAGTGAGTGGCAATGTAGGATGGAGAAAAGCACCACAGTGTTGTCAGCATGGGAGGTCAGGAAACATGCATTGGCAATGTAGGATAGGTTTCTGAAAAACATCGCCGGGTGGTGCGCATTGTAAGGCTTTATAACAGGCCATTCACTAGTAGCAGTGAGAAAAACATCACCGGGTGGTGTGAATCGGAGTCCCTGAATAAGGATAGGCAGTGAGTGGCAATGTAGCATAGAGAAAAGCGCCACAGGGTGGTCAGCATGGGGAGGTCACGAAACATGCAGTGGGAATGTAGGATAGGTTTCTGAAACATATCGCGGGGTGCTGCGCATTGTAAGGGTTTCTAACAGGCTATTCACTAGATGAAGTGAGAAAAACATCACAGGGAGGTTTGAATTGGAGGGCCTGAATCAGGATAGGCAGTGAGTGGCAATGTACGATGGAGAAAAGCACCAGAGGGTGGTCAGCATGGGGAGGGGAGGATACATGCAGTGGCAAAGTAGGACAGGTTTCTGAAAAACATCCCGGGGTGGTGCACATTGTAAGGCTTTCTAACAAACCATTCACAAGTAGGAGTGAAAAAAACATCACAGGGTGGTGTGAATCAGAGTGATTGAATTAGGATAGGTTGTGAGTGGCAATGTAGGATGGAAAAAAGCACCACCGGTTTGTCAGCATGGGGAGGCAAGGAAACATGCAGTGGAAATATAGAATAGGTTTCTAATAAACATCGCTGGGTGGTGCGATTTGTATGGGTTTAAACAGGCCATTTACTAGTAGGAGTGAGAACAACAACATGGGGTGGTGTGAATCGGAGGGCCTGAATTAGGATCGGTATTGATTGGCAATGTAGGACGGAGAAAAACACCACAGGGTGGTAAGCATGAGGAGGTCAGGAAACATGCAGTGGTAATGTGGGATAGGTTTCTGAAAAAAAAAAAAAGCGGGGTCGTGCGCATTGTAAGGGTTTCTAACAGGCCATTCACTAGTAGGAGGGAGAAAAACATCATGGGGTGGTGTGAATTAGAGGGCCTGAATTAGGATACGCAGTGAGTGTCAATGAAGAATGGAGAAAAGCACCACAGGGTGGTCAGCTTGGGGAAGTTAGGAAACATGCAGTGGCAATGTAGGATAGTTTTCTGAAAAACATCACGGTGTGGTGCGCATTGTAAGGGTTTCTAACAGGCCATTCACTAGTAGGAGTGAGAAAAACATCACGGGGTGGTGTGAATCAGGTGTTCTGAATTAGGATAGGCAGTGAGTGGCAATGTAGGATGGAGAAAAGCACCACAGTGTTGTCAGCATGGGAGGTCAGGAAACATGCATTGGCAATGTAGGATAGGTTTCTGAAAAACATCGCCGGGTGGTGCGCATTGTAAGGCTTTATAACAGGCCATTCACTAGTAGCAGTGAGAAAAACATCACCGGGTGGTGTGAATCGGAGTCCCTGAATAAGGATAGGCAGTGAGTGGCAATGTAGCATAGAGAAAAGCGCCACAGGGTGGTCAGCATGGGGAGGTCACGAAACATGCAGTGGGAATGTAGGATAGGTTTCTGAAACATGTCGCGGGGTGCTGCGCATTGTAAGGGTTTCTAACAGGCTATTCACTAGATGAAGTGAGAAAAACATCACAGGGAGGTTTGAATTGGAGGGCCTGAATCAGGATAGGCAGTGAGTGGCAATGTAGGATGGAGAAAAGCACCACGGGGTGGTCAAGATGCGGAAGTCAGGAAACATGCCGTGGCAATGTAGGAAAGGTTTCTGAAAAACATAGCGGGGTGGTGCACATTGTAAGGGTTTCTAACATGCCATTCAGTAGTAGGAGTGAGAAATACATCATGGTGTGGTGTGAATCGGAGGGCCTGAATAAAGATAGACAGTGAGTGTCAATGTCAGCTGAAGAAAAGCACCACGGGGTGGTTAGCAGGTGGATGTCAGGAAACATGCAGTGGCAATATAGGATAGGTTTCTGAAAAACATCGCGGTGTGGTGCTCATTGTAAGGGTTTCCAAAGGATTTTTCACTAGTAGGAGTTGGAAAAACATCACGGTGTGGTGTGAATCGGAGGGCCTGAATCAGGATAGGCCGTGAGTGGCAATGAGGTATGGAGAAAAGCACCACGGGGTGGTCAGGATGGGGAGGTCAGAAAACATGCAGTGTCAATGTAGGATAGCTTTCTGAAAAACATCGCGGGGTGGTGCGCATTGTAAGGCTTTCTAACAGGACATTCACTAGTAGGAGTGAGAAATACATCATGGTGTGGTGTGAATCGGAGGGCCTGTATAAAGATAGACAGTGAGTGCAATGTAGGATGGAGAAAAGCACCACGGGTTCGTGAGCATGGGGAGGTCAGAAAACATGCAAGGGCAATGTAGGATAGGTTTCTGAAAAACATGGCGAGGTGGTGCGCATTCTAAGGATTTCTAACACGCCATTCACAAGTAGGAGTGAAAAAAACATCACAGGATGGTGGGAATCAGAGGGCCTGTATTAGGATAGGCTGTGAGTGGCAATATAGGATGGAGAAAAGCACCACGGGTTTGTCAGCATGGCGAGGCAAGGAAACATGCAGTGGCAATGTAGAATAGGATTCTGATATACTTCGCTGGGTGGTGCTCATTGTAAGGGTTTCTAACAGGCCATTAACTAGTAGGAGTGACAACAACATCACGGGGTGGTGTGAATCAGAGGGCCTAATTTAGGATAGGCAGTGAGTGGCAATGTAGGATTGAGAAAAGTACCACAGGGTTGTCAGCATGGGGAGCTGAGGAAATATTCAGTGGCAATGTAGGATAGGCTTCGGGAACAAAAGTGGGGTAGTGCGCATTATAAGGCTTTCTAACAGTCAATTCACTAGAAGAAGTGAGAAAAACATCATGGGTAGTGTGAATCAGAGGGCCTGAATTAGGATAGGCAGTGAGTGGCAATGTAGGATAGAGAAAAGCACCATTGGATAGACATCATGGGGAGCTCAGGAAACATTCAGTGGCAATGTAGGTTAGTTTTTTGAAAAACATCACGGAGTGGTGCGTATTGTAACGGTTTCTAACTGGCCATTCACTAGTAGGAGTGAGAAAAACATCACGGGTGGTGTGAATCAGTTGTTCTGAATTAGGATAGGCAATGATTGGCAATGTAGGATGGAGAAAAGCACCACGGGTTGGTCAGCATGGGGAGGTCAGCAAACATGCAATGGCAATGTAGGATAGGTTTCTGAAAAACATCGCCGGGTGGTGCGCATTGTAAAGGTTTGTACCAGGCCATTCACTAGTAGGAGTAAGAAAAACATCAAGGGGTTGTGTGAATCGGAGGTCTTGAATTAGGATAGGCAGTGAATTGTAATGAAGAATGGAGAAAAGCACCATGGGGTGGTCGACATGGGGAGGTCAGGAACCATGCAGTGGCAATGCAGGATAGGATTCTGAAAAATATCGCGGGGTGGTGCGCATTGTAAGGATTTCTAAATGGCCATTATCTAATACGAGTGAGAACAACATAAGGGGGTGGTGTGAATCGGAGGGCCTGAATTAGGATAGGCATTGAGTGGCAATGTAGGATGGAGAAAAGCACCAGAGGGTGGTCAGCATGGGGAGGGGAGGAAACATGCAGTGGCAATGTAGGACAGGTTTCTGAAAAACATCCCGGGGTGGTGCACATTGTAAGGCTTTCTAACAAACCATTCACAAGTAGGAGTGAAAAAAACATCACAGGGTGGTGTGAATCAGAGTGATTGAATTAGGATAGGCTGTGAGTGGCAATGTAGGATGGAAAAAAGCACCACCGGTTTGTCAGCATGGGGAGGCAAGGAAACATGCAGTGGAAATATAGAATAGGTTTCTAATAAACATCGCTGGGTGGTGCGATTTGTATGGGTTTAAACAGGCCATTTACTAGTAGGAGTGAGAACAACAACATGGGGTGGTGTGAATCGGAGGGCCTGAATTAGGATCGGTATTGATTGGCAATGTAGGACGGAGAAAAACACCACAGGGTGGTAAGCATGAGGAGGTCAGGAAACATGCAGTGGTAATGTGGGATAGGTTTCTGAAAAAAAAAAAAAAAGCAGGGTCGTGTGCATTGTAAGGGTTTCTAACAGGCCATTCACTAGTAGGAGGGAGAAAAACATCATGGGGTGGTGTGAATCAGAGGGCCTGAATTAGGATACGCAGTGAGTGTCAATGAAGAATGGAGAAAAGCACCACAGGGTGGTCAGCTTGGGGAGGTCAGGAAACATGCAGTGGCAATGTAGGATAGTTTTCTGAAAAACATCACGGTGTGGTGCGCATTGTAAGGGTTTCTAACAGGCTATTCACTAGATGAAGTGAGAAAAACATCACAGGGAGGTTTGAATTGGAGGGCCTGAATCAGGATAGGCAGTGAGTGGCAATGTAGGATGGAGAAAAGCACCACGGGGTGGTCAAGATGCGGAAGTCAGGAAACATGCCGTGGCAATGTAGGAAAGGTTTCTGAAAAACATAGCGGGGTGGTGCACATTGTAAGGGTTTCTAACATGCCATTCAGTAGTAGGAGTGAGAAATACATCATGGTGTGGTGTGAATCGGAGGGCCTGAATAAAGATAGACAGTGAGTGTCAATGTCAGCTGAAGAAAAGCACCACGGGGTGGTTAGCAGGTGGATGTCAGGAAACATGCAGTGGCAATATAGGATAGGTTTCTGAAAAACATCGCGGTGTGGTGCTCATTGTAAGGGTTTCCAAAGGATTTTTCACTAGTAGGAGTTGGAAAAACATCACGGTGTGGTGTGAATCGGAGGGCCTGAATCAGGATAGGCCGTGAGTGGCAATGAGGTATGGAGAAAAGCACCACGGGGTGGTCAGGATGGGGAGGTCAGAAAACATGCAGTGTCAATGTAGGATAGCTTTCTGAAAAACATCGCGGGGTGGTGCGCATTGTAAGGCTTTCTAACAGGACATTCACTAGTAGGAGTGAGAAATACATCATGGTGTGGTGTGAATCGGAGGGCCTGTATAAAGATAGACAGTGAGTGCAATGTAGGATGGAGAAAAGCACCACGGGTTCGTGAGCATGGGGAGGTCAGAAAACATGCAAGGGCAATGTAGGATAGGTTTCTGAAAAACATGGCGAGGTGGTGCGCATTCTAAGGATTTCTAACACGCCATTCACAAGTAGGAGTGAAAAAAACATCACAGGATGGTGGGAATCAGAGGGCCTGTATTAGGATAGGCTGTGAGTGGCAATATAGGATGGAGAAAAGCACCACGGGTTTGTCAGCATGGCGAGGCAAGGAAACATGCAGTGGCAATGTAGAATAGGATTCTGATATACTTCGCTGGGTGGTGCTCATTGTAAGGGTTTCTAACAGGCCATTAACTAGTAGGAGTGACAACAACATCACGGGGTGGTGTGAATCAGAGGGCCTAATTTAGGATAGGCAGTGAGTGGCAATGTAGGATTGAGAAAAGTACCACAGGGTTGTCAGCATGGGGAGCTGAGGAAATATTCAGTGGCAATGTAGGATAGGCTTCGGGAACAAAAGTGGGGTAGTGCGCATTATAAGGCTTTCTAACAGTCAATTCACTAGAAGAAGTGAGAAAAACATCATGGGTAGTGTGAATCAGAGGGCCTGAATTAGGATAGGCAGTGAGTGGCAATGTAGGATAGAGAAAAGCACCATTGGATAGACATCATGGGGAGCTCAGGAAACATTCAGTGGCAATGTAGGTTAGTTTTTTGAAAAACATCACGGAGTGGTGCGTATTGTAACGGTTTCTAACTGGCCATTCACTAGTAGGAGTGAGAAAAACATCACGGGTGGTGTGAATCAGTTGTTCTGAATTAGGATAGGCAATGATTGGCAATGTAGGATGGAGAAAAGCACCACGGGTTGGTCAGCATGGGGAGGTCAGCAAACATGCAATGGCAATGTAGGATAGGTTTCTGAAAAACATCGCCGGGTGGTGCGCATTGTAAAGGTTTGTACCAGGCCATTCACTAGTAGGAGTAAGAAAAACATCAAGGGGTTGTGTGAATCGGAGGTCTTGAATTAGGATAGGCAGTGAATTGTAATGAAGAATGGAGAAAAGCACCATGGGGTGGTCGACATGGGGAGGTCAGGAACCATGCAGTGGCAATGCAGGATAGGATTCTGAAAAATATCGCGGGGTGGTGCGCATTGTAAGGATTTCTAAATGGCCATTATCTAATACGAGTGAGAACAACATAAGGGGGTGGTGTGAATCGGAGGGCCTGAATTAGGATAGGCATTGAGTGGCAATGTAGGATGGAGAAAAGCACCAGAGGGTGGTCAGCATGGGGAGGGGAGGAAACATGCAGTGGCAATGTAGGACAGGTTTCTGAAAAACATCCCGGGGTGGTGCACATTGTAAGGCTTTCTAACAAACCATTCACAAGTAGGAGTGAAAAAAACATCACAGGGTGGTGTGAATCAGAGTGATTGAATTAGGATAGGCTGTGAGTGGCAATGTAGGATGGAAAAAAGCACCACCGGTTTGTCAGCATGGGGAGGCAAGGAAACATGCAGTGGAAATATAGAATAGGTTTCTAATAAACATCGCTGGGTGGTGCGATGTGTATGGGTTTAAACAGGCCATTTACTAGTAGGAGTGAGAACAACAACATGGGGTGGTGTGAATCGGAGGGCCTGAATTAGGATCGGTATTGATTGGCAATGTAGGACGGAGAAAAACACCACAGGGTGGTAAGCATGAGGAGGTCAGGAAACATGCAGTGGTAATGTGGGATAGGTTTCTGAAAAAAAAAAAAAAAAGCAGGGTCGTGTGCATTGTAAGGGTTTCTAACAGGCCATTCACTAGTAGGAGGGAGAAAAACATCATGGGGTGGTGTGAATCAGAGGGCCTGAATTAGGATACGCAGTGAGTGTCAATGAAGAATGGAGAAAAGCACCACAGGGTGGTCAGCTTGGGGAGGTCAGGAAACATGCAGTGGCAATGTAGGATAGTTTTCTGAAAAACATCACGGTGTGGTGCGCATTGTAAGGGTTTCTAACAGGCCATTCACTAGTAGGAGTGAGAAAAACATCACGGGGTGGTGTGAATCAGGTGTTCTGAATTAGGATAGGCAGTGAGTGGCAATGTAGGATGGAGAAAAGCACCACAGTGTTGTCAGCATGGGAGGTCAGGAAACATGCATTGGCAATGTAGGATAGGTTTCTGAAAAACATCGCCGGGTGGTGCGCATTGTAAGGCTTTATAACAGGCCATTCACTAGTAGCAGTGAGAAAAACATCACCGGGTGGTGTGAATCGGAGTGCCTGAATAAGGATAGGCAGTGAGTGGCAATGTAGCATAGAGAAAAGCGCCACAGGGTGGTCAGCATGGGGAGGTCACGAAACATGCAGTGGGAATGTTGGATAGGTTTCTGAAACATATCGCGGGGTGCTGCGCATTGTAAGGGTTTCTAACAGGCTATTCACTAGTAGGAGTGAGAACAACATCACGGGGTGGTGTGAATAAGAGGGCCTAATTTAGGATAGGCAGTGAGTGGCAATGTAGGATAGAGAAAAGCACCACAGGGTTGTCAGCATGGGGAGGTGAGGAAACATGCAGTGGCAATGTAGGATATGTTTCGGGAAAAAAAGTGCGGTAGTGCGCATTGTAAGGCTTTCTAACAGTCAATTCACTACAAGAGGTGAGAAAAACATCATGGGTAGTGTGAATCGGAGGGTCTGAATTAGGATAGGCAGTGAGTGGCAATGTAGGATAGAGAAAAGCACCATTGGGTGGTCATCATGGGGAGCTCAGGAAACATGCAGTGGCAATGTAGGATAGTTTTTTGAAAAACATCACGGAGTGGTGCGCATTGTAAGGGTTTCTAACTGGCCATTCACTAGTAGGAGTGAGAAAAACATCACGGGTGGTGTGAATCAGTTGTTCTGAATTAAGATACGCAATGCGTGGCAATGTAGGATGGAGAAAAGCACAAGAGGGTGGTCAGCATGGGGAGGGGAGGAAACATGCAGTGGCAATGTAGGATAGGTTTCTGAATAAAAAAGCGGGGTGGTGCGCATTGTAAGGGTTTCCAACAGGCCATTCACTAGTAGGATAGAGAAAAACATCACGGGGTGGTGTGAATCGGAAGGCTTGAATAAGGATAGGCAGTGAGTGGCAATGTAGGATGGAGAAAAGCACCACGGTGTGGTCAGCATGGGGAGGTCAGGAAACATGCAGTGTCAATGTAGGATAGGTTTCTGAAAAACATCGCGGGTGGTGAGAATTTTAAGGGTTTCTGACAGGGCATTCACTGGAAGGAGTGAGAAAAAGATCACGGGGTGGTGTGAATCGAAGGGCCTGAATTATGATAGGCAGTGAGTGGCAATGAAGGATGAAGAAAAGCACCATGGTTTTGTCAGCATGGGGAGGCAAGGAAACATGCAGTGGCAATGTAGAATAGGTTTCTGATAAACATCGCTGGGTGGTGGGCATTGTAAGGGTTTCTAACAGGCCATTAACTAGTACGAGTGAGAACAACATCAGTGGGTGGTGTGAATCAGAGCGCCTAAATTAGGATAGGTATTGAGTGGCAATGTAGGATGGAGAAAAGCACCACGGGGTGCTCATCACGGGGAGGTCAGGAAACATGCAGTGGCAATGTAGGATAGGTTTCTGAAAAAAAAAAGCGGGGTGGTGCGCATTGTAAGGGTTTCTAACAGGACATTCACTAGTTGGAGTGAGAAAAAATCACGGCGTGCTTTGAATCAGATGTTCTGAATTAGGATAGGCAGTGAGTGCAATGTAGGATGGGGAAAAGCACCACGGGGTGGTCAGCATGGGGAGGTCAGGAAACATGCATTGGCAATGTAGGATAGGTTTCTGAAAAACTTTGCCAGGTGGTGCACATTTTAAGGCTTTCTAACAGGGCATTCTGTAGTAGGAGTGAGAAAGACATAATGGGGTGGTGCTAAGCGGAGGGCCTGAATTTGGATAGGCTGTGAGTGGTATCGTAAAATGGAGAAAAGCAACTCGGTTTGGTCAGCATGGGGAGGTGAGGAAACATGCAGTGGCAATGTAGGATAGGTTTCTGGAAAACATCGTGAGGTGGTGCGCATTATAAGGGTTTCTAACAGGCCATTCACTCGTAGGAGTGAGAAAAACATAACGGAGTGGTTTGAATTACAGGGCCTGATTCTGGATAGGCAGTGAGTGGCAATGTAGGATGGAGAAAAGCACCACGGGGTGGTCAGGATTGGGAGGACAGGAAACGTGCAGTGGCATTGTAGGATATGTTTCTGAAAAACGTTGCAGGGTGGTGCTCATTGTAAGGGTTTCTAAAAGGCCTTTCACTAGTAGGAGTGAGAAAAACATCACGGGGTGGTGTGAAACGGAGCATCTGAATCAAGTTGGACAGTGATTGGCAATGTAGGATGGAGAAAAGCACCACGGGGTGGTCAGCATGGGGAGGTCAGGAAACATGCAGTGGCAATGTAGGACAGGTTTCTGAAAAACATCACGGGGTGGTGTGCCTTGTAAGTGTTTCTAACAGTCCATTCACTAGTAGAAGTGAGAAAAACATCACAGGGTGGTGTGAATCGGAGGGCCTGAATCAGGTAAGGCAGTGAGTGGCAATGTAGGATGGAGAAAAGCACCACGGGGTGGTCAGGATGGTGAGGTCAGGAAACATGCAGTGGCAATGTAGGATAGGTTTCTGAAAAACATCGGGGTGGGGGCCCATTGCAAGTGTTTCTAACTGGCCAATCACTAGTAGCAGTGAGAAATACATCATGTTGTGGTGTGAATCAGAGGGCCTGAATCAAGATAGAAAGTGAGTGGCAATGTCGGATGGAGAAAAGAACCACGGGGTGGTCAGCATGGGGATGTCAAGAAACATGAAGTATCAATGTAGGATAGGTTTCTGAAAAACATTGCGGGATGGTGCTCATTGTAAGGGTTTCTAAAAGGCCTTTAAATAGTAGGAGTGAGAAATACATCATGGTGTGGTGTGCATCGGAGGGCCTGAATTAGAATAAGCATTGAGTGTCAATGTAGGATGGAGAAAAGCACCACAGGGTTGTCAGCATGGGGAGGTGAGGAAACATGCAGTGGCAATGTAGGATAGTTTTCTGTAAAAAAGAGTAGGGTGGTGCGCATTGTAAGGGTTTCTAACAGGCCATTCACTAGTAGGACTGAGAAAAACATCACGGGGTGGTGTCAATTGGAGGGCCTGAATTAGGATAGGCAGTGAGTGGCAATGTAGGATGAAGAAAAGCCCCACGGGGTGGTTATCAAGGGGATGTCAGGAAACATGCAGTGGCAATGTAGGATAGGTTTCTGAAGAACATCACGGGGTGGTGCGCATTTTAAGGTTTCCTAACAGGTCATTCCCTAGTAGGATTGAGAAAAATATAATGTGCTGGTGTGAATTGGAGGGCCTGAATCAGGATAGGCAATGAGTGGCAATGAAGTATGGAGAAAAGCACCACGGGATGGTCAACATGGGGAGG
This sequence comes from Cavia porcellus, assembly GCF_034190915.1. NCBI lineage: Eukaryota > Metazoa > Chordata > Mammalia > Rodentia > Caviidae > Cavia > Cavia porcellus. The sequence continues at coordinate 1,034,693 of NW_026947555.1, forward strand.
TCAGGAAACATGCAATGGCAATGTAGGATAGGTTACTGGAAAACATCGCGGGGTGGTGCGCATTTTAAGGTTTTCTAACAAGCCATTCACAAGTAGGAGTGAAAAACACATCACGGGGTGGTGTGAAATGGACGGTCTGAATCAAGATAGACTGTGAGTGGCAATGTAGGATGGAGAAAAGCACCACGGGTTGCTGAGCATGGGAAGGTCAGGAAACATGCAGTGCCAATGTAGGATAGGTTTCTGAAAAACATCGCGGGGTGGTGCGAATTGTAAGGATTTCTAACACACCAGTCACAAGTAGGAGTAAGAAAAACATCACGGGGTGGTGTGAATCTGAGGGCCTGAATTAGGATAGGCTGTGAGTGGCAATGTAGGATGGAGAAAACACCACGGGTTTGTCAGCATAGGAAGGCAAGGAATCATGCAGTTGCAACGTAGAATAGGTTTCTGATAAACGTCGCTGTGTGGTGCCCATTGTAAGGGTTTCTAACAGGCCATTCACTAGTAGGAGTGAGAACAACATCACGGGGTGGTGTTAATCGGAGGGCCTGAATTAAGATAGGCATTGAGTGGCAATGTAGGATGGAGAAAAGCACCACAGTGTGGTCAGCACGGTGAGGTCAGGAAACATGCAGTGGCAATGTAGGATAGGTTTCTGAAAAAAAAAAAGCGGGGTAGTGAGCATTGTAAGAGTTTCTAACAGGCAATTCAGTAGTAGGAGGGAGAAAACATCACGGGTGTTGTGAATCTGAGGGCCTGAAACAGGATAGGCAGTGAGGAGCAATGTAGGATAGAGAAAAGCACCACGGGGTGGTCATCATGGGGAGGTCAGGAAACATGCAGTGGCAATGTAGGATAGTTTTTTGAAAAACACCACGGAGTGGTGCGCATTGTAAGGGTTTCTAAATGGCCATTCACTAGTAGGAGGGAGAAAAACATCACGGCTGGTGTGAATCAGATGTTCTGAATTAGGATAGGTAGTGAGTGGCAATGTAGGATGGAGAAAAGCACCACCGGGTGGTCAGCATGGGGAGGTCTGGAAACATGCATTGGCAATGTAGGATAGGTTTCTGAAAAACATCGCCGGGTGGTGCGCATTGTAAGGCTATCTAACAGGCCTTTAACTAGTAGTATAGAGAAAAATGTCATGTGAGTGGTGTGAATCGGAGTGCTTGAATTAGGAGAGGCAGTGAGTGGCAATGTAAAATGGAGAATAGCTCCACGGTGTGGTCAGCATGGGAAGGTCAGGAAACATGCAGTGGCAATGTAGGATAGGTAACTGAAAAACATCACGGGGTGGTTCGCATTGTAAGGGTTTCTAGAAGGCCTTTCACTAGTAGGAGTGAGAAAAACATAGCGGGGTGGTGTGAATCGAAGGACTTGAATTAGGATAGGCAGTGAGTGGCAATGTAGGATGGAGAAAAGCACCACCGGTTTGTCAGCATGGCGAGGCAAGGAGACATGCAGTGGCAATATAGAATAGGTTTCTAATAAACATCGCTGGGTGGTGCGCTTTGTATGGGTTTCTAACAGGCCATTCACTAGTAGGAGTGAGAACAACAACATGGGGTGGTGTGAATCGGAGGGCTTGAAATAGGATCGGCATTGATTGGCAATGTAGGATGGAGAAAAGCACCACAGGGTGGTAAGCATGAGGAGGTCAGGAAACATGCAGTGGCAATGTAGTATAGGTTTCTGAAAAAAAAATAAGCGGGGTCATGTGCATTGTAAGGGTTTCTAACAGGCCATTCACTAGTAGGAGTGAGAAAAACATCACGGGGTGGTATGAATCGGAGGGCCTGAATTAGGATACGCAGTGAGTGTCAATGAAGAATGGAGAAAAGCACCACAGGGTGGTCAGCATGGGGAGGTCTGGAAACATGCAGTGGCAATATAGGATAGTTTTCTGAAAAACATCACATTGTGGTGCGCATTGTAAGGGTTTCCAACAGGCCATTCACTAGTAGGAGTGAGAAAAACATCACGGGGTGGTGTGAATCAGGTGTTCTGTATTAGGATAGGCAGTGAGTGGCAATGTAGGATGGAGAAAAGCACCACAGGGTGGTCATCATGGGGAGGTCTACAAACATGCTTTGGCAATGTAGGCTAGGTTTCTGAAAAACATCGCCGGGTGGTGTGCATTGTAAAGCTATCTAACAGGCCATTCACTAGTAGGATAGAGAAAAATATAACGGGGTGTTGTGAATGGAAGGCCTGAATTAGGATAGGCAGTGAGGGGCAATGAAAAATTGAGAAAAGCAGCATGGTGTGGTCTGCATGGGGAGGTCAGGAAACATGCAGTGGCAATGTAGGATAGGTTTCTGAAAAACATCGCGGGTGGGGAGAATTTTAAGGGTTTCTAACAGGGCATTCACTGGAAGGAGTGAGAAAAAAATCACGGGGTGGTGTGAATCGAAGGGCCTGAATTATGATAGGCAGTGAGTGGCAATGAAGGATGAAGAAAAGCACCATGGGGTGGTCAGCATGGGGAGGTCAGGAAACATGCAGTGGCTATGTAGGACAGGTTTCTAAAAAACATCGCGGGGTGGTGCGCATTGTTACTGTTTCTAACAGGCCATTCACTAGGAGTAGTGATAAAAATATCACAGGGTGGGGTGAATCGGAGGGCCTGAATCAGGATAGGCAGTGAGTGGCAATGTCGGATGGAGAAAAGCACCACGGGGTGGTCAGCATGGGGAGGACATGAAACATGCAGGAGCAATGTAGGATAGGTTTCTGAGAAACATCGCGGGATGGTGCTCATTGCAAGGGTTTCTAAAAGGCCTTTAACTAGTAGGAGTGAGAAATACATCATGGTGTGGTGTGAATCGGAGGGCCTGAAGTAGAATAAGCATTGAGTGTCAATGTAGGATGGAGAAAAGCACCACAGGGTGGTCAGAATGGGGAGGTGAGGAAACATGCAGTGGCAATGTAGGATAGGTTTCTGAATAAACAAGTGGGGTGGTGCGCATTGTAAGAGTTTCCAACAGGCCATTCACTAGTAGGAGAGAGAAAAACATCACGGGGTGGTGTGAATCGGAGGGCCTGAATTTGGATAGGCAGTGAGTGGCAATGTAGAATAGAGAAAAGCGCCACGGGGTGGTCAGCATGGGGAGGTCAGGAAACATGCAGCGGGAATGTAGGATAGGTTTCTGAAACACATCACGGGGTGCTGCACATTGTAAAGTTTTCTAACAGGCCATTCACTAGATGAAGTGAGAAAAACGTCACAGTGTTGTTTGAATCAGAGGGCCTGAATCAACTTAGGCCTTGAGTGGCAATGTAGGATGGAGAAAAGCACCATGATTTTGTCAGCATGGGGAGGCAAGGAAACATGCAGTGGCAAAGTACGATAGGTTTCTGATAAACATCGCTGTGTGGTGCGCATTGTAAGGGTTTCTAACAGGCCATTAACTAGTACGAGTGAGAACAACATCAGTGGGTGGTGTGAATCAGGGCGCCTGAATTAGGATAGGCATTGAGTGGCAATGTAGGATGGAGAAAAGCACCACAGGGTGGTCAGCACGGGGAGGTCAGGAAACATGCAGTGGCAATGTAGGATAGGTTTCGGGAAAAAAAAGCTGGGTGGTGCACATTGTAAGTGTTTCTAACAGGCCATTCACTAGTTGGAGTGAGAAAAACATCACGGAGTGGTGTGAATCAGATGTTCTGAATTAGGTTAGGCAGTGAGTGCAATGTAGGATGGGGAAAAGCACCACGGGGTGGTCAGCATGGGGAGGTCAGGAAACATGCATTGGCAATGTAGGATAGGTTTCTGAAAAACATTGCCAGGTGGTTCGCATTGTAAGGCTTTCTAACAGGGCATTCTGTAGTAGGAGTGAGAAAGACATAATGGGGTGGTGTGAATCGGAGGGCCTAAATTTGGATAGGCTGTGAGTTGTATCATAAAATGGAGAAAAGCAACTCGGTTTGGTCAGCATGGGGAGGTGAGGAAACATGCAGTGGCAATGTAGGATAGGTTTCTGAATAAACAAGTGGGGTGGTGCGCATTGTTAGGGTTTCCAACAGGCCATTCACTAGTAGGAGAGAGAAAAACATCACGGGGTGGTGTGAATCGGAGGGCCTGAATTTGGATAGGTAGTGAGTGGCAATGTAGGATAGAGAAAAGCGCCACGGGGTGGTCAGCATGGGGAGGTCAGGAAACATGCAGTGGGAATGTAGGATAGGTTTCTGTAACACATCGCTGGGTGCTGCACATTGTAAGGGTTTCTAACAGGCCATTCACTAGATGAAGTGAGAAAAACATGACAGTGTTGTTTGAATCAGAGGGCCTGAATCAACTTAGGCCATGAGTGGCAATGTAGGATGGAGTAAAGCACCATGGTTTTGTCAGCATGGGGAGGCAAGGAAACATGCAGTGGCAATGCAGAATAGGTTTCTGATAAACATCGCTGGGTGGTGCGCATTGTAAGGATTTCTAACAGGATATTAACTAGTACGAGTGAGAACAACATCAGTGGGTGGTGTGAATCGGAACGCCTGAATTAGGATAGGCATTGAGTGGCAATGTAGGATGGAGAAAAGCACCACAGGGTGGTCAGCATGGGGAGGTCAGGAAACATGCAGTGGCAATGTAGGATAGGTTTCTGAAAAAAAAAGCGGGGTGGTGCGCATTGTAAGGGTTTCTAACAGGCCATTCACTAGTAGGAGTGAGAAAAAATCACGGGGTGCTGTGAATCAGATGTTCTGAATTAGGATAGGCAGTGAGTGCAATGTAGGATGGAGAAAAGCGCCACGGGATGGTCAGCATGGGGAGGTCAGGAAATATGCATTGGCAATGTAGGATAGGTTTCTGAAAAACATTGCCAGGTGGTGCCCATTGTAAGGCTTTCTAACAGGGCATTCTCTAGTAGGAGTGAGAAAGACATAATGGGATGGTGTGAATCGGAGGGCCTGAATTTGGATAGGCTGTGAGTGGTATCGTAAAATGGAGAAAAGCAACTCGGTTTGGTCAGCAAGTGGAGGTGAGGAAACATGCAGTGGCAATGTAGGATAGGTTTCTGGAAAACATCGCGAGGTGGTGCGCATTATAAGGGTTTCTAACAGGCCATTCACTCGTAGGAGTGAGAAAAACATAACGGAGTGGTTTGAATTACAGGGCCTGATTCTGGATAGGCAGTGAGTGGCAATGTAGGATGGAGAAAAGCACCACGGGGTGGTCAGGATTGGGAGGTCAGGAAACGTGCAGTGGCAATGTAGGATAGGTTTCTGAAAAATGTTGCAGGGTGGTGCTCATTGTAAGGGTTTCTAATAGGCCTTTCACTAGTAGGAGTGGGAAAAACATCACGGGGTGGTGTGAAACGGAGCGTCTGAATCAAGTTGGACAGTGATTGGCAATGTATGATGGAGAAAAGCACCACGGGGTGGTCAGCATGGGGAGGTCAGGAAACATGCAGTGGCAATGTAGGACAGGTTTCTGAAAAACATCACGGGGTGGTGCACATTGTAAGTGTTTCTAACAGTCCATTCACTAGTAGGAGTGAGAAAAACATCACGGGGTGGTGTGAATCGAAGGACTTGAATTAGGATAGGCAGTGAGTGGCAATGTAGGATGGAGAAAAGCACCACCGGTTTGTCAGCATGGTGAGGCAAGGAGACATGCAGTGGCGATATAGAATAGGTTTCTAATAAACATCGCTGGGTGGTGCGCTTTGTATGGGTTTCTAACAGGCCATTCACTAGTAGGAGTGAGAACAACAACATGGGGTGGTGTGAATCGGAGGGCCTGAATTAGGATCGGCATTGATTGGCAATGTAGGATGGAGAAAAGCACCACAGGGTGGTAAGCATGAGGAGGTCAGGAAACATGCAGTGGCAATGTAGTATAGGTTTCTGAAAAAAAAAGCGGGGTGGTGCGCATTGTAAGGGTTTCTAACAGGTTATTCACTAGTAGGAGTGAGAAAAACATCACGGGGTGGTGTGAATCGGAGGGCCTGAATTAGGATACGCAGTGAGTGTCAATGAAGAATGGAGAAAAGCACCACAGGGTGGTCAGCATGGGGAGGTCTGGAAACATGCAGTGGCAATATAGGATAGTTTTCTGAAAAACATCACATTGTGGTGCGCATTGTAAGGGTTTCCAACAGGCCATTCACAAGTAGGAGTGAGAAAAACATCACGGGGTGGTGTGAATCAGGTGTTCTGCATTAGGATAGGCAGTGAGTGGCAATGAAGGATGGAGAAAAGCACCACAGGGTGGTCATCATGGGGAGGTCTACAAACATGCTTTGGCAATGTAGGCTAGGTTTCTGAAAAACATCGCCGGGTGGTGTGCATTGTAAAGCTATCTAACAGGCCATTCACTAGTAGGATAGAGAAAAATATAATGGGGTGGTGTGAATGGAGGGCCTGAATTAGGATAGGCAGTGAGGGGCAATGAAAAATTGAGAAAAGCAGCATGGTGTGGTCTGCATGGGGCGGTCAGGAAACATGCAGTGGCAATGTAGGATAGGTTTCTGAAAAACATCGCGGGTGGGGAGAATTTTAAGGGTTTCTAACAGGGCATTCACTGGAAGGAGTGAGAAAAAAATCACGGGGTGGTGTGAATCGAAGGGCCTGAATTATGATAGGCAGTGAGTGGCAATGAAGGATGAAGAAAAGCACCATGGGGTGGTCAGCATGGGGAGGTCAGGAAACATGCAGTGGCAATGTAGGACAGGATTCTGAAAAACATCGCGGGGTGGTGCGCATTGTTAGTGTTTCTAACAGGCCATTCACTAGGAGAAGTGATAAAAATATCACAGGGTGGGGTGAATCGGAGGGCCTGAATCAGGATAGGCAGTGAGTGGCAAAGTCAGATGGAGAAAAGCACCAAGGGGTGGTCAGCATGGGGAGGACATGAAACATGCAGTAGCAATGTAGGATAGGTTTCTGAGAAACATCGCGGGATGGTGCTCATTGCAAGGGTTTCTAAAAGGCCTTTAACTAGTAGGAGTGAGAAATACATCATGGTGTGGTGTGAATCGGAGGGCCTGAATTAGAATAAGCATTGAGCGTCAATGTAGGATGGAGAAAAGCACCACAGGGTGGTCAGAATGGGGAGGTGAGGAAACATGCAGTGGCAATGTAGGATAGGTTTCTGAATAAACAAGTGGGGTGGTGCGCATTGTAAGAGTTTCCAACAGGCCATTCACTAGTAGGAGAGAGAAAAACATCACGGGGTGGTGTGAATTGGAGGGCCTGAATTTGGATAGGCAGTGAGTGGCAATGTAGGATAGAGAAAAGCGCCACGGGGTGGTCAGCATGGGGAGGTCAGGAAACATGCAGTGGGAATGTAGGATAGGTTTCTGAAACACATCGCGAGGTGCTGCACATTGTAAGGGTTTCTAACAGGCCATTCACTAGATGAAGTGAGAAAAACATCACAGTGTTGTTTGAATCAGAGGGCCTGAATCAACTTAGTCCGTGAGTGGCAATGTAGGATGGAGAAAAGCACCATGATTTTGTAAGCATGGGGAGGCAAGGAAACATGCAGTGGCAATGTAGAATAGGTTTCTGATAAACATCGCTTCGGGGTGCGCATTGTAAGGGTTTCTAACAGGCCATTAACTAGTACGAGTGAGAACAACATCAGTGGGTGGTGTGAATCGGGGCGCCTGAATTAGGATAGGCATTGAGTGGCAATGTAGGATGGAGAAAAGCACCACAGGGTGGTCAGCACGGGGAGGTCAGGAAACATGCAGTGGCAATGTAGGATAGGTTTCTGAAAAAAAAAGCGGAGTGGTGCGCATTGTAAGTGTTTCTAACAGGCCATTCACTAGTTGGAGTGAGAAAAACATCACGGGGTGGTGTGAGTCAGATGTTCTGAATTAGGATAGGCAGTGAGTGCAATGTAGGATGGGGAAAAGCACCACGGGGTGGTCAGCATGGGGAGGTCAGGAAACATGCATTGGCAATGTAGGATAGGTTTCTGAAAAACATTGCCAGGTGGTACGCATTGAAAGGCTTTCTAACAGGGCATTCTGTAGTAGGAGTGAGAAAGACATAATGGGGTGGTGTGAATCGGAGGGCCTGAATTTGGATAGGCTGTGAGTGGTATCGTAAAATGGAGAAAAGCAACTCGGTTTGGTCAGCATGGGGAGGTGAGGAAACATGCAGTGGCAATGTAGGATACGTTTCTGGAAAACATCGCGAGGTGGTGCGCATTACAAGGGTTTCTAACAGGCCATTCACTAGTAGGAGTGAGAAAAATATAACGGAGTGGTTTGAATTAGAGGGCCTGATTCTGGATAGGCAGTGAGTGGCAATGTAGGATGGAGAAAAGCACCACGGGGTGGTCAGGATTGGGAGGTCAGGAAACGTGCAGTTGCAATTTAGGATAGGATTCTGAAAAACGTTGCAGGGTGGTGCTCATTGTAAGGGTTTCTAAAAGGCCTTTCACTAGTAGGAGTGAGAAAAACATCACGGGGTGGTGTCAAACGGAGGGTCTGAATCAAGTTGGATAGTGATTGGCAATGTAGGATGGAGAAAAGCACCACGGGGTGGTCAGCATGGGGAGGTCAGGAAACATGCAGTGGCAATGTAGGACAGGTTTCTGAAAAACATCACGGGGTGGTGCGCATTGTAAGTGTTTCTAACAGTCCATTCACTAGTAGAAGTGAGAAAAACATCACAGGGTGGTGTGAATCGGAGGGCCTGAATCAGGTAAGGCAGTGAGTGGCAATGCAGGATGGAGAAAAGCACAACGGGGAGGTCAGGATGGGGAGGTCAGGAAACATGCAGTGGCAATGTAGGATAGGTTTCTGAAAAACATCGGGGTGGGGGCCCATTGCAAGTATTTCTAACTGGCCATTCACTAGTAGCAGTGAAAAATACATCATGTTGTGGTGTGAATCGGAGGGCCTGAATCAAGATAGAAAGTGAGTGGCAATGTCGGATGGAGAAAAGCACCACGGGGTGGTCAGCATGGGGAGGTGAGGAAACATGCAGTGGCAATGTAGGATAGGTTTCTGAATAAACAAGTGGGGTGGTGCGCATTGTAAGAGTTTCCAACAGGCCATTCAATAGTAGGAGAGAGAAAAACATTACGGGGTGGTGTGAATCGGAGGGCCTCAATTTGGATAGGCAGTGAGTGGCAATGTAAGATAGAGAAAAGTGCCACGGGGTGGTCAGCATGGGGAGGTCAGGAAACATGCAGTGGGAATGTAGGATAGGTTTCTGAAACACATCGCGGGGTGCTGCACATTGTAAGGGTTTCTAACAGGCCATTAACTAGTACGAGTGAGAACAACATCAGTGGGTGGTGTGAATCGGGGCGCCTGAATTAGGATAGGCATTTAGTGGCAATGTAGGATGGAGAAAAGCACCACAGGGTGGTCAGCACGGGGAGGTCAGGAAACATGCAGTGGCAATGTAGGATAGGTTTCTGAAAAAAAAAAGCGGGGTGGTGCGCATTGTAAGTGTTTCTAACAGGCCATTCACTAGTTGGAGTGAGAAAAACATCACGGGGTGGTGTGAGTCAGATGTTCTGAATTAGGATAGGCAGTGAGTGCAATGTAGGATGGGGAAAAGCACCACGGGGTGGTCAGCATGGGGAGGTCAGGAAACATGCATTGGCAATGTAGGATAGGTTTGTGAAAAACATTGCCAGGTGGTACGCATTGTAAGGCTTTCTAACAGGGCATTCTGTAGTAGGAGTGAGAAAGACATAATGGGGTGGTGTTAATCGGAAGGCCTGAATTTGGATAGGCTGTGAGTGGTATAGTAAAATGGAGAAAAGCAACTCGGTTTGGCCAGCATGGGGAGGTGAGGAAACATGCAGTGGCAATGTAGGATACGTTTCTGGAAAACATCGCGAGGTGGTGCGCATTACAAGGGTTTCTAACAGGCCATTCACTAGTAGTAGTGAGAAAAATATAACGGAGTGGTTTGAATTAGAGGGCCTGATTCTGGATAGGCAGTGAGTGGCAATGTAGGATGGAGAAAAGCACCACGGGTTGGTCAGGATTGGGAGGTCAGGAAACGTGCAGTGGCAATGTAGGTTAGGATTCTGAAAAACGTTGCAGGGTGGTGCTCATTGTAAGGGTTTCTAAAAGGCCTTTCACTAGTAGGAGTGAGAAAAACATCACGGGGTGGTGTGAAATGGAGGGTCTGAATCAAGTTGGATAGTGATTGGCAATGTAGGATGGAGAAAAGCACCACGGGGTGGTCAGCATGGGGAGGTCAGGAAACATGCAGTGGCAATGTAGGACAGGTTTCTGAAAAACATCACGGGGTGGTGCGCATTGTAAGTGTTTCTAACAGTCCATTCACTAGTAGAAGTGAGAAAAACATCACAGGGTGGTGTGAAATGGAGGGCCTGAATCAGGTAAGGCAGTGAGTGGCAATGCAGGATGGAGAAAAGCACAACGGGGAGGTCAGGATGGGGAGGTCAGGAAACATGCAGTGGCAATGCAGGATAGGTTTCTGAAAAACATCGGGGTGGGGGCCCATTGCAAGTATTTCTAACTGGCCATTCACTAGTAGCAGTGAAAAATACATCATGTTGTGGTGTGAATCGGAGGGCCTGAATCAAGATAGAAAGTGAGTGGCAATGTCGGATGGAGAAAAGCACCACGGGGTGGTCAGCATGGGGATGTCAGGAAACATGCAGTATCAATGTAGGATAGGTTTCTGAAAAACATTGCGAGAAGGTGGTCATTGCAAGGGTTTCTAAAAGGCCTTTAAATAGTAGGAGTGAGAAAAACATCATGGTGTGGTGTGCATCGGAGGGTCTGAATTAGAATAAGCATTGAGTGTCAATGTAGGATGGAGAAAAGCACCACAGGGTTGTCAGCATGGGGAGGTGAGGAAACATGCAGTGGCAATGTAGGATAGGTTTCTGAAAAAAAGAGTGGGGTGGTGCGCATTGTAAGGGTTTCTAACAGGCCATTCACTAGTAGGACTGAGAAAAACATCACGGGGTGGAGTGAATTGGAGGGCCTGAATTAGGATAGGCAGTGAGTGGCAATGTAGGATGAAGAAAAGCCCCACGGGGTGGTTATCATGGGGATGTCAGGAAACATGCAGTGGCAATGTAGGATAGTTTTCTGAAAAACATCACGGTGTGGTGCGGATTGTAAGGGTTTCAAACTGGCCATTCACTAGTAGAAGTGAGAAAAACCTCACGTGGTCGTGTGAATCACATGATCTAAATTAGGATAGGCAGTGAGTGCAATGTAGGATGGAGAAAAGCACCACGGGGTGGTCAGCATGGGGAGGTCAGGGAACATACATTGGCAATGTAGGATAGGTGTCTGAAAAACATCGCCGGGTGTTGCCCATTGTAAGGCTTTCTAACAGGCCATTCACTAGTAGGAGTGAGAACAACATCATGGGGTGGTGTCAATCGGAGGGCCTGAATAGAATAGGCAGTGAGTGACAACGTAAAATGGAGAAAAGCACCACGGTGTGGTCAGCATGGGGATGTCAGGAAACATGCAGTGGCAATGTAGGATAGGTTTCTGAAAAACATCACGGGGTGGTGCGCATTTTAAGGTTTCCTAACAGGTCATTCCCTAGTAGGATTGAGAAAAATATAATGTGCTGGTGTGAATTGGAGGGCCTGAATCAGGATAGGCAGTGAGTGGCAATGTAGAATGGAGAAAAGCCCCACGGGATGGTCAAAATGGGGAGGTCAGGAAACATGCAATGGCAATGTAGGATAGGTTACTGGAAAACATCGCGGGGTGGTGCGCATTTTAAGGCTTTCTAACAAGCCATTCACAAGTAGGAGTGAAAAACACATCACGGGGTGGTGTGAAACGGACGGTCTGAATCAAGATAAACTGTGAGTGGCAATGTAGGATGGAGAAAAGCACCACGGATTGCTGAGCATGGGAAGGTCAGGAAACATGCAGTGGCAAAGTAGGATAGGTTTCTGAAAAACATCGCGGTGTGGTGTGAATTGTAAGGATTTCTAACACCATTCACAAGTAGGAGTAAGAAAAACATCACGGGGTTGTGTGAATCTGAGGGCCTGAATTAGGATAGGCTGTGAGTGGCAATGTAGGATGGAGAAAACACCACGGGTTTGTCAGCATGGGAAGGCAAGGAATCATGCAGTTGCAACGTAGAATAGGTTTCTGATAAACGTCGCTGTGTGGTGCGCATTGTAAGGGTTTCTAACAGGCCATTCACTAGTAGGAGTGAGAACAACATCACGGGGTGGTGTTAATCGGAGGGCCTGAATTAAGATAGGCATTAAGTGGCAATGTAGGATGGAGAAAATCACCACGGGGTGGTCTTCATGGGGAGGTCAGGACTCAGGCAGTTGCAATATAGGAGAGGTTTCTAAAAAACATCACTGGTGGTGAGAATTGTATGGGTTTCTAACAGGCCATTCAGTAATAGGGGTGTGAAAAACATCACGGGGTGGTGTGAATCAGATGTACTGAGTTAGGATAGGCAGTGAGTGGCAATGTGGGATGGAGAAAAGCACCACGGGGTGGTCAGCGTTGGGAGGTCACGAAACATGCAGTGGAAATGTAGGATAGGTTTCTGAAAAAAAAACGGGGTGGTGCACATTGTAAGGGTTTCTAACAGGGCATTCACTAGTAGGAGTCAGAAAAACATCACGGGGTGGTGTGAATCAGATGTATTCAATTAGGATAGGCAGTGAGTGGCAATGTAGGATGGAGAAAAGCACCACGGGGTGGTCATCATGGGGAGGATAGGAAACATGCAGTGGCAATATAGGATAGTTTTCTGAAAAACATCAAGTGGTGGTGCGCATTGTAAGGGTTTCTAACAGGCCATTCACTAGTAGAAGTGAGAAATACATCACGGAGTGGTGTGAATCAGAGGGCCTGTTTTAGGATAGGCAGTGAGTGGCAATGTGGGATGGAGCAAAGCACCACGGGGTGGTCAGGATGAGGAGGTCAGAAAACATGCAGTGGCAATATAGGATAGTTTTCTGAAAAACATCAAGTGGTGGTGCGCATTGTAAGGGTTTCTAACAGGCCATTCACTGTTAGGAGTGAGAAAAACATCATGGGATGGTGTGAATCAGAAGTTCTGATTTAGAATAGGCAATGAGTGGCAATGTAGGATGGAGAAAAGCACCACGGGGTGGTCATCATGGGGAGGTCAGGAAGCATACAGTTTCAATGTAGGATAGGTTTCTGAAAAACATCACTGGGTTGTGCGCATTGTAAGGGTTTGTAGCAGGCCATTCACCAGTAGGAGTGAGATAATCATCACGGGGTGGTGTGAATCGGAGGGCCTGAATTATTATAGGTTGTGAGAGGGAATGTATGATGTAGAAAAGCACCACAGGGTGGTCAGCATGGGGATGTCATGAAACATGCAGTGGCAATGTAGGATAGTTTTCTCAAAAACATCACGGGGTGGTGCGCATGGTAAGGGTTTCTAACAGGCTATTCACTAGAGGAGTGCGAAAAACATCACAGGATGGTGTGAATCTGTGCGCCTGAATTAGGATTGGCAGTGACTGGCAATGTAGGATGGAGAAATGCACCAGGGGTGGTCATCATGGGGAGGTCAGGAAACATGCAGTGTCAATGTAGGATAGTTTTCTGAAAAACATCACGGGGTGGTGCGCATTGTATGGGATTCTAACAGGCCATTCACTAGTAGCAGTGAGAAAAACATCACGGTGTGTTGTGAATCAGATGTTCTCAATTAGGATAGGCAGTGAGTGGCAATGTAGAATGGAGAAAAGCACCACAGTGTGGTCAGCTTGGGGAGGTCAGGAAACATGCATTGGCAATGTAGGAAAGGTTTCTGAAAAACATCGCCGGGTGGTACGCATTGTAAGTCTTTCTAACAGGCCATTCACTAGTAGGAGTGAGAAAAACATCACTGGGTGGTGTGAATCGGAGGGCCTGAATTAGGATAGGCAGTGAGTGGCATCGTAAAATGGGGAAAAGCACCACGGTGTGGTCAGCATGGGGAGGTAGGAAACATGCATTGGCAATGTAGGTTACATTTCTGAAAAACCTCGCCCGGTGGTGCACATTGTAAGGGTTTTTAAGAGGCCATTCACTAGTAGGAGTGAGAAAAACATCACGGGGTGGTGTGAATCGGAGGGCCTGAATTAGGATAAGCTTTGAGTGGCAAAGTAGGATGGAGAAAAGCACTATGGGGAGGTCAGCATGGGGAGATCAGGAAGTATGCATTGGCAAAGTAGGATAGGTTTCTGAAAAAAAAAGTGGGGTGGTGTGCGTTGTAAGGGATTCTAACAGGCCATTCACTAGTAGGAGTGAGAAAAACATCATGCGGTGGTGTAAATCGGAGGGCCTGATTTAGGATAGGCAGTGAGTGACAATGTAGGATGGAGAAAAGCACCATGGGGAGGTCAGCATGGGGAGGTCAAGAAATATGCATTGTCAATGTAGGATAGGTTTCTGAAAGAAAAAGTGGGGTGGTGTGCATTGTAAGGGTTGCTAATAGGCCTTTCACTAGTAGTAGTGAGAAAAACATCACGGGGTGGTGTGAATCGGAGGGACTGAATTAGGATAGGCAGTGAGTGGCAATGTAGGATGGAGAAAAGCACCACGGGGTGGTCAGCATGGGGAGGTCAGGAAATATGCATTGGCAAAGTAGGATAGGTTTCTGAAAAGCATTGCCGGGTGTTGCGCATGTAAGGCTGTCTAACAGGCCATTCACTAGTAGGAGTGAGAAAAACATCACGGGGTAGTGTGAATAGGAGGGCCTGAATTAGGATAGGCAGTGAATGGCAATGTAGGATGGAGAAAAGCACCACAGGGTGGTCATCATGGCGAGGTCAGGAAACATACAGTGGCAATGTAGGATAGGTTTCTGAAAAACATCACTGGGTTGTGCGCATTGTAAGGGTTTGTAGCAGGCCATTCATTAGTAGGAGTGAGAAAATCATCACGGGGTGGTGTGAATCGGAGGGCCTGAATTAGTATAGGTAGTGAGTGGGAATGAATGATGGAGAAAAGCACCACAGGGTGGTTAGCATGGGGATGTCATGAAACATGCAGTGGCAATGTAGGAGAGTTTTCTGAAAAACATCACTGTGTGGTGCGCATGGTAAAGGTTTCTAACATGCCATCGACTAGTAGGAGTGAGAAAAACATCACGGGATGGTGTGCATCTGAGGGCCTGAATTAGGATTGGCAGTCAGTGGCAATGTAGGATGGAGAAACCACCAGGGGTGGTCATCATGGGGAGGTCAGGAAACATGCAGTGTCAATGTAGGAGAGTTTTCTGAAAAACATCACGGGGTGGTGCGCATTTTAAGGGATTCTAACAGGCCATTCACTAGTAGGAGTGAGAAATACATCACGGGGTGGTGTGAATCGGAGGGCCTGAATTAGGATAGGTTGTGAGTGGGAATGTATGATGGAGAAAAGCACCACAGGGTGGTCAGCATGGGGATGTCATGAAACATGCAGTGGCAATGTAGGATAGTTTTGTGAAAAACATCACGGTGTGGTGCGCTTGGTAAGGGTTTCTAACAGGCCATTCACTAGTAGGAGTGAGAAAAACATCATGGGATGCTGTGAATCTGAGGGCCTGAATTAGGATTGGCAATGAGTGGCAATGTAGGATGAAGAAAAGCACCAGAGGTGGTCATCATGGGAGGTCAGGAAACATGCAGTGTCAATGTAGGATAGTTTTCTGAAAAACATCAAGGGGTTGTGCGCATTGTAAGGGATTCTAACAGGCCATTCACTAGTAGGAGTGAGAAAAACATCACGGTGTGTTGTGAATCAGATGTTCTCAATTAGGATAGGCAGTGAGTGGCAATGTAGGATGGAGAAAAGCACCATGGTGTGGTCAGCTTGGGGAGGTCAGGAAACATGCATTGGCAATGTAGGATAGGTTTCTTAAAAACATCGCCGGGTGGTACGCATTGTAAGGCATTCTAACAGGCCATTCACTAGTAGGAGTGAGAAAAACATCACGGGGTGGAGTGAATCGCAGGGCCTGATTTAGGATAGGCAGTCAGTGGCAATGCAGGATGGAGAAAAGCACCACAGGGTGGTCATGAAGGGGAGGTCAGGACGCATGCATTGGCAATGTAGGATAGGTTTCTGAAAAACATCGCCGGGTGGTGTCCATGTAAGGCTTTCTAACAGGCCATTCACTAGTAGGAGTGAGAAAAACATAACGGGGTGGTGTGAATAGGAGGGCCTGATAAGGATGGTCAGTGAGTGGCAACGTAGGATGTAGAAAAGCACCACGGGGTGGTCAGCATGGAGAGCTCAGGAAACATGCAGTGGCAAGGTGGGATAGCTTTCTGAAAAACATTACGGGTTGATGCGCATTGTAAGGTTTTCTAACATTCCATTCACTAGTAGCAGTGAGAAAAATATCACGGCGTGGTGTGAATCGGAGGGCCTGAATCAGGATAGGCAGTGAGTGGCAATGTAGGATGGAGAAAAGCACCACGGGGTGGTCATCTTGGGGAGGTCAGGACTCAGGCAGTTGCAATGTAGGAGAGGTTTCTGAAAAACCTCACTGGTGGTGAGAATTGTCTGGTTTTCTAACAGGCCATTCAGTAATAGGGGTGCGAAAAACATTACGGGGTGTTGTGAATCAGATATTCTGAGTTAGGATAGGCAGTGAGTGGCAATGTAGGATGGAGAAAAGCACCACGGTGTGGTCAGCGTTGGGACGTCACGAAACATGCAGTGGCAATGTAGGATAGGTTTCTGAAAAAAAAAAAAAAAAAAAAAACGGGGTGGTGCACATTGTAAGGGTTTCTAACAGGGCATTCACTAGTAGGAGTCAGAAAAACATCACGGGGTGGTGTGAATCAGATATTTTCAATTAGGATAGGCAGTGAGTGGCAATGTAGGATGGAGAAAAGCACCACGGGGTGGTCATCATGGGGAGGATAGGAAACATGCAGTGGCAATATAGGATAGTTTTCTGAAAAACATCAAGTGGTGGTGCGCATTGTAAAGGTTTCTAACAGGCCATTCACTGTTAGGAGTGAGAAAAACATCATGGGATGGTGTGAATCAGAAGTTCTGATTTAGAATAGGCAATGAGTGGCAATGTAGGATGGAGAAAAGCACCACGGGGTGGTCATCATGGGGAGGTCAGGAAACATACAGTTTCAATGTAGGATAGGTTTCTGAAAAACATCACTGGGTTGTGCGCATTGTAAGGGTTTGTAGCAGGCCATTCACCAGTAGGAGTGAGATAATCATCACGGGGTGGTGTGAATCGGAGGGCCTGAATTAGGATAGGTAGTGAGAGGGAATGTATGATGTAGAAAAGCACCACAGGGTGGTCAGCATGGGGATGTCATGAAACATGCAGTGGCAATGTAGGATAGTTTTCTCTAAAACATCACAGGGTGGTGCGCATGGTAAGGGTTTCTAACAGACTATTCACTAGAGGAGTGAGAAAAACATCACGGGATGGTGTGAATCTGAGGGCCTGAATTAGGATTGGCAGTGAGTGGCAATGTAGGATGGAGAAAAGCACCAAGGGTGGTCATCATGGGGAGGTAAGGAAACATGCAGTGTCAATGTAGGATAGGTTTCTGAAAAACATCGCCGGGTGGTACGCATTTTAAGGCTTTCTAACAGGCAATTCACTAGTAGGCGTGAGAAAAACATCACTGGGTGGTGTGAATCGGAGGGCCTGAATTAGGATAAGTATTGAGTGGCAAAGTAGGATGGAGAAAAGCACAATGGGGAGGTCAGCATGCAGAGGTCAAGAAATATGCATTGGCAAAGTAGGATAGGTTTCTGAAAAAATAAGTGGGGTGGTGCGCATTGTAAGGGTTTCTAACAGGCCATTCACTAGTAGGAGTGAGAAAAACATCACGGGGTGGTGTGAATCGGAGGGCCTGAATTAGGGTAGGCAATGAGTGGCAATGTAGGATGGAGAAAAGTACCATGGGGAGGTCAGCGTGGGGAGTTCAGGAAATATGCATTGGCAATGTAGGATAGGTTTCTGAAAAAAAAAGTGGGCTGGTGCGCATTGTAAAGGTTTCTAACAGGCCATTCACTAGTAGGAGTGAGAAAAACATCACGGGGTGGTGTGAATCGGAGGGCCTGAATTAGGATAGATAGTGAGCGGGAATGTATGATGGAGAAAAGCACCACAGGGTGGTCAGCATGGGGATGTCATGAAATATGCAGTGGCAATGTAGGATAGTTTTCTGAAAAACATCACGGGGTGGTGCGCATGGTAAGGGTTTCTAAGAGGCCATTCACTAGTAGGACTGAGAAAAACATCATGGGATGGTGTGAATCTGAGGGCCTGAATTAGGATTGGCAGTGAGTGGCAATGTAGGATGGAGAAAAGCACCAGGGGTGGTCATCATGGGGAGGTCAGGAAACATGCAGTGTCAATATAGGATAGTTTTCTGAAAAACATCATTGGGTGGTGCGCATTGTAAGCGATTCTAACAGGCCATTCTCTAGTAGGAGTGAGAAAAACATCATGGTGTGTTGTGAATCAGATGTTCTCAATTAGGATAGGCAGTGAGTGGCAATGTAGGATGGAGAAAAGCACTATGGTGTGGTCAGCTTGGGGAGGTCAGGAAACATGCATTGGCAATGTAAGATAGGTTTCTTAAAAACATCGCCAGGTGGTACGCATTGTAAGGCATTCTAACAGGCCATTCACTAGTAGGAGTGAGAAAAACATCACTGGGTGGTGTGAATCGGAGGGCCTGAATTAGGATAGGCAGTGAGTGGCATCGTAAAATGGGGAAAAGCACCACGGGGTGGTCAGCATGGGGAGGTCAGGAAACATGCATTCGCAATGTAGGTTACGTTTCTGAAAAACCTCGCCGGA
The DNA here is from genome assembly GCF_034190915.1 of Cavia porcellus. Classification (NCBI taxonomy): domain Eukaryota; kingdom Metazoa; phylum Chordata; class Mammalia; order Rodentia; family Caviidae; genus Cavia; species Cavia porcellus. The sequence goes on from NW_026947555.1 coordinate 1,053,449, forward strand.
TGGTGCGCATTGTAAGGGTTCCTAACAGGCCATTCACTAGTAGGAGTGAGAAAAACATCACAGTGTGGTGTGAATCGGAGGGCCTGAATTAGGATAAGCATTGAGTGGCAAAGTAGGATGGAGAAAAGCACCATGGGGAGGTCAGCATGCGGAGGTCAGGAAATATGCATTGGAAAAGTAGGATACGTTTCTGAAAAAAAAAAAAGTGGGGTTGTGCGCATTGTAAGGGTTTCTAACAGGCCATTCACTAGTAGGAGTGAGAAAAACATCATGGCTTGGTGTGAATCGGAGGGCCTGAATAAGGATAGGCAGTGAGTGGCAATGTAGGATGGAGAAAAGCACCATGGGGAGGTCATCATGGGGAGTTCAGGAAATATGCATTGGCAATGTAGGATAGGTTTCTGAAAAAAAAAGTGGGCTGGTGCGCATTGTAAGGGTTTCTAACAGGCCATTCACTAGTAGGAGTGAGAAAAACATCACGGGGTGGTGTGAATCGGAGGGATTGAATTAGGATAGGCATTGAGTGGCAATGTAGGATGGAGAAAAGCACCACGGGGTGGTCAGCATGGGGAGGTCAGGCAATATACATTGGCAAAGTAGGATACGTTTCTGAAAAACATCGCGGGGTGGTGCGCATGGTAAGGTTTCTAACAGGCCATTCACTAGTAGGAGTGAGAAAAACATCATGGGGTGGTGTGCATCGGAGGGCCTGAATTAGGATAGGCAGTGAGTGGAAACGTAAAATGGAGAAAAGCACCACGGTGTGGTCAGCATGGGGAGGTCAGGAAACATGCAGTGGCAAGGTAGGATAGGTTTCTGAAAAACATCGCGGGGTGGTGCACATTGTAAAGGTTTCTAACAGGCCATTCACTAGTTGGAGTGAGAAAAATATAACGGGGTGGTGTGAATTGGAGGTCCTGAATCAGGATAGGCAGTGAGTGGCAATGTAGGATGGAGAAAAGCACCACAGGGTGGTCACCATGGGGAGGTCAGGAAACATGCAGTGGCAATGTAGGATAGGTTTCTGAAAAGCATCGCCCGGGAGTGCGCATTGTAAGGGTTTCTAACAGGCCATTCACTAGTCGGAGTGAGAAAAACATCACGGGGTGGTGTTAATCAGAGGGCCTGAATTAGGATAAGCATTGAGTGGCAATGTAGAATGGAGAAAAGCACCACGAGGTGGTTATCATGGGGAGGTCAGGAAACATGCAGTGGCAAGGTAGGATATTTTTTGAAAAACATCATGGGGTGGTGAGGATTTTAAGGGTTTCTAACAGGCCATTCACTAGTAGGAGTGAGAAAAACATCACGGTGTCGTGTGAATCAGATGTTTTGAATTATGATAGGCAGTGAGTGCAATGTAGGATGGAGAAAAGCACCACGGGGTGGTCAGCATGGGGAGGTCAGGAATCATGCATTGGCCAAGTAGGATAGGTTTCTGAAAAACATTGCTGGGTATGGCGCATTGTAAGGCTTTCTAACAGGCCATTCACTAGTAGGAGTGAGAAAAACATCACAGGGTGGTGTGAATAGGAGGGCCTGAATTAGGATAGGCACTGAGTGGCTACGTAAAATGTAGAAAAGCACCACGGTGTGATCAGCATGGGGAGGTTAGGAAACATGCAGTGGCAATGTAGGATAGGTTTCTGAAAAACATCGTGGGTGGTGCGCATTGTAAGGGTTTCTAAAAGGCATTTCCCTAGTAGGAGTGAGAAAAATATAATGGGCTGGTGTGAATTGGAGGGCCTGAATCAGGATAGGCAGTGAGTGGCAATGTAGGATGCAGAAAAGCACCACGGGGTGGTCAGGATGAAGAGGTCAGGAAACATGCAGTGGCAATGTAGGATAGGTTTCTGAAAAATATCACAGGGTTGTGCGCATTATAAGGGTTTCTAACAGGCCATTCACTAGTAGGAGTGAGAAATACATTATGGTGTGGTGTGAATCAGAGTGCCAGAGTCAGGGTAGACAGTGAGTGGTAATGTAGCATTGAGAAGCACCAGAGGTCGTCTGCATGGGGAGGTTAAGAAACATGCAGTGGCGATGTAAGATAAGTTTCTGAAAAAAAATCGTGTGATGGTGCGCATTGAAATGGTTTCTATCAGGCCATTCTCTAGTAGGAGTGAGAAAAACATCACGGGTTGGTGTGTATCTGAGGGCCTGAATCAGGATAGGCAGTGAGTGGCAATGAAAATTAAGAAATGCACCACGGGGTGATCAGCATGGGGAGCTCAGGAAACATGCAGTGGCTATGTAGGATAGGTTTCTGATAAAGTTCGCAGGGTGGTGCGCATTGTAAGGTTTCTAACAGGATATTTACTAGTAGAACTGAGAAAAACATCACGGGGTGGTGTGAATCGGAGGGCCTGAATTAGGATAGGCAGTTAGTGGCAATGTAGGATGGAGAAAGGCACCACGGGGTGGTCAGGATGGGGAGGTCAGGAAAAATGCAGTGGCTATGAGGATAGGTATCTGAAAAGCATCGTGGGGTGGTGAGCATTGTAACGGTTTCTAACAGGATATTAACAAGTAGGAGTGAAAAATACATCATGCTGTGATGTGAATCAGAGGGCCTGAATCAGGATAGGCAGTGAGTGGTAATGTAAAATGTAGAAAACCACCGCGGGGTGGTCAGCATGGGGAGGTCAGGAAACATGAAATGGCAATGTGGGATACGTTTCTGAAAAACATCGCTGTGTGGTGAGAATTGTAAGGGTTTTTAACAGGCCAATGACAAGTAGGAACGAGAAAAACATCACGGTGTGGTGTGAATCAGAGGTGCTGAATCAGGATAGGCAGTAAGTGGCAATGTAGGATGCAGAAAAGCACCACGGGGTGGTCAGGATGAGGAGGTCAGGAAACATGCAGTGGCAATGCAGGATAGGTTTCTGAAAAATATCGCGGGGTTGTGCGCATTGTAAGGGTTTCTAACAGGCCATTCACTAGTAGGAGTGAGAAATACATTATGGTGTGGTGTGAATCAGAGTGCCAGAGTCAGGGTAGACAGTGAGTGGTAATGTAGCATTGAGAAGCACCAGAGGTCGTCTGCATGTGGAGGATAAGAAACATGCAGTGGCGATGTAAGATACGTTTCTGAAAAAAATCGTGTGATGGTGCGCATTGAAATGGTTTCTATCAGGCCATTCTCTAGTAGGAGTGAGAAAAACATCACGGGTTGGTGTGTATCGGAGGGCCTGAATCAGGATAGGCAGTGAGTGGCAATGAAAATTAAGAAAAGCACCACGGGGTGATCAGCATGGGGAGCTCAGGAAACATGCAGTGGCTATGTAGGATAGGTTTCTGATAAAGTTCGCAGGGTGGTGCGCATTTTAAGGTTTCTAACAGGATATTTACTAGTAGAACTGAGAAAAACATCACGGGGTGGTGTGAATCGGAGGGCCTGAATTAGGATAGGCAGTTAGTGGCAATGTAGGATGGAGAAAGGCACCACGGGGTGGTCAGGATGGGGAGGTCAGGAAAAATGCAGTGGCTATGAGGATAGGTATCTGAAAAGCATCGTGGGGTGGTAGCATTGTAACGGTTTCTAACAGGATATTAACAAGTAGGAGTGAAAAATACATCATGCTGTGATGTGAATCAGAGGGCCTGAATCAGGATAGGCAGTGAGTGGTAATGTAAAATGTAGAAAAGCACCACGGGGTGGTCAGCATGGGGAGGTCAGGAAACATGAAATGGCAATGAAGGATACATTTCTGAAAAACATCGCTGGGTGGTGAGAATTGTAAGGGTTTTTAACAGGCCAATGACTAGTAGGAATGAGAAAAACATCACGGTGTGGTGTGAATCAGAGGTGCTGAATCAGGATAGGCAGTAAGTGGCAATGTAGGATGGAGAAAAGCACCAGGGGTAGTCAGCATGGGGAGGGCAGGAAACATGCAGTGGCAATGTAGGATATTTTTCTGAAAAACATCACGCGGTGGTGTGCACTGTAAGGGTTTCTAACAGGCCATTCACGAGTAGGAGTGAGAAAAACATCACGGGATGGTGTGAATCAGGTGTTCTGAATTAGATTAGACAGTGATTGGCAATGTAGCATGGAGAAAAGCACCACAAGTTGGTCAGGATGGGGAGGTCAGGAAACATGCAGTGGCAGTGTAGGATAGGTTTCTGAAAAACTTCGCGGTTTGGTGCGCATTGTAAGTGTTTATAACAGGCCATTCACTATTAGCAGTCAGAAAAACATCCCGGGTTGGTGTGAATCAGAGGTCCTGAATTAGCATAGGCAGTGAGTGGCAATGTAGGTTGAAGAAAAGCACCACGGGGTGGTCTGCATCGGGACATCAGAAAACATGCAGTGGCAATGTAGGATAGGTTTTGAAAATCATCGCGGGCGGGGGGCATTGTAAGTGTATCTAACAGGCATTTCAATAGTAGGAGTGAGAAAAACATCACCGGGTGGTTTGAATCGGAGGGCCTGAATTATGATAGGCAGTGAGTGGCAATGTAGGATGGAGAAAAGCACCAAGGAGTGGTCAGCATGGTGAGGTCAGGAAACATGCAGTGGCAGTGTAGGATAGGTTTCTGAAAAACAACGCGGGGGGATGCGCATTGTAAGGGTTTCTAACAGGCCATACACTAGTACGAGTTAGAAAAACATCACGGGGTGGTGTGAATCGGAGGGCCTGAATCAGGATAGGCAGTGAGTGGCAATGTAGGATGGAGAAAAGCACCACGGGGTGGTAAGGATAAGGAGGTCAGGAAACATGCAGTGGCAATGTAGGAGAGGTTTCTGAAAAACATCGCGGGGTGGTGCACATTGTAAGGGTTTCTAACAGGCCTTTCACTAGTTGGAGTGAGAAATACATCATGGTGTGGTGAGAATCAGAGGGCCTGAATCAGGATAGACAGTGAGTGGCAATGTAGGATGGAGCAAAGCACCCGGGGTGGTCAGCATGGGGAGGTCAGGAAACATGCAGTGGCAATGTAGGATTGGTTTCTGAAAAACATCGCGGGGTGGTGCGAATTGTAAGGTTTTCAAACATGCCATTGACTAGTAGGAGCGAGAAAAACAGCACGGAGTGGTGTGAATCAGAGGGGCTGAATCAGGATAGGCAGTAAGTGGCAATGCAGGATGGAGAAAAGCACCGGGGGTGGTCAGAATGGGAAGGGCAGGAAACATGCAGTGGCAATGTAGGATTTTTTCTGAAAAACATCAGGGGGTGGTGTGCATTGTAAGGGTTTCTAACAGGCCATTCGCTAGTAGGAGTGAGAAAAACATCACGGGGTGGTGTGAATCCGATGTTCTGAATTAGGATACTCAGTGATTGGCAATGTAGAATGGAGAAAAACACCAGAAGGTGGTCCGGATTGGGAGGTCAGGAACCATGCAGTGGCACTGTAGGATAGGTTTCTGACAAACATCGCGGGGTGGTGAGAATTGTAAGGGCTTCTAACAGGCCATTCACTAGTAGGAGTGAGAAAAATATCACGGGGTGGTTTGAATAGGAAGGCCTGAATTATGATAGGCAGTGAGTGGCAATGTAGGATGCAGAAAAGCACCACGGGGTGGTCAGCATGGGAGGTCAGGATACATGCAGTGGCAATGTAAGATAGGTTTCTGAAAAACATCGCGGGGTGGTGCGCATTGTAAGGGTTTCTAACCGGCCATTCACTAGTAGGAGTGAGAAATACATTATGGTGTGGTTTGAATTAGAGGGCCTGAATCAGAATAAACAGTGAGTGGTAATGTAGCATGGAGGAAGGCACCAGGGGTCGTCAGCATGGGGAGGTCAGGAAACATGCAGTGGCAAAGTAAGATAAGTTTCTGAAAAAAATCGTGTTGTGGTGCGCATTGAAATGGTTTCTAACAGGCCATTCACTAGTAGGAGTGAGAAAAACATCACGGCTTGGTGTGCATCGGTGGGCCTGAATCAGGATAGGCACTGAGTGGCGATGTAAAATTGAGAAAAGCACCACAGGGTGATCAGCATGGGGAAGTCAGGAAACATGCAGTGGCAAAGTAGGATAGGTTTATGATAAACATCGCAGGGTGGTGCGCATTGTAAGGATTCTAATAGGATACTTACTAGTAGGACTGAGAAAAACATCACGGGGTCGTGTGAATCGGAGGGCCTGAATCAGGATAGGCAGTGAGTGGCAATGTAGGATGGAGAAAAGCACCACGGGGTGATCAGGATTGGGAGTTCAGGAAACATGCAGTGGCTATGGGGATAGGTATCTGAAAAACATCTTGGGTTGGTGCGCATTGTAAGGGTTTCTAACAGGCCATTAACTAGTAGGAGTGAGAAATACATCATGGTGTGTGGTGAATCGGAGGGCCTAAATCAGGATAGGCAGTGAGTGGTAATGTAAAAGGGAAAAAAGCACCACGGGTTGGTCAGCATGGGGAGGTCAGGAAACATGCAATGTCAATGTAGGATACATTTCCGAAATACATCGCGGGGTGGTGAGAATTTTAAGGGTTTCCAACATACCATTCACTAGTAGGAGTGAGAAAAACATCACGGGGTGGTGTGAATCGGGGAGCCTGAATTAGGATACGCAGTGTGTGGCAATGTAAAATGGAGGAAAGCACCACGCTGTGGTCAGCATGGGGACATCAGGAAACATGCAGTGTCAATGTAGGATAGATTTCTGAAAAACAACGTGGGTAGTGCACATCGTAACGGTTTCTAACAGGCCATTCACTAGTAGGAGTGAGAAAAACATCACGGGGTGGTGTGAATCGGAGGGCCTGAATCAGGATAGGCAGTGAGTGGCAATGTAGGATGTAGAAAAGCACCACGGGGTGCTCAGCATGAGAAGGCCAGGAAACATGCAGTGGCAATGTAGGATAGGTTTCTGAAAAACTTCGTGTGGTGGTGCCCATTGTAAGGGTTTCTAACAGGCCATTCACTAGTAGGAATGAGAAATACATCATGGTATGGTGTGAATCAAAGGGCCTGAATCAGGATAGACAGTGAGTGGTAATGTAGCATGGAGAAAATCACCACGCAGTTGTCAGCATGTGGAGGTCACGAAACACGCAGTGGCAATCTAGGATAGGCTACTGAAAAACATCGCGGGGTGGTGCGCATTGTAAGGGTTTCTAACAGGCCATTCATTAGTAGGAGTGGGAAATACATCAAGGGGTGGTGTGAATCGGATGAACCGAATCAGGATAGGCAGTGAGTGGCAATGTAGGATGGAGAAAAGCACCACGGGGTGGTCAGCATAGGGAGGTCAGCATACATGCTGTGGCAGTGTAGCATATGTTTCTGAAAAACGTCCCTGGTGCTGAGAATTGAAAGGGTTTCTAACAGGCCATTCACTAGTAGGAGTGAGAAAAACATCACGGGGTGGTGTGAATCGGGGGTCCTGAATTAGGAAACGCAGTGTGTGGCAATGTAAAATGGAGGAAAGCACCACGCTGTGGTCAGCATGGGGACATCAGGAAACATGCAGTGTCAATGTAGGATAGGTTTCTGAAAAACAACATTGGTGGTGCGCATTTTAACGGTTTCTAACAGGCCATTCACTAGTAGGAGTGATAAAAACATCACGGGGTGGTGTGAATCGGAGGGCTTGAATCAGGATAGGCAGTGAGTGGCAATGTAGGATGTAGAAAAGCACCACGGGTTGCTCAGCATGAGAAGGCCAGGAAACATGCAGTGGCAATGTAGGATAGATTTCTGAAAAATATCGCGGGGTTGTGCGCATTAAAGGATTCCTAACAAGCCATTGACAAGTAGGAGAGAAAAAAACGTCACGGAGTGGTGTGAATTGGAGGGCCTGAATTAGGAAAGGCTGTGAATGGCAATGTAGGAGGGAGAAAAGCACCACGGGGTGGTCAGCATGGGGAGGTCAGGAAACATGCAGTGGCAATGCAGAATAGGTTTCAGATAAACATCACTGGGTGGTGCGCATTGTAACACTTTCGAACAGGCCATTCACTAGTAGGAGTGAGAACAACATCACGGGGAGGTGTGAATCGAAGGGCTTGATTTAGGATAGGCAGTGAGTGGCAATGTAGGATGGAGAAAAGCACCACCGGGTGGTCAGCATTTGGAGGTCAGGAAACATGCAGTGGCAATGTAGGATAGGTTTCTGAAAAAAAAAGCGGGGTGGTGCGCATTGTAAGGGTTTCTAACAGGCCATTCACTAGTAGGAGTGAGAAAAACATCACGGGGTAGTGTGAATCGGAGGGCCTGAATTAGTATAGGCAGTGAGTGGCAATGTAGGATAGAGAATAGCGCCACGGGGTGGTCAGCATGGGGAGGTCAGGAAACATGCAGTGGGAATGTAGGATAGGTTTCTGAAACACATCGTGCGGTGCTGCGCATTGTAATGGTTTCTAACAGGCCATTCACTAGATGAAGTGAGAAAAACTTCACAGGGTGGTTTGAATCGGAGGGCCTGAATCAGGATAGGCAGTGAGTGGCAATGTAGGATGGAGAAAAGCACCACGGGGTGGTCAGCATGGGGAGGTCAGGGAACATACATTGGCAATGTAGGATAGGTGTCTGAAAAACATCGCCGGGTGTTGCCCATTGTAAGGCTTTCTAACAGGCCATTCACTAGTAGGAGTGAGAACAACATCATGGGGTGGTGTCAATCGGAGGGCCTGAATAGAATAGGCAGTGAGTGACAACGTAAAATGGAGAAAAGCACCACGGTGTGGTCAGCATGGGGATGTCAGGAAACATGCAGTGGCAATGTAGGATAGGTTTCTGAAAAACATCACGGGGTGGTGCGCATTTTAAGGTTTCCTAACAGGTCATTCCCTAGTAGGATTGAGAAAAATATAATGTGCTGGTGTGAATTGGAGGGCCTGAATCAGGATAGGCAGTGAGTGGCAATGTAGAATGGAGAAAAGCCCCACGGGATGGTCAAAATGGGGAGGTCAGGAAACATGCAATGGCAATGTAGGATAGGTTACTGGAAAACATCGCGGGGTGGTGCGCATTTTAAGGCTTTCTAACAAGCCATTCACAAGTAGGAGTGAAAAACACATCACGGGGTGGTGTGAAACGGACGGTCTGAATCAAGATAAACTGTGAGTGGCAATGTAGGATGGAGAAAAGCACCACGGATTGCTGAGCATGGGAAGGTCAGGAAACATGCAGTGGCAAAGTAGGATAGGTTTCTGAAAAACATCGCGGTGTGGTGTGAATTGTAAGGATTTCTAACACCATTCACAAGTAGGAGTAAGAAAAACATCACGGGGTTGTGTGAATCTGAGGGCCTGAATTAGGATAGGCTGTGAGTGGCAATGTAGGATGGAGAAAACACCACGGGTTTGTCAGCATGGGAAGGCAAGGAATCATGCAGTTGCAACGTAGAATAGGTTTCTGATAAACGTCGCTGTGTGGTGCGCATTGTAAGGGTTTCTAACAGGCCATTCACTAGTAGGAGTGAGAACAACATCACGGGGTGGTGTTAATCGGAGGGCCTGAATTAAGATAGGCATTAAGTGGCAATGTAGGATGGAGAAAATCACCACGGGGTGGTCTTCATGGGGAGGTCAGGACTCAGGCAGTTGCAATATAGGAGAGGTTTCTAAAAAACATCACTGGTGGTGAGAATTGTATGGGTTTCTAACAGGCCATTCAGTAATAGGGGTGTGAAAAACATCACGGGGTGGTGTGAATCAGATGTACTGAGTTAGGATAGGCAGTGAGTGGCAATGTGGGATGGAGAAAAGCACCACGGGGTGGTCAGCGTTGGGAGGTCACGAAACATGCAGTGGAAATGTAGGATAGGTTTCTGAAAAAAAAACGGGGTGGTGCACATTGTAAGGGTTTCTAACAGGGCATTCACTAGTAGGAGTCAGAAAAACATCACGGGGTGGTGTGAATCAGATGTATTCAATTAGGATAGGCAGTGAGTGGCAATGTAGGATGGAGAAAAGCACCACGGGGTGGTCATCATGGGGAGGATAGGAAACATGCAGTGGCAATATAGGATAGTTTTCTGAAAAACATCAAGTGGTGGTGCGCATTGTAAGGGTTTCTAACAGGCCATTCACTAGTAGAAGTGAGAAATACATCACGGAGTGGTGTGAATCAGAGGGCCTGTTTTAGGATAGGCAGTGAGTGGCAATGTGGGATGGAGCAAAGCACCACGGGGTGGTCAGGATGAGGAGGTCAGAAAACATGCAGTGGCAATATAGGATAGTTTTCTGAAAAACATCAAGTGGTGGTGCGCATTGTAAGGGTTTCTAACAGGCCATTCACTGTTAGGAGTGAGAAAAACATCATGGGATGGTGTGAATCAGAAGTTCTGATTTAGAATAGGCAATGAGTGGCAATGTAGGATGGAGAAAAGCACCACGGGGTGGTCATCATGGGGAGGTCAGGAAGCATACAGTTTCAATGTAGGATAGGTTTCTGAAAAACATCACTGGGTTGTGCGCATTGTAAGGGTTTGTAGCAGGCCATTCACCAGTAGGAGTGAGATAATCATCACGGGGTGGTGTGAATCGGAGGGCCTGAATTATTATAGGTTGTGAGAGGGAATGTATGATGTAGAAAAGCACCACAGGGTGGTCAGCATGGGGATGTCATGAAACATGCAGTGGCAATGTAGGATAGTTTTCTCAAAAACATCACGGGGTGGTGCGCATGGTAAGGGTTTCTAACAGGCTATTCACTAGAGGAGTGCGAAAAACATCACAGGATGGTGTGAATCTGTGCGCCTGAATTAGGATTGGCAGTGACTGGCAATGTAGGATGGAGAAATGCACCAGGGGTGGTCATCATGGGGAGGTCAGGAAACATGCAGTGTCAATGTAGGATAGTTTTCTGAAAAACATCACGGGGTGGTGCGCATTGTATGGGATTCTAACAGGCCATTCACTAGTAGCAGTGAGAAAAACATCACGGTGTGTTGTGAATCAGATGTTCTCAATTAGGATAGGCAGTGAGTGGCAATGTAGAATGGAGAAAAGCACCACAGTGTGGTCAGCTTGGGGAGGTCAGGAAACATGCATTGGCAATGTAGGAAAGGTTTCTGAAAAACATCGCCGGGTGGTACGCATTGTAAGTCTTTCTAACAGGCCATTCACTAGTAGGAGTGAGAAAAACATCACTGGGTGGTGTGAATCGGAGGGCCTGAATTAGGATAGGCAGTGAGTGGCATCGTAAAATGGGGAAAAGCACCACGGTGTGGTCAGCATGGGGAGGTAGGAAACATGCATTGGCAATGTAGGTTACATTTCTGAAAAACCTCGCCCGGTGGTGCACATTGTAAGGGTTTTTAAGAGGCCATTCACTAGTAGGAGTGAGAAAAACATCACGGGGTGGTGTGAATCGGAGGGCCTGAATTAGGATAAGCTTTGAGTGGCAAAGTAGGATGGAGAAAAGCACTATGGGGAGGTCAGCATGGGGAGATCAGGAAGTATGCATTGGCAAAGTAGGATAGGTTTCTGAAAAAAAAAGTGGGGTGGTGTGCGTTGTAAGGGATTCTAACAGGCCATTCACTAGTAGGAGTGAGAAAAACATCATGCGGTGGTGTAAATCGGAGGGCCTGATTTAGGATAGGCAGTGAGTGACAATGTAGGATGGAGAAAAGCACCATGGGGAGGTCAGCATGGGGAGGTCAAGAAATATGCATTGTCAATGTAGGATAGGTTTCTGAAAGAAAAAGTGGGGTGGTGTGCATTGTAAGGGTTGCTAATAGGCCTTTCACTAGTAGTAGTGAGAAAAACATCACGGGGTGGTGTGAATCGGAGGGACTGAATTAGGATAGGCAGTGAGTGGCAATGTAGGATGGAGAAAAGCACCACGGGGTGGTCAGCATGGGGAGGTCAGGAAATATGCATTGGCAAAGTAGGATAGGTTTCTGAAAAGCATTGCCGGGTGTTGCGCATGTAAGGCTGTCTAACAGGCCATTCACTAGTAGGAGTGAGAAAAACATCACGGGGTAGTGTGAATAGGAGGGCCTGAATTAGGATAGGCAGTGAATGGCAATGTAGGATGGAGAAAAGCACCACAGGGTGGTCATCATGGCGAGGTCAGGAAACATACAGTGGCAATGTAGGATAGGTTTCTGAAAAACATCACTGGGTTGTGCGCATTGTAAGGGTTTGTAGCAGGCCATTCATTAGTAGGAGTGAGAAAATCATCACGGGGTGGTGTGAATCGGAGGGCCTGAATTAGTATAGGTAGTGAGTGGGAATGAATGATGGAGAAAAGCACCACAGGGTGGTTAGCATGGGGATGTCATGAAACATGCAGTGGCAATGTAGGAGAGTTTTCTGAAAAACATCACTGTGTGGTGCGCATGGTAAAGGTTTCTAACATGCCATCGACTAGTAGGAGTGAGAAAAACATCACGGGATGGTGTGCATCTGAGGGCCTGAATTAGGATTGGCAGTCAGTGGCAATGTAGGATGGAGAAACCACCAGGGGTGGTCATCATGGGGAGGTCAGGAAACATGCAGTGTCAATGTAGGAGAGTTTTCTGAAAAACATCACGGGGTGGTGCGCATTTTAAGGGATTCTAACAGGCCATTCACTAGTAGGAGTGAGAAATACATCACGGGGTGGTGTGAATCGGAGGGCCTGAATTAGGATAGGTTGTGAGTGGGAATGTATGATGGAGAAAAGCACCACAGGGTGGTCAGCATGGGGATGTCATGAAACATGCAGTGGCAATGTAGGATAGTTTTGTGAAAAACATCACGGTGTGGTGCGCTTGGTAAGGGTTTCTAACAGGCCATTCACTAGTAGGAGTGAGAAAAACATCATGGGATGCTGTGAATCTGAGGGCCTGAATTAGGATTGGCAATGAGTGGCAATGTAGGATGAAGAAAAGCACCAGAGGTGGTCATCATGGGAGGTCAGGAAACATGCAGTGTCAATGTAGGATAGTTTTCTGAAAAACATCAAGGGGTTGTGCGCATTGTAAGGGATTCTAACAGGCCATTCACTAGTAGGAGTGAGAAAAACATCACGGTGTGTTGTGAATCAGATGTTCTCAATTAGGATAGGCAGTGAGTGGCAATGTAGGATGGAGAAAAGCACCATGGTGTGGTCAGCTTGGGGAGGTCAGGAAACATGCATTGGCAATGTAGGATAGGTTTCTTAAAAACATCGCCGGGTGGTACGCATTGTAAGGCATTCTAACAGGCCATTCACTAGTAGGAGTGAGAAAAACATCACGGGGTGGAGTGAATCGCAGGGCCTGATTTAGGATAGGCAGTCAGTGGCAATGCAGGATGGAGAAAAGCACCACAGGGTGGTCATGAAGGGGAGGTCAGGACGCATGCATTGGCAATGTAGGATAGGTTTCTGAAAAACATCGCCGGGTGGTGTCCATGTAAGGCTTTCTAACAGGCCATTCACTAGTAGGAGTGAGAAAAACATAACGGGGTGGTGTGAATAGGAGGGCCTGATAAGGATGGTCAGTGAGTGGCAACGTAGGATGTAGAAAAGCACCACGGGGTGGTCAGCATGGAGAGCTCAGGAAACATGCAGTGGCAAGGTGGGATAGCTTTCTGAAAAACATTACGGGTTGATGCGCATTGTAAGGTTTTCTAACATTCCATTCACTAGTAGCAGTGAGAAAAATATCACGGCGTGGTGTGAATCGGAGGGCCTGAATCAGGATAGGCAGTGAGTGGCAATGTAGGATGGAGAAAAGCACCACGGGGTGGTCATCTTGGGGAGGTCAGGACTCAGGCAGTTGCAATGTAGGAGAGGTTTCTGAAAAACCTCACTGGTGGTGAGAATTGTCTGGTTTTCTAACAGGCCATTCAGTAATAGGGGTGCGAAAAACATTACGGGGTGTTGTGAATCAGATATTCTGAGTTAGGATAGGCAGTGAGTGGCAATGTAGGATGGAGAAAAGCACCACGGTGTGGTCAGCGTTGGGACGTCACGAAACATGCAGTGGCAATGTAGGATAGGTTTCTGAAAAAAAAAAAAAAAAAAAAACGGGGTGGTGCACATTGTAAGGGTTTCTAACAGGGCATTCACTAGTAGGAGTCAGAAAAACATCACGGGGTGGTGTGAATCAGATATTTTCAATTAGGATAGGCAGTGAGTGGCAATGTAGGATGGAGAAAAGCACCACGGGGTGGTCATCATGGGGAGGATAGGAAACATGCAGTGGCAATATAGGATAGTTTTCTGAAAAACATCAAGTGGTGGTGCGCATTGTAAAGGTTTCTAACAGGCCATTCACTGTTAGGAGTGAGAAAAACATCATGGGATGGTGTGAATCAGAAGTTCTGATTTAGAATAGGCAATGAGTGGCAATGTAGGATGGAGAAAAGCACCACGGGGTGGTCATCATGGGGAGGTCAGGAAACATACAGTTTCAATGTAGGATAGGTTTCTGAAAAACATCACTGGGTTGTGCGCATTGTAAGGGTTTGTAGCAGGCCATTCACCAGTAGGAGTGAGATAATCATCACGGGGTGGTGTGAATCGGAGGGCCTGAATTAGGATAGGTAGTGAGAGGGAATGTATGATGTAGAAAAGCACCACAGGGTGGTCAGCATGGGGATGTCATGAAACATGCAGTGGCAATGTAGGATAGTTTTCTCTAAAACATCACAGGGTGGTGCGCATGGTAAGGGTTTCTAACAGACTATTCACTAGAGGAGTGAGAAAAACATCACGGGATGGTGTGAATCTGAGGGCCTGAATTAGGATTGGCAGTGAGTGGCAATGTAGGATGGAGAAAAGCACCAAGGGTGGTCATCATGGGGAGGTAAGGAAACATGCAGTGTCAATGTAGGATAGGTTTCTGAAAAACATCGCCGGGTGGTACGCATTTTAAGGCTTTCTAACAGGCAATTCACTAGTAGGCGTGAGAAAAACATCACTGGGTGGTGTGAATCGGAGGGCCTGAATTAGGATAAGTATTGAGTGGCAAAGTAGGATGGAGAAAAGCACAATGGGGAGGTCAGCATGCAGAGGTCAAGAAATATGCATTGGCAAAGTAGGATAGGTTTCTGAAAAAATAAGTGGGGTGGTGCGCATTGTAAGGGTTTCTAACAGGCCATTCACTAGTAGGAGTGAGAAAAACATCACGGGGTGGTGTGAATCGGAGGGCCTGAATTAGGGTAGGCAATGAGTGGCAATGTAGGATGGAGAAAAGTACCATGGGGAGGTCAGCGTGGGGAGTTCAGGAAATATGCATTGGCAATGTAGGATAGGTTTCTGAAAAAAAAAGTGGGCTGGTGCGCATTGTAAAGGTTTCTAACAGGCCATTCACTAGTAGGAGTGAGAAAAACATCACGGGGTGGTGTGAATCGGAGGGCCTGAATTAGGATAGATAGTGAGCGGGAATGTATGATGGAGAAAAGCACCACAGGGTGGTCAGCATGGGGATGTCATGAAATATGCAGTGGCAATGTAGGATAGTTTTCTGAAAAACATCACGGGGTGGTGCGCATGGTAAGGGTTTCTAAGAGGCCATTCACTAGTAGGACTGAGAAAAACATCATGGGATGGTGTGAATCTGAGGGCCTGAATTAGGATTGGCAGTGAGTGGCAATGTAGGATGGAGAAAAGCACCAGGGGTGGTCATCATGGGGAGGTCAGGAAACATGCAGTGTCAATATAGGATAGTTTTCTGAAAAACATCATTGGGTGGTGCGCATTGTAAGCGATTCTAACAGGCCATTCTCTAGTAGGAGTGAGAAAAACATCATGGTGTGTTGTGAATCAGATGTTCTCAATTAGGATAGGCAGTGAGTGGCAATGTAGGATGGAGAAAAGCACTATGGTGTGGTCAGCTTGGGGAGGTCAGGAAACATGCATTGGCAATGTAAGATAGGTTTCTTAAAAACATCGCCAGGTGGTACGCATTGTAAGGCATTCTAACAGGCCATTCACTAGTAGGAGTGAGAAAAACATCACTGGGTGGTGTGAATCGGAGGGCCTGAATTAGGATAGGCAGTGAGTGGCATCGTAAAATGGGGAAAAGCACCACGGGGTGGTCAGCATGGGGAGGTCAGGAAACATGCATTCGCAATGTAGGTTACGTTTCTGAAAAACCTCGCCGGATGGTGCGCATTGTAAGGGTTCCTAACAGGCCATTCACTAGTAGGAGTGAGAAAAACATCACAGTGTGGTGTGAATCGGAGGGCCTGAATTAGGATAAGCATTGAGTGGCAAAGTAGGATGGAGAAAAGCACCATGGGGAGGTCAGCATGCGGAGGTCAGGAAATATGCATTGGAAAAGTAGGATACGTTTCTGAAAAAAAAAAAAGTGGGGTTGTGCGCATTGTAAGGGTTTCTAACAGGCCATTCACTAGTAGGAGTGAGAAAAACATCATGGCTTGGTGTGAATCGGAGGGCCTGAATAAGGATAGGCAGTGAGTGGCAATGTAGGATGGAGAAAAGCACCATGGGGAGGTCATCATGGGGAGTTCAGGAAATATGCATTGGCAATGTAGGATAGGTTTCTGAAAAAAAAAGTGGGCTGGTGCGCATTGTAAGGGTTTCTAACAGGCCATTCACTAGTAGGAGTGAGAAAAACATCACGGGGTGGTGTGAATCGGAGGGATTGAATTAGGATAGGCATTGAGTGGCAATGTAGGATGGAGAAAAGCACCACGGGGTGGTCAGCATGGGGAGGTCAGGCAATATACATTGGCAAAGTAGGATACGTTTCTGAAAAACATCGCGGGGTGGTGCGCATGGTAAGGTTTCTAACAGGCCATTCACTAGTAGGAGTGAGAAAAACATCATGGGGTGGTGTGCATCGGAGGGCCTGAATTAGGATAGGCAGTGAGTGGAAACGTAAAATGGAGAAAAGCACCACGGTGTGGTCAGCATGGGGAGGTCAGGAAACATGCAGTGGCAAGGTAGGATAGGTTTCTGAAAAACATCGCGGGGTGGTGCACATTGTAAAGGTTTCTAACAGGCCATTCACTAGTTGGAGTGAGAAAAATATAACGGGGTGGTGTGAATTGGAGGTCCTGAATCAGGATAGGCAGTGAGTGGCAATGTAGGATGGAGAAAAGCACCACAGGGTGGTCACCATGGGGAGGTCAGGAAACATGCAGTGGCAATGTAGGATAGGTTTCTGAAAAGCATCGCCCGGGAGTGCGCATTGTAAGGGTTTCTAACAGGCCATTCACTAGTCGGAGTGAGAAAAACATCACGGGGTGGTGTTAATCAGAGGGCCTGAATTAGGATAAGCATTGAGTGGCAATGTAGAATGGAGAAAAGCACCACGAGGTGGTTATCATGGGGAGGTCAGGAAACATGCAGTGGCAAGGTAGGATATTTTTTGAAAAACATCATGGGGTGGTGAGGATTTTAAGGGTTTCTAACAGGCCATTCACTAGTAGGAGTGAGAAAAACATCACGGTGTCGTGTGAATCAGATGTTTTGAATTATGATAGGCAGTGAGTGCAATGTAGGATGGAGAAAAGCACCACGGGGTGGTCAGCATGGGGAGGTCAGGAATCATGCATTGGCCAAGTAGGATAGGTTTCTGAAAAACATTGCTGGGTATGGCGCATTGTAAGGCTTTCTAACAGGCCATTCACTAGTAGGAGTGAGAAAAACATCACAGGGTGGTGTGAATAGGAGGGCCTGAATTAGGATAGGCACTGAGTGGCTACGTAAAATGTAGAAAAGCACCACGGTGTGATCAGCATGGGGAGGTTAGGAAACATGCAGTGGCAATGTAGGATAGGTTTCTGAAAAACATCGTGGGTGGTGCGCATTGTAAGGGTTTCTAAAAGGCATTTCCCTAGTAGGAGTGAGAAAAATATAATGGGCTGGTGTGAATTGGAGGGCCTGAATCAGGATAGGCAGTGAGTGGCAATGTAGGATGCAGAAAAGCACCACGGGGTGGTCAGGATGAAGAGGTCAGGAAACATGCAGTGGCAATGTAGGATAGGTTTCTGAAAAATATCACAGGGTTGTGCGCATTATAAGGGTTTCTAACAGGCCATTCACTAGTAGGAGTGAGAAATACATTATGGTGTGGTGTGAATCAGAGTGCCAGAGTCAGGGTAGACAGTGAGTGGTAATGTAGCATTGAGAAGCACCAGAGGTCGTCTGCATGGGGAGGTTAAGAAACATGCAGTGGCGATGTAAGATAAGTTTCTGAAAAAAAATCGTGTGATGGTGCGCATTGAAATGGTTTCTATCA
Source organism: Cavia porcellus (assembly GCF_034190915.1). Lineage (NCBI taxonomy): Eukaryota > Metazoa > Chordata > Mammalia > Rodentia > Caviidae > Cavia > Cavia porcellus. Next base: position 1,071,533 of record NW_026947555.1, read on the forward strand.
GGCCATTCTCTAGTAGGAGTGAGAAAAACATCACGGGTTGGTGTGTATCTGAGGGCCTGAATCAGGATAGGCAGTGAGTGGCAATGAAAATTAAGAAATGCACCACGGGGTGATCAGCATGGGGAGCTCAGGAAACATGCAGTGGCTATGTAGGATAGGTTTCTGATAAAGTTCGCAGGGTGGTGCGCATTGTAAGGTTTCTAACAGGATATTTACTAGTAGAACTGAGAAAAACATCACGGGGTGGTGTGAATCGGAGGGCCTGAATTAGGATAGGCAGTTAGTGGCAATGTAGGATGGAGAAAGGCACCACGGGGTGGTCAGGATGGGGAGGTCAGGAAAAATGCAGTGGCTATGAGGATAGGTATCTGAAAAGCATCGTGGGGTGGTGAGCATTGTAACGGTTTCTAACAGGATATTAACAAGTAGGAGTGAAAAATACATCATGCTGTGATGTGAATCAGAGGGCCTGAATCAGGATAGGCAGTGAGTGGTAATGTAAAATGTAGAAAACCACCGCGGGGTGGTCAGCATGGGGAGGTCAGGAAACATGAAATGGCAATGTGGGATACGTTTCTGAAAAACATCGCTGTGTGGTGAGAATTGTAAGGGTTTTTAACAGGCCAATGACAAGTAGGAACGAGAAAAACATCACGGTGTGGTGTGAATCAGAGGTGCTGAATCAGGATAGGCAGTAAGTGGCAATGTAGGATGCAGAAAAGCACCACGGGGTGGTCAGGATGAGGAGGTCAGGAAACATGCAGTGGCAATGCAGGATAGGTTTCTGAAAAATATCGCGGGGTTGTGCGCATTGTAAGGGTTTCTAACAGGCCATTCACTAGTAGGAGTGAGAAATACATTATGGTGTGGTGTGAATCAGAGTGCCAGAGTCAGGGTAGACAGTGAGTGGTAATGTAGCATTGAGAAGCACCAGAGGTCGTCTGCATGTGGAGGATAAGAAACATGCAGTGGCGATGTAAGATACGTTTCTGAAAAAAATCGTGTGATGGTGCGCATTGAAATGGTTTCTATCAGGCCATTCTCTAGTAGGAGTGAGAAAAACATCACGGGTTGGTGTGTATCGGAGGGCCTGAATCAGGATAGGCAGTGAGTGGCAATGAAAATTAAGAAAAGCACCACGGGGTGATCAGCATGGGGAGCTCAGGAAACATGCAGTGGCTATGTAGGATAGGTTTCTGATAAAGTTCGCAGGGTGGTGCGCATTTTAAGGTTTCTAACAGGATATTTACTAGTAGAACTGAGAAAAACATCACGGGGTGGTGTGAATCGGAGGGCCTGAATTAGGATAGGCAGTTAGTGGCAATGTAGGATGGAGAAAGGCACCACGGGGTGGTCAGGATGGGGAGGTCAGGAAAAATGCAGTGGCTATGAGGATAGGTATCTGAAAAGCATCGTGGGGTGGTAGCATTGTAACGGTTTCTAACAGGATATTAACAAGTAGGAGTGAAAAATACATCATGCTGTGATGTGAATCAGAGGGCCTGAATCAGGATAGGCAGTGAGTGGTAATGTAAAATGTAGAAAAGCACCACGGGGTGGTCAGCATGGGGAGGTCAGGAAACATGAAATGGCAATGAAGGATACATTTCTGAAAAACATCGCTGGGTGGTGAGAATTGTAAGGGTTTTTAACAGGCCAATGACTAGTAGGAATGAGAAAAACATCACGGTGTGGTGTGAATCAGAGGTGCTGAATCAGGATAGGCAGTAAGTGGCAATGTAGGATGGAGAAAAGCACCAGGGGTAGTCAGCATGGGGAGGGCAGGAAACATGCAGTGGCAATGTAGGATATTTTTCTGAAAAACATCACGCGGTGGTGTGCACTGTAAGGGTTTCTAACAGGCCATTCACGAGTAGGAGTGAGAAAAACATCACGGGATGGTGTGAATCAGGTGTTCTGAATTAGATTAGACAGTGATTGGCAATGTAGCATGGAGAAAAGCACCACAAGTTGGTCAGGATGGGGAGGTCAGGAAACATGCAGTGGCAGTGTAGGATAGGTTTCTGAAAAACTTCGCGGTTTGGTGCGCATTGTAAGTGTTTATAACAGGCCATTCACTATTAGCAGTCAGAAAAACATCCCGGGTTGGTGTGAATCAGAGGTCCTGAATTAGCATAGGCAGTGAGTGGCAATGTAGGTTGAAGAAAAGCACCACGGGGTGGTCTGCATCGGGACATCAGAAAACATGCAGTGGCAATGTAGGATAGGTTTTGAAAATCATCGCGGGCGGGGGGCATTGTAAGTGTATCTAACAGGCATTTCAATAGTAGGAGTGAGAAAAACATCACCGGGTGGTTTGAATCGGAGGGCCTGAATTATGATAGGCAGTGAGTGGCAATGTAGGATGGAGAAAAGCACCAAGGAGTGGTCAGCATGGTGAGGTCAGGAAACATGCAGTGGCAGTGTAGGATAGGTTTCTGAAAAACAACGCGGGGGGATGCGCATTGTAAGGGTTTCTAACAGGCCATACACTAGTACGAGTTAGAAAAACATCACGGGGTGGTGTGAATCGGAGGGCCTGAATCAGGATAGGCAGTGAGTGGCAATGTAGGATGGAGAAAAGCACCACGGGGTGGTAAGGATAAGGAGGTCAGGAAACATGCAGTGGCAATGTAGGAGAGGTTTCTGAAAAACATCGCGGGGTGGTGCACATTGTAAGGGTTTCTAACAGGCCTTTCACTAGTTGGAGTGAGAAATACATCATGGTGTGGTGAGAATCAGAGGGCCTGAATCAGGATAGACAGTGAGTGGCAATGTAGGATGGAGCAAAGCACCCGGGGTGGTCAGCATGGGGAGGTCAGGAAACATGCAGTGGCAATGTAGGATTGGTTTCTGAAAAACATCGCGGGGTGGTGCGAATTGTAAGGTTTTCAAACATGCCATTGACTAGTAGGAGCGAGAAAAACAGCACGGAGTGGTGTGAATCAGAGGGGCTGAATCAGGATAGGCAGTAAGTGGCAATGCAGGATGGAGAAAAGCACCGGGGGTGGTCAGAATGGGAAGGGCAGGAAACATGCAGTGGCAATGTAGGATTTTTTCTGAAAAACATCAGGGGGTGGTGTGCATTGTAAGGGTTTCTAACAGGCCATTCGCTAGTAGGAGTGAGAAAAACATCACGGGGTGGTGTGAATCCGATGTTCTGAATTAGGATACTCAGTGATTGGCAATGTAGAATGGAGAAAAACACCAGAAGGTGGTCCGGATTGGGAGGTCAGGAACCATGCAGTGGCACTGTAGGATAGGTTTCTGACAAACATCGCGGGGTGGTGAGAATTGTAAGGGCTTCTAACAGGCCATTCACTAGTAGGAGTGAGAAAAATATCACGGGGTGGTTTGAATAGGAAGGCCTGAATTATGATAGGCAGTGAGTGGCAATGTAGGATGCAGAAAAGCACCACGGGGTGGTCAGCATGGGAGGTCAGGATACATGCAGTGGCAATGTAAGATAGGTTTCTGAAAAACATCGCGGGGTGGTGCGCATTGTAAGGGTTTCTAACCGGCCATTCACTAGTAGGAGTGAGAAATACATTATGGTGTGGTTTGAATTAGAGGGCCTGAATCAGAATAAACAGTGAGTGGTAATGTAGCATGGAGGAAGGCACCAGGGGTCGTCAGCATGGGGAGGTCAGGAAACATGCAGTGGCAAAGTAAGATAAGTTTCTGAAAAAAATCGTGTTGTGGTGCGCATTGAAATGGTTTCTAACAGGCCATTCACTAGTAGGAGTGAGAAAAACATCACGGCTTGGTGTGCATCGGTGGGCCTGAATCAGGATAGGCACTGAGTGGCGATGTAAAATTGAGAAAAGCACCACAGGGTGATCAGCATGGGGAAGTCAGGAAACATGCAGTGGCAAAGTAGGATAGGTTTATGATAAACATCGCAGGGTGGTGCGCATTGTAAGGATTCTAATAGGATACTTACTAGTAGGACTGAGAAAAACATCACGGGGTCGTGTGAATCGGAGGGCCTGAATCAGGATAGGCAGTGAGTGGCAATGTAGGATGGAGAAAAGCACCACGGGGTGATCAGGATTGGGAGTTCAGGAAACATGCAGTGGCTATGGGGATAGGTATCTGAAAAACATCTTGGGTTGGTGCGCATTGTAAGGGTTTCTAACAGGCCATTAACTAGTAGGAGTGAGAAATACATCATGGTGTGTGGTGAATCGGAGGGCCTAAATCAGGATAGGCAGTGAGTGGTAATGTAAAAGGGAAAAAAGCACCACGGGTTGGTCAGCATGGGGAGGTCAGGAAACATGCAATGTCAATGTAGGATACATTTCCGAAATACATCGCGGGGTGGTGAGAATTTTAAGGGTTTCCAACATACCATTCACTAGTAGGAGTGAGAAAAACATCACGGGGTGGTGTGAATCGGGGAGCCTGAATTAGGATACGCAGTGTGTGGCAATGTAAAATGGAGGAAAGCACCACGCTGTGGTCAGCATGGGGACATCAGGAAACATGCAGTGTCAATGTAGGATAGATTTCTGAAAAACAACGTGGGTAGTGCACATCGTAACGGTTTCTAACAGGCCATTCACTAGTAGGAGTGAGAAAAACATCACGGGGTGGTGTGAATCGGAGGGCCTGAATCAGGATAGGCAGTGAGTGGCAATGTAGGATGTAGAAAAGCACCACGGGGTGCTCAGCATGAGAAGGCCAGGAAACATGCAGTGGCAATGTAGGATAGGTTTCTGAAAAACTTCGTGTGGTGGTGCCCATTGTAAGGGTTTCTAACAGGCCATTCACTAGTAGGAATGAGAAATACATCATGGTATGGTGTGAATCAAAGGGCCTGAATCAGGATAGACAGTGAGTGGTAATGTAGCATGGAGAAAATCACCACGCAGTTGTCAGCATGTGGAGGTCACGAAACACGCAGTGGCAATCTAGGATAGGCTACTGAAAAACATCGCGGGGTGGTGCGCATTGTAAGGGTTTCTAACAGGCCATTCATTAGTAGGAGTGGGAAATACATCAAGGGGTGGTGTGAATCGGATGAACCGAATCAGGATAGGCAGTGAGTGGCAATGTAGGATGGAGAAAAGCACCACGGGGTGGTCAGCATAGGGAGGTCAGCATACATGCTGTGGCAGTGTAGCATATGTTTCTGAAAAACGTCCCTGGTGCTGAGAATTGAAAGGGTTTCTAACAGGCCATTCACTAGTAGGAGTGAGAAAAACATCACGGGGTGGTGTGAATCGGGGGTCCTGAATTAGGAAACGCAGTGTGTGGCAATGTAAAATGGAGGAAAGCACCACGCTGTGGTCAGCATGGGGACATCAGGAAACATGCAGTGTCAATGTAGGATAGGTTTCTGAAAAACAACATTGGTGGTGCGCATTTTAACGGTTTCTAACAGGCCATTCACTAGTAGGAGTGATAAAAACATCACGGGGTGGTGTGAATCGGAGGGCTTGAATCAGGATAGGCAGTGAGTGGCAATGTAGGATGTAGAAAAGCACCACGGGTTGCTCAGCATGAGAAGGCCAGGAAACATGCAGTGGCAATGTAGGATAGATTTCTGAAAAATATCGCGGGGTTGTGCGCATTAAAGGATTCCTAACAAGCCATTGACAAGTAGGAGAGAAAAAAACGTCACGGAGTGGTGTGAATTGGAGGGCCTGAATTAGGAAAGGCTGTGAATGGCAATGTAGGAGGGAGAAAAGCACCACGGGGTGGTCAGCATGGGGAGGTCAGGAAACATGCAGTGGCAATGCAGAATAGGTTTCAGATAAACATCACTGGGTGGTGCGCATTGTAACACTTTCGAACAGGCCATTCACTAGTAGGAGTGAGAACAACATCACGGGGAGGTGTGAATCGAAGGGCTTGATTTAGGATAGGCAGTGAGTGGCAATGTAGGATGGAGAAAAGCACCACCGGGTGGTCAGCATTTGGAGGTCAGGAAACATGCAGTGGCAATGTAGGATAGGTTTCTGAAAAAAAAAGCGGGGTGGTGCGCATTGTAAGGGTTTCTAACAGGCCATTCACTAGTAGGAGTGAGAAAAACATCACGGGGTAGTGTGAATCGGAGGGCCTGAATTAGTATAGGCAGTGAGTGGCAATGTAGGATAGAGAATAGCGCCACGGGGTGGTCAGCATGGGGAGGTCAGGAAACATGCAGTGGGAATGTAGGATAGGTTTCTGAAACACATCGTGCGGTGCTGCGCATTGTAATGGTTTCTAACAGGCCATTCACTAGATGAAGTGAGAAAAACTTCACAGGGTGGTTTGAATCGGAGGGCCTGAATCAGGATAGGCAGTGAGTGGCAATGTAGGATGGAGAAAAGCACCACGGGGTGGTCAGCGTGCGGAGGTCAGGAAACTTGCAGTGGCAATGTAGGATAGGTTTCTGAACAACATCGCGGGGTTGTGCGCATTATAAGGGTTTGTAGCAGGCCATTCACCAGTAGGACTGAAAAAAACATCACAGGGTGGTGTGAAACGGAGGGCCTGAATTAGGATAGGCTGTGAGTGGCAATGTAGGATTGAGAAAAACACCACGAGTTTTTCTGCACGGGGAGGCAAGGAAACATGCAATGGCAATGTAGAATAGGTTTCTAATAAACATCACTGGGTGGTGCGCATTGTAAGGGTTTCTAACAGGCGATTCACTAGTAGGAGTGAGAAAAACATCACGGGTTGGTGTGAATCAGATGTTCTAAATTAGGATAGGCAGTGAGTGGCAATGTAGGATGGAGAAAAGCACCAAGGGGTGGTCAGCATGGGGAGGTAAGGAAACATGCATTGGCAATGTAGGATAGGTTTCTGAAAAACATCGCTGGTGGTACGCATTGTAAGGCTTTCTAACAGGGCCATTCACCAGTAGGAGTGAGAAAAACATCACAGGATTGTGTAAATCGGAGGGACTGAATTAGGATAGGCAGTGAGTGCCAATATAAAATGGAGAAAAGCACCACGGTGTGGTCATCATGGGGAAGTCACGAAACATGCAGTTGAATGTAGGAAAGGTTTCTGAAAAACATCACGGGGTGGTGCGCCTTGTAAGGGTATCTAACCGGCCATTCCATGGTAGGAGTGAGAAATACATCACGGGAGGGATTGAATCAGAAGGCCTGAATCAGAATAGGCAGTGAGTGGCAATGTAGGATGGAGAAAAGCACCACGGCATGGTCATCATGGGGAGATCAGGACACATGCAGTGGCAATGTAGGATAGGTTTCTGAAAAACATCGCGGGGTGGTGAGAATTGTAAGGCTTTCTAACAGGCCATTCACTAGTAGGAGTGAGAAAAACATCACGGAGTGGTGTGAATCAGAGTGCCTCAATTATGAAAAGCAGTGACTGGCAATGTAGGATGGAGAGAAGCACCACGGGGTGGTAAGCATGGGGAGGTCAGGAAACATGCAGTGGCAATGTAGGATAGGTTTCTAAAAAAAACATCGGGGTGGTGCGCATTGTAAGGGTTTCTAACGGGCTATTCACTAGTAGGAGTGAGAAAAACATCAAGGGGTGGTGTGAATCGGAAAGCCTGAATCAGGAGAGGCATTGAGTGACAATGTAGGATAGAGAAAAGCACCACGGTTTGGTGATCATAGGGAGGTCGGGAAACATGCAGTGGCAATATAGGATAGGTTTCTGAAAAACATCGCGGGGTGGTGCACATTGTAAGGGTTTCTAACAGGCTTTTCACTAGTAGGAGTGAGAAAAACATCATGGGTTGGTTTGAATCAGATGTTCTAATTAGGATAGGCAGTGAGGATCAATGTAAAATGGAGAAAAGCACCACGGTGTTGTCAGCATGGGGAGGTGAGGAAACATGTAGTGTCAAGGGAGAATAGATTTCTGATAAACATCGTTGGGTTGTGCGCATTGTAAGGGTTTCTAACAGGCCATTCATTAGTAGGAGTGAGAAAAACATCACGTGGTGGTGTGAATCGGTGGGCCTGAATTAGAATATGCAGTGAGTCTCAACATAACATCGAGAAAAGCACCACGGTGTGGTGAGCATGTGGAGGTCAGGACACATGCATGGCAAAGTAGGATAGCTTTCTGAAAAACATTGCAGGGTAGTGCTCATTGTAAGGGTTTCAAAAATGTCTTTCACTAGTAGGAGTGAGAAAAACATCACGGCGTGGTGTGAATCGCAGGGCCTGAACAAGGATAGGACGTGGGTGGCAATGTAGGATGGAGAAAAGCACCACTGGGTGGTCAGGATGGGGAGGTTAGGAAACATGCAGTGGCAATGCAGGATCAGTTTCTGAAAAACATCGTGGGGTTGGGCGCATTGTAAGTGTATCTAACAGGCCATTCACTAGTAGGAGTGAGAAATACATCATGGTGTGGTGTGAATCGGAGGGCCTGAATCAAGTTAGACAGTGAGTGGCAATGTAGGATTTAGAAAAGCACCACGGGTTGGTGAGCATGGGGAAGTCAGGAAACATGTAATGGCAATGTAGGATAGGTTTCTGAAAATCATCGCTGGGTTGTGCGCATTGTAAGGGTTTGTAGCAGGCCATTCACTAGTAGGAGTGAGAAAAACATCACGGGGTGGTGTGAATCGGAGGGCCTGAATTAGGATAGTTAGTGAGTGGCAATGTAGGATGGAAAAAAGCACCACGAGGAGGTCATCATGGGGAGGTCAGGAAACATGCAATGGCAATGTAGGATAGATTTCTGAAAAACATCGCGGTGTGGTGCGCATTGTAAGGGTTTATAACAAGCCATTCACAAGTAGGAGTGCAAAAAACATCATGGGGTGGTGTGAATCGGAGGGCCTGAATTAGGATAGGCTGTGAGTGGCAATGTAGGATGGAGAAAAGCACCACGTGTTGGTCAGCATGTGGTGGTCAGGACACATGCAGTGGTAATTTAGGATAGGTTTCTGAAAAAGAAAGCGGTGTGGTGCGCATTGTAAAGGTTTCTATTAGGCCATTCACTAGTAGGAGTGAGAAAAACATAACGGGGTGGTGTGAATCAGAGGGCCTGAATAAGGATAGGCAGTGAGTGGCAATGTAGGATGTAGAAATGCACCACGGGGTGGTCAGCATGGAGAGGTCAGGAAACATGCAGTGGCAATGTGGGATAGCTTTCTGAAAAACATTATGGGTTGGTGCGCATTGTAAGGGTTTCTAACATTCCATTCACTAGTAGCAGTGAGAAAAATATCACGGCGTGGTGTGAATCGGAGGGCCTGAATCAGGATAGGCAGTGAGTGGCAATGTAGGATGCAGAAAAGCACCACGGGGTGGTCATCATGGGGAGGTCAGGACTCAGGCAGTGGCAATGTAGGATAGGTTTCTGAAAAACATCACTGGTGGTGTGAATTGTATGGGTTTCTAACAGGCCATTCAGTAATAGGGGTGCGGAAAACATCACGCGATGGTGTGAATCAGATGTTCTAAGTTAGGATAGGCAGTGAGTGGCAATGTAGGATGGAGAAAAGCACCACGGGGTGGTCATCATTGGGAGGATAGGAAACATGCAGTGGCAATGTAGGATAGTTTTTTGAAAAACATCAAGGGGTGTTGCGCATTGTAAGGGTTTCTAACAGGCCATTCACTGTTAGGAGTGAGAAAAACATCATGGGATGGTGTGAATCAGAAGTTCTGATTTAGGATAGGCAATGAGTGGCAATGTAGGATGGAGAAAAGCACCACGGGGTGGTCATCATGGGGAGGTCAGGAAACATACAGTGGCACTGTAGGATAGGTTTCTGAAAAACATCACTGTGTTGTGCGCACTGTAAGGGTTTGTAGCAGGCAATTCACCAGTAGGAGTGAAAAAATCATCACGGGGTGGTGTGAATCGGAGGGCCTGATTTAGGATAGGTAGTGAGTGGGAATGTATGATGGAGTAAAGCACCACAGGGAGGTCAGCATGGGGATGTCATGAAACATGCAGTGGCAATGTAGGATAGTTTTCTGAAAAACATCACGGGGTGGTGCGCATGGTAAGGGTCTCTAACAGGCTATTCAGTAGTAGGAGTGAGAAAAACATCACGGGGTGGTGTGAATCTGAGGGCCTGAATTAGGATTGGCAGTGATTGGCAATGTAGGATGGAGAAAAGCACCAGGGGTGGTCATCATGGGGAGGTCAGGAAACAGGCAGTGTCAATGTTGGATTGTTTTCTGAAAAACATCACGGGGTGGTGCTCATTGTATGGGATTCTAACAGGCCATTCACTAGTAGGAGTGAGAAAAATATCACGGTGTGTTGTGAATCAGATGTTCTCAAATAGGATAGGCAGTGAGTGGCAATGTAGGATGGAGAACAGCACCACGGTGTGGTCAGCTTGGGGAGGTCAGGAAACATGCATTGGCAATGTAGGATAGGTTTCTTAAAAACATCGCCGGGTGGGACGCATTGTAAAGCTTTCTAACAGGCCATTCACTAGTAGGAGTGAGAAAAATATCACTGGGTGGTGTGAATCGCAGGGCCTGAATTAGCATAGGCAGTGAGTGGCATCGTAAAATGGAGAAAAGCACCATGGTGTGGTCATCATGGGGAGGTCAGGAAACATGCATTGGCAATGTAGGTTACGTTTCTGAAAAACCTCGCCCGGTGGTGCACATTGTAAGGGTTTCTAACAGGCCATTCACTAATAGGAGTGAGAAAAACATCACGGGGTGGTGTGAATCGGAGGGCCTGAATTAGGATAGGCAGTGAGTGGCATCGTAAAATGGGGAAAAGCACCACGGTGTGGTCAGCATGGGGAGGTCAGGAAACATGCATTGGCAATGTAGGTTACGTTTCTGAAAATCCTCGCCGGGTGGTGCGCATTGTAAGGGTTTCTAACAGGCCATTCACTAGTAGGAGTGAGAAAATCATCACAGTGTCGTGTGAATCTGAGGGCCTGAATTAGGATAAGCATTGAGTGGCAAAGTAGGATGGAGAAAAGCACCATGGGGAAGTCAGCATGCGGAGGTCAGGAAATATGCATTGGCAAAGTAGGATAGGTTTCTGAAAAAAAAAAGTGGTGTGGTGCACATTGTAAGGGTTTCTAACAGGCCATTCACTAGTAGGAGTGCGAAAAACATCACGGCGTGGTGTGAATCGGAGGGCCTGAATTAGGATAGGCAGTGAGTGGCAATGTAGGATGGAGAAAAGCACCATGGGGAGGTCAGCATGGGGAGGTCAGGAAATATGCATTGGCAATATAGGATAGGTTTCTGAAAAAAATAGTTGGTTTGTGCGCCTTGTAAGGGTTTCTAACAGGCCATTCACTAGTAGGAGTGAGAAAAACATCACGGGGTGGTGTGAATCGGATGGCCTGAATTAGGATAGGCAGTGAGTAGAAACGTAAAATGGAGAAAAGCACCACGATCTGGTCAGCATGGGGAGGTCAGAAAACATGCAGTGGCAATGTAGGATAGGTTTCTGAAACACATCGCTGGTGGTGCGCATTGTAAGGTTTCTAACAGGCCATTCATTAGTAGGAGTCAGAAAAATATAACGGGGTGGTGTGAATTGGAGGTCCTGAATCAGGATAGGCAGTGAGTGGCAATGTAGGATGGAGAAAAGCACCACGGGGTGGTCAGCATGGAGAGGCCAGGAAACATGCAGTGGCAATGTAGGATAGGTTTCTGAAAAACATCCCCGGTAGTGCGCATTGTAAGGGTTTCTAACAGGCCATTCACTAGTAGGAGTGAGAAAAACATCATGGGGTGGTGTGAATCGGATGGCCTGAATTAGGATAAGCATTGAGTGGCAATGTAGGATGGAGAAAAGCACCACGAGGTGGTTATCATGGGGAGGTCAGGAAACATACAGTGGCAATGTAGGATATTTTTTGAAAAACATCACGGGGTGGTGGGGATTTTAAGGGTTTCTAACAGGCCATTCACTAGTAGGAGTGAGAAAAATATCACGGGGTCGTGTGAATCGGATGTTCTCAATTATGATAGGCAGTGAGTGCAATGTAGGATGGAGAAAAGCACCACGGGTTGATCAGCATGGGGAGGTCAGGAAACATGCATTGGCAAAGTAGGATAGGTTTCTGAAAAACATTGCCGGGTATTGCGCATTGTAAGGCTTTCTAACAGGCCATTCACTAGTAGGAGTGAGAAAAACATCACGGGGTGGTGTGAATAGGAGGGCCTGGATTAGTATAGGCAGTGAGTGGCAACGTAAAATGGAGAAAAGCACCACGGTGTGGTCAGCATGTGGAGGTCAGGAAACATGCAGTGGCAATGTAGGATAGGTTTCAGAAAAACATCGTGGGGTGGTGCGCATTGTAAGGGTTTCTAAAAGGCCTTTCCCTAGTAGGAGTGAGAAAAATATAATGGGCTGGTGTGAATCGGAGGGCCTGAATCAGGATAGGCAGTGAGTGGCAATGTAGGATGCAGAAAAGCACCACGGGGTGGTCAGGCTGGGGAGGTCAGGCAACATGCAGTGGCAATGTGGGATAGCTTTCTGAAAAACATTACGGGTTGGTGTGCATTGTAAGGGTTTCTAACATTCCATTCACTAGTAGCAGTGAGAAAAATATCACGGCGTGGTGTGAATCGGAGGGCCTGAATCAGGATAGGCAGTGAGTGGCAATATAGGATGGAGAAAAGCACCACGGGGTGGTCATCATGGGGAGGTCAGGACTCAGGCCGTGGCAATGTAGGATAGGTTTCTGAGAAACATCACTGGTGGTGAGAATTGTATGGGTGTCTAACAGGCCATTCAGTAATAGGGGTGGGAAAAACATCACGGGGTGGTGTGAATCAGATGTTCTGAGATAGGATAGGCAGTGAGTGGCAATGTAGGATGGAGAAAAGCACCACGGTGTGGTCAGCGTTGGGAGGTCACGAAACATGCAGTGTCAATGTAGGATAGGTTTCTGAAAAAAAAATAACGGGGTGGTGCACATTGTAAGGGTTTCTAACAGGACATTCACTGTTAGGAGTGAGAAACACATCATGGGATGTTGTGAATCAGAAGTTCTGAATTAGGATAGGCAATGAGTGGCAATGTAGGATGGAGAAAAGCACCATGGGGAGGTCAGCATCCGGAGGTCAGGAAATATGCATTGGCAAAGTAGGAAAAGTTTCTGAAAAAATTGTGGGCTGGTGCACATTGTAAGGGTTTCTAACAGGCCATTCACTAGTAGGAGTGAGAAAAACATCACGGGGTGGTGTGAATCAGAGGGCCTGAATTAGGATAGGCAGTGAGTGGCAATGTAGGATGGAGAAAAGCACCATGGGGAGGTCAGCATGGGGAGGTCAGGAAATATGCATTGGCAATGTAGGATAGGTTTCTGAAAAAAAAAGTGGGCTGGTGCGCATTGTAAGGGTTTCTTATAGGCCATTCACTAGTAGGAGTGAGAAAAACATCACGGGGTGGTGTGAATCAGAGGGACTGAATTAGGATAGGCAGTGAGTGGCAATGTAGGATGGAGAAAAGCACCACGGGGTGGTCAGCATGGAGAGGTCAGGAAATATGCATTGGCAAAGTAGGATAGGTTTCTGAAAAACATTGCCGGGTGTTGCGCATTGTAAGGCTGTCTAACAGGCCATTCACTAGTAGGACTGAGAAAAATCACGGGGTTGTGTGAATAGGAGGGCCTGAATTAGGATAGGCAGTGAGTGGCAACGTAGAATGGAGAAAAGCACCATGGGGAGGTCAGCATTGGGAGGTCAGGTATCATGCAGTGGCAATGTAGGTTAGGTTTCTGAAAAACATCGTGGGGTGGTGCGCATGGTAAGGTTTCTAACAGGCCATTCACTAGTAGGAGTGAGAAAAACATCACGGGGTGGTGTGAATCGGATGGCCTGCATTAGGATAGGCAGTGAGTAGAAACGTAAAATGGAGAAAAGCACCACGATGTGCTCAGCATGGGGAGGTCAGAAAACATGCAGTGGCAATGTAGGATAGGTTTCTGAAAAACATCGCTGGTGGTGCGCATTGTAAGGCTTTCTAACAGGCCATTCACTAGTAGGAGTGAGAAAAATATAACGGGGTGGTGTGAATTGGAGGTCCTGAATCAGGTTAGGCTGTGAGTGGCAATGTAGGATGGAGAAAAGCACCACGGGGTGGTCACCATGGTGAGGTCAGGGAACATGCAGTGGCAATGTAGGATAGGTTTGTGAAAAACATCACCGGGTGGTGCGCATTGTATGGGTGTGTGTTACATTACATTCACTAGTAGGAGTGAGAAAAACATCACGGGGTGGTGTGAATCGGAGGGCCTGAATTAGGATAAGCATTGAGTGGCAATGTAGGATGGAGAAAAGCACCACGAGGTCGTTATCATGGGGAGGTCAGGAAACATGCAGTGGCAATGTAGGATATTTTTTGAAAAGCATGACGGGGTGGTGGGGATGTTAAGGGTTTCTAACAGGCCATTCACTGGTAGGAGTTAGAAAAACATCACGGGGTCGTGTGAATCGGATGTTCTGAATTATGATAGGCAGTGAGTGCAATGTAGGATTGAGAAAAGCACCACGGGTTGATCAGCATGGGGAGGTCAGGAAACATGCATTGGCAAAGTAGGATAGGTTTCTGAAAAACATTGCCTGGTATTGCACATTGTAAAGCTTTCTAACAGGCCATTCACTAGTAGGAGTGAGAAAAACATCACGGGGTGGTGTGAATAGGAGGGCCTGAATTAGGATACGCAGTGAGTGGCAACGTAAAATGGAGAAAAGCACCACGGTGTGGTCAACATGGGGAGGTAAGGAAACATGCAGTGGCAATGTAGGTAGGTTTCAGAAAAACATCGTGGGGTGGTGCGCATTGTAAGGGTTTCTAAAAGGCCTTTCCCTAGTAGGAGTGAGAAAAATATAATGGGCTGGTGTGAATCGGAGGGCCTGAATCAGGATAGGCAGTGAGTGGCAATGTAGGATGCAGAAAAGCACCACGGGGTGGTCAGGATGGGGAGGTCAGGAAACATGCAGTGGAAATGTGGGATAGCTTTCTGAAAAACATTACGGGTTATTGTGCATTGTAAGGGTTTCTAACATTCCATTCACTAGTAGCAGTGAGAAAAATATCACGGCGTGTTGTGAATCGGAGGGCCTGAATCAGGATAGGCAGTGAGTGGCAATATAGGATGGAGAAAAGCACAACGGGGTGGTCATCATGGGGAGGTCAGGACTCAGGCAGTGGCAATGTAGGATAGGTTTCTGAAAAACATCACTGGTGGTGAGAATTGTATGGGTGTCTAACAGGCCATTCAGTAATAGGGGTGCGAAAAACATCACGGGGTGGTGGGAATCAGATGTTCTGAGATAGGATAGGCAGTGAGTGGCAATGTAGGATGGAGAAAAGCACCACGGGGTGGTCAGCGTTGGGAGGTCACGAAACATGCAGTGTCAATGTAGGATAGTTTTCTGAAAAAAAATAACGGGGTGGTGCGCATTGTAAGGGTTTCTAACAGGGCATTCACTAGTAGGAGTTAGAAAAACATCACAGGGTGGTGTGAATCAGATGTTCTCAATTAGGATAGGCAGTGAGTGGCAATGTAGGATGGAGAAAAGCACCACGGGGCGGTCATCAGGGAGAGGATAGGAAACATGCAGTGTCAATGTAGGATAGTTTTCTGAAAAACTTCAAGGGGTGGTGCGCATTGTAAGGGTTTCTAACAGGACATTCACTGTTAGGAGTGAGAAACACATCATGGGATGATGTGAATCAGAAGTTCTGAATTAGGATAGGCAATGAGTGGCAATGTAGTATGGAGAAAAGCACCACGGGGTGGTCATCATGGGGAGGTCAGGAAACATACAGTGGCAATGTAGGATAGGTTTCTGAAAAACATCACTGTGTTGTGCGCATTGTAAGGGTTTGTAGCAGGCCATTCACCAGTAGGAGTGAGAAAATCATCACGGGGTGGTGTGAATCGGAGGGCCTGAATTAGGATAGGTAGTGAGTGGGAATGTATGATGGAGAAAAGCACCACAGGATGGTCAGCATGTGGATGTCATGAAACATGCAGTGGCAATGTAGGATAGTTTTCTGAAAAACATCACGTGGTGGTGCGCATGGTAAGGGTTTCTAACAGGTTATTCACTAGTAGGAGTGAGAAAAACATCACGGGATGGTGTGAATCTGAGGGCCTGAATTAGGATTGGCAGTGAGTGGCAATGTAGGATGGAGAAAAGCACCAGGGGTGGTCATCATGGGGAGGTCAGGAAACATCCAGTGTCAATGTTGGATTGTTTTCTGAAAAACATCACGGGGTGGTGCGCATTGTATGGGATTCTAACAGGCCATTCACTAGTAGGAGTGAGAAAAACATCACGGTGTGTTGTGAATCAGATGTTCTCAATTAGGATAGGCAGTGAGTGGCAATGTAGGATGGAGAAAACCACCATGGTGTGGTCAGCTTGGGGAGGTCAGGAAACATGCATTGGCAATGTAGGATAGGTTTCTTAAAAACATCGCCGGGTGTTACACATTGTAAAGCTTTCTAACAGGCCATTCACTAGTAGGAGTGAGAAAAATATCACTGCGAGGTGTGAATCAGAGGGCCTGAATTAGGATAGGCAGTGAGTGGCATCGTAAAATGGGGAAAAGCAACACGGTGTGGTCAGCATGGGGAGGTCAGGAAACATGCATTGGCAATGTAGGTTACGTTTCTGAAAAACCTCGCCCGGTGGTGCACATTGTAAGGGTTTCATACAGGCCATTCACTAGTAGGAGTGAGAAAAACATCACAGTGTGGTGTGAATCGGAGGGCCTGAATTAGGATAAGCATTGAGTGGCAAAGTAGGATGGAGAAAAGCACCATGGGGAGGTCAGCATGGGGAGGTCAGGAAATATGCATTGTCAAAGTAGGATAGGTTTCTGAAAAAAAAAGTGGGGTGGTGCGCATTGTAAGGGTTTCTAACTGGCCATTCACTAATAGGAGTGAGAAAAACATCAAGGGGTGGTGTGAATCGGAGGGCCTGAATTAGGATAGGCAGTGAGTGGCAATGTAGGATGGAGAAAAGCACCACGGGGTGGTCAGCATGGGGAGGTCAGGAAATATGCATTGGCAAAGTAGGATAAGTTTCTGAAAAGCATTGCCGGGTGTTGCGCATTGTAAGGCTATCTAACAGGCCATTCACTACTAGGAGTGAGAAAAACATCATGGGGTAGTGTGAATAGGAGCGCCTGAATTAGGATAGGCAGTGAGTGGCAATGTAGGATGGAGAAAAGCACCATGGGGAGGTCAGCATGGGGAGGTCAGGAAATATGCATTGGCAATGTAGGACAGGTTTCTGAAAAAAAAAGTCGGCTGATGCGCATTATAAGGGTTTCTAACAGGCCATTCACTAGTAGGAGGGAGAAAAACATCACGGGGTGGTGTGAATCGGAGGGACTGAATTAGCATAGGCAATGAGTGGAAATGTAGGATGGAGAAAAGCACCACGGGTTGGTCAGCATGGGGAGGTCAGGAAATATGCATTGGCAAAGTAGGATAGGTTTCTGAAAAACATTGCCGGGTGTTGCGCATTGTAAGGCTGTCTAAATGGCCATTCACTAGTAGGAGTGAGAAAAACATCACTGGGTTGTGTGAATAGGAGGGCCTGAATTAGGATAGGCAGTGGGTGGCCACGTAGGATGGAGAAAAGCACCATGGGAAGGTCAGCATTGGGAGGTCAGGAATCATGCAGTGGAAATGTAGGATAGGTCTCTGAAAAACATCGCGGGGTGGTGCGCATGGTAAGGTTTCTAACAGGGAATTCACTAGTAGGAGTGAGAAAAACATCACGGGGTGGTGTGAAACAGATGGCCTGAATTAGGATAGGCAGTGAGTAGAAACGTAAAGTGGAGAAAAGCACCACATTGTGGTCAACATGGGGAGGTCAGGAAACATGCAGTGGCAATGTAGGATAGGTTTCTGAAAAACATCACGGGGTGGTGTGCATTGTAAGGGTTTCTAACAGGCCATTCACCTGTAGGAGTGAGAAAAATATAACGGGGTGGTGTGAATTGTAGGGCCTTAATCACGATAGGCAGTGAGTGGCAACGTAGGATGGAGAAAAGCACCACGGGGTGGTCAACATGGGGAGGTCAGGAAACATGCAATGGCAATGTAGGATATTTTTTGGAAAACAACACGGGGTGGTGCGGATTTTAAGGATTTCTAACAGGCCATTCACTAGTAGGGGTGAAAAAAAACATCTCGGGGTCGAGTGAATCGGAGGGTCTGAATTAGGATAGGCTATGAGTGGCAATGTAGGATGAAGAAAAGCACCACGGGTTTGTCAGCATTGGGAGGCAAGGAAACATGCAGTGGCAATGTAGAATAGGTTTCTGATAAGCATCGCTGGGTGGTGCACATTGTAAGGGTTTCTAACAGGCCATTCACTAGTAGGAGTTAGAACAACATCACGCGGTGGTGTGAATCGGAGGACCTGAATTACGATAGGCAGTGAGTGGCAATGTAGGATAGAGAAAACACCACAGGGTGGTCAGCATGGGGAGGTCAGGAAACATGCAGTGGTAATGTATGATAGGTTTCTGAAAAAAAAAAGCGGGGTGGTGCCCATTGTAAGGTTTTCTAACAGGCCATTCACTAGTAGGAGTCAGAAAAACATCACGGGGTGGTTTGAATCGCAAGGCCTGATTTAGCATAGGAAGTGAGTGGCAATGTAAAATGGAGAAAAGCACCACGGGGTGGTCATCATGGGGAGGATATGAAACATGCAGTGGCAATGTAGGATAGTTTTCTGAAAAACATCACGGAGTGGTGCGCATTGTTAGGGTTTCTAACAGGCCATTCACTAGTAGCAGTGAGAAAAACATCATGGGGTGGTGTGAAACAGATGTTCTGAATTCGGATAGGCAGTGAGTGGCAAGTTAGAATGGAGAAAAGCACCAAGGGATGGTCAGCATGGGGAGGTCAGGAAACATTCATTGGCAATGTAGGATAGGTTTCTGAAAAACATCGCGGGGTGGTGAGCATTGTAAGGCTTTGTAACAGGCCATTCACTAGAAGGAGTGAGAAAAACATCACGTTGTGGTGTGAATCGTTGGGCCTGAATTAGGATAGGCAGTGAGTGGCAACATAAAATGGAGAATAGCACCACGGTGTGGTCAGCATGGGGAGGTCAGGAAACATGCAGAGGCAATGTAGGAAAGGTTTCTGGAAAACATCGCGGGGTGGTGCGCATTGTAATGCTTTGTAGCAGCCCACTCACTAGTAGGAGTGAGAAAAATCATCACGGGGCGGTGTTAATGGGAGGGCCTGAATTAGAATAGGCAGTGAGTGGTAATGAAGAATGGATAAAAGCACCATGGGGTGGTCAACATGGGATGTCAGGAAACATGCCGTGGCAATGTAGGATAGGTTTCTGAAAAACATCGCGGGGTGGTGCGCATTGTAAGGGTTTCTAACCAGATATTCACAAGTAGGAGTGAAAAAAACATCACTGGGTGGTGTGAATAGCAGGGCCTGAATTAGGTTAGGCAGTGAGTGGCAATGTGGGATGGAGAAAATCACCACAGGGTGGTCAGCATGGGGAGGTCAGAAAATATTCTGTGGCAATGTAGGATAGGTTTCTGAAAAAAAAAAAGTGGGGTGGTGCGTATTGTAAGGGTTTCTAACAGGCCAATCCCTGGTAGGAGTGAGAGATATATCACGGGAGGGTGTGCATCGAAAAGCCTGAATCAGGATAGGCAGTGAGTGGCAATGTAGGATGGAGAAAAGCACCACGGCATGGTCAGCATGGGGAGGTCAGGAAACATTTAGTGGCAATGTAGTATAGGTTTCTGAAAAACATCGCGGGGTGGTGCGCATTGTAAGGATTTCTATCAGGCCATTCACTAGCAGGAGTGAGAAAAACATAAGGGGGTGGTGTGAATCGGAGGCCCTGAATAAGGATAGACAATGAGTGGCAATGTAGGATGGAGAAAAGCATCAAAGGGCAGTCATCATGGAGAGGTCAGGACACATGCAGTGGCAATGTAGGATAGGTTTCTGACAAACATCGCAAGTGGTGAGAATTGTAAGGCTTTCTAACAGGCCATTCACTAGTAGGACTGAGAAAAACATCACGGGGTGGTGTGAATCAGAGGGCCTGAATTATGGTAAGAAGTGAGTGGCAATGTAGGATGGAGAAAAGCAACCATGGTGTGGTCAGCATGGGGAGGTCAGGAAACATGCAGTGGCAATTTAGGATAGGTTTCTGAAAAAAACTGCGGGGTGGAGCACATTGTAAGGGTTTCTAACAGGCCATTAACTAGTAGGAGTGAGAAAAACATCACAGGGTGGTGTGAATCGGAGGGCCTGATTAAGGATAGGCAGTGAGTGGCAATGTAGGATGGAGAAAAGCAACACGAGGTGGTCAGCATGAGGAGGTCAGGAAACATGCAGTGGCAAAGTATGATAGTTTTCTGAAAAACGTCACTGGGTGGTGCCCATTGTAAGGCTTACTAACAGGCCATTCACTAGTAGGAGTGAGAAAAACATCACGGGGTGGGGTCAATCGGAGGGCCTGAATCAAGTTAGACAGTGAGTGGCAATGTAGCATGGAGAAAAGCACCAAGGGTTGGTGAGCATGGGGAGGTCAGGAAACATACAATGGCAATGTAGGATAGGTTTCTGAAAAACAATGCGGGGTTGTGCGCATTGTAAGGGTTTGTAGCAGTCCATGCACTAGTAGGAGTGACAAAATCATCACGGGGTGGTGTGAATCGGATGGCCTGAATCAGGATAGGCAGTGAGTGGCAATGTAGGATGGAGAAAAACACCACGGGGTGGTCAGTATGGGGAGGTCAGGAAACATGCAGCGGCAATGAAGGATACGTTTCTTAAAAACATTGCGGGGTGGTGCTCATTGTAAGGGTTTCTAATAGGCCTTTCACTAGTAGGAGTGAGAGAAACATCACGAGGTGGTGTGAATCAGATGTTCTGAATTAGTATAGGCAGTGAGAGGCAATGTACGATGGAAAAAAGCAACACGGGGTGGTCAGCATGGGAGGTCAGGAAACGTGCATTGGCAATGTAGGATAGGTTTCTGAAAAACATCGCGGGGTGGTGTGCATTGTAAGGCTTTCTAACAGGCCATTCACTAGTAGGATGAGAAAAACATCACGTCGTGGTGTGAATCGGTGGGCCTGACTTAGGATAGGCAGTGAGTGGCAACATAAAATGGAGAAAAGCACCACGGTGTGGTCAGCATGGGGAGGTCAGGAAACATGCAGTGGCAATGTAGGAAATGTTTCTGAAAAACATTGCGCGGTGGTGCGCCTTGTAAGTGTTTGAAGCAGTCCATTCACTAGTAGGAGTGAGAAAATCATCACGGGGTGGTGTGAATCGGAGGGCCTGAATTAGGTTAGGCAGTGAGTGGCAATGTAGGATGGAGAAAATCACCACAGGGGGGTCAGCATGGGGAGGTCAGAAAACATGCTGTGGCAATGAAGGATATGTTTCTGAAAAAAAAAAAGCGGGGTGTTGCACATTGTAAGTGTTTCTAACATGCCATTCACTAGTAGGGATGAGAAAAACATCACGGGGTGGTGTGAATCGGAGGGCCTGAATTAGGATAGGCAGTGAGTGGCAATGTAGGATGGAGAAAAGTACCACAGGGTGGTCAGCTTGTGAAGGTCAGGAAACATGCAGTGGCAATGCAGGATAGTTTTCTGAAAAACATCACGGGGTGGTGGACATTCTAAAGTTTTCGAGCAGGCCATTCATTAGTGGGATTGAGAAAAACTTCATGGGGTGGTTTGAATCAGATGTTCTGAATTAGGATATACAGTGAGTGGCAATGTAGGATGGAGAAAAGGACCAAGCGGTGGTCAGCATGGGAAGGTCGGGAAACATGCATTGGCAAATTAGGATAGGTTTCTGAAAAACATCGCTGGTGGTGCGCATTGTAAAGGCTTTCTAACAGGCAATTCACAAGTGGGAGTGAGAAAAACATCACGGGGTGGTGTGAATCGGAGTGCCTGAATTAGGATAGGCAGTGAGTGGCAATGTAGGATGGAGAAAAGCACCACGGGGTGGTCAGCATGGGGAGGTCAGGAAACATGCAGTGGGAATGTAGGATAGTTTTCTGAAAAACATCACGCGGTGGTGCGCATTGTAAGGGTTTCTAAGGGGCCGTTCACTAGTAGCAGTGAGAAAAACATAACGGGGTGGTGTGTATCGGAGCGCCTGAATAAGGATAGGCAGTGAGTGGCAATGTAGGATGTAGAAAAGCACCACGGTGTGGTCCGCATGGGGAGGTCAGGAAACATGGAGTGGCAATGTAGGATAGGTTACTGAAAAAAAAATGCGGGTTGGTGGCATTGTAAGGGTTTCTAACAGGATATTCACAAGTAGGAGTGAGAAAAACATCACGGGGTGGTGTGAATCGGAGGGCCTAAATTATGATAGGCAGTGAGTGGCAATGTAGGATGGAGAAAAGCACCACGGGGTGGTCAGCATGGGGAGGTCTGAAAACATGCAGTGGCAATGTGGGATTGGTTTCCGAAAAAAAATGCGGGGTTGTGCGCATTGTAAGGTTTTCTAACAGGCCATTCACTAGTAGGAGTCAGAAAAACATCACGGGGTGGTGTGAATCGGAGGGCCTGATTTAGCATAGGCAGTGAGCGGCAATTTAAAATAGAGAAAAGCAACAGGGTTGGTCATCATGGGGAGGACAGGAAACATGCAGTGGCAATGTAGGATAGGTTTCGGAAAAACATAGCGGGTTGGTGCACATTGTAAGGGTTTCTAACACGCCATTCACTAGTAAGAGTGAGAAAAGCATCACGGGGTGGTGAGAATCGGAGGGCCTGAATTAGGATAGGCAGTGAGTGACAACGTAAAATGGAGAAAAGCACCATGGTGTGGTCAGCATGGGGAGGTCAGGAAACACGCAGTGGCAATTTAGGATAAGTTTCTGAAAAACATCGCGGGGTCTTGCGCATTGTAAGGTTTTCTAACAGGCCATTCACTAGTAGGAGTGAGAAAAACATCAAGGGGTGGTGTTAATCGGAGGGCTAGACTTAGGATAGGCAGTGAGTGGCAATGTAAAATGGAGAAAAGCACCACGGGGTGGTCAGCAAGGGGAGGTCAGGAAACATGCATTGGCAATGTAGGATAGGTTTCTGAAAAACATCGCCAGGTGGTTCACATTGTAAGTCTTTCTAACAGACCATTCACTAGTAGGAGTGAGAAAAACATCATGGGTGGTCAGAATCGGAGGGCCTGAATTAGGATAGGCAGTGAGTGGCAAAGTAGGATGGAGAAAAGCACCACGTGTTGGTCAGGATGTGGTGGTCAGGAAACATGTAGTGGCAATGTGGGATAGCTTTCTGAAAAATATCGCAGGTTGGTGCGCAATGTAAGTGTTTCTAACACACCATTCACTAGTAAGAGTGAGAAAAACATCACGGGGTGGTGAGAATCGGAGGGCCTGAATTAGGTTAGGCAGTGAGTGACAATGTAAAATGGAGAAAAGCACCACGGTGTGGTCAGCATGGGGAGGTCAGGAAACATGCATTGGCAATGTAGGATAGGTTTCTGAAAAACATCGCCAGGTGGTGCACATTGTAATTCTTTCTAACAGACCATTCACTAGTAGGAGTGAGAAAAACATCACCACGTGGTGCGAATCGGAGGGCCTAAATCAGGATAGGCATGAGTGGCAATGTAGGATGGAGAAAAGCACCATGGAGTGGTCACCATGGGGAGGTCAGGAAACATGCAGTGGCAATGTAGGATAGGTTTCTGATAAACATCACTGAGTGATGCGCATTTTAAGGGTTTCTAACAGGCCATTCTCTAGTAGGAGTGAGAAACACATCATGATGTGGTGTGAATCGGAGGACCTGAATCAAGATAGACAGTGAGTGGCAATGTAGGATGGAGAAAAGCACCACGGGGTGGTGAGCATGAGGACGTCAGGAATCATGCAATGGCAATATAGGATAGGTTTCTGAAAAACATCGCCAGGTGGTGCACATTGTAAGTCTTTCTAACAGACCTTCCACTAGTAGGAGTGAGAAAAACATCATGGGGTGGTCTGAATCGGAGGGCCTTAATTAGGATAGGCAGTGAGTGGCAAAGTAGGATGGAGAAAAGCACCACGGGGTGGTCAGGATAGGGAGGTCAGGAAACATGTAGTGGCAATGTGGGATAGCTTTCTGAAAAATATCGCGGGTTGGTGCGCATTGTAAGGGTTTCTAACACGCCATTCACTAGTAAGAGTGAGAAACACATCACGGGGTGGTGAGAATCGGAGGGCCTGAATTAGGATAGGCAGTGAGTGACAATGTAAAATGGAGAAAAGCACCACGGTGTGGTCAGCATGGGGAGGTCAGGAAACATGCATTGGCAATGTAGGATAGGTTTCTGAAAAACATTGCCAGGTTGTGCACATTGTAAGTCTTTCTAACAGACCATTCACTAGAAGGAGTGAGAAAATCATCACGGCGTGGTGCGAATTGGAGGGCCTGAATCAGGAGAGGCAGTGAGTGGCAATGTAGGATGGAGAAAAGCACCACAGATTGGTCACCTTGGGGAGGTCAGGATACATGCATTGGCAATGTAGGATAGGTTTCTGAAAAACATCGCAGGGTGGTGCACATTGTAAGGCTTTCTAACAGGCCATTCACTAGTAGGAGTGAGAAAAACATCACGGCGTGATGTGAATCGGAGGGCATGAATTAAGATAGTCAGTGAGTGGCAATATGGGATGGAGAAAAGCACCACGGGGTAGTCAGCAAGGGGGGTCAGTACACATGCACTGGCAATGTAGGATAGTTTTCTGAAAAACATATCGGTGTGTGAGAATTGTAAGGGTTTGTAACAGGCCATTCACTAGTAGGAGTGAGAAAAACATCACTGGGTGGTGTGAATCGGAGGGCCTGAATCAGGATAGGCAGTAAGTGGCAATGTAGGATGGAGAAAAGCACCACAGGGTGGTCAGGATGGGGAGGTCAGGAAACATGCAGTGGCAATGTAGGATAGGTTTGTGATAGACATCGCTGGGTGGTGCGCATTGTATGGGTTTCTAACAGGCCATTCACTAGTAGGAGTGAGCAAAACACCACGGGGTGGTGTGAATCGAAGGGCCTGAATTAGGATAGGCATTGAGTGGCAATGTTGGATGGAGAAAAGCACCACAGGGTGGTAAGCATGGGGAGGTCAGGAATCATGCAGTGGCAATGTAGTATAGGTTTCTGAAAATACAGCGGGGTAGTGCGCATTGTAATGGTTTCTAACAGGCCATTCATAGTAGGAGTGAGAAAAACATCACGGGTTGGTGTGAATCGGAGGCCATGAATTAGGATAGGCAGTGAGTGGCAATGTAGGATGTAGAAAAGCACCACAAGGTGGTCAGCATGGTGAGGTCAGGAAACATGCAGTGGCAATGTAGGATAGTTTTCTGAAAAACGTCACGTTGTTGTGCCCATTGTAATGTTTCTAACAGGCCATTCACTAGTAGGAGTGAGGAAAACATCACGGGGTTGTGTGAATCAGATGTTTTGAATTAGGATAGGCAGTGAGTGGCAATGTAGGATGGACAAAAGCACCACGGGGTGGTCAGAATGGGGAGGTCAGGAAACATGCATTGACAATGTAGGATAGGTTTCTGAACAACATCGCAGGGTGGTGCGCATTGTAAGGGTTTCTAACAGGCCATTCACTAGTAGGAGTGAGAAAAACATCATGGCCTGGTGTGAATCAGAGGGCCTGAATCAGGATAGGCAGTGAGTGGCAATGTAGGATGGATAAAAGCACCACGGGGTGGTCACCATGGGGAGGTCAGGACACATGCAGTGGCAATGTGGTATAGGTGTCTGAAAATCATCGCGGGTGGTGAGAATTGTAATGGTTTCTAACAGGCCATTCACTAGTAGGAGTGAGAAAAACATCACGGGGTGGTGTGAATCGGAGGATTGAATTATGATAGGCAGTGAGTGGCATTGTAGGATTGAGAAAAGCACCACAGGGTGGTCAGGATGGGGAGGTCAGGAAACATGCAGTGGCAATGTAGAATAGGTTTCTGATAAACATCGCGGGGTGGTGCGCATTGTATGGGTTTCTAACAGGCCATTCACTAGTAGGAGTGAGAACAACTTCACGGAGTGCTGTGAATCGTAGGGCCTGAATTAATATAGGCATTGATTCGCTATGTAGGATGGAGAAAAGCACCACAGGGTGGTCAGCATGGGGAGGTCAGGAAACATGCATTGACAATGTTGGATACGTTTCTGAAAAACATCACCAGATGGTGCGCATTGTAAATCTTTGTAACAGGCTTTTCACTAGTAGGAGTGAGAAAAACATCAAGGGGTGGTGTTAATCGGAGTTCCAGACATAGGATAGGCTGTGAGTAGCAATGTAAAATGGAGAAAAGCACCACGGGGTGGTCAGCAAGGGGAGGTCAGGAAACATGCATTGGCAATGAAGGATAGGTTTCTGAAAAACATCGCCAGGTGGTGCACATTGTAAGTCTTTCTAACAGACCATTCACTAGTAGGTGTGAGAAAAACATCATGGGGTGGTCTGAATCGGAGGGCCTGAATCAGGATAGGCAGTGAGTGGCAATGTAGGATGGAGAAAAGCACCACGGGGTGGTCAAGATGGGGAGGTCAGGAAATATGCAGTGGCAATATAGGATAGTTTTCTGAAAAACATCACGGGGTGGGGCGGATTGTAAGTCTTTCTAATAGGCCATTCACTAGTAGGAGTGAGAAATACATCATGGTGTGGTGTGAATCGCATGGCCTGAATCAAGATAGACAGTGAGTGGCAATATCAGGTGGAGAAAAGCTCCACGGTGTAGTCAGCATGGGGAGGTCAGGAAACATGCAGTGACAATATAGGATAGGTTTCTGAAAAACATAGCGGGGTGGTGCGCATTGTAAGGGTTTCTAACACGCCATTCACTAGTAAGAGTGAGAAAAACATCACGGGGTGGTGAGAATCGGAGGGCCTGAATAAGGATAGGCAGTGAGTGACAATGTAAAATGGATTAAAGCACCACGGTGTGGTCAGCATGGGGGGGTCAGGAAACATGCAGTGCCAATTTAGGATATGTTTCTGAAAAACATCGCGGGGTCTTGCACATTGTAAGGATTTCTAACAGGCCATTCACTAGTAGGAGTGAGAAATACATCACGGGGTGGTGGGAATCGGAAGCGCTGAATCAGGATAGGCAGTGTGTGGCAATGTAGGATGGAGAGAAGCACCACGGGGTGGTCAGCATAGGGACGTCAGGACACATGCTGTGGCAATGTAGCATAGGTTTCTGAAAAACATCGTTGGTGGTGAGATTTGCAAGGGTTTCAAACAGGCCATTCACTAGTAGGAGTGAGAAAAACATCACGGGGTGGTATTAATCAGAGGGCGTGAATCATGATAGGCAGTGAGGGGCAATGTACAATGGAGAAATGCACAAAGGAGTGGTCAGCATGGAGAGGTCAGCAAACATGCATTGGCAATTTAGGATAGGTTTCTGAAAAACATCGTGGGGTTGTGCACATTGTAAGTCTTTCTAACAAGCCATTGACAGGTAGGAGAGAAAAAAAACAACACGGGATGGTGTGAATCGGAGGGCCTGAATTAGGAAAGGCTGTGAGTGGCAATGTAGGATGGAGAAAAGCACCAAGGGTTTGTCAGCATGGGGAGGCAAGGAAACATGAAGTGGCAATGTAGAATAGGATTCGGATAAACATTACTGCGTGGTGCGCATTGTAAGGGTGTCTAACATTCCATTCACTAGTAGGAGTGAGAACAACATCACGGGGTCTTGTGAATCGAAGGGCCAGATTTAGGATAGGCAGTGAGTGGCAATGTAGGATGGAGAAAAGCCCCACGGCGTGGTCAGCATGGGGAGGTCAGGAAACATGCAGTGGCAATGTAGGATATGTTTCTGATAAACATCACTGGGTGATGTGCATTTTAAGGGTTTCTAACAGGCCATTCTCTAGTAGGAGTGAGAAATACATCATGGTGTGGTGTGAATCGGAGGACCTGAATCAAGATAGACAGTGAGTGGCAATGTAGGATGGAGAAAAGCTCCACGGGTTGGTGAGCATGGGGAGGTCAGGAAACATGCAATGGCAATGTAGGATAGGTTTCTGAAAAACATCGCCAGGTGGTGCACATTGTAAGTCTTTCTAATAGACCATTCACTAGTAGGAGTGAGAAAAACATCATGGGGAGGTCTGAATCGGAGGGCCTGAATTAGGATAGGCAGTGAGTGGCAAAGTAGGATGGAGAAAAGCACCACGGGGTGGTCAGGATGGGGAGGTAAGGAAACATGTAGTGGCAATGTGGGATAGCTTTCTGAAAAATTTCGCGGGTTGGTGCGCATTGTAAGGGTTTCTAACAGGCCATTCACTAGTAGGAGTGAGAAAATCATCACGGCGTGGTGCGAATTAGAGGGCCTGAATCAGGATAGGCAGTGAGTGGCAATGTAGGATGGAGAAAAGCACCACAGAGTGGTCACCCTGGGGAGGTCAGGATACATGCAATGGCAGAGTAGGATAGGTTTCTGAAAAACATCGCTGGGTGATGCGCATTGTATGGGTGTGTGTTACATTACATTCACTAGTAGGAGTGAGAAAAACATCAGGGGGTGGTGTGAATCGGAGGGTCTGTATTAGGATAGGCAGTGAGTGGAAATGTAGGATGGAGAAATGCACCGCGGGATGGTCAGCATGGGGGGGTCAGGGAACATGCAGTGGCAATGTAGGATAGGTTTCTGAAAAACATCGCGGGGTGGTGCGCATTGTATGGGTGTGTGTTACATTACATTAGCTAGTAGGAGTGAGAAAAACATCACGGGGTGGTGCCCATTGTATGGGTGTGTGTTACATTACATTCACTAGTAGGAGTGAGAAAAACATCACGGGGTGGTGTGAATTGGAATGTCTGAATTAGGATAGGCAGTGAGTGGCAATGTAGGATGGAGAAAAGCACCGCGAGGTGGTCAGCATGCGGAGGTCAGGGAACATGCATTGGCAATGTAGGATAGGTTTCTGAAAATCATCGCAGGGTGGTGCGCATTGTAAGGCTTTCTAACAGGCCATTCACTAGTAGGAGTGAGAAAAACATCACGGCGTGATGTGAATCGGAGGGCATGAATTAAGATAGGCAGTGAGTGGCAATATGGGATGGAGAAAACCACCACTGGGTAGTCAGCACGGGGGGGTCAGGACACATGCAGTGGCAAAGTACGATAGGTTTGTGATAGACATCGCTGGGTGGTGCGCATTGTATGGGTTTCTAACAGGCCATTCACTAGTAGGAGTGAGAACAACATCACGGGGTGGTGTGAATCGGAGGGCCTGAATTAGGATAGGAATTGAGTGGCAATGTAGGATGGACAAAAGCACCACAGGGTGGTAAGCATGGGAATGTCAGGAATCATGCAGTGGCAATGTAGTATAGGTTTCTGAAAATACAGCGGGGTAGTGCGCATTGTAAGGGTTTGTAACAGGCCATTCACTAGTAGGAGTGAGAAAAACATCACGGGGTGGTGTGAATCAGATGTTTTGAATTAGGATAGGCAGTGAGTGGCAATGTAGGATGGAGAAAAGCACCTCGGGGTCGTCAGCATGGGGAGGTCAGCAAACATGCATTGACAATGTAGGATAGGATTCTGAAAAACATCGCCAGGTGGTGCACATTGTAAGGCTTTCTAACAGGACATTCACTAGTAGGCGTGAGAAAAACATCACGGGATGTTGTGAATCGGAGGGTCTGAATTAGGATAGGCAGAGAGTGGCAATGTAAAATGGAGAAAAGCACCACTGTGTGGTCAGCATGGGGTAGTCAGGAAACATGCTGTGTCAATGTAGGATAGGTTTCTGAAAAACATCGCGGGGTGGTGCGCATTGTAATGGTTTCTTACAGGCCATTCACTAGTAGGAGTGAGAAAAACATAACGGCCTGGATTGAATCAGAGGGCCTGAATCAGGATAGGCAGTGAATGGCAATGTAGAATGGAGAAAAGCACCACGTAGTGTTCAGGATGGGGAGCTCAGGAAACATGCAGTGGCAATGTACGTTAGGTTGCTGAAAAATATCGCGGGGTGGTGCTCATTGTAAGGGTTTCTAAAAGGCCTTTCACTAGCAGGAGTGAGAAAAGCATCACGGGGTGGTGTGAATCGGAGGGCCTGAACCAGGATAGGCCATGAGTTGCAATGTAGGATGGAGAAATGCTCCACGGGGTGGTCAGGTTGGGGAGGTCAGGAAACATGCAGTGGCAATGAATGATAGGTTTCTCTAAAACTTCGCGATGTAGTGCACACTCTAAGGGTTTCTAACAGGCCATTCACCAGTATTAGTGAGAAATACATCACGGGTGGTGTGAATCGGAGAGCCTGAATCAAGATAGACAGTGAGTGGCAATGTAGGATTGAGAAAACCACCCTGGTTTGTGAGCATTGGGAGGTCAGGAAACATGCAATGGTAATGTAGGATAGGTTTATGAAAAACATCGTGAGGTTGTGGGCATTGTAAGGTTTTGTAGCAGGATATTCACCAGTAGGAGATAGAAAAACATCATGGGATGGTGTGAATCGCAGAGCCTGAATCAGGATAGGCCGTGAGTGGCAATGTAGGATGGAGAAAAGCACAATGGGGTGGTCAGGATGCGGAGGGCAGGAAACATGCAGTGGCAATGTAGGATAGGTTTCTGAAAAACATCTTGGGGTAGTGCGCATTGTAAGGGTTTCTACCAGGCCATTCACTAGTAGGAGTGAGAAATACATCACGGTGTGGTGTGATTCAAAGGGCCTGAATCAAGTTAGACAGTGAGTGGGAATGTAGGATGGAGAAAACCACCACGGGTTGGTGAGCATTGGAGTGTCAGGAAACATGCAATGACAATGTAAGATAGGTTTCTGAACAACATCGCGGGGTTGTGGGCATTGGAATGCTTTCTAACAAGCCATTTACCAGTAGGAGTGAAAAAAAACATTACGGGGTGGTGTGAATCGCAGGGCCTAAATTAGAAAAGGCTGTGAGTGGCAATGTAGGATGGAGAAAAGCACCACGAGTTAGTCATCATGGGGATGCAAGGAAACATACAGTGGCAATGTAGAAGAGGTTTCTAATAAACATCGCTGGGTGGTGCGCATTGTAAGGGTTTGTAACATGCCATTCACTAGTAGGAGTGAGAAAAACATCACAGGGTGGTGTGAATCGGAGGGCATGAATTAGAATAGGCAGTGAGTGGCAATGTAGGATGGAGAAAAGCACCATGGGGTGGTCAGCATGGGGAGGTCAGGAAACATTCAGTGGCAATGTAGGATAGGTTTCTGAAAAACATCACGTGGTGGTGTGCATTGTAAGGGTTTCTAACATGCCATTGACTAGTAGGAGTGAAAAAAACATCACGGGGTGGTGTGAATCAGATGTTCTGAATACGGATAGGCAGTGAGTGGCAATGTAGGATGGAGAAAAGCACCAGGGGGTGGTCAGAATGGGGAGGTCAGGAAACATGCATTGACAATGTAGGATAGGTTTCTGAAAAACATCGCAGGGTCTTGTGCATTTAAGGGTTTCTAACAGGCCATTCACTAATAGGAGTGAGAAAAATATCATGGCGTGGTGTGAATCAGAGGGCCTGAATCAGGATAGGCAGTGAGTGGCAATGTAGGATGGACAAAAGCACGACGGGGTGGTCACTATGCGGAGGTCAGGACACATGCAGTGGCAATGTGGTATAGGTGTCTGAAAATCATCGCGGGTGGTGAGAATTGTAATGGTTTCTAACAGGCCATTCACTAGTAGGAGTGAGAAAAACATCACGGGGTGGTGTGAATCGGAGGGTCTGAATTAGGATAGGCAGTGAGTGGCAATGTAGGATGGAGAAAACCATGGCGGGGTGGTCAGCATGCGGAGGTCAGGGAACATGCGGTGGCAATGTAGGATAGGTTTCTGAAAAACATCGCGGAGTGGTGCGCATTGTATGGGTGTGTGTTACATTACATTCACTAGTAGGAGTGAGAAAAACATCACGGGGTGGTGCACATTGTATGGGTGTGTGTTACATTACATTCACTAGTAGGAGTCAGAAAAACATCACGGGGTGGTGTGAATCGGAGGGTCTGAATTAGGATAGGCAGTGAGTGGCAATGTAGGATGGAGAAAAGCACGGCGGGGTGGTCAGCATGGGGAGGTCAGGGAACATGAAGTGGCAATGTAGGAGAGGTTTCTGAAAAACATCGCTGGGTGGTGCGCATTGTATGGGTGTGTGTTACATTACATTCACTAGTAGGAGTGAGAAATGCATCACGGGGAGGTGTGAATCGGAGGGTCTGAATTAGGATAGGCAGTGAGTGGCAATGTAGGATGGAGAAAAGCACCACGGGGTGGTCAGCATGGGGAGGTCAGGGATCATGCAGTGGCAATGTAGGATAGGTTTCTGAAAACATCGCGGGGTGGTGCGCATTGTATGGGTGTGTGTTATATTACATTCACTAGTAGGAGTGAGAAAAACATCACGGGGTGGTGCGCATTGTATGGGTGTGTGTTACATTACATTCACTAGTAGGAGTGACAAAAACATCACGGGGTGGTGTTAATCGGAGGGTCTGAATTAGGATAGGCAGTCAGTGGCAATGTAGGATGGAGAAAAGCACCGCGGGATGGTCAGCATGGGGAGGTCAGGGAACATGCATTGGCACTGTAGGATAGATTTCTGAAAAACACCGCGGGGTGCTGCGCATTGTATGGGTGTGTGTTACATTACATTCACTAGTAGGAGTGAGAAAAACATCACGGGGTGGTGCGCATTGTATGGGTGTGTGTTACATTACATTCACGAGTAGGAGTGAGAAAAACATCACGGGGTGGTGGGCATTGTATGGGTGTGTGTTACATTACATTCACTAGTAGGAGTGAGAAAAACATCACGGAGTGGTGCGTATTGTATGGGTGTGTGTTACATTACATTCACTAGTTGGAGTGAGAAAAACATCACGGGGTGGTGTGAATCGGAGGGTCTGAATTAGGATAGGCAGTGAATGGCAATGTAGGATGGAGTAAAGCACCGCGGGGTGGTCAGCATGGGAGGTCAAAGAACATGCAGTGGCAATGTAGCATAGGTTACTGAAACACATCGCGGGGTGGTGCGCATTTTATGGGTTTGTGTTACATTACATTCACTAGTAGGAGTGAGAAAAACATCACGGGGTGATGCGCATTGTATGGGTGTGTTTTACATTACATTCACTAGTAGGAGTGAGAAAAACATCACGGGGTGGTGTGAATCGGAGGGTGTGAATTAGGATAGGCAGTGAGTGGCAATGTAGGCTGGAGAAAAGTACCGCGGGGTGGTCAGCATGGGGAGGTCAGGGAACATGTAGTGGCAATGTAGGATAGGTTTCGGAAAAACATCGCGGGGTGGTGAGCATTGTATGGGTGTGTGTTACATTACATTCACTAGTAGGAGTGAGAAAAACATCACGGGGTGGTGCGCATTGTATGGGTGTATGTTACATTACATTCACTTGTAGGAGTGAGAAAAACATCATGGGGTGGTGTGAATCGGAGGGTCTGAATTAGGATAGGCAGTGAGTGGCAATGTAGGATGGAGAAAAGCACCGCAGGTTGGTCAGCATGGGGCGGTCATGGAACATGCAGTGGCAATGTAGGATAGGTTTCTGAAAAACATCGCAGGGTCTTGTGCATTTGAGGGTTTCTAACAGGCCATTCACTAATAGGAGTGAGAAAAATGTCATGGCGTGGTGTGAATCAGAGGGCCTGAATCAGGATAGGCAGTGAGTGGCAATGTAGGATGGACAAAAGCACGACGGGGTGGTCACTATGCGGAGGTCAGGACACATGCAGTGGCAATGTGGTATAGGTGTCTGAAAATCATCGCGGGTGGTGAGAATTGTAATGGTTTCTAACAGGCCATTCACTAGTAGGAGTGAGAAAAACATCACGGGGTGGTGTGAATCGGAGGGTCTGAATTAGGATAGGCAGTGAGTGGCAATGTAGGATGGAGAAAACCATGGCGGGGTGGTCAGCATGCGGAGGTCAGGGAACATGCGGTGGCAATGTAGGATAGGTTTCTGAAAAACATCGCGGAGTGGTGCGCATTGTATGGGTGTGTGTTACATTACATTCACTAGTAGGAGTGAGAAAAACATCACGGGGTGGTGCACATTGTATGGGTGTGTGTTACATTACATTCACTAGTAGGAGTCAGAAAAACATCACGGGGTGGTGTGAATCGGAGGGTCTGAATTAGGATAGGCAGTGAGTGGCAATGTAGGATGGAGAAAAGCACGGCGGGGTGGTCAGCATGGGGAGGTCAGGGAACATGAAGTGGCAATGTAGGAGAGGTTTCTGAAAAACATCGCTGGGTGGTGCGCATTGTATGGGTGTGTGTTACATTACATTCACTAGTAGGAGTGAGAAATGCATCACGGGGAGGTGTGAATCGGAGGGTCTGAATTAGGATAGGCAGTGAGTGGCAATGTAGGATGGAGAAAAGCACCACGGGGTGGTCAGCATGGGGAGGTCAGGGATCATGCAGTGGCAATGTAGGATAGGTTTCTGAAAACATCGCGGGGTGGTGCGCATTGTATGGGTGTGTGTTATATTACATTCACTAGTAGGAGTGAGAAAAACATCACGGGGTGGTGCGCATTGTATGGGTGTGTGTTACATTACATTCACTAGTAGGAGTGAGAAAAACATCACGGGGTGGTGTTAATCGGAGGGTCTGAATTAGGATAGGCAGTCAGTGGCAATGTAGGATGGAGAAAAGCACCGCGGGATGGTCAGCATGGGGAGGTCAGGGAACATGCATTGGCACTGTAGGATAGGTTTCTGAAAAACACCGCGGGGTGCTGCGCATTGTATGGGTGTGTGTTACATTACATTCACTAGTAGGAGTGAGAAAAACATCACGGGGTGGTGCGCATTGTATGGGTGTGTGTTACATTACATTCACGAGTAAGAGTGAGAAAAACATCACGGGGTGGTGGGCATTGTATGGGTGTGTGTTACATTACATTCACTAGTAGGAGTGAGAAAAACATCACGGAGTGGTGCGTATTGTATGGGTGTGTGTTACATTACATTCACTAGTTGGAGTGAGAAAAACATCACGGGGTGGTGTGAATCGGAGGGTCTGAATTAGGATAGGCAGTGAATGGCAATGTAGGATGGAGTAAAGCACCGCGGGGTGGTCAGCATGGGAGGTCAAAGAACATGCAGTGGCAATGTAGCATAGGTTACTGAAACACATCGCGGGGTGGTGCGCATTTTATGGGTTTGTGTTACATTACATTCACTAGTAGGAGTGAGAAAAACATCACGGGGTGATGCGCATTGTATGGGTGTGTTTTACATTACATTCACTAGTAGGAGTGAGAAAAACATCACGGGGTGGTGTGAATCGGAGGGTGTGAATTAGGATAGGCAGTGAGTGGCAATGTAGGCTGGAGAAAAGTACCGCGGGGTGGTCAGCATGGGGAGGTCAGGGAACATGTAGTGGCAATGTAGGATAGGTTTCGGAAAAACATCGCGGGGTGGTGAGCATTGTATGGGTGTGTGTTACATTACATTCACTAGTAGGAGTGAGAAAAACATCACGGGGTGGTGCGCATTGTATGGGTGTATGTTACATTACATTCACTTGTAGGAGTGAGAAAAACATCACGGGGTGGTGTGAATCGGAGGGGCTGAATTAGGATAGGCAGTGAGTGGCAATGTAGGATGGAGAAAAGCACCGCAGGTTGGTCAGCATGGGGCGGTCATGGAACATGCAGTGGCAATGTAGGATAGGTTTCTGAAAAACATCGCAGGGTCTTGTGCATTTGAGGGTTTCTAACAGGCCATTCACTAATAGGAGTGAGAAAAATATCATGGCGTGGTGTGAATCAGAGGGCCTGAATCAGGATAGGCAGTGAGTGGCAATGTAGGATGGACAAAAGCACGACGGGGTGGTCACTATGCGGAGGTCAGGACACATGCAGTGGCAATGTGGTATAGGTGTCTGAAAATCATCGCGGGTGGTGAGAATTGTAATGGTTTCTAACAGGCCATTCACTAGTAGGAGTGAGAAAAACATCACGGGGTGGTGTGAATCGGAGGGTCTGAATTAGGATAGGCAGTGAGTGGCAATGTAGGATGGAGAAAACCATGGCGGGGTGGTCAGCATGCGGAGGTCAGGGAACATGCGGTGGCAATGTAGGATAGGTTTCTGAAAAACATCGCGGAGTGGTGCGCATTGTATGGGTGTGTGTTACATTACATTCACTAGTAGGAGTGAGAAAAACATCACGGGGTGGTGCACATTGTATGGGTGTGTGTTACATTACATTCACTAGTAGGAGTCAGAAAAACATCACGGGGTGGTGTGAATCGGAGGGTCTGAATTAGGATAGGCAGTGAGTGGCAATGTAGGATGGAGAAAAGCACGGCGGGGTGGTCAGCATGGGGAAGTCAGGGAACATGAAGTGGCAATGTAGGAGAGGTTTCTGAAAAACATCGCTGGGTGGTGCGCATTGTATGGGTGTGTGTTACATTACATTCACTAGTAGGAGTGAGAAATGCATCACGGGGAGGTGTGAATCGGAGGGTCTGAATTAGGATAGGCAGTGAGTGGCAATGTAGGATGGAGAAAAGCACCACGGGGTGGTCAGCATGGGGAGGTCAGGGATCATGCAGTGGCAATGTAGGATAGGTTTCTGAAAACATCGCGGGGTGGTGCGCATTGTATGGGTGTGTGTTACATTACATTCACTAGTAGGAGTGAGAAAAACATCACGGGGTGGTGCGCATTGTATGGGTGTGTGTTACATTACATTCACTAGTAGGAGTGAGAAAAACATCACGGGGTGGTGTTAATCGGAGGGTCTGAATTAGGATAGGCAGTGAGTGGCAATGTAGGATGGAGAAAAGCACCGCGGGATGGTCAGCATGGGGAGGTCAGGGAACATGCATTGGCAATGTAGGATAGGTTTCTGAAAAACACCGCGGGGTGCTGCGCATTGTATGGGTGTGTGTTACATTACATTCACTAGTAGGAGTGAGAAAAACATCACGGGGTGGTGCGCATTGTATGGGTGTGTGTTACATTACATTCACGAGTAGGAGTGAGAAAAACATCACGAGGTGGTGGGCATTGTATGGGTGTGTGTTACATTACATTCACTAGTAGGAGTGAGAAAAACATCACGGAGTGGTGCGTATTGTATGGGTGTGTGTTACATTACATTCACTAGTTGGAGTGAGAAAAACATCACGGGGTGGTGTGAATCGGAGGGTCTGAATTAGGATAGGCAGTGAATGGCAATGTAGGATGGAGTAAAGCACCGCGGGGTGGTCAGCATGGGAGGTCAAAGAACATGCAGTGGCAATGTAGCATAGGTTTCTGAAACACATCTCGGGGTGGTGCGCATTTTATGGGTTTGTGTTACATTACATTCACTAGTAGGAGTGAGAAAAACATCACGGGGTGATGCGCATTGTATGGGTGTGTTTTACATTACATTCACTAGTAGGAGTGAGAAAAACATCACAGGGTGGTGTGAATCGGAGGGTGTGAATTAGGATAGGCAGTGAGTGGCAATGTAGGCTGGAGAAAAGTACCGCGGGGTGGTCAGCATGGGGAGGTCAGGGAACATGCAGTGGCAATGTAGGATAGGTTTCGGAAAAACATCGCGGGGTGGTGAGCATTGTATGGGTGTGTGTTACATTACATTCACTAGTAGGAGTGAGAAAAACATCACGGGGTGGTGCGCATTGTATGGGTGTATGTTACATTACATTCACTAGTAGGAGTGAGAAAAACATCACGGGGTGGTGTGAATCGGAGGGTCTGAATTAGGATAGGCCGTGAGTGGCAATGTAGGATGGAGAAAAGCACCGCAGGTTGGTAAGCATGGGGCGGTCATGGAACATGCAGTGGCAATGTAGGATAGGTTTCTGAAAAACATCGCGGGGCGGTGCGCATTGTATGGGTGTGTGTTACATTACATTCACTAGTAGGAGTGAGAAAAACATCACGGGGTGGTGCGCATTGTACGGGTGTGTGTTTCATTACATTCACTAGTAGGAGTGAGAAAAACATCACAGGGTGGTGCGCATTGTATGGGTGTGTGTTACATTACATTCACTAGTAGGAGTGATAAAAACATCACGGGGGTGGTGTGAATCGGAATGTCTGAATTAGGATAGGTAGTGAGTGGCAATGTAGGATGGAGAAAAGCACCGCGAGGTGGTCAGCATGGGGAGGACAGGGAAAATGCAGTGGCAATGTAGGATAGGTTTCTGAAAAAACATCGCGCGGTGGTGCGCATTGTATGGGTGTTTGTTACATTATATTCACTAATAGGAGTGAGAAAAACATCACGGCGTGGTGCGCATTGTATGGGTGTGTGTTACATTACATTCACTAGTAGGAGTGAGAAAAACTTCACTCGGTGGTGCGCATTGTATGGGTGTGTGTTACATTACATTCACTAGTAGGAGTGAGAAAAACATCACGGGGTGGTGCGCATTTTATGGGTGTGTGTTACATTACATTCACTAGTAGGAGTGAGAAAAACTTCACAGGATGGTGCGCATTGTTTGGGTGTATGTTACATTACATTCACTAGTAGCAGTGAGAAAAACCTCACGGGGTGGTGTGAATCGGAGGGTCTGAATTAGGATAGGCAGTGAGTGGCAATGTAGGATGGAGAAAAGCACCGCGGGGTAGTCATCATGGGGAGGTCAGGGAACATGCAGTGGCAAAGTAGGATAGGTTTATGAAAATCATCGCGGGGTAGTGTGCATTGTATGGGTGTGTGTTACATTACATTCACTAGTAGGAGTGATAAAAACATCACGGGGTGGTGCGCATTGAATGGGTGTGTGTTACATTACATTCACAAGTAGGAGTGAGAAAAACATCACGGGGTGGTGCGCATTGTATGGGTGTGTGTTACATTACATTCACTATTAGGAGTGAGAAAAACATCACGAGGTGGTGCGCATTGTATGGGTGTATGTTACATTACATTCACTAGTAGGAGTGAGAAAAACATCACGGGGTGGTGCGCATTGTATGGGTGTGTGTTACATTACATTCACTACTAGGAATGAGAAAACATCACGGGGTGGTGCGCATTGTATGGGTGTGTGTTACATTACATTCACTAGTAGGAGTGAGAAAAACATCACGGGGTGGTGTGAATCGGAGGGTCTGAATTAGGATGGGCAGTGAGTGGCAATGTAGGATGGAGAAAAGCACCCCAGGGTGGTCAGCATGGGGAGGTCAGGGAACATGCAGTGGCAATGTAGGATAGGTTTCTGAAAAACATCGCGGGTTGGTGCGCATTGTATGTGTGTGTGTTACAATACATTCACTAGTAGGAGCGAGAAAAACATCACGGGGTGGTGCGCATTGTATGGGTGTGTGTTACATTACATTCACTAGTAGGAGTGAGAAAAACATCACGGGGTGGTGTGAATTGGAGGGTCTGAATTAGGATAGGCAGTGAGAGGCAATGTAGGATGGAGAAAAGCACGGCGGGGTGGTAAGCATGGGGAGGTCAGGGAACATACAGTGGCAATGTCGGATAGGTTTCTGAAAAACATCGGGGGTGGTGCGCATTTTATGGGTGTGTGTTACATTACATTTACTAGTAGGAGTGAGAAAAACATCACGGGGTGGTGCGCATTGTATGGGGGTGTGTTACATTACATTCACTAGTAGGAGTGAGAAAAACATCACGGGGTGGTGTGCATTGTATGGGTGTGTGTTACATTACATTCACTAGTAGGAGTGAGAAAAATATCATGGGGTGGTGTGAATCGGAGGGTCTGAATTAGGATAGGCAGAGAGTGGCAATGTAGGATGGAGAAAAGCACCCCGGGGTGGTCAGCATGGGGAGGTCAGGGAACATGCAGTGGCAGTGTAGGATAGGTTTCTGAAAAACATCACGGGGTGGTGCGCATTGTATGGGTGTGTGTTACATTACATTCACTCGTAGGAGTGAGAAAAACATCACGGGGTGGTTCGCATTGTATGGGTGTGTGTTACATTACATTCACAAGTAGGAGTGAGAAAAACATCACGGGGTGGTGCGCATTGTATGGGTGTGTGTTACATTACATTCACTATTAGGAGTGAGAAAAACATCACGAGGTGGTGCGCATTGTATGGGTGTATGTTACATTACATTCACTAGTAGGAGTGAGAAAAACATCACGGGGTGGTGCGCATTGTATGGGTGTGTGTTACATTACATTCACTACTAGGAATGAGAAAACATCACGGGGTGGTGCGCATTGTATGGGTGTGTGTTACATTACATTCACTAGTAGGAGTGAGAAAAACATCACGGGGTGGTGTGAATCGGAGGGTCTGAATTAGGATGGGCAGTGAGTGGCAATGTAGGATGGAGAAAAGCACCCCGGGGTGGTCAGCATGGGGAGGTCAGGGAACATGCAGTGGCAATGTAGGATAGGTTTCTGAAAAACATCGCGGGTTGGTGCGCATTGTATGTGTGTGTGTTACAATACATTCACTAGTAGGAGCGAGAAAAACATCACGGGGTGGTGCGCATTGTATGGGTGTGTGTTACATTACATTCACTAGTAGGAGTGAGAAAAACATCACGGGTTGGTGTGAATTGGAGGGTCTGAATTAGGATAGGCAGTGAGAGGCAATGTAGGATGGAGAAAAGCACGGCGGGGTGGTAAGCATGGGGAGGTCAGGGAACATACAGTGGCAATGTCGGATAGGTTTCTGAAAAACATCGGGGGTGGTGCGCATTTTATGGGTGTGTGTTACATTACATTTACTAGTAGGAGTGAGAAAAACATCACGGGGTGGTGCGCATTGTATGGGGGTGTGTTACATTACATTCACTAGTAGGAGTGAGAAAAACATCACGGGGTGGTGTGCATTGTATGGGTGTGTGTTACATTACATTCACTAGTAGGAGTGAGAAAAATATCATGGGGTGGTGTGAATCGGAGGGTCTGAATTAGCATAGGCAGAGAGTGGCAATCTGGGATGGAGAAAAGCACCCCGGGGTGGTCAGCATGGGGAGGTCAGGGAACATGCAGTGGCAATGTAGGATAGGTTTCTGAAAAACATCACGGGGTGGTGCGCATTGTATGGGTGTGTGTTACATTACATTCACTCGTAGGAGTGAGAAAAACATCACGGGGTGGTTCGCATTGTATGGGGGTGTGTTACATTACATTCACTAGTAGGAGTGAGAAAAACATCACGGGGTGGTGTGAATCGGAGGGTCTGAATTAGGATAGGCAGTGAGTGGCAAGGTAGGATGGAGAAAAGCACCGCGGTGTGGTCCGCATAGGGAGGTCAGGGAACATGCAGTGGCAATGTAGGATAGGTTTCTGAAAATCATCGCGGGGTGGTGCGCATTGTATGAGTGTGTGTTACATTACATTCACTAGTAGGAGTGAGAAAAACATCACGGGGTGATGTGAATCGGAGGGTGTGAATTAGGATAGGCAGTGAGTGGCACTGTAGGATGGAGAAAAGGACCGCGGGTGGTCAGCATGTGGAGGTCAGGGAACATGCTGTGGCAATGTAGGATAGGTTTCTGAAAAACATCGCGGGGTGGTGCGCATTTTATGGGTGTGTGTTACATTACATTCACTAGTAGGAGTGAGAAAAACATCACGGGATGGTGTGAATCGGAGGGTCTGAATTAGGATAGGCAATGAGTGGCAATGTAGGATGGAGAAAAGCACCGCGGGGTGGTCTGCATTGGGAGGTCAGGGAATATGCAGTGGCAATGTAAGATAGGTTTCTGAAAAACATCGCGGGGTGGTGCGCATTGTATGGGCCTGTGTTAGATTATATTCACTAGTAGGAGTGAGAAAAACATCACGGGGTGGTGCGCATTGTATGAGTGTGTGTTACATTACATTCACTAGTAGGAGTGAGAAAAACATCACGGGGTGATGTGAATAGGAGGGTGTGAATTAGGATAGGCAGTGAGTGGCACTGTAGGATGGAGAAAAGGACCGCGGGTGGTCAGCATGTGGAGGTCAGGGAACATGCTGTGGCAATGTAGGATAGGTTTCTGAAAAACATCGCGGGGTGGTGCGCATTGTATGGGTCTGTGTTAGATTACATTCACTAGTAGGAGTGAGAAAAACATCACGGGGTGGTGCGCATTGTATGGGTGTGTGTTACATTACATTCACTAGTAGGAGTGAGAAAAACATCACGGGGTGGTGTGAATCGGAGCGGCTGAATTAGGATAGGCAGTGAGTGGCAATGTAGGATGGAGAAAAGCACCGCGGGGTCATCAGCATGGGGAGTTCAGGGAACATGCATTGGCAATGTAGGATAGGTTTCTGAAAACATCGCGGGTTGGTGCACTTTGTATGGGTGTGTGTTACATTACATTCACTCGTAGGAGTGAGAAAAACATCATGGGGTGGTTCGCATTGTATGGGTGTGTGTTACATTACATTCACTAGCAGGAGTGAGAAAAACATCACGGGGTGGTGTGAATCGGAGGGTCTGAATTAGGATAGGCAGTGAGTGGCAATGTAGGATGGAGAAAAGCAGCGCGGGGTGGTCAGCATGCGGAGGTCAGGGAACATGCAGTGGCAATGTAGGATAGGTTTCTGAAAAACATCGCGGGGTGGTGCACATTGTATGGGTGTGTGTTACATTACATTCACTAGTAGGAGTGAGAAAAACATCACGGGGTGGTGCGCATTGTATGGGTGTGTGTTACATTGCATTCACTAGTAGGAGTGAGAAAAACATCACGGGGTGGTGCGCATTGTATGGGTGTGTATTACATTACATTCACTAGTAGGAGTGAGAAAAACATCACGGGGTGGTGGGCATTGAATGGGTGTGTGTTACATTAC
This sequence comes from Cavia porcellus, assembly GCF_034190915.1. NCBI lineage: Eukaryota > Metazoa > Chordata > Mammalia > Rodentia > Caviidae > Cavia > Cavia porcellus. The sequence goes on from NW_026947555.1 coordinate 1,114,269, forward strand.
ATTCACAAGTAGGAGTGAGCAAATATCACGGGGTGGTGCGCATTGTATGGGTGTGTGTTACATTACATTCACTAGTAGGAGTGAGAAAATCATCACGGGGTGGTGTGAATTGAAGGGTCTGAATTAGGATAGGCAGTGAGAGGCAATGTAGGATGGAGAAAGGCACGGCGGGGTGGTCAGCATGGGGAGGTCAGGGAACATGCAGTTTCAATGTAGGATAGGTTTCTGAAAAACATCGCGGGGTGGTGCGCATTTTATGGGTGTGTGTTACATTACATTTACTAGTAGGAGTTAGAAAAACATCACGGGGTGGTGCGCATTGTATGGGTGTATGTTACATTACATTCACTAGTAGGAGTGAGAAAAAACATCACGGGGTGGTGTGAATCGGAGGGTCTGAATTAGGATAGGCAGTGAGTGGCAATGTAGGATGGAGAAAAGCACGGCGGGGTGGTCAGAATGGGGAAGTCAGGGAACATGCAGTGGCAATGTAAGATAGGTTTCTGAAAAACATCGCGGGTTGGGGCGCATTGTATGGGTGTGTGTTACATTACATTCACTAGTAGGAGTGAGAAAAACATCACAGGGTGGTGGGCATTGTATGGGTGTTTGTTACATTACATTCACTAGTAGGAGTGAGAAAAACCTCACGGAGTGGTGCGCATTGTATGGGTGTGTGTTACATTACATTCACTATTAGGAGTGAGAAAAACATCACGGGGTGGTGTGAATCGGAGGGTCTGAATTAGGATAGGCAATGAGTGGCAATGTAGGATGGAGAAAAGCACGACGGGTGGTCAGCATGGGGAGGTCAGGGAACATTCAGTGGCAATGTAGGATAGGTTTCTGAAAAACATCGCGGGTTGGGGCGCATTGTATGGGTGTTTGTTACATTACATTCACTAGTAGGAGTGAGAAAAACATCACAGGGTGGTGCGCATTGTATGGGTGTGTGTTACATTACATTCACTAGTAGGAGTGAGAAAAACCTCACGGGGTGGTGCGCAATGTATGGGTGTGTGTTACATTACATTCACTAGTAGGAGTGAGAAAAACATCACGGGGTGGTGTTAATCGGAAGGTCTGAATTAGGATAGGCAGTGAGTGGCAATGTAGGATGGAGAAAAGCACCCCGGGGTGGTCAGCATGGGGAGGTCAGGGAACAAGCAGTGGCAATGTAGAATAGGTTTCTGAAAAACATCGCGGGTTGGTGCGCATTGTATGTGTGTGTGTTACAATACATTCACTAGTAGGAGCGAGAAAAACATCACGGGTTGGTGCGCATTGTATGGGTGTGTGTTACATTACATTCACTAGTAGGAGTGAGAAAAACATCACGGGGTGGTGTGAATTGGAGGGTCAGAATTAGGATAGGCAGTGAGAGGCAATGTAGGATGGAGAAAAGCAGGGCGGGGTGGTAAGCATGGGGAGGTCAGGGAACATACAGTGGCAATGTCGGATAGGTTTCTGAAAAACATCGCGGGGTGGTGCGCATTGTATGGGTGTGTGTTACATTACATTTACTAGTAGGAGTGAGAAAAACATCACGGGGTGGTGCGCATTGTATGGGGGTGTGTTACATTACATTCACTAGTAGGAGTGAGAAAAACATCACGGGGTGGTGCGCATTGTATGGGTGTGTGTTACATTGCATTCACTAGTAGGAGTGAGAAAAACATCACGGGGTGGTGCGCATTGTATGGGTGTGTGTTACATTGCATTCACTAGTAGGAGTGAGAAAAACATCACGGGGTGGTGCGCATTGTATGGGTGTGTATTACATTACATTCACTAGTAGGAGTGAGAAAAACATCACGGGGTGGTGGGCATTGAATGGGTGTGTGTTACATTACATTCACAAGTAGGAGTGAGCAAAATATCACGGGGTGGTGCGCATTGTATGGGTGTGTGTTACATTACATTCACTAGTAGGAGTGAGAAAAACATCACGGGGTGGTGTGAATTGAAGGGTCTGAATTAGGATAGGCAGTGAGAGGCAATGTAGGATGGAGAAAGGCACGGCGGGGTGGTCAGCATGGGGAGGTCAGGGAACATGCAGTCTCAATGTAGGATAGGTTTCTGAAAAACATCGCGGGGTGGTGCGCATTTTATGGGTGTGTGTTACATTACATTTACTAGTAGGAGTTAGAAAAACATCACGGGGTGGTGCGCATTGTATGGGTGTATGTTACATTACATTCACTAGTAGGAGTGAGAAAAACATCACGGGGTGGTGTGAATCGGAGGGTCTGAATTAGGATAGGCAGTGAGTGGCAATGTAGGATGGAGAAAAGCACGGCGGGGTGGTCAGCATGGGGAAGTCAGGGAACATTCAGTGGCAATGTAGGATAGGTTTCTGAAAAACATCGCGGGTTGGGGCGCATTGTATGGGTGTGTGTTACATTACATTCACTAGTAGGAGTGAGAAAAACATCACAGGGTGGTGCGCATTGTATGGGTGTGTGTTACATTACATTCACTAGTAGGAGTGAGAAAAACCTCACGGGGTGGTGCGCAATGTATGGGTGTGTGTTACATTACATTCACTAGTAGGAGTGAGAAAAACATCACGGGGTGGTGTGAATCGGAGTGTCTGAATTAGGATAGGCAGTGAGTGGCAATGTAGGATGGAGAAAAGCACCCCGGGGTGGTCAGCATGGGGAGGTCAGGGAACATGCAGTGGCAATGTAGGATAGGTTTCTGAAAAACATCGCGGGTTGGTGCGCATTGTATGGGGGTGTGTTACATTACATTCACTAGTAGGAGTGAGAAAAACATCACGGGGTGGTGTGCATTGTATGGGTGTGTGTTACATTACATTCACTAGTAGGAGTGAGAAAAACATCACGGCGTGGTGTGAATCGGAGGGTCTGAATTAGGATAGGCAGTGAGTGGCACTGTAGGATGGAGAAAAGGACCGCGGGTGGTCAGCATGTGGAGGTCAGGGAACATGCTGTGGCAATGTAGGATAGGTTTCTGAAAAACATCGCGGGGTGGTGCGCATTTTATGGGTGTGTGTTACATTACATTCACAAGTAGGAGTGAGAAAAACATCACGGGATGGTGTGAATCGGAGGGTCTGAATTAGGATAGGCAATGAGTGGCAATGTAGGATGGAGAAAAGCACCGCGGGTTGGTCTGCATTGGGAGGTCAGGGAATATGCAGTGGCAATGTAAGATAGGTTTCTGAAAAACATCGCGGGGTGGTGCGCATTGTATGGGTCTGTGTTAGATTACATTCACTAGTAGGAGTGAGAAAAACATCACGGGGTTGTGCGCATTGTATGAGTGTGTGTTACATTACATTCACTAGTAGGAGTGAGAAAAACATCACGGGGTGATGTGAATAGGAGGGTGTGAATTAGGATACGCAGTGAGTGGCACTGTAGGATGGAGAAAAGGACCGCGGGTGGTCAGCATGTGGAGGTCAGGGAACATGCTGTGGCAATGTAGGATAGGTTTCTGAAAAACATCGCGGGGTGGTGCGCATTGTATGGGTCTGTGTTAGATTACATTCACTAGTAGGAGTGAGAAAAACATCACGGGGTGGTGCGCATTGTATGGGTGTGTGTTACATTACATTCACTAGTAGGAGTGAGAAAAACATCACGGGGTGGTGTGAATCGGAGCGGCTGAATTAGGATAGGCAGTGAGTGGCAATGTAGGATGGAGAAAACCACCGCGGGGTCATCAGCATGGGGAGTTCAGGGAACATGCATTGGCAATATAGGATAGGTTTCTGAAAACATCGCGGGTTGGTGCACTTTGCATGGGTGTGTGTTACATTACATTCACTCGTAGGAGTGAGAAAAACATCATGGGGTGGTTCGCATTGTATGGGTGTGTGTTACATTACATTCACTAGTAGGAGTGAGAAAAACATCACGGGGTGGTGTGAATCGGAGGGTCTGAATTAGGATAGGCAGTGAGTGGCAATGTAGCATGGAGAAAAGCAGCGCGGGGTGGTCAGCATGCAGAGATCAGGGAACATGCAGTGGCAATGTAGGATAGGTTTCTGAAAAACATCGCGGGGTGGTGCACATTGTATGGGTGTGTGTTACATTACATTCACTAGTAGGAGTGAGAAAAACATCACGGGGTGGTGCGCATTGTATGGGTGTGTGTTACATTGCATTCACTAGTAGGAGTGAGAAAAACATCACGGGGTGGTGCGCATTGTATGGGTGTGTATTACATTACATTCACTAGTAGGAGTGAGAAAAACATCACGGGGTGGTGCGCATTGAATGGGTGTGTGTTACATTACATTCACAAGTAGGAGTGAGCAAAATATCACGGGGTGGGGCGCATTGTATGGGTGTGTGTTACATTACATTCACTAGTAGGAGTGAGAAAAACATCACGTGGTGGTGTGAATTGGAGGGTCTGAATTAGGATAGGCAGTGAGAGGCAATGTAGGATGGAGAAAGGCACGGCAGGGTGGTCAGCATGGGGAGGTCAGGGAACATGCAGTCTCAATGTAGGATAGGTTTCTGAAAAACATCGTGGGGTGGTGCGTATTTTATGGGTGTGTGTTACATTACATTTACTAGTAGGAGTGAGAAAAACATCACGGGGTGGTGCGCATTGTATGGGTGTATGTTACATTACATTCACTAGTAGGAGTGAGAAAAACATCACGGGGTGGTGTGAATCGGAGGGTCTGAATTAGGATAGGCAGTGAGTGGCAATGTAGGATGGAGAAAAGCACGGCGGGGTGGTCAGCATGGGGAGGTCAGGGAACATGCAGTGGCAATGTAGGATAGGTTTCTGAAAAACATCGCGGGTTGGGGCGCATTGTATGGGTGTGTGTTACATTACATTCACTAGTAGGAGTGAGAAAAACATCACAGGGTGGTGGGCATTGTATGGGTGTTTGTTATTTTACATTCACTAGTAGGAGTGAGAAAAACCTCACGGAGTGGTGCGCATTGTATGGGTGTGTGTTACATTACATTCACTAGTAGGAGTGAGAAAAACATCACGGTGTGGTGTGAATCGGAGGGTCTGAATTAGGATAGGCAATGAGTGGCAATGTAGGATGGAGAAAAGCACGGCGGGTGGTCAGCACGGGGAGGTCAGGGAACATTCAGTGGCAATGTAGGATAGGTTTCTGAAAAACATCGCGGGTTGGGGCGCATTGTATGGGTGTGTGTTACATTACATTCACTAGTAGGAGTGAGAAAAACATCACAGGGTGGTGCGCATTGTATGGGTGTGTGTTACATTACATTCACTAGTAGGAGTGAGAAAAACCTCACGGGGTGGTGCGCAATGTATGGGTGTGTGTTACATTACATTCACTAGTAGGAGTGAGAAAAACATCACGGGGTGGTGTGAATCGGAGGGTCTGAATTAGGATAGGCAGTGAGTGGCAATGTAGGATGGAGAAAAGCACCGCGGGGTGGTCAGCATCGGGAGGTCAGGGAACATGCAGTGGCAATGTAAGATAGGTTTCTGAAAAACATCGCGGGGTGGTGCGCATTGTATGGGTGTGTGTTACATTACATTCACTAGTAGGAGTGAGATAAACATCACAGGGTGGTGCTCATTGTATGGGTGTGTGTTACATTACATTCACTAGTAGGAGTGAGAAAAACATCACGGGGTGGTGCGCATTGTATGGCGGTGTGTTACATTACTTCACTAGTAGGAGTGAGAAAAACATCACGGGGTGGTGCGCATTGTATGGGTGTGTGTTAAAATACATTCACTAGTAGGAGTGAGAAAAACATCGCGGGGTGGTGCGCATTGTATGGGTGTGTGTTACATTACATTCACTAGTAGGAATGAGGAAAACATCACGGGGTGGTGTGAATTGGAGGGGCTGAATTAGGATAGGCAGTGAGGGGCAATGTAGGATGGAGAAAAGCACCGCGGGGTGGTCAGCAGGTGGAGGTCCTGGAACATGCAGTGGCAATGTAGGATAGGTTTCTGAAAAACATCGCGGGGTGGTGCGCATTGTATAGGTGTGTGTTACATTACATTCACTAGTAGGAGTGATAAAAACATCACGGGGTGGTGCGCATTGAATGGGTGTGTGTTACATTACATTCACAAGTAGGAGTGAGAAAAACATCACGGGGTGGTGCGCATTGTATGGGTGTGTGTTACATTACATTCACTAGTAGGAGTGAGAAAAATATCACGGGGTGGTGCGCATTGCATGGGTGTCTGTTACATTACATTCACTAGTAAGAGTGAGAAATACATCACGGGGTGGTGCGCATTGTATGGGTGTGTGTTACATTACATTCCCTAGTAGGAGTGAGAAAAACATCACAGGGTGGTGTGAATCGGAGGGTCTGAATTTGGATAGGCAGTGAGTGGCAATGTAGGATGGAGAAAAGCACGGCGGGGTGGTCAGCATAGGGAGGTCAGGGAACATGCAGTGGCAATGTACGATAGGTTTCTGAAAAACATCGCGGGGTGGTGCGCATTGTATGGGTGTGTGTTACATTAGATTCACTAGTAGGAGTGAGAAAAACATCACGGGGTGGTGCGCATTGTATGGGTGTGTGTTACATTACATTCACTAGTAGGAGTGAGGAAAACATCACGGGGTGGTGTGAATTGGAGGATCTGAATTAGGATAGGCAGTGAGTGGCAATGTAGGATGGAGAAAAGCACCGCGGGGTGGTCAGCATGGGGCGGTCAGGGAACATACAGTGGCAATGTAGGATAGGTTTCTAAAAAACATCACGGGGTGGTGCGCATTGTATGGGTGTGTGTTACATTACATTCACTAGTAGGAGTGAGCAAAACATCACGGGGTGGTGTGCATTGTATGGGTGTGTGTTACATTACATTCAAAGTAGGAGTGAGAAAAAACATCACGGGGTGGTGCGCATTGTGTTGGTGTGTGTTACATTACATTCACTAGTAGGAGTGAGAAAAATATCACGGGGTGGTGTGAATCGGAGGGTGCGAATTAGGATAGGCAGTGAGTGGCAATGTAGGATGGAGAAAAGCACCGCGGGGTCGTCAGCATGGGGAGTTCAGGGAACATGCATTGGCAATGTAGGATAGGTTTCTGAAAAACATCGCGGGGTGGTGCACTTTGTATGGGTGTGTGTTACATTACATTCACTAGTAGGAGTGAGAAAAACATAACGGGGTGGTGTGAATCGGAGGGGCTGAATTAGGATAGGCAGTGAGTGGCAATGTAGGATGGAGAAAAGCACCGCGGGGTGGTCAGCATGGGGCGGTCAGGGAACATGCAGTGGCAATGTAGGATAGGTTTCTGAAAAACATCACAGGGTGGTGTGCATTGTATGGGTGTGTGTTACATTACATTCACTAGTAGGAGTGAGAAAAACATCACGGGGTGGTGCGCATTGTATGGGTGTGTGTTACATTACATTCACTAGTAGGAGTGAGAAAAACATCACGGGGTGGTGCGCATTGTATGGGTGTGTGTTACATTACATTCACTAGTAGGAGTGAGAAAAAGATCACGGGGAGGTGTGCATTGTATGGGTGTGTGTTACACTACATTCAAAGTAGGAGTGAGAAAAACATAACGGGGTGGTGCGCATTGTATGGGTGTGTGTTACATTACATTCAATAGTAGCAGTGAGAAAAACATAACGGGGTGGTGTGAATCGGAGGGTCTGAATTAGGATAGGCAGTGAGTGGCAATGTAGGATGGAGAAAAGCACCGCGGGGTGGTCAGCATGGGGAGGTCAGGGAACATGCAGTGGCAATGTAGGATAGGTTTCTGAAAAACATCACGGGGTGGTGCGCATTTTATGGGTGTGTGTTACATTACATTCACTAGTAGGAGTGAGAAAAACATCACGGTGTGGTGCGCATTGTATGGGTGTGTATTACATTACATTCACTAGTAGGAGTGAGAAAAACATCACGGGGTGGTCCGCATTGAATGGGTGTGTGTTACATTACATTCACAAGAAGGAGTGAGCAAAATATCACGGGGTGGTGCGCATTGTATGGGTGTGTGTTACATTACATTCACTAGTAGGAGTGAGAAAAACATCACGGGGTGGTGTGAATTGGAGGGTCTGAATTAGGATAGGCAGTGAGAGGCAATGTAGGATGGAGAAAGGCACGGCAGGGTGGTCAGCATGGGGAGGTCAGAGAACATGCAGTGGCAATGTAGGATAGGTTTCTGAAAAACATCGCGGGGTGGTGCGCATTTTATGGGTGTGTGTTACATTACATTTACTAGTAGGAGTGAGAAAAACATCACGGGGTGGTGCGCATTGTATGGGTGTATGTTACATTACATTCACTAGTAGGAGTGAGAAAAACATCACGAGGTGGTGTGAATCGGAGGGTCTGAATTAGGATAGGCAGTGAGTGGCAATGTAGGATGGAGAAAAGCACCGCGGGGTGGTCAGCATGGGGAGGTCAGGGAACATGCAGTGGCAATGTAAGATAGGTTTCTGAAAAACATCGCGGGGTGGTGCGCATTGTATGGGTGTGTGTTACATTACATTCACTAGTAGGAGTGAGAAAAACATCACGGGGTGGTGCTCATTGTATGGGTGTGTGTTACATTACATTCACTAGTAGGAGTGAGAAAAACATCACGGGGTGGTGCGCATTGTATGGGTGTGTGTTACATTACATTCACTAGTAGGAGTGAGAAAAACATCACGGGGTGGTGCGCACTGTATGGGTGTGTGTTACAATACATTCACTAGTAGGAGTGAGAAAAACATCGCGGGGAGGTGCGCATTGTATGGGTGTGTGTTACATTACATTCACTAGTAGGAATGAGGAAAACATCACGGGGTGGTGTGAATTGGAGGGTCTGAATTAGGATAGGCAGTGAGGAGCAATGTAGGATGGAGAAAAGCACCGCGGGGTGGTCAGCAGGTGGAGGTCCGGGAACATGCAGTGGCAATGTAGGATAGGTTTCTGAAAAACATCGCGGGGTGGTGCGCATTGTATGGGTGTGTGTTACATTACATTCACTAGTAGGAGTGAGAAAAACATCACGGGGTGGTGCGCATTGTATGGGTGTGTGTTACATTACATTCACTAGTAGGAGTGAGAAATACATCACGGGGTGGTGCGCATTGTATGGGTGTGTGTTACATTACATTCCCTAGTAGGAGTGAGAAAAACATCACAGGGTGGTGTGAATCGGAGGGTCTGAATTTGGATAGGGAGTGAGTGGCAATGTAGGATGGAGAAAAGCACGGCGGGGTGGTCGGCATGGGGAAGTCAGGGAACATGCAGTGGCAATGTAGGATAGGTTTCTGAAAAACATCGCGGGGTGGTGCGCATTGTATGGGTGTGTGTTACATTACATTCACTAGTAGGAGTGAGAAAAACATCACGGGGTGGTGTGAATCGGAGGGTCTGAATTAGGATAGGCAGTGAGTGGCAATGTAGGATGGAGAAAAGCACCGCGGGGTGGTCAGCATCGGGAGGTCAGGGAACATGCAGTGGCAATGTAAGATAGGTTTCTGAAAAACATCGCGGGGTGGTGCGCATTGTATGGGTGTGTGTTACATTACATTCACTAGTAGGAGTGAGATAAACATCACAGGGTGGTGCTCATTGTATGGGTGTGTGTTACATTACATTCACTAGTAGGAGTGAGAAAAACATCACGGGGTGGTGCGCATTGTATGGCGGTGTGTTACATTACTTCACTAGTAGGAGTGAGAAAAACATCACGGGGTGGTGCGCATTGTATGGGTGTGTGTTAAAATACATTCACTAGTAGGAGTGAGAAAAACATCGCGGGGTGGTGCGCATTGTATGGGTGTGTGTTACATTACATTCACTAGTAGGAATGAGGAAAACATCACGGGGTGGTGTGAATTGGAGGGGCTGAATTAGGATAGGCAGTGAGGGGCAATGTAGGATGGAGAAAAGCACCGCGGGGTGGTCAGCAGGTGGAGGTCCTGGAACATGCAGTGGCAATGTAGGATAGGTTTCTGAAAAACATCGCGGGGTGGTGCGCATTGTATGGGTGTGTGTTACATTACATTCACTAGTAGGAGTGAGAAAAACATCACGGGGTGGTGCGCATTGTATGGGTGTGTGTTACATTACATTCACTAGTAGGAGTGATAAAAACATCACGGGGTGGTGCGCATTGAATGGGTGTGTGTTACATTACATTCACAATTAGGAGTGAGAAAAACATCACGGGCTGGTGCGCATTGTATGGGTGTGTGTTACATTACATTCACTAGTAGGAGTGAGAAAAATATCACGGGGTGGTGCGCATTGCATGGGTGTGTGTTACATTACATTCACTAGTAAGAGTGAGAAATACATCACGGGGTGGTGCGCATTGTATGGGTGTGTGTTACATTACATTCCCTAGTAGGAGTGAGAAAAACATCACAGGGTGGTGTGAATCGGAGGGTCTGAATTTGGATAGGCAGTGAGTGGCAATGTAGGATGGAGAAAAGCACGGCGGGGTGGTCAGCATAGGGAGGTCAGGGAACATGCAGTGGCAATGTACGATAGGTTTCTGAAAAACATCGCGGGGTGGTGCGCATTGTATGGGTGTGTGTTACATTAGATTCACTAGTAGGAGTGAGAAAAACATCACGGGGTGGTGCGCATTGTATGGGTGTGTGTTACATTACATTCACTAGTAGGAGTGAGGAAAACATCACGGGGTGGTGTGAATTGGAGGATCTGAATTAGGATAGGCAGTGAGTGGCAATGTAGGATGGAGAAAAGCACCGCGGGGTGGTCAGCATGGGGCGGTCAGGGAACATACAGTGGCAATGTAGGATAGGTTTCTAAAAAACATCACGGGGTGGTGCGCATTGTATGGGTGTGTGTTACATTACATTCACTAGTAGGAGTGAGAAAAACATCACGGGGTGGTGTGCATTGTATGGGTGTGTGTTACATTACATTCAAAGTAGGAGTGAGAAAAAACATCACGGGGTGGTGCGCATTGTGTTGATGTGTGTTACATTACATTCACTAGTAGGAGTGAGAAAAATATCACGGGGTGGTGTGAATCGGAGGGTGCGAATTACGATAGGCAGTGAGTGGCAATGTAGGATGGAGAAAAGCACCGCGGGGTCGTCAGCATGGGGAGTTCAGGGAACATGCATTGGCAATGTAGGATAGGTTTCTGAAAAACATCGCGGGGTGGTGCACTTTGTATGGGTGTGTGTTACATTACATTCACTAGTAGGAGTGAGAAAAACATAACGGGGTGGTGTGAATCGGAGGGGCTGAATTAGGATAGGCAGTGAGTGGCAATGTAGGATGGAGAAAAGCACCGCGGGGTGGTCAGCATGGGGCGGTCAGGGAACATGCAGTGGAAATGTAGTATAGGTTTCTGAAAAACATCACAGGGTGGTGTGCATGGTATGGGTGTGTGTTACATTACATTCACTAGTAGGAGTGAGAAAAACATCACGGGGTGGTGCGCATTGTATGGGTGTGTGTTACATTACATTCACTAGTAGGAGTGAGAAAAACATCACGGGGTGGTGCGCATTGTATGGGTGTGTGTTACATTACATTCACTAGTAGGAGTGAGAAAAAGATCACGGGGAGGTGTGCATTGTATTGGTGTGTGTTACACTACATTCAAAGTAGGAGTGAGAAAAACATAACGGGGTGGTGCGCATTGTATGGGTGTGTGTTACATTACATTCAATAGTAGGAGTGAGAAAAACATAACGGGGTGGTGTGAATCGGAGGGTCTGAATTAGGATAGGCAGTGAGTGGCAATGTAGGATGGAGAAAAGCACCGCGGGGTGGTCAGCATGGGGAGGTCAGGGAACATGCAGTGGCAATGTAGGATAGGTTTCTGAAAAACATCACGGGGTGGTGCGCATTGTATGGGTGTGTGTTACATTACATTCACTCGTAGGAGTGAGAAAAACATCACGGGGTGGTTCGCATTGTATGGGGGTGTGTTACATTACATTCACTAGTAGGAGTGAGAAAAACATCACGGGGTGGTGTGAATCGGAGGGTCTGAATTAGGATAGGCAGTGAGTGGCAATGTAGGATGGAGAAAAGCAGCGCGGGGTGGTCAGCATGCGGAGGTCAGGGAACATGCAGTGGCAATGTAGGATAGGTTTCTGAAAAACATCGCGGGGTGGTGCGCATTGTATGGGTGTGTGTTACATTACATTCATTAGTAGGAGTGAGAAAAACATCACGGTGTGGTGCGCATTGTATGGGTGTGTATTACATTACATTCACTAGTAGGAGTGAGAAAAACATCACGGGGTGGTCCGCATTGAATGGGTGTGTGTTACATTACATTCACAAGAAGGAGTGAGCAAAATATCACGGGGTGGTGCGCATTGTATGGGTGTGTGTTACATTACATTCACTAGTAGGAGTGAGAAAAACATCACGGGGTGGTGTGAATTGGAGGGTCTGAATTAGGATAGGCAGTGAGAGGCAATGTAGGATGGAGAAAGGCACGGCAGGGTGGTCAGCATGGGGAGGTCAGAGAACATGCAGTGGCAATGTAGGATAGGTTTCTGAAAAACATCGCGGGGTGGTGCGCATTTTATGGGTGTGTGTTACATTACATTTACTAGTAGGAGTGAGAAAAACATCACGGGGTGGTGCGCATTGTATGGGTGTATGTTACATTACATTCACTAGTAGGAGTGAGAAAAACATCACGAGGTGGTGTGAATCGGAGGGTCTGAATTAGGATAGGCAGTGAGTGGCAATGTAGGATGGAGAAAAGCACCGCGGGGTGGTCAGCATGGGGAGGTCAGGGAACATGCAGTGGCAATGTAAGATAGGTTTCTGAAAAACATCGCGGGGTGGTGCGCATTGTATGGGTGTGTGTTACATTACATTCACTAGTAGGAGTGAGAAAAACATCACGGGGTGGTGCTCATTGTATGGGTGTGTGTTACATTACATTCACTAGTAGGAGTGAGAAAAACATCACGGGGTGGTGCGCATTGTATGGGTGTGTGTTACATTACATTCACTAGTAGGAGTGAGAAAAACATCACGGGGTGGTGCGCACTGTATGGGTGTGTGTTACAATACATTCACTAGTAGGAGTGAGAAAAACATCGCGGGGAGGTGCGCATTGTATGGGTGTGTGTTACATTACATTCACTAGTAGGAATGAGGAAAACATCACGGGGTGGTGTGAATTGGAGGGTCTGAATTAGGATAGGCAGTGAGGAGCAATGTAGGATGGAGAAAAGCACCGCGGGGTGGTCAGCAGGTGGAGGTCCGGGAACATGCAGTGGCAATGTAGGATAGGTTTCTGAAAAACATCGCGGGGTGGTGCGCATTGTATGGGTGTGTGTTACATTACATTCACTAGTAGGAGTGAGAAAAACATCACGGGGTGGTGCGCATTGTATGGGTGTGTGTTACATTACATTCACTAGTAGGAGTGAGAAATACATCACGGGGTGGTGCGCATTGTATGGGTGTGTGTTACATTACATTCCCTAGTAGGAGTGAGAAAAACATCACAGGGTGGTGTGAATCGGAGGGTCTGAATTTGGATAGGGAGTGAGTGGCAATGTAGGATGGAGAAAAGCACGGCGGGGTGGTCGGCATGGGGAAGTCAGGGAACATGCAGTGGCAATGTAGGATAGGTTTCTGAAAAACATCGCGGGGTGGTGCGCATTGTATGGGTGTGTGTTACATTAGATTCACTAGTAGGAGTGAGAAAAACATCACGGGGTGGTGCGCATTGTATGGGTGTGTGTTACATTACATTCACTAGTAGGAGTGAGGAAAACATCACGGGGTGGTGTGAATTGGAGGATCTGAATTAGGATAGGCAGTGAGTGGCAATGTAGGATGGAGAAAAGCACCGCGGGGTGGTCAGCATGGTGCGGTCAGGGAACATGCAGTGGCAATGTAGGATAGGTTTCTAAAAAACATCACGGGGTTGTGCGCATTGTATGGGTGTGTGTTACATTACATTCACTAGTAGGAGTGAGAAAAACATCACGGGGTGGTGTGCATTGTATGGGTGTGTGTTACATTACATTCAAAGTAGGAGTGAGAAAAAACGTCACGGGGTGGTGCGCATTGTATTGGTGTGTGTTACACCATTACAGCATTACACCATTACATTCACTAGTAGGAGTGAGAAAAATATCACGGGGTGGTGTGAATCGGAGGGTACGAATTAGGATAGGCAGTGAGTGGCAATGTAGGATGGAGAAAAGCACCGCGGGGTCGTCAGCATGGGGAGTTCTGGGAACATGCATTGGCAATGTAGAATAGGTTTCTGAAAAACATCGCGGGGTGGTGCACTTTGTATGGGTGTGTGTTACATTACATTCACTAGTAGGAGTGAGAAAAACAAAACGGGGTGGTGTGAATCGGAGGGGCTGAATTAGGATAGGCAGTGAGTGGCAATGTAGGCTGGAGAAAAGCACCGCGGGGTGGTCAGAATGGGGAAGTCAGGGAACATGCAGTGGCAATGTAGGATAGGTTTCTGAAAAACATCACGGGGTGGTGTGCATTGTATGGGTGTGTGTTACATTACATTCACTAGTAGGAGTGAGAAAAACATCACGGGGTGGTGCGCATTGTATGGGTGTGTGTTACATTACATTCACTAGTTGGAGTGAGAAAAACATCACGGGGTGGTGTGCATTGTATGGGTGTGTGTTACACTACATTCAAAGTAGGAGTGAGAAAAACATCACGGGGTGGTGCGCATTGTATGGGTGTGTGTTACATTAGATTCACTAGTACGAGTGAGAAAAACATCACGGTGTGGTGCGCATTGTATGGTTGTGTGTTACAATACATTCACTAGTAGGAGTGAGGAAAACATCACGGGGTGGTGTGAATTGGAGGATCTGAATTAGGATAGGCAGTGAGTGGCAATGTAGGATGGAGAAAAGCACCGCGGGGTGGTCAGCATGGGGCGGTCAGGGAACATGCAGTGGCAATGTACGATAGGTTTCTAAAAAACATCACGGGGTGGTGCGCATTGTATGGGTGTGTGTTACATTACATTCACTAGTAGGAGTGAGAAAAACATCACGGGGTGGTGTGCATTGTATGGGTGTGTGTTACATTACATTCAAAGTAGGAGTGAGAAAAAACATCACGGTGTGGTGCGCATTGTATTGGTGTGTGTTACATTACATTCACTAGTAGGAGTGAGAAAAATATCATGGGGTGGTGTGAATCGGAGGGTACGAATTAGGATAGGCAGTGAATGGCAATGTAGGATAGAGAAAAGCACCGCGGGGTCGTCAGCATGGGGAGTTCAGGGAACATGCATTGGCAATGTAGAATAGGTTTCTGAAAAACATCGCGGGGTGGTGCACTTTGTATGGGTGTGTGTTACATTACATTCACTAGTAGGAGTGAGAAAAACAAAACGGGGTGGTGTGAATCGGAGGGGCTGAATTAGGATAGGCAGTGAGTGGCAATGTAGGATGGAGAAAAGCACCGCGGGGTGGTCAGCATGGGGAGGTCAGGGAACATGCAGTGGCAATGTAGGATAGGTTTCTGAAAAACATCACGGGGTGGTGTGCATTGTATGGGTGTGTGTTACATTACATTCACAAGTAGGAGTGAGAAAAACATCACGGGGTGGTGCGCATTGTATGGGTGTGTGTTACATTACATTCACTAGTAGGAGTGAGAAAAACATCACGGGGTGGTGCGCATTGTATGGGTGTGTGTTACATTACATTCACTAGTAGGAGTGAGAAATACATCGCGGGGTGGTGCGCATTGTATGGGTGTGTGTTACATTACATTCCCTAGTAAGAGTGAGAAAAACATCACAGGGTGGTGTGAATCGGAGGGTCTGAATTTGGATAGGCAGTGAGTGGCAATGTAGGATGGAGAAAAGCACGGCGGGGTGGTCGGCATGGGGAGGTCAGGGAACATGCAGTGGCAATGTAGGATAGGTTTCTGAAAAGCATCGCGGGGTGGTGCGCATTGTATGGGTGTGTGTTACATTAGATTCACTAGTAGGAATGAGAAAAACATCATGGGGTGGTGCGCATTGTATGTGTGTGTGTTACATTACATTCACTAGTAGGAGTGAGGAAAACATCACGGGGTGGTGTGAATTGGAGGATCTGAATTAGGATAGGCAGTGAGTGGCAATGTAGGATGGAGAAAAGCACCGCGGGGTCGTCAGCATGGGGAGTTCAGGGAACATGCATTGGCAATGTAGGATAGGTTTCTGAAAAACATCGCGGGGTGGTGCACTTTGTATGGGTGTGTGTTACATTACATTCACTAATAGGAGTGAGAAAAACATAACAGGGTGGTGTGAATCGGAGGGGCTGAATTAGGATAGGCAGTGAGTGGCAATGTAGGATGGAGAAAAGCACCGCGGGGTGTTCAGCATGGGGCGGTCAGGGAACATGCAATGGCAATGTAGGATAGGTTTCTGAAAAACATCACGGGGTGGTGTGCATTGTATGGGTGTGTGTTACATTACATTCACAAGTAGGAGTGAGAAAAACATCACGGGGTGGTGCGCATTGAATGGGTGTGTGTTACATTACATTCACAAGTAGGAGTGAGAAAAACATCACGGGGTGGTGCGCATTGTATGGGTGTGTGTTACATTACATTCACTAGTAGGAGTGAGAAAAACATCACGGGGTGGTGTGAATCGGAGCGGCTGAATTAGGATAGGCAGTGAGTGGCAATGTAGGATGGAGAAAAGCACCGCGGGGTCATCAGCATGGGGAGTTCAGGGAACATGCATTGGCAATGTAGGATAGGTTTCTGAAAAACTTCGCGGGGTGGTGCACTTTGTATGGGTGTGTGTTACATTACATTCACTCGTAGGAGTGAGAAAAACATCATTGGGTGGTTCGCATTGTATGGGTGTGTGTTACATTACATTCACTAGTAGGAGTGAGAAAAACATCACGGGGTGGTGTGAATCGGAGGGTCTGAATTAGGATAGGCAGTGAGTGGCAATGTAGGATGGAGAAAAGCAGCGCGGGGTGGTCAGCATGCGGAGGTCAGGGAACATGCAGTGGCAATGTAGGATAGGTTTCTGAAAAACATCGCGGGGTGGTGCGCATTGTATGGGTGTGTGTTACATTACATTCACTAGTAGGAGTGATAAAAACATCACGGGGTGGTGCGCATTGAATGGGTGTGTGTTACATTACATTCACAAGTAGGAGTGAGAAAAACATCACGGGGTGGTGCGCATTGTATGGGTGTGTGTTACATTACATTCACAAGTAGGAGTGAGAAAAACATCACGGGGTGGTGCGCATTGTATGGGTGTGTGTTACATTACATTCACTAGTAGGAGTGAGAAAAACATCACGGGGTGGTGTGCATTGTATGGGTGTGTGTTACACTACATTCAAAGTAGGAGTGAGAAAAACATCACGGGGTTCTGCGCATTGTATGGGTGTGTGTTACATTACAGTCACTAGTAGGAGTGAGAAAAATTTCACGGGGTGGTGTGAATCGGAGGGTCTGAATTAGGATAGGCAGTGAGTGGCAATGTAGGATGGAGAAAAGAACCCCGGGGTGGTCAGCATGGGGAGGTCAGGGAACATGCAGTGGCAATGTAGTAGAGGTTTCTGAAAAACATCGCGGGGTGGTGCACATTGTATGGGTGTGTGTTACATTACATTCACTAGTAGGAGTGATAAAAACATCACGGGGTGGTGCGCATTGTATGGGTGTGTGTTACATTACATTCACTAGTAGGAGTGAGAAATACATCACGGCTTGGTGCGCATTGTATGGGTGTGTGTTACATTACATTCCCTAGTAGGAGTGAGAAAAACATC
Organism: Cavia porcellus; assembly: GCF_034190915.1. Classification (NCBI taxonomy): domain Eukaryota; kingdom Metazoa; phylum Chordata; class Mammalia; order Rodentia; family Caviidae; genus Cavia; species Cavia porcellus. The sequence goes on from NW_026947555.1 coordinate 1,131,983, forward strand.
ACAGGGTGGTGTGAATCGGATGGTCTGAATTTGGATAGGCAGTGAGTGGCAATGTAGGATGGAGATAAGCACGGCGGGGTGGTCAGCGTGGGGAGGTCAGGGAACATGCAGTGGCAATGTACGATAGGTTTCTGAAAAACATCGCGGGGTGGTGCGCATTGTATGGGTGTGTGTTACATTAGATTCACTAGTAGGAGTGAGAAAAACATCACGGGGTGGTGCGCATTGTATGGGTGTGTGTTACATTACATTCACTAGTAGGAGTGAGGAAAACATCACGGGGTGGTGTGAATTGGAGGATCTGAATTAGGATAGGCAGTGAGTGGCAATGTAGGATGGAGAAAAGCACCGCGGGGTCGTCAGCATGGGGAGTTCAGGGAACATGCATTGGCAATGTAGGATAGGTTTCTGAAAATCATCGCGGGGTGGTGCACTTTGTATGGGTGTGTGTTACATTACATTCACTAGTAGGAGTGAGAAAAACATAACGGGGAGGTGTGAATCGGAGGGGCTGAATTAGGAGAGGCAGTGAGTGGCAATGTAGGATGGAGAAAAGCACCGCGGGGTGGTCAGCATGGGGCGGTCAGGGAACATGCAGTGGCAATGTAGGATAGGTTTCTGAAAAACATCACGGGGTGGTGTGCATTGTATGGGTGTGTGTTACATTACATTCACAAGTAGGAGTGAGAAAAACATCACAGGGTGGTGCGCATTGTATGGGTGTGTGTTACATTACATTCACTAGTAGGAGTGAGAAAAACATCACGGGGTGGTGCGCATTGTATGGGGGTGTGCTACATTACATTCACTAGTAGGAGTGAGAAAAACATCACGGGGTGGTGTGCATTGTATGGGTGTGTGTTACACTACATTCAAAGTAGGAGTGAGAAAAACATCACGGGGTGCTGCGCATTGTATGGGTGTGTGTTACATTACATTCACTAGTAGGAGTGAGAAAAATTTCACGGGGTGGTGTGAATCGGAGGGTCTGAATTAGGATAGGCAGTGAGTGGCAATGTAGGATGGAGAAAAGAACCCCGGGGTGGTCAGCATGGGGAGGTCAGGGAACATGCAGTGGCAATGTAGGATAGGTTTCTGAAAAACATCGCGGGGTGGTGCACATTGTATGGGTGTGTGTTACATTACATTCACTAGTAGGAGTGAGAAAAACATCACGGGGTGGTGCGCATTGAATGGGTGTGTGTTACATTACATTCACAAGTAGGAGTGAGAAAAACTTCACGGGGTGGTGCGCATTGTATAGGTGTGTGTTACATTACATTCACTAGTAGGAGTGAGAAAAACATCACGGTGTGGTGTGAATCGGAGCGGCTGAATTAGGATAGGCAGTGAGTGGCAATGTAGGATGGAGAAAAGCACCGCGGGGTCATCAGCATGGGGAGTTCAGGGAACATGCATTGGCAATGTAGGATAGGTTTCTGAAAAACTTCGCGGGGTGGTGCACTTTGTATGGGTGTGTGTTACATTACATTCACTCGTAGGAGTGAGAAAAACATCATGGGGTGGTTCGCATTGTATGGGTGTGTGTTACATTACATTCATTAGTAGGAGTGAGAAAAACATCACGAGGTGGTGTGAATCGGAGGGTCTGAATTAGGATAGGCAGTGAGTGGCAATGTAGGATGGAGAAAAGCAGCGCGGGGTGGTCAGCATGGGGAGGTCAGGGAACATGCAGTGGCAATGTAAGATAGGTTTCTGAAAAACATCGCGGGGTGGTGCACATTGTATGGGTGTGTGTTACATTACATTCACTAGTAGGAGTGAGAAAAACATCACGGGGTGGTGCTCATTGTATGGGTGTGTGTTACATTACATTCACTAGTAGGAGTGAGAAAAACATCACGGGGTGGTGCGCATTGTATGGGTTTGTGTTACATTACATTCACAAGTAGGAGTGAGAAAAACATCACGGTGTGGTGCGCATTGTATGGGTGTGTGTTAAAATACATTCACTAGTAGGAGTGGGAAAAACATCGCGGGGTGGTGCGCATTGTATGGGTGTGTGTTACATTACATTCACTAGTAGGAGTGAGAAAAACATCACAGGGTGGTGTGAATCGGAGGGTCTGAATTAGGATAGGCAGTGAGTGGCAATGTAGGATGGAGAAAAGCACCGCGGGGTGGTCAGCATGGGGAGGTCAGGGAACATGCAGTGGCAATGTAAGATAGGTTTCAGAAAAACATCGCGGGGTGGTGCGCATTGTATGGGTGTGTGTTACATTACATTCACTAGTAGAAGTGATAAAAACATCACGGGGTGGTGCGCATTGAATGGGTGTGTGTTACATTACATTCACAAGTAGGAGTGAGAAAAACATCACGGGGTGGTGCGCATTGTATGGGTGTGTGTTACATTACATTCACTAGTAGGAGTGAGAAAAACATCACGGGGTGGTGCGCATTGTATGCGTGTGTGTTACATTACATTCACTAGTAGGAGTGAGAAATACATCACGGGGTGGTGCGCATTGTATGGGTGTGTGTTACATTACATTCCCTAGTAGGAGTGAGAAAAACATCACAGGGTGGTGTGAATCGGAGTTTCTGAATTTGGATAGGCAGTGAGTGGCAATGTAGGATGGAGAAAAGCAGCGCGGGGTGGTCAGCATGGGGAGTTCAGGGAACATGCATTGGCAATGTAGGATAGGTTTCTGAAAAACATCGCGGGGTGGTGCACTTTGTATGGGTGTGTGTTACATTACATTCACTAGTAGGAGTGAGAAAAACATAACGGGGTGGTGTGAATCGGAGGGGCTGAATTAGGATAGGCAGTGAGTGGCAATGTAGGTTGGAGAAAAGCACCGCGGGGTCGTCAGCATGGGGAGTTCAGGGAACATGCATTGGCAATGTAGGATAGGTTTCTGAAAAACATCGCGGGGTGGTGCACTTTGTATGGGTGTGTGTTACATTACATTCACTAGTAGGAGTGAGAAAAACATAACGGGGTGGTGTGAATCGGAGGGTCTGAATTAGGATAGGCAGTGAGTGGCAATGTAGGATGGAGAAAAGCACCGCGTGGTGGTGAGCATGGGGCGGTCAGGGAACATGCAGTGGCAATGTAGGATAGGTTTCTGAAAAACATCACGGGGTGGTGTGCATTGTATGGGTGTGTGTTACATTACATTCACAAGTAGGATTGAGAAAAACATCACGGGGTGGTGCGCATTGTATGGGTGTGTGTTACATTACATTCACTAGTAGGAGTGAGAAAAACATCACGGGGTGGTGCGCATGGTATGGGTGTGTGTTACATTACATTCACTAGTAGGAGTGAGAAATACATCACGGGGTGGTGCGCATTGTATGGGTGTGTGTTACATTACATTCCCTAGTAGGAGTGAGAAAAACATCACAGGGTGGTGTGAATCGGAGGGTCTGAATTTGGATAGGCAGTGAGTGGCAATGTAGGATGGAGAAAAGCACGGCGGGGTGGTCAGCATGGGGAGGTCAGGGAACATGCAGTGGCAATGTACGATAGGTTTCTGAAAAACATCGCGGTGTGGTGCGCATTGTATGGGTGTGTGTTACATTAGATTCACTAGTAGGAGTGAGAAAAACATCACGGGGTGGTGCGCATTGTATGGGTTTGTGTTACATTACATTCACAAGTAGGAGTGAGAAAAACATCACGGTGTGGTGCGCATTGTATGGGTGTGTGTTAAAATACATTCACTAGTAGGAGTGGGAAAAACATCGCGGGGTGGTGCGCATTGTATGGGTGTGTGTTACATTACATTCACTAGTAGGAGTGAGAAAAACATCACAGGGTGGTGTGAATCGGAGGGTCTGAATTAGGATAGGCAGTGAGTGGCAATGTAGGATGGAGAAAAGCACCGCGGGGTGGTCAGCATGGGGAGGTCAGGGAACATGCAGTGGCAATGTAAGATAGGTTTCAGAAAAACATCGCGGGGTGGTGCGCATTGTATGGGTGTGTGTTACATTACATTCACTAGTAGGAGTGATAAAAACATCACGGGGTGGTGCGCATTGAATGGGTGTGTGTTACATTACATTCACAAGTAGGAGTGAGAAAAACATCACGGGGTGGTGCGCATTGTATGGGTGTGTGTTACATTACATTCACTAGTAGGAGTGAGAAAAACATCACGGGGTGGTGCGCATTGTATGCGTGTGTGTTACATTACATTCACTAGTAGGAGTGAGAAATACATCACGGGGTGGTGCGCATTGTATGGGTGTGTGTTACATTACATTCCCTAGTAGGAGTGAGAAAAACATCACAGGGTGGTGTGAATCGGAGTTTCTGAATTTGGATAGGCAGTGAGTGGCAATGTAGGATGGAGAAAAGCAGCGCGGGGTGGTCAGCATGGGGAGTTCAGGGAACATGCATTGGCAATGTAGGATAGGTTTCTGAAAAACATCGCGGGGTGGTGCACTTTGTATGGGTGTGTGTTACATTACATTCACTAGTAGGAGTGAGAAAAACATAACGGGGTGGTGTGAATCGGAGGGGCTGAATTAGGATAGGCAGTGAGTGGCAATGTAGGTTGGAGAAAAGCACCGCGGGGTCGTCAGCATGGGGAGTTCAGGGAACATGCATTGGCAATGTAGGATAGGTTTCTGAAAAACATCGCGGGGTGGTGCACTTTGTATGGGTGTGTGTTACATTACATTCACTAGTAGGAGTGAGAAAAACATAACGGGGTGGTGTGAATCGGAGGGTCTGAATTAGGATAGGCAGTGAGTGGCAATGTAGGATGGAGAAAAGCACCGCGTGGTGGTTAGCATGGGGCGGTCAGGGAACATGCAGTGGCAATGTAGGATAGGTTTCTGAAAAACATCACGGGGTGGTGTGCATTGTATGGGTGTGTGTTACATTACATTCACTAGTAGGAGTGAGAAAAACATCACGGGGTGGTGTGAATCGGAGGGTCTGAATTAGGATAGGCAGTGAGTGGCAATGTAGGATGGAGAAAAGCACCGCGGGGTGGTCAGCATGGGGAGGTCAGGGAACATGCAGTGGCAATGTAAGATAGGTTTCTGAAAAACATCGCGGGGTGGTGCGCATTGTATGGGTGTGTGTTACATTACATTCACTAGTAGGAGTGAGAAAAACATCACGGGGTGGTGCTCATTGTATGGGTGTGTGTTACATTACATTCACTAGTAGGAGTGAGAAAAACATCACGGGGTGGTGCGCATTGTATGGGTGTGTGTTACATTACATTCACTAGTAGGAATGAGGAAAACATCACGGGGTGGTGTGAATTGGAGGGTCTGAATTAGGATAGGCAGTGAGGGGCAATGTAGGATGGAGAAAAGCACCGCGGGGTGGTCAGCAGGTGGAGGTCCGGGAACATGCAGTGGCAATGTAGGATAGGTTTCTGAAAAACATCGCGGGGTGGTGCGCATTGAATGGGTGTGTGTTACATTACATTCACAAGTAGGATTGAGAAAAACATCACGGGGTGGTGCGCATTGTATGGGTGTGTGTTACATTACATTCACTAGTAGGAGTGAGAAAAACATCACGGGGTGGTGCGCATGGTATGGGTGTGTGTTACATTACATTCACTAGTAGGAGTGAGAAATACATCACGGGGTGGTGCGCATTGTATGGGTGTGTGTTACATTACATTCCCTAGTAGGAGTGAGAAAAACATCACAGGGTGGTGTGAATCGGAGGGTCTGAATTTGGATAGGCAGTGAGTGGCAATGTAGGATGGAGAAAAGCACGGCGGGGTGGTCAGCATGGGGAGGTCAGGGAACATGCAGTGGCAATGTACGATAGGTTTCTGAAAAACATCGCGGTGTGGTGCGCATTGTATGGGTGTGTGTTACATTAGATTCACTAGTAGGAGTGAGAAAAACATCACGGGGTGGTGCGCATTGTATGGGTGTGTGTTACATTACATTCACTAGTAGGAGTGAGGAAAACATCACGGGGTGGTGTGAATTGGAGGATCTGAATTAGGATAGGCAGTGAGTGGCAATGTAGGATGGAGAAAAGCACCGCGGGGTGGTCAGCATGGGGCGGTCAGGGAACATGCAGTGGCAATGTAGGATAGGTTTCTAAAAAACATCACGGTGTGGTGCGCATTGTATGGGTGTGTGTTACATTACATTCACTAGTAGGAGTGAGAAAAACATCATGGGGTGGTGTGCATTGTATGGGTGTGTGTTACATTACATTCAAAGTAGGAGTGAGAAAAAACATCACGGGGTGGTGCGCATTGTATTGGTGTGTGTTACATTACATTCACTAGTAGGAGTAAGAAAAATATCACGGGGTGGTGTGAATCGGAGGGTACGAATTAGGATAGGCAGTGAGTGACAATGTAGGATGGAGAAAAGCACCGCGGGGTCGTCAGCATGGGGAGTTGAGGGAACATGCATTGGCAATGTAGGATAGGTTTCTGAAAAACATCGCGGGGTGGTGCACTTTGTATGGGTGTGTTTTACATTACATTCACTAGTAGGAGTGAGAAAAACATAACGGGGTGGTGTGAATCGGAGGGGCTGAATTAGGATAGGCAGTGAGTGGCAATGTAGGATGGAGAAAAGCACCGCGGTGTGGTGAGCATGGGGCGGTCAGGGAACATGCAGTGGCAATGTAGGATAGGTTTCTGAAAAACATCGCGGGATGGTGCGCATTGTATGGGTGTGTGTTACATTAGATTCACTAGTAGGAGTGAGAAAAACATCACGGGGTGGTGCGCATTGTATGGGAGTGTGTTACATTACATTCACTAGTAGGAGTGAGGAAAACATCACCGGGTGGTGTGAATTGGAGGATCTGAATTAGGATAGGCAGTGAGTGGCAATGTAGGATGGAGAAAAGCACCGCGGGGTGGTCAGCATGGGGCGGTCAGGGAACATGCAGTGGCAATGTAGGATAGGTTTCTAAAAAACATCACGGTCTGGTGCGCATTGTATGGGTGTGTGTTACATTACATTCACTAGTAGGAGTGAGAAAACATCACGGGATGGTGTGCATTGTATGGGTGTGTGTTACATTACATTCAAAGTAGGAGTGAGAAAAAACATCACGGGGTGGTGCGCATTGTATTGGTGTGTGTTACATTACATTCACTAGTAGGAGTGAGAAAAATATCACGGGGTGGTGTGAATCGGAGGGTACGAATTAGGATAGGCAGTGAGTGGCAATGTAGGATGGAGAAAAGCACCGCGGGGTCATCAGCATGGGGAGTTCAGGGAACATGCATTGGCAATGTAGGATAGGATTCTGAAAAACATCGCGGGGTGGTGCACTTTGTATGGGTGTGTGTTACATTACATTCACTAGTAGGAGTGAGAAAAACATAACGGGGTGGTGTGAATCGGAGGGGCTGAATTAGGGTAGGCAGTGAGTGGCAATGTAGGATGGAGAAAAGCACCGCGGGGTCGTCAGCATGGGGAGTTCATGGAACATGCATTGGCAATGTAGGATAGGTTTCTGAAAAACATCGCGGGGTGGTGCACTTTGTATGGGTGTGTGTTACATTACATTCACTAGTAGGAGTGAGAAAAACATAACGGGGTGGTGTGAATCGGAGGGGCTGAATTAGGATAGGCAGTGAGTGGCAATGTAGGATGGAGAAAAGCACCGCGGGGTGGTGAGCATGGGGCGGTCAGGGAACATGCAGTGGCAATGTAGGATAGGTTTCTGAAAAACATCACGGGGTGGTGTGCATTGTATGGGTGTGTGTTACATTACATTCACTAGTAGGAGTGAGAAAAACATCACGGGGTGGTGTGAATCGGAGGGTCTGAATTAGGATAGGCAGTGAGTGGCAATGTAGGATGGAGAAAAGCACCGCGGGGTGGTCAGCATGGGGAGGTCAGGGAACATGCAGTGGCAATGTAAGATAGGTTTCTGAAAAACATCGCGGGGTGGTGCGCATTGTATGGGTGTGTGTTACATTACATTCACTAGTAGGAGTGAGAAAAACATCACGGGGTGGTGCTCATTGTATGGGTGTGTGTTACATTACATTCACTAGTAGGAGTGAGAAAAACATCACGGGGTGGTGCGCATTGTATGGGTGTGTGTTACATTACATTCACTAGTAGGAATGAGGAAAACATCACGGGGTGGTGTGAATTGGAGGGTCTGAATTAGGATAGGCAGTGAGGGGCAATGTAGGATGGAGAAAAGCACCGCGGGGTGGTCAGCAGGTGGAGGTCCGGGAACATGCAGTGGCAATGTAGGATAGGTTTCTGAAAAACATCGCGGGGTGGTGCGCATTGTATGCGTGTGTGTTACATTACATTCACTAGTAGGAGTGAGAAATACATCACGGGGTGGTGCGCATTGTATGGGTGTGTGTTACATTACATTCCCTAGTAGGAGTGAGAAAAACATCACAGGGTGGTGTGAATCGGAGTTTCTGAATTTGGATAGGCAGTGAGTGGCAATGTAGGATGGAGAAAAGCACGGCGGGGTGGTCAGCATGGGGAGGTCAGGGAACATGCAGTGGCAATGTACGATAGGTTTCTGAAAAACATCGCGGGGTGGTGCGCATTGTATGGGTGTGTGTTACATTAGATTCACTAGTAGGAGTGAGAAAAACATCACGGGGTGGTGTGCATTGTATGGGTGTGTGTTACATTACATTCAAAGTAGGAGTGAGAAAAAACATCACGGGGTGGTGCGCATTGTATTGGTGTGTGTTACATTACATTCACTAGTAGGAGTGAGAAAAATATCACGGGGTGGTGTGAATCGGAGGGTACGAATTAGGATAGGCAGTGAGTGGCAATGTAGGATGGAGAAAAGCACCGCGGGGTCGTCAGCATGGGGAGTTCAGGGAACATGCATTGGCAATGTAGGATAGGTTTCTGAAAAACATCGCGGGGTGGTGCACTTTGTATGGGTGTGTGTTACATTACATTCACTAGTAGGAGTGAGAAAAACATAACGGGGTGGTGTGAATCGGAGGGGCTGAATTAGGATAGGCAGTGAGTGGCAATGTAGGTTGGAGAAAAGCACCGCGGGGTCGTCAGCATGGGGAGTTCAGGGAACATGCATTGGCAATGTAGGATAGGTTTCTGAAAAACATCGCGGGGTGGTGCACTTTGTATGGGTGTGTGTTACATTACATTCACTAGTAGGAGTGAGAAAAACATTACGGGGTGGTGTGAATCGGAGGGTCTGAATTAGGATAGGCAGTGAGTGGCAATGTAGGATGGAGAAAAGCACCGCGGGGTGGTCAGCAGGTGGAGGTCCGGGAACATGCAGTGGCAATGTAGGATAGGTTTCTGAAAAACATCGCGGGGTGGTGCGCATTGTATGGGTGTGTGTTACATTACATTCACTAGTAGGAGTGATAAAAACATCACGGGGTGGTGCGCATTGAATGGGTGTGTGTTACATTACATTCACAAGTAGGAGTGAGAAAAACATCACGGGGTGGTGCGCATTGTATGGGTGTGTGTTACATTACATTCCCTAGTAGGAGTGAGAAAAACATCACAGGGTGGTGTGAATCGGAGGGTCTGAATTTGGATAGGCAGTGAGTGGCAATGTAGGATGGAGAAAAGCACGGCGGGGTGGTCAGCATGGGGAGGTCAGGGAACATGCAGTGGCAATGTACGATAGGTTTCTGAAAAACATCGCGGTGTGGTGCGCATTGTATGGGTGTGTGTTACATTAGATTCACTAGTAGGAGTGAGAAAAACATCACGGGGTGGTGCGCATTGTATGGGTGTGTGTTACATTACATTCACTAGTAGGAGTGAGGAAAACATCACGGGGTGGTGTGAATTGGAGGATCTGAATTAGGATAGGCAGTGAGTGGCAATGTAGGATGGAGAAAAGCACCGCGGGGTGGTCAGCAGGTGGAGGTCCGGGAACATGCAGTGGCAATGTAGGATAGGTTTCTGAAAAACATCGCGGGGTGGTGCGCATTGTATGGGTGTGTGTTACATTACATTCACTAGTAGGAGTGATAAAAACATCACGGGGTGGTGCGCATTGAATGGGTGTGTGTTACATTACATTCACAAGTAGGAGTGAGAAAAACATCACGGGGTGGTGCGCATTGTATGGGTGTGTGTTACATTACATTCCCTAGTAGGAGTGAGAAAAACATCACAGGGTGGTGTGAATCGGAGGGTCTGAATTTGGATAGGCAGTGAGTGGCAATGTAGGATGGAGAAAAGCACGGCGGGGTGGTCAGCATGGGGAGGTCAGGGAACATGCAGTGGCAATGTACGATAGGTTTCTGAAAAACATCGCGGTGTGGTGCGCATTGTATGGGTGTGTGTTACATTAGATTCACTAGTAGGAGTGAGAAAAACATCACGGGGTGGTGCGCATTGTATGGGTGTGTGTTACATTACATTCACTAGTAGGAGTGAGGAAAACATCACGGGGTGGTGTGAATTGGAGGATCTGAATTAGGATAGGCAGTGAGTGGCAATGTAGGATGGAGAAAAGCACCGCGGGGTGGTCAGCATGGGGCGGTCAGGGAACATGCAGTGGCAATGTAGGATAGGTTTCTAAAAAACATCACGGTGTGGTGCGCATTGTATGGGTGTGTGTTACATTACATTCACTAGTAGGAGTGAGAAAAACATCATGGGGTGGTGTGCATTGTATGGGTGTGTGTTACATTACATTCAAAGTAGGAGTGAGAAAAAACTTCACGGGGTGGTGCGCATTGTATTGGTGTGTGTTACATTACATTCACTAGTAGGAGTAAGAAAAATATCACGGGGTGGTGTGAATCGGAGGGTACGAATTAGGATAGGCAGTGAGTGACAATGTAGGATGGAGAAAAGCACCGCGGGGTCGTCAGCATGGGGAGTTCAGGGAACATGCATTGGCAATGTAGGATAGGTTTCTGAAAAACATCGCGGGGTGGTGCACTTTGTATGGGTGTGTTTTACATTACATTCACTAGTAGGAGTGAGAAAAACATAACGGGGTGGTGTGAATCGGAGGGGCTGAATTAGGATAGGCAGTGAGTGGCAATGTAGGATGGAGAAAAGCACCGCGGGGTGGTGAGCATGGGGCGGTCAGGGAACATGCAGTGGCAATGTAGGATAGGTTTCTGAAAAACATCGCGGGGTGGTGCGCATTGTATGGGTGTGTGTTACATTAGATTCACTAGTAGGAGTGAGAAAAACATCACGGGGTGGTGCGCATTGTATGGGAGTGTGTTACATTACATTCACTAGTAGGAGTGAGGAAAACATCACCGGGTGGTGTGAATTGGAGGATCTGAATTAGGATAGGCAGTGAGTGGCAATGTAGGATGGAGAAAAGCACCGCGGGGTGGTCAGCATGGGGCGGTCAGGGAACATGCAGTGGCAATGTAGGATAGGTTTCTAAAAAACATCACGGTCTGGTGCGCATTGTATGGGTGTGTGTTACATTACATTCACTAGTAGGAGTGAGAAAACATCACGGGGTGGTGTGCATTGTATGGGTGTGTGTTACATTACATTCAAAGTAGGAGTGAGAAAAAACATCACGGGGTGGTGCGCATTGTATTGGTGTGTGTTACATTACATTCACTAGTAGGAGTGAGAAAAATATCACGGGGTGGTGTGAATCGGAGGGTACGAATTAGGATAGGCAGTGAGTGGCAATGTAGGATGGAGAAAAGCACCGCGGGGTCGTCAGCATGGGGAGTTCAGGGAACATGCATTGGCAATGTAGGATAGGTTTCTGAAAAACATCGCGGGGTGGTGCACTTTGTATGGGTGTGTGTTACATTACATTCACTAGTAGGAGTGAGAAAAACATAACGGGGTGGTGTGAATCGGAGGGGCTGAATTAGGATAGGCAGTGAGTGGCAATGTAGGATGGAGAAAAGCACCGCGGGGTGGTGAGCATGGGGCGGTCAGGGAACATGCAGTGGCAATGTAGGATAGGTTTCTGAAAAACATCACGGGGTGGTGTGCATTGTATGGGTGTGTGTTACATTACATTCACTAGTAGGAGTGAGAAAAACATCACGGGGTGGTGTGAATCGGAGGGTCTGAATTAGGATAGGCAGTGAGTGGCAATGTAGGATGGAGAAAAGCACCGCGGGGTGGTCAGCATGGGGAGGTCAGGGAACATGCAGTGGCAATGTAAGATAGGTTTCTGAAAAACATCGCGGGGTGGTGCGCATTGTATGGGTGTGTGTTACATTACATTCACTAGTAGGAGTGAGAAAAACATCACGGGGTGGTGCTCATTGTATGGGTGTGTGTTACATTACATTCACTAGTAGGAGTGAGAAAAACATCACGGGGTGGTGCGCATTGTATGGGTGTGTGTTACATTACATTCACTAGTAGGAATGAGGAAAGCATCACGGGGTGGTGTGAATTGGAGGGTCTGAATTAGGATAGGCAGTGAGGGGCAATGTAGGATGGAGAAAAGCACCGCGGGGTGGTCAGCAGGTGGAGGTCCGGGAACATGCAGTGGCAATGTAGGATAGGTTTCTGAAAAACATCGCGGGGTGGTGCGCATTGTATGGGTGTGTGTTACATTACATTCACTAGTAGGAGTGAGAAAAACATCACGGGGTGGTGCGCATTGAATGGGTGTGTGTTACATTACATTCACAAGTAGGAGTGAGAAAAACATCACGGGGTGGTGCGCATGGTATGGGTGTGTGTTACATTACATTCACTAGTAGGAGTGAGAAATACATCACGGGGTGGTGCGCATTGTATGGGTGTGTGTTACATTACATTCCCTAGTAGGAGTGAGAAAAACATCACAGGGTGGTGTGAATCGGAGGGTCTGAATTTGGATAGGCAGTGAGTGGCAATGTAGGATGGAGAAAAGCACGGCGGGGTGGTCAGCATGGGGAGGTCAGGGAACATGCAGTGGCAATGTACGATAGGTTTCTGAAAAACATCGCGGTGTGGTGCGCATTGTATGGGTGTGTGTTACATTAGATTCACTAGTAGGAGTGAGAAAAACATCACGGGGTGGTGCGCATTGTATGGGTGTGTGTTACATTACATTCACTAGTAGGAGTGAGGAAAACATCACGGGGTGGTGTGAATTGGAGGATCTGAATTAGGATAGGCAGTGAGTGGCAATGTAGGATGGAGAAAAGCACCGCGGGGTGGTCAGCATGGGGCGGTCAGGGAACATGCAGTGGCAATGTAGGATAGGTTTCTAAAAAACATCACGGTGTGGTGCGCATTGTATGTGTGTGTGTTACATTACATTCACTAGTAGGAGTGAGAAAAACATCATGGGGTGGTGTGCATTGTATGGGTGTGTGTTACATTACATTCAAAGTAGGAGTGAGAAAAAACATCACGGGGTGGTGCGCATTGTATTGGTGTGTGTTACATTACATTCACTAGTAGGAGTAAGAAAAATATCACGGGGTGGTGTGAATCGGAGGGTACGAATTAGGATAGGCAGTGAGTGACAATGTAGGATGGAGAAAAGCACCGCGGGGTCGTCAGCATGGGGAGTTCAGGGAACATGCATTGGCAATGTAGGATAGGTTTCTGAAAAACATCGCGGGGTGGTGCACTTTGTATGGGTGTGTTTTACATTACATTCACTAGTAGGAGTGAGAAAAACATAACGGGGTGGTGTGAATCGGAGGGGCTGAATTAGGATAGGCAGTGAGTGGCAATGTAGGATGGAGAAAAGCACCGCGGGGTGGTGAGCATGGGGCGGTCAGGGAACATGCAGTGGCAATGTAGGATAGGTTTCTGAAAAACATCACGTTGTGGTGTGCATTGTATGGGTGTGTGTTACATTACATTCACTAGTAGGAGTGAGAAAAACATCACGGGGTGGTGTGAATCGGGGGGTCTGAATTAGGATAGGCAGTGAGTGGCAATGTAGGATGGAGAAAAGCACCGCGGGGTGGTCAGCATGGGGAGGTCCGGGAACATGCAGTGGCAATGTAGGATAGGTTTCTGAAAAACATCGCGGGGTTGTGCGCATTGTATGGGTGTGTGTTACATTACATTCACTAATAGGAGTGATAAAAACATCACGGGGTGGTGCGCATTGAATGGGTGTGTGTTACATTACATTCACAAGTAGGAGTGAGAAAAACATCACGGGGTGGTGCGCATTGTATGGGTGTGTGTTACATTACATTCACTAGTAGGAGTGAGAAAAACATCACGGGGTGGTGCGCATTGTATGGGTGTGTGTTACATTACATTCCCTAGTAGGAGTGAGAAAAACATCACAGGGTGGTGTGAATCGGAGTTTCTGAATTTGGATAGGCAGTGAGTGGCAATGTAGGATGGAGAAAAGCACGGCGGGGTGGTCAGCATGGGGAGGTCAGGGAACATGCAGTGGCAATGTACGATAGGTTTCTGAAAAACATCGCAGGGTGGTGCGCATTGTATGGGTGTGTGTTACATTAGATTCACTAGTAGGAGTGAGAAAAACATCACGGGGTGGTGCGCATTGTATGGGTGTGTGTTACATTACATTCACTAGTAGGAGTGAGGAAAACATCACGGGGTGGTGTGAATTGGAGGATCTGAATTAGGATAGGCAGTGAGTGGCAATGTAGGATGGAGAAAATCACCGCGGGGTGGTCAGCATGGGGCGCTCAGGGAACATGCAGTGGCAATGTAGGATAGGTTTCTAAAAAACATCACGGTCTGGTGCGCATTGTATGGGTGTGTGTTACATTACATTCACTAGTAGGAGTGAGAAAAACATCACGGGGTGGTGTGCATTGTATGGGTGTGTGTTACATTACATTCAAAGTAGGAGTGAGAAAAAACATCACGGCGTGGTGCGCATTGTATTGGTGTGTGTTACATTACATTCACTAGTAGGAGTGAGAAAAATATCACGGGGTGGTGTGAATCGGAGGGTACGAATTAGGATAGGCAGTGAGTGGCAATGTAGGATGGAGAAAAGCACCGCGGGGTCGTCAGCATGGGGAGTTCAGGGAACATGCATTGGCAATGTAGGATAGGTTTCTGAAAAACATCGCGGGGTGGTGCACATTGTATGGGTGTGTGTTACATTACATTCACTAGTAGAAGTGAGAAAAACATAACGGGGTGGTGTGAATCGGAGGGGCTGAATTAGGATAGGCAGTGAGTGGCAATGTAGGATGGAGAAAAGCACCGCGGTGTGGTGAGCATGGGGCGGTCAGGGAACATGCAGTGGCAATGTAGGATAGGTTTCTGAAAAACATCGCGGGGTGGTGTGCATTGTATGGGTGTGTGTTACATTACATTCACTAGTAGGAGTGAGAAAAACAACACGGGGTGGTGTGAATCGGAGGGTCTGAATTAGGATAGGCAGTGAGTGGCAATGTAGGATGGAGAAAAGCACCGCGGGGTGGTCAGCATGGGGAGGTCAGGGAACATGCATTGGCAATGTAAGATAGGTTTCTGAAAAACATCGCGGGGTGGTGCGCATTGTATGGGTGTGTGTTACATTACACTCACTAGTAGGAGTGAGAAAAACATCACAGGGTGGTGCGCATTGTATGGGTGTGTGTTACATTACATTCACTAGTAGGAGTGAGAAAAAC
Organism: Cavia porcellus; assembly: GCF_034190915.1. NCBI lineage: Eukaryota > Metazoa > Chordata > Mammalia > Rodentia > Caviidae > Cavia > Cavia porcellus. The sequence goes on from NW_026947555.1 coordinate 1,147,453, forward strand.
ATCACGGTGTGGTGCGCATTGTATGGGTGTGTGTTAAAATACATTCACTAGTAGGAGTGAGAAAAACATCGCGGGGTGGTGCGCATTGTATGGGTGTGTGTTACATTACATTCACTAGTAGGAATGAGGAAAACATCACGGGGTGGTGTGAATTGGAGGGTCTGAATTAGGATAGGCAGTGAGGGGCAATGTAGGATGGAGAAAAGCACCGCGGGGTGGTCAGCATGTGGAGGTCCGGGAACATGCAGTGGCAATGTAGGATAGGTTTCTGAAAAACATCGCGGGGTGGTGCGCATTGTATGGGTGTGTGTTACATTACATTCACTAGTAGGAGTGATAAAAACATCACGGGGTGGTGCGCATTGAATGGGTGTGTGTTACATTACATTCACAAGTAGGAGTGAGAAAAACATCACGGGGTGGTGTGAATCGGAGGGTCTGAATTAGGATAGGCAGTGAGTGGCAATGTAGGATGGAGAAAAGCAGCGCGGGGTGGTCAGCATGCGGAGGTCAGGGAACATGCAGTGGCAATGTAGGATAGGTTTCTGAAAAACATCGCGGGGTGGTGACCATTGTATGGGTGTGTGTTACATTACATTCACTAGTAGGAGTGAGAAAAACATCACGGGGGGGTGCGCATTGTATGGGTGTGTGTTACATTGCATTCACTAGTAGGAGTGAGAAAAACATCACGGGGTGGTGCGCATTGTATGGGTGTGTATTACATTACATTCACTAGTAGGAGTGAGAAAAACATCACTGGGTGGTGCGCATTGAATGGGTGTGTGTTACATTACATTCACAAGTAGGAGTGAGCAAAATATCACGGGGTGGTGCGCATTGTATGGGTGTGTGTTACATTACATTCACTAGTAGGAGTGAGAAAAACATCACGGGGTGGTGTGAATCGGAGGGTCTGAATTAGGATAGGCAGTGAGTGGCAATGTAGGATGGAGAAAAGCACGGCGGGGTGGTCAGCATGGGGAGGTCAGGGAACATGCAGTGGCAATGTATGATAGGTTTCTGAAAAACATCGCGGGTTGGGGCGCATTGTATGGGTGTGTGTTACATTAGATTCACTAGTAGGAGTGAGAAAAACATCACAGGGTGGTGCGCATTGTATGGGTGTGTGTTACATTACATTCACTAGTAGGAGTGAGAAAAACCTCACGGGGTGGTGCGCATTGTATGGGTGTGTGTTACATTACATTCACTAGTAGGAGTGAGAAAAACATCACGGGGTGGTGTGAATCGGAGGGTCTGAATTAGGATAGGCAGTGAGTGGCAATGTAGGATGGAGAAAAGCACCGCAGGGTGGTCAGCATGGGGAGGTCAGGGAACATGCAGTGGCAATGTAAGATAGGTTTCTGAAAAACATCGCGGGGTGGTGCGCATTGTATGGGTGTGTGTTACATTACATTCACTAGTAGGAGTGAGAAAAACATCACGGGGTGGTGCTCATTGTATGGGTGTGTGTTACATTACATTCACTAGTAGGAGTGAGAAAAACATCACGGGGTGGTGCGCATTGTATGGGTGTGTGTTACATTACATTCACTAGTAGGAGTGAGAAAAACATCACGGTGTGGTGCGCATTGTATGGGTGTGTGTTAAAATACATTCACTAGTAGGAGTGAGAAAAACATCGCGGGGTGGTGCGCATTGTATGGGTGTGTGTTACATTACATTCACTAGTAGGAATGAGGAAAACATCACGGGGTGGTGTGAATTGCAGGGTCTGAATTAGGATAGGCAGTGAGGGGCAATGTAGGATGGAGAAAATCACCGCGGGGTGGTCAGCAGGTGGAGGTCCGGGAACATGCAGTGGCAATGTAGGATAGGTTTCTGAAAAACATCGCGGGGTGGTGCGCATTGTATGGGTGTGTGTTACATTACATTCACTAGTAGGAGTGATAAAAACATCACGGGGTGGTGCGCATTGAATGGGTGTGTGTTACATTACATTCACAAGTAGGAGTGAGAAAAACATCACGGGGTGGTGCGCATTGTATGGGTGTGTGTTACATTACATTCACTAGTAGGAGTGAGAAAAACATCATGGGGTGGTGCGCATTGTATGGGTGTGTGTTACATTACATTCACTAGTAGGAGTGAGAAATACATCACGGGGTGGTGCGCATTGTATGGGTGTGTGATACATTACATTCCCTAGTAGGAGTGAGAAAAACATCACAGGGTGGTGTGAATCGGAGTTTCTGAATTTGGATAGGCAGTGAGTGGCAATGTAGGATGGAGAAAAGCACGGCGGGGTGGTCAGCATGGGGAGGTCAGGGAACATGCAGTGGCAATGTACGATAGGTTTCTGAAAAACATCGCGGGGTGGTGCGCATTGTATGGGTGTGTGTTACATTAGATTCACTAGTAGGAGTGAGAAAAACATCACGGAGTGGTGCGCATTGTATGGGTGTGTGTTACATTACATTCAGTAGTAAGAGTGAGGAAAACATCACGGGGTGGTGTGAATTGGAGGATCTGAATTAGGATAGGCAGTGAGTGGCAATGTAGGATGGAGAAAAGCACCGCGGGTTCGTCAGCATGGGGCGGTCAGGGAACATGCATTGGCAATGTAGGATAGGTTTCTGAAAAACATCGCGGGGTGGTGCACTTTGTATGGGTGTGTGTTACATTACATTCACTAGTAGGAGTGAGAAAAACATAACGGGGTGGTGTGAATCGGAGGGGCTGAATTAGGATAGGCAGTGAGTGGCAATGTAGGATGGAGAAAAGCACCGCGGGGTGGTGAGCATGGGGCGGTCAGGGAACATGCAGTGGCAATGTAGGATAGGTTTCTGAAAAACATCACGGGGTGGTGTGCATTGTATGGGTGTGTGTTACATTACATTCACTAGTAGGAGTGAGAAAAACATCACGGGGTGGTGTGAATCGGAGGGTCTGAATTAGGATAGGCAGTGAGTGGCAATGTAGGATGGAGAAAAGCACCGCGGGGTGGTCAGCATGGGGAGGTCAGGGAACATGCAGTGGCAATGTAAGATAGGTTTCTGAAAAACATCGCGGGGTGGTGCGCATTGTATGGGTGTGTGTTACATTACATTCACTAGTAGGAGTGAGAAAAACATCACGGGGTGGTGCTCATTGTATGGGTGTGTGTTACATTACATTCACTAGTAGGAGTGAGAAAAACATCACGGGGTGGTGCGCATTGTATGGGTGTGTGTTACATTACATTCACTAGTAGGAGTGAGAAAAACATCACGGTGTGGTGCGCATTGTATGGGTGTGTGTTAAAATACATTCACTAGTAGGAGTGAGAAAAACATCGCGGGGTGGTGCGCATTGTATGGGTGTGTGTTACATTACATTCACTAGTAGGAATGAGGAAAACATCAAGGGGTGGTGTGAATTGGAGGGTCTGAATTAGGATAGGCAGTGAGGGGCAATGTAGGATGGAGAAAAGCACCGCGGGGTGGTCAGCAGGTGGAGGTCCGGGAACATGCAGTGGCAATGTAGGATAGGTTTCTGAAAAACATCGCGGGGTGGTGCGCATTGTATTGGTGTGTGTTACATTACATTCACAAGTAGGAGTGATAAAAACATCACGGGGTGGTGCGCATTGAATGGGTGTGTGTTACATTACATTCACAAGTAGGAGTGAGAAAAACATCACGGGGTGGTGCGCATTGTATGGGTGTGTGTTACATTACATTCACTAGTAAGAGTGAGAAAAACATCACAGGGTGGTGTGAATCGGAAGGTCTGAATTTGGATAGGCAGTGAGTGGCAATGTAGGATGGAGAAAAGCACGGCGGGGTGGTCAGCATGGGGAGGTCAGGGAACATGCAGTGGCAATGTACGATAGGTTTCTGAAAAACATCGCGGGGTGGTGCGCATTGTATGGGTGTGTGTTACATTAGATTCACTAGTAGGAATGAGAAAAACATCACGGGGTGGTGCGCATTGTATGGGTGTGTGTTACATTACATTCACTAGTAGGAGTGAGGAAAACATCACGGGGTGGTGTGAATTGGAGGATCTGAATTAGGATAGGCAGTGAGTGGCAATGTAGGATGGAGAAAAGCACCGCGGGGTGGTCAGCATGGGGCGGTCAGGGAACATGCAGTGGCAATGTAGGATAGGTTTCTAAAAAACATCACGGGGTGGTGCGCATTGTATGGGTGTGTGTTACATTACATTCACTAGTAGGAGTGAGAAAAACATCACGGTGTGGTGCGCATTGTATGGGTGTGTGTTAAAATACATTCACTAGTAGAAGTGAGAAAAACATCGCGGGGTGGTGCGCATTGTATGGGTGTGTGTTACATTACATTCACTAGTAGGAATGAGGAAAACATCACGGGGTGGTGTGAATTGGAGTGTCTGAATTAGGATAGGCAGTGAGGGGTAATGTAGGATGGAGAAAAGCACCGCGGGGTGGTCAGCAGGTGGAGGTCCGGGAACATGCAGTGGCAATGTAGGATAGGTTTCTGAAAAACATCGCGGGGTTGTGCGCATTGTATGGGTGTGTGTTACATTACATTCACTAGTAGGAGTGATAAAAACATCACGGGGTGGTGCGCATTGAATGGGTGTGTGTTACATTACATTCACAAGTAGGAGTGAGAAAAACATCACGGGGTGGTGCGCATTGTATGGGTGTGTGTTACATTACATTCACTAGTAGGAGTGAGAAAAACATCACGGGGTGGTGCGCATTGTATGGGTGTGTGTTACATTACATTCACTAGTAGGAGTGAGAAATACATCACGGGGTGGTGCGCATTGTATGGGTGTGTGTTACATTACATTCCCTAGTAGGAGTGAGAAAAACATCACAGGGTGGTGTGAATTGGAGTTTCTGAATTTGGATAGGCAGTGAGTGGCAATGTAGGATGGAGAAAAGCACGGCGGGGTGGTCAGCATGGGGAGGTCAGGGAACATGCAGTGGCAATGTACGATAGGTTTCTGAAAAACATCGCGCGGTGGAGCGCATTGTATGGGTGTGTGTTACATTAGATTCACTAGTAGGAGTGAGAAAAACATCACGGGGTGGTGCGCATTGTATGGGTGTGTGTTACATTACATTCACTAGTAGGAGTGAGGAAAACATCACGGGTTGGTGTGAATTGGAGGATCTGAATTAGGATAGGCAGTGAGTGGCAATGTAGGATGGAGAAAAGCACCGCGGGGTGGTCAGCATGGGGCGGTCAGGGAACATGCAGTGGCAATGTAGGATAGGTTTCTAAAAAACATCACGGTGTGGTGCGCATTGTATGGGTGTGTGTTACATTACATTCACTAGTAGGAGTGAGAAAAACTTCACGGGGTGGTGTGCATTGTATGGGTGTGTGTTACATTACATTCAAAGTAGGAGTGAGAAAAAACATCACGGGGTGGTGCGCATTGTATTGGTGTGTCTTACATTACATTCACTAGTAGGAGTGAGAAAAATATCACGGGGTGGTGTGAATCGGAGGGTACGAATTAGGATAGGCAGTGAGTGGCAATGTAGGATGGAGAAAAGCACCGCGGGGTCGTCAGCATGGGGAGTTCAGGGAACATGCATTGGCACTGTAGGATAGGTTTCTGAAAAACATCGCGGGGTGGTGCACTTTGTATGGGTGTGTGTTACATTACATTCACTAGTAGGAGTGAGAAAAACATAACGGGGTGGTGTGAATCGGAGGGGCTGAATTAGGATAGGCAGTGAGTGGCAATGTAGGATGGAGAAAAGCACCGCGGGGTGGTGAGCATGGGGCGGTCAGGGAACATGCAGTGGCAATGTAGGATAGGTTTCTGAAAAACATCACGTTGTGGTGTGCATTGTATGGGTGTGTGTTACATTACATTCACTAGTAGGAGTGAGAAAAACATCACGGGGTGGTGTGAATCGGGGGTTCTGAATTAGGATAGGCAGTGAGTGGCAATGTAGGATGGAGAAAAGCACCGTGGGGTGGTCAGCATGGGGAGGTCAGGGAACATGCAGTGGCAATGTAAGATAGGTTTCTGAAAAACATCGCGGGGTGGTGCGCATTGTATGGGTGTGTGTTACATTACATTCACTAGTAGGAGTGAGAAAAACATCACGGGGTGGTGCGCATTGTATGGGTGTTTGTTACATTACATTCACTAGTAGAAGTGAGAAAAACATCACGGGGTGGTGCGCATTGTATGGGTGTGTGTTAAAATACATTCACTAGTAGGAGTGAGAAAAACATCGCGGGGTGGTGCGCATTGTATGGGTGTGTGTTACATTACATTCACTAGTAGGAATGAGGAAAACATCACGGGGTGGTGTGAATTGGAGGGTCTGAATTAGGATAGGCAGTGAGGGGCAATGTAGGATGGAGAAAAGAACCGCGGGATGGTCAGCAGGTGGAGGTTCGGGAACATGCAGTGGCAATGTAGGATAGGTTTCTGAAAAACATCGCGGGGTGGTGCGCATTGTATGGGTGTCTGTTACATTACATTCACTAGTAGGAGTGATAAAAACATCACGGGGTGGTGCGCATTGAATGGGTGTGTGTTACATTACATTCACAAGTAGGAGTGAGAAAAACATCACGGGGTGGTGCGCATTGTATGGGTGTGTGTTACATTATATTCACTAGTAGGAGTGAGAAAAACATCACGGGGTGGTGCGCATTGTATGGGTGTGTGTTACGTTACATTCACTAGTAGGAGTGAGAAATACATCACGGGGTGGTGCGCATTGTATGGGTGTGTGTTACATTACATTCCCTAGTAGGAGTGAGAAAAACATCACAGGGTGGTGTGAATCGGAGGGTCTGAATTTGGATAGGCAGTGAGTGGCAATGTAGGATGGAGAAAAGCACGGTGGGGTGGTCAGCATGGGGAGGGCAGGGAACATGCAGTGGCCATGTACGATAGGTTTCTGAAAAACATCGCGGGGTGTTGCGCATTGTATGGGTGTGTGTTACATTACATTCACTAGTAGGAGTGAGAAAAACATCACGGGGTGGTGCGCATTGTATGGGTGTGTGTTACATTTCATTCACTAGTAGGAGTGAGGAAAACATCACGGGGTGGTGTGAATTGGAGGATCTGAATTAGGATAGGCAGTGAGTGGCAATGTAGGATGGAGAAAAGCACCGCGGGGTGGTCAGCATGGGGCGGTCAGGGATCATGCAGTGGCAATGTATGATAGGTTTCTAAAAAACATCAAGGTGTGGTGCGCATTGTATGGGTGTGTGTTACATTACATTCACTAGTAGGAGTGAGAAAAACATCACGGGGTGGTGTGCATTGTATGGGTGTGTGTTACATTACATTCAAAGTAGGAGTGAGAAAAAACATCACGTGGTGGTGCGCATTGTATTGGTGTGTGTTACATTACATTCACTAGTAGGAGTGAGAAAAATATCACGGGGTGGTGTGAATCGGAGGGTACGAATTAGGATAGGCAGTGAGTGGCAATGTAGGATGGAGAAAAGCACCGCGGGGTCGTCAGCATGGGGAATTCAGGGAACATGCATTGGCAATATAGGATAGGTTTCTGAAAAACATCGCGGGGTGGTGCACTTTGTATGGGTGTGTGTTACATTACATTCACTAGTAGGAGTGAGAAAAACATAACGGGGTGGTGTGAATCGGAGGGTACGAATTAGGATAGGCAGTGAGTAGCAATGTAGGATGGAGAAAAGAACCCCGGGGTTGTCAGCATGGGGAGGTCAGGGAACATGCAGTGGCAATGTAGGATAGGTTTCTGAAAAACATCCTGGGGTGGTGCACATTGTATGGGTGTGTGTTACATTACATTCACTAGTAGGAGTGAGAAAAACATCACGGGGTGGTGTGAATCAGAGGGTCTGAATTAGGATAGGCAGTGAGTGGCAATGTAGGATGGAGAAAAGCAGCGCGGGGTGGTCAGCATGCGGAGGTCAGGGAAATCCAGTCGCAATGTAGGATAGGTTTCTGAAAAACATCGCGGGGTGGTGCGCATTGTATGGGTGTGTGTTACATTACATTCACTAGTAGGAGTGAGAAAAACATCACGGGGTGGTGCGCATTGTATGGGTGTGTATTACATTACATTCACTAGTAGGAGTGAGAAAAACATCACGGGGTGGTGCACATTGAATGGGTGTGTGCTACATTACATTCACAAGTAGGAGTGAGCAAAATATCACGGGGTGGTGCACATTGTATGGCTGTGTGTTACATTACATTCACTAGTAGGAGTGAGAAAAACATCACGGGGTGGTGTGAATCGGGGGGTGTGAATTAGGATAGGCAGTTAGTGGCAATGTAGGATGGAGAAAAGCACCGCGGGGTGGTCAGCATGGGGAGGTCAGGGAACATGCAGTGGCAATGTAAGATAGGTTTCTGAAAAACATCGCGGGGTGGTGCGCATTGTATGGGTGTGTGTTACATTACATTGACTAGTAGGAGTGAGAAAAACATCACGGGGTGGTGCGCATTGTATGGGTGTGTGTTACATTACATTCACTAGTAGGAGTGAGAAAAACATCACGGGGTGGTGCGCATTGTATGGGTGTGTGTTAAAATACATTCACTAGTAGGAGTGAGAAAAACATCGCGGGGTGGTGCGCATTGTATGGGTGTGTGTTACATTACATTCACTAGTAGGAATGAGGAAAACATCACGGGGTGGTGTGAATTGGAGGGTCTGAATTAGGATAGTCAGTGAGGGGCAATGTAGGATGGAGAAAAGTACCGCGGGGTGGTCAGCAGGTGGAGGTTCGGGAACATGCAGTGGCAATGTAGGATAGGTTTCTGAAAAACATCGCGGGGTGGTGCGCATTGTATGGGTGTGTGTTACATTACATTCACTAGTAGGAGTGATAAAAACATCACGGGGTGGTGCGCATTGAATGGGTGTGTGTTACATTACATTCACAAGTAGGAGTGAGAAAAACATCACGGGGTGGTGCGCATTGTATGGGTGTGGGTTACATTACATTCACTAGTAGGAGTGAGAAAAACATCACGGGGTGGTGCGCATTGTATGGGTGTGTGTTACGTTACATTCACTAGTAGGAGTGAGAAATACATCACGGGGTGGTGCGCATTGTATGGGTGTGTGTTACATTACATTCCCTAGTAGGAGTGAGAAAAACATCACAGGGTGGTGTGAATCGGAGGGTCTGAATTTGGATAGGCAGTGAGTGGCAATGTAGGATGGAGAAAAGCACGGCGGGGTGGTCAGCATGGGGAGGTCAGGGAACATGCAGTGGCCATGTACGATAGGTTTCTGAAAAACATCGCGGGGTGTTGCGCATTGTATGGGTGTGTGTTACATTACATTCACTAGTAGGAGTGAGAAAAACATCACGGGGTGGTGCGCATTGTATGGGTGTGTGTTACATTTCATTCACTAGTAGGAGTGAGGAAAACATCACGGTGTGGTGTGAATTGGAGGATCTGAATTAGGATAGGCAGTGAGTGGTAATGTAGGATGGAAAAAAGCACCGCGGGGTGGTCAGCATGGGGCGGTCAGGGATCATGCAGTGGCAATGTATGATAGGTTTCTAAAAAACATCACGGTGTGGTGCGCATTGTATGGGTGTGTGTTACATTACATTCACTAGTAGGAGTGAGAAAAACATCACGGGGTGGTGTGCATTGTATGGGTGTGTGTTACATTACATTCAAAGTAGGAGTGAGAAAAAACATCACGGGGTGGTGTGCATTGTATGGGTGTGTGTTACATTACATTCAAAGTAGGAGTGAGAAAAAACATCACGGGGTGGTGCGCATTGTATTGGTGTGTGTTACATTACATTCACTAGTAGGAGTGAGAAAAATATCACGGGGTGGTGTGAATCGGAGGGTACGAATTAGGATAGGCAGTGAGTGGCAATGTAGGATGGAGAAAAGCACCGCGGGGTCGTCAGCATGGGGAGTTCAGGGAACATGCATTGGCAATATAGGATAGGTTTCTGAAAAACATCGCGGGGTGGTGCACTTTGTATGGGTGTGTGTTACATTACATTCACTAGTAGGAGTGAGAAAAACATAACGGGGTGGTGTGAATCGGAGGGTACGAATTAGGATAGGCAGTGAGTGGCAATGTAGGATGGAGAAAAGAACCCCGGGGTGGTCAGCATGGGGAGGTCAGGGAACATGCAGTGGCAATGTAGGATAGGTTTCTGAAAAACATCCTGGGGTGGTGCACATTGTATGGGTGTGTGTTACATTACATTCACTAGTAGGAGTGAGAAAAACATCACGGGGTGGTGTGAATCAGAGGGTCTGAATTAGGATAGGCAGTGAGTGGCAATGTAGGATGGAGAAAAGCAGCGCGGGGTGGTCAGCATGCGGAGGTCAGGGAAATCCAGTCGCAATGTAGGATAGGTTTCTGAAAAACATCGCGGGGTGGTGCGCATTGTATGGGTGTGTGTTACATTACATTCACTAGTAGGAGTGAGAAAAACATCACGGGGTGGTGCGCATTGTATGGGTGTGTATTACATTACATTCACTAGTAGGAGTGAGAAAAACATCACGGGGTGCTGCGCATTGAATGGGTGTGTGCTACATTACATTCACAAGTAGGAGTGAGCAAAATATCACGTGGTGGTGCACATTGTATGGCTGTGTGTTACATTACATTCACTAGTAGGAGTGAGAAAAACATCACGGGGTGGTGTGAATTGGAGGGTCTGAATTAGGATAGGCAGTGAGTGGCAATGTAGGATGGAGAAAAGCACCGCGGGGTGGTCAGCACGGGGCGGTCAGGGAACATGCAGTGGCAATGTAGGATAGGTTTCTAAAAAACATCACGGTGTGGTGCGCATTGTATGGGTGTGTGTTACATTACATTCACTAGTAGGAGTGAGAAAAACTTCACGGGGTGGTGTGCATTGTATGGGTGTGTGTTACATTACATTCAAAGTAGGAGTGAGAAAAAACATCACGGGGTGGTGCGCATTGTATTGGTGTGTCTTACATTACATTCACTAGTAGGAGTGAGAAAAATATCACGGGGTGGTGTGAATCAGAGGGTACGAATTAGGATAGGCAGTGAGTGGCAATGTAGGATGGAGAAAAGCACCGCGGGGTCGTCAGCATGGGGAGTTCAGGGAACATGCATTGGCACTGTAGGATAGGTTTCTGAAAAACATCGCGGGGTGGTGCACTTTGTATGGGTGTGTGTTACATTACATTCACTAGTAGGAGTGAGAAAAACATAACGGGGTGGTGTGAATCGGAGGGGCTGAATTAGGATAGGCAGTGAGTGGCAATGTAGGATGGAGAAAAGCACCGCGGGGTGGTGAGCATGGGGCGGTCAGGGAACATGCAGTGGCAATGTAGGATAGGTTTCTGAAAAACATCACGTTGTGGTGTGCATTGTATGGGTGTGTGTTACATTACATTCACTAGTAGGAGTGAGAAAAACATCACGGGGTGGTGTGAATCGGGGGGTGTGAATTAGGATAGGCAGTTAGTGGCAATGTAGGATGGAGAAAAGCACCGCGGGGTGGTCAGCATGGGGAGGTCAGGGAACATGCAGTGGCAATGTAAGATAGGTTTCTGAAAAACATCGCGGGGTGGTGCGCATTGTATGGGTGTGTGTTACATTACATTCACTAGTAGGAGTGAGAAAAACATCACGGGGTGGTGCGCATTGTATGGGTGTGTGTTACATTACATTCACTAGTAGGAGTGAGAAAAACATCACGGGGTGGTGCGCATTGTATGGGTGTGTGTTAAAATACATTCACTAGTAGGAGTGAGAAAAACATCGCGGGGTGGTGCGCATTGTATGGGTGTGTGTTACATTACATTCACTAGTAGGAATGAGGAAAACTTCACGGGGTGGTGTGAATTGGAGGGTCTGAATTAGGATAGGCAGTGAGGGGCAATGTAGGATGGAGAAAAGTACCGCGGGGTGGTCAGCAGGTGGAGGTTCGGGAACATGCAGTGGCAATGTAGGATAGGTTTCTGAAAAACATCGCGGGGTGGTGCGCATTGTATGGGTGTGTGTTACATTACATTCACTAGTAGGAGTGATAAAAACATCACGGGGTGGTGCGCATTGAATGGGTGTGTGTTACATTACATTCACAAGTAGGAGTGAGAAAAACATCACGGGGTGGTGCGCATTGTATGGGTGTGGGTTACATTACATTCACTAGTAGGAGTGAGAAAAACATCACGGGGTGGTGCGCATTGTATGGGTGTGTGTTACGTTACATTCACTAGTAGGAGTGAGAAATACATCACGGGGTGGTGCGCATTGTATGGGTGTGTGTTACATTACATTCCCTAGTAGGAGTGAGAAAAACATCACAGGGTGGTGTGAATCGGAGGATCTGAATTTGGATAGGCAGTGAGTGGCAATGTAGGATGGAGAAAAGCACGGCGGGGTGGTCAGCATCGGGAGGTCAGGGAACATGCAGTGGCCATGTACGATAGGTTTCTGAAAAACATCGCGGGGTGTTGCGCATTGTATGGGTGTGTGTTACATTACATTCACTAGTAGGAGTGAGAAAAACATCACGGGGTGGTGCGCATTGTATGGGTGTGTGTTACATTTCATTCACTAGTAGGAGTGAGGAAAACATCACGGGGTGGTGTGAATTGGAAGATCTGAATTAGGATAGGCAGTGAGTGGTAATGTAGGATGGAGAAAAGCACCGCGGGGTGGTCAGCATGGGGCGGTCAGGGATCATGCAGTGGCAATGTATGATAGGTTTCTAAAAAACATCACGGTGTGGTGCGCATTGTATGGGTGTGTGTTACATTACATTCACTAGTAGGAGTGAGAAAAACATCACGGGGTGGTGTGCATTGTATGGGTGTGTGTTACATTACATTCAAAGTAGGAGTGAGAAAAAACATCACGGGGTGGTGTGCATTGTATGGGTGTGTGTTACATTACATTCAAAGTAGGAGTGAGAAAAAACATCACGGGGTGGTGCGCATTGTATTGGTGTGTGTTACATTACATTCACTAGTAGGAGTGAGAAAAACATAACGGGGTGGTGTGAATCGGAGGGTACGAATTAGGATAGGCAGTGAGTGGCAATGTAGGATGGAGAAAAGAACCCCGGGGTGGTCAGCATGGGGAGGTCAGGGAACATGCAGTGGCAATGTAGGATAGGTTTCTGAAAAACATCCTGGGGTGGTGCACATTGTATGGGTGTGTGTTACATTACATTCACTAGTAGGAGTGAGAAAAACATCACGGGGTGGTGTGAATCAGAGGGTCTGAATTAGGATAGGCAGTGAGTGGCAATGTAGGATGGAGAAAAGCAGCGCGGGGTGGTCAGCATGCGGAGGTCAGGGAAATCCAGTCGCAATGTAGGATAGGTTTCTGAAAAACATCGCGGGGTGGTGCGCATTGTATGGGTGTGTGTTACATTACATTCACTAGTAGGAGTGAGAAAAACATCACGGGGTGGTGCGCATTGTATGGGTGTGTATTACATTACATTCACTAGTAGGAGTGAGAAAAACATCACGGGGTGGTGCGCATTGAATGGGTGTGTGCTACATTACATTCACAAGTAGGAGTGAGCAAAATATCACGGGGTGGTGCACATTGTATGGCTGTGTGTTACATTACATTCACTAGTAGGAGTGAGAAAAACATCACGGGGTGGTGTGAATTGGAGGGTCTGAATTACGATAGGCAGTGAGTGGCAATGTAGGATGGAGAAAAGCACCGCGGGGTGGTCAGCATGGGGCGGTCAGGGAACATGCAGTGGCAATGTAGGATAGGTTTCTAAAAAACATCACGGTGTGGTGCGCATTGTATGGGTGTGTGTTACATTACATTCACTAGTAGGAGTGAGAAAAACTTCACGGGGTGGTGTGCATTGTATGGGTGTGTGTTACATTACATTCAAAGTAGGAGTGAGAAAAAACATCACGGGGTGGTGCGCATTGTATTGGTGTGTCTTACATTACATTCACTAGTAGGAGTGAGAAAAATATCACGGGGTGGTGTGAATCGGAGGGGCTGAATTAGGATAGGCAGTGAGTGGCAATGTAGGATGGAGAAAAGCACCGCGGGGTGGTGAGCATGGGGCGGTCAGGGAACATGCAGTGGCAATGTAGGATAGGTTTCTGAAAAACATCACGTTGTGGTGTGCATTGTATGGGTGTGTGTTACATTACATTCACTAGTAGGAGTGAGAAAAACATCACGGGGTGGTGTGAATCGGGGGGTGTGAATTAGGATAGGCTGTTAGTGGCAATGTAGGATGGAGAAAAGCACCGCGGGGTGGTCAGCATGGGGAGGTCAGGGAACATGCAGTGGCAATGTAAGATAGGTTTCTGAAAAACATCGCGGGGTGGTGCGCATTGTATGGGTGTGTGTTACATTACATTCACTAGTAGGAGTGATAAAAACATCACGGGGTGGTGCGCATTGAATGGGTGTGTGTTACATTACATTCACAAGTAGGAGTGAGAAAAACATCACGGGGTGGTGCGCATTGTATGGGTGTGTGTTACATTACATTCACTAGTAGGAGTGAGAAAAACATCACGGGGTGGTGCGCATTGTATGGGTGTGTGTTACGTTACATTCACTAGTAGGAGTGAGAAATACATCACGGGTTGGTGCGCATTGTATGGGTGTGTGTTACATTACATTCCCTAGTAGGAGTGAGAAAAACATCACAGGGTGGTGTGAATCGGAGGGTCTGAATTTGGATAGGCAGTGAGTGGCAATGTAGGATGGAGAAAAGCACGGCGGGGTGGTCAGCATGGGGAGGTCAGGGAACATGCAGTGGCCATGTACGATAGGTTTCTGAAAAACATCGCGGGGTGTTGCGCATTGTATGGGTGTGTGTTACATTACATTCACTAGTAGGAGTGAGAAAAACATCACGGGGTGGTGCGCATTGTATGGGTGTGTGTTACATTTCATTCACTAGTAGGAGTGAGGAAAACATCACGGGGTGGTGTGAATTGGAGGATCTGAATTAGGATAGGCAGTGAGTGGCAATGTAGGATGGACAAAAGCACCGCGGGGTGGTCAGCATGGGGCGGTCAGGGATCATGCAGTGGCAATGTATGATAGGTTTCTAAAAAACATCACGGTGTGGTGCGCATTGTATGGGTGTGTGTTACATTACATTCACTAGTAGGAGTGAGAAAAACATCACGGGGTGGTGTGCATTGTATGGGTGTGTGTTACATTACATTCAAAGTACGAGTGAGAAAAAACATCACGGGGTGGTGTGCATTGTATGGGTGTGTGTTACATTACATTCAAAGTAGGAGTGAGAAAAAACATCACGGGGTGGTGCGCATTGTATTGGTGTGTGTTACATTACATTCACTAGTAGGAGTGAGAAAAATATCACGGGGTGGTGTGAATCGGAGGGTACGAATTAGGAGAAGCAGTGAGTGGCAATGTAGGATGGAGAAAAGCACCGCGGGGTCGTCAGCATGGGGAGTTCAGGGAACATGCATTGGCAATATAGGATAGGTTTCTGAAAAACATCGCGGGGTGGTGCACTTTGTATGGGTGTGTGTTACATTACATTCACTAGTAGGAGTGAGAAAAACATAACGGGGTGGTGTGAATCGGAGGGTACGAATTAGGATAGGCAGTGAGTGGCAATGTAGGATGGAGAAAAGAACCCCGGGGTGGTCAGCATGGGGAGGTCAGGGAACATGCAGTGGCAATGTAGGATAGGTTTCTGAAAAACATCCTGGGGTGGTGCACATTGTATGGGTGTGTGTTACATTACATTCACTAGTAGGAGTGAGAAAAACATCACGGGGTGGTGTGAATCAGAGGGTCTGAATTAGGATAGGCAGTGAGTGGCAATGTAGGATGGAGAAAAGCAGCGCGGGGTGGTCAGCATGCGGAGGTCAGGGAAATCCAGTCGCAATGTAGGATAGGTTTCTGAAAAACATCGCGGGGTGGTGCGCATTGTATGGGTGTGTGTTACATTACATTCACTAGTAGGAGTGAGAAAAACATCACGGGGTGGTGCGCATTGTATGGGTGTGTATTACATTACATTCACTAGTAGGAGTGAGAAAAACATCACGGGGTGGTGCGCATTGAATGGGTGTGTGCTACATTACATTCACAAGTAGGAGTGAGCAAAATATCACGGGGTGGTGCACATTGTATGGCTGTGTGTTACATTACATTCACTAGTAGGAGTGAGAAAAACATCACGGGGTGGTGTGAATTGGAGGGTCTGAATTAGGATAGGCAGTGAGTGGCAATGTAGGATGGAGAAAAGCACCGCGGGGTGGTCAGCATGGGGCGGTCAGGGAACATGCAGTGGCAATGTAGGATAGGTTTCTAAAAAACATCACGGTGTGGTGCGCATTGTATGGGTGTGTGTTACATTACATTCACTAGTAGGAGTGAGAAAAACTTCACGGGGTGGTGTGCATTGTATGGGTGTGTGTTACATTACATTCAAAGTAGGAGTGAGAAAAAACATCACGGGGTGGTGCGCATTGTATTGGTGTGTCTTACATTACATTCACTAGTAGGAGTGAGAAAAATATCACGGGGTGGTTTGAATCAGAGGGTACGAATTAGGATAGGCAGTGAGTGGCAATGTAGGATGGAGAAAAGCACCACGGGGTCGTCAGCATGGGGAGTTCAGGGAACATGCATTGGCACTGTAGGATTGGTTTCTGAAAAACATCGCGGGGTGGTGCACTTTGTATGGGTGTGTGTTACATTACATTCACTAGTAGGAGTGAGAAAAACATAACGGGGTGGTGTGAATCGGAGGGGCTGAATTAGGATAGGCAGTGAGTGGCAATGTAGGATGGAGAAAAGCACCGCGGGGTGGTGAGCATGAGGCGGTCAGGGAACATGCAGTGGCAATGTAGGATAGGTTTCTGAAAAACATCACGTTGTGGTGTGCATTGTATGGGTGTGTGTTACATTACATTCACTAGTAGGAGTGAGAAAAACATCACGGGGTGGTGTGAATCGGGGGGTCTGAATTAGGATAGGCAGTGAGTGGCAATGTAGGATGGAGAAAAGCACCGCGGGGTGGTCAGCATGGGGAGGTCAGGGAACATGCAGTGGCAATGTAAGATAGGTTTCTGAAAAACATCGCGGGGTGGTGCGCATTGTATGGGTGTGTGTTACATTACATTCACTAGTAGGAGTGAGAAAAACATCACGGGGTGGTGCGCATTGTATGGGTGTGTGTTACATTACATTCACTAGTAGGAGTGAGAAAAACATCACGGGGTGGTGCGCATTGTATGGGTGTGTGTTAAAATACATTCACTAGTAGGAGTGAGAAAAACATCGCGGGGTGGTGCGCATTGTATGGGTGTGTGTTACATTACATTCACTAGTAGGAATGAGGAAAACATCACGGGGTGGTGTGAATTGGAGGGTCTGAATTAGGATAGGCAGTGAGGGGCAATGTAGGATGGAGAAAAGAACCGCGGGGTGGTCAGCAGGTGGAGGTTCGGGAACATGCAGTGGCAATGTAGGATAGGTTTCTGAAAAACATCGCTGGGTGGTGCGCATTGTATGGGTGTGTGTTACATTACATTCACTAGTAGGAGTGATAAAAACATCACGGGGTGGTGCGCATTGAATGGGTGTGTGTTACATTACATTCACAAGTAGGAGTGAGAAAAACATCACGGGGTGGTGCGCATTGTATGGGTGTGTGTTACATTACATTCACTAGTAGGAGTGAGAAAAACATCACGGGGTGGTGCGCATTGTATGGGTGTGTGTTACATTACATTCACTAGTAGGAGTGAGAAATACATCACGGGGTGGTGCGCATTGTATGGGTTTGTGTTACATTACATTCCCTAGTAGGAGTGAGAAAAATATCACAGGGTGGTGTGAATCGGAGGGTCTGAATTTGGATAGGCAGTGAGTGGCAATGTAGGATGGAGAAAAGCACGGCGGGGTGGTCAGCATGGGGAGGTCAGGGAACATGCAGTGGCCATGTACGATAGGTTTCTGAAAAACATCGCGGGGTGTTGCGCATTGTATGGGTGTGTGTTACATTACATTCACTAGTAGGAGTGAGAAAAACATCACGGGGTGGTGCGCATTGTATGGGTGTGTGTTACATTTCATTTACTAGTAGGAGTGAGGAAAACATCACGGGGTGGTGTGAATTGGAGGATCTGAATTAGGATAGGCAGTGAGTGGCAATGTAGGATGGAGAAAAGCACCGCGGGGTGGTCAGCATGGGGCGGTCAGGGATCATGCAGTGGCAAAGTATGATAGGTTTCTAAAAAACATCACGGTGTGGTGCGCATTGTATGGGTGTGTGTTACATTACATTCACAAGTAGGAGTGAGAAAAACATCACGGGGTGGTGTGAATTGGAGGATCTGAATTAGGATAGGCAGTGAGTGGCAATGTAGGATGGAGAAAAGTACCGCGGGGTGGTCAGCATGGGGCGGTCAGGGAACATGCAGTGGCAATGTAGGGTAGGTTTCTAAAAAACATCACGGTGTGGTGCGCATTGTATGGGTGTGTGTTACATTACATTCACTAGTAGGAGTGAGAAAAACATCACGGGGTGGTGTGCATTGTATGGGTGTGTGTTACATTACATTCACTAGTAGGAGTGAGAAAAACATCACGGGGTGGTGCGCATTGTATTGGTGTGTGTTACATTACATTCACTAGTAGGAGTGAGAAAAATATCACGGGGTGGTGTGAATCGGAGCTTACGAATTAGGATAGGCAGTGAGTGGCAATGTAGGATGGAGAAAAGCACCGTGGGGTCGTCAGCATGGGGAGTTCAGGGAACATGCATTGGCAATGTAGGATAGGTTTCTGAAAAACATCGCGGGGTGGTGCACTTTGTATGGGTGTGTGTTACATTACATTCACTAGTAGGAGTGAGAAAAACATAACGGGGTGGTGTGAATCGGAGGGTCTGAATTAGGATAGGCAGTGAGTGGCAATGTAGGATGGAGAAAAGAACCCCCAGGGTGGTCAGCATGGGGAGGTCAGGGAACATGCAGTGGCAATGTAGGATAGGTTTCTGAAAAACATCGCGGGGTGGTGCACATTGTATGGGTGTGTGTTACATTACATTCACTAGTAGGAGTGAGAAAAACCTCACGGGGTGGTGCGCATTGTATGGGTGTGTGTTACATTACATTCACTAGTAGGAATGAGAAAAACATCACGGGGTGGTGTGAATCGGAGATTCTGAATTAGGATAGGCAGTGAGTGGCAATGTAGGATGGAGAAAAGCACCGCGGGGTGGTCAGCATGGGGAGGTCAGGGAACATGCAGTGGCAATGTAAGATAGGTTTCTGAAAAACATCGCGGGGTGGTGCGCATTTTATGGGTGTGTGTTACATTACATTCACTAGTAGGAGTGAGAAAAACATCACGGGGTGGTGCTCATTGTATGGGTGTGTGTTACATTACATTCACTAGTAGGAGTGAGAAAAACATCACGAGGTGGTGCGCATTGTACGGGTGTGTGTTACATTACATTCACTAGTAGGAGTGAGAAAAACATCACGGTGTGGTGCGCATTGTATGGGTGTGTGTTAAAATACATTCACTAGTAGGAGTGAGAAAAACATCGCGGGGTGGTGCGCATTGTATGGGTGTGTGTTACATTACATTCACTAGTAGGAATGAGGAAAACATCACGGGGTGGTGTGAATTGGAGGGTCTGAATTAGGATAGGCAGTGAGGGGCAATGTAGGATGGAGAAAAGCACCGCGGGGTGGTCAGCAGGTGGAGGTCCGGGAACATGCAGTGGCAATGTAGGATAGGTTTCTGAAAAACATCGCGGGGTGGTGCGCATTGTATGGGTGTGTGTTACATTACATTCACTAGTAGGAGTGATAAAAACATCACGGGGTGGTGCGCATTGAATGGGTGTGTGTTACATTACATTCACAAGTAGGAGTGAGAAAAACATCACGGGGTGTTGCGCATTGTATGGGTGTGTGTTACATTACATTCACTAGTAGGAGTGAGAAAAACATCACGGGGTGGTGCGCATTGTATGGGTGTGTGTTACATTACATTCACTAGTAGGAGTGAGAAAAATATCACGGGGTGGTGTGAATCGGAGGGTACGAATTAGGTTAGGCAGTGAGTGGCAATGTAGGATGGAGAAAAGCACCGCGGGGTCGTCAGCATGGGGAGTTCAGGGAACATGCATTGGCAATGTAGGATAGGTTTCTGAAAAACATCGCGGGGTGGTGCACTTTGTATGGGTGTGTGTTACATTACATTCACTAGTAGGAGTGAGAAAAACATAACGGGGTGGTGTGAATCGGAGGGGCTGAATTAGGATAGGCAGTGAGTGGCAATGTAGGATGGAGAAAAGCACCGCGGGGTGGTGAGCATGGGGCGGTCAGGGAACATGCAGTGGCAATGTAGGATAGGTTTCTGAAAAACATCACGGGGTGGTGTGCATTGTATGGGTGTGTGTTACATTACATTCACTAGTAGGAGTGAGAAAAACATCACGGGGTGGTGTGAATCGGAGGGTCTGAATTAGGATAGGCAGTGAGTGGAAATGTAGGATGGAGAAAAGCACTGCGGGGTGGTCAGCATGGGGAGGTCAGGGAACATGCAGTGGCAATGTAAGATAGGTTTCTGAAAAACATCGCGGGGTGGTGCGCATTGTATGGGTGTGTGTTACATTACATTCACTAGTAGGAGTGAGAAAAACATCTCGGGGTGGTGCTCATTGTATGGGTGTGTGTTACATTACATTCACTAGTAGGAGTGAGAAAAACATCACAGGGTGGTGCGCATTGTATGGGTGTGTGTTACATTACATACACTAGTAGGAGTGAGAAAAACATCTCGGTGTGGTGCGCATTGTATGGGTGTGTGTTAAAATACATTCACTAGTAGGAGTGAGAAAAACATCGCGGGGTGGTGCGCATTGTATGGGTGTGTGTTACATTACATTCACTAGTAGGAATGAGGAAAACATCACGGGGTGGTGTGAATTGGAGGGTCTGAATTAGGATAGGCAGTGAGGGGCAATGTAGGATGGAGAAAAGCACCGCGGGGTGGTCAGCTTGTGGAGGTCCGGGAACATGCAGTGGCAATGTAGGATAGGTTTCTGAAAAACATCGCGGGGTGGTGCGCATTGTATGGGTGTGTGTTACATTACATTCACTAGTAGGAGTGATAAAAACATCACGGGGTGGTGCGCATTGAATGGGTGTGTGTTACATTACATTCACAAGTAGGAGTGAGAAAAACATCACGGGGTGGTGCGCATTGTATGGGTGTGTGTTACATTACATTCACTAGTAGGAGTGAGAAAAACATCACGGGGTGGTGCGCATTGTATGGGTGTGTGTTACATTACATTCACTAGTAGGAGTGAGAAATACATCACGGGGTGGTGCGCATTGTATGGGTGTGTGTTACATTACATTCCCTAGTAGGAAGGAGAAAAACATCACAGGGTGGTGTGAATCGGAGGGTCTGAATTTGGATAGGCAGTGAGTGGCAATGTAGGATGGAGAAAAGCACGGCGGGGTGGTCAGCATGGGGAGGTCAGGGAACATGCAGTGGCAATGTACGATAGGTTTCTGAAAAACATCGCGCGGTGGTGCGCATTGTATGGGTGTGTGTTACATTAGATTCACTAGTAGGAGTGAGAAAAACATCACGGGGTGGTGCGCATTGTATGGGTGTGTGTTACATTACATTCACTAGTAGGAGTGAGGAAAACATCACGGGGTGGTGTGAATTGGAGGATCTGAATTAGGATAGGCAGTGAGTGGCAATGTAGGATGGAGAAAAGCACCGCGGGGTGGTCAGCATGGGGAGGTCAGGGAACATGCAGTGGCAATGTAGGATAGGTTTCTAAAAAACATCACGGTGTGGTGCGCATTGTATGGGTGTGTGTTACATTACATTCACTAGTAGGAGTGAGAAAAACATCACGGGGTGGTGTGCATTGTATGGGTGTGTGTTACATTACATTCAAAGTAGGAGTGAGAAAAACATCACGGGGTGGTGCGCATTGTATTGGTGTGTGTTACATTACATTCACTAGTAGGAGTGAGAAAAATATCACGGGTTGGTGTGAATCGGAGGGTACGAATTAGGATAGGCAGTGAGTGGCAATGTAGGATGGAGAAAAGCACCGCGGGGTCGTCAGCATGGGGAGTTCAGGGAACATGCATTGGCACTGTAGGATAGGTTTCTGAAAAACATCGCGGGGTGGTGCACTTTGTATGGGTGTGTGTTACATTACATTCACTAGTAGGAGTGAGAAAAACATAACGGGGTGGTGTGAATCGGAGGGGCTGAATTAGGATAGGCAGTGAGTGGCAATGTAGGATGGAGAAAAGCACCGCGGGGTGGTGAGCATGGGGCGGTCAGGGAACATGCAGTGGCAATGTAGGATAGGTTTCTGAAAAACATCACGTTGTGGTGTGCATTGTATGGGTGTGTGTTACATTACATTCACTAGTAGGAGTGAGAAAAACATCACGGGGTGGTGTGAATCGGGGGGTCTGAATTAGGATAGGCAGTGAGTGGCAATGTAGGATGGAGAAAAGCACCGCGGGGTGGTCAGCATGGGGAGGTCAGGGAACATGCAGTGGCAATGTAAGATAGGTTTCTGAAAAACATCGCGGGGTGGTGCGCATTGTATGGGTGTGTGTTACATTACATTCACTAGTAGGAGTGAGAAAAACATCACGGGGTGGTGCTCATTGTATGGGTGTGTGTTACATTACATTCACTAGTGGGAGTGAGAAAAACATGACGGGGTGGTGCGCATTGTATGGGTGTGTGTTACATTACATTCACTAGTAGGAGTGAGAAAAACATCACGGTGTGGTGCGCATTGTATGGGTGTGTGTTAAAATACATTCACTAGTAGGAGTGAGAAAAACATCGCGGGGTGGTGCGCATTGTATGGGTGTGTGTTACATTACATTCACTATTAGGAATGAGGAAAACATCACGGGGTGGTGTGAATTGGAGGGTCTGATTTAGGATAGGCAGTGAGGGGCAATGTGGGATGGAGAAAAGCACCGCGGGGTGGTCAGCAGGTGGAGGTTCGGGAACATGCAGTGGCAATGTAGGATAGGTTTCTGAAAAACATCGCGGGGTGGTGCGCATTGTATGGGTGTGTGTTACATTACATTCACTAGTAGGAGTGATAAAAACATCACGGGTTGGTGCGCATTGAATGGGTGTGTGTTACATTACATTCACAAGTAGGAGTGAGAAAAACATCACGGGGTGGTGCGCATTGTATGGGTGTGTATTACATTACATTCACTAGTAGGAGTGAGAAAAACATCACGGGGTGGTGCGCATTGTATGGGTGTGTGTTACATTACATTCACTAGTAGGAGTGAGAAATACATCACGGGGTGGTGCGCATTGTATGGGTGTGTGTTACATTACATTCCCTAGTAGGAGTGAGAAAAACATCACAGGGTGGTGTGAATCGGAGGGTCTGAATTTGGATAGGCAGTGAGTGGCAATGTAGGATGGAGAAAAGCACGGCGGGGTGGTCAGCATGGGGAGGTCAGGGAACATGCAGTGGCCATGTACGATAGGTTTCTGAAAAACATCGCGGGGTGTTGCGCATTGTATGGGTGTGTGTTACATTACATTCACTAGTAGGAGTGAGAAAAACATCACGGGGTGGTGCGCATTGTATGGGTGTGTGTTACATTTCATTCACTAGTAGGAGTGAGGAAAACATCACGGGGTGGTGTGAATTGGAGGATCTGAATTAGGATAGGCAGTGAGTGGCAATGTAGGATGGAGAAAAGCACCGCGGGGTGGTCAGCATGGGGCGGTCAGGGAACATGCAGTGGCAATGTAGGATAGGTTTCTAAAAAACATCACGGTGTGGTGCGCATTGTATGGGTGTGTGTTACATTACATTCACTAGTAGGAGTGAGAAAAACATCACGGGGTGGTGTGCATTGTATGGGTGTGTGTTACATTACATTCAAAGTAGGAGTGAGAAAAAACATCACGAGGTGGTGCGCATTGTATTGGTGTGTGTTACATTACATTCACTAGTAGGAGTGAGAAAAATATCACGGGGTGGTGTGAATCGGAGGGTACGAATTAGGATAGGCAGTGAGTGGCAATGTAGGATGGAGAAAAGCACCGCGTGGTCGTCAGCATGGGGAGGTCAGGGAACATGCAGTGGCAATGTAGGATAGGTTTCTGAAAAACATCCTGGGGTGGTGCACATTGTATGGGTGTGTGTTACATTACATTCACTAGTAGGAGTGAGAAAAACATCACGGGGTGGTGTGAATTGGAGGGTCTGAATTAGGATAGGCAGTGAGAGGCAATGTAGGATGGAGAAAGGCACGGCGGGGTGGTCAGCATGGGGAGGTCAGGGAACATGCAGTGGCAATGTAGGATAGGTTTCTGAAAAACATCGCGGGGTGGTGCGCATTTTATGGGTGTGTGTTACATTACATTTACTAGTAGGAGTGAGAAAAACATCACGGGGTGGTGCGCATTGTATGGGTGTATGTTACATTACATTCACTAGTAGGAGTGAGAAAAACATCACGGGGTGGTGTGAATCGGAGGGTTTGAATTAGGATAGGCAGTGAGTGGCAATGTAGGATGGAGAAAAGCACGGCGGGGTGGTCAGCATGGGGAGGTCAGGGAACATGCAGTGGCAATGTAGGATAGGTTTCTGAAAAACATCGCGGGTTGGGTCGCATTGTATGGGTGTGTGTTACATTACATTCATTAGTAGGAGTGAGAAAAACATCACAGGGTGGTGCGCATTGTATGGATGTGTGTTACATTACATTCACTAGTAGGAGTGAGAAAAACCTCACGGGGTGGTGCGCATTGTATGGGTGTGTGTTACATTACATTCACTAGTAGGAGTGAGAAAAACATCACGGGGTGGTGTGAATCGGAGGGTCTGAATTAGGATAGGCAGTGAGTGGCAATGTAGGATGGAGAAAAGCACGGCGGGGTGGTCAGCATGGGGAGGTCAGGGAACATGCAGTGGCAATGTACGATAGGTTTCTGAAAAACATTGCGGGTTGGGGCGCATTGTATGGGTGTGTGTTACATTACATTCACTAGTAGGAGTGAGAAAAACATCACAGGGTGGTGCGCATTGTATGGGTGTGTGTTACATTACGTTCACTAGTAGGAGTGAGAAAAACCTCACGGGGTGGTGCGCATTGTATGGGTGTGTGTTACATTACATTCAAAGTTGGAGTGAGAAAAAACATCACGAGGTGGTGCGCATTGTATTGGTGTGTGTTACATTACATTCACTAGTAGGAGTGAGAAAAATATCACGGGGTGGTGTGAATCGGAGGGTACGAATTAGGATAGGCAGTGAGTGGCAATGTAGGATGGAGAAAAGCACCGCGTGGTCGTCAGCATGGGGAGGTCAGGGAACATGCAGTGGCAATGTAGGATAGGTTTCTGAAAAACATCCTGGGGTGGTGCACATTGTATGGGTGTGTGTTACATTACATTCACTAGTAGGAGTGAGAAAAACATCACGGGGTGGTGTGAATTGGAGGGTCTGAATTAGGATAGGCAGTGAGAGGCAATGTAGGATGGAGAAAGGCACGGCGGGGTGGTCAGCATGGGGAGGTCAGGGAACATGCAGTGGCAATGTAGGATAGGTTTCTGAAAAACATCGCGGGGTGGTGCGCATTTTATGGGTGTGTGTTACATTACATTTACTAGTAGGAGTGAGAAAAACATCACGGGGTGGTGCGCATTGTATGGGTGTGTGTTACATTACATTCACTAGTAGGTGTGAGAAAAACATCACGGGGTGGTGCGCATTGTATGGGTGTGTGTTCCATTACATTCACTAGTAGGAGTGAGAAAAACATCACGGGGTGGTGCGCATTGTATGGGTGTGTGTTACATTACATTCACTAGTAGGAGTGAGAAAAACATCACGGGGTGGTGCGCATTGTATGGGTGTGTGTTACATTACATTCACTAGTAGGAGTGAGAAAAACATCACGGGGTGGTGTGAATCGGAGGGTCTGAATTAGGATAGGCAGTGAGTGGCAATGTAGGATGGAGAAAAGCACGGCGGGGTGGTCAGCATGGGGAGGTCAGGGAACATGCAGTGGCAATGTACGATAGGTTTCTGAAAAACATTGCGGGTTGGGGCGCATTGTATGGGTTTGTGTTACTTTACATTCACTAGTAGGAGTGAGAAAAACATCACAGGGTGGTGCGCATTGTATGGGTGTGTGTTACATTACGTTCACTAGTAGGAGTGAGAAAAACCTCACGGGGTGGTGCGCATTGTATGGGTGTGTGTTACATTACATTCACTAGTAGGAGTGAGAAAAACATCACGGGGTGGTGTGAATCGGAGGGTCTGAATTAGGATAGGCAGTGAGTGGCAAGGTAGGATGGAGAAAAGCACCGCGGGGTGGTCAGCATGGGGAGGTCAGGGAACATGCAGTGGCAATGTAAGATAGGTTTCTGAAAAACATCGCGGGGTGGTGCGCATTGTATGGGTGTGTGTTACATTACATTCACTAGTAGGAGTGAGAAAAACATCACGGGGTGGTGCTCATTGTATGGGTGTGTGTTTCATTACATTCACTAGTAGGAGTGAGAAAAACATCACGGGGTGGTGCGCATTGTATGGGTGTGTGTTACATTACATTCACTAGTAGGAATGAGGAAAACATCACGGGGTGGTGTGAATTGGAGGGTCTGAATTAGGATAGGCAGTGAGGGGCAATGTAGGATGGAGAAAAGCACCGCGGGGTGGTCAGCAGGTGGAGGTCCGGGAACATGCAGTGGCAATGTAGGATAGGTTTATGAAAAACATCGCGGGGTGGTGCGCATTGTATGGGTGTGTGTTACCTTACATTCACTAGTAGGAGTGATAAAAACATCACGGGGTGGTGCGCATTGAATGGGTGTGTGTTACATTACATTCACAAGTAGGAGTGAGAAAAACATCACGGGGTGGTGTGAATTGGAGGATCTGAATTAGGATAGGCAGTGAGTGGCAATGTAGGATGGAGAAAAGTACCGCGGGGTGGTCAGCATGGGGCGGTCAGGGAACATGCAGTGGCAATGTAGGGTAGGTTTCTAAAAAACATCAGGGTGTGGTGCGCATTGTATGGGTGTGTGTTACATTACATTCACTAGTAGGAGTGAGAAAAACATCACGGGGTGGTGTGCATTGTATGGGTGTGTGTTACATTACATTCAAAGTAGGAGTGAGAAAAAACATCACGGGGTGGTGCGCATTGTATTGGTGTGTGTTACATTACATTCACTAGTAGGAGTGAGAAAAATATCACGGGGTGGTGTAAATCGGAGGGTACGAATTAGGATAGGCAGTGAGTGGCAATGTAGGATGGAGAAAAGCACCGCGGGGTCGTCAGCATGGGGAGTTCAGGGAACATGCATTGGCAATGTAGGATAGGTTTCTGAAAAACATCGCGGGGTGGTGCACTTTGTATGGGTGTGTGTTACATTACATTCACTAGTAGGAGTGAGAAAAACATAACGGGGTGGTGTGAATCGGAGGGTCTGAATTAGGATAGGCAGTGAGTGGCAATGTAGGATGGAGAAAAGAAACCCGGGGTGGTCAGCATGGGGAGGTCAGTGAAAATGCAGTGGCAATGTAGGATAGGTTTCTGAAAAACATCGCGGGGTGGTGCACATTGTATGGGTGTGTGTTACATTACATTCACTAGTAGGAGTGAGAAAAACCTCACGGGGTGGTGCGCATTGTATGGGTGTGTGTTACATTACATTCACTCGTAGGAGTGAGAAAAACATCACGGGGTGGTGTGAATCGGAGGGTCTGAATTAGGATAGGCAGTGAGTGGCAATGTAGGATGGAGAAAAGCACCGCGGGGTGGTCAGCATGGGGAGGTCAGGGAACATGAAGTGGCAATGTAAGATAGGTTTCTGAAAAACATCGCGGGGTGGTGCGCATTGTATGGGTGTGTGTTACATTACATTCACTAGTAGGAGTGAGAAAAACATCACGGGGTGGTGCTCATTGTATGGGTGTGTGTTACATTACATTCACTAGTAGGAGTGAGAAAAACATCACAAGGTGGTGCGCATTGTACGGGTGTGTGTTACATTACATTCACTAGTAGGAGTGAGAAAAACATCACAGTGTGGTGCGCATTGTATGGGTGTGTGTTAAAATACATTCACTAGTAGGAGTGAGAAAAACATCGCGGGGTGGTGCGCATTGTATGGGTGTGTGTTACATTACATTCACTAGTAGGAATGAGGAAAACATCACGGGGTGGTGTGAATTGGAGGGTCTGAATTAGGATAGGCAGTGAGGGGCAATGTAGGATGGAGAAAAGCACCGCGGGGTGGTCAGCAGGTGGAGGTCCGGGAACATGCAGTGGCAATGTAGGATAGGTTTATGAAAAACATCGCGGGGTGGTGCGCATTGTATGGGTGTGTGTTACCTTACATTCACTAGTAGGAGTGATAAAAACATCACGGGGTGGTGCGCATTGAATGGGTGTGTGTTACATTACATTCACAAGTAGGAGTGAGAAAAACATCACGGGGTGGTGTGAATTGGAGGATCTGAATTAGGATAGGCAGTGAGTGGCAATGTAGGATGGAGAAAAGTACCGCGGGGTGGTCAGCATGGGGCGGTCAGGGAACATGCAGTGGCAATGTAGGGTAGGTTTCTAAAAAACATCAGGGTGTGGTGCGCATTGTATGGGTGTGTGTTACATTACATTCACTAGTAGGAGTGAGAAAAACATCACGGGGTGGTGTGCATTGTATGGGTGTGTGTTACATTACATTCAAAGTAGGAGTGAGAAAAAACATCACGGGGTGGTGCGCATTGTATTGGTGTGTGTTACATTACATTCACTAGTAGGAGTGAGAAAAATATCACGGGGTGGTGTAAATCGGAGGGTACGAATTAGGATAGGCAGTGAGTGGCAATGTAGGATGGAGAAAAGCACCGCGGGGTCGTCAGCATGGGGAGTTCAGGGAACATGCATTGGCAATGTAGGATAGGTTTCTGAAAAACATCGCGGGGTGGTGCACTTTGTATGGGTGTGTGTTACATTACATTCACTAGTAGGAGTGAGAAAAACATAACGGGGTGGTGTGAATCGGAGGGTCTGAATTAGGATAGGCAGTGAGTGGCAATGTAGGATGGAGAAAAGAACCCCGGGGTGGTCAGCATGGGGAGGTCAGTGAAAATGCAGTGGCAATGTAGGATAGGTTTCTGAAAAACATCGCGGGGTGGTGCACATTGTATGGGTGTGTGTTACATTACATTCACTAGTAGGAGTGAGAAAAACCTCACGGGGTGGTGCGCATTGTATGGGTGTGTGTTACATTACATTCACTCGTAGGAGTGAGAAAAACATCACGGGGTGGTGTGAATCGGAGGGTCTGAATTAGGATAGGCAGTGAGTGGCAATGTAGGATGGAGAAAAGCACCGCGGGGTGGTCAGCATGGGGAGGTCAGGGAACATGAAGTGGCAATGTAAGATAGGTTTCTGAAAAACATCGCGGGGTGGTGCGCATTGTATGGGTGTGTGTTACATTACATTGACTAGTAGGAGTGAGAAAAACATCACGGGGTGGTGCTCATTGTATGGGTGTGTGTTACATTACATTCACTAGTAGGAGTGAGAAAAACATCACGAGGTGGTGCGCATTGTACGGGTGTGTGTTACATTACATTCACTAGTAGGAGTGAGAAAAACATCACGGTGTGGTGCGCATTGTATGGGTGTGTGTTAAAATACATTCACTAGTAGGAGTGAGAAAAACATCGCGGGGTGGTGCGCATTGTATGGGTGTGTGTTACATTACATTCACTAGTAGGAATGAGGAAAACATCACGGGGTGGTGTGAATTGGAGGGTCTGAATTAGGATAGGCAGTGAGGGGCAATGTAGGATGGAGAAAAGCACCGCGGGGTGGTCAGCAGGTGGAGGTCCGGGAACATGCAGTGGCAATGTAGGATAGGTTTCTGAAAAACATCGCGGGGTGGTGCGCATTGAATGGGTGTGTGTTACATTACATTCACAAGTAAGAGTGAGAAAAACATCACGGGGTGGTGCACATTGTATGGGTGTGTGTTACATTACATTCACTAGTAGGAGTGAGAAAAACATCACGGGGTGGTGCGCATTGTATGGGTGTGTGTTACATTACATTCACTAGTAGGAGTGAGAAACACATCACGGGGTGGTGGGCATTGTATGGGTGTGTGTTACATTACATTCCCTAGTAGGAGTGAGAAAAACATCACAGGGTGGTGTGAATCGGAGGGTCTGAATTTGGATAGGCAGTGAGTGGCAATGTAGGATGGAGAAAAGCACGGCGGGGTGGTCAGCATGGGGAGGTCAGGGAACATGCAATTGCAATGTACGATAGGTTTCTGAAAAACATCGCGGGGTGGTGCGCATTGTATGGGTGTGTGTTACATTAGATTCACTAGTAGGAGTGAGAAAAACATCACGGGGTGGTGCGCATTGTATGGGTGTGTGTTACATTACATTCACTAGTAGGAGTGAGGAAAACATCACTGGGTGGTGTGAATTGGAGGATCTGAATTAGGATAGGCAGTGAGTGGCAATGTAGGATGGAGAAAAGCACCGCGGGGTGGTCAGCATGGGGCGGTCAGGGAACATGCAGTGGCAATGTAGGATAGGTTTCTAAAAAACATCACGGTGTGGTGCGCATTGTATGGGTGTGTGTTACATTACATTCACTAGTAGGAGTGAGAAAAACATCACGGGGTGGTGTGCATTGTATGGGTGTGTGTTACATTACATTCAAAGTAGGAGTGAGAAAAAACATCACGGGGTGGTGCGCATTGTATTGGTGTGTGTTACATTACATTCACTAGTAGGAGTGAGAAAAATATCACGGGGTGGTGTGAATCGGAGGGTACGAATTAGGATAGGCAGTGAGTGGCAATGTAGGATGGAGAAAAGCACCGCGGGGTCGTCAGCATGGGGAGTTCAGGGAACATGCATTGGCAATGTAGGATTGGTTTCTGAAAAACATCACGGGGTGGTGCGCATTGTATGGGTGTGTGTTACATTACATTCACTAGTAGGAGTGAGAAAAATATCACTGGGTGGTGTGAATCGGAGGGTCTGAATTAGGATAGGCAGTGAGTGGCAATGTAGGATGGAGAAAAGAACCCCGGGGTGGTCATCATGGGGAGGTCAGGGAACATGCAGTGGCAATGTGGGATAGGTTTCTGAAAAACATCGCGGGGTGGTGCACATTGTATGGGTGTGTGTTACATTACATTCACTAGTAGGAGTGAGAAAAACATCACGGGGTGGTGCGCATTGTATGGGTGTGTATTACATTACATTCACTAGTAGGAGTGAGAAAAACATCACGGGGTGGTGCTCATTGAATGGGTGTGTGTTACAATACATTCACAAGTAGGAGTGAGCAAAATATCACGGGGTGGTGCACATTGTATGGGTGTGTGTTACATTACATTCACTAGTAGGAGTGAGAAAAACATCACGGGGTGGTGTGAATCGGAGGGTCTGAATTAGGATAGGCAGTGAGAGGCAATGTAGGACGGAGAAAGGCACGGCGGGGTGGTCAGCATGGGGAGGTCAGGGAACATGCAGTGGCAATGTAGGATAGGTTTCTGAAAAACATCGCGGGGTGGTGCGCATTTTATGGTTGTGTGTTACATTACATTTACTAGTAGGAGTGAGAAAAACATCACGGGGTGGTGCGCATTGTATGGGTGTATGTTACATTACATTCACTAGTAGGAGTGAGAAAAACAACACGGGGTGGTGTGAATCGGAGGGTCTGAATTAGGATAGGCAGTGAGTGGCAATGTAGGATGGAGAAAAGCACCGCGGGGTGGTCAGCATGGGGAGGTCAGGGAACATGAAGTGGCAATGTAAGATAGGTTTCTGAAAAACATCGCGGGGTGGTGCGCATTGTATGGGTGTGTGTTACATTACATTGACTAGTAGGAGTGAGAAAAACATCACGGGGTGGTGCTCATTGTATGGGTGTGTGTTACATTACATTCACTAGTAGGAGTGAGAAAAACATCACGAGGTGGTGCGCATTGTACGGGTGTGTGTTACATTACATTCACTAGTAGGAGTGAGAAAAACATCACGGTGTGGTGCGCATTGTATGGGTGTGTGTTAAAATACATTCACTAGTAGGAGTGAGAAAAACATCGCGGGGTGGTGCGCATTGTATGGGTGTGTGTTACATTACATTCACTAGTAGGAATGAGGAAAACATCACGGGGTGGTGTGAATTGGAGGGTCTGAATTAGGATAGGCAGTGAGGGGCAATGTAGGATGGAGAAAAGCACCGCGGGGTGGTCAGCAGGTGGAGGTCCAGGAACATGCAGTGGCAATGTAGGATAGGTTTCTGAAAAACATCGCGGGGTGGTGCGCATTGTATGGGTGTGTGTTACATTACATTCACTAGTAGGAGTGATAAAAACATCACGGGGTGGTGCGCATTGAATGGGTGTGTGTTACATTACATTCACAAGTAAGAGTGAGAAAAACATCACGGGGTGGTGCACATTGTATGGGTGTGTGTTACATTACATTCACTAGTAGGAGTGAGAAAAACATCACGGGGTGGTGCGCATTGTATGGGTGTGTGTTACATTACATTCACTAGTAGGAGTGAGAAACACATCACGGGGTGGTGGGCATTGTATGGGTGTGTGTTACATTACATTCCCTAGTAGGAGTGAGAAAAACATCACAGGGTGGTGTGAATCGGAGGGTCTGAATTTGGATAGGCAGTGAGTGGCAATGTAGGATGGAGAAAAGCACGGCGGGGTGGTCAGCATGGGGAGGTCAGGGAACATGCAATTGCAATGTACGATAGGTTTCTGAAAAACATCGCGGGGTGGTGCGCATTGTATGGGTGTGTGTTACATTAGATTCACTAGTAGGAGTGAGAAAAACATCACGGGGTGGTGCGCATTGTATGGGTGTGTGTTACATTACATTCACTAGTAGGAGTGAGGAAAACATCACGGGGTGGTGTGAATTGGAGGATCTGAATTAGGATAGGCAGTGAGTGGCAATGTAGGATGGAGAAAAGCACCGCGGGGTGGTCAGCATGGGGCGGTCAGGGAACATGCAGTGGCAATGTAGGATAGGTTTCTAAAAAACATCACGGTGTGGTGCGCATTGTATGGGTGTGTGTTACATTACATTCACTAGTAGGAGTGAGAAAAACATCACGGGGTGGTGTGCATTGTATGGGTGTGTGTTACATTACATTCAAAGTAGGAGTGAGAAAAAACATCACGGGGTGGTGCGCATTGTATTGGTGTGTGTTACATTACATTCACTAGTAGGAGTGAGAAAAATATCATGGGGTGGTGTGAATCGGAGGGTACGAATTAGGATAGGCAGTGAGTGGCAATGTAGGATGGAGAAAAGCACCGCGGGGTCGTCAGCATGGGGAGTTCAGGGAACATGCATTGGCAATGTAGGATTGGTTTCTGAAAAACATCACGGTGTGGTGCGCATTGTATGGGTGTGTGTTACATTACATTCACTAGTAGGAGTGAGAAAAATATCACTGGGTGGTGTGAATCGGAGGGTCTGAATTAGGATAGGCAGTGAGTGGCAATGTAGGATGGAGAAAAGAACCCCGGGGTGGTCATCATGGGGAGGTCAGGGAACATGCAGTGGCAATGTGGGATAGGTTTCTGAAAAACATCGCGGGGTGGTGCACATTGTATGGGTGTGTGTTACATTACATTCACTAGTAGGAGTGAGAAAAACATTACGGGGTGGTGTGAATCGGAGGGTCTGAATTAGGATAGGCAGTGAGTGGCAATGTAGGATGGAGAAAAGCACGGCGGGGTGGTCAGCATGGGGAGGTCAGGGAACATGCAGTGGCAATGTAGGATAGGTTTCTGAAAACCATCGCGGGTTGGGGCGCATTGTATGGGTGTGTGTTACATTACATTCACTAGTAGGAGTGAGAAAAACATCACAGGGTGGTGCGCATTGTATGGGTGTGTGTTACATTACGTTCACTAGTAGGAGTGAGAAAAACCTCACGGGGTGGTGCGCATTGTATGGGTGTGTGTTACATTAAATTCACTAGTAGGAATGAGGAAAACATCACGGGGTGGTGTGAATTGGAGTTTCTGAATTAGGATAGGCAGTGAGGGGCAATGTAGGATGGAGAAAAGCACCGCGGGGTGGTCAGCAGGTGGAGGTCTGGGAACATGCAGTGGCAATGTAGGATAGGTTTCTGAAAAACATCGCGGGGTGGTGCGCATTGTATGGGTGTGTGTTACATTACATTCACTAGTAGGAGTGATAAAAACATCACGGGGTGGTGCGCATTGAATGGGTGTGTGTTACATTAAATTCACAAGTAGGAGTGAGAAAAACATCACGGGGTGGTGCGCATTGTATGGGTGTGTGTTACATTACATTCACTAGTAGGAGTGAGAAAAACATCACGCGGTGGTGCGCATTGTATGGGTGTGTGTTACATTACATTCACTAGTAGGAGTGAGAAATACATTACGGGTTGGTGCGCATTGTATGGGTGTGTGTTACATTACATTCCCTAGTAGGAGTGAGAAAAACATCACAGGGTGGTGTGAATCGGAGGGTCTGAATTTGGATAGGCAGTGAGTGGCAATGTAGGATGGAGAAAAGCACGGCGGGGTGGTCGGCATGTGGAGGTCAGGGAACATGCAGTGGCAATGTAGGATAGGTTTCTGAAAAACATCGCGGGGTGGTGCGCATTGTATGGGTGTGTGTTACATTAGATTCACTAGTAGGAGTGAGAAAAACATCACGGGGTGGTGCGCATTGTATGGGTGTGTGTTACATTACATTCACTAGTAGGAGTGAGGAAAACATAACGGGGTGGGGTGAATTGGAGGATCTGAATTAGGATAGGCAGTGAGTGGCAATGTAGGATGGAGAAAAGCACCGCGGGGTGGTCAGCATGGGGCGGTCAGGGAACATGCAGTGGCAATGTAGGATAGGTTTCTAAAAAACATCACGGGGTGGTGCGCATTGTATGGGTGTGTGTTACATTACATTCACTAGTAGGAGTGAGAAAAACATCACGGGGTGGTGTGCATTGTATGGGTGTGTGTTACATTACATTCAAAGTAGGAGTGAGAAAAAACATCACGGGGTGGTGCGCATTGTATTGGTGGGTGTTACATTACATTCACTAGTAGGAGTGAGAAAAATATCACGGGGTGGTGTGAATCGGAGGTTACGAATTAGGATAGGCAGTGAGTGGCAATGTAGGATGGAGAAAAGCACCGCGGGGTCGTCAGCATGGGGAGTACAGGGAACATGCATTGGCAATGTAGGATAGGTTTCTGAAAAACATCGCGGGGTGGGGCACTTTGTATGGGTGTGTGTTACATTACATTCACTAGTAGGAGTGAGAAAAACATAATGGGGTGGTGTGAATCGGAGGGGCTGAATTAGGATAGGCAGTGAGTGGCAATGTAGGATGGAGAAAAGCACCGCGGGGTGGTCAGCATGGGGAGGTCAGGGAACATGCAGTGGCAATGTAGGATAGGTTTCTGAAAAACATCACGGGGTGGTGTGCATTGTATGGGTGTGTGTTACATTACATTCACTAGTAGGAGTGAGAAAAACATCACGGGGTGATGCGCATTGTATGGGTGTGTGTTACATTACATTCACCAGTAGGAGTGAGAAAAACATCACGGGGTGGTGCGCATTGTATGGGTGTGTGTTACATTACATTCACTAGTAGGAATGAGGAAAACATCACGGGGTGGTGTGAATTGGAGGGTCTGAATTAGGATAGGCAGTGAAGGGCAATGTAGGATGGAGAAAAGCACCGCGGGGTGGTCAGCAGGTGGAGGTCCAGGAACATGCAGTGGCAATGTAGGATAGGTTTCTGAAAACCATCGCGGGTTGGGGCGCATTGTATGGGTGTGTGTTACATTACATTCACTAGTAGGAGTGAGAAAAACATCACAGGGTGGTGCGCATTGTATGGGTGTGTGTTACATTACGTTCACTAGTAGGAGTGAGAAAAACCTCACGGGGTGGTGCGCATTGTATGGGTGTGTGTTACATTAAATTCACTAGTAGGAATGAGGAAAACATCACGGGGTGGTGTGAATTGGAGTTTCTGAATTAGGATAGGCAGTGAGGGGCAATGTAGGATGGAGAAAAGCACCGCGGGGTGGTCAGCAGGTGGAGGTCTGGGAACATGCAGTGGCAATGTAGGATAGGTTTCTGAAAAACATCGCGGGGTGGTGCGCATTGTATGGGTGTGTGTTACATTACATTCACTAGTAGGAGTGATAAAAACATCACGGGGTGGTGCGCATTGAATGGGTGTGTGTTACATTAAATTCACAAGTAGGAGTGAGAAAAACATCACGGGGTGGTGCGCATTGTATGGGTGTGTGTTACATTACATTCACTAGTAGGAGTGAGAAAAACATCACGCGGTGGTGCGCATTGTATGGGTGTGTGTTACATTACATTCACTAGTAGGAGTGAGAAATACATTACGGGTTGGTGCGCATTGTATGGGTGTGTGTTACATTACATTCCCTAGTAGGAGTGAGAAAAACATCACAGGGTGGTGTGAATCGGAGGGTCTGAATTTGGATAGGCAGTGAGTGGCAATGTAGGATGGAGAAAAGCACGGCGGGGTGGTCGGCATGTGGAGGTCAGGGAACATGCAGTGGCAATGTAGGATAGGTTTCTGAAAAACATCGCGGGGTGGTGCGCATTGTATGGGTGTGTGTTACATTAGATTCACTAGTAGGAGTGAGAAAAACATCACGGGGTGGTG
This sequence comes from Cavia porcellus, assembly GCF_034190915.1. Taxonomy (NCBI): domain Eukaryota; kingdom Metazoa; phylum Chordata; class Mammalia; order Rodentia; family Caviidae; genus Cavia; species Cavia porcellus. The sequence continues at coordinate 1,184,173 of NW_026947555.1, forward strand.
CGCATTGTATGGGTGTGTGTTACATTACATTCACTAGTAGGAGTGAGGAAAACATAACGGGGTGGGGTGAATTGGAGGATCTGAATTAGGATAGGCAGTGAGTGGCAATGTAGGATGGAGAAAAGCACCGCGGGGTGGTCAGCATGGGGCGGTCAGGGAACATGCAGTGGCAATGTAGGATAGGTTTCTAAAAAACATCACGGGGTGGTGCGCATTGTATGGGTGTGTGTTACATTACATTCACTAGTAGGAGTGAGAAAAACATCACGGGGTGGTGTGCATTGTATGGGTGTGTGTTACATTACATTCAAAGTAGGAGTGAGAAAAAACATCACGGGGTGGTGCGCATTGTATTGGTGGGTGTTACATTACATTCACTAGTAGGAGTGAGAAAAATATCACGGGGTGGTGTGAATCGGAGGTTACGAATTAGGATAGGCAGTGAGTGGCAATGTAGGATGGAGAAAAGCACCGCGGGGTCGTCAGCATGGGGAGTACAGGGAACATGCATTGGCAATGTAGGATAGGTTTCTGAAAAACATCGCGGGGTGGGGCACTTTGTATGGGTGTGTGTTACATTACATTCACTAGTAGGAGTGAGAAAAACATAATGGGGTGGTGTGAATCGGAGGGGCTGAATTAGGATAGGCAGTGAGTGGCAATGTAGGATGGAGAAAAGCACCGCGGGGTGGTCAGCATGGGGAGGTCAGGGAACATGCAGTGGCAATGTAGGATAGGTTTCTGAAAAACATCACGGGGTGGTGTGCATTGTATGGGTGTGTGTTACATTACATTCACTAGTAGGAGTGAGAAAAACATCACGGGGTGATGCGCATTGTATGGGTGTGTGTTACATTACATTCACCAGTAGGAGTGAGAAAAACATCACGGGGTGGTGCGCATTGTATGGGTGTGTGTTACATTACATTCACTAGTAGGAGTGAGAAAAACATCACGGGGTGGTGTGCATTGTATGGGTGTGTGTTACACTACATTCAAAGTAGGAGTGAGAAAAACATCACGGGGTGGTGCGCATTGTATGGGTGTGTGTTACATTACATTCACTAGTAGGAGTGAGAAAAATATCACGGGGTGGTGTGAATCGGAGGGTCTGAATTAGGATAGGCAGAGAGTGGCAATGTAGGATGGAGAAAAGCACCCCGGGGTGGTCAGCATGGGGAGGTCAGGGAACATGCAGTGGCAATGTAGGATAGGTTTCTGAAAAACATCACGGGGTGGTGCGCATTGTATGGGTGTGTGTTACATTACATTCACTCGTAGGAGTGAGAAAAACATCACGGGGTGGTTCGCATTGTATGGGGGTGTGTTACATTACATTCACTAGTAGGAGTGAGAAAAACATCACGGGGTGGTGTGAATCGGAGGGTCTGAATTAGGATAGGCAGTGAGTGGCAATGTAGGATGGAGAAAAGCAGCGCGGGGTGGTCAGCATGCGGAGGTCAGGGAACATGCAGTGGCAATGTAGGATAGGTTTCTGAAAAACATCGCGGGGTGGTGCGCATTGTATGGGTGTGTGTTACATTACATTCACTAGTAGGAGTGAGAAAAACATCACGGGGTGGTGCGCATTGTATGGGTGTGTGTTACATTGCATTCACTAGTAGGAGTGAGAAAAACATCACGTGGTGGTGCGCATTGTATGGGTGTGTATTACATTACATTCACTAGTAGGAATGAGAAAAACATCACGGGGTGGTGCGCATTGAATGGGTGTGTGTTACATTACATTCACAAGTAGGAGTGAGCAAAATATCACGGGGTGGTGCGCATTGTATGGGTGTGTGTTACATTACATTCACTAGTAGGAGTGAGAAAAATATCACGGGATAGTGTGAATTGGAGGGTCTGAATTAGGATAGGCAGTGAGAGGCAATGTAGGATGGAGAAAGGCACGGCGTGGTGGTCAGCATGGGGAGGTCAAGGAACATGCAGTGGCAATGTAGGATAGGTTTCTGAAAAACATCGCGGGGTGGTGCGCATTGTATGGGTGTGTGTTACATTACATTTACTAGTAGGAGTGAGAAAAACATCACGGGGTGGTGCGCATTGTATGGGTGTGTGTTACATTACATTCACTAGTAGGAGTGAGAAAAACATCACGGGGTGGTGCGCATTGTATGGGTGTTTGTTACATTACATTCACTCGTAGGAGTGAGAAAAACATCACGGGGTGGTTCGCATTGTATGGGGGTGTGTTACATTACATTCACTAGTAGGAGTGAGAAAAACATCACGGGGTGGTGTGAATCGGAGGGTCTGAATTAGGATAGGCATTGAGTGGCAATGTAGGATAGAGAAAAGCAGCGCGGGGTGGTCAGCATGCGGAGGTCAGGGAACATGCAGTGGCAATGTAGGATAGGTTTCTGAAAAACATCGCGGGGTGGTGCGCATTGTATGGGTGTGTGTTACATTACATTCACTACTGGGAGTGAGAAAAACAACACGGGGTGGTGCGCATTGTATGGGTGTGTGTTACATTGCATTCACTAGTAGGAGTGAGAAAAACATCACGGGGTGGTGCGCATTGTATGGGTGTGTATTACATTACATTCACTAGTAGGAGTGAGAAAAACATCACGGGGTGGTGCGCATTGAATGGGTGTGTGTTACATTACATTCACAAGTAGGAGTGAGCAAAATATCACGGGGTGGTGCGCATAGTATGGGTGTGTGTTACATTACATTCACTAGTAGCAGTGAGAAAAACATCACGGGGTGGTGTGAATTGGAGGGTCTGAATTAGGATAGGCAGTGAGAGGAAATGTAGGATGGAGAAAGGCACGGCGGGGTGGTCAGCATGGGGAGGTCAGGGAACATACAGTGGCAATGTCGGATAGGTTTCTGAAAAAAATCGCGGGGTGGTGCGCATTGTATGGGTGTGTGTTACATTACATTTACTAGTAGGAGTGAGAAAAACATCACGGGGTGGTGCGCATTGTATGGGTGTGTGTTACATTACATTCACTAGTAGGAGTGAAAAAAACATCACGGGTTGGTGTGCATTGTATGGGTGTGTGTTACATTACATTCACTAGTAGGAGTGAGAAAAACATCACGGGGTGGTGCGCATTGTATGGGTGTGTGTTACATTACATTCACTAGTAGGAGTATAAAAAACATCACGGGGTGGTGTGCATTGTATGGGTGTGTGTTACATTACATTCAAAGTAGGAGTGAGAAAACCATCACGGGGTGGTGCGCATTGTATGGGTGTGTGTTACATTACATTCACTAGTAGGAGTGAGAAAAATATCACAGACTGGTGTGAATCGGAGGGTCCGAATTAGGATAGGCAGTGAGTGGCAATGTAGGATGGAGAAAAGCACCGCGGGGTGGTCAGCATGGGGAGGTCAGGGAACATGCATTGGCAATGTAGGATAGGTTTCTGAAAAACATCGCGGGGTGGTGCACATTGTATGGGTGTGTGTTACATTACATTCACTAGTAGGAGTGAGAAAAACATCACGGGGTGGTGTGCATTGTATGGGTGTGTGTTACATTACATTCAAAGTAGGAGTGAGAAAAAACTTCACGGGGTGGTGCGCATTGTATTGGTGTGTGTTACATTACATTCACTAGTAGGAGTGAGAAAAATATCACGGGGTGGTGTGAATCAGAGGTTACGAATTAGGATAGGCAGTGAGTGGCAATGTAGGATGGAGAAAAGCACCGCGCGGTCGTCAGCATGGGGAGTTCAGGGAACATGCATTGGCAATGTAGGATAGGTTTCTGAAAAACATCGCGGGGTGGGGCACTTTGTATGGGTGTGTGTTACATTACATTCACTAGTAGGAGTGAGAAAAACATAATGGGGTGGTGTGAATCAGAGGGGCTGAATTAGGATAGGCAGTGAGTGGCAATGTAGGATGGAGAAAAGCAGCGCGGGATGGTCAGCATGCGGAGGTCAGGGAACATGCAGTGGCAATGTAGGATAGGTTTCTGAAAAACATTGCGGGGTGGTGCGCATTGTATGGGTGTGTGTTACATTACATTCACTAGTAGGAGTGAGAAAAACATCACGGGGTGGTGCGCATTGTAAGGGTGTGTGTTACATTGCATTCACTAGTAGGAGTGAGAAAAACATCACGGGGTGGTGCGCATTGTATGGGTGTGTATTACATTACATTCACTAGTAGGAATGAGAAAAACATCACGGGGTGGTGCGCATTGAATGGGTGTGTGTTACATTACATTCACAAGTAGGAGTGAGCAAAATATCACGGGGTGGTGCGCATTGTATGGGTGTGTGTTACATTACATTCACTAGTAGGAGTGAGAAAAATATCACGGGGTAGTGTGAATTGGAGGGTCTGAATTAGGATAGGCAGTGAGAGGCAATGTAGGATGGAGAAAGGCACGGCGTGGTGGTCAGCATGGGGAGGTCAAGGAACATGCAGTGGCAATGTAGGATAGGTTTCTGAAAAACATCGCGGGGTGGTGCGCATTGTATGGGTGTGTGTTACATTACATTTACTAGTAGGAGTGAGAAAAACATCACGGGGTGGTGCGCATTGTATGGGTGTGTGTTACATTACATTCACTAGTAGGAGTGAGAAAAACATCACGGGGTGGTGCGCATTGTATGGGTGTTTGTTACATTACATTCACTCGTAGGAGTGAGAAAAACATCACGGGGTGGTTCGCATTGTATGGGGGTGTGTTACATTACATTCACTAGTAGGAGTGAGAAAAACATCATGGGGTGGTGTGAATCGGAGGGTCTGAATTAGGATAGGCAGTGAGTGGCAATGTAGGATAGAGAAAAGCAGCGCGGGGTGGTCAGCATGCGGAGGTCAGGGAACATGCAGTGGCAATGTAGGATAGGTTTCTGAAAAACATCGCGGGGTGGTGCGCATTGTATGGGTGTGTGTTACATTACATTCACTACTGGGAGTGAGAAAAACATCACGGGGTGGTGCGCATTGTATGGGTGTGTGTTACATTGCATTCACTAGTAGGAGTGAGAAAAACATCACGGGGTGGTGCGCATTGTATGGGTGTGTATTACATTACATTCACTAGTAGGAGTGAGAAAAACATCACGGGGTGGTGCGCATTGAATGGGTGTGTGTTACATTACATTCACAAGTAGGAGTGAGCAAAATATCACGGGGTGGTGCGCATTGTATGGGTGTGTGTTACATTACATTCACTAGTAGCAGTGAGAAAAACATCACGGGGTGGTGTGAATTGGAGGGTCTGAATTAGGATAGGCAGTGAGAGGAAATGTAGGATGGAGAAAGGCACGGCGGGGTGGTCAGCATGGGGAGGTCAGGGAACATACAGTGGCAATGTCGGATAGGTTTCTGTAACATCGCGGGGTGGTGCGCATTGTATGGGTGTGTGTTACATTACATTTACTAGTAGGAGTGAGAAAAACATCACGGGGTGGTGCGCATTGTATGGGTGTGTGTTACATTACATTCACTAGTAGGAGTGAAAAAAACATCACGGGTTGGTGTGCATTGTATGGGTGTGTGTTACATTACATTCACTAGTAGGAGTGAGAAAAACATAACGGGGTGGTGCGCATTGAATGGGTGTGTGTTACATTACATTCACTAGTAGGAGTATAAAAAACATCACGGGGTGGTGTGCATTGTATGGGTGTGTGTTACATTACATTCAAAGTAGGAGTGAGAAAACCATCACGGGGTGGTGCGCATTGTATGGGTGTGTGTTACATTACATTCACTAGTAGGAGTGAGAAAAATATCACAGACTGGTGTGAATCGGAGGGTCCGAATTAGGATAGGCAGTGAGTGGCAATGTAGGATGGAGAAAAGCACCGCGGGGTGGTCAGCATGGGGAGGTCAGGGAACATGCATTGGCAATGTAGGATAGGTTTCTGAAAAACATCGCGGGGTGGTGCACATTGTATGGGTGTGTGTTACATTACATTCACTAGTAGGAGTGAGAAAATCATCACGGGGTGGTGTGCATTGTATGGGTGTGTGTTACATTACATTCAAAGTAGGAGTGAGAAAAAACATCACGGGGTGGTGCGCATTGTATTGGTGTGTGTTACATTACATTCACTAGTAGGAGTGAGAAAAATATCACGGGGTGTTGTGAATCGGAGGTTACGAATTAGGATAGGCAGTGAGTGGCAATGTAGGATGGAGAAAAGCACCGCGGGGTCGTCAGCATGGGGAGTTCAGGGAACATGCATTGGAAATGTAGGATAGGTTTCTGAAAAACATCGCGGGGTGGGGCACTTTGTATGGGTGTGTGTTACATTACATTCACTAGTAGGAGTGAGAAAAACATAATGGGGTGGTGTGAATCGGAGGGGCTGAATAAGGATAGGCAGTGAGTGGCAATGTAGGATGGAGAAAAGCACCGCGGGGTGGTCAGCATGGGGAGGTCAGGGAACATGCAGTGGCAATGTAGGATAGGTTTCTGAAAAACATCACGGGGTGGTGCGCATTGAATGGGTGTGTGTTACATTAAATTCACATGTAGGAGTGAGAAAAACATCACGGGGTGGTGCGCATTGTATGGGTGTTTGTTACATTACATTCCCTAGTAGGATTGAGAAAAACATCACAGGGTGGTGTCAATCGGAGGGTCTGAATTTGGATAGGCAGTGAGTGGCAATGTAGGATGGAGAAAAGCACGGCGGGGTGGTCGGCATGTGGAGGTCAGGGAACATGCAGTGGCAATGTAGGATAGGTTTCTGAAAAACATCGCGGGGTGGTGCGCATTGTATGGGTGTGTGTTACATTAGATTCACTAGTAGGAGTGAGAAAAACATCACGGGGTGGTGCGCATTGTATGGGTGTGTGTTACATTACATTCACTAGTAGGAGTGAGGAAAACATCACGGGGTGGGGTGAACTGGAGGATCTGAATTAGGATAGGCAGTGAGTGGCAATGTAGGATGGAGAAAAGCACCGCGGGGTGGTCAGCATGGTGCGGTCAGGGAACATGCAGTGGCAATGTAGGATAGGTTTCTAAAAAACATCACGGGGTGGTGCGCATTGTATGGGTGTGTGTTACATTACATTCACTAGTAGGAGTGAGAAAAACATCACGGGGTGGTGTGCATTGTATGGGTGTGTGTTACATTACATTCAAAGTAGGAGTGAGAAAAAACATCACGGGGTGGTGCGCATTGTATTGGTGTGTGTTACATTACATTCACTAGTAGGAGTGTGAAAAATATCACGGGGTGGTGTGAATCGGAGGTTACGAATTAGGATAGGCAGTGAGTGGCAATGTAGGATGGAGAAAAGCACCGCGGGGTCGTCAGCATGGGGAGTTCAGGGAACATGCATTGGCAATGTAGGATAGGTTTCTGAAAAACATTGCGGGGTGGGGCACTTTGTATGGGTGTGTGTTACATTACATTCACTAGTAGGAGTGAGAAAAACATAATGGGGTGGTGTGAATCGGAGGGGCTGAATTAGGATAGGCAGTGAGTGGCAATGTAGGATGGAGAAAAGCACCGCGGGGTGGTCAGCATGGGGAGGTCAGGGAACATGCAGTGGCAATGTAGGATAGGTTTCTGAAAAACATCACGGGGTGGTGTGCATTGTATGGGTGTGTGTTACATTACATTCACTAGTAGGAGTGAGAAAAACATCACGGGGTGGTGCGCATTGTATGGGTGTGTGTTACATTACATTCACCAGTAGGAGTGAGAAAATCATCACGGGGTGGTGCGCATTGTATGGGTGTGTGTTACATTACATTCACTAGTAGGAGTGAGAAAAACATCACCGGGTGGTTTGCATTGTATGGGTGTGTGTTACACTACATTCAAAGTAGGAGTGAGAAAAACATCACGGGGTGGTGCGCATTGTATGTGTGTGTGTTACATTACATTCACTAGTAAGAGTGAGAAAAATATCACGGGGTGGTGTGAATCGGAGGGTCTGAATTAGGATAGGCAGAGAGTGGCAATGTAGGATGGAGAAAAGCACGGCGGGGTGGTCAGCATGGGGAGGTCAGGGAACATGCAGTGGCAATGTAGGATAGATTTCTGAAAAACATCGTGGGGTGGTGCACATTGTATGGGTGTGTGTTACATTACATTCCCTAGTAGGAGTGAGAAAAACATAACGGGTTGGTGCGCATTGAATGGGTGTGTGTTACATTACATTCAAAGTAGGAGTGAGAAAAAACATCACGGGGTGGTGCGCATTGTATTGGTGTGTGTTACATTACATTCACTAGTAGGAGTGAGAAAAATATCACGGGGTGTTGTGAATCAGAGGTTACGAATTAGGATAGGCAGTGAGTGGCAATGTAGGATGGAGAAAAGCACCGCGGGGTCGTCAGCATGGGGAGTTCAGGGAACATGCATTGGCAATGTAGGATAGATTTCTGAAAAACATCGCGGGGTGGGGCACTTTGTATGGGTGTGTGTTACATTACATTCACTAGTAGGAGTGAGAAAAACATAATGGGGTGGTGTGAATCGGAGGGGCTGAATTAGGATAGGCAGTGAGTGGCAATGTAGGATGGAGAAAAGCACCGCGGGGTGGTCAGCATGGGGAGGTCAGGGAACATGCAGTGGCAATGTAGGATAGGTTTCTGAAAAACATCACGGGGTGGTGTGCATTGTATGGGTGTGTGTTACATTACATTCACTAGTAGGAGTGAGAAAAACATCACGGGGTGGTGCGCATTGTATGGGTGTGTGTTACATTACATTCACCAGTAGGAGTGAGAAAAACATCACGGGGTGGTGCGCATTGTATGGGTGTGTGTTACATTACATTCACTAGTAGGAGTGAGAAAAACATCACGGGGTGGTTTGCATTGTATGGGTGTGTGTTACACTACATTCAAAGTAGGAGTGAGAAAAACATCACGGGGTGGTGCGCATTGTATGGGTGTGTGTTACATTACATTCACTAGTAGGAGTGAGAAAAATATCACGGGCTGGTGCGCATTGTATGGGGGTGTGTTACATTACATTCACTAGTAGGAGTGAGAAAAACATCACGGGGTGGTGTGAATCGGAGGGTCTGAATTAGGATAGGCAGTGAGTGGCAATGTAGCATGGAGAAAAGCAGCGCGGGGTGGTCAGCATGCGGAGGTCAGGGAACATGCAGTGGCAATGTAGGATAGGTTTCTGAAAAACATCGCGGGGTGGTGCGCATTGTATGGGTGTGTGTTACATTACATTCACTAGTAGGAGTGAGAAAAACATCACGGGGTGGTGCGCATTGTATGGGTGTGTGTTACATTGCATTCACTAGTAGGAGTGAGAAAAACATCACGGGGTGGTGCGCATTGTATGGGTGTGTATTACATTACATTCACTAGTGGGAATGAGAAAAACATCACGGGGTTGTGCGCATTGAATGGGTGTGTGTTACATTAAATTCACAAGTAGGAGTGAGAAAAACATCACGGGGTGGTGCGCATTGTATGGGTGTTTGTTACATTACATTCCCTAGTAGGAGTGAGAAAAACATCACAGGGTGGTGTGAATCGGAGGGTCTGAATTTGGATAGGCAGTGAGTGGCAATGTAGGATGGAGAAAAGCACGGCGGGGTGGTCGGCATGTGGAGGTCAGGGAACATGCAGTGGCAGTGTAGGATAGGTTTCTGAAAAACATCGCGGGGTGGTGCGCATTGTATGGGTGTGTGTTACATTAGATTCACTAGTAGGAGTGAGAAAAACATCACGGGGTGGTGCGCATTGTATGGGTGTGTGTTACATTACATTCACTAGTAGGAGTGAGGAAAACATCACGGGGTGGGGTGAACTGCAGGATCTGAATTAGGATAGGCAGTGAGTGGCAATGTAGGATGGAGAAAAGCACCGCGGGGTGGTCAGCATGGGGCGGTCAGGGAACATGCAGTGGCAATGTAGGATAGGTTTCTAAAAAACATCACGGGGTGGTGCGCATTGTATGGGTGTGTGTTACATTACATTCACTAGTAGGAGTGAGAAAAACATCACGGGGTGGTGTGCATTGTATGGGTGTGTGTTACATTACATTCAAAGTAGGAGTGAGAAAAAACATCACGGGGTGGTGCGCATTGTATTGGTGTGTGTTACATTACATTCACTAGTAGGAGTGTGAAAAATATCACGGGGTGGTGTGAATCGGAGGTTACGAATTAGGATAGGCAGTGAGTGGCAATGTAGGATGGAGAAAAGCACCGCGGGGTCGTCAGCATGGGGAGTTCAGGGAACATGCATTGGCAATGTAGGATAGGTTTCTGAAAAACATTGCGGGGTGGGGCACTTTGTATGGGTGTGTGTTACATTACATTCACTAGTAGGAGTGAGAAAAACATAATGGGGTGGTGTGAATCGGAGGGGCTGAATTAGGATAGGCAGTGAGTGGCAATGTAGGATGGAGAAAAGCACCGCGGGGTGGTCAGCATGGGGAGGTCAGGGAACATGCAGTGGCAATGTAGGATAGGTTTCTGAAAAACATCACGGGGTGGTGTGCATTGTATGGGTGTGTGTTACATTACATTCACTAGTAGGAGTGAGAAAAACATCACGGGGTGGTGCGCATTGTATGGGTGTGTGTTACATTACATTCACCAGTAGGAGTGAGAAAATCATCACGGGGTGGTGCGCATTGTATGGGTGTGTGTTACATTACATTCACTAGTAGGAGTGAGAAAAACATCACCGGGTGGTGTGCATTGTATGGGTGTGTGTTACACTACATTCAAAGTAGGAGTGAGAAAAACATCACGGGGTGGTGCGCATTGTATGGGTGTGTGTTACATTACATTCAATAGTAGGAGTGAGAAAAACATCACGGGGTGGTGTGAATCGGAGGGTCTGAATTAGGATAGGCAGTGAGTGGCAATGTAGGATGGAGAAAAGCACCGTGGGGTGGTCAGCATGGGGAGGTCAGGGAACATGCAGTGGCAATGTAAGATAGGTTTCTGAAAAACATCGCGGGTTGGTGCGCATTGTATGGGTGTGTGTTACATTACATTCACTAGTAGGAGTGAGAAAAACATCACGGGGTGGTTCTCATTGTATGGGTGTGTGTTACATTACATTCACTAGTAGGAGTGAGAAAAACATCACGGGGTGGTGCGCATTGTATGGGTGTGTGTTACATTACATTCACTAGTAGGAGTGAGAAAAACATCACGGGGTGGTGCGCATTGTATGGGTGTGTGTTACAATACATTCACTAGTAGGAGTGAGAAAAACATCGCGGGGTGGTGCGCATTGTATGGGTGTGTGTTACATTACATTCACTAGTAGGAATGAGGAAAACATCACGGGGTGGTGTGAATTGTGGGTCTGAATTAGGATAGGCAGTGAGGGGCAATGTAGGATGGAGAAAAGCACCGCGGGGTGGTCAGCAGGTGGAGGTCCGGGAACATGCAGTGGCAATGTAGGATAGGTTTCTGAAAAACATCGCGGGGTGGTGCGCATTGTATGGGTGTGTGTTACATTACATTCACTAGTAGGAGTGAGAAAAACATCACGGGGTGGTGCGCATTGAATGGGTGTGTGTTACATTACATTCACAAGTAGGAGTGAGAAAAACATCACGGGGTGGTGCGCATTGTATGGGTGTGTGTTACATTACATTCACTAGTAGGAGTGAGAAAAACATCACGGGGTGGTGCGCATTGTATGGGTGTGTGTTACATTACATTCACTAGTAGGAGTGAGAAAAACATCACGGGGTGGTGTGCATTGTATGGGTGTGTGTTACACTACATTCAAAGTAGGAGTCAGAAAAACATCACGGGGTGGTGCGCATTGTATGGGTGTGTGTTACATTACATTCAAAGTAGGAGTGAGAAAACCATCACGGGGTGGTGCGCATTGTATGGGTGTGTGTTACATTACATTCACTAGTAGGAGTGAGAAAAATATCACAGACTGGTGTGAATCGGAGGGTCCGAATTAGGATAGGCAGTGAGTGGCAATGTAGGATGGAGAAAAGCACCGCGGGGTGGTCAGCATGGGGAGGTCAGGGAACATGCATTGGCAATGTAGGATAGGTTTCTGAAAAACATCGCGGGGTGGTGCACATTGTATGGGTGTGTGTTACATTACATTCACTAGTAGGAGTGAGAAAATCATCACGGGGTGGTGTGCATTGTATGGGTGTGTGTTACATTACATTCAAAGTAGGAGTGAGAAAAAACATCACGGGGTGGTGCGCATTGTATTGGTGTGTGTTACATTACATTCACTAGTAGGAGTGAGAAAAATATCACGGGGTGTTGTGAATCGGAGGTTACGAATTAGGATAGGCAGTGAGTGGCAATGTAGGATGGAGAAAAGCACCGCGGGGTCGTCAGCATGGGGAGTTCAGGGAACATGCATTGGAAATGTAGGATAGGTTTCTGAAAAACATCGCGGGGTGGGGCACTTTGTATGGGTGTGTGTTACATTACATTCACTAGTAGGAGTGAGAAAAACATAATGGGGTGGTGTGAATCGGAGGGGCTGAATAAGGATAGGCAGTGAGTGGCAATGTAGGATGGAGAAAAGCACCGCGGGGTGGTCAGCATGGGGAGGTCAGGGAACATGCAGTGGCAATGTAGGATAGGTTTCTGAAAAACATCACGGGGTGGTGCGCATTGAATGGGTGTGTGTTACATTAAATTCACATGTAGGAGTGAGAAAAACATCACGGGGTGGTGCGCATTGTATGGGTGTTTGTTACATTACATTCCCTAGTAGGATTGAGAAAAACATCACAGGGTGGTGTCAATCGGAGGGTCTGAATTTGGATAGGCAGTGAGTGGCAATGTAGGATGGAGAAAAGCACGGCGGGGTGGTCGGCATGTGGAGGTCAGGGAACATGCAGTGGCAATGTAGGATAGGTTTCTGAAAAACATCGCGGGGTGGTGCGCATTGTATGGGTGTGTGTTACATTAGATTCACTAGTAGGAGTGAGAAAAACATCACGGGGTGGTGCGCATTGTATGGGTGTGTGTTACATTACATTCACTAGTAGGAGTGAGGAAAACATCACGGGGTGGGGTGAACTGGAGGATCTGAATTAGGATAGGCAGTGAGTGGCAATGTAGGATGGAGAAAAGCACCGCGGGGTGGTCAGCATGGTGCGGTCAGGGAACATGCAGTGGCAATGTAGGATAGGTTTCTAAAAAACATCACGGGGTGGTGCGCATTGTATGGGTGTGTGTTACATTACATTCACTAGTAGGAGTGAGAAAAACATCACGGGGTGGTGTGCATTGTATGGGTGTGTGTTACATTACATTCAAAGTAGGAGTGAGAAAAAACATCACGGGGTGGTGCGCATTGTATTGGTGTGTGTTACATTACATTCACTAGTAGGAGTGTGAAAAATATCACGGGGTGGTGTGAATCGGAGGTTACGAATTAGGATAGGCAGTGAGTGGCAATGTAGGATGGAGAAAAGCACCGCGGGGTCGTCAGCATGGGGAGTTCAGGGAACATGCATTGGCAATGTAGGATAGGTTTCTGAAAAACATTGCGGGGTGGGGCACTTTGTATGGGTGTGTGTTACATTACATTCACTAGTAGGAGTGAGAAAAACATAATGGGGTGGTGTGAATCGGAGGGGCTGAATTAGGATAGGCAGTGAGTGGCAATGTAGGATGGAGAAAAGCACCGCGGGGTGGTCAGCATGGGGAGGTCAGGGAACATGCAGTGGCAATGTAGGATAGGTTTCTGAAAAACATCACGGGGTGGTGTGCATTGTATGGGTGTGTGTTACATTACATTCACTAGTAGGAGTGAGAAAAACATCACGGGGTGGTGCGCATTGTATGGGTGTGTGTTACATTACATTCACCAGTAGGAGTGAGAAAATCATCACGGGGTGGTGCGCATTGTATGGGTGTGTGTTACATTACATTCACTAGTAGGAGTGAGAAAAACATCACCGGGTGGTTTGCATTGTATGGGTGTGTGTTACACTACATTCAAAGTAGGAGTGAGAAAAACATCACGGGGTGGTGCGCATTGTATGTGTGTGTGTTACATTACATTCACTAGTAAGAGTGAGAAAAATATCACGGGGTGGTGTGAATCGGAGGGTCTGAATTAGGATAGGCAGAGAGTGGCAATGTAGGATGGAGAAAAGCACGGCGGGGTGGTCAGCATGGGGAGGTCAGGGAACATGCAGTGGCAATGTAGGATAGATTTCTGAAAAACATCGTGGGGTGGTGCACATTGTATGGGTGTGTGTTACATTACATTCCCTAGTAGGAGTGAGAAAAACATAACGGGTTGGTGCGCATTGAATGGGTGTGTGTTACATTACATTCAAAGTAGGAGTGAGAAAAAACATCACGGGGTGGTGCGCATTGTATTGGTGTGTGTTACATTACATTCACTAGTAGGAGTGAGAAAAATATCACGGGGTGTTGTGAATCAGAGGTTACGAATTAGGATAGGCAGTGAGTGGCAATGTAGGATGGAGAAAAGCACCGCGGGGTCGTCAGCATGGGGAGTTCAGGGAACATGCATTGGCAATGTAGGATAGATTTCTGAAAAACATCGCGGGGTGGGGCACTTTGTATGGGTGTGTGTTACATTACATTCACTAGTAGGAGTGAGAAAAACATAATGGGGTGGTGTGAATCGGAGGGGCTGAATTAGGATAGGCAGTGAGTGGCAATGTAGGATGGAGAAAAGCACCGCGGGGTGGTCAGCATGGGGAGGTCAGGGAACATGCAGTGGCAATGTAGGATAGGTTTCTGAAAAACATCACGGGGTGGTGTGCATTGTATGGGTGTGTGTTACATTACATTCACTAGTAGGAGTGAGAAAAACATCACGGGGTGGTGCGCATTGTATGGGTGTGTGTTACATTACATTCACCAGTAGGAGTGAGAAAAACATCACGGGGTGGTGCGCATTGTATGGGTGTGTGTTACATTACATTCACTAGTAGGAGTGAGAAAAACATCACGGGGTGGTTTGCATTGTATGGGTGTGTGTTACACTACATTCAAAGTAGGAGTGAGAAAAACATCACGGGGTGGTGCGCATTGTATGGGTGTGTGTTACATTACATTCACTAGTAGGAGTGAGAAAAATATCACGGGCTGGTGCGCATTGTATGGGGGTGTGTTACATTACATTCACTAGTAGGAGTGAGAAAAACATCACGGGGTGGTGTGAATCGGAGGGTCTGAATTAGGATAGGCAGTGAGTGGCAATGTAGCATGGAGAAAAGCAGCGCGGGGTGGTCAGCATGCGGAGGTCAGGGAACATGCAGTGGCAATGTAGGATAGGTTTCTGAAAAACATCGCGGGGTGGTGCGCATTGTATGGGTGTGTGTTACATTACATTCACTAGTAGGAGTGAAAAAAACATCACGGGGTGGTGCGCATTGTATGGGTGTGTGTTACATTGCATTCACTAGTAGGAGTGAGAAAAACATCACGGGGTGGTGCGCATTGTATGGGTGTGTATTACATTACATTCACTAGTGGGAATGAGAAAAACATCACGGGGTTGTGCGCATTGAATGGGTGTGTGTTACATTAAATTCACAAGTAGGAGTGAGAAAAACATCACGGGGTGGTGCGCATTGTATGGGTGTTTGTTACATTACATTCCCTAGTAGGAGTGAGAAAAACATCACAGGGTGGTGTGAATCGGAGGGTCTGAATTTGGATAGGCAGTGAGTGGCAATGTAGGATGGAGAAAAGCACGGCGGGGTGGTCGGCATGTGGAGGTCAGGGAACATGCAGTGGCAGTGTAGGATAGGTTTCTGAAAAACATCGCGGGGTGGTGCGCATTGTATGGGTGTGTGTTACATTAGATTCACTAGTAGGAGTGAGAAAAACATCACGGGGTGGTGCGCATTGTATGGGTGTGTGTTACATTACATTCACTAGTAGGAGTGAGGAAAACATCACGGGGTGGGGTGAACTGCAGGATCTGAATTAGGATAGGCAGTGAGTGGCAATGTAGGATGGAGAAAAGCACCGCGGGGTGGTCAGCATGGGGCGGTCAGGGAACATGCAGTGGCAATGTAGGATAGGTTTCTAAAAAACATCACGGGGTGGTGCGCATTGTATGGGTGTGTGTTACATTACATTCACTAGTAGGAGTGAGAAAAACATCACGGGGTGGTGTGCATTGTATGGGTGTGTGTTACATTACATTCAAAGTAGGAGTGAGAAAAAACATCACGGGGTGGTGCGCATTGTATTGGTGTGTGTTACATTACATTCACTAGTAGGAGTGTGAAAAATATCACGGGGTGGTGTGAATCGGAGGTTACGAATTAGGATAGGCAGTGAGTGGCAATGTAGGATGGAGAAAAGCACCGCGGGGTCGTCAGCATGGGGAGTTCAGGGAACATGCATTGGCAATGTAGGATAGGTTTCTGAAAAACATTGCGGGGTGGGGCACTTTGTATGGGTGTGTGTTACATTACATTCACTAGTAGGAGTGAGAAAAACATAATGGGGTGGTGTGAATCGGAGGGGCTGAATTAGGATAGGCAGTGAGTGGCAATGTAGGATGGAGAAAAGCACCGCGGGGTGGTCAGCATGGGGAGGTCAGGGAACATGCAGTGGCAATGTAGGATAGGTTTCTGAAAAACATCACGGGGTGGTGTGCATTGTATGGGTGTGTGTTACATTACATTCACTAGTAGGAGTGAGAAAAACATCACGGGGTGGTGCGCATTGTATGGGTGTGTGTTACATTACATTCACCAGTAGGAGTGAGAAAATCATCACGGGGTGGTGCGCATTGTATGGGTGTGTGTTACATTACATTCACTAGTAGGAGTGAGAAAAACATCACCGGGTGGTGTGCATTGTATGGGTGTGTGTTACACTACATTCAAAGTAGGAGTGAGAAAAACATCACGGGGTGGTGCGCATTGTATGGGTGTGTGTTACATTACATTCAATAGTAGGAGTGAGAAAAACATCACGGGGTGGTGTGAATCGGAGGGTCTGAATTAGGATAGGCAGTGAGTGGCAATGTAGGATGGAGAAAAGCACCGTGGGGTGGTCAGCATGGGGAGGTCAGGGAACATGCAGTGGCAATGTAAGATAGGTTTCTGAAAAACATCGCGGGTTGGTGCGCATTGTATGGGTGTGTGTTACATTACATTCACTAGTAGGAGTGAGAAAAACATCACGGGGTGGTTCTCATTGTATGGGTGTGTGTTACATTACATTCACTAGTAGGAGTGAGAAAAACATCACGGGGTGGTGCGCATTGTATGGGTGTGTGTTACATTACATTCACTAGTAGGAGTGAGAAAAACATCACGGGGTGGTGCGCATTGTATGGGTGTGTGTTACAATACATTCACTAGAAGGAGTGAGAAAAACATCGCGGGGTGGTGCGCATTGTATGGGTGTGTGTTACATTACATTCACTAGTAGGAATGAGGAAAACATCACGGGGTGGTGTGAATTGTGGGTCTGAATTAGGATAGGCAGTGAGGGGCAATGTAGGATGGAGAAAAGCACCGCGGGGTGGTCAGCAGGTGGAGGTCCGGGAACATGCAGTGGCAATGTAGGATAGGTTTCTGAAAAACATCGCGGGGTGGTGCGCATTGTATGGGTGTGTGTTACATTACATTCACTAGTAGGAGTGAGAAAAACATCACGGGGTGGTGCGCATTGAATGGGTGTGTGTTACATTACATTCACAAGTAGGAGTGAGAAAAACATCACGGGGTGGTGCGCATTGTATGGGTGTGTGTTACATTACATTCACTAGTAGGAGTGAGAAAAACATCACGGGGTGGTGCGCATTGTATGGGTGTGTGTTACATTACATTCACTAGTAGGAGTGAGAAAAACATCACGGGGTGGTGTGCATTGTATGGGTGTGTGTTACACTACATTCAAAGTAGGAGTCAGAAAAACATCACGGGGTGGTGCGCATTGTATGGGTGTGTGTTACATTACATTCACTAGTAGGAGTGAGAAAAATATCACGGGGTGGTGTGAATCGGAGGGTCTGAATTAGGATAGGCAGTGAGTGGCAATGTAGGATGGAGAAAAGCACCCCGGGGTGTTCAGCATGGGGAGGTCAGGGAACATGCAGTGGCAATGTAGGATAGGTTTCTGAAAAACATCGCGGGGTGGTGCACATTGTATGGGTGTGTGTTACATTACATTCACTAGTAGGAGTGAGAAAAACATAACGGGGTGGTGTGAATCGGAGGGTCTGAATTAGGATAGGCAGTGAGTGGCAATGTAGGATGGAGAAAAGCACCGCGGGGTGGTCAGCATGGGGAGGTCAGGGAACATGCAGTGGCAATGTAGGATAGGTTTCAGAAAAACATCACGGGGTGGTGCGCATTGTATGGGTGTGTGTTACATTACATTCACTCGTAGGAGTTAGAAAAACATCACGGGGTGGTTCGCATTGTATGGGGGTGTGTTACATTACATTCACTAGTAGGAATGAGAAAAACATCACGGGGTGGTGCGCATTGAATGGGTGTGTGTTACATTACATTCACAAGTAGGAGTGAGCAAAATATCACGGGGTGGTGCGCATTGTATGGGTGTGTGTTACATTACATTCACTAGTAGGAGTGAGAAAAATATCACGGGGTAGTGTGAATTGGAGGGTCTGAATTAGGATAGGCAGTGAGAGGCAATGTAGGATGGAGAAAGGCACGGCGTGGTGGTCAGCATGGGGAGGTCAAGGAACATGCAGTGGCAATGTAGGATAGGTTTCTGAAAAACATCGCGGGGTGGTGCGCATTGTATGGGTGTGTGTTACATTACATTTACTAGTAGGAGTGAGAAAAACATCACGGGGTGGTGCGCATTGTATGGGTGTGTGTTACATTACATTCACTAGTAGGAGTGAAATAAAATCACGGGTTGGTGTGCATTGTATGGGTGTGTGTTACATTACATTCACTAGTAGGAGTGAGAAAAACATCACGGGGTGGTGCGCATTTTATGGGTGTGTGTTACATTACATTCACTAGTAGGAGTATAAAAAACATCACGGGGTGGTGTGCATTGTATGGGTGTGTGTTACATTACATTCAAAGTAGGAGTGAGAAAACCATCACGGGGTGGTGCGCATTGTATGGGTGTGTGTTACATTACATTCACTAGTAGGAGTGAGAAAAATATCACAGACTGGTGTGAATCGGAGGGTCCGAATTAGGATAGGCAGTGAGTGGCAATGTAGGATGGAGAAAAGCACCGCGGGGTGGTCAGCATGGGGAGGTCAGGGAACATGCATTGGCAATGTAGGATAGGTTTCTGAAAAACATCGCGGGGTGGTGCACATTGTATGGGTGTGTGTTACATTACATTCACTAGTAGGAGTGAGAAAAACATCACGGGGTGGTGTGCATTGTATGGGTGTGTGTTACATTACATTCAAAGTAGGAGTGAGAAAAAACATCACGGGGTGGTGCGCATTGTATTGGTGTGTGTTACATTACATTCACTAGTAGGAGTGAGAAAAATATCACGGGGTGGTGTGAATCGGAGGTTACGAATTAGGATAGGCAGTGAGTGGCAATGTAGGATGGAGAAAAGCACCGCGGGGTCGTCAGCATGGGGAGTTCAGGGAACATGCATTGGCAATGTAGGATAGGTTTCTGAAAAACATCGCGGGGTGGGGCACTTTGTATGGGTGTGTGTTACATTACATTCACTAGTAGGAGTGAGAAAAACATAATGGGGTGGTGTGAATCGGAGGGGCTGAATTAGGATAGGCAGTGAGTGGCAATGTAGGATGGAGAAAAGCACCGCGGGGTGGTCAGCATGGGGAGGTCAGGGAACATGCAGTGGCAATGTAGGATAGGTTTCTGAAAAACATCACGGGGTGGTGTGCATTGTATGGGTGTGTGTTACATTACATTCACTAGTAGGAGTGAGAAAAACATCACGGGGTGGTGCGCATTGTATGGGTGTGTGTTACATTACATTCACCAGTAGGAGTGAGAAAAACATCACGGGGTGGTGCGCATTGTATGGGTGTGTGTTACATTACATTCACTAGTAGGAGTGAGAAAAACATCACGGGGTGGTTTGCATTTTATGGGTGTGTGTTACACTACATTCAAAGTAGGAGTGAGAAAAACATCACGGGGTGTTGCGCATTGTATGGGTGTGTGTTACATTACATTCACTAGTAGGAGTGAGAAAAACATCACGGGGTGGTGCGCATTGAATGGGTGTGTGTTACATTACATTCACAAGTAGGAGTGAACAAAATATCACGGGGTGGTGCGCATTGTATGGGTGTGTGTTACATTACATTCACTAGTAGGAGTGAGAAAAACATAATGGGGTGGTGTGAATTGGAGGGGCTGAATTAGGATAGGCAGTGAGTGGCAATGTAGGATGGAGAAAAGCACCGCGGGGTGGTCAGCATGGGGAGGTCAGGGAACATGCAGTGGCAATGTAGGATAGGTTTCTGAAAAACATCACGGGGTGGTGTGCATTGTATGGGTGTGTGTTACATTACATTCACTAGTAGGAGTGAGAAAAACATCACGGGGTGGTGCGCATTGTATGGGTGTGTGTTACATTACATTCACCAGTAGGAGTGAGAAAATCATCACGGGGTGGTGCGCATTGTATGGGTGTGTGTTACATTACATTCACTAGTAGGAGTGAGAAAAACATCACCGGGTGGTGTGCATTGTATGGGTGTGTGTTACACTACATTCAAAGTAGGAGTGAGAAAAACATCACGGGGTGGTGCGCATTGTATGGGTGTGTGTTACATTACATTCACTAGTAAGAGTGAGAAAAATATCACGGGGTGGTGTGAATCGGAGGGTCTGAATTAGGATAGGCAGAGAGTGGCAATGTAGGATGGAGAAAAGCACGGCGGGGTGGTCAGCATGGGGAGGTCAGGGAACATGCAGTGGCAATGTAGGATAGATTTCTGAAAAACATCGCGGGGTGGTGCACATTGTATGGGTGTGTGTTACATTACATTCCCTAGTAGGAGTGAGAAAAACATAACGGGGTGGTGTGAATCGGAGGGTCTGAATTAGGATAGGCAGTGAGTGGCAATGTAGGATGGAGAAAAGCACCGCGGGGTTGCCAGCATGGGGAGGTCAGGGAACATGCAGTGGCAATGTAGGATAGGTTTCTGAAAAACATCATGGTGTGGTGCGCATTGTATGGGTGTGTGTTACATTACATTCACTCGTAGGAGTGAGAAAAACATCATGGGGTGGTTCGCATTGTATGGGGGTGTGTTACATTACATTCACTAGTAGGAGTGAGAAAAACATCACGGGGTGGTGTGAATCGGAGGGTCTGAATTAGGATAGGTAGTGAGTGGCAATGTAGGATGGAGAAAAGCAGCGCGGGGTGGTCAGCATGCGGAGGTCAGGGAACATGCAGTGGCAATGTAGGATAGGTTTCTGAAAAACATAGCGGGGTGGTGCGCATTGTATGGGTGTGTGTTACATTACATTCACTAGTAGGAGTGAGAAAAACATCACGGGGTGGTGCGCATTGTATGGGTGTGTGTTACATTGCATTTACTATTAGGAGTGAGAAAAACATCACGGGGTGGTGCGCATTGTATGGGTGTGTATTACATTACATTCACTAGTAGGAATGAGAAAAACATCACGGGGTGGTGCGCATTGAATGGGTGTGTGTTACATTACATTCACAAGTAGGAGTGAGCAAAATATCATGGGGTGGTGCGCATTGTATGGGTGTGTGTTACATTACATTTACTAGTAGGAGTGAGAAAAACATCACGGGGTGGTGCGCATTGTATGGGTGTGTGTTACATTACATTCACTAGTAGGAGTGAAAAACACATCACGGGGTGGTGTGCATTGTATGGGTGTGTGTTACATTACATTCAAAGTAGGAGTGAGAAAACCATCACGGGGTGGTGCGCATTGTATGGGTGTGTGTTACATTACATTCACTAGTAGGAGTGAGAAAAACCTCACGGGGTGGTGCGCATTGTATGGGTGTGTGTTACATTACATTCACTAGTAGGAGTGAGAAAAACCTCACGGGGTGGTGCGCATTGTATGGGTGTGTGTTACATTACATTCACTAGTAGGAGTGAGAAAAACATCACGGGATGGTGTGAATCGGAGGGTCTGAATTAGGATAGGCAGTGAGTGGCAATGTAGGATGGAGAAAAGCACCGTGGGGTGGTCAGCATGGGGAGGTCAGGGAACATGCAGTGGCAATGTAAGATAGATTTCTGAAAAACATCGCGGGTTGGTGCGCATTGTATGGGTGTGTGTTACATTACATTCACTAGTAGGAGTGAGAAAAACATCACGGGGTGGTTCTCATTGTATGGGTGTGTGTTACATTACATTCACTAGTAGGAGTGAGAAAAACATCACGGGGTGGTGCGCATTGTATGGGTGTGTGTTACATTACATTCACTAGTAGGAGTGAGAAAAACATCACGGGGTGGTGCGCATTGTATGGGTGTGTGTTGCAATACATTCACTAGTAGGAGTGAGAAAAACATCGCGGGGTGGTGCGCATTGTATGGGTGTGTGTTGCAATACATTCACTAGTAGGAGTGAGAAAAACATCGCGGGGTGGTGCGCATTGTATGGGTGTGTGTTACATTACATTCACTAGTAGGAATGAGGAAAACATCACGGGGTGGTGTGAATTGTGGGTCTGAATTAGGATAGGCAGTGAGGGGCAATGTAGGATGGAGAAAAGCACCGCGGGGTGGTCAGCAGGTGGAGGTCCGGGAACATGCAGTGGCAATGTAGGATAGGTTTCTGAAAAACATCGCGGGGTGGTGCGCATTGTATGGGTGTGTGTTACATTACATTCACTAGTAGGAGTGAGAAAAACATCACGGGGTGGTGCGCATTGAATGGGTGTGTGTTACATTACATTCACAAGTAGGAGTGAGAAAAACATCACGGGGTGGTGCGCATTGTATGGGTGTGTGTTACATTACATTCACTAGTAGGAGTGAGAAAAACATCACGGGGTGGTGCGCATTGTATGGGTGTGTGTTACATTACATTCACTAGTAGGAGTGAGAAAAACATCACGGGGTGGTGCACATTGTATGGGTGTGTGTTACACTACATTCAAAGTAGGAGTCAGAAAAACATCACGGGGTGGTGCGCATTGTATGGGTGTGTGTTACATTACATTCACTAGTAGGAGTGAGAAAAATATCACGGGGTGGTGTGAATCGGACGGTCTGAATTAGGATAGGCAGTGAGTGGCAATGTAGGATGGAGAAAAGCACCCCGGGGTGTTCAGCATGGGGAGGTCAGGGAACATGCAGTGGCAATGTAGGATAGGTTTCTGAAAAACATCGCGGGGTGGTGCACATTGTATGGGTGTGTGTTACATTACATTCACTAGTAGGAGTGAGAAAAACATAACGGGGTGGTGTGAATCGGAGGGTCTGAATTAGGATAGGCAGTGAGTGGCAATGTAGGATGGAGAAAAGCACCGCGGGGTGGTCAGCATGGGGAGGTCAGGGAACATGCAGTGGCAATGTAGGATAGGTTTCAGAAAAACATCACGGGGTGGTGCGCATTGTATGGGTGTGTGTTACATTACATTCACTCGTAGGAGTTAGAAAAACATCACGGGGTGGTTCGCATTGTATGGGGGTGTGTTACATTACATTCACTAGTAGGAATGAGAAAAACATCACGGGGTGGTGCGCATTGAATGGGTGTGTGTTACATTACATTCACAAGTAGGAGTGAGCAAAATATCACGGGGTGGTGCGCATTGTATGGGTGTGTGTTACATTACATTCACTAGTAGGAGTGAGAAAAATATCACGGGGTAGTGTGAATTGGAGGGTCTGAATTAGGATAGGCAGTGAGAGGCAATGTAGGATGGAGAAAGGCACGGCGTGGTGGTCAGCATGGGGAGGTCAAGGAACATGCAGTGGCAATGTAGGATAGGTTTCTGAAAAACATCGCGGGGTGGTGCGCATTGTATGGGTGTGTGTTACATTACATTTACTAGTAGGAGTGAGAAAAACATCACGGGGTGGTGCGCATTGTATGGGTGTGTGTTACATTACATTCACTAGTGGGAGTGAAAAAAAATCACGGGTTGGTGTGCATTGTATGGGTGTGTGTTACATTACATTCACTAGTAGGAGTGAGGAAAACATCACGGGGTGGTGCGCATTTTATGGGTGTGTGTTACATTACATTCACTAGTAGGAGTATAAAAAACATCACGGGGTGGTGTGCATTGTATGGGTGTGTGTTACATTACATTCAAAGTAGGAGTGCGAAAACCATCACGGGGTGGTGCGCATTGTATGGGTGTGTGTTACATTACATTCACTAGTAGGAGTGAGAAAAATATCACAGACTGGTGTGAATCGGTGGGTCCGAATTAGGATAGGCAGTGAGTGGCAATGTAGGATGGAGAAAAGCACCGCGGGGTGGTCAGCATGGGGAGGTCAGGGAACATGCATTGGCAATGTAGGATAGGTTTCTGAAAAACATCGCGGGGTGGTGCACATTGTATGGGTGTGTGTTACATTACATTCACTAGTAGGAGTGAGAAAAACATCACGGGGTGGTGTGCATTGTATGGGTGTGTGTTACATTACATTCAAAGTAGGAGTGAGAAAAAACATCACGGGGTGGTGCGCATTGTATTGGTGTGTGTTACATTACATTCACTAGTAGGAGTGAGAAAAATATCACGGGGTGGTGTGAATCGGAGGTTACGAATTAGGATAGGCAGTGAGTGGCAATGTAGGATGGAGAAAAGCACCGCGGGGTCGTCAGCATGGGGAGTTCAGGGAACATGCATTGGCAATGTAGGATAGGTTTCTGAAAAACATCGCGGGGTGGGGCACTTTGTATGGGTGTGTGTTACATTACATTCACTAGTAGGAGTGAGAAAAACATAATGGGGTGGTGTGAATCGGAGGGGCTGAATTAGGATAGGCAGTGAGTGGCAATGTAGGATGGAGAAAAGCACCGCGGGGTGGTCAGCATGGGGAGGTCAGGGAACATGCAGTGGCAATGTAGGATAGGTTTCTGAAAAACATCACGGGGTGGTGTGCATTGTATGGGTGTGTGTTACATTACATTCACTAGTAGGAGTGAGAAAAACATCACGGGGTGGTGCGCATTGTATGGGTGTGTGTTACATTACATTCACCAGTAGGAGTGAGAAAAACATCACGGGGTGGTGCGCATTGTATGGGTGTGTGTTACATTACATTCACTAGTAGGAGTGAGAAAAACATCACGGGCTGGTTTGCATTGTATGGGTGTGTGTTACACTACATTCAAAGTAGGAGTGAGAAAAACATCACGGGGTGGTGCGCATTGTATGGGTGTGTGTTACATTACATTCACTAGTAGGAGTGAGAAAAACATCACGGGGTGGTGCGCATTGAATGGGTGTGTGTTACATTACATTCACAAGTAGGAGTGATCAAAATATCACGGGGTGGTGCGCATTGTATGGGTGTGTGTTACATTACATTCACTAGTAGGAGTGAGAAAAACATAATGGGGTGGTGTGAATCGGAGGGGCTGAATTAGGATAGGCAGTGAGTGGCAATGTAGGATGGAGAAAAGCACCGCGGGGTGGTCAGCATGGGGAGGTCAGGGAACATGCAGTGGCAATGTAGGATAGGTTTCTGAAAAACATCACGGGGTGGTGTGCATTGTATGGGTGTGTGTTACATTACATTCACTAGTAGGAGTGAGAAAAACATCACGGGGTGGTGCGCATTGAATGGGTGTGTGTTACATTACATTCACAAGTAGGAGTGAGAAAAACATCACGGGGTGGTGCGCATTGTATGGGTGTGTGTTACATTACATTCACTAGTAGGAGTGAGAAAAACATCACGGGGTGGTGCGCATTGTATGGGTGTGTGTTACATTACATTCACTAGTAGGAGTGAGAAAAACATCACGGGGTGGTGCACATTGTATGGGTGTGTGTTACACTACATTCAAAGTAGGAGTCAGAAAAACATCACGGGGTGGTGCGCATTGTATGGGTGTGTGTTACATTACATTCACTAGTAGGAGTGAGAAAAATATCACGGGGTGGTGTGAATCGGACGGTCTGAATTAGGATAGGCAGTGAGTGGCAATGTAGGATGGAGAAAAGCACCCCGGGGTGTTCAGCATGGGGAGGTCAGGGAACATGCAGTGGCAATGTAGGATAGGTTTCTGAAAAACATCGCGGGGTGGTGCACATTGTATGGGTGTGTGTTACATTACATTCACTAGTAGGAGTGAGAAAAACATAACGGGGTGGTGTGAATCGGAGGGTCTGAATTAGGATAGGCAGTGAGTGGCAATGTAGGATGGAGAAAAGCACCGCGGGGTGGTCAGCATGGGGAGGTCAGGGAACATGCAGTGGCAATGTAGGATAGGTTTCAGAAAAACATCACGGGGTGGTGCGCATTGTATGGGTGTGTGTTACATTACATTCACTCGTAGGAGTTAGAAAAACATCACGGGGTGGTTCGCATTGTATGGGGGTGTGTTACATTACATTCACTAGTAGGAATGAGAAAAACATCACGGGGTGGTGCGCATTGAATGGGTGTGTGTTACATTACATTCACAAGTAGGAGTGAGCAAAATATCACGGGGTGGTGCGCATTGTATGGGTGTGTGTTACATTACATTCACTAGTAGGAGTGAGAAAAATATCACGGGGTAGTGTGAATTGGAGGGTCTGAATTAGGATAGGCAGTGAGAGGCAATGTAGGATGGAGAAAGGCACGGCGTGGTGGTCAGCATGGGGAGGTCAAGGAACATGCAGTGGCAATGTAGGATAGGTTTCTGAAAAACATCGCGGGGTGGTGCGCATTGTATGGGTGTGTGTTACATTACATTTACTAGTAGGAGTGAGAAAAACATCACGGGGTGGTGCGCATTGTATGGGTGTGTGTTACATTACATTCACTAGTGGGAGTGAAAAAAAATCACGGGTTGGTGTGCATTGTATGGGTGTGTGTTACATTACATTCACTAGTAGGAGTGAGGAAAACATCACGGGGTGGTGCGCATTTTATGGGTGTGTGTTATATTACATTCACTAGTAGGAGTATAAAAAACATCACGGGGTGGTGTGCATTGTATGGGTGTGTGTTACATTACATTCAAAGTAGGAGTGCGAAAACCATCACGGGGTGGTGCGCATTGTATGGGTGTGTGTTACATTACATTCACTAGTAGGAGTGAGAAAAATATCACAGACTGGTGTGAATCGGTGGGTCCGAATTAGGATAGGCAGTGAGTGGCAATGTAGGATGGAGAAAAGCACCGCGGGGTGGTCAGCATGGGGAGGTCAGGGAACATGCATTGGCAATGTAGGATAGGTTTCTGAAAAACATCGCGGGGTGGTGCACATTGTATGGGTGTGTGTTACATTACATTCACTAGTAGGAGTGAGAAAAACATCACGGGGTGGTGTGCATTGTATGGGTGTGTGTTACATTACATTCAAAGTAGGAGTGAGAAAAAACATCACGGGGTGGTGCGCATTGTATTGGTGTGTGTTACATTACATTCACTAGTAGGAGTGAGAAAAATATCACGGGGTGGTGTGAATCGGAGGTTACGAATTAGGATAGGCAGTGAGTGGCAATGTAGGATGGAGAAAAGCACCGCGGGGTCGTCAGCATGGGGAGTTCAGGGAACATGCATTGGCAATGTAGGATAGGTTTCTGAAAAACATCGCGGGGTGGGGCACTTTGTATGGGTGTGTGTTACATTACATTCACTAGTAGGAGTGAGAAAAACATAATGGGGTGGTGTGAATCGGAGGGGCTGAATTAGGATAGGCAGTGAGTGGCAATGTAGGATGGAGAAAAGCACCGCGGGGTGGTCAGCATGGGGAGGTCAGGGAACATGCAGTGGCAATGTAGGATAGGTTTCTGAAAAACATCACGGGGTGGTGTGCATTGTATGGGTGTGTGTTACATTACATTCACTAGTAGGAGTGAGAAAAACATCACGGGGTGGTGCGCATTGTATGGGTGTGTGTTACATTACATTCACCAGTAGGAGTGAGAAAAACATCACGGGGTGGTGCGCATTGTATGGGTGTGTGTTACATTACATTCACTAGTAGGAGTGAGAAAAACATCACGGGGTGGTTTGCATTGTATGGGTGTGTGTTACACTACATTCAAAGTAGGAGTGAGAAAAACCTCACGGGGTGGTGCGCATTGTATGGGTGTGTGTTACATTACATTCACTAGTAGGAGTGAGAAAAACATCACGGGGTGGTGTGAATCGGAGGGTCTGAATTAGGATAGGCAGTGAGAGGCAATGTAGGATGGAGAAAGGCACGGCGTGGTGGTCAGCATGGGGAGGTCAAGGAACATGCAGTGGCAATGTAGGATAGGTTTCTAAAAAACATCGCGGGGTGGTGCGCATTGTATGGGTGTGTGTTACATTACATTTACTAGTAGGAGTGAGAAAAACATCACGGGGTGGTGCGCATTGTATGGGTGTGTGTTACATTACATTCACTAGTAGGAGTGAAAAAAACATCACGGGTTGGTGTGCATTGTATGGGTGTGTGTTACATTACATTCACTAGTAGGAGTGAGAAAAACATCACGGGGTGGTGCGCATTTTATGGGTGTGTGTTACATTACATTCACTAGTAGGAGTATAAAAAACATCACGGGGTGGTGTGCATTGTATGGGTGTGTGTTACATTACATTCAAAGTAGGAGTGAGAAAACCATCACGGGGTGGTGCGCATTGTATGGGTGTGTGTTACATTACATTCACTAGTAGGAGTGAGAAAAATATCACAGACTGGTGTGAATCGGAGGGTCCGAATTAGGATAGGCAGTGAGTGGCAATGTAGGATGGAGAAAAGCACCGCGGGGTGGTCAGCATGGGGAGGTCAGGGAACATGCATTGGCAATGTAGGATAGGTTTCTGAAAAACATCGCGGGGTGGTGCACATTGTATGGGTGTGTGTTACATTACATTCACTAGTAGGAGTGAGAAAAACATCACGGGGTGGTGTGCATTGTATGGGTGTGTGTTACATTACATTCAAAGTAGGAGTGAGAAAAAACATCACGGGGTGGTGCGCATTGTATTGGTGTGTGTTACATTACATTCACTAGTAGGAGTGAGAAAAATATCACGGGGTGGTGTGAATCGGAGGTTACGAATTAGGATAGGCAGTGAGTGGCAA
The DNA here is from genome assembly GCF_034190915.1 of Cavia porcellus. Classification (NCBI taxonomy): domain Eukaryota; kingdom Metazoa; phylum Chordata; class Mammalia; order Rodentia; family Caviidae; genus Cavia; species Cavia porcellus. The sequence goes on from NW_026947555.1 coordinate 1,213,266, forward strand.
TGTAGGATGGAGAAAAGCACCGCGGGGTCGTCAGTATGGGGAGTTCAGGGAACATGCATTGGCAATGTAGGATAGGTTTCTGAAAAACATCGCGGGGTGGGGCACTTTGTATGGGTGTGTGTTACATTACATTCACTAGTAGGAGTGAGAAAAACATAATGGGGTGGTGTGAATCGGAGGGGCTGAATTAGGATAGGCAGTGAGTGGCAATGTAGGATGGAGAAAAGCACCGCGGGGTGGTCAGCATGGGGAGGTCAGGGAACATGCAGTGGCAATGTAGGATAGGTTTCTGAAAAACATCACGGGGTGGTGTGCATTGTATGGGTGTGTGTTACATTACATTCACTAGTAGGAGTGAGAAAAACATCACGGGGTGGTGCGCATTGTATGGGTGTGTGTTACATTACATTCACCAGTAGGAGTGAGAAAAACATCACGGGGTGGTGCGCATTGTATGGGTGTGTGTTACATTACATTCACTAGTAGGAGTGAGAAAAACATCACGGGGTGGTGCGCATTGTATGGGTGTGTGTTACATTACATTCAAAGTAGGAGTGAGAAAAACATCACGGGGTGGTGCGCATTGTATGGGTGTGTGTTACATTACATTCACTAGTAGGAGTGAGAAAAACATCACGGGGTGGTTTGCATTGTATGGGTGTGTGTTACACTACATTCAAAGTAGGAGTGAGAAAAACATCACGGGGTGGTGCGCATTGTATGGGTGTGTGTTACATTACATTCACTAGTAGGAGTGAGAAAAACATCACGGGGTGGTGCGCATTGAATGGGTGTGTGTTACATTACATTCACAAGTAGGAGTGATCAAAATATCACGGGGTGGTGCGCATTGTATGGGTGTGTGTTACATTACATTCACTAGTAGGAGTGAGAAAAACATAATGGGGTGGTGTGAATCGGAGGGGCTGAATTAGGATAGGCAGTGAGTGGCAATGTAGAATGGAGAAAAGCACCGCGGGGTGGTCAGCATGGGGAGGTCAGGGAACATGCAGTGGCAATGTAGGATAGGTTTCTGAAAAACATCACGGGGTGGTGTGCATTGTATGGGTGTGTGTTACATTACATTCACTAGTAGGAGTGAGAAAAACATCACGGGGTGGTGCGCATTGTATGGGTGTGTGTTACATTACATTCACCAGTAGGAGTGAGAAAATCATCACGGGGTGGTGCGCATTGTATGGGTGTGTGTTACATTACATTCACTAGTAGGAGTGAGAAAAACATCACCGGGTGGTGTGCATTGTATGGGTGTGTGTTACACTACATTCAAAGTAGGAGTGAGAAAAACATCACGGGGTGGTGCGCATTGTATGGGTGTGTGTTACATTACATTCACTAGTAAGAGTGAGAAAAATATCACGGGGTGGTGTGAATCGGAGGGTCTGAATTAGGATAGGCAGAGAGTGGCAATGTAGGATGGAGAAAAGCACGGCGGGGTGGTCAGCATGGGGAGGTCAGGGAACATGCAGTGGCAATGTAGGATAGATTTCTGAAAAACATCGCGGGGTGGTGCACATTGTATGGGTGTGTGTTACATTACATTCCCTAGTAGGAGTGAGAAAAACATAACGGGGTGGTGTGAATCGGAGGGTCTGAATTAGGATAGGCAGTGAGTGGCAATGTAGGATGGAGAAAAGCACCGCGGGGTTGCCAGCATGGGGAGGTCAGGGAACATGCAGTGGCAATGTAGGATAGGTTTCTGAAAAACATCACGGGGTGGTGCGCATTGTATGGGTGTGTGTTACATTACATTCACTCGTAGGAGTGAGAAAAACATCATGGGGTGGTTCGCATTGTATGGGGGTGTGTTACATTACATTCACTAGTAGGAGTGAGAAAAAAATCACGGGGTGGTGTGAATCGGAGGGTCTGAATTAGGATAGGTAGTGAGTGGCAATGTAGGATGGAGAAAAGTAGCGCGGGGTGGTCAGCATGCGGAGGTCAGGGAACATGCAGTGGCAATGTAGGATAGGTTTCTGAAAAACATCGCGGGGTGGTGCGCATTGTATGGGTGTTTGTTACATTACATTCACTAGTAGGAGTGAGAAAAACATCACGGGGTGGTGCGCATTGTATGGGTGTGTGTTACATTGCATTTACTATTAGGAGTGAGAAAAACATCACGGGGTGGTGCGCATTGTATGGGTGTGTATTACATTACATTCACTAGTAGGAATGAGAAAAACATCACGGGGTGGTGCGCATTGAATGGGTGTGTGTTACATTACATTCACAAGTAGGAGTGAGCAAAATATCACGGGGTGGTGCGCATTGTATGGGTGTGTGTTACATTACATTTACTAGTAGGAGTGAGAAAAACATCACGGGGTGGTGCGCATTGTATGGGTGTGTGTTACATTACATTCACTAGTAGGAGTGAAAAACACATCACGGGGTGGTGTGCATTGTATGGGTGTGTGTTACATTACATTCAAAGTAGGAGTGAGAAAACCATCACGGGGTGGTGCGCATTGTATGGGTGTGTGTTACATTACATTCACTAGTAGGAGTGAGAAAAACCTCACGGGGTGGTGCGCATTGTATGGGTGTGTGTTACATTACATTCACTAGTAGGAGTGAGAAAAACCTCACGGGGTGGTGCGCATTGTATGGGTGTGTGTTACATTACATTCACTAGTAGGAGTGAGAAAAACATCACGGGGTGGTGTGAATCGGAGGGTCTGAATTAGGATAGGCAGTGAGTGGCAATGTAGGATGGAGAAAAGCACCGTGGGGTGGTCAGCATGGGGAGGTCAGGGAACATGCAGTGGCAATGTAAGATAGGTTTCTGAAAAACATCGCGGGTTGGTGCGCATTGTATGGGTGTGTGTTACATTACATTCACTAGTAGGAGTTAGAAAAACATCACGGGGTGGTTCTCCTTGTATGGGTGTGTGTTACATTACATTCACTAGTAGGAGTGAGAAAAACATCACGGGGTGGTGCGCATTGTATGGGTGTGTGTTACATTACATTCACTAGTAGGAGTGAGAAAAACATCACGGGGTGGTGCGCATTGTATGGGTGTGTGTTGCAATACATTCACTAGTAGGAGTGAGAAAAACATCGCGGGGTGGTGCGCATTGTATGGGTGTGTGTTGCAATACATTCACTAGTAGGAGTGAGAAAAACATCGCGGGGTGGTGCGCATTGTATGGGTGTGTGTTACATTACATTCACTAGTAGGAATGAGGAAAACATCACGGGGTGGTGTGAATTGTGGGTCTGAATTAGGATAGGCAGTGAGGGGCAATGTAGGATGGAGAAAAGCACCGCGGGGTGGTCAGCAGGTGGAGGTCCGGGAACATGCAGTGGCAATGTAGGATAGGTTTCTGAAAAACATCGCGGGGTGGTGCGCATTGTATGGGTGTGTGTTACATTACATTCACTAGTAGGAGTGAGAAAAACATCACGGGGTGGTGCGCATTGAATGGGTGTGTGTTACATTACATTCACTAGTAGGAGTGAGAAAAACATCACGGGGTGGTGTGCATTGTATGGGTGTGTGTTACACTACATTCAAAGTAGGAGTCAGAAAAACATCACGGGGTGGTGCGCATTGTATGGGTGTGTGTTACATTACATTCACTAGTAGGAGTGAGAAAAATATCACGGGGTGGTGTGAATCGGAGGGTCTGAATTAGGATAGGCAGTGAGTGGCAATGTAGGATGGAGAAAAGCACCCCGGGGTGTTCAGCATGGGGAGGTCAGGGAACATGCAGTGGCAATGTAGGATAGGTTTCTGAAAAACATCGCGGGGTGGTGCACATTGTATGGGTGTGTGTTACACTACATTCACTAGTAGGAGTGAGAAAAACATAACGGGGTGGTGTGAATCGGAGGGTCTGAATTAGGATAGGCAGTGAGTGGCAATGTAGGATGGAGAAAAGCACCGCGGGGTGGTCAGCATGGGGAGGTCAGGGAACATGCAGTGGCAATGTAGGATAGGTTTCAGAAAAACATCACGGGGTGGTGCGCATTGTATGGGTGTGTGTTACATTACATTCACTCGTAGGAGTTAGAAAAACATCACGGGGTGGTTCGCATTGTATGGGGGTGTGTTACATTACATTCACTAGTAGGAATGAGAAAAACATCACGGGGTGGTGCGCATTGAATGGGTGTGTGTTACATTATATTCACAAGTAGGAGTGAGCAAAATATCTCGGGGTGGTGCGCATAGTATGGGTGTGTGTTACATTACATTCACTAGTAGGAGTGAGAAAAATATCACGGGGTAGTGTGAATTGGAGGGTCTGAATTAGGATAGGCAGTGAGAGGCAATGTAGGATGGAGAAAGGCACGGCGTGGTGGTCAGCATGGGGAGGTCAAGGAACATGCAGTGGCAATGTAGGATAGGTTTCTGAAAAACATCGCGGGGTGGTGCGCATTGTATGGGTGTGTGTTACATTACATTTACTAGTAGGAGTGAGAAAAACATCACGGGGTGGTGCGCATTGTATGGGTGTGTGTTACATTACATTCACTAGTAGGAGTGAAAAAAACATCACGGGTTGGTGTGCATTGTATGGGTGTGTGTTACATTACATTCACTAGTAGGAGTGAGAAAAACATCACGGGGTGGTGCGCATTTTATGGGTGTGTGTTACATTACATTCACTAGTAGGAGTATAAAAAACATCACGGGGTGGTATGCATTGTATGGGTGTGTGTTACATTACATTCAAAGTAGGAGTGAGAAAACCATCACGGGGTGGTGCGCATTGTATGGGTGTGTGTTACATTACATTCACTAGTAGGAGTGAGAAAAATATCACAGACTGCTGTGAATCGGAGGGTCCGAATTAGGATAGGCAGTGAGTGGCAATGTAGGATGGAGAAAAGCACCGCGGGGTGGTCAGCATGGGGAGGTCAGGGAACATGCATTGGCAATGTAGGATAGGTTTCTGAAAAACATCGCGGGGTGGTGCACATTGTATGGGTGTGTGTTACATTACATTCACTAGTAGGAGTGAGAAAAACATCACGGGGTGGTGTGCATTGTATGGGTGTGTGTTACATTACATTCAAAGTAGGAGTGAGAAAAACATCACGGGGTGGTGTGCATTTTATCGGTGTGTGTTACATTACATTCAAAGTAGGAGTGAGAAAAACATCAAGGGGTGGTGCGCATTGTATGGGTGTGTGTTACATTACATTCACTAGTAGGAGTGAGAAAAATATCACGGGTTGGTGTGAATCGCAGGGTCCGAATTAGGATAGGCAGTGAGTGGCAATGTAGGATGGAGAAAAGCAGCGCGGGGTGGTCAGCATGCGGAGGTCAGGGAACATGCAGTGGCAATGTAGGATAGGTTTCTGAAAAACATCGTGCGGTGGTGCGCATTGTATGGGTGTGTGTTACATTACATTCACTAGTAGGAGTGAGAAAAACATCACGGGGTGGTGCGCATTGTATGGGTGTGTGTTACATTACATTCACTAGTAGGAGTGAGAAAAACATCACGGGGTGGTGCGCATTGTATGGGTGTGTGTTACATTACATTCACTAGTAGGAGTGAGAAAAACATCACGGGGTGGTGCGCATTGTATGGGTGTGTGTTACATTACATTCACTAGTAGGAGTGAGAAAAACATCACAGGGTGGTGTGAATCGGAGGGTCTGAATTAGGATAGGCAGTGATTGGCAATGTAGGATGGAGAAAAGCACCTCGGGGTGGTCAGCATGTGGTGGCCAGGGAACATGCAGTGGCAATGTAAGATAGGTTTCTGAAAAACATCACAGGGTGGTGCGCATTGTATGGGTGTGTGTTACATTACATTCACTAGTAGGAGTGAGAAAAACTTCACGGGGTGGTGTCAATCGGAGGATCTGAATTAGGATAGGCAGTGAGTGGCCATGTAGGATGGGGAAAAGCACCGCGGCGTGGTCAGCATGGGGAAGTCAGGGAACATGCTGTGGCAATGTAGGATAGGTTTCTGAAAAACATCACGGGGTGGTGTGCATCGTATGTGTGTGTGTTACATTACATTCACTAGTAGGAGAGAGAAAAACATCACGGGGTGGTGCGCATTATATTGGTGTGTGTTACATTACATTCACTAGTAGGAGTGAGAAAAACATCACGGGATTGTGTGCATTGTATCGGTGTGTGTTACATTACATTCAAAGTAGGAGTGAGAAAAACATCACGGTGTGGTGCGCATTGTATGGGTGTGTGTTACATTACATTCACTAGTAGGAGTGAGAAAAATATCACGGGTTGGTGTGAATCGCAGGGTCCGAATTAGGATAGGCAGTGAGTGGCAATGTAGGATGGAGAAAAGCACTGCGGTGTGGTCAGCATGGGGAGGTCAGGGAACATGCATTGGCAAAGTAGGATAGGTTTCTGAAAAACATCGCGGGGTGGTGCACATTGTATGGGTGTGTGTTACATTACATTCACTAGTAGGAGTGAGAAAAACATAACGGGGTGGTGTGAATCGGAGGGTCTGAATTTGGATAGGCAGTGAGTGGCAATGTAGGATGGAGAAAAGCACGGCGGGGTGGTCAGCATGGGGAGGTCAGGGAACACGCAGTGGCAATGTAGGATAGGTTTCTGAAAAGCATCGCTTGGTGGTGCGCATTGTATGGGTGTGTGTTACATTACATTCTCTAGTAGGAGTGAGAAAAATATCACGGGGTGGTGCGCATTGTATGGGTGTGTGTTACATTACATTCACTAGTAGGAGTGAGAAAAACATCCCGGGGTGGAGTGCATTACATGGGTGTGTGTTACATTACATTCACTAGTAGGAGTGAGAAAAACATCCCGGGGTGGTGCGCATTGCATGGGTGTGTGTTACATTACATTCACTAGTAGGAGTGAGAAAACATGACGGGGTGGTGCGCATTGTATGGGTGTGTGTTACATTACATTCACTAGTAGGAGTGAGAAAAACTTCACGGGGTGGTGCGCATTGTATGGGTGTGTGTTACATTACATTCACTAGTAGGAGTGAGAAAAACATCACGGGGTGGTGCACATTGTATGGGTGTGTGTTACATTACATTCACTAGTAGGAGTGAGAAAAACATCACGGGGTGGTGCGCATTGCATGGGTGTGTGTTACATTACATTCACTAGTAGGAGTGGGAAAACATGACGGGGTGGTGCGCATTGTATGGGTGTGTGTTACATTACATTCACTAGTAGGAGTGAGAAAAACTTCACGGGGTGGTGCGCATTGTATGGGTGTGTGTTACATTACATTCACTAGTAGGAGTGAGAAAAACATCACGGGGTGGTGCACATTGTATGGGTGTGTGTTACATTACATTCACTAGTAGGAGTGAAAAAAACATCACGGGGTGGTGCGCATTGCATGGGTGTTTGTTACATTACATTCACTAGTAGGAATGAGAAAACATGACGGGGTGGTGCGCATTGTATGGGAGTGTGTTACATTACATTCACTAGTAGGAGTGAGAAAAACATCACGGGGTGGTGCGCATTGTATGGGTGTGTGATACATTACATTCACTAGTAGGAATGAGAAATACATCACGGGGTGGTGCGCATTGTATGGGTGTGTGTTACATTACATTCACTAGTAGGAGTGAGAAAAACATCACGGGGTGGTGTGAATCGGAGGGTCTGAATTATGTTAGGCAGTGTGTGGCAATGTAGGATGGAGAAAAGCACGGCGGGGTGGTCAGCATGGGGAGGTCAGGGAACATGAAGTGGCAATGTAGGATAGGTTTCTGAAAAACATCGCTGGGTGGTGCGCATTGTATGGGTGTGTGTTACATTACATTCACTAATAGGAGTGAGAAAAACATCACGGGATGGTGCGCATTGTATGGGTGTGTGTTACATTACATTCACTAGTAGGAGTGAGAAAAACATCACGGGGTGGTGCGCATTGTATGGGTGTGTGTTGCATTACATTCACCAATAGGAGTGAGAAAAACATCACTGGGTGGTGCGCATTGTATGGATGTGTGTTACATTACGTTCACTAGTAGGAGTGAGAAAAACACCACGGGTTGGTGTGAATCGGAGGGTCTGAATTAGGATAGGCAGTGAGTGGCAATGTAGGATGGGGAAAAGCAAGGCGGGGTGGTCAGCATGGGCAGGTCAGGGAACATGCATTGGCAATGTAAGATAGGTTTCTGGAAAACATCGCGGGGTGGTGCGCATTGTATGGGTGTGTGTTACATTACATTCACTAGTAGGAGTGAGAAAAACATTACGGGGTGGTGCACATTGTATGGGTGTGTGTTACATTACAATCACTAGTAGGAGTGAGAAAAACATCACGGGGTGGTGCACATTGTATGGGTGTGTGTTACATTACATTCACTAGTAGGAGTGAGAAAAACATCCCGGGGTGGTGCGCATTGCATGGGTGTGTGTTACATTACATTCACTAGTAGGAGTGAGAAAAACTTCACGGGGTGGTGTCAATCAGAGGATCTGAATTAGGATAGGCAGTGAGTGGCAATGTAGGATGGAGAAAAGCACCGCGGCGTGGTCAGCATGGGGAAGTCAGGGAACATGCAGTGGCAAAGTAGGATAGGTTTCTGAAAAACATCACGGGGTGGTGTGCATCGTATGGGTGTGTGTTACATTACATTCACTAGTAGGAGTGAGAAAAACATCACGGGGTGGAGCGCATTGTATGTGTGTGTGTTACATTACATTCACTAGTAGGAGAGAGAAAAACATCACGGGGTGGTGCGCATTGTATTGGTGTGTGTTACATTACATTCACTAGTAGGAGTGAGAAAAACATCACGGGGTTGTGTGCATTGTATCGGTGTGTGTTACATTACATTCAAAGTAGGAGTGAGAAAAACATCACGGGGTGGTGCGCATTGTATGGGTGTGTGTTACATTACATTCACTAGTAGGAGTGAGAAAAATATCACGGGTTGGTGTGAATCGCAGGGTCCGAATTAGGATAGGCAGTGAGTGGCAATGTAGGATGGAGAAAAGCACTGCGGGGTGGTCAGCATGGGGAGGTCAGGGAACATGCATTGGCAAAGTAGGATAGGTTTCTGAAAAACATCGCGGGGTGGTGCACATTGTATGGGTGTGTGTTACATTACATTCACTAGTAGGAGTGAGAAAAACATAACGGGGTGGTGTGAATCGGAGGGTCTGAATTAGGATAGGCAGTGAGTGGCAATGTAGGGTGGAAAAAAGCACCGCGGGGTGGTCAGCATGGGGAGGTCAGGGAACATGCAGTTTCAATGTAGGATAGGTTTCTAAAAAACATCACGGGGTGGTGCGCATTGTATGGGTGTGTGTTACATTACATTCACTAGTAGGAGTAAGAAAAACATCACGGGGTGGTGCGCATTGTATGGGTGTGTGTTGCATTACATTCACTAGTAGGAGTGAGAAAAACATCACGGGGTGGTGCGCATTGTATGGGTGTGTATTACATTACATTCACTAGTAGGAGTGAGAAAAACATCACGGGGTGGTGCGCATTGAATGGGTGTGTGTTACATTACATTCACAAGTAGGAGTGAGAAAACATGACGGGGTGGTGCGCATTGTATGGGAGTGTGTTACATTACATTCACTAGTAGGAGTGAGAAAAACATCACGGGGTGGTGCGCATTGTATGGGTGTGTGTTACATTACATTCACTAGTAGGAATGAGAAATACATCACGGGGTGGTTCGCATTGTATGTGTGTGTTTTACATTACATTCACTAGTAGGAGTGAGAAAAACATCACGGGGTGGTGTGAAATGGAGGGTCTGAATTAGGATAGGCAGTGTGTGTCAATGTAGGATGGAGAAAAGCACGGCGGGGTGGTCAGCATGGGGAGGTCAGGGAACATGAAGTGGCAATGTAGGATAGGTTTCTGAAAAACATCGCTGGGTGGTGCGCATTGTATGGGTGTGTGTTACATTAAATTCACTAGTAGGAGTGAGAAAAACATCACGGGGTGGTGCGCATTGTATGGGTGTTTGTTACATTACATTCACTAATAGGAGTGAGAAAAACATCACGGGACGGTGCGCATTGTATGGGTGTGTGTTACATTACATTCACTAGTAGGAGTGAGAAAAACATCCCGGGGTGGTGTGCATTACATGGGTGTGTGTTACATTACATTCACTAGTAGGAGTGAGAAAAACATCACGGGGTGGTGCGCATTTCATGGGTGTGTGTTACATTACATTCACTAGTAGGAGTGAGAAAACATGACGGGGTGGTGCGCATTGTATGGGTGTGTGTTACATTACATTCACTAGTAGGAGTGAGAAAAACTTCACGGGGTGGTGCGCATTGTATGGGTGTGTGTTACATTACATTCACTAGTAGGAGTGAGAAAAACATCACGGGGTGTTACACATTGAATGGGTGTGTGTTACATTACATTCACAAGTAGGAGTGAGAAAACATGACGGGGTGGTGCGCATTGTATGGGTGTGTGTTACATTACATTCACTAGTAGGAGTGAGAAATACATCACGGGGTGGTGCGCATTGTATGGGTGTGTGTTACATTACATTCACAAGTAGGAGTGAGAAAACATGAAGGGGTGGTGCGCATTGTATGGGTGTGTGTTACATTAGATTCACTAGTAGGAGTGAGAAAAACATCACGGGGTGGTGCGCATTGAATGGGTGTGTGTTACATTACATTCACAAGTAGGAGTGAGAAAACATGACGGGGTGGTGCGCATTGTATGGGTGTGTGTTACATTACATTCACTAGTAGGAGTGAGAAAAACATCACGGGGTGGTGCGCATTGTATGGGTGTGTGTTACATTACATTCACTAGTAGGAATGAGAAATACATCACGGGGTGGTTCGCATTGTATGGGTGTGTGTTACATTACATTCACTAGTAGGAGTGAGAAAAACATCACGGGGTGGTGTGAATCGGAGGGTCTGAATTAGGATAGGCAGTGTGTGGCAATGTAGGATGGAGAAAAGCACGGCGGGGTGGTCAGCATGGGGAGGTCAGGGAACATGAAGTGGCAATGAAGGATAGGTTTCTTAAAAACATCGCTGGGTGGTGCGCATTGTATGGGTGTGTGTTACATTACATTCACTAGTAGGAGTGAGAAAAACATCACGGGGTGGTGCACATTGTATGGGTGTGTGTTACATTACATTCACTAGTAGGAGTGAGAAAAACATCCCGGGGTGGTGCGCATTACATGGGTGTGTGTTACATTACATTCACTAGTAGGAGTGAGAAAAACATCACGGGGTGGTGCGCATTGCATGGGTGTGTGTTACATTACATTCACTAGTAGGAGTGAGAAAACATGACGGGGTGGTGCGCATTGTATGGGTGTGTGTTACATTACATTCACTAGTAGGAGTGAGAAAAACATCACGGGGTGGTGCGCCTTGTATGGGTGTGTGTTACATTACATTCACTAGTAGGAGTGAGAAATACATCGCGGGGTGGTGCACATTGTATGGGTGTGTGTTACATTACATTCACTAGTTGGAGTGAGAAAAACATCACGGGGTGGTGCGCATTGCATGGGTGTGTGTTACATTACATTCACTAGTAGGAGTGAGAAAACATGACGGGGTGGTGCGCATTTTATGGGTGTGTGTTACATTACATTCACTAGTAGGAGTGAGAAAAACATCACGGGGTGGTGCGCATTGTGTGGGTGTGTGTTACATTACATTCACTAGTATTAATGAGAAATACATCACGGGGTGGTGCGCATTGTATGGGTGTGTGTTACATTACATTCACTAGTAGGAGTGAGAAAAACATCACGGGGTGGTGTGAATCGGAGGGTCTGAATTAGGATAGGCAGTGTGTGGCAATGTACGATGGAGAAAAGCACGGCGGGGTGGTCAGCATGGGGAGGTCAGGGAACATGAAGTGTCAATGTAGGATAGGTTTCTGAAAAACATCGCTGGGTGGTGCGCATTGTATGGGTGTGTGTTACATTAAATTCACTAGTAGGAGTGAGAAAAACATCACGGGGTGGTGCGCATTGTATGGGTGTTTGTTACATTACATTCACTAATAGGAGTGAGAAAAACATCACGGGATGGTGCGCATTGTATGGGTGTGTGTTACATTACATTCACTAGTAGGAGTGAGAAAAACATCACGGGGTGGTGCGCATTGTATGGGTGTGTGTTACATTACATTCACTAGTAGGAGTGAGAAAAACATCCCGGGGTGGTGTGCATTACATGGGTGTGTGTTACATTACATTCACTAGTAGGAGTGAGAAAAACATCACGGGCTGGTGCGCATTGCATGGGTGTGTGTTACATTACATTCACTAGTAGGAGTGATAAAACATGACGGGGTGGTGCGCATTGTATGGGTGTGTGTTACATTACATTCACTAGTAGGAGTGAGAAAAACTTCACGGGGTGGTGCGCATTGTATGGGTGTGTGTTACATTACATTCACTAGTAGGAGTGAGAAAAACATCACGGGGTGGTGCACATTGTATGGGTGTGTGTTACATTACATTCACTAGTAGGAGTGAGAAAAACATCACGGGGTGGTGCGCATTGCATGGGTGTGTGTTACATTACATTCACTATTAGGAGTGAGAAAACATGACGGGGTGGTGCGCATTGTATGGGAGTGTGTTACATTACATTCACTAGTAGGAGTGAAAAAAACATCACGGGGTGGTGCGCATTGTATGGGTGTGTGTTACATTACATTCACTAGTAGGAATGAGAAATACATCACGGGGTGGTGCGCATTGTATGGGTGTGTGTTACATTACATTCACTAGTAGGAGTGAGAAAAACATCACGGGGTGGTGTGAATCGGAGGGTCTGAATTAGGATAGGCAGTGTGTGGCAATGTAGGATGGAGAAAAGCACGGCGGGGTGGTCAGCATGGGGAGGTCAGGGAACATGAAGTGGCAATGTAGGATAGGTTTCTGAAAAACATCGCTGGGTGGTGCGCATTGTATGGGTGTGTGTTACATTACATTCACTAGTAGGAGTGAGAAAAACATCACGGGGTGGTGCGCATTGTATGGGTGTTTGTTACATTACATTCACTAATAGGAGTGAGAAAAACATCACGGGATGGTGCGCATTGTATGGGTGTGTGTTACCTTACATTCACTAGTAGGAGTGAGAAAAACATCACGGGGAGGTGCGCAGTGTATGGGTGTGTGTTACATTACATTCACAAGTAGGAGTGAGAAAAACATCACTGGGTGGTGCGCATTGTATGGATGTGTGTTACATTACGTTCACTAGTAGGAGTGAGAAAAACAACACGGGTTGGTGTGAATCGGAGGGTCTAAATTAGGATAGGCAGTGAGTGGCAATGTAGGATGGAGAAAAGCAAGGCGGGGTGGTCAGCATGGGCAGGTCAGGGAACATGCATTGGCAATGTAAGATAGGTTTCTGAAAAACATCGCGGGGTGGTGCGCATTGTATGGGTGTGTGTTACATTACATTCACTAGTAGGAGTGAGAAAAACATTACGGGGTGGTGCACATTGTATGGGTGTGTGTTACATGACATTCACTAGTAGGAGTGAGAAAAACATCACGGGGTGGTGCACATTGTATGGGTGTTTGTTACATTACATTCACTAGTAGGAGTGAGAAAAACATCACGGGGTGGTGCACATTGCATGGGTGTGTGTTACATTACATTCACTAGTAGGAGTGAGAAAAACATCACGGGGTGGTGCGCATTGTATGGGTGTATGTTACATTACATTCACTAGTAGGAGTGAGGAAAACATCACGGGATGGTGTGAATTGGAGGGTCTGAATTAGGATAGGCAGTGAGTGGCAATGTAGGTTGGAGAAAAGCACCGCGGGGTGGTCAGCATGCGGAGGTCATGGAACATGCAGTGGCAATGTAGGATAGGTTTCTGAAAAACATCACGGGGTGTTGCGCATTGTATGGGTGTGTGTTACATTACATTCACTAGTAGGAGTGAGAAAAACTTCACGGGGTGGTGTCAATCGGAGGATCTGAATTAGGATAGGCAGTGAGTGGCAATGTAGAATGGAGAAAAGCACCGCGGCGTGGTCAGCATGGGGAAGTCAGGGAACATGCAGTGGCAATGTAGGATAGGTTTCTGAAAAACATCACGGGGTGGTGTGCATCATATGGGTGTGTTTTACATTACATTCACTAGTAGGAGTGAGAAAAACATCACGGGGTGGAGCGCATTGTATGTGTGTGTGTTACATTACATTCACTACTAGGAGAGAGAAAAACATCACGGGGTGGTGCGCATTGTATTGGTGTGTGTTACATTACATTCACTAGTAGGAGTGAGAAAAACATCACGGGGTTGTGTGCATTGTATCGGTGTGTGTTACATTACCTTCAAAGTAGGAGTGAGAAAAACATCACGGGGTGGTGCGCATTGTATGGGTGTGTGTTACATTACATTCACTAGTAGGAGTGAGAAAAATATCACGGGTTGGTGTGAATCGCAGGGTCCGAATTAGGATAGGCATTGAGTGGCAATGTAGGATGGAGAAAAGCACTGCGGGGTGGTCAGCATGGGGAGGTCAGGGAACATGCATTGGCAAAGTAGGATAGGTTTCTGAAAAACATCGCGGGGTGGTGCACATTGTATGGGTGTGTGTTACATTACATTCACTAGTAGGAGAGAGAAAAACATAACGGGGTGGTGTGTATCGGAGGGTCTGAATTAGGATAGGCAGTGAGTGGCAATGTAGGGTGGAAAAAAGCACCGCGGGGTGGTCAGCATGGGGAGGTCAGGGAACATGCAGTTTCAATGTAGGATAGGTTTCTGATAAACATCACGGGGTGGTGCGCATTGTATGGGTGTGTGTTACATTACATTCACTAGTAGGAGTGAGAAAAACATCACGGGGTGGTGCGCATTGTATGGGTGTGTGTTACATTACATTCACAAGTAGGAGTGAGAAAAACATCACGGGGTGGTGCGCATTGCATGGGTGTGTGTTACATTACATTCACTAGTAGGAGTGAGAAAACATGACGGGGTGGTGCGCATTGTATGGGTGTGTGTTACATTACATTCACTAGTAGGAGTGAGAAAAACTTCACGGGGTGGTGCGCATTGTATTGGTGTTTGTTACATTACATTCACTAGAAGGAGTGAGAAAAACATCACGGGGTGGTGCGCATTGCATGGGTGTGTGTTACATTACATTCACTAGTAGGAGTGAGAAAACATGACGGGGTGGTGCGCATTGTATGGGAGTGTGTTACATTACATTCACTAGTAGGAGTGAGAAAAACATCACGGGGTGGTGCGCATTGTATGGTTGTGTGTTACATTACATTCACTAGTAGGAATGAGAAATACATCACGGGGTGGTGCGCATTGTATGGGTGTGTGTTACATTACATTCACTAGTAGGAGTGAAAAAAACATCATGGGGTGGTGTGAATCGGAGGGTCTGAATTAGGATAGGCAGTGTGTGGCAATGTAGGATGGAGAAAAGCACGGCGGGGTAGTCAGCATGGGGAGGTCAGGGAACATGAAGTGGCAATGTAGGATAGGTTTCTGAAAAACATCGCTGGGTGGTGCGCATTGTATGGGTGTGTGTTACATTACATTCACTAGTAGGAGTGAGAAAAACATCACGGGGTGGTGCGCATTGTATGGGTGTTGGTTACATTACATTCACTAATAGGAGTGAGAAAAACATCACGGGATGGTGCGCATTGTATGCGTGTGTGTTACATTACATTCACTAGTAGGAGTGAGAAAAACATCACGGGGTGGTGTGCATTGTATGGGTGTGTGTTACATTACATTCACAAGTAGGAGTGAGAAAAACATCACTGGGTGGTGCGCATTGTATGGATGTGTGTTACATTACGTTCACTAGTAGGAGTGAGAAAAACACCACGGGTTGGTGTGAATCGGAGGGTCTGAATTAGGATAGGCAGTGAGTGGCAATGTAGGATGGAGAAAAGCAAGGCGGGGTGGTCAGCATGGGCAGGTCAGGGAACATGCATTGGCAATGTAAGATAGGTTTCTGAAAAACATCGCGGGGTGGTGCGCATTGTATGGGTGTGTGTTACATTACATTCACTAGTAGGAGTGAGAAAAACATTACGGGGTGGTGCACATTGTATGGGTGTGTGTTACATTACATTCACTAGTAGGAGTGAGAAAAACATCACGGTGTGGTGCACATTGTATGGGTGTGTGTTACATTACATTCACTAGTAGGAGTGAGAAAAACATCACGGGGTGGTGCGCATTGCATGGGTGTGTGTTACATTACATTCACTAGTAGGAGTGAGAAAAACATCACGGGGTGGTGCGCATTGTATGGGTGTATGTTACATTACATTCACTAGTAGGAGTGAGGAAAACATCACGGGATGGTGTGAATTGGAGGGTCTGAATTAGGATAGGCAGTGAGTGGCAATGTAGGATGGAGAAAAGCACTGCGGGGTGGTCAGCATGGGGAGGTCAGGGAACATGCATTGGCAAAGTAGGATAGGTTTCTGAAAAACATCACGGGGTGGTGCGCATTGTATGGGTGTGTGTTACATTACATTCACTAAGGAGTGAGAAAAATATCACGGGTTGGTGTGAATCGCAGGGTCCGAATTAGGATAGGCACTGAGTGGCAATGTAGGATGGAGAAAAGCACTGCGGGGTGGTCAGCATGGGGAGGTCAGGGAACATGCATTGGCAAAGTAGGATAGGTTTCTGAAAAACATCGCGGGGTGGTGCACATTGTATGGGTGTGTGTTACATTACATTCACTAGTAGGAGTGAGAAAAACATAACGGGGTGGTGTGAATCGGAGGGTCTGAATTAGGATAGGCAGTGAGTGGCAATGTAGGGTGGAAAAAAGCACCGCGGGGTGGTCAGGATGGGGAGGTCAGGGAACATGCAGTTTCAATGTAGGATAGGTTTCTGAAAAACATCACGGGGTGGTGCGCATTGTATGGGTGTGTGTTACATTACATTCACTAGTAGGAGTAAGAAAAACATCACGGGGTGGTGCGCATTGTATGGGTGTGTGTTGCATTACATTCACTAGTAGGAGTGAGAAAAACATCACGGGGTGGTGCGCATTGTATGGGTGTGTATTACATTACATTCACTAGTAGGAGTGAGAAAAACATCACGGGGTGGTGCGCATTGAATGGGTGTGTGTTACATTACATTCACAAGTAGGAGTGAGAAAACATGACGGGGTGGTGCGCATTGTATGGGTGTGTGTTACATTACATTCACTAGTAGGAGTGAGAAAAACATCACGGGGTGGTGCGCATTGTATGGGTGTGTGTTACATTACATTCACTAGTAGGAATGAGAAATACATCACGGGGTGGTTCGCATTGTATGGGTGTGTGTTACATTACATTCACTAGTAGGAGTGAGAAAAACATCACGGGGTGGTGTGAATCGGAGGGTCTGAATTAGGATAGGCAGTGTGTGGCAATGTAGGATGGAGAAAAGCACGGCGGGGTGGTCAGCATGGGGAGGTCAGGGAACATGAAGTGGCAATGTAGGATAGGTTTCTTAAAAACATCGCTGGGTGGTGCACATTGTATGGGTGTGTGTTACATTACATTCACTAGTAGGAGTGATAAAAACATCACGGGGTGGTGCACATTGTATGGGTGTGTGTTACATTACATTCACTAGTAGGAGTGAGAAAAACATCCCGGGGTGGTGCGCATTACATGGGTGTGTGTTACATTACATTCACTAGTAGGAGTGAGAAAAACATCACGGGGTGGTGCACATTGCATGGGTGTGTGTTACATTACATTCACTAGTAGGAGTGAGAAAACATGACGGGGTGGTGCGCATTGCATGGGTGTGTGTTACATTACATTCACTAGTAGGAGTGAGAAAAACATCAAGGGGTGGTGCGCATTGTATGGGTGTGTGTTACATTACATTCACTAGTAGGAGTGAGAAAAACATCGCGGGTTGGTGCACATTCTATGGGTGTGTGTTACATTACATTCACTAGTTGGAGTGAGAAAAACATCACGGGGTGGTGCGCATTGCATGGGTGTGTGTTACATTACATTCACTAGTAGGAGTGAGAAAACATGACGGGGTGGTGCGCATTGTATGGGTGTGTGTTACATTACATTCACTAGTAGGAGTGAGAAAAACATCACGGGGTGGTGCGCATTGTGTGGGTGTGTGTTACATTACATTCACTAGTAGGAGTGAGAAAAACATCACGGGGTGGTGTGAATCGGAGGGTCTGAATTAGGATAGGCAGTGTGTGGCAATGTACGAAGGAGAAAAGCACGGCGGGGTGGTCAGCATGGGGAGGTCAGGGAACATGAAGTGGCAATGTAGGATAGGTTTCTGAAAAACATCGCTGGGTGGTGCGCATTGTATGGGTGTGTGTTACATTAAATTCACTAGTAGGAGTGAGAAAAACATCACGGGGTGGTGCGCATTGTATGGGTGTTTGTTACATTACATTCACTAATAGGAGTGAGAAAAACATCACGGGATGGTGCGCATTGTATGGGTGTGTGTTACATTACATTCACTAGTAGGAGTGAGAAAAACATCATGGGGTGGTGCGCATTGTATGGGTGTGTGTTACATTACATTCACTAGTAGGAGTGAGAAAAACATCACTGGGTGGTGCGCATTGTATGGATGTGTGTTACATTACATTCACTATTAGGAGTGAGAAAAACACCACGGGTTGGTGTGAATCGGAGGGTCTGAATTAGGATAGGCAGTGAGTGGCAATGTAGGATGGAGAAAAGCAAGGCGGGGTGGTCAGCATGGGGAGGTCAGGGAACATGCATTGGCAATGTAAGATAGGTTTCTGAAAAACATCGCGGGGTGGTGCGCATTGAATGGGTGTGTGTTACATTACATTCACAATTAGGAGTGAGAAAAACATCACAGGGTGGTGCGCATTGTATGGGCGTGTGTTAAATTACATTCACTACTAGGAGTGAGAAATACATCATGCGGTGGTGCGCATTGTATCGGTGTATGTTACATTACATTCACTAGTAGGAGTGAGAAAATCATCACGGGGTGGTGTGAATCGGAGGGTCTGAATTAGGATAGGCAGTGAGGGGCAATGTAGGATGGAGAAAAGCACGGCGGGGTGGTCAGCCTGGGGAGGTCAGGGAAAATGCAGTGGCAATATAGGATAGGATTCTGAAAAACATCGCGGGGTGGTGCGCATTGTATGGGTGTGTGTTACATTACATTCACTAGTAGGAGTGAGAAAAACATCACGGGGTGGTGCGCATTGTATGGGTGTGTGTTACTTTACATTCACTACTAGGAGTGAGGAAAACATCACGGGGTGGTGTTAATTGGAGGGTCTGAATTAGGATAGGCAGTGAGTGGCAATTTAGGATGGAGAAAAGCACCGCGGGGAGGTCAGCAAGTGGAGGTCCGGGAAAATGCAGTGGCAATGTAGGATAGGTTTCTGAAAAACATTGCGGGGTGGTGCGAATTGTATGGGTGTGTGTTACATTACATTCACTAGTAGGAGTGATAAAAATATCACGGGGTGGTGCGCATTGAATGGGTGTGTGTTACATTACATTCACAAGTAGGAGTGAGACAAACATCACGGGGTGGTGCGCATTGTATGGGTGTGTGTTACATTACAATCACTAGTAGCAGTGAGAAAAACATCACGGGGTGGTGCGCATTGTATGGGTGTGTGTTACATTACATTCACTAGTAGGAATGAGAAATACATCACGGGGGGTGCTCATTGTATGGGTGTGTGTTACATTACATTCACTAGTAGGAGTGAGAAAAACATCACGGGGTGGTGTGAATCGGAGGGTCTGAATTAGGATAGGCAGGGTGTGGCAATGTAGGATGGAGAAAAGCACGGCGGTGTGGTCAGCATGGGGAGGTCAGAGAAAATGAAGTGGCAATGTAGGATAGGTTTCTGAAAAACATCGCGGGGTGGTGCGCATTGTATGGGTGTGTGTTACATTACATTCACTAGTAGGAGTGAGAAAAACATCACGGGGTGGTGCGCATTGTATGGGTGTGTGTTACTTTACATTCACTACTAGGAGTGAGGAAAACATCACGGGGTGGTGTTAATTGGAGGGTCTGAATTAGGATAGGCAGTGAGTGGCAATGTAGGATGGAGAAAGGCACCGCGGGGAGGTCAGCAAGTGGAGGTCCGGGAAAATGCAGTGGCAATGTAGGATAGGTTTCTGAAAAACATTGCGGGGTGGTGCGAATTGTATGGGTGTGTGTTACATTACATTCACTAGTAGGAGTGATAAAAATATCACGGGGTGGTGCGCATTGAATGGGTGTGTGTTACATTACATTCACAAGTAGGAGTGAGACAAACATCACGGGGTGGTGCGCATTGTATGGGTGTGTGTTACATTACAATCACTAGTAGGAGTGAGAAAAACATCACGAGGTGGTGTGAATCGGAGGGTCTGAATTAGGATAGGAAGTGAGTGGCAACGTAGGATGGAGAAAAGCACGGCAGGGTGGTCAGCATGGGGAGGTCAGGGAACATGCAGTGGCAATGTAAGATAGGTTTCTGAAAAACATCGCGGGGTGGTGCGCATTGTATGGGTGTGTGTTACATTACATTCACTAGTAGGAGTGAGCAAAACATGACGGGGCGGTGCGCATTGTATGGGTGTGTGTTACATTACATTCACTAGTAGAAGAGAGAAAAACATCACGGGGTGGTGCGCATTGTATGGGTCTGTGTTACATTACATTCACTAGTAGGAGTGAGAAAAACATCACGGTGTGGTGTGCATTGTATGGGTGTGTGTTACGTTACATTCACTAGTAGGAGTGAGGAAAAATTAACGGGGTGGTGTGAATTGGAGGGTCTGAATTAGGATAGGCAGTGAGTGGCAATGTAGGATGGAGAAAATCACCGCGGGGTGGTCAGCATGCGGAGGACCGGGAACATGCAGTGGCAATGTAGGATAGGTTTCTGAAAAACATCGCAGGGTGGTGCGCATTGTATGGGTGTGTGTTACATTACATTCACTAGTAGGAGTGATAAAAACATCACGGGGTGGTGCGCATTGTATGGGTGTGTGTTACATTACATTCACTAGTAGGAGTGAGAAAAATATCATGGGGTGTTTCGCATTGTATGGGTGTGTATTACATTACATTCACTAGTAGGAGTGAGAAAAACATCACGGGGTGGTGCGCATTGAATGGGTGTGTGTTACATTACATTCACAAGTAGGAGTGAGAAAAACATCACGGGGTGGTGTGAATCGGAGGGTCTGAATTAGAATAGGCAGTGAGAGGCAATGTAGGATGGAGTAAAGCACCGCGGGGTGGTCAGCATGGTGAGGACAGGGAACATGCAGTGACAATGTAGGATAGGTTTCTGAAAAACATTGTGGGGTGGTGCGCATTGTATGGGTGTGTGTTATATTACATTCACAAGTAGGAGTGAGAAAACATGACGGGGTGGTGCGCATTGTATGGGTGTGTGTTACATTACATTCACTAGTAGCAGTGAGAAAAACATCACGGGGTGGTGCGCATTGTATGGGTGTGTGTTACATTACATTCACTAGTAGGAATGAGAAATACATCACGGGGGGTGCGCATTGTATGGGTGTGTGTTACATTACATTCACTAGTAGGAGTGAGAAAAACATCACGGGGTGGTGTGAATCGGAGGGTCTGAATTAGGATAGGCAGTGTGTGGCAATGTAGGATGGAGAAAAGCACGGCGGTGTGGTCAGCATGGGGAGGTCAGAGAAAATGAAGTGGCAATGTATTTTAGGTTTCTGAAAAACATCGCTGGGTGGTGCGCATTGTATGGGTGTGTGTTACATTACATTCACTAGTAGGAGTGAGAAAAACATCACGGGGTGGTGCACATTGTATGGGTGTGTGTTACATTACATTCAATAGTAGGAGTGAGAAAAACATCGCGGGGTGGTGCGCATTACATGGGTGTGTGTTACATTACATTCACTAGTAGGAGTGAGAAAAACATCACGGGGTGGTGCGCATTGCATGGGTGTGTGTTACATTACATTCACTAGTAGGAGTGAGAAAACATGACGGGGTGGTGCGCATTGTATGGGTGTGTGTTACATTACATTCACTAGTAGGAGTGAGAAAAACATCACGGTGTGGTGTGAATCGGAGGGCCTGAATTAGGATAGGCAGTGTGTGGCAATGTACGATGGAGAAAAGCACGGCGGGGTGGTCAGCATGGGGAGGTCAGGGAACATGAAGTGGCAATGTAGGATAGGTTTCTGAAAAACATCGCTGGGTGGTGCGCTTTGTATGGGTGTGTGTTACATTAAATTCACTAGTAGGAGTGAGAAAAACATCACGGGGTGGTGCGCATTGTATGGGTGTTTGTTACATTACATTCACTAATAGGAGTGAGAAAAACATCACGGGATGGTGCGCATTGTATGGGTGTGTGTTACATTACATTCACTAGTAGGAGTGAGAAAAACATCACGGGGTGGTGCGCATTGTATGGGTGTGTGTTACATTACATTCACTAGTAGGAGTGATAAAAACATCACGGGGTGGTGCGCATTGAATGGGTGTGTGTTACATTACATTCACAATTAGGAGTGAGAAAAACATCACGGGGTGGTGCGCATTGTATGGGCGTGTGTCAAATTACATTCACTAGTAGGAGTGAGAAATACATCATGGGGTGGTGCGCATTGTATGGGTGTGTGTTACATTACATTCACTAGTAGGAGTGATAAAAATATCACGGGGTGGTGCGCATTGAATGGGTGTGTGTTACATTACATTCACAAGTAGGAGTGAGACAAACATCACGGGGTGGTGCGCATTGTATAGGTGTGTGTTACATTACATTCACTAGTAGGAGTGAGAAAAACATCACGGGGTGGTGCGCATTGTATGGGTGTGTGTTACATTACATTCACTATTAGGAGTGAGAAATACATCACGGGGTCATGCGCATTGTATGGGTGTGTGTTACATTACATTCACTAGTAGGAGTGAGAAAAACATCACGGTGTGGTGTGAATCGGAGGGTCTGAATTAGGATAGGCAGTGAGTGGCAATGTAGGATGGAGAAAAGCACGGTGGGGTGGTCAGCATGGGGAAGTCAGGGAACATGCAGTGGCAATGTAGGATAGGTTTCTGAAAAACATCGCGGGGTGGTGCGCATTGAATGGGTGTGTGTTACATTACATTCACTAGTAGGAGTGAGAAAAACATCACGGGGTGGTGCGCATTGTATGGGTGTGTGTTACATTACATTCACTAGTAGGAGTGAGAAAAATATCATGGGGTGTTTCGCATTGTATGGGTGTGTATTACATTACATTCACTAGTAGGAGTGAGAAAAACATCACGGGGTGGTGCGCATTGAATGGGTGTGTGTTACATTACATTCACAAGTAGGAGTGAGAAAAACATCACGGGGTGGTGTGAATCGGAGGGTCTGAATTAGAATAGGCAGTGAGAGGCAATGTAGGATGGAGTAAAGCACCGCGGGGTGGTCAGCATGGTGAGGACAGGGAACATGCAGTGACAATGTAGGATAGGTTTCTGAAAAACATTGTGGGGTGGTGCGCATTGTATGGGTGTGTGTTACATTACATTCACAAGTAGGAGTGAGAAAACATGACGGGGTGGTGCGCATTGTATGGGTGTGTGTTACATTACATTCACTAGTAGCAGTGAGAAAAACATCACGGGGTGGTGCGCATTGTATGGGTGTGTGTTACATTACATTCACTAGTAGGAATGAGAAATACATCACGGGGGGTGCGCATTGTATGGGTGTGTGTTACATTACATTCACTAGTAGGAGTGAGAAAAACATCACGGTGTGGTGTGAATCGGAGGGTCTGAATTAGGATAGGCAGTGTGTGGCAATGTAGGATGGAGAAAAGCACGGCGGTGTGGTCAGCATGGGGAGGTCAGAGAAAATGAAGTGGCAATGTATTTTAGGTTTCTGAAAAACATCGCTGGGTGGTGCGCATTGTATGGGTGTGTGTTACATTACATTCACTAGTAGGAGTGAGAAAAACATCACGGGGTGGTGCACATTGTATGGGTGTGTGTTACATTACATTCAATAGTAGGAGTGAGAAAAACATCGCGGGGTGGTGCGCATTACATGGGTGTGTGTTACATTACATTCACTAGTAGGAGTGAGAAAAACATCACGGGGTGGTGCGCATTGCATGGGTGTGTGTTACATTACATTCACTAGTAGGAGTGAGAAAACATGACGGGGTGGTGCGCATTGTATGGGTGTGTGTTACATTACATTCACTAGTAGGAGTGAGAAAAACATCACGGGGTGGTGCGCATTGTATGGTTGTGTGTTACATTACATTCACTAGTAGGAGTGAGAAAAACATCACGGTGTGGTGTGAATCGGAGGGCCTGAATTAGGATAGGCAGTGTGTGGCAATGTACGATGGAGAAAAGCACGGCGGGGTGGTCAGCATGGGGAGGTCAGGGAACATGAAGTGGCAATGTAGGATAGGTTTCTGAAAAACATCGCTGGGTGGTGCGCTTTGTATGGGTGTGTGTTACATTAAATTCACTAGTAGGAGTGAGAAAAACATCACGGGGTGGTGCGCATTGTATGGGTGTTTGTTACATTACATTCACTAATAGGAGTGAGAAAAACATCACGGGATGGTGCGCATTGTATGGGTGTGTGTTACATTACATTCACTAGTAGGAGTGAGAAAAACATCACGGGGTGGTGCGCATTGTATGGGTGTGTGTTACATTACATTCACTAGTAGGAGTGAGAAAAACATCACTGGGTGGTGCACATTGTATAGATGTGTGTTACATTACGTTCACTATTAGGAGTGAGAAAAACACCACGGGTTGGTGTGAATCGGAGGGTCTGAATTAGGATAGGCAGTGAGTGGCAATGTAGGATGGAGAAAAGCAAGGCGGGGTGGTCAGCATAGGGAGGTCAGGGAACATGCATTGGCAATGTAAGATAGGTTTCTGAAAAACATCGCGGGGTGGTGCGCATTGTATGGGTGTGTGTTACATTACATTCACTAGTAGGAGTGATAAAAACATCACGGGGTGGTGCGCATTGAATGGGTGTGTGTTACATTACATTCACAATTAGGAGTGAGAAAAACATCACGGGGTGGTGCGCATTGTATGGGCGTGTGTCAAATTACATTCACTAGTAGGAGTGAGAAATACATCATGGGGTGGTGCGCATTGTATGGGTGTGTGTTACATTACATTCACTAGTAGGAGTGATAAAAATATCACGGGGTGGTGCGCATTGAATGGGTGTGTGTTACATTACATTCACAAGTAGGAGTGAGACAAACATCACGGGGTGGTGCGCATTGTATAGGTGTGTGTTACATTACATTCACTAGTAGGAGTGAGAAAAACATCACGGGGTGGTGCGCATTGTATGGGTGTGTGTTACATTACATTCACTAGTAGGAGTGAGAAATACATCACGGGGTCATGCGCATTGTATGGGTGTGTGTTACATTACATTCACTAGTAGGAGTGAGAAAAACATCACGGTGTGGTGTGAATCGGAGGGTCTGAATTAGGATAGGCAGTGAGTGGCAATGTAGGATGGAGAAAAGCACGGTGGGGTGGTCAGCATGGGGAAGTCAGGGAACATGCAGTGGCAATGTAGGATAGGTTTCTGAAAAACATCGCGGGGTGGTGCGCATTGTATGGGTGTGTGTTACATTACATTCACTAGTAGGAGTGAGAAAAACATCACGGGGTGGTGCGCATTGTATGTGTGTGTGTTACATTACAATCACTAGTAGGAGTGAGAAAAACATCACGGGGTGGTGTGAATCGGAGGGTCTGAATTAGGATAGGCAGTGAGTGGCAACGTAGGATGGAGAAAAGCACCGCGGGGTGGTCAGCATGGGGAGGTCAGGGAACATGCAGTGGCAATGTAAGATAGGTTTCTGAAAAACATCGCGGGGTGGTGCGCATTGTATGGGTGTGTGTTACATTACATTCACTAATAGGAGTGAGCAAAACATGACGGGGCGGTGCGCATTGTATGGGTGTGTGTTACATTACATTCACTAGTAGGAGAGAGAAAAACATCACGGGGTGGTGCGCATTGTATGGGTCTGTGTTACATTACATTCACTAGTAGGAGTGAGAAAAACATCACGGGGTGGTGTGCATTGTATGGGTGTGTGTTACGTTACATTCACTAGTAGGAGTGAGGAAAAATTAACGGGGTGGTGTGAATCGGAGGGTCTGAATTAGGATAGGCAGTGAGTGGCAGTGTAGGATGGAGAAAAGCAGCGCGGGGTGGTCAGCATGCGGAGGTCAGGGAACATGCAGTGGCAATGTAGGATAGGTTTCTGAAAAACATCACGGAGTGGTGCGCATTGTATGGGTGTGTGTTACATTACATTCACTAGTAGGAGTCAGAAAAACTTCACGGGGTGGTGTCAATGTGAGGATCTGAATAAGGATAGGCAGTGAGTGGCAATGTAGAATGGAGAAAAGCACCGCGGCGTGGTCAGCATGGGGAAGTCAGGGAACATGCAGTGGCAATGTAGGATAGGTTTCTGAAAAACATCACGGGGTGGTGTGCATCGTATGGGTGTGTGTTACATTACATTCACTAGTAGGAGTGAGAAAAACATCACGGGGTGGAGCGCATTGTATGTGTGTGTGTTACATTACATTCACTAGTAGGAGAGAGAAAAACATCGCGGGGTGGTGCGCATTGTATTGGTGTGTGTTACATTACATTCACTAGTAGGAGTGAGAAAAACATCACGGGTTTGTGTGCATTGTATCGGTGTGTGTTACATTACATTCAAAGTAGGAGTGAGAAAAACATCACGGGGTGGTGCGCATTGTATGGGTGTGTGTTACATTACATTCACTAGTAGGAGTGAGAAAAATATCACGGGTTGGTGTGAATCGCAGGGTCCGAATTAGGATAGGCATTGAGTGGCAATGTAGGATGGAGAAAAGCACTGCGGGGTGGTCAGCATGGGGAGGTCAGGGAACATGCATTGGCAAAGTAGGATAGGTTTCTGAAAAACATCGCGGGGTGGTGCACATTGTATGGGTGTGTGTTACATTACATTCACTAGTAGGAGTGAGAAAAACATAACGGGGTGGTGTGAATCGGAGGGTCTGAATTAGGATAGGCAGTGAGTGGCAATGTAGGGTGGAAAAAAGCACCGCGGGGTGGTCAGCATGGGGAGGTCAGGGAACATGCAGTTTCAATGTAGGATAGGTTTCTGAAAAACATCACGGGGTGGTGCGCATTGTATGGGTGTGTGTTACATTACATTCACTAGTAGGAGTGAGAAAAACATCACGGGGTGGTGCGCATTGTATGGGTGTGTGTTACATTACATTCACTAGTAGGAGTGAGAAAAACATCCCGGGGTGGTGTGCATTACATGGGTGTGTGTTACATTACATTCACTAGTAGGAGTGAGAAAAACATCACGGGGTGGTGCGCATTGCATGGGTGTGTGTTACATTACATTCACTAGTAGGAGTGAGAAAACATGACGGGGTGGTGCGCATTGTATGGGTGTGTGTTACATTACATTCACTAGTAGGAGTGAGAAAAACTTCACGGGGTGGTGCGCATTGTATGGGTGTGTGTTACATGACATTCACTAGTAGGAGTGAGAAAAACATCACGGGGTGGTGCACATTGTATGGGTGTGTGTTACATTACATTCACTAGTAGGAGTGAGAAAAACATCACGGGGTGGTGCGCATTGCATGGGTGTGTGTTACATTACATTCACTAGTAGGAGTTAGAAAACATGACGGGGTGGTGCGCATTGTATGGGAGTGTGTTACATTACATTCACTAGTAGGAGTGAGAAAAACATCACGGGGTGCTGCGCATTGTATGGGTGTGTGTTACATTACATTCACTAGTAGGAATGAGAAATACATCACGGGGTGGTGCGCATTGTATGGGTGTGTGTTACATTACATTCACTAGTAGGAGTGAGAAAAACATCACGGGGTGGTGTGAATCGGAGGGTCTGAATTAGGATAGGCAGTGTGTGGCAATGTAGGATGGAGAAAAGCACGGCGTGGTGGTCAGCATGGGGAGGTCAGGGAACATGAAGTGGCAATGTAGGATAGGTTTCTGAAAAACATCGCTGGGTGGTGCGCATTGTATGGGTGTGTGTTACATTACATTCACTAGTAGGAGTGAGAAAAACATCACGGGGTGGTGCGCATTGTGTGGGTGTGTGTTACATTACATTCACTAGTAGGAATGAGAAATACATCACCGGGTGGTGCGCATTGTATGGGTGTGTGTTACATTACATTCACTAGTAGGAGTGAGAAAAACATCACGGGGTGGTGTGAATCGGAGGGTCTGAATTAGGATAGGCTGTGTGTGGCAATGTACGATGGAGAAAAGCACGGCGGGGTGGTCAGCATGGGGAGGTCAGGGAACATGAAGTGGCAATGTAGGATAGGTTTCTGAAAAACATCGCTGGGTGGTGCGCATTGTATGGGTGTGTGTTACATTAAATTCACTAGTAGGAGTGAGAAAAACATCACGGGGTGGTGCGCATTGTATGGGTGTTTGTTACATTACATTCACTAATAGGAGTGAGAAAAACATCACGGGATGGTGCGCATTGTATGGGTGTGTGTTACATTACATTCACTAGTAGGAGTGAGAAAAACATCACGGGGTGGTGCGCATTGTATGGGTGTGTGTTACATTACATTCACTAGTAGGAGTGAGAAAAACATCCCGGGGTGGTGTGCATTACATGGGTGTGTGTTACATTACATTCACTAGTAGGAGTGAGAAAAACATCACGGGGTGGTGCGCATTGCCTGGGTGTGTGTTATGTTACATTCACTAGTAGGAGTGAGAAAACATGACGGGGTGGTGCGCATTGTATGGGTGTGTGTTACATTACATTCACTATAGGAGTGAGAAAAACTTCACGGGGTGGTGCGCATTGTATGGGTGTGTGTTACATTACATTCACTAGTAGGAGTGAGAAAAACATCACGGGGTGGTGCACATTGTATGGGTGTGTGTTACATTACATTCACTAGTAGGAGTGAGAAAAACATCACGGGGTGGTGCGCATTGCATGGGTGTGTGTTACATTACATTCACTAGTAGGAGTGAGAAAACATGACGGGGTGGTGCGCATTGTATGGGAGTGTGTTACATTACATTCACTAGTAGGAGTGAGAAAAACATCACGGGGTGGTGCGCATTGTATGGGTGTGTGTTACATTACATTCACTAGTAGGAATGAGAAATACATCACGGGGTGGTGCGCATTGTATGGGTGTGTGTTACATTACATTCACTAGTAGGAGTGAGAAAAACATCACGGGGTGGTGTGAATCGGAGGGTCTGAATTAGGATAGGCAGTGTGTGGCAATGTAGGATGGAGAAAAGCACGGCGTGGTGGTCAGCATGGGGAGGTCAGGGAACATGAAGTGGCAATGTAGGATAGGTTTCTGAAAAACATCGCTGGGTGGTGCGCATTGTATGGGTGTGTGTTACATTACATTCACTAGTAGGAGTGAGAAAAATATCACGGGTTGGTGTGAATCGCAGGGTCCGAATTAGGATAGGCATTGAGTGGCAATGTAGGATGGAGAAAAGCACTGCGGGGTGGTCAGCATGGGGAGGTCAGGGAACATGCATTGGCAAAGTAGGATAGGTTTCTGAAAAACATCGCGGGGTGGTGCACATTGTATGGGTGTGTGTTACATTACATTCACTAGTAGGAGTGAGAAAAACATAACGCGGTGGTGTGAATCGGAGGGTCTGAATTAGGATAGGCAGTGAGTGGCAATGTAGGGTGGAAAAAAGCACCGCGGGGTGGTCAGCATGGGGAGGTCAGGGAACATGCAGTTTCAATGTAGGATAGGTTTCTGAAAAACATCACGGGGTGGTGCGCATTGTATGGGTGTGTGTTACATTACATTCACTAGTAGGAGTGAGAAAAACATCACGGGGTGGTGCGCATTGTATGGGTGTGTGTTACATTACATTCACTAGTAGGAGTGAGAAAAACATCCCGGGGTGGTGTGCATTACATGGGTGTGTGTTACATTACATTCACTAGTAGGAGTGAGAAAAACATCACGGGGTGGTGCGCATTGCATGGGTGTGTGTTACATTACATTCACTAGTAGGAGTGAGAAAACATGACGGGGTGGTGCCTATTGTATGGGTGTGTGTTACATTACATTCACTAGTAGGAGTGAGAAAAACTTCACGGGGTGGTGCGCATTGTATGGGTGTGTGTTACATTACATTCACTAGTAGGAGTGAGAAAAACATCACGGGGTGGTGCACATTGTATGGGTGTGTGTTACATTACATTCACTAGTAGGAGTGAGAAAAACATCACGGGGTGGTGCGCATTGCATGGGTGTGTGTTACATTACATTCACTAGTAGGAGTGAGAAAACATGACGGGGTGGTGCGCATTGTATGGGAGTGTGTTACATTACATTCACTAGTAGGAGTGAGAAAAACATCACGGGGTGCTGCGCATTGTATGGGTGTGTGTTACATTACATTCACTAGTAGGAATGAGAAATACATCACGGGGTGGTGCGCATTGTATGGGTGTGTGTTACATTACATTCACTAGTAGGAGTGAGAAAAACATCACGGTGTGGTGTGAATCGGAGGGTCTGAATTAGGATAGGCAGTGTGTGGCAATGTAGGATGGAGAAAAGCACGGCGTGGTGGTCAGCATGGGGAGGTCAGGGAACATGAAGTGGCAATGTAGGATAGGTTTCTGAAAAACATCGCTGGGTGATGCGCATTGTATGGGTGTGTGTTACATTACATTCACTAGTAGGAGTGAGAAAAACATCACGGGGTGGTGCGCATTGTGTGGGTGTGTGTTACATTACATTCACTAGTAGGAATGAGAAATACATCACGGGGTGGTGCGCATTGTATGGGTGTGTGTTACATTACATTCACTAGTAGGAGTGAGAAAAACATCACGGGGTGGTGTGAATCGGAGGGTCTGAATTAGGATAGGCTGTGTGTGGCAATGTACGATGGAGAAAAGCACGGCGGGGTGGTCAGCATGGGGAGGTCAGGGAACATGAAGTGGCAATGTAGGATAGGTTTCTGAAAAACATCGCTGGGTGGTGCGCATTGTATGGGTGTGTGTTACATTAAATTCACTAGTAGGAGTGAGAAAAACATCACGGGGTGGTGCGCATTGTATGGGTGTTTGTTACATTACATTCACTAATAGGAGTGAGAAAAACATCACGGGATGGTGCGCATTGTATGGGTGTGTGTTACATTACATTCACTAGTAGGAGTGAGAAAAACATCACGGGGTGGTGCGCATTGTATGTGTGTGTGTTACATTACATTCACTAGTAGGAGTGAGAAAAACATCCCGGGGTGGTGTGCATTACATGGGGGTGTGTTACATTACATTCACTAGTAGGAGTGAGAAAAACATCACGGGGTGGTGCGCATTGCCTGGGTGTGTGTTATATTACATTCACTAGTAGGAGTGAGAAAACATGACGGGGTGGTGCGCATTGTATGGGTGTGTGTTACATTACATTCACTATAGGAGTGAGAAAAACTTCACGGGGTGGTGCGCATTGTATGGGTGTGTGTTACATTACATTCACTAGTAGGAGTGAGAAAAACATCACGGGGTGGTGCACATTGTATGGGTGTGTGTTACATTACATTCACTAGTAGGAGTGAGAAAAACATCACGGGGTGGTGCGCATTGCATGGGTGTGTGTTACATTACATTCACTAGTAGGAGTGAGAAAACATGACGGGGTGGTGCGCATTGTATGGGAGTGTGTTACATTACATTCACTAGTAGGAGTGAGAAAAACATCACGGGGTGGTGCGCATTGTATGGGTGTGTGTTACATTACATTCACTAGTAGGAATGAGAAATACATCACGGGGTGGTGCGCATTGTATGGGTGTGTGTTACATTACATTCACTAGTAGGAGTGAGAAAAACATCACGGGGTGGTGTGAATCGGAGGGTCTGAATTAGGATAGGCAGTGTGTGGCAATGTAGGTTGGAGAAAAGCACGGCGTGGTGGTCAGCATGGGGAGGTCAGGGAACATGAAGTGGCAATGTAGGATAGGTTTCTGAAAAACATCGCTGGGTGGTGCGCATTGTATGGGTGTGTGTTACATTACATTCACTAGTAGGAGTGAGAAAAACATCACGGGGTGGTGCGCATTGTATGGGTGTTTGTTACATTACATTCACTAATAGGAGTGAGAAAAACATCACGGGATGGTGCGCATTGTATGGGTGTGTGTTACATTACATTCACTAGTAGGAGTGAGAAAAACATCACGGGGTGGTGCGCATTGTATGGGTGTGTGTTACATTACATTCACAAGTAGGAGTGAGAAAAACATCACTGGGTGGTGCGCATTGTATGGATGTATGTTACATTACGTTCACTAGTAGGAGTGAGAAAAACACCACGGGTTGGTGTGAATCGGAGGGTCTGAATTAGGAGAGGCAGTGAGTGGCAATGTAGGATGGAGAAAAGCAAGGCGGGGTGGTCAGCATGGGCAGGTCAGGGAACATGCATTGGCAATGTAAGATAGGTTTCTGAAAAACATCGCGGGGTGGTGCGCATTGTATGGGTGTGTGTTACATTACATTCACTAGTAGGAGTGAGAAAAACATTACGGGGTGGTGCACATTGTATGGGTGTGTGTTACATTGCATTCACTAGTAGGAGTGAGAAAAACATCACGGGGTGGTGCACATTGTATGGGTGTGTGTTACATTACATTCACTAGTAGGAGTGAGAAAAACATCACGGGGTGGTGCGCATTGCATGGGTGTGTGTTACATTACATTCACTAGTAGGAGTGAGAAAAACATCACGGGGTGGTGCGCATTGTATCGGTGTATGTTACATTACATTCACTAGTAGAAGTGAGGAAAACATCACGGAATGGTGTGAATTGGAGGGTCTGAATTAGGTTAGGCAGTGAGTGGCAATGTAGGTTGGAGAAAAGCACCGCGGGGTGGTCAGCATGCGGAGGTCATGGAACATGCAGTGGCAATGTAGGATAGGTTTCTGAAAAACATCACGGGGTGGTGCGCATTGTATGGGTGTGTGTTACATTACATTCACTAGTAGGAGTGAGAAAAACTTCACGGGGTGGTGTCAATCGGAGGATCTGAATTAGGATAGGCAGTGAGTGGCAATGTAGAATGGAGAAAAGCACCGCGGCGTGGTCAGCATGGGGAAGTCAGGGAACATGCAGTGGCAATGCAGGATAGGTTTCTGAAAAACATCACGGGGTGGTGTGCATCGTATGGGTGTGTGTTACATTACATTCACTAGTAGGAGTGAGAAAAACATCACGGGGTGGAGCGCATTGTATGTGTGTGTGTTACATTACATTCACTAGTAGGAGAGAGAAAAACATCACGGGGTGGTCCGCATTGTATTGGTGTGTGTTACATTACATTCACTAGTAGGAGTGAGAAAAACATCACGGGGTTGTGTGCATTGTATCGGTGTGTGTTACATTACATTCAAAGTAGGAGTGAGAAAAACATCACGGGGTGGTGCGCATTGTATGGGTGTGTGTTACATTACATTCACTAGTAGGAGTGAGAAAAATATCACGGGTTGGTGTGAATCGCAGGGTCCGAATTAGGATAGGCATTGAGTGGCAATGTAGGATGGAGAAAAGCACTGCGGGGTGGTCAGCATGGGGAGGTCAGGGAACATGCATTGGCAAAGTAGGATAGGTTTCTGAAAAACATCGCGGGGTGGTGCACATTGTATGGGTGTGTGTTACATTACATTCACTAGTAGGAGTGAGAAAAACATAACGGGGTGGTGTGAATCGGAGGGTCTGAATTAGAATAGGCAGTGAGTGGCAATGTAGGGTGGAAAAAAGCACCGAGGGGTGGTCAGCATGGGGAGGTCAGGGAACATGCAGTTTCAATGTAGGATAGGTTTCTGAAAAACATCACGGGGTGGTGCGCATTGTATGGGTGTGTGTTACATTACATTCACTACTAGGAGTGAGAAAAACATCACGGGGTGGTGCACATTGTATGGGTGTGTGTTACATTACATTCACTAGTAGGAGTGAGAAAAACATCACGGGGTGGTGCGCATTGCATGGGTGTGTGTTACATTACATTCACTAGTAGGAGTGAGAAAACATGACGGGGTGGTGCGCATTGTATGGGAGTGTGTTACATTACATTCACTAGTAGGAGTGAGAAAAACATCACGGGGTGGTGCGCATTGTATGGGTGTGTGTTACATTACATTCACTAGTAGGAATGAGAAATACATCACGGGGTGGTGCGCATTGTATGGGTGTGTGTTACATTACATTCACTAGTAGGAGTGAGAAAAACATCACGGGGTGGTGTGAATCGGAGGGTCTGAATTAGGATAGGCAGTGTGTGGCAATGTAGGATGGAGAAAAGCACGGCGTGGTGGTCAGCATGGGGAGGTCAGGGAACATGAAGTGGCAATGTAGGATAGGTTTCTGAAAAACATCGCTGGGTGGTGCGCATTGTATGGGTGTGTGTTACATTACATTCACTAGTAGGAGTGAGAAAAATATCACGGGTTGGTGTGAATCGCAGGGTCCGAATTAGGATAGGCATTGAGTGGCAATGTAGGATGGAGAAAAGCACTGCGGGGTGGTCAGCATGGGGAGGTCAGGGAACATGCATTGGCAAAGTAGGATAGGTTTCTGAAAAACATCGCGGGGTGGTGCACATTGTATGGGTGTGTGTTACATTACATTCACTAGTAGGAGTGAGAAAAACATAACGCGGTGGTGTGAATCGGAGGGTCTGAATTAGGATAGGCAGTGAGTGGCAATGTAGGGTGGAAAAAAGCACCGCGGGGTGGTCAGCATGGGGAGGTCAGGGAACATGCAGTTTCAATGTAGGATAGGTTTCTGAAAAACATCACGGGGTGGTGCGCATTGTATGGGTGTGTGTTACATTACATTCACTAGTAGGAGTGAGAAAAACATCACGGGGTGGTGCGCATTGTATGGGTGTGTGTTACATTACATTCACTAGTAGTAGTGAGAAAAACATCCCGGGGTGGTGTGCATTACATGGGTGTGTGTTACATTACATTCACTAGTAGGAGTGAGAAAAACATCACGGGGTGGTGCGCATTGCATGGGTGTGTGTTACATTACATTCACTAGTAGGAGTGAGAAAACATGACGGGGTGGTGCCTATTGTATGGGTGTGTGTTACATTACATTCACTAGTAGGAGTGAGAAAAACTTCACGGGGTGGTGCGCATTGTATGGGTGTGTGTTACATTACATTCACTAGTAGGAGTGAGAAAAACATCACGGGGTGGTGCACATTGTATGGGTGTGTGTTACATTACATTCACTAGTAGGAGTGAGAAAAACATCACGGGGTGGTGCGCATTGCATGGGTGTGTGTTACATTACATTCACTAGTAGGAGTGAGAAAACATGACGGGGTGGTGCGCATTGTATGGGAGTGTGTTACATTACATTCACTAGTAGGAGTGAGAAAAACATCACGGGGTGCTGCGCATTGTATGGGTGTGTGTTACATTACATTCACTAGTAGGAATGAGAAATACATCACGGGGTGGTGCGCATTGTATGGGTGTGTGTTACATTACATTCACTAGTAGGAGTGAGAAAAACATCACGGTGTGGTGTGAATCGGAGGGTCTGAATTAGGATAGGCAGTGTGTGGCAATGTAGGATGGAGAAAAGCACGGCGTGGTGGTCAGCATGGGGAGGTCAGGGAACATGAAGTGGCAATGTAGGATAGGTTTCTGAAAAACATCGCTGGGTGATGCGCATTGTATGGGTGTGTGTTACATTACATTCACTAGTAGGAGTGAGAAAAACATCACGGGGTGGTGCGCATTGTGTGGGTGTGTGTTACATTACATTCACTAGTAGGAATGAGAAATACATCACGGGGTGGTGCGCATTGTATGGGTGTGTGTTACATTACATTCACTAGTAGGAGTGAGAAAAACATCACGGGGTGGTGTGAATCGGAGGGTCTGAATTAGGATAGGCTGTGTGTGGCAATGTACGATGGAGAAAAGCATGGCGGGGTGGTCAGCATGGGGAGGTCAGGGAACATGAAGTGGCAATGTAGGATAGGTTTCTGAAAAACATCGCTGGGTGGTGCGCATTGTATGGGTGTGTGTTACATTAAATTCACTAGTAGGAGTGAGAAAAACATCACGGGGTGGTGCGCATTGTATGGGTGTTTGTTACATTACATTCACTAATAGGAGTGAGAAAAACATCACGGGATGGTGCGCATTGTATGGGTGTGTGTTACATTACATTCACTAGTAGGAGTGAGAAAAACATCACGGGGTGGTGCGCATTGTATGTGTGTGTGTTACATTACATTCACTAGTAGGAGTGAGAAAAACATCCCGGGGTGGTGTGCATTACATGGGGGTGTGTTACATTACATTCACTAGTAGGAGTGAGAAAAACATCACGGGGTGGTGCGCATTGCCTGGGTGTGTGTTATATTACATTCACTAGTAGGAGTGAGAAAACATGACGGGGTGGTGCGCATTGTATGGGTGTGTGTTACATTACATTCACTATAGGAGTGAGAAAAACTTCACGGGGTGGTGCGCATTGTATGGGTGTGTGTTACATTACATTCACTAGTAGGAGTGAGAAAAACATCACGGGGTGGTGCACATTGTATGGGTGTGTGTTACATTACATTCACTAGTAGGAGTGAGAAAAACATCACGGGGTGGTGCGCATTGCATGGGTGTGTGTTACATTACATTCACTAGTAGGAGTGAGAAAACATGACGGGGTGGTGCGCATTGTATGGGAGTGTGTTACATTACATTCACTAGTAGGAGTGAGAAAAACATCACGGGGTGGTGCGCATTGTATGGGTGTGTGTTACATTACATTCACTAGTAGGAATGAGAAATACATCACGGGGTGGTGCGCATTGTATGGGTGTGTGTTACATTACATTCACTAGTAGGAGTGAGAAAAACATCACGGGGTGGTGTGAATCGGAGGGTCTGAATTAGGATAGGCAGTGTGTGGCAATGTAGGATGGAGAAAAGCACGGCGTGGTGGTCAGCATGGGGAGGTCAGGGAACATGAAGTGGCAATGTAGGATAGGTTTCTGAAAAACATCGCTGGGTGGTGCGCATTGTATGGGTGTGTGTTACATTACATTCACTAGTAGGAGTGAGAAAAACATCACGGGGTGGTGCGCATTGTATGGGTGTTTGTTACATTACATTCACTAATAGGAGTGAGAAAAACATCACGGGATGGTGCGCATTGTATGGGTGTGTGTTACATTACATTCACTAGTAGGAGTGAGAAAAACATCACTGGGTGGTGCGCATTGTATGGATGTATGTTACATTACGTTCACTAGTAGGAGTGAGAAAAACACCACGGGTTGGTGTGAATCGGAGGGTCTGAATTAGGATAGGCAGTGAGTGGCAATGTAGGATGGAGAAAAGCAAGGCGGGGTGGTCAGCATGGGCAGGTCAGGGAACATGCATTGGCAATGTAAGATAGGTTTCTGAAAAACATCGCGGGGTGGTGCGCATTGTATGGGTGTGTGTTACATTACATTCACTAGTAGGAGTGAGAAAAACATTACGGGGTGGTGCACATTGTATGGGTGTGTGTTACATTGCATTCACTAGTAGGAGTGAGAAAAACATCACGGGGTGGTGCACATTGTATGGGTGTGTGTTACATTACATTCACTAGTAGGAGTGAGAAAAACATCACGGGGTGGTGCGCATTGCATGGGTGTGTGTTACATTACATTCACTAGTAGGAGTGAGAAAAACATCACGGGGTGGTGCGCATTGTATCGGTGTATGTTACATTACATTCACTAGTAGAAGTGAGGAAAACATCACGGAATGGTGTGAATTGGAGGGTCTGAATTAGGATAGGCAGTGAGTGGCAATGTAGGTTGGAGAAAAGCACCGCGGGGTGGTCAGCATGCGGAGGTCATGGAACATGCAGTGGCAATGTAGGATAGGTTTCTGAAAAACATCACGGGGTGGTGCGCATTGTATGGGTGTGTGTTACATTACATTCACTAGTAGGAGTGAGAAAAACTTCACGGGGTGGTGTCAATCGGAGGATCTGAATTAGGATAGGCAGTGAGTGGCAATGTAGAATGGAGAAAAGCACCGCGGCGTGGTCAGCATGGGGAAGTCAGGGAACATGCAGTGGCAATGCAGGATAGGTTTCTGAAAAACATCACGGGGTGGTGTGCATCGTATGGGTGTGTGTTACATTACATTCACTAGTAGGAGTGAGAAAAACATCACGGGGTGGAGCGCATTGTATGTGTGTGTGTTACATTACATTCACTAGTAGGAGAGAGAAAAACATCACGGGGTGGTGCGCATTGTATTGGTGTGTGTTACATTACATTCACTAGTAGGAGTGAGAAAAACATCACGGGGTTGTGTGCATTGTATCGGTGTGTGTTACATTACATTCAAAGTAGGAGTGAGAAAAACATCACGGGGTGGTGCGCATTGTATGGGTGTGTGTTACATTACATTCACTAGTAGGAGTGAGAAAAATATCACGGGTTGGTGTGAATCGCAGGGTCCGAATTAGGATAGGCATTGAGTGGCAATGTAGGATGGAGAAAAGCACTGCGGGGTGGTCAGCATGGGGAGGTCAGGGAACCTGCATTGGCAAAGTAGGATAGGTTTCTGAAAAAACATCGCGGGGTGGTGCACATTGTATGGGTGTGTGTTACATTACATTCACTAGTAGGAGTGAGAAAAACATAACGGGGTGGTGTGAATCGGAGGGTCTGAATTAGGATAGGCAGTGAGTGGCAATGTAGGGTGGAAAAAAGCACCGCGGGGTGGTCAGCATGGGGAGGTCAGGGAACATGCAGTTTCAATGTAGGATAGGTTTCTGAAAAACATCACGGGGTGGTGCGCATTGTATGGGTGTGTGTTACATTACATTCACTAGTAGGAGTGAGAAAAACATCACGGGGTGGTGCGCATTTTATGGGTGTGTGTTACATTACATTCACTAGTAGGAGTGAGAAAAACATCCCGGGGTGGTGAGCATTACATGGGTGTGTGTTACATTACATTCACTAGTAGGAGTGAGAAAAACATCACGGGGTGGTGCGCATTGCATGGGTGTGTGTTACATTACATTCACTAGTAGGAGTGAGAAATCATGACGGGGTGGTGCGCATTGTATGGGTGTGTGTTACATTACATTCACTAGTAGGAGTGAGAAAAACTTCACGGGGTGGTGCGCATTGTATGGGTGTGTGTTACATTACATTCACTAGTAGGAGTGAGAAAAACATCATGGGGTGGTGCGCATTGCATGGGTGTGTGTTACATTACATTCACTAGTAGGAGTGAGAAAACATGACGGGGTGGTGCGCATTGTATGGGAGTGTGTTACATTACATTCACTAGTAGGAGTGAGAAAAACATCACGGGGTGGTGCGCATTGTATGGGTGTGTGTTACATTACATTCACTAGTAGGAATGAGAAATACATCACGGGGTGGTGCGCATTGTATGGGTGTGTGTTACATTACATTCACTAGTAGGAGTGAGAAAAACATCACGGGGTGGTGTTAATCGGAGGGTCTGAATTAGGATAGGCAGTGTGTGGCAATGTAGGATAGAGAAAAGCACGGCGGGGTGGTCAGCATGGGGAGGTCAGGGAACATGAAGTGGCAATGTAGGATAGGTTTCTGAAAAACATCGCTGGGTGGTGCGCATTGTATGGGTGTGTGTTACATTACATTCACTAGTAGGAGTGAGAAAAACATCACGGGGTGGTGCGCATTGTATGGGTGTTTGTTACATTACATTCACTAATAGGAGTGAGAAAAACATCACGGGATGGTGCGCATTGTATGGGTGTGTGTTACATTACATTCACTAGTAGGAGTGAGAAAAACATCACGGGGTGGTGCGCATTGTATGAGTGTGTGTTACATTACATTCACAAGTAGGAATGAGAAAAACATCACTGGGTGGTGCGCATTGTATGGATGTGTGTTACATTATGTTCACTAGTAGGAGTGAGAAAAACACCACGGGTTGGTGTGAATCGGAGGGTGTGAATTAGGATAGGCAGTGAGTGGCAATGTAGGATGGAGAAAAGCAACGCGGGGTGGTCAGCATGGGCAGGTCAGGGAACATGCATTGGCAATGTAAGATAGGTTTCTGAAAAACATCGCGGGGTGGTGCGCATTGTATGGGTGTTTGTTACATTATATTCACTAGTAGGAGTGAGAAAAACATTACGGGGTGGTGCACATTGTATGGGTGTGTGTTACATTACATTCACTAGTAGGAGTGAGAAAAACATCACGGGGTGGTGCACATTGTATGGGTGTGTGTTACATTACATTCACTAGTAGCAGTGAGAAAAACATCACGGGGTGGTGCGCATTGCATGGGTGTGTGTTACATTACATTCACTAGTAGGAGTGAGAAAAACATCACGGGGTGGTGCGCATTGTATGGGTGTATGTTACATTACATTCACTAGTAGGAGTGAGGAAAACATCACGGGATGGTGTGAATTGGAGGGTCTGAATTAGGATAGGCAGTGAGTGGCAATGTAGGTTGTAGAAAAGCACCGCGGGGTGGTCAGCATGCGGAGGTCATGGAACATGCAGTGGCAATGTAGGATAGGTTTCTGAAAAACATCACGGGGTGGTGCGCATTGTATGGGTGTGTGTTACATTACATTCACTAGTAGGAGTGAGAAAAACTTCACGGGGTGGTGTCAATCGGAGGATCTGAATTAGGATAGGCAGTGAGTGGCAATGTAGAATGGAGAAAAGCACCGCGGCGTGGTCAGCATGGTGAAGTCAGGGAACATGCAGTGGCAATGTAGGATAGGTTTCTGAAAAACATCACGCGGTGGTGTGCATCGTATGGGTGTGTGTTACATTACATTCACTAGTAGGAGTGAGAAAAACATCACGGGGTGGAGCGCATTGTATGTGTGTGTGTTACATTACATTCACTAGTAGGAGAGAGAAAAACATCACGGGGTGGTGCGCATTGTATTGGTGTGTGTTACATTACATTCACTAGTAGGAGTGAGAAAAACATCACGGGGTTGTGTGCATTGTATCGGTGTGTGTTACATTACATTCAAAGTAGGAGTGAGAAAAACATCACGGGGTGGTGCGCATTGTATGGGTGTGTGTTACATTACATTCACTAGTAGGAGTGAGAAAAATATCACGGGTTGGTGTGAATCGCAGGGTCCGAATTAGGATAGGCAGTGAGTGGCAATGTAGGATGGAGAAAAGCACTGCGGGGTGGTCAGCATGGGGAGGTCAGGGAACATGCATTGGCAAAGTAGGATAGGTTTCTGAAAAATATCGTGGGGTGGTGCACATTGTATGGGTGTGTGTTACATTACATTCACTAGTAGGAGTGAGAAAAACATAACGGGGTGGTGTGAATCGGAGGGTGTGAATTAGGATAGGCAGTGAGTGGCAATGTAGGGTGGAAAAAAGCACCGCGGGGTGGTCAGCATGGGGAGGTCAGGGAACATGCAGTTTCAATGTAGGATAGGTTTCTGAAAAACATCACGGGGTGGTGCGCATTGTATGGGTGTGTGTTACATTACATTCACTAGTAGGAGTAAGAAAAACATCACGGGGTGGTGTGCATTGTATGGGTGTGTGTTGCATTACATTCACTAGTAGGAGTGAGAAAAACATCACGGGGTGGTGCGCATTGCATGGGTGTGTATTACATTACATTCACTAGTAGGAGTGAGAAAAACATCACGGGGAGGTGCGCATTGAATGGGTGTGTGTTACATTACATTCACAAGTAGGAGTGAGAAAACATGACGGGGTGGTGCGCATTGTATGGGTGTGTGTTACATTACATTCACTAGTAGGAGTGAGAAAAACATCACGGGGTGGTGCGCATTGTATGGGTGTGTGTTACATTACATTCACTAGTAGGAATGAGAAATACATCACGGGGTGGTTCGCATTGTATGGGTGTGTGTTACATTACATTCACTAGTAGGAGTGAGAAAAACATCACGGGGTGGTGTGAATCGGAGGGTCTGAATTAGGATAGGCAGTGTGGGGCGATGTAGGATGGAGAAAAGCACGGCGGGGTGGTCAGCATGGGGAGGTCAGGGAACATGAAGTGGCAATGTAGGATAGGTTTCTTAAAAACATCGCTGGGTGGTGCGCATTGTATGGGTGTGTGTTACATTACATTCACTAGTAGGAGTGAGAAAAACATCACGGGGTGGTGCACATTGTATGGGTGTGTGTTACATTACATATCACTAGTAGGAGTGAGAAAAACATCACGGGGTGGTGCACATTGTATGGGTGTGTGTTACATTACATTCACTAGTAGGAGTGAGAAAAACATCCCGGGGTGGTGCGCATTACATGGGTGTGTGTTACATTATATTCACTAGTAGGAGTGAGAAAAACATCACGGGGTGGTGCGCATTGCATGGGTGTGTGTTACATTACATATCACTAGTAGGAGTGAGAAAAACATCACGGGGTGGTGCGCATTGCATGGGTGTGTGTTACATTACATTCACTAGTAGGAGTGAGAAAAACATCGCGGGGTGGTGCACATTGTATGGGTGGGTGTTACATTACATTCACTAGTTGGAGTGAGAAAAACATCCCGGGGTGGTGCGCATTACATGGGTGTGTGTTACATTACATTCACTAGTATGAGTGAGAAAAACATCGCGGGGTGGTGCACATTGTATGGGTGTGTGTTACATTACATTCACTAGTTGGAGTGAGAAAAACATCACGGGGTGGTGCGCATTGCATGGGTGTGTGTTACATTACATTCACTAGTAGGAGTGAGAAAACATGACGGTGTGGTGCGCATTGTATGGGTGTGTGTTACATTACATTCACTAGTAGGAGTGAGAAAAACACCACGGGTTGGTGTGAATCGGAGGGTCTGAATTAGGATAGGCAGTGAGTGGCAATGTAGGATGGAGAAAAGCAAGGCGGGGTGGTCAGCATGGGGAGGTCAGGGAACATGCATTGGCAAAGTAGGATAGGTTTCTGAAAAACATCGCGGGGTGGTGCACATTGTATGGGTGTGTGTTACATTACATTCACTAGTAGGAGTGAGAAAAACATAACGGGGTGGTGTGAATCGGAGGGTCTGAATTAGGATAGGCAGTGAGTGGCAATGTAGGGTGGAAAAAAGCACCGCGGGGTGGTCAGCATGGGGAGGTCAGGGAACATGCAGTTTCAATGTAGGATAGGTTTCTGAAAAACATCACGGGGTGGTGCGCATTGAATGGGTGTGTGTTACATTACATTCACAAGCAGGAGTGAGAAAACATGACGGGGTGGTGCGCATTGTATGGGTGTGTGTTACATTACATTCACTAGTAGGAGTGAGAAAAACATCACGGGGTGGTGCGCATTGTATGGGTGTGTGTTACATTACATTCACTAGTAGGAATGAGAAATACATCACGGGGTGGTTCGCATTGTATGGGTGTGTGTTACATTACATTCACTAGTAGGAGTGAGAAAAACATCACGGGGTGGTGTGAATCGGAGGGTCTGAATTAGGTTAGGCAGTGCGTGGCAATGTAGGATGGAGAAAAGCACGGCGGGGTGGTCAGCATGGGGAGGTCAGGGAACATGAAGTGGCAATGTAGGATAGGTTTCTTAAAAACATCGCTGGGTGGTGCGCATTGTATGGGTGTGTGTTTCATTACATTCACTAGTAGGAGTGAGAAAAACATCACGGGGTGCTGCACATTGTATGGGTGTGTGTTACATTACATTCACTAGTAGGAGTGAGAAAAACATCCCGGGGTGGTGCGCATTACATGGGTGTGTGTTACATTACATTCACTAGTAGGAGTGAGAAAAACATCACGGGGTGGTGCGCATTGCATGGGTGTGTGTTACATTACATTCACTAGTAGGAGTGAGAAAAACATCACGGGGTGGTGCGCATTGCATGGGTGTGTGTTACATTACATTCACTAGTAGGAGTGAGAAAAACATCCCGGTGTGGTACGCATTACATGGGTGTGTGTTACATTACATTCACTAGTAGAAGTGAGAAAAACATCGCGGGGTG
Source organism: Cavia porcellus (assembly GCF_034190915.1). NCBI lineage: Eukaryota > Metazoa > Chordata > Mammalia > Rodentia > Caviidae > Cavia > Cavia porcellus. The sequence continues at coordinate 1,257,348 of NW_026947555.1, forward strand.
GTGCACATTGTATGGGTGTGTGTTACATTACATTCACTAGTTGGAGTGAGAAAAACATCCCGGGGTGGTGCGCATTACATGGGTGTGTGTTACATTACATTCACTAGTAGGAGTGAGAAAAACATCGCGGGGTGGTGCACATTGTATGGGTGTGTGTTACATTACATTCACTAGTTGGAGTGAGAAAAACATCACGGGGTGGTGCGCATTGCATGGGTGTGTGTTACATTACATTCACTAGTAGGAGTGAGAAAACATGACGGGGTGGTGCGCATTGTATGGGTGTGTGTTACATTACATTCACTAGTAGGAGTGAGAAAAACATCACGGGGTGGTGCGCATTGTGTGGGTGTGTGTTACATTACATTCACTAGTAGGAATGAGAAATACATCACGGGGTGGTGCGCATTGTATGGGTGTGTGTTACATTACATTCACTAGTAGGAGTGAGAAAAACATCACGGGGTGGTGTGAACCGGAGGGTCTGAATTAGGATAGGCAGTGTGTGGCAATGTACGATGGAGAAAAGCACGGCGGGGTGGTCAGCATGGGGAGGTCAGGGAACATGAAGTGGCAATGTAGGATAGGTTTCTGAAAAACATCGCTGGGTGGTGCGCATTGTATGGGTGTGTGTTACATTAAATTCACTAGTAGGAGTGAGAAAAACATCACGGGGTGGTGCGCATTGTATGGGTGTTTGTTACATTACATTCACTAATAGGAGTGAGAAAAACATCACGGGATGGTGCGCATTGTATGGGTGTGTGTTACATTTCATTCACTAGTAGGAGTGAGAAAAACATCACGGGGTGGTGCGCATTGTATGGGTGTGTGTTACATTACATTCACTAGTAGGAGTGAGAAAAACATCACTGGGTGGTGCGCATTGTATGGATGTGTGTTACATTACGTTCACTATTAGGAGTGAGAAAAACACCACGGGTTGGTGTGAATCGGAGGGTCTGAATTAGGATAGTCAGTGAGTGGCAATGTAGGATGGAGAAAAGCAAGGCGGGGTGGTCAGCATGGGGAGGTCAGGGAACATGCATTGGCAATGTAAGATAGGTTTCTGAAAAACATCGCGGGGTGGTGCGCATTGTATGGGTGTGTGTTACATTACATTCACTAGTAGGAGTGATAAAAACATCACGGGGTGGTGCGCATTGAATGGGTGTGTGTTACATTACATTCACAATTAGGAGTGAGAAAAACATCACAGGGTGGTGCGCATTGTATGGGCGTGTGTTAAATTACATTCACTAGTAGGAGTGAGAAATACATCATGGGGTGGTGCACATTGTATGGGTGTGTGTTACATTACATTCACTAGTAGGAGTGAGAAAATCATCACGGGGTGGTGTGAATCGGAGGGTCTGAATTAGGATAGGCAGTGAGGGGCAATGTAGGATGGAGAAAAGCACGGCGGGGTGGTCAGCATGGGGAGGTCAGGGAAAATGCAGTGGCAATGTAGGATAGGATTCTGAAAAACATCGCGGGGTGGTGCGCATTGTATGGGTGTGTGTTACATTACATTCACTAGTAGGAGTGAGAAAAACATCACGGGGTGGTGCGCATTGTATGGGTGTGTGTTACTTTACATTCACTACTAGGAGTGAGGAAAACATCACGGGGTGGTGTTAATTGGAGGGTCTGAAATAGGATAGGCAGTGAGTGGCAATGTAGGATGGAGAAAAGCACCGCGGGGAGGTCAGCAGGTGGAGGTCCGGGAAAATGCAGTGGCAATGTAGGATAGGTTTCTGAAAAACATTGCGGGGTGGTGCGCATTGTATGGGTGTGTGTTACATTACATTCACTAGTAGGAGTGATAAAAATATCACGGGGTGGTGCGCATTGAATGGTTGTGTGTTACATTACATTCACAAGTAGGAGTGAGACAAACATCACGGGGTGGTGCGCATTGTATGGGTGGGTGTTACATTACAATCACTAGTAGGAGTGAGAAAAACATCACGGGGTGGTGTGAATCGGAGGGTCTGAATTAGGATAGGCAGTGAGTGGCAACGTAGGATGGAGAAAAGCACCGCGGGGTGGTCAGCATGGGGAGGTCAGGGAACATGCAGTGGCAATGTAAGATAGGTTTCTGAAAAACATCGCGGGGTGGTGCGCATTGTATGGGTGTGTGTTACATTACATTCACTAGTAGGAGTGAGCAAAACATGACGGGGCGGTGCGCATTGTATGGGTGTGTGTTACATTACATTCACTAGTAGAAGAGAGAAAAACATCACGGGTTGGTGCGCATTGTATGGGTCTGTGTTACATTACATTCACTAGTAGGAGTGAGAAAAACATCACGGGGTGTTGTGCATTGTATGGGTGTGTGTTACGTTACATTCACTAGTAGGAGTGAGGAAAAATTAACGGGGTGGTGTGAATTGGAGGGTCTGAATTAGGATAGGCAGTGAGTGGCAATGTAGGATGGAGAAAAGCACCGCGGGGTGGTCAGCATGCGGAGGACCGGGAACATGCAGTGGCAATGTAGGATAGGTTTCTGAAAAACATCGCAGTGTGGTGCGCATTGTATCGGTGTGTGTTACATTACATTCACTAGTAGGAGTGATAAAAACATCACGGGGTGGTGCGCATTGTATGGGTGTGTGTTACATTACATTCACTAGTAGGGTTGAGAAAAATATCATGGGGTGTTTCGCATTGTATGGGTGTGTATTACATTACATTCACTAGTAGGAGTGAGAAAAATATCACGGAATGGTGCGCATTGAATGGGTGTGTGTTACTTTACATTCACAAGTAGGAGTGAGAAAACATGATGGGGTGGTGCGCATTGTATGGGTGTGTGTTACATTACATTCACTAGTAGGAGTGAGCAAAACATGACGGGGCGGTGCGCATTGTATGGGTGTGTGTTACATTACATTCACTAGTAGGAGTGAGAAAAACATCACGGGGTGGTGCTCATTGTATGGGTGTGTGTTACATTACATTCACTAGTAGGAGTGAGAAAAACATCACGGGGTGGTGCGCATTGTATGGGTGTGTGTTACATTACATTCACTAGTAGGAGTGAGAAAAACATCACGGGGTGGTGTGCATTGTATGGGTGTGTGTTACGTTACATTCACTAGTAGGAGTGAGGAAAAATTAACGGGGTGGTGTGAATTGGAGGGTCTGAATTAGGATAGGCAGTGAGTGGCAATGTAGGATGGAGAAAAGCACCGCGGGGTGGTCAGCATGGTGAGGACAGGGAACGTGCAGTGACAATGTAGGATAGGTTTCTGAAAAACATTGTGGGGTGGTGCGCATTGTATGGGTGTGTGTTACATTACATTCACAAGTAGGAGTGAGAAAACATGACGGGGTGGTGCGCATTGTATGGGTGTGTGTTACATTACATTCACTAGTAGGAGTGAGAAATACATCACGGGGTGGTGCGCATTGTATGGGTGTGTGTTACATTACATTCACTAGTAGCAGTGAGAAAAACATCACGGGGTGGTGTGAATCGGAGGGTCTGAATTAGGATAGGCAGTGTGTGGCAATGTAGGATGGAGAAAAGCACGGCGGGGTGGTCAGCATGGGGAGGTCAGGGAAAATGAAGTGGCAATGTAGGATAGGTTTCTGAAAAACATCGCTGGGTGGTGCGCATTGTATGGGTGTGTGTTACATTACATTCACTAGTAGGAGTGAGAAAAACATCACGGGGTGGTGCGCATTGTATGGGTGTGTGTTACATTACATTCACTAGTATGAGTGAGAAAAACATCGCGGGGTGGTGCGCATTACATGGGTGTGTGTTACATTACATTCACTAGTAGGAGTGAGAAAAACATCACGGGGTGATGCGCATTGCACGGGTGTGTGTTACATTACATTCACTAGTAGGAGTGAGAAAACATGACGGGGTGGTGCGCATTGTATGGGTGTGTGTTACATTACATTCACTAGTAGGAGGGAGAAAAACATCACGGGGTGGTGCGCATTGTATGGGTGTGTGTTACATTACATTCACTAGTAGGAGTGAGAAAAACATCACGGGGTGGTGCACATTGTATGGGTGTGTGTTACATTACATTCACTAGTAGGAATGAGAAATACATCACGAGGTGGTGCGCATTGTATGGGTGTGTGTTACATTACATTCACTAGTAGGAGTGAGAAAAACATCACGGGGTGGTGTGAATCGGAGTGTCTGAATTAGGATAGGCAGTGTGTGGCAATGTAGGATGGAGAAAAGCACGGCGGGGTGCTCAGCATGGGGAGGTCAGGGAACATGAAGCGGCAATGTAGGATAGGTTTCTGAAAAACATCGCTGGGTGGTGCGCATTGTATGGGTGTGTGTTACATTACATTCACTAGTAGGAGTGAGAAAAACATCACGGGGTGGTGCGCATTGTATGGGTGTTTGTTACATTACATTCACTAATAGGAGTGAGAAAAACATCACGGGATGGTGCGCATTGTATGGGTGTGTGTTACATTACATTCACTAGTAGGAGTGAGAAAAACATCACGGGGTGGTGCGCATTGTATGGGTGTGTATTACATTACATTCACTAGTAGGAGTGAGAAAAACATCAAGGGGTGGTGCGCATTGTACGGGTGTGTGTTACATTACATTCACTAGTAGGAGTGAGAAAAACACCACGGGTTGGTGTGAATCGGAGGGTCTGAATTAGGATAGGCAGTGAGTGGCAATGTAGGATGGAGAAAAGCAAGGCGGGGTGGTCAGCATGGGGAGGTCAGGGAACATGCATTGGCAATGTAAGATAGGTTTCTGAAAAACATCGCGGGGTGGTGCGCATTGTATGGGTGTGTGTTACATTACATTCACTAGTAGGAGTGAGAAAAACATTACGGGGTGTTGCACATTGTATGGGTGTGTGTTACACTACATTCACTAGTAGGAGTGAGAAAAACATCACGGGATGGTGCACATTGTATGGGTGTGTGTTACATTACATTCACTAGTAGGAGTGAGAAAAACATCACGGGGTGGTGCGCATTGTATGGGTGTATGTTACATTACATTCACTAGTAGGAGTGAGGAAAACATCACGGGATGGTGTGAATTGGAGGGTCTGAATTAGGATAGGCAGTGAGTGGCAATGTAGGTTGGAGAAAAGCACCGCGGGGTGGTCAGCATGCGGAGGTCATGGAACATGCAGTGGCAATGTAGGATAGGTTTCTGAAAAACATCACGGGGTGGTGCGCATTGTATGGGTGTGTGTTACATTACATTCACTAGTAGGAGAGAGAAAAACTTCACGAGGTGGTGTCAATCGGAGGATCTGAATTAGGATAGGCAGTGAGTGGCAATGTAGGATGGAGAAAAGCACCGCGGCGTGGTCAGCATGGGGAAGTCAGGGAACATGCAGTGGCAATGTAGGATAGGTTTCTGAAAAACATCACGGGGTGGTGTGCATCGTATGGGTGTGTTTACATTACATTCACTAGTAGGAGTGAGAAAAACATCACGGGGTGGTGCGCATTGTATTGGTTTGTGTTACATTATATTCACTAGTAGGAGTTAGAAAAACATCACGGGGTTGTGTGCATTGTATCGGTGTGTGTTACACTACATTCAAAGTAGGAGTGAGAAAAATATCACGGGGTGGTGCGCATTGTATGGGTGTGTGTTACATTACATTCACTAGTAGGAGTGAGAAAAATATCACGGGTTGGTGTGAATCGCAGGGTCCGAATTAGGATAGGCAGTGAGTGGCAATGTAGGATGGAGAAAAGCACTGCGGGGTGGTTAGCATGGGGAGGTCAGGGAACATACATTGGCAAAGTAGGATAGGTTTCTGAAAAACATCGCGGGTGGTGCACATTGTATGGGTGTGTGTTACATTACATTCACTTGTAGGAGTGAGAAAAACATAAAGGGGTGGTGTGAATCGGAGGGTCTGAATTAGGATAGGCAGTGAGTGGCAATGTAGGGTGGAAAAAAGCACCGCGGGGTGGTCAGCATGGGGAGGTCAGGGAACATGCAGTTTCAATGTAGGATAGGTTTCTGAAAAACATCACGGGGTGGTGCGCATTGTATGGGTGTGTGTTACATTACATTCACTAGTAGGAGTGAGAAAAACATCACGGGGTGGTGTGAATCGGAGGGTCTGAATTAGGATAGGCAGTGTGTGGCAATGTAGGATGGAGAAAAGCACGGCAGGGTGGTCAGCAAGGGGAGGTCAGGGAACATGAAGTGGCAATGTAGGATAGGTTTCTTAAAAACATCGCTGGGTGGTGCGCATTGTATGGGTGTGTGTTACATTACATTCACTAGTAGGAGTGAGAAAAACATCACGGGGTGGTGCACATTGTGTGGGTGTGTGTTACATTACATTCACTAGTAGGAGTGAGAAAAACATCACGGGTTGGTGCGCATTGCATGGGTGTGTGTTACATTACATTCACTAGTAGGAGTGAGAAAACATGACGGGGTGGTGCGCATTGTATGGGTGTGTGTTACATTACATTCACTAGTAGGAGTGAGAAAATCATCACGGGGTGGTGTGAATCGGAGGGTCTGAATTAGGATAGGCAGTGAGGGGCAATGTAGGATGGAGAAAAGTACGGCGGGTTGGTCAGCATGGGGAGGTCAGGGAACATGCAGTGGCAATGTAGGATAGGTTTCTGAAAAACATCGCGGGGTGGTGCGCATTGTATGGGTGTGTGTTACATTACATTCACTAGTAGGAGTGAGAAAAACATCACGGGGTGGTGCGTATTGCATGGGCGTGTGTTACATTACATTCACTAGTAGGAGTGAGAAAAACATCACGGGGTGGTGCGCATTGTATGGGTGTGTGTTACTTTACATTCACTACTAGGAGTGAGGAAAACATCACGGGGTGGTGTTAATTGGAGGGTCTGAATTAGGATAGGCAGTGAGTGGCAATGTAGGATGGAGAAAAGCACCGCGGGGAGGTCATCAGGCGGAGGTCCGGGAAAATGCAGTGGCAATGTAGGATAGGTTTCTGAAAAACATCGCGGGGTGGTGCGCATTGTATGGGTGTGTGTTACATTACATTCACTAGTAGGAGTGATAAAAACATCACGGGGTGTTGCGCATTGAATGGGTGTGTGTTACATTACATTCACAAGTAGGAGTGAGAAAAACATCACGGGGTGGTGCGCATTGTATGGGTGTGTGTTACATTACATTCACTAGTAGGAGTGAGAAAAACATCACGGGGTGGTGCGCATTGTATGGGTGTGTGTTACATTACATTCATTAGTAGGAGTGAGAAATACATCACGGGGTCATGCGCATTGTATGGGTGTGTGTTACATTACATTCACAAGTAGGAGTGAGAAAAACATCACGGGGTGTTGTGAATCGGAGGGTCTGAATTAGGATAGGCAGTGAGTGGCAATGTAGGATGGAGAAAAGCACGGTGGGGTGGTCAGCAGGGGGAGGTCAGGGAACATGCAGTGGCAATGTAGGATAGGTTTCTAAAAAACATCGCGGGGTGGTGCCCATTGTATGGGTGTGTGTTACATTACATTCACTAGTAGGAGTGAGAAAAACATCACGGGGTGGTGCGCATTGTATGGGTGTGTGTTACATTACAATCACTAGTAGGAGTGAGAAAAACATCACGGGGTGGTGTGAATCGGAGGGTCTGAATTAAGATAGGCGGTGAGTGGCAATGTAGGATGGAGAAAAGCACCGCGGGGTGGTCAGCATGGGGAGGTCAGGGAACATGCAGTGGCAATGTAAGATAGGTTTCTGAAAAACATCGCGGTGTGGTGCGCATTGTATGGGTGTGTGTTACATTACATTCACTAGTAGGAGTGAGAAAAACATCACGGGGTGGTGCACATCGTATGGGTGTGTGTTACATTACATTCACTAGTAGGAGTGAGAAAAACATCCCGGGGTGGTGCGCATTGCATGGGTGTGTGTTATATTACATTCACTAGTAGGAGTGAGAAAACAGGACGGGGTGGTGCGCATTTTATGGGTGTGTGTTACATTACATTCACTAGTAGGAGTGAGAAAAGCATCACGGGGTGGTGCGCATTGCATGGGTGTGTGTTATATTACATTCACTAGTAGGAGTGAGAAAACATGACGGGGTGGTGCGCATTTTATGGGTGTGTGTTACATTACATTCACTAGTAGGAGTGAGAAAAACATCACGGGGTGGTGCGCATTGTATGGGTGTGTGTTACATTACATTCACTAGTAGGAGTGAGAAAAACATCACGGGGTGGTGCACATTGTATGGGTGTGTTTTACATTACATTCACTAGTAGGAATGAGAAATACATCACGGGGTGGTGCGCATTGTATGGGTGTGTGTTACATTACATTCACTAGTAGGAGTGAGAAAATCATCACGGGGTGGTGTGAATCGGAGGGTCTGAATTAGGATAGGCAGTGAGTGGCAATGTAGGATGGAGAAAAGCAAGGCGGAGTGGTCAGCATGGGGAGGTCAGGGAACATGCATTGGCAATGTAAGATAGGTTTCTGAAAAACATCGCGGGGTGGTGCGCATTGTATGGGTGTGTGTTACATTACATTCACTAGTAGGAGTGAGAAAAACATTACGGGGTATTGCACATTGTATGGGTGTGTGTTACATTACATTCACTAGTAGGAGTGAGAAAAACATCAAGGGGTGGTGCACATTGTATGGGTGTGTGTTACATTACATTCACTAGTAGGAGTGAGAAAAACATCACAGGGTGGTGTGAATCGGAGGGTCTGAATTAGGATAGGCAGTGAGTGGCAATGTAGGTTGGAGAAAAGCACCGCGGGGTGGTCAGAATGCGGAGGTCAGGGAACATGCAGTGGCAATGTAGGATAGGTTTCTGAAAAACATCGCAAGGTGGTGCGCATTGTATGGGTGTGTGTTACATTACATACACTAGTAGGAGTGATAAAAACATCACGGGGTGGTGCGCATTGAATGGGTGTGTGTTACATTACATTCACAATTAGGAGTGAGAAAAACATCACGGGGTGGTGCGCATTGTATGGGTGTGTGTTACATTACATTCACTAGTAGGAGTGAGAAATACATCACGGGTTCATGCGCATTGAATGTGTGTGTGTTACATTACATTCACTAGTAGGAGTGAGAAAAACATCACGGGGTGGTGTGAATCGGAGGGTCTGAATTAGGATAGGCAGTGAGTGGAAATGTAGGATGGAGAAAAGCACCGCGGGGTGGTCAGCATGGGGAAGTCAGGGAACATGCAGTGGCAATGTAAGATAGGTTTCTGAAAAACATCGCGGGGTGGTGCGCATTGTATGGGTGTGTGTTACATTACATTCACTAGTAGGAGAGAGAAAAACATCACGGGGTGGTGCGCATTGTATGGGTCTGTGTTACATTACATTCACTAGTAGGAATGTGAAAAACATCACGGGGTGGTGTGCGTTGTATGGGTGTGTGTTACGTTACATTCACTAGTAGGAGTGAGGAAAAATTAACGGGGTGGTGTGAATTGGAGTGTCTGAATTAGGATAGGCAGTGAGTGGCAATGTAGGATGGGGAAAAGCACCGCGGGGTGGTCAGCATGCGGAGGACAGGGAAAATGCAGTGGCAATGTAGGATAGGTTTCTGAAAAACATCGCGGGGTGGTGCGCATTGTATGGGTGTGTGTTACATTACATTCACTAGTAGGAGTGATAAAAACATCACGGGGTGGTGCGCATTGTATGGGTGTGTGTTACATTACATTCACTAGTAGGAGTGAGAAAAATATCATGGGGTGTTGCGCATTGTATGGGTGTGTATTACATTACATTCACTAGTAGGAGTGAGAAAAACATCACGGGGTGGTGCGAATTGAATGGGTGTGTGTTACATTACATTCACAAGTAGGAGTTTGAAAAACATCACTGGGTGGTGTGAATCGGAGGGTCTGAATTAGAATAGGCGGTGAGAGGCAATGTAGGATGGAGTAAAGCACCGCGGGGTGGTCAGCATGGTGAGGTCAGGGAACATGCAGTGACAATGTAGGATAGGTTTCTGAAAAACATTGTGGGGTGGTGCGCATTGTATGGGTGTGTGTTACATTACATTCACTAGTAGGAGTGAGAAAAACATCACAGGGTGGTGTGAATCGGAGGGTCTGAATTAGGATAGGCAGTGAGTGGCAATGAAGGATGGAGATAAGCACCGCGATGTGGTCAGCATGGGGAGGTCAGGGAACATTCAGTGGCAATGTAGGGTAGGTTTCTGAAAAACATCACGGGGTGGTGGGCATCGTATGGGTGTGTGTTACATTACATTCACTAGTAGGAGTCAGAAAAACATCACGGGGTGGAGTGCATTGTATGTGTGTGTGTTACATTACATTCACTAGTAGGAGTGAGAAAAACATCATGGGGTGGTGCGCATTGTATGGTTGTGTATTACATTACATTCACTAGTAGGAGTGAGAAAAACATCACGGGGTGGTGCGCATTGAATGGGTGTGTGTTACATTACATTCACTAGTAGGAGTGAGAAATACATCACGGGGTGGTGCGCATTGAATGGGTGTGTGTTACATTACATTCACAAGTAGGAGTGAGAAAAACATCACGGGGTGGTGCGCATTGTAAGGGTGTGTGTTACATTACATTCACTAGTAGGAGTGAGAAAAACATCACGGGGTGGTGCGCATTGTGTGGGTGTGTGTTACATTACATTCACTAGTAGGAGTGAGAAATACATCACGGGGTGGTGCACATTGTATGGGTGTGTGTTACATTACATTCACTAGTAGGAGTGAGAAATACATCACGGGTTCATGCGCATTGTATGTGTGTGTGTTACATTACATTCACTAGTAGGAGTGAGAAAAACATCACGGGGTGGTGCACATTGTATGGGTGTGTGTTACATTACATTCACTAGTAGGAGTGAGAAAAACATCACGGGGTGGTGTGAATCGGAGGGTCTGAATTAGGATAGGCAGTGAGTGGAAATGTAGGATGGAGAAAAGCACCGCGGGTGGTCAGCATGGGGAAGTCAGGGAACATGCAGTGGCAATGTAAGATAGGTTTCTGAAAAACATCGCGGGGTGGTGCGCATTGTATGGGTGTGTGTTACATTACATTCACTAGTAGGAGTGAGAAAAACATCACGGGGTGGTGCACATTGTATGGGTGTGTGTTACATTACATTCACTAGTAGGAGTGAGAAATACATCACGGGTTCATGCGCATTGTATTTGTGTGTGTTACATTACATTCACTAGTAGGAGTGAGAAAAACATCACGGGGTGGTGTGAATCGGAGGGTCTGAATTAGGATAGGCAGTGAGTGGAAATGTAGGATGGAGAAAAGCACCGCGGGGTGGTCAGCATGGGGAAGTCAGGGAACATGCAGTGTCAATGTAAGATAGGTTTCTGAAAAACATCGCGGGGTGGTGCGCATTGTATGGGTGTGTGTTACATTACATTCACTAGTAGGAGAGAGAAAAACATCACGGGGTGGTGCGCATTGTATGGGTCTGTGTTACATTACATTCACTAGTAGGAGTGAGAAAAACATCACGGGGTGGTGTGCATTGTATGGGTGTGTGTTACGTTACATTCACTAGTAGGAGTGAGGAAAAATTAACGCGGTGGTGTGCATTGGAGTGTCTGAATTAGGATAGGCAGTGAGTGGCAATGTAGGATGGAGAAAAGCACCGCGGGGTGGTCAGCATGCGGAGGACAGGGAAAATGCAGTGGCAATGTAGGATAGGTTTCTGAAAAACATCGCGGGGTGGTGCGCATTGTATGGGTGTGTGTTACATTACATTCACTAGTAGGAGTGATAAAAACATCACGGGGTGGTGTGCATTGTATGGGTGTGTGTTGCATTACATTCACTAGTAGGAGTGAGAAAAATATCATGGGGTGTTGCGCATTGTATGGGTGTGTATTACATTACATTCACTAGTAGGAGTGAGAAAAAACATCACGGGGGTGCGAAATGAATGGTTGTGTGTTACATTACATTCACAAGTAGGAGTTTGAAAAAAATCACGGGGTGGTGTGAATCGGAGGGTCTGAATTAGAATAGGCGGTGAGAGGCAATGTAGGATGGAGTAAAGCCCCGCGGGGTGGTCAGCATGGTGAGGTCAGGGAACATGCAGTGACAATGTAGGATAGGTTTCTGAAAAACATTGTGGGGTGGTGCGCATTGTATGGGTGTGTGTTACATTACATTCACTAGTAGCAGTGAGAAAAACATCACGGGGTGGTGCGCATTGTATGGGTGTGTGTTACATTACATTCACTAGTAGGAGTGAGAAAAACATCACGGGGTGGTGTGAATCGAAGGGGCTGAATTAGGATAGGCAGTGATTGGACATGTAGGATGGAGAAAAGCACCGCGGGGTGCTCAGCATGGGGCGGTCATGGAACATGCAGTGGCAAAGTAGGATAGGTTTCTGAAAAACATCACGGGGTGGTGGGCATTGTATGGGTGTGTGTTACATTACATTCACTAGTAGGAGTGAGAAAAACATCACGGGGTGGTGCGCATTGTATGTTTGTGTGTTACATTACATTCACTAGTAGGAGTGAGAAAAACATCATGGGGTGGTGCGCATTGTATGGTTGTGTATTACATTACATTCACTAGTAGGAGTGAGAAAAACATCACGGGGTGGTGCGCATTGAATGGGTGTGTGTTACATTACATTCACAAGTAGGAGTGAGAAAAACATCACGGGGTGGTGTGCATTGTATGGGTTTGTGTTACGTTACATTCACTAGTAGGAGTGAGAAAAACATCACGGGGTGGTGTGAATCGGAGGGCCTGAATTAGAATAGGCAGTGAGAGGCAATATAGGATGGAGAAAAGCACCACGGGGTGGTCAGCATGGTGAGGTCAGGGAACATGCAGTGACAATGTAGGATAGGTTTCTGAAAAACATCACGGGGTGGTGCGCATTGTATGGGTGTGTGTTACTTTACATTCACTAGTAGGAGTGAGAAAAACTTCACGGAGTGGTGTCAATCGGAGTGTCTGAATTAGGATAGGCAGTGAGTGGCAATGTAGGATGGAGAAAAGCACCGCGGCGTAGTCAGCATGGGGAAGTCAGGGAACATGCAGTGGCAATGTAGGATAGGTTTCTGAAAAACATCACGGGGTTGTGGGCATCGTATGGGTGTGTGTTACATTACATTCACTAGTAGGAGTGAGAAAAACATCACGAGGTGGTGCGCATTGTATTGGTTTGTGTTACATTACATTCACTAGTAGGAGTGAGAAAAACATCACGGGGTTGTGTGCATTGTATCGGTGTGTGTTACATTACATTCAAAGTAGGAGTGAGAAAAACATCACGGGGTGGTGCGCATTGTATGGGTGTGTGTTACATTACATTTACTAGTAGGAGTGACAAAAACATCACGCGGTGGTGCGCATTGTATGGGTGTGTGTTACATTACATTCACTAGTAGGAGTGAGAAAAACATCACGGGGTGGTGTGAATCGGAGGGGCTGAATTAGGATAGGCAGTGATTGGACATGTAGGATGGAGAAAAGCACCGCGGGGTGCTCAGCATGGGGCGGTCATGGAACATGCAGTGGCAAAGTAGGATAGGTTTCTGAAAAACATCACGGGGTGGTGGGCATCGTATGGGTGTGTGTTACATTACATTCACTAGTAGGAGTGAGAAAAACATCACGGGGTGGAGTGCATTGTATGTGTGTGTGTTACATTACATTCACTAGTAGGAGTGAGAAAAACATCATGGGGTGGTGCGCATTGTATGGTTGTGTATTACATTACATTCACTAGTAGGAGTGAGAAAAACATCACGGGGTGGTGCGCATTGAATGGGTGTGTGTTACATTACATTCACTAGTAGGAGTGAGAAATACATCACGGGGTGGTGCGCATTGAATGGGTGTGTGTTACATTACATTCACAAGTAGGAGTGAGAAAAACATCACGGGGTGGTGCGCATTGTAAGGGTGTGTGTTACATTACATTCACTAGTAGGAGTGAGAAAAACATCACGGGGTGGTGCGCATTGTGTGGGTGTGTGTTACATTACATTCACTAGTAGGAGTGAGAAATACATCACGGGGTGGTGCACATTGTATGGGTGTGTGTTACATTACATTCACTAGTAGGAGTGAGAAATACATCACGGGTTCATGCACATTGTATGTGTGTGTGTTACATTACATTCACTAGTAGGAGTGAGAAAAACAAAACGGGGTGGTGCACATTGTATGGGTGTGTGTTACATTACATTCACTAGTAGGAGTGAGAAAAACATCACGGGGTGGTGTGAATCGGAGGGTCTGAATTAGGATAGGCAGTGAGTGGAAATGTAGGATGGAGAAAAGCACCGCGGGTGGTCAGCATGGGGAAGTCAGGGAACATGCAGTGGCAATGTAAGATAGGTTTCTGAAAAACATCGCGGGGTGGTGCGCATTGTATGGGTGTGTGTTACATTACATTCACTAGTAGGAGTGAGAAAAACATCACGGGGTGGTGCACATTGTATGGGTGTGTGTTACATTACATTCACTAGTAGGAGTGAGAAATACATCACGGGTTCATGCGCATTGTATTTGTGTGTGTTACATTACATTCACTAGTAGGAGTGAGAAAAACATCACGGGGTGGTGTGAATCGGAGGGTCTGAATTAGGATAGGCAGTGAGTGGAAATGTAGGATGGAGAAAAGCACCGCGGGGTGGTCAGCATGGGGAAGTCAGGGAACATGCAGTGTCAATGTAAGATAGGTTTCTGAAAAACATCGCGGGGTGGTGCGCATTGTATGGGTGTGTGTTACATTACATTCACTAGTAGGAGAGAGAAAAACATCACGGGGTGGTGCGCATTGTATGGGTCTGTGTTACATTACATTCACTAGTAGGAGTGAGAAAAACATCACGGGGTGGTGTGCATTGTATGGGTGTGTGTTACGTTACATTCACTAGTAGGAGTGAGGAAAAATTAACGCGGTGGTGTGCATTGGAGTGTCTGAATTAGGATAGGCAGTGAGTGGCAATGTAGGATGGAGAAAAGCACCGCGGGGTGGTCAGCATGCGGAGGACAGGGAAAATGCAGTGGCAATGTAGGATAGGTTTCTGAAAAACATCGCGGGGTGGTGCGCATTGTATGGGTGTGTGTTACATTACATTCACTAGTAGGAGTGATAAAAACATCACGGGGTGGTGTGCATTGTATGGGTGTGTGTTGCATTACATTCACTAGTAGGAGTGAGAAAAATATCATGGGGTGTTGCGCATTGTATGGGTGTGTATTACATTACATTCACTAGTAGGAGTGAGAAAAAACATCACGGGGGTGCGAAATGAATGGTTGTGTGTTACATTACATTCACAAGTAGGAGTTTGAAAAAAATCACGGGGTGGTGTGAATCGGAGGGTCTGAATTAGAATAGGCGGTGAGAGGCAATGTAGGATGGAGTAAAGCACCGCGGGGTGGTCAGCATGGTGAGGTCAGGGAACATGCAGTGACAATGTAGGATAGGTTTCTGAAAAACATTGTGGGGTGGTGCGCATTGTATGGGTGTGTGTTACATTACATTCACTAGTAGCAGTGAGAAAAACATCACGGGGTGGTGCGCATTGTATGGGTGTGTGTTACATTACATTCACTAGTAGGAGTGAGAAAAACATCACGGGGTGGTGTGAATCGAAGGGGCTGAATTAGGATAGGCAGTGATTGGACATGTAGGATGGAGAAAAGCACCGCGGGGTGCTCAGCATGGGGCGGTCATGGAACATGCAGTGGCAAAGTAGGATAGGTTTCTGAAAAACATCACGGGGTGGTGGGCATTGTATGGGTGTGTGTTACATTACATTCACCAGTAGGAGTGAGAAAAACATCACGGGGTGGTGCGCATTGTATGTTTGTGTGTTACATTACATTCACTAGTAGGAGTGAGAAAAACATCATGGGGTGGTGCGCATTGTATGGTTGTGTATTACATTACATTCACTAGTAGGAGTGAGAAAAACATCACGGGGTGGTGCGCATTGAATGGGTGTGTGTTACATTACATTCACAAGTAGGAGTGAGAAAAACATCACGGGGTGGTGTGCATTGTATGGGTTTGTGTTACGTTACATTCACTAGTAGGAGTGAGAAAAACATCACGGGGTGGTGTGAATCGGAGGGCCTGAATTAGAATAGGCAGTGAGAGGCAATATAGGATGGAGAAAAGCACCACGGGGTGGTCAGCATGGTGAGGTCAGGGAACATGCAGTGACAATGTAGGATAGGTTTCTGAAAAACATCACGGGGTGGTGCGCATTGTATGGGTGTGTGTTACTTTACATTCACTAGTAGGAGTGAGAAAAACTTCACGGAGTGGTGTCAATCGGAGTGTCTGAATTAGGATAGGCAGTGAGTGGCAATGTAGGATGGAGAAAAGCACCGCGGCGTAGTCAGCATGGGGAAGTCAGGGAACATGCAGTGGCAATGTAGGATAGGTTTCTGAAAAACATCACGGGGTTGTGGGCATCGTATGGGTGTGTGTTACATTACATTCACTAGTAGGAGTGAGAAAAACATCACGAGGTGGTGCGCATTGTATTGGTTTGTGTTACATTACATTCACTAGTAGGAGTGAGAAAAACATCACGGGGTTGTGTGCATTGTATCGGTGTGTGTTACATTACATTCAAAGTAGGAGTGAGAAAAACATCACGGGGTGGTGCGCATTGTATGGGTGTGTGTTACATTACATTCACTAGTAGGAGTGACAAAAACATCACGCGGTGGTGCGCATTGTATGGGTGTGTGTTACATTACATTCACTAGTAGGAGTGAGAAAAACATCACGGGGTGGTGTGAATCGGAGGGGCTGAATTAGGATAGGCAGTGATTGGACATGTAGGATGGAGAAAAGCACCGCGGGGTGCTCAGCATGGGGCGGTCATGGAACATGCAGTGGCAAAGTAGGATAGGTTTCTGAAAAACATCACGGGGTGGTGGGCATCGTATGGGTGTGTGTTACATTACATTCACTAGTAGGAGTGAGAAAAACATCACGGGGTGGAGTGCATTGTATGTGTGTGTGTTACATTACATTCACTAGTAGGAGTGAGAAAAACATCATGGGGTGGTGCGCATTGTATGGTTGTGTATTACATTACATTCACTAGTAGGAGTGAGAAAAACATCACGGGGTGGTGCGCATTGAATGGGTGTGTGTTACATTACATTCACTAGTAGGAGTGAGAAATACATCACGGGGTGGTGCGCATTGAATGGGTGTGTGTTACATTACATTCACAAGTAGGAGTGAGAAAAACATCACGGGGTGGTGCGCATTGTAAGGGTGTGTGTTACATTACATTCACTAGTAGGAGTGAGAAAAACATCACGGGGTGGTGCGCATTGTGTGGGTGTGTGTTACATTACATTCACTAGTAGGAGTGAGAAAAACATCACGGGGTGGTGCGCATTGTGTGGGTGTGTGTTACATTACATTCACTAGTAGGAGTGAGAAATACATCACGGGTTCATGCACATTGTATGTGTGTGTGTTACATTACATTCACTAGTAGGAGTGAGAAAAACAAAACGGGGTGGTGCACATTGTATGGGTGTGTGTTACATTACATTCACTAGTAGGAGTGAGAAAAACATCACGGGGTGGTGTGAATCGGAGGGTCTGAATTAGGATAGGCAGTGAGTGGAAATGTAGGATGGAGAAAAGCACCGCGGGGTGGTCAGCATGGGGAAGTCAGGGAACATGCAGTAGCAATGTAAGATAGGTTTCTGAAAAACATCGCGGGGTGGTGCGCATTGTATGGGTGTGTGTTACATTACATTCACTAGTAGGAGTGAGAAAAACATCACGGGGTGGTGCACATTGTATGGGTGTGTGTTACATTACATTCACTAGTAGGAGTGAGAAATACATCACGGGTTAATGCGCATTGTATGTGTGTGTGTTACATTACATTCACTAGTAGGAGTGAGAAAAACATCACGGGGTGGTGTGAATCGGAGGGTCTGAATTAGGATAGGAAGTGAGTGGAAATGTAGGATGGAGAAAAGCACCGCGGGGTGGTCTGCATGGGGAAGTCAGGGAACATGCAGTGGCAATGTAAGATAGGTTTCTGAAAAACATCGCGGGGTGGTGCGCATTGTATGGGTGTGTGTTACATTACATTCACTAGTAGGAGAGAGAAAAACATCACGGGGTGGTGCGCATTGTATGGGTCTGTGTTACATTACATTCACTAGTAGGAGTGAGAAAAACATCACGGGGGGTGCGAAATGAATGGGTGTGTGTTACATTACATTCACAAGTAGGAGTTTGAAAAAAATCACGGGGTGGTGTGAATCGGAGGGTCTGAATTAGAATAGGCGGTGAGAGGCAATGTAGGATGGAGTAAAGCACCGCGGGGTGGTCAGCATGGTGAGGTCAGGGAACATGCAGTGACAATGTAGGATAGGTTTCTGAAAAACATTGTGGGGTGGTGCGCATTGTATGGGTGTGTGTTACATTACATTCACTAGTAGCAGTGAGAAAAACATCACGGGGTGGTGCGCATTGTATGGGTGTGTGTTACATTACATTCACTAGTAGGAGTGAGAAAAACATCACGGGGTGGTGTGAATCGAAGGGGCTGAATTAGGATAGGCAGTGATTGGACATGTAGGATGGAGAAAAGCACCGCGGGGTGCTCAGCATGGGGCGGTCATGGAACATGCAGTGGCAAAGTAGGATAGGTTTCTGAAAAACATCACGGGGTGGTGGGCATTGTAAGGGTGTGTGTTACATTACATTCACTAGTAGGAGTGAGAAAAACATCACGGGGTGGAGTGCATTGTATGTGTGTGTGTTACATTACATTCACTAGTAGGAGTGAGAAAAACATCATGGGGTGGTGCGCATTGTATGGTTGTGTATTACATTACATTCACTAGTAGGAGTGAGAAAAACATCACGGGGTGGTGCGCATTGAATGGGTGTGTGTTACATTACATTCACAAGTAGGAGTGAGAAAAACATCACGGGGTGGTGTGCATTGTATGGGTTTGTGTTACGTTACATTCACTAGTAGGAGTGAGAAAAACATCACGGGGTGGTGTGAATCGGAGGGCCTGAATTAGAATAGGCAGTGAGAGGCAATATAGGATGGAGAAAAGCACCACGGGGTGGTCAGCATGGTGAGGTCAGGGAACATGCAGTGACAATGTAGGATAGGTTTCTGAAAAACATCACGGGGTGGTGCGCATTGTATGGGTGTGTGTTACTTTACATTCACTAGTAGGAGTGAGAAAAACTTCACGGAGTGGTGTCAATCGGAGTGTCTGAATTAGGATAGGCAGTGAGTGGCAATGTAGGATGGAGAAAAGCACCGCGGCGTAGTCAGCATGGGGAAGTCAGGGAACATGCAGTGGCAATGTAGGATAGGTTTCTGAAAAACATCACGGGGTTGTGGGCATCGTATGGGTGTGTGTTACATTACATTCACTAGTAGGAGTGAGAAAAACATCACGAGGTGGTGCGCATTGTATTGGTTTGTGTTACATTACATTCACTAGTAGGAGTGAGAAAAACATCACGGGGTTGTGTGCATTGTATCGGTGTGTGTTACATTACATTCAAAGTAGGAGTGAGAAAAACATCACGGGGTGGTGCGCATTGTATGGGTGTGTGTTACATTACATTCACTAGTAGGAGTGAGAAAAACATAACGGGGTGGTGTGAATCGGAGGGTCTGAATTAGGATAGGCAGTGAGTGGCAATGTAGGGTGGAAAAAAGCACCGCGGGGTGGTCAGCATGGGGAGGTCAGGGAACATGCAGTTTCAATGTAGGATAGGTTTCTGAAAAACATCACGGGGTGGTGCGCATTGTATGGGTGTGTGTTACATTACATTCACTAGTAGGAGTGAGAATAACATCACGAGGTGGTGTGAATCGGAGGGTCTGAATTAGGATAGGCAGTGTGTGGCAATGTAGGATGGAGAAAAGCACGGCAGGGTGGTCAGCAAGGGGAGGTCAGGGAACATGAAGTGGCAATGTAGGATAGGTTTCTTAAAAACATCGCTGGTGGTGCGCATTGTATGGGTGTGTGTTACATTACATTCACTAGTAGGAGTGAGAAAACATGACGGGGTGGTGGGCATTGTATGGGTGTGTGTTACATTACATTCACTAGTAGGAGTGAGAAAATCATCACGGGGTGGTGTGAATCGGAGGGTCTGAATTTGGATAGGCAGTGAGGGGCAATGTAGGATGGAGAAAAGCACGGCGGGGTGGTCAGCATGGGGAGGTCAGGGAACATGCAGTGGCAATGTAGGATAGGTTTCTGAAAAACATCGCGGGGTGGTGCGCATTGTATGGGTGTGTGTTACATTACATTCACTAGTAGGAGTGAGAAAAACATCACGGGGTGGTGCGCATTGTATGGGCGTGTGTTACATTACATTCAATAGTAGGAGTGAGAAAAACATCACGGGGTGGTGCGCATTGTATGGGTGTGTGTTACATTACATTCACTAGTAGGAGTGAGAAAATCATCACGGGGTGGTTTGAATCGGAGGGTCTGAATTAGGATAGGCAGTGAGGGGCAATGTAGGATGGAGAAAAGCATGGCGGGGTGGTCAGCATGGGGAGGTCAGGGAACATGCAGTGGCAATGTAGGATAGGATTCTGAAAATCATCGCGGGGTGGTGCCCATTGTATGGGTGTGTGTTACATTACATTCACTAGTAGGAGTGAGAAAAACATCACGGGGTGGTGCGCATTGTATGGGTGTGTGTTACTTTACATTCACTACTAGGAGTGAGGAAAACATCACAGGGTGGTGTTATTTTGAGGGTCTGAATTAGGATAGGCAGTGAGTGGCAATGTAGGATGGAGAAAAGCACCGCGGGGAGGTCAGCAGGCGGAGGTCCGGGAAAATGCAGTGGCAATGTAGGATAGGTTTCTGAAAAACATCGCGGGGTGGTGCGCATTGTATGGGTGTGTGTTACATTACATTCAATAGTAGGAGTGATAAAAACATCACGGGGTGGTGCGCATTGAATGGGTGTGTGTTACATTACATTCACAAGTAGGAGTGAGAAAAACATCACGGGGTGGTGCGCATTGTATGGGTGTGTGTTACATTACATTCACTAGTAGGAGTGAGAAAAACATCACGGGGTGGTGCACATGGTATGGGTGTGTGTTACATTACATTCACTAGTAGGAGTGAGAAAAACATCCTGGGGTGGTGCGCATTACATGGGTGTGTGTTACATTACATTCACTAGTAGGAGTGAGAAAAGCATCACGGGGTGGTGCGCATTGCATGGGTGTGTGTTATATTACATTCACTAGTAGGAGTGAGAAAACATGACGGGGTGGTGCACATTGTATGGGTGTGTGTTACATTACATTCACTAGTAGGAGTGAGAAAAACATCACGGGGTGGTGCGCATTGTATGGGTGTGTGTTACATTACATTCACTAGTAGGAGTGAGAAAAACATCATGGGGTGGTGCACATTGTATGGGTGTGTGTTACATTACATTCACTAGTAGGAATGAGAAATACATCACGTTGTGGTGCGCATTGTATGGGTGTGTGTTACATTACATTCACTAGTAGGAGTGAGAAAATCATCACGGGGTGGTGTGAATCGGAGGGTCTGAATTAGGATAGGCAGTGAGTGGCAATGTAGGATGGAGAAAAGCAAGGCGGGGTGGTCAGCATGGGGAGGTCAGGGAACATGCATTGGCAATGTAAGATAGGTTTCTGAAAAACATCGCAGGGTGGTGCGCATTGTATGGGTGTGTGTTACATTACATTTACTAGTAGGAGTGAGAAAAACATTACGGGGTGGTGCACATTGTATGGGTGTGTGTTACATTACATTCACTAGTAGGAGTGAGAAAAACATCAAGGGGTGGTGCACATTGTATGGGTGTGTGTTACATTACATTCACTAGTAGGAGTGAGAAAAACATCACAGGATGGTGTGAATCGGAGGGTCTGAATTAGGATAGGCAGTGAGTGGCAATGTAGGTTGGAGAAAAGCACCGCGGGGTGGTCAGAATGCGGAGGTCAGGGAACATGCAGTGGCAATGTAGGATAGGTTTCTGAAAAACATCGCGGGGTGGTGCGCATTGTATGGGTGTGTGTTACATTACATACACTAGTAGGAGTGATAAAAACATCATGGGGTGGTGCGCATTGAATGGGTGTGTGTTACATTACATTCACAATTAGGAGTGAGAAAAACATCACGGGGTGGTGCGCATTGTATGGGCGTGGGTTACATTACATTCACTAGTGGGAGTGAGAAATACATCACGGGGTGGTGCGCATTGTATGGGTGTGTGTTACATTACATTCACTAGTAGGAGTGAGAAAATCATCACGGGGTGGTGTGAATCAGAGGGTCTGAATTAGGATAGGCAGTGAGTGGCAATGTAGGATGGAGAAAAGCACCGCGGGGAGGTCAGCAGGCGGAGGTCCGGGAACATGCAGTGGCAATGTAGGATAGGTTTCTGAAAAACATCGCGGGGTGGTGCGCATTGTATGGGTGTGTGTTACATTACATTCACTAGTAGGAGTGATAAAAACATCACGGGGTGGTGCGCATTGAATGGGTGTGTGTTACATTACATTCACAAGTAGGAGTGAGAAAAACATCACGGGGTGGTGCGCATTGTAAGGGTGTGTGTTACATTACATTCACTAGTAGGAGTGAGAAAAACATCACGGGGTGGTGCGCATTGTATGGGTGTGTGTTACATTACATTCACTAGTAGGAGTGAGAAATACATCACGGATTCATGCGCATTGTATGTGTGTGTGTTACATTCCATTCACTAGTAGGAGTGAGAAAAACATCACGGGGTGGTGTGAATCGGAGGGTCTGAATTAGGATAGGCAGTGAGTGGAAATGTAGGATGGAGAAAAGCACCGCGGGGTGGTCAGCATGGGGAAGTCAGGGAACATGCAGTGGCAATGTAAGATAGGTTTCTGACAAACATCGCGGGGTGGTGCGCATTGTATGGGTGTGTGTTACATTACATTCACTAGTAGGAGAGAGAAAAACATCACGGGGTGGTGCGCATTGTATGGGTCTGTGTTACATTACATTCACTAGTAGGAGTGAGAAAAACATCACGGGGTGGTGTGCATTGTATGGGTGTGTGTTACGTTACATTCACTAGTAGGAGTGAGGAAAAATTAACGGGGTGGTGTGAATTGGAGTGTCTGAATTAGGATAGGCAGTGAGTGGCAATGTAGGATGGAGAAAAGCACCGCGGGGTGGTCAGCATGCGGAGGACAGGGAAAATGCAGTGGCAATGTAGGATAGGTTTCTGAAAAACATCGCGGGGTGGTGCGCATTGTATGGGTGTGTGTTACATTACATTCACTAGTAGGAGTGAGAAAAATATCATGGGGTGTTGCGCATTGTATGGGTGTGTATTACATTACATTCACTAGTAGGAGTGAGAAAAACATCACGGGGTGGTGCGAATTGAACGGGTGTGTGTTACATTACATTCACAAGTAGGAGTTTGAAAAACATCACGGGGTGGTGTGAATCGGAGGGTCTGAATTAGAATAGGTGGTGAGAGGCAATGTAGGATGGAGTAAAGCACCGCGGGGTGGTCAGCATGGTGAGGTCAGGGAACATGCAGTGACAATGTAGGATAGGTTTCTGAAAAACATTGTGGGGTGGTGCGCATTGTATGGTTGTGTGTTACATTACATTCACTAGTAGGAGTGAGAAAAACATAACAGGGTGGTTTGAATCGGAGGGTCTGAATTAGGATAGGCAGTGAGTGGCAATGTAGGATGGAGAAAAGCACCGCGGGGTGGTCAGCATGGGGATGTCAGGGAACATTCAGTGGCAATGTAGGATAGGTTTCTGAAAAACATCGCGGGGTGGTGCGCATTGTATGGGTGTGTGTTACATTACATTCACTAGTAGGAGTGGGAAAAACATCACGGGGTGGTGCGCATTGTATGGGTGTGTGTTACATTACATTCACTAGTAGGAGTGAGAAAAACATCACGGGGTGGTGTGAATCGGAGGGGCTGAATTAGGATAGGCAGTGATTGGACATGTAGGATGGAGAAAAGCACCGCGGGGTGCTCAGCATGGGGCGGTCATGGAACATGCAGTGGCAAAGTAGGATAGGTTTCTGAAAAACATCACGGGGTGTTGGGCATTGTTTGGGTGTGTGTTACATTACATTCACTAGTAGGATTGAGAAAAACATCACGGGGTAGAGCGCATTGTATGTGTGTGTGTTACATTACATTTACTTTTAGGAGTGAGAAAAACATCATGGGGTGGTGCGCATTGTATTGTTGTGTATTACATTACATTCACTAGTAGGAGTGAGAAAAACATCACGGGGTGGTGCGCATTGAATGGGTGTGTGTTACATTATATTCACAAGTAGGAGTGAGAAAAACATCACGGGGTGGTGTGAATCGTAGGGTCTGAATTAGGATAGGCAGTGAGTGGCAATGTAGGATGGAGAAAAGCACCACGGGGTGGTCAGCATGGGGAGGTCAGGGAACATGCAGTGGCAAGGTAAGATAGGTTTCTGAAAAACATCGCGGGGTGGTACGCATTGTATGGGTGTGTGTTACATTACATTCACTAGTAGCAGTGAGAAAAACATCACGGTGTGGTGCTAATTGTATGGGTGTGTGTTACATTACATTCACTAGTAGGAGTGAGAAAAACATCACGGGGTGGTGTGCATTGTATGGGTGTGTGTTGCATTATATTCACTAGTAGGAGTGAGAAAAATATCACGGGTTGGTGTGAATCGCAGGGTCCGAATTAGGATAGGCAGTGAGTGGCAATGTAGGATGGAGAAAAGCACTGCGGGGTGGTTAGCATGGGGAGGTCAGGGAACATGCATTGGCAAAGTAGGATAGGTTTCTGAAAAACATCGCGGGGTGGTGCACATTGTATGGGTGTGTGTTACATTACATTCAGTAGTAGGAGTGAGAAAAACATAACGGGGTGGTGTGAATCGGAGGGTCTGAATTAGGATAGGCAGTGAGTGGCAACGTAGGGTGGAAAAAAGCACCGCGGGGTGGTCAGCATGGGGAGATCAGGGAACGTGCAGTTTCAATGTAGGATAGGTTTCTGAAAAACATCGCGGGGTGGTGCGCATTGTATGGGTGTGTGTTACATTACATTCACTAGTAGGAGTGAGAAAAACATCACGGGGTGGTGCGCATTGTATGGGTGTGTGTTGCATTACATTCACTAGTAGTAGTGAGAAAAACATCACGGGGTGGTGCGCATTGTATGGGTGTGTATTACATTACATTCACGAGTAGGAGTGAGAAAAACATCACGGATTGGTGCGCATTGAATGGGTGTGTGTTACATTACATTCACAAGTAGGAGTGAGAAATACATCACGGGGTGGTGCGCATTGTATGGGTGTGTGTTACATTACATTCACTAGTAGGAGTGAGAAAAACATCACGGGGTGGTGTGCATTGTATGGGTGTGTGTTACATTACATTCACTAGTAGTAGTGAGAAATACATCACGGGGTGGTGCGCATTGTATGGCTGTGTGATACATTACATTCACTAGTAGGAGTGAGAAAAACATCATGGGGTGTTATGAATCGGAGGGTCTGAATTAGGATAGGCAGTGAGTGGCAATGTAGGATGGAGAAAAGCACGGCGGGGTGGTCAGCTTGGGGAGGTGAGGGAACATGCAGTGGCAATGTAAGATAGGTTTCTGAAAAACATCGCGGGGTGGTGCGCATTGTATGGGTGTGTGTTACATTAAATTCACTAGTAGGAGTGAGAAAAACATCACGGGGTGGTGCACATTGTATGGGTGTGTGTTACATTACATTCACTAGTAGGAGTGAGAAAAACATCCCGGGGTGGTGCGCATTACATGGGTGTGTGTTACATTACATTCACTAGTAGGAGTGAGAAAAACATCACGGGGTGGTGCGCATTGCATGGGTGTGTGTTACATTACATTCACTAGTAGGAGTGAGAAAACATGACGGGGTGGTGCGCATTGTATTGGTGTGTGTTAAATTACATTCACTAGTAGGAGTGAGAAAAATATCACGGGGTGGTGCGCCTTGTATGGGTGTGTGTTACATTACATTCACTAGTAGGAGTGAGAAAAACATCACGGGGTGGTGCACATTGTATGGGTGTGTGTTACATTACATTCACAAGTGGGAGTGAGAAAAACATCACGGGGTGGTGCGCATTGCATGGGTGTGTGTTACATTACATGAACTAGTAGAAGTGAGAAAAACATCACGGGGTGGTGCGCATTGTATGGGTGTGTGTTACATTACATTCACTAGTAGGAGTGATAAAAACATCACGGGGTGGTGCGCATTGAATGGATGTGTGTTACATTACATTCACAATTAGGAGTGAGAAAAACATCACGGGGTGGTGCGCATTGTATGGGCGTGTGTTACATTACATTCACTAGTAGGAGTGAGAAAATCATCACGGGGTGGTGTGAATCGGAGGGTCTGAATTAGGATACGCAGTGAGGGGCAATGTAGGTTGGAGAAAAGCACGGCGGGGTGGTCAGCATGTGGAGGTCAGGGAACATGCAGTGGCAATGTAGGATAGGATTCTGAAAAACATCGCGGGGTGGTGCCCATTGTATGGGTGTGTGTTACATTACATTCACTAGTAGGAGTGAGAAAAACATCACGGGGTGGTGCGCATTGTATGGGTGTGTGTTACTTTACATTCACTAGTAGGAGTGAGGAAAACATCACGTGGTGGTGTTAATTGGAGGGTCTGAATTAGGATAGGCAGTGAGTGGCAATGTAGGATGGAGAAAAGCACCGCGGGGAGGTCAGCAGGCGGAGGTCCGGGAAAATGCAGTGGCAATGTAGGATAGGTTTCTGAAAAACATCGCGGGGTGGTGCGCATTGTATGTGTGTGTGTTACATTACATTCACTAGTAGGAGTGATAAAAACATCACGGGGTGGTGCGCATTGAATGGGTGTGTGTTACATTACATTCACAAGTAGGAGTGAGAAAAACATCACGGGTTGGTGCGCATTGTATGGGTGTGTGTTACATTACATTCACTAGTAGGAGTGAGAAAAACATCACGGGGTGGTGCGCATTGTATGGGTGTGTGTTACATTACATTCACTAGTAGGAGTGAGAAATACATCACGGGGTCATGCGCATTGTATGGGTGTGTGTTACATTACATTCACTAGTAGGAGTGAGAAAAACATCACGGGGTGGTGTGAATCGGAGGGTCTGAATTAGGATAGGCAGTGAGTGGCAATGTAGGATGGAGAAAAGCACGGTGGGGTGGTCAGCAGGGGGAGGTCAGGGAACATGCAGTGGCAATGTAGGACAGGTTTCTAAAAAACATCGCGGGGTGGTGCGCATTGTATGGGTGTGTGTTACATTACATTCACTAGTAGGAGTGAGAAAAACATCACGGGGTGGTGCGCATTGTATGGGTGTGTGTTACATTACAATCACTAGTAGGAGTGAGAAAAACATCACGGGGTGGTGTGAATCGGAGGGTCTGAATTAGGATAGGCAGTGAGTGGCAATGTAGGATGGAGAAAAGCACCGCGGGGTGGTCAGCATGGGGAGGTCAGGGAACATGCAGTGGCAATGTAAGATAGGTTTCTGAAAAACATCGCGGGGTGGTGCGCATTGTATGGGTGTGTGTTACATTACATTCACTAGTAGGAGTGTGCAAAACATGACGGGGTGGTGCGCATTGTATGGGTGTGTGTTACATTACATTCACTAGTAGGAGAGAGAAAAACATCACGGGGTGGTGCGCATTGTATGGGTCTGTGTTACATTACATTCACCAGTAGGAGTGAGAAAAACATCACGGGGTGGTGTGCATTGTATGGGTGTGTGTTACGTTACATTCACTAGTAGGAGTGAGGAAAAATTAACGGGGTGGTGTGAATTGGAGGGTCTGAATAAGGATAGGCAGTGAGTGGCAATGTAGGATGGAGAAAAGCACCGCAGGGTGCTCATCATGCGGAGGACCGGGAACATGCAGTGGCAATGTAGGATAGGTTTCTGAAAAACATCGCGGGGTGGTGCCCATTGTATGGGTGTGTGTTACATTACATTCACTAGTAGGAGTGATAAAAACATCACGGGGTGGTGCGCATTGAATGGGTGTGTGTTACATTACATTCACAATTAGGAGTGAGAAAAACATCACGGGGTGGTGCGCATTGTATGGGCGTGTGTTACATTACATTCACTAGTAGGAGTGAGAAATACATCACGGGGTGGTGCACATTGTATGGGTGTGTGTTACATTACATTCACTAGTAGGAGTGAGAAATACATCACGGGGTGGTGCGCATTGTATGGATGTGTGTTACTTTACATTCACTAGTAGGAGTGAGAAAAACATCACGGGGTGGTGCGCATTGTATGGGTGTGTGTTACATTACATTCACTAGTAGGAGTGAGAAAAACATCACGGGGTGGTGCACATTGTATGGGTGTTTGTTACATTACATTCACTAGTAGGAGTGAGAAAAACATCACGGGGTGGTGCGCATTGTATGGGTGTGTGTTACATTACATTCACTAGTAGGTGTGAGAAAAACATCACGGGGTGGTGCGCATTGTATGGGTGTGTGTTACATTACATTCACTAGCAGGAGTGAGAAAAACATCACGGGGTGGTGCGCATTGTACGGGTGTGTGTTACATTACATTCACTAGTAGGAGTGAGAAAAACATCACGGGGTGATGTGAATCGGAGGGTGTGAATTAGGATAGGCAGTGAGTGGCAATGTAGGATGGAGAAAATCACCGCGGGTTGTCAGCATGGGGAGGTCAGGGAAAATGCAGTGGCAATGTAGGATAGGTTTCTGAAAAACATCGCGGGGTGGTGCACATTGTATTGGTGTGTGTTACATTACATTCACTAGTAGGAGTCAGAAAAACATCACGGGGTGGTGTGAATCAGAGGGTCTGAATTAGGATAGGCAGTGAGTGGCAATGTAGGATGGAGAAAAGCACCTCGGGGTGGTCAGGATGGGGAGGTCAGGGAACATGCAGTGGCAATGTAGGATAGGTTTCTGAAAAATATCGCGGTGTGGTGCGCATTGTATTGGTGTGTGTTACATTACATTCACTAGTAGGAGTGAGAAAAACATCACGGGGTGGTGCGCATTGTATGGGTGTGTGTTACATTACATTCACTAGTAGGAATGAGAAAAACATCACGGGGTTGTGCGCATTGTATGGGTGTGTGTTACATTACATTCACTAGTAGGAGTGAGAAAAACATCACAGGGTGGTTCGCATTGTACGGGTGTGTGTTACATTACATTCACTAGTAGGAGTGAGAAAAACATCACGGGGTGGTGCGCATTGTATGGGTGTGTGTTACATTACATTCACTAGTAGGATTGAGAAAAACATCACGGGGTTGTGCGCATTGTATGGGTGTGTGTTACATTACATTCACTAGTAGGAGTCAGAAAAACATCACGGGGTGGTGTGAATCGTAGGGTCTGAATTAGGATAGGCAGTGAGTGGCAATGTAGGATGGAGAAAAGCACCGCGGGGTGGTCAGCATGGGGAGGTCAGGGAACATGCAGTGGCAAGGTAAGATAGGTTTCTGAGAAACATCGCGGGGTGGTACGCATTGTATGGGTGTGTGTTACATTACATTCACTAGTAGGAGTGAGAAAAACATCACGGGGTGGTGTGCATTGTATGGGTGTGTGTTACATTACATTCACTAGTAGGAGTGAGAAAAACATCACGGGGTGGTGTGCATTGTATGGGTGTGTGTTGCATTACATTCACTAGTAGGAGTGAGAAAAATATCACGGGTTGATGTGAATCGCAGGGTCCGAATTAGGATAGGCAGTGAGTGGCAATGTAGGATGGAGAAAAGCACTGCGGGGTGGTCAGCATGGGGAGGTCAGGGAACATGCAGTTCCAATGTAGGATAGGTTTCTGAAAAATATCGCGGGGTGGTGCGCATTGTATGGGTGTGTGTTACATTACATTCACTAGTAGGAGTGAGAAAAACATCACGGGGTGGTGCGCATTGTATGGGTGTGTGTTGCATTACATTCACTAGTAGGAGTGAGAAAAACATCACGGGGTGGTGCGCATTGTATGGGTGTGTATTACATTACATTCACTAGCAGGAGTGAGAAAAACATCACGGGGTGGTGCACATTGTATGGGTGTGTGTTACATTACATTCACTAGTAGGAGTGAGAAAAACATCACGGGGTGGTGCGCATTGTATGGGTGTGTGTTACATTACATTCACTAGTAGGTGTGAGAAAAACATCACGGGGTGGTGCGCATTGTATGGGTGTGTGTTACATTACATTCACTAGCAGGAGTGAGAAAAACATCACGGGGTGGTGCGCATTGTACGGGTGTGTGTTACATTACATTCACTAGTAGGAGTGAGAAAAACATCACGGGGTGATGTGAATCGCAGGGTGTGAATTAGGATAGGCAGTGAGTGGCAATGTAGGATGGAGAAAAGCACCGCGGGTGGTCAGCATGGGGAGGTCAGGGAAAATGCAGTGGCAATGTAGGATAGGTTTCTGAAAAACATCGCGGGGTGGTGCACATTGTATTGGTGTGTGTTACATTACATTCACTAGTAGGAGTCAGAAAAACATCACGGGGTGGTGTGAATCAGAGGGTCTGAATTAGGATAGGCAGTGAGTGGCAATGTAGGATGGAGAAAAGCACCTCGGGGTGGTCAGGATGGGGAGGTCAGGGAACATGCAGTGGCAATGTAGGATAGGTTTCTGAAAAATATCGCGGTGTGGTGCGCATTGTATTGGTGTGTGTTACATTACATTCAATAGTAGGAATGAGAAAAACATCACGGGGTTGTGCGCATTGTATGGGTGTGTGTTACATTACATTCACTAGTAGGAGTGAGAAAAACATCACAGGGTGGTTCGCATTGTACGGGTGTGTGTTACATTACATTCACTAGTAGGAGTGAGAAAAACATCACGGGGTGGTGCGCATTGTATGGGTGTGTGTTACATTACATTCACTAGTAGGATTGAGAAAAACATCACGGGGTTGTGCGCATTGTATGGGTGTGTGTTACATTACATTCACTAGTAGGAGTCAGAAAAACATCACGGGGTGGTGTGAATCGTAGGGTCTGAATTAGGATAGGCAGTGAGTGGCAATGTAGGATGGAGAAAAGCACCGCGGGGTGGTCAGCATGGGGAGGTCAGGGAACATGCAGTGGCAAGGTAAGATAGGTTTCTGAAAAACATCGCGGGGTGGTACGCATTGTATGGGTGTGTGTTACATTACATTCACTAGTAGCAATGAGAAAAACATCACGGTGTGGTGCTCATTGTATGGGTGTGTGTTACATTACATTCACTAGTAGGAGTGAGAAAAACATCACGGGGTGGTGTGCATTGTATGGGTGTGTGTTGCATTACATTCACTAGTAGGAGTGAGAAAAATATCACGGGTTGATGTGAATCGCAGGGTCCGAATTAGGATAGGCAGTGAGTGGCAATGTAGGATGGAGAAAAGCACTGCGGGGTGGTCAGCATGGGGAGGTCAGGGAACATGCAGTTCCAATGTAGGATAGGTTTCTGAAAAACATCGCGGGGTGGTGCGCATTGTATGGGTGTGTGTTACATTACATTCACTAGTAGGAGTGAGAAAAACATCACGGGGTGGTGCGCATTGTATGGGTGTGTGTTGCATTACATTCACTAGTAGGAGTGAGAAAAACATCACGGGGTGGTGCGCATTGTATGGGTGTGTATTACATTACATTCACTAGCAGGAGTGAGAAAAACATCACGGATTGGTGCGCATTGAATGGGTGTGTGTTACATTACATTCACTAGTAGGAATGAGAAATACATCACGGGGTGGTGCGCATTGTATGGGTGTGTGTTACATTACATTCACTAGTAGGAGTGAAAAAAACATCACGGGGTGGTGTGAATCAGAGGGTCTGAATTAGGATAGGCAGTGTGTGGCAATGTAGGATGGAGAAAAGCACGGCGGGGTGGTCAGCATGGGGAGGTCAGGGAACATGAAGTGGCAATGTAGGATGGGTTTCTTAAAAACATCGCTGGGTGGTGCGCATTGTATGGGTGTGTGTTACATTAAATTCACTAGTAGGAGTGAGAAAAACATCACGGGGTGGTGCGCATTGTATGGGTGTGTGTTACATTACAATCACTAGTAGGAGTGAGAAAAACATCACGGGGTGGTGTGAATCGGATGGTCTGAATTAGGATAGGCAGTGAGTGGCAATGTAGGATGGAGAAAAGCACCGCGAGGTGGTCAGCATGGGGAGGTCAGGGAACATGCAGTGGCAATGTAAGATAGGTTTCTGAAAAACATCGCGGGGTGGTGCGCATTGTATGGGTGTGTGTTACATTACATTCACTAGTAGGAGTGAGCAAAACATGACGGGGTGGTGCGCATTGTATGGGTGTGTGTTACATTACATTCACTAGTAGGAGAGAGAAAAACATCACGGGGTGGTGCGCATTGTATGGGTCTGTGTTACATTACATTCACCAGTAGGAGTGAGAAAAACATCACGGGGTGGTGTGCATTGTATGGGTGTGTGTTACGTTACATTCACTAGTAGGAGTGAGGAAATATTAACGGGGTGGTGTGAATTGGAGGGTCTGAATTAGGATAGGCAGTGAGTGGCAATGTAGGATGGAGAAAACCACCGCAGGGTGCTCATCATGCGGAGGATCGGGAACATGCAGTGGCAATGTAGGATAGGTTTCTGAAAAACATCGCGGGGTGGTGCGCATTGTATGGGTGTGTGTTACATTACATTCACTAGTAGGAGTGATAAAAACATCACGGTGTGGTGCGCATTGTATGGGTGTGTGTTACATTACATTCACTAGTAGGTGTGAGAAAAATATCATGGGGTGTTGCGCATTGTATGGGTGTGTATTACATTACATTCACTAGTAGGAGTGAGAAAAACATCACGGGGTGGTGCGCATTGAATGGGTGTGTGTTACATTACATTCACAAGTAGGAGTGAGAAAAACATCACGGGGTGGTGCACATTGTATGGGTGTGTGTTACATTACATTCACTAGTAGGAGTGAGAAAAACATCACGGGGTGGTGCGCATTGCATGGGTGTGTGTTACATTACATGAACTAGTAGAAGTGAGAAAAACATCACGGGGTGGTGCGCATTGTATGGGTGTATGTTATATTACATTCACTAGTAGGAGTGAGGAAAACATCACGGGATGGTGTGAATTGGAGGGTCTGAATTAGGATAGGCAGTGAGTGGCAATGTAGGTTGGAGAAAAGCACCGCGGGGTGGTCAGCATGTGGAGGTCAGGGAACATGCAGTGGCAATGTAGGATAGGTTTCTGAAAAACATCGCGGGGTGGTGCGCATTGTATGGGTGTGTGTTACATTACATTCACTAGTAGGAGTGATAAAAACATCACGGGGTGGTGCGCATTGAATGGGTGTGTGTTACATTACATTCACAATTAGGAGTGAGAAAAACATCACGGGGTGGTGCGCATTGTATGGGCGTGTGTTACATTACATTCACTAGTAGGAGTGAGAAATACATCACGGGGTGGTGCACATTGTATGGGTGTGTGTTACATTACATTCACTAGTAGGAGTGAGAAATACATCACGGGGTGGTGCGCATTGTATGGATGTGTGTTACATTACATTCACTAGTAGGAGTGAGAAAAACATCACGGGGTGGTGCGCATTGTATGGGTGTGTGTTACATTACATTCACTAGTAGGTGTGAGAAAAACATCATGGGGTGGTGCGCATTGTATGGGTGTGTGTTACATTACATTCACTAGCAGGAGTGAGAAAAACATCACGGGGTGATGTGAATCGGAGGGTGTGAATTAGGATAGGCAGTGAGTGGCAATGTAGGATGGAGAAAAGCACCGCGGGTGGTCAGCATGGGGAGGTCAGGGAAAATGCAGTGGCAATGTAGGATAGGTTTCTGAAAAACATCGCGGGGTGGTGCACATTGTATTGGTGTGTGTTACATTACATTCACTAGTAGGAGTCAGAAAAACATCACGGGGTGGTTTGAATCAGAGGGTCTGAATTAGGATAGGCAGTGAGTGGCAATGTAGGATGGAGAAAAGCACCTCGGGGTGGTCAGGATGGGGAGGTCAGGGAACATGCAGTGGCAATGTAGGATAGGTTTCTGAAAAATATCGCGGTGTGGTGCGCATTGTATTGGTGTGTGTTACATTACATTCACTAGTAGGAGTGAGAAAAACATCACGGGGTGGTGCGCATTGTATGGGTGTGTGTTACATTACATTCACTAGTAGGAATGAGAAAAACATCACGGGGTTGTGCGCATTGTATGGGTGTGTGTTACATTACATTCACTAGTAGGAGTGAGAAAAACATCACAGGGTGGTTCGCATTGTATGGGTGTGTGTTACATTACATACACTAGTAGGAGTGAGAAAAACATCACGGGGTGGTGCGCATTGTACGGGTGTGTGTTACATTACATTCACTAGTAGGAGTGAGAAAAACATCACGGGGTGGTGCGCATTGTATGGGTGTGTGTTACATTACATTCACTAGTAGGATTGAGAAAAACATCACGGGGTTGTGCGCATTGTATGGGTGTGTGTTACATTACATTCACTAGTAGGAGTCAGAATAACATCACGGGGTGGTGTGAATCGTAGGGTCTGAATTAGGATAGGCAGTGAGTGGCAATGTAGGATGGAGAAAAGCACCGCGGGGTGGTCAGCATGGGGAGGCCAGGAAACATGCAGTGGCAAGGTAAGATAGGTTTCTGAAAAACATCGCGGGGTGGTACGCATTGTATGGGTGTGTGTTACATTACATTTACTAGTAGCAGTGAGAAAAACATCACGGTGTGGTGCTCATTGTATGGGTGTGTGTTACATTACATTCACTAGTAGGAGTGAGAAAAACATCACGGGGTGGTGTGCATTGTATGGGTGTGTGTTGCATTACATTCACTAGTAGGAGTGAGAAAAATATCACGGGTTGATGTGAATCGCAGGGTCCGAATTAGGATAGGCAGTGAGTGGCAATGTAGGATGGAGAAAAGCACTGCGGTGTGGTTAGCATGGGGAGGTCAGGGAACATGCATTGGCAAAGTAGGATAGGTTTCTGAAAAACATCGCTTGGTGGTGCACATTGTATGGGTGTGTGTTACATTACATTCACTAGTAGGAGTGAGAAAAACATAACGGGGTGGTGTGAATCGGAGGGTCTGAATTAGGATAGGCAGTGAGTGGCAATGTAGGGTGGAAAAAAGCACCGCGGGGTGGTCAGCATGGGGAGGTCAGGGAACATGCAGTTCCAATGTAGGATAGGTTTCTGAAAAACATCGCGGGGTGGTGCGCATTGTATGGGTGTGTGTTACATTACATTCACTAGTAGGAGTGAGAAAAACATCACGGGGTGGTGCGCATTGTATGGGTGTGTGTTGCATTACATACACTAGTAGGAGTGAGAAAAACATCACGGGGTGGTGCGCATTGTATGGGTGTGTATTACATTACATTCACTAGTAGGAGTGAGAAAAACATCACGGATTGGTGCGCATTGAATGGGTGTGTGTTACATTACATTCACAAGTAGGAGTGAGGAAACATGACGGGGTGGTGCGCATTGTATGGGTGTGTGTTACATTACATTCACTAGTAGGAGTGAGAAAAACATCACGGGGTGGTGCGCATTGTATGGGTGTGTGTTACATTACATTCACTAGTAGGAATGAGAAATACATCACGGGGTGGTGCGCATTGTATGGGTGTGTGTTACATTACATTCACTAGTAGGAGTGAGAAAAACATCACGGGGTGGTGTGAATCGGAGGGTCTAAATTAGGATAGGCAGTGTGTGGCAATGTAGGATGGAGAAAAGCACGGCGGGGTGGTCAGCATGGGGAGGTCAGGGAACATGAAGTGGCAATGTAGGATAGGATTCTTAAAAACATCGCTGGGTGGTGCGCATTGTATGGGTGTGTGTTACATTAAATTCACTAGTAGGAGTGAGAAAAACATCACGGGGTGGTGCACATTGTATGGGTGTGTGTTACATTACATTCACTAGTAGGAGTGAGAAAAACATCCCGGGGTGGTGCGCATTACATGGGTGTGTGTTACATTACATTCACTAGTAGGAGTGAGAAAAACATCACGGGGTGGTGCGCATTGCATGCGTGTGTGTTACATTACATTCACTACTAGGAGTGACAAAACATGACGGGGTGGTGCGCATTGTATTGGTGTGTGTTAAATTACATTCACTAGTAGGAGTGAGAAAAATATCACGGGGTGGTGCGCCTTGTATGGGTGTGTGTTACATTACATTCACTAGTAGGAGTGAGAAAAACATCACGGGGTGGTGCACATTGTATGGGTGTGTGTTACATTACATTCACTAGTGGGAGTGAGAAAAACATCACGGGGTGGTGCGCATTGCATGGGTGTGTGTTACATTACATGAACTAGTAGAAGTGTGAAAAACATCACAGGGTGGTGCGCATTGTATGGGTGTGTG
The DNA here is from genome assembly GCF_034190915.1 of Cavia porcellus. Classification (NCBI taxonomy): domain Eukaryota; kingdom Metazoa; phylum Chordata; class Mammalia; order Rodentia; family Caviidae; genus Cavia; species Cavia porcellus. The sequence goes on from NW_026947555.1 coordinate 1,293,837, forward strand.
TTACATTACATTCACTAGTAGGAGTGATAAAAACATCACGGGGTGGTGCGCATTGAATGGGTGTGTGTTACATTACATTCACAATTAGGAGTGAGAAAAACATCACGGGGTGGTGCGCATTGTATGGGCGTGTGTTACATTACATTCACTAGTAGGAGTGGGAAATACATCACGGGGTGGTGCGCATTGTATGGGTGTGTGTTACATTACATTCACTAGTAGGAGTGAGAAAATCATCACGGGGTGGTGTGAATCGGAGGGTCTGAATTAGGATAGGCAGTGAGTGGCAATGTAGGATGGATAAAAGCACCGCGGGGTGGTCAGCATGGGGAGGTCAGGGAACATGCAGTGGCAATGTAGCATAGGTTTCTGAAAAACATCGTGGGGTGGTGGGCATTGTATGGGTGTGTGTTACATTACATTCACTAGTAGGAGTGAGAAAAACATCACGGGGTGGTGCGCATTGCATGCGTGTGTGTTACATTACATTCACTAGTAGGAGTGAGAAAACATGACGGGGTGGTGCGCATTGTATTGGTGTGTGTTAAATTACATTCACTAGTAGGAGTGAGAAAAATATCACGGGGTGGTGCGCCTTGTATGGGTGTGTGTTACATTACATTCACTAGTAGGAGTGAGAAAAACATCACGGGGTGGTGCACATTGTATGGGTGTGTGTTACATTACATTCACTAGTGGGAGTGAGAAAAACATCACGGGGTGGTGCGCATTGCATGGGTGTGTGTTACATTACATGAACTAGTAGAAGTGAGAAAAACATCACGGGGTGGTGCGCATTGTATGGGTGTGTGTTACATTACATTCACTAGTAGGAGTGATAAAAACATCACGGGGTGGTGCGCATTGAATGGGTGTGTGTTACATTACATTCACAATTAGGAGTGAGAAAAACATCACGGGGTGGTGTGCATTGTATGGGCGTGTGTTACATTACATTCACTAGTAGGAGTGGGAAATACATCACGGGGTGGTGCGCATTGTATGGGTGTGTGTTACATTACATTCACTAGTAGGAGTGAGAAAATCATCACGGGGTGGTGTGAATCGGAGGGTCTGAATTAGGATAGGCAGTGAGGGGCAATGTAGGATGGAGAAAAGCACGGCGGGGTGGTCAGAATGGGGAGGTCAGGGAACATGCAGTGGCAATGTAGGATAGGATTCTGAAAAACATCGCGGGGTGGTGCCCATTGTATGGGTGTGTGTTACATTACATTCACTAGTAGGAGTGAGAAAAACATCACGGGGTGGTGCGCATTGTATGGGTGTGTGTTACTTTACATTCACTACTAGGAGTGAGGAAAACATCACGGGGTGGTGTTAATTGGAGGGTCTGAATTAGGATAGGCAGTGAGTGGCAATGTAGGATGGAGAAAAGCACCGCGGGGAGGTCAGCAGGCGGAGGTCCGGGAAAATGCAGTGGCAATGTAGGATAGGTTTCTGAAAAACATCGCGGGGTGGTGCGCATTGTATGTGTGTGTGTGTTACATTACATTCACTAGTAGGAGTGATAAAAACATCACGGGGTGGTGCGCATTGAATGGGTGTGTGTTACATTACATTCACAAGTAGGAGTGAGAAAAACATCACGGGGTGGTGCGCATTGTATGGGTGTGTGTTACATTACATTCACTAGTAGGAGTGAGAAAAACATCACGGGGTGGTGCGCATTGTATGGGTGTGTGTTACATTACATTCACTAGTAGGAGTGAGAAATACATCACGGGGTCATGCGCATTTTATGGGTGTGTGTTACATTACATTCACTAGTAGGAGTGAGAAAAACATCACGGGGTGGTGTGAATCGGAGGGTCTGAATTAGGATAGGCAGTGAGTGGCAATGTAGGATGGAGAAAAGCACGGTGGGGTGGTCAGCAGGGGGAGGTCAGGGAACATGCAGTGGCAATGTAGGATAGGTTTCTAAAAAACATCGCGGGGTGGTGCGCATTGTATGGGTGTGTGTTACATTACATTCACTAGTAGGAGTGAGCAAAACATGACGGGGTGGTGCGCATTGTATGGGTGTGTGTTACATTACAATCACTAGTAGGAGTGAGAAAAACATCACGGGGTGGTGTGAATCGGAGGGTCTGAATTAGGATAGGCAGTGAGTGGCAATGTAGGATGGAGAAAAGCACCGCGGGGTGGTCAGCATGGGGAGGTCAGGGATCATGCAGTGGCAATGTAAGATAGGTTTCTGAAAAACATCGCGGGGTGGTGCGCATTGTATGGGCGTGTGTTACATTACATTCACTAGTAGGAGTGAGAAATACATCACGGGGTGGTGCGCATTGTATGGGTGTGTGTTACATTACATTCACTAGTAGGAGTGAGAAAATCATCACGGGGTGGTGTGAATCGGAGGGTCTGAATTAGGATAGGCAGTGAGGGGCAATGTAGGATGGAGAAAAGCACGGCGGGGTGGTCAGCATGGGGAGGTCAGGGAACATGCAGTGGCAATGTAGGATAGGATTCTGAAAAACATCGCGGGGTGGTGCCCATTGTATGGGTGTGTGTTACATTACATTCACTAGTAGGAGTGAGAAAAACATCACGGGGTGGTGCGCATTGTATGGGTGTGTGTTACTTTACATTCACTACTAGGAGTGAGGAAAACATCACGGGGTGGTGTTAATTGGAGGGTCTGAATTAGGATAGGCAGTGAGTGGCAATGTAGGATGGAGAAAAGCACCGCGGGCAGGTCAGCAGGCGGAGGTCCGGGAAAATGCAGTGGCAATGTAGTATAGGTTTCTGAAAAACATCGCGGGGTGGTGCGCATTGTATGGGTGTGTGTTACATTACATTCACTAGTAGGAGTGATAAAAACATCACGGGGTGGTGCGCATTGAATGGGTGTGTGTTACATTACATTCACAAGTAGGAGTGAGAAAAACATCACGGGGTGGTGCGCATTGTATGGGTGTGTGTTACATTACATTCACTAGTAGGAGTGAGAACAACATCACGGGGTGGTGCGCATTGTATGGGTGTGTGTTACATTACATTCACTAGTAGGAGTGAGAAATACATCACGGGGTCATGCGCATTGTATGGGTGTGTGTTACATTACATTCACTAGTAGGAGTGAGAAAAACATCACGGGGTGGTGTGAATCGGCGGGTCTGAATTAGGATAGGCAGTGAGTGGCAATGTAGGATGGAGAAAAGCACGGTGGGGTGGTCAGCAGGGGGAGGTCAGGGAACATGCAGTGGCAATGTAGGATAGGTTTCTAAAAAACATCGCGGGGTGGTGCGCATTGTATGGGTGTGTATTACATTACATTCACTAGTAGGAGTGAGAAAAACATCACGGGGTGGTGCGCATTGAATGGGTGTGTGTTACATTACATTCACAAGCAGGAGTGAGAAAAACATCACGGGGTGGTGTGAATCGGAGTGTCTGAATTAGAATAGGCAGTGAGAGGCAATGTAGGATGGAGTAAAGCACCGCGGGGTGGTCAGCATGGTGAGGTCAGGGAACATGCATTGACAATGTAGGATAGGTTTCTGAAAAACATTGTGGGGTGGTGCGCATTGTATGGGTGTGTGTTACATTACATCCACAAGTAGGAGTGAGAAAACATGACGGGGTGGTGCGCATTGTATGGGTGTGTGTTACATTACATTCACTAGTAGGAGTGAGAAAAACATCACGGTGTGGTGCGCATTGTATGGGTGTGTGTTACATTACATTCACTAGCAGGAGTGAGAAAAACATCACGGGGTGGTGCGCATTGTACGGGTGTGTGTTACATTACATTCACTAATAGGAGTGAGAAAAACATCACGGGGTGATGTGAATCGGAGTGTGTGAATTAGGATAGGCAGTGAGTGGCAATGTAGGATGGAGAAAAGCACCGCGGGTGGTCAGCATGGGGAGGTCAGGGAAAATGCAGTGGCAAGGTAGGATAGGTTTCTGAAAAACATCGCGGGGTGGTGCACATTGTATTGGTGTGTGTTACATTACATTCACTAGTAGGAGTCAGAAAAACATCACGGGGTGGTGTGAATCAGAGGGTCTGAATTAGGATAGGCAGTGAGTGGCAATGTAGGATGGAGAAAAGCACCTCGGGGTGGTCAGGATGGGGAGGTCAGGGAACATGCAGTGGTAATGTAGGATAGGTTTCTGAAAAATATCGCGGTGTGGTGCGCATTGTATTGGTGTGTGTTACATTACATTCACTAGTAGGAGTGAGAAAAACATCACGGGGTGGTGCGCATTATATGGGTGTGTGTTACATTACATTCACTAGTAGGAATGAGAAAAACATCACGGGGTTGTGCGCATTGTATGGGTGTGTGTTACATTACATTCACTAGTAGGAGTGAGAAAAACATCACAGGGTTGTTCGCATTGTATGGGTGTGTGTTACATTACATACACTAGTAGGAGTGAGAAAAACATCACGGGGTGGTGCGCATTGTACGGGTGTGTGTTACATTACATTCACTAGTAGGAGTGAGAAAAACATCACGTGGTGGTGCGCATTGTATGGGTGTGTGTTACATTACATTCACTAGTAGGATTGAGAAAAACATCACGGGGTTGTGCGCATTGTATGGGTGTGTGTTACATTACATTCACTAGTAGGAGTCAGAAAAACATCACGGGGTGGTGTGAATCGTAGGGTCTGAATTAGGATAGGCAGTGAGTGGCAATGTAGGATGGAGAAAAGCACCGCGGGGTGGTCAGCATGGGGAGGTCAGGGAACATGCAGTGGCAAGGTAAGATAGGTTTCTGAAAAACATCGCGGGGTGGTACGCATTGTATGGGTGTGTGTTACATTACATTCACTAGTAGCAGTGAGAAAAACATCACGGTGTGGTGCTCATTGTATGGGTGTGTGTTACATTACATTCACTAGTAGGAGTGAGAAAAACATCACGGGGTGGTGTGCATTGTATGGGTGTGTGTTGCATTACATTCACTAGTAGGAGTGAGAAAAATATCACGGGTTGATGTGAATCGCAGGGTCCGAATTAGGATAGGCAGTGAGTGGCAATGTAGGATGGAGAAAAGCACTGCGGGGTGGTTAGCATGGGGAGGTCAGGGAACATGCAGTTTCAATGTAGGATAGGTTTCTGAAAAACATCGCGGGGTGGTGCGCATTGTATGGGTGTGTGTAACATTACATTCACTAGTAGGAGTGAGAAAAACATCACGGGGTGGTGCGCATTGTATGGGTGTGTGTTGCATTACATTCACTAGTAGGAGTGAGAAAAACATCACGGTGTGGTGCGCATTGTATGGGTGTGTATTACATTACATTCACTAGTAGGAGTGAGAAAAACATCACGGATTGGTGCGCATTGAATGGGTGTGTGTTACATTACATTCACAAGTAGGAGTGAGGAAACATGACGGGGTGGTGCGCATTGTATGGGTGTGTGTTACATTACATTCACTAGTAGGAGTGAGAAAAACATCACGGGGTGGTGCGCATTGTATGGGTGTGTGTTACATTACATTCACTAGTAGGAATGAGAAATACATCACGGGGTGGTGCGCATTGTAAGGGTGTGTGTTACATTACATTCACTAGTAGGAGTGAGAAAAACATCACGGGGTGGTGTGAATCGGAGGGTCTGAATTAGGATAGGCAGTGTGTGGCAATGTAGGATGGAGAAAAGCACGGCGGGGTGGTCAGCATGGGGAGGTCAGGGAACATGAAGTGGCCATGTAGGATAGGTTTCTTAAAAACATCGCTGGGTGGTGCGCATTGTATGGGTGTGTGTTACATTAAATTCACTAGTAGGAGTGAGAAAAACATCACGGGGTGGTGCACATTGTATGGGTGTGTGTTACATTACATTCACTAGTAGGAGTGAGAAAAACATCCCGGGGTGGTGCGCATTACATGGGTGTGTGTTACATTACATTCACTAGTAGGAGTGAGAAAAACATCACGGGGTGGTGCGCATTGCATGGGTGTGTGTTACATTACATTCACTAGTAGGAGTGAGAAAACATGACGGGGTGGTGCGCATTGTATTGGTGTGTGTTAAATTACATTCACTAGTAGGAGTGAGAAAAACATCACGGGGTGGTGCGCCTTGTATGGGTGTGTGTTACATTACATTCACTAGTAGGAGTGAGAAAAACATCACGGGGTGGTGCACATTGTATGGGTGTGTGTTACATTACATTCACTAGTGGGAGTGAGAAAAACATCACGGGGTGGTGCGCATTGCATGGGTGTGTGTTACATTACATGAACTAGTAGAAGTGAGAAAAACATCACGGGGTGGTGCGCATTGTATGGGTGTGTGTTACATTACATTCACTAGTAGGAGTGATAAAAACATCACGGGGTGGTGCGCATTGAATGGGTGTGTGTTACATTACATTCACAAGTAGGAGTGAGAAAAACATCAAGGGGTGGTGCGCATTGTATGGGTGTGTGTTACATTACATTCACTAGTAGGAGTGAGAAAAACATCACGGTGTGGTGCGCATTGTATGGGTGTGTGTTACATTACATTCACTAGTAGGAGTGAGAAATACATCACGGGGTCATGCGCATTGTATGGGTGTGTGTTACATTACATTCACTAGTAGGAGTGAGAAAAACATCACGGGGTGGTGTGAATCGGAGGGTCTGAATTAGGATAGGCAGTGAGTGGCAATGTAGGATGGAGAAAAGCACGGTGGGGTGGTCAGCAGGGGGAGGTCAGGGAACATGCAGTGGCAATGTAGGATAGGTTTCTAAAAAACATCGCGGGGTGGTGCGCATTGTATGGGTGTGTGTTACATTACATTCACTAGTAGGAGTGAGAAAAACATCACGGGGTGGTGCGCATTGTATGGGTGTGTGTTACATTACAATCACTAGTAGGAGTGAGAAAAACATCACGGGGTGGTGTGAATCGGAGGGTCTGAATTAGGATAGGCAGTGAGTGGCAATGTAGGATGGAGAAAAGCACCGCGGGGTGGTCAGCATGGGGAGGTCAGGGAACATGCAGTGGCAATGTAAGATAGGTTTCTGAAAAACATCGCGGGGTGGTGCGCATTGTATGGGTGTGTGTTACATTACATTCACTAGTAGGAGTGAGCAAAACATGACGGGGTGGTGCGCATTGTATGGGTGTGTGTTACATTACATTCACTAGTAGGAGAGAGAAAAACATCACGGGGTGGTGCGCATTGTATGGGTCTGTGTTACATTACATTCACCAGTAGGAGTGAGAAAAACATCACGGGGTGGTGTGCATTGTATGGGTGTGTGTTACGTTACATTCACTAGTAGGAGTGAGGAAAAATTAACGGGGTGGTGTGAATTGGAGGGTCTGAATTAGGATAGGCAGTGAGTGGCAATGTAGGATGGAGAAAAGCCCCGCAGGGTGCTCATCATGCGGAGGACCGGGAACATGCAGTGGCAAAGTAGGATAGGTTTCTGAAAAACATCGCGGGGTGGTGCGCATTGTATGGGTGTGTGTTACATTACATTCACAATTAGGAGTGAGAAAAACATCACGGGGTGGTGCGCATTGAATGGGTGTGTGTTACATTACATTCACAATTAGGAGTGAGAAAAACATCACGGGGTGGTGCGCATTGTATGGGCGTGTGTTACATTACATTCACTAGTAGGAGTGAGAAATACATCACGGTGTGGTGCGCATTGTATGGGTGTGTGTTACATTACATTCACTAGTAGGAGTGAGAAAATCATCACGGGGTGGTGTGAATCGGAGGGTCTGAATTAGGATAGGCAGTGAGGGGCAATGTAGGATGGAGAAAAGCACGGCGGGGTGGTCAGCATGGGGAGGTCAGGGAACATGCAGTGGCAATGTAGGATAGGATTCTGAAAAACATCGCGGGGTGGTGCCCATTGTATGGGTGTGTGTTACATTACATTCACTAGTAGGAGTGAGAAAAACATCACGGGGTGGTGCGCATTGTATGGGTGTGTGTTACTTTACATTCACTACTAGGAGTGAGGAAAACATCACGGGGTGGTGTTAATTGGAGGGTCTGAATTAGGATAGGCAGTGAGTGGCAATGTAGGATGGAGAAAAGCACCGCGGGGAGGTCAGCAGGCGGAGGTCCGGGAAAATGCAGTGGCAATGTAGGATAGGTTTCTGAAAAACATCGCGGGGTGGTGCGCATTGTATGGGTGTGTGTTACATTACATTCACTAGTAGGAGTGATAAAAACATCACGGGGTGGTGCGCATTGAATGGGTGTGTGTTACATTACATTCACAAGTAGGAGTGAGAAAAACATCACTGGGTGGTGCGCATTGTATGGGTGTGTGTTACATTACATTCACTAGTAGGAGTGAGAACAACATCACGGGGTGGTGCGCATTGTATGGGTGTGTGTTACATTATATTCACTAGTAGGAGTGAGAAATACATCACGGGGTCATGCGCATTGTATGGGTGTGTGTTACATTACATTCACTAGTAGGAGTGAGAAAAACATCACGGGGTGGTGTGAATCGGAGGGTCTGAATTAGGATAGGCAGTGAGTGGCAATGTAGGATGGAGAAAAGCACGGTGGGGTGGTCAGCAGGGGGAGGTCAGGGAACATGCAGTGGCAATGTAGGATAGGTTTCTAAAAAACATCGCGTTGTGGTGCGCATTGTATGGGTGTGTATTAACATTCACTAGTAGGAGTGAGAAAAACATCACGGGGTGGTGCGCATTGAATGGGTGTGTGTTACATTACATTCACAAGTAGGAGTGAGAAAAACATCACGGTGTGGTGTGAATCGGAGGGTCTGAATTAGAATAGGCAGTGAGAGGCAATGTAGGATGGAGTAAAGCACCGCGGGGTGGTCAGCATGGTGAGGTCAGGGAACATGCATTGACAATGTAGGATAGGTTTCTGAAAAACATTGTGGGGTGGTGCGCATTGTATGGGTGTGTGTTACATTACATCCACAAGTAGGAGTGAGAAAACATGACGGGGTGGTGCGCATTGTATGGGTGTGTGTTACATTACATTCACTAGTAGGAGTGAGAAAAACATCCCGGTGTGGTGCGCATTGTATGGGTGTGTGTTACATTACATTCACTAGTAGGAATGAGAAATACATCACGGGGTGGTGCGCATTGTATGGGTGTGTGTTACATTACATTCACTAGTAGGAGTGAGAAAAACATCACGGGGTGGTGTTAATCGGAGGGTCTGAATTAGGATAGGCAGTGTGTGGCAATGTAGGATGGAGAAAAGCACGGCGGGGTGGTCAGCATGGGGAGGTCAGGGAACATGAAGTGGCAATGTAGGATAGGTTTCTGAAAAACATCGCTGGGTGGTGCGCATTGTATGGGTGTGTGTTACATTACATTCACTAGTAGGAGTGAGAAAAACATCACGGGGTGGTGCACATGGTATGGGTGTGTGTTACATTACATTCACTAGTAGGAGTGAGAAAAACATCCCGTGGTGGTGCGCATTACATGGGTGTGTGTTACATTACATTCACTAGTAGGAGTGAGAAAAACATCACGGGGTGGTGCGCATTGCATGGGTGTGTGTTACATTACATTCACTAATAGGAGTGAGAAAACATGACGGGGTGGTGCGCATTGTATGGGTGTGTGTTACATTACATTCACTAGTAGGAGTGAGAAAAACATCACGGGGTGGTGCGCATTTTATGGGTGTGTGTTACATTACATTCACTAGTAGGAGTGAGAAAAACATCACGGGGTGGTGCACATTGTATGGGTGTGTGTTACATTACATTCACTAATAGGAGTGAGAAAAACATCACGGGGTGGTGTGAATCGGAGGGTCTGAATTAGGATAGGCAGTGAGTGGCAATGTAGGATGGAGAAAAGCAAGGCGGGGTGGTCAGCATGGGGAAGTCAGGGAACATGCATTGGCAATGTAAGATAGGTTTCTGAAAAACATCTCGGGGTGGTGCGCATTGTATGGGTGTGTGTTACATTACATTCACTAGTAGGAGTGAGAAAAACATCACGGGGTGGTGCGCATTGTATGGGTGTGTGTTGCATTACATTCACTAGTAGGAGTGAGAAAAACATCACGGTGTGGTGCGCATTGTATGGGTGTGTATTACATTACATTCACTAGTAGGAGTGAGAAAAACATCACGGATTGGTGCGCATTGAATGGGTGTGTGTTACATTACATTCACAAGTAGGAGTGAGGAAACATGACGGGGTGGTGCGCATTGTATGGGTGTGTGTTACATTACATTCACTAGTAGGAGTGAGAAAAACATCACGGGGTGGTGCGAATTGTATGGGTGTGTGTTACATTACATTCACTTTTAGGAATGAGAAATACATCCCGGGGTGGTGCGCATTGTATGGGTGTGTGTTACATTACATTCACTAGTAGGAGTGAGAAAAACATCACGGGGTGGTGTGAATCGGAGGGTCTGAATTAGGATAGGCAGTGTGTGGCAATGTAGGATGGAGAACAGCACGGCGGGGTGGTCAGCATGGGGAGGTCAGGGAACATGAAGTGGCAATGTAGGATAGGTTTCTTAAAAACATCGCTGGGTGGTGCGCATTGTATGGGTGTGTGTTACATTACATTCACTAGTAGGAGTGAGAAAAACATCACGGGGTGGTGCACATTGTATGGGTGTGTGTTACATTACATTCACTAGTAGGAGTGAGAAAAACATCCCGGGGTGGTGCGCATTACATGGGTGTGTGTTACATTACATTCACTAGTAGGAGTGAGAAAAACATCACGGGGTGGTGCGCATTGCATGGGTGTGTGTTACATTACATTCACTAGTAGGAGTGAGAAAACATGACGGGGTGGTGCGCATTGTATTGGTGTGTGTTAAATTACATTCACTAGTAGGAGTGAGAAAAACATCACGGGGTGGTGCGCCTTGTATGGGTGTGTGTTACATTACATTCACTAGTATTAGTGAGAAAAACATCACGGGGTGGTGCACATTGTATGGGTGTGTGTTACATTACATTCACTAGTGGGAGTGAGAAAAACATCACGGGGTGGTGCGCATTGCATGGGTGTGTGTTACATTACATGAACTAGTAGAAGTGAGAAAAACATCACGGGGTGGTGCGCATTGTATGGGTGTATGTTATATTACATTCAGTAGTAGGAGTGAGGAAATCATCACGGGATGGTGTGAATTGGAGGGTCTGAATTAGGATAGCCACTGAGTGGCAATGTAGGTTGGAGAAAAGCACCGCGGGGTGGTCAGCATGCGGAGGTCAGGGAACATGCAGTGGCAATGTAGGATAGGTTACTGAAAAACATCGCGGGGTGGTGCGCATTGTATGGGTGTGTGTTACATTACATTCACTAGTAGGAGTGATAAAAACATCACGGGGTGGTGCGCATTGAATGGGTGTGTGTTACATTACATTCACAATTAGGAGTGAGAAAAACATCACGGGGTGGTGCGCATTGTATGGGCGTGTGTTACATTACATTCACTAGTAGGAGTGAGAAATACATCACGGGGTGGTGCGCATTGTATGGGTGTGTGTTACATTACATTCACTAGTAGGAGTGAGAAAATCATCACGGGGTGGTGTGAATCGGAGGGTCTGAATTAGGATAGGCAGTGAGGGGCAATGTAGGATGGAGAAAAGCACGGCGGGGTGGTCAGCATTGGGAGGTCAGGGAACATGCAGTGGCAATGTAGGATAGGATTCTGAAAAACATCGCGGGGTGGTGCGCATTGTATGTGTGTGTGTTACATTACATTCACTAGTAGGAGTGATAAAAACATCACGGGGTGGTGCGCATTGAATGGGTGTGTGTTACATTACATTCACAAGTAGGAGTGAGAAAAACATCACGGGGTGGTGCGCATTGTATGGGTGTGTGTTACATTACATTCACTAGTAGGAGTGAGAAAAACATCACGGGGTGGTGCGCATTGTATGGGTGTGTGTTACATTACATTCACTAGTAGGAGTGAGAAATACATCACGGGGTCATGCGCATTGTATGGGTGTGTGTTACATTACATTCACTAGTAGGAGTGAGAAAAACATCACGGGGTGGTGTGAATCGGAGGGTCTGAATTAGGATAGGCAGTGAGTGGCAATGTAGGATGGAGAAAAGCACGGTGGGGTGGTCAGCAGGGGGAGGTCAGGGAACATGCAGTGGCAATGTAGGATAGGTTTCTAAAAAACATCGCGGGGTGGTGCGCATTGTATGGGTGTGTGTTACATTACATTCACTAGTAGGAGTGAGAAAAACATCACGGGGTGGTGCGCATTGTATGGGTGTGTGTTACATTACAATCACTAGTAGGAGTGAGAAAAACATCACGGGGTGGTGTGAATCGGAGGGTCTGAATTAGGATAGGCAGTGAGTGGCAATGTAGGATGGAGAAAAGCACCGCGGGGTGGTCAGCATGGGGAGGTCAGGGAACATGCAGTGGCAATGTAAGATAGGTTTCTGAAAAACATCGCGGGGTGGTGCGCATTGTATGGGTGTGTGTTACATTACATTCACTAGTAGGAGTGAGCAAAACATGACGGGGTGGTGCGCATTGTATGGGTGTGTGTTACATTACATTCACTAGTAGGAGAGAGAAAAACATCACGGGGTGGTGCGCATTGTATGGGTCTGTGTTACATTACATTCACCAGTAGGAGTGAGAAAAACATCACGGGGTGGTGTGCATTGTATGGGTGTGTGTTACGTTACATTCACTAGTAGGAGTGAGGAAAAATTAATGGGGTGGTGTGAATTGGAGGGTCTGAATTAGGATAGGCAGTGAGTGGCAATGTAGGATGGAGAAAAGCACCGCGGGGTGCTCATCATGCGGAGGACCGGGAACATGCAGTGGCAAAGTAGGATAGGTTTCTGAAAAACATCGCGGGGTGGTGCGCATTGTATGGGTGTGTGTTACATTACATTCACTAGTAGGAGTGATAAAAACATCGCGGTGTGGTGCGCATTGTATGGGTGTGTGTTACATTACATTCACTAGTAGGAGTGAGAAAAATATCATGGGGTGTTGCGCATTGTATGGGTGTGTATTACATTACATTCACTAGTAGGAGTGAGAAAAACATCTCGGGGTGGTGCCCATTGAATGGGTGTGTGTTACATTACATTCACAAGTAGGAGTGAGAAAAACATCACGGGGTGGTGCACATTGTATGGGTGTGTGTTACATTACATTCACTAGTAGGAGTGAGAAAAACATCACGGGGTGGTGCGCATTGCATGGGTGTGTGTTACATTACATGAACTAGTAGAAGTGAGAAAAACATCACGGGGTGGTGCGCATTGTATGGGTGTATGTTATATTTCATTCACTAGTAGGAGTGAGGAAAACATCACGGGATGGTTTGAATTGGAGGGTCTGAATTAGGATAGGCAGTGAGTGGCAATGTAGGTTGGAGAAAAGCACCGCGGGGTGGTCAGCATGCGGAGGTCAGGGAACATGCAGTGGCAATATAGGATAGGTTTCTGAAAAACATCGCGGGGTGGTGCGCATTGTATGGGTGTGTGTTACATTACATTCACTAGTAGGAGTGATAAAAACATCACGGGGTGGTGCGCATTGAATGGGTGTGTGTTACATTACATTCACAATTAGGAGTGAGAAAAACATCACGGGGTGGTGCGCATTGTATGGGCGTGTGTTACATTACATTCACTAGTAGGAGTGAGAAATACATTACGGGGTGGTGCGCATTGTATGGGTGTGTGTTACATTACATTCACTAGTAGGAGTGAGAAAAACATCACGGGGTGGTGTGAATCGGAGGGTCTGAATTAGGATAGGCAGTGAGTGGCAATGTAGGATGGAGAAAAGCACGGTGGGGTGGTCAGCATGGGGAGGTCAGGGAACATGCAGTGGCAATATAGGATAGGTTTCTGAAAAACATCGCGGGGTGGTGCGCATTGTATGGGTGTGTGTTACATTACATTCACTAGTAGGAGTGAGAAAAACATCACGGGTTGGTGCGCATTGTATGGGTGTGTGTTGCATTACATTCACTAGTAGGAGTGAGAAAAACATCACGGGGTGGTGCACATTGTATGGGTGTGTGTTACATTACATTCACTAGTAGGAATGAGAAATACATCACGGGGTGGTGCGCATTGTATGGGTGTGTGTTACATTACATTCACTAGTAGGAGTGAGAAAAACATCACGGTGTGGTGTGAATCGGAGGGTCTGAATTAGGATAGGCAGTGAGTGGCAATGTAGGATCGAGAAAAGCAAGGCGGGGTGGTCAGCATGGGGAAGTCAGGGAACATGCATTGGCAATGTAAGATAGGTTTCTGAAAAACATCGCGGTGTGGTGCGCATTGTATGGGTGTGTGTTACATTACATTCACTAGTAGGAGTGAGAAAAACATTACGGGGTGGTGCACATTGTATCGGTGTGTGTTACATTACATTCACTAGTAGGAGTGAGAAAAACATCAAGGGGTGGTGCACATTGTATGGGTGTGTGTTACATTACATTCACTAGTAGGAGTGAGAAAAACATCACAGGGTGGTGTGAATCAGAGGGTCTGAATTAGGATAGGCAGTGAGTGGCAATGTAGATTGGAGAAAAGCACCGCGGGGTGGTCAGAATGCGGAGGTCAGGGAACATGCAGTGGCAATGTAGGATAGGTTTCTGAAAAACATCGCGGGGTGGTGCGCATTGTATGGGTGTGTGTTACATTACATTCACTAGTAGGAGTGATAAAAACATTACGGGGTGGTGCGCATTGAATGGGTGTGTGTTACATTACATTCACAATTAGGAGTGAGAAAAACATCACAGGGTTGTGCGCATTGTATGGCGTGTGTTACATTACATTCACTAGTAGGAGTGAGAAATACATCACGGGGTGGTGCGCATTGTATGGGTGTGTGTTACATTACATTCACTAGTAGGAGTGAGAAAATCATCACGGGGTGGTGTGAATCGGAGCGTCTGAATTAGGATAGGCAGTGAGGGGCAATGTAGGATGGAGAAAAGCACGGCGGGGTGGTCAGCATGGGGAGGTCAGGGAACATGCAGTGGCAATGTAGGATAGGATTCTGAAAAACATCGCGGGGTGGTGCGCATTGTATGTGTGTGTGTTACATTACATTCACTAGTAGGAGTGAGAAAAACATCACGGGGTGGTGCGCATTGTATGGGTGTGTGTTACTTTACATTCACTACTAGGAGTGAGGAAAACATCACGGGGTGGTGTTAATTGGAGGGTCTGAATTAGGATAGGCAGTGAGTGGCAATGTAGGATGGAGAAAAGCACCGCGGGGATGTCAGCAGGCGGAGGTCCGGGAACATGCAGTGGCAATGTAGGATAGGTTTCTGAAAAACATCGCGGGGTGGTGCGCATTGTATGGGTGTGTGTTACATTACATTCACTAGTAGGAGTGAGAAAAACATCACGGGGTGGTGCGCATTGTATGGGTGTGTGTTACTTTACATTCACTACTAGGAGTGAGGAAAACATCACGGGGTGGTGTTAATTGGAGGGTCTGAATTAGGATAGGCAGTGAGTGGCAATGTAGGATGGAGAAAAGCACCGCGGGGAGGTCAGCAGTCGGAGGTCCGGGAAAATGCAGTGGCAATGTAGGATAGGTTTCTGAAAAACATCGCGGGGTGGTGCGCATTGTATGGGTGTGTGTTACATTACATTCACTAGTAGGAGTGATAAAAACATCACGGGGTGGTGCGCATTGAATGGGTGTGTGTTACATTACATTCACAAGTAGGAGTGAGAAAAACATCACGGGGTGGTGCGCATTGTATGGGTGTGTGTTGCATTACATTCACTAGTAGGAGTGAGAACAACATCACGGGGTGGTGCGCATTGTATGGGTGTGTGTTACATTACATTCACTAGTAGGAGTGAGAAATACATCACGGGGTCATGCGCATTGTATGGGTGTGTGTTACATTACATTCACTAGTAGGAGTGAGAAAAACATCACGGGGTGGTGTGAATCGGAGGGTCTGAATTAGGATAGGCAGTGAGTGGCAATGTAGGATGGAGAAAAGCACGGTGGGGTGGTCAGCAGGGGGAGGTCAGGGAACATGCAGTGGCAATGTAGGATAGGTTTCTGAAAAACATTGTGGGGTGGTGCGCATTGTATGGGTGTGTGTTACATTACCTCCACAAGTAGGAGTGAGAAAACATGACGGGGTGGTGCGCATTGTATGGGTGTGTGTTACATTACATTCACTAGTAGGAGTGAGAAAAACATCACGGTGTGGTGCGCATGGTATGGGTGTGTGTTACATTACATTCACTAGTAGGAATGAGAAATACATCACGGGGTGGTGCGCATTGTATGGGTGTGTGTTACATTACATTCACTAGTAGGAGTGAGAAAAACATCACGGGGTGGTGTGAATCGGAGGGTCTGAATTAGGATAGGCAGTGTGTGGCAATGTAGGATGGAGAAAAGCACGGCGGGTGGTCAGCATGGGGAGGTCAGGGAACATGAAGTGGCAATGTAGGATAGGTTTCTGAAAAACATCTCTTGGTGGTGCGCATTGTATGGGTGTGTGTTACATTACATTCACTAGTAGGAGTGAGAAAAACATCACGGGGTGGTGCACATGGTATGGGTGTGTGTTACATTACATTCACTAGTAGGAGTGAGAAAAACATCCCGGGGTCGTGCGCATTACATGGGTGTGTGTTACATTACATTCACTAGTAGGAGTGAGAAAAACATCACGGGGTGGTGCGCATTGCATGGGTGTGTGTTTCATTACATTCACTAATAGGAGTGAGAAAACATGACGGGGTGGTGCGCATTGTATGGGTGTGTGTTATATTACATTCACTAGTAGGAGTGAGAAAAACATCACGGGGTGGTGCGCATTGTATGGGTGTGTGTTACATTACATTCACTAGTAGGAGTGAGAAAAACATCACGGGGTGGTGCACATTGTATGGGTGTGTGTTACATTACATTCACTAGTAGGAATGAGAAATACATCACGGGGTGGTGCGCATTGTATGGGTGTGTGTTACATTACATTCACTAGTAGGAGTGAGAAAAACATCACGGGGTGTTGTGAATCGGAGGGTCTGAATTAGGATAGGCAGTGAGTGGCAATGTAGGATGGAGAAAAGCAAGGCGGGGTGGTCAGCATGGGGAAGTCAGGGAACATGCATTGGCAATGTAAGATAGGTTTCTGAAAAACATCGCGGGGTGGTGCGCATTGTATGGGTGTGTGTTACATTACATTCACTAGTAGGAGTGAGAAAAACATTACGGGGTGGTGCACATTGTATGGGTGTGTGTTACATTACATTCACTAGTAGGAGTGAGAAAAACATCAAGGGGTGGTGCACATTGTATGGGTGTGTGTTACATTACATTCACTAGTAGGAGTGAGAAAAACATCACAGGGTGGTGTGAATCGGAGGGTCTGAATTAGGATAGGCAGTGAGTGGCAATGTAGGTTGGAGAAAAGCACCGCGGGGTGGTCAGAATGCGGAGGTCAGAGAACATGCAGTGGCAATGTAGGATAGGTTTCGGAAAAACATCGCGGGGTGGTGCGCATTGTATGGGTGTGTGTTACATTACATTCACTAGTAGGAGTGATAAAAACATTACGGGGTGGTGCGCATTGAATGGGTGTGTGTTACATTACATTCACAATTAGGAGTGAGAAAAACATCACGGGGTGGTGCGCATTGTATGGGCGTGTGTTACATTACATTCACTAGTAGGAGTGAGAAATACATCACGGGGTGGTGCGCATTGTATGGGTGTGTGTTACATTACATTCACTAGTAGGAGTGAGAAAATCATCACGGGGTGGTGTGAATCGGAGGGTCTGAATTAGGATAGGCAGTGAGGGGCAATGTAGGATGGAGAAAAGCACGGCGGGGTGGTCAGCATGGGGAGGTCAGGGAACATGCAGTGGCAATGTAGGATAGGATTCTGAAAAACATCGCGGGGTGGTGCGCATTGTATGTGTGTGTGTTACATTACATTCACTAGTAGGAGAGAGAAAAACATCACGGGGTGGTGCGCATTGTATGGGTGTGTGTTACTTTACATTCACTACTAGGAGTGAGGAAAACATCACGGGGTGGTGTTAATTGGAGGGTCTGAATTAGGATAGGCAGTGAGTGGCAATGTAGGATGGAGAAAAGCACCGCGGGGAGGTCAGCAGGCGGAGGTCCGGGAACATGCAGTGGCAATGTAGGATAGGTTTCTGAAAAACATCGCGGGGTGGTGCGCATTGTATGGGTGTGTGTTACATTACATTCACTAGTAGGAGTGATAAAAACATCACGGGGTGGTGCGCATTGAATGGGTGTGTGTTACATTACATTCACAAGTAGGAGTGAGAAAAACATCACGGGGTGGTGCGCATTGTATGGGTGTGTGTTACATTACATTCACTATCAGGAGTGAGAAAAACATCACGGGGTGGTGCGCATTGTATGGGTGTGTGTTACATTACATTCACTAGTAGGAGTGAGAAATACATCACGGGTTCATGCGCATTGTATGTGTGTGTGTTACATTACATTCACTAGTAGGAGTGAGAAAAACATCACGGGGTGGTGTGAATCGGAGGGTCTGAATTAGGATAGGCAGTGAGTGGCAATGTAGGATGGAGAAAAGCACGGTGGGGTGGTCAGCATGGGGAGGTCAGGGAACATGCAGTGGCAATATAGGATAGGTTTCTGAAAAACATCGCGGGGTGGTGCGCATTGTATGGGTGTGTGTTACATTACATTCACTAGTAGGAGTGAGAAAAACATCACGGGTTGGTGCGCATTGTATGGGTGTGTGTTGCATTACATTCACTAGTAGGAGTGAGAAAAACATCACGGGGTGGTGTGAATCGGAGGGTCTGAATTAGGATAGGCAGTGAGTGGAAATGTAGGATGGAGAAAAGCACCGCGGGATGGTCAGCATGGGGAGGTCAGGGAACATGCAGTGGCAATGTAAGATAGGTTTCTGAAAAACATCGCGGGGTGGTGCGCATTGTATGGGTGTGTGTTACATTACAATCACTAGTAGGAGAGAGAAAAACATCACGGGGTGGTGCGCATTGTATGGGTCTGTGTTACATTACATTCACTAGTAGGAGTGAGAAAAACATCACGGGGTGGTGTGCATTGTATGGGTGTGTGTTACGTTACATTCACTAGTAGGAGTGAGGAAAAATTAACGGGGTGGTGTGAATTGGAGTGTCTGAATTAGGATAGGCAGTGAGTGGCAATGTAGGATGGAGAAAAGCACCGCGGGGTGGTCAGCATGCGGAGGACAGGGAAAATGCAGTGGCAATGTAGGATATGTTTCTGAAAAACATCGCGGGGTGGTGCGCATTGTATGGGTGTGTGTTACATTACATTCACTAGTAGGAGTGATAAAAACATCACGGGGTGGTGCGCATTGTATGGGTGTGTGTTACATTACATTCAGTAGTAGGAGTGAGAAAAATATCATGGGGTGTTGCGCATTGTATGGGTGTGTATTACATTACATTCACTAGTAGGAGTGAGAAAAACATCACGGGGTGGTGCGAATTGAATGGGTGTGTGTTACATTACATTCACAAGTAGGAGTGAGAAAAACATCACGGGGTGGTGTGAATCGGAGGGTCTGAATTAGAATAGGCGGTGAGAGGCAATGTAGGATGGAGTAAAGCACCGCGGGGTGGTCAGCATGGTGAGGTCAGGGAACATGCAGTGACAATGTAGGATAGGTTTCTGAAAAACATTGTGGGGTGGTGCGCATTGTATGGGTGTGTGTTACATTACATTCACTAGTAGGAGTGAGAAAAACATCACAGGGTGGTGTGAATCGGAGGGTCTGAATTAGGATAGGCAGTGAGTGGCAATGAAGGATGGAGATAAGCACCGCGGTGTGGTCAGCATGGGGAGGTCAGGGAACATTCAGTGGCAATGTAGGATAGGTTTCTGAAAAACATCGCGGGGTGGTGCGCATTGTATGGGTGTGTGTTACATTACATTCACCAGTAGGAGTGAGAAAAACATCACAGGGTGGTGTGAATCGGAGGGGCTGAATTAGGATAGGCAGTGATTGGACATTTAGAATGGAGAAAAGCACCGCGGGGTGCTCAGCATGGGGCGGTCATGGAACATGCAATGGCAAAGTAGGATAGGTTTCTGAAAAACATCACGGGGTGGTGGGCATTGTATGGGTGTGTGTTACATTACATTCACTAGCAGGAGTGAGAAAAACATCACGGGGTGGAGTGCATTGTATGTGTGTGTGTTACATTACATTCACTAGTAGGAGTGAGAAAAACATCATGGGGTGGTGCGCATTGTATGGTTGTGTATTACATTACATTCACTAGTAGGAGTGAGAAAAACATCACGGGGTGGTGCGCATTGAATGGGTGTGTGTTACATTACATGCACAAGTAGGAGTGAGAAAAACATCACGGGGTGGTGCGCATTGTATGGGTTTGTGTTAGTTACATTCACTAGTAGGAGTGAGAAAAACATCACGGGGTGGTGTGAATCGGAGGGCCTGAATTAGAATAGGCAGTGAGAGGCAATGTAGGATGGAGAAAAGCACCACGGGGTGGTCAGCATGGTGAGGTCAGGGAACATGCAGTGACAATGTAGGATAGGTTTCTGAAAAACATCACGGGGTGGTGCGCATTGTATGGGTGTGTGTTACTTTACATTCACTAGTAGGAGTGAGAAAAACTTCACGGGGTGGTGTCAATCGGAGGGTCTGAATTAGGATAGGCAGTGAGTGGCAATGTAGGATGGAGAAAAGCACCGCGGCGTGGTCAGCATGGGGAAGTCAGGGAACATGCAGTGGCAATGTAGGATAGGTTTCTGAAAAACATCACGGGGTGGTGGGCATTGTATGGGTGTGTGTTACATTACATTCACTAGTAGGAGTGAGAAAAACATCACGGGGTGGTGCGCATTGTATGGGTGTGTGTTACATTACATTCACTAGTAGGAGTGAGAAAAACATCACGGGGTGGTGCACATTGTATGGGTGTGTGTTACATTACATTCACTAGTAGGAATGAGAAATACATCACGGGGTGGTGCGCATTGTATGGGTGTGTGTTACATTACATTCACTAGTAGGAGTGAGAAAAACATCACGGTGTGGTGTGAATCGGAGGGTCTGAATTAGGATAGGCAGTGAGTGGCAATGTAGGATCGAGAAAAGCAAGGCGGGGTGGTCAGCATGGGGAAGTCAGGGAACATGCATTGGCAATGTAAGATAGGTTTCTGAAAAACATCGCGGTGTGGTGCGCATTGTATGGGTGTGTGTTACATTACATTCACTAGTAGGAGTGAGAAAAACATTACGGGGTGGTGCACATTGTATCGGTGTGTGTTACATTACATTCACTAGTAGGAGTGAGAAAAACATCAAGGGGTGGTGCACATTGTATGGGTGTGTGTTACATTACATTCACTAGTAGGAGTGAGAAAAACATCACAGGGTGGTGTGAATCAGAGGGTCTGAATTAGGATAGGCAGTGAGTGGCAATGTAGATTGGAGAAAAGCACCGCGGGGTGGTCAGAATGCGGAGGTCAGGGAACATGCAGTGGCAATGTAGGATAGGTTTCTGAAAAACATCGCGGGGTGGTGCGCATTGTATGGGTGTGTGTTACATTACATTCACTAGTAGGAGTGATAAAAACATTACGGGGTGGTGCGCATTGAATGGGTGTGTGTTACATTACATTCACAATTAGGAGTGAGAAAAACATCACAGGGTTGTGCGCATTGTATGGCGTGTGTTACATTACATTCACTAGTAGGAGTGAGAAATACATCACGGGGTGGTGCGCATTGTATGGGTGTGTGTTACATTACATTCACTAGTAGGAGTGAGAAA
Organism: Cavia porcellus; assembly: GCF_034190915.1. Classification (NCBI taxonomy): domain Eukaryota; kingdom Metazoa; phylum Chordata; class Mammalia; order Rodentia; family Caviidae; genus Cavia; species Cavia porcellus. The sequence continues at coordinate 1,315,625 of NW_026947555.1, forward strand.
ATCATCACGGGGTGGTGTGAATCGGAGCGTCTGAATTAGGATAGGCAGTGAGGGGCAATGTAGGATGGAGAAAAGCACGGCGGGGTGGTCAGCATGGGGAGGTCAGGGAACATGCAGTGGCAATGTAGGATAGGATTCTGAAAAACATCGCGGGGTGGTGCGCATTGTATGTGTGTGTGTTACATTACATTCACTAGTAGGAGTGAGAAAAACATCACGGGGTGGTGCGCATTGTATGGGTGTGTGTTACTTTACATTCACTACTAGGAGTGAGGAAAACATCACGGGGTGGTGTTAATTGGAGGGTCTGAATTAGGATAGGCAGTGAGTGGCAATGTAGGATGGAGAAAAGCACCGCGGGGATGTCAGCAGGCGGAGGTCCGGGAACATGCAGTGGCAATGTAGGATAGGTTTCTGAAAAACATCGCGGGGTGGTGCGCATTGTATGGGTGTGTGTTACATTACATTCACTAGTAGGAGTGATAAAAACATCACGGGGTGGTGCGCATTGAATGGGTGTGTGTTACATTACATTCACAAGTAGGAGTGAGAAAAACATCACGGGGTGGTGCGCATTGTATGGGTGTGTGTTACATTACATTCACTAGTAGGAGTGAGAAAAACATCACGGGGTTGTGCGCATTGTATGGGTGTGTGTTACATTACATTCACTAGTAGGAGTGAGAAATACATCACGGGTTCATGCGCATTGTATGTGTGTGTGTTACATTACATTCACTAGTAGGAGTGAGAAAAACATCACGGGGTGGTGTGAATCGGAGGGTCTGAATTAGGATAGGCAGTGAGTGGCAATGTAGGATGGAGAAAAGCACGGTGGGGTGGTCAGCATGGGGAGGTCAGGGAACATGCAGTGGCAATGTAGGATAGGTTTCTGAAAAACATCGCGGGGTGGTGCGCATTGTATGGGTGTGTGTTACATTACATTCACTAGTAGGAGTGACAAAAACATCATGGGTTGGTGCGCATTGTATGGGTGTGTGTTACATTACATTCACTAGTAGGAGTGAGAAAAACATCACGGTGTGGTGTGAATCGGAGGGTCTGAATTAGGATAGGCAGTGAGTGGAAATGTAGGATGGAGAAAAGCACCGCGGAGTGGTCAGCATGGGGAGGTCAGGGAACATGCAGTGGCAATGTAAGATAGGTTTCTGAAAAACATCGCGGGGTGGTGCGCATTGTATGGGTGTGTGTTACATTACATTCACTAGTAGGAGAGAGAAAAACATCACGGGGTGGTGCGCATTGTATGGGTCTGTGTTACATTACATTCACAATTAGGAATGAGAAAAACATCACGGGGTGGTGTGCATTGTATGGGTGTGTGTTACGTTACATTCACTAGTAGGAGTGAGGAAAAATTAACGGGGTGGTGTGAATTGGAGTGTCTGAATTAGGATAGGCAGTGAGTGGCAATGTAGGATGGAGAAAAGCACCGCGGGGTGGTCAGCATGCAGAGGACAGGGAAAATGCAGTGGCAATGTAGGTTTCTGAAAAACATCGCGGGGTGGTGCGCATTGTATGGGTTTGTGTTACATTACATTCACTAGTAGGAGTGATAAAAACATCACGGGGTGGTGCGCATTGTATGGGTGTGTGTTACATTACATTCACTAGTAGGAGTGAGAAAAATATCATGGGGTGTTGCGCATTGTATGGGTGTGTATTACATTACATTCACTAGTAGGAGTGAGAAAAACATCACGGGGTGGTGCGAATTGAATGGGTGTGTGTTACATTACATTCACAAGTAGGAGTGAGAAAAACATCACGTGTTAGTGTGAATCGGAGGGTCTGAATTAGAATAGGCGGTGAGAGGCAATGTAGGATGGAGTAAAGCACCGCGGGGTGGTCAGCATGGTGAGGTCAGGGAACATGCAGTGACAATGTAGGATAGGTTTCTGAAAAACATTGTGGGGTGGTGCGCATTGTATGGGTGTGTGTTACATTACATTCACTAGTAGGAGTGAGAAAAACATCACGGGGTGGTGTGAATCGGAGTGTCTGAATTAGGATAGGCAGTGAGAGGCAATGTACGATGGAGAAAAGCAGCGCGGGGTGGTCAGCATGCGGAGGTCAGGGAACATGCAGTGGCAATGTAGGATAGGTTTCTGAAAAACATCGCGCGGTGGTGCGCATTGTATGGGTGTGTGTTACATTACATTCACTAGTAGGAGAGGGAAAAATATCATGGGGTGTTGCGCATTGTATGGGTGTGTATTACATTACATTCACTAGTAGGAGTGAGAAAAACATCACGGGGTGGTGCGAATTGAATGGGTGTGTGTTACATTACATTCACAAGTACGAGTGAGAAAAACATCACGGGGTGGTGTGAATCGGAGGGTCTGAATTAGAATAGGCAGTGAGAGGCAATGTAGGATGGAGTAAAGCACCGCGGGGTGGTCAGCATGGTGAGGTCAGGGAACATGCAGTGACAATGTAGGATAGGTTTCTGAAAAACATTGTGGGGTGGTGCGCATTGTATGGGTGTGTGTTACATTACATTCACTAGTAGGAGTGAGAAAAACATCACAGGGTGGTGTGAATCGGAGGGTCTGAATTAGGATAGGCAGTGAGTGGCAATGAAGGATGGAGATAAGCACCGCGGTGTGGTCAGCATGGGGATGTCAGGGAACATTCAGTGGCAATGTAGGATAGGTTTCTGAAAAACATCGCGGGGTGGTGCGCATTGTATGGGTGTGTGTTACATTACATTCACTAGTAGGAGTGAGAAAAACATCACGGGGTGGTGCGCATTGTATGGGTGTGTGTTACATTACATTCACTAGTAGGAGTGAGAAAAACATCACGGGGTGGTGTGAATCGGAGGGGCTGAATTAGGATAGGCAGTGATTGGACATGTAGGATGGTGAAAAGCACCGCGGGGTGCTCAGCATGGGGCGGTCATGGAACATGCAGTGGCAAAGTAGGATAGGTTTCTGAAAAACATCACGGGGTGGTGGGCATTGTATGGGTGTGTGTTACATTACATTCACTAGTAGGAGTGAGAAAAACATCACGGGGTAGAGCGCATTGTATGTGTGTGTGTTACATTACATTCACTAGTAGGAGTGAGAAAAACATCATGGGGTGGTGCGCATTGTATTGTTGTGTATTACATTACATTCACTAGTAGGAGTGAGAAAAACATCACGGGGTGGTGCGCATTGAATGGGTGTGTGTTACATTATATTCACAAGTAGGAGTGAGAAAAACATCACGGGGTGGTGCGCATTGTATGGGTTTGTGTTACGTTAAATTCACTAGTAGGAGTGAGAAAAACATCACGGGGTGGTGTGAATCGGAGGGCCTGAATTAGAATAGGCAGTGAGAGGCAATGTAGAATGGAGAAAAGCACCACGGGGTCTTCAGCATGGTGAGGTCAGGGAACATGCAGTGACAATGTAGGATAGGTTTCTGAAAAACATCACGGGGTTGTGGGCATTGTATGGGTGTGTGTTACCTTACATTCACTAGTAGGAGTGAGAAAAACATCACGTTGTGGTGTGCATTGTATGTTTGTGTGTTACATTACATTCACTATTACGAGTGAGAAAAACATCTCGGGGTGGTGCGCATTGTATGGGTGTGTGTTACATTACATTCACTAGTAGGAGTGACAAAAACATCATGGGTTGGTGCGCATTGTATGGGTGTGTGTTACATTACATTCACTAGTAGGAGTGAGAAAAACATCACGGGGTGGTGCGCATTGTATGGGTGTGTGTTACTTTACATTCACTACTAGGAGTGAGGAAAACATCACGGGGTGGTGTTAATTGGAGGGTCTGAATTAGGATAGGCAGTGAGTGGCAATGTAGGATGGAGAAAAGCACCGCGGGGATGTCAGCAGGCGGAGGTCCGGGAACATGCAGTGGCAATATAGGATAGGTTTCTGAAAAACATCGCGGGGTGGTGCGCATTGTATGGGTGTGTGTTACATTACATTCACTAGTAGGAGTGATAAAAACATCACGGGGTGGTGCGCATTGAATGGGTGTGTGTTACATTACATTCACAAGTAGGAGTGAGAAAAACATCACGGGGTGGTGCGCATTGTATGGGTGTGTGTTACATTACATTCACTAGTAGGAGTGAGAAAAACATCACGGGGTTGTGCGCATTGTATGGGTGTGTGTTACATTACATTCACTAGTAGGAGTGAGAAATACATCACGGGTTCATGCGCATTGTATGTGTGTGTGTTACATTACATTCACTAGTAGGAGTGAGAAAAACATCACGGGGTGGTGTGAATCGGAGGGTCTGAATTAGGATAGGCAGTGAGTGGCAATGTAGGATGGAGAAAAGCACGGTGGGGTGGTCAGCATGGGGAGGTCAGGGAACATGCAGTGGCAATGTAGGATAGGTTTCTGAAAAACATCGCGGGGTGGTGCGCATTGTATGGGTGTGTGTTACATTACATTCACTAGTAGGAGTGACAAAAACATCATGGGTTGGTGCGCATTGTATGGGTGTGTGTTACATTACATTCACTAGTAGGAGTGAGAAAAACATCACGGTGTGGTGTGAATCGGAGGGTCTGAATTAGGATAGGCAGTGAGTGGAAATGTAGGATGGAGAAAAGCACCGCGGAGTGGTCAGCATGGGGAGGTCAGGGAACATGCAGTGGCAATGTAAGATAGGTTTCTGAAAAACATCGCGGGGTGGTGCGCATTGTATGGGTGTGTGTTACATTACATTCACTAGTAGGAGAGAGAAAAACATCACGGGGTGGTGCGCATTGTATGGGTCTGTGTTACATTACATTCACAATTAGGAATGAGAAAAACATCACGGGGTGGTGTGCATTGTATGGGTGTGTGTTACGTTACATTCACTAGTAGGAGTGAGGAAAAATTAACGGGGTGGTGTGAATTGGAGTGTCTGAATTAGGATAGGCAGTGAGTGGCAATGTAGGATGGAGAAAAGCACCGCGGGGTGGTCAGCATGCAGAGGACAGGGAAAATGCAGTGGCAATGTAGGTTTCTGAAAAACATCGCGGGGTGGTGCGCATTGTATGGGTTTGTGTTACATTACATTCACTAGTAGGAGTGATAAAAACATCACGGGGTGGTGCGCATTGTATGGGTGTGTGTTACATTACATTCACTAGTAGGAGTGAGAAAAATATCATGGGGTGTTGCGCATTGTATGGGTGTGTATTACATTACATTCACTAGTAGGAGTGAGAAAAACATCACGGGGTGGTGCGAATTGAATGGGTGTGTGTTACATTACATTCACAAGTAGGAGTGAGAAAAACATCACGTGTTGGTGTGAATCGGAGGGTCTGAATTAGAATAGGCGGTGAGAGGCAATGTAGGATGGAGTAAAGCACCGCGGGGTGGTCAGCATGGTGAGGTCAGGGAACATGCAGTGACAATGTAGGATAGGTTTCTGAAAAACATTGTGGGGTGGTGCGCATTGTATGGGTGTGTGTTACATTACATTCACTAGTAGGAGTGAGAAAAACATCACGGGGTGGTGTGAATCGGAGTGTCTGAATTAGGATAGGCAGTGAGAGGCAATGTACGATGGAGAAAAGCAGCGCGGGGTGGTCAGCATGCGGAGGTCAGGGAACATGCAGTGGCAATGTAGGATAGGTTTCTGAAAAACATCGCGCGGTGGTGCGCATTGTATGGGTGTGTGTTACATTACATTCACTAGTAGGAGAGGGAAAAATATCATGGGGTGTTGCGCATTGTATGGGTGTGTATTACATTACATTCACTAGTAGGAGTGAGAAAAACATCACGGGGTGGTGCGAATTGAATGGGTGTGTGTTACATTACATTCACAAGTACGAGTGAGAAAAACATCACGGGGTGGTGTGAATCGGAGGGTCTGAATTAGAATAGGCAGTGAGAGGCAATGTAGGATGGAGTAAAGCACCGCGGGGTGGTCAGCATGGTGAGGTCAGGGAACATGCAGTGACAATGTAGGATAGGTTTCTGAAAAACATTGTGGGGTGGTGCGCATTGTATGGGTGTGTGTTACATTACATTCACTAGTAGGAGTGAGAAAAACATCACAGGGTGGTGTGAATCGGAGGGTCTGAATTAGGATAGGCAGTGAGTGGCAATGAAGGATGGAGATAAGCACCGCGGTGTGGTCAGCATGGGGATGTCAGGGAACATTCAGTGGCAATGTAGGATAGGTTTCTGAAAAACATCGCGGGGTGGTGCGCATTGTATGGGTGTGTGTTACATTACATTCACTAGTAGGAGTGAGAAAAACATCACGGGGTGGTGCGCATTGTATGGGTGTGTGTTACATTACATTCACTAGTAGGAGTGAGAAAAACATCACGGGGTGGTGTGAATCGGAGGGGCTGAATTAGGATAGGCAGTGATTGGACATGTAGGATGGTGAAAAGCACCGCGGGGTGCTCAGCATGGGGCGGTCATGGAACATGCAGTGGCAAAGTAGGATAGGTTTCTGAAAAACATCACGGGGTGGTGGGCATTGTATGGGTGTGTGTTACATTACATTCACTAGTAGGAGTGAGAAAAACATCACGGGGTAGAGCGCATTGTATGTGTGTGTGTTACATTACATTCACTAGTAGGAGTGAGAAAAACATCATGGGGTGGTGCGCATTGTATTGTTGTGTATTACATTACATTCACTAGTAGGAGTGAGAAAAACATCACGGGGTGGTGCGCATTGAATGGGTGTGTGTTACATTATATTCACAAGTAGGAGTGAGAAAAACATCACGGGGTGGTGCGCATTGTATGGGTTTGTGTTACGTTAAATTCACTAGTAGGAGTGAGAAAAACATCACGGGGTGGTGTGAATCGGAGGGCCTGAATTAGAATAGGCAGTGAGAGGCAATGTAGAATGGAGAAAAGCACCACGGGGTCTTCAGCATGGTGAGGTCAGGGAACATGCAGTGACAATGTAGGATAGGTTTCTGAAAAACATCACGGGGTTGTGGGCATTGTATGGGTGTGTGTTACCTTACATTCACTAGTAGGAGTGAGAAAAACATCACGTTGTGGTGTGCATTGTATGTTTGTGTGTTACATTACATTCACTATTACGAGTGAGAAAAACATCTCGGGGTGGTGCGCATTGTATGGATGTGTGTTACATTACGTTCACTAGTAGGAGTGAGAAAAACACCACGGGTTGGTTGAATCGGAGGTTCTGAATTAGGATAGGCAGTGAGTGGCAATGTAGGATGGAGAAAAGCACCGCGGGGTGGTCAGCATGGGGAGGTCAGTGAACATGCATTGGCAATGTAAGATAGGTTTCTGAAAAACATCGCGGGGTCGTGCGCATTGTATGGGTGTGTGTTACATTACATTAACTAGTAGGAGTGAGAAAAACATCACGGGGTGGTGCGCATTGTATGAGTGTGTGTTACATTACATTCACTAGTAGGAGTGAGAAAAACATCACGGGGTGGTGCGCATTGTATGGGTGTTTGATACATTACATTCACTAGTAGGAGTGAAAAAAACATCACGGGGTGGTGCGCATTGCATGGGTGTGTGTTACATTACATTCACTAGTAGGAGAGAGAAAAATATCACGGGGTGGTGCGCATTGTATGGGTGTATGTTACATTACATTCACTAGTAGGAGTGAGGAAAACATCACGGGGTGGTGTGAATTGGAGGGTCTGAATTAGGATAGGCAGTGAGTGGCAATGTAGGATGGAGAAAAGCACCGCGGGGTGGTCAGCATGGGGAGGTGAGGGAACATGCAGTGGCAATGTAAGATAGGTTTCTGAAAAACATCGCGGGGTGGTGCGCATTGTATGGGTGTGTGTTACATTACATTCACTAGTAGGAGTGAGAAAAACATCACGGGGTTGTGCGCATTGGATGGGTGTGTGTTACGTTACATTCACTAGTAGGAGTGAGAAAAACATCACGGGGTTGTGCGCATTGTATGGGTCTGTGTTACATTACATTCACTAGTAGGAGTGAGAAAAACATCACGAGGTGGTGCGCATTGTATGGTTGTCTGTTACATTACATTCACTAGTAGGAGTGAGAAAAACATCACGGGGTGGTGTGAATCGGAGGGTCTGAATTAGGTTAGGCAGTGAGTGGCAATGTAGGATGGAGAAAAGCACCACAGGGTTGTCAGCATGGGGAGGTCAGGGAACATGCAGTGGCAATGTAAGATAGGTTTTTGAAAAACATCGCGGGGTGGTACGCATTGTATGGGTGTGTGTTCCATTACATTCACTAGTAGGAGTGAGAAAAACATCACGGGGTGGTGCACATTGTATGGGTGTGTGTTACATTACATTCACTAGTAGGAGTGAGAAAAACATCACGGGGTGGTGCGCATTGTATGGGTGTGTGTTACATTACATTCACTAGTAGGAGTGAGAAAAACATCCCGGGGTGGTGTTCATTACATGGGTGTGTGTTACATTACATTCACTAGTAGGAGTGAGAAAAACATCACGGGGTGGTGCGCATTGCATGGGTGTGTGTTACATTACATTCACTAGTAGGAGTGAGAAAAACATCACGGGGTGGTGCACATTGTATGGGTGTGTGTTACATTACATTCACTAGTAGGAGTGAGAAAAATATCACGGGGTGGTGCGCATTTTACGGGTGTGTGTTACATTACATTCACTAGTAGGAGTGAGAAAAACATCACGGGGTGATGTGAATCGGAGGGTGTGAATTAGGATAGGCAGTGAGTGGCATTGTAGGATGGAGAAAAGCACCGCGGGTGGTCAGCATGGGGAGGTCAGGGAAAATGCAGTGGCAATGTAGGATAGGTTTCTGAAAAACATCGCGGGGTGGTGCGCATTGTAAGGGTGTGTGTTACATTACATTCAAAGTAGGAGTGAGAAAAACATCACGGGGTGGTGCGCATTGTATGGGTGTGTATTACATTACAATAACTAATAGGAGTGAGAAAAATATCACGGGGTGGTGTGAATCGGAGGGTCTGAATTAGGATAGGCAGTGAGTGGCAATGTAGGATGGAGAAAAGCACCGAGGGATGGTCAGCATGGGGAGGTCAGGGAACATGCAGTGGCAATGTAGGATAGGTTTCTGAAAAACCTTGCGAGGTGGTGCGCATTGTATGGGTGTGTGTTACATTACATTCACTAGTAGGAGTGAGAAAAACATCACGGGGTTGTGCGCATTGTATGGGTGTGTGTAACATTACATTCACTAGTAGGAGTGAGAAAAACATCACGGTGTGGTGTGAATCGGAGGGCCTGAATTAGGATAGGCAGGGAGTGGCAATGTAGGATGGAGAAAAGCTCCACGGGGTGGTCAGCATGGGGAGGTCAGGGAACATGCAGTGGCAATGTAGGATAGGTTTCTGAAAAACATCGCGGGGTGGTGCACATTGTATGGGTGTGTGTTACATTACATTCACTAGTAGGAGTGAGAAAAACATCAGAGGGTGGTGCGCATTGTATGGGTGTGTTTTACATTACATTAACTAGTAGGAGTGAGAAAAACATCACGGGGTGGTGCGCATTGTATGGATGTGTGTTACATTACATTCACTTCTGGAGTGAGAAAATCATCACGGGGTGGTGCGCAGTGTATGGGAGTGTGTTACATTACATTCACTAGTAGGAGTGAGAAAAACATCACGGGGTGGTGCGCATTGTATGCATGTGTGTAACATTACATTCACTAGTAGGAGTGTGAAAACCATCACGGAGTGGTGCGCATTGTATGGGTGTGTGTTACATTACATTCACTAGTAGGAGTGAGAAAAACATCACGGGGTGTTGCACATTCTATGGGTGTGTGTTACATTACATTCACTAGTAGGAGTGAGAAAAACATCACGGGGTGGTGTGAATCGGAGGGTCTGAATTAGGATAGGCAGTGTGTGGCAATGTAGGATGGAGAAAAGAACCGCGTGGTGGTCAGCATGGGAAGGTCAGGGAACATGCAGTGGCAATGTAGGATAGGTTTCTGAAAAACATCGCGGGGTGTTGTCATTGTATGGGTGTGTGTTACATTACATTCACTAGTAGGAGTGAGAAAAACATCACAGGGTGGTGTGAATCAGAGGGTCTGAATTAGGATAGGCAGTGAGTGGCAAAATAGGATGGAGAAAAGCACCGCGGGGTGGTCAGCATGGGGAGGTTAGGGAACATGCAGTGGCAATGAAGGATAGGTTTCTGAAATACATCCCGGGGTTGTGCGCAATGTATGGGTGTGTGTTACATTACATTCACTAGTAGGAGTGAGAAAAACATCACGGGGTGGTGCGCATTGTATGGGTGTGTGTTACATTACATTCACTAGTAGGAGTGAGAAAAACATCACGGCGTGGTGTGCATTGTATGGGTGTGTGTTGCATTACATTCAAGAGTAGGAGTGAGAAAAACATCACGGGGTGGTGCGCATTGTATGGGTGTGTGTTACATTACATTCAGAAGTAGGAGTGAGAAAAACATCACGGGGTGGTGCGCATTGTATGGGTGTGTGTTACATTACATTCACTAGTAGGAGTGAGAAAAACATCACGGGGTGGTGTGAATCGGCGGGTCTGAATTAGCATAGGCAGTGAGTGGCAATGTAGGATGGAGAAAAGCACGGTGGGGTGGTCAGCATGGGGAGGTCAGGGAACATGCAGTGGCAATGTAGGATAGGTTTCTGGAAAACATCGTGGGGTGGTGGGCATTGTATGGGTGTGTGTTATGTTACATTCACTAGTAGGAGTGAGAAAAACATCACGGGGTGGTGCGCATTGTAAGGGTGTGTGTTACATTACATTCACTATTAGGATTGAGAAGAACATCACGGGGTGGTGTGAATCGGAGGGTCTGAATTAGGATAGGCAGTGAGTGGCAATGTAGGATGGAGAAAAGCACCGCGGGGTGGTCAGCATGGTGAGGTCAGGGAACATGCAGTGGCAATGTAGGTTTCTGAAAAACAACGCTGTGTGGTGCGCATTGTATGGGTGTGTGTTACATTATATTCACTAGTAGGAGTGAGAAAAAAATCACGGGGTGGTGCGCATTCTATGGGTGTGTGTAACATTACATTCACTAGTAGGAGTGAGAAAAACATCACGGGGTGTGCGCATTGTATGGGTGTGTGTTACATTACATTCACTACTGGAGTGTGAAAACCATCACGGGGTGGTGCGCATTGTATAGTTGTGTGTGGCATTACATTCACTAGTAGAAGTGAGAAAAACATCACGGGGTGGTGCACATTCTATGGGTGTGTGTTACATTACATTCACTAGTAGGAGTGAGAAAAACATCACGGGGTGGTGTGAATCGGAGGGTCTGAATTAGGATAGGCAGTGAGTGGCAATGTAGGATGGAGAAAAGCACCGCGGGGTGGTCAGCATGGGGAGGTCAGGGAACATGCAGTGGCAATGTAGGATAGGTTTCTGAAAAACATCGCGGGGTGGTGGGCATTGTATGGCTGTGTGTTACATTACATTCACTAGTAGGAATGAGAAAAACATCACGGGGTGGTGTGAATCTGAGGGTCTGAATTAGGATATTCAGTAAGTGCCAATGTAGAAAGGAGTAATGCACCGCGGTTTGGTCAGCATGGGGAGGTCAGGGACATGCAGTGGCAATGTAGGAAAGGTTTCTGAAAAACATCGCGGGGTGGTGCGCATTGTATGGTTGTTGGTTACATTACATTCACTAGTAGGAGTGAGAAAAACATCACGAGGTGGTGTGAATCGGAGGCTCTGAATCAGGTTAGGCAGTGAGTGGCAATGTAGGATGGAGAAAAGCAACGCGGGGTTGTCAGCATGGGGAGGTCAGGTAACACGCAGTGGCGATGTAGGATAGGTTTCTGAAAAACATCGCGGGGTGGTGCGCATTGTATGGGTGTGTGTTACATTACATTCACTAGTAGGAGAGAGAAAAACATCACGGGGTGGTGCGCATTGTAAGGGTGTGTGTTACATTACATTCACTAGTAGGAGTGAGAAAAACATCACGGGGTGGTGTGAATCGGAGGGTCTGAATTAGGATAGGCTGTGAGTGGCAATGTAGGATGGAGAAAAGCACCGCGGGGTGGTCAGCATGGGGAGGTCAGGGAACATGAAGTGGCAATGTAGGATAAGTTTCTGAAAAATATCGCGTGGTGGTGCGCGTTGTATGGGTGTGTGTTACATTACATTCACTAGTAGGAGTGAGAAAAACATCACGGGGTGGTGCGCATTGTATGGGTGTGTGTTACATTACATTCACTAGTAGGAGTGAGAAAACATCACGGGGTGGTGCGCATTGTATGGCTGTGTGTTACATTACATTCACTAGTAGGAGTGAGAAAAACAACACGGGGTGGTGCGCATTGTATGGGTGTGTGTTACATTACATTAACTAGTAGGAGTGAGAAAAACATCACGGGGTGGTGTGCATTTTATGGGTGTGTGTTACATTACATTCACTAGTAGGAGTGAGAAAAACATCACGGCGTGGTGTGCATTGTACGGGTGTGTGTTACATTACATTCAAGAGTAGGAGTGAGAAAAACATCACGGGGTGGTGCGCATTGTACGGGTGTTTGTTACATTACATTCACTAGTAGGAGTGAGAAAAACATCAAGGGGGGTGCGCATTGTATGGGTGTGTGTTACATTACATTCAATAGTAGGAGTGAGAAAAACATCACGGGGTGGTGTGATTCGGCTGGTCTGAATTAGGATAGGCAGTGATTGGCAATGTAGGATGGAGAAAAGCACCGTGGGGTGGTCAGCATGGGGAGGTCAGGGAACATGCAGTGGCAATGTAGGATAGGTTTCTGGAAAACATCGTGGGGTGGTGGGCATTGTATGGGTGTGTGTTATGTTACATTCACTAGTAGGAGTGAGAAAAACATCAAGGGGTGGTGCGCATTGTAAGGGTGTGTGTTACATTACATTCACTATTAGGATTGAGAAAAACTTCACGGGGTGGTGTGAATCGGAGGGTCTGAATTAGGATAGGCAGTGAGTGGCAATGTAGGATTGAGAAAAGCACCGTGGGGTGGTCAGCATGGTGAGGTCAGGGAACATGCAGTGGCAATGTAGGTTTCTGAAAAACAACGCTGTGTGCTGCGCATTGTATGCGTGAGTGTTACATTATATTCACTAGTAGGAGTGAAAAAAATCACGGGGTGGTGCGCATTGTATGGGTGTGTGTAACATTACATTCACTAGTAGGAGTGAGAAAAACATCACGGGGTGTGCGCATTGTATGGGTGTGTGTTACATTACATTCACTACTGGAGTGTAAAAAACATCACGGTGTGGTGCGCATTGTATAGTTGTGTGTTGCATTACATTCACTAGTAGGAGTGAGAAAAACATCACGGGGTGGTGCACATTCTATGGGTGTGTGTTACATTACATTCACTAGTAGGAGTGAGAAAAACATCACGGGGTGGTGTGAATCGGAGGGTCTGAATTAGGATAGGCATTGAGTGGCCATGTTGGATGGAGAAAAGCACCGCGGGGTGGTCAGCATGGGGAGATCAGGGAACATGCAGTGGCAATGTAGGATAGGTTTCTGAAAAACATCGCGGGGTGGTGCGCATTGTATGGGTGTGTGTTACATTACATTCACTAGTAGGAGAGAGAAAAACATCACGGGGTGGTGCGCATTGTAAGGGTGTGTGTTACATTACCTTCACTAGTAGGACTGAGAAAAACAACACGGGATGGTGTGAATCGGAGGGTCTGAATTAGGATAGGCTGTGAGTGGCAATGTAGGATGGAGAAAAGCACCGCGGGGTGGTCAGCATGGGGAGGTCAGGGAACATGCAGTGGCAATGTAGGATAAGTTTCTGAAAAATATCGCGTGGTGTTGCGCGTTGTATGGGTGTGTGTTACATTACATTCACTAGTAGGAGTGAGAAAAACATCACGGGGTGGTGCGCATTGTATGGGTGTGTGTTACATTACATTCACTAGTAGGAGTGAGAAAAACATCACGGGGTGGTTCGCATTGTATGGCTGTGTGTTACATTACATTCACTAGTAGGAGTGAGAAAAACATCACGGGGTGGTTCGCATTGTATGGGTGTGTGTTACATTACATTAACTAGTAGGAGTGAGAAAAACATCACGGGGTGGTGTGCATTTTATGGGTGTGTGTTACATTACATTCACTAGTAGGAGTGAGAAAAACATCACGGCGTGGTGTGCATTGTATGGGTGTGTGTTACATTACATTCAAGAGTAGGAGTGAGAAAAACATCACGGGGTGGTGCGCATTGTATGGGTGTGTGTTACATTACATTCACTACTAGGAGTGAGAAAAACATCACGGGGTGGTGCGCATTGTATGGGTGTGTGTTACATTACTTTCACTAGTAGGAGTGAGAAAAACATCACGGGGTGGTGTGAATCGGCGGGTCTGAATTAGGATAGGCAGTGAGTGGCAATGTAGGATGGAGAAAAGCACCGTGGGGTGGTCAGCATGGGGAGGTCAGGGAACATGCAGTGGCAATGTAGGATAGGTTTCTGGAAAACATCGTGGGGTGGTGGGCATTGTATGGGTGTGTGTTATGTTACATTCACTAGTAGGAGTGAGAAAAACATCACGGGGTGGTGCGCATTGTAAGGGTGTGTGTTACATTACATTCACTATTAGGATTGAGAAAAACATCACGGGGTGGTGTGAATCGGAGGGTCCGAATTAGGATAGGCAGTGAGTGGCAATGTAGGATGGAGAAAAGCACCGCGGGGTGGTCAGCATGGTGAGGTCAGGGAACATGCAGTGGCAATGTAGGTTTCTGAAAAACAACGCTGTGTGGTGCGCATTGTATGGGTGTGTGTTACATTATATTCACTAGTAGGAGTGAGAAAAAAATCACGGGGTGGTGCGCATTGTATGGGTGTGTGTAACATTACATTCACTAGTAGGTGTGAGAAAAACATCACGGGGTGTGCGCATTGTATGGGTGTGTGTTACATTACATTCACTACTGGAGTGTGAAAACCATCACGGGGTGGTGCGCATTGTATAGTTGTGTGTTGCATTACATTCACTAGTAGGAGTGAGAAAAACATCAGAGGGTGGTGCGCATTGTATGGGTGTGTTTTACATTACATTAACTAGTAGGAGTGAGAAAAACATCACGGGGTGGTGCGCATTTTATGGATGTGTGTTACATTACATTCACTTCTGGAGTGAGAAAATCATCACGGGGTGGTGCGCAGTGTATGGGAGTGTGTTACATTACATTCACTAGTAGGAGTGAGAAAAACATCACGGGGTGGTGCGCATTGTATGCATGTGTGTAACATTACATTCACTAGTAGGAGTGTGAAAACCATCACGGAGTGGTGCGCATTGTATGGGTGTGTGTTACATTACATTCACTAGTAGGAGTGAGAAAAACATCACGGGGTGTTGCACATTCTATGGGTGTGTGTTACATTACATTCACTAGTAGGAGTGAGAAAAACATCACGGGATGGTGTGAATCGGAGGGTCTGAATTAGGATAGGCAGTGTGTGGCAATGTAGGATGGAGAAAAGAACCGCGTGGTGGTCAGCATGGGAAGGTCAGGGAACATGCAGTGGCAATGTAGGATAGGTTTCTGAAAAACATCGCCGGGTGTTGTCATTGTATGGGTGTGTGTTACATTACATTCACTAGTAGGAGTGAGAAAAACATCACAGGGTGGTGTGAATCAGAGGGTCTGAATTAGGATAGGCAGTGAGTGGCAAAATAGGATGGAGAAAAGCACCGCGGGGTGGTCAGCATGGGGAGGTTAGGGAACATGCAGTGGCAATGTAGGATAGGTTTCTGGAAAACATCGTGGGGTGGTGGGCATTGTATGGGTGTGTGTTACATTACATTCAAGAGTAGGAGTGAGAAAAACATCACGGGGTGGTGCGCATTGTATGGGTGTGTGTTACATTACATTCACTACTAGGAGTGAGAAAAACATCACGGGGTGGTGCGCATTGTATGGGTGTGTGTTACATTACATTCACTAGTAGGAGTGAGAAAAACATCACGGGGTGGTGTGAATCGGCGGGTCTGAATTAGGATAGGCAGTGAGTGGCAATGTAGGATGGAGAAAAGCACCGTGGGGTGGTCAGCATGGGGAGGTCAGGGAACATGCAGTGGCAATGTAGGATAGGTTTCTGGAAAACATCGTGGGGTGGTGGGCATTGTATGGGTGTGTGTTATGTTACATTCACTAGTAGGAGTGAGAAAAACATCACGGGGTGGTGCGCATTGTAAGGGTGTGTGTTACATTACATTCACTATTAGGATTGAGAAAAACATCACGGGGTGGTGTGAATCGGAGGGTCCGAATTAGGATAGGCAGTGAGTGGCAATGTAGGATGGAGAAAAGCACCGCGGGGTGGTCAGCATGGTGAGGTCAGGGAACATGCAGTGGCAATGTAGGTTTCTGAAAAACAACGCTGTGTGGTGCGCATTGTATGGGTGTGTGTTACATTATATTCACTAGTAGGAGTGAGAAAAAAATCACGGGGTGGTGCGCATTGTATGGGTGTGTGTAACATTACATTCACTAGTAGGTGTGAGAAAAACATCACGGGGTGTGCGCATTGTATGGGTGTGTGTTACATTACATTCACTACTGGAGTGTGAAAACCATCACGGGGTGGTGCGCATTGTATAGTTGTGTGTTGCATTACATTCACTAGTAGGAGTGAGAAAAACATCACGGGGTGGTGCACATTCTATGGGTGTGTGTTACATTACATTCACTAGTAGGAGTGAGAAAAACATCACGGGGTGGTGTGAATCGGAGGGTCTGAATTAGGATAGGCAGTGAGTGGCAATGTAGGATGGAGAAAAGCACCGCGGGGTGGTCAGCATGGGGAGGTCAGGGAACATGCAGTGGCAATGTAGGATAGGTTTCTGAAAAACATCGCGGGGTGGTGGGCATTGTATGGGTGTGTGTTACATTACATTCACTAGTAGGAGTGAGAAAAACATCACGGGGTGGTGTGAAACAGTGGGTCTGAATTAGGATAGGCAGTAAGTGCCAATGTAGAATGGAGTAATGCACCGCGGTTTGGTCAGCATGGGGAGGTCAGGGACATGCAGTGGCAATCTAGGAAAGGTTTCTGAAAAATATCGCGGGGTGGTGCGCATTGTATGGGTGTGGGTTACATTAAATTCACTAGTAGGAGTGAGAAAAACATCACGAGGTGGTGTGAATCGGAGGGTCTGAATCAGGATAGGCAGTGAGTGGCAATGTAGGATGGAGAAAAGCAACGCGGGGTTGTCAGCATGGGGAGGTCAGGTAACACGCAGTGGCAATGTAGGATAGGTTTCCGAAAAACATCGCGGGGTGGTGCGCATTGTATGGGTGTGTGTTACATTACATTCACTAGTAGGAGTGAGAAAAACATCACGGGGTGGTGCGCATTGTATGGGTGTGTGTTACATTACATTCACTAGTAGGAGTGAGAAAAACATCACGGGGTGGTGCGCATTGTATGGCTGTGTGTTACATTACATTCACTAGTAGGAGTGAGAAAAACATCACGGGGTGGTGCGCATTGTATGGCTGTGTGTTACATTACATTCACTAGTAGGAGTGAGAAAAACATCACGGGGTGGTGCGCATTGTATGGGTGTGTGTTACATTACATTAACTAGTAGGAGTGAGAAAAACATCACGGGGTGGTGTGCATTTTATGGGTGTGTGTTACATTACATTCACTAGTAGGAGTGAGAAAATCATCACGGGGTGGTGCGCATTGTAAGGGTGTGTGTTACATTACATTCACTATTAGGATTGAGAAGAACATCACGGGGTGGTGTGAATCGGAGGGTCTGAATTAGGATAGGCAGTGAGTGGCAATTTAGGATGGAGAAAAGCACCGCGGGGTGGTCAGCATGGTGAGGTCAGGGAACATGCAGTGGCAATGTAGGTTTCTGAAAAACAACGCTGTGTGGTGCGCATTGTATGGGTGTGTGTTACATTATATTCACTAGTAGGAGTGAGAAAAAAATCACGGGGTGGTGCGCATTCTATGGGTGTGTGTAACATTACATTCACTAGTAGGAGTGAGAAAAACATCACGGGGTGTGCGCATTGTATGGGTGTGTGTTACATTACATTCACTACTGGAGTGTGAAAACCATCACGGGGTGGTGCGCATTGTATAGTTGTGTGTGGCATTACATTCACTAGTAGAAGTGAGAAAAACATCACGGGGTGGTGCACATTCTATGGGTGTGTGTTACATTACATTCACTAGTAGGAGTGAGAAAAACATCACGGGGTGGTGTGAATCGGAGGGTCTGAATTAGGATAGGCAGTGAGTGGCAATGTAGGATGGAGAAAAGCACCGCGGGGTGGTCAGCATGGGGAGGTCACGGAACATGCAGTGGCAATGTAGGATAGGTTTCTGAAAAACATCGCGGGGTGGTGGGCATTGTATGGGTGTGTGTTACATTACATTCACTAGTAGGAGTGAGAAAAACATCACGGGGTGGTGTGAATCTGAGGGTCTGAATTAGGATATTCAGTAAGTGCCAATGTAGAAAGGAGTAATGCACCGCGGTTTGGTCAGCATGGGGAGGTCAGGGACATGCAGTGGCAATGTAGGAAAGGTTTCTGAAAAACATCGCGGGGTGGTGCGCATTGTATGGTTGTTGGTTACATTACATTCACTAGTAGGAGTGAGAAAAACATCACGAGGTGGTGTGAATCGGAGGCTCTGAATCAGGTTAGGCAGTGAGTGGCAATGTAGGATGGAGAAAAGCAACGCGGGGTTGTCAGCATGGGGAGGTCAGGTAACACGCAGTGGCGATGTAGGATAGGTTTCTGAAAAACATCGCGGGGTGGTGCGCATTGTATGGGTGTGTGTTACATTACATTCACTAGTAGGAGAGAGAAAAACATCACGGGGTGGTGCGCATTGTAAGGGTGTGTGTTACATTACATTCACTAGTAGGAGTGAGAAAAACATCACGGGGTGGTGTGAATCGGAGGGTCTGAATTAGGATAGGCTGTGAGTGGCAATGTAGGATGGAGAAAAGCACCGCGGGGTGGTCAGCATGGGGAGGTCAGGGAACATGAAGTGGCAATGTAGGATAAGTTTCTGAAAAATATCGCGTGGTGGTGCGCGTTGTATGGGTGTGTGTTACATTATATTCACTAGTAGGAGTGAGAAAAACATCACGGGGTGGTGTGAAACAGTGGGTCTGAATTAGGATAGGCAGTAAGTGCCAATGTAGAATGGAGTAATGCACCGCGGTTTGGTCAGCATGGGGAGGTCAGGGACATGCAGTGGCAATGTACGAAAGGTTTCTGAAAAATATCGCGGGGTGGTGCGCATTGTATGGGTGTGGGTTACATTAAATTCACTAGTAGGAGTGAGAAAAACATCACGAGGTGGTGTGAATCGGAGGGTCTGAATCAGGATAGGCAGTGAGTGGCAATGTAGGATGGAGAAAAGCAACGCGGGGTTGTCAGCATGGGGAGGTCAGGTAACACGCAGTGGCAATGTAGGATAGGTTTCCGAAAAACATCGCGGGGTGGTGCGCATTGTATGGGTGTGTGTTACATTACATTCACTAGTAGGAGTGAGAAAAACATCACGGGGTGGTGCGCATTGTATGGGTGTGTGTTACATTACATTCACTAGTAGGAGTGAGAAAAACATCACGGGGTGGTGCGCATTGTATGGCTGTGTGTTACATTACATTCACTAGTAGGAGTGAGAAAAACATCACGGGGTGGTGCGCATTGTATGGCTGTGTGTTACATTACATTCACTAGTAGGAGTGAGAAAAACATCACGGGGTGGTGCGCATTGTATGGGTGTGTGTTACATTACATTAACTAGTAGGAGTGAGAAAAACATCACGGGGTGGTGTGCATTTTATGGGTGTGTGTTACATTACATTCACTAGTAGGAGTGAGAAAAACATCACGGGGTGGTGCGCATTGTAAGGGTGTGTGTTACATTACATTCACTATTAGGATTGAGAAGAACATCACGGGGTGGTGTGAATCGGAGGGTCTGAATTAGGATAGGCAGTGAGTGGCAATTTAGGATGGAGAAAAGCACCGCGGGGTGGTCAGCATGGTGAGGTCAGGGAACATGCAGTGGCAATGTAGGTTTCTGAAAAACAACGCTGTGTGGTGCGCATTGTATGGGTGTGTGTTACATTATATTCACTAGTAGGAGTGAGAAAAAATCACGGGGTGGTGCGCATTCTATGGGTGTGTGTAACATTACATTCACTAGTAGGAGTGAGAAAAACATCACGGGGTGTGCGCATTGTATGGGTGTGTGTTACATTACATTCACTACTGGAGTGTGAAAACCATCACGGGGTGGTGCGCATTGTATAGTTGTGTGTGGCATTACATTCACTAGTAGAAGTGAGAAAAACATCACGGGGTGGTGCACATTCTATGGGTGTGTGTTACATTACATTCACTAGTAGGAGTGAGAAAAACATCACGGGGTGGTGTGAATCGGAGGGTCTGAATTAGGATAGGCAGTGAGTGGCAATGTAGGATGGAGAAAAGCACCGCGGGGTGGTCAGCATGGGGAGGTCAGGGAACATGCAGTGGCAATGTAGGATAGGTTTCTGAAAAACATCGCGGGGTGGTGGGCATTGTATGGCTGTGTGTTACATTACATTCACTAGTAGGAGTGAGAAAAACATCACGGGGTGGTGTGAATCTGAGGGTCTGAATTAGGATATTCAGTAAGTGCCAATGTAGAAAGGAGTAATGCACCGCGGTTTGGTCAGCATGGGGAGGTCAGGGACATGCAGTGGCAATGTAGGAAAGGTTTCTGAAAAACATTGCGGGGTGGTGCGCATTGTATGGTTGTTGGTTACATTACATTCACTAGTAGGAGTGAGAAAAACATCACGAGGTGGTGTGAATCGGAGGCTCTGAATCAGGTTAGGCAGTGAGTGGCAATGTAGGATGGAGAAAAGCAACGCGGGGTTGTCAGCATGGGGAGGTCAGGTAACACGCAGTGGCGATGTAGGATAGGTTTCTGAAAAACATCGCGGGGTGGTGCGCATTGTATGGGTGTGTGTTACATTACATTCACTAGTAGGAGAGAGAAAAACATCACGGGGTGGTGCGCATTGTAAGGGTGTGTGTTACATTACATTCACTAGTAGGAGTGAGAAAAACATCACGGGGTGGTGTGAATCGGAGGGTCTGAATTAGGATAGGCTGTGAGTGGCAATGTAGGATGGAGAAAAGCACCGCGGGGTGGTCAGCATGGGGAGGTCAGGGAACATGAAGTGGCAATGTAGGATCAGTTTCTGAAAAATATCGCGTGGTGGTGCGCGTTGTATGGGTGTGTGTTACATTACATTCACTAGTAGGAGTGAGAAAAACATCACGGGGTGGTGCGCATTGTATGGGTGTGTGTTACATTACATTCACTAGTAGGAGTGAGAAAACATCACGGGGTGGTGCGCATTGTATGGCTGTGTGTTACATTACATTCACTAGTAGGAGTGAGAAAAACATCACGGCGTGGTGCGCATTGTATGGGTGTGTGTTACATTACATTAACTAGTAGGAGTGAGAAAAACATCACGGGGTGGTGTGCATTTTATGGGTGTGTGTTACATTACATTCACTAGTAGGAGTGAGAAAAACATCACGGCGTGGTGTGCATTGTACGGGTGTGTGTTACATTACATTCAAGAGTAGGAGTGAGAAAAACATCACGGGGTGGTGCGCATTGTATGGGTGTGTGTTACATTACATTCACTAGTAGGAGTGAGAAAAACATCAAGGGGGGTGCGCATTGTATGGGTGTGTGTTACATTACATTCAATAGTAGGAGTGAGAAAAACATCACGGGGTGGTGTGATTCGGCTGGTCTGAATTAGGATAGGCAGTGATTGGCAATGTAGGATGGAGAAAAGCACCGTGGGGTGGTCAGCATGGGGAGGTCAGGGAACATGCAGTGGCAATGTAGGATAGGTTTCTGGAAAACATCGTGGGGTGGTGGGCATTGTATGGGTGTGTGTTATGTTACATTCACTAGTAGGAGTGAGAAAAACATCAAGGGGTGGTGCGCATTGTAAGGGTGTGTGTTACATTACATTCACTATTAGGATTGAGAAAAACTTCACGGGGTGGTGTGAATCGGAGGGTCTGAATTAGGATAGGCAGTGAGTGGCAATGTAGGATTGAGAAAAGCACCGCGGGGTGGTCAGCATGGTGAGGTCAGGGAACATGCAGTGGCAATGTAGGTTTCTGAAAAACAACGCTGTGTGCTGCGCATTGTATGCGTGAGTGTTACATTATATTCACTAGTAGGAGTGAAAAAAATCACGGGGTGGTGCGCATTGTATGGGTGTGTGTAACATTACATTCACTAGTAGGAGTGAGAAAAACATCACGGGGTGTGCGCATTGTATGGGTGTGTGTTACATTACATTCACTACTGGAGTGTAAAAAACATCACGGTGTGGTGCGCATTGTATAGTTGTGTGTTGCATTACATTCACTAGTAGGAGTGAGAAAAACATCACGGGGTGGTGCACATTCTATGGGTGTGTGTTACATTACATTCACTAGTAGGAGTGAGAAAAACATCACGGGGTGGTGTGAATCGGACGGTCTGAATTAGGATAGGCATTGAGTGGCCATGTTGGATGGAGAAAAGCACCGCGGGGTGGTCAGCATGGGGAGATCAGGGAACATGCAGTGGCAATGTAGGATAGGTTTCTGAAAAACATCGCGGGGTGGTGCGCATTGTATGGGTGTGTGTTACATTACATTCACTAGTAGGAGAGAGAAAAACATCACGGGGTGGTGCGCATTGTAAGGGTGTGTGTTACATTACCTTCACTAGTAGGACTGAGAAAAACAACACGGGATGGTGTGAATCGGAGGGTCTGAATTAGGATAGGCTGTGAGTGGCAATGTAGGATGGAGAAAAGCACCGCGGGGTGGTCAGCATGGGGAGGTCAGGGAACATGCAGTGGCAATGTAGGATAAGTTTCTGAAAAATATCGCGTGGTGTTGCGCGTTGTATGGGTGTGTGTTACATTACATTCACTAGTAGGAGTGAGAAAAACATCACGGGGTGGTGCGCATTGTATGGGTGTGTGTTACATTACATTCACTAGTAGGAGTGAGAAAAACATCACGGGGTGGTTCGCATTGTATGGCTGTGTGTTACATTACATTCACTAGTAGGAGTGAGAAAAACATCACGGGGTGGTTCGCATTGTATGGGTGTGTGTTACATTACATTAACTAGTAGGAGTGAGAAAAACATCACGGGGTGGTGTGCATTTTATGGGTGTGTGTTACATTACATTCACTAGTAGGAGTGAGAAAAACATCACGGCGTGGTGTGCATTGTATGGGTGTGTGTTACATTACATTCAAGAGTAGGAGTGAGAAAAACATCACGGGGTGGTGCGCATTGTATGGGTGTGTGTTACATTACATTCACTACTAGGAGTGAGAAAAACATCACGGGGTGGTGCGCATTGTATGGGTGTGTGTTACATTACATTCACTAGTAGGAGTGAGAAAAACATCACGGGGTGGTGTGAATCGGCGGGTCTGAATTAGGATAGGCAGTGAGTGGCAATGTAGGATGGAGAAAAGCACCGTGGGGTGGTCAGCATGGGGAGGTCAGGGAACATGCAGTGGCAATGTAGGATAGGTTTCTGGAAAACATCGTGGGGTGGTGGGCATTGTATGGGTGTGTGTTATGTTACATTCACTAGTAGGAGTGAGAAAAACATCACGGGGTGGTGCGCATTGTAAGGGTGTGTGTTACATTACATTCACTATTAGGATTGAGAAAAACATCACGGGGTGGTGTGAATCGGAGGGTCCGAATTAGGATAGGCAGTGAGTGGCAATGTAGGATGGAGAAAAGCACCGCGGGGTGGTCAGCATGGTGAGGTCAGGGAACATGCAGTGGCAATGTAGGTTTCTGAAAAACAACGCTGTGTGGTGCGCATTGTATGGGTGTGTGTTACATTATATTCACTAGTAGGAGTGAGAAAAAAATCACGGGGTGGTGCGCATTGTATGGGTGTGTGTAACATTACATTCACTAGTAGGTGTGAGAAAAACATCACGGGGTGTGCGCATTGTATGGATGTGTGTTACATTACATTCACTACTGGAGTGTGAAAACCATCACGGGGTGGTGCGCATTGTATAGTTGTGTGTTGCATTACATTCACTAGTAGGAGTGAGAAAAACATCACGGGGTGGTGCACATTCTATGGGTGTGTGTTACATTACATTCACTAGTAGGAGTGAGAAAAACATCACGGGGTGGTGTGAATCGGAGGGTCTGAATTAGGATAGGCAGTGAGTGGCAATGTAGGATGGAGAAAAGCACCGCGGGGTGGTCAGCATGTGGAGGTCAGGGAACATGCAGTGGCAATGTAGGATAGGTTTCTGAAAAACATCGCGGGGTGGTGGGCATTGTATGGGTGTGTGTTACATTACATTCACTAGTAGGAGTGAGAAAAACATCACGGGGTGGTGTGAAACAGTGGGTCTGAATTAGGATAGGCAGTAAGTGCCAATGTAGAATGGAGTAATGCACCGCGGTTTGGTCAGCATGGGGAGGTCAGGGACATGCAGTGGCAATGTAGGAAAGGTTTCTGAAAAATATCGCGGGGTGGTGCGCATTGTATGGGTGTGGGTTACATTAAATTCACTAGTAGGAGTGAGAAAAACATCACGAGGTGGTGTGAATCGGAGGGTCTGAATCAGGATAGGCAGTGAGTGGCAATGTAGGATGGAGAAAAGCAACGCGGGGTTGTCAGCATGGGGAGGTCAGGTAACACGCAGTGGCAATGTAGGATAGGTTTCCGAAAAACATCGCGGGGTGGTGCGCATTGTATGGGTGTGTGTTACATTACTTTCACTAGTAGGAGTGAGAAAAACATCACGGGGTGGTGCGCATTGTATGGGTGTGTGTTACATTACATTCACTAGTAGGAGTGAGAAAAACATCACGGGGTGGTGCGCATTGTATGGCTGTGTGTTACATTACATTCACTAGTAGGAGTGAGAAAAACATCACGGGGTGGTGCGCATTGTATGGCTGTGTGTTACATTACATTCACTAGTAGGAGTGAGAAAAACATCACGGGGTGGTGCGCATTGTATGGGTGTGTGTTACATTACATTAACTAGTAGGAGTGAGAAAAACATCACGGGGTGGTGTGCATTTTATGGGTGTGTGTTACATTACATTCACTAGTAGGAGTGAGAAAAACATCACGGGGTGGTGGGAATCGGAGGGTCTGAATTAAGATACGCAGTGAGTGGCAATGTAGGATGGAGAAAAGCACCGCTGGGTGGTCAGCATGGGGAGGTCAGGGAACATGCAGTGGCAATGTAGGATAGTTTTCTGAAAAACTTCGCGGGGTGGTGCGCATTGTATGGGTGTGTGTTACATTACATTCTCTAGTAGGAGTGAGAAATACATCAAGGGGTGGTGCGCATTGTATGGGTGTGTGTTACATTACATTCACTAGTAGGAGTGAGAAAAACATCACGGGATGGTGCGCATTGTATGCATGTGTGTAACATTACATTCACTAGTAGGAGTGTGAAAACCATCACGGTGTGGTGCGCATTGTATGGGTGTGTGTTACATTACATTCACTAGTAGGAGTGAGAAAAACATCACGGGGTGTTGCACATTCTATGGGTGTGTGTTACATTGCATTCACTAGTAGGAGTGAGAAAAACATCACGGGGTGGTGCGCATTGTAAGGGTGTGTGTTACATTACATTCACTAGTAGGAGTGAGAAAAACATCACGGGGTGGTGTGAATCGGAGGGTCTGAATTAGGATAGGCAGTGAGTGGCAATGTAGGATGGAGAAAAGCACCGCGGGGTGGTCAGCATGGGGAGGTAAGGGAACATGCAGTGGCAATGTAGGATAAGTTTCTGAAAAATATCGCGTGATGGTGCGCGTTGTATGGGTGTGTGTTACATTACATTCACTAGTAGGAGTGAGAAAAACATCACGGGGTGGTGCGCATTGTATGGGTGTGTGTTACATTACATTCACTAGTAGGAGTGAGAAAAACATCACGGGGTGGTGCGCATTGTATGGCTGTGTGTAACATTACATTCACTAGTAGGAGTGAGAAAAACATCACGGGGTGGTGCGCATTGTATGGGTGTGTGTTACATTACATTAACTAGTAGGAGTGAGAAAAACATCACGGGGTGGTGTGCATTTTATGGGTGTGTGTTACATTACATTCACTAGTAGGAGTGAGAAAAACATCACGGGGTGGTGTGAATCGGAGGGTCTGAATTAAGATACGCAGTGAGTGGCAATGTAGGATGGAGAAAAGCACCGCTGGGTGGTCAGCATGGGGAGGTCAGGGAACATGCAGTGGCAATGTAGGATAGGTTTCTGAAAAACATCGCGGGGTGGTGCGCATTGTATGGGTGTGTGTTACATTACATTCTCTAGTAGGAGTGAGAAATACATCAAGGGGTGGTGCGCATTGTATGGGTGTGTGTTACATTACATTCACTAGTAGGAGTGAGAAAAACATCAGGGGTGGTGCGCATTGTATGCATGTGTGTAACATTACATTCACTAGTAGGAGTGTGAAAACCATCACGGGGTGGTGCGCATTGTATGGGTGTGTGTTACATTACATTCACTAGTAGGAGTGAGAAAAACATCACGGGGTGTGGCACATTCTATGGGTGTGTGTTACATTACATTCACTAGTAGGAGTGAGAAAAACATCACGGGGTGGTGTGAATCGGAGGGTATGAATTAGGATAGGCAGTGAGTGGCAATGTAGGATGGAGAAAAGCACCGCGGGGTGGTCAGCATGGGGAGGTCAGGGAACATGCAGTGGCAATCTCGGATATGTTTCTGAAAAACATCGTGGGGTGGTGGGCATTGTATGGGTGTGTTTTACATTACATTCACTAGTAGGAGTGAGAAAAACATCACGGGGTGGTGTGAATCAGAGGGCCTGAATTAGGATCGGCAGTGAGTGGCAATGTAGAATGGAGAAAAGCACCGTGGGTTGGTCAGCATGGGGAGGTCAGGGACATGCTGTGGCAATGTAGGATAGGTTTCTTTAAAACATCGCGGGGTGGTGCGCATTGAATGGGTTTGTGTTACATTACATTCACTAGCAGGAGTGAGAAAAACATCACGGGGTGGTGCGCATTGTATGGGTGTGTGTTATATTAAATTCACTAGTAGGAGTGAGAAAAACATCACGGGGTGGTGTGAATCGGAGTGTCTGAATTACGATAGGGAGTGAGTGGCAAAATAGGATGGAGAAAAGCACCGCGGTGTGGTCAGCATGGGGAGGTTAGGGAACATGCAGTGGCAATGAAGGATAGGTTTCTGAAAAACATCCCGGGGTTGTGCGCATTGTATGGGTGTGTGTTACATTACATTCACTAGTAGGAGTGAGAAAATCATCGCGGGGTGGTGCGCATTGTATGGGTGTGTGTTACATTACATTCACTAGTAGGAGTGAGAAAAACATCACGGCGTGGTGTGCATTGTATGGGTGTGTGTTACATTACATTCACTAGTAGGAGTGAGAAAAACATCACGGGGTGGTGCGCATTGTATGGGTGTGTGTTACATTACATTCACTAGTAGGAGTGAGAAAAACATCACGGGGTGGTGCACATTGTATGGGTGTGTGTTACATTACATTCACTAGTAGGAGTGAGAAAAACATCACGGGGTGGTGCACATTGTATGGGTGTGTGTTACATTACATTCACTAGTAGGAGTGAGAAAAACATCACGGGGTGGTGTGAATCGGAGGGTCTGAATTAGGATAGGCAGTGAGTGGCAATGTAGGATGGAGAAAAGCACCGCGGGATGGTCAGCATGGGGAGGTCAGGGAACATGCAGTGGCAATGTAGGATAGGTTTCTGAAAAACATCGCTGTGTGGTGCGCATTGTATGGGTGTGTGTTACATTATATTCACTAGTAGGAGTGAGAAAAACATGACGGGGTGGTGCGCATTGTATGGGTGTGTGTAACATTACATTCACTAGTAGGAGTGAGAAAAACATCACGGGGTGTGCGCATTGTATGGGTGTGTGTTACATTACATTCACTACTGGAGTGAGAAAAACATCACGGGGTGGTGCGCATTGTATGGGTGTGTGTTACATTGCATTCTCTAGTAGGAGTGAGAAATACATCATGGGGTGGTGCGCATTGTATGGGTGTGTGTTACATTACCTTCACTAGTAGGAGTGAGAAAAACATCACGGGGTGGTGCGCATTGTATGCATGTGGGTAACATTACATTCACTAGTAGGAGTGTGAAAACCATCACGGGGTGGTGCGCATTGTATGGGTGTTTGTTACATTACATTCACGAGCAGGAGTGAGAAAAACATCACGGGGTGGTGAGCATTGTATGGGTGTGTGTTATATTACATTCACTAGTAGGAGTGAGAAAAACATCACAGGGTGGTGTGAATCGGAGTGTCTGAATTACGATAGGCAGTGAGTGGCAAAATGGGATGGAGAAAAGCACCGCGGGGTGGTCAGCATGGGGAGGTCAGGGAACATGCAGTGGCAATGTAGGATAGTTTTCTGAAAAACATCACGGGGTGGTGCGCATTGTATTGGTGTGTTTTACATTACATTCACTAGTAGGAGTGAGAAAAACATCACGGGGTGGTGTGAATCGGAGGGTCTGAATTAGGATAGGCAGTGAGTGGCAATGTAGGATGGAGAAAAGCACCGCGGGGTGGTCAGCATGGGGAGGTTAGGGAACATGCAGTGGCAATGAAGGATAGGTTTCTGAAAAACATCCCGGGGTTGTGCGCATTGTATGTGTGTGTCTTACATTACATTCACTAGTAGGAGTGAGAAAAACATCACGGGGTGGTGAGCATTGTATGGGTGTGTGTTACATTACATTCACTAGTAGGAGTGAGAAAAACATCACGGCGTGGTGTGCATTGTATGGGTGTGTGTTACATTACATTCACTAGTAGGAGTGAGAAAAACATCACGGGGTGCTGTGAATCGGAGGATATGAATTAGGATAGGCAGTGAGTGGCAATGTAGGATGGAGAAAAGCACCGTGGGGTGGTTAGCATGGGGAGGTCAGGGAACATGCAGTGGCAATGTAGGATAGGTTTCTGAAAAACATCGCGGGATGGTGCGCATTGTATGGGTGTGTGTTACATTACATTCACTGGTAGGAGTGAGAAAAACATCACGAGGTGGTGTCAATCAGAGGGTCTGAATTAGGATAGGCAGTGAGTGGCAACGTAGGATGGAGAAAAGCACCGCGGTGTGGTCAGCATGGGGAGGTCAGGTAACACGTAGTGGCAATGTAGGATAGGTTTCTGAAAAACATCACGGGGTGGTGCGCATTATATGGGTGTGTGTTACATTACATTCACTAGTAGGAGTGAGAAAAACATCACGGGGTGGTGCGCATTGTATGGGTGTGTGTTACATTACATTCACTAGTAGGAGTGAGAAAAACATCACAGGGTGGGGCGCATTGTATGGGTTTGTGTTACATTACATTCACTAGTAGGAGTGAGAAAAACATCACGGGGTGGTGTGAATCGGAGGGTCTGAATTAGGATAGGCTGTGAGTGGCAATGTAGGATGGAGAAAAGCAACGCGGCGTGGTCAGCATGGGGAGGTCAGGGAACATGCAGTGGCAATGTAGGATATGTTTCTGAAAATCATTGCGGGGTGGTGCGCATTGTATGGGTGTGTGTTACATTACATTCACTAGAAGGAGTGAGAAAAACATCACGGGGTGGTGCGCATTGTATGGCTGTGTGTTACATTACATTCACTAGTAGGAGTGAGAAAAACATCACGGGGTGGTGCGCATTGTATGGGTGTGTGTTACATTATATTCACTAGTAGGAGTGAGAAAAACATCACGGGGTGGTGTGAATCGGAGGGTCTGAATTAAGATACGCAGTGAGTGGCAATGTAGGATTGAGAAAAGCACCGCTGGGTGGTCAGCATGGGGAGGTCAGGGAACATGCAGTGGCAATGTAGGATAGGTTTCTGAAAAACATCGCGGGGTGGTGCGCATTGTATGGGTGTGTGTTACATTACATTCACTAGTAGGAGTGAGAAAAACATCAAGGGGTGGTGTGAATCGGAGGGTCTGAAATAGGATAGGCAGTGAGTGGCAATGTAGGATGGAGAAAAGCACCGCGGGTTGGTCAGCATGTG
Organism: Cavia porcellus; assembly: GCF_034190915.1. Lineage (NCBI taxonomy): Eukaryota > Metazoa > Chordata > Mammalia > Rodentia > Caviidae > Cavia > Cavia porcellus. The sequence continues at coordinate 1,345,782 of NW_026947555.1, forward strand.
GAGGTCAGGGAACATGCAGTGGCAATGTAGGATAGGTTTCTGAAAAACATCGCTGGGTGGTGCGCCTTGTATGGGTGTGTCTTACATTATATTCACTAGTAGGAGTGAGAAAAACATCACGGGTTGGTGCGCATTGTATCGCTGTGTGTTACATTACATTCACTAGTAGGAGTGAGAAAAACATCACGGGGTGGTGAGCATTGTATGGGTGTGTGTTATATTACATTCACTAGTAGGAGTGAGAAAAACATCACGGGGTGGTGTGAATCGGAGTGTCTGAATTACGATAGGCAGTGAGTGGCAAAATGGGATGGAGAAAAGCACCGCGGGGTGGTCAGCATGGGGAGGTCAGGGAACATGCAGTGGCAATGTAGGATAGTTTTCTGAAAAACATCACGGGGTGGTGCGCATTGTATTGGTGTGTTTTACATTACATTCACTAGTAGGAGTGAGAAAAACATCACGGGGTGGTGTGAATCGGAGGGTCTGAATTAGGATAGGCAGTGAGTGGCAATGTAGGATGGAGAAAAGCACCGCGGGGTGGTCAGCATGGGGAGGTTAGGGAACATGCAGTGGCAATGAAGGATAGGTTTCTGAAAAACATCCCGGGGTTGTGCGCATTGTATGTGTGTGTGTTACATTACATTCACTAGTAGGAGTGAGAAAAACATCACCGGGTGGTGCGCATTGTATGGGTGTGTGTTACATTACATTCACTAGTAGGAATGAGAAAAACATCACGGCGTGGTGTGCATTGTATGGGTGTGTGTTACATTACATTCACTATTAGGAGTGAGAAAAACATCACGGGGTGGTGCGCATTGTATGGTTGTGTGTTACATTACATTCACTAGTAGGAGTGAGAAAAACATCACGGGGTGCTGTGAATCGGAGGATCTGAATTAGGATAGGCAGTGAGTGGCAATGTAGGATGGAGAAAAGCACCGTGGGGTGGTTAGCATGGGGAGGTCAGGGAACATGCAGTGGCAATGTAGGATAGGTTTCTGAAAAACATCGCGGGATGGTGCGCATTGTATGGGTGTGTGTTACATTACATTCACTGGTAGGAGTGAGAAAAACATCACGAGGTGGTGTCAATCAGAGGGTCTGAATTAGGATAGGCAGTGAGTGGCAACGTAGGATGGAGAAAAGCACCGCGGTGTGGTCAGCATGGGGAGGTCAGGTAACACGTAGTGGCAATGTAGGATAGGTTTCTGAAAAACATCACGGGGTGGTGCGCATTATATGGGTGTGTGTTACATTACATTCACTAGTAGGAGTGAGAAAAACATCACGGGGTGGTGCGCATTGTATGGGTGTGTGTTACATTACATTCACTAGTAGGAGTGAGAAAAACATCACAGGGTGGTGCGCATTGTATGGGTGTGTGTTACATTACATTCACTAGTAGGAGTGAGAAAAACATCACGGGGTGGTGTGAATCGGAGGGTCTGAATTAGGATAGGCAGTGAGTGGCAATGTAGGATGGAGAAAAGCAACGCGGCATGGTCAGCATGGGGAGGTCAGGGAACATGCAGTGGCAATGTAGGATATGTTTCTGAAAATCATTGCGGGATGGTGCGCATTGTATGGGTGTGTGTTACATTACATTCACTAGTAGGAGTGAGAAAAACATCAAGGGGTGGTGTGATTCGGAGGGTCTGAAATAGGATAGGCAGTGAGTGGCAATGTAGGATGGAGAAAAGCACCGCGGGGTGGTCAGCATGGGGAGGTCAGGGAACATGCAGTGGCAATGTAGGATAGGTTTCTGGAAAACATAGTGGGGTGGTGGGCATTGTATGGGTGTGTGTTACGTTACATTCACTAGTAGGAGTGAGAAAAACATCACGGGGTGGTGCGCATTGTAAGGGTGTGTGTTACATTACAATCACTAGTAGGATTGAGAAAAACATCACGGGGTGGTGTGAATCGGAGGCTCTGAATTAGGATAGGCAGTGAGTGGCAATGAAGGATGGAGAAAAGCACCGCGGGGTGGTCAGCATGGGGAGGTCAGGGAACATGCAGTGGCAATGTAGGATAGGTTTCTGAAAAACATCGCTGGGTGGTGCGCCTTGTATGGGTGTGTGTTACATTATATTCACTAGTAGGAGTGAGAAAAACATCACGGGTTGGTGCGCATTGTATCGGTGTGTGTTACATTACATTCACTAGTAGGAGTGAGAAAAACATCACTGGGTGGTGCGCATTGTATGGGTGTGTGTTACATTACATTCACTAGTAGGAGGGAGAAAAACATCACGGGGTGGTGTGAATCGGAGTGTCTGAATTAGGATAGGCATTGAGTGGCAATGTAGGATGGTGAAAAGCACCGCGGGGTGGTCAGCATGGGGAGGTCAGGGAAAATGCAGTGGCAATGTAGGATAGGTTTCTGAAAAACATCGCGGGATGGTGCGCATTTTATAGGTGTGTGTTACATTCACTAGTAGGAGTGAGAAAAACATCACGGGGTGGTGTGAATCAGAGGGTGTGAATTAGTATAAGCAGTGAGTAGCAATGTAGAATGGAGAAAAGCACCGCGGGGTGGTCAGCATGGGGAGGTCAGGGAACATGCAGTGGCAATGTAGGATAGGTTGCTGAAAAACATCGCGGGGTGGTGTGCATTGTATGGGTGTGTGTTACATTACATTCACTTGTAGCAGTGAGAAAAACATCACTTGGTGGTGTGAATCGGAGGGTCTGAATTAGGATAGGCATTGAGTTGCAATGTAGGATGGAGAAAAGCACCGCGGGGTTGTCAGCATGGGGAGGTCAGGAAACATGCAGTGCCAATATTGGATAGGATTCTGAAAAACATCGCGGGGTGGTGCGCATTGTATGGGTGTGTGTTACATTACATTCACTAGTAGGAGTGAGAAAAACATCACGGGGTGGTGTGAATCGAAGGGTCTGAATTAGGAAAGGCAGTGAGTGGCAATGTAGGATGGAGAAAAGCACCGCGGGGAGGTCAGCAAGGGGAGGTCAGTGAACATGCAGTGGCAATGTAGGATAGGTTTCTGAAAAACATCGTGGGGTGGTGCGCATTGTATGGGTTTGTGTTACATTACATTCACTAGTAGGAGTGAGAAAAACATCACGGGGTGGTGTGAATCGGAGGGTCTGAATTAGGATAGGCAGTGAGTGGCAATGTAGGATGGAGAAAAGCAACGCGGCGTAGTCAGCATGGGGAGGTCAGGGAACATGCAGTGGCAATGTAGGATAGGTTTCTGAAAAACATCGCTGGGTGGTGCGCCTTGTATGGGTGTGTGTTACATTATAGTCACTAGTAGGAGTGAGAAAAACATCACGGGTTGGTGCGCATTGTATCGGTGTGTGTTACATTACATTCACTAGTAGGAGTGAGAAAAACATCACGGGGTGGTGAGCATTGTATGGGTGTGTGTTATATTACATTCACTAGTAGGAGTGAGAAAAACATCACGGGGTGGTGTGAATCGGAGTGTCTGAATTACGATAGGCAGTGAGTGGCAAAATGCGATGGAGAAAAGCACCGCGGGGTGGTCAGCATGGGGAGGTCAGGGAACATGCAGTGGCAATGTAGGATAGTTTTCTGAAAAACATCACGGGGTGGTGCGCATTGTATTGGTGTGTTTTACATTACATTCACTAGTAGGAGTGAGAAAAACATCACGGGGTGGTGTGAATCGGAGGGTCTGAATTAGGATAGGCAGTGAGTGGCAATGTAGGATGGAGAAAAGCACCGCGGGGTGGTCAGCATGGGGAGGTTAGGGAACATGAAGTGGCAATGAAGGATAGGTTTCTGAAAAACATCCCGGGGTTGTGCGCATTGTATGTGTGTGTTACATTACATTCACTAGTAGGAGTGAGAAAAACATCACGGGGTGGTGCGCATTGTACGGGTGTGTGTTACATTACATTCACTAGTAGGAGTGAGAAAAACATCACGGCGTGGTGTGCATTGTATGGGTGTGTGTTACATTGCATTCACTATTAGGAGTGAGAAAAACATCACGGGGTGGTGCGCATTGTATGGTTGTGTGTTACATTACATTCACTAGTAGGAGTGAGAAAAACATCACGGGGTGCTGTGAATCGGAGGATCTGAATTAGGATAGGCAGTGAGTGGCAATGTAGGATGGAGAAAAGCACCGCGGTGTGGTCAGCATGGGGAGGTCAGGTAACACGTAGTGGCAATGTAGGATAGGTTTCTGAAAAACATCACGGGGTGGTGCGCATTATATGGGTGTGTGTTACATTACATTCACTAGTAGGAGTGAGAAAAACATCACGGGGTGGTGCGCATTGTATGGGTGTGTGTTACATTACATTCACTAGTAGGAGTGAGAAAAACATCACAGGGTGGTGCGCATTGTATGGGTGTGTGTTACATTACATTCACTAGTAGGAGTGAGAAAAACATCACGGGGTGGTGTGAATCGGAGGGTCTGAATTAGGATAGGCAGTGAGTGGCAATGTAGGATGGAGAAAAGCAACGCGGCGTGGTCAGCATGGGGAGGTCAGGGAACATGCAGTGGCAATGTAGGATATGTTTCTGAAAATCATTGCGGGATGGTGCGCATTGTATGGGTGTGTGTTACATTACATTCAATAGAAGGAGTGAGAAAAACATCACGGGGTGGTGCGCATTGTATGGGTGTGTGTTACATTATATTCACTAGTAGGAGTGAGAAAAACATCACGGGGTGGTGTGAATCGGAGGGTCTGAATTAAGATACGCAGTGAGTGGCAATGTAGGATTGAGAAAAGCACCGCTGGGTGGTCAGCATGGGGAGGTCAGGGAACATGCAGTGGCAATGTAGGATAGGTTTCTGAAAAACATCGCGGGGTGGTGCGCATTTTATGGGTGTGTGTTACATTACATTCACTAGTAGGAGTGAGAAAAACATCAAGGGGTGGTGTGAATCGGAGGATCTGAAATAGGATAGGCAGTGAGTGGCAATGTAGGATGGAGAAAAGCACCGCGGGGTGGTCAGCATGGGGAGGTCAGGGAACATGCAGTGGCAATGTAGGATAGGTTTCTGGAAAACATCGTGGGGTGGTGGGCATTGTATTGGTGTGTGTTACGTTACATTCACTAGTAGGAGTGAGAAAAACATCACGGGGTGGTGCGCATTGTAAGGGTGTGTGTTACATTACAATCACTAGTAGGATTGAGAAAAACATCACGGGGTGGTGTGAATCGGAGGCTCTGAATTAGAATAGGCAGTGAGTGGCAATGAAGGATGGAGAAAAGGACCGCGGGGTGGTCAGCATGGGGAGGTCAGGGAACATGCAGTGGCAATGTAGGATAGGTTTCTGAAAAACATCGCTGGGTGGTGCGCCTTGTATGGGTGTGTGTTACATTATATTCACAAGTAGGAGTGAGAAAAACATCACGGGTTGGTGCGCATTGTATCGGTGTGTGTTACATTACATTCACTAGTAGGAGTGAGAAAAACATCACTGGGTGGTGCGCATTGTATGGGTGTGTGTTACATTACATTCACTAGTAGGAGGGAGAAAAACATCACGGGGTGGTGTGAATCGGAGTGTCTGAATTAGGATAGGCATTGAGTGGCAATGTAGGATGGCAAAAAGCACCGCGGGGTGGTCAGCATGGGGAGGTCAGGGAAAATGCAGTGGCAATGTAGGATAGGTTTCTGAAAAACATCGCGGGGTGGTGCGCATTTTATAGGTGTGTGTTACATTACATTCACTAGTAGGAGTGAGAAAAACATCACGGGGTGGTGTGAATCAGAGGGTGTGAATTAGCATAAGCAGTGAGTAGCAATGTAGGATGGAGAAAAGCACCGCGGGGTGGTCAGCATGGGGAGGTCAGGGAACATGCAGTGGCAATGTAGGATAGGTTGCTGAAAAACATCGCGGGGTGGTGGGCATTGTATGGGTGTGTGTTACATTACATTCACTTGTAGCAGTGAGAAAAACATCACGGGGTGGTGTGAATCGAAGGGTCTGAATTAGGATAGGCATTGAGTTGCAATGTAGGATGGAGAAAAGCACCGCGGGGTTGTCAGCATGGGGAGGTCAGGAAACATGCAGTGCCAATATTGGATAGGATTCTGAAAAACATCGCGGGGTGGTGCGCATTGTATGGGTGTGTGTTACATTACATTCACTAGTAGGAGTGAGAAAAACATCACGGGGTGGTGTGAATCGGAGGGTCTGAATTAGGAAAGGCAGTGAGTGGCAATGTAGGATGGAGAAATGCACCGCGGGGAGGTCAGCAAGGGGAGGTCAGTGAACATGCAGTGGCAATGTAGGATATGTTTCTGAAAAACATCGTGGGGTGGGGCGCATTGTATGGGTGTGTGTTACATTACATTCACTAGAAGGAGTGAGAAAAACATCACGGGTTGGTGCGCATTGTATGGCTGTGTGTTACATTACATTCACTAGTAGGAGTGAGAAAAACATCACGGGGTGGTGCGCATTGTATGGGTGTGTTTTACATTACATTCACTAATAGGAGTGAGAAAAACATCACGGGGTGGTGTGAATCGAAGGGTCTGAATTAGCATAGGCAGTGAGTGGCAATGTAGGATGGAGAAAAGCACCGTGGTGTGGTCAGCATGGGGACGTCAGGGAACATGCAATGGCAATGTAGGATAGGTTTCTGAAAAGCATCGTGGGATGGGGGGCATTGTATGGGTGTGTGTTACATTACATTCACTAGTAGGAGTGAGAAAAACATCACGGGGTGGTGCGCATTGTAAGGGTGTGTGTTACATTACATTCACTAGTAGGAGTGAGAAAAACATCACGGGGTGGTCTGAATCGGAGTGTCTGAATTAGGATAGGCAGTGAGTGGCAATGAATGATGGAGAAAAGCACCGCGGGATGGTCAGCATGGGGAGGTCAGGGAACATGCAGTGGCAATGTAGGATAGGTTGCTGAAAAACATCGCGGGGTGGTGTGCATTGTATGGGTGTGTGTTACATTACATTCACTTGTAGCAGTGAGAAAAACATCACTTGGTGGTGTGAATCGGAGGGTCTGAATTAGGATAGGCATTGAGTTGCAATGTAGGATGGAGAAAAGCACCGCGGGGTTGTCAGCATGGGGAGGTCAGGAAACATGCAGTGCCAATATTGGATAGGATTCTGAAAAACATCGCGGGGTGGTGCGCATTGTATGGGTGTGTGTTACATTACATTCACTAGTAGGAGTGAGAAAAACATCACGGGGTGGTGTGAATCGAAGGGTCTGAATTAGGAAAGGCAGTGAGTGGCAATGTAGGATGGAGAAAAGCACCGCGGGGAGGTCAGCAAGGGGAGGTCAGTGAACATGCAGTGGCAATGTAGGATAGGTTTCTGAAAAACATCGTGGGGTGGTGCGCATTGTATGGGTGTGTGTTACATTACATTCACTAGTAGGAGTGAGAAAAACATCACGGGGTGGTGTGAATCGGAGGGTCTGAATTAGGATAGGCAGTGAGTGGCAATGTAGGATGGAGAAAAGCAACGCGGCGTAGTCAGCATGGGGAGGTCAGGGAACATGCAGTGGCAATGTAGGATAGGTTTCTGAAAAACATCGCTGGGTGGTGCGCCTTGTATGGGTGTGTGTTACATTATAGTCACTAGTAGGAGTGAGAAAAACATCACGGGTTGGTGCGCATTGTATCGGTGTGTGTTACATTACATTCACTAGTAGGAGTGAGAAAAACATCACGGGGTGGTGAGCATTGTATGGGTGTGTGTTATATTACATTCACTAGTAGGAGTGAGAAAAACATCACGGGGTGGTGTGAATCGGAGTGTCTGAATTACGATAGGCAGTGAGTGGCAAAATGCGATGGAGAAAAGCACCGCGGGGTGGTCAGCATGGGGAGGTCAGGGAACATGCAGTGGCAATGTAGGATAGTTTTCTGAAAAACATCACGGGGTGGTGCGCATTGTATTGGTGTGTTTTACATTACATTCACTAGTAGGAGTGAGAAAAACATCACGGGGTGGTGTGAATCGGAGGGTCTGAATTAGGATAGGCAGTGAGTGGCAATGTAGGATGGAGAAAAGCACCGCGGGGTGGTCAGCATGGGGAGGTTAGGGAACATGCAGTGGCAATGAAGGATAGGTTTCTGAAAAACATCCCGGGGTTGTGCGCATTGTATGTGTGTGTTACATTACATTCACTAGTAGGAGTGAGAAAAACATCACGGGGTGGTGCGCATTGTACGGGTGTGTGTTACATTACATTCACTAGTAGGAGTGAGAAAAACATCACGGCGTGGTGTGCATTGTATGGGTGTGTGTTACATTGCATTCACTATTAGGAGTGAGAAAAACATCACGGGGTGGTGCGCATTGTATGGTTGTGTGTTACAATACATTCACTAGTAGGAGTGAGAAAAACATCACGGGGTGCTGTGAATCGGAGGATCTGAATTAGGATAGGCAGTGAGTGGCAATGTAGGATGGAGAAAAGCACCGCGGTGTGGTCAGCATGGGGAGGTCAGGTAACACGTAGTGGCAATGTAGGATAGGTTTCTGAAAAACATCACGGGGTGGTGCGCATTATATGGGTGTGTGTTACATTACATTCACTAGTAGGAGTGAGAAAAACATCACGGGGTGGTGCGCATTGTATGGGTGTGTGTTACATTACATTCACTAGTAGGAGTGAGAAAAACATCACAGGGTGGTGCGCATTGTATGGGTGTGTGTTACATTACATTCACTAGTAGGAGTGAGAAAAACATCACGGGGTGGTGTGAATCGGAGGGTCTGAATTAGGATAGGCAGTGAGTGGCAATGTAGGATGGAGAAAAGCAACGCGGCGTGGTCAGCATGGGGAGGTCAGGGAACATGCAGTGGCAATGTAGGATATGTTTCTGAAAATCATTGCGGGATGGTGCGCATTGTATGGGTGTGTGTTACATTACATTCAATAGAAGGAGTGAGAAAAACATCACGGGGTGGTGCGCATTGTATGGGTGTGTGTTACATTATATTCACTAGTAGGAGTGAGAAAAACATCACGGGGTGGTGTGAATCGGAGGGTCTGAATTAATATACGCAGTGAGTGGCAATGTAGGATTGAGAAAAGCACCGCTGGGTGGTCAGCATGGGGAGGTCAGGGAACATGCAGTGGCAATGTAGGATAGGTTTCTGGAAAACATCGTGGGGTGGTGGTCATTGTATTGGTGTGTGTTACGTTACATTCACTAGTAGGAGTGAGAAAAACATCACGGGGTGGTGCGCATTGTAAGGGTGTGTGTTACATTACAATCACTAGTAGGATTGAGAAAAACATCACGGGGTGGTGTGAATCGGAGGCTCTGAATTAGAATAGGCAGTGAGTGGCAATGAAGGATGGAGAAAAGGACCGCGGGGTGGTCAGCATGGGGAGGTCAGGGAACATGCAGTGGCAATGTAGGATAGGTTTCTGAAAAACATCGCTGGGTGGTGCGCCTTGTATGGGTGTGTGTTACATTATATTCACAAGTAGGAGTGAGAAAAACATCACGGGTTGGTGCGCATTGTATCGGTGTGTGTTACATTACATTCACTAGTAGGAGTGAGAAAAACATCACTGGGTGGTGCGCATTGTATGGGTGTGTGTTACATTACATTCACTAGTAGGAGGGAGAAAAACATCACGGGGTGGTGTGAATCGGAGTGTCTGAATTAGGATAGGCATTGAGTGGCAATGTAGGATGGCAAAAAGCACCGCGGGGTGGTCAGCATGGGGAGGTCAGGGAAAATGCAGTGGCAATGTAGGATAGGTTTCTGAAAAACATCGCGGGGTGGTGCGCATTTTATAGGTGTGTGTTACATTACATTCACTAGTAGGAGTGAGAAAAACATCACGGGGTGGTGTGAATCAGAGGGTGTGAATTAGCATAAGCAGTGAGTAGCAATGTAGGATGGAGAAAAGCACCGCGGGGTGGTCAGCATGGGGAGGTCAGGGAACATGCAGTGGCAATGTAGGATAGGTTGCTGAAAAACATCGCGGGGTGGTGGGCATTGTATGGGTGTGTGTTACATTACATTCACTTGTAGCAGTGAGAAAAATATCACGGGGTGGTGTGAATCGAAGGGTCTGAATTAGGATAGGCATTGAGTTGCAATGTAGGATGGAGAAAAGCACCGCGGGGTTGTCAGCATGGGGAGGTCAGGAAACATGCAGTGCCAATATTGGATAGGATTCTGAAAAACATCGCGGGGTGGTGCGCATTGTATGGGTGTGTGTTACATTACATTCACTAGTAGGAGTGAGAAAAACATCACGGGGTGGTGTGAATCGGAGGGTCTGAATTAGGAAAGGCAGTGAGTGGCAATGTAGGATGGAGAAATGCACCGCGGGGAGGTCAGCAAGGGGAGGTCAGTGAACATGCAGTGGCAATGTAGGATATGTTTCTGAAAAACATCGTGGGGTGGGGCGCATTGTATGGGTGTGTGTTACATTACATTCACTAGAAGGAGTGAGAAAAACATCACGGGTTGGTGCGCATTGTATGGCTGTGTGTTACATTACATTCACTAGTAGGAGTGAGAAAAACATCACGGGGTGGTGCGCATTGTATGGGTGTGTTTTACATTACATTCACTAATAGGAGTGAGAAAAACATCACGGGGTGGTGTGAATCGAAGGGTCTGAATTAGCATAGGCAGTGAGTGGCAATGTAGGATGGAGAAAAGCACCGTGGTGTGGTCAGCATGGGGACGTCAGGGAACATGCAATGGCAATGTAGGATAGGTTTCTGAAAAGCATCGTGGGATGGGGGGCATTGTATGGGTGTGTGTTACATTACATTCACTAGTAGGAGTGAGAAAAACATCACGGGGTGGTGCGCATTGTAAGGGTGTGTGTTACATTACATTCACTAGTAGGAGTGAGAAAAACATCACGGGGTGGTCTGAATCGGAGTGTCTGAATTAGGATAGGCAGTGAGTGGCAATGAATGATGGAGAAAAGCACCGCGGGATGGTCAGCATGGGGAGGTCAGGGAACATGCAGTGGCAATGTAGGATAGGTTGCTGAAAAACATCGCGGGGTGGTGTGCATTGTATGGGTGTGTGTTACATTACATTCACTTGTAGCAGTGAGAAAAACATCACTTGGTGGTGTGAATCGGAGGGTCTGAATTAGGATAGGCATTGAGTTGCAATGTAGGATGGAGAAAAGCACCGCGGGGTTGTCAGCATGGGGAGGTCAGGAAACATGCAGTGCCAATATTGGATAGGATTCTGAAAAACATCGCGGGGTGGTGCGCATTGTATGGGTGTGTGTTACATTACATTCACTAGTAGGAGTGAGAAAAACATCACGGGGTGGTGTGAATCGAAGGGTCTGAATTAGGAAAGGCAGTGAGTGGCAATGTAGGATGGAGAAAAGCACCGCGGGGAGGTCAGCAAGGGGAGGTCAGTGAACATGCAGTGGCAATGTAGGATAGGTTTCTGAAAAACATCGTGGGGTGGTGCGCATTGTATGGGTGTGTGTTACATTACATTCACTAGTAGGAGTGAGAAAAACATCACGGGGTGGTGTGAATCGGAGGGTCTGAATTAGGATAGGCAGTGAGTGGCAATGTAGGATGGAGAAAAGCAACGCGGCGTAGTCAGCATGGGGAGGTCAGGGAACATGCAGTGGCAATGTAGGATAGGTTTCTGAAAAACATCGCTGGGTGGTGCGCCTTGTATGGGTGTGTGTTACATTATAGTCACTAGTAGGAGTGAGAAAAACATCACGGGTTGGTGCGCATTGTATCGGTGTGTGTTACATTACATTCACTAGTAGGAGTGAGAAAAACATCACGGGGTGGTGAGCATTGTATGGGTGTGTGTTATATTACATTCACTAGTAGGAGTGAGAAAAACATCACGGGGTGCTGTGAATCGGAGTGTCTGAATTACGATAGGCAGTGAGTGGCAAAATGCGATGGAGAAAAGCACCGCGGGGTGGTCAGCATGGGGAGGTCAGGGAACATGCAGTGGCAATGTAGGATAGTTTTCTGAAAAACATCACGGGGTGGTGCGCATTGTATTGGTGTGTTTTACATTACATTCACTAGTAGGAGTGAGAAAAACATCACGGGGTGGTGTGAATCGGAGGGTCTGAATTAGGATAGGCAGTGAGTGGCAATGTAGGATGGAGAAAAGCACCGCGGGGTGGTCAGCATGGGGAGGTTAGGGAACATGCAGTGGCAATGAAGGATAGGTTTCTGAAAAACATCCCGGGGTTGTGCGCATTGTATGTGTGTGTTACATTACATTCACTAGTAGGAGAGAGAAAAACATCACGGGGTGGTGCGCATTGTACGGGTGTGTGTTACATTACATTCACTAGTAGGAGTGAGAAAAACATCACGGCGTGGTGTGCATTGTATGGGTGTGTGTTACATTGCATTCACTATTAGGAGTGAGAAAAACATCACGGGGTGGTGCGCATTGTATGGTTGTGTGTTACATTACATTCACTAGTAGGAGTGAGAAAAACATCACGGGGTGCTGTGAATCGGAGGATCTGAATTAGGATAGGCAGTGAGTGGCAATGTAGGATGGAGAAAAGCACCGCGGTGTGGTCAGCATGGGGAGGTCAGGTAACACGTAGTGGCAATGTAGGATAGGTTTCTGAAAAACATCACGGGGTGGTGCGCATTATATGGGTGTGTGTTACATTACATTCACTAGTAGGAGTGAGAAAAACATCACGGGGTGGTGCGCATTGTATGGGTGTGTGTTACATTACATTCACTAGTAGGAGTGAGAAAAACATCACAGGGTGGTGCGCATTGTATGGGTGTGTGTTACATTACATTCACTAGTAGGAGTGAGAAAAACATCACGGGGTGGTGTGAATCGGAGGGTCTGAATTAGGATAGGCAGTGAGTGGCAATGTAGGATGGAGAAAAGCAACGCGGCGTGGTCAGCATGGGGAGGTCAGGGAACATGCAGTGGCAATGTAGGATATGTTTCTGAAAATCATTGCGGGATGGTGCGCATTGTATGGGTGTGTGTTACATTACATTCAATAGAAGGAGTGAGAAAAACATCACGGGGTGGTGCGCATTGTATGGGTGTGTGTTACATTATATTCACTAGTATGAGTGAGAAAAACATCACGGGGTGGTGTGAATCGGAGGGTCTGAATTAATATACGCAGTGAGTGGCAATGTAGGATTGAGAAAAGCACCGCTGGGTGGTCAGCATGGGGAGGTCAGGGAACATGCAGTGGCAATGTAGGATAGGTTTCTGGAAAACATCGTGGGGTGGTGGTCATTGTATTGGTGTGTGTTACGTTACATTCACTAGTAGGAGTGAGAAAAACATCACGGGGTGGTGCGCATTGTAAGGGTGTGTGTTACATTACAATCACTAGTAGGATTGAGAAAAACATCACGGGGTGGTGTGAATCGGAGGCTCTGAATTAGAATAGGCAGTGAGTGGCAATGAAGGATGGAGAAAATGACCGCGGGGTGGTCAGCATGGGGAGGTCAGGGAACATGCAGTGGCAATGTAGGATAGGTTTCTGAAAAACATCGCTGGGTGGTGCGCCTTGTATGGGTGTGTGTTACATTATATTCACAAGTAGGAGTGAGAAAAACATCACGGGTTGGTGCGCATTGTATCGGTGTGTGTTACATTACATTCACTAGTAGGAGTGAGAAAAACATCACTGGGTGGTGCGCATTGTATGGGTGTGTGTTACATTACATTCACTAGTAGGAGGGAGAAAAACATCACGGGGTGGTGTGAATCGGAGTGTCTGAATTAGGATAGGCATTGAGTGGCAATGTAGGATGGCAAAAAGCACCGCGGGGTGGTCAGCATGGGGAGGTCAGGGAAAATGCAGTGGCAATGTAGGATAGGTTTCTGAAAAACATCGCGGGGTGGTGCGCATTTTATAGGTGTGTGTTACATTACATTCACTAGTAGGAGTGAGAAAAACATCACGGGGTGGTGTGAATCAGAGGGTGTGAATTAGCATAAGCAGTGAGTAGCAATGTAGGATGGAGAAAAGCACCGCGGGGTGGTCAGCATGGGGAGGTCAGGGAACATGCAGTGGCAATGTAGGATAGGTTGCTGAAAAACATCGCGGGGTGGTGGGCATTGTATGGGTGTGTGTTACATTACATTCACTTGTAGCAGTGAGAAAAACATCACGGGGTGGTGTGAATCGAAGGGTCTGAATTAGGATAGGCATTGAGTTGCAATGTAGGATGGAGAAAAGCACCGCGGGGTTGTCAGCATGGGGAGGTCAGGAAACATGCAGTGCCAATATTGGATAGGATTCTGAAAAACATCGCGGGGTGGTGCGCATTGTATGGGTGTGTGTTACATTACATTCACTAGTAGGAGTGAGAAAAACATCACGGGGTGGTGTGAATCGGAGGGTCTGAATTAGGAAAGGCAGTGAGTGGCAATGTAGGATGGAGAAATGCACCGCGGGGAGGTCAGCAAGGGGAGGTCAGTGAACATGCAGTGGCAATGTAGGATATGTTTCTGAAAAACATTGCGGGGTGGGGCGCATTGTATGGGTGTGTGTTACATTACATTCACTAGAAGGAGTGAGAAAAACATCACGGGTTGGTGCGCATTGTATGGCTGTGTGTTACATTACATTCACTAGTAGGAGTGAGAAAAACATCACGGGGTGGTGCGCATTGTATGGGTGTGTTTTACATTACATTCACTAATAGGAGTGAGAAAAACATCACGGGGTGGTGTGAATCGAAGGGTCTGAATTAGCATAGGCAGTGAGTGGCAATGTAGGATGGAGAAAAGCACCGTGGTGTGGTCAGCATGGGGACGTCAGGGAACATGCAGTGGCAATGTAGGATAGGTTTCTGAAAAGCATCGTGGGATGGGGGGCATTGTATGGGTGTGTGTTACATTACATTCACTAGTAGGAGTGAGAAAAAAATCACGGGGTGGTGCGCATTGTAAGGGTGTGTGTTACATTACATTCACTAGTAGGAGTGAGAAAAACATCACGGGGTGGTCTGAATCGGAGTGTCTGAATTAGGATAGGCAGTGAGTGGCAATGAATGATGGAGAAAAGCACCGCGGGATGGTCAGCATGGGGAGGTCAGGGAACATGCAGTGGCAATGTAGGATAGGTTTCTGAAAAACATCGCTGGGTGGTGCGCATTGTATGGGTGTGTGTTACATAACATTCACTAGTAGGAGTGAGAAAAACACCACGGGGTGGTGCGCATTGTATGGGTGTGTGTTACAATTCATTCACTAGCAGGAGTGAGAAAAACATCACGGGGTGGTGTGAATCGGAGGGTCTGAATGAGGATAGGCAGTGAGTGGCAATGTAGGATGGAGAAAAGCACCGCGGGGTGGTCAGCATGTGGTGGCCAGGGAACATGCAGTGGCAATGTAGGATAGGTTTCTGAAAAACAATGCGAGGTGGTGCGCATTGTATGGGTGTGTGTTACATTACATTCACTAGTAGGAGTGAGAAAAACATCACGGGGTGGTGCGCATTGTATGGGGGTGTGTTACATTACATTCTCTAGTAGGAGTGAGAAATACATCACGGGGTGGTGCGCATTGTATGGGTGTGTGTTACATTACATTCAGTAGTAGGAGAGAGAAAAACATCACGGGGTGGTGCGCATTGTATGCGTGTGTGTTACATTACATTCACTAGTAGGAGTGTGAAAAACATCACGGGGTGGTGCGCAGTGTATGGGAGTGTGTTACATTACATTCACTAGTAGGAGTGAGAAAAACATCACGGGGTGGTGCACATTCTATAGGTGTGTGTTACATTACATTCACTATTAGGAGTGAGAAAAACATCACGGGGTGGTGTCAATCGGAGGGTCTGAATTAGGATAGGCAGTGAGTGGCAATATAAGATGAAGAAAAGCACCGCGGGGTGGTCAGCATGGAGAGGTCAGGGAACATGCAGTGGCAATGTAGGATAGTTTTCTGAAAAACATCACGGGGTGGTGCTCATTGTATGGGTGTGTTTTACATTACATTCACTAGTAGGAGTGAGAAAAACATCACGGGGTGGTGTGAATCGGAGGGTCTGAATTAGGATAGGCAGTGAGTGGCAATGTAGGATGGAGAAAAGCACTGCGGGGTGGTCAGCATGGGGAGGTTAGGGAACATGCAGTGGCAATGAAGGATAGGTTTCTGAAAAACATCCCGGGGTTGTGTGCATTGTATGGGTGTGTGTTACATTACATTCACTAGTACGAGTGAGAAAAACATCATGGGTTGGTGCGCATTGTATGGGGGTGTGTTACATTACATTCACTAGTAGGAGTGAGAAAAACCTCACGGCGTGGTGTGCATTGTATGGGTGTGTGTTACATAACATTCACTAGTAGGAGTGAGAAAAACATCACGGGGTGATGCGCATTGTATGGGTGTGTGTTACATTACATTCACTAGTAGGAGTGAGAAAAACATCACGGGGTGGTGTGAATCCGAGGGTCTGAATTAGGATAGGCAGTGAGTGGCAATGTAGGATGGAGAAAAGCACCGCGGGGTGGTCAGCATGGGGAGGTTAGGGAACATGCAGTGGCAATGAAGGATAGGTTTCTGAAAAACATCCCGGGGTTGTGCGCATTGTATGTGTGTGTGTTACATTACATTCACTAGTAGGAGTGAGAAAAACATCACGGGGTGGTGCGCATTGTATGGGTGTGTGTTACATTACATTCACTAGTAGGAGTGAGAAAAACATCACGCCGTGGTGTGCATTGTATGGGTGTGTGTTACATTGCATTCACTATTAGGAGTGAGAAAAACATCACGGGGTGGTGCGCATTGTATAGTTGTGTGTTACATTACATTCACTAGTAGGAGTGAGAAAAACATCACGGGGTGCTGTGAATCGGAGGATCTGAATTAGGATAGGCAGTGAGTGGCAATGTAGGATGGAGAAAAGCACCGTGGGGTGGTTAGCATGGGGAGGTAAGGGAACATGCAGTGGCAATGTAGGATAGGTTTCTGAAAAACATCGCGGGATGGTGCGCATTGTATGGGTGTGTGTTACATTACATTCACTGGTAGGAGTGAGAAAAACATCACGAGGTGGTGTCAATCAGAGGGTCTGAATTAGGATAGGCAGTGAGTGGCAACGTAGGATGGAGAAAAGCACCGCGGTGTGGTCAGCATGGGGAGGTCAGGTAACACGTAGTGGCAATGTAGGATAGGTTTATGAAAAACATCACGGGGTGGTGCGCATTATATGGGTGTGTGTTACATTACATTCACTAGTAGGAGTGAGAAAAACATCACGGGGTGGTGCGCATTGTATGGGTGTGTGTTACATTACATTCACTAGTAGGAGTGAGAAAAACATCACAGGGTGGTGCGCATTGTATGGGTGTGTGTTACATTACATTCACTAGTAGGAGTGAGAAAAACATCACGGGGTGGTGTGAATCGGAGGGTCTGAATTAGGATAGGCAGTGAGTGGCAATGTAGAATGGAGAAAAGCAACGCGGCGTGGTCAGCATGGGGAGGTCAGGGAACATGCAGTGGCAATGTAGGATATGTTTCTGAAAATCATTGCGGGATGGTGCGCATTGTATGGGTGTGTGTTACATTACATTCACTAGAAGGAGTGAGAAAAACATCACGGGGTGGTGCGCATTGTATGGCTGTGTGTTACATTACATTCACTAGTAGGAGTGAGAAAAACATCACGGGGTGGTGCGCATTGTATGGGTGTGTGTTACATTATATTCACTAGTAGGAGTGAGAAAAACATCACGGGGTGGTGTGAATCGGAGGGTCTGAATTAAGATACGCAGTGAGTGGCAATGTAGGATTGAGAAAAGCACCGCTGGGTGGTCAGCATGGGGAGGTCAGGGAACATGCAGTGGCAATGTAGGATAGGTTTCTGAAAAACATCGCGGGGTGGTGCGCATTGTATGGGTGTGTGTTACATTACATTCACTAGTAGGAGTGAGAAAAACATCAAGGGGTGGTGTGAATCGGAGGGTCTGAAATAGGATAGGCAGTGAGTGGCAATGTAGGATGGAGAAAAGCACCGCGGGGTGGTCAGCATGGGGAGGTCAGGGAACATGCAGTGGCAATGTAGGATAGGTTTCTGGAAAACATCGTGGGGTGGTGGGCATTGTATGGGTGTGTGTTACGTTACATTCACTAGTAGGAGTGAGAAAAACATCATGGGGTGGTGCGCATTGTAAGGGTGTGTGTTACATTACAATCACTAGTAGGATTGAGAAAAACATCACGGGGTGGTGTGAATCGGAGGCTCTGAATTAGGATAGGCAGTGAGTGGCAATGAAGGATGGAGAAAAGGACCGCGGGGTGGTCAGCATGGGGAGGTCAGGGAACATGCAGTGGCAATGTAGGATAGGTTTCTGAAAAACATCGCTGGGTGGTGCGCCTTGTATGGGTGTGTGTTACATTATATTCACTAGTAGGAGTGAGAAAAACATCACGGGTTGGTGCGCATTGTATCGGTGTGTGTTACATTACATTCACTAGTAGGAGTGAGAAAAACATCACTGGGTGGTGCGCATTGTATGGGTGTGTGTTACATTACATTCACTAGTAGGAGGGAGAAAAACATCACGGGGTGGTGTGAATCGGAGTGTCTGAATTAGGATAGGCATTGAGTGGCAATGTAGGATGGCAAAAAGCACCGCGGGGTGGTCAGCATGGGGAGGTCAGGGAAAATGCAGTGGCAATGTAGGATAGGTTTCTGAAAAACATCGCGGGGTGGTGCTCATTTTATAGGTGTGTGTTACATTACATTCACTAGTAGGAGTGAGAAAAACATCACGGGGTGGTGTGAATCAGAGGGTGTGAATTAGTATAAGCAGTGAGTAGCAATGTAGGATGGAGAAAAGCACCGCGGGGTGGTCAGCATGGGGAGGTCAGGGAACATGCAGTGGCAATGTAGGATAGGTTGCTGAAAAACATCACGGGGTGGTGGGCATTGTATGGGTGTGTGTTACATTACATTCACTTGTAGCAGTGAGAAAAACATCACGGGGTGGTGTGAATCGAAGGGTCTGAATTAGGATAGGCATTGAGTTGCAATGTAGGATGGAGAAAAGCACCGCGGGGTTGTCAGCATGGGGAGGTCAGGAAACATGCAATGCCAATATTGGATAGGATTCTGAAAAACATCGCGGGGTGGTGCGCATTGTATGGGTGTGTGTTACATTACATTCACTAGTAGGAGTGAGAAAAACATCACGGGGTGTTGTGAATCGGAGGGTCTGAATTAGGATAGGCAGTGAGTGGCAATGTAGGATGGAGAAAAGCAACGCGGCGTGGTCAGCATGCAGAGGTCAGGGAACATGCAGTGGCAATGTAGGATATGTTTCTGAAAAACATCGCGGGGTGGTGCGCATTGTATGGGTGTGTGTTACATTACATTCACTAGAAGGAGTGAGAAAAACATCACGGGTTGGTGCGCATTGTATGGCTGTGTGTTACATTACATTCACTAGTAGGAGTGAGAAAAACATCACGGGGTGGTGCGCATTGTATGGGTGTGTTTTACATTACATTCACTAATAGGAGTGAGAAAAACATCACGGGGTGGTGTGAATCGAAGGGTCTGAATTAGCATAGGCAGTGAGTGGCAATGTAGGATGGAGAAAAGCACCGTGGTGTGGTCAGCATGGGGAGGTCAGGGAACATGCAGTGGCAATGTAGGATAGGTTTCTGAAAAGCATCGTGGGATGGGGGGCATTGTATGGGTGTGTGTTACATTACATTCACTAGTAGGAGTGAGAAAAACATCACGGGGTGGTGCGCATTGTAAGGGTGTGTGTTACATTACATTCACTAGTAGGAGTGAGAAAAACATCACGGGGTGGTCTGAATCGGAGGGTCTGAATTAGGATAGGCAGTGAGTGGCAATGAATGATGGAGAAAAGCACCGCGGGATGGTCAGCATGGGGAGGTCAGGGAACATGCAGTGGCAATGTAGGATAGGTTTCTGAAAAACATCGCTGGGTGGTGCGCCTTGTATGGGTGTGTGTTACATTATATTCACTAGTAGGAGTGAGAAAAACATCACGGGGTGGTGCGCATTGTAAGGGTGTGTGTTACATAACATTCACTAGTAGGAGTGAGAAAAACACCACGGGGTGGTGCGCATTGTATGGGTGTGTGTTACAATTCATTCACTAGCAGGAGTGAGAAAAAAATCACGGGGTGGAGTGAATCGGAGGGTCTGAATGAGGATAGGCAGTGAGTGGCAATGTAGGATGGAGAAAAGCACCGCGGGGTGGTCAGCATGTGGTGGCCAGGGAACATGCAGTGGCAATGTAGGATAGGTTTCTGAAAAACAATGCGAGGTGGTGCGCATTGTATGGGTGTGTGTTACATTACATTCACTAGTAGGAGTGAGAAAAACATCACGGGGTGGTGCGCATTGTATGGGGGTGTGTTACATTACATTCTCTAGTAGGAGTGAGAAATACATCACGGGGTGGTGCGCATTGTATGGGTGTGTGTTACATTACATTCAGTAGTAGGAGAGAGAAAAACATCACGGGGTGGTGCGCATTGTATGCGTGTGTGTTACATTACATTCACTAGTAGGAGTGTGAAAAACATCACGGGGTGGTGCGCAGTGTATGGGAGTGTGTTACATTACATTCACTAGTAGGAGTGAGAAAAACATCACGGGGTGGTGCACATTCTATAGGTGTGTGTTACATTACATTCACTATTAGGAGTGAGAAAAACATCACGGGGTGGTGTCAATCGGAGGGTCTGAATTAGGATAGGCAGTGAGTGGCAATATAAGATGAAGAAAAGCACCGCGGGGTGGTCAGCATGGAGAGGTCAGGGAACATGCAGTGGCAATGTAGGATAGTTTTCTGAAAAACATCACGGGGTGGTGCTCATTGTATGGGTGTGTTTTACATTACATTCACTAGTAGGAGTGAGAAAAACATCACGGGGTGGTGTGAATCGGAGGGTCTGAATTAGGATAGGCAGTGAGTGGCAATGTAGGATGGAGAAAAGCACTGCGGGGTGGTCAGCATGGGGAGGTTAGGGAACATGCAGTGGCAATGAAGGATAGGTTTCTGAAAAACATCCCGGGGTTGTGTGCATTGTATGGGTGTGTGTTACATTACATTCACTAGTACGAGTGAGAAAAACATCATGGGTTGGTGCGCATTGTATGGGGGTGTGTTACATTACATTCACTAGTAGGAGTGAGAAAAACCTCACGGCGTGGTGTGCATTGTATGGGTGTGTGTTACATAACATTCACTAGTAGGAGTGAGAAAAACATCACGGGGTGATGCGCATTGTATGGGTGTGTGTTACATTACATTCACTAGTAGGAGTGAGAAAAACATCACGGGGTGGTGTGAATCCGAGGGTCTGAATTAGGATAGGCAGTGAGTGGCAATGTAGGATGGAGAAAAGCACCGCGGGGTGGTCAGCATGGGGAGGTTAGGGAACATGCAGTGGCAATGAAGGATAGGTTTCTGAAAAACATCCCGGGGTTGTGCGCATTGTATGTGTGTGTGTTACATTACATTCACTAGTAGGAGTGAGAAAAACATCACGGGGTGGTGCGCATTGTATGGGTGTGTGTTACATTACATTCACTAGTAGGAGTGAGAAAAACATCACGCCGTGGTGTGCATTGTATGGGTGTGTGTTACATTGCATTCACTATTAGGAGTGAGAAAAACATCACGGGGTGGTGCGCATTGTATAGTTGTGTGTTACATTACATTCACTAGTAGGAGTGAGAAAAACATCACGGGGTGCTGTGAATCGGAGGATCTGAATTAGGATAGGCAGTGAGTGGCAATGTAGGATGGAGAAAAGCACCGTGGGGTGGTTAGCATGGGGAGGTAAGGGAACATGCAGTGGCAATGTAGGATAGGTTTCTGAAAAACATCGCGGGATGGTGCGCATTGTATGGGTGTGTGTTACATTACATTCACTGGTAGGAGTGAGAAAAACATCACGAGGTGGTGTCAATCAGAGGGTCTGAATTAGGATAGGCAGTGAGTGGCAACGTAGGATGGAGAAAAGCACCGCGGTGTGGTCAGCATGGGGAGGTCAGGTAACACGTAGTGGCAATGTAGGATAGGTTTATGAAAAACATCACGGGGTGGTGCGCATTATATGGGTGTGTGTTACATTACATTCACTAGTAGGAGTGAGAAAAACATCACGGGGTGGTGCGCATTGTATGGGTGTGTGTTACATTACATTCACTAGTAGGAGTGAGAAAAACATCACAGGGTGGTGCGCATTGTATGGGTGTGTGTTACATTACATTCACTAGTAGGAGTGAGAAAAACATCACGGGGTGGTGTGAATCGGAGGGTCTGAATTAGGATAGGCAGTGAGTGGCAATGTAGAATGGAGAAAAGCAACGCGGCGTGGTCAGCATGGGGAGGTCAGGGAACATGCAGTGGCAATGTAGGATATGTTTCTGAAAATCATTGCGGGATGGTGCGCATTGTATGGGTGTGTGTTACATTACATTCACTAGAAGGAGTGAGAAAAACATCACGGGGTGGTGCGCATTGTATGGCTGTGTGTTACATTACATTCACTAGTAGGAGTGAGAAAAACATCACGGGGTGGTGCGCATTGTATGGGTGTGTGTTACATTATATTCACTAGTAGGAGTGAGAAAAACATCACGGGGTGGTGTGAATCGGAGGGTCTGAATTAAGATACGCAGTGAGTGGCAATGTAGGATTGAGAAAAGCACCGCTGGGTGGTCAGCATGGGGAGGTCAGGGAACATGCAGTGGCAATGTAGGATAGGTTTCTGAAAAACATCGCGGGGTGGTGCGCATTGTATGGGTGTGTGTTACATTACATTCACTAGTAGGAGTGAGAAAAACATCAAGGGGTGGTGTGAATCGGAGGGTCTGAAATAGGATAGGCAGTGAGTGGCAATGTAGGATGGAGAAAAGCACCGCGGGGTGGTCAGCATGGGGAGGTCAGGGAACATGCAGTGGCAATGTAGGATAGGTTTCTGGAAAACATCGTGGGGTGGTGGGCATTGTATGGGTGTGTGTTACGTTACATTCACTAGTAGGAGTGAGAAAAACATCATGGGGTGGTGCGCATTGTAAGGGTGTGTGTTACATTACAATCACTAGTAGGATTGAGAAAAACATCACGGGGTGGTGTGAATCGGAGGCTCTGAATTAGGATAGGCAGTGAGTGGCAATGAAGGATGGAGAAAAGGACCGCGGGGTGGTCAGCATGGGGAGGTCAGGGAACATGCAGTGGCAATGTAGGATAGGTTTCTGAAAAACATCGCTGGGTGGTGCGCCTTGTATGGGTGTGTGTTACATTATATTCACTAGTAGGAGTGAGAAAAACATCACGGGTTGGTGCGCATTGTATCGGTGTGTGTTACATTACATTCACTAGTAGGAGTGAGAAAAACATCACTGGGTGGTGCGCATTGTATGGGTGTGTGTTACATTACATTCACTAGTAGGAGGGAGAAAAACATCACGGGGTGGTGTGAATCGGAGTGTCTGAATTAGGATAGGCATTGAGTGGCAATGTAGGATGGCAAAAAGCACCGCGGGGTGGTCAGCATGGGGAGGTCAGGGAAAATGCAGTGGCAATGTAGGATAGGTTTCTGAAAAACATCGCGGGGTGGTGCTCATTTTATAGGTGTGTGTTACATTACATTCACTAGTAGGAGTGAGAAAAACATCACGGGGTGGTGTGAATCAGAGGGTGTGAATTAGTATAAGCAGTGAGTAGCAATGTAGGATGGAGAAAAGCACCGCGGGGTGGTCAGCATGGGGAGGTCAGGGAACATGCAGTGGCAATGTAGGATAGGTTGCTGAAAAACATCACGGGGTGGTGGGCATTGTATGGGTGTGTGTTACATTACATTCACTTGTAGCAGTGAGAAAAACATCACGGGGTGGTGTGAATCGAAAGGTCTGAATTAGGATAGGCATTGAGTTGCAATGTAGGATGGAGAAAAGCACCGCGGGGTTGTCAGCATGGGGAGGTCAGGAAACATGCAATGCCAATATTGGATAGGATTCTGAAAAACATCGCGGGGTGGTGCGCATTGTATGGGTGTGTGTTACATTACATTCACTAGTAGGAGTGAGAAAAACATCACGGGGTGTTGTGAATCGGAGGGTCTGAATTAGGATAGGCAGTGAGTGGCAATGTAGGATGGAGAAAAGCAACGCGGCGTGGTCAGCATGCAGAGGTCAGGGAACATGCAGTGGCAATGTAGGATATGTTTCTGAAAAACATCGCGGGGTGGTGCGCATTGTATGGGTGTGTGTTACATTACATTCACTAGAAGGAGTGAGAAAAACATCACGGGTTGGTGCGCATTGTATGGCTGTGTGTTACATTACATTCACTAGTAGGAGTGAGAAAAACATCACGGGGTGGTGCGCATTGTATGGGTGTGTTTTACATTACATTCACTAATAGGAGTGAGAAAAACATCACGGGGTGGTGTGAATCGAAGGGTCTGAATTAGCATAGGCAGTGAGTGGCAATGTAGGATGGAGAAAAGCACCGTGGTGTGGTCAGCATGGGGAGGTCAGGGAACATGCAGTGGCAATGTAGGATAGGTTTCTGAAAAGCATCGTGGGATGGGGGGCATTGTATGGGTGTGTGTTACATTACATTCACTAGTAGGAGTGAGAAAAACATCACGGGGTGGTGCGCATTGTAAGGGTGTGTGTTACATTACATTCACTAGTAGGAGTGAGAAAAACATCACGGGGTGGTCTGAATCGGAGGGTCTGAATTAGGATAGGCAGTGAGTGGCAATGAATGATGGAGAAAAGCACCGCGGGATGGTCAGCATGGGGAGGTCAGGGAACATGCAGTGGCAATGTAGGATAGGTTTCTGAAAAACATCGCTGGGTGGTGCGCCTTGTATGGGTGTGTGTTACATTATATTCACTAGTAGGAGTGAGAAAAACATCACGGGGTGGTGCGCATTGTAAGGGTGTGTGTTACATTACATTCACTAGTAGGAGTGAGAAATACATCACGGGGTGGTGCGCATTGTATGGGTGTGTGTTACATTACATTCAGTAGTAGGAGAGAGAAAAACATCACGGGGTGGTGCGCATTGTATGCGTGTGTGTTACATTACATTCACTAGTAGGAGTGTGAAAAACATCACGGGGTGGTGCGCAGTGTATGGGAGTGTGTTACATTACATTCACTAGTAGGAGTGAGAAAAACATCACGGGGTGGTGCACATTCTATAGGTGTGTGTTACATTACATTCACTATTAGGAGTGAGAAAAACATCACGGGGTGGTGTCAATCGGAGGGTCTGAATTAGGATAGGCAGTGAGTGGCAATATAAGATGAAGAAAAGCACCGCGGGGTGGTCAGCATGGAGAGGTCAGGGAACATGCAGTGGCAATGTAGGATAGTTTTCTGAAAAACATCACGGGGTGGTGCTCATTGTATGGGTGTGTTTTACATTACATTCACTAGTAGGAGTGAGAAAAACATCACGGGGTGGTGTGAATCGGAGTGTCTGAATTAGGATAGGCAGTGAGTGGCAATGTAGGATGGAGAAAAGCACTGCGGGGTGGTCAGCATGGGGAGGTTAGGGAACATGCAGTGGCAATGAAGGATAGGTTTCTGAAAAACATCCCGGGGTTGTGTGCATTGTATGGGTGTGTGTTACATTACATTCACTAGTACGAGTGAGAAAAACATCATGGGGTGGTGCGCATTGTATGGGGGTGTGTTACATTACATTCACTAGTAGGAGTGAGAAAAACCTCACGGCGTGGTGTGCATTGTATGGGTGTGTGTTACATAACATTCACTAGTAGGAGTGAGAAAAACATCACGGGGTGATGCGCATTGTATGGGTGTGTGTTACATTACATTCACTAGTAGGAGTGAGAAAAGCATCACGGGGTGGTGTGAATCCGAGGGTCTGAATTAGGATAGGCAGTGAGTGGCAATGTAGGATGGAGAAAAACACCGCGGGGTGGTCAGCATGGGGAGGTCAGGAAACATGCAGTGGCAATGTAGCATAGGTTTCTGAAAAACATTGCGGGGTGGTGCGGATTGTATGGGTGTGTGTTTCATTACATTCACTAGTAGTTGTGAGAAAAACATCACGGGGTGGTGCGCATTGTATGGGTGTGTGTTACATTACATTCACTAGTAGGAGTGAGAAAAACATCACGGGGTGTTGTGAATCAGAGGGTCGGAATTAGGATAGGCAGTGAGTGGCAATGTAGGATGGAGAAAAGCACCGCCTTGTGGTCAGCATGGGCAGGTCAGGGAACATGCAGAGACAATGTATGATAGTTTTCTGAAAAATATCACGGGGTGGTGAGCATTTTATGGGTGTGTTTTACATTACATTCACTAGTAGGAGTGAGAAAAACATCACCGGGTGGTGTGAATCGGAGGGTCTGAATTAGGATAGGCAGTGAGCGGCAATGTAGGATGGAGAAAAGCACCGCGGAGTCGTCAGCATGGGGAGGTTAGGGAACATGCAGTGGCTATGAAGGATAGGTTTCTGAAAAACATCCCGGGGTTGTGCGCATTGTATGGGTGTGTGTTACATTACATTCACTAGTAGGAGTGAGAAAAACATCATGGTGTGGTGCGCATTGTATGGGTGTGTGTTACATTACATTCACTAGTAGGAGTGAGAAAAACATCACGGGGTGGTGTGCATTGTATGGGTGTGTGTTACATTACATTCACTAGTAGGAGTGAGAAAAACATCACGGGGTGGTGCGCATTGTATGGGTGTGTGTTACATTACATTCACTAGTAGGAGTGAGAAAAACATCACGGGGAGGTGTGAATCCGAGGGTCTGAATTAGGATAGGCAGTGTGTGGCAATGTAGGATGGAGAAAAGCACCGCGGGGTGGTCAGCATGGGGAGGTCAGGAAACATGCTGTGGCAGTGTAGGATAGGTTTCTGAAAAAAACATCGCGGGTTGGTGCGCATTGTATGGGTGTGTCCTTCATTACATTCACCAGTAGGAGTGAGAAAAATCTCACGGGGTGGTGCGCATTGTATGGGTGTGTGTTACATTACATTCACTAGTAGGAGTGAGAAAAACATCACAGGGTGGTGTGAATCGGAGGGTCTGAATTAGGATAGGCAGTGAGTGGCAATGTACGATGGAGAAAAGCACCGCGGGGTGGTCAGCATGGGGATGTCAGGGAACATGCAGTGGCAATGTATGATAGTTTTCTGAAAAACATCACGGGGTGGTGTGCATTGTATGGGTGTGTTTTACATTACATTAACTAGTAGGAGTGAGAAAAACATCACGGGATGGTGTGAATTCGAGGGTCTGAATTAGGATAGGCAGTGAGTGGCAATGTAGGATGGAGAAAAGCACCGCGGGGTGGTCAGCATGGGGAGGTCAGGGAACATGCAGTCGCAATGTAGGATAGGTTTCTGAAAAACATCGCGGGGTGGTGCGCATTGTATGGGTGTGTGTTACATTACATTCACTAGTAGGAGGGAGAAAAACATCACGGGGTGGTGCGCATTATATGGGTGTGTGTAATATTACATTCACTAGTAGGAGTGAGAAAAACATCACGTGGTTGTGCGCATTGTATGGGCGTGTGTTACATTACATTCACTAGTAGGAGTGATACAAAAATCACGGGGTGGTGCGCATTTTATGGGTTTGTGTTACATTACATTAACTAGTAGGAGTGAGAAAAACATCACGGGATGGTGTGAATCGGAGGGTCTGAATTAGGATAGGCAGTGAGTGGCAATGTAGGATGGAGAAAAGCACCGCGGGTTGGTCAGCATGGGGAGGTCAGGGAACATGCAGTGGCAGTGTAGGATAGGTTTCCGAAAAAAACATCGCGGGTTGGTGCGCATTGTATGGGTGTGTGCTTCATTACATTCACTAGTAGGAGTGAGAAAAATCTCACGGGGTGGTGCGCATTGTATGGGTGTGTGTTACATTATATTCACTAGTAGGAGTGAGAAATACATCACGGGGTGGTGCTCATTGTATGGGTGTGTGTTACATTACATTCACTAGTAGGAGTGAGAAAAACATCACAGGGTGGTGTGAATCCTAGGGTCTGAATTAGGATAGGCAGTGAGTGGCAATGTAGGATGGAGAAAAGCACCGCGGGGTGGTCAGCATGGGGAGGTCTGGAAACATGCAGTGGCAATGTAGCATAGGTTTCTGAAAAACATTGCGGGGTGGTGCGCATTGTATGGGTGTGTGTTTCATTACATTCACTAGTAGGTGTGAGAAAAACATCACGGGGTGGTGCGCATTGTATGGGTGTGTGTTACATTACATTCACTAGTAGGAGTGAGAAAAACATCACGGGGTGGTGTGAATCAGAGGGTCTGAATTAGGATAGGCAGTGAGTGGCAATGTAGGATGGAGAAAAGCACCGCGTTGTGGTCAGCATGTGGAGGTCAGGGAACATGCAGAGGCAATGTATGATAGTTTTCTGAAAAACATCACGGGGTGGTGCGCATTGTATGTGTGTGTTTTACATTACATTCACTAGTAGGAATGAGAAATACATCACGGGATGGTGTGAATTGGAGGGTCTGAATTAGGATAGGCAGTGAGTGGCAATGTAGGATGGAGAAAAGCACCGCGGGGTGGTCAGCATGGGGAGGTCAGGGAACATGCAGTGGCAATGTAGGATAGGTTTCTGAAAAACATCGCGGGGTGGTGCGCATTGTATGGGTGTGGGTTACATTACATTCACTAGTAGGAGGGAGAAAAACATCACGGGGTGGAGCGCATTGTATGGGTGTGTGTTATATTACATTCACTAGTAGGAGTGATAAAAACATCACGTGGTGGTGCGCATTGTATGGGTGTGTGTTACATTACATTCACTAGTAGGAGTGAGAAAAACATCACGGTGTGGTGCGCATTGTATGGGTGTGTGTTACATTACATTCACTAGTAGGAGTGAGAAAAATATCACGGGGTGGTGCGCATTGTATGGGTGTGTGTTACATTACAATCACTAGTAGGAGTGAGAAAAACATCACGGGGTGGTGTGAATCGGAGGGTCTGAATTAAGATAGGCATTGATTGGCAATGTAGGATGGAGAAAAGCACCGCGGGGTGGTCAGCATGGGGAGGTCAGGGAACATGCAGTGGCAATGTAGGATAGGTTTCTGAAAAACATTGCGGGGTGGTGGGCATTGTATGGGTGTGTGTTACATTACATTCACTAGTAGGAGTGAGAAAAACATCACGGGGTGGTGCGCATTGTAAGGGTGTGTGTTACATTACATTCACTAGTAGGAGTGAGAAAAACATCACGGGGTGGTGTGAATCGGAGGGTCTGAATTAGGATAGGCATTGAGTGGCAATGTAGGATGGAGAAAAGCACCGCGGAGTGGTCAGCATGTGGAGGTCAGGGAACATGCAGTGGCAATGTAGGATAGGTTTCTGAAAAACATCGTGGGGTGGTGCGCATTGTATGGGTGTGTGTTACATTACATTCACTAGTAGGAGTGAGAAAAACATCACGGGGTGGGGCGCATTGTATGGGTGTGTGTTACATTACATTCACTACTAGGAGTGAGAAAAACATCACGGGGTGGTGTGAATCGGAGGGTGTGAATTAGGATAGGCAGTGAGTGGCAATGTAGGATGGAGAAAAGCAACGCGGGGTGGTCAGCATGGGGAGGTCAGGGAAATGCAGTGGCAATGTAGGATAGGTTTCTGAAAAACATTGCTGGGTGGTGCGCATTGTATGGGTGTGTGTTACATTACATTCACTAGTAGGAGTGTGAAAAACTTCACGGGGTGGTGTGAATCGGAGGGTCTGAATTAGGATAGGCAGTGAGTGGCAATGTAGGATGGAGAAAAGCTCCGTGGGGTGGTCAGCATGGGGAGGTCAGGGAACATGCAGTAGCAATGTAGGATAGGTTTCTAAAAAACATCGCGGGGTGGTGCGCATTGTATGGGTGTGTGTTACATTACATTCACTAGTAGGAGTGAGAAAAACATCACGGGGTGGTGCGCATTGTATGTGTGTGTGTTACATTACATTCACTAGTAGGAGTGAGAAAAACATCACGGGGTGGTGTGAATCGGAGGGTCTGAATTAGGATAGGCAGTGAGTGGCAATGTAGGATGGAGAAAAGCACCGCGGGGTGGTCAGCATGGGGAGGTCAGGGAACATGCAGTCGCAATGTAGGATAGGTTTCTGAAAAACATCGCGGGGTGGTGCGCATTGTATGGGTGTGTGTTACATTACATTCACTAGTAGGAGGGAGAAAATCATCACGGGGTGGTGCGCATTGTATGGTTGTGTGTTATATTACATTCACTAGTAGGAGTGAGAAAAACATCACGTGGTTGTGCGCATTGTATGGGCGTGTGTTACATTACATTCACTAGTAGGAGTGATAAAAACATCACGGGGTGGTGCGCATTTTATGGGTTTGTGTTACATTACATTAACTAGTAGGAGTGAGAAAAATATCACGGGGTGGTGCACATTGTATGGGTGTGTGTTACATTACATTCACTAGTAGGAGTGAGAAAAACATCACGGTGTGGTGTGAATCGGAGGGTCTGAATTAGGGTAGGCAGTGAGTGGCAATGTAGGATGGAGAAAAGCAACGCGGGGTGGTCAGCATGGGAAGGTCCGGGAACATGCAGTGGCAATGTAGGATAGGTTTCTGAAAAACATTGCTTAGTGGTGTGCATTGTATGGGTGTGTGTTACATTACATTCACTAGTAGGAGTGAGAAATACATCACGGGGTGGTGCGAATTGTATGGGTGTGTGTTACATTACATTCACTAGTAGGAGTGAGAAAAACATCATGGCGTGGTGTGCATTGTATGCGTGTGTGTTACATTACATTCACTAGTAGGAGTGAGAAAAACATCACGGGGTGGTGCGAATTGTATGGGTGTGTGTTACATTACATTCACTAGTAGGAGTGAGAAAAACATCACGGGGTGGTGTGAATCGGATGGTCTGAATTAGGATAGGTAGTGAGTGGCAATGTAGGATGCAGAAAAGCACCGCGGGGTGGTCAGCATGGGGAGGTCAGGAAACATGCAGTGGAAATGTAGGATAGGTTTCTAAAAAACATTGCGGGGTGGTGCGCATTGTATGGGTGTGTGTTACATTACATTCCCTAGTAGGAGTGAGAAAAACATCATGGGGTGGTGCGCATTGTAAGGGTGTGTGTTACATTACATTCACTAGTAGGAGTGAGAAAAACATCACGGGGTGGTGTGAATCGGAGGGTCTGAATTAGGATAGCCATTGAGTGGCAATGTAGGATGGAGAAAAGCACCGCGGGGTGGTCAGCATGGGGAGGTCAGGGAACATGCACTGGCAATGTAGGATAGGTTTCTGAAAAACAACTTGGGGTGGTGCACATTGTATGGGTGTGTGTTACATTACATTCACTAGTAGGAGTGAGAAAAACATCACGGGGTGGTGCGCATTGTATGGGTTTGTTTTACGTTACATTCACTAGTAGGAGTGAGAAAAACATCACGGGGTGGTGCGCATTGTATGGGTGTGTGTTACATTACATTCACTAGTAGGAGTGAGAAAAACATCACGGGGTGGTGTGAATCGGAGGGTGTGAATTAGGATAGGCATTGAGTGGCAATGTAGGATGGAGAAAAGCAACGCGGGGTGGTCAGCATGGGGAGGTCAGGGAACATGCAGTGGCAATGTAGGATAGGTTTCTGAAAAACATCGCGGGGTGGTGCGCATTGTATAGGTGTGTGTTACATTACATTCACTAGTAGGAGTGTGAAAAACTTCATGGGGTGTTGTGAATCGGAGGGTCTGAATTAGGATAGGCAGTGAGTGGCAATGTAGGATGGAGAAAAGCTCCGTGGGGTGGTCAGCATGATGAGGTCAGGGAAAATGCAGTGGCAATGTAGGATAGGTTTCTGAAAAACATCGCGGGGTGGTGCGGATTGTATGGGTGTGTGTTACATTACATTCACTGGTAGGATTGAGAAAAACATCACGGGGTGGTGCGCATTGTATGGTGTGTGTTACATTACATTCACTAGTAGGAGTGACAAAAACATCACGGGGTGGTGCGCATTGTATGGGTGTGTGTTACATTACATTCACTAGTAGGAGTGAGAAAAACATCACGGGGTGGTGTGATTCGGAGGGTCTGAATTAAGATAGGCAGTGAGTGGCAATTTTAGGATGGAGAAAAGCAACGCAATCTGGTCAGCATGGGGAGGTCAGGGAACATGCAGTGGCAATGTAGGATAGGTTTCTAAAAAACATCGCGGGGTGGTGCGCATTGTATGGGTGTGTGTTACATTACATTCACTAGTAGTGTTAAGAAACACATCACGGGTTGGTGCGCATTGTATGGGTGTGTGTTACATTACATTCACTAGTAGGAGTGAGAAAAACATCACGGGGTGGTGCGCATTGTATGGGTGTGTTTTACATTACATTAACTAGTAGGAGTGAGAAAAACATCACGGGGTGGTGCGCATTTTATGGGTGTGTGTTACATTACATTCACTAGTAGGAGTGAGAAAAACATCACGGGGTGGTGTGAATCAGAGGGTCTGAATTAAGATAGGCATTGAGTGGCAATGTAGGATGGAGAAAAGCACCGCGGGGTGGTCAGCATGGGGAGGTCAGGGAACATGCAGTGGCAATGTAGGATAGGTTTCTGAAAAACATCGCGGGGTGGTGCGCATTGTATAGGTGGGTGTTACATTACATTCACTAGTAGGAGTGAGAAAACCATCACGGGGTGGTGTGAATCGGAGGGTGTGAATTAGGATAAGCTGTGAGTGGCAATGTAGGATGGAGAAAAGCACCACGGGGTGGTCAGCATGGGGAGGTCAGGGAACATGCAGTGGCAATGTAGCATAGGTTTCTGAAAAACATCGCGGGGTGGTGCGCATTGTATGGGTGTGTGTTACATTACATTCACTAGTATCAGTGAGAAAAACATAAGGTCGTGGTGTGAATCGGAGGGTCTGAATTAGGATAGGCAGTGGGTGGCAATGTAGGATGGAGGAAAGCACCGCGGGGTGGTCAGCATGGGGAGGTCAGGGAACATGCAGTGGCAATGTAGCATAGGTTTCTGAAAAACATCGCGGGGTGGTGCGCATTGTATGGGTGTGTGTTACATTACATTCACTAGTAGGAGTGAGAAAACCATCACGGGGTGGTGTGAATCGGAGGGTGTGAATTAGGATAAGCTGTGAGTGGCAATGTAGGATGGAGAAAAGCACCACGGGGTGGTCAGCATGGGGAGGTCAGGGAACATGCAGTGGCAATGTAGCATAGGTTTCTGAAAAACATCGCAGGGTGGTGCGCATTGTATGGGTGTGTGTTACATTACATTCACTAGTAGGAGTGAGAAAAACATCATGGGGTTGTGTGAATCAGAGGGTCTTAATTAAGATAGGCAGTGAGTGGCAATGTAGGATGGAGAAAAGCACCACGTGGTGGTCAGCATGCGGAGGTCAGGGAACATGCAGTGGCAATGTAGGACAGGTTTCTGAAAAACATCGCGGGGTGGTGGGCATTGTATGGGTGTGTGTTACATTACATTCACTAGTAGGAGTGAGAAAAACATCACGGGGTGGTGTGAATCGGAGGGTGTGAATTAGGAAAAGCATTGAGTGGCAATGTAGGATGGAGAAAAGCCCCGCGGGGTTGTCAGCATGGGGAGGTCAGGGAACATGCAGTGGCAATATTGGATAGGATTATGAAAAATATCGCGGGGTGGTGCGCATTGCATGGGTGTGTGTTACATTACATTCACTAGTAGGAGTGAGAAAAACATCACGGGGTGGTGTGAATCGGAGGGTCTGAATTAGGATATGCAGTGAGTGGCAAAGTAGGATGGAGAAAAGCACCGCGGGGAGGTCAGCATGGGGAGGTCAGGGAACATGCAGTGGCAATGTAGGATAGGTTTCTGAAAAACATCGCGGGGTGCTGCGCATTGTATGGGTGTGTGTTACATTACATTCACTAGTAGGAGTGAGAAAAACATCATGGGGTGGTGCGCATTGTATGGGTGTGTGTTACATTACATTCACTAATAGGAGTGAGAAAAACATCACGGGGTGGTGCGCATTGTATGGGTGTGTGTTACATTACATTCACTAGTAGGAGTGAGAAAATCATCACGGGGTTGTGCGCATTGTATGGGTGTGTGTTACATTACATTCACTAGTAGGAGTGAGAAAAACATCACGGGGTGGTGCGCATTGTATGGGTGTGTGTTACATTACATTCACTAGTAGGAGTGAGAAAAACATCACGGGGTGGTGCGCATTGTATGGGTGTGTGTTACATTACATTCACTAGTAGGAGTGAGAAAAACATCACGGGGTGGTGCGCATTGTATGGGTGTGTGTTACATTACATTCACTAGTAGGAGTGAGAAAAACATCACGGGGTGGTGCGCATTGTATGGGTGTGTGTTACATTACATTCACTAGTAGGAGTGAGAAAAACATCACGGGGTGGTGTGCATTGTATGGGTGTGTGTTACATTACATTCACTAGTAGGAGTGAGAAAAACATCACGGGGTGGTGCGCATTGTATGGGTGTGTGTTACATTACATTCACTAGTAGGAGTGAGAAAAACATCACGGGGAGGTGTTAATCCGAGGGTCTGAATTAGGATAGGCAGTGTGTGGCAATGTAGGGTGGAGAAAAGCACCGCGGGGTGGTCAGCATGGGGAGGTCAGGAAACATGCTGTGGCAGTGTAGCATAGGTTTCTGAAAAATCATCGCGGGTTGGTGCGCATTGTATGGGTGTGTGCTTCATTACATTCACTAGTAGGAGTGAGAAAAACCTCACTGGGTGGTGCGCATTGTATGGGTGTGTGTTACAGTACATTCACTAGTAGGAGTGAGAAAAACATCACAGGGTGGTGTGAATCGGAGGGTCTGAATTAGGATAGGCAGTGAGTGGCAATTTAGGATGGAGAAAAGCACCGCGGGGTGGTCAGCATAGGGAGGTCAGGGAACATGCAGTGGCAATGTATGATAGTTTTCTGAAAAACATCACGGGGTGGTGCGCATTGTATTTGTGTGTTTTACATTACATTAACTAGTAGGAGTGAGAAAAACATCACGGGATGGTGTCAATCGGAGGGTCTGAATTAGGATAGGCAGTGAGTGGCAATGTAGGATGGAGAAAAGCACCGCGGGGTGGTCAGCATGGGGAGGTCAGGGAACATGCAGTCGCATTGTAGGATAGGTTTCTGAAAAACATCGCGGGGTGGTGCGCATTGTATGGGTGTGTGTTACATTACATTCACTAGTAGGAGTGAGAAAAACATCATGGGGTGGTGCGCATTGTATGCGTGTGTGTTACATTACATTCACTAGTAGGAGTGAGAAAAACATCACGGGGTGGTGCGAATTGTATGGGTGTGTGTTACATTACATTCACTAGTAGGAGTGAGAAAAACATCACGGTGTGGTTTGAATCGGATGGTCTGAATTAGGATAGGCAGTGAGTGGCAATGTAGGATGCAGAAAAGCACCGCGGGGTGGTCAGCATGTGGAGGTCAGGGAACATGCAGTGGCAATGTAGGATAGGTTTCTAAAAAACATCGCGGGGTGGTGCGCATTGTATGGGTGTGTGTTACATTACATTCACTAGTAGTGTTAAGAAACACATCACGGGTTGGTGCGCATTGTATGGGTGTGTGTTACATTACATTCACTAGTAGGAGTGAGAAAAACATCACGGGGTGGTGTGAATCAGAGGGTCTGAATTAAGATAGGCATTGAGTGGCAATGTAGGATGGAGAAAAGCACCGCGGGGTGGTCAGCATGGGGAGGTCAGGGAACATGCAGTGGCAATGTAGGATAGGTTTCTGAAAAACATCGCGGGGTGGTGCGCATTGTATAGGTGGGTGTTACATTACATTCACTAGTAGGAGTGAGAAAACCATCACGGGGTGGTGTGAATCGGAGGGTGTGAATTAGGATAAGCTGTGAGTGGCAATGTAGGATGGAGAAAAGCATCACGGGGTGGTCAGCATGGGGAGGTCAGGGAACATGCAGTGGCAATGTAGCATAGGTTTCTGAAAAACATCGCGGGGTGGTGCGCATTGTATGGGTGTGTGTTACATTACATTCACTAGTATCAGTGAGAAAAACATAAGGTCGTGGTGTGAATCGGAGGGTCTGAATTAGGATAGGCAGTGGGTGGCAATGTAGGATGGAGGAAAGCACCGCGGGGTGGTCAGCATGGGGAGGTCAGGGAACATGCAGTGGCAATGTAGGATAGGTTTCTGAAAAACATCGCGGGGTGGTGCGCATTGTATGGGTGTGTGTTACATTACATTCACTAGTACCAGTGAGAAAAACATCATGGGGTGGTGCGCATTGTATGGGTGTGTGATACATTACATTAACTAATAGGAGTGAGAAAAACATCACGGAGTGGTGTGCATTTTATGGGTATGTGTTACATTACATTCACTAGTAGGAGTGAGAAAAACATCATGGGGTTGTGTGAATCAGAGGGTCTGAATTAAGATAGGCAGTGAGTGGCAATGTAGGATGGAGAAAAGCACCACGTGGTGGTCAGCATGCGGAGGTCAGGGAACATGCAGTGGCAATGTAGGACAGGTTTCTGAAAAACATCGCGGGGTGGTGGGCATTGTATGGGTGTGTGTTACATTACATTCACTAGTAGGAGTGAGAAAAACATCACGGGGTGGTGCGCATTGTATGGGTGTGTGTTACATTACATTCACTAATAGGAGTGAGAAAAACATCACGGCGTGGTGCGCATTGTATGGGTGTGTGTTACATTACATTCACTAGTAGGAGTGAGAAAATCATCACGGGGTTGTGCGCATTGTATGGGTGTGTGTTACATTACATTCACTAGTAGGAGTGAGAAAAACATCACGGGGTGGTGCGCATTGTATGGGTGTGTGTTACATTACATTCACTAGTAGGAGTGAGAAAAACATCACGGGGTGGTGCGCATTGTATGGGTGTGTGTTACATTACATTCACTAGTAGGAGTGAGAAAAACATCACGGGGTGGTGTGAATCGGATGGTCTGAATTAGGATAGGCAATGAGTGGCAATGTAGGATGGAGAAAAGCACCGCGGGGTGGTCAGCATGGGGAGGTCAGGGAACATGCAGTGGCAATGTAGAATAGGTTTCTGAAAAACATCGCGGGGTGGTGCGCATTGTATGGGTGTGTGTTACATTATATTCACTAGTAGGAGTGAGAAAAACATCACGGGGTGGTGCGCATTGTATGGGTGTGTGTTACATTACATTCACTAGTAGTAGTGAGAAAAACATCACGGGGTGGTGCGCATTGTATGCGTGTGTGTTACATTACATTCACTAGTAGGAGTGAGAAAAACATCACGGGGTGGTGCGCATTTTATGGGTGTGTGTTACATTACATTCACTAATAGGAGTGAGAAAAATATCACGGGGTGGTGCGCATTGTATGTGTGTGTGTTACATTACATTCACTAGTAGGAGTGAGAAAAACATCACGGGATGGTGTGAATCGGAGGGTCTGAATTAGGATAGGCAATGAGTGGCAATGTAGGATGGAGAAAAGCACCGCGGGGTGGTCAGCATGGGGAGGTCAGGGAACATGCAGTGGCAATGTAGGATAGGTTTCTGAAAAACATCGCGGGGTGGTGCGCATTGTATGGGTGTGTGTTACATTATATTCACTAGTAGGAGTGAGAAAAACATCACGGGGTGGTGCGCATTGTATAGGTGTGTGTTACATTACATTCACTAGTTGGAGTGAGAAAAACATCACGGGGTGGTGTGACTCAGAGGGTCTGAATTAAGATAGGCAGTGAGTGGCAGTGTAGGATGGAGAAAAGCACCGCGGGGTGGTCAGCATGGGGAGGTCAGGGAACAGGCAGTGGCAATGTAGGATAGGTTTCTGAAAAACATCGCGGGGTGGTGCGCATTGTATGGGTGTGTGTTACATTAAATTCACTAGTAGGAGTGAGAAAAACACGGGGTGGTGCGCATTGTATGCGTGTGTGTTACATTACATTCACTAGTAGGAGTGAGAAAAACATCACGGGGTGGTGTGAATTTTATGGGTGTGTGTTACATTACATTCACTAGTAGGAGTGAGAAAAACATCACGGGGTAATGTGAATCGGATGGTCTGAATTAGAATAGGCAGTGAGTGCAATGTAGGATGCAGAAAAGCACCGCAGGGTGGTCAGCATGGGGAGGTCAGGGAACATGCAGTGGCAATGTAGGATAGGTTTCTGAAAAACATCCCGGGGTGGTGCGCATTTTATTTGTGTGTGTTACATTAAATTCACTAGTAGGAGTGAGAAAAACATCACGGGGTGGTGCTCATTGTATGGGTGTGTGTTACATTACATTAAGTATTAGGAGTGAGAAAAACATCACGGGGTGGTGCGCATTTTATGGGTGTGTGTTACATTACATTCACTAGTAGGAGTGAGAAAAACATCACGGGGTGGTGTGAATCAGAGGGTCTGAATTAAGATAGGCAGTGAGTGGCAATGTAGGATGGAGAAAAGCACCGCGGTGTGGTCAGCATGGGGAGGTCAGGGAACAGGCAGTGGCAATGTAGGATAGGTTTCTGAAAAACATCGCGGGGTGGTGCGCATTGTATGGGTGTGTGTTACATTACATTCACTAGTAGGAGTGAGAAAAACATCACGGCGTGGTGTGAATCAGAGGGTCTGAATTAGGATAGGCAGTGTGTGGCAATGTAGGATGGAGAAAAGCACCGCGGGGTGGTCAGCATGGGGAGGTCAGGGAACATGCAGTGGCAATGTAGGATAGGTTTCTGAAAAACATCTTGGGGCGGTGGGCATTGTATGGGTGTGTGTTACATTATATTCACTAGTAGGAGTGAGAAAAACATCACGGGGTGGTGCGCATTGTAATGGTGTGTGTTACATTACATTCACTAGTAGGATTGAGAAAAACATCACGTGGTGGTGTGAATCGGAGGGTCTGAATTAGGATAGGCAGTGAGTGGCAATGTAGGATGGAGAAAAGCACCGGGGGCGGTCAGCATGGGGAGCTCAGGGAACATGCAGTGGCAATGTAGGATAGGATTCTGAAAAACATCGCAGGGTGGTGCGCATTGTATGGGTGTGTGTTACATTATATTCAGTAGTAGGAGTGAGAAAAACATCACGGGGTGGTGCGCATTGTATGGGTGTGTGTTACATGACATTCACTAGTAGGAGTGAGAAAAACATCACGGGGTGGTGTGAATCGGAGGGTCTGAATTAGGATAGCTATTGAGTGGCAATGTAGGATGGAGAA
The DNA here is from genome assembly GCF_034190915.1 of Cavia porcellus. Classification (NCBI taxonomy): domain Eukaryota; kingdom Metazoa; phylum Chordata; class Mammalia; order Rodentia; family Caviidae; genus Cavia; species Cavia porcellus. The sequence goes on from NW_026947555.1 coordinate 1,384,997, forward strand.
AAGCACCGCGGGGTGGTCAGCATAGGGAGGTCAGGGAATATGCAGTGGCAATGTAGGATAGGTTTGTGAAAAACATCGCGGGGTGGTGCGCATTGTATAGGTGTGTGTTACATTACATTCACTAGTAGGAGTGAGAAAAACATCACGGGGTGGTGTGAATAGGAGGGTGTGAATTAGGATAAGCAGTGAGTGGCAATGTAGGATGGAGAAAAGCACCACGGGGTGGTCAGCATGGGGAGGTCAGGGAACATGCAGTGGCAATGTAGGATAGGTTTCTGAAAAATATCGCGGGGTGGTGGGCATTTTATGGGTGTGTGTTACATTACATTCACTAGTAGGAGTGAGAAAAACATCACGGGGTCGTGCGCATTGTAAGGGTGTGTGTTACATTACATTCACTAGTAGGATTGAGAAAAACATCACGGGGTGGTGTGAATCTGAGTGTCTGAATTAGGATAGGCAGTGAGTGGCAATGTAGGATGGAGAAAAGCACCGCAGGGTGGTCAGCATGGGGAGGTCAGGGAACATGCAGTGGCAATGTAGGATAGGTTTTTGAAAAACATCGCGGGGTGGTGCGCATTTTATGGGTGTGTGTTACATTACATTCACTAGTAGGAGTGAGAAAAACATCACGGGGTGGTGTGAATCGGAGGGTGTGATTTAGGATAAGCAGTGAGTGGCAATGTAGGATGGAGAAAAGCACCGCAGGGTGGTCAGCATAGGGAGGTCAGGGAACATGCATTGGCAATGTAGGATAGGTTTCTGAAAAACATCTCGGGGTGGTGCGCATTGTATAGGTGTGTGTTACATTACATTCACTAGTAGGAGTGAGAAAAACATCATGGGGTGGTGCGCATTGTAAGGGTGTGTGTTACATTACATTCACTAGTAGGAGTGAGAAAAACATCACGGGGTGGTGTGAATCGGAGGGTCTGAATTAGGATAGGCATTGAGTGGCAATGTAGGATGGAGAAAATCACCGTGGGGTGGTCAGCATGGGGAGGTCAGGGAACATGCAGTGGCAATGTAGGATAGGTTTCTGAAAAACATCGCGGGGTGGTGCGCATTGCATAGGGGTGTGTTACATTACATTCACTAGTAGGAGTGAGAAAAACATCACGGGGTGGTGCGCATTGTATGGGTGTGTATTACATTACATTCACTAGTAGGAGTGAGAAAAGCATCACGGGGTGGTGCGCATTGTATGGGTGTGTGTTACATTACATTCACTAGTAGGAGTGAGAAAAACATTACGGGGTGGTGCGCATTGTATGGGTGTGTGTTACATTACATTCACTAGTAGGAGTGAGAAAAACATCACGGGGAGGTGCGCATTGTATGCGTGTGTGTTACATTACATTCACTAATAGGAGTGAGAAAAACATCACGGGGTGGTGCGCATTGTATGGGTGTGTGTTACATTACATTCACTAGTAGGAGTGAGAAAAACATTACGGGGTGGTGCGCATTGTATGGGTGTGTGTTACATTACATTCACTAGTAGGAGTGAGAAAAACATCACGGGGTGGTGCGCATTATATGCGTGTGTGTTACATTACATTCACTAATAGGAGTGAGAAAAACATCACGGGGTGGTGCGCATTGTATGGGTGTGTGTTACATTACATTCACTCGTAGGAGTGAGAAAAACATCACGGGGTGGTGCACATTGTATGGGTGTGTGTTACATTACATTCATTAGTAGGAGTGAGAAAAACATCACGGGGTGGTGGGCATTGTATGTCTGTGTGTTACATTACATTCACTAGTAGGAGTGAGAAAAACATCACGAGGGGGTGAGCGTTGTATGGGTGTGTGTTACATTACATTCACAAGTAGGAGTGAGAAAAACATTACGGGGTGGTGCGCATTGTATGGGTGTGTGTTACATTACATTCACTAGTAGGAGTGAGAAAAACATCACGGGGTGGTGCGCATTGTATGCGTGTGTGTTACATTACATTCACTAATAGGAGTGAGAAAAACATCACGGGGTGGTGCGCATTGTATGGGTGTGTGTTACATTACATTCACTAGTAGGAGTGAGAAAAACATCACGGGGTGGTGCGCATTGTATGGGTGTGTGTTACATTACATTCACTAGTAGGAGTGAGAAAAATATCACGGGGTGGTGTGAATCGGAGGGTCTGAATTAGGATAGGCATTGAGTGGCAATGTAGGATGGAGAAAAGCACCGCGGTGTGGTCAGCATGGGGAGGTCAGGCAACATGCAGTGGCAATGTAGGATAGGTTTTTGAAAAATATCGTGGGGTGGTGCGCATTGTATGCGTGTGTGTTACATTATATTCACTAGTAGGAGTGAGAAAAACATCATGGGGTGGTGTGCATTGTATGGGTGTGTGTTACATTACATTCACTAATAGGAGTGAGAAAAACATCACGGGGTGGTGTGAATCGGAGGGTCTGAATTAGGATAGGCATTGAGTGGCAATGTAGGATGGAGAAAAGCACCGCGGCGTGGTCAGCATGGGGATGTTAGGGAACATGCAGTGGCAATGTAGGATAGGTTTCTGAAAAACATCGCGGGGTGGTGCGCATTGTATAGGTGTGTGTTACATTACATTAACTAGTAGGAGTGAGAAAAACATCGCGGGGTGGTGCGCATTGTATGGGTGTGTGTTACATTACATTCACTAGTTGGAGTGAGAAAATCATCACGGGGTTGTGTAAATCGGAGGGTCTGAATTAAGATAGACAGTGAGTGGCAATGTAGGATGGATAAAAGCACCGCGGGGTGGTCAGCATGGGGAGGTCAGGGAACATGCAGTGGCAATGTAGGATGGTTTCTGAAAAACATCGTGGGGTGGTGGGCATTGTATGGGTGTGTGTTTCATTACATTCACTAGTAGGAGTGAGAAAAACATCACGGGGTCGTGCGCATTGTAAGGGTGTGTGTTACATTACATTCACTAGTAGGAGTGAGAAAAACATCACGGAGTGGTGTGAATCTGAGGGTCTGAATTAGGATAGGCAGTGAGTGGCAATATAGGATGGAGAAAAGCACCGCGGGGTGGTCAGCATGGGGAGGTCAGGGAACATGCAGTGGCAATGTAGGATAGGTTTCTGAAAAACATCGCGGGGTGGTGCGCATTGTATGGGTGTGTGTTACATTACATTCACTAGTAGGAGTGAGAAAAACATCACGGGGTGGTGTGAATCGGAGGGTGTGAATTAGGATAAGCAGTGAGTGGCAATGTAGGATGGAGAAAAGCACCGCGGGGTGGTCAGCATAGGGAGGTCAGGGAACATGCAGTGGCAATGTAGGATAGGTTTCTGAAAAACATCGCGGGGTGGTGTGCATTGTATAGGTGTGTGTTACATTACATTCACTAGTAGGAGTGAGAAAAACATCACGGGGTGGTTTGCATTGTATGGGTGTGTGTTACATTACATTCACTAGTAGTAGTGAGAAAAGCATCACGGGGTGGTGCGCATTGTATGGGTGTGTGTTACATTACATTCACTAGTAGGAGTGAGAAAAACATTACGGGGTGGTGTGCATTGTATGGGTGTGTGTTACATTACATTCACTAGTAGGAGTGAGAAAAACATCACGAGGTGGTGCGCATTGTATGCGTGTGTGTTACATTACATTCACTAATAGGAGTGAGAAAAACATCACGGGGTGGTGCGCATTGTATGGGGGGGTGGTGCGCATTTTATGGGTGTGTGTTACATTACATTCACTAGTAGAAGTGAGAAAAACATCACAGGGTGGTGCGCATTGTATGGGTGTGTGTTACATTACATTCACTAGTAGGAGTGAGAAAAATATCACGGGGTGGTGTGAATCGGAGTGTCTGCATTAGGATAGGCAGTGAGTGGCAATGTAGGATGGAGAAAAGCACCGCGGGGTGGTCAGCATGGGGAGGTCAGGGAACATGCAGTGGCAATGTAGGATAGGTTTCTGAAAAATATCGTGGGGTGGTGCGCATTGTGTGGGTGTGTGTTACATTATATTCACTAGTAGGAGTGAGAAAAACATAACGGGGTGGTGCGCATTGTATGGGTGTGTGTTACATTACATTCACTAATAGGAGTGAGAAAAACATCACGGGGTGGTGTGAATCGGAGGGTCTGAATTAGGATAGGCATTGAGTGGCAATGTAGGATGGAGAAAAGCACCGCGGCGTGGTCAGCATGGGGAGGTTAGGGAACATGCAGTGGCAATGTAGGATAGGTTTCTGAAAAACATCGCGGGGTGGTGCGCATTGTATAGGTGTGTGTTACATTACATTCACTAGTAGGAGTGAGAAAAACATCACGGGGTGGTGTGAATCGGAGGGTGTGAATTAGGATAAGCAGTGAGTGGCAATGTAAGATGGAGAAAAGCACTGCGGGGTGGTCACCATGGGGAGGTCAGGGAACATGCAGTGGCAATGTAGCATAGCTTTCTGAAAAACATCGCGGGGTGGTGCGCATTGTATGGGTGTGTGTTACATTACATTCACTAGTGGCAGGGACAAAAACATCATGGGGAGGTGTGAATCGGAGGGTCTGAATTAGGATAGGCAGTGAGTGGCAATGTAGGATGGAGAAAAGCACCGCGGGGTTGTCAGCATGGGGAGGTCAGGGAACATGCAGTGGCAATATTGGATAGGATTCTGAAAAACATCGCGGGGTGGTGCACATTGTATGGGTGTGTGTTACATTACATTCACTAGTAGGAGTGAGAAAAACATCACGGGGTGGTGTAAATCGGATGGTCTGAATTAGGATAGGCAGTGATTGGCAATGTAGGATGGAGAAAAGCACCGCGGGGTGGTCAGCATGGGGAGGTCAGGGAACATGCAGTGGCAATGTAGGATGGTTTCTGAAAAACATCGTGGGGTGGTGGGCATTGTATGGGTGTGTGTTTCATTACATTCACTAGTAGGAGTGAGAAAAACATCACGGGGTCGTGCGCATTGTAAGGGTGTGTGTTACATTACATTCACTAGTAGGAGTGAGAAAAACATCACGGGGTGGTGTGAATCTGAGGGTCTGAATTAGGATAGGCAGTGAGTGGCAATGTAGGATGGAGAAAAGCACCGCGGGGTGGTCAGCATGGGGAGGTCAGGGAACATGCAGTGGCAATGTAGGATAGGTTTCTGAAAAACATCACGGGGTGGTGCGCATTGTATGGGTGTGTGTTACATTACATTCACTAGTAGGAGTGAGAAAAACATCACGGGGTGGTGTGAATCGGAGGGTGTGAATTAGGATAAGCAGTGAGTGGCAATGTAGGATGGAGAAAAGCACCGCGGGGTGGTCAGCATAGGGAGGTCAGGGAACATGCAGTGGCAATGTAGGATAGGTTTCTGAAAAACATCGCGGGGTGGTGCGCATTGTATAGGTGTGTGTTACATTACTTTCACTAGTAGGAGTGAGAAAAACATCACGGGGTGGTTTGAATCGGAGGGTGTGAATTAGGATAAGCAGTGAGTGGCAATGTAGGATGGAGAAAAGCTCCGCGGGGTGGTCAGCATGGGGAGGTCAGGGAACATGCAATGGCAATGTAGGATAGGTTTCTGAAAAACATCGTGGGGTGGTGGGCATTGTATGGGTGTGTGTTACATTACATTCACTAGTAGGAGTGAGAAAAACATCACGGGGTGGTGCGCATTGTAAGGGTGTGTGTTACATTACATTCACTAGTAGGAGTGAGAAAAACATCACGGGGTGGTGTGAATCGGAGGGTCTGAATTAGGATAGGCATTGAGTGGCAATGTAGGATGGAGAAAAGCACCGCGGGGTGGTCAGCATGGGGAGGTCAGGGAACATGCAGTGGCAATGTAGGATAGGTTTCTGAAAAACATCGCGGGGTGGTGTGCATTGTATAGGTGTGTGTTACATTACATTCACTAGTAGGAGTGAGAAAAACATCACGGGGTGGTTTGCATTGTATGGGTGTGTGTTACATTACATTCACTAGTAGTAGTGAGAAAAGCATCACGGGGTGGTGCGCATTGTATGGGTGTGTGTTACATTACATTCACTAGTAGGAGTGAGAAAAACATTACGGGGTGGTGTGCATTGTATGGGTGTGTGTTACATTACATTCACTAGTAGGAGTGAGAAAAACATCACGACGTGGTGCGCATTGTATGCGTGTGTGTTACATTACATTCACTAATAGGAGTGAGAAAAACATCACGGGGTGGTGCGCATTGTATGGGTGTGTGTTACATTACATTCACTAGTAGGAGTGAGAAAAACATCACAGGGTGGTGCGCATTGTATGGGTGTGTGTTACATTACATTCACTAGTAGGAGTGAGAAAAATATCACGGGGTGGTGTGAATCGGAGTGTCTGCATTAGGATAGGCAGTGAGTGGCAATGTAGGATGGAGAAAAGCACTGAGGGGTGGTCAGCATGGGGAGGTCAGGGAACATGCAGTGGCAATGTAGGATAGGTTTCTGAAAAATATCGTGGGGTGGTGCGCATTGTATGGGTGTGTGTTACATTATATTCACTAGTAGGAGTGAGAAAAACATAACGGGGTGGTGCGCATTGTATGGGTGTGTGTTACATTACATTCACTAATAGGAGTGAGAAAAACATCACGGGGTGGTGTGAATCGGAGGGTCTGAATTAGGATAGGCATTGAGTGGCAATGTAGGATGGAGAAAAGCACCGCGGCGTGGTCAGCATGGGGAGGTTAGGGAACATGCAGTGGCAATGTAGGATAGGTTTCTGAAAAACATCGCGGGGTGGTGCGCATTGTATAGGTGTGTGTTACATTACATTCACTAGTAGGAGTGAGAAAAACATCACGGGGTGGTGTGAATCGGAGGGTGTGAATTAGGATAAGCAGTGAGTGGCTATGTAGGATGGAGAAAAGCACTGCGGGGTTGTCACCATGGGGAGGTCAGGGAACATGCAGTGGCAATGTAGCATAGGTTTCTGAAAAACATCGCGGGGTGGTGCGCATTGTATGGGTGTGTGTTACATTACATTCACTAGTGGCAGGGACAAAAACATCATGGGGAGGTGTGAATCGGAGGGTCTGAATTAGGATAGGCAGTGAGTGGCAATGTAGGATGGAGAAAAGCACCGCGGGGTTGTCAGCATGGGGAGGTCAGGGAACATGCAGTGGCAATATTGGATAGGATTCTGAAAAACATCGCGGGGTGGTGCGCATTGTATGGGTGTGTGTTACATTACATACACTAGTAGGAGTGAGAAAAACAACACGGGGTGGTGTGAATCGGATGGTCTGAATTAGGATAGGCAGTGATTGGCAATGTAGGATGGAGAAAAGCACCGCGGGGTGGTCAGCATGGGGAGGTCACGGAACATGCAGTGGCAATTTAGGATAGGTTTCTGAAAAATATCGCAAGGTGGTGCGCATTATATGGGTGTGTGTTACATTACATTCACTAGTAGGAGTGAGAAAAACATTACGGGGTGGTGGGCATTGTATGGGCGTGTGTTACATTACATTAACTAGTAGGAGTGAGAAAAACATCACGGGGTGGTGCCCATTTTATGGGTGTGTGTTACATTACATTCACTAGTAGGAGTGAGAAAAACATCACGGGGTGGTGTAAATCGGAGGGTCTGAATTAACATAGGCAGTGAGTGGCAATGTAGGATGGAGAAAAGCACCGCTGGGTGGTCAGCATGGGGAGGTCAGGGAACATGCAGGGGCAATGTAGGATAGGTTTCTGAAAAACATCGCGGGGTGGTGCGCATTGTATGGGTGTGTGTTACATTACATTCACTAGTAGGAGTGAGAAAAACATCACGAGGTGGTGTGAATCGGAGGGTCTGAATTAGGATAGGCAGTGAGTGGCAATGTAGTATGGAGAAAAGCACCGCGGGGAGGTCAGCATGGGGAGGTCAGGGAACATGCAGTGGCAATGTAGGATAGGTTTCTGAAAAACATCGCGGGGTGGTGCGCATTGTATTTGTGTGTGTTACATTACATTCACTAGTAGGAGTGAGAAAAACATCACGCGGTGGTGCGCATTGTATGGGTGTGTGTTACATTACCATTCACTAGTAGGAGTGAGAAAAACATCACGGGGTGGTGCGCATTGTATGGGTGTGTGTTACATTACATTCACTAGTAGGAGTGAGAAAAACATCACGGGGTGGTTCGCATTGTATGCGTGTGCTTTACATTACATTCACTAGTAGGAGTGAGAAAAACATCACGGGGTGGTGCGCATTGAATGGGTGTGTGTTACATTACATTCACTAGTAGTAGTGAGAAAAACATCACGGGGTGGTGCGCATTGTATGGGAGTGTGTTACATTACATTCAATAGTAGGAGTGAGAAAAACATCACGGGGTGGTGTGAATCGGCGGGTCTGAATTAGGATAGGCAGTGAGTGGCAATGTAGGATGGAGAAAAGCACCGCCGGGTGGTCAGCATGGGGAGGTCAGGGAACATGCAGTGGCAATGTAGGATAGGTTTCTGAAAATCATCCCGGGGTGGTGTGCATTGTATGGGTGTGTGTTACATTACATTCACTAGTAGGAGTGAGAAAAACTTCACAGGGTAGTGTGAATCGGAGGGTCTGAATTAGGATAGGCAGTGAGTGGCAATGTAGCATGGAGAAAAGCACCGCCGGGTGGTCAGCATGGGGAGGTCAGGGAACATGCAGTGGCAATGTAGGATAGGTTTCTGAAAAACATCGCAGGGTGGTGCGCATTGTATGGGTGTGTGTTACATTACATTCACTAGTAGGAGTGAGAAAAACATCAGGGGGTGGTGCGAATTTTATGGGTGTGTGTTACATTACATTCACTAGTAGGAGTGAGAAAAACATCAGGGGGAGGTGCGAATTGTATGGGTGTTTGTTACATTACATTCACAAGTAGGAGTGAGAAAAACATAATGGGGTGGTGCGAATTGTATGGGTGTGTGTTACATTACATTCACTAGTAGGAGTGAGAAAAACATCAGGGGGTGGTGCGAATTGTATGGGTGTGTGTTACATTATATTCACTAGTAGGACTGAGAAAAACATCACGGGGTGGTGCGCATTGTATGGGTGTGTGTTACATTACATTCACTAGTAGGAGTGAGAAAAACATCACGGGGTGGTGCGCATTGTATGCGTGTGTGTTACATTACATTCACTAATAGGAGTGAGAAAAACATCACGGGGTGGTGCGCATTGTATGGGTGTGTGTTACATTACATTCACTAGTAGGAGTGAGAAAAATATCACGGGGTGGTGTGAATCGGAGTGTCTGCATTAGGATAGGCAGTGAGTGGCAATGTAGGATGGAGAAAAGCACCGCGGGGTGGTCAGCATGGGGAGGTCAGGGAACATGCAGTGGCAATGTAGGATAGGTTTCTGAAAAATATCGTGGGGTGGTGCGCATTGTATGGGTGTGTGTTACATTATATTCACTAGTAGGAGTGAGAAAAACATAACGGGGTGGTGCGCATTGTATGGGTGTGTGTTACATTACATTCACTAATAGGAGTGAGAAAAACATCACGGGGTGGTGTGAATCGGAGGGTCTGAATTAGGATAGGCATTGAGTGGCAATGTAGGATGGAGAAAAGCACCGCGGCGTGGTCAGCATGGGGAGGTTAGGGAACATGCAGTGGCAATGTAGGATAGGTTTCTGAAAAACATCGCGGGGTGGTGCACATTGTATAGGTGTGTGTTACATTACATTCACTAGTAGGAGTGAGAAAAACATCACGGGGTGGTGTGAATCGGAGGGTGTGAATTAGGATAAGCAGTGAGTGGCAATGTAGGATGGAGAAAAGCACTGCGGGGTGGTCACCATGGGGAGGTCAGGGAACATGCAGTGGCAATGTAGCATAGGTTTCTGAAAAACATCGCGGGGTGGTGCGCATTGTATGGGTGTGTGTTACATTACATTCACTAGTGGCAGGGACAAAAACATCATGGGGAGGTGTGAATCGGAGGGTCTGAATTAGGATAGGCAGTGAGTGGCAATGTAGGATGGAGAAAAGCACCGCGGGGTTGTCAGCATGGGGAGGTCAGGGAACATGCAGTGGCAATATTGGATAGGATTCTGAAAAACATCGCGGGGTGGTGCGCATTGTATGGGTGTGTGTTACATTACATTCACTAGTAGGAGTGAGAAAAACATCACGGGGTGGTGTGAATCGGATGGTCTGAATTAGGATAGGCAGTGAGTGGCAATGTAGGATGGAGAAAAGCACCGCGGGGTGGTCAGCATGGGGAGGTCACGGAACATGCAGTGGCAATGTAGGATAGGTTTCTGAAAAATATCGCAGGGTGGTGCGCATTATATGGGTGTGTGTTACATTACATTCACTAGTAGGAGTGAGAAAAACATTACGGGGTGGTGGGCATTGTATGGGCGTGTGTTACATTACATTAACTAGTAGGAGTGAGAAAAACATCACGGGGTGGTGCCCATTTTATGGGTGTGTGTTACATTACATTCACTAGTAGGAGTGAGAAAAACATCACGGGGTGGTGTAAATCGGAGGGTCTGAATTAAGATAGGCAGTGAGTGGCAATGTAGGATGGAGAAAAGCACCGCTGGGTGGTCAGCATGGGGAGGTCAGGGAACATGCAGTGGCAATGTAGGATAGGTTTCTGAAAAACATCGCTGGGTGGTGCACATTGTATGGGTGTGTGTTACATTACATTCACTAGTAGGAGTGAGAAAAACATCACGGGGTGGTGTGAATCCGAGGGTCTGAATTAGGATAGGCTGTGAGTAGCAATTTAGGATGGAGAAAAGCACCGCGGGGTGGTCAGCATGGGGAGGTCAGGGAACATGCAGTGGCAATATTGGATAGGATTCTGAAAAACATCGCGGGGTGGTGCGCATTGTATGGGTGTGTGTTACATTACATTCACTAGTAGGAGTGAGAAAAACATCACGGGTGGTGTGAATCGGAGGGTCTGAATTAGGATAGGCAGTGAGTGGCAATATAGTATGGAGAAAAGCACCGCGGGGAGGTCAGCATGGGGAGGTCAGGGAACATGCAGTGGCAATGTAGGATAGGTTTCTGAAAAACATCGCGGGGTGGTGCGCATTGTATTTGTGTGTGTTACATTACATTCACTATTCGGAGTGAGAAAAACATCACGGGGTGGTGCGCATTGTATGGGTGTGTGTTACATTACCATTCACTAGTAGGAGTGAGAAAAACATCACGGGGTGGTGCGCATTGTATGGGTGTGTGTTACATTACCATTCACTAGTAGGAGTGAGAAAAACATCACGGGGTGGTGCGCATTGTATGGGTGTGTGTTACATTACATTCACTAGTAGGAGTGAGAAAAACATCACGGGGTGGTTCGCATTGTATGCGTGTGCTTTACATTACATTCACTAGTAGGAGTGAGAAAAACATCACGGGGTGGTGCGCATTGAATGGGTGTGTGTTACATTACATTCACTAGTAGTAGTGAGAAAAACATCACGGGGTGGTGCGCATTGTATGGGAGTGTGTTACATTACATTCAATAGTACGAGTGAGAAAAACATCACGGGGTGGTGTGAATCGGCGGGTCTGAATTAGGATAGGCAGTGAGTGGCAATGTAGGATGGAGAAAAGCACCGCGGGGTGGTCAGCATGGGGAGGTCAGGGAACATGCAGTGGCAATGTAGGATAGGTTTCTGAAAATCATCCCGGGGTGGTGCGCATTGTATGGGTGTGTGTTACATTACATTCACTAGTAGGAGTGAAAAAAACTTCACAGGGTAGTGTGAATCGGAGGGTCTGAATTAGGATAGGCAGTGAGTGGCTATGTAGCATGGAGAAAAGCAGCGCGGGGTGGTCAGCATGGGGAGGTCAGGGAACATGCAGTGGCAATGTAGGATAGGTTTCTGAAAAACATCGCAGGGTGGTGCGCATTGTATGGGTGTGTGTTACATTACATTCACTAGTAGGAGTGAGAAAAACATCAGGGGGTGGTGCGAATTTTATGGGTGTGTGTTACATTACATTCACTAGTAGGAGGGAGAAAAACATCAGGGGGTGGTGCGAATTGTATGGGTGTGTGTTACATTACATTCACAAGTAGGAGTGAGAAAAACATCATGGGGTGGTGCGAATTGTATGGGTGTGTGTTACATTACATTCACTAGTAGGAGTGAGAAAAACATCAGGGGGTGGTGCGAATTGTATGGGTGTGTGTTACATTACATTCACTAGTAGGAGTGAGAAAAACATCACGGGGTGGTGCGCATTGTATGGGTGTGTGTTACATTACATTCACTAGTAGGAGTGAGAAAAACATCACGGGGTGGTGCGCATTGTATGCGTGTGTGTTACATTACTTTCACTAATAGGAGTGAGAAAAGCATCACGGGGTGGTGCGCATTGTATGGGTGTGTGTTACATAACATTCACTAATAGGAGTGAGAAAAACTTCACGGGGAGGTGTGAATCGGAGGGTCTGAATTAGGATAGGCAGTGAGTGGCAATGTAGGATGGAAAAAAGCACCGCGGGGTGGTCAGCATGGGGAGGTCAGGAAACATGCAGTGTCAATGTAGGATAGTTTTCTGAAAAATATCGCGGGGTGGTGCGCATTGTATGGGTGTGTGTTACATTACAATCACTAGTAGGAGTGAGAAAAAAACGGGGTGGTGCGCATTTTATGGGTGTGTGTTACATTACATTAACTAGTAGGAGTGAGAAAAACATCACGGGGTGGTGCCCATTTTATGGGTGTGTGTTACATTACATTCACTAGTAGGAGTGAGAAAAACATCACAGGGTGGTGTGAATCGGAGGGTCTGAATTAAGATAGGCAGTGAGTGGCAATGTAGGATGGAGAAAAGCACCGCGGGGTGGTCAGCATGGGGAGGTCAGGGAACATGCAGTGGCAATGTAGGATAGGTTTGTGAAAAACATCGCGGGGTGGTGCGCATTGTATAGGTGTGTGTTACATTACATTCACTAGTAGGAGTGAGAAAAACATCACGGGGTGGTGTGAATCGGAGGGTGTGAATTAGGATAAGCAGTGAGTGGCAATGTAGGATGGAGAAAAGCACCGCGGAGTGGTCAGCATGGAGAGGTCAGGGAACATGCAGTGGCAATGTAGGATAGGTTTCTGAAAAACATCGCGGGGTGGTGTGCATTGTATGGTTGTGTGTTATATTACATTCACTAGTAGCAGTGAGAAAAACATCACGGGGTGGTGTGAATCGGAGGGTCTGAATTAGGTTAGGCAGTGAGTTGCAATGTAGGATGGAGAAAAGCACCGCGGGGTTGTCAGCATGGGGAGGTCAGGGAACATGCAGTGGCAATATTGGATAGGATTCTGAAAAACATCGCGGGGTGGTGCGCATTGTATGGGTGTGTGTTACATTACATTCACTAGTAGGAGTGAGAAAAACATCACGGGTGGTGTGAATCGGAGGGTGTGAATTAGGATAGGCAGTGAGTGGCAATGTAGTATGGAGAAAAGCACCGCGGGGAGGTCAGCATGGGGAGGTCAGGGAACATGCAGTGGCAATGTAGGATAGGTTTCTGAAAAACATCGCGGAGTGGTGCGCATTGTATTTGTGTGTGTCACATTACATTCACTAGTAGGAGTGAGAAAAACATCACGGGGTGTTGCGCATTGTATGGGTGTGTGTTACATTACATTCACTAGTAGGAGTGAGAAAAAACATCACGGGGTGGTGCGCATTGTATGGGTGTGTGTTACATTACATTCACTAGTAGGAGTCAGAATAACATCACGGGGTAGTTCGCATTGTATGCGTGTGCGTTACATTACATTCACTAGTAGGAGTGAGAAAAACATCACGGGGTGGTGCGCATTGAATGGGTGTGTGTTACATTACATTCACTAGTAGGAGTGAGAAAAACATCACGGGGTGGTGCGCATTGTATGGGAGTGTGTTACATTACATTCACTAGTAGGAGTGACAAAAACATCACGGGGTGGTGTGAATCGGAGAGTCTGAATTAGGATAGGCAGTGAGTGGCAATGTAGGATGGAGAAAAGCACCGCGGGGTGGTCAGCATGGGGAGGTCAGGGAACATGCAGTGGCAATGTAGGATAGGTTTCTGAAAAATATCCCGGGGTGGTGCGCATTGTATGGGTGTGTGTTACATTACATTCACTAGTAGGAGTGAGAAAAACTTCACGGGGTGGTGTGAATCGGAGGGTCTGAATTAGGATAGGCAGTGAGTGGCAATGTAGGATGCAGAAAAGCACCGCGGGTTGGTCAGCATGTGGAGATCAGGAAACATGCAGTGGCAATGTAGGATAGGTTTCTGAAAAACATCGCGGGGTGGTGCGCATTGTATGGGTGTGTGTTACATTACATTCACTAGTAGGAGTGAGAAAAACATCACGGGGTGGTGTGAATCAGAGGGTCTGAATTAAGATAGGCAGTGAGTGGCAATGTAGGATGGAGAAAAGCACCGCGGGGTGGCCAGCATGGGGAGGTCAGGGAACAGGCAGTGGCAATGTAGGATAGGTTTCTGAAAAACATCGGGGGGTGGTGCGCATTGTATGGGTGTGTGTTACATTACATTCACTAGTAGGAGTGAGAAAAACATCACGGGGTGGTGTGAATCGGAGGGTCTGAATTAGGATAGGCAGTGTGGGGCAATGTAGGATGGAGAAAAGCACCGCGGGGTGGTCAGCATGGGGAGGTCAGGGAACATGCAGTGGCAATGTAGGATAGGTTTCTAAAAAACATCGCAGGGTGGTGCGAATTGTATGGGTGTGTGTTACATTATATTCAGTAGTAGGAGTGAGAAAAACATCACAGGATGGTGCTCATTGTATGGGTGTGTGTTACATGACATTCACTAGTAGGAGTGAGAAAAACATCACGGGGTGGTGTGAATCGGAGCGTCTGAATTAGGATAGGCATTGAGTGGCAATGTAGGATGGAGAAAAGCACCGCGGGGTGGTCAACATGGGGAGGTCAGGGAACATGCAGTGGCAATATAGGATAGGTTTCTGAAAAACATCGCGGGGTGGTGCGCATTGTATAGGTGTGTGTTACATTACATTCACTACTAGGAGTGAGAAAAACATCAAGGGGTGGTGTGAATCGGAGGGTGTGAATTAGGATAAGCAGTGAGTGGCAATGTAGGATGGAGAAAAGCACCGCGGAGTGGTCAGCATGGGGAGGTCAGGGAACATGCAGTGGCAATGTAGGATAGGTTTCTGAAAAACATCGCGGGGTGGTGTGCATTGTATGGTTGTGTGTTACATTACATTCACTAGTAGCAGTGAGAAAAACATCACGGGGTGGTGTGAATCGGAGGGTCTGAATTAGGTTAGGCAGTGAGTGGCAATGTAGGATGGAGAAAAGCACCGCGGGGTTGTCAGCATGGGGAGGTCAGGGAACATGCAGTGGCAATATTGGATAGGATTCTGAAAAACATCGCGGGGTGGTGCGCATTGTATGGGTGTGTGTTACATTACATTCACTAGTAGGAGTGAGAAAAACATCACGGGTGGTGTGAATCGGAGGGTCTGAATTAGGATAGGCAGTGAGTGGCAATGTAGTATGGAGAAAAGCACCGCGGGGAGGTCAGCATGGGGAGGTCAGGGAACATGCAGTGGCAATGTAGGATAGGTTTATGAAAAACATCGCGGGGTGGTGCGCATTGTATTTGTGTGTGTTACATTACATTCACTAGTAGGAGTGAGAAAAACATCACGGGGTGTTGCGCATTGTATGGGTGTGTGTTACATTACATTCACTAGTAGGAGTGAGAAAAAACATCACGGGGTGGTGCGCATTGTATGGGTGTGTGTTACATTACATTCACTAGTAGGAGTGAGAAAAACATCACGGGGTGGTTCGCATTGTATGCGTGTGCGTTACATTACATTCACTAGTAGGAGTGAGAAAAACATCACGGGGTGGTGCGCATTGAATGGGTGTGTGTTACATTACATTCACTAGTAGGAGTGAGAAAAACATCACGGAGTGGTGCGCATTGTATGGGAGTGTGTTACATTACATTCACTAGTAGGAGTGAGAAAAACATCACGGGGTGGTGTGAATTGGAGAGTCTGAATTAGGATAGGCAGTGAGTGGCAATGTAGGATGGAGAAAAGCACCGCGGGGTGGTCAGCATGGGGAGGTCAGGGAAGATGCAGTGGCAATGTAGGATAGGTTTCTGAAAAACATCGCGGGGTGGTGCGCATTGTATGGGTGTGTGTTACATTACATTCACTAGTAGGAGTGAGAAAAACATCACGGGGTGGTGTGAATCGGATGGTCTGAATTAGGATAGGCAGTGAGTGGCAATGTAGGATGGAGAAAACCACCGCGGGGTGGTCAGCATGGGGAGGTCAGGGAACATGCAGTGGCAATGTAGGATAGGTTTCTGAAAAACATCGCGGGGTGGTGCGCATTGTATGGGTGTGTGTTACATTACATTAAGTATTAGGAGTGAGAAAAACATCACGGGGTGGTGCGCATTTTATGGGTGTGTGTTACATTACATTCACTAGTAGGAGTGAGAAAAACATCACGGGGTGGTGTGAATCAGAGGGTCTGAATTAAGATAGGCAGTGAGTGGCAATGTAGGATGGAGAGAAGCACCACGGGGTGGTCAGCATGGGGAGGTCAGGGAACAGGCAGTGGCAATGTAGGATAGGTTTCTGAAAAACATCGGGGGGTGGTGCGCATTGTATGGGTGTGTGTTACATTACATTCACTAGTAGGAGTGAGAAAAACATCACGGGGTGGTGTGAATCGGAGGGTCTGAATTAGGATAGGCATTGTGTGGCAATGTAGGATGGAGAAAAGCACCGCGGGGTGGTCAGCATGGGGAGGTCAGGGAACATGCAGTGCCAATGTAGGATAGGCTTCTGAAAAACATCTTGGGGTGGTGGGCATTGTATGGGTGTGTGTTACATTATATTCACTAGTAGGAGTGAGAAAAACATCACGGGGTGGTGCGCATTGTAAGGGTGTGTGTTACATTACATTCACTAGTAGGATTGAGAAAAACATCACGGGGTGGTGTGAATCGGAGGGTCTGAATTAGGATAGGCAGTGAGAGGCAATGTAGGATGGAGAAAAGCACCGCGGGGTGGTCAGCATGGGGAACTCAGGGAACATGCAGTGGCAATGTAGGATAGGTTTCTAAAAAACATCGCAGGGTGGTGCGAATTGTATGGGTGTGTGTTACATTATATTCAGTAGTAGGAGTGAGAAAAACATCACAGGGTGGTGCGCATTGTATGGGTGTGTGTTACATGACATTCACTAGTAGGAGTGAGAAAAACATCACGGAGTGGTGTGAATCGGAGGGTCTGAATTAGGATAGGCATTGAGTGGCAATGTAGGATGGAGAAAAGCACCGCGGGGTGGTCAGCATAGGGAGGTCAGGGAACATGCAGTGGCAATGTAGGATAGGTTTCTGAAAAACATCGCGGGGTAGTGCGCATTTTATAGGTGTGTGTTACATTAAATTCACTAGTAGGAGTGAGAAAAACATCACGGGGTGGTGTGAATCGGAGGGTGTGAATTAGGATAAGCAGTGAGTGGCAATGTAGGATGGAGAAAAGCACCACGGGGTGGTCAGCATGGGGAGGTCAGGGAACATGCAGTGGCAATGTAGGATAGGTTTCTGAAAAACATCGCGGGGTGGTGGGCAATTTATGGGTGTGTGTTACATTACATTCACTAGTAGGAGTGAGAAAAACTTCACGGGGTGGTGTGAATCGGAGGGTCTGAATTAGGATAGGCAGTGAGTGGCAATGTAGGATGGATAAAAGTACCGCGGGGTGGTCAGCATGGGGAGGTCAGGGAACATGCAGTGGCAATGTAGGATAGGTTTCTGAAAAACATCGTGGGGTGGTGGGCATTGTATGGGTGTGTGTTACATTACATTCACTAGTAGGAGTGAGAAAAACATCACGGGGTGGTGCGCAATGTAAGGGTGTGTGTTACATTACATTCACTAGTAGGAGTGAGAAAAACATCACGGGGTGGTGTGAATCTGAGGGTCGGAATTAGGATAGGCAGTGAGTGGCAATGTAGGATGGAGAAAAGCACCGCGGGGTGGTCAGCATGGGGAGGTCAGGGAACATGCAGTGGCAATGTAGGATAGGTTTCTGAAAAACATCGCGGGGTGGTGCGCATTGTGTGGGTGTGTGTTACATTATATTCACTAGTAGGAGTGAGAAAAACATCACGGGGTGGTGCGCATTGTATAGGTGTGTGTTACATTACATTCACTAGTAGGAGTGAGAAAAACATCACGGGGTGGTGTGAATTGGAGGGTGTGAATTAGGATAAGCAGTGAGTGCCAATGTGGGATGGAGAAAAGAACTGCGGGGTGGTCACCATGGGGAGGTCAGGGAACATGCAGTGGCAATGTAGGATAGGTTTCTGAAACACATCACGGGGTGGTGCGCATTGTATGGGTGTGTGTTACATTACATTCACTAGTAGCAGGGAGAAAAACATCACGGGGTGGTTTGAATCGGAGGGTCTGAATTAGGATAGGCAGTGAGTGGCAATGTAGGATGGAGAAAAGCACCGCGGGGTTGTCAGCATGGGGAGGTCAGGGAACATGCAGTGGCAATATTGGATAGGATTCTGAAAAACATTGCAGGGTAGTGCGCATTGTATGGGTGTGTGATACATTACATTCACTAGTAGGAGTGAGAAAAACATCACGGGGTGGTGTGAAACGGATGGTCTGAATTAGGATAGGCAGTGAGTGGCAATGTAGGATGGAGAAAACCACCGCGGGGTGGTCAGCATGGGGAGGTCACGGAACATGCAGTGGCTATGTAGGATAGGTTTCTGTAAAACATCGCGGGGTGGTGCGTATTGTATGGGTGTGTGTTACATTACATTCACTAGTAGGAGTGAGAAAAACACGGGGTGGTGCGCATTGTATGCGTGTGTGTTACATTACATTCACTAGTAGGAGTGAGAAAAACATCACGGGGTGGTGCGCATTGTTGGGTGTGTGTTACATTACATTAAGTATTAGGAGTGAGAAAAACATCACGGGGTGGTGTGAATCAGAGGTTCTGAATTAAGATAGGCAGTGAGTGGCAATGTAGGATGGAGAAAAGCACCGCGGGGTGGTCAGCATGGGGAGGTCAGGGAACATGCAGTGGCAATGTAGGATAGGTTTCTGAAAAACATCTTGGGGTGGTGGGCATTGTATGGGTGTGTGTTACATTACATTCAAAGTAGGAGTAAGAAAAACATCACGGGGTGGTGCGCATTTTATGGGTGTGTGTTACATTACATTCACTAGTAGGAGTGAGAAAAACATCACGGGGTGGTGTGAATCAGAGGGTCTGAATTAAGATAGGCAGTGTGTGGCAATGTAGGATGGAGAAAAGCACCGCGGGGTGGTCAGCATGGGGAGGTCAGGGAACAGGCAGTGGCAATGTAGGATAGGTTTCTGAAAAACATCGGGGGGTGGTGCGCATTGTATGGGTGTGTGTTACATTACATTCACTAGTAGGAGTGAGAAAAACATCACGGGGTGGTGTGAATCGGAGGGTCTGAATTAGGATAGGCAGTGTGTGGCAATGTAGGATGGAGAAAAGCACCGCGGGGTGGTCAGCATGGGGAGGTCAGGGAACATGCAGTGGCAATGTAGGATAGGTTTCTGAAAAACATCTTGGGGTGGTGGGCATTGTATGGGTGTGTGTTACATTATATTCACTAGTAGGAGTGAGAAAAACATCACGGGGTGGTGCGCATTGTAAGGGTGTGTGTTACATTACATTCACTAGTAGGATTGAGAAAAACATCACGGGGTGGTGTGAATCGGAGGGTCTGAATTAGGATAGGCAGTGAGTGGCAATGTAGGATGGAGAAAAGCACAGCGGGTTGGTCAGCATGTGGAGCTCAGGGAACATGCAGTGGCAATGTAGGATAGGTTTCTATAAAACATCGCAGGGTGGTGCGAATTGTATGGGTGTGTGTTACATTATATTCAGTAGTAGGAGTGAGAAAAACATCACAGGGTGGTGCGCATTGTATGGGTGTGTGTTACATGACATTCACTAGTAGGAGTGAGAAAAACATCACGGGGTGGTGTGAATCGGAGGGTCTGAATTAGGATAGGCATTGAGTGGCAATGTAGGATGGAGAAAAGCACCGCGGGGTGGTCAGCATAGGGAGGTCAGGGAACATGCAGTGGCAATGTAGGATAGGTTTCTGAAAAACATCGCGGGGTGGTGCGCATTGTATTTGTGTGTGTTACATTACATTCACTAGTAGGAGTGAGAAAAACATCACGGGGTGTTGCGCATTGTATGGGTGTGTGTTACATTACATTCACTAGTAGGAGTGAGAAAAAACATCACGGGGTGGTGCGCATTGTATGGGTGTGTGTTACATTACATTCACTTGTAGGAGTGAGAAAAACATCACGGGGTGGTTCGCATTGTATGCGTGTGCGTTACATTACATTCACTAGTAGGAGTGAGAAAATCATCACGGGGTGGTGCGCATTGAATGGGTGTGTGTTACATTACATTCACTAGTAGGAGTGAGAAAAACATCACGGGGTGGTGCGCATTGTATGGGAGTGTGTTACATTACATTCACTAGTAGGAGTGAGAAAAACATCACGGGGTGGTGTGAATCGGAGAGTCTGAATTAGGATAGGCAGTGAGTGGCAATGTAGGATGGAGAAAAGCACCGCGGGGTGGTCAGCATGGGGAGGTCAGGGAACATGCAGTGGCAATGTAGGATAGGTTTCTGAAAAATATCCCGGGGTGGTGCGCATTGTATGGGTGTGTGTTACATTACATTCACTAGTAGGAGTGAGAATAACATCCCGGGGTGGTGCGCATTGTATGGGTGTGTGTTACATTACATTAAGTATTAGGAGTGAGAAAAACATCACGGGGTGGTGCGCATTTTATGGGTGTGTGTTACATTACATTCACTAGTAGGAGTGAGAAAAACATCACGGGGTGGTGCGCATTGTAAGGGTGTGTGTTACATTACATTCACTAGTAGGATTGAGAAAAACATCACGGGGTGGTGTGAATCCGAGGGTCTGAATTAGGATAGGCAGTGAGTGGCAATGTAGGATGGAGAAAAGCACCGCGGGGTGGTCAGCATGGGGAGCTCAGGGAACATGCAGTGGCAATGTAGGATAGGTTTCTAAAAAACATCGCAGGGTGGTGCGAATTGTATGGGTGTGTGTTACATTATATTCAGTTGTAGGAGTGAGAAAAACATCACAGGGTGGTGCGCATTGTATGGGTGTGTGTTACATGACATTCACTAGTAGGAGTGAGAAAAACATCACGGGGTGGTGTGAATCGGAGGGTCTGAATTAGGATAGGCATTGAGTGGCAATGTAGGATGGAGAAAAGCACCGCGGGGTGGTCAGCATAGGGAGGTCAGGGAACATGCAGTGGCAATGTAGGATAGGTTTCTGAAAAACATCGCGGGGTGGTGCGCATTGTATAGGTGTGTGTTACATTAAATTC
Source organism: Cavia porcellus (assembly GCF_034190915.1). Lineage (NCBI taxonomy): Eukaryota > Metazoa > Chordata > Mammalia > Rodentia > Caviidae > Cavia > Cavia porcellus. The sequence goes on from NW_026947555.1 coordinate 1,406,398, forward strand.
ACTAGTAGGAGTGAGAAAAACATCACGGGGTGGTGTGAATCGGAGGGTGTGAATTAGGATATGCAGTGAGTGGCAATGTAGCATGGAGAAAAGCACCACGGGGTGGTCAGCATGGGGAGGTCAGGGAACATGCAGTGGCAATGTAGGATAGGTTTCTGAAAAACATCGCTGGGTGGTGGGCATTTTATGGGTGTGTGGTACATTACATTCACTAGTAGGAGTGAGAAAAACATCACGGGGTGGTGCGCATTGTAAGGGTGTGTGTTACATTACATTCACTAGTAGGAGTGAGAAAAACATCACGGGGTGGTGTGAATCTGAGGGTCTGAATTAGGATAGGCAGTGAGTGGCAATGTAGGATGGAGAAAAGCACCGCGGGGTGGTCAGCATGGGGAGGTCAGGGAACATGCAGTGGCAATGTAGGATAGGTTTCTGAAAAACATCGCGGGGTGGTGCGCATTGTATGGGTGTGTGTTACATTATATTCACTAGTAGGAGTGAGAAAAACATCACGGGGTGGTGCGCATTGTATAGGTGTGTGTTACATTACATTCACTAGTAGGAGTGAGAAAAACATCACGGGGTGGTGTGAATTGGAGGGTGTGAATTAGGATAAGCAGTGAGTGCCAATGTAGGATGGAGAAAAGAACTGCGGGGTGGTCACCATGGGGAGGTCAGGGAACATGCAGTGGCAATGTAGGATAGGTTTCTGAAACACATCGCGGGGTGCTGCGCATTGTATGGGTGTGTGTTACATTACATTCACTAGTAGCAGGGAGAAAAACATCACGGGGTGGTGTGAATCGGAGGGTCTGAATTAGGATAGGCAGTGAGTGGCAATGTAGGATGGAGAAAAGCACCGCGGGGTTTTCAGCATGGGGAGGTCAGGGAACATGCAGTGGCAATATTGGATAGGATTCTGAAAAACATCGCAGGGTAGTGCGCATTGTATGGGTGTGTGTTACATTACATTCACTAGTAGGAGTGAGAAAAACATGGGGTGGTGCGCATTGTATGCGTGTGTGTTACATTACATTCACTAGTAGGAGTGAGAAAAACATCACGGGGTGGTGCGCATTGTTGGGTGTGTGTTACATTACATTAAGTATTAGGAGTGAGAAAAACATCACGGGGTGGTGTGAATCAGAGGTTCTGAATTAAGATAGGCAGTGAGTGGCAATGTAGGATGGAGAAAAGCACCGCGGGGTGGTCAGCATGGGGAGGTCAGGGAACATGCAGTGGCAATGTAGGGTAGGTTTCTGAAAAACATCTTGGGGTGGTGGGCATTGTATGGGTGTGTGTTACATTACATTCAAAGTAGGAGTAAGAAAAACATCGTGGGGTGGTGCGCATTGTATGGGGGTGTGTTACATTACATTCACTAGTAGGAGTGAGAAAAACATCACGGGGTGGTGTGAATCGGATGGTCTGAATTAGGATAGGCAGTGAGTGGCAATGTAGGATGGAGAAAACCACCGCGGGGTGGTCAGCATGGGGAGGTCACGGAACATGCCGTGGCAATGTAGGATAGGTTTCTGAAAAACATCGCGGGGTGGTGCGCATTGTATGGGTGTGTGTTACATTACATTCACTAGTAGGAGTGAGAAAAACATCACGGGGTGGTGCGAATTGTATGGGTGTGTGTTACATTATATTCACTAGTAGGAGTGAGAAAAACATCACGGGGGTAAAGTGAATCGGATGGTCCGAATTAGAATAGGCAGTGAGTGGCAATGTAGGATGCAGAAAAGCACCGCGGGGTGGTCGCAATGGGGAGATCAGGGAACATGCAGTGGCAATGTAGGATAGGTTTCTGAAAAACATCGCGGGGTGGTGCGCATTGTATGGGTGTGTGTTACATTACATTCACTAGTAGGAGTGAGAAAAACATCCCGGGGTGGTGCGCATTGTATGGGTGTGTGTTACATTACCTTAAGTATTATGAGTGAGAAAAACATCACGGGGTGGTGCGCATTTTATGGGTGTGTGTTACATTACATTCACTAGTAGGAGTGAGAAAAACATCACGGGGTGGTGTGAATCAGAGGGTCTGAATTAAGATAGGCAGTGAGTGGCAATGTAGGATGGAGAAAAGCACCGCGGGGTGGTCAGCATGGGGAGGTCAGGGAACAGGCAGTGGCAATGTAGGATAGGTTTCTGAAAAACATCGGGGGGTGGTGCGCATTGTATGGGCGTGTGTTACATTACATTCACTAGTAGGAGTGAGAAAAACATCACGGGGTGGTGTGAATCGGTGGGTCTGAATTAGGATAGGCAGTGTGTGGCAATGTAGGATGGAGAAAAGCACCGCGGGGTGGTCAGCATGGGGAGGTCAGGGAACATGCAGTGGCAATGTAGGATAGGTTTCTGAAAAACATCTTGGGGTGGTGGGCATTGTATGGGTGTGTGTTACATTATATTCACTAGTAGGAGTGAGAAAAACATCACGGGGTGGTGCGCATTGTAAGGGTGTGTGTTACATTACATTCACTTGTAGGATTGAGAAAAACATCACGGCGTGGTGTGAATCGGAGTGTCTGAATTAGGATAGGCAGTGAGTGGCAATGTAGGATGGAGAAAAGCACCGCGGGGTGGTCAGCATGGGGAGCTCAGGAAACATGCAGTGGCAATGTAGGATAGGTTTCTAAAAAACATCGCAGGGTGGTGCGAATTGTATGGGTGTGTGTTACATTATATTCAGTAGTAGGAGTGAGAAAAACATCACAGGGTGGTGCGCATTGTATGGGTGTGTGTTACATGACATTCACTAGTAGGAGTGAGAAAAACATCACGGGGTGGTGTGAATCGGAGGGTCTGAATTAGGATAGGCATTGAGTGGCAATGTAGGATGGAGAAAAGCAGCGCGGGGTGGTCAGCATAGGGAGGTCAGGGAACATGCAGTGGCAATGTAGGATAGGTTTCTGAAAAACATCGCGGGGTGGTGCGCATTGTATAGGTGTGTGTTACATTAAATTCACTAGTAGGAGTGAGAAAAACATCACGGGGTGGTGTGAATCGGAGGGTGTGATTTAGGATAAGCAGTGAGTGGCAATGTAGGATGGAGAAAAGCACCACGGGGTGGTCAGCATGGGGAGGTCAGGGAACATGCAGTGGCAATGTAGGATAGGTTTCTGAAAAACATCGCTGGGTGGTGGGCATTTTATGGGTGTGTGTTACATTACATTCAGTAGTAGGAGTGAGAAAAACATCACGGGGTGGTGTGAATCAGAGGGTCTGAATTAGGATAGGCAGTGAGTGGCAATTTAGGATGGATAAAAGTACCGCGGGGTGGTCAGCATGGGGAGGTCAGGGAACATGCAGTGGCAATGTAGGATAGGTTTCTGAAAAACATCGTGGGGTGGTGGGCATTGTATAGGTGTGTGTTACATTACATTCCCTAGTAGGAGTGAGAAAAACATCACGGGGTGGTGCGCATTGTAAGGGTGTGTGTTACATTACATTCACTAGTAGGAGTGAGAAAAACATCACGGGGTGGTGTGAATCTGAGGGTCTGAATTAGGATAGGCAGTGAGTGGCAATGTAGGATGGAGAAAAGCACCGCGGGGTGGTCAGCATGGGGAGGTCAGGGAACATGCAGTGGCAATGTAGGATAGGTTTCTGAAAAACATCGCGGGGTGGTGCGCATTGTATGGGTGTGTGTTACATTATATTCACTAGTAGGAGTGAGAAAAACATCACGGGGTGGTGCGCATTGTATAGGTGTGTGTTACATTACATTCACTAGTAGGAGTGAGAAAAACTTCACGGGGTGGTGTGAATTGGATCGTGTGAATTAGGATAAGCAGTGAGTGCCAATGTAGGATGGAGAAAAGAACTGCGGGGTGGTCACCATGGGGAGGTCAGGGAACATGCAGTGGCAATGTAGGATAGGTTTCTGAAACACATCGCGGGGTGGTGCGCATTGTATGGGTGTGTGTTACATTACATTCACTAGTAGCAGGGAGAAAAACATCACGGGGTGGTGTGAATCGGAGGGTCTGAATTAGGATAGGCAGTGAGTGGCAATGTAGGATGGAGAAAAGCACCGCGGGGTTGTCAGCATGGGGAGGTCAGGGAACATGCAGTGGCAATATTGGATAGGATTCTGAAAAACATCGCAGGGTAGTGCGCATTGTATGGGTGTGTGATACATTACATTCACTAGTAGGAGTGAGAAATACATCACGGGGTGGTGTGAATCGGATGGTCTGAATTAGGATAGGCAGTGAGTGGCAATGTAGGATGGAGAAAACCACCGCGGGGTGGTCAGCATGGGGAGGTCACGGAACATGCCGTGGCAATGTAGGATAGGTTTCTGAAAAACATCGCGGGGTGGTGCGCATTGTATGGGTGTGTGTTACATTACATTCACTAGTAGGAGTGAGAAAAACATCACGGGGTGGTGCGAATTGTATGGGTGTGTGTTACATTATATTCACTAGTAGGAGTGAGAAAAACATCACGGGGTAAAGTGAATCGGATGGTCTGAATTAGAATAGGCAGTGAGTGGCAATGTAGGATGCAGAAAAGCACCGCGGGGTGGTCAGCATGGGGAGATCAGGGAACATGCAGTGGCAATGTAGGACAGGTTTCTGAAAAACATCGCGGGGTGGTGGGCATTGTATGGGTGTGTGTTACATTACATTCACTAGTAGGAGTGAGAAAAACATCCCGGGGTGGTGTGCATTGTATGGGTGTGTGTTACATTACATTAAGTATTAGGAGTGAGAAAAACATCACGGGGTGGTGCGCATTATATGGGTGTGTGTTACATTACATTCACTCGTAGGAGTGAGAAAAACACGGGGTGGTGCGCATTGTATGCGTGTGTGTTACATTACATTCACTAGTAGGAGTGAGAAAAACATCACGGGGTGGTGCGCATTGTATGCGTGTGTGTTACATTACATTAAGTATTAGGAGTGAGAAAAACATCACGGGGTGGTGCGCATTGTAATGGTGTGTGTTACATTACATTCACTAGTAGGATTGAGAAAAACATCACGGGGTGGTGTGAATCGGAGGGTCTGAATTAGGTTAGGCAGTGAGTGGCAATGTAGGATGGAGAAAAGCACCGCGGGGTGGTCAGCATGCGGAGCTCAGGGAACATGCAGTGGCAGTGTAGGATAGGATTCTGAAAAACATCGCAGGGTGGTTCGCATTGTATGGGTGTGTGTTACATTATATTCAGTAGTAGGAGTGAGAAAAACATCACGGGGTGGTGCGCATTGTATGGGTGTGTGTTACATGACATTCACTAGTAGGAGTGAGAAAATCATCACGGGGTGGTGTGAATCGGAGGGTCTGAATTAGGAAAGGCATTGAGTGGCAATGTACGATGGAGAAAAGCACCACGGGGTGGTCAGCATGGGGAGGTCAGGGAACAGGCAGTGGCAATGTAGGATAGGTTTCTGAAAAACATCGCGGGGTGGTGCGCATTGTATGGGTGTGTGTTACATTACATTCACTAGTAGGAGTGAGAAAAACATCACGGGGTGGTGTGAATCAGAGGGTCTGAATTAGGATAGGCAGTGTGTATCAATGTAGGATGGAGAAAAGCTCCGCGGGGTGGTCAACATGGGGAGGTCAGGGAACATGCAGTGGCAATGTAGGATAGGTTTCTGAAAAACATCTTGGGGTGGTGGGCATTGTATGGGTGTGTGTTACATTATATTCACTAGTAGGAGTGAGAAAAACATCACGGGGTGGTGCGCATTGTAAGGGTGTGTGTTACATTACATTCACTAGTAGGATTGGGAAAAACATCACGGGGTGGTGTGAATCGGAGGGTCTGAATTAGGATAGGCAGTGAGTGGCAATGTAGGATGGAGAAAAGCACCGCGGGGTGGTCAGCATGGGGAGCTCAGGGAACATGCAATGGCAATGTAGGATAGGTTTCTAAAAAACAGCGCAGGGTGGTGCGAATTGTATGGGTGTGTGTTACATTATATTCAGTAGTAGGAGTGAGAAAAACATCACAGGGTGGTGCGCATTGTATGGGTGTGTGTTACATGACATTCACTAGTAGGAGTGAGAAAATCATCACGGGGTGGTGTGAATCAGAGGGTCTGAATTAGGATAGGCAGTGAGTGGCAATGTAGGATGGAGAAAAGCACCACGGGGTGGTCAGCATGGGGAGGTCAGGGAACATGCAGTGGCAATGTAGGATAGGATTCTGAAAAACATCGCGGGGTGGTGGGCATTTTATGGGTGTGTGTTACATTACATTCACTAGTAGGAGTGAGAAAAACATCACGGGGTGGTGTGAATCGGAGGGTCTGAATTAGGATAGGCAGTGAGTGGCAATGTAGGATGGATAAAAGTACCGCGGGGTGGTCAGCATGGGGAGGTCAGGGAACATGCAGTGGCAATGTAGGATAGGTTTCTGAAAAACATCGTGGGGTGGTGGGCATTGTATGGGTGTGTGTTACATTACATTCACTAGTAGGAGTGAGAAAAGCATCACGGGGTGGTGCGCATTGTAAGGGTGTGTGTTACATTACATTCACTAGTAGGAGTGAGAAAAACATCACGGGGTGGTGTGAATCTGAGGGTCTGAATTAGGATAGGCAGTGAGTGGCAATGTAGGATGGAGAAAAGCACCGCGGGGTGGTAAGCATGGGGAGGTCAGGGAACATGCAGTGGCAATGTAGGATAGGTTTCTGAAAAACATTGCGGGGTGGTGCGCATTGTATGGGTGTGTGTTACATTATATTCACTAGTAGGAGTGAGAAAAACATCACGGGGTGGTGCGCATTGTATAGGTGTGTGTTACATTACATTCACTAGTAGGAGTGAGAATAACATCACGGGGTGGTGTGAATTGGAGGGTGTGAATTAGGATAAGCAGTGAGTGCCAATGTAGGATGGAGAAAAGAACTGTGGGGTGGTCACCATAGGGAGGTCAGGGAACATGCAGTGGCAATGTAGGATAGGTTTCTGAAACACATCGCGGGGTGGTGCGCATTGTATGGGTGTGTGTTACATTACATTCACTAGTAGCAGGGAGAAAAACATCACGGGGTGGTGTGAATCGGAGGGTCTGAATTAGGATAGGCAGTGAGTGGCAATGTAGGATGGAGAAAACCACCGCGGGGTGGTCAGCATGGGGAGGTCACGGAACATGCCGTGACAATGTAGGATAGGTTTCTGAAAAACATCGCGGGGTGGTGCGCATTGTATGGGTGTGTGTTACATTACATTCACTAGTAGGAGTGAGAAAAACACGGGGTGGTGCGCATTGTATGCGTGTGTGTTACATTACATTCACTAGTAGGAGTGAGAAAAACATCACGGGGTGGTGCGCATTGTATGGGTGTGTGTTACATTACATTAAGTATTAGGAGTGAGAAAAACATCACGGGGTGGTGTGAATCAGAGGGTCTGAATTAAGATAGGAAGTGAGTGGCAATGTAGGATGGAGAAAAGCACCGCGGGGTGGTCAGCATGGGGAGGACAGGGAACATGCAGTGGCAATGTAGGATAGGTTTCTGAAAAACATCTTGGGGTGGTGGGCATTGTATGGGTGTGTGTTACATTATATTCACTAGTAGGAGTGAGAAAAACATCACGGGGTGGTGCGCATTGTAATGGTGTGTGTTACATTACATTCACTAGTAGGATTGAGAAAAACATCACGGGGTGGTGTGAATCGGAGGGTCTGAATTAGGATAGGCAGTGAGTGGCAATGTAGGATGGAGAAAAGCACCGCGGGGTGGTCAGCATGCGGAGCTCAGGGAACATGCAGTGGCAATGTAGGATAGGATTCTGAAAAACATCGCAGGGTGGTTCGCATTGTATGGGTGTGTGTTACTTTATATTCAGTAGTAGGAGTGAGAAAAACATCACGGGGTGGTGCGCATTGTATGGGTGTGTGTTAAATGACATTCACTAGTAGGAGTGAGAAAAACATCACGGGGTGGTGTGAATCGGAGGGTCTGAATTAGGAAAGGCATTGAGTGGCAATGTACGATGGAGAAAAGCACCGCGGGGTGGTCAGCATGGGGAGGTCAGGGAACAGGCAGTGGCAATGTAGGATAGGTTTCTGAAAAACATCGCGGGGTGGTGCGCGTTGTATGGGTGTGTGTTACATTACATTCACTAGTAGGAGTGAGAAAAACATCACGGGGTGGTGTGAATCAGAGGGTCTGAATTAGGATAGGCAGTGTGTGGCAATGTAGGATGGAGAATAGCTCCGCGGGGTGGTCAGCATGGGGAGGTCAGGGAACATGCAGTGGCAATGTAGGATAGGTTTCTGAAAAACATCTTGGGGTGGTGGACATTGTATGGGTGTGTGTTACATTATATTCACTAGTAGGAGTGAGAAAAACATCACGGGGTGGTGCGCATTGAAATGGTGTGTGTTACATTACATTCACTAGTAGGATTGAGAAAAACATCACGGGGTGGTGTGAATCGGAGGGTCTGAATTAGGATAGGCAGTGAGTGGCAATGTAGGATGGAGAAAAGCACCGCGGGGTGGTCAGCATGCGGAGCTCAGGGAACATGCAGTGGCAATGTAGGATAGGATTCTGAAAAACATCGCAGGGTGGTTCGTATTGTATGGGTGTGTGTTACATTATATTCAGTAGTAGGAGTGAGAAAAACATCACGGGGTGGTGCGCATTGTATGGGTGTGTGTTACATGACATTCACTGGTAGGAGTGAGAAAAACATCACGGGGTGTTGTGAATCGGAGGGTCTGAATTAGGAAAGGCATTGAGTGGCAATGTAGGATGGAGAAAAGCACCGCGGGGTGGTCAGCATAGGGAGGTCAGGGAACATGCAGTGGCAATGTAGGATAGGTTTCTGAAAAACATCGCGGGGTGGTGCGCATTGTATAGGTGTGTGTTACATTACATTCACTAGTAGGAGTGAGAAAAACATCACGGGGTGGTGTGAATCGGAGGGTGTGAATTAGGATAAGCAGTGAGTGGCAATGAAGGATGGAGAAAAGCACCACGGGGTGGTCAGCATGGGGAGGTCAGGGAACATGCAGTGGCAATGTAGGATAGGTTTCTGAAAAACATCGCGGGGTGGTGGGCATTTTATGGGTGTGTGTTACATTACATTCACTAGTAGGAGTGAGAAATACATCACGGGGTCGTGCGCATTGTAAGGGTGTGTGTTACATTACATTCACTAGTAGGAGTGAGAAAAACATCACGGGGTGGTGTGAATCTGAGGGTCTGAATTAGGATAGGCAGTGAGTGGCAATGTAGGATGGAGAAAAGCACCGCGGGGTGGTCAGCATGGGGAGGTCAGGGAACATGCAGTGGCAATGTAGGATAGGTTTCTGAAAAACATCGCGGGGTGGTGCGCATTGTATGGGTGTGTGTTACATTACATTCCCTAGTAGGAGTGAGAAAAACATCACGGGGTGGTGTGAATCGGAGGGTGTGAATTAGGATAAGCAGTGAGTGGCAATGTAGGATGGAGAAAAGCACCGCGGGGTGGTCAGCATAGGGAGGTCAGGGAACATGCAGTGGCAATGTAGGATAGGTTTCTGAAAAACATCGCGGGGTGGTGCGCATTGTATAGGTGTGTGTTACATTACATTCACTAGTAGGAGTGAGAAAAACATCACGGGGTGGTGTGAATCGGAGGGTGTGAATTAGGATAAGCAGTGAGTGGCAATATAGGATGGAGAAAAGCACCACGGGGTGGTCAGCATGGGGAGGTCAAGGAACATGCAGTGGCAATGTAGGATAGGTTTCTGAAAAACATCGCGGGGTGGTGGGCATTTTATGGGTGTGTGTTACATTACATTCACTAGTAGGAGTGAGAAAAACATCACGGGGTGGTGTGAATCGGAGGGTCTGAATTAGGATAGGCAGTGAGTGGCAATGTAGGATGGATAAAAGCACCGCGGGGTGGTCAGCTTGGGGAGGTCAGGGAACATGCAGTGGCAATGTAGGATAGGTTTCTGAAAAACATCGTGGGGTGGTGGGCATTGTATGGGTGTGTGTTACATTACATTCACTAGTAGGAGTGAGAAAAACATCACGGGGTGGTGCGCATTGTAAGGGTGTGTGTTACATTACATTCACTAGTAGGAGTGAGAAAAACATCACGGGGTGGTGTGAATCGGAGGTTCTGAATTAGGATAGGCATTGAGTGGCAATGTAGGATGGAGAAAAGCACCGCGGGGTGGTCAGCATGGGGAGGTCAGGGAACATGCAGTGGCAACGTAGGATAGGTTTCTGAAAAACATCGCAGGGTGGTGCGCATTGTATAGGTGTGTGTTACATTACATTCACTAGTAGGAGTGAGAAAAACATCACGGGGTGGTGCGCATTGTATGGGTGTGTGTTACATTACATTCACTAGTAGGAGTGAGAAAAGCATCAAGGGGTGGTGCGCATTGTATGGGTGTGTGTTACATTACATTCACTAGTAGGAGTGAGAAAAACATCACGGAGTGGTGCGCATTGTATGGGTGTGTGTTACATTACATTCACTAGTAGGAGTGAGAAAAACAAAACGGGGTGGTTCGCATTGTATGCGTGTGTGTTACATTACATTCACTAATAGGAGTGAGAAAAACATCACGGGGTGGTGCGCATTGTATGGGTGTGTGTTACATTACATTCACTAGTAGGAGTGAGAAAAACATCACGGGGTGGTGCGCATTGTATGGGTGTGTGTTACATTACATTCACTAGTAGGAGTGAGAAAATTATCACGGGGTGGTGTGAATCGGAGTGTCTGCATTAGGATAGGCAGTGAGTGGCAATGTAGGATGGAGAAAAGCACCGCGGGGTTGTCAGCATGGGGAGGTCAGGGAACATGCAGTGGCAATATTGGATAGGATTCTGAAAAACATCGCGGGGTGGTGCGCATTGTATGGGTGTGTGTTACATTACATACACTAGTAGGAGTGAGAAAAACAACACGGGGTGGTGTGAATCGGATGGTCTGAATTAGGATAGGCAGTGATTGGCAATGTAGGATGGAGAAAAGCACCGCGGGGTGGTCAGCATGGGGAGGTCACGGAACATGCAGTGGCAATTTAGGATAGGTTTCTGAAAAATATCGCAAGGTGGTGCGCATTATATGGGTGTGTGTTACATTACATTCACTAGTAGGAGTGAGAAAAACATTACGGGGTGGTGGGCATTGTATGGGCGTGTGTTACATTACATTAACTAGTAGGAGTGAGAAAAACATCACGGGGTGGTGCCCATTTTATGGGTGTGTGTTACATTACATTCACTAGTAGGAGTGAGAAAAACATCACGGGGTGGTGTAAATCGGAGGGTCTGAATTAACATAGGCAGTGAGTGGCAATGTAGGATGGAGAAAAGCACCGCTGGGTGGTCAGCATGGGGAGGTCAGGGAACATGCAGGGGCAATGTAGGATAGGTTTCTGAAAAACATCGCGGGGTGGTGCGCATTGTATGGGTGTGTGTTACATTACATTCACTAGTAGGAGTGAGAAAAACATCACGAGGTGGTGTGAATCGGAGGGTCTGAATTAGGATAGGCAGTGAGTGGCAATGTAGTATGGAGAAAAGCACCGCGGGGAGGTCAGCATGGGGAGGTCAGGGAACATGCAGTGGCAATGTAGGATAGGTTTCTGAAAAACATCGCGGGGTGGTGCGCATTGTATTTGTGTGTGTTACATTACATTCACTAGTAGGAGTGAGAAAAACATCACGCGGTGGTGCGCATTGTATGGGTGTGTGTTACATTACCATTCACTAGTAGGAGTGAGAAAAACATCACGGGGTGGTGCGCATTGTATGGGTGTGTGTTACATTACATTCACTAGTAGGAGTGAGAAAAACATCACGGGGTGGTTCGCATTGTATGCGTGTGCTTTACATTACATTCACTAGTAGGAGTGAGAAAAACATCACGGGGTGGTGCGCATTGAATGGGTGTGTGTTACATTACATTCACTAGTAGTAGTGAGAAAAACATCACGGGGTGGTGCGCATTGTATGGGAGTGTGTTACATTACATTCAATAGTAGGAGTGAGAAAAACATCACGGGGTGGTGTGAATCGGCGGGTCTGAATTAGGATAGGCAGTGAGTGGCAATGTAGGATGGAGAAAAGCACCGCCGGGTGGTCAGCATGGGGAGGTCAGGGAACATGCAGTGGCAATGTAGGATAGGTTTCTGAAAATCATCCCGGGGTGGTGTGCATTGTATGGGTGTGTGTTACATTACATTCACTAGTAGGAGTGAGAAAAACTTCACAGGGTAGTGTGAATCGGAGGGTCTGAATTAGGATAGGCAGTGAGTGGCAATGTAGCATGGAGAAAAGCACCGCCGGGTGGTCAGCATGGGGAGGTCAGGGAACATGCAGTGGCAATGTAGGATAGGTTTCTGAAAAACATCGCAGGGTGGTGCGCATTGTATGGGTGTGTGTTACATTACATTCACTAGTAGGAGTGAGAAAAACATCAGGGGGTGGTGCGAATTTTATGGGTGTGTGTTACATTACATTCACTAGTAGGAGTGAGAAAAACATCAGGGGGAGGTGCGAATTGTATGGGTGTTTGTTACATTACATTCACAAGTAGGAGTGAGAAAAACATAATGGGGTGGTGCGAATTGTATGGGTGTGTGTTACATTACATTCACTAGTAGGAGTGAGAAAAACATCAGGGGGTGGTGCGAATTGTATGGGTGTGTGTTACATTATATTCACTAGTAGGACTGAGAAAAACATCACGGGGTGGTGCGCATTGTATGGGTGTGTGTTACATTACATTCACTAGTAGGAGTGAGAAAAACATCACGGGGTGGTGCGCATTGTATGCGTGTGTGTTACATTACATTCACTAATAGGAGTGAGAAAAACATCACGGGGTGGTGCGCATTGTATGGGTGTGTGTTACATTACATTCACTAGTAGGAGTGAGAAAAATATCACGGGGTGGTGTGAATCGGAGTGTCTGCATTAGGATAGGCAGTGAGTGGCAATGTAGGATGGAGAAAAGCACCGCGGGGTGGTCAGCATGGGGAGGTCAGGGAACATGCAGTGGCAATGTAGGATAGGTTTCTGAAAAATATCGTGGGGTGGTGCGCATTGTATGGGTGTGTGTTACATTATATTCACTAGTAGGAGTGAGAAAAACATAACGGGGTGGTGCGCATTGTATGGGTGTGTGTTACATTACATTCACTAATAGGAGTGAGAAAAACATCACGGGGTGGTGTGAATCGGAGGGTCTGAATTAGGATAGGCATTGAGTGGCAATGTAGGATGGAGAAAAGCACCGCGGCGTGGTCAGCATGGGGAGGTTAGGGAACATGCAGTGGCAATGTAGGATAGGTTTCTGAAAAACATCGCGGGGTGGTGCGCATTGTATAGGTGTGTGTTACATTACATTCACTAGTAGGAGTGAGAAAAACATCACGGGGTGGTGTGAATCGGAGGGTGTGAATTAGGATAAGCAGTGAGTGGCAATGTAGGATGGAGAAAAGCACTGCGGGGTGGTCACCATGGGGAGGTCAGGGAACATGCAGTGGCAATGTAGCATAGGTTTCTGAAAAACATCGCGGGGTGGTGCGCATTGTATGGGTGTGTGTTACATTACATTCACTAGTGGCAGGGACAAAAACATCATGGGGAGGTGTGAATCGGAGGGTCTGAATTAGGATAGGCAGTGAGTGGCAATGTAGGATGGAGAAAAGCACCGCGGGGTTGTCAGCATGGGGAGGTCAGGGAACATGCAGTGGCAATATTGGATAGGATTCTGAAAAACATCGCGGGGTGGTGCGCATTGTATGGGTGTGTGTTACATTACATTCACTAGTAGGAGTGAGAAAAACATCACGGGGTGGTGTGAATCGGATGGTCTGAATTAGGATAGGCAGTGAGTGGCAATGTAGGATGGAGAAAAGCACCGCGGGGTGGTCAGCATGGGGAGGTCACGGAACATGCAGTGGCAATGTAGGATAGGTTTCTGAAAAATATCGCAGGGTGGTGCGCATTATATGGGTGTGTGTTACATTACATTCACTAGTAGGAGTGAGAAAAACATTACGGGGTGGTGGGCATTGTATGGGCGTGTGTTACATTACATTAACTAGTAGGAGTGAGAAAAACATCACGGGGTGGTGCCCATTTTATGGGTGTGTGTTACATTACATTCACTAGTAGGAGTGAGAAAAACATCACGGGGTGGTGTAAATCGGAGGGTCTGAATTAAGATAGGCAGTGAGTGGCAATGTAGGATGGAGAAAAGCACCGCTGGGTGGTCAGCATGGGGAGGTCAGGGAACATGCAGTGGCAATGTAGGATAGGTTTCTGAAAAACATCGCTGGGTGGTGCACATTGTATGGGTGTGTGTTACATTACATTCACTAGTAGGAGTGAGAAAAACATCACGGGGTGGTGTGAATCCGAGGGTCTGAATTAGGATAGGCTGTGAGTAGCAATTTAGGATGGAGAAAAGCACCGCGGGGTGGTCAGCATGGGGAGGTCAGGGAACATGCAGTGGCAATATTGGATAGGATTCTGAAAAACATCGCGGGGTGGTGCGCATTGTATGGGTGTGTGTTACATTACATTCACTAGTAGGAGTGAGAAAAACATCACGGGTGGTGTGAATCGGAGGGTCTGAATTAGGATAGGCAGTGAGTGGCAATATAGTATGGAGAAAAGCACCGCGGGGAGGTCAGCATGGGGAGGTCAGGGAACATGCAGTGGCAATGTAGGATAGGTTTCTGAAAAACATCGCGGGGTGGTGCGCATTGTATTTGTGTGTGTTACATTACATTCACTATTCGGAGTGAGAAAAACATCACGGGGTGGTGCGCATTGTATGGGTGTGTGTTACATTACCATTCACTAGTAGGAGTGAGAAAAACATCACGGGGTGGTGCGCATTGTATGGGTGTGTGTTACATTACCATTCACTAGTAGGAGTGAGAAAAACATCACGGGGTGGTGCGCATTGTATGGGTGTGTGTTACATTACATTCACTAGTAGGAGTGAGAAAAACATCACGGGGTGGTTCGCATTGTATGCGTGTGCTTTACATTACATTCACTAGTAGGAGTGAGAAAAACATCACGGGGTGGTGCGCATTGAATGGGTGTGTGTTACATTACATTCACTAGTAGTAGTGAGAAAAACATCACGGGGTGGTGCGCATTGTATGGGAGTGTGTTACATTACATTCAATAGTACGAGTGAGAAAAACATCACGGGGTGGTGTGAATCGGCGGGTCTGAATTAGGATAGGCAGTGAGTGGCAATGTAGGATGGAGAAAAGCACCGCGGGGTGGTCAGCATGGGGAGGTCAGGGAACATGCAGTGGCAATGTAGGATAGGTTTCTGAAAATCATCCCGGGGTGGTGCGCATTGTATGGGTGTGTGTTACATTACATTCACTAGTAGGAGTGAAAAAAACTTCACAGGGTAGTGTGAATCGGAGGGTCTGAATTAGGATAGGCAGTGAGTGGCTATGTAGCATGGAGAAAAGCAGCGCGGGGTGGTCAGCATGGGGAGGTCAGGGAACATGCAGTGGCAATGTAGGATAGGTTTCTGAAAAACATCGCAGGGTGGTGCGCATTGTATGGGTGTGTGTTACATTACATTCACTAGTAGGAGTGAGAAAAACATCAGGGGGTGGTGCGAATTTTATGGGTGTGTGTTACATTACATTCACTAGTAGGAGGGAGAAAAACATCAGGGGGTGGTGCGAATTGTATGGGTGTGTGTTACATTACATTCACAAGTAGGAGTGAGAAAAACATCATGGGGTGGTGCGAATTGTATGGGTGTGTGTTACATTACATTCACTAGTAGGAGTGAGAAAAACATCAGGGGGTGGTGCGAATTGTATGGGTGTGTGTTACATTACATTCACTAGTAGGAGTGAGAAAAACATCACGGGGTGGTGCGCATTGTATGGGTGTGTGTTACATTACATTCACTAGTAGGAGTGAGAAAAACATCACGGGGTGGTGCGCATTGTATGCGTGTGTGTTACATTACTTTCACTAATAGGAGTGAGAAAAGCATCACGGGGTGGTGCGCATTGTATGGGTGTGTGTTACATAACATTCACTAATAGGAGTGAGAAAAACTTCACGGGGAGGTGTGAATCGGAGGGTCTGAATTAGGATAGGCAGTGAGTGGCAATGTAGGATGGAAAAAAGCACCGCGGGGTGGTCAGCATGGGGAGGTCAGGAAACATGCAGTGTCAATGTAGGATAGTTTTCTGAAAAATATCGCGGGGTGGTGCGCATTGTATGGGTGTGTGTTACATTACAATCACTAGTAGGAGTGAGAAAAAAACGGGGTGGTGCGCATTTTATGGGTGTGTGTTACATTACATTAACTAGTAGGAGTGAGAAAAACATCACGGGGTGGTGCCCATTTTATGGGTGTGTGTTACATTACATTCACTAGTAGGAGTGAGAAAAACATCACAGGGTGGTGTGAATCGGAGGGTCTGAATTAAGATAGGCAGTGAGTGGCAATGTAGGATGGAGAAAAGCACCGCGGGGTGGTCAGCATGGGGAGGTCAGGGAACATGCAGTGGCAATGTAGGATAGGTTTGTGAAAAACATCGCGGGGTGGTGCGCATTGTATAGGTGTGTGTTACATTACATTCACTAGTAGGAGTGAGAAAAACATCACGGGGTGGTGTGAATCGGAGGGTGTGAATTAGGATAAGCAGTGAGTGGCAATGTAGGATGGAGAAAAGCACCGCGGAGTGGTCAGCATGGAGAGGTCAGGGAACATGCAGTGGCAATGTAGGATAGGTTTCTGAAAAACATCGCGGGGTGGTGTGCATTGTATGGTTGTGTGTTATATTACATTCACTAGTAGCAGTGAGAAAAACATCACGGGGTGGTGTGAATCGGAGGGTCTGAATTAGGTTAGGCAGTGAGTTGCAATGTAGGATGGAGAAAAGCACCGCGGGGTTGTCAGCATGGGGAGGTCAGGGAACATGCAGTGGCAATATTGGATAGGATTCTGAAAAACATCGCGGGGTGGTGCGCATTGTATGGGTGTGTGTTACATTACATTCACTAGTAGGAGTGAGAAAAACATCACGGGTGGTGTGAATCGGAGGGTGTGAATTAGGATAGGCAGTGAGTGGCAATGTAGTATGGAGAAAAGCACCGCGGGGAGGTCAGCATGGGGAGGTCAGGGAACATGCAGTGGCAATGTAGGATAGGTTTCTGAAAAACATCGCGGAGTGGTGCGCATTGTATTTGTGTGTGTCACATTACATTCACTAGTAGGAGTGAGAAAAACATCACGGGGTGTTGCGCATTGTATGGGTGTGTGTTACATTACATTCACTAGTAGGAGTGAGAAAAAACATCACGGGGTGGTGCGCATTGTATGGGTGTGTGTTACATTACATTCACTAGTAGGAGTCAGAATAACATCACGGGGTAGTTCGCATTGTATGCGTGTGCGTTACATTACATTCACTAGTAGGAGTGAGAAAAACATCACGGGGTGGTGCGCATTGAATGGGTGTGTGTTACATTACATTCACTAGTAGGAGTGAGAAAAACATCACGGGGTGGTGCGCATTGTATGGGAGTGTGTTACATTACATTCACTAGTAGGAGTGACAAAAACATCACGGGGTGGTGTGAATCGGAGAGTCTGAATTAGGATAGGCAGTGAGTGGCAATGTAGGATGGAGAAAAGCACCGCGGGGTGGTCAGCATGGGGAGGTCAGGGAACATGCAGTGGCAATGTAGGATAGGTTTCTGAAAAATATCCCGGGGTGGTGCGCATTGTATGGGTGTGTGTTACATTACATTCACTAGTAGGAGTGAGAAAAACTTCACGGGGTGGTGTGAATCGGAGGGTCTGAATTAGGATAGGCAGTGAGTGGCAATGTAGGATGCAGAAAAGCACCGCGGGTTGGTCAGCATGTGGAGATCAGGAAACATGCAGTGGCAATGTAGGATAGGTTTCTGAAAAACATCGCGGGGTGGTGCGCATTGTATGGGTGTGTGTTACATTACATTCACTAGTAGGAGTGAGAAAAACATCACGGGGTGGTGTGAATCAGAGGGTCTGAATTAAGATAGGCAGTGAGTGGCAATGTAGGATGGAGAAAAGCACCGCGGGGTGGTCAGCATGGGGAGGTCAGGGAACAGGCAGTGGCAATGTAGGATAGGTTTCTGAAAAACATCGGGGGGTGGTGCGCATTGTATGGGTGTGTGTTACATTACATTCACTAGTAGGAGTGAGAAAAACATCACGGGGTGGTGTGAATCGGAGGGTCTGAATTAGGATAGGCAGTGTGGGGCAATGTAGGATGGAGAAAAGCACCGCGGGGTGGTCAGCATGGGGAGGTCAGGGAACATGCAGTGGCAATGTAGGATAGGTTTCTAAAAAACATCGCAGGGTGGTGCGAATTGTATGGGTGTGTGTTACATTATATTCAGTAGTAGGAGTGAGAAAAACATCACAGGATGGTGCTCATTGTATGGGTGTGTGTTACATGACATTCACTAGTAGGAGTGAGAAAAACATCACGGGGTGGTGTGAATCGGAGCGTCTGAATTAGGATAGGCATTGAGTGGCAATGTAGGATGGAGAAAAGCACCGCGGGGTGGTCAACATGGGGAGGTCAGGGAACATGCAGTGGCAATATAGGATAGGTTTCTGAAAAACATCGCGGGGTGGTGCGCATTGTATAGGTGTGTGTTACATTACATTCACTACTAGGAGTGAGAAAAACATCAAGGGGTGGTGTGAATCGGAGGGTGTGAATTAGGATAAGCAGTGAGTGGCAATGTAGGATGGAGAAAAGCACCGCGGAGTGGTCAGCATGGGGAGGTCAGGGAACATGCAGTGGCAATGTAGGATAGGTTTCTGAAAAACATCGCGGGGTGGTGTGCATTGTATGGTTGTGTGTTACATTACATTCACTAGTAGCAGTGAGAAAAACATCACGGGGTGGTGTGAATCGGAGGGTCTGAATTAGGTTAGGCAGTGAGTGGCAATGTAGGATGGAGAAAAGCACCGCGGGGTTGTCAGCATGGGGAGGTCAGGGAACATGCAGTGGCAATATTGGATAGGATTCTGAAAAACATCGCGGGGTGGTGCGCATTGTATGGGTGTGTGTTACATTACATTCACTAGTAGGAGTGAGAAAAACATCACGGGTGGTGTGAATCGGAGGGTCTGAATTAGGATAGGCAGTGAGTGGCAATGTAGTATGGAGAAAAGCACCGCGGGGAGGTCAGCATGGGGAGGTCAGGGAACATGCAGTGGCAATGTAGGATAGGTTTATGAAAAACATCGCGGGGTGGTGCGCATTGTATTTGTGTGTGTTACATTACATTCACTAGTAGGAGTGAGAAAAACATCACGGGGTGTTGCGCATTGTATGGGTGTGTGTTACATTACATTCACTAGTAGGAGTGAGAAAAAACATCACGGGGTGGTGCGCATTGTATGGGTGTGTGTTACATTACATTCACTAGTAGGAGTGAGAAAAACATCACGGGGTGGTTCGCATTGTATGCGTGTGCGTTACATTACATTCACTAGTAGGAGTGAGAAAAACATCACGGGGTGGTGCGCATTGAATGGGTGTGTGTTACATTACATTCACTAGTAGGAGTGAGAAAAACATCACGGAGTGGTGCGCATTGTATGGGAGTGTGTTACATTACATTCACTAGTAGGAGTGAGAAAAACATCACGGGGTGGTGTGAATTGGAGAGTCTGAATTAGGATAGGCAGTGAGTGGCAATGTAGGATGGAGAAAAGCACCGCGGGGTGGTCAGCATGGGGAGGTCAGGGAAGATGCAGTGGCAATGTAGGATAGGTTTCTGAAAAACATCGCGGGGTGGTGCGCATTGTATGGGTGTGTGTTACATTACATTCACTAGTAGGAGTGAGAAAAACATCACGGGGTGGTGTGAATCGGATGGTCTGAATTAGGATAGGCAGTGAGTGGCAATGTAGGATGGAGAAAACCACCGCGGGGTGGTCAGCATGGGGAGGTCAGGGAACATGCAGTGGCAATGTAGGATAGGTTTCTGAAAAACATCGCGGGGTGGTGCGCATTGTATGGGTGTGTGTTACATTACATTAAGTATTAGGAGTGAGAAAAACATCACGGGGTGGTGCGCATTTTATGGGTGTGTGTTACATTACATTCACTAGTAGGAGTGAGAAAAACATCACGGGGTGGTGTGAATCAGAGGGTCTGAATTAAGATAGGCAGTGAGTGGCAATGTAGGATGGAGAGAAGCACCACGGGGTGGTCAGCATGGGGAGGTCAGGGAACAGGCAGTGGCAATGTAGGATAGGTTTCTGAAAAACATCGGGGGGTGGTGCGCATTGTATGGGTGTGTGTTACATTACATTCACTAGTAGGAGTGAGAAAAACATCACGGGGTGGTGTGAATCGGAGGGTCTGAATTAGGATAGGCATTGTGTGGCAATGTAGGATGGAGAAAAGCACCGCGGGGTGGTCAGCATGGGGAGGTCAGGGAACATGCAGTGCCAATGTAGGATAGGCTTCTGAAAAACATCTTGGGGTGGTGGGCATTGTATGGGTGTGTGTTACATTATATTCACTAGTAGGAGTGAGAAAAACATCACGGGGTGGTGCGCATTGTAAGGGTGTGTGTTACATTACATTCACTAGTAGGATTGAGAAAAACATCACGGGGTGGTGTGAATCGGAGGGTCTGAATTAGGATAGGCAGTGAGAGGCAATGTAGGATGGAGAAAAGCACCGCGGGGTGGTCAGCATGGGGAACTCAGGGAACATGCAGTGGCAATGTAGGATAGGTTTCTAAAAAACATCGCAGGGTGGTGCGAATTGTATGGGTGTGTGTTACATTATATTCAGTAGTAGGAGTGAGAAAAACATCACAGGGTGGTGCGCATTGTATGGGTGTGTGTTACATGACATTCACTAGTAGGAGTGAGAAAAACATCACGGAGTGGTGTGAATCGGAGGGTCTGAATTAGGATAGGCATTGAGTGGCAATGTAGGATGGAGAAAAGCACCGCGGGGTGGTCAGCATAGGGAGGTCAGGGAACATGCAGTGGCAATGTAGGATAGGTTTCTGAAAAACATCGCGGGGTAGTGCGCATTTTATAGGTGTGTGTTACATTAAATTCACTAGTAGGAGTGAGAAAAACATCACGGGGTGGTGTGAATCGGAGGGTGTGAATTAGGATAAGCAGTGAGTGGCAATGTAGGATGGAGAAAAGCACCACGGGGTGGTCAGCATGGGGAGGTCAGGGAACATGCAGTGGCAATGTAGGATAGGTTTCTGAAAAACATCGCGGGGTGGTGGGCAATTTATGGGTGTGTGTTACATTACATTCACTAGTAGGAGTGAGAAAAACTTCACGGGGTGGTGTGAATCGGAGGGTCTGAATTAGGATAGGCAGTGAGTGGCAATGTAGGATGGATAAAAGTACCGCGGGGTGGTCAGCATGGGGAGGTCAGGGAACATGCAGTGGCAATGTAGGATAGGTTTCTGAAAAACATCGTGGGGTGGTGGGCATTGTATGGGTGTGTGTTACATTACATTCACTAGTAGGAGTGAGAAAAACATCACGGGGTGGTGCGCAATGTAAGGGTGTGTGTTACATTACATTCACTAGTAGGAGTGAGAAAAACATCACGGGGTGGTGTGAATCTGAGGGTCGGAATTAGGATAGGCAGTGAGTGGCAATGTAGGATGGAGAAAAGCACCGCGGGGTGGTCAGCATGGGGAGGTCAGGGAACATGCAGTGGCAATGTAGGATAGGTTTCTGAAAAACATCGCGGGGTGGTGCGCATTGTGTGGGTGTGTGTTACATTATATTCACTAGTAGGAGTGAGAAAAACATCACGGGGTGGTGCGCATTGTATAGGTGTGTGTTACATTACATTCACTAGTAGGAGTGAGAAAAACATCACGGGGTGGTGTGAATTGGAGGGTGTGAATTAGGATAAGCAGTGAGTGCCAATGTGGGATGGAGAAAAGAACTGCGGGGTGGTCACCATGGGGAGGTCAGGGAACATGCAGTGGCAATGTAGGATAGGTTTCTGAAACACATCACGGGGTGGTGCGCATTGTATGGGTGTGTGTTACATTACATTCACTAGTAGCAGGGAGAAAAACATCACGGGGTGGTTTGAATCGGAGGGTCTGAATTAGGATAGGCAGTGAGTGGCAATGTAGGATGGAGAAAAGCACCGCGGGGTTGTCAGCATGGGGAGGTCAGGGAACATGCAGTGGCAATATTGGATAGGATTCTGAAAAACATTGCAGGGTAGTGCGCATTGTATGGGTGTGTGATACATTACATTCACTAGTAGGAGTGAGAAAAACATCACGGGGTGGTGTGAAACGGATGGTCTGAATTAGGATAGGCAGTGAGTGGCAATGTAGGATGGAGAAAACCACCGCGGGGTGGTCAGCATGGGGAGGTCACGGAACATGCAGTGGCTATGTAGGATAGGTTTCTGTAAAACATCGCGGGGTGGTGCGTATTGTATGGGTGTGTGTTACATTACATTCACTAGTAGGAGTGAGAAAAACACGGGGTGGTGCGCATTGTATGCGTGTGTGTTACATTACATTCACTAGTAGGAGTGAGAAAAACATCACGGGGTGGTGCGCATTGTTGGGTGTGTGTTACATTACATTAAGTATTAGGAGTGAGAAAAACATCACGGGGTGGTGTGAATCAGAGGTTCTGAATTAAGATAGGCAGTGAGTGGCAATGTAGGATGGAGAAAAGCACCGCGGGGTGGTCAGCATGGGGAGGTCAGGGAACATGCAGTGGCAATGTAGGATAGGTTTCTGAAAAACATCTTGGGGTGGTGGGCATTGTATGGGTGTGTGTTACATTACATTCAAAGTAGGAGTAAGAAAAACATCACGGGGTGGTGCGCATTTTATGGGTGTGTGTTACATTACATTCACTAGTAGGAGTGAGAAAAACATCACGGGGTGGTGTGAATCAGAGGGTCTGAATTAAGATAGGCAGTGTGTGGCAATGTAGGATGGAGAAAAGCACCGCGGGGTGGTCAGCATGGGGAGGTCAGGGAACAGGCAGTGGCAATGTAGGATAGGTTTCTGAAAAACATCGGGGGGTGGTGCGCATTGTATGGGTGTGTGTTACATTACATTCACTAGTAGGAGTGAGAAAAACATCACGGGGTGGTGTGAATCGGAGGGTCTGAATTAGGATAGGCAGTGTGTGGCAATGTAGGATGGAGAAAAGCACCGCGGGGTGGTCAGCATGGGGAGGTCAGGGAACATGCAGTGGCAATGTAGGATAGGTTTCTGAAAAACATCTTGGGGTGGTGGGCATTGTATGGGTGTGTGTTACATTATATTCACTAGTAGGAGTGAGAAAAACATCACGGGGTGGTGCGCATTGTAAGGGTGTGTGTTACATTACATTCACTAGTAGGATTGAGAAAAACATCACGGGGTGGTGTGAATCGGAGGGTCTGAATTAGGATAGGCAGTGAGTGGCAATGTAGGATGGAGAAAAGCACAGCGGGTTGGTCAGCATGTGGAGCTCAGGGAACATGCAGTGGCAATGTAGGATAGGTTTCTATAAAACATCGCAGGGTGGTGCGAATTGTATGGGTGTGTGTTACATTATATTCAGTAGTAGGAGTGAGAAAAACATCACAGGGTGGTGCGCATTGTATGGGTGTGTGTTACATGACATTCACTAGTAGGAGTGAGAAAAACATCACGGGGTGGTGTGAATCGGAGGGTCTGAATTAGGATAGGCATTGAGTGGCAATGTAGGATGGAGAAAAGCACCGCGGGGTGGTCAGCATAGGGAGGTCAGGGAACATGCAGTGGCAATGTAGGATAGGTTTCTGAAAAACATCGCGGGGTGGTGCGCATTGTATTTGTGTGTGTTACATTACATTCACTAGTAGGAGTGAGAAAAACATCACGGGGTGTTGCGCATTGTATGGGTGTGTGTTACATTACATTCACTAGTAGGAGTGAGAAAAAACATCACGGGGTGGTGCGCATTGTATGGGTGTGTGTTACATTACATTCACTTGTAGGAGTGAGAAAAACATCACGGGGTGGTTCGCATTGTATGCGTGTGCGTTACATTACATTCACTAGTAGGAGTGAGAAAATCATCACGGGGTGGTGCGCATTGAATGGGTGTGTGTTACATTACATTCACTAGTAGGAGTGAGAAAAACATCACGGGGTGGTGCGCATTGTATGGGAGTGTGTTACATTACATTCACTAGTAGGAGTGAGAAAAACATCACGGGGTGGTGTGAATCGGAGAGTCTGAATTAGGATAGGCAGTGAGTGGCAATGTAGGATGGAGAAAAGCACCGCGGGGTGGTCAGCATGGGGAGGTCAGGGAACATGCAGTGGCAATGTAGGATAGGTTTCTGAAAAATATCCCGGGGTGGTGCGCATTGTATGGGTGTGTGTTACATTACATTCACTAGTAGGAGTGAGAATAACATCCCGGGGTGGTGCGCATTGTATGGGTGTGTGTTACATTACATTAAGTATTAGGAGTGAGAAAAACATCACGGGGTGGTGCGCATTTTATGGGTGTGTGTTACATTACATTCACTAGTAGGAGTGAGAAAAACATCACGGGGTGGTGCGCATTGTAAGGGTGTGTGTTACATTACATTCACTAGTAGGATTGAGAAAAACATCACGGGGTGGTGTGAATCCGAGGGTCTGAATTAGGATAGGCAGTGAGTGGCAATGTAGGATGGAGAAAAGCACCGCGGGGTGGTCAGCATGGGGAGCTCAGGGAACATGCAGTGGCAATGTAGGATAGGTTTCTAAAAAACATCGCAGGGTGGTGCGAATTGTATGGGTGTGTGTTACATTATATTCAGTTGTAGGAGTGAGAAAAACATCACAGGGTGGTGCGCATTGTATGGGTGTGTGTTACATGACATTCACTAGTAGGAGTGAGAAAAACATCACGGGGTGGTGTGAATCGGAGGGTCTGAATTAGGATAGGCATTGAGTGGCAATGTAGGATGGAGAAAAGCACCGCGGGGTGGTCAGCATAGGGAGGTCAGGGAACATGCAGTGGCAATGTAGGATAGGTTTCTGAAAAACATCGCGGGGTGGTGCGCATTGTATAGGTGTGTGTTACATTAAATTCACTAGTAGGAGTGAGAAAAACATCACGGGGTGGTGTGAATCGGAGGGTGTGAATTAGGATATGCAGTGAGTGGCAATGTAGCATGGAGAAAAGCACCACGGGGTGGTCAGCATGGGGAGGTCAGGGAACATGCAGTGGCAATGTAGGATAG
Source organism: Cavia porcellus (assembly GCF_034190915.1). Taxonomy (NCBI): domain Eukaryota; kingdom Metazoa; phylum Chordata; class Mammalia; order Rodentia; family Caviidae; genus Cavia; species Cavia porcellus. The sequence goes on from NW_026947555.1 coordinate 1,431,647, forward strand.
GTTTCTGAAAAACATCGCGGGGTGGTGGGCATTTTATGGGTGTGTGGTACATTACATTCACTAGTAGGAGTGAGAAAAACATCACGGGGTGGTGCGCATTGTAAGGGTGTGTGTTACATTACATTCACTAGTAGGAGTGAGAAAAACATCACGGGGTGGTGTGAATCTGAGGGTCTGAATTAGGATAGGCAGTGAGTGGCAATGTAGGATGGAGAAAAGCACCGCGGGGTGGTCAGCATGGGGAGGTCAGGGAACATGCAGTGGCAATGTAGGATAGGTTTCTGAAAAACATCGCGGGGTGGTGCGCATTGTATGGGTGTGTGTTACATTATATTCACTAGTAGGAGTGAGAAAAACATCACGGGGTGGTGCGCATTGTATAGGTGTGTGTTACATTACATTCACTAGTAGGAGTGAGAAAAACATCACGGGGTGGTGTGAATTGGAGGGTGTGAATTAGGATAAGCAGTGAGTGCCAATGTAGGATGGAGAAAAGAACTGCGGGGTGGTCACCATGGGGAGGTCAGGGAACATGCAGTGGCAATGTAGGATAGGTTTCTGAAACACATCGCGGGGTGCTGCGCATTGTATGGGTGTGTGTTACATTACATTCACTAGTAGCAGGGAGAAAAACATCACGGGGTGGTGTGAATCGGAGGGTCTGAATTAGGATAGGCAGTGAGTGGCAATGTAGGATGGAGAAAAGCACCGCGGGGTTTTCAGCATGGGGAGGTCAGGGAACATGCAGTGGCAATATTGGATAGGATTCTGAAAAACATCGCAGGGTAGTGCGCATTGTATGGGTGTGTGTTACATTACATTCACTAGTAGGAGTGAGAAAAACATGGGGTGGTGCGCATTGTATGCGTGTGTGTTACATTACATTCACTAGTAGGAGTGAGAAAAACATCACGGGGTGGTGCGCATTGTTGGGTGTGTGTTACATTACATTAAGTATTAGGAGTGAGAAAAACATCACGGGGTGGTGTGAATCAGAGGTTCTGAATTAAGATAGGCAGTGAGTGGCAATGTAGGATGGAGAAAAGCACCGCGGGGTGGTCAGCATGGGGAGGTCAGGGAACATGCAGTGGCAATGTAGGGTAGGTTTCTGAAAAACATCTTGGGGTGGTGGGCATTGTATGGGTGTGTGTTACATTACATTCAAAGTAGGAGTAAGAAAAACATCGTGGGGTGGTGCGCATTGTATGGGGGTGTGTTACATTACATTCACTAGTAGGAGTGAGAAAAACATCACGGGGTGGTGTGAATCGGATGGTCTGAATTAGGATAGGCAGTGAGTGGCAATGTAGGATGGAGAAAACCACCGCGGGGTGGTCAGCATGGGGAGGTCACGGAACATGCCGTGGCAATGTAGGATAGGTTTCTGAAAAACATCGCGGGGTGGTGCGCATTGTATGGGTGTGTGTTACATTACATTCACTAGTAGGAGTGAGAAAAACATCACGGGGTGGTGCGAATTGTATGGGTGTGTGTTACATTATATTCACTAGTAGGAGTGAGAAAAACATCACGGGGGTAAAGTGAATCGGATGGTCCGAATTAGAATAGGCAGTGAGTGGCAATGTAGGATGCAGAAAAGCACCGCGGGGTGGTCGCAATGGGGAGATCAGGGAACATGCAGTGGCAATGTAGGATAGGTTTCTGAAAAACATCGCGGGGTGGTGCGCATTGTATGGGTGTGTGTTACATTACATTCACTAGTAGGAGTGAGAAAAACATCCCGGGGTGGTGCGCATTGTATGGGTGTGTGTTACATTACCTTAAGTATTATGAGTGAGAAAAACATCACGGGGTGGTGCGCATTTTATGGGTGTGTGTTACATTACATTCACTAGTAGGAGTGAGAAAAACATCACGGGGTGGTGTGAATCAGAGGGTCTGAATTAAGATAGGCAGTGAGTGGCAATGTAGGATGGAGAAAAGCACCGCGGGGTGGTCAGCATGGGGAGGTCAGGGAACAGGCAGTGGCAATGTAGGATAGGTTTCTGAAAAACATCGGGGGGTGGTGCGCATTGTATGGGCGTGTGTTACATTACATTCACTAGTAGGAGTGAGAAAAACATCACGGGGTGGTGTGAATCGGTGGGTCTGAATTAGGATAGGCAGTGTGTGGCAATGTAGGATGGAGAAAAGCACCGCGGGGTGGTCAGCATGGGGAGGTCAGGGAACATGCAGTGGCAATGTAGGATAGGTTTCTGAAAAACATCTTGGGGTGGTGGGCATTGTATGGGTGTGTGTTACATTATATTCACTAGTAGGAGTGAGAAAAACATCACGGGGTGGTGCGCATTGTAAGGGTGTGTGTTACATTACATTCACTTGTAGGATTGAGAAAAACATCACGGCGTGGTGTGAATCGGAGTGTCTGAATTAGGATAGGCAGTGAGTGGCAATGTAGGATGGAGAAAAGCACCGCGGGGTGGTCAGCATGGGGAGCTCAGGAAACATGCAGTGGCAATGTAGGATAGGTTTCTAAAAAACATCGCAGGGTGGTGCGAATTGTATGGGTGTGTGTTACATTATATTCAGTAGTAGGAGTGAGAAAAACATCACAGGGTGGTGCGCATTGTATGGGTGTGTGTTACATGACATTCACTAGTAGGAGTGAGAAAAACATCACGGGGTGGTGTGAATCGGAGGGTCTGAATTAGGATAGGCATTGAGTGGCAATGTAGGATGGAGAAAAGCAGCGCGGGGTGGTCAGCATAGGGAGGTCAGGGAACATGCAGTGGCAATGTAGGATAGGTTTCTGAAAAACATCGCGGGGTGGTGCGCATTGTATAGGTGTGTGTTACATTAAATTCACTAGTAGGAGTGAGAAAAACATCACGGGGTGGTGTGAATCGGAGGGTGTGATTTAGGATAAGCAGTGAGTGGCAATGTAGGATGGAGAAAAGCACCACGGGGTGGTCAGCATGGGGAGGTCAGGGAACATGCAGTGGCAATGTAGGATAGGTTTCTGAAAAACATCGCTGGGTGGTGGGCATTTTATGGGTGTGTGTTACATTACATTCAGTAGTAGGAGTGAGAAAAACATCACGGGGTGGTGTGAATCAGAGGGTCTGAATTAGGATAGGCAGTGAGTGGCAATTTAGGATGGATAAAAGTACCGCGGGGTGGTCAGCATGGGGAGGTCAGGGAACATGCAGTGGCAATGTAGGATAGGTTTCTGAAAAACATCGTGGGGTGGTGGGCATTGTATAGGTGTGTGTTACATTACATTCCCTAGTAGGAGTGAGAAAAACATCACGGGGTGGTGCGCATTGTAAGGGTGTGTGTTACATTACATTCACTAGTAGGAGTGAGAAAAACATCACGGGGTGGTGTGAATCTGAGGGTCTGAATTAGGATAGGCAGTGAGTGGCAATGTAGGATGGAGAAAAGCACCGCGGGGTGGTCAGCATGGGGAGGTCAGGGAACATGCAGTGGCAATGTAGGATAGGTTTCTGAAAAACATCGCGGGGTGGTGCGCATTGTATGGGTGTGTGTTACATTATATTCACTAGTAGGAGTGAGAAAAACATCACGGGGTGGTGCGCATTGTATAGGTGTGTGTTACATTACATTCACTAGTAGGAGTGAGAAAAACTTCACGGGGTGGTGTGAATTGGATCTTGTGAATTAGGATAAGCAGTGAGTGCCAATGTAGGATGGAGAAAAGAACTGCGGGGTGGTCACCATGGGGAGGTCAGGGAACATGCAGTGGCAATGTAGGATAGGTTTCTGAAACACATCGCGGGGTGGTGCGCATTGTATGGGTGTGTGTTACATTACATTCACTAGTAGCAGGGAGAAAAACATCACGGGGTGGTGTGAATCGGAGGGTCTGAATTAGGATAGGCAGTGAGTGGCAATGTAGGATGGAGAAAAGCACCGCGGGGTTGTCAGCATGGGGAGGTCAGGGAACATGCAGTGGCAATATTGGATAGGATTCTGAAAAACATCGCAGGGTAGTGCGCATTGTATGGGTGTGTGATACATTACATTCACTAGTAGGAGTGAGAAATACATCACGGGGTGGTGTGAATCGGATGGTCTGAATTAGGATAGGCAGTGAGTGGCAATGTAGGATGGAGAAAACCACCGCGGGGTGGTCAGCATGGGGAGGTCACGGAACATGCCGTGGCAATGTAGGATAGGTTTCTGAAAAACATCGCGGGGTGGTGCGCATTGTATGGGTGTGTGTTACATTACATTCACTAGTAGGAGTGAGAAAAACATCACGGGGTGGTGCGAATTGTATGGGTGTGTGTTACATTATATTCACTAGTAGGAGTGAGAAAAACATCACGGGGTAAAGTGAATCGGATGGTCTGAATTAGAATAGGCAGTGAGTGGCAATGTAGGATGCAGAAAAGCACCGCGGGGTGGTCAGCATGGGGAGATCAGGGAACATGCAGTGGCAATGTAGGATAGGTTTCTGAAAAACATCGCGGGGTGGTGGGCATTGTATGGGTGTGTGTTACATTACATTCACTAGTAGGAGTGAGAAAAACATCCCGGGGTGGTGTGCATTGTATGGGTGTGTGTTACATTACATTAAGTATTAGGAGTGAGAAAAACATCACGGGGTGGTGCGCATTATATGGGTGTGTGTTACATTACATTCACTCGTAGGAGTGAGAAAAACACGGGGTGGTGCGCATTGTATGCGTGTGTGTTACATTACATTCACTAGTAGGAGTGAGAAAAACATCACGGGGTGGTGCGCATTGTATGCGTGTGTGTTACATTACATTAAGTATTAGGAGTGAGAAAAACATCACGGGGTGGTGCGCATTGTAATGGTGTGTGTTACATTACATTCACTAGTAGGATTGAGAAAAACATCACGGGGTGGTGTGAATCGGAGGGTCTGAATTAGGTTAGGCAGTGAGTGGCAATGTAGGATGGAGAAAAGCACCGCGGGGTGGTCAGCATGCGGAGCTCAGGGAACATGCAGTGGCAGTGTAGGATAGGATTCTGAAAAACATCGCAGGGTGGTTCGCATTGTATGGGTGTGTGTTACATTATATTCAGTAGTAGGAGTGAGAAAAACATCACGGGGTGGTGCGCATTGTATGAGTGTGTGTTACATGACATTCACTAGTAGGAGTGAGAAAATCATCACGGGGTGGTGTGAATCGGAGGGTCTGAATTAGGAAAGGCATTGAGTGGCAATGTACGATGGAGAAAAGCACCATGGGGTGGTCAGCATGGGGAGGTCAGGGAACAGGCAGTGGCAATGTAGGATAGGTTTCTGAAAAACATCGCGGGGTGGTGCGCATTGTATGGGTGTGTGTTACATTACATTCACTAGTAGGAGTGAGAAAAACATCACGGGGTGGTGTGAATCAGAGGGTCTGAATTAGGATAGGCAGTGTGTATCAATGTAGGATGGAGAAAAGCTCCGCGGGGTGGTCAACATGGGGAGGTCAGGGAACATGCAGTGGCAATGTAGGATAGGTTTCTGAAAAACATCTTGGGGTGGTGGGCATTGTATGGGTGTGTGTTACATTATATTCACTAGTAGGAGTGAGAAAAACATCACGGGGTGGTGCGCATTGTAAGGGTGTGTGTTACATTACATTCACTAGTAGGATTGGGAAAAACATCACGGGGTGGTGTGAATCGGAGGGTCTGAATTAGGATAGGCAGTGAGTGGCAATGTAGGATGGAGAAAAGCACCGCGGGGTGGTCAGCATGGGGAGCTCAGGGAACATGCAATGGCAATGTAGGATAGGTTTCTAAAAAACAGCGCAGGGTGGTGCGAATTGTATGGGTGTGTGTTACATTATATTCAGTAGTAGGAGTGAGAAAAACATCACAGGGTGGTGCGCATTGTATGGGTGTGTGTTACATGACATTCACTAGTAGGAGTGAGAAAATCATCACGGGGTGGTGTGAATCAGAGGGTCTGAATTAGGATAGGCAGTGAGTGGCAATGTAGGATGGAGAAAAGCACCACGGGGTGGTCAGCATGGGGAGGTCAGGGAACATGCAGTGGCAATGTAGGATAGGATTCTGAAAAACATCGCGGGGTGGTGGGCATTTTATGGGTGTGTGTTACATTACATTCACTAGTAGGAGTGAGAAAAACATCACGGGGTGGTGTGAATCGGAGGGTCTGAATTAGGATAGGCAGTGAGTGGCAATGTAGGATGGATAAAAGTACCGCGGGGTGGTCAGCATGGGGAGGTCAGGGAACATGCAGTGGCAATGTAGGATAGGTTTCTGAAAAACATCGTGGGGTGGTGGGCATTGTATGGGTGTGTGTTACATTACATTCACTAGTAGGAGTGAGAAAAGCATCACGGGGTGGTGCGCATTGTAAGGGTGTGTGTTACATTACATTCACTAGTAGGAGTGAGAAAAACATCACGGGGTGGTGTGAATCTGAGGGTCTGAATTAGGATAGGCAGTGAGTGGCAATGTAGGATGGAGAAAAGCACCGCGGGGTGGTAAGCATGGGGAGGTCAGGGAACATGCAGTGGCAATGTAGGATAGGTTTCTGAAAAACATTGCGGGGTGGTGCGCATTGTATGGGTGTGTGTTACATTATATTCACTAGTAGGAGTGAGAAAAACATCACGGGGTGGTGCGCATTGTATAGGTGTGTGTTACATTACATTCACTAGTAGGAGTGAGAATAACATCACGGGGTGGTGTGAATTGGAGGGTGTGAATTAGGATAAGCAGTGAGTGCCAATGTAGGATGGAGAAAAGAACTGTGGGGTGGTCACCATAGGGAGGTCAGGGAACATGCAGTGGCAATGTAGGATAGGTTTCTGAAACACATCGCGGGGTGGTGCGCATTGTATGGGTGTGTGTTACATTACATTCACTAGTAGCAGGGAGAAAAACATCACGGGGTGGTGTGAATCGGAGGGTCTGAATTAGGATAGGCAGTGAGTGGCAATGTAGGATGGAGAAAACCACCGCGGGGTGGTCAGCATGGGGAGGTCACGGAACATGCCGTGACAATGTAGGATAGGTTTCTGAAAAACATCGCGGGGTGGTGCGCATTGTATGGGTGTGTGTTACATTACATTCACTAGTAGGAGTGAGAAAAACACGGGGTGGTGCGCATTGTATGCGTGTGTGTTACATTACATTCACTAGTAGGAGTGAGAAAAACATCACGGGGTGGTGCGCATTGTATGGGTGTGTGTTACATTACATTAAGTATTAGGAGTGAGAAAAACATCACGGGGTGGTGTGAATCAGAGGGTCTGAATTAAGATAGGAAGTGAGTGGCAATGTAGGATGGAGAAAAGCACCGCGGGGTGGTCAGCATGGGGAGGACAGGGAACATGCAGTGGCAATGTAGGATAGGTTTCTGAAAAACATCTTGGGGTGGTGGGCATTGTATGGGTGTGTGTTACATTATATTCACTAGTAGGAGTGAGAAAAACATCACGGGGTGGTGCGCATTGTAATGGTGTGTGTTACATTACATTCACTAGTAGGATTGAGAAAAACATCACGGGGTGGTGTGAATCGGAGGGTCTGAATTAGGATAGGCAGTGAGTGGCAATGTAGGATGGAGAAAAGCACCGCGGGGTGGTCAGCATGCGGAGCTCAGGGAACATGCAGTGGCAATGTAGGATAGGATTCTGAAAAACATCGCAGGGTGGTTCGCATTGTATGGGTGTGTGTTACTTTATATTCAGTAGTAGGAGTGAGAAAAACATCACGGGGTGGTGCGCATTGTATGGGTGTGTGTTAAATGACATTCACTAGTAGGAGTGAGAAAAACATCACGGGGTGGTGTGAATCGGAGGGTCTGAATTAGGAAAGGCATTGAGTGGCAATGTACGATGGAGAAAAGCACCGCGGGGTGGTCAGCATGGGGAGGTCAGGGAACAGGCAGTGGCAATGTAGGATAGGTTTCTGAAAAACATCGCGGGGTGGTGCGCGTTGTATGGGTGTGTGTTACATTACATTCACTAGTAGGAGTGAGAAAAACATCACGGGGTGGTGTGAATCAGAGGGTCTGAATTAGGATAGGCAGTGTGTGGCAATGTAGGATGGAGAATAGCTCCGCGGGGTGGTCAGCATGGGGAGGTCAGGGAACATGCAGTGGCAATGTAGGATAGGTTTCTGAAAAACATCTTGGGGTGGTGGACATTGTATGGGTGTGTGTTACATTATATTCACTAGTAGGAGTGAGAAAAACATCACGGGGTGGTGCGCATTGAAATGGTGTGTGTTACATTACATTCACTAGTAGGATTGAGAAAAACATCACGGGGTGGTGTGAATCGGAGGGTCTGAATTAGGATAGGCAGTGAGTGGCAATGTAGGATGGAGAAAAGCACCGCGGGGTGGTCAGCATGCGGAGCTCAGGGAACATGCAGTGGCAATGTAGGATAGGATTCTGAAAAACATCGCAGGGTGGTTCGTATTGTATGGGTGTGTGTTACATTATATTCAGTAGTAGGAGTGAGAAAAACATCACGGGGTGGTGCGCATTGTATGGGTGTGTGTTACATGACATTCACTGGTAGGAGTGAGAAAAACATCACGGGGTGTTGTGAATCGGAGGGTCTGAATTAGGAAAGGCATTGAGTGGCAATGTAGGATGGAGAAAAGCACCGCGGGGTGGTCAGCATAGGGAGGTCAGGGAACATGCAGTGGCAATGTAGGATAGGTTTCTGAAAAACATCGCGGGGTGGTGCGCATTGTATAGGTGTGTGTTACATTACATTCACTAGTAGGAGTGAGAAAAACATCACGGGGTGGTGTGAATCGGAGGGTGTGAATTAGGATAAGCAGTGAGTGGCAATGAAGGATGGAGAAAAGCACCACGGGGTGGTCAGCATGGGGAGGTCAGGGAACATGCAGTGGCAATGTAGGATAGGTTTCTGAAAAACATCGCGGGGTGGTGGGCATTTTATGGGTGTGTGTTACATTACATTCACTAGTAGGAGTGAGAAATACATCACGGGGTCGTGCGCATTGTAAGGGTGTGTGTTACATTACATTCACTAGTAGGAGTGAGAAAAACATCACGGGGTGGTGTGAATCTGAGGGTCTGAATTAGGATAGGCAGTGAGTGGCAATGTAGGATGGAGAAAAGCACCGCGGGGTGGTCAGCATGGGGAGGTCAGGGAACATGCAGTGGCAATGTAGGATAGGTTTCTGAAAAACATCGCGGGGTGGTGCGCATTGTATGGGTGTGTGTTACATTACATTCCCTAGTAGGAGTGAGAAAAACATCACGGGGTGGTGTGAATCGGAGGGTGTGAATTAGGATAAGCAGTGAGTGGCAATGTAGGATGGAGAAAAGCACCGCGGGGTGGTCAGCATAGGGAGGTCAGGGAACATGCAGTGGCAATGTAGGATAGGTTTCTGAAAAACATCGCGGGGTGGTGCGCATTGTATAGGTGTGTGTTACATTACATTCACTAGTAGGAGTGAGAAAAACATCACGGGGTGGTGTGAATCGGAGGGTGTGAATTAGGATAAGCAGTGAGTGGCAATATAGGATGGAGAAAAGCACCACGGGGTGGTCAGCATGGGGAGGTCAAGGAACATGCAGTGGCAATGTAGGATAGGTTTCTGAAAAACATCGCGGGGTGGTGGGCATTTTATGGGTGTGTGTTACATTACATTCACTAGTAGGAGTGAGAAAAACATCACGGGGTGGTGTGAATCGGAGGGTCTGAATTAGGATAGGCAGTGAGTGGCAATGTAGGATGGATAAAAGCACCGCGGGGTGGTCAGCTTGGGGAGGTCAGGGAACATGCAGTGGCAATGTAGGATAGGTTTCTGAAAAACATCGTGGGGTGGTGGGCATTGTATGGGTGTGTGTTACATTACATTCACTAGTAGGAGTGAGAAAAACATCACGGGGTGGTGCGCATTGTAAGGGTGTGTGTTACATTACATTCACTAGTAGGAGTGAGAAAAACATCACGGGGTGGTGTGAATCGGAGGTTCTGAATTAGGATAGGCATTGAGTGGCAATGTAGGATGGAGAAAAGCACCGCGGGGTGGTCAGCATGGGGAGGTCAGGGAACATGCAGTGGCAACGTAGGATAGGTTTCTGAAAAACATCGCAGGGTGGTGCGCATTGTATAGGTGTGTGTTACATTACATTCACTAGTAGGAGTGAGAAAAACATCACGGGGTGGTGCGCATTGTATGGGTGTGTGTTACATTACATTCACTAGTAGGAGTGAGAAAAGCATCAAGGGGTGGTGCGCATTGTATGGGTGTGTGTTACATTACATTCACTAGTAGGAGTGAGAAAAACATCACGGAGTGGTGCGCATTGTATGGGTGTGTGTTACATTACATTCACTAGTAGGAGTGAGAAAAACAAAACGGGGTGGTTCGCATTGTATGCGTGTGTGTTACATTACATTCACTAATAGGAGTGAGAAAAACATCACGGGGTGGTGCGCATTGTATGGGTGTGTGTTACATTACATTCACTAGTAGGAGTGAGAAAAACATCACGGGGTGGTGCGCATTGTATGGGTGTGTGTTACATTACATTCACTAGTAGGAGTGAGAAAATTATCACGGGGTGGTGTGAATCGGAGTGTCTGCATTAGGATAGGCAGTGAGTGGCAATGTAGGATGGAGAAAAGCACCGCGGGATGGTCAGCATGGGGAGGTCAGGGAACATGCAGTGGCAATGTAGGATAGGTTTCTGAAAAATATCGTGGGGTGGTGCGCATTGTATGGGTGTGTGTTACATTATATTCACTAGTAGGAGTGAGAAAAACATCACGGGGTGGTGTGAATCGGAGGGTCTGAATTAGGATAGGCATTGAGTGGCAATGTAGGATGGAGAAAAGCACGGCGGCGTGGTCAGCATGGGGAGGTTAGGGAACATGCAGTGGCAATGTAGGATAGGTTTCTGAAAAACATCGCGGGGTGGTGCGCATTGTATAGGTGTGTGTTACATTACATTCACTAGTAGGAGTGAGAAAAACATCACGGGGTGGTGTGAATCGGAGGGTGTGAATTAGGATAAGCAGTGAGTGGCAATGTAGGATGGAGAAAACCACTGCGGGGTGGTCACCATGGGGAGGTCAGGGAACATGCAGTGGCAATATAGGATAGGTTCCTGAAAAACATCGCGGGGTGGTGCGCATTGTATGGGTGTGTGTTACATTACATTCACTAGTAGGAGTGAGAAAAACATCACGGGGTGGTTCGCATTGTATGCGTGTGCTTTACATTTCATTCACTAGTAGGAGTGAGAAAAACATCACAGGGTGGTGCGCATTGAATGGGTGTGTGTTACATTACATTCACTAGTAGGAGTGAGAAAAACATCACGGGGTGGTGCGCATTGTATGGGACTGTGTTACATTACATTCACTAGTAGGAGTGAGAAAAACATCACGGGGTGGTGTGAATCGGAGAGTCTGAATTAGGATAGGCAGTGAGTGGCAATGTAGGATGGAGAAAAGCACCGTGGGGTGGTCAGCATGGGGAGGTCAGGGAACATGCAGTGGCAATGTAGGATAGGCTTCTGAAAAACATCCCGGGGTGGTGCGCATTGTATGGGTGTGTGTTACATTACATTCACTAGTAGGAGTGAGAAAAACTTCACGGGGTGGTGTGAATCCGAGGGTCTGAATTAGGATAGGCAGTGAGTGGCAATGTAGGATGCAGAAAAGCACCGCGGGGTGGTCAGCATGTGGAGATCAGGAAACATGCAGTGGCAATGTAGGATAGGTTTCTGAAACACATCGCGGGGTGGTGCGCATTGTATGGGTGTGTGTTACATTACATTCACTAGTAGGAGTGAGAAAAACATCACGGGGTGGTGTGAATCGGAGGGTCTGAATTAGGATAGGCAGTGAGTGGCAATGTATGATGGAGAAAAGCACCGCGGGGTCGTCAGCATGGGGAGGTCAGGGAACATGCACTGGCAATGTAGGATAGGTTTCTGAAAAACATCGTGGGGTGGTGGGCATTGTATGGGTGTGTGTTACATTACATTCACTAGTAGGAGTGAGAAAAACATCACGGGGTGGTTTGCATTGTATGGGTGTGTGTTACATTACGTTCACTAGTAGGAGTGAGAAAAACATCACGGGGTGGTGTGAATTGGAGGTTCTGAATTAGGATAGGCATTGAGTGGCCATGTAGGATGGAAAAAAGCACCGCGGGGTGGTCTGCATGGGGAGATCAGGGAACATGCAGTGGCAATGTATGATAGGTTTCTGAAAAACATCGCGGGGTGGTGCGCATTGTATAGGTGTGTGTTACATTACATTCACTAGTAGGAGTGAGAAAAACATCACGGGGTGGTGTGAATCGGAGGGTGTGAATTAGGATAAGCAGTGAGTGGCAATTTAGAATGGAGAAAAGAACCGCGGGGTGGTCAGCATGGGGAGGTCAGGGAACATGCAGTGGCAGTGTTGGATAGGTTTCTGAAAAATATCGCGGGGTGGTGCGCATTGTATGGGTGTGTGTTACATTACATTCACTAGTAGGAGTGAGAAAAACATCACGGGGTTGTGCGCATTGTATGGGTGTGTGTTACATTACATTCACTAGTAGGAGTGAGAAAAACATCAGGGGGTGGTGCGCATTGTATGGGTGTGCGTTACATTACATTCACAAGTAGGAGTGAGAAAAAAATCACGGGGTGGTGCGCATTATATGGGTGTGTGTTACATTTTATTCACTAGTAGGAGTGAGAAAAACATCACGTGTTGGTCCGCATTGTATGCCTTTGTTTTACATTACATTCACAAGTAGGAGTGAGAAAAACATCACGGGGTGGTGCGCATTGTATGGGTGTGTGTTACATTACATTCACTAGTAGGAGTTCGAAAATCATCACGGGGTGGTGTGAATCGGAGGGTCTGAATTAGGATAGGCATTGAGTGGCAATGTAGGATGGAGAAAAGCACCGCGGGGTGGTCATCATGGGGAGGTCAGGGAACATGCAGTGGCAATGTAGGATAGGTTTCTGAAAAACATCGCGGGGTGGTGCGCATTGTATAGGTGTGTGTTACGTTACATTCACTAGTAGGAGTGAGAAAAACATCACGGGGTGGTTCGCATTGTATGGGTGTGTGTTACATTACATTCACTAGTAGGAGTGAGAAAAGCATCACGCGGTGGTGCGCATTGTATGGGTGTGTGTTACATTATATTCACTAGTAGGAGTGAGAAAAATATCACGGGGTGGTGCGCATTGTATGGATGTGTGTTACATTACATTCACTAGTAGGAGTGAGAAAAACATCACGGGGTGGTGCGCATTGTATGCGTGTGTGTTACATTACATTCACTAATAGGAGTGAGAAAAACATCACGGGGTGGTGCGCATTGTATGGGTGTGTGTTACATTACATTCACTAGTAGCAGTGAGAAAAACATCACGGGGTGGGGCGCATTGTATGGGTGTGTGTTACATTACATTCACTAGTAGGAGTGAAAAAAATATCAAGGGGTAGTGTGAATCGGAGTGTCTGCATTAGGATAGGCAGTGAGTGGCAATGTAGGATGGAGAAAAGCACCGCGGGGTGGTCAGCATGGGGAGGTCAGGGAACATGCAGTGGCAATGTAGGATAGGTTTCTGAAAAATATCGCGGGGTGGTGCGCATTGTTTGGGTGTGTGTTACATTATATTCACTAGTAGGAGTGAGAAAAACATCACGGGGTGGTGCGCATTGTATGGGTGTGTGTTACATTACATTCACTAATAGGAGTGAGAAAAACATCACGGGGTGGTGTGAATCGGAGGGTCTGAATTAGGATAGGCATTGAGTGGCAATGTAGGATGGAGAAAAGCACCGCGGGGTGGTCAGCATGGGGAGGTCAGGGAACATGCAGTGGCAATGTAGGATAGGTTTCTGAAATACATCGTGGGGTGGTGCGCATTGTATAGGTGTGTGTTACATTACATTCACTAGTAGGAGTGAGAAAAACATCACGGGGTGGTGTGAATCAGGGGGTGTGAATTAGGATAATCAGTGAGTGGCAATGTAGGATGGAGAAAAGCACTGCGGGGTGGTCACCATGGGGAGGTCAGGGAACATGCAGTGGCAATGTAGGATAGGTTTCTGAAAAACCTCGCGGGGTGGTGCGCATTGTATGGGTGTGTGTTACATTACATTCACTAGTGGCAGGGACAAAAACATCACTGGGTGGTGTGAATCGGAGGGACTGAATTAGGATAGGCAGTGAGTGGCAATGTAGCATGGAGAAAAGCACCGCGGGGTTGTCAGCATGGGGAGGTCAGGGAACATGCAGTGGCAATATTGGATAGGATTCTGAAAAACATCGCGAGGTGGTGCGCATTGTATGGGTGTGTGTTACATTACATTAACTAGTAGGAGTGAGAAAAACATCACGGGGTGGTGCCCATTTTATGGGTGTGTGTTACCTTACATTCACTAGTAGAAGTGAGAAAAACATCACGGGGTGGTGTGAATCGGAGGGTCTGAATTAAGATAGGCAGTGAGTGGCAATGTAGGATGGAGAAAAGCACCGCTGGGTGGTCAGCATGGGGAGGTCAGGGAACATGCAGTGGCAATGTAGGATAGGTTTCTGAAAAACATCCTGGGGTGGTGCGCATTGTATGGGTGTGTGTTACATTACATTCACTAGTAGGAGTGAGAAAAACATCACGGGGTGGTGTGAATCGGAGGGTCTGAATTAGGATAGGCTGTGAGTAGCAATTTAGGATGGAGAAAAGCACCGCGGGGTGGTGCGCTTTGTATGGGTGTGTGTTACATTACATTCACTAGTAGGAGTGAGAAAAACATCACGGGGTGGTGCGCATTGTATGGGTGTGTGTTACATTACATTCACTAGTAGGAGTGAGAAAAACATCACGGGGTGGTGCGCATCGTATGCGTGTGTGTTACATTACATTCACTTGTAGGAGTGAGAAAAACATCACGGGGTGGTGTGAATCGGAGGGTCTGAATTAAGATAGGCAGTGAGTGGCAATGTAGGATGGAGAAAAGCACCGCTGGGTGGTCAGCATTGGGAGGTCAGGGAACATGCAGTGGCAAAGTAGGATAGGTTTCTGAAAAACATCGTGGGGTGTTGGGCATTGTATGGGTGTGTGTTACCTTACATTCAGTAGTAGGAGTGAGAAAAACATCACGGGGTGGTGCGCATTGTAAGGGTGTGTGTTACATTACATTCACTAGTAGGAGTGAGAAAAACATCACGGGGTGGTGTGAATCGGAGGGTCTGAATTAGGATAGGCAGTGAGTGACAATGTCGGATGGAGAAAAGCACCGCGGGGTGGTCAGCATGGGGAGGTCAGGGAACATGCAGTGGCAATGTATGATAGGTTTCTGAAAAACATCGCGGGGTGGTGCGCATTGTATGGGTGTGTGTTACATTACATTCACTAGTAGGAGTTAGAAAAACATCACGGGGTGGTGTGAATCAGAGGGTCTGAATTTGGATAGGCAGTAAGTGGCAATGTAGAGTGGAGTAAACCACCGCGGGTTGGTCAGCATGGGGAGGTCAGGGACATGTTGTGGCAATGTAGGAAAGGTTTCTGAAAAACATCGCGGGGTGGTGCGCATTGTACGGGTGGGGGTTACATTACATTCACTAGTAGGAGTGAGAAAAACATCACGTGTTGGTCCGCATTGTATGCGTTTTTGTTACATTACATTCACTAGTAGGAGTGAGAAAAACATCACGGGGTGGTGCGCATTGTATGGGTGTGTGTTACATTACATTCACTAGTAGGAGTGAGAAAAACATCACGGGGTGGTGCGCATTGTATGGGTGTGTGTTACATTACATTCACTAGTAGGAGTGAGAAAAACATCACGAGGTGGTGTGAATCGGAGGGTCTGAATTAGGATAGGCAGTGAGTGGCAATGTAGGATGGAGAAAAGCACCGCGGGGTGGTCAGCATGGGGAGGTCAGGGAACATGCAGTGGCAATGTAGGATAGGTTTCTGAAAAACATCGCGGGGTGGTGCGCATTTTATGGGAGTGTGTTACATTACATTCACTAGTAGGAGTGAGAAAAACATCACGGGGCGGTGTGAATCGGAGGGTCTGAATTAGGATAGGCAGTGAGTTGCAATGTAGGATGGAGAAAAGCACCGCGGGGTGGTCAGCATGGGGAGGTCAGGTAACATGCAGTGGCAATGTAGGATAGGTTTCTGAAAAACATCCCGGAGTGGTGCGCGTTGTATGGGTGTGTGTTACATTACATTCACTAGTAGGAGTGAGAAAAATATCACGGGGTGGTGCGCATTGTATGGGTGTGTGTTACATTACATTCACTAGTAGGAGTGAGAAAAACATCATGGGGTGGTGTGAATCGGAGGGTCTGAATTAGGATAGGCATTGAGTGGCAATGTAGGATGGAGAAAAGCACGGCGGGGTGGTCAGCATGGGGAGGTCAGGGAACATACAGTGGCAATGTAGGATAGGTTTCTGAAAATAATCGCGGGGTGGTGCGCATTGTATGGGTGTGTGTTACATTACATTCACTAGTAGGAGTGAGAAAAACATCACGGGGTGGTGCGCATTGTATGGGTGTGTGTTACATTACATTCACTAGTAGGAGTGAGAAAAACATCACGGTGTGGTGCGCATTGTATGGGTTTGTGTTACATTACATTCACTAGTAGGAGTGAGAAAAACATCACGGGGTGGTGCGCATTGTATGGGTGTGTGTTACATTACATTCACTAGTAGGAGTGAGAAAAACATCACGGGGTGATGTGCATTGTATGGGTGTGTGTTACATTACATTCACAAGTAGGAGTGAGAAAAAAATCACGGGGTGGTGCGCATTGTATGGGTGTGTGTTACATTTCATTCACTAGTAGGAGTGAGAAAAACATCACGTGTTGGTCCGCATTGTATGCATTTGTGTTACATTACATTCACTAGTAGGAGTGAGAAAAACATCACGGGGTGGTGCGCATTGTATGGGTGTGTGTTACATTACATTCACTAGTAGGAGTGAGAAAAACATCACGGGGTGGTGCGCATTGTATGGGTGTGTGTTACATTACATTCACTAGTAGGAGTGAGAAAAACATCACGAGGTGGTGTGAATCAGAGGGTCTGAATTAGGATAGGCAGTAAGTAGCAATGTAGAATGGAGTAAAGCACCGCGGGTTGGTCAGCATGGGGAGGTCAGGGACATGCTGTGGCAATGTAGGAAAGGTTTCTGAAAAACATCGCGGGGTGGTGCGCATTGTATGGGTGTGGGTTACATTACATTCACTAGTAGGAGTGAGAAAAACATCACGGGGTGGAGCGCATTGTATGGGTGTGTGTTACATTACATTCACTAGTAGGAGAGAGAAAAACATCACTGGGTGGTGCACATTGGATTGGTGTGTGTTACACTACATTCACTAGTAGGAGTGAGAAAAACATCACGGGGTGATGTGCATTGTATGGGTGTGTGTTACATTACATACACAAGTAGGAGTGAGAAAAAAATCACGGGGTGGTGCGCATTGTATGGGTGTGTGTTACATTTCATTCACTAGTAGGAGTGAGAAAAACATCACGTGTTGGTCCGCATTGTATGCGTTTGTGTTACATTACATTCACTAGTATGAGTGAGAAAAACATCACGGGGTGGTGCGCATTGTATGGGTGTGTGTTACATTACATTCACTAGTAGGAGTGAGAAAAACATCACGGGGTGGTGCGCATTGTATGGGTGTGTGTTACATTACATTCACTAGTAGGAGTGAGAAAAACATCAGGAGGTGGTGTGAATCGGAGGGTCTGAATTAGGATAGGCAGTGAGTGGCAATGTAGGATGGAGAAAAGCACCGCGGGGTGGTCAGCATGGGGAGGTCAGGGAACATGCAGTGGCAATGTAGGATAGGTTTCTGAAAAACATCGCGGGGTGGTGCACATTGTATGGGAGTGTGTTACATTACATTCACTAGTAGGAGTGAGAAAAACATCACGGGGTGGTGTGAATCGGAGGGTCTGAATTAGAATAGGCAGTGAGTTGCAATGTAGGATGGAGAAAAGCACCGCGGGGTGGTCAGCATGGGGAGGTCAGGTAACATGCAGTGGCAATGTAGGATAGGTTTCTGAAAAACATCGCGGAGTGGTGCGCGTTGTATGGGTGTGTGTTACATTACATTCACTAGTAGGAGTGAGAAAAACATCACGGGGTGGTGCGCATTGTATGGGTGTGTGTTACATTACATTCACTAGTAGGAGTGAGAAAAACCTCACGGGGTGGTGCGCATTGTATGGGTGTGTGTTACATTACATTCACTAGTAGGAGTGAGAAAAACATCACGAGGTGGTGTGAATCGGAGGGTCTGAATTAGGATAGGCAGTGAGTGGCAATGTAGGATGGAGAAAAGCACGGCGGGGTGGTCTGCATGGGGAGGTCAGGGAACATGCAGTGGCAATGTAGGATAGGTTTCTGAAAAACATCGCGGTGTGGTGCGCATTGTATGGGTGTGTGTTACATTACATTCACTAGTAGGAGTGAGAAAAACATCACGGGGTGGTGCGCATTGTATGGGTGTGTGTTACATTACATTCACTAGTAGGAGTGAGAAAAACATCACGGGGTGGTGCGCATTGTATGGGTGTGTGTTACATTACATTCACTAGTAGGAGTGAGAAAAACATCACGGGGTGGTGTGAATCGGAGGGTCTGAATTAAGATAGGCAGTGAGTGGCAATGTAGGATGGAGAAAAGCACCGCTGGGTTGTCAGCATGGGGAGGTCAGGAAACATGCAGTGGCAATGTAGGATAGGTTTCTGAAAAACATCGTGGGGTGGTGGGCATTGTATGGGTGTGTGTTACCTTACATTCAGTAGTAGGAGTGAGAAAAACATCACGGGGTGGTGCACATTGTAAGGGTGTGTGTTACATTACATTCACTGGTAAGAGTGAGAAAAACATCACGGGGTGGTGTGAATCGGAGGGTCTGAATTAGGATAGGCAGTGAGTGGCAATGTAGGATGGAGAAAAGCACCGCGGGGTGGTCAGCATGGGGAGGTCAGGGAACATGCAGTGGCAATGTATGATAGGTTTCTGAAAAACATCGCGGGGTGGTGCGCATTGTATGGGTGTGTGTTACATTACATTCACTAGTAGGAGTGAGAAAAACATCACGGGGTGGTGCGCATTGTATGGGTGTGTGTTACATTACATTCACTAGTAGGAGTGAGAAAAACATCACGGGGTGGTGGTGAATCGGAGGGTGTGAATTAGGATAAGCAGTGAGTGGCAATGTAGGATGGAGAAAAGCACCGCGGGGTGGTCAGCATGGGGAGGTCAGGGAACATGCAGTGGCAATGTAGGATAGGTTTCTGAAAAACATCGCGGGGTGGTGGGCATTGTATGGGTGTGTGTTACATTACATTCACTAGTAGGAGTGAGAAAAACATCACGGGGTGGTGCGCATTGTATGGGTGTGTGTTACATTACATTCACTAGTAGGAGTGAGAAAAACATCACGAGGTGGTGTGAATCGGAGGGTCTGAATTAGGATAGGCAGTGAGTGGCAATGTAGGATGGAGAAAATCACCGCGGGGTGGTCAGCATGGGGAGGTCAGGGAACATGCAGTGGCAATGTAGGATAGGTTTCTGAAAAACATCGCGGGGTGGTGCGCATTGTATGGGTGTGTGTTACATTACATTCACTAGTAGGAGTGAGAAAAACATCACGGGTTGGTGTGAATCGGAGGGTCTGAATTAGGATAGGCAGTGAGTTGCAATGTAGGATGGAGAAAAGCACCGCGGGGTGGTCAGCATGGGGAGGTCAGGGAACATGCAGTGGCAATGTAGGATAGGTTTCTGAAAAACATCCCGGAGTGGTGCGCGTTGTATGGGTGTGTGTTACATTACATTCACTCGTAGGAGTGAGAAAAACATCACGGGGTGGTGCGCATTGTATGGGTGTGTGTTACATTACATTCACTAGTAGGAGTGAGAAAAACATCACGGGGTGGTGCGCATTGTATGGGTGTGTGTTACATTACATTCACTAGTAGGAGTGAGAAAAACATCATGGGGTGGTGTGAATCGGAGGGTCTGAATTAGGATAGGCAGTGAGTTGCAATGTAGGATGGAGAAAAGCACCGCGGGGTGGTCAGCATGGGGAGGTCAGGTAACATGCAGTGGCAATGTAGGATAGGTTTCTGAAAAACATCCCGGAGTGGTGCGCGTTGTATGGGTGTGTGTTACATTACATTCACTAGCAGGAGTGAGAAAAACATCAAGGGGTGGTGCGCATTGTATGGGTGTGTGTTACATTACATTCACTAGTAGGAGTGAGAAAAACATCATGGGGTGGTGCGCATTGTATGGGTGTGTGTTACATTACATTCACTAGTAGGAGTGAGAAAAACATCACGGGGTGGTGCGCATCGTATGCGTGTGTGTTACATTACATTCACTTGTAGGAGTGAGAAAAACATCACGGGGTGGTGTGAATCGGAGGGTCTGAATTAAGATAGGCAGTGAGTGGCAATGTAGGATGGAGAAAAGCACCGCTGGGTGGTCAGCATGGGGAGGTCAGGGAACATGCAGTGGCAATGTAGGATAGGTTTCTGAAAAACATCGCAGGGTGGTGCGCATTGGATTGGTGTGTGTTACACTACATTCACTAGTAGGAGTGAGAAAAACATCACGGGGTGATGTGCATTGTATGGGTGTGTGTCACATTACATTCACAAGTAGGAGTGAGAAAAAAATCACGGGGTGGTGCGCATTGTATGGGTGTGTGTTACATTTCATTCACTAGTAGGAGTGAGAAAAACATCACGTGTTGGTCCGCATTGTATGCGTTTGTGTTTCATTACATTCACTAGTAGGAGTGAGAAAAACATCACGGGGTGGTGCGCATTGTATGGGTGTGTGTTACATTACATTCACTAGTAGGAGTGAGAAAAACATCACGGGGTGGTGCGCATTGTATGGGTGTGTGTTACATTACATTCACTAGTAGGAGTGAGAAAAACATCACGAGGTGGTGTGAATCGGAGGGTCTGAATTAGGATAGTCAGTGAGTGGCAATGTAGGATGGAGAAAAGCACCGCGGGGTGGTCAGCATGGGGAGGTCAGGTAACATGCAGTGGCAATGTAGGATAGGTTTCTGAAAAACATCGCGGAGTGGTGCACGTTGCATGGGTGTGTGTTACATTACATTCACTAGTAGGAGTGAGAAAAACATCACGGGGTGGTGCGCATTGTATGGGTGTGTGTTACATTACATTCACTAGTAGGAGTGAGAAAAACCTCAAGGGGTGGTGCGCATTGTATGGGTGTGTGTTACATTACATTCACTAGTAGGAGTGAGAAAAACATCACGAGGTGGTGTGAATCGGAGGGTCTGAATTAGGATAGGCAGTGAGTGGCAATGTAGGATGGAGAAAAGCACGGCGGGGTGGTCTGCATGGGGAGGTCAGGGAACATGCAGTGGCAATGTAGGATAGGTTTCTGAAAAACATCGCGGTGTGGTGCGCATTGTATGGGTGTGTGTTACATTACATTCACTAGTAGGAGTGAGAAAAACATCACGGGGTGGTGCGCATTGTATGGGTGTGTGTTACATTACATTCACTAGTAGGAGTGAGAAATACATCACGGGGTGGTGCGCATTGTATGGGTGTGTGTTACATTACATTCACTAGTAGGAGTGAGAAAAACATCACGGGGTGGTGTGAATCGGAGGGACTGAATTAAGATAGGCAGTGAGTGGCAATGTAGGATGGAGAAAAGCACCGCTGGGTTGTCAGCATGGGGAGGTCAGGAAACATGCAGTGGCAATGTAGGATAGGTTTCTGAAAAACATCGTGGGGTGGTGGGCATTGTATGGGTGTGTGTTACCTTACATTCAGTAGTAGGAGTGAGAAAAACATCACGGGGTGGTGCGCATTGTAAGGGTGTGTGTTACATTACATTCACTGGTAAGAGTGAGAAAAACATCACGGGGTGGTGTGAATCGGAGGGTCTGAATTAGGATAGGCAGTGAGTGGCAATGTAGGATGGAGAAAAGCACCGCGGGGTGGTCAGCATGGGGAGGTCAGGGAACATGCAGTGGCAATGTATGATAGGTTTCTGAAAAACATCGCGGGGTGGTGCGCATTGTATGGGTGTGTGTTACATTACATTCACTAGTAGGAGTGAGAAAAACATCACGGGGTGGTGCGCATTGTATGGGTGTGTGTTACATTACATTCACTAGTAGGAGTGAGAAAAACATCACGGGGTGGTGGTGAATCGGAGGGTGTGAATTAGGATAAGCAGTGAGTGGCAATGTAGGATGGAGAAAAGCACCGCGGGGTGGTCAGCATGGGGAGGTCAGGGAACATGCAGTGGCAATGTAGGATAGGTTTCTGAAAAACATCGCGGGGTGGTGGGCATTGTATGGGTGTGTGTTACATTACATTCACTAGTAGGAGTGAGAAAAACATCACGGGGTGGTGCGCATTGTATGGGTGTGTGTTACATTACATTCACTAGTAGGAGTGAGAAAAACATCACGAGGTGGTGTGAATCGGAGGGTCTGAATTAGGATAGGCAGTGAGTGGCAATGTAGGATGGAGAAAATCACCGCGGGGTGGTCAGCATGGGGAGGTCAGGGAACATGCAGTGGCAATGTAGGATAGGTTTCTGAAAAACATCGCGGGGTGGTGCGCATTGTATGGGTGTGTGTTACATTACATTCACTAGTAGGAGTGAGAAAAACATCACGGGGTGGTGCGCATTGTATGGGTGTGTGTTACATTACATTCACTAGTAGGAGTGAGAAAAACATCACGGGGTGGTGCGCATTGGATTGGTGTGTGTTACACTACATTCACTAGTAGGAGTGAGAAAAACATCACGGGGTGATGTGCATTGTATGGGTGTGTGTTACATTACATACACAAGTAGGAGTGAGAAAAAAATCACGGGGTGGTGCGCATTGTATGGGTGTGTGTTACATTTCATTCACTAGTAGGAGTGAGAAAAACATCACGTGTTGGTCCGCATTGTATGCGTTTGTGTTACATTACATTCACTAGTAGGAGTGAGAAAAACATCACGGGGTGGTGCGCATTATATGGGTGTGTGTTACATTACATTCACTAGTAGGAGTGAGAAAAACATCACGGGGTGGTGCGCATTGTATGGGTGTGTGTTACATTACATTCACTAGTAGGAGTGAGAAAAACATCACGAGGTGGTGTGAATCGGAGGGTCTGAATTAGGATAGGCAGTGAGTGGCAATGTAGGATGGAGAAAAGCACCGCGGGGTGGTCAGCATGGGGAGGTCAGGGAACATGCAGTGGCAATGTAGGATAGGTTTCTGAAAAACATCGCGGGGTGGTGCGCATTTTATGGGAGTGTGTTACATTACATTCACTAGTAGGAGTGAGAAAAACATCACGGGGTGGTGTGAATCGGAGGGTCTGAATTAGGATAGGCAGTGAGTTGCAATGTAGGATGGAGAAAAGCACCGCGGGGTGGTCAGCATGGGGAGGTCAGGTAACATGCAGTGGCAATGTAGGATAGGTTTCTGAAAAACATCCCGGAGTGGTGCGCGTTGTATGGGTGTGTGTTACATTACATTCACTAGTAGGAGTGAGAAAAATATCACGGGGTGGTGCGCATTGTATGGGTGTGTGTTACATTACATTCACTAGTAGGAGTGAGAAAAACATCACGGGGTGGTGTGAATCGGAGGGTCTGAATTAGGATAGGCATTGAGTGGCAATGTAGGATGGAGAAAAGCACGGCGGGGTGGTCAGCATGGGGAGGTCAGGGAACATACAGTGGCAATGTAGGATAGGTTTCTGAAAATAATCGCGGGGTGGTGCGCATTGTATGGGTGTGTGTTACATTACATTCACTAGTAGGAGTGAGAAAAACATCACGGGGTGGTGCGCATTGTATGGGTGTGTGTTACATTACATTCACTAGTAGGAGTGAGAAAAACATCACGGTGTGGTGCGCATTGTATGGGTTTGTGTTACATTACATTCACTAGTAGGAGTGAGAAAAACATCACGGGGTGGTGCGCATTGTATGGGTGTGTGTTACATTACATTCACTAGTAGGAGTGAGAAAAACATCACGGGGTGATGTGCATTGTATGGGTGTGTGTTACATTACATTCACAAGTAGGAGTGAGAAAAAAATCACGGGGTGGTGCGCATTGTATGGGTGTGTGTTACATTTCATTCACTAGTAGGAGTGAGAAAAACATCACGTGTTGGTCCGCATTGTATGCGTTTGTGTTACATTACATTCACTAGTAGGAGTGAGAAAAACATCACGGGGTGGTGCGCATTGTATGGGTGTGTGTTACATTACATTCACTAGTAGGAGTGAGAAAAACATCACGGGGTGGTGCGCATTGTATGGGTGTGTGTTACATTACATTCACTAGTAGGAGTGAGAAAAACATCACGAGGTGGTGTGAATCAGAGGGTCTGAATTAGGATAGGCAGTAAGTAGCAATGTAGAATGGAGTAAAGCACCGCGGGTTGGTCAGCATGGGGAGGTCAGGGACATGCTGTGGCAATGTAGGAAAGGTTTCTGAAAAACATCGCGGGGTGGTGCGCATTGTATGGGTGTGGGTTACATTACATTCACTAGTAGGAGTGAGAAAAACATCACGGGGTGGAGCGCATTGTATGGGTGTGTGTTACATTACATTCACTAGTAGGAGAGAGAAAAACATCACGGGGTGGTGCACATTGGATTGGTGTGTGTTACACTACATTCACTAGTAGGAGTGAGAAAAACATCACGGGGTGATGTGCATTGTATGGGTGTGTGTTACATTACATACACAAGTAGGAGTGAGAAAAAAATCACGGGGTGGTGCGCATTGTATGGGTGTGTGTTACATTTCATTCACTAGTAGGAGTGAGAAAAACATCACGTGTTGGTCCGCATTGTATGCGTTTGTGTTACATTACATTCACTAGTATGAGTGAGAAAAACATCACGGGGTGGTGCGCATTGTATGGGTGTGTGTTACATTACATTCACTAGTAGGAGTGAGAAAAACATCACGGGGTGGTGCGCATTGTATGGGTGTGTGTTACATTACATTCACTAGTAGGAGTGAGAAAAACATCACGAGGTGGTGTGAATCGGAGGGTCTGAATTAGGATAGGCAGTGAGTGGCAATGTAGGATGGAGAAAAGCACCGCGGGGTGGTCAGCATGGGGAGGTCAGGGAACATGCAGTGGCAATGTAGGATAGGTTTCTGAAAAACATCGCGGGGTGGTGCACATTGTATGGGAGTGTGTTACATTACATTCACTAGTAGGAGTGAGAAAAACATCACGGGGTGGTGTGAATCGGAGGGTCTGAATTAGAATAGGCAGTGAGTTGCAATGTAGGATGGAGAAAAGCACCGCGGGGTGGTCAGCATGGGGAGGTCAGGTAACATGCAGTGGCAATGTAGGATAGGTTTCTGAAAAACATCGCGGAGTGGTGCGCGTTGTATGGGTGTGTGTTACATTACATTCACTAGTAGGAGTGAGAAAAACATCACGGGGTGGTGTGCATTGTATGGGTGTGTGTTACATTACATTCACTAGTAGGAGTGAGAAAAACCTCACGGGGTGGTGCGCATTGTATGGGTGTGTGTTACATTACATTCACTAGTAGGAGTGAGAAAAACATCACGAGGTGGTGTGAATCGGAGGGTCTGAATTAGGATAGGCAGTGAGTGGCAATGTAGGATGGAGAAAAGCACGGCGGGGTGGTCTGCATGGGGAGGTCAGGGAACATGCAGTGGCAATGTAGGATAGGTTTCTGAAAAACATCGCGGTGTGGTGCGCATTGTATGGTTGTGTGTTACATTACATTCACTAGTAGGAGTGAGAAAAACATCACGGGGTGGTGCGCATTGTATGGGTGTGTGTTACATTACATTCACTAGTAGGAGTGAGAAAAACATCACGGGGTGGTGCGCATTGTATGGGTGTGTGTTACATTACATTCACTAGTAGGAGTGAGAAAAACATCACGGGGTGGTGTGAATCGGAGGGTCTGAATTAAGATAGGCAGTGAGTGGCAATGTAGGATGGAGAAAAGCACCGCTGGGTTGTCAGCATGGGGAGGTCAGGAAACATGCAGTGGCAATGTAGGATAGGTTTCTGAAAAACATCGTGGGGTGGTGGGCATTGTATGGGTGTGTGTTACCTTACATTCAGTAGTAGGAGTGAGAAAAACATCACGGGGTGGTGCGCATTGTAAGGGTGTGTGTTACATTACATTCACTGGTAAGAGTGAGAAAAACATCACGGGGTGGTGTGAATCGGAGGGTCTGAATTAGGATAGGCAGTGAGTGGCAATGTAGGATGGAGAAAAGCACCGCGGGGTGGTCAGCATGGGGAGGTCAGGGAACATGCAGTGGCAATGTATGATAGGTTTCTGAAAAACATCGCGGGGTGGTGCGCATTGTATGGGTGTGTGTTACATTACATTCACTAGTAGGAGTGAGAAAAACATCACGGGGTGGTGCGCATTGTATGGGTGTGTGTTACATTACATTCACTAGTAGGAGTGAGAAAAACATCACGGGGTGTTGGTGAATCGGAGGGTGTGAATTAGGATAAGCAGTGAGTGGCAATGTAGGATGGAGAAAAGCACCGCGGGGTGGTCAGCATGGGGAGGTCAGGGAACATGCAGTGGCAATGTAGGATAGGTTTCTGAAAAACATCGCGGGGTGGTGGGCATTGTATGGGTGTGTGTTACATTACATTCACTAGTAGGAGTGAGAAAAACATCACGGGGTGGTGTGCATTGTATGGGTGTGTGTTACATTACATTCACTAGTAGGAGTGAGAAAAACATCACGAGGTGGTGTGAATCGGAGGGTCTGAATTAGGATAGGCAGTGAGTGGCAATGTAGGATGGAGAAAATCACCGCGGGGTGGTCAGCATGGGGAGGTCAGGGAACATGCAGTGGCAATGTAGGATAGGTTTCTGAAAAACATCGCGGGGTGGTGCGCATTGTATGGGTGTGTGTTACATTACATTCACTAGTAGGAGTGAGAAAAACATCACGGGTTGGTGTGAATCGGAGGGTCTGAATTAGGATAGGCAGTGAGTTGCAATGTAGGATGGAGAAAAGCACCGCGGGGTGGTCAGCATGGGGAGGTCAGGTAACATGCAGTGGCAATGTAGGATAGGTTTCTGAAAAACATCCCGGAGTGGTGCGCGTTGTATGGGTGTGTGTTACATTACATTCACTAGTAGGAGTGAGAAAAACATCACGGGGTGGTGCGCATTGTATGGGTGTGTGTTACATTACATTCACTAGTAGGAGTGAGAAAAACATCATGGGGTGGTGTGAATCGGAGGGTCTGAATTAGGATAGGCAGTGAGTTGCAATGTAGGATGGAGAAAAGCACCGCGGGGTGGTCAGCATGGGGAGGTCAGGTAACATGCAGTGGCAATGTAGGATAGGTTTCTGAAAAACATCCCGGAGTGGTGCGCGTTGTATGGGTGTGTGTTACATTACATTCACTAGTAGGAGTGAGAAAAACATCACGGGGTGGTGCGCATTGTATGGGTGTGTGTTACATTACATTCACTAGTAGGAGTGAGAAAAACATCACGGGGTGGTGCGCATTGGATTGGTGTGTGTTACACTACATTCACTAGTAGGAGTGAGAAAAACATCACGGGGTGATGTGCATTGTATGGGTGTGTGTTACATTACATACACAATTAGGAGTGAGAAAAAAATCACGGGGTGGTGCGCATTGTATGGGTGTGTGTTACATTTCATTCACTAGTAGGAGTGAGAAAAACATCACGTGTTGGTCCGCATTGTATGCGTTTGTGTTACATTACATTCACTAGTAGGAGTGAGAAAAACATCACGGGGTGTTGCGCATTATATGGGTGTGTGTTACATTACATTCACTAGTAGGAGTGAGAAAAACATCACGGGGTGGTGCGCATTGTATGGGTGTGTGTTACATTACATTCACTAGTAGGAGTGAGAAAAACATCACGAGGTGGTGTGAATCGGAGGGTCTGAATTAGGATAGGCAATGAGTGGCAATGTAGGATGGAGAAAAGCACCGCGGGGTGGTCAGCATGGGGAGGTCAGGGAACATGCAGTGGCAATGTAGGATAGGTTTCTGAAAAACATCGCGGGGTGGTGCGCATTTTATGGGAGTGTGTTACATTACATTCACTAGTAGGAGTGAGAAAAACATCACGGGGTGGTGTGAATCGGAGGGTCTGAATTAGGATAGGCAGTGAGTTGCAATGTAGGATGGAGAAAAGCACCGCGGGGTGGTCAGCATGGGGAGGTCAGGTAACATGCAGTGGCAATGTAGGATAGGTTTCTGAAAAACATCCCGGATTGGTGCGCGTTGTATGGGTGTGTGTTACATTACATTCACTAGTAGGAGTGAGAAAAATATCACGGGGTGGTGCGCATTGTATGGGTGTGTGTTACATTACATTCACTAGTAGGAGTGAGAAAAACATCACGGGGTGGTGTGAATCGGAGGGTCTGAATTAGGATAGGCATTGAGTGGCAATGTAGGATGGAGAAAAGCACGGCGGGGTGGTCAGCATGGGGAGGTCAGGGAACATACAGTGGCAATGTAGGATAGGTTTCTGAAAATAATCGCGGGGTGGTGCGCATTGTATGGGTGTGTGTTACATTACATTCACTAGTAGGAGTGAGAAAAACATCACGGGGTGGTGCGCATTGTATGGGTGTGTGTTACATTACATTCACTAGTAGGAGTGAGAAAAACATCACGGTGTGGTGCGCATTGTATGGGTTTGTGTTACATTACATTCACTAGTAGGAGTGAGAAAAACATCACGGGGTGGTGCGCATTGTATGGGTGTGTGTTACATTACATTCACTAGTAGGAGTGAGAAAAACATCACGGAGTGATGTGCATTGTATGGGTGTGTGTTACATTACATTCACAAGTAGGAGTGAGAAAAAAATCACGGGGTGGTGCGCATTGTATGGGTGTGTGTTACATTTCATTCACTAGTAGGAGTGAGAAAAACATCACGTTTTGGTCCGCATTGTATGCGTTTGTGTTACATTACATTCACTAGTAGGAGTGAGAAAAACATCACGGGGTGGTGCGCATTGTATGGGTGTGTGTTACATTACATTCACTAGTAGGAGTGAGAAAAACATCACGGGGTGGTGCGCATTGTATGGGTGTGTGTTACATTACATTCACTAGTAGGAGTGAGAAAAACATCACGAGGTGGTGTGAATCAGAGGGTCTGAATTAGGATAGGCAGTAAGTAGCAATGTAGAATGGAGTAAAGCACCGCGGGTTGGTCAGCATGGGGAGGTCAGGGACATGCTGTGGCAATGTAGGAAAGGTTTCTGAAAAACATCGCGGGGTTTTGCGCATTGTATGGGTGTGGGTTACATTACATTCACTAGTAGGAGTGAGAAAAACATCACGGGGTGGAGCGCATTGTATGGGTGTGTGTTACATTACATTCACTAGTAGGAGAGAGAAAAACATCACGGGGTGGTGCACATTGGATTGGTGTGTGTTACACTACATTCACTAGTAGGAGTGAGAAAAACATCACGGGGTGATGTGCATTGTATGGGTGTGTGTTACATTACATACACAAGTAGGAGTGAGAAAAAAATCACGGGGTGGTGCGCATTGTATGGGTGTGTGTTACATTTCATTCACTAGTAGGAGTGAGAAAAACATCACGTGTTGGTCCGCATTGTATGCGTTTGTGTTACATTACATTCACTAGTATGAGTGAGAAAAACATCACGGGGTGGTGCGCATTGTATGGGTGTGTGTTACATTACATTCACTAGTAGGAGTGAGAAAAACATCACGGGGTGGTGCGCATTGTATGGGTGTGTGTTACATTAAATTCACTAGTAGGAGTGAGAAAAACATCACGAGGTGGTGTGAATCGGAGGGTCTGAATTAGGATAGGCAGTGAGTGGCAATGTAGGATGGAGAAAAGCACCGCGGGGTGGTCAGCATGGGGAGGTCAGGGAACATGCAGTGGCAATGTAGGATAGGTTTCTGAAAAACATCGCGGGGTGGTGCACATTGTATGGGAGTGTGTTACATTACATTCACTAGTAGGAGTGAGAAAAACATCACGGGGTGGTGTGAATCGGAGGGTCTGAATTAGAATAGGCAGTGAGTTGCAATGCAGGATGGAGAAAAGCACCGCGGGGTGGTCAGCATGGGGAGGTCAGGTAACATGCAGTGGCAATGTAGGATAGGTTTCTGAAAAACATCGCGGAGTGGTGCGCGTTGTATGGGTGTGTGTTACATTACATTCACTAGTAGGAGTGAGAAAAACATCACGGGGTGGTGCGCATTGTATGGGTGTGTGTTACATTACATTCACTAGTAGGAGTGAGAAAAACCTCACGGGGTGGTGCGCATTGTATGGGTGTGTGTTACATTACATTCACTAGTAGGAGTGAGAAAAACATCACGAGGTGGTGTGAATCGGAGGGTCTGAATTAGGATAGGCAGTGAGTGGCAATGTAGGA
This sequence comes from Cavia porcellus, assembly GCF_034190915.1. Classification (NCBI taxonomy): domain Eukaryota; kingdom Metazoa; phylum Chordata; class Mammalia; order Rodentia; family Caviidae; genus Cavia; species Cavia porcellus. The sequence continues at coordinate 1,462,110 of NW_026947555.1, forward strand.
TGGAGAAAAGCACGGCGGGGTGGTCTGCATGGGGAGGTCAGGGAACATGCAGTGGCAATGTAGGATAGGTTTCTGAAAAACATCGCGGTGTGGTGCGCATTGTATGGGTGTGTGTTACATTACATTCACTAGTAGGAGTGAGAAAAACATCACGGGGTGGTGCGCATTGTATGGGTGTGTGTTACATTACATTCACTAGTAGGAGTGAGAAAAACATCACGGGGTGGTGCGCATTGTATGGGTGTGTGTTACATTACATTCACTAGTAGGAGTGAGAAAAACATCACGGGGTGGTGTGAATCGGAGGGTCTGAATTAAGATAGGCAGTGAGTGGCAATGTAGGATGGAGAAAAGCACCGCTGGGTTGTCAGCATGGGGAGGTCAGGAAACATGCAGTGGCAATGTAGGATAGGTTTCTGAAAAACATCGTGGGGTGGTGGGCATTGTATGGGTGTGTGTTACCTTACATTCAGTAGTAGGAGTGAGAAAAACATCACGGGGTGGTGCGCATTGTAAGGGTGTGTGTTACATTACATTCACTGGTAAGAGTGAGAAAAACATCACGGGGTGGTGTGAATCGGAGGGTCTGAATTAGGATAGGCAGTGAGTGGCAATGTAGGATGGAGAAAAGCACCGCGGGGTGGTCAGCATGGGGAGGTCAGGGAACATGCAGTGGCAATGTATGATAGGTTTCTGAAAAACATCGCGGAGTGGTGCGCATTGTATGGGTGTGTGTTACATTACATTCACTAGTAGGAGTGAGAAAAACATCACGGGGTGGTGCGCATTGTATGGGTGTGTGTTACATTACATTCACTAGTAGGAGTGAGAAAAACATCACGGGGTGGTGGTGAATCGGAGGGTGTGAATTAGGATAAGCAGTGAGTGGCAATGTAGGATGGAGAAAAGCACCGCGGGGTGGTCAGCATGGGGAGGTCAGGGAACATGCAGTGGCAATGTAGGATAGGTTTCTGAAAAACATCGCGGGGTGGTGGGCATTGTATGGGTGTGTGTTACATTACATTCACTAGTAGGAGTGAGAAAAACATCACGGGGTGGTGTGCATTGTATGGGTGTGTGTTACATTACATTCACTAGTAGGAGTGAGAAAAACATCACGAGGTGGTGTGAATCGGAGGGTCTGAATTAGGATAGGCAGTGAGTGGCAATGTAGGATGGAGAAAATCACCGCGGGGTGGTCAGCATGGGGAGGTCAGGGAACATGCAGTGGCAATGTAGGATAGGTTTCTGAAAAACATCGCGGGGTGGTGCGCATTGTATGGGTGTGTGTTACATTACATTCACTAGTAGGAGTGAGAAAAACATCACGGGTTGGTGTGAATCGGAGGGTCTGAATTAGGATAGGCAGTGAGTTGCAATGTAGGATGGAGAAAAGCACCGCGGGGTGGTCAGCATGGGGAGGTCAGGTAACATGCAGTGGCAATGTAGGATAGGTTTCTGAAAAACATCCCGGAGTGGTGCGCGTTGTATGGGTGTGTGTTACATTACATTCACTAGTAGGAGTGAGAAAAACATCACGGGGTGGTGCGCATTGTATGGGTGTGTGTTACATTACATTCACTAGTAGGAGTGAGAAAAACATCATGGGGTGGTGTGAATCGGAGGGTCTGAATTAGGATAGGCAGTGAGTTGCAATGTAGGATGGAGAAAAGCACCGCGGGGTGGTCAGCATGGGGAGGTCAGGTAACATGCAGTGGCAATGTAGGATAGGTTTCTGAAAAACATCCCGGAGTGGTGCGCGTTGTATGGGTGTGTGTTACATTACATTCACTAGTAGGAGTGAGAAAAACATCAAGGGGTGGTGCGCATTGTATGGGTGTGTGTTACATTACATTCACTAGTAGGAGTGAGAAAAACATCATGGGGTGGTGCGCATTGTATGGGTGTGTGTTACATTACATTCACTAGTAGGAGTGAGAAAAACATCACGGGGTGGTGTGTATCGTATGCGTGTGTGTTACATTACATTCACTTGTAGGAGTGAGAAAAACATCACGGGGTGGTGTGAATCGGAGGGTCTGAATTAAGATAGGCAGTGAGTGGCAATGTAGGATGGAGAAAAGCACCGCTGGGTGGTCAGCATGGGGAGGTCAGGGAACATGCAGTGGCAATGTAGGATAGGTTTCTGAAAAACATCGCAGGGTGGTGCGCATTGGATTGGTGTGTGTTACACTACATTCACTAGTAGGAGTGAGAAAAACATCACGGGGTGATGTGCATTGTATGGGTGTGTGTCACATTACATTCACAAGTAGGAGTGAGAAAAAAATCACGGGGTGGTGCGCATTGTATGGGTGTGTGTTACATTTCATTCACTAGTAGGAGTGAGAAAAACATCACGTGTTGGTCCGCATTGTATGCGTTTGTGTTTCATTACATTCACTAGTAGGAGTGAGAAAAACATCACGGGGTGGTGCGCATTGTATGGGTGTGTGTTACATTACATTCACTAGTAGGAGTGAGAAAAACATCACGGGGTGGTGCGCATTGTATGGGTGTGTGTTACATTACATTCACTAGTAGGAGTGAGAAAAACATCACGAGGTGGTGTGAATCGGAGGGTCTGAATTAGGATAGTCAGTGAGTGGCAATGTAGGATTGAGAAAAGCACCGCGGGGTGGTCAGCATGGGGAGGTCAGGTAACATGCAGTGGCAATGTAGGATAGGTTTCTGAAAAACATCGCGGAGTGGTGCGCGTTGTATGGGTGTGTGTTACATTACATTCACTAGTAGGAGTGAGAAAAACATCACGGGGTGGTGCGCATTGTATGGGTGTGTGTTACATTACATTCACTAGTAGGAGTGAGAAAAACCTCACGGGGTGGTGCGCATTGTATGGGTGTGTGTTACATTACATTCACTAGTAGGAGTGAGAAAAACATCACGAGGTGGTGTGAATCGGAGGGTCTGAATTAGGATAGGCAGTGAGTGGCAATGTAGGATGGAGAAAAGCACGGCGGGGTGGTCTGCATGGGGAGATCAGGGAACATGCAGTGGCAATGTAGGATAGGTTTCTGAAAAACATCGCGGTGTGGTGCGCATTGTATGGGTGTGTGTTACATTACATTCACTAGTAGGAGTGAGAAAAATATCACGGGGTGGTGCGCATTGTATGGGTGTGTGTTACATTTCATTCACTAGTAGGAGTGAGAAAAACATCACGTGTTGGTCCGCATTGTATGCGTTTGTGTTTCATTACATTCACTAGTAGGAGTGAGAAAAACATCACGGGGTGGTGCGCATTGTATGGGTGTGTGTTACATTACATTCACTAGTAGGAGTGAGAAAAACATCACGGGGTGGTGCGCATTGTATGGGTGTGTGTTACATTACATTCACTAGTAGGAGTGAGAAAAACATCACGAGGTGGTGTGAATCGGAGGGTCTGAATTAGGATAGTCAGTGAGTGGCAATGTAGGATGGAGAAAAGCACCGCGGGGTGGTCAGCATGGGGAGGTCAGGTAACATGCAGTGGCAATGTAGGATAGGTTTCTGAAAAACATCGCAGAGTGGTGCGCGTTGTATGGGTGTGTGTTACATTACATTCACTAGTAGGAGTGAGAAAAACATCACGGGGTGGTGCGCATTGTATGGGTGTGTGTTACATTACATTCACTAGTAGGAGTGAGAAAAACATCACGGGGTGGTGCGCATTGTATGGGTGTGTGTTACATTACATTCACTAGTAGGAGTGAGAAAAACATCACGAGGTGGTGTGAATCGGAGGGTCTGAATTAGGATAGTCAGTGAGTGGCAATGTAGGATGGAGAAAAGCACCGCGGGGTGGTCAGCATGGGGAGGTCAGGTAACATGCAGTGGCAATGTAGGATAGGTTTCTGAAAAACATCGCGGAGTGGTGCGCGTTGTATGGGTGTGTGTTACATTACATTCACTAGTAGGAGTGAGAAAAACATCACGGGGTGGTGCGCATTGTATGGGTGTGTGTTACATTACATTCACTAGTAGGAGTGAGAAAAACCTCACGGGGTGGTGCGCATTGTATGGGTGTGTGTTACATTACATTCACTAGTAGGAGTGAGAAAAACATCACGAGGTGGTGTGAATCGGAGGGTCTGAATTAGGATAGGCAGTGAGTGGCAATGTAGGATGGAGAAAAGCACGGCGGGGTGGTCTGCATGGGGAGGTCAGGGAACATGCAGTGGCAATGTAGGATAGGTTTCTGAAAAACATCGCGGTGTGGTGCGCATTGTATGGGTGTGTGTTACATTACATTCACTAGTAGGAGTGAGAAAAATATCACGGGGTGGTGCGCATTGTATGGGTGTGTGTTACATTTCATTCACTAGTAGGAGTGAGAAAAACATCACGTGTTGGTCCGCATTGTATGCGTTTGTGTTTCATTACATTCACTAGTAGGAGTGAGAAAAACATCACGGGGTGGTGCGCATTGTATGGGTGTGTGTTACATTACATTCACTAGTAGGAGTGAGAAAAACATCACGGGGTGGTGCGCATTGTATGGGTGTGTGTTACATTACATTCACTAGTAGGAGTGAGAAAAACATCACGAGGTGGTGTGAATCGGAGGGTCTGAATTAGGATAGTCAGTGAGTGGCAATGTAGGATGGAGAAAAGCACCGCGGGGTGGTCAGCATGGGGAGGTCAGGTAACATGCAGTGGCAATGTAGGATAGGTTTCTGAAAAACATCGCAGAGTGGTGCGCGTTGTATGGGTGTGTGTTACATTACATTCACTAGTAGGAGTGAGAAAAACATCACGGGGTGGTGCGCATTGTATGGGTGTGTGTTACATTACATTCACTAGTAGGAGTGAGAAAAACCTCACGGGGTGGTGCGCATTGTATGGGTGTGTGTTACATTACATTCACTAGTAGGAGTGAGAAAAACATCACGAGGTGGTGTGAATCGGAGGGTCTGAATTAGGATAGGCAGTGAGTGGCAATGTAGGATGGAGAAAAGCACGGCGGGGTGGTCTGCATGGGGAGGTCAGGGAACATGCAGTGGCAATGTAGGATAGGTTTCTGAAAAACATCGCGGTGTGGTGCGCATTGTATGGGTGTGTGTTACATTCCATTCACTAGTAGGAGTGAGAAAAACATCACGGGGTGGTGCGCATTGTATGGGTGTGTGTTACATTACATTCACTAGTAGGAGTGAGAAAAACATCACGGGGTGTTGCGCATTGTATGGGTGTGTGTTACATTACATTCACTAGTAGGAGTGAGAAAAACATCACGGGGTGGTGTGAATCGGAGGGTCTGAATTAAGATAGGCAGTGAGTGGCAATGTAGGATGGAGAAAAGCACCGCTGGGTTGTCAGCATGGGGAGGTCAGGAAACATGCAGTGGCAATGTAGGATAGGTTTCTGAAAAACATCGTGGGGTGGTGGGCATTGTATGGGTGTGTGTTACCTTACATTCAGTAGTAGGAGTGAGAAAAACATCACGGGGTGGTGCGCATTGTAAGGGTGTGTGTTACATTACATTCACTGGTAAGAGTGAGAAAAACATCACGGGGTGGTGTGAATCGGAGGGTCTGAATTAGGATAGGCAGTGAGTGGCAATGTAGGATGGAGAAAAGCACCGCGGGGTGGTCAGCATGGGGAGGTCAGGGAACATGCAGTGGCAATGTATGATAGGTTTCTGAAAAACATCGCGGGGTGGTGCGCATTGTATGGGTGTGTGTTACATTACATTCACTAGTAGGAGTGAGAAAAACATCACGGGGTGGTGCGCATTGTATGGGTGTGTGTTACATTACATTCACTAGTAGGAGTGAGAAAAACATCACGGGGTGGTGGTGAATCGGAGGGTGTGAATTAGGATAAGCAGTGAGTGGCAATGTAGGATGGAGAAAAGCACCGCGGGGTGGTCAGCATGGGGAGGTCAGGGAACATGCAGTGGCAATGTAGGATAGGTTTCTGAAAAACATCGCGGGGTGGTGGGCATTGTATGGGTGTGTGTTACATTACATTCACTAGTAGGAGTGAGAAAAACATCACGGGGTGGTGCGCATTGTATGGGTGTGTGTTATATTACATTCACTAGTAGGAGTGAGAAAAACATCACGAGGTGGTGTGAATCGGAGGGTCTGAATTAGGATAGGCAGTGAGTGGCAATGTAGGATGGAGAAAATCACCGCGGGGTGGTCAGCATGGGGAGGTCAGGGAACATGCAGTGGCAATGTAGGATAGGTTTCTGAAAAACATCGCGGGGTGGTGCGCATTGTATGGGTGTGTGTTACATTACATTCACTAGTAGGAGTGAGAAAAACATCACGGGTTGGTGTGAATCGGAGGGTCTGAATTAGGATAGGCAGTGAGTTGCAATGTAGGATGGAGAAAAGCACCGCGGGGTGGTCAGCATGGGGAGGTCAGGTAACATGCAGTGGCAATGTAGGATAGGTTTCTGAAAAACATCCCGGAGTGGTGCGCGTTGTATGGGTGTGTGTTACATTACATTCACTAGTAGGAGTGAGAAAAACATCACGGGGTGGTGCGCATTGTATGGGTGTGTGTTACATTACATTCACTAGTAGGAGTGAGAAAAACATCACGGGGTGGTGCGCATTGTATGGGTGTGTGTTACATTACATTCACTAGTAGGAGTGAGAAAAACATCATGGGGTGGTGTGAATCGGAGGGTCTGAATTAGGATAGGCAGTGAGTTGCAATGTAGGATGGAGAAAAGCACCGCGGGGTGGTCAGCATGGGGAGGTCAGGTAACATGCAGTGGCAATGTAGGATAGGTTTCTGAAAAACATCCCGGAGTGGTGCGCGTTGTATGGGTGTGTGTTACATTACATTCACTAGTAGGAGTGAGAAAAACATCAAGGGGTGGTGCGCATTGTATGGGTGTGTGTTACATTACATTCACTAGTAGGAGTGAGAAAAACATCATGGGGTGGTGCGCATTGTATGGGTGTGTGTTACATTACATTCACTAGTAGGAGTGAGAAAAACATCACGGGGTGGTGCGCAACGTATGCGTGTGTGTTACATTACATTCACTTGTAGGAGTGAGAAAAACATCACGGGGTGGTGTGAATCGGAGGGTCTGAATTAAGATAGGCAGTGAGTGGCAATGTAGGATGGAGAAAAGCACCGCTGGGTGGTCAGCATGGGGAGGTCAGGGAACATGCAGTGGCAATGTAGGATAGGTTTCTGAAAAACATCGCAGGGTGGTGCGCATTGGATTGGTGTGTGTTACACTACATTCACTAGTAGGAGTGAGAAAAACATCACGGGGTGATGTGCATTGTATGGGTGTGTGTCACATTACATTCACAAGTAGGAGTGAGAAAAAAATCACGGGGTGGTGCGCATTGTATGGGTGTGTGTTATATTTCATTCACTAGTAGGAGTGAGAAAACCATCACGTGTTGGTCCGCATTGTATGCGTTTGTGTTTCATTACATTCACTAGTAGGAGTGAGAAAAACATCACGGGGTGGTGCGCATTGTATGGGTGTGTGTTACATTACATTCACTAGTAGGAGTGAGAAAAACATCACGGGGTGGTGCGCATTGTATGGGTGTGTGTTACATTACATTCAATAGTAGGAGTGAGAAAAACATCACGAGGTGGTGTGAATCGGAGGGTCTGAATTAGGATAGTCAGTGAGTGGCAATGTAGGATGGAGAAAAGCACCGCGGGGTGGTCAGCATGGGGAGGTCAGGTAACATGCAGTGGCAATGTAGGCTAGGTTTCTGAAAAACATCCCGGAGTGGTGCGCGTTGCATGGGTGTGTGTTACATTACATTCACTAGTAGGAGTGAGAAAAACATCACGGGGTGGTGCGCATTGTATGGGTGTGTGTTACATTACATTCACTAGTAGGAGTGAGAAAAACATCACGGGGTGGTCTGAATCAGAGGGCCTGAATTAGGATAGGCAGTGAGTGGCAATGTAGGATGGAGAAAAGCACGGCGGGGTGGTCAGCATGGGGAGGTCAGGGAACATGCAGTGGCAATTTAGGATAGGTTTCTGAAAAACATCGCGGGGTGGTGCGCATTGTATGGGTGTGTGTTACATTACATTCACTAGTAGGAGTGAGAAAAACATCACGGGGTGGTGCGCATCGTATGCGTGTGTGTTACATTACATTCACTTGTAGGAGTGAGAAAAACATCACGGGGTGGTGTGAATCAGAGGGTCTGAATTAAGATAGGCAGTGAGTGGCAATGTAGGATGGAGAAAAGCACCGCTGGGTGGTCAGCATGGGGAGGTCAGGGAACATGCAGTGGCAATGTAGGATAGGTTTCTGAAAAACATCGCGGGGTGGTGAGCATTGTATGGGTGTGTGTTACATTACATTCACCAGTAGGAGTGAGAAAAACATCACGGGGTTGTGTGAATCGGAGGGTCTGAATTAGGATAGGCAGTGAGTGGCAATATAGGTTGGTGAAAAGCACCGCGGGGTGGTCAGCATGCCGAGGTCAGGGAACATGCATTGGCAATGTAGGATAGGTTTCTGAAAAACATCGTGGGGTGGTGGTCATTGTATGGGTGTGTTTTACCTTACATTCAGTAGTAGGAGTGAGAAAAACATCACGGGGTGGTGCGCATTGTAAGGGTGTGTGTTACATTACATTCACTTGTAGGAGTGAGAAAAACATCACGGGGTGGTGTGAATCGGAGGGTCTGAATTAAGATAGGCAGTGAGTGGCAATGTAGGATGGAGAAAAGCACCGCTGGGTGGTCAGCATGGGGAGGTCAGGGAACATGCAGTGGCAATGTAGGATAGGTTTCTGAAAAACATCGCGGGGTGGTGCGCATTGTATGGGTGTGTGTTACATTACATTCACTAGTAGGAGTGAGAAAAACATCACGGGGTGGTGCGCATTGTATGGGTGTGTGTTACATTACATTCAATAGTAGGAGTGCGAAAAACCTCTCGGGGTGGTGTGAATCGGAGGGTCTGAATTAGGATAGGCAGTGAGTGGCAATGTAGGATGGAGAAAAGCACCGCGGGGTGGTCAGCATGGGGAGGTCAGGGAACATGCAGTGGCAATGTATGATAGGTTTCTGAAAAACATCGCGGGGTGGTGCGCATTGTATGGGTGTGTGTTACATTACATTCACTAGTAGGAGTGAGAAAAACATCACGGGGTGGTGCGCATTGTATGGGTGTGTGTTACATTACATTCACTAGTAGGAGTGAGAAAAACATCACGGGGTGGTGGTGAATCGGAGGGTGTGAATTAGGATAAGCAGTGAGTGGCAATGTAGGATGGAGAAAAGCACCGCGGGGTGGTCAGCATGGGGAGGTCAGGGAACATGCAGTGGCAATGTAGGATAGGTTTCTGAAAAACATCGCGGGGTGGTGGGCATTGTATGGGTGTGTGTTACATTACATTCACTAGTAGGAGTGAGAAAAACATCACGGGGTGGTGCGCATTGTATGGGTGTGTGTTATATTACATTCACTAGTAGGAGTGAGAAAAACATCACGAGGTGGTGTGAATCGGAGGGTCTGAATTAGGATAGGCAGTGAGTGGCAATGTAGGATGGAGAAAATCACCGCGGGGTGGTCAGCATGGGGAGGTCAGGGAACATGCAGTGGCAATGTAGGATAGGTTTCTGAAAAACATCGCGGGGTGGTGCGCATTGTATGGGTGTGTGTTACATTACATTCACTAGTAGGAGTGAGAAAAACATCACGGGTTGGTGTGAATCGGAGGGTCTGAATTAGGATAGGCAGTGAGTTGCAATGTAGGATGGAGAAAAGCACCGCGGGGTGGTCAGCATGGGGAGGTCAGGTAACATGCAGTGGCAATGTAGGATAGGTTTCTGAAAAACATCCCGGAGTGGTGCGCGTTGTATGGGTGTGTGTTACATTACATTCACTAGTAGGAGTGAGAAAAACATCACGGGGTGGTGCGCATTGTATGGGTGTGTGTTACATTACATTCACTAGTAGGAGTGAGAAAAACATCACGGGGTGGTGCGCATTGTATGGGTGTGTGTTACATTACATTCACTAGTAGGAGTGAGAAAAACATCATGGGGTGGTGTGAATCGGAGGGTCTGAATTAGGATAGGCAGTGAGTTGCAATGTAGGATGGAGAAAAGCACCGCGGGGTGGTCAGCATGGGGAGGTCAGGTAACATGCAGTGGCAATGTAGGATAGGTTTCTGAAAAACATCCCGGAGTGGTGCGCGTTGTATGGGTGTGTGTTACATTACATTCACTAGTAGGAGTGAGAAAAACATCAAGGGGTGGTGCGCATTGTATGGGTGTGTGTTACATTACATTCACTAGTAGGAGTGAGAAAAACATCATGGGGTGGTGCGCATTGTATGGGTGTGTGTTACATTACATTCACTAGTAGGAGTGAGAAAAACATCACGGGGTGGTGCGCAACGTATGCGTGTGTGTTACATTACATTCACTTGTAGGAGTGAGAAAAACATCACGGGGTGGTGTGAATCGGAGGGTCTGAATTAAGATAGGCAGTGAGTGGCAATGTAGGATGGAGAAAAGCACCGCTGGGTGGTCAGCATGGGGAGGTCAGGGAACATGCAGTGGCAATGTAGGATAGGTTTCTGAAAAACATCGCAGGGTGGTGCGCATTGGATTGGTGTGTGTTACACTACATTCACTAGTAGGAGTGAGAAAAACATCACGGGGTGATGTGCATTGTATGGGTGTGTGTCACATTACATTCACAAGTAGGAGTGAGAAAAAAATCACGGGGTGGTGCGCATTGTATGGGTGTGTGTTACATTTCATTCACTAGTAGGAGTGAGAAAACCATCACGTGTTGGTCCGCATTGTATGCGTTTGTGTTTCATTACATTCACTAGTAGGAGTGAGAAAAACATCACGGGGTGGTGCGCATTGTATGGGTGTGTGTTACATTACATTCACTAGTAGGAGTGAGAAAAACATCACGGGGTGGTGCGCATTGTATGGGTGTGTGTTACATTACATTCAATAGTAGGAGTGAGAAAAACATCACGAGGTGGTGTGAATCGGAGGGTCTGAATTAGGATAGTCAGTGAGTGGCAATGTAGGATGGAGAAAAGCACCGCGGGGTGGTCAGCATGGGGAGGTCAGGTAACATGCAGTGGCAATGTAGGCTAGGTTTCTGAAAAACATCCCGGAGTGGTGCGCGTTGCATGGGTGTGTGTTACATTACATTCACTAGTAGGAGTGAGAAAAACATCACGGGGTGGTGCGCATTGTATGGGTGTGTGTTACATTACATTCACTAGTAGGAGTGAGAAAAACATCACGGGGTGGTCTGAATCAGAGGGCCTGAATTAGGATAGGCAGTGAGTGGCAATGTAGGATGGAGAAAAGCACGGCGGGGTGGTCAGCATGGGGAGGTCAGGGAACATGCAGTGGCAATATAGGATAGGTTTCTGAAAAACATCGCGGGGTGGTGCGCATTGTATGGGTGTGTGTTACATTACATTCACTAGTAGGAGTGAGAAAAACATCACGGGGTGGTGCGCATCGTATGCGTGTGTGTTACATTACATTCACTTGTAGGAGTGAGAAAAACATCACGGGGTGGTGTGAATCAGAGGGTCTGAATTAAGATAGGCAGTGAGTGGCAATGTAGGATGGAGAAAAGCACCGCTGGGTGGTCAGCATGGGGAGGTCAGGGAACATGCAGTGGCAATGTAGGATAGGTTTCTGAAAAACATCGCGGGGTGGTGAGCATTGTATGGGTGTGTGTTACATTACATTCACCAGTAGGAGTGAGAAAAACATCACGGGGTTGTGTGAATCGGAGGGTCTGAATTAGGATAGGCAGTGAGTGGCAATATAGGTTGGTGAAAAGCACCGCGGGGTGGTCAGCATGCCGAGGTCAGGGAACATGCATTGGCAATGTAGGATAGGTTTCTGAAAAACATCGTGGGGTGGTGGTCATTGTATGGGTGTGTTTTACCTTACATTCAGTAGTAGGAGTGAGAAAAACATCACGGGGTGGTGCGCATTGTAAGGGTGTGTGTTACATTACATTCACTTGTAGGAGTGAGAAAAACATCACGGGGTGGTGTGAATCGGAGGGTCTGAATTAAGATAGGCAGTGAGTGGCAATGTAGGATGGAGAAAAGCACCGCTGGGTGGTCAGCATGGGGAGGTCAGGGAACATGCAGTGGCAATGTAGGATAGGTTTCTGAAAAACATCGCGGGGTGGTGCGCATTGTATGGGTGTGTGTTACATTACATTCACTAGTAGGAGTGAGAAAAACATCACGGGGTGGTGCGCATTGTATGGGTGTGTGTTACATTACATTCAATAGTAGGAGTGCGAAAAACCTCTCGGGGTGGTGTGAATCGGAGGGTCTGAATTAGGATAGGCAGTGAGTGGCAATGTAGGATGGAGAAAAGCACCGCGGGGTGGTCAGCAAGGGGAGGTCAGGGAACATGCAGTGGCAATGTAGGATAGGTTTCTGAAAAACATCGCAGGGTGGTGTGCATTGTATGGTTGTGTGTTACATTACTTTCACTAGTAGCAGTGAGAAAAACATCACGGGATGGTGTGAATCGGAGGGTCTGAATTAGGATAGGGAGTGAGTTGCAATGTAGGATGGAGAAAAGCACCGCGGGGTTGTCAGCATGGGGAGGTCAGGGAACATGCAGTGGCAATATTGGATAGGATTCTGAAAAACATCGCGGGGTGGTGCGCATTGTATGGGTGTGTGTTACATTACATTCACTAGTAGGAGTGAGAAAAACATCACGGGGTGGTGTGAATCGGAGGGTCTGAATTAGGATAGGCAGTGAGTGGCAATGTAGTATGGAGAAAAGCACCGCGGGGAGGTCAGCATGGGGAGGTCAGGGAACATGCAGTGGCAATGTAGGACAGGTTTCTGAAAAACATCGCGGGGTGGTGCGCATTTTATTTGTGTGTGTTACATTACATTCAATAGTAGGAGTGAGAAAAACATCACGGGGTGGTGCGCATTCTATGGGTGTGTGTTACATTACATTCACTAGTAGGAGTGAGAAAAACATCACGGGGTGGTGCGCATTGTATGGCTGTGTGTTACATTACATTCACTAGTAGGAGTGAGAAAAACATCACGGGGTGGTGCGCATTGTATGGGTGTGTGTTACATTACATTCACTAGTAGGAGTGAGAAAAACATCACGGGGTGGTGCGCATTGAATGGGTGTGTGTTACATTACATTCACTAGTAGGAGTGAGAAAAACATCACGTGGTGGTGCGCATTGTATGGGTGTGTGTTACATTACATTCACTAGTAGGAGTGAGAAAAACATCACGGGGTGGTGTGAATCGGAGGGTCTGAATTAGCATAGGCAGTGAGTGGCAATGTAGGATGAAGAAAAGCACCGCAGGGTGGTCAGCATGGGAAGGTCAGGGAACATGCAGTGGCAATGTAGGATAGTTTTCTAAAAAACATCGCGGGGTGGTGCGCATTGTATGGGTGTGTGTTACATTACATTCACTAGTAGGAGTGAGAAAAGCTTCACGGGGTGGTGTGAATCAGAGGGTCTGAATTAGGATAGGCAGTGAGTGGCAATGTAGGATGAAGAAAAGCACCGCGGGGTGGTCAGCATGTGGAGATCAGGAAACATGCAGTGGCAATGTAGGATAGGTTTCTGAAAAACATCGCGGGGTGGTGCGCATTGTATGGGTGTGTGTTACATTACATTCACTAGTAGGAGTGAGAAAAACTTCACGGGGTGGTGTGAATCAGAGGGTATGTATTAGGATAGGCAGTGAGTGGCAATGTAGGATGGAGAAAAGCACCGCCGGGTGGTCAGCATGGGGAGGTCAGGGAACATGCAGTGGCAATGTAGGATAGGTTTCTGAAAAAACATCGTGGTGTGGTGGGCATTGTATGGGTGTGTGTTGCATTACATTCACTAGTAGGAGTGAGAAAAACATCATGGGGTGGTGCGCATTGTAAGGGTGTGTGTTACATTATATTCACTAGTAGGAGTGAGAAAAATATCATGGGGTGGTGTGAATAGGAGGTTCTGAATTTGGATAGGCAGTGAGTGGCAATATAGGATGGAGAAAAGCACCTCGGGGTGTTCAGCATGGGGAGGTCAGGGAACATGCAGGGGCAATGTCGAATAGGTTTCTGAAAAACATCACGGGGTGGTGCGCATTGTACGGGTGTGTGTTACATTACATTCACTAGTAGGAGTGAGAAAAACCTCACGGGGTGGTGCGCATTGTATGGGTGTGTGTTACATTACATTCACTATTAGGAGTGAGAAAATCATCACGTGGTGGTGTGAATCGGAGTTTCTGAATTAGGATAGGCATTGAGTGGCCATGTAGGATGTAGAAAATCACCGCGGGGTGTTCAGCATGTGGAGATTAGGGAACATGCAGTGGTAATGTAGGATAGGTTTCTGAAAAACATCGCGGGGTGGTGCGCATTGTATAGGTGTGTGTTACATTACATTCGCTAGTAGGAGTGAGAAAAACATCACGGGGTGGTGTGAATCGGAGGGTGTGAATTAGGATAAGCAGTGAGTGGCAATTTAGGATGGAGAAAAGCACCGCAGGGTGGTCAGCATGGGGAGGTCAGGGAACATGCAGTGGCAATGTTGGATAGGTTTCTGAAAAACATCGCGGGGTGGTGCGCATTGTATGGGTGTGTGTTATATTACATTCACTAGTAGGAGTGAGAAAAACATCACGGGGTCGTGCGAATTGTATGGGTGCGTGTTACATTACATTCACTAGTAGGAGTGAGAAAAACATCAGGGGGTGGTGCGCATTGTATGGGTGTGTGTGACATTACATTCACTAGTAGGAGTGAGAAAAAAATCACGGGGTGGTGCGCATCGTATGGGTGTGTGTTACATTTCATTCACTAGTAGGAGTGAGAAAAACATCACGGGGTGGTGCGCATTGTATGCGTGTGTGTTACATTACATTCACTAGTAGGTGTGAGAAAAACATCACGGGGTGGTGAGCATTGTATGGGTGTGTGTTACATTACATTCACTAGTAGTAGTGAGAAAAACATCACGGGGTGGTGCACATTGTATGGGTGTGTGTTACATTATATTCACTAGTATGAGTGAGAAAAACATCACGGGGTGGTGTGAATCGGAGGGTCTGAATTAGGATAGCCAGTGAGTGGCAATGTAAGATGGAGAAAAGCACCGCGGGGCGGTCAACATGGGGAGGTCAGGGAACATGCAGTGGCAATGTAGGATAGTTTTCTGAAAAACATCACCGGGTGGTGCGCATTGTATGGGTGTGTGTTACATTACATTCACTAGTAGGAGTGAGAAAAACATTACGGGGTGGTGCGCATTGTATGGTTGTGTGTTACATTACATTCACTAGTAGGAGTGAGAAAAACATCACGGGGTGGTGCGCATTGTATGGGTGTGTGTTACATTTCATTGATTAGTAGGAGTGAGAAAAACCTCACGGGGTGGTGCGCATCGTATGGGTGTGTGTTACATTACATTCACTAATAGGAGTGAGAAAAACAACACGGGGTGGTGCGCATCGTATGCGTGTGTGTTACATTACATTCACTTGTAGGAGTGAGAAAAACATCACGGGGTGGTGCGCATTGTATAGGTGTGTGTTACATTACATTCACTAGTAGGAGTGAGAAAAACATCACGGGGTGGTGCGCATTGTATGGGTGTGTGTTACATTTCATTGATTAGTAGGAGTGAGAAAAACCTCACGGGGTGGTGCGCATCGTATGCGTGTGTGTTACATTACATTCACTTGTAGGAGTGAGAAAAACATCACGGGGTGGTGCGCATTGTATAGGTGTGTGTTACATTACATTCACTAGTAGGAGTGAGAAAAACATCACGGGGTGGTGTGAATCGGAGGGTCTGAATTAAGATAGGCAGTGAGTGGCAATGTAGGATGGAGAAAAGCACCGCGGGGTGGTCAGCATGGGGAGGTCAGGGAACATGAAGTGGCAATGTAGGATAGGTTTCTGAAAAACATCCCGGGGTGGTGCGCATTGTAAGGGTGTGTGTTACATTACATTCACTAGTAGGAGTGAGAAAAACATCACGGGGTGGTGTGAATCGGAGGATCTGAATTAGGATAGGCAGTGAGTGGCAATGTAGGATGGAGAAAAGCACGGCGGGGTGGTCAGCATGGGGAGGTCAGGGAACATGCAGTGGCAATGTAGGATAGGTTTCTGAAAAATATCGCGGGGTGGTGCGCATTGTATGGGTGTGTGTTACATTACATTCACTAGTAGGAGTGAGAAAAACATCACGGGGTGGTGCGCATTCTATGGGTGTGTGTTACATTACATTCACTAGTAGGAGTGAGAAAAACATCAGGGGGCGGTGCGCATTGTATGGGTGTGTGTTACATTACATTCACTAGTAGGATTGAGAAAAACATCACAGGGTGGTGCTCATTGTATGGGTGTGTGTTACATTACATTCACTAGTAAGAGTGAGAAAAACATCACGGGGTGGTGTGAATCGGAATGTCTGAATTAGGATAGGCAGTGAGTGGCAATGTAGGATGGATAAAAGCACCGCGGGGTGGTCAGCATGGGGAGGTCAGGGAACATGCAGTGGCAATGTAGGATAGGTTTCTGAAAAACATCGTGGGGTGGAGGGCATTGTATGGGTGTGTGTTACATTACATTCAATAGTAGGAGTGAGAAAAACATCACAGGGTGGTGCGCATTGTAAGGGTGTGTGTTACATTACATTCACTAGTAGGAGTGAGAAAAACATCACGGGGTGGTGTGAATCGGAGGGTCTGAATTAGGATAGGCAGTGAGTGGCAATGTAGGATGGAGAAAAGCACCGCGGGTTGGTCAGGATGGGGAGGTCAGAGAACATGCAGTGGCAATGTAGGATAGGTTTCTGAAAAACATCGTGGGGTGGAGGGCATTGTATGGGTGTGTGTTACATTACATTCAATAGTAGGAGTGAGAAAAACATCATGGGGTGGTGCGCATTGTAAGGGTGTGTGTTACATTACATTCACTAGTAGGAGTGTGAAAAACATCACGGGGTGGTGTGAATCGGAGGGTATGAATTAGGATAGGCAGTGAGTGGCAAAGTAGGATGGAGAAAAGCAACGCGGGTTGGTCAGGATGGGGAGGTCAGGGAACATGCAGTGGCAATGTAGGATAGGTTTCTGAAAAACATCGTGGGGTGGAGGGCATTGTATGGGTGTGTGTTACATTACATTCACTAGTAGGAGTGAGAAAAACATCACGGGGTGGTGCGCATTGTATGGGTGTGTGTTACATTACATTCACTAGTAGGAGTGAGAAAAACATCACGGGGTGGTGCGCATTGTATGGGTGTGTGTTACATTACATTCACTAGTAGGAGTGAGAAAAACATCACGAGGTGGTGTGAATTGGATGGTCTGAATTAGGATAGGCAGTGAGTGGCAATGTAGGATGGAGAAAAGCACTGCGGGGTGGTCAGCATTGGGAGGTCAGGGAACATGCAGTGGCAATGTAGGATAGGTTTCTGAAAAACATCGCGGGGTGGTGCGCATTGTATGGGTGTGTGTTACAGTACATTCACTAGTAGGAGTGAGAAAAACATCACGGGGTGGTGTGAATCGGAGTGTCTGAATTAGGATAGGCCGTGAGTGGCAATGTAGGATGGAGAAAAGCACTGCGGGGTGGTCAGCATGGGGAGGTCAGGTAACATGCAGTGGCAATGTAGGATAGGTTTCTGAAAAACATCGCGGAGTGGTGCGCGTTGTATGGGTGTGTGTTACATTACATTCACTAGTAGGAGTGAGAAAAACATCACGGGGTGGTGCACATTGTATGGGTGTGTGTTACATTATATTCACTAGTAGGAGTGAGAAAAACATCACGGGGTGGTGTGAATTGGAGAGTCTGAATTAGGATAGGCAGTGAGTGGCAATGTAAGATGGAGAAAAGAACCGCGGGGCGGTCAACATGGGGAGGTCAGGGAACATGCAGTGGCAATGTAGGATAGTTTTCTGAAAAACATCACCGGGTGGTGCGCATTGTATGGGTGTGTGTTACATTACATTCACTAGTAGGAGTGAGAAAAACATTACGGGGTGTTGCGCATTGTATGGTTGTGTGTTACATTACATTCACTAGTAGGAGTGAGAAAAACATCACGGGGTGGTGCGCATTGTATGGGTGTGAGTCACATTACATTCACTAGTAGGAGTGAGAAAAACATCACGGGGTGGTGCGCATCGTATGGGTGTGTGTTACATTACATTCACTAATAGGAGAGAGAAAAACAACACGGTGTGGTGCGCATCGTATTCGTGTGTGTTACATTACATTCACTTGTAGGAGTGAGAAAAACATCACGGGGTGGTGCGCATTGTATGGGTGTGTGTTACATTACATTCACTAGTAGGAGTGAGAAAAACATCACGGGGTGGTGTGAATCGGATGGTCTGAATTAGGATAGGCAGTGAGTGGCAATGTAGGATGGAGAAAAGCACTGCGGGGTGGTCAGCATGGGGAGGTCAGGGAACATGCAGTGGCAATGTAGGATAGGTTTCTGAAAAACATCGCGGGGTGGTGCGCATTGTATGGGTGTGTGTTACAGTACATTCACTAGTAGGAGTGAGAAAAACATCACGGGGTGGTGTGAATCGGAGTGTCTGAATTAGGATAGGCCGTGAGTGGCAATGTAGGATGGAGAAAAGCACTGCGGGGTGGTCAGCATGGGGAGGTCAGGTAACATGCAGTGGCAATGTAGGATAGGTTTCTGAAAAACATCGCGGAGTGGTGCGCGTTGTATGGGTGTGTGTTACATTACATTCACTAGTAGGAGTGAGAAAAACATCACGGGGTGGTGCACATTGTATGGGTGTGTGTTACATTATATTCACTAGTAGGAGTGAGAAAAACATCACGGGGTGGTGTGAATTGGAGGGTCTGAATTAGGATAGGCAGTGAGTGGCAATGTAAGATGGAGAAAAGAACCGCGGGGCGGTCAACATGGGGAGGTCAGGGAACATGCAGTGGCAATGTAGGATAGTTTTCTGAAAAACATCACCGGGTTGAGAGCATTGTATGGGTGTGTGTTACATTACATTCACTAGTAGGAGTGAGAAAAACATTACGGGGTGTTGCGCATTGTATGGTTGTGTGTTACATTACATTCACTAGTAGGAGTGAGAAAAACATCACGGGGTGGTGCGCATTGTATGGGTGTGTGTTACATTACATTCACTAGTAGGAGTGAGAAAAACATCACGGGGTGGTGCGCATCGTATGGGTGTGTGTTACATTACATTCACTAATAGGAGAGAGAAAAACAACACGGTGTGGTGCGCATCCTATGCGTGTGTGTTACATTACATTCACTTGTAGGAGTGAGAAAAACATCACGGGGTGGTGCGCATTGTATGGGTGTGTGTTACATTACATTCACTAGTAGGAGTGAGAAAAACATCACGGGGTGGTGTGAATCGGAGGGTCTGAATTAGGATAGGCAGTGAGTGGCAATGTAGGATGGAGAAAAGCACCGCGGGGTGGTCAGCATGGGGAGGTCATGGAACATGCAGTGGCAATGTAGGATAGGTTTCTGAAAAACATCGCGGGGTGGTGGACATTCTATGGGTGTGTGTTACATTACATTCACTAGTAGGAGTGAGAAAAACATCACGGGGTGGTACGCATTGTATGGGTGTGTGTTACATTACATTCACTAGTAGGAGTGAGAAAAACATCAGGGGGTGGTGCGCATTGTATGGGTGTGTGTTACATTACATTCACTAGTAGGAGTGAGAAAAACATCACGGGGTGGTGCGCATTGTATAGGTCTGTGTCACATTACATTCACTAGTAGGAGTGAGAAAAACATCACGGGGTGGTGCGCATTGGATGGGTGTGTGTTACATTACATTCACTAGTAGGAGTGAGAAAAACATCACGGGGTGGTGTGAATCGCAGTGTCTGAATTAAGATAGGCAGTGAGTGGCAATGTAGGATGGAGAAAAGCACCGCGGGGTGGTCAGCATGGGGAGGTCATGGAACATGCAGTGGCAATGTAGGATAGGTTTCTGAAAAACATCGCGGGGTGGTGGGCATTCTATGGGTGTGTGTTACATTACATTCACTAGTAGGAGTGAGAAAAACATCACGGGGTGTTGTGAATCGGAGGGTCTGAATTAGGATAGGCAGTGAGTGGCAATGTAGGATGGATAAAAGCACCGCGGGGTGGTCAGCATGGGGAGGTCAGGGAACATGCAGTGGCAATGTAGCATAGGTTTCTGAAAAACATCGTGGGGTGGTGGGCATTGTATGGGTGTGTGTTACATTACATTCACTAGTAGGAGTGAGAAAAACATCACGGGGTGGTGCGCATTGTAAGGGTGTGTGTTACATTACATTCACTAGTAGGAGTGAGAAAAACATCACGGGGTGGTGTGAATCGGAGGGTCTGAATTAGGATAGGCAGTGAGTGGCAATGTTGGATGGAGAAAAGCACCGCGGGGTGGTCAGGATGGGGAGCTCAGGGAACATGCAGTGGCAATGTAGGATAGGTTTCTGAAAAACATCGCGGGGTGGTGCGCATTGTATGGGTGTGTGTTACATTACATTCACTAGTAGGAGTGAGAAAAACATCACGGGGTGGTGCGCATTGTAAGGGTGTGTTTTACATTACATTCACTAGTAGGAGTGAGAAAAACATCACGGGGTGGTGTGAATCGGAGGGTCTGAATTAGGATAGGCAGTGAGTGGCAATGTAGGATGGAGAAAAGCACCGCGGGTTGGTCAGAATGGGGAGGTCAGGGAACATGCAGTGGCAATGTAGGATAGGTTTCTGAAAAACATCGCGGGGTGGTGCGCATTGTATGGGTGTGTGTTACATTACATTCACTAGTAGGAGTGAGAAAAACATCACGGGGTGGTGTGAATCGGAGGGTCTGAATTAGGATAGGCAGTGAGTGGCAATGTAGGATGGAGAAAAGCACCGCGGGGAGGTCAGCATGGGGAGGTCAGGGAACATGCAGTGGCAATGTAGGATAGGTTTCTGTAAAACATCGCTGGGTGGTGCGCATTGTATGGGTGTGTGTTACATTACATTCACTAGTAGGAGTGAGAAAAACATCACGGGGTGGTCCGCATTGTATGGGTGTGTGTTACATTACATTCACTAGTAGGAGTGAGAAAAACATCACGGGGTGGTGCGCATCGTATGGGTGTGTGTTATATTACATTCACTAGTAGGAGTGAGAAAAACATCACGGGGTGGGCGCATCGTATGCGTGTGTGTTACATTACATTCACTAGTAGGAGTGAGAAAAACATCACGGTGTGGTGCGCATTGTATGGGTGTGTGTTACATTACATTCACTAGTAGGAGTGAGAAAAACATCACGGGGTGGTCCGCATTGTATGGGTGTGTGTTACATTACATTCACTTGTAGGAGTGAGAAAAACATCACAGGTTGGTACGCATTGTATGGGTGTGTGTTACATTACATTCACTAGTAGGAGTGAGAAAAACATCACGGGGTGGTGCGCATTGTACGGGTGTGTGTTACATTACATTCACTAGTAGGAGTGAGAAAAACATCACGGGGTGGTGCGCATTGTATGGGTGTGTGTTACATTACATTCACTAGTAGGAGTGAGAAAAACATCACGGGGTGGTACGCATTGTATGGGTGTGTGTTACATTACATTCACTAGTAGGAGTGAGAAAAACATCACGGGGTGGTGCGCATTGTATGGGTGTGTGTTACATTACATTCACTAGTAGGAGTGAGAAAAACATCAGGGGGCGGTGCGCATTGTATGGGTGTGTGTTACATTACATTCACTAGTAGGAGTGAGAAAAACATCACGGGGTGGTGCGCATTGTATGGGTGTGTGTTACATTACATTTACTAGTAGGAGTGAGAAAAATATCACGGGGTGGTGCGCATTGTATGGGTGTGTGTTACATTAAATTCACTAGTAGGAGTGAGAAAAACATCACGGGGTGGTGTGAATCGGAATGTCTGAATTAGGATAGGCAGTGAGTGGCAATGTAGGATGGATAAAAGCACCGCGGGGTGGTCAGCATGGGGAGGTCAGCTAACATGCAGTGGCAATGTAGGATAGGTTTCTGAAAACATCGTGGGGTGGAGGGCATTGTATGGGTGTGTGTTATATTACATTCAATAGTAGGAGTGAGAAAAACATCACGGGGTGGTGCGCATTGTAAGAGTGTGTGTTACATTACATTCACTAGTAGGAGTGAGAAAAACATCACGGGGTGGTGTGAATAGGAGGGTCTGAATTAGGATAGGCAGTGAGTGGAAATGTAGGATGGAGAAAAGCACCGCGGGTTGGTCAGGATGGGGAGGTCAGGGAACATGCAGTGGCAATGTAGGATAGCTTTCTGAAAAACATCGCGGGGTGGTGCGCATTGTATGGGTGTGTGTTACATTACATTCACTAGTAGGAGTGAGAAAAACATCACGGGGTGGTGTGAATCGGAGGGTCTGAATTAGGATAGGCAGTGAGTGGCAATGTAGGCTGGAGAAAAGCACCGCGGGGTGGTCAGCATGGGGAGGTCAGGGAACATGCAGTGGCAATGTAGTATAGGTTTCTGAAAAACATCGTGGGGTGGAGGGCATTGTATGGGTGCGTGTTACATTACATTCACTAGTAGGAGTGAGGAAAACATCACGGGGTGGTGCGCATTGTATGGGTGTGTGTTACATTACATTCACTAGTAGGAGTGAGAAAAACATCACGGGGTGGTGGTGAATCGGATGGTGTGAATTAGGATAAGCAGTGAGTGGCAATGTAGGATGGAGAAAAGCACCGCGGGGTGGTCAGCATGGAGAGGTCAGGGAACATGCAGTGGCAATGTAGGATAGGTTTCTGAAAAACATCGCGGGGTGGTGGGCATTGTATGGGTGTGTGTTACATTACATTCACTAGTAGGAGTGAGAAAAACATCACGGGGTGGTGTGAATCAGAGGGTCTGAATTAGGATAGGCAGTAAGTGGCAATGTAGAATGGAGTAAAGCACCGAGGGTTGGTAAGCATGGGGAGGTCAGGGACATGCAGTGGCAATGTAGGAAAGGTTTCTGAAAAACATCGCGCGGTGGTGCGCATTGTATGGGTGTGGGTTACATTACATTCACTAGTAGGAGTGAGAAAAACATCACGGGGTGGAGCGCATTGTATGGGTGTGTGCTACATTACATTCACTAGCAGGAGAGAGAAAAACATCACGGGGTGGTGCGCATTGGATTGGTGTGTGTTACACTACATTCACTAGTAGGAGTGAGAAAAACATCACGTGGTGATGTGCATTGTATGGGTGTGTGTTACATTACATTCACAAGTAGGAGTGAGAAAAAAATCACGGGGTGGTGCGCATTGTATGGGTGTGTGTTACATTTCATTCACTAGTAGGAGTGAGAAAAACATCACGTGTTGGTCCGCATTGTATGCGTTTGTGTTACATTACATTCACTAGTAGGAGTGAGAAAAACATCACGGGGTGGTGCGCATTGTATGGGTGTGTGTTACATTACATTCACTAGTAGGAGTGAGAAAAACATCACGGGGTGGTGCACATTGTATGGGTGTGTGTTACATTACATTCACTAGTAGTAGTGAGAAAAACATCACGAGGTGGTGTGAATCGGAGGGTCTGAATTAGGATAGTCAGTGAGTGGCAATGTAGGATGGAGAAAAGCACCGCGGGGTGGTCAGCATGGGGAGGTCAGGAAACATGCAGTGGCAATGTAGGATAGGTTTCTGAAAAACATCGCGGGGTGGTGCGCATTGTATGGGTGTGTGTTACATTACATTCACTAGTAGGAGTGAGAAAAACATCACGGGGTGGTGTGAATCGGAGGGTCTGAATTAGGATAGGCAGGGAGTTGCAATGTAGGATGGAGAAAAGCACCGCGGGGTGGTCAGCATGGGGAGGTCAGGTAACATGCAGTGGCAATGTAGGATAGGTTTCTGAAAAACATCCCGGAGTGGTGCGCGTTGTATGGGTGTGTGTTACATTACATTCACTAGTAGGAGTGAGAAAAACATCACGGGGTGGTGCGCATTGTATGGGTGTGTGTTACATTACATTCACTAGTAGGAGTGAGAAAAACATCACGGGGTGGTGTGAATCGGAGGGCCTGAATCAGGATAGGCAGTGAGTGGCAATGTAGGATGGAGAAAAGCACGGCGGGGTGGTCAGCATGGGGAGGTCAGGGAACATGCAGTGGCAATGTAGGATAGGTTTCTGAAAAACATCGCGGGGTGGTGCGCATTGTACGGGTGTGTGTTACATTATATTCACTAGTAGGAGTGAGAAAAACATCACGGGGTGGTGCGCATTGTATGGGTGTGTGTTACATTACATTCACTAGTAGGAGTGAGAAAAACATCACGGGGTGGTGCGCATTGTATGGGTTTGTGTTACATTACATTCACTAGTAGGAGTGAGAAAAACATCACGGGGTGGTGCGCATTGTATGGGTGTGTGTTTCATTACATTCACTATTAGGAGTGAGAAAAACATCATGGGGTGGTGCGCATTGTATGGGTGTGTGTTACATTACATTCACTAGTAGGAGTGAGAAAAACATCACGGGGTGGTGCGCATCGTATGCGTGTGTGTTACATTACATTCACTTGTAGGAGTGAGAAAAACATCATGGGGTGGTGTGAATCAGAGGGTCTGAATTAAGATAGGCAGTGAGTGGCAATGTAGGATGGAGAAAAGCACCGCTGGGTGGTCAGCATGGGGAGGTCAGGGAACATGCAGTGGCAATGTAGGATAGGTTTCTGAAAAACATTGCGGGGTGGTGCGCATTGTATGGGTGTGTGTTACATTACATTCACTAGTAGGAGTGAGAAAAACATCACGGGGTTGTGTGAATCGGAGGGTCTGAATTAGGATAGGCAGTGAGTGGCAATGTAGGATGGTGAAAAGCACCGCGGGGTGGTCAGCATGCCGAGGTCAGGGAACATGCATTGGCAATGTAGGATAGGTTTCTGAAAAACATCGTGGGGTGGTGGTCATTGTGTGGGTGTGTTTTACCTTACATTCAGTAGTAGGAGTGAGAAAAACATCACGGGGTGGTGCGCATTGTAAGGGTGTGTGTTACATTACATTCACTTGTAGGAGTGAGAAAAACATCACGGGGTGGTGTGAATCGGAGGGTCTGAATTAAGATAGGCAGTGAGTGGCAATGTAGGATGGAGAAAAGCACCGCTGTGTGGTCAGCATGGGGAGGTCAGGGAACATGCAGTGGCAATGTAGGATAGGTTTCTGAAAAACATCGCGGGGTGGTGCGCATTGTATGGGTGTGTGTTATATAACATTCACTAGTAGGAGTGAGAAAAACATCACGGGGTGGTGCGCATTGTATGGGTGTGTGTTACATTACAATCACTAGTAGGAGTGCGAAAAACCTCTCGGGGTGGTGTGAATCGGAGGGTCTGAATTAGGATAGGCAGTGAGTGGCAATGTAGGATGGAGAAAAGCACCGCGGGGTGGTCAGCAAGGGGAGGTCAGGGAACATGCAGTGGCAATATTGGATAGGATTCTGAAAAACATCGCGGGGTGGTGCGCATTGTATGGGTGTGTGTTACATTACATTCACTAGTAGGAGTGAGAAAAACATCACGGGGTGGTGTGAATCGGAGGGTCTGAATTAGGATAGGCAGTGAGTGGCAATGTAGTATGGAGAAAAGCACCGCGGGGAGGTCAGCATGGGGAGGTCAGGGAACATGCAGTGGCAATGTAGGATAGGTTTCTGAAAAACATCGCGGGGTGGTGCGCATTTTATTTGTGTGTGTTACATTACATTTAATAGTAGGAGTGAGAAAAACATCACGGGGTGGTGCGCATTGTATGGGTGTGTGTTACATTACATTCACTAGTAGGAGTGAGAAAAACATCACGGGGTGGTGTGAATCGGAATGTCTGAATTAGGATAGGCAGTGAGTGGCAATGTAGGATGGATAAAAGCACCGCGGGGAGGTCAGCATGGGGAGGTCAGGGAACATGCAGTGGCAATGTAGGATAGGTTTCTGTAAAACATCGCTGGGTGATGCGCATTGTATGGGTGTGTGTTACATTACATTCACTAGTAGGAGTGAGAAAAACATCACGGGGTGGTCCGCATTGTATGGGTGTGTGTTACATTACATTCACTAGTAGGAGTGAGAAAAACATCACGGGGTGGTGCGCATCGTATGGGTGTGTGTTATATTACATTCACTAGTAGGAGTGAGAAAAACATCACGGGGTGTGCGCATCGTATGCGTGTGTGTTACATTACATTCACTAGTAGGAGTGAGAAAAACATCACGGTGTGGTGCGCATTGTATGGGTGTGTGTTACATTACATTCACTAGTAGGAGTGAGAAAAACATCACGGGGTGGTCCGCATTGTATGGGTGTGTGTTACATTACATTCACTAGTAGGAGTGACAAAAACATCACGGGGTGGGCGCATTGTATGTGTGTGTGTGTTACATTACATTCACTTGTAGGAGTGAGAAAAACATCACAGGTTGGTACGCATTGTATGGGTGTGTGTTACATTACATTCACTAGTAGGAGTGAGAAAAACATCACGGGGTGGTGCGCATTGTACGGGTGTGTGTTACATTACATTCACTAGTAGGAGTGAGAAAAACATTACGGGGTGGTGCGCATTGTATGGGTGTGTGTTACATTACATTCACTAGTAGGAGTGAGAAAAACATCACGGGGTGGTACGCATTGTATGGGTGTGTGTTACATTACATTCACTAGTAGGAGTGAGAAAAACATCACGGGGTGGTGCGCATTGTATGGGTGTGTGTTACATTACATTCACTAGTAGGAGTGAGAAAAACATCAGGGGGCGGTGCGCATTGTATGGGTGTGTGTTACATTACATTCACTAGTAGGAGTGAGAAAAACATCACGGGGTGGTGCGCATTGTATGGGTGTGTGTTACATTACATTTACTAGTAGGAGTGAGAAAAATATCACGGGGTGGTGCGCATTGTATGGGTGTGTGTTACATTAAATTCACTAGTAGGAGTGAGAAAAACATCACGGGGTGGTGTGAATCGGAATGTCTGAATTAGGATAGGCAGTGAGTGGCAATGTAGGATGGATAAAAGCACCGCGGGGTGGTCAGCATGGGGAGGTCAGCTAACATGCAGTGGCAATGTAGGATAGGTTTCTGAAAACATCGTGGGGTGGAGGGCATTGTATGGGTGTGTGTTATATTACATTCAATAGTAGGAGTGAGAAAAACATCACGGGGTGGTGCGCATTGTAAGAGTGTGTGTTACATTACATTCACTAGTAGGAGTGAGAAAAACATCACGGGGTGGTGTGAATAGGAGGGTCTGAATTAGGATAGGCAGTGAGTGGAAATGTAGGATGGAGAAAAGCACCGCGGGTTGGTCAGGATGGGGAGGTCAGGGAACATGCAGTGGCAATGTAGGATAGCTTTCTGAAAAACATCGCGGGGTGGTGCGCATTGTATGGGTGTGTGTTACATTACATTCACTAGTAGGAGTGAGAAAAACATCACGGGGTGGTGTGAATCGGAGGGTCTGAATTAGGATAGGCAGTGAGTGGCAATGTAGGCTGGAGAAAAGCACCGCGGGGTGGTCAGCATGGGGAGGTCAGGGAACATGCAGTGGCAATGTAGGATAGGTTTCTGAAAAACATCGTGGGGTGGAGGGCATTGTATGGGTGCGTGTTACATTACATTCACTAGTAGGAGTGAGGAAAACATCACGGGGTGGTGCGCATTGTATGGGTGTGTGTTACATTACATTCACTAGTAGGAGTGAGAAAAACATCACGGGGTGGTGGTGAATCGGATGGTGTGAATTAGGATAAGCAGTGAGTGGCAATGTAGGATGGAGAAAAGCACCGCGGGGTGGTCAGCATGGAGAGGTCAGGGAACATGCAGTGGCAATGTAGGATAGGTTTCTGAAAAACATCGCGGGGTGGTGGGCATTGTATGGGTGTGTGTTACATTACATTCACTAGTAGGAGTGAGAAAAACATCACGGGGTGGTGTGAATCAGAGGGTCTGAATTAGGATAGGCAGTAAGTGGCAATGTAGAATGGAGTAAAGCACCGAGGGTTGGTAAGCATGGGGAGGTCAGGGACATGCAGTGGCAATGTAGGAAAGGTTTCTGAAAAACATCGCGCGGTGGTGCGCATTGTATGGGTGTGGGTTACATTACATTCACTAGTAGGAGTGAGAAAAACATCACGGGGTGGAGCGCATTGTATGGGTGTGTGCTACATTACATTCACTAGCAGGAGAGAGAAAAACATCACGGGGTGGTGCGCATTGGATTGGTGTGTGTTACACTACATTCACTAGTAGGAGTGAGAAAAACATCACGTGGTGATGTGCATTGTATGGGTGTATGTTACATTACATTCACAAGTAGGAGTGAGAAAAAAATCACGGGGTGGTGCGCATTGTATGGGTGTGTGTTACATTTCATTCACTAGTAGGAGTGAGAAAAACATCACGTGTTGGTCCGCATTGTATGCGTTTGTGTTACATTACATTCACTAGTAGGAGTGAGAAAAACATCACGGGGTGGTGCGCATTGTATGGGTGTGTGTTACATTACATTCACTAGTAGGAGTGAGAAAAACATCACGGGGTGGTGCACATTGTATGGGTGTGTGTTACATTACATTCACTAGTAGGAGTGAGAAAAACATCACGAGGTGGTGTGAATCGGAGGGTCTGAATTAGGATAGTCAGTGAGTGGCAATGTA
Organism: Cavia porcellus; assembly: GCF_034190915.1. Taxonomy (NCBI): domain Eukaryota; kingdom Metazoa; phylum Chordata; class Mammalia; order Rodentia; family Caviidae; genus Cavia; species Cavia porcellus. The sequence goes on from NW_026947555.1 coordinate 1,490,803, forward strand.
GGATGGAGAAAAGCACCGCGGGGTGGTCAGCATGGGGAGGTCAGGAAACATGCAGTGGCAATGTAGGATAGGTTTCTGAAAAACATCGCGGGGTGGTGCGCATTGTATGGGTGTGTGTTACATTACATTCACTAGTAGGAGTGAGAAAAACATCACGGGGTGGTGTGAATCGGAGGGTCTGAATTAGGATAGGCAGGGAGTTGCAATGTAGGATGGAGAAAAGCACCGCGGGGTGGTCAGCATGGGGAGGTCAGGTAACATGCAGTGGCAATGTAGGATAGGTTTCTGAAAAACATCCCGGAGTGGTGCGCGTTGTATGGGTGTGTGTTACATTACATTCACTAGTAGGAGTGAGAAAAACATCACGGGGTGGTGCGCATTGTATGGGTGTGTGTTACATTACATTCACTAGTAGGAGTGAGAAAAACATCACGGGGTGGTGTGAATCGGAGGGCCTGAATCAGGATAGGCAGTGAGTGGCAATGTAGGATGGAGAAAAGCACGGCGGGGTGGTCAGCATGGGGAGGTCAGGGAACATGTAGTGGCAATGTAGGATAGGTTTCTGAAAAACATCGCGGGGTGGTGCGCATTGTACGGGTGTGTGTTACATTATATTCACTAGTAGGAGTGAGAAAAACATCACGGGGTGGTGCGCATTGTATGGGTGTGTGTTACATTACATTCACTAGTAGGAGTGAGAAAAACATCACGGGGTGGTGCGCATTGTATGGGTTTGTGTTACATTACATTCACTAGTAGGAGTGAGAAAAACATCACGGGGTGGTGCGCATTGTATGGGTGTGTGTTTCATTACATTCACTATTAGGAGTGAGAAAAACATCATGGGGTGGTGCGCATTGTATGGGTGTGTGTTACATTACATTCACTAGTAGGAGTGAGAAAAACATCACGGGGTGGTGCGCATCGTATGCGTGTGTGTTACATTACATTCACTTGTAGGAGTGAGAAAAACATCATGGGGTGGTGTGAATCAGAGGGTCTGAATTAAGATAGGCAGTGAGTGGCAATGTAGGATGGAGAAAAGCACCGCTGGGTGGTCAGCATGGGGAGGTCAGGGAACATGCAGTGGCAATGTAGGATAGGTTTCTGAAAAACATTGCGGGGTGGTGCGCATTGTATGGGTGTGTGTTACATTACATTCACTAGTAGGAGTGAGAAAAACATCACGGGGTTGTGTGAATCGGAGGGTCTGAATTAGGATAGGCAGTGAGTGGCAATGTAGGATGGTGAAAAGCACCGCGGGGTGGTCAGCATGCCGAGGTCAGGGAACATGCATTGGCAATGTAGGATAGGTTTCTGAAAAACATCGTGGGGTGGTGGTCATTGTGTGGGTGTGTTTTACCTTACATTCAGTAGTAGGAGTGAGAAAAACATCACGGGGTGGTGCGCATTGTAAGGGTGTGTGTTACATTACATTCACTTGTAGGAGTGAGAAAAACATCACGGGGTGGTGTGAATCGGAGGGTCTGAATTAAGATAGGCAGTGAGTGGCAATGTAGGATGGAGAAAAGCACCGCTGTGTGGTCAGCATGGGGAGGTCAGGGAACATGCAGTGGCAATGTAGGATAGGTTTCTGAAAAACATCGCGGGGTGGTGCGCATTGTATGGGTGTGTGTTATATAACATTCACTAGTAGGAGTGAGAAAAACATCACGGGGTGGTGCGCATTGTATGGGTGTGTGTTACATTACAATCACTAGTAGGAGTGCGAAAAACCTCTCGGGGTGGTGTGAATCGGAGGGTCTGAATTAGGATAGGCAGTGAGTGGCAATGTAGGATGGAGAAAAGCACCGCGGGGTGGTCAGCAAGGGGAGGTCAGGGAACATGCAGTGGCAATATTGGATAGGATTCTGAAAAACATCGCGGGGTGGTGCGCATTGTATGGGTGTGTGTTACATTACATTCACTAGTAGGAGTGAGAAAAACATCACGGGGTGGTGTGAATCGGAGGGTCTGAATTAGGATAGGCAGTGAGTGGCAATGTAGTATGGAGAAAAGCACCGCGGGGAGGTCAGCATGGGGAGGTCAGGGAACATGCAGTGGCAATGTAGGATAGGTTTCTGAAAAACATCGCGGGGTGGTGCGCATTTTATTTGTGTGTGTTACATTACATTTAATAGTAGGAGTGAGAAAAACATCACGGGGTGGTGCGCATTGTATGGGTGTGTGTTACATTACATTCACTAGTAGGAGTGAGAAAAACATCACGGGGTGGTGTGAATCGGAATGTCTGAATTAGGATAGGCAGTGAGTGGCAATGTAGGATGGATAAAAGCACCGCGGGGTGGTCAGCATGGGGAGGTCAGGGAACATGCAGTGGCAATGTAGGATAGGTTTCTGAAAAACATCGTGGGGTGGAGGGCATTGTATGGGTGTGTGTTACATTACATTCAATAGTAGGAGTGAGAAAAACATCACGGGGTGGTGCGCATTGTAAGGGTGTGTTTTACATTACATTCACTAGTAGGAGTGAGAAAAACATCACGGGGTGGTGTGAATCGGAGGGTCTGAATTAGGATAGGCAGTGAGTGGCAATGTAGGATGGAGAAAAGCACCGCGGGTTGGTCAGAATGGGGAGGTCAGGGAACATGCAGTGGCAATGTAGGATAGGTTTCTGAAAAACATCGCGGGGTGGTGCGCATTGTATGGGTGTGTGTTACATTACATTCACTAGTAGGAGTGAGAAAAACATCACGGGGTGGTGTGAATCGGAGGGTCTGAATTAGGATAGGCAGTGAGTGGCAATGTAGGATGGAGAAAAGCACTGCGGGGTGGTCAGCATGGGGAGGTCAGGGAACATGCAGTGGCAATGTAGGATAGGTTTCTGAAAAACATCGTGTGGTGGAGGGCATTGTATGGGTGTGTGTTACATTACATTCACTAGTAGGAGTGAGAAAAACATCACGGGGTGGTGCGCATTGTATGGGTGTGTGTTACATTACATTCACTAGTAGGAGTGAGAAAAACATCACGGGGTGGTGCGCATTGTATGGGTGTGTGTTACATTACATTCACTAGTAGGAGTGAGAAAAACATCACGGGGTGGTGGTGAATCGGAGGGTGTGAATTAGGATAAGCAGTGAGTGGCAATGTAGGATGGACAAAAGCACCGCGGGGTGGTCAGCATGGGGAGGTCAGGGAACATGCAGTGGCAATGTAGGATACGTTTCTGAAAAACATCGCGGGGTGGTGGGCATTGTATGGGTGTGTGTTACATTACATTCACTACTAGGAGTGAGAAAAACATCATGGGGTGGTGTGAATCAGAGGGTCTGAATTAGGATAGGCATTAAGTGGCAATGTAGAATGGAGTAAAGCACCTGGGGTTGGTCAGCATGGGGAGGTCAGGGACATGCAGTGGCAATGTAGGAAAGGTTTCTGAAAAACATCGCGGGGTGGTGCGCATTGTATGCGTGTGGGTTACATTACATTCACTAGTAGGAGTGAGAAAAACATCACGGGGTGGAGCGCATTGTATGGGTGTGTGCTACATTACATTCACTAGCAGGAGAGAGAAAAACATCACGGGGTGGTGCGCATTGGATTGGTGTGTGTTACACTACATTCACTAGTAGGAGTGAGAAAAACATCACGGGGTGATGTGCATTGTATGGGTGTGTGTTACATTACATTCACAAGTAGGAGTGAGAAAAAAATCACGGGGTGGTGCGCATTGTATGGGTGTGTGTTACATTTCATTCACTAGTAGGAGTGAGAAAAACATCACGTGTTGGTCCGCATTGTATGCGTTTGTGTTACATTACATTCACTAGTAGGAGTGAGAAAAACATCATGGGGTGGTGCGCATTGTATAGGTGTGTGTTACATTACATTCACTAGTAGGAGTGAGAAAAACATCACGGGGTGGTGCGCATTGTATGGGTGTGTGTTACATTACATTCACTAGTAGGAGTGAGAAAAACATCACGAGGTGGTGTGAATCGGAGGGTCTATTTAGGATAGTCAGTGAGTGGCAATGTAGGATGGAGAAAAGCACCGCGGGGTGGTCAGCATGGGGAGGTCAGGGAACATGCAGTGGCAATGTAGGATAGGTTTCTGAAAAACATCGCGGGGTGGTGCGCATTGTATGGGTGTGTGTTACATTACATTCACTAGTAGGAGTGAGAAAAACATCACGGGGTGGTGTGAATCGGAGGGTCTGAATTAGGATAGGCAGGGAGTTGCAATGTAGGATGGAGAAAAGCACCGCGGGGTGGTCAGCATGGGGAGGTCAGGTAACATGCAGTGGCAATGTAGGATAGGTTTCTGAAAAACATCCCGGAGTGGTGCGCGTTGTATGGGTGTGTGTTACATTACATTCACTAGTAGGAGTGAGAAAAACATCACGGGGTGGTGCGCATTGTATGGGTGTGTGTTACATTACATTCACTAGTAGGAGTGAGAAAAACATCACGGGGTGGTGTGAATCGGAGGGCCTGAATCAGGATAGGCAGTGAGTGGCAATGTAGGATGGAGAAAAGCACGGCGGGGTGGTCAGCATGGGGAGGTCAGGGAACATGCAGTGGCAATGTAGGATAGGTTTCTGAAAAACATCGCGGGGTGGTGCGCATTGTACGGGTGTGTGTTACATTACATTCACTAGTAGGAGTGAGAAAAACATCACGGGGTGGTGCGCATTGTATGGGTGTGTGTTACATTACATTCACTAGTAGGAGTGAAAAAAACATCACGGGGTGGTGCGCATTGTATGGGTTTGTGATACATTACATTCACTAGTAGGAGTGAGAAAAACATCACGGGGTGGTACGCATTGTATGGGTGTGTGTTTCATTACATTCACTATTAGGAGTGAGAAAAACATCATGGGGTGGTGCGCATTGTATGGGTGTGTGTTACATTACATTCACTAGTAGGAGTGAGAAAAACATCACGGGGTGGTGCGCATCGTATGCGTGTGTGTTACATTACATTCACTTGTAGGAGTGAGAAAAACATCACGGGGTGGTGTGAATCAGAGGGTCTGAATTAAGATAGGCAGTGAGTGGCAATGTAGGATGGAGAAAAGCACCGCTGGGTGGTCAGCATGGGGAGGTCAGGGAACATGCAGTGGCAATGTAGGGATAGGTTTCTGAAAAACATTGCGGGGTGGTGCGCATTGTATGGGTGTGTGTTACATTACATTCACTAGTAGGAGTGAGAAAAACATCACGGGGTTGTGTGAATCGGAGGGTGTGAATTAGGATAGGCAGTGAGTGGCAATGTAGGATGGTGAAAAGCACCGCGGGGTGGTCAGCATGCCGAGGTCAGGGAACATGCATTGGCAATGTAGGATAGGTTTCTGAAAAACATCGTGGGGTGGTGGTCATTGTGTGGGTGTGTTTTACCTTACATTCAGTAGTAGGAGTGAGAAAAACATCACGGGGTGGTGCGCATTGTAAGGGTGTGTGTTACATTACATTCACTTGTAGGAGTGAGAAAAACATCACGGGGTGGTGTGAATCGGAGGGTCTGAATTAAGATAGGCAGTGTGTGGCAATGTAGGATGGAGAAAAGCACCGCTGTGTGGTCAGCATGGGGAGGTCAGGGAACATGCAGTGGCAATGTAGGATAGGTTTCTGAAAAACATCGCGGGGTGGTGCGCATTGTATGGGTGTGTGTTACATTACATTCACTAGTAGGAGTGAGAAAAACATCACGGGGTGGTGCGCATTGTATGGGTGTGTGTTACATTACAATCACTAGTAGGAGTGCGAAAAACCTCTCGGGGTGGTGTGAATCGGAGGGTCTGAATTAGGATAGGCAGTGAGTGGCAATGTAGGATGGAGAAAAGCACCGCGGGGTGGTCAGCAAGGGGAGGTCAGGGAACATGCAGTGGCAATGTAGGATAGGTTTCTGAAAAACATCGCAGGGTGGTGTGCATTGTATGGTTGTGTGTTACATTACTTTCACTAGTAGCAGTGAGAAAAACATCACGGGGTGGTGTGAATCGGAGGGTCTGAATTAGGATAGACAGTGAGTTGCAATGTAGGATGGAGAATAGCACCGCGGGGTTGTCAGCATGGGGAGGTCAGGGAACATGCAGTGGCAATATTGGATAGGATTCTGAAAAACATCGCGGGGTGGTGCGCATTGTATGGGTGTGTGTTACATTACATTCACTAGTAGGAGTGAGAAAAACATCACGGGGTGGTGTGAATCGGAGGGTCTGAATTAGGATAGGCAGTGAGTGGCAATGTAGTATGGAGAAAAGCACCGCGGGGAGGTCAGCATGGGGAGGTCAGGGAACATGCAGTGGCAATGTAGGATAGGTTTCTGAAAAACATCGTGGGGTGGTGCGCATTTTATTTGTGTGTGTTACATTACATTTAATAGTAGGAGTGAGAAAAACATCACGGGGTGGTGCGCATTGTATGGGTGTGTGTTACATTACATTCACTAGTAGGAGTGAGAAAAACATCACGGGGTGGTGTGAATCGGAATGTCTGAATTAGGATAGGCAGTGAGTGGCAATGTAGGATGGATAAAAGCACCGCGGGGTGGTCAGCATGGGGAGGTCAGGGAACATGCAGTGGCAATGTAGGATAGGTTTCTGAAAAACATCGTGGGGTGGAGGGCATTGTATGGGTGTGTGTTACATTACATTCAATAGTAGGAGTGAGAAAAACATCACGGGGTGGTGCGCATTGTAAGGGTGTGTTTTACATTACATTCACTAGTAGGAGTGAGAAAAACATCACGGGGTGGTGTGAATCGGAGGGTCTGAATTAGGATAGGCAGTGAGTGGCAATGTAGGATGGAGAAAAGCACCGCGGGTTGGTCAGAATGGGGAGGTCAGGGAACATGCAGTGGCAATGTAGGATAGGTTTCTGAAAAACATCGCGGGGTGGTGCGCATTGTATGGGTGTGTGTTACATTACATTCACTAGTAGGAGTGAGAAAAACATCACGGGGTGGTGTGAATCGGAGGGTCTGAATTAGGATAGGCAGTGAGTGGCAATGTAGGATGGAGAAAAGCACTGCGGGGTGGTCAGCATGGGGAGGTCAGGGAACATGCAGTGGCAATGTAGGATAGGTTTCTGAAAAACATCGTGTGGTGGAGGGCATTGTATGGGTGTGTGTTACATTACATTCACTAGTAGGAGTGAGAAAAACATCACGGGGTGGTGCGCATTGTATGGGTGTGTGTTACATTACATTCACTAGTAGGAGTGAGAAAAACATCACGGGGTGGTGGTGAATCGGAGGGTGTGAATTAGGATAAGCAGTGAGTGGCAATGTAGGATGGAGAAAAGCACCGCGGGGTGGTCAGCATGGGGAGGTCAGGGAACATGCAGTGGCAATGTAGGATACGTTTCTGAAAAACATCGCGGGGTGGTGGGTATTGTATGGGTGTGTGTTACATTACATTCACTACTAGGAATGAGAAAAACATCACGGGGTGGTGTGAATCAGAGGGACTGAATTAGGATAGGCAGTAAGTGGCAATGTAGAATGGAGTAAAGCACCGCGGGTTGGTCAGCATGGGGAGGTCAGGGACATGCAGTGGCAATGTAGGAAAGGTTTCTGAAAAACATCGCGGGGTGGTGCGCATTGTATGGGTGTGGGTTACATTACATTCACTAGTAGGAGTGAGAAAAACATCACGGGGTGGAGCGCATTGTATGGGTGTGTGCTACATTACATTCACTAGCAGGAGAGAGAAAAACATCACGGGGTGGTGCGCATTGGATTGGTGTGTGTTACACTACATTCACTAGTAGGAGTGAGAAAAACATCACGGGGTGATGTGCATTGTATGGGTGTGTGTAACATTACATTCACAAGTAGGAGTGAGAAAAAAATCACGGGGTGGTGCGCATTGTATGGGTGTGTGTTACATTTCATTCACTAGTAGGAGTGAGAAAAACATCACGTGTTGGTCCGCATTGTATGCGTTTGTGTTACATTACATTCACTAGTAGGAGTGAGAAAAACATCATGGGGTGGTGCGCATTGTATAGGTGTGTGTTACATTACATTCACTAGTAGGAGTGAGAAAAACATCACGGGGTGGTGCGCATTGTATGGGTGTGTGTTACATTACATTCACTAGTAGGAGTGAGAAAAACCTCACGAGGTGGTGTGAATCGGAGGGTCTGAATTAGGATAGTCAGTGAGTGGCAATGTAGGATGGAGAAAAGCACCGCGGGGTGGTCATCATGGGGAGGTCAGGGAACATGCAGTGGCAATGTAGGATAGGTTTCTGAAAAACATCGCGGGGTGGTGCGCATTGTATGGGTGTGTGTTACATTACATTCACTAGTAGGAGTGAGAAAAACATCACGGGGTGGTGTGAATCGGAGGGTCTGAATTAGGATAGGCAGGGAGTTGCAATGTAGGATGGAGAAAAGCACCGCGGGGTGGTCAGCATGGGGAGGTCAGGTAACATGCAGTGGCAATATAGGATAGGTTTCTGAAAAACATCCCGGAGTGGTGCGCGTTGTATGGGTGTGTGTTACATTACATTCACTAGTAGGAGTGAGAAAAACATCACGGGGTGGTGCGCATTGTATGGGTGTGTGTTACATTACATTCACTAGTAGGAGTGAGAAAAACATCACGGGGTGGTGTGAATCGGAGGGCCTGAATTAGGATAGGCAGTGAGTGGCAACGTAGGATGGAGAAAAGCACGGCGGGGTGGTCAGCATGGGGAGGTCAGGGAACATGCAGTGGCAATGTAAGATAGGTTTCTGAAAAACATCGCGGGGTGGTGCGCATTGTATGGGTGTGTGTTACATTACATTCACTAGTAGGAGTGAGAAAAACATCACGGGGTGGTGCGCATTGTATGGGTGTGTGTTACATTACATTCACTAGTAGGAGTGAGAAAAACATCACGGGGTGGTGCGCATTGTATGGGTTTGTGTTACATTACATTCACTAGTAGGAGTGAGAAAAACATCACGGGGTGGTGCGCATTGTATGGGTGTGTGTTTCATTACATTCACTATTAGGAGTGAGAAAAACATCATGGGGTGGTGCGCATTGTATGGGTGTGTGTTACATTACATTCACTAGTAGGAGTGAGAAAAACATCACGGGGTGGTGCGCATCGTATGCGTGTGTGTTACATTACATTCACTTGTAGGAGTGAGAAAAACATCACGGGGTGGTGTGAATCAGAGGGTCTGAATAAAGATAGGCAGTGAGTGGCAATGTAGGATGGAGAAAAGCACCGCTGGGTGGTCAGCATGGGGAGGTCAGGGAACATGCAGTGGCAATGTAGGATAGGTTTCTGAAAAACATCGCGGGGTGGTGCGCATTGTATGGGTGTGTGTTACATTACATTCACTAGTAGGAGTGAGAAAAACATCACGGGGTTGTGTGAATCGGAGGGTCTGAATTAGGATAGGCAGTGAGTGGCAATGTAGGATGGTGAAAAGCACCGCGGGGTGGTCAGCATGCCGAGGTCAGGGAACATGCATTGGCAATGTAGGATAGGTTTCTGAAAAACATCGTGGGGTGGTGGTCATTGTATGGGTGTGTTTTACCTTACATTCAGTAGTAGGAGTGAGAAAAACATCACGGGGTGGTGCGCATTGTAAGGGTGTGTGTTACATTACATTCACTTGTAGGAGTGAGAAAAACATCACGGGGTGGTGTGAATCGGAGGGTCTGAATTAAGATAGGCAGTGAGTGGCAATGTAGGATGGAGAAAAGCACCGCTGTGTGGTCAGCATGGGGAGGTCAGGGAACATGCAGTGGCAATGTAGGATAGGTTTCTGAAAAACATCGCGGGGTGGTGCGCATTGTATGGGTGTGTGTTACATTACATTCACTAGAAGGAGTGAGAAAAACATCACGGGGTGGTGCGCATTGTATGGGTGTGTGTTACATTACATTCACTAGTAGGAGTGCGAAAAACCTCTCGGGGTGGTGTGAATCGGAGGGTCTGAATTAGGATAGGCAGTGAGTGGCAATGTAGGATGGAGAAAAGCACCGCGGGGTGGTCAGCAAGGGGAGGTCAGGGAACATGCAGTGGCAATGTAGGATAGGTTTCTGAAAAACATCGCAGGGTGGTGTGCATTGTATGGTTGTGTGTTACATTACTTTCACTAGTAGCAGTGAGAAAAACATCACGGGGTGGTGTGAATCGGAGGGTCTGAATTAGGATAGGTAGTGAGTTGCAATGTAGGATGGAGAAAAGCACCGCGGGGTTGTCAGCATGGGGAGGTCAGGGAACATGCAGTGGCAATATTGGATAGGATTCTGAAAAACATCGCGGGGTGGTGCGCATTGTATGGGTGTGTGTTACATTACATTCACTAGTAGGAGTGAGAAAAATATCACGGGGTGGTGTGAATCGGAGGGTCTGAATTAGGATAGGCAGTGAGTGGCAATGTAGTATGGAGAAAAGCACCGCGGGGAGGTCAGCATGGGGAGGTCAGGGAACATGCAGTGGCAATGTAGGATAGTTTTCTGAAAAACATCGCGGGGTGGTGCGCATTTTATTTGTGTGTGTTACATTACATTCACTAGTAGGAGTGAGAAAAACATCACGGGGTGGTGCGCATTCTATGGGTGTGTGTTACATTACATTCACTAGTAGGAGTGAGAAAAATATCACGGGGTGGTGCGCATTGTATGGGTGTGTGTTACATTACATTCACTAGTAGGAGTGAGAAAAACATCACGGGGTGGTGCGCATTGTATGGGTGTGTGTTACATTACATTCACTAGTAGGAGTGAGAAAAACATCACGGGGTGGTGCGCATTGAATGGGTGTGTGTTACATTACATTCACTAGTAGGAGTGAGAAAAACATCACGTGGTGGTGCGCATTGTATGGGTGTGTGTTACATTACATTCACTAGTAGGAGTGAGAAAAACATCACGGGGTGGTGTGAATCGGAGGGTCTGAATTAGGATAGGCAGTGAGTGGCAATGTAGGATGAAGAAAAGCACCGCGGGGTGGTCAGCATGGGAAGGTCAGGGAACATGCAGTGGCAATGTAGGATAGTTTTCTAAAAAACATCGCGGGGTGGTGCGCATTGTATGGGTGTGTGTTACATTACATTCACTAGTAGGAGTGAGAAAAGCTTCACGGGGTGGTGTGAATCGGAGGGTCTGAATTAGGATAGGCAGTGAGTGGCAATGTAGGATGCAGAAAAGCACCGCGGGGTGGTCAGCATGTGGAGATCAGGAAACATGCAGTGGCAATGTAGGATAGGTTTCTGAAAAACATCGCGGGGTGGTGCGCATTGTATGGGTGTGTGTTACATTACATTCACTAGTAGGAGTGAGAAAAACATCACGTTGTGGTGTGAATCGGAGGGTCTGAATTAAGATAGGCAGTGAGTGGCAATGTAGGATGGAGAAAAGCACCGCGGGGTGGTCAGCATGGGGAGGTCAGGGAACATGCAGTGGCAATGTAGGATAGGTTTCTGAAAAAACATAGTGGTGTGGTGGGCATTGTATGGGTGTGTGTTGCATTACATTCACTAGTAGGAGTGAGAAAAACATCATGGGGTGGTGCGCATTGTAAGGGTGTGTGTTACATTATATTCACTAGTAGGAGTGAGAATAATATCATGGGGTGGTGTGAATAGGAGGGTCTGAATTAGGATAGGCAGTGAGTGGCAAAATAGGATGGAGAAAAGCAACTCGGGGTGGTCAGCATGGGGAGGTCAGGGAACATGCAGGGGCAATGTCGGATAGGTTTCTGAAAAACATCACGGGGTGGTGCGCATTGTATGAGTGTGTGTTACATTACATTCACTAGTAGGAGTGAGAAAAACCTCACGGGGTGGTGCGCATTGTATGGGTGTGTGTTACATTACATTCACTAGTAGGAGTGAGAAAAACATCACGTGGTGGTGTGAATCGGAGTTTCTGAATTAGGATAGGCATTGAGTGGCCATGTAGGATGTAGAAAATCACCGCGGGGTGGTCAGCATGGGGAGATTAGGGAACATGCAGTGGTAATGTAGGATAGGTTTCTGAAAAACATCGCGGGGTGGTGCGCATTGTATGGGTGTGTGTTACATTACATTCACTAGTAGGAGTGAGAAAAACATCACGGGGTGGTGCGCATTGTATGGGTGCGTGTTACATTACATTCACTAGTAGGAGTGAGAAAAACATCAGGGGGTGGTGCGCATTGTATGGGTGTGTGTGACATTACATTCACTAGTAGGAGTGAGAAAAAAATCACGGGGTGGTGCGCATCGTATGGGTGTGTGTTACATTTCATTCACTAGTAGGAGTGAGAAAAACATCACGGGGTGGTGCGCATTGTATGCGTGTGTGTTACATTACATTCACTAGTAGGAGTGAGAAAAACATCAGGGGGGGGGTGCGCATTGTATGGGTGTGTGTTACATTACATTCACTAGTAGGAGTGAGAAAAACATTACGGGGTGGTGCACATTGTATGGTTGTGTGTTACATTACATTCACTAGTAGGAGTGAGAAAAACATCACGGGGTGGTGTGCAGTGTATGGGTGTGTGTTACATTACATTGATTAGTAGGAGTGAGAAAAACATCACGGGGTGGTGCGCATCGTATGGGTGTGTGTTACATTACATTCACTAATAGGAGTGAGTAAAACAACACGGGGTGGTGCGCATCGTATGCGTGTGTGTTACATTACATTCACTTGTAGGAGTGAGAAAAACATCACGGGGTGGTGTGAATCGGAGGGTCTGAATTAAGATAGGCAGTGAGTGGCAATGTAGGATGGAGAAAAGCACCGCGGGGTGGTCAGCATGGGGAGGTCAGGGAACATGCATTGGCAATGTAGGATAGGTTTCTGAAAAACATCGTGGGGTGGTGGTCATTGTATGGGTGTGTTTTACCTTACATTCAGTAGTAGGAGTGAGAAAAACATCACGGGGTGGTGCGCATTGTAAGGGTGTGTGTTACATTACATTCACTTGTAGGAGTGAGAAAAACATCACGGGGTGGTGTGAATCGGAGGGTCTGAATTAAGATAGGCAGTGAGTGGCAATGTAGGATGGAGAAAAGCACCGCTGTGTGGTCAGCATGGGGAGGTCAGGGAACATGCAGTGGCAATGTAGGATAGGTTTCTGAAAAACATCGCGGGGTGGTGCGCATTGTATGGGTGTGTGTTACATTACATTCACTAGAAGGAGTGAGAAAAACATCACGGGGTGGTGCGCATTGTATGGGTGTGTGTTACATTACATTCACTAGTAGGAGTGCGAAAAACCTCTCGGGGTGGTGTGAATCGGAGGGTCTGAATTAGGATAGGCAGTGAGTGGCAATGTAGGATGGAGAAAAGCACCGCGGGGTGGTCAGCAAGGGGAGGTCAGGGAACATGCAGTGGCAATGTAGGATAGGTTTCTGAAAAACATCTCAGGGTGGTGTGCATTGTATGGTTGTGTGTTACATTACTTTCACTAGTAGCAGTGAGAAAAACATCACGGGGTGGTGTGAATCGGAGGGTCTGAATTAGGATAGGCAGTGAGTTGCAATGTAGGATGGAGAAAAGCACCGCGGGGTTGTCAGCATGGGGAGGTCAGGGAACATGCAGTGGCAATATTGGATAGGATTCTGAAAAACATCGCGGGGTGGTGCGCATTGTATGGGTGTGTGTTACATTACATTCACTAGTAGGAGTGAGAAAAATATCACGGGGTGGTGTGAATCGGAGGGTCTGAATTAGGATAGGCAGTGAGTGGCAATGTAGTATGGAGAAAAGCACCGCGGGGAGGTCAGCATGGGGAGGTCAGGGAACATGCAGTGGCAATGTAGGATAGTTTTCTGAAAAACATCGCGGGGTGGTGCGCATTTTATTTGTGTGTGTTACATTACATTCACTAGTAGGAGTGAGAAAAACATCACGGGGTGGTGCGCATTCTATGGGTGTGTGTTACATTACATTCACTAGTAGGAGTGAGAAAAACATCACGGGGTGGTGCGCATTGTATGGGTGTGTGTTACATTACATTCACTAGTAGGAGTGAGAAAAACATCACGGGGTGGTGCGCATTGTATGGGTGTGTGTTACATTACATTCACTAGTAGGAGTGAGAAAAACATCACGGGGTGGTGCGCATTGAATGGGTGTGTGTTACATTACATTCACTAGTAGGAGTGAGAAAAACATCACGTGGTGGTGCGCATTGTATGGGTGTGTGTTACATTACATTCACTAGTAGGAGTGAGAAAAACATCACGGGGTGGTGTGAATCGGAGGGTCTGAATTAGGATAGGCAGTGAGTGGCAATGTAGGATGAAGAAAAGCACCGCGGGGTGGTCAGCATGGGAAGGTCAGGGAACATGCAGTGGCAATGTAGGATAGTTTTCTAAAAAACATCGCGGGGTGGTGCGCATTGTATGGGTGTGTGTTACATTACATTCACTAGTAGGAGTGAGAAAAGCTTCACGGGGTGGTGTGAATCGGAGGGTCTGAATTAGGATAGGCAGTGAGTGGCAATGTAGGATGCAGAAAAGCACCGCGGGGTGGTCATCATGTAGAGATCAGGAAACATGCAGTGGCAATGTAGGATAGGTTTCTGAAAAACATCGCGGGGTGGTGCGCATTGTATGGGTGTGTGTTACATTACATTCACTAGTAGGAGTGAGAAAAACATCACGTTGTGGTGTGAATCGGAGGGTCTGAATTAAGATAGGCAGTGAGTGGCAATGTAGGATGGAGAAAAGCACCGCGGGGTGGTCAGCATGGGGAGGTCAGGGAACATGCAGTGGCAATGTAGGATAGGTTTCTGAAAAAACATAGTGGTGTGGTGGGCATTGTATGGGTGTGTGTTGCATTACATTCACTAGTAGGAGTGAGAAAAACATCATGGGGTGGTGCGCATTGTAAGGGTGTGTGTTACATTATATTCACTAGTAGGAGTGAGAATAATATCATGGGGTGGTGTGAATAGGAGGGTCTGAATTAGGATAGGCAGTGAGTGGCAATATAGGATGGAGAAAAGCAACTCGGGGTGGTCAGCATGGGGAGGTCAGGGAACATGCAGGGGCAATGTCGGATAGGTTTCTGAAAAACATCACGGGGTGGTGCGCATTGTATGAGTGTGTGTTACATTACATTCACTAGTAGGAGTGAGAAAAACCTCACGGGGTGGTGCGCATTGTATGGGTGTGTGTTACATTACATTCACTAGTAGGAGTGAGAAAAACATCACGTGGTGGTGTGAATCGGAGTTTCTGAATTAGGATAGGCATTGAGTGGCCATGTAGGATGTAGAAAATCACCGCGGGGTGGTCAGCATGGGGAGATTAGGGAACATGCATTGGTAATGTAGGATAGGTTTCTGAAAAACATCGCGGGGTGGTGCGCATTGTATGGGTGTGTGTTACATTACATTCACTAGTAGGAGTGAGAAAAACATCACGGGGTGGTGCGCATTGTATGGGTGCGTGTTACATTACATTCACTAGTAGGAGTGAGAAAAACATCAGGGGGTGGTGCGCATTGTATGGGTGTGTGTGACATTACATTCACTAGTAGGAGTGAGAAAAAAATCACGGGGTGGTGCGCATCGTATGGGTGTGTGTTACATTTCATTCACTAGTAGGAGTGAGAAAAACATCACGGGGTGGTGCGCATTGTATGCGTGTGTGTTACATTACATTCACTAGTAGGAGTGAGAAAAACATCAGGGGGGGGTGCGCATCGTATGGGTGTGTGTTACATTACATTCACTAGTAGGAGTGAGAAAAACATTACGGGGTGGTGCACATTGTATGGTTATGTGTTACATTACATTCACTAGTAGGAGTGAGAAAAACATCACGGGGTGGTGTGCAGTGTATGGGTGTGTGTTACATTACATTGATTAGTAGGAGTGAGAAAAACATCACGGGGTGGTGCGCATCGTATGGGTGTGTGTTACATTACATTCACTAATAGGAGTGAGAAAAACAACACGGGGTGGTGCGCATCGTATGCGTGTGTGTTACATTACATTCACTTGTAGGAGTGAGAAAAACATCACGGGGTGGTGTGAATCGGAGTGTCAGAATTAAGAAAGGCAGTGAGTGGCAATGTAGGATGGAGAAAAGCACCGCGGGGTGGTCAGCATGGGGAGGTCAGGGAACATGAAGTGGCAATGTAGGATAGGTTTCTGAAAAACATCCCGGGGTGGTGCGCATTGTAAGGGTGTGTGTTATATTACATTCACTAGTAGGAGTGAGAAAAACATCACGGGGTGGTGTGAATCGGAATGTCTGAATTAGGATAGGCAGTGAGTGGCAATGTAGGATGGATAAAAGCACCGCGGGGTGGTCAGCATGGGGAGGTCAGGGAACATGCAGTGGCAATGTAGGATAGGTTTCTGAAAAACATCGCGGGGTGGTGCGCATTGTATGGGTGTGTGTTACATTACATTCACTAGTAGGAGTGAGAAAAACATCACGGGGTGGTGCGCATTGTATGGGTGTGTGTTCCATTACATTCACTAGTAGGAGTGAGAAAAACATCACGGGGTGGTGTGAATCGGAATGTCTGAATTAGGATAGGCAGTGAGTGGCAATGTAGGATGGATAAAAGCACCGCGGGGTGGTCAGCATGGGGAGGTCAGGGAACATGCAGTGGCAATGTAGGATAGGTTTCTGAAAAACATCGCGGGGTGGTGCGCATTGTATGGGTGTGTGTTACATTACATTCACTAGTAGGAGTGAGAAAAACATCACGGGGTGGTGTGAATCGGAGGGTCTGAATTAGGATAGGCAGTGAGTGGCAATGTAGGATGGAGAAAAGCACCGCGGGGTGGTCAGCATGGGGAGGTCAGGGAACATGAAGTGGCAATGTAGGATAGGTTTCTGAAAAACATCGTGGGGTGGAGGGCATTGTATGGGTGTGTGTTACATTACATTCACTAGTAGGAGTGAGAAAAACATCACGGGGTGGTGCGCATTGTATGGGTGTGTGTTACATTACATTCACTAGTAGGAGTGAGAAAAACATCACGGGGTGGTGGTGAATCGGAGGGTGTGAATTAGGATAAGCAGTGAGTGGCAATGTAGGATGGAGAAAAGCACCGCGGGGTGGTCAGCATGGGGAGGTCAGGGAACATGCAGTGGCAATGTAGGATACGTTTCTGAAAAACATCGCGGGGTGGTGCGCATTGTATGGGTGTGGGTTACATGACATTCACTAGTAGGAGTGAGAAAAACATCACGGGGTGGAGCGCATTGTATGGGTGTGTGCTACATTACATTCACTAGCAGGAGAGACAAAAACATCACGGGGTGGTGCGCATTGTATGGGTGTGTGTTACATTACATTCACTAGTAGGAGTGAGAAAAACATCACGTGTTGGTCCGCATTGTATGCGTTTTTGTTACATTACATTCACTAGTAGGAGTGAGAAAAACATCACGGGGTGGTGCGCATTGTATGGGTGTGTGTTACATTACATTCACTAGTAGGAGTGAGAAAAACATCACGGGGTGGTGCGCATTGTATGGGTGTGTGTTACATTACATTCACTAGTAGGAGTGAGAAAAACATCACGAGGTGGTGTGAATCGGAGGGTCTGAATTAGGATAGTCAGTGAGTGGCAATGTAGGATGGAGAAAAGCACTGCGGGGTGGTCAGCATGGGGAGGTCAGGGAACATGCAGTGGCAATGTAGGATAGGTTTCTGAAAAACATCGCGGGGTGGTGCGCATTGTATGGGTGTGTGTTACATTACATTCACTAGTAGGAGTGAGAAAAACATCACGGGGTGGTGTGAATAGGAGGGTCTGAATTAGGATAGGCAGGGAGTTGCAATGTAGGATGGAGAAAAGCACCGCGGGGTGGTCAGCAGGGGGAGGTCAGGGAACATGCAGTGGCAATGTAGGATAGGTTTCTGAAAAACATCCCGGAGTGGTGCGCGTTGTATGGGTGTGTGTTACATTACATTCACTAGTAGGAGTGAGAAAAACATCACGGGGTGGTGCGCATTGTATGGGTGTGTGTTACATTACATTCACTAGTAGGAGTGAGAAAAACATCACGGGGTGGTGTGAATCGGAGGGCCTGAATTAGGATAGGCAGTGAGTGGCAATGTAGGATGGAGAAAAGCACGGCGAGGTGGTCAGCATGGGGAGGTCAGGGAACATGCAGTGGCAATGTAGGATAGGTTTCTGAAAAACATCGCGGGGTGGTGCGCATTGTATGGGTGTGTGTTACATTACATTCACTAGTAGGAGTGAGAAAAACATCACGGGGTGGTGCGCATTGTATGGGTGTGTGTTACATTACATTCACTAGTAGGAGTGAGAAAAACATCACGGGGTGGTGCGCATTGTATGGGTTTGTGTTACATTACATTCACCAGTAGGAGTGAGAAAAACATCACGGGGTGGTGCGCATTGTATGGGTGTGTGTTTCATTACATTGACTATTAGGAGTGAGAAAAACATCATGGGGTGGTGCGCACTGTATGGGTGTGTGTTACATTACATTCCCTAGTAGGAGTGAGAAAAACATCACGGGGTGGTGCGCATCGTATGCGTGTGTGTTACATTACATTCACTTGTAGGAGTGAGAAAAACATCACGGGGTGTTGTGAATCAGAGGGTCTGAATTAAGATAGGCAGTGAGTGGCAATGTAGGATGGAGAAAAGCACCGCTGGGTTGTCAGCATGGGGAGGTCAGGGAACATGCAGTGGCAATGTAGGATAGGTTTCTGAAAAACATCGCTTGGTGGTGCGCATTGTATGGGTGTGTGTTACATTACATTCACTAGTAGGAGTGAGAAAAACATCACGGGGTTGTGTGAATCGGAGGGTCTCAATTAGGATAGGCAGTGAGTGGCAATGTAGGATGGTGAAAAGCACCGCGGGGTGGTCAGCATGCCGAGGTCAGGGAACATGCATTGGCAATGTAGGATAGGTTTCTGAAAAACATCGTGGGGTGGTGGTCATTGTATGAGTGTGGTTTACCTTACATTCAGTAGTAGGAGTGAGAAAAACATCACGGGGTGGTGCGCATTGTAAGGGTGTGTGTTA
Source organism: Cavia porcellus (assembly GCF_034190915.1). Lineage (NCBI taxonomy): Eukaryota > Metazoa > Chordata > Mammalia > Rodentia > Caviidae > Cavia > Cavia porcellus. The sequence goes on from NW_026947555.1 coordinate 1,509,758, forward strand.
CATTACACTCACTTGTAGGAGTGAGAAAAACATCACGGGGTGGTGTGAATCGGAGGGTCTGAATTAAGATAGGCAGTGAGTGGCAATGTAGGATGGAGAAAAGCACCGCTGTGTGGTCAGCATGGGGAGGTCAGGGAACATGCAGTGGCAATGTAGGATAGGTTTCTGAAAAACATCGCGGGGTGGTGCGCATTGTATGGGTGTGTGTTACATTACATTCACTAGTAGGAGTGAGAAAAACATCACGGGGTGGTGTGAATCGGAGGGTCTGAATTAGGATAGGCAGTGAGTGGCAATGTAGTATGGAGAAATGCACCGCGGGGAGGTCAGCATGGGGAGGTCAGGGAACATGCAGTGGCAATGTAGGATAGTTTTCTGAAAAACATCGCGGGGTGGTGCGCATTTTATTTGTGTGTGTTACATTACATTCACTAGTAGGAGTGAGAAAAACATCACGGGGTGGTGCGCATTCTATGGGTGTGTGTTACATTACATTCACTAGTAGGAGTGAGAAAAACATCACGGGGTGGTGCGCATTGTATGGGTGTGTGTTACATTACATTCACTAGTAGGAGTGAGAAAAACATCACGGGGTGGTGCGCATTGTATGGGTGTGTGTTACATTACATTCACTAGTAGGAGTGAGAAAAACATCACGGGGTGGTGCGCATTGAATGGGTGTGTGTTACATTACATTCACTAGTAGGAGTGAGAAAAACATCACGTGGTGGTGCGCATTGTATGGGTGTGTGTTACATTACATTCACTAGTAGGAGTGAGAAAAACATCACGGGGTGGTGTGAATCGGAGGGTCTGAATTAGGATAGGCAGTGAGTGGCAATGTAGGATGAAGAAAAGCACCGCGGGGTGGTCAGCATGGGAAGGTCAGGGAACATGCAGTGGCAATGTAGGATAGTTTTCTAAAAAACATCGCGGGGTGGTGCGCATTGTATGGGTGTGTGTTACATTACATTCACTAGTAGGAGTGAGAAAAGCTTCACGGGGTGGTGTGAATCGGAGGGTCTGAATTAGGATAGGCAGTGAGTGGCAATGTAGGATGCAGAAAAGCACCGCGGGGTGGTCAGCATGTGGAGATCAGGAAACATGCAGTGGCAATGTAGGATAGGTTTCTGAAAAACATCGCGGGGTGGTGCGCATTGTATGGGTGTGTGTTACATTACATTCACTAGTAGGAGTGAGAAAAACATCACGGGGTGGTGTGAATCGGAGGGTATGAATTAGGATAGGCAGTGAGTGGCAATGTAGGATGGAGAAAAGCACCGCGGGGTGGTCAGCATGGGGAGGTCAGGGAACATGCAGTGGCAATGTAGGATAGGTTTCTGAAAAAACATAGTGGTGTGGTGGGCATTGTATGGGTGTGTGTTGCATTACATTCACTAGTAGGAGTGAGAAAAACATCATGGGGTGGTGCGCATTGTAAGGGTGTGTGTTACATTATATTCACTAGTAGGAGTGAGAATAATATCATGGGGTGGTGTGAATAGGAGGGTCTGAATTAGGATAGGCAGTGAGTGGCAATATAGGATGGAGAAAAGCACCTCGGGGTGGTCAGCATGGGGAGGTCAGGGAACATGCAGGGGCAATGTCGGATAGGTTTCTGAAAAACATCACGGGGTGGTGCGCATTGTATGAGTGTGTGTTACATTACATTCACTAGTAGGAGTGAGAAAAACCTCACGGGGTGGTGCGCATTGTATGGGTGTGTGTTACATTACATTCACTAGTAGGAGTGAGAAAAACATCACGTGGTGGTGTGAATCGGAGTTTCTGAATTAGGATAGGCATTGAGTGGCCATGTAGGATGTAGAATATCACCGCGGGGTGGTCAGCATGGGGAGATTAGGGAACATGCAGTGGTAATGTAGGATAGGTTTCTGAAAAACATCGCGGGGTGGTGCGCATTGTATGGGTGTGTGTTACATTACATTCACTAGTAGGAGTGAGAAAAACATCACGTGGTGGTGTGAATCGGAGTTTCTGAATTAGGATAGGCATTGAGTGGCCATGTAGGATGTAGAATATCACCGCGGGGTGGTCAGCATGGGGAGATTAGGGAACATGCAGTGGTAATGTAGGATAGGTTTCTGAAAAACATCGCGGGGTGGTGCGCATTGTATGGGTGTGTGTTACATTACATTCACTAGTAGGAGTGAGAAAAACATCACGGGGTGGTGCGCATTGTATGGGTGCGTGTTACATTACATTCACTAGTAGGAGTGAGAAAAACATCAGGGGGTGGTGCGCATTGTATGGGTGTGTGTGACATTACATTCATTAGTAAGAGTGAGAAAAAAATCACGGGGTGGTGCGCATCGTATGGGTGTGTGTTACATTTCATTCACTAGTAGGAGTGAGAAAAACATCACGGGGTGGTGCGCATTGTATGCGTGTGTGTTACATTACATTCACTAGTAGGAGTGAGAAAAACATCACGGGGTGGTGCGCATTGTATGGGTGTGTGTTACATTACATTCACTAGTAGGAGTGAGAAAAACATTACGGGGTGGTGCACATTGTATGGTTGTGTGTTACATTACATTCACTAGTAGGAGTGAGAAAAGCATCACGGGGTGGTGCGCAGTGTATGGGTGTGTGTTACATTACATTGATTAGTAGGAGTGAGAAAAACATCACGGGGTGGTGCGCATCGTATGGGTGTGTGTTACATTACATTCACTAATAGGAGTGAGAAAAACAACACGGGGTGGTGCGCATCGTATGCGTGTGTGTTACATTACATTCACTTGTAGGAGTGAGAAAAACATCACGGGGTGGTGCGCATTGTATGGGTGTGTGTTACATTACATTCACTAGTAGGAGTGAGAAAAACATCACGGGGTGGTGGTGAATCGGAGGGTGTGAATTAGGATAAGCATTGAGTGGCAATGTAGGATGGAGAAAAGCACCGCGGGGTGGTCAGCATGGGGAGGTCAGGGAACATGCAGTGGCAATGTAGGATACGTTTCTGAAAAACATCGCGGGGTGGTGCGCATTGTATGGGTGTGCGTTACATTACATTCACTAGTAGGAGTGAGAAAAACATCACGGGGTCGAGCGCATTGTATGGGTGTGTGCTACATTACATTCACTAGCAGGAGAGAGAAAAACATCACGGGGTGGTGCGCATTGTATGGGTGTGTGTTACATTACATTTACTAGTAGGAGTGAGAAAAACATCACGGGGTGGTGCGCATTGTATGGGTGTGTGTTCCATTACATTCACTAGTAGGAGTGAGAAAAACATCACGGGGTGGTGTGAATCGGAGGGCCTGAATTAGGATAGGCAGTGAGTGGCAATGTAGGATGGAGAAGAGCACGGCGGGGTGGTCAGCATGGGGAGGTCAGGGAACATGCAGTGGCAATGTAGGATACGTTTCTGAAAAACATCGCGGGGTGGTGCGCATTGTATGGGTGTGGGTTACATTACATTCACTAGTAGGAGTGAGAAAAACATCACGGGGTGGAGCGCATGGTATGGGTGTGTGCTACATTACATTCACTAGCAGGAGAGAGAAAAACATCACGGGGTGGTGCGCATTGGATTGGTGTGTGTTACACTACATTCACTAGTAGGAGTGAGAAAAACATCACGGGGTGATTTGCATTGTATGGGTGTGTGTTACATTACATTCACAAGTAGGAGTGAGAAAAAAATCATGGGGTGGTGCGCATTGTATGGGTGTGTGTTACATTTCATTCACTAGTAGGAGTGAGAAAAACATCACGTGTTGGTCCGCATTGTATGCGTTTGTGTTACATTACATTCACAAGTAGGAGTGAGAAAAACATCACGGGGTGGTGCGCATTGTATGGGTGTGTGTTACATTACATTCACTAGTAGGAGTGAGAAAAACATCACGGGGTGGTGCGCATTGTATGGGTGTGTGTTACATTACATTCACTAGTAGGAGTGAGAAAAACATCACGAGGTGGTGTGAATCGGAGGGTCTGAATTAGGATAGTCAGTGAGTGGCAATGTAGGATGGAGAAAAGCACTGCGGGGTGGTCAGCATGGGGAGGTCAGGGAACATGCAGTGGCAATGTAGGATAGGTTTCTGAAAAACATCGCGGGGTGGTGCGCATTGTATGGGTGTGTGTTACATTACATTCACTAGTAGGAGTGAGAAAAACATCACGGGGTGGTGTGAATCGGAGGGTCTGAATTAGGATAGGCAGGGAGTTGCAATGTAGGATGGAGAAAAGCACCGCGGGGTGGTCAGCATGGGGAGGTCAGGTAACATGCAGTGGCAATGTAGGATAGGTTTCTGAAAAACATCCCGGAGTGGTGCGCGTTGTATGGGTGTGTGTTACATTACATTCACTAGTAGGAGTGAGAAAAACATCACGGGGTGGTGCGCATCGTATGGGTGTGTGTTACATTACATTCACTAGTAGGAGTGAGAAAAACATCACGGGGTGGTGCGCATCGTATGGGTTTGTGTTACATTACATTCACTAGTAGGAGTGAGAAAAACATCACGGGGTGGTGCGCATTGTATGGGTGTGTGTTTCATTACATTCACTATTAGGAGTGAGAAAAACATCATGGGGTGGTGCGCATTGTATGGGTGTGTGTTACATTACATTCACTAGTAGGAGTGAGAAAAACATCACGGGGTGGTGCGCATCGTATGCGTGTGTGTTACATTACATTCACTTGTAGGAGTGAGAAAAACATCACGGGGTGGTGTGAATCAGAGGGTCTGAATTAAGATAGGCAGTGAGTGGCAATGTAGGATGGAGAAAAGCACCGCTGGGTGGTCAGCATGGGGAGGTCAGGGAACATGCAGTGGCAATGTAGGATAGGTTTCTGAAAAACATCGCGGGGTGGTGCGCATTGTATGGGTGTGTGTTACATTACATTCACTAGTAGGAGTGAGAAAAACATCACGGGGTTGTGTGAATCGGAGGGTCTGAATTAGGATAGGCAGTGAGTGGCAATGTAGGATGGTGAAAAGCACCGCGGGGTGGTCAGCATGCCGAGGTCAGGGAACATGCATTGGCAATGTAGGATAGGTTTTTGAAAAACATCGTGGGGTGGTGGTCATTGTATGGGTGTGTTTTACCTTACATTCAGTAGTAGGAGTGAGAAAAACATCACGGGGTGGTGCGCATTGTAAGGGTGTGTGTTACATTACATTCAATTGTAGGAGTGAGAAAAACATCACGGGGTGGTGTGAATCGGAGGGTCTGAATTAAGATAGGCAGTGAGTGGCAATTTAGGATGGAGAAAAGCACCGCTGTGGGGTCAGCATGGGGAGGTCAGGGAACATGCAGTGGCAATGTAGGATAGGTTTCTGAAAAACATCGCGGGGTGGTGCGCATTGTATGGGTGTGTGTTACATTACATTCACTAGTAGGAGTGAGAAAAACATCACGGGGTGGTGCGCATTGTATGGGTGTGTGTTACATTACATTCACTAGTAGGAGTGTGAAAAACCTCTCGGGGTGGTGTGAATCGGAGGGTCTGAATTAGGATAGGCAGTGAGTGGCAATGTAGGATGGAGAAAAGCACCGCGGGGTGGTCAGCAAGGGGAGGTCAGGGAACATGCAGTGGCAATGTAGGATAGGTTTCTGAAAAACATCGCAGGGTGGTGTGCATTGTATGGTTGTGTGTTACATTACTTTCACTAGTAGCAGTGAGAAAAACCTCACGGGGTGGTGTGAATCGGAGGGTCTGAATTAGGATAGGCAGTGAGTTGCAATGTAGGATGGAGAAAAGCACCGCGGGGTTGTCAGCATGGGGAGGTCAGGGAACATGCAGTGGCAATATTGGATAGGATTCTGAAAAACATCGCGGGGTGGTGCGCATTGTATGGGTGTGTGTTACATTACATTCACTAGTAGGAGTGAGAAAAACATCACGGGGTGGTGCGCATTCTATGGGTGTGTGTTACATTACATTCACTAGTAGGAGTGAGAAAAACATCACGGGGTGGTGCGCATTGTATGGGTGTGTGTTACATTACATTCACTAGTAGGAGTGAGAAAAACATCACGGGGTGGTGCGCATTGTATGGGTGTGTGTTACATTACATTCACTAGTAGGAGTGAGAAAAACATCACGGGGTGGTGCGCATTGAATGGGTGTGTGTTACATTACATTCACTAGTAGGAGTGAGAAAAACATCACGTGGTGGTGCGCATTGTATGGGTGTGTGTTACATTACATTCACTAGTAGGAGTGAGAAAAACATCACGGGGTGGTGTGAATCGGAGGGTCTGAATTAGGATAGGCAGTGAGTGGCAATGTAGGATGAAGAAAAGCACCGCGGGGTGGTCAGCATGGGATGGTCAGGGAACATGCAGTGGCAATGTAGGATAGTTTTCTAAAAAACATCGCGGGGTGGTGCGCATTGTATGGGTGTGTGTTACATTACATTCACTATTAGGAGTGAGAAAAGCTTCACGGGGTGGTGTGAATCGGAGGGTCTGAATTAGGATAGGCAGTGAGTGGCAATGTAGGATGGAGAAAAGCACTGCGGGGTGGTCAGCATGGGGAGGTCAGGGAACATGCAGTGGCAATGTAGGATAGGTTTCTGAAAAACATCGCGGGGTGGTGCGCATTGTATGGGTGTGTGTTACATTACATTCACTAGTAGGAGTGAGAAAAACATCACGGGGTGGTGTGAATCGGAGGGTCTGAATTAGGATAGGCAGGGAGTTGCAATGTAGGATGGAGAAAAGCACCGCGGGGTGGTCAGCATGGGGAGGTCAGGTAACATGCAGTGGCAATGTAGGATAGGTTTCTGAAAAACATCCCGGAGTGGTGCGCGTTGTATGGGTGTGTGTTACATTACATTCACTAGTAGGAGTGAGAAAAACATCACGGGGTGGTGCGCATCGTATGGGTGTGTGTTACATTACATTCACTAGTAGGAGTGAGAAAAACATCACGGGGTGGTGCGCATCGTATGGGTTTGTGTTACATTACATTCACTAGTAGGAGTGAGAAAAACATCACGGGGTGGTGCGCATTGTATGGGTGTGTGTTTCATTACATTCACTATTAGGAGTGAGAAAAACATCATGGGGTGGTGCGCATTGTATGGGTGTGTGTTACATTACATTCACTAGTAGGAGTGAGAAAAACATCACGGGGTGGTGCGCATCGTATGCGTGTGTGTTACATTACATTCACTTGTAGGAGTGAGAAAAACATCACGGGGTGGTGTGAATCAGAGGGTCTGAATTAAGATAGGCAGTGAGTGGCAATGTAGGATGGAGAAAAGCACCGCTGGGTGGTCAGCATGGGGAGGTCAGGGAACATGCAGTGGCAATGTAGGATAGGTTTCTGAAAAACATCGCGGGGTGGTGCGCATTGTATGGGTGTGTGTTACATTACATTCACTAGTAGGAGTGAGAAAAACATCACGGGGTTGTGTGAATCGGAGGGTCTGAATTAGGATAGGCAGTGAGTGGCAATGTAGGATGGTGAAAAGCACCGCGGGGTGGTCAGCATGCCGAGGTCAGGGAACATGCATTGGCAATGTAGGATAGGTTTTTGAAAAACATCGTGGGGTGGTGGTCATTGTATGGGTGTGTTTTACCTTACATTCAGTAGTAGGAGTGAGAAAAACATCACGGGGTGGTGCGCATTGTAAGGGTGTGTGTTACATTACATTCAATTGTAGGAGTGAGAAAAACATCACGGGGTGGTGTGAATCGGAGGGTCTGAATTAAGATAGGCAGTGAGTGGCAATTTAGGATGGAGAAAAGCACCGCTGTGGGGTCAGCATGGGGAGGTCAGGGAACATGCAGTGGCAATGTAGGATAGGTTTCTGAAAAACATCGCGGGGTGGTGCGCATTGTATGGGTGTGTGTTACATTACATTCACTAGTAGGAGTGAGAAAAACATCACGGGGTGGTGCGCATTGTATGGGTGTGTGTTACATTACATTCACTAGTAGGAGTGTGAAAAACCTCTCGGGGTGGTGTGAATCGGAGGGTCTGAATTAGGATAGGCAGTGAGTGGCAATGTAGGATGGAGAAAAGCACCGCGGGGTGGTCAGCAAGGGGAGGTCAGGGAACATGCAGTGGCAATGTAGGATAGGTTTCTGAAAAACATCGCAGGGTGGTGTGCATTGTATGGTTGTGTGTTACATTACTTTCACTAGTAGCAGTGAGAAAAACCTCACGGGGTGGTGTGAATCGGAGGGTCTGAATTAGGATAGGCAGTGAGTTGCAATGTAGGATGGAGAAAAGCACCGCGGGGTTGTCAGCATGGGGAGGTCAGGGAACATGCAGTGGCAATATTGGATAGGATTCTGAAAAACATCGCGGGGTGGTGCGCATTGTATGGGTGTGTGTTACATTACATTCACTAGTAGGAGTGAGAAAAACATCACGGGGTGGTGCGCATTCTATGGGTGTGTGTTACATTACATTCACTAGTAGGAGTGAGAAAAACATCACGGGGTGGTGCGCATTGTATGGGTGTGTGTTACATTACATTCACTAGTAGGAGTGAGAAAAACATCACGGGGTGGTGCGCATTGTATGGGTGTGTGTTACATTACATTCACTAGTAGGAGTGAGAAAAACATCACGGGGTGGTGCGCATTGAATGGGTGTGTGTTACATTACATTCACTAGTAGGAGTGAGAAAAACATCACGTGGTGGTGCGCATTGTATGGGTGTGTGTTACATTACATTCACTAGTAGGAGTGAGAAAAACATCACGGGGTGGTGTGAATCGGAGGGTCTGAATTAGGATAGGCAGTGAGTGGCAATGTAGGATGAAGAAAAGCACCGCGGGGTGGTCAGCATGGGATGGTCAGGGAACATGCAGTGGCAATGTAGGATAGTTTTCTAAAAAACATCGCGGGGTGGTGCGCATTGTATGGGTGTGTGTTACATTACATTCACTATTAGGAGTGAGAAAAGCTTCACGGGGTGGTGTGAATCGGAGGGTCTGAATTAGGATAGGCAGTGAGTGGCAATGTAGGATGCAGAAAAGCACCGCGGGGTGGTCAGCATGTGGAGATCAGGAAACATGCAGTGGCAATGTAGGATATGTTTCTGAAAAACATCGCGGGGTGGTGCGCATTGTATGGGTGTGTGTTACATTACATTCACTAGTAGGAGTGAGAAAAACATCACGGGGTGGTGTGAATCGGAGGGTATGAATTAGGATAGCAGTGAGTGGCAATGTAGGATGGAGAAAAGCACCGCGGGGTGGTCAGCATGGGGAGGTCAGGGAACATGCAGTGGCAATGTAGGATAGGTTTCTGAAAAAACATCGTGGTGTGGTGGGCATTGTATGGGTGTGTGTTGCATTACATTCACTAGTAGGAGTGAGAAAAACATCATGGGGTGGTGCGCATTGTAAGGGTGTGTGTTACATTATATTCACTAGTAGGAGTGAGAAAAATATCATGGGGTGGTGTGAATAGGAGGGTCTGAATTAGGATAGGCAGTGAGTGGCAATATAGGATGGAGAAAAGCACCTCGGGGTGGTCAGCATGGGGAGGTCAGGGAACATGCAGGGGCAATGTCGGATAGGTTTCTGAAAAACATCACGGGGTGGTGCGCATTGTATGGGTGTGTCTTACATTACATTCACTAGTAGGAGTGAGAAAAACCTCACGGGGTGGTGCGCATTGTATGGGTGTGTGTTAAATTACATTCACTAGTAGGAGTGAGAAAAACATCACGTGGTGGTGTGAATCGGAGTTTCTGAATTAGGATAGGCATTGAGTGGCCATGTAGGATGTAGAAAATCACCGCGGGGTGGTCAGCATGGGGAGATTAGGGAACATGCAGTGGTAATGTAGGATAGGTTTCTGAAAAACATCGCGGGGTGGTGCGCATTGTATGGGTGTGTGTTACATTACATTCACTAGTAGGAGTGAGAAAAACATCACGGGGTGGTGCGCATTGTATGGGTGCATGTTACATTACATTCACTAGTAGGAGTGAGAAAAACATCATGGGGTGGTGCGCATTGTATGGGTGTGTGTGACATTACATTCACTAGTAGGAGTGAGAAAAAAATCACGGGGTGGTGCGCATCGTATGGGTGTGTGTTACATTTCATTCACTAGTAGGAGTGAGAAAATCATCACGGGGTGGTGCGCATTGTATGCGTGTGTGTTACATTACATTCACTAGTAGGAGTGAGAAAAACATCACGGGGTGGTGCGCATTGTATGGGTGTGTGTTACATTACATTCACTAGTAGGAGTGAGAAAAACATCACGGGGTGGTGCACATTGTATGGGTGTGTGTTACATTATATTCACTAGTATAAGTGAGAAAAACATCACGGGGTGGTGTGAATCGGAGGGTCTGAATTAGGATAGGCAGTGAGTGGCAATGTAAGATGGAGAAAAGCACCGCGGGGCGGTCAACATGGGGAGGTCAGGGAACATGCAGTGGCAATGAAGGATAGTTTTCTAAAAAACATCGCGGGGTGGTGCGCATTGTATGGGTGTGTGTTACATTACATTCACTAGTAGGAGTGAGAAAAGCTTCACGGGGTGGTGTGAATCGGAGGGTCTGAATTAGGATAGGCAGTGAGTGGCAATGTAGGATGCAGAAAAGCACCGCGGGGTGGTCAGCATGTGGAGATCAGGAAACATGCAGTGGCAATGTAGGATATGTTTCTGAAAAACATCGCGGGGTGGTGCGCATTGTATGGGTGTGTGTTACATTACATTCACTAGTAGGAGTGAGAAAAACATCACGGGGTGGTGTGAATCGGAGGGTATGAATTAGGATAGCAGTGAGTGGCAATGTAGGATGGAGAAAAGCACCGCGGGGTGGTCAGCATGGGGAGGTCAGGGAACATGCAATGGCAATGTAGGATAGGTTTCTGAAAAAACATCGTGGTGTGGTGGGCATTGTATGGGTGTGTGTTGCATTACATTCACTAGTAGGAGTGAGAAAAACATCATGGGGTGGTGCGCATTGTAAGGGTGTGTGTTACATTATATTCACTAGTAGGAGTGAGAAAAATATCATGGGGTGGTGTGAATAGGAGGGTCTGAATTAGGATAGGCAGTGAGTGGCAATATAGGATGGAGAAAAGCACCTCGGGGTGGTCAGCATGGGGAGGTCAGGGAACATGCAGGGGCAATGTCGGATAGGTTTCTGAAAAACATCACGGGGTGGTGCGCATTGTATGGGTGTGTCTTACATTACATTCACTAGTAGGAGTGAGAAAAACCTCACGGGGTGGTGCGCATTGTATGGGTGTGTGTTAAATTACATTCACTAGTAGGAGTGAGAAAAACATCACGTGGTGGTGTGAATCGGAGTTTCTGAATTAGGATAGGCATTGAGTGGCCATGTAGGATGTAGAAAATCACCGCGGGGTGGTCAGCATGGGGAGATTAGGGAACATGCAGTGGTAATGTAGGATAGGTTTCTGAAAAACATCGCGGGGTGGTGCGCATTGTATGGGTGTGTGTTACATTACATTCACTAGTAGGAGTGAGAAAAACATCACGGGGTGGTGCGCATTGTATGGGTGCATGTTACATTACATTCACTAGTAGGAGTGAGAAAAACATCATGGGGTGGTGCGCATTGTATGGGTGTGTGTGACATTACATTCACTAGTAGGAGTGAGAAAAAAATCACGGGGTGGTGCGCATCGTATGGGTGTGTGTTACATTTCATTCACTAGTAGGAGTGAGAAAAACATCACGGGGTGGTGCGCATTGTATGCGTGTGTGTTACATTACATTCACTAGTAGGAGTGAGAAAAACATCACGGGGTGGTGCGCATTGTATGGGTGTGTGTTACATTACATTCACTAGTAGGAGTGAGAAAAACATCACGGGGTGGTGCACATTGTATGGGTGTGTGTTACATTATATTCACTAGTATGAGTGAGAAAAACATCACGGGGTGGTGTGAATCGGAGGGTCTGAATTAGGATAGGCAGTGAGTGGCAATGTAAGATGGAGAAAAGCACCGCGGGGCGGTCAACATGGGGAGGTCAGGGAACATGCAGTGGCAATGTAGGATAGTTTTCTGAAAAACATCACCGGGTGGTGCGCATTGTATGGGTGTGTGTTACATTACATTCACTAGTAGGAGTGAGAAAAACATTACGGGGTGGTGCACATTGTATGGTTGTGTGTTACATTACATTCACTAGTAGGAGTGAGAAAAACATCACGGGGTGGTGCGCAGTGTATGGGTGTGTGTTACATTACATTGATTAGTAGGAGTGAGAAAAACATCACGGGGTGGTGCGCATCGTATGGGTGTGTGTTACATTACATTCACTAATAGGAGTGAGAAAAACAACACGGGGTGGTGCGCATCGTATGCGTGTGTGTTACATTACATTCACTTGTAGGAGTGAGAAAAACATCACGGGGTCGTGCGCATTGTATGGGTGTGTGTTACATTACATTCACTAGTAGGAGTGAGAATAACATCACGGGGTGGTGTGAATCGGAGGGTCTGAATTAAGATAGGCAGTGAGTGGCAATGTAGGATGGAGAAAAGCACCGCGGGGTGGTCAGCATGGGGAGGTCAGGGAACATGAAGTGGCAATGTAGGATAGGTTTCTGAAAAACATCCCGGGGTGGTGTGCATTGTAAGGGTGTGTGTTACGTTACATTCACTAGTAGGAGTGAGAAAAACATCAGGGGGTGGTGCGCATTGTATGGGTGTGTGTGACATTACATTCACTAGTAGGAGTGAGAAAAAAATCACGGGGTGGTGCGCATCGTATGGGTGCGTGTTACATTACATTCACTAGTAGGAGTGAGAAAAACATCAGGGGGTGGTGCGCATTGTATGGGTGCGTGTTACATTACATTCACTAGTAGGAGTGAGAAAAACATCAGGGGGTGGTGCGCATTGTATGGGTGTGTGTGACATTACATTCACTAGTAGGAGTGAGAAAAAAATCACGGGGTGGTGCGCATCGTATGGGTGTGTGTTACATTTCATTCACTAGTAGGAGTGAGAAAAACATCACGGGGTGGTGCGCATTGTATGCGTGTGTGTTACATTACATTCACTAGTAGGAGTGAGAAAAACATCAGGGGGGGGTGCGCATCGTATGGGTGTGTGTTACATTACATTCACTAGTAGGAGTGAGAAAAACATTACGGGGTGGTGCACATTGTATGGTTGTGTGTTACATTACATTCACTAGTAGGAGTGAGAAAAACATCACGGGGTGGTGTGCAGTGTATGGGTGTGTGTTACATTACATTGATTAGTAGGAGTGAGAAAAACATCACGGGGTGGTGCGCATCGTATGGGTGTGTGTTACATTACATTCACTAATAGGAGTGAGAAAAACAACACGGGGTGGTGCGCATCGTATGCGTGTGTGTTACATTACATTCACTTGTAGGAGTGAGAAAAACATCACGGGGTGGTGTGAATCGGAGTGTCAGAATTAAGAAAGGCAGTGAGTGGCAATGTAGGATGGAGAAAAGCACCGCGGGGTGGTCAGCATGGGGAGGTCAGGGAACATGAAGTGGCAATGTAGGATAGGTTTCTGAAAAACATCCCGGGGTGGTGCGCATTGTAAGGGTGTGTGTTATATTACATTCACTAGTAGGAGTGAGAAAAACATCACGGGGTGGTGTGAATCGGAATGTCTGAATTAGGATAGGCAGTGAGTGGCAATGTAGGATGGATAAAAGCACCGCGGGGTGGTCAGCATGGGGAGGTCAGGGAACATGCAGTGGCAATGTAGGATAGGTTTCTGAAAAACATCGCGGGGTGGTGCGCATTGTATGGGTGTGTGTTACATTACATTCACTAGTAGGAGTGAGAAAAACATCACGGGGTGGTGCGCATTGTATGGGTGTGTGTTCCATTACATTCACTAGTAGGAGTGAGAAAAACATCACGGGGTGGTGTGAATCGGAATGTCTGAATTAGGATAGGCAGTGAGTGGCAATGTAGGATGGATAAAAGCACCGCGGGGTGGTCAGCATGGGGAGGTCAGGGAACATGCAGTGGCAATGTAGGATAGGTTTCTGAAAAACATCGCGGGGTGGTGCGCATTGTATGGGTGTGTGTTACATTACATTCACTAGTAGGAGTGAGAAAAACATCACGGGGTGGTGTGAATCGGAGGGTCTGAATTAGGATAGGCAGTGAGTGGCAATGTAGGATGGAGAAAAGCACCGCGGGGTGGTCAGCATGGGGAGGTCAGGGAACATGAAGTGGCAATGTAGGATAGGTTTCTGAAAAACATCGTGGGGTGGAGGGCATTGTATGGGTGTGTGTTACATTACATTCACTAGTAGGAGTGAGAAAAACATCATGGGGTGGTGCGCATTGTATGGGTGTGTGTTACATTACATTCACTAGTAGGAGTGAGAAAAACATCACGGGGTGGTGGTGAATCGGAGGGTGTGAATTAGGATAAGCAGTGAGTGGCAATGTAGGATGGAGAAAAGCACCGCGGGGTGGTCAGCATGGGGAGGTCAGGGAACATGCAGTGGCAATGTAGGATACGTTTCTGAAAAACATCGCGGGGTGGTGCGCATTGTATGGGTGTGGGTTACATGACATTCACTAGTAGGAGTGAGAAAAACATCACGGGGTGGAGCGCATTGTATGGGTGTGTGCTACATTACATTCACTAGCAGGAGAGACAAAAACATCACGGGGTGGTGCGCATTGTATGGGTGTGTGTTACATTACATTCACTAGTAGGAGTGAGAAAAACATCACGTGTTGGTCCGCATTGTATGCGTTTTTGTTACATTACATTCACTAGTAGGAGTGAGAAAAACATCACGGGGTGGTGCGCATTGTATGGGTGTGTGTTACATTACATTCACTAGTAGGAGTGAGAAAAACATCACGGGGTGGTGCGCATTGTATGGGTGTGTGTTACATTACATTCACTAGTAGGAGTGAGAAAAACATCACGAGGTGGTGTGAATCGGAGGGTCTGAATTAGGATAGTCAGTGAGTGGCAATGTAGGATGGAGAAAAGCACTGCGGGGTGGTCAGCATGGGGAGGTCAGGGAACATGCAGTGGCAATGTAGGATAGGTTTCTGAAAAACATCGCGGGGTGGTGCGCATTGTATGGGTGTGTGTTACATTACATTCACTAGTAGGAGTGAGAAAAACATCACGGGGTGGTGTGAATAGGAGGGTCTGAATTAGGATAGGCAGGGAGTTGCAATGTAGGATGGAGAAAAGCACCGCGGGGTGGTCAGCATGGGGAGGTCAGGGAACATGCAGTGGCAATGTAGGATAGGTTTCTGAAAAACATCCCGGAGTGGTGCGCGTTGTATGGGTGTGTGTTACATTACATTCACTAGTAGGAGTGAGAAAAACATCACGGGGTGGTGCGCATTGTATGGGTGTGTGTTACATTACATTCACTAGTAGGAGTGAGAAAAACATCACGGGGTGGTGTGAATCGGAGGGCCTGAATTAGGATAGGCAGTGAGTGGCAATGTAGGATGGAGAAAAGCACGGCGAGGTGGTCAGCATGGGGAGGTCAGGGAACATGCAGTGGCAATGTAGGATAGGTTTCTGAAAAACATCGCGGGGTGGTGCGCATTGTATGGGTGTGTGTTACATTACATTCACTAGTAGGAGTGAGAAAAACATCACGGGGTGGTGCGCATTGTATGGGTGTGTGTTACATTACATTCACTAGTAGGAGTGAGAAAAACATCACGGGGTGGTGCGCATTGTATGGGTTTGTGTTACATTACATTCACCAGTAGGAGTGAGAAAAACATCACGGGGTGGTGCGCATTGTATGGGTGTGTGTTTCATTACATTGACTATTAGGAGTGAGAAAAACATCATGGGGTGGTGCGCACTGTATGGGTGTGTGTTACATTACATTCCCTAGTAGGAGTGAGAAAAACATCACGGGGTGGTGCGCATCGTATGCGTGTGTGTTACATTACATTCACTTGTAGGAGTGAGAAAAACATCACGGGGTGTTGTGAATCAGAGGGTCTGAATTAAGATAGGCAGTGAGTGGCAATGTAGGATGGAGAAAAGCACCGCTGGGTTGTCAGCATGGGGAGGTCAGGGAACATGCAGTGGCAATGTAGGATAGGTTTCTGAAAAACATCGCTTGGTGGTGCGCATTGTATGGGTGTGTGTTACATTACATTCACTAGTAGGAGTGAGAAAAACATCACGGGGTTGTGTGAATCGGAGGGTCTCAATTAGGATAGGCAGTGAGTGGCAATGTAGGATGGTGAAAAGCACCGCGGGGTGGTCAGCATGCCGAGGTCAGGGAACATGCATTGGCAATGTAGGATAGGTTTCTGAAAAACATCGTGGGGTGGTGGTCATTGTATGAGTGTGGTTTACCTTACATTCAGTAGTAGGAGTGAGAAAAACATCACGGGGTGGTGCGCATTGTAAGGGTGTGTGTTACATTACACTCACTTGTAGGAGTGAGAAAAACATCACGGGGTGGTGTGAATCGGAGGGTCTGAATTAAAATAGGCAGTGAGTGGCAATGTAGGATGGAGAAAAGCACCGCTGTGTGGTCAGCATGGGGAGGTCAGGAAAAATGCAGTGGCAATGTAGGATAGGTTTCTGAAAAACATCGCGGGGTGGTGCGCATTGTATGGGTGTGTGTTACATTACATTCACTAGTAGGAGTGAGAAAAACATCACGGGGTGGTGTGAATCGGAGGGTCTGAATTAGGATAGGCAGTGAGTGGCAATGTAGTATGGAGAAATGCACCGCGGGGAGGTCAGCATGGGGAGGTCAGGGAACATGCAGTGGCAATGTAGGATAGTTTTCTGAAAAACATCGCGGGGTGGTGCGCATTTTATTTGTGTGTGTTACATTACATTCACTAGTAGGAGTGAGAAAAACATCACGGGGTGGTGCGCATTCTATGGGTGTGTGTTACATTACATTCACTAGTAGGAGTGAGAAAAACATCACGGGGTGGTGCGCATTGTATGGGTGTGTGTTACATTACATTCACTAGTAGGAGTGAGAAAAACATCACGGGGTGGTGCGCATTGTATGGGTGTGTGTTACATTACATTCACTAGTAGGAGTGAGAAAAACATCACGGGGTGGTGCGCATTGAATGGGTGTGTGTTACATTACATTCACTAGTAGGAGTGAGAAAAACATCACGTGGTGGTGCGCATTGTATGGGTGTGTGTTACATTACATTCACTAGTAGGAGTGAGAAAAACATCACGGGGTGGTGTGAATCGGAGGGTCTGAATTAGGATAGGCAGTGAGTGGCAATGTAGGATGAAGAAAAGCACCGCGGGGTGGTCAGCATGGGAAGGTCAGGGAACATGCAGTGGCAATGTAGGATAGTTTTCTAAAAAACATCGCGGGGTGGTGCGCATTGTATGGGTGTGTGTTACATTACATTCACTAGTAGGAGTGAGAAAAGCTTCACGGGGTGGTGTGAATCGGAGGGTCTGAATTAGGATAGGCAGTGAGTGGCAATGTAGGATGCAGAAAAGCACCGCGGGGTGGTCAGCATGTGGAGATCAGGAAACATGCAGTGGCAATGTAGGATAGGTTTCTGAAAAACATCGCGGGGTGGTGCGCATTGTATGGGTGTGTGTTACATTACATTCACTAGTAGGAGTGAGAAAAACATCACGGGGTGGTGTGAATCGGAGGGTATGAATTAGGATAGGCAGTGAGTGGCAATGTAGGATGGAGAAAAGCACCGCGGGGTGGTCAGCATGGGGAGGTCAGGGAACATGCAGTGGCAATGTAGGATAGGTTTCTGAAAAAACATAGTGGTGTGGTGGGCATTGTATGGGTGTGTGTTGCATTACATTCACTAGTAGGAGTGAGAAAAACATCATGGGGTGGTGCGCATTGTAAGGGTGTGTGTTACATTATATTCACTAGTAGGAGTGAGAATAATATCATGGGGTGGTGTGAATAGGAGGGTCTGAATTAGGATAGGCAGTGAGTGGCAATATAGGATGGAGAAAAGCACCTCGGGGTGGTCAGCATGGGGAGGTCAGGGAACATGCAGGGGCAATGTCGGATAGGTTTCTGAAAAACATCACGGGGTGGTGCGCATTGTATGAGTGTGTGTTACATTACATTCACTAGTAGGAGTGAGAAAAACCTCACGGGGTGGTGCGCATTGTATGGGTGTGTGTTACATTACATTCACTAGTAGGAGTGAGAAAAACATCACGTGGTGGTGTGAATCGGAGTTTCTGAATTAGGATAGGCATTGAGTGGCCATGTAGGATGTAGAATATCACCGCGGGGTGGTCAGCATGGGGAGATTAGGGAACATGCAGTGGTAATGTAGGATAGGTTTCTGAAAAACATCGCGGGGTGGTGCGCATTGTATGGGTGTGTGTTACATTACATTCACTAGTAGGAGTGAGAAAAACATCACGTGGTGGTGTGAATCGGAGTTTCTGAATTAGGATAGGCATTGAGTGGCCATGTAGGATGTAGAATATCACCGCGGGGTGGTCAGCATGGGGAGATTAGGGAACATGCAGTGGTAATGTAGGATAGGTTTCTGAAAAACATCGCGGGGTGGTGCGCATTGTATGGGTGTGTGTTACATTACATTCACTAGTAGGAGTGAGAAAAACATCACGGGGTGGTGCGCATTGTATGGGTGCGTGTTACATTACATTCACTAGTAGGAGTGAGAAAAACATCAGGGGGTGGTGCGCATTGTATGGGTGTGTGTGACATTACATTCATTAGTAGGAGTGAGAAAAAAATCACGGGGTGGTGCGCATCGTATGGGTGTGTGTTACATTTCATTCACTAGTAGGAGTGAGAAAAACATCACGGGGTGGTGCGCATTGTATGCGTGTGTGTTACATTACATTCACTAGTAGGAGTGAGAAAAACATCACGGGGTGGTGCGCATTGTATGGGTGTGTGTAACATTACATTCACTAGTAGGAGTGAGAAAAACATTACGGGGTGGTGCACATTGTATGGTTGTGTGTTACATTACATTCACTAGTAGGAGTGAGAAAAGCATCACGGGGTGGTGCGCAGTGTATGGGTGTGTGTTACATTACATTGATTAGTAGGAGTGAGAAAAACATCACGGGGTGGTGCGCATCGTATGGGTGTGTGTTACATTACATTCACTAATAGGAGTGAGAAAAACAACACGGGGTGGTGCGCATCGTATGCGTGTGTGTTACATTACATTCACTTGTAGGAGTGAGAAAAACATCACGGGGTGGTGCGCATTGTATGGGTGTGTGTTACATTACATTCACTAGTAGGAGTGAGAAAAACATCACGGGGTGGTGGTGAATCGGAGGGTGTGAATTAGGATAAGCATTGAGTGGCAATGTAGGATGGAGAAAAGCACCGCGGGGTGGTCAGCATGGGGAGGTCAGGGAACATGCAGTGGCAATGTAGGATACGTTTCTGAAAAACATCGCGGGGTGGTGCGCATTGTATGGGTGTGCGTTACATTACATTCACTAGTAGGAGTGAGAAAAACATCACGGGGTCGAGCGCATTGTATGGGTGTGTGCTACATTACATTCACTAGCAGGAGAGAGAAAAACATCACGGGGTGGTGCGCATTGTATGGGTGTGTGTTACATTACATTTACTAGTAGGAGTGAGAAAAACATCACGGGGTGGTGCGCATTGTATGGGTGTGTGTTCCATTACATTCACTAGTAGGAGTGAGAAAAACATCACGGGGTGGTGTGAATCGGAGGGCCTGAATTAGGATAGGCAGTGAGTGGCAATGTAGGATGGAGAAGAGCACGGCGGGGTGGTCAGCATGGGGAGGTCAGGGAACATGCAGTGGCAATGTAGGATACGTTTCTGAAAAACATCGCGGGGTGGTGCGCATTGTATGGGTGTGGGTTACATTACATTCACTAGTAGGAGTGAGAAAAACATCACGGGGTGGAGCGCATGGTATGGGTGTGTGCTACATTACATTCACTAGCAGGAGAGAGAAAAACATCACGGGGTGGTGCGCATTGGATTGGTGTGTGTTACACTACATTCACTAGTAGGAGTGAGAAAAACATCACGGGGTGATTTGCATTGTATGGGTGTGTGTTACATTACATTCACAAGTAGGAGTGAGAAAAAAATCATGGGGTGGTGCGCATTGTATGGGTGTGTGTTACATTTCATTCACTAGTAGGAGTGAGAAAAACATCACGTGTTGGTCCGCATTGTATGCGTTTGTGTTACATTACATTCACAAGTAGGAGTGAGAAAAACATCACGGGGTGGTGCGCATTGTATGGGTGTGTGTTACATTACATTCACTAGTAGGAGTGAGAAAAACATCACGGGGTGGTGCGCATTGTATGGGTGTGTGTTACATTACATTCACTAGTAGGAGTGAGAAAAACATCACGAGGTGGTGTGAATCGGAGGGTCTGAATTAGGATAGGCAGTGAGTGGCAATGTAGGATGGAGAAAAGCACTGCGGGGTGGTCAGCATGGGGAGGTCAGGGAACATGCAGTGGCAATGTAGGATAGGTTTCTGAAAAACATCGCGGGGTGGTGCGCATTGTATGGGTGTGTGTTACATTACATTCACTAGTAGGAGTGAGAAAAACATCACGGGGTGGTGTGAATCGGAGGGTCTGAATTAGGATAGGCAGGGAGTTGCAATGTAGGATGGAGAAAAGCACCGCGGGGTGGTCAGCATGGGGAGGTCAGGTAACATGCAGTGGCAATGTAGGATAGGTTTCTGAAAAACATCCCGGAGTGGTGCGCGTTGTATGGGTGTGTGTTACATTACATTCACTAGTAGGAGTGAGAAAAACATCACGGGGTGGTGCGCATCGTATGGGTGTGTGTTACATTACATTCACTAGTAGGAGTGAGAAAAACATCACGGGGTGGTGCGCATCGTATGGGTTTGTGTTACATTACATTCACTAGTAGGAGTGAGAAAAACATCACGGGGTGGTGCGCATTGTATGGGTGTGTGTTTCATTACATTCACTATTAGGAGTGAGAAAAACATCATGGGGTGGTGCGCATTGTATGGGTGTGTGTTACATTACATTCACTAGTAGGAGTGAGAAAAACATCACGGGGTGGTGCGCATCGTATGCGTGTGTGTTACATTACATTCACTTGTAGGAGTGAGAAAAACATCACGGGGTGGTGTGAATCAGAGGGTCTGAATTAAGATAGGCAGTGAGTGGCAATGTAGGATGGAGAAAAGCACCGCTGGGTGGTCAGCATGGGGAGGTCAGGGAACATGCAGTGGCAATGTAGGATAGGTTTCTGAAAAACATCGCGGGGTGGTGCGCATTGTATGGGTGTGTGTTACATTACATTCACTAGTAGGAGTGAGAAAAACATCACGGGGTTGTGTGAATCGGAGGGTCTGAATTAGGATAGGCAGTGAGTGGCAATGTAGGATGGTGAAAAGCACCGCGGGGTGGTCAGCATGCCGAGGTCAGGGAACATGCATTGGCAATGTAGGATAGGTTTTTGAAAAACATCGTGGGGTGGTGGTCATTGTATGGGTGTGTTTTACCTTACATTCAGTAGTAGGAGTGAGAAAAACATCACGGGGTGGTGCGCATTGTAAGGGTGTGTGTTACATTACATTCAATTGTAGGAGTGAGAAAAACATCACGGGGTGGTGTGAATCGGAGGGTCTGAATTAAGATAGGCAGTGAGTGGCAATTTAGGATGGAGAAAAGCACCGCTGTGGGGTCAGCATGGGGAGGTCAGGGAACATGCAGTGGCAATGTAGGATAGGTTTCTGAAAAACATCGCGGGGTGGTGCGCATTGTATGGGTGTGTGTTACATTACATTCACTAGTAGGAGTGAGAAAAACATCACGGGGTGGTGCGCATTGTATGGGTGTGTGTTACATTACATTCACTAGTAGGAGTGTGAAAAACCTCTCGGGGTGGTGTGAATCGGAGGGTCTGAATTAGGATAGGCAGTGAGTGGCAATGTAGGATGGAGAAAAGCACCGCGGGGTGGTCAGCAAGGGGAGGTCAGGGAACATGCAGTGGCAATGTAGGATAGGTTTCTGAAAAACATCGCAGGGTGGTGTGCATTGTATGGTTGTGTGTTACATTACTTTCACTAGTAGCAGTGAGAAAAACCTCACGGGGTGGTGTGAATCGGAGGGTCTGAATTAGGATAGGCAGTGAGTTGCAATGTAGGATGGAGAAAAGCACCGCGGGGTTGTCAGCATGGGGAGGTCAGGGAACATGCAGTGGCAATATTGGATAGGATTCTGAAAAACATCGCGGGGTGGTGCGCATTGTATGGGTGTGTGTTACATTACATTCACTAGTAGGAGTGAGAAAAACATCACGGGGTGGTGCGCATTCTATGGGTGTGTGTTACATTACATTCACTAGTAGGAGTGAGAAAAACATCACGGGGTGGTGCGCATTGTATGGGTGTGTGTTACATTACATTCACTAGTAGGAGTGAGAAAAACATCACGGGGTGGTGCGCATTGTATGGGTGTGTGTTACATTACATTCACTAGTAGGAGTGAGAAAAACATCACGGGGTGGTGCGCATTGAATGGGTGTGTGTTACATTACATTCACTAGTAGGAGTGAGAAAAACATCACGTGGTGGTGCGCATTGTATGGGTGTGTGTTACATTACATTCACTAGTAGGAGTGAGAAAAACATCACGGGGTGGTGTGAATCGGAGGGTCTGAATTAGGATAGGCAGTGAGTGGCAATGTAGGATGAAGAAAAGCACCGCGGGGTGGTCAGCATGGGAAGGTCAGGGAACATGCAGTGGCAATGTAGGATAGTTTTCTAAAAAACATCGCGGGGTGGTGCGCATTGTATGGGTGTGTGTTACATTACATTCACTATTAGGAGTGAGAAAAGCTTCACGGGGTGGTGTGAATCGGAGGGTCTGAATTAGGATAGGCAGTGAGTGGCAATGTAGGATGCAGAAAAGCACCGCGGGGTGGTCAGCATGTGGAGATCAGGAAACATGCAGTGGCAATGTAGGATATGTTTCTGAAAAACATCGCGGGGTGGTGCGCATTGTATGGGTGTGTGTTACATTACATTCACTAGTAGGAGTGAGAAAAACATCACGGGGTGGTGTGAATCGGAGGGTATGAATTAGGATAGCAGTGAGTGGCAATGTAGGATGGAGAAAAGCACCGCGGGGTGGTCAGCATGGGGAGGTCAGGGAACATGCAGTGGCAATGTAGGATAGGTTTCTGAAAAAACATCGTGGTGTGGTGGGCATTGTATGGGTGTGTGTTGCATTACATTCACTAGTAGGAGTGAGAAAAACATCATGGGGTGGTGCGCATTGTAAGGGTGTGTGTTACATTATATTCACTAGTAGGAGTGAGAAAAATATCATGGGGTGGTGTGAATAGGAGGGTCTGAATTAGGATAGGCAGTGAGTGGCAATATAGGATGGAGAAACGCACCTCGGGGTGGTCAGCATGGGGAGGTCAGGGAACATGCAGGGGCAATGTCGGATAGGTTTCTGAAAAACATCACGGGGTGGTGCGCATTGTATGGGTGTGTCTTACATTACATTCACTAGTAGGAGTGAGAAAAACCTCACGGGGTGGTGCGCATTGTATGGGTGTGTGTTAAATTACATTCACTAGTAGGAGTGAGAAAAACATCACGTGGTGGTGTGAATCGGAGTTTCTGAATTAGGATAGGCATTGAGTGGCCATGTAGGATGTAGAAAATCACCGCGGGGTGGTCAGCATGGGGAGATTAGGGAACATGCAGTGGTAATGTAGGATAGGTTTCTGAAAAACATCGCGGGGTGGTGCGCATTGTATGGGTGTGTGTTACATTACATTCACTAGTAGGAGTGAGAAAAACATCACGGGGTGGTGCGCATTGTATGGGTGCATGTTACATTACATTCACTAGTAGGAGTGAGAAAAACATCATGGGGTGGTGCGCATTGTATGGGTGTGTGTGACATTACATTCACTAGTAGGAGTGAGAAAAAAATCACGGGGTGGTGCGCATCGTATGGGTGTGTGTTACATTTCATTCACTAGTAGGAGTGAGAAAAACATCACGGGGTGGTGCGCATTGTATGGGTGTGTGTTACATTACATTCACTAGTAGGAGTGAGAAAAACATCACGGGGTGGTGCACATTGTATGGGTGTGTGTTACATTATATTCACTAGTATAAGTGAGAAAAACATCACGGGGTGGTGTGAATCGGAGGGTCTGAATTAGGATAGGCAGTGAGTGGCAATGTAAGATGGAGAAAAGCACCGCGGGGCGGTCAACATGGGGAGGTCAGGGAACATGCAGTGGCAATGAAGGATAGTTTTCTAAAAAACATCGCGGGGTGGTGCGCATTGTATGGGTGTGTGTTACATTACATTCACTAGTAGGAGTGAGAAAAGCTTCACGGGGTGGTGTGAATCGGAGGGTCTGAATTAGGATAGGCAGTGAGTGGCAATGTAGGATGCAGAAAAGCACCGCGGGGTGGTCAGCATGTGGAGATCAGGAAACATGCAGTGGCAATGTAGGATATGTTTCTGAAAAACATCGCGGGGTGGTGCGCATTGTATGGGTGTGTGTTACATTACATTCACTAGTAGGAGTGAGAAAAACATCACGGGGTGGTGTGAATCGGAGGGTATGAATTAGGATAGCAGTGAGTGGCAATGTAGGATGGAGAAAAGCACCGCGGGGTGGTCAGCATGGGGAGGTCAGGGAACATGCAATGGCAATGTAGGATAGGTTTCTGAAAAAACATCGTGGTGTGGTGGGCATTGTATGGGTGTGTGTTGCATTACATTCACTAGTAGGAGTGAGAAAAACATCATGGGGTGGTGCGCATTGTAAGGGTGTGTGTTACATTATATTCACTAGTAGGAGTGAGAAAAATATCATGGGGTGGTGTGAATAGGAGGGTCTGAATTAGGATAGGCAGTGAGTGGCAATATAGGATGGAGAAAAGCACCTCGGGGTGGTCAGCATGGGGAGGTCAGGGAACATGCAGGGGCAATGTCGGATAGGTTTCTGAAAAACATCACGGGGTGGTGCGCATTGTATGGGTGTGTCTTACATTACATTCACTAGTAGGAGTGAGAAAAACCTCACGGGGTGGTGCGCATTGTATGGGTGTGTGTTAAATTACATTCACTAGTAGGAGTGAGAAAAACATCACGTGGTGGTGTGAATCGGAGTTTCTGAATTAGGATAGGCATTGAGTGGCCATGTAGGATGTAGAAAATCACCGCGGGGTGGTCAGCATGGGGAGATTAGGGAACATGCAGTGGTAATGTAGGATAGGTTTCTGAAAAACATCGCGGGGTGGTGCGCATTGTATGGGTGTGTGTTACATTACATTCACTAGTAGGAGTGAGAAAAACATCACGGGGTGGTGCGCATTGTATGGGTGCATGTAACATTACATTCACTAGTAGGAGTGAGAAAAACATCATGGGGTGGTGCGCATTGTATGGGTGTGTGTGACATTACATTCACTAGTAGGAGTGAGAAAAAAATCACGGGGTGGTGCGCATCGTATGGGTGTGTGTTACATTTCATTCACTAGTAGGAGTGAGAAAAACATCACGGGGTGGTGCGCATTGTATGCGTGTGTGTTACATTACATTCACTAGTAGGAGTGAGAAAAACATCACGGGGTGGTGCGCATTGTATGGGTGTGTGTTACATTACATTCACTAGTAGGAGTGAGAAAAACATCACGGGGTGGTGCACATTGTATGGGTGTGTGTTACATTATATTCACTAGTATGAGTGAGAAAAACATCACGGGGTGGTGTGAATCGGAGGGTCTGAATTAGGATAGGCAGTGAGTGGCAATGTAAGATGGAGAAAAGCACCGCGGGGCGGTCAACATGGGGAGGTCAGGGAACATGCAGTGGCAATGTAGGATAGTTTTCTGAAAAACATCACCGGGTGGTGCGCATTGTATGGGTGTGTGTTACATTACATTCACTAGTAGGAGTGAGAAAAACATTACGGGGTGGTGCACATTGTATGGTTGTGTGTTACATTACATTCACTAGTAGGAGTGAGAAAAACATCACGGGGTGGTGCGCAGTGTATGGGTGTGTGTTACATTACATTGATTAGTAGGAGTGAGAAAAACATCACGGGGTGGTGCGCATCGTATGGGTGTGTGTTACATTACATTCACTAATAGGAGTGAGAAAAACAACACGGGGTGGTGCGCATCGTATGCGTGTGTGTTACATTACATTCACTTGTAGGAGTGAGAAAAACATCACGGGGTCGTGCGCATTGTATGGGTGTGTGTTACATTACATTCACTAGTAGGAGTGAGAATAACATCACGGGGTGGTGTGAATCGGAGGGTCTGAATTAAGATAGGCAGTGAGTGGCAATGTAGGATGGAGAAAAGCACCGCGGGGTGGTCAGCATGGGGAGGTCAGGGAACATGAAGTGGCAATGTAGGATAGGTTTCTGAAAAACATCCCGGGGTGGTGTGCATTGTAAGGGTGTGTGTTACGTTACATTCACTAGTAGGAGTGAGAAAAACATCACGGGGTGGTGTGAATCGGAGGGTCTGAATTAGGATAGGCAGTGAGTGGCAATGTAGGATGGAGAAAAGCACGGCGGGGTGGTCAACACGGGGAGGTCAGGGAACATGCAGTGGCAATGTAGGATAGGTTTGTGAAAAACATCACGGGGTGGTGTGCTTTGTATGGGTGTGTGTTACTTTACATTCACTAGTAGGAGTGAGAAAAACATCACGGGTGGTGCGCATTGTATGGGTGTGTGTTACATTACATTTACTAGTAGGAGTGAGAAAAACACGGGGTGGTGTGAATAGGAGGGTCTGAATTAGGATAGGCAGTGAAAGGCCTTGTAGGATCGAGAAAAGCACCGCGGGGTGGTCAGCATGGGGAAGTCAGGGAACATGCAGTGGCAATGTAGGAGAGGTTTCTGAAAAACATCGTGGGGTGGTGCGCATTGTATGGGTGTGTGTTACATTACATTCACTAGTAGGAGTGAGAAAAACATCACGGGGTGGTGTGAATCGGAGGGTATGAATTAGGATAGCAGTGAGTGGCAATGTAGGATGGAGAAAAGCACCGCGGGGTGGTCAGCATGGGGAGGTCAGGGAACATGCAATGGCAATGTAGGATAGGTTTCTGAAAAAACATCGTGGTGTGGTGGGCATTGTATGGGTGTGTGTTGCATTACATTCACTAGTAGGAGTGAGAAAAACATCATGGGGTGGTGCGCATTGTAAGGGTGTGTGTTACATTATATTCACTAGTAGGAGTGAGAAAAATATCATGGGGTGGTGTGAATAGGAGGGTCTGAATTAGGATAGGCAGTGAGTGGCAATATAGGATGGAGAAAAGCACCTCGGGGTGGTCAGCATGGGGAGGTCAGGGAACATGCAGGGGCAATGTCGGATAGGTTTCTGAAAAACATCACGGGGTGGTGCGCATTGTATGGGTGTGTCTTACATTACATTCACTAGTAGGAGTGAGAAAAACCTCACGGGGTGGTGCGCATTGTATGGGTGTGTGTTAAATTACATTCACTAGTAGGAGTGAGAAAAACATCACGTGGTGGTGTGAATCGGAGTTTCTGAATTAGGATAGGCATTGAGTGGCCATGTAGGATGTAGAAAATCACCGCGGGGTGGTCAGCATGGGGAGATTAGGGAACATGCAGTGGTAATGTAGGATAGGTTTCTGAAAAACATCGCGGGGTGGTGCGCATTGTATGGGTGTGTGTTACATTACATTCACTAGTAGGAGTGAGAAAAACATCACGGGGTGGTGCGCATTGTATGGGTGCATGTTACATTACATTCACTAGTAGGAGTGAGAAAAACATCATGGGGTGGTGCGCATTGTATGGGTGTGTGTGACATTACATTCACTAGTAGGAGTGAGAAAAAAATCACGGGGTGGTGCGCATCGTATGGGTGTGTGTTACATTTCATTCACTAGTAGGAGTGAGAAAAACATCACGGGGTGGTGCGCATTGTATGCGTGTGTGTTACATTACATTCACTAGTAGGAGTGAGAAAAACATCACGGGGTGGTGCGCATTGTATGGGTGTGTGTTACATTACATTCACTAGTAGGAGTGAGAAAAACATCACGGGGTGGTGCACATTGTATGGGTGTGTGTTACATTATATTCACTAGTATGAGTGAGAAAAACATCACGGGGTGGTGTGAATCGGAGGGTCTGAATTAGGATAGGCAGTGAGTGGCAATGTAAGATGGAGAAAAGCACCGCGGGGCGGTCAACATGGGGAGGTCAGGGAACATGCAGTGGCAATGTAGGATAGTTTTCTGAAAAACATCACCGGGTGGTGCGCATTGTATGGGTGTGTGTTACATTACATTC
Source organism: Cavia porcellus (assembly GCF_034190915.1). Lineage (NCBI taxonomy): Eukaryota > Metazoa > Chordata > Mammalia > Rodentia > Caviidae > Cavia > Cavia porcellus. The sequence continues at coordinate 1,538,044 of NW_026947555.1, forward strand.
ACTAGTAGGAGTGAGAAAAACATTACGGGGTGTTGTGAATCAGAGGGTCTGAATTAAGATAGGCAGTGAGTGGCAATGTAGGATGGAGAAAAGCACCGCTGGGTGGTCAGCATGGGGAGGTCAGGGAACATGCAGTGGCAATGTAGGATAGGTTTCTGAAAAACATCGCGGGGTGGTGCGCATTGTATGGGTGTGTGTTACATTACATTCACTAGTAGGAGTGAGAAAAACATCACGGGGTTGTGTGAATCGGAGGGTCTGAATTAGGATAGGCAGTGAGTGGCAATGTAGGATGGTGAAAAGCACCGCGGGGTGGTCAGCATGCCGAGGTCAGGGAACATGCATTGGCAATGTAGGATAGGTTTTTGAAAAACATCGTGGGGTGGTGGTCATTGTATGGGTGTGTTTTACCTTACATTCAGTAGTAGGAGTGAGAAAAACATCACGGGGTGGTGCGCATTGTAAGGGTGTGTGTTACATTACATTCACTTGTAGGAGTGAGAAAAACATCACGGGGTGGTGTGAATCGGAGGGTCTGAATTAAGATAGGCAGTGAGTGGCAATTTAGGATGGAGAAAAGCACCGCTGTGGGGTCAGCATGGGGAGGTCAGGGAACATGCAGTGGCAATGTAGGATAGGTTTCTGAAAAACATCGCGGGGTGGTGCGCATTGTATGGGTGTGTGTTACATTACATTCACTAGTAGGAGTGAGAAAAACATCACGGGGTGGTGCGCATTGTATGGGTGTGTGTTACATTACATTCACTAGTAGGAGTGTGAAAAACCTCTCGGGGTGGTGTGAATCGGAGGGTCTGAATTAGGATAGGCAGTGAGTGGCAATGTAGGATGGAGAAAAGCACCGCGGGGTGGTCAGCAAGGGGAGGTCAGGCAACATGCAGTGGCAATGTAGGATAGGTTTCTGAAAAACATCGCAGGGTGGTGTGCATTGTATGGTTGTGTGTTACATTACTTTCACTAGTAGCAGTGAGAAAAACCTCACGGGGTGGTGTGAATCGGAGGGTCTGAATTAGGATAGGCAGTGAGTTGCAATGTAGGATGGAGAAAAGCACCGCGGGGTTGTCAGCATGGGGAGGTCAGGGAACATGCAGTGGCAATATTGGATAGGATTCTGAAAAACATCGCGGGGTGGTGCGCATTGTATGGGTGTGTGTTACATTACATTCACTAGTAGGAGTGAGAAAAACATCACGGGGTGGTGCGCATTCTATGGGTGTGTGTTACATTACATTCACTAGTAGGAGTGAGAAAAACATCACGGGGTGGTGCGCATTGTATGGGTGTGTGTTACATTACATTCACTAGTAGGAGTGAGAAAAACATCACGGGGTGGTGCGCATTGTATGGGTGTGTGTTACATTACATTCACTAGTAGGAGTGAGAAAAACATCACGGGGTGGTGCGCATTGAATGGGTGTGTGTTACATTACATTCACTAGTAGGAGTGAGAAAAACATCACGTGGTGGTGCGCATTGTATGGGTGTGTGTTACATTACATTCACTAGTAGGAGTGAGAAAAACATCACGGGGTGGTGTGAATCGGAGGGTCTGAATTAGGATAGGCAGTGAGTGGCAATGTAGGATGAAGAAAAGCACCGCGGGGTGGTCAGCATGGGAAGGTCAGGGAACATGCAGTGGCAATGTAGGATAGTTTTCTAAAAAACATCGCGGGGTGGTGCGCATTGTATGGGTGTGTGTTACATTACATTCACTATTAGGAGTGAGAAAAGCTTCACGGGGTGGTGTGAATCGGAGGGTCTGAATTAGGATAGGCAGTGAGTGGCAATGTAGGATGCAGAAAAGCACCGCGGGGTGGTCAGCATGTGGAGATCAGGAAACATGCAGTGGCAATGTAGGATATGTTTCTGAAAAACATCGCGGGGTGGTGCGCATTGTATGGGTGTGTGTTACATTACATTCACTAGTAGGAGTGAGAAAAACATCACGGGGTGGTGTGAATCGGAGGGTATGAATTAGGATAGCAGTGAGTGGCAATGTAGGATGGAGAAAAGCACCGCGGGGTGGTCAGCATGGGGAGGTCAGGGAACATGCAGTGGCAATGTAGGATAGGTTTCTGAAAAAACATCGTGGTGTGGTGGGCATTGTATGGGTGTGTGTTGCATTACATTCACTAGTAGGAGTGAGAAAAACATCATGGGGTGGTGCGCATTGTAAGGGTGTGTGTTACATTATATTCACTAGTAGGAGTGAGAAAAATATCATGGGGTGGTGTGAATAGGAGGGTCTGAATTAGGATAGGCAGTGAGTGGCAATATAGGATGGAGAAAAGCACCTCGGGGTGGTCAGCATGGGGAGGTCAGGGAACATGCAGGGGCAATGTCGGATAGGTTTCTGAAAAACATCACGGGGTGGTGCGCATTGTATGGGTGTGTCTTACATTACATTCACTAGTAGGAGTGAGAAAAACCTCACGGGGTGGTGCGCATTGTATGGGTGTGTGTTAAATTACATTCACTAGTAGGAGTGAGAAAAACATCACGTGGTGGTGTGAATCGGAGTTTCTGAATTAGGATAGGCATTGAGTGGCCATGTAGGATGTAGAAAATCACCGCGGGGTGGTCAGCATGGGGAGATTAGGGAACATGCAGTGGTAATGTAGGATAGGTTTCTGAAAAACATCGCGGGGTGGTGCGCATTGTATGGGTGTGTGTTACATTACATTCACTAGTAGGAGTGAGAAAAACATCACGGGGTGGTGCGCATTGTATGGGTGCATGTTACAATACATTCACTAGTAGGAGTGAGAAAAACATCATGGGGTGGTGCGCATTGTATGGGTGTGTGTGACATTACATTCACTAGTAGGAGTGAGAAAAAAATCACGGGGTGGTGCGCATCGTATGGGTGTGTGTTACATTTCATTCACTAGTAGGAGTGAGAAAATCATCACGGGGTGGTGCGCATTGTATGCGTGTGTGTTACATTACATTCACTAGTAGGAGTGAGAAAAACATCACGGGGTGGTGCGCATTGTATGGGTGTGTGTTACATTACATTCACTAGTAGGAGTGAGAAAAACATCACGGGGTGGTGCACATTGTATGGGTGTGTGTTACATTATATTCACTAGTATAAGTGAGAAAAACATCACGGGGTGGTGTGAATCGGAGGGTCTGAATTAGGATAGGCAGTGAGTGGCAATGTAAGATGGAGAAAAGCACCGCGGGGCGGTCAACATGGGGAGGTCAGGGAACATGCAGTGGCAATGAAGGATAGTTTTCTAAAAAACATCGCGGGGTGGTGCGCATTGTATGGGTGTGTGTTACATTACATTCACTAGTAGGAGTGAGAAAAGCTTCACGGGGTGGTGTGAATCGGAGGGTCTGAATTAGGATAGGCAGTGAGTGGCAATGTAGGATGCAGAAAAGCACCGCGGGGTGGTCAGCATGTGGAGATCAGGAAACATGCAGTGGCAATGTAGGATATGTTTCTGAAAAACATCGCGGGGTGGTGCGCATTGTATGGGTGTGTGTTACATTACATTCACTAGTAGGAGTGAGAAAAACATCACGGGGTGGTGTGAATCGGAGGGTATGAATTAGGATAGCAGTGAGTGGCAATGTAGGATGGAGAAAAGCACCGCGGGGTGGTCAGCATGGGGAGGTCAGGGAACATGCAATGGCAATGTAGGATAGGTTTCTGAAAAAACATCGTGGTGTGGTGGGCATTGTATGGGTGTGTGTTGCATTACATTCACTAGTAGGAGTGAGAAAAACATCATGGGGTGGTGCGCATTGTAAGGGTGTGTGTTACATTATATTCACTAGTAGGAGTGAGAAAAATATCATGGGGTGGTGTGAATAGGAGGGTCTGAATTAGGATAGGCAGTGAGTGGCAATATAGGATGGAGAAAAGCACCTCGGGGTGGTCAGCATGGGGAGGTCAGGGAACATGCAGGGGCAATGTCGGATAGGTTTCTGAAAAACATCACGGGGTGGTGCGCATTGTATGGGTGTGTCTTACATTACATTCACTAGTAGGAGTGAGAAAAACCTCACGGGGTGGTGCGCATTGTATGGGTGTGTGTTAAATTACATTCACTAGTAGGAGTGAGAAAAACATCACGTGGTGGTGTGAATCGGAGTTTCTGAATTAGGATAGGCATTGAGTGGCCATGTAGGATGTAGAAAATCACCGCGGGGTGGTCAGCATGGGGAGATTAGGGAACATGCAGTGGTAATGTAGGATAGGTTTCTGAAAAACATCGCGGGGTGGTGCGCATTGTATGGGTGTGTGTTACATTACATTCACTAGTAGGAGTGAGAAAAACATCACGGGGTGGTGCGCATTGTATGGGTGCATGTTACATTACATTCACTAGTAGGAGTGAGAAAAACATCATGGGGTGGTGCGCATTGTATGGGTGTGTGTGACATTACATTCACTAGTAGGAGTGAGAAAAAAATCACGGGGTGGTGCGCATCGTATGGGTGTGTGTTACATTTCATTCACTAGTAGGAGTGAGAAAAACATCACGGGGTGGTGCGCATTGTATGCGTGTGTGTTACATTACATTCACTAGTAGGAGTGAGAAAAACATCACGGGGTGGTGCGCATTGTATGGGTGTGTGTTACATTACATTCACTAGTAGGAGTGAGAAAAACATCACGGGGTGGTGCACATTGTATGGGTGTGTGTTACATTATATTCACTAGTATGAGTGAGAAAAACATCACGGGGTGGTGTGAATCGGAGGGTCTGAATTAGGATAGGCAGTGAGTGGCAATGTAAGATGGAGAAAAGCACCGCGGGGCGGTCAACATGGGGAGGTCAGGGAACATGCAGTGGCAATGTAGGATAGTTTTCTGAAAAACATCACCGGGTGGTGCGCATTGTATGGGTGTGTGTTACATTACATTCACTAGTAGGAGTGAGAAAAACATTACGGGGTGGTGCACATTGTATGGTTGTGTGTTACATTACATTCACTAGTAGGAGTGAGAAAAACATCACGGGGTGGTGCGCAGTGTATGGGTGTGTGTTACATTACATTGATTAGTAGGAGTGAGAAAAACATCACGGGGTGGTGCGCATCGTATGGGTGTGTGTTACATTACATTCACTAATAGGAGTGAGAAAAACAACACGGGGTGGTGCGCATCGTATGCGTGTGTGTTACATTACATTCACTTGTAGGAGTGAGAAAAACATCACGGGGTGGTGCGCATTGTATGGGTGTGTGTTACATTACATTCACTAGTAGGAGTGAGAATAACATCACGGGGTGGTGTGAATCGGAGGGTCTGAATTAAGATAGGCAGTGAGTGGCAATGTAGGATGGAGAAAAGCACCGCGGGGTGGTCAGCATGGGGAGGTCAGGGAACATGAAGTGGCAATGTAGGATAGGTTTCTGAAAAACATCCCGGGGTGGTGTGCATTGTAAGGGTGTGTGTTACGTTACATTCACTAGTAGGAGTGAGAAAAACATCACGGGGTGGTGTGAATCGGAGGGTCTGAATTAGGATAGGCAGTGAGTGGCAATGTAGGATGGAGAAAAGCACGGCGGGGTGGTCAACACGGGGAGGTCAGGGAACATGCAGTGGCAATGTAGGATAGGTTTGTGAAAAACATCACGGGGTGGTGTGCTTTGTATGGGTGTGTGTTACTTTACATTCACTAGTAGGAGTGAGAAAAACATCACGGGTGGTGCGCATTGTATGGGTGTGTGTTACATTACATTTACTAGTAGGAGTGAGAAAAACACGGGGTGGTGTGAATAGGAGGGTCTGAATTAGGATAGGCAGTGAAAGGCCTTGTAGGATCGAGAAAAGCACCGCGGGGTGGTCAGCATGGGGAAGTCAGGGAACATGCAGTGGCAATGTAGGAGAGGTTTCTGAAAAACATCGTGGGGTGGTGCGCATTGTATGGGTGTGTGTTTCATTACATTCACTAGTAGGAGTGAGAAAAACATCACGGGGTGGTGTGAATCGGAGGGTCTGAATTAGGATAGGCATTGAGTGGCAATGTAGGATGGAGAAAAGCACGGCGGGGTGGTCAGCACGGGGAGGTCAGGGAACATGCAGTGGCAATGTAGGATAGGTTTCTGAAAAACATCGCGGGGTGGTGTGCATTGTATGGGTGTGTGTTACTTTACATTCACTAGTAGGAGTGAGAAAAACATCACGGGTGGTGCGCATTGTATGGGTGTGTGTTACATTACATTTACTAGTAGGAGTGAGAAAAACACGGGGTGGTGTGAATAGGAGGGTCTGAATTAGGATAGGCAGTGAAAGGCCTTGTAGGATCGAGAAAAGCACCGCGGGGTGGTCAGCATGGGGAGGTCAGGGAACATGCAGTGGCAATGTAGGAGAGGTTTCTGAAAAACATCGTGGGGTGGTGCGCATTGTATGGGTGTGTGTTTCATTACATTCACTAGTAGGAGTGAGAAAAACATCACGGGGTGGTGCGCATTGTATGGGTGCATGTTACATTACATTCACTAGTAGGAGTGAAAAAAACATCATGGGGTGGTGCGCATTGTATGGGTGTGTGTGACATTACATTCACTAGTAGGAGTGAGAAAAAAATCACGGGGTGGTGCGCATCGTATGGGTGTGTGTTACATTTCATTCACTAGTAGGAGTGAGAAAAACATCACGGGGTGGTGCGCATTGTATGCGTGTGTGTTACATTACATTCACTAGTAGGAGTGAGAAAAACATCACGGGGTGGTGCGCATTGTATGGGTGTGTGTTACATTACATTCACTAGTAGGAGTGAGAAAAACATCACGGGGTGGTGCACATTGTATGGGTGTGTGTTACATTATATTCACTAGTATGAGTGAGAAAAACATCACGGGGTGGTGTGAATCGGAGGGTCTGAATTAGGATAGGCAGTGAGTGGCAATGTAAGATGGAGAAAAGCACCGCGGGGCGGTCAACATGGGGAGGTCAGGGAACATGCAGAGGCAATGTAGGATAGTTTTCTGAAAAACATCACCGGGTGGTGCGCATTGTATGGGTGTGTGTTACATTACATTCACTAGTAGGAGTGAGAAAAACATTACGGGGTGGTGCACATTGTATGGTTGTGTGTTACATTACATTCACTAGTAGGAGTGAGAAAAACATCACGGGGTGGTGCGCAGTGTATGGGTGTGTGTTACATTACATTGATTAGTAGGAGTGAGAAAAACATCACGGGGTGGTGCGCATCGTATGGGTGTGTGTTACATTACATTCACTAATAGGAGTGAGAAAAACAACACGGGGTGGTGCGCATCGTATGCGTGTGTGTTACATTACATTCACTTGTAGGAGTGAGAAAAACATCACGGGGTGGTGCGCATTGTATGGGTGTGTGTTACATTACATTCACTAGTAGGAGTGAGAAAAACATCACGGGGTGGTGTGAATCGGAGGGTCTGAATTAAGATAGGCAGTGAGTGGCAATGTAGGATGGAGAAAAGCACCGCGGGGTGGTCAGCATGGGGAGGTCAGGGAACATGAAGTGGCAATGTAGGATAGGTTTCTGAAAAACATCCCGGGGTGGTGTGCATTGTAAGGGTGTGTGTTACATTACATTCACTAGTAGGAGTGAGAAAAACATCACGGGGTGGTGTGAATCGGAGGGTCTGAATTAGGACAGGCAGTGAGTGGCAATGTAGGATGGAGAAAAGCACGGCGGGGTGGTCAGCACGGGGAGGTCAGGGAACATGCAGTGGCAATGTAGGATAGGTTTCTGAAAAACATCGCGGGGTGGTGTGCATTGTATGGGTGTGTGTTACTTTACATTCGCTAGTAGGAGTGAGAAAAACATCACGGGTGGTGCGCATTGTATGGGTGTGTGTTACATTACATTTACTAGTAGGAGTGAGAAAAACACGGGGTGGTGTGAATAGGAGGGTCTGAATTAGGATAGGCAGTGAAAGGCCTTGTAGGATCGAGAAAAGCACCGCGGGGTGGTCAGCATGGGGAAGTCAGGGAACATGCAATGGCAATGTAGGAGAGGTTTCTGAAAAACATCGTGGGGTGGTGCGCATTGTATGGGTGTGTGTTTCATTACATTCACTAGTAGGAGTGAGAAAAACATCACGGGGTGGTGTGAATCGGAGGGTCTGAATTAGGATAGGCAGTGAGTGGCAATGTAGGATGGAGAAAAGCACGGCGGGGTGGTCAGCACGGGGAGGTCAGGGAACATGCAGCGGCAATGTAGGATAGGTTTCTGAAAAACATCGCGGGGTGGTGTGCATTGTATGGGTGTGTGTTACTTTACATTCACTAGTAGGAGTGAGAAAAACATCACGGGTGGTGCGCATTGTATGGGTGTGTGTTACATTACATTTACTAGTAGGAGTGAGAAAAAAACGGGGTGGTGTGAATAGGAGGGTCTGAATTAGGATAGGCAGTGAAAGGCCTTGTAGGATCGAGAAAAGCACCGCGGGGTGGTCAGCATGGGGAGGTCAGGGAACATGCAGTGGCAATGTAGGAGAGGTTTCTGAAAAACATCGTGGGGTGGTGCGCATTGTATGGGTGTGTGTTTCATTACATTCACTAGTAGGAGTGAGAAAAACATCACGGGGTGGTGCGCATTGTATGGGTGTGTGTTACTTTACATTCACTAGTAGGAGTGAGAAAAACATCACGGGGTGGTGCGCATTGTATGGGTGTGTGTTACATTACAAACACTAGTAGGAGTGAGAAAAACATCACGGGGTGGTGCGCATTGTATGGGTGTGTGTTACATTACATTCATTAGTAGGAGTGAGAAAAACATCACGGGGTGGTGCGTATTTTAGGGGTATGTGTTACATTACATTAACTAGCACGAGTGAGAAAAACATCACGGGGTGGTGCGCATTGTATGGGTGTGTGTTACATTACATTAACTAGTAGGAGTGAGAAAAACATCACGGGGTGGTGTGAATCGGAGGGTCTGAATTAGGATAGGCAGTGAGTGGCAATGTAGGATGGAGAAAAGCACCACGGGGTGGTGAACATGGGGAGGTCAGGGAACATGCAGTGGCAAAGTAGGATAGGTTTCTGAAAAACATCGCGGGGTGGTGCGCATTGTATGGGTGTGTGTTACATTACATTCACTAGTAGGAGTGAGAAAAATATCACGGGGTGGTGCGCATTGTATGGGTGTGTGTTACATTACATTAACTAGCACGAGTGAGAAAAACATCACGGGGTGGTGCGCATTGTATGGGTGTGTGTTACATTACATTCACTAGTAGGAGTGAGAAAAACATCACGGGGTGGATTGAATCGGAGGGTCTGAATTAGCATAGGCAGTGAGTGGCAATGTAGGATGGAGAAAAGCACCGCGGGGTGGTCAGCATGGGGAGGTCAGGGAACATGCAGTGGCAATGTAGGATAGGTTTCTGGAAAACATCGCGTGGTGGTGTGCATTGTATGGGTGTGTGTTACATTACATTCACTAGTAGGAGTGAGAAAAACATCACGGGGTGGTGTGAATCGGAGGGTCTGAATTAGGATAGGCAGTGAGTGGCAATGTAGGATGGAGAAAAGCACCGCGGGATGGTCAGCACGGGGAGGTCAGGGAACATGCAGTGGCAATGTAGGATAGGTTTCTGAAAAACATCGTGGGGTGGTGTGCATTGTATGGGTGTGTGTTACATTACATTCACTAGTAGGAGTGAGAAAAACATCACGGGGTGGTGTGAATCGGAGGTTCTGAATTAGCATAGGCAGTGAGTGGCAATGTAGGATGGAGAAAAGCACCGCGGGGTGGTCAGCATGGGGAGGTCAGGGAACATGCAGTGGCAATGTAGGATAGGTTTCTGGAAAACATCGCGTGGTGGTGTGCATTGTATGGGTGTGTGTTACATTACATTCACTAGTAGGAGTGAGAAAAATATCACGGGGTGGTGTGAATCGGAGGGTCTGAATTAGGATAGGCAGTGAGTGGCAATGTAGGATGGAGAAAAGCACCGCGGGATGGTCAGCATGGGGAGGTCAGGGAACATGCAGTGGCAATGTAGGATAGGTTTCTGAAAAACATCGCGGGGTGGTGTGCATTGTATGGGTGTGTGTTACATTACATTCACTAGTAGGAGTGAGAAAAACATCACGGGGTGGTGTGAATCGCAGGGTCTGAATTAGGATAGGCAGTGAGTGGCAATGTAGGATGGAGAAAAGCACCGCGGTGTGGTCAGCATGGGGAGGTCAGGGAACATGCAGTGGCAATGTAGGATAGGTTTCTGAAAAACATCGTGGGGTGGAGGGCATTGTATGGGTGTGTGTTACATTACATTCAATAGTAGGAGTGAGAAAAACATCATGGGGTGGTGCGCATTGTAAGGGTGTGTGTTACATTACATTCACTAGTAGGAGTGAGAAAAAATTAACGGGGTGGTGTGAATCGGAGGGTCTGAATTAGGATAGGCAGTGAGTGGCAATGTAGGATGGAGAAAAGCACCGCGGGTTGGTCAGGATGGGGAGGTCAGGGAACATGCAGTGGAAATGTAGGATAGGTTTCTGAAAAACATCGTGGGGTGGAGGGCATTGTATGGGTGTGTGTTACATTACGTTCAATAGTAGGAGTGAGAAAAACATCACGGGGTGGTGCGCATTGTAACGGTGTGTGTTACATTACATTCACTAGTTGGAGTGAGAAAAACATCACGGGGTGGTGTGAATCGGAGGGTCTGAATTAGGATAGGCAGTGAGTGGCAATGTAGGATGGAGAAAAGCACCGCGGGTTGGTCAGGATGGGGAGGTCAGGGAACATGCAGTGGCAATGTAGGATAGGTTTCTGAAAAACATCGCGGGGTGGTGCTCATTGTATGGGTATGTGTTACATTACATTCACTAGTATGAGTGAGAAAAACATCACGGGGTGGTGTGAATCGGAGGGTCTGAATTAGGATAGGCAGTGAGTGGCAATGTAGGATGGAGAAAAGCACCGCGGGGTGGTCAGCATGGGGAGGTCAGGGAACATGCAGTGGCAATGTAGGATAGTTTTCTGTAAAACATCGCGGGGTGGTGCGCATTGTATGGGTGTGTGTTACATTACATTCATTAGTAGGAGTGAGAAAAACATCACGGGGTGGTCCGCATTGTATGGGTGTGTGTTACATTACATTCACTAGTAGGAGTGAGAAAAACATCACGGGGTGGTGCGCATTGTATGGGTGTGTGTTACATTACATTCAATAGTAGGAGTGAGAAAAACATCACGGGGTGGTGCGCATTGTATGGGTGTGTGTTACATTACATTCACTAGTAGGAGTGAGAAAAACATCACGGGGTGGGGCGCATCGTATGGGTGTGTGTTACATTACATTCACTAGTAGGAGTGAGAAAAACATCACGGGGTGGGCGCATCGTATGTGTGTGTGTTACATTACATTCACTAGTAGGAGTGAGAAAAACATCACGGGGTGGTGCGCATTGTAAGGGTGTGTGTTACATTACATTCACTAGTAGGAGTGAGAAAAACATCACGGGGTGGTGTGAATCGGAGGGTCCGAATTAGGATAAGCAGTGAGTGGCAATGTAGGATGGAGAATAGCTCCGCGGGGTGGTCAGGATGGGGAGGTCAGGGAACATGCAGTGTCAATGTAGGATAGGTTTCTGAAAAACATCGCGGGGTGGTGCGCATTGTATGGGTGTGTGTTATAGTACATTCACTAGTAGGAGTGAGAAAAACATCACGGGGTGGTGTGAATCGGAGTGTCTGAATTAGGATAGGCAGTGAGTGGCAATGTAGGATGGAGAAAAGCACTGCGGGGTGGTCAGCATGGGGAGGTCAGGTAACATGCAGTGGCAATGTAGGATAGGTTTCTGAAATACATCGCGGAGTGGTGCGCGTTGTATGGGTGTGCGTTACATTACATTCACTAGTAGGAGTGAGAAAAACATCACGGGGTGGTGCACATTGTATGGGTGTGTGTTACATTATATTCACTAGTAGGAGTGAGAAAAACATCACGGGGTGGTGTGAATTGGAGGGTCTGAATTAGGATAGGCAGTGAGTGGCAATGTAAGATGGAGAAAAGCACCGCGGGGCGGTCAACATGGGGAGGTCAGGGAACATGCAGTGGCAATGTAGGATAGTTTTCTGAAAAACATCACCGGGTTGTGCGCATTGTATGGGTGTGCGTTACATTACATTCACTAGTAGGAATGAGAAAAACATTACGGGGTGTTGCGCATTGTATGGTTGTGTGTTACATTACATTCACTAGTAGGAGTGAGAAAAACATCACGGGGTGGTGCGCATTGTAAGGGTGTGTGTTACATTACATTCACTAGTAGGAGTGAGAAAAACATCACGGGGTGGTGTGAATCGGAGGGTCCGAATTAGGATAGGCAGTGAGTGGCAATGTAGGATGGAGAATAGCACCGCGGGGTGGTCAGCATGGGGAGGTCAGGGAACATGCAGTGGCAATGTAGGATAGGTTTCTGAAAAACATCGCGGGGTGGTGCGCATTGTATGGGTGTGTGTTACAGTACATTCACTAGTAGGAGTGAGAAAAACATCACGGGGTGGTGTGAATTGGAGGGTCTGAATTAGGATAGGCAGTGAGTGGCAATGTAAGATGGAGAAAAGCACCGCGGGGTGGTCAGCATAGGGAGGTCAGGGAACATGCAGTGGCAATGTAGGATAGTTTTCTGAAAAACATCACCGGGTGGTGCGCATTGTATGGGTGTGTGTTACATTACATTCACTAGTAGGAGTGAGAAAAACATCACGGGGTGGTGCGCATCGTATGGGTGTGTGTTACATTACATTCACTAATAGGAGTGAGAAAAACAACACGGGGTGGTGCGCATCGTATGCATGTGTGTTACATTACATTCACTTGTAGGAGTGAGAAAAACATCACGGGGTGGTGCGCATTGTATGGGTGTGTGTTACATTACATTCACTAGTAGGAGTGAGAAAAACATCACGGGGTGGTGTGAATCGGAGGGTCTGAATTAAGATAGGCAGTGAGTGGCAATGTAGGATGGAGAAAAGCACCGCGGGGTGGTCAGCATGGGGAGGTCAGGGAACATGAAGTGGCAATGTAGGATAGGTTTCTGAAAAACATCCCGGGGTGGTGCGCATTGTAAGGGTGTGTGTTACATAACATTCACTAGTAGGAGTGAGAAAAACATCACGGGGTGGTGTGAATCGGAGGGTCTGAATTAGGATAGGCAGTGAGTGGCAATGTAGGATGGAGAAAAGCACGGCGGGGTGGTCAGCATGGGGAGGTCAGGGAACATGCAGTGGCAATGTTGGATAGGTTTCTGAAAAATATCGCGGGTTGGTGCGCATTGTATGGGTGTGTGTTACATTACATTCACTAGTAGGAGTGAGAAAAACATCACGGGTGGTGCGCATTGTATGGGTGTGTGTTACATTACATTCACTAGTAGGAGTGAGAAAAACATCAGGGGGTGGTGCGCATTGTATGGGTGTGTGTTACATTACATTCACTAGTAGGAGTGAGAAAAACATCACGGGGTGGTGCGCATTGTATAGGTGTGTGTTACATTACATTCACTAGTAGGAGTGAGAAAAACATCACGGGGTGGTGCGCATTGGATGGGAGTGTGTTACATTACATTCACTAGTAGGAGTGAGAAAAACATCACGGGGTGGTGTGAATCGCAGTGTCTGAATTAAGATAGGCAGTGAGTGGCAATGTAGGATGGAGAAAAGCACCGCGGGGTGGTCAGCATGGGGAGGTCATGGAACATGCAGTGGCAATGTAGGATAGTTTTCTGAAAAACATCGCGGGGTGGTGGGCATTCTATGGGTGTGTGTTACATTACATTCACTAGTAGGAGTGAGGAAAACATCACGGGGTGTTGTGAATCGGAGGGTCTGAATTAGGATAGGCAGTGAGTGGCAATGTAGGATGGATAAAAGCACCGCGGGGTGGTCAGCATGAGGAGGTCAGGGAACATGCATTGGCAATGTAGCATAGGTTTCTGAAAAACATCGTGGGGTGGTGCGCATTGTAAGGATGTGTGTTACATTACATTCACTAGTAGGAGTGAGAAAAACATCACGGGGTGGTGTGAATCGGAGGGTCTGAATTAGGATAGGCAGTGAGTGGCAATGTAGGATGGAGAAAAGCACCGCGGGGTGGTCAGGATAGGGAGGTCAGGGAACATGCAGTGGCAATGTAGGATAGGTTTCTGAAAAACATCGCGGGGTGGTGCGCATTGTATGGGTGTGTGTTACATTACATTCACTAGTAGGAGTGAGAAAAACATCACGGGGTGGTGTGAATCGGAGGGTCTGAATTAGGATAGGCAGTGAGTGGCAATGTAGGATGGAGAAAAGCACCGCGGGGTGGTCAGCATGGGGAGGTCAGGGAACATGCAGTGGCAATGTAGGATAGGTTTCTGTAAAACATCGCGGGGTGGTGCGCATTGTATGGATGTGTGTTACATTACATTCACTAGTAGGAGTGAGAAAAACATCACGGGGTGGTCCGCATTGTATGGGTGTGTGTTACATTACATTCAATAGTAGGAGTGAGAAAAACATCACGGGGTGGTGCGCATTGTATTGGTGTGTGTTACATTACATTCACTAGTAGGAGTGAGAAAAACATCACGGGGTGGTGCGCAATGTATGGGTGTGTGTTACATTACATTCACTAGTAGGAGTGAGAAAAACATCACGGGGTGGTCCGCATTTTATGGGTGTGTGTTACATTACATTCACTAGTAGGAGTGAGAAAAACATCACGGGGTGGGCGCATTGTATGGGTGTGTGTTACATTACATTCACTTGTAGGAGTGAGAAAAACATCACAGGGTGGTACGCATTGTATGGGTGTGTGTTACATTACATTCACTAGTAGGAGTGAGAAAAACATCACGGGGTGGTGCGCATTGTATGGGTGTGTGTTACATTACATTCACTAGTAGGAGTGAGAAAAACATCACAGGGTGGTACGCAATGTATGGGTGTGTGTTACATTACATTCACTAGTAGGAGTGAGAAAAACGTCACGGGGTGGTGCGCATTTTATGGGTGTGTGTTACATTACATTCACTAGTAGGAGTGAAAAAAACATCACGGGGTGGTGCGCATTGTATGGGTGTGTGTTACATTACATTTACTAGTAGGAGTGAGAAAAACATCACTGGGTGGTGTGAATCGGAATGTCTGAATTAGGATAGGCAGTGAGTGGCAATGTAGGATGGATAAAAGCACCGCGGGGTGGTCAGCATGGGGAGGTGAGGGAACATGCAGTGGCAATGTAGGATAGGTTTCTGAAAAACATCGTGGGGTGGAGGGCATTGTATGGGTGTGTGTTACATTACATTCAATAGTAGGAGTGAGAAAAACATCACGGGGTCTTACGCATTGTAAGGGTGTGTGTTACATTACATTCACTAGTAGGAGTGAGAAAAACATCACGGTGTGGTGTGAATCGGAGGGTCTGAATTAGGATAGGCAGTGAGTGGCAATGTAGGATGGAGAAAAGCACGGCGGGGTGGTCAGCATGGGGAGGTCAGGGAACATGCAGTGGCAATGTTGGATAGGTTTCTGAAAAATATCGCTGGGTGGTGCGCATTGTATGGGTGTGTGTTACATTACATTCACTAGTAGGAGTGAGAAAAACATCACGGGGTGGTGCGCATTGTATGGGTGTGTGTTACATTACATTCACTAGTAGGAGTGAGAAAAACATCAGGGGGTGGTGCGCATTGTATGGGTGTGTGTTACATTACATTCACTAGTAGGAGTGAGAAAAATATCACGGGGTGGTGCGCATTGTATAGGTGTGTGTTACATTACATTCACTAGTAGGAGTGAGAAAAACATCACGGGGTGGTGCGCATTGGATGGGTGTGTGTTACATTACATTCACTAGTAGGAGTGAGAAAAACATCACGGGGTGGTGTGAATCGCAGTGTCTGAATTAAGATAGGCAGTGAGTGGCAATGTAGGATGGAGAAAAGCACCGCGGGGTGGTCAGCATGGGGAGGTCATGGAACATGCAGTGGCAATGTAGGATAGGTTTCTGAAAAACATCGCGGGGTGGTGGGCATTCTATGGGTGTGTGTTACATTACATTCACTAGTAGGAGTGAGAAAAACATCACGGGGTGTTGTGAATCGGAGGGTCTGAATTAGGATAGGCAGTGAGTGGCAATGTAGGATGGATAAAAGCACCGCGGGGTGGTCAGCATGAGGAGGTCAGGGAACATGCAGTGGCAATGTAGCATAGGTTTCTGAAAAACATCGTGGGGTGGTGCGCATTGTAAGGGTGTGTGTTACATTACATTCACTAGTAGGAGTGAGAAAAACATCACGGGGTGGTGTGAATCGGAGGGTCTGAATTAGGATAGGCAGTGAGTGGCAATGTAGGATGGAGAAAAGCACCGCGGGGTGGTCAGGATAGGGAGGTCAGGGAACATGCAGTGGCAATGTAGGATAGGTTTCTGAAAAACATCGCGGGGTGGTGCGCATTGTATGGGTGTGTGTTACATTACATTCACTAGTAGGAGTGAGAAAAACATCACGGGGTGGTGTGAATCGAAGGGTCTGAATTAGGATAGGCAGTGAGTGGCAATGTAGGATGGAGAAAAGCACCGCGGGGTGGTCAGCATGGGGAGGTCAGGGAACATGCAGTGGCAATGTAGGATAGGTTTCTGTAAAACATCGCTGGGTGGTGCGCATTGTATGGATGTGTGTTACATTACATTCACTAGTAGGAGTGAGAAAAACATCACGGGGTGGTCCGCATTGTATGGGTGTGTGTTACATTACATTCACTAGTAGGAGTGAGAAAAACATCACGGGGTGGTGCGCATTGTATTGGTGTGTGTTACATTACATTCACTAGTAGGAGTGAGAAAAACATCACGGGGTGGTGCGCAATGTATGGGTGTGTGTTACATTACATTCACTAGTAGGAGTGAGAAAAACATAACGGGGTGGTGCGCATCGTATGGGTGTGTGTTATATTACATTCACTAGTAGGAGTGAGAAAAACATCACGGGGTGGGCGCATCGTATGCGTGTGTGTTACATTACATTCACTAGTAGGAGTGAGAAAAACATCACGGGGTGGTCCGCATTTTATGGGTGTGTGTTACATTACATTCACTAGTAGGAGTGAGAAAAACATCACGGGGTGGGCGCATTGTATGGGTGTGTGTTACATTACATTCACTTGTAGGAGTGAGAAAAACATCACAGGGTGGTACGCATTGTATGGGTGTGTGTTACATTACATTCACTAGTAGGAGTCAGAAAAACATCACGGGGTGTTGCGCATTGTATGGGTGTGTGTTACATTACATTCACTAGTAGGAGTGAGAAAAACATCACAGGGTGGTACGCAATGTATGGGTGTGTGTTACATTACATTCACTAGTAGGAGTGAGAAAAACATCACGGGGTGGTGCGCATTTTATGGGTGTGTGTTACATTACATTCACTAGTAGGAGTGAAAAAAACATCACGGGGTGGTGCGCATTGTATGGGTGTGTGTTACATTACATTTACTAGTAGGAGTGAGAAAAACATCACTGGGTGGTGTGAATCGGAATGTCTGAATTAGGATAGGCAGTGAGTGGCAATGTAGGATGGATAAAAGCACCGCGGGGTGGTCAGCATGGGGAGGTGAGGGAACATGCAGTGGCAATGTAGGATAGGTTTCTGAAAAACATCGTGGGGTGGAGGGCATTGTATGGGTGTGTGTTACATTACATTCAATAGTAGGAGTGAGAAAAACATCACGGGGTCTTACGCATTGTAAGGGTGTGTGTTACATTACATTCACTAGTAGGAGTGAGAAAAACATCACGGGGTGGTGTGAATCGGAGGGTCTGAATTAGGATAGGCAGTGAGTGGCAATGTAGGATGGAGAAAAGCACCGCGGGTTGGTCAGGATGGGGAGGTCAGGGAACATGCAGTGGCAATGTAGGATAGGTTTCTGAAAAATATCGCGTGGTGGTGCGCATTGTATGGGTGTGTGTTACATTACATTCACTAGTAGGAGTGAGAAAAACATCACGGGGTGGTGTGAATCGAAGGGTCTGAATTAGGATAGGCAGTGAGTGGCAATGTAGGATGGAGAAAAGCACCGCGGGGTGGTCAGCATGGGGAGGTCAGGGAACATGCAGTGGCAATGTAGGATAGGTTTCTGTAAAACATCGCTGGGTGGTGCGCATTGTATGGATGTGTGTTACATTACATTCACTAGTAGGAGTGAGAAAAACATCACGGGGTGGTCCGCATTGTATGGGTGTGTGTTACATTACATTCACTAGTAGGAGTGAGAAAAACATCACGGGGTGGTGCGCATTGTATTGGTGTGTGTTACATTACATTCACTAGTAGGAGTGAGAAAAACATCACGGGGTGGTGCGCAATGTATGGGTGTGTGTTACATTACATTCACTAGTAGGAGTGAGAAAAACATAACGGGGTGGTGCGCATCGTATGGGTGTGTGTTATATTACATTCACTAGTAGGAGTGAGAAAAACATCACGGGGTGGGCGCATCGTATGCGTGTGTGTTACATTACATTCACTAGTAGGAGTGAGAAAAACATCACGGGGTGGTCCGCATTTTATGGGTGTGTGTTACATTACATTCACTAGTAGGAGTGAGAAAAACATCACGGGGTGGGCGCATTGTATGGGTGTGTGTTACATTACATTCACTTGTAGGAGTGAGAAAAACATCACAGGGTGGTACGCATTGTATGGGTGTGTGTTACATTACATTCACTAGTAGGAGTCAGAAAAACATCACGGGGTGTTGCGCATTGTATGGGTGTGTGTTACATTACATTCACTAGTAGGAGTGAGAAAAACATCACAGGGTGGTACGCAATGTATGGGTGTGTGTTACATTACATTCACTAGTAGGAGTGAGAAAAACATCACGGGGTGGTGCGCATTTTATGGGTGTGTGTTACATTACATTCACTAGTAGGAGTGAAAAAAACATCACGGGGTGGTGCGCATTGTATGGGTGTGTGTTACATTACATTTACTAGTAGGAGTGAGAAAAACATCACTGGGTGGTGTGAATCGGAATGTCTGAATTAGGATAGGCAGTGAGTGGCAATGTAGGATGGATAAAAGCACCGCGGGGTGGTCAGCATGGGGAGGTGAGGGAACATGCAGTGGCAATGTAGGATAGGTTTCTGAAAAACATCGTGGGGTGGAGGGCATTGTATGGGTGTGTGTTACATTACATTCAATAGTAGGAGTGAGAAAAACATCACGGGGTCTTACGCATTGTAAGGGTGTGTGTTACATTACATTCACTAGTAGGAGTGAGAAAAACATCACGGGGTGGTGTGAATCGGAGGGTCTGAATTAGGATAGGCAGTGAGTGGCAATGTAGGATGGAGAAAAGCACCGCGGGTTGGTCAGGATGGGGAGGTCAGGGAACATGCAGTGGCAATGTAGGATAGGTTTCTGAAAAATATCGCGTGGTGGTGCGCATTGTATGGGTGTGTGTTACATTACATTCACTAGTAGGAGTGAGAAAAACATCACGGGGTGGTGTGAATCGGAGGGTCTGAATTAGGATAGGCAGTGAGTGGCAATGTAGGATGGAGAAAAGCACCGCGGGGTGGTCAGCATGGGTAGGTCAGGGAACATGCAGTGGCAATGTAGGACAGGTTTATATAAAACATCGCGGGGTGGTGCGCATTGTATGGGTGTGTGTTACATTACATTCACTAATAGGAGTGAGAAAAACATCACGGGGTGGTCCGCATTGTATGGGTGTGTGTTACATTACATTCACTAGTAGGAGTGAGAAAAACATCACGGGGTGGTGCGCATTGTATGGGTGTGTGTTACATTACATTCACTAGTAGGAGTGAGAAAAACATCACGGGGTGGTGCGCATTGTATGGGTGTGTGTTACATTACATTCACTAGTAGGAGTGAGAAAAACATCACGGGGTGGTGCGCATCGTATGGGTGTGTGTTACATTACATTCACTAGTAGGAGTGAGAAAAACATCACGGGGTGGGCGCATCGTATGCGTGTGTGTTACATTACATTCACTAGTAGGAGTGAGAAAAACATCACGGGGTGGTGCGCATTGTAAGGGTGTGTGTTACATTACATTCACTAGTAGGAGTGAGAAAAACATCACGGGGTGGTGTGAATCGGAGGGTCTGAATTAGGATAGGCAGTGAGTGGCAATGTAGGAAAGAGAATAGCAACGCGGGGTGGTCAGCATGGGGAGGTCAGGGAACATGCAGTGGCAATGTAGAATAGGTTTCTGAAAAACATCGCGGGGTGGTGCGCATTGTATTGGTGTGTGTTACATTACATTCACTAGTAGGAGTGAGAAAAACATCACGGGGTGGTGCGCATTGTATGGGTGTGTGTTACATTACATTCACTAGTAGGACTGAGAAAAACATCAGGGGGTGGTGCGCATTGTATGGGTGTGTGTTACATTACATTCACTAGTAGGAGTGAGAAAAAAATCACGGGGTGGTGCGCATCGTATGGGTGTGTGTTACATTTCATTCACTAGTAGGAGTGAGAAAAACATCACGGGGTTGTGCGCATTGTATGCGTGTGTGTTACATTACATTCACTAGTAGGAGTGAGAAAAACATCACGGGGTGGTGCGCATTGTATGGGTGTGTGTTACATTACATTCACTAGTAGGAGTGAGAAAAACATCACGGGGTGGTGCGCATTGTATGGGTGTGTTACATTACATTCACTAGTAGGAGTGAGAAAAACATCACGGGGTGGTGCGCATTGGATGGTTGTGTGTTACATTACATTCACTAGTAGGAGTGAGAAAAACATCACGGGGTGGTGTGAATCGCAGTGTCTGAATTAAGATAGGCAGTGAGTGGCAATGTAGGATGGAGAAAAGCACCGCGGGGTGGTCAGGATAGGGAGGTCAGGGAACATGCAGTGGCAATGTAGGATAGGTTTCTGAAAAACATCGCGGGGTGGTGCGCATTGTATGGGTGTGGGTTACAGTACATTCACTAGTAGGAGTGAGAAAAACATCACGGGGTGGTGCGCATTGTAAGGGTGTGTGTTACATTACATTCACTAGTAGGAGTGAGAAAAACATCACGGGGTGGTGTGAATCGGATGGTCTGAATTAGGATAGGCAGTGAGTGGCAATGTAGGATGGAGAAAAGCACCGCGGGGTGGTCAGCATGGGGAGGTCAGGGAACATGAAGTGGCAATGTAGGATAGGTTTCTGAAAAACATCCCGGGGTGGTGCGCATTGTAAGGGTGTGTGTTACATTACATTCACTAGTAGGAGTGAGAAAAACATCACGGGGTGGTGTGAATCGGAGGGTCTGAATTAGGATAGGCAGTGAGTGGCAATGTTGGATGGAGAAAAGCACGGCGGGGTGGTCAGCATGGGGAGGTCAGGGAACATGCAGTGGCAATGTAGAATAGGTTTCTGAAAAATATCGCGGGGTGGTGCGCATTGTATGGGTGTGTGTTACATTACATTCACTAGTAGGAGTGAGAAAAACATCACGGGGTGGTGCGCATTGTATGGGTGTGTGTTACATTACATTCACTAGTAGGAGTGAGAAAAACATCAGGGGGTGGTGCGCATTGTATGGGTGTGTGTTACATTACATTCACTAGTAGGAGTGAGAAAAACATCACGGGGTGGTGCGCATTGTATAGGTGTGTGTTACATTACATTCACTAGTAGGAGTGAGAAAAACATCACGGGGTGGTGCGCATTGGATGGGTGTGTGTTACATTACATTCACTAGTAGGAGTGAGAAAAACATCACGGGGTGGTGTGAATCGCAGTGTCTGAATTAAGATAGGCAGTGAGTGGCAATGTAGGATGGAGAAAAGCACCGCGGGGTGGTCAGCATGGGGAGGTCATGGAACATGCAGTGGCAATGTAGGATAGGTTTCTGAAAAACATCGCGGGGTGGTGGGCATTCTATGGGTGTGTGTTACATTACATTCACTAGTAGGAGTGAGAAAAACATCACGGGGTGTTGTGAATCGGAGGGTCTGAATTAGGATAGGCAGTGAGTGGCAATGTAGGATGGATAAAAGCACCGCGGGGTGGTCAGCATGAGGAGGTCAGGGAACATGCAGTGGCAATGTAGCATAGGTTTCTGAAAAATATCGTGGGGTGGTGCGCATTGTAAGGGTGTGTGTTACATTACATTCACTAGTAGGAGTGAGAAAAACATCACGGGGTGGTGTGAATCGGAGGGTCTGAATTAGGATAGGCAGTGAGTGGCAATGTAGGATGGAGAAAAGCACCGCGGGGTGGTCAGGATAGGGAGGTCAGGGAACATGCAGTGGCAATGTAGGATAGGTTTCTGAAAAACATCGCGGGGTGGTGCGCATTGTATGGGTGTGTGTTACATTACATTCACTAGTAGGAGTGAGAAAAACATCACGGGGTGGTGTGAATCGGAGGGTCTGAATTAGGATAGGCAGTGAGTGGCAATGTAGGATGGTGAAAAGCACCGCGGGGTGGTCAGCATGGGGAGGTCA
Organism: Cavia porcellus; assembly: GCF_034190915.1. Classification (NCBI taxonomy): domain Eukaryota; kingdom Metazoa; phylum Chordata; class Mammalia; order Rodentia; family Caviidae; genus Cavia; species Cavia porcellus. Next base: position 1,560,510 of record NW_026947555.1, read on the forward strand.
GGGAACATGCAGTGGCAATGTAGGATAGGTTTCTGTAAAACATCGCTGGGTGGTGCGCATTGTATGGATGTGTGTTACATTACATTCACTAGTAGGAGTGAGAAAAACATCACGGGGTGGTCTGCATTGTATGGGTGTGTGTTACATTACATTCACTAGTAGGAGTGAGAAAAACATCACGGGGTGGTGCGCATTGTATTGGTGTGTGTTACATTACATTCACTAGTAGGAGTGAGAAAAACATCATGGGGTGGTGCGCAATGTATGGGTGTGTGTTACATTACATTCACTAGTAGGAGTGAGAAAAACATAACGGGGTGGTGCGCATCGTATGGGTGTGTGTTATATTACATTCACTAGTAGGAGTGAGAAAAACATCACGGGGTGGGCGCATCGTATGCGTGTGTGTTACATTACATTCACTAGTAGGAGTGAGAAAAACATCTCGTGTTGGTGCGCATTGTATGGGTGTGTGTTACATTACATTCACTAGTAGGAGTGAGAAAAACATCACGGGGTGGTCCGCATTCTATGGGTGTGTGTTACATTACATTCACTAGTAGGAGTGAGAAAAACATCACGGGGTGGGAGCATTGTATGGGTGTGTGTTACATTACATTCACTTGTAGGAGTGAGAAAAACATCACAGGGTGGTACGCATTGTATGGGTGTGTGTTACATTACATTCACTAGTAGGAGTGAGAAAAACATCACGGGGTGGTGCGCATTGTATGGGTGTGTGTTACATTACATTCACTAGTAGGAGTGAGAAAAACATCACAGGGTGGTACGCAATGTATGGGTGTGTGTTACATTACATTCACTAGTAGGAGTGAGAAAAACATCACGGGGTGGTGCGCATTTTATGGGTGTGTGTTACATTACATTCACTAGTAGGAGTGAAAAAAACATCACGGGGTGGTGCGCATTGTATGGGTGTGTGTTACATTACATTTACTAGTAGGAGTGAGAAAAACATCACTGGGTGGTGTGAATCGGAATGTCTGAATTAGGATAGGCAGTGAGTGGCAATGTAGGATGGATAAAAGCACCGCGGGGTGGTCAGCATGGGGAGGTGAGGGAACATGCAGTGGCAATGTAGGATAGGTTTCTGAAAAACATCGTGGGGTGGAGGGCATTGTATGGGTGTGTGTTACATTACATTCAATAGTAGGAGTGAGAAAAACATCACGGGGTCTTACGCATTGTAAGGGTGTGTGTTACATTACATTCACTAGTAGGAGTGAGAAAAACATCACGGGGTGGTGTGAATCGGACGGTCTGAATTAGGATAGGCAGTGAGTGGCAATGTAGGATGGAGAAAAGCACCGCGGGTTGGTCAGGATGGGGAGGTCAGGGAACATGCAGTGGCAATGTAGGATAGGTTTCTGAAAAACATCGCGTGGTGGTGCGCATTGTATGGGTGTGTGTTACATTACATTCACTAGTAGGAGTGAGAAAAACATCACGGGGTGGTGTGAATCGGAGGGTCTGAATTAGGATAGGCAGTGAGTGGCAATGTAGGATGGAGAAAAGCACCGCGGGGTGGTCAGCATGGGTAGGTCAGGGAACATGCAGTGGCAATGTAGGACAGGTTTATATAAAACATCGCGGGGTGGTGCGCATTGTATGGGTGTGTGTTACATAACATTCACTAGTAGGAGTGAGAAAAACATCACGGGGTGGTCCGCATTGTATGGGTGTGTGTTACATTACATTCACTAGTAGGAGTGAGAAAAACATCACGGGGTGGTGCGCATTGTATGGGTGTGTGTTACATTACATTCACTAGTAGGAGTGAGAAAAACATCACGGGGTGGTGCGCATTGTATGGGTGTGTGTTACATTACATTCACTAGTAGGAGTGAGAAAAACATCACGGGGTGGTGCGCATCGTATGGGTGTGTGTTACATTACATTCACTAGTAGGAGTGAGAAAAACATCACGGGGTGGGCGCATCGTATGCGTGTGTGTTACATTACATTCACTAGTAGGAGTGAGAAAAACATCACGGGGTGGTGCGCATTGTAAGGGTGTGTGTTACATTACATTCACTAGTAGGAGTGAGAAAAACATCACGGGGTGGTGTGAATCGGAGGGTCTGAATTAGGATAGGCAGTGAGTGGCAATGTAGGAAAGAGAATAGCAACGCGGGGTGGTCAGCACGGGGAGGTCAGGGAACATGCAGTGGCAATGTAGGATAGGTTTCTGAAAAACATCGCGGGGTGGTGGGCATTGTATTGGTGTGTGTTACATTACATTCACTAGTAGGAGTGAGAAAAACATCACGGGGTGGTGCGCATTGTATGGGTGTGTGTTACATTACATTCACTAGTAGGAGTGAGAAAAACATCAGGGGGTGGTGCGCATTGTATGGGTGTGTGTTACATTACATTCACTAGTAGGAGTGAGAAAAAAATCACGGGGTGGTGCGCATCGTATGGGTGTGTGTTACATTTCATTCACTAGTAGGAGTGAGAAAAACATCACGGTGTTGTGCGCATTGTATGCGTGTGTGTTACATTACATTCACTAGTAGGAGTGAGAAAAACATCACGGGGTGGTGCGCATTGTATGGGTGTGTGTTACATTACATTCACTAGTAGGAGTGAGAAAAACATCACGGGGTGGTGCGCATTGTATGGGTGTGTTACATTACATTCACTAGTAGGTGTGAGAAAAACATCACGAGGTGGTGTGAATCGGATGGTCTGAATTAGGATAGGCAGTGAGTGGCAATGTAGCATGGAGAAAAGCACTGCGGGGTGGTCAGCATGGGGAGGTCAGGGAACATGCAGTGGCAATGTAGGATAGGTTTCTGAAAAACATCGCGGGGTGTTGCGCATTGTATGGGTGTGGGTTACAGTACATTCACTAGTAGGAGTGAGAAAAACATCACGGGGTGGTGCGCATTGTAAGGGTGTGTGTTACATTACATTCACTAGTAGGAGTGAGAAAAACATCACGGGGTGGTGTGAATCGGATGGTCTGAATTAGGATAGGCAGTGAGTGGCAATGTAGGATGGAGAAAAGCACCGCGGGGTGGTCAGCATGGGGAGGTCATGGAACATGCAGTGGCAATGTAGGATAGGTTTCTGAAAAACATCGCGGGGTGGTGGGCATTCTATGGGTGTGTGTTACATTACATTCACTAGTAGGAGTGAGAAAAACATCACGGGGTGTTGTGAATCGGAGGGTCTGAATTAGGATAGGCAGTGAGTGGCAATGTAGGATGGATAAAAGCACCGCGGGGTGGTCAGCATGGGGAGGTCAGGGAACATGCAGTGGCAATGTAGCATAGGTTTCTGAAAAACATCGTGGGGTGGTGGGCATTGTATGGGTGTGTGTTACATTACATTCACTAGTAGGAGTGAGAAAAACATCACGGGGTGGTGCGCATTGTAAGGGTGTGTGTTACATTACATTCACTAGTAGGAGTGAGAAAAACATCACGGGGTGGTGTGAATCGGAGGGTCTGAATTAGGATAGGCAGTGAGTGGCAATGTAGGATGGAGAAAAGCACCGCGGGGTGGTCAGCATGGGGTGGTCAGGGGACATGCAGTGGCAATGTAGGATAGGTTTCTGTAAAACATCGCGGGGTGGTGCGCATTGTATTGGTGTGTGTTACATTACATTCACTAGTAGGAGTGAGAAAAACATCACGGGGTGGTGCGCAATGTATGGGTGTGTGTTACATTACATTCACTAGTAGGAGTGAGAAAAACATCACGGGGTGGTGCGCATCGTATGGGTGTGTGTTATATTACATTCACTAGTACGAGTGAGAAAAACATCACGGGGTGGGCGCATCGTATGCGTGTGTGTTACATTACATTCACTAGTAGGAGTGAGAAAAACATCACGGGTTGGTGCGCATTGTATGGGTGTGTGTTACATTACATTCACTAGTAGGAGTGAGAAAAACATCACGGGGTGTTCCGCATTGTATGGGTGTGTGTTACATTACATTCACTAGTAGGAGTGAGAAAAACATCACGGGGTGGTCCGCATTGTATGGGTGTGTGTTACATTACATTCACTAGTAGGAGTGAGAAAAACATCACGGGGTGGTGCGCATTGTATTGGTGTGTGTTACATTACATTCACTACTAGGAGTGAGAAAAACATCACGGGGTGGTGCGCAATGTATGGGTGTGTGTTATATTACATTCACTAGTAGGAGTGAGAAAAACATCACGGGGTGGGCGCATCGTATGCGTGTGTGTTACATTACATTCACTAGTAGGAGTGAGAAAAACATCACGGGGTGGTGCGCATTGTATGGGTGTGAGTTACATTACATTCACTAGTAGGAGTGAGAAAAACATCACGGGGTGTTCCGCATTGTATGGGTGTGTGTTACATTACATTCACTAGTAGGAGTGAGAAAAACATCACGGGGTGGGCGCATTGTATGGGTGTGTGTTACATTACATTTACTTGTAGGAGTGAGAAAAACATCACAGGGTGGTACGCATTGTATGGGTGTGTGTTACATTACATTCACTAGTAGGAGTGAGAAAAACATCACGGGGTGGTGCGCATTGTATGGGTGTGTGTTACATTACATTCACTAGTAGGAGTGAGAAAAACATTACGGGGTGTTGCGCACTGTATGGTTGTGTGTTACATTACATTCACTAGTAGGAGTGAGAAAAACATCACGGGGTGGTGCACATTGTATGGGTGTGTGTTACATTACATTCACTAGTAGGAGTGAGAAAAACATTACGGGGTGTTGCGCATTGTATGGTTGTGTGTTACATTACATTCACTAGTAGGAGTGAGAAAAACATCACGGGGTGGTCCGCATTGTATGGGTGTGTGTTACATTACATTCACTAGTAGGAGTGAGAAAAACATCACGGGGTGGTGCGCATTGTATGGGTGTGTGTTGCATTACATTCACTAGTAGGAGTGAGAAAAACATCACCGGGTGGTGCGCATTGTATGGGTGTGTGTTACATTACATTCACTAGTAGGAGTGAGAAAAACATCACGGGGTGGTGCGCATTGTAAGGGTGTGTGTTACATTACATTCACTAGTAGGAGTGAGAAAAACATCACGTGGTGGTGTGAATCGGAGGGTCTGAATTAGGATAGGCAGTGAGTGGCAATGTAGGAAAGAGAATAGCAACGCGGGGTGGTCAGCATGGGGAGGTCAGGGAACATGCAGTGGCAATGTAGGATAGGTTTCTGAAAAACATCGCGGGGTGGTGCGCATTGTATTGGTGTGTGTTACATTACATTCACTAGTAGGAGTGAGAAAAACATCACGGGGTGGTGCGCATTGTATGGGTGTGTGTTACATTACATTCACTAGTAGGAGTGAGAAAAACATCAGGGGGTGGTGCGCATTGTATGGGTGTGTGTTACATTACATTCACTAGTAGGAGTGAGAAAAAAATCACGGGGTGGTGCGCATCGTATGGGTGTGTGTTACATTTCATTCACTAGTAGGAGTGAGAAAAACATCACGGGGTTGTGCGCATTGTATGCGTGTGTGTTACATTACATTCACTAGTAGGAGTGAGAAAAACATCACGGGGTGGTGCGCATTGTATGGGTGTGTGTTACATTACATTCACTAGTAGGAGTGAGAAAAACATCACGGGGTGGTGCGCATTGTATGGGTGTGTTACATTACATTCACTAGTAGGAGTGAGAAAAACATCACGAGGTGGTGTGAATCGGATGGTCTGAATTAGGATAGGCAGTGAGTGGCACTGTAGCATGGAGAAAAGCACTGCGGGGTGGTCAGCATGGGGAGGTCAGGGAACATGCAGTGGCAATGTAGGATAGGTTTCTGAAAAACATCGCGGGGTGGTGCGCATTGTATGGGTGTGGGTTACAGTACATTCACTAGTAGGAGTGAGAAAAACATCACGGGGTGGTGTGAATCGGAGTGTCTGAATTAGCATAGGCAGTGAGTGGCAATGTAGGATGGAGAAAAGCACCGCGGGGTGGTCAGCATGGGGAGGTCAGGTAACATGCAGTGGCAATGTAGGATAGGTTTCTGAAAAACATCGCGGAGTGGTGCGCGTTGTATGGGTGTGTGTTACATTACATTCACTAGTAGGAGTGAGAAAAACATCACGGGGTGGTGCACTTGTATGGGTGTGTGTTACATTATATTCACTAGTAGGAGTGACAAAAACATCACGGGGTGGTGTGAATCGGAGGGTCTGAATTAGGATAGGCAGTGAGTGGCAATGTAAGATGGAGAAAAGCACCGCGGGGCGGTCAACATGGGGAGGTCAGGGAACATGCAGTGGCAATATAGGATAGTTTTCTGAAAAACATCACGGGGTGGTGCGCATTGTATGGGTGTGTGTTACATTACATTCACTAGTAGGAGTGAGAAAAACATTACGGGGTGTTGCGCATTGTATGGTTGTGTGTTACATTACATTCACTAGTAGGAGTGAGAAAAACATCACGGGGTGGTGCGCATTGTATGGGTGTGTGTTACATTACATTCACTAGTAGGAGTGAGAAAAACATCACGGGGTGGTGCGCATCGTATGGGTGTGTGTTACATTACATTCACTAATAGGAGTGAGAAAAACAACACGGGGTGGTGCACATCGTATGCGTGTGTGTTACATTACATTCACTTGTAGGAGTGAGAAAAACATCACGGGGTGGTGCGCATTGTATGGGTGTGTGTTACATTACATTCACTAGTAGGAGTGAGAAAAACATCACGGGGTGGTGTGAATCGGAGGGTCTGAATTAGGATAGGCAGTGAGTGGCAATGTAGGATGGAGAAAAGCACCGCGGGGTGGTCAGCATGGGGAGGTCAGGGAACATGAAGTGGCAATGTAGGATAGGTTTCTGAAAAACATCCCTGGGTGGTGCGCATTGTAAGGGTGTGTGTTACATTACATTCACTAGTAGGAGTGAGAAAAACATCACGGGGTGGTGTGAATCGGAGGGTCTGAATTAGGATAGGCAGTGAGTGGCAATGTTGGATGGAGAAAAGCACGGCGGGATGGTCAGCATGGGGAGGTCAGGGAACATGCAGTGGCAATGTAGAATAGGTTTCTGAAAAATATCGCGGGGTGGTGCGCATTGTATGGGTGTGTGTTACATTACATTCACTAGTAGGAGTGAGAAAAACATCACGGGGTGGTGCGCATTGTATGGGTGTGTGTTACATTACATTCACTAGTAGGAGTGAGAAAAACATCAGGGGGTGGTGCGCATTGTTTGGGTGTGTGTTACATTACATTCACTAGTAGGAGTGAGAAAAACATCACAGGGTGTTGTGAATCGGAGGGTCTGAATTAGGATAGGCAGTGAGTGGCAATGTAGGATGGATAAAAGCACCGCGGGGTGGTCAGCATGGGGAGGTCAGGGAACATGCAGTGGCAATGTAGCATAGGTTTCTGAAAAACATCGTGGGGTGGTGGGCATTGTATGGGTGTGTGTTACATTACATTCACTAGTAGGAGTGAGAAAAACATCACGGGGTGGTGCGCATTGTAAGGGTGTGTGTTACATTACATTCACTAGTAGGAGTGAGAAAAACATCACGGGGTGGTGTGAATCGGAGGGTCTGAATTAGGATAGGCAGTGAGTGGCAATGTAGGATGGAGAAAAGCACCGCGGGGTGGTCAGCATGGGGAGGTCAGGGAACATGCAGTGGCAATGTAGGATAGGTTTCTGTAAAACATCGCGGGGTGGTGCGCATTGTATGGGTGTGTGTTACATTACATTCACTAGTAGGAGTGAGAAAAACATCACGGGGTGGTCCGCATTGTATGGGTGTGTGTTACATTACATTCACTAGTAGGAGTGAGAAAAACATCACGGGGTGGTGCGCATTGTATTGGTGTGTGTTACATTACATTCACTAGTAGGAGTGAGAAAAACATCACGGGGTGGTGCGCAATGTATGGGTGTGTGTTACATTACATTCACTAGTAGGAGTGAGAAAAACATCACGGGGTGTTCCGCATTGTATGGGTGTGTGTTACATTACATTCACTAGTAGGAGTGAGAAAAACATCACGGGGTGGGCGCATTGTATGGGTGTGTGTTACATTACATTTACTTGTAGGAGTGAGAAAAACATCACAGGGTGGTACGCATTGTATGGGTGTGTGTTACATTACATTCACTAGTAGGAGTGAGAAAAACATCACGGGGTGGTGCGCATTGTATGGGTGTGTGTTACATTACATTCACTAGTAGGAGTGAGAAAAACATTACGGGGTGTTGCGCATTGTATGGTTGTGTGTTACATTACATTCACTAGTAGGAGTGAGAAAAACATCACGGGGTGGTGCGCATTGTATGGGTGTGTGTTACATTACATTCACTAGTAGGAGTGAGAAAAACATCACGGGGTGGTGCGCATCGTATGGGTGTGTGTTACATTACATTCACTAATAGGAGTGAGAAAAACAACACGGGGTGGTGCGCATCGTATGCGTGTGTGTTACTTTACATTCACTTGTAGGAGTGAGAAAAACATCACGGGGTGGTGCGCATTGTATGGGTGTGTGTTACATTACATTCACTAGTAGGAGTGAGAAAAACATAACGGGGTGGTGTGAATCGGAGGGTCTGAATTAAGATAGGCAGCGAGTGGCAATGTAGGATGGAGAAAAGCACCGCGGGGTGGTCAGCATGGGGAGGTCAGGGAACATGAAGTGGCAATGTAGGATAGGTTTCTGAAAAACATCCCGGGGTGGTGCGCATTGTAAGGGTGTGTGTTAATTTACATTCACTAGTAGGAGTGAGAAAAACATCACGGGGTGGTGTGAATCGGAGGGTCTGAATTAGGATAGGCAGTGAGTGGCAATGTAGGATGGAGAAAAGCACGGCGGGGTGGTCAGCATGGGGAGGTCAGGGAACATGCAGTGGCAATGTAGAATAGGTTTCTGAAAAATATCGCGGGGTGGTGCGCATTGTATGGGTGTGTGTTACATTACATTCACTAGTAGGAGTGAGAAAAACATCACGGGGTGGTGTGCATTGTATGGGTGTGTGTTACATTACATTCACTAGTAGGAGTGAGAAAAACATCAGGGGGTGGTGCGCATTGTATGGGTGTGTGTTACATTACATTCACTAGTACGAGTGAGAAAAACATCACGGGGTGGTGCGCATTGTATAGGTGTGTGTTACATTACATTCACTAGTAGGAGTGAGAAAAACATCACGGGGTGGTGCGCATTGTATGGGTGTGTGTTACATTACATTCACTAGTAGGAGTGAGAAAAACATCACGGGGTGGTGTGAATCGGAGTGTCTGAATTAAGATAGGCAGTGAGTGGCAATGTAGGATGGAGAAAAGCACCGCGGGGTGGTCAGCATGGGGAGGTCAGGTAACATGCAGTGGCAATGTAGGATAGGTTTCTGAAAAACATCGCGGGGTGGTGCGAATTGTATGGGTGTGTGTTACATTACATTCACTAGTAGGAGTGAGAAAAACATCACGGGGTGCTGTGAATCGGAGGGTCTGAATTAGGATAGGCATGAGTGGCAATGTAGGATGGAGAAAAGCACCGCGGGGTGGTCAGCATGGGGAGGTCAGGGAACATGCAGTGGCAATGTAGGATAGGTTTCTGTAAAACATCGCAGGGTGGTGCGCATTGTATGGGTGTGTGTTACATTACATTCACTAGTAGGAGTTAGAAAAACATCACGGGGTGTTGCGCATTGTATGGTTGTGTGTTACATTACATTCACTAGTAGGAGTGAGAAAAACATCACGGGGTGGTGCGCATTGTATGGGTGTGTGTAACATTACATTCACTAGTAGGAGTGAGAAAAACATCACGGGGTGGTGCGCATTGTATGGGTGTGTGTTACATTACATTCACTAATAGGAGTGAGAAAAACAACACGGGGTGGTGCACATCGTATGCGTGTGTGTTACATTACATTCACTTGTAGGAGTGAGAAAAACATCACGGGGTGGTGCGCATTGTATGGGTGTGTGTTACATTACATTCACTAGTAGGAGTGAGAAAAACATCACGGGGTGGTGTGAATCGGAGTGTCTGAATTAGGATAGGCAGTGAGTGGCAATGTAGGATGGAGAAAAGCACCGCGGGGTGGTCAGCATGGGGATGTCAGGGAACATGAAGTGGCAATGTAGGATAGGTTTCTGAAAAACATCCCGGGGTGGTGCGCATTGTAAGGGTGTGTGTTACATTACATTCACTAGTACGAGTGAGAAAAACATCACGGGGTGGTGTGAATCGGAGGGTCTGAATTAGGATAGGCAGTGAGTGGCAATGTAGGATGGAGAAAAGCACGGCGGTGTGGTCAGCATGGGGAGGTCAGGGAACATGCAGTGGCAATGTAGAATAGGTTTCTGAAAAATATCGCGGGGTGGTGCGCATTGTATGGGTGTGTGTTACATTACATTCACTAGTAGGAGTGAGAAAAACATCACGGGGTGGTGCGCATTGTATGGGTGTGTGTTACATTACATTCACTAGTACGAGTGAGAAAAACATCAGGGGGTGGTGCGCATTGTATAGGTGTGTGTTACATTACATTCACTAGTAGGAGTGAGAAAAACATCACGGGGTGGTGCGCATTGTATGGGTGTGTGTTACATTACATTCACTAGTAGGAGTGAGAAAAACATCACGGGGTGGTGTGAATCGGAGGGTCTGAATTAGGATAGGCAGTGAGTGGCAATGTAGGATGGAGAAAAGCACCGCGGGGTGGTCAGCATGGGGAGGTCATGGAACATGCAGTGGCAATGTAGGATAGGTTTCTGAAAAACATCGCGGGGTGGTGGGCATTCTATGGGTGTGTGTTACATTACATTCACTAGTAGGAGTGAGAAAAACATCACGGGGTGTTGTGAATCGGAGGGTCTGAATTAGGATAGGCAGTGAGTGGCAATGTAGGATGGATAAAAGCACCGCGGGGTGGTCAGCATGGGGAGGTCAGGGAACATGCAGTGGCAATGTAGCATAGGTTTCTGAAAAACATCGTGGGGTGGTGGGCATTGTATGGGTGTGTGTTACATTACATTCACTAGTAGGAGTGAGAAAAACATCACGGGGTGGTGCGCATTGTAAGGGTGTGTGTTACATTACATTCACTAGTAGGAGTGAGAAAAACATCACGGGGTGGTGTGAATCGGAGGGTCTGAATTAGGATAGGCAGTGAGTGGCAATGTAGGATGGAGAAAAGCACCGCGGGGTGGTCAGCATGGGGAGGTCAGGGAACATGCAGTGGCAATGTAGGATAGGTTTCTGTAAAACATCGCGGGGTGGTGCGCATTGTATGGGTGTGTGTTACATTACATTCACTAGTAGGAGTGAGAAAAACATCACGGGGTGGTGCGCAATGTATGGGTGTGTGTTACATTACATTCACTAGTAGGAGTGAGAAAAACATCACGGGGTGGTGCGCATCGTATGGGTGTGTGTTATATTACATTCACTAGTAGGAGTGAGAAAAACATCACGGGGTGGGCGCATCGTATGCGTGTGTGTTACATTACATTCACTAGTAGGAGTGAGAAAAACATAACGGGGTGGTGAGCATTGTATGGGTGTGTGTTACATTACATTCACTATTAGGAGTGAGAAAAACATCACGGGGTGGTCCGCATTGTATGGGTGTGTGTTACATTACATTCACTAGTAGGAGTGAGAAAAACATCACGGGTGGGCGCATTGTATGGGTGTGTTTTACATTACATTCACTTGTAGGAGTGAGAAAAACATCACAGGGTGGTACGCATTGTATGGGTGTGTGTTACATTACATTCACTAGTAGGAGTGAGAAAAACATCACGGGGTGGTGCGCATTGTATGGGTGTGTGTTACATTACATTCACTAGTAGGAGTGAGAAAAACATCACGGGGTGGTGCGCATTGTATGGGTGTGTGTTACATTACATTCACTAGTAGGAGTGAGAAAAACATCACGGGGTGGTGCGCATTGTATGGGTGTGTGTTACATTACATTCACTAGTAGGAGTGAGAAAAACATCACAGGGTGGTACGCATTGTATGGGTGTGTGTTACATTACATTCACTAGTAGGAGTGAGAAAAACATCACGTGGTGGTCCGCATTGTATGGGTGTGTGTTACATTACATTCACTAGTAGGAGTGAGAAAAACATCACGGGGTGGTGCGCATTGTATGGGTGTGTGTTACATTACATTCACTAGTAGGAGTGAGAAAAACATCACGGAGTGGTGCGCATTGTATGGGTGTGTGTTACATTACATTCACTAGTTGGAGTGAGAAAAACATCACGGGGTGGTGCGCATCGTATGGGTTTGTGTTACATTACATTCACTAGTAGGAGTGAGAAAAACATCACGGGGTGGGCGCATCGTATGCGTGTGTGTTACATTACATTCACTAGTAGGAGTGAGAAAAACATCACGGGGTGGTGCGCATTGTAAGGGTGTGTGTTACATTACATTCACTAGTAGGAGTGAGAAAAACATCACGGGGTGGTCTGAATCGGAGGGTCTGAATTAGGATAGGCAGTGAGTGGCAATGTAGGAAGGAGAATAGCACCGCGGGGTGGTCAGCATGGGGAGGTCAGGGAACATGCAGTGGCAATGTAGAATAGGTTTCTGAAAAATATCGCGGGGTGGTGCGCATTTTATGGGTGTGTGTTACATTACATTCACTAGTAGGAGTGAGAAAAACATCACGGGGTGGTGTGCATTGTATGGGTGTGTGTTACATTACATTCACTAGTAGGAGTGAGAAAAACATCAGGGGGTGGTGCGCATTGTATGGGTGTGTGTTACATTACATTCACTAGTAGGAGTGAGAAAAACATCAGGGGGTGGTGCGCATTGTATGGGTGTGTGTTACATTAGATTCACTAGTAGGAGTGAGAAAAACATCACGGGGTGGTGCGCATTGTATAGGTGTGTGTTACATTACATTCACTAGTAGGAGTGAGAAAAACATCACGGGGTGGTGTGAATCGGAGTGTCTGAATTAAGATAGACAGTGAGTGGCCATGTAGGATGGAGAAAAGCACCGCGGGGTGGTCAGCATGGGGAGGTCATGGAACATGCAGTGGCAATGTAGGATAGGTTTCTGAAAAACATCGCGGGGTGGTGGGCATTCTATGGGTGTGTGTTACATTACATTCACTAGTAGGAGTGAGAAAAACATCACGGGGTGTTGTGAATCGGAGGGTCTGAATTAGGATAGGCAGTGAGTGGCAATGTAGGATGGATAAAAGCACCGCGGGGTGGTCAGCATGGGGAGGTCAGGGAACATGCAGTGGCAATGTAGCATAGGTTTCTGAAAAACATCGTGGGGTGGTGGGCATTGTATGGGTTTGTGTTACATTACATTCACTAGTAGGAGTGAGAAAAACATCACGGGGTGGTGCGCATTGTAAGGGTGTGTGTTACATTACATTCACTAGTAGGAGTGAAAAAAACATCACGGGGTGGTGTGAATCGGAGGGTCTGAATTAGGATAGGCAGTGAGTGGCAATGTAGGATGGAGAAAAGCACCGCGGGGTGGTCAGGATGGGGAGGTCAGGGAACATGCAGTGGCAATGTAGGATAGGTTTCTGAAAAACATCGCGGGGTGGTGCGAATTGTATGGGTGTGTGTTACATTACATTCACTAGTAGGAGTGAGAAAAACATCACGGGGTGCTCTGAATCGGAGAGTCTGAATTAGGATAGGCAGTGAGTGGCAATGTAGGATGGAGAAAAGCACCGCTGGGTGGTCAGCATGGGGAGGTCAGGGAACATGCAGTGGCAATGTAGGATAGGTTTCTGTAAAACATCGCGGGGTGGTGCGCATTGTATGGGTGTGTGTTACATTACATTCACTAGTAGGAGTGAGAAAAACATCACGGGGTGGTCCGCATTGTATGGGTGTGTGTTACATTACATTCACTAGTAGGAGTGAGAAAAACATCACGGGGTGGTGCACATTGTATTGGTGTGTGTTACATTACATTCACTAGTAGGAGTGAGAAAAACATCACGGGGTGGTGCGCAATGTATGGGTGTGTGTTACATTACATTCACTAGTAGGAGTGAGAAAAACATCACAGGGTGGTGCGCATCGTATAGGTGTGTGTTACATTACATTCAATAGAAGGAGTGAGAAAAACATCACGGGGTGGTGCGCATTGTATGGGTGTGTGTTACATTACATTCACTAGTAAGAGTGAGAAAAACATCACGGGGTGGTGCGCATTGTAAGGGTGTGTGTTACATTACATTCACTAGTAGCAGTGAGAAAAACATCACGGGGTGGTGTGAATCGGAGGGTCTGAATTAGGATAGGCAGTGAGTGGCAATGTAGGATGGAGAAAAGCACCGCGGGGTGGTCAGCATGGGGAGGTCAGGGAACATGCAGTGGCAATGTAGGATAGGTTTCTGTAAAACATCGCGGGGTGGTGCGCATTGTATGGGTGTGTGTTACATTACATTCACTAGTAGGAGTGAGAAAAACATCACGGGGTGGTGCGCATTGTATGGGTGTGTGTTACATTACATTCACTAGTAGGAGTGAGAAAAACATCACGGGGTGGTGCGCATTGTATTGGTGTGTGTTACATTACATTCACTAGTAGGAGTGAGAAAAACATCACGGGGTGGTGCGCAATGTATGGGTGTGTGTTACATTACATTCACTAGTAGGAGTGAGAAAAACATCATGGGGTGGTGCGCATCGTATGGGTGTGTGTTATATTACATTCACTAGTAGGAGTGAGAAAAACATCACGGGGTGGGCGCATCGTATGCGTGTGTGTTACATTACATTCACTAGTAGGAGTGAGAAAAACATCAAGGGGTGGTGCGCATTGTATGGGTGTGTGTTACATTACATTCACTAGTAGGAGTGAGAAAAACATCATGGGGTGGTCCGCATTGTATGGGTGTGTGTTACATTACATTCACTAGTAGGAGTGAGAAAAACATCACGGGTGGGCGCATTGTATGGGTGTGTGTTACATTACATTCACTTGTAGGAGTGAGAAAAACATCACAGGGTGGTACGCATTGTATGGGTGTGTGTTACATTACATTCACTAGTAGGAGTGAGAAAAACATCACGGGGTGGTGCGCATTGTATGGGTGTGTGTTACATTACATTCACTAGTAGGAGTGAGAAAAACATCACGGGGTGGTCCGTATTGTATGGGTGTGTGTTACATTACATTCACTAGTAGGAGTGAGAAAAACATCACGGGGTGGTGCGCATTGTATGGGTGTGTGTTACATTACATTCACTAGTAGGAGTGAGAAAAACATCACGGGGTGGTGCGCATCGTATGGGTGTGTGTTACATTACATTCACTAGTAGGAGTGAGAAAAACATCACGGGGTGGTGCGCATCGTATGGGTGTGTGTTACATTACATTCACTAGTAGGAGTGAGAAAAACATCACGGGGTGGGCGCATCGTATGCGTGTGTGTTACATTACATTCACTAGTAGGAGTGAGAAAAACATCACGGGGTGGTGCGCATTGTAAGGGTGTGTGTTACATTACATTCACTAGTAGGAGTGAGAAAAACATCACGGGGTGGTCTGAATCGGAGGGTCTGAATTAGGATAGGCAGTGAGTGGCAATGTAGGAAGGAGAATAGCACCGCGGGGTGGTCAGCATGGGGAGGTCAGGGAACATGCAGTGGCAATGTAGGATAGGTTTCTGAAAAACATCGCGGGGTGGTGCGAATTGTATGGGTGTGTGTTACATTACATTCACTAGTAGGAATGAGAAAAACATCACGGGGTGGTGTGAAATTGAGGGTATGAATTAGGATAGGCAGTGAGTGGCAATGTAGCATGGAGAAAAGCACCGCGGGGTGGTCAGCATGGGGAGGTCAGGGAACATGCAGTGGCAATGTAGGATAGGTTTCTGAAAAACATCGCGGGGTGGTGCGCATTGTATTGGTGTTGTTACATTACATTCACTAGTAGGAGTGAGAAAAACATCACGGGGTGGTGCGCATTGTATGGGTGTGTGTTACATTACATTCACTAGTAGGAGTGAGAAAAACATCAGGGGGTGGTGCGCATTGTATGGGTGTGTGTTACATTACATTCACTAGTAGGAGTGAGAAAAAAATCACGCGGTGGTGCGCATCGTATGGGTGTGTGTTACATTTCATTCACTAGTAGGAGTGAGAAAAACATCACGGGGTGGTGCGCATTGTATGCGTGTGTGTTACATTACATTCATAGTAGGAGTGAGAAAAACATCACGGGGTGGTGTGAATCGGAGGGTCTGAATTAGGATAGGCAGTGAGTGGCAATGTAGGATGGAGAAAAGCACGGCGGGGTGGTCAGCATGGGGAGGTCAGGGAACATGCAGTGGCAATGTAGAATAGGTTTCTGAAAAATATCGCGGGGTGGTGCGCATTGTATGGGTGTGTGTTACATTACATTCACTAGTAGGAGTGAGAAAAACATCACGGGGTGGTGTGCTTTGTATGGGTGTGTGTTACATTACATTCACTAGTAGGAGTGCGAAAAACATCAGGGGGTGGTGCGCATTGTATGGGTGTGTGTTACATTACATTCACTAGTAGGAGTGAGAAAAACATCACGGGGTGGTGCGCATTGTATAGGTGTGTGTTACATTACATTCACTAGTAGGAGTGAGAAAAACATCACGGGGTGGTGCACATTGGATGGGTGTGTGTTACATTACATTCACTAGTAGGAGTGAGAAAAACATCACGGGGTGGTGTGAATCGGAGTGTCTGAATTAAGATAGGCAGTGAGTGGCAATGTAGGATGGAGAAAAGCACCGCGGGGTGGTCAGCATGGGGAGGTCATGGAACATGCAGTGGCAATGTAGGATAGGTTTCTGAAAAACATCGCGGGGTGGTGGGCATTCTATGGGTGTGTGTTACATTACATTCACTAGTAGGAGTGAGAAAAACATCACGGGGTGTTGTGAATCGGAGGGTCTGAATTAGGATAGGCAGTGAGTGGCAATGTAGGATGGATAAAAGCACCGCGGGGTGGTCAGCATGGGGAGGTCAGGGAACATGCAGTGCAATGTAGCATAGGTTTCTGAAAAACATCGTGGGGTGGTGGGCATTGTATGGGTTTGTGTTACATTACATTCACTAGTAGGAGTGAGAAAAACATCACGGGGTGGTGCGCATTGTAAGGGTGTGTGTTACATTACATTCACTAGTAGGAGTGAGAAAAACATCACGGGGTGGTGTGAATCGGAGGGTCTGAATTAGGATAGGCAGTGAGTGGCAATGTAGGATGGAGAAAAGCACCGCGGGGTGGTCAGGATGGGGAGGTCAGGGAACATGCAGTGGCAATGTAGGATAGGTTTCTGAAAAACATCGCGGGGTGGTGCGCATTGTATGGGTGTGTGTTACATTACATTCACTAGTAGGAGTGAGAAAAACATCACGGGGTGCTGTGAATCGGAGGGTCTGAATTAGGATACGCAGTGAGTGGCAATGTAGGATGGAGAAAAGCACCGCGGGGTGGTCAGCATGGGGAGGTCAGGGAACATGCAGTGGCAATGTAGGATAGGTTTCTGTAAAACATCGCGGGTTGGTGCGCATTGTATGGGTGTGTGTTACATTACATTCACTAGTAGGAGTGAGAAAAACATCACGGGGTGGTGCGCATTGTATTGGTGTGTGTTACATTACATTCACTAGTAGGAGTGAGAAAAACATCACGGGGTGGTGCGCAATGTATGGGTGTGTGTTACATTACATTCACTAGTAGGAGTGAGAAAAACATCACGGGGTGGTGCGCATCGTATGGGTGTGTGTTATATTACATTCACTAGTAGGAGTGAGAAAAACATCACGGGGTGGGCGCATCGTATGCGTGTGTGTTACATTACATTCACTAGTAGGAGTGAGAAAAACATCACGGGGTGGTGCGCATTGTATGGGTGTGTGTTACATTACATTCACTAGTAGGAGTGAGAAAAACATCACGGGGTGGTCCGCATTTTATGGGTGTGTGTTACATTACATTCACTAGTAGGAGGGAGAAAAACATCACGGGGTGGGCGCATTGTTTGGGTGTGTGTTACATTACATTCACTTGTAGGAGTGAGAAAAACATCACAGGGTGGTACGCATTGTATGGGTGTGTGTTACATTACATTCACTAGTAGGAGTGAGAAAAACATCACGGGGTGGTGCGCATTGTATGGGTGTGTGTTACATTACATTCACTAGTAGGAGTGAGAAAAACATCACGGGGTGGTGCGCATTGTATGGGTGTGTGTTACATTACATTCACTAGTAGGAGTGAGAAAAACATCACGGGGTGGTGCGCATTGTATAGGTGTGTGTTACATTACATTCACTAGTAGGAGTGAGAAAAACATCACGGGGTGGTGCGCATTGGATGGGTGTGTGTTACATTACATTCACTAGTAGGAGTGAGAAAAACATCACGGGGTGGTGTGAATCGGAGTGTCTGAATTAAGATAGGCAGTGAGTGGCAATGTAGGATGGAGAAAAGCACCGCGGGGTGGTCAGCATGGGGAGGTAATGGAACATGCAGTGGCAATGTAGGATAGGTTTCTGAAAAACATCGCGGGGTGGTGGGCATTCTATGGGTGTGTGTTACATTACATTCACTAGTAGGAGTGAGAAAAACATCACGGGGTGTTGTGAATCGGAGGGTCTGAATTAGGATAGGCAGTGAGTGGCAATGTAGGATGGATAAAACCACCGCGGGGTGGTCAGCATGGGGAGGTCAGGGAACATGCAGTGGCAATGTAGCAGAGGTTTCTGAAAAACATCGTGGGGTGGTGGGCATTGTATGGGTTTGTGTTACATTACATTCACTAGTAGGAGTGAGAAAAACATCACGGGGTGGTGCGCATTGTAAGGGTGTGTTTTACATTACATTCACTAGTAGGAGTTGAAAAACATCACGGGGTGGTGTGAATCGGAGGGTCTGAATTAGGATAGGTAGTGAGTGGCAATGTAGGATGGAGAAAAGCACCGCGGGGTGGTTAGGATGGGGAGGTCAGGGAACATGCAGTGGCAATGTAGGATAGGTTTCTGAAAAACATCGCGGGGTGGTGCGCATCGTATGGGTGTGTGTTACATTACATTCACTAGTAGGAGTGAGAAAAACATCACGGGGTGGTGCGCATTGTAAGGGTGTGTGTTACATTACATTCACTGGTAGGAGTGAGAAAAACATCACGGGGTGGTGTGAATCGGAGGGTCTGAATTAGGATATGCAGTGAGTGGCAATGTAGGATGGAGAAAAGCACCGCGGGGTGGTCAGGATGGGGAGGTCAGGGAACATGCAGTGGCAATGTAGGATAGGTTTCTGAAAAACATCGCGGGGTGGTGCGCATTGTATGGGTGTGTGTTACATTACATTCACTAGTAGGAGTGAGAAAAACATCACGGGGTGGTGTGAATCGGAGGGTCTGAATTAGGATAGGCATTGAGTGGCAATGTAGGATGGAGAAAAGCACCGCGGGGTGGTCAGCATGGGGAGGTCAGGGAACATGCAGTGGCAATGTAGGATAGGTTTCTGTAAAACATCGCGGGGTGGTGCGCATTGTATGGGTGTGTGTTACATTACATTCACTAGTAGGAGTGAGAAAAACATCACGGGGTGGTCCGCATTTTATGGGTGTGTGTTACATTACATTCACTAGTAGGAGTGAGAAAAACATCACGGGGTGGTGCGCATTGTATTGGTGTGTGTTACATTACATTCACTAGTAGGAGTGAGAAAAACATCACGGGGTGGTGCACAATGTATGGGTGTGTGTTACATTACATTCACTAGTAGGAATGAGAAAAACATCACGGGGTGGTGCGCATCGTATGGGTGTGTGTTATATTACATTCACTAGTAGGAGTGAGAAAAACATCACGGGGTGGGCGCATCGTATGCGTGTGTGTTACATTACATTCACTAGTAGGAGTGAGAAAAACATCACGGGGTGGTGCGCATTGTATGGGTGTGTGTTACATTACATTCACTAGTAGGAGTGAGAAAAACATCACGGGGTGGTCCGCATTGTATGGGTGTGTGTTACATTACATTCACTAGTAGGAGTGAGAAAAACATCACGGGGTGGTGCGCATTGTATGGGTGTGTGTTACATTACATTCACTAGTAGGAGTGAGAAAAACATCATGGGGTGGTGCGCATTGTATGGGTGTGTGTTACATTACATTCACTAGTAGGAGTGAGAAAAACATCACGGGGTGGTGCGCATTGTATGGGTGTGTGTTACATTACATTCACTAGTAGGAGTGAGAAAAACATCACGGGGTGGTGCGCATCGTATGGGTGTGTGTTACATTACATTCACTAATAGGAGTGAGAAAAACAACACGGGGTGGTGCACATCGTATGCGTGTGTGTTACATTACATTCACTTGTAGGAGTGAGAAAAACATCACGGGGTGGTGCGCTTTGTATGGGTGTGTGTTACATTACATTCACTAGTAGGAGTGAGAAAAACATCACGGGGTGGTGTGAATCGGAGGGTCTGAATTAGGATAGGCAGTGAGTGGCAATGTAGGATGGAGAAAAGCACCGCGGGGTGGTCAGCATGGGGAGGTCAGGGAACATGAAGTGGCAATGTAGGATAGGTTTCTGAAAAACATCCCTGGGTGGTGCGCATTGTAAGGGTGTGTGTTACATTACATTCACTAGTAGGAGTGAGAAAAACATCACGGGGTGGTGTGAATCGGAGGGTCTGAATTAGGATAGGCAGTGAGTGGCAATGTTGGATGGAGAAAAGCACGGCGGGATGGTCAGCATGGGGAGGTCAGGGAACATGCAGTGGCAATGTAGAATAGGTTTCTGAAAAATATCGCGGGGTGGTGCGCATTGTATGGGTGTGTGTTACATTACATTCACTAGTAGGAGTGAGAAAAACATCACGGGGTGGTGCGCATTGTATGGGTGTGTGTTACATTACATTCACTAGTAGGAGTGAGAAAAACATCAGGGGGTGGTGCGCATTGTTTGGGTGTGTGTTACATTACATTCACTAGTAGGAGTGAGAAAAACATCACAGGGTGTTGTGAATCGGAGGGTCTGAATTAGGATAGGCAGTGAGTGGCAATGTAGGATGGATAAAAGCACCGCGGGGTGGTCAGCATGGGGAGGTCAGGGAACATGCAGTGGCAATGTAGCATAGGTTTCTGAAAAACATCGTGGGGTGGTGGGCATTGTATGGGTGTGTGTTACATTACATTCACTAGTAGGAGTGAGAAAAACATCACGGGGTGGTGCGCATTGTAAGGGTGTGTGTTACATTACATTCACTAGTAGGAGTGAGAAAAACATCACGGGGTGGTGTGAATCGGAGGGTCTGAATTAGGATAGGCAGTGAGTGGCAATGTAGGATGGAGAAAAGCACCGCGGGGTGGTCAGCATGGGGAGGTCAGGGAACATGCAGTGGCAATGTAGGATAGGTTTCTGTAAAACATCGCGGGGTGGTGCGCATTGTATGGGTGTGTGTTACATTACATTCACTAGTAGGAGTGAGAAAAACATCACGGGGTGGTCCGCATTGTATGGGTGTGTGTTACATTACATTCACTAGTAGGAGTGAGAAAAACATCACGGGGTGGTGCGCATTGTATTGGTGTGTGTTACATTACATTCACTAGTAGGAGTGAGAAAAACATCACGGGGTGGTGCGCAATGTATGGGTGTGTGTTACATTACATTCACTAGTAGGAGTGAGAAAAACATCACGGGGTGTTCCGCATTGTATGGGTGTGTGTTACATTACATTCACTAGTAGGAGTGAGAAAAACATCACGGGGTGGGCGCATTGTATGGGTGTGTGTTACATTACATTTACTTGTAGGAGTGAGAAAAACATCACAGGGTGGTACGCATTGTATCGGTGTGTGTTACATTACATTCACTAGTAGGAGTGAGAAAAACATCACGGGGTGGTGCGCATTGTATGGGTGTGTGTTACATTACATTCACTAGTAGGAGTGAGAAAAACATTACGGGGTGTTGCGCATTGTATGGTTGTGTGTTACATTACATTCACTAGTAGGAGTGAGAAAAACATCACGGGGTGGTGCGCATTGTATGGGTGTGTGTTACATTACATTCACTAGTAGGAGTGAGAAAAACATCACGGGGTGGTGCGCATCGTATGGGTGTGTGTTACATTACATTCACTAATAGGAGTGAGAAAAACAACACGGGGTGGTGCGCATCGTATGCGTGTGTGTTACTTTACATTCACTTGTAGGAGTGAGAAAAACATCACGGGGTGGTGCGCATTGTATGGGTGTGTGTTACATTACATTCACTAGTAGGAGTGAGAAAAACATAACGGGGTGGTGTGAATCGGAGGGTCTGAATTAAGATAGGCAGCGAGTGGCAATGTAGGATGGAGAAAAGCACCGCGGGGTGGTCAGCATGGGGAGGTCAGGGAACATGAAGTGGCAATGTAGGATAGGTTTCTGAAAAACATCCCGGGGTGGTGCGCATTGTAAGGGTGTGTGTTAATTTACATTCACTAGTAGGAGTGAGAAAAACATCACGGGGTGGTGTGAATCGGAGGGTCTGAATTAGGATAGGCAGTGAGTGGCAATGTAGGATGGAGAAAAGCACGGCGGGGTGGTCAGCATGGGGAGGTCAGGGAACATGCAGTGGCAATGTAGAATAGGTTTCTGAAAAATATCGCGGGGTGGTGCGCATTGTATGGGTGTGTGTTACATTACATTCACTAGTAGGAGTGAGAAAAACATCACGGGGTGGTGTGCATTGTATGGGTGTGTGTTACATTACATTCACTAGTAGGAGTGAGAAAAACATCAGGGGGTGGTGCGCATTGTATGGGTGTGTGTTACATTACATTCACTAGTACGAGTGAGAAAAACATCACGGGGTGGTGCGCATTGTATAGGTGTGTGTTACATTACATTCACTAGTAGGAGTGAGAAAAACATCACGGGGTGGTGCGCATTGTATGGGTGTGTGTTACATTACATTCACTAGTAGGAGTGAGAAAAACATCACGGGGTGGTGTGAATCGGAGTGTCTGAATTAAGATAGGCAGTGAGTGGCAATGTAGGATGGAGAAAAGCACCGCGGGGTGGTCAGCATGGGGAGGTCAGGTAACATGCAGTGGCAATGTAGGATAGGTTTCTGAAAAACATCGCGGGGTGGTGCGAATTGTATGGGTGTGTGTTACATTACATTCACTAGTAGGAGTGAGAAAAACATCACGGGGTGCTGTGAATCGGAGGGTCTGAATTAGGATAGGCATGAGTGGCAATGTAGGATGGAGAAAAGCACCGCGGGGTGGTCAGCATGGGGAGGTCAGGGAACATGCAGTGGCAATGTAGGATAGGTTTCTGTAAAACATCGCAGGGTGGTGCGCATTGTATGGGTGTGTGTTACATTACATTCACTAGTAGGAGTTAGAAAAACATCACGGGGTGTTGCGCATTGTATGGTTGTGTGTTACATTACATTCACTAGTAGGAGTGAGAAAAACATCACGGGGTGGTGCGCATTGTATGGGTGTGTGTAACATTACATTCACTAGTAGGAGTGAGAAAAACATCACGGGGTGGTGCGCATTGTATGGGTGTGTGTTACATTACATTCACTAATAGGAGTGAGAAAAACAACACGGGGTGGTGCACATCGTATGCGTGTGTGTTACATTACATTCACTTGTAGGAGTGAGAAAAACATCACGGGGTGGTGCGCATTGTATGGGTGTGTGTTACATTACATTCACTAGTAGGAGTGAGAAAAACATCACGGGGTGGTGTGAATCGGAGTGTCTGAATTAGGATAGGCAGTGAGTGGCAATGTAGGATGGAGAAAAGCACCGCGGGGTGGTCAGCATGGGGATGTCAGGGAACATGAAGTGGCAATGTAGGATAGGTTTCTGAAAAACATCCCGGGGTGGTGCACATTGTAAGGGTGTGTGTTACATTACATTCACTAGTACGAGTGAGAAAAACATCACGGGGTGGTGTGAATCGGAGGGTCTGAATTAGGATAGGCAGTGAGTGGCAATGTAGGATGGAGAAAAGCACGGCGGTGTGGTCAGCATGGGGAGGTCAGGGAACATGCAGTGGCAATGTAGAATAGGTTTCTGAAAAATATCGCGGGGTGGTGCGCATTGTATGGGTGTGTGTTACATTACATTCACTAGTAGGAGTGAGAAAAACATCACGGGGTGGTGCGCATTGTATGGGTGTGTGTTACATTACATTCACTAGTACGAGTGAGAAAAACATCAGGGGGTGGTGCGCATTGTATAGGTGTGTGTTACATTACATTCACTAGTAGGAGTGAGAAAAACATCACGGGGTGGTGCGCATTGTATGGGTGTGTGTTACATTACATTCACTAGTAGGAGTGAGAAAAACATCACGGGGTGGTGTGAATCGGAGGGTCTGAATTAGGATAGGCAGTGAGTGGCAATGTAGGATGGAGAAAAGCACCGCGGGGTGGTCAGCATGGGGAGGTCATGGAACATGCAGTGGCAATGTAGGATAGGTTTCTGAAAAACATCGCGGGGTGGTGGGCATTCTATGGGTGTGTGTTACATTACATTCACTAGTAGGAGTGAGAAAAACATCACGGGGTGTTGTGAATCGGAGGGTCTGAATTAGGATAGGCAGTGAGTGGCAATGTAGGATGGATAAAAGCACCGCGGGGTGGTCAGCATGGGGAGGTCAGGGAACATGCAGTGGCAATGTAGCATAGGTTTCTGAAAAACATCGTGGGGTGGTGGGCATTGTATGGGTGTGTGTTACATTACATTCACTAGTAGGAGTGAGAAAAACATCACGGGGTGGTGCGCATTGTAAGGGTGTGTGTTACATTACATTCACTAGTAGGAGTGAGAAAAACATCACGGGGTGGTGTGAATCGGAGGGTCTGAATTAGGATAGGCAGTGAGTGGCAATGTAGGATGGAGAAAAGCACCGCGGGGTGGTCAGCATGGGGAGGTCAGGGAACATGCAGTGGCAATGTAGGATAGGTTTCTGTAAAACATCGCGGGGTGGTGCGCATTGTATGGGTGTGTGTTACATTACATTCACTAGTAGGAGTGAGAAAAACATCACGGGGTGGTGCGCAATGTATGGGTGTGTGTTACATTACATTCACTAGTAGGAGTGAGAAAAACATCACGGGGTGGTGCGCATCGTATGGGTGTGTGTTATATTACATTCACTAGTAGGAGTGAGAAAAACATCACGGGGTGGGCGCATCGTATGCGTGTGTGTTA
Source organism: Cavia porcellus (assembly GCF_034190915.1). Taxonomy (NCBI): domain Eukaryota; kingdom Metazoa; phylum Chordata; class Mammalia; order Rodentia; family Caviidae; genus Cavia; species Cavia porcellus. Next base: position 1,585,716 of record NW_026947555.1, read on the forward strand.
CATTACATTCACTAGTAGGAGTGAGAAAAACATAACGGGGTGGTGAGCATTGTATGGGTGTGTGTTACATTACATTCACTATTAGGAGTGAGAAAAACATCACGGGGTGGTCCGCATTGTATGGGTGTGTGTTACATTACATTCACTAGTAGGAGTGAGAAAAACATCACGGGTGGGCGCATTGTATGGGTGTGTTTTACATTACATTCACTTGTAGGAGTGAGAAAAACATCACAGGGTGGTACGCATTGTATGGGTGTGTGTTACATTACATTCACTAGTAGGAGTGAGAAAAACATCACGGGGTGGTGCGCATTGTATGGGTGTGTGTTACATTACATTCACTAGTAGGAGTGAGAAAAACATCACGGGGTGGTGCGCATTGTATGGGTGTGTGTTACATTACATTCACTAGTAGGAGTGAGAAAAACATCACGGGGTGGTGCGCATTGTATGGGTGTGTGTTACATTACATTCACTAGTAGGAGTGAGAAAAACATCACAGGGTGGTACGCATTGTATGGGTGTGTGTTACATTACATTCACTAGTAGGAGTGAGAAAAACATCACGTGGTGGTCCGCATTGTATGGGTGTGTGTTACATTACATTCACTAGTAGGAGTGAGAAAAACATCACGGGGTGGTGCGCATTGTATGGGTGTGTGTTACATTACATTCACTAGTAGGAGTGAGAAAAACATCACGGAGTGGTGCGCATTGTATGGGTGTGTGTTACATTACATTCACTAGTTGGAGTGAGAAAAACATCACGGGGTGGTGCGCATCGTATGGGTTTGTGTTACATTACATTCACTAGTAGGAGTGAGAAAAACATCACGGGGTGGGCGCATCGTATGCGTGTGTGTTACATTACATTCACTAGTAGGAGTGAGAAAAACATCACGGGGTGGTGCGCATTGTAAGGGTGTGTGTTACATTACATTCACTAGTAGGAGTGAGAAAAACATCACGGGGTGGTCTGAATCGGAGGGTCTGAATTAGGATAGGCAGTGAGTGGCAATGTAGGAAGGAGAATAGCACCGCGGGGTGGTCAGCATGGGGAGGTCAGGGAACATGCAGTGGCAATGTAGAATAGGTTTCTGAAAAATATCGCGGGGTGGTGCGCATTTTATGGGTGTGTGTTACATTACATTCACTAGTAGGAGTGAGAAAAACATCACGGGGTGGTGTGCATTGTATGGGTGTGTGTTACATTACATTCACTAGTAGGAGTGAGAAAAACATCAGGGGGTGGTGCGCATTGTATGGGTGTGTGTTACATTACATTCACTAGTAGGAGTGAGAAAAACATCAGGGGGTGGTGCGCATTGTATGGGTGTGTGTTACATTAGATTCACTAGTAGGAGTGAGAAAAACATCACGGGGTGGTGCGCATTGTATAGGTGTGTGTTACATTACATTCACTAGTAGGAGTGAGAAAAACATCACGGGGTGGTGTGAATCGGAGTGTCTGAATTAAGATAGACAGTGAGTGGCCATGTAGGATGGAGAAAAGCACCGCGGGGTGGTCAGCATGGGGAGGTCATGGAACATGCAGTGGCAATGTAGGATAGGTTTCTGAAAAACATCGCGGGGTGGTGGGCATTCTATGGGTGTGTGTTACATTACATTCACTAGTAGGAGTGAGAAAAACATCACGGGGTGTTGTGAATCGGAGGGTCTGAATTAGGATAGGCAGTGAGTGGCAATGTAGGATGGATAAAAGCACCGCGGGGTGGTCAGCATGGGGAGGTCAGGGAACATGCAGTGGCAATGTAGCATAGGTTTCTGAAAAACATCGTGGGGTGGTGGGCATTGTATGGGTTTGTGTTACATTACATTCACTAGTAGGAGTGAGAAAAACATCACGGGGTGGTGCGCATTGTAAGGGTGTGTGTTACATTACATTCACTAGTAGGAGTGAAAAAAACATCACGGGGTGGTGTGAATCGGAGGGTCTGAATTAGGATAGGCAGTGAGTGGCAATGTAGGATGGAGAAAAGCACCGCGGGGTGGTCAGGATGGGGAGGTCAGGGAACATGCAGTGGCAATGTAGGATAGGTTTCTGAAAAACATCGCGGGGTGGTGCGAATTGTATGGGTGTGTGTTACATTACATTCACTAGTAGGAGTGAGAAAAACATCACGGGGTGCTCTGAATCGGAGAGTCTGAATTAGGATAGGCAGTGAGTGGCAATGTAGGATGGAGAAAAGCACCGCTGGGTGGTCAGCATGGGGAGGTCAGGGAACATGCAGTGGCAATGTAGGATAGGTTTCTGTAAAACATCGCGGGGTGGTGCGCATTGTATGGGTGTGTGTTACATTACATTCACTAGTAGGAGTGAGAAAAACATCACGGGGTGGTCCGCATTGTATGGGTGTGTGTTACATTACATTCACTAGTAGGAGTGAGAAAAACATCACGGGGTGGTGCACATTGTATTGGTGTGTGTTACATTACATTCACTAGTAGGAGTGAGAAAAACATCACGGGGTGGTGCGCAATGTATGGGTGTGTGTTACATTACATTCACTAGTAGGAGTGAGAAAAACATCACAGGGTGGTGCGCATCGTATAGGTGTGTGTTACATTACATTCAATAGAAGGAGTGAGAAAAACATCACGGGGTGGTGCGCATTGTATGGGTGTGTGTTACATTACATTCACTAGTAAGAGTGAGAAAAACATCACGGGGTGGTGCGCATTGTAAGGGTGTGTGTTACATTACATTCACTAGTAGCAGTGAGAAAAACATCACGGGGTGGTGTGAATCGGAGGGTCTGAATTAGGATAGGCAGTGAGTGGCAATGTAGGATGGAGAAAAGCACCGCGGGGTGGTCAGCATGGGGAGGTCAGGGAACATGCAGTGGCAATGTAGGATAGGTTTCTGTAAAACATCGCGGGGTGGTGCGCATTGTATGGGTGTGTGTTACATTACATTCACTAGTAGGAGTGAGAAAAACATCACGGGGTGGTGCGCATTGTATGGGTGTGTGTTACATTACATTCACTAGTAGGAGTGAGAAAAACATCACGGGGTGGTGCGCATTGTATTGGTGTGTGTTACATTACATTCACTAGTAGGAGTGAGAAAAACATCACGGGGTGGTGCGCAATGTATGGGTGTGTGTTACATTACATTCACTAGTAGGAGTGAGAAAAACATCACGGGGTGGTGCGCATCGTATGGGTGTGTGTTATATTACATTCACTAGTAGGAGTGAGAAAAACATCACGGGGTGGGCGCATCGTATGCGTGTGTGTTACATTACATTCACTAGTAGGAGTGAGAAAAACATCAAGGGGTGGTGCGCATTGTATGGGTGTGTGTTACATTACATTCACTAGTAGGAGTGAGAAAAACATCATGGGGTGGTCCGCATTGTATGGGTGTGTGTTACATTACATTCACTAGTAGGAGTGAGAAAAACATCACGGGTGGGCGCATTGTATGGGTGTGTGTTACATTACATTCACTTGTAGGAGTGAGAAAAACATCACAGGGTGGTACGCATTGTATGGGTGTGTGTTACATTACATTCACTAGTAGGAGTGAGAAAAACATCACGGGGTGGTGCGCATTGTATGGGTGTGTGTTACATTACATTCACTAGTAGGAGTGAGAAAAACATCACGGGGTGGTGCGCATTGTATGGGTGTGTGTTACATTACATTCACTAGTAGGAGTGAGAAAAACATCACAGGGTGGTACGCATTGTATGGGTGTGTGTTACATTACATTCACTAGTAGGAGTGAGAAAAACATCACGGGGTGGTGCGCATTGTATGGGTGTGTGTTACATTACATTCACTAGTAGGAGTGAGAAAAACATCACGGGGTGGTCCGCATTGTATGGGTGTGTGTTACATTACATTCACTAGTAGGAGTGAGAAAAACATCACGGGGTGGTGCGCATTGTATGGGTGTGTGTTACATTACATTCACTAGTAGGAGTGAGAAAAACATCACGGGGTGGTGCGCATCGTATGGGTGTGTGTTACATTACATTCACTAGTAGGAGTGAGAAAAACATCACGGGGTGGTGCGCATCGTATGGGTGTGTGTTACATTACATTCACTAGTAGGAGTGAGAAAAACATCACGGGGTGGGCGCATCGTATGCGTGTGTGTTACATTACATTCACTAGTAGGAGTGAGAAAAACATCACGGGGTGGTGCGCATTGTAAGGGTGTGTGTTACATTACATTCACTAGTAGGAGTGAGAAAAACATCACGGGGTGGTCTGAATCGGAGGGTCTGAATTAGGATAGGCAGTGAGTGGCAATGTAGGAAGGAGAATAGCACCGCGGGGTGGTCAGCATGGGGAGGTCAGGGAACATGCAGTGGCAATGTAGGATAGGTTTCTGAAAAACATCGCGGGGTGGTGCGAATTGTATGGGTGTGTGTTACATTACATTCACTAGTAGGAATGAGAAAAACATCACGGGGTGGTGTGAAATTGAGGGTATGAATTAGGATAGGCAGTGAGTGGCAATGTAGCATGGAGAAAAGCACCGCGGGGTGGTCAGCATGGGGAGGTCAGGGAACATGCAGTGGCAATGTAGGATAGGTTTCTGAAAAACATCGCGGGGTGGTGCGCATTGTATTGGTGTTGTTACATTACATTCACTAGTAGGAGTGAGAAAAACATCACGGGGTGGTGCGCATTGTATGGGTGTGTGTTACATTACATTCACTAGTAGGAGTGAGAAAAACATCAGGGGGTGGTGCGCATTGTATGGGTGTGTGTTACATTACATTCACTAGTAGGAGTGAGAAAAAAATCACGCGGTGGTGCGCATCGTATGGGTGTGTGTTACATTTCATTCACTAGTAGGAGTGAGAAAAACATCACGGGGTGGTGCGCATTGTATGCGTGTGTGTTACATTACATTCATAGTAGGAGTGAGAAAAACATCACGGGGTGGTGTGAATCGGAGGGTCTGAATTAGGATAGGCAGTGAGTGGCAATGTAGGATGGAGAAAAGCACGGCGGGGTGGTCAGCATGGGGAGGTCAGGGAACATGCAGTGGCAATGTAGAATAGGTTTCTGAAAAATATCGCGGGGTGGTGCGCATTGTATGGGTGTGTGTTACATTACATTCACTAGTAGGAGTGAGAAAAACATCACGGGGTGGTGTGCTTTGTATGGGTGTGTGTTACATTACATTCACTAGTAGGAGTGCGAAAAACATCAGGGGGTGGTGCGCATTGTATGGGTGTGTGTTACATTACATTCACTAGTAGGAGTGAGAAAAACATCACGGGGTGGTGCGCATTGTATAGGTGTGTGTTACATTACATTCACTAGTAGGAGTGAGAAAAACATCACGGGGTGGTGCACATTGGATGGGTGTGTGTTACATTACATTCACTAGTAGGAGTGAGAAAAACATCACGGGGTGGTGTGAATCGGAGTGTCTGAATTAAGATAGGCAGTGAGTGGCAATGTAGGATGGAGAAAAGCACCGCGGGGTGGTCAGCATGGGGAGGTCATGGAACATGCAGTGGCAATGTAGGATAGGTTTCTGAAAAACATCGCGGGGTGGTGGGCATTCTATGGGTGTGTGTTACATTACATTCACTAGTAGGAGTGAGAAAAACATCACGGGGTGTTGTGAATCGGAGGGTCTGAATTAGGATAGGCAGTGAGTGGCAATGTAGGATGGATAAAAGCACCGCGGGGTGGTCAGCATGGGGAGGTCAGGGAACATGCAGTGCAATGTAGCATAGGTTTCTGAAAAACATCGTGGGGTGGTGGGCATTGTATGGGTTTGTGTTACATTACATTCACTAGTAGGAGTGAGAAAAACATCACGGGGTGGTGCGCATTGTAAGGGTGTGTGTTACATTACATTCACTAGTAGGAGTGAGAAAAACATCACGGGGTGGTGTGAATCGGAGGGTCTGAATTAGGATAGGCAGTGAGTGGCAATGTAGGATGGAGAAAAGCACCGCGGGGTGGTCAGGATGGGGAGGTCAGGGAACATGCAGTGGCAATGTAGGATAGGTTTCTGAAAAACATCGCGGGGTGGTGCGCATTGTATGGGTGTGTGTTACATTACATTCACTAGTAGGAGTGAGAAAAACATCACGGGGTGCTGTGAATCGGAGGGTCTGAATTAGGATACGCAGTGAGTGGCAATGTAGGATGGAGAAAAGCACCGCGGGGTGGTCAGCATGGGGAGGTCAGGGAACATGCAGTGGCAATGTAGGATAGGTTTCTGTAAAACATCGCGGGTTGGTGCGCATTGTATGGGTGTGTGTTACATTACATTCACTAGTAGGAGTGAGAAAAACATCACGGGGTGGTGCGCATTGTATTGGTGTGTGTTACATTACATTCACTAGTAGGAGTGAGAAAAACATCACGGGGTGGTGCGCAATGTATGGGTGTGTGTTACATTACATTCACTAGTAGGAGTGAGAAAAACATCACGGGGTGGTGCGCATCGTATGGGTGTGTGTTATATTACATTCACTAGTAGGAGTGAGAAAAACATCACGGGGTGGGCGCATCGTATGCGTGTGTGTTACATTACATTCACTAGTAGGAGTGAGAAAAACATCACGGGGTGGTGCGCATTGTATGGGTGTGTGTTACATTACATTCACTAGTAGGAGTGAGAAAAACATCACGGGGTGGTCCGCATTTTATGGGTGTGTGTTACATTACATTCACTAGTAGGAGGGAGAAAAACATCACGGGGTGGGCGCATTGTTTGGGTGTGTGTTACATTACATTCACTTGTAGGAGTGAGAAAAACATCACAGGGTGGTACGCATTGTATGGGTGTGTGTTACATTACATTCACTAGTAGGAGTGAGAAAAACATCACGGGGTGGTGCGCATTGTATGGGTGTGTGTTACATTACATTCACTAGTAGGAGTGAGAAAAACATCACGGGGTGGTGCGCATTGTATGGGTGTGTGTTACATTACATTCACTAGTAGGAGTGAGAAAAACATCACGGGGTGGTGCGCATTGTATAGGTGTGTGTTACATTACATTCACTAGTAGGAGTGAGAAAAACATCACGGGGTGGTGCGCATTGGATGGGTGTGTGTTACATTACATTCACTAGTAGGAGTGAGAAAAACATCACGGGGTGGTGTGAATCGGAGTGTCTGAATTAAGATAGGCAGTGAGTGGCAATGTAGGATGGAGAAAAGCACCACGGGGTGGTCAGCATGGGGAGGTAATGGAACATGCAGTGGCAATGTAGGATAGGTTTCTGAAAAACATCGCGGGGTGGTGGGCATTCTATGGGTGTGTGTTACATTACATTCACTAGTAGGAGTGAGAAAAACATCACGGGGTGTTGTGAATCGGAGGGTCTGAATTAGGATAGGCAGTGAGTGGCAATGTAGGATGGATAAAACCACCGCGGGGTGGTCAGCATGGGGAGGTCAGGGAACATGCAGTGGCAATGTAGCAGAGGTTTCTGAAAAACATCGTGGGGTGGTGGGCATTGTATGGGTTTGTGTTACATTACATTCACTAGTAGGAGTGAGAAAAACATCACGGGGTGGTGCGCATTGTAAGGGTGTGTTTTACATTACATTCACTAGTAGGAGTTGAAAAACATCACGGGGTGGTGTGAATCGGAGGGTCTGAATTAGGATAGGTAGTGAGTGGCAATGTAGGATGGAGAAAAGCACCGCGGGGTGGTTAGGATGGGGAGGTCAGGGAACATGCAGTGGCAATGTAGGATAGGTTTCTGAAAAACATCGCGGGGTGGTGCGCATCGTATGGGTGTGTGTTACATTACATTCACTAGTAGGAGTGAGAAAAACATCACGGGGTGGTGCGCATTGTAAGGGTGTGTGTTACATTACATTCACTAGTAGGAGTGAGAAAAACATCACGGGGTGGTGTGAATCGGAGGGTCTGAATTAGGATATGCAGTGAGTGGCAATGTAGGATGGAGAAAAGCACCGCGGGGTGGTCAGGATGGGGAGGTCAGGGAACATGCAGTGGCAATGTAGGATAGGTTTCTGAAAAACATCGCGGGGTGGTGCGCATTGTATGGGTGTGTGTTACATTACATTCACTAGTAGGAGTGAGAAAAACATCACGGGGTGGTGTGAATCGGAGGGTCTGAATTAGGATAGGCATTGAGTGGCAATGTAGGATGGAGAAAAGCACCGCGGGGTGGTCAGCATGGGGAGGTCAGGGAACATGCAGTGGCAATGTAGGATAGGTTTCTGTAAAACATCGCGGGGTGGTGCGCATTGTATGGGTGTGTGTTACATTACATTCACTAGTAGGAGTGAGAAAAACATCACGGGGTGGTCCGCATTTTATGGGTGTGTGTTACATTACATTCACTAGTAGGAGTGAGAAAAACATCACGGGGTGGTGCGCATTGTATTGGTGTGTGTTACATTACATTCACTAGTAGGAGTGAGAAAAACATCACGGGGTGGTGCACAATGTATGGGTGTGTGTTACATTACATTCACTAGTAGGAATGAGAAAAACATCACGGGGTGGTGCGCATCGTATGGGTGTGTGTTATATTACATTCACTAGTAGGAGTGAGAAAAACATCACGGGGTGGGCGCATCGTATGCGTGTGTGTTACATTACATTCACTAGTAGGAGTGAGAAAAACATCACGGGGTGGTGCGCATTGTATGGGTGTGTGTTACATTACATTCACTAGTAGGAGTGAGAAAAACATCACGGGGTGGTCCGCATTGTATGGGTGTGTGTTACATTACATTCACTAGTAGGAGTGAGAAAAACATCACGGGGTGGGCGCATTGTATGGGTGTGTGTTACATTACATTCACTTGTAGGAGTGAGAAAAACATCACAGGGTGGTACGCATTGTATGGGTGTGTGTTACATTACATTCACTAGTAGGAGTGAGAAAAACATCACGGGGTGGTGCGCATTGTATGGGTGTGTGTTACATTACATTCACTAGTAGGAGTGAGAAAAACATCACGGGGTGGTGCGCATTGTATGGGTGTGTGTTACATTACATTCACTAGTAGGAGTGAGAAAAACATCACAGGGTGGTACGCATTGTATGGGTGTGTGTTACATTACATTCACTAGTAGGAGTGAGAAAAACATCATGCGGTGGTGCGCATTCTTTGGTTGTGTATTACATTCACTAGTAGGAGTGAGAAAAACATCACGGGGTGGTGCGCATTGTATGGGTGTGTGTTACATTACATTCACTAGTAGGAGTGAGAAAAACATCACGGGGTGGGCGCATCGTATGCGTGTGTGTTACATTACATTCACTAGTAGGAGTGAGAAAAACATCACGGGGTGGTGCGCATTGTAAGGGTGTGTGTTACATTACATTCACTAGTAGGAGTGAGAAAAACATCACGGGGTGGTGTGAATCGGAGGGTCTGAATTAGGTAAGGCAGTGAGTGGCAATGTAGGAAGGAGAATAGCACCGCGGGGTGGTCAGCAAAGGGAGGTCAGGGAACATGCAGTGGCAATGTAGGATAGGTTTCTGAAAAACATCGCGGGGTGGTGCGCATTGTATGGGTGTGTGTTACATTACATTCACTAGTATGAGTGAGAAAAACATCACGGGGTGGTGCGCATTGTATGGGTGTGTGTTACATTACATTCACTAGTAGGAGTGAGAAAAACATCAGGGGGTGGTGCGCATTGTATGGGTGTGTGTTACATTACATCAATAGTAGGAGTGAGAAAAACATCACGGGGTGGTGCGCATTGTATAGGTGTGTGGTACATTACATTCACTAGTAGGAGTGAGAAAAACATCACGGGGTGGTGCGCATTGGATGGGTGTGTGTTACATTACATTCACTAGTAGGAGTGAGAAAAACATCACGGGGTGGTGCGCATTGTAAGGGTGTGTGTTACATTACATTCACTAGTAGGAGTGAGAAAAACATCACGGGGTGGTGTGAATCGGAGGGTCTGAATTAGGATAGGCAGTGAGTGGCAATGTAGGATGGAGAAAAGCACCGCGGGGTCGTCAGGATGGGGAGGTCAGGGAACATGCAGTGGCAATGTAGGATAGGTTTCTGAAAAACATCGCGGGGTGGTGCGCATTGTATGGGTGTGTGTTACATTACATTCACTACTAGGAGTGAGAAAAACATCACGGGGTGGTGTGAATCGGAGGGTCTGAATTAGGATAGGCAGTGAGTGGCAATGTAGGATGGAGAAAAGCACCGCGGGGTGGTCAGCATGGGGAGGTCAGGGAACATGCAGTGGCAATGTAGGATAGGTTTCTGTAAAACATCGCGGGGTGGTGCGCATTGTATGGGTGTGTGTTACATTACATTCACTAGTAGGAGTGAGAAAAACATCACGGGGTGGTGCGCATTGTATGGGTGTGTGTTACATTACATTCACTAGTAGGAGTGAGAAAAACATCACGGGGTGGTCCGCATTGTATGGGTGTGTGTTACATTACATTCACTAGTAGGAGTGAGAAAAACATCACGGGGTGGGCGCATTGTTTGGGTGTGTGTTACATTACATTCACTTGTAGGAGTGAGAAAAACATCACAGGGTGGTACGCATTGTATGGGTGTGTGTTACATTACATTCACTAGTAGGAGTGAGAAAAACATCACGGGGTGGTGCGCATTGTATGGGTGTGTGTTACATTACATTCACTAGTAGGAGTGAGAAAAACATCACGGGGTGGTGCGCATTGTATGGGTGTGTGTTACATTACATTCACTAGTAGGAGTGAGAAAAACATCACGGGGTGGTGCGCATTGTATAGGTGTGTGTTACATTACATTCACTAGTAGGAGTGAGAAAAACATCACGGGGTGGTGCGCATTGGATGGGTGTGTGTTACATTACATTCACTAGTAGGAGTGAGAAAAACATCACGGGGTGGTGTGAATCGGAGTGTCTGAATTAAGATAGGCAGTGAGTGGCAATGTAGGATGGAGAAAAGCTCCGCGGGGTGGTCAGCATGGGGAGGTAATGGAACATGCAGTGGCAATGTAGGATAGGTTTCTGAAAAACATCGCGGGGTGGTGGGCATTCTATGGGTGTGTGTTACATTTCATTCACTAGTAGGAGTGAGAAAAACATCACGGGGTGTTGTGAATCGGAGGGTCTGAATTAGGATAGGCAGTGAGTGGCAATGTAGGATGGATAAAACCACCGCGGGGTGGTCAGCATGGGGAGGTCAGGGAACATGCAGTGGCAATGTAGCAGAGGTTTCTGAAAAACATCGTGGGGTGGTGGGCATTGTATGGGTTTGTGTTACATTACATTCACTAGTAGGAGTGAGAAAAACATCACGGGGTGGTGCGCATTGTAAGGGTGTGTTTTACATTACATTCACTAGTAGGAGTTGAAAAACATCACGGGGTGGTGTGAATCGGAGGGTCTGAATTAGGATAGGTAGTGAGTGGCAATGTAGGATGGAGAAAAGCACCGCGGGGTGGTCAGGATGGGGAGGTCAGGGAACATGCAGTGGCAATGTAGGATAGGTTTCTGAAAAACATCGCGGGGTGGTGCGCATTGTATGGGTGTGTGTTAAATTACATTCACTAGTAGGAGTGAGAAAAACATCACGGGGTGGTCCGCATTGTATGGGTGTGTGTTACATTACATTCACTAGTAGGAGTGAGAAAAACATCACGGGGTGGTGCGCATTGTATGGGTGTGTGTTACATTACATTCACTAGTAGGAGTGAGAAAAACATCACGGGGTGGTGCGCATTGTATGGGTGTGTGTTACATTACATTCACTAGTAGGAGTGAGCAAAACATCACGGGGTGGTGCGCATCGTATGGGTGTGTGTTACATTACATTCACTAGTAGGAGTGAGAAAAACATCACGGTGTGGGCGCATCGTATGCGTGTGTGTTACATTACATTCACTAGTAGGAGTGAGAAAAACATCACGGGGTGGTGCGCATTGTAAGGGTGTGTGTTACATTACATTCACTAGTAGGAGTGAGAAAAACATCACGGGGTGGTGTGAATCGGAGGGTCTGAATTAGGATAGGCAGTGAGTGGCAATGTAGGATGGAGAAAAGCACCGCGGGGTGGTCAGGATGGGGAGGTCAGGGAACATGCAGTGGCAATGTAGGATAGGTTTCTGAAAAACATCGCGGGGTGGTGCGCATTGTATGGGTGTGTGTTACATTACATTCACTAGTAGGAGTGAGAAAAACATCACGGGGTGGTGTGAATCGGAGGGTCTGAATTAGGATAGGCAGTGAGTGGCAATGTAGGATGGAGAAAAGCACCGCGGGGTGGTCAGCATGGGGAGGTCAGGGAACATGCAGTGGCAATGTAGGATAGGTTTCTGTAAAACATCGCGGGGTGGTGCGCATTGTATGGGTGTGTGTTACATTACATTCACTAGTAGGAGTGAGAAAAACATCACGGGGTGGTCCGCATTTTATGGGTGTGTGTTACATTACATTCACTAGTAGGAGTGAGAAAAACATCACGGGGTGGTGCGCATTGTATTGGTGTGTGTTACATTACATTCACTAGTAGGAGTGAGAAAAACATCACGGGGTGGTGCACAATGTATGGGTGTGTGTTACATTACATTCACTAGTAGGAATGAGAAAAACATCACGGGGTGGTGCGCATCGTATGGGTGTGTGTTATATTACATTCACTAGTAGGAGTGAGAAAAACATCACGGGGTGGGCGCATTGTATGCGTGTGTGTTACATTACATTCACTAGTAGGAGTGATAAAAACATCACGGGGTGGTGCGCATTGTATGGGTGTGTGTTACATTACATTCACTAGTAGGAGTGAGAAAAACATCACGGGGTGGTCCGCATTGTATGGGTGTGTGTTACATTACATTCACTAGTAGGAGTGAGAAAAACATCACGGGGTGGGCGCATTGTATGGGTGTGTGTTACATTACATTCACTTGTAGGAGTGAGAAAAACATCACAGGGTGGTACGCATTGTATGGGTGTGTGTTACATTACATTCACTAGTAGGAGTGAGAAAAACATCACGGGGTGGTGCGCATTGTATGGGTGTGTGTTACATTACATTCACTAGTAGGAGTGAGAAAAACATCACGGGGTGGTGCGCATCGTATGGGTGTGTGTTACATTACATTCACTAGTAGGAGTGAGAAAAACATCACGGGGTGGGCGCATCGTATGCGTGTGTGTTACATTACATTCACTAGTAGGAGTGAGAAAAACATCGCGGGGTGGTGCGCATTGTAAGGGTGTGTGTTACATTACATTCACTAGTAGGAGTGAGAAAAACATCACGGGGTGGTCTGAATCGGAGGGTCTGAATTAGGATAGGACGTGAGTGGCAATGTAGGAAGGAGAATAGCACCGCGGGGTGGTCAGCATGGGGAGGTCAGGGAACATGCAGTGGCAATGTAGGATAGGTTTCTGAAAAACATCGCGGGGTGGTGCGAATTGTATGGGTGTGTGTTACATTACATTCACTAGTAGGAGTGAGAAAAACATCACGGGGTGGTGTGAAATTGAGGGTATGAATTAGGATAGGCAGTGAGTGGCAATGTAGCATGGAGAAAAGCACCGCGGGGTGGTCAGCATGGGGAGGTCAGGGAACATGCAGTGGCAATGTAGGATAGGTTTCTGAAAAACATCGCGGGGTGGTGCGCATTGTATTGGTGTTGTTACATTACATTCACTAGTAGGAGTGAGAAAAACATCACGGGGTGGTGCGCATTGTATGGGTGTGTGTTACATTACATTCACTAGTAGGAGTGAGAAAAACATCAGGGGGTGGTGCGCATTGTATGGGTGTGTGTTACATTACATTCACTAGTAGGAGTGAGAAAAAAATCACGCGGTGGTGCGCATCGTATGGGTGTGTGTTACATTACATTCACTTGTAGGAGTGAGAAAAACATCACAGGGTGGTACGCATTGTATGGGTGTGTGTTACATTACATTCACTAGTAGGAGTGAGAAAAACATCACGGGGTGGTGCGCATTGTATGGGTGTGTGTTACATTACATTCACTAGTAGGAGTGAGAAAAACATCACGGGGTGGTGCGCATCGTATGGGTGTGTGTTACATTACATTCACTAGTAGGAGTGTGAAAAACATCACGGGGTGGTGCGCATTGTATGCGTGTGTGTTACATTACATTCATAGTAGGAGTGAGAAAAACATCACGGGGTGGTGTGAATCGGAGGGTCTGAATTAGGATAGGCAGTGAGTGGCAATGTAGGATGGAGAAAAGCACGGCGGGGTGGTCAGCATGGGGAGGTCAGGGAACATGCAGTGGCAATGTAGAATAGGTTTCTGAAAAATATCGCGGGGTGGTGCGCATTGTATGGGTGTGTGTTACATTACATTCACTAGTAGGAGTGAGAAAAACATCACGGGGTGGTGTGCATTGTATGGGTGTGTGTTACATTACATTCACTAGTAGGAGTGAGAAAAACATCAGGGGGTGGTGCGCATTGTATGGGTGTGTGTTACATTACATTCACTAGTAGGAGTGAGAAAAACATCACGGGGTGGTGCGCATTGTATAGGTGTGTGTTACATTACATTCACTAGTAGGAGTGAGAAAAACATCACGGGGTGGTGCGCATTGGATGGGTGTGTGTTACATTACATTCACTAGTAGGAGTGAGAAAAACATCACGGGGTGGTGTGAATCGGAGTGTCTGAATTAAGATAGGCAGTGAGTGGCAATGTAGGATGGAGAAAAGCACCGCGGGGTGGTCAGCATGGGGTGGTCATGGAACATGCAGTGGCAATGTAGGATAGGTTTCTGAAAAACATCGCGGGGTGGTGGGCATTCTATGGGTGTGTGTTACATTACATTCACTAGTAGGAGTGAGAAAAAAATCACGGGGTGTTGTGAATCGGAGGGTCTGAATTAGGATAGGCAGTGAGTGGCAATGTAGGATGGATAAAAGCACCGCGGGGTGGTCAGCATGGGGAGGTCAGGGAACATGCAGTGGCAATGTAGCATAGGTTTCTGAAAAACATCGTGGGGTGGTGGGCATTGTATGGGTTTGTGTTACATTACATTCACTAGTAGGAGTGAGAAAAACATCACGGGGTGGTGCGCATTGTAAGGGTGTGTGTTACATTACATTCACTAGTAGGAGTGAGAAAAACATCACGGGGTGGTGTGAATCGGAGGGTCTGAATTAGGATAGGCAGTGAGTGGCAATGTAGGATGGAGAAAAGCACCGCGGGGTGGTCAGGATGGGGAGGTCAGGGAACATGCAGTGGCAATGTAGGATAGGTTTCTGAAAAACATCGCGGGGTGGTGCGCATTGTATGGGTGTGTGTTACATTACATTCACTAGTAGGAGTGAGAAAAACATCACGGGGTGCTGTGAATCGGAGGGTCTGAATTAGGATACGCAGTGAGTGGCAATGTAGGATGGAGAAAAGCACCGCGGGGTGGTCAGCATGGGGAGGTCAGGGAACATGCAGTGGCAATGTAGGATAGGTTTCTGTAAAACATCGCGGGTTGGTGCGCATTGTATGGGTGTGTGTTACATTACATTCACTAGTAGGAGTGAGAAAAACATCACGGGGTGGTGCGCATTGTATTGGTGTGTGTTACATTACATTCACTAGTAGGAGTGAGAAAAACATCACGGGGTGGTGCGCAATGTATGGGTGTGTGTTACATTACATTCACTAGTAGGAGTGAGAAAAACATCACGGGGTGGTGCGCATCGTATGGGTGTGTGTTATATTACATTCACTAGTAGGAGTGAGAAAAACATCACGGGGTGGGCGCATCGTATGCGTGTGTGTTACATTACATTCACTAGTAGGAGTGAGAAAAACATCACGGGGTGGTGCGCATTGTATGGGTGTGTGTTACATTACATTCACTAGTAGGAGTGAGAAAAACATCACGGGGTGGTCCGCATTGTATGGGTGTGTGTTACATTACATTCACTAGTAGGAGTGAGAAAAACATCACGGGGTGGGCGCATTGTTTGGGTGTGTGTTACATTACATTCACTTGTAGGAGTGAGAAAAACATCACAGGGTGGTACGCATTGTATGGGTGTGTGTTACATTACATTCACTAGTAGGAGTGAGAAAAACATCACGGGGTGGTGCGCATTGTATGGGTGTGTGTTACATTACATTCACTAGTAGGAGTGAGAAAAACATCACGGGGTGGTGCGCATTGTATGGGTGTGTGTTACATTACATTCACTAGTAGGAGTGAGAAAAACATCACGGGGTGGTGCGCATTGTATAGGTGTGTGTTACATTACATTCACTAGTAGGAGTGAGAAAAACATCACGGGGTGGTGCGCATTGTATGGGTGTGTGTTACATTACATTCAATAGTAGGAGTGAGAAAAACATCACGGGGTGGTGTGAATCGGAGTGTCTGAATTAAGATAAGCAGTGAGTGGCAATGTAGGATGGAGAAAAGCACCGCGGGGTGGTCAGCATGGGGAGGTAATGGAACATGCATTGGCAATGTAGGATAGGTTTCTGAAAAACATCGCGGGGTGGTGGGCATTCTATGGGTGTGTGTTACATTACATTCACTAGTAGGAGTGAGAAAAACATCACGGGGTGTTGTGAAACGGAGGGTCTGAATTAGGATAGGCAGTGAGTGGCAATGTAGGATGGATAAAACCACGGCGGGGTGGTCAGCATGGGGAGGTCAGGGAACATGCAGTGGCAATGTAGCAGAGGTTTCTGAAAAACATCGTGGGGTGGTGGGCATTGTATGGGTTTGTGTTACATTATATTCACTAGTAGGAGTGAGAAAAACATCACGGGGTGGTGCGCATTGTAAGGGTGTGTTTTACATTACATTCACTAGTAGGAGTTGAAAAACATCACGGGGTGGTGTGAATCGGAGGGTCTGAATTAGGATAGGTAGTGAGTGGCAATGTAGGATGGAGAAAAGCACCGCGGGGTGGTCAGGATGGGGAGGTCAGGGAACATGCAGTGGCAATGTAGGATAGGTTTCTGAAAAACATCGCGGGGTGGTGCGCATTGTATGGGTGTGTGTTAAATTACATTCACTAGTAGGAGTGAGAAAAACATCACGGGGTGGTCCGCATTGTATGGGTGTGTGTTACATTACATTCACTAGTAGGAGTGAGAAAAACATCACGGGGTGGTGCGCATTGGATGGGTGTGTGTTACATTACATTCACTAGTAGGAGTGAGAAAAACATCACGGGGTGGTGCGCATTGTAAGGGTGTGTGTTACATTACATTCACTAGTAGGAGTGAGAAAAACATCACGGGGTGGTGTGAATCGGAGGGTCTGAATTAGGATAGGCAGTGAGTGGCAATGTAGGATGGAGAAAAGCACCGCGGGGTCGTCAGGATGGGGAGGTCAGGGAACATGCAGTGGCAATGTAGGATAGGTTTCTGAAAAACATCGCGGGGTGGTGCGCATTGTATGGGTGTGTGTTACATTACATTCACTACTAGGAGTGAGAAAAACATCACGGGGTGGTGTGAATCGGAGGGTCTGAATTAGGATAGGCAGTGAGTGGCAATGTAGGATGGAGAAAAGCACCGCGGGGTGGTCAGCATGGGGAGGTCAGGGAACATGCAGTGGCAATGTAGGATAGGTTTCTGTAAAACATCGCGGGGTGGTGCGCATTGTATGGGTGTGTGTTACATTACATTCACTAGTAGGAGTGAGAAAAACATCACGGGGTGGTGCGCATTGTATGGGTGTGTGTTACATTACATTCACTAGTAGGAGTGAGAAAAACATCACGGGGTGGTCCGCATTGTATGGGTGTGTGTTACATTACATTCACTAGTAGGAGTGAGAAAAACATCACGGGGTGGGCGCATTGTTTGGGTGTGTGTTACATTACATTCACTTGTAGGAGTGAGAAAAACATCACAGGGTGGTACGCATTGTATGGGTGTGTGTTACATTACATTCACTAGTAGGAGTGAGAAAAACATCACGGGGTGGTGCGCATTGTATGGGTGTGTGTTACATTACATTCACTAGTAGGAGTGAGAAAAACATCACGGGGTGGTGCGCATTGTATGGGTGTGTGTTACATTACATTCACTAGTAGGAGTGAGAAAAACATCACGGGGTGGTGCGCATTGTATAGGTGTGTGTTACATTACATTCACTAGTAGGAGTGAGAAAAACATCACGGGGTGGTGCGCATTGTATGGGTGTGTGTTACATTACATTCACTAGTAGGAGTGAGAAAAACATCACAGGGTGGTACGCATTGTATGGGTGTGTGTTACATTACATTCACTAGTAGGAGTGAGAAAAACATCATGGGGTGGTGCGCATTCTTTGGTTGTGTATTACATTCACTAGTAGGAGTGAGAAAAACATCACGGGGTGGTGCGCATTGTATGGGTGTGTGTTACATTACATTCACTAGTAGGAGTGAGAAAAACATCACGGGGTGGGCGCATCGTATGCGTGTGTGTTACATTACATTCACTAGTAGGAGTGAGAAAAACATCACGGGGTGGTGCGCATTGTAAGGGTGTGTGTTACATTACATTCACTAGTAGGAGTGAGAAAAACATCACGGGGTGGTGTGAATCGGAGGGTCTGAATTAGGTAAGGCAGTGAGTGGCAATGTAGGAAGGAGAATAGCACCGCGGGGTGGTCAGCATGGGGAGGTCAGGGAACATGCAGTGGCAATGTAGGATAGGTTTCTGAAAAACATCGCGGGGTGGTGCGCATTGTATGGGTGTGTGTTACATTACATTCACTAGTAGGAGTGAGAAAAACATCACGGGGTGGTGCGCATTGTATGGGTGTGTGTTACATTACATTCACTAGTAGGAGTGAGAAAAACATCAGGGGGTGGTGCGCATTGTATGGGTGTGTGTTACATTACATCAATAGTAGGAGTGAGAAAAACATCACGGGGTGGTGCGCATTGTATAGGTGTGTGTTACATTACATTCACTAGTAGGAGTGAGAAAAACATCACGGGGTGGTGCGCATTGGATGGGTGTGTGTTACATTACATTCACTAGTAGGAGTGAGAAAAACATCACGGGGTGGTGCGCATTGTAAGGGTGTGTGTTACATTACATTCACTAGTAGGAGTGAGAAAAACATCACGGGGTGGTGTGAATCGGAGGGTCTGAATTAGGATAGGCAGTGAGTGGCAATGTAGGATGGAGAAAAGCACCGCGGGGTCGTCAGGATGGGGAGGTCAGGGAACATGCAGTGGCAATGTAGGATAGGTTTCTGAAAAACATCGCGCGGTGGTGCGCATTGTATGGGTGTGTGTTACATTACATTCACTACTAGGAGTGAGAAAAACATCACGGGGTGGTGTGAATCGGAGGGTCTGAATTAGGATAGGCAGTGAGTGGCAATGTAGGATGGAGAAAAGCACCGCGGGGTGGTCAGCATGGGGAGGTCAGGGAACATGCAGTGGCAATGTAGGATAGGTTTCTGTAAAACATCGCGGGGTGGTGCGCATTGTATGGGTGTGTGTTACATTACATTCACTAGTAGGAGTGAAAAAAACATCACGGGGTGGTCCGCATTTTATGGGTGTGTGTTACATTACATTCACTAGTAGGAGTGAGAAAAACATCACGGGGTGGTGCGCATTGTATTGGTGTGTGTTACATTACATTCACTAGTAGGAGTGAGAAAAACATCACGTGGTGGTGCGCAATGTATGGGTGTGTGTTACATTACATTCACTATTAGGAGTGAGAAAAACATCACGGGGTGGTGCGCATCGTATGGGTGTGTGTTATATTACATTCACTAGTAGGAGTGAGAAAAACATCACGGGGTGGGCGCATCGTATGCGTGTGTGTTACATTACATTCACTAGTAGGAGTGAGAAAAACATCACGGGGTGGTGCGCATTGTATGGGTGTGTGTTACATTACATTCACTAGTAGGTGTGAGAAAAACATCACGGGGTGGTCCGCATTGTATGGGTGTGTGTTACATTGCATTCACTAGTAGGAGTGAGAAAAACATCACGGGGTGGGCGCATTGTATGGGTGTGTGTTACAGTACATTCACTTGTAGGAGTGAGAAAAACATCACAGGGTGGTACGCATTGTATGGGTGTGTGTTACATTACATTCACTAGTAGGAGTGAGAAAAACATCACGGGGTGGTGCGCATTGTATGGGTGTGTGTTACATTACATTCACTAGTAGGAGTGAGAAAAACATCACGGGGTGGTGCGCATTGTATGGGTGTGTGTTACATTACATTCACTAGTAGGAGTGAGAAAAACATCACAGGGTGGTACGCATTGTATGGGTGTGTGTTACATTACATTCACTAGTAGGTGTGAGAAAAACATCATGGGGTGGTGCGCATTGTATGGTTGTGTATTACATTACATTCACTAGTAGGAGTGAGAAAAACATCACGGGGTGGTGCGCATTGAATGGGTGTGTGTTACATTACATTCACAAGTAGGAGTGAGAAAAACATCACGGGGTGGTGCGCATTGTATGGGTTTGTGTTACGTTACATTCACTAGTAGGAGTGAGAAAAACATCACGGGGTGGCGTGAATCGGAGGGCCTGAATTAGAATAGGCTGTGAGAGGCAATGTAGGATGGAGAAAAGCACCACGGGGTGGTCAGCATGGTGAGGTCAGGGAACATGCAGTGACAATGTAGGATAGGTTTCTGAAAAACATCACTGGGTGGTGCGCATTGTATGGGTGTGTGTTACATTACATTCACTAGTAGGAGTGAGAAAAACATCACGGGGTGGTGCGCATTGTATGGGTGTGTGTTACGTTACATTCACTAGTAGGAGTGAGAAAAACATCACGGGGTGGTCCGCATTGTATGGGTGTGTGTTACATTACATTCACTAGTAGGAGTGAGAAAAACATCACGGGGTGGTGCGCATTGTATGGGTGTGTGTTACATTACATACACTAGTAGGAGTGAGAAAAACATCACGGGGTGGTGCGCATTGTATGGGTGTGTGTTACATTACATTCACTAGTAGGAGTGAGAAAAACATCACGGGTTGGGCGCATCGTATGCGTGTGTGTTACATTACATTCACTAGTAGGAGTGAGAAAAACATCACGGGGTGGTGCGCATTGTAAGGGTGTGTGTTACATTACATTCACTAGTAGGAGTGAGAAAAACATCACGGGGTGGTGTGAATCGGAGGGTCTGAATTAGGATAGGCAGTGAGTGGCAATGTAGGAAGGAGAATAGCACCGCGGGGTGGTCAGCATGGGGAGGTCATGGAACATGCAGTGGCAATGTAGGATAGGTTTCTGAAAAACATCGCGGGGTGGTGCGCATTGGATGGGTGTGTGTTATATTACATTCACTAGTAGGAGTGAGAAAAACATCACGAGGTGGTGTGAATCGGATGGTCTGAATTAGGATAGGCAGTGAGTGGCAATGTAGGATGGAGAAAAGCACTGCGGGGTGGTCAGCACGGGGAGGTCAGGGAACATGCAGTGGCAATGTAGGATAGGTTTCTGAAAAACATCGCGGGGTGGTGCGCATTGTATGGGTGTGTGTTACATTACATTCACTAGTAGGAGTGAGAAAAACATCACGGGGTGGTGCACATTGTATGGGTGTGTGTTACATTATATTCACTAGTAGGAGTGAGAAAAACATCACGGGGTGGTGTGAATCGGAGGGTCTGAATTAGGATAGGCAGTGAGTGGCAATGTAAGATGGAGAAAAGCCCCGCGGGGCGGTCAACATGGGGAGGTCAGGGAACATGCAGTGGCAATATAGGATAGTTTTCTGAAAAACATCACCGGGTGGTGCGCATTGTATGGGTGTGTGTTACATTACATTCACTAGAAGGAGTGAGAAAAACATTACGGGGTGTTGCGCATTGTATGGTTGTGTGTTACATTACATTCACTAGTAGGAGTGAGAAAAACATCACTGGGTGGTGCGCATTGTATGGGTGTGTGTTACATTACATTCACTAGTAGGAGTGAGAAAAACATCACGGGGTGGTGCGCATCGTATGGGTGTGTGTTACATTACATTCACTAATAGGAGTGAGAAAAACAACACGGGGTGGTGCGCATCGTATGCGTGTGTGTTACATTACATTCACTTGTAGGAGTGAGAAAAACATCACGGGGTGGTGCGCATTGTATGGGTGTGTGTTACCTTACATTCACTAGTAGGAGTGAGAAAAACATAACGGGGTGGTGTGAATCGGAGGGTCTGAATTAAGATAGGCAGTGAGTGGCAATGTAGGATGGAGAAAAGCACCACGGGGTGGTCAGCATGGGGAGGTCAGGGAACATGAAGTGGCAATGTAGGATAGGTTTCTGAAAAACATCCCGGGGTGGTGCGCATTGTAAGGGTGTGTGTTACATTACATTCACTAGTAGGAGTGAGAAAAACATCACGGGGTGGTGTCAATCGGAGGGTCTGAATTAGGATAGGCAGTGAGTGGCATTGTAGGATGGAGAAAAGCACCGCGGGGTGGTCAGGATGGGGAGGTCAGGGAACATGCAGTGGCAATGTAGGATAGGTTTCTGAAAAACATCGCGGGGTGGTGCGCATTGTATGGGTGTGTGTTACATTACATTCACTAGTAGGAGTGAGAAAAACATCACGGTGTGGTGTGAATCGGAGGGTCTGAATTAGGATAGGCAGTGAGTGGCAATGTAGGATGGAGAAAAGCACCGCGGGGTGGTCAGCATGGGGAGGTCAGGGAACATGCAGTGGCAATGTAGGATAGGTTTCTGTAAAACATCGCGGGGTGGTGCGCATTGTATGGGTGTGTGTTACATTACATTCACTAGTAGGAGTGAGAAAAACATCACGGGGTGGTCCGCATTGTATGGGTGTGTGTTACATTACATTCACTAGTAGGAGTGAGAAAAACATCACGGGGTGGTGCGCATTGTATTGGTGTGTGTTACATTACATTCACTAGTAGGAGTGAGAAAAACATCACAGGGTGGTGCGCAATGTATGGGTGTGTGTTACATTACATTCACTAGTAGGAGTGAGAAAAACATCACGGGGTGGTGCGCATCGTATGGGTGTGTGTTATATTACATTCACTAGTAGGAGTGAGAAAAACATCACGGGGTGGGCGCATCGTATGCGTGTGTGTTACATTACATTCACTAGTAGGAGTGAGAAAAACATCACGGGGTGGTGCGCATTGTATGGGTGTGTGTTACATTACATTCACTAGTAGGTGTGAGAAAAACATCACGGTGTGGTCCGCATTGTATGGGTGTGTGTTACATTACATTCACTAGTAGGAGTGAGAAAAACATCACGGGGTGGGCGCATTGTATGAGTGTGTGTTACATTACATTCACTTGTAGGAGTGAGAAAACATCACAGGGTGGTACGCATTGTATGGGTGTGTGTTACATTACATTCACTAGTAGGAGTGAGAAAAACATCACGGGGTGGTGCGCATTGTATGGGTGTGTGTTACATTACATTCACTAGTAGGAGTGAGAAAAACATCACGGGGTGGTGCGCATTGTATGGGTGTGTGTTACATTACATTCACTAGTAGGAGTGAGAAAAACATCACAGGGTGGTACGCATTGTATGGTTGTGTGTTACATTACATTCACTAGTAGGAGTGAGAAAAACATCACGGGGTGGTGCGCATTGTATGGGTGTGTGTTACATTACATTCACTAGTAGGAGTGAGAAAAACATCACGGGGTGGTGCGCATTGTATGGGTGTGTGTTACATTACATTCACTAGTAGGAGTGAGAAAAACATCACGGGGTGGTGCGCATTGTATGGCTCTGTGTTACCTTACATTCACTAGTAGGAGTGAGAAAAACATCACGGGGTGGTACGCATTGTATGCGTGTGTGTTACATTACATTCACTCATAGGAGTGAGAAAAACCTCATGGGGTGGTGCGCATTGTATGGGTGTGTGTTACATTACATTCACCAGTAGGAGTGAGAAAAACATCACAGGGTGGTGTGAATCGGAGTGTCTGAATTAGGACAGGCAGTGAGTAGCAATGTAGGATGGAGAAAAGCACCGCGGGGTGGTTAGCATGGGGAGGTCAGGTAACATGCAGTGGCAATGTAGGATAGGTTTCTGAAAAACATCGTGGGGTGGTGGGCATTGTATGGGTGTTTGTTACCTTACATTCACTAGTAGGAGTGAGAAAAACATCACGGGGTGGTGCGCATTGTAAGGGTGTGTGTTATGTTACATTCACTGTAGGAGTGAGAAAAACATCACGTTGTGGTGTGAACCGGAGGGTCTGAATTAGGATAGGCAGTGAGTGGCAATGTAGGATGGAGAAAAGCACCGCGGGGTGGTCAGCATGGGGAGGTCAGGGAACATGCAGTGGCAATGTAGGATAGGTTTCTGAAAAACAACCCTGGGTGGTGCGCATTGTATGGGTGTGTGTTACATTACATTCACTAGTAGGAGTGAGAGAAACATCACGGGGTGGTGCCCTTTGTATGGGTGTTTGTTACATTACATTCGCTAGTAGGAGTGAGAAAAACATCACGGGGTGGTGTGAATCGGAGGGTCTGAATTAGGATAGGCATTGACTGGCAATGTAGGATGGAGAAAAGCACCGCGGGGTGGTCAGCATGGGGAGGTCAGGGAACATGCAGTGGCAAAGTAGGATAGGTTTCTGAAAAACATCGCGGGGTGGTGTGCATTGTATGGTTGTGTGTTACATTACATTCACTAGTAGCAGTGAGAAAAATATCACGGGGTGGTGTGAATCGGAGGGTCTGAATTAGGATAGGCAGTGAGTTGCAATGTAGGATGGAGAAAAGCACCGCGGGGTTGTCAGCATGGGGAGGTCAGGGAACATGCAGTGGCAATATTGGATAGGATTCTGAAAAACATCGCGGGGTGGTGCGCATTGTATGGGTGTGTGTTACATTACATTCACTAGTAGGAGTGAGAAAAACATCACGGGGTGGTGCACATTGTATGGGTGTGTGTTACATTATATTCACTAGTAGGAGTGAGAAAAACATCACGGGGTGGTGTGAATCGGAGGGTCTGAATTAGGATAGGCAGTGAGTGGCAATGTAAGATGGAGAAAAGCACCGCGGGGCGGTCAACATGGGGAGGTCAGGGAACATGCAGTGGCAATATAGGATAGTTTTCTGAAAAACATCACCGGGTGGTGCGCATTGTATGGGTGTGTGTTACATTACATTCACAAGTAGGAGTGAGAAAAACATTACGGGGTGTTGCGCATTGTATGGTTGTGTGTTACATTACATTCACTAGTAGGAGTGAGAAAAACATCACGGGGTGGTGCGCATTGTATGGGTGTGTGTTACATTACATTCACTAGTAGGAGTGAGAAAAACATCACGGGGTGGTGCGCATCGTATGGGTGTGTGTTACATTACATTCACTAATAGGAGTGAGAAAAACAACACGGGGTGGTGCGCATCGTATGCGTGTGTGTTACATTACATTCACTTGTAGGAGTGAGAAAAACATCACGGGGTGGTGCGCATTGTATGGGTGTGTGTTACATTACATTCACTAGTAGGAGTGAGAAAAACATAACGGGGTGGTGTGAATCGGAGGGTCTGAATTAAGATAGGCAGTGAGTGGCAATTTAGGTTGGAGAAAAGCACCGCGGGGTGGTCAGCATGGGGAGGTCAGGGAACATGAAGTGGCAATGTAGGATAGGTTTCTGAAAAACATCCCGGGGTGGTGCGCATTGTAAGGGTGTGTGTTACATTACATTCACTAGTAGGAGTGAGGAAAACATCACGGGGTGGTGTGAATCGGAGGGTCTGAATTAGGATAGGCAGTGAGTGGCAATGTAGGATGGAGAAAAGCACGGCGGGGTGGTCAGCATGGGGAGGTCAGGGAACATGCAGTGGCAATGTAGAATAGGTTTCTGAAAAATATCGCGGGGTGGTGCGCATTGTATGGGTGTGTGTTACATTACATTCACTAGTAGGAGTGAGAAAAACATCACGGGGTGGTGCGCATTGTATGGGTGTGTGTTACATTACATTCACTAGTAGGAGTGAGAAAAACATCAGGGGGTGGTGCGCATTGTATGGGTGTGTGTTACATTACATCAATAGTAGGAGTGAGAAAAACATCACGGGGTGGTGCGCATTGTATAGGTGTGTGTTACATTACATTCACTAGTAGGAGTGAGAAAAACATCACGGGGTGGTGCGCATTGGATGGGTGTGTGTTACATTACATTCACTAGTAGGAGTGAGAAAAACATCACGGGGTGGTGCGCATTGTAAGGGTGTGTGTTACATTACATTCACTAGTAGGAGTGAGAAAAACATCACAGGGTGGTGTGAATCGGAGCGTCTGAATTAGGATAGGCAGTGAGTGGCAATGTAGGATGGAGAAAAGCACCGCGGGGTCGTCAGAATGGGGAGGTCAGGGAACATGCAGTGGCAATGTAGGATAGGTTTCTGAAAAACATCGCGGGGTGGTGCGCATTGTATGGGTGTGTGTTACATTACATTCACTACTAGGAGTGAGAAAAACATCACGGGGTGGTGTGAATCGGAGGGTCTGAATTAGGATAGGCAGTGAGTGGCAATGTAGGATGGAGAAAAGCACCGCGGGGTGGTCAGCATGGGGAGGTCAGGGAACATGCAGTGGCAATGTAGGATAGGTTTCTGTAAAACATCGCGGGGTGGTGCGCATTGTATGGGTGTGTGTTACATTACATTCACTAGTAGGAGTGAGAAAAACATCACGGGGTGGTCCGCATTTTATGGGTGTGTGTTACATTACATTCACTAGTAGGAGTGAGAAAAACATCACGGGGTGGTGCGCATTGTATTGGTGTGTGTTACATTACATTCACTAGTAGGAGTGAGAAAAACATCACGTGGTGGTGCGCAATGTATGGGTGTGTGTTACATTACATTCACTATTAGGAGTGAGAAAAACATCACGGGGTGGTGCGCATCGTATGGGTGTGTG
Organism: Cavia porcellus; assembly: GCF_034190915.1. NCBI lineage: Eukaryota > Metazoa > Chordata > Mammalia > Rodentia > Caviidae > Cavia > Cavia porcellus. Next base: position 1,612,575 of record NW_026947555.1, read on the forward strand.
TTATATTACATTCACTAGTAGGAGTGAGAAAAACATCACGGGGTGGGCGCATCGTATGCGTGTGTGTTACATTAAATTCACTAGTAGGAGTGAGAAAAACATCACGGGTGGTGCGCATTGTATGGGTGTGTGTTACATTACATTCACTAGTAGGTGTGAGAAAAACATCACGGGGTGGTCCGCATTGTATGGGTTTGTGTTACATTACATTCACTAGTAGCAGTGAGAAAAATATCACGGGGTGGTGTGAATCGGAGGGTCTGAATTAGGATAGGCAGTGAGTTGCAATGTAGGATGGAGAAAAGCACCGCGGGGTTGTCAGCATGGGGAGGTCAGGGAACATGCAGTGGCAATATTGGATAGGATTCTGAAAAACATCGCGGGATGGTGCGCATTGTATGGGTGTGTGTTACATTACATTCACTAGTAGGAGTGAGAAAAACATCACGGGGTGGTGCACATTGTATGGGTGTGTGTTACATTATATTCACTAGTAGGAGTGAGAAAAACATCACGGGGTGGTGTGAATCGGAGGTTCTGAATTAGGATAGGCAGTGAGTGGCAATGTAAGATGGAGAAAAGCACCGCGGGGCGGTCAACATGGGGAGGTCAGGGAACATGCAGTGGCAATATAGGATAGATTTCTGAAAAACATCACCGGGTGGTGCGCATTGTATGGGTGTGTGTTACATTACATTCACAAGTAGGAGTGAGAAAAACATTACGGGGTGTTGCGCATTGTATGGTTGTGTGTTACATTACATTCACTAGTAGGAGTGAGAAAAACATCACGGGGTGGTGCGCATTGTATGGGTGTGTGTTACATTACATTCACTAGTAGGAGTGAGAAAAACATCACGGGGTGGTGCGCATCGTATGCGTGTGTGTTACATTACATTCACTTGTAGGAGTGAGAAAAACATCACGGGGTGGTGCGCATTGTATGGGTGTGTGTTACATTACATTCACTAGTAGGAGTGAGAAAAACATAACGGGGTGGTGTGAATCGGAGGGTCTGAATTAAGATAGGCAGTGAGTGGCAATGTAGGTTGGAGAAAAGCACCGCGGGGTGGTCAGCATGGGGAGGTCAGGGAACATGAAGTGGCAATGTAGGATAGGTTTCTGAAAAACATCCCGGGGTGGTGCGCATTGTAAGGGTGTGTTTTACATTACATTCACTAGTAGGAGTGAGAAAAACATCACGGGGTGGTGTGAATCGGAGGGTCTGAATTAGGATAGGCAGTGAGTGGCAATGTAGGATGGAGAAAAGCACGGCGGGGTGGTCAGCATGGGGAGGTCAGGGAACATGCAGTGGCAATGTAGAATAGGTTTCTGAAAAATATCGCGGGGTGGTGCGCATTGTATGGGTGTGTGTTACATTACATTCACTAGTAGGAGTGAGAAAAACATCACGGGGTGGTGCGCATTGTATGGGTGTGTGTTACATTACATTCACTAGTAGGAGTGAGAAAAACATCAGGGGGTGGTGCGCATTGTATGGGTGAGTGTTACATTACATCAATAGTAGGAGTGAGAAAAACATCACGGGGTGGTGCGCATTGTATAGGTGTGTGTTACATTACATTCACTAGTAGGAGTGAGAAAAACATCACGGTGTGGTGCGCATTGGATGGGTGTGTGTTACATTACATTCACTAGTAGGAGTGAGAAAAACATCACGGGGTGGTGTGAATCGGAGGGTCTGAATTAGGATAGGCAGTGAGTGGCAATGTAGGATGGAGAAAAGCACCGCGGGGTGGTCAGCATGGGGAGGTCAGGGAACATGCAGTGGCAATGTAGGATAGGTTTCTGTAAAACATCGCGGGGTGGTGCGCATTGTATGGGTGTGTGTTACATTACATTCACTAGTAGGAGTGAGAAAAACATCACGGGGTGGTCCGCATTGTATGGGTGTGTGTTACATTACATTCACTAGTAGGAGTGAGAAAAACATCACGGGGTGGTGCGCATTGTATTGGTGTGTGTTACATTACATTCACTAGTAGGAGTGAGAAAAACATCACGTGGTGGTGCGCAATGTATGGGTGTGTGTTACATTACATTCACTATTAGGAGTGAGAAAAACATCACGGGGTGGTGCGCATCGTATGGGTGTGTGTTATATTACATTCACTAGTAGGAGTGAGAAAAACATCACGGGGTGGGCGCATCGTATGCGTGTGTGTTACATTACATTCACTAGTAGGAGTGAGAAAAACATCACGGGGTGATGCGCATTGTATGGGTGTGTGTTACATTACATTCACTAGTAGGTGTGAGAAAAACATCACGGGGTGGTCCGCATTGTATGGGTGTGTGTTACATTACATTCACTAGCAGGAGTGAGAAAAACATCACGGGGTGGGCGCATTGTATGAGTGTGTGTTACATTACATTCACTTGTAGGACTGAGAAAAACATCACAGGGTGGTACGCATTGTATGGGTGTGTGTTACATTACATTCACTAGTAGGAGTGAGAAAAACATCACGGGGTGGTGCGCATTGTATGGGTGTGTGTTACATTACATTCACTAGTAGGAGTGAGAAAAACATCACGGGGTGGTGCGCATTGTATGGGTGTGTGTTACATTACATTCACTAGTAGGAGTGAGAAAACCATCACAGGGTGGTACGCATTGTATGGGTGTGTGTTACATTACATTCACTAGTAGGAGTGAGAAAAACATCACGGGGTGGTGGGCATTGTATGGGTGTGTGTTACATTACATTCACTAGTAGGAGTGAGAAAAACATCACGGGGTGGTGTGAATCGGAGGGTCTGAATTAGGATAGGCAGTGAGTGGCAATGTAGGATGGAGAAAAGCACGGCGGGGTGGTCAGCATGGGGAGGTCAGGGAACATGCAGTGGCAATGTAGAATAGGTTTCTGAAAAATATCGCGGGGTGGTGCGCATTGTATGGGTGTGTGTTACATTACATTCACTAGTAGGAGTGAGAAAAACATCACGGGGTGGTGCGCATTGTATGGGTGTGTGTTACATTACATTTACTAGTAGGAGTGAGAAAAACATCAGGGGGTGGTGCGCATTGTATGGGTGTGTGTTACATTACATCAATAGTAGGAGTGAGAAAAACATCACGGGGTGGTGCGCATTGTATAGGTGTGTGTTACATTACATTCACTAGTAGGAGTGAGAAAAACATCACGGGGTGGTGCGCATTGGATGGGTGTGTGTTACATTACATTCACTAGTAGGAGTGAGAAAAACATCACGGGGTGGTGCGCATTTTAAGGGTGTGTGTTATATTACATTCACTAGTAGGAGTGAGAAAAACATCACAGGGTGGTGTGAATCGGAGCGTCTGAATTAGGATAGGCAGTGAGTGGCAATGTAGGATGGAGAAAAGCACCGCGGGGTCGTCAGGATGGGGAGGTCAGGGAACATGCAGTGGCAATGTAGGATAGGTTTCTGAAAAACATCGCGGGGTGGTGCGCATTGTATGGGTGTGTGTTACATTACATTCACTACTAGGAGTGAGAAAAACATCACGGGGTGGTGTGAATCGGAGGGTCTGAATTAGGATAGGCAGTGAGTGGCAATGTAGGGTGGAGAAAAGCACCGCGGGGTGGTCAGCATGAGGAGGTCAGGGAACATGCAGTGGCAATGTAGGATAGGTTTCTGTAAAACATCGCGGGGTGGTGCGCATTGTATGGGTGTGTGTTACATTACATTCACTAGTAGGAGTGAGAAAAACATCACGGGGTGGTCCGCATTTTATGGGTGTGTGTTACATTACATTCGCTAGTAGGAGTGAGAAAAACATCACGGGGTGGTGCGCATTGTATTGGTGTGTGTTACATTACATTCACTAGTAGGAGTGAGAAAAACATCACGTGGTGGTGCGCAATGTATGGGTGTGTGTTACATTACATTCACTATTAGGAGTGAGAAAAACATCACGGGGTGGTGCGCATCGTATGGGTGTGTGTTATATTACATTCACTAGTAGGAGTGAGAAAAACATCACGGGGTGGGCGCATCGTATGCGTGTGTGTTACATTAAATTCACTAGTAGGAGTGAGAAAAACATCACGGGGTGGTGCGCATTGTATGGGTGTGTGTTACATTACATTCACTAGTAGGTGTGAGAAAAACATCACGGGGTGGTCCGCATTGTATGGGTTTGTGTTACATTACATTCACTAGTAGCAGTGAGAAAAATATCACGGGGTGGTGTGAATCGGAGGGTCTGAATTAGGATAGGCAGTGAGTTGCAATGTAGGATGGAGAAAAGCACCGCGGGGTTGTCAGCATGGGGAGGTCAGGGAACATGCAGTGGCAATATTGGATAGGATTCTGAAAAACATCGCGGGATGGTGCGCATTGTATGGGTGTGTGTTACATTACATTCACTAGTAGGAGTGAGAAAAACATCACGGGGTGGTGCACATTGTATGGGTGTGTGTCACATTATATTCACTAGTAGGAGTGAGAAAAACATCACGGGGTGGTGTGAATCGGAGGTTCTGAATTAGGATAGGCAGTGAGTGGCAATGTAAGATGGAGAAAAGCACCGCGGGGCGGTCAACATGGGGAGGTCAGGGAACATGCAGTGGCAATGTAGGATAGGTTTATGAAAAACATCACCGGGTGGTGCGCATTGTATGGGTGTGTGTTACATTACATTCACAAGTAGGAGTGAGAAAAACATTACGGGGTGTTGCGCATTGTATGGTTGTGTGTTACATTACATTCACTAGTAGGAGTGAGAAAAACATCACGGGGTGGTGCGCATTGTATGGGTGTGTGTTACATTACATTCACTAGTAGGAGTGAGAAAAACATCACGGGGTGGTGCGCATCGTATGGGTGTGTGTTACATTACATTCACTAATAGGAGTGAGAAAAACAACACGGGGTGGTGCGCATCGTATGCGTGTGTGTTACATTACATTCACTTGTAGGAGTGAGAAAAACATCACGGGGTGGTGCGCATTGTATGGGTGTGTGTTACATTACATTCACTAGTAGGAGTGAGAAAAACATAACGGGGTGGTGTGAATCGGAGGGTCTGAATTAAGATAGGCAGTGAGTGGCAATGTAGGTTGGAGAAAAGCACCGCGGGGTGGTCAGCATGGGGAGGTCAGGGAACATGAAGTGGCAATGTAGGATAGGTTTCTGAAAAACATCCCGGGGTGGTGCGCATTGTAAGGGTGTGTTTTACATTACATTCACTAGTAGGAGTGAGAAAAACATCACGGGGTGGTGTGAATCGGAGGGTCTGAATTAGGATAGGCAGTGAGTGGCAATGTAGGATGGAGAAAAGCACGGCGGGGTGGTCAGCATGGGGAGGTCAGGGAACATGCAGTGGCAATGTAGAATAGGTTTCTGAAAAATATCGCGGGGTGGTGCGCATTGTATGGGTGTGTGTTACATTACATTCACTAGTAGGAGTGAGAAAAACATCACGGGGTGGTGCGCATTGTATGGGTGTGTGTTACATTACATTCACTAGTAGGAGTGAGAAAAACATCAGGGGGTGGTGCGCATTGTATGGGTGAGTGTTACATTACATCAATAGTAGGAGTGAGAAAAACATCACGGGGTGGTGCGCATTGTATAGGTGTGTGTTACATTACATTCACTAGTAGGAGTGAGAAAAACATCACGGTGTGGTGCGCATTGGATGGGTGTGTGTTACATTACATTCACTAGTAGGAGTGAGAAAAACATCACGGGGTGGTGTGAATCGGAGGGTCTGAATTAGGATAGGCAGTGAGTGGCAATGTAGGATGGAGAAAAGCACCGCGGGGTGGTCAGCATGGGGAGGTCAGGGAACATGCAGTGGCAATGTAGGATAGGTTTCTGTAAAACATCGCGGGGTGGTGCGCATTGTATGGGTGTGTGTTACATTACATTCACTAGTAGGAGTGAGAAAAACATCACGGGGTGGTCCGCATTGTATGGGTGTGTGTTACATTACATTCACTAGTAGGAGTGAGAAAAACATCACGGGGTGGTGCGCATTGTATTGGTGTGTGTTACATTACATTCACTAGTAGGAGTGAGAAAAACATCACGTGGTGGTGCGCAATGTATGGGTGTGTGTTACATTACATTCACTATTAGGAGTGAGAAAAACATCACGGGGTGGTGCGCATCGTATGGGTGTGTGTTATATTACATTCACTAGTAGGAGTGAGAAAAACATCACGGGGTGGGCGCATCGTATGCGTGTGTGTTACATTACATTCACTAGTAGGAGTGAGAAAAACATCACGGGGTGATGCGCATTGTATGGGTGTGTGTTACATTACATTCACTAGTAGGTGTGAGAAAAACATCACGGGGTGGTCCGCATTGTATGGGTGTGTGTTACATTACATTCACTAGCAGGAGTGAGAAAAACATCACGGGGTGGGCGCATTGTATGAGTGTGTGTTACATTACATTCACTTGTAGGACTGAGAAAAACATCACAGGGTGGTACGCATTGTATGGGTGTGTGTTACATTACATTCACTAGTAGGAGTGAGAAAAACATCACGGGGTGGTGCGCATTGTATGGGTGTGTGTTACATTACATTCACTAGTAGGAGTGAGAAAAACATCACGGGGTGGTGCGCATTGTATGGGTGTGTGTTACATTACATTCACTAGTAGGAGTGAGAAAACCATCACAGGGTGGTACGCATTGTATGGGTGTGTGTTACATTACATTCACTAGTAGGAGTGAGAAAAACATCACGGGGTGGTGGGCATTGTATGGGTGTGTGTTACATTACATTCACTAGTAGGAGTGAGAAAAACATCACGGGGTGGTGTGAATCGGAGGGTCTGAATTAGGATAGGCAGTGAGTGGCAATGTAGGATGGAGAAAAGCACGGCGGGGTGGTCAGCATGGGGAGGTCAGGGAACATGCAGTGGCAATGTAGAATAGGTTTCTGAAAAATATCGCGGGGTGGTGCGCATTGTATGGGTGTGTGTTACATTACATTCACTAGTAGGAGTGAGAAAAACATCACGGGGTGGTGCGCATTGTATGGGTGTGTGTTACATTACATTTACTAGTAGGAGTGAGAAAAACATCAGGGGGTGGTGCGCATTGTATGGGTGTGTGTTACATTACATCAATAGTAGGAGTGAGAAAAACATCACGGGGTGGTGCGCATTGTATAGGTGTGTGTTACATTACATTCACTAGTAGGAGTGAGAAAAACATCACGGGGTGGTGCGCATTGGATGGGTGTGTGTTACATTACATTCACTAGTAGGAGTGAGAAAAACATCACGGGGTGGTGCGCATTTTAAGGGTGTGTGTTATATTACATTCACTAGTAGGAGTGAGAAAAACATCACAGGGTGGTGTGATTCGGAGCGTCTGAATTAGGATAGGCAGTGAGTGGCAATGTAGGATGGAGAAAAGCACCGCGGGGTCGTCAGGATGGGGAGGTCAGGGAACATGCAGTGGCAATGTAGGATAGGTTTCTGAAAAACATCGCGGGGTGGTGCGCATTGTATGGGTGTGTGTTACATTACATTCACTACTAGGAGTGAGAAAAACATCACGGGGTGGTGTGAATCGGAGGGTCTGAATTAGGATAGGCAGTGAGTGGCAATGTAGGGTGGAGAAAAGCACCGCGGGGTGGTCAGCATGAGGAGGTCAGGGAACATGCAGTGGCAATGTAGGATAGGTTTCTGTAAAACATCGCGGGGTGGTGCGCATTGTATGGGTGTGTGTTACATTACATTCACTAGTAGGAGTGAGAAAAACATCACGGGGTGGTCCGCATTTTATGGGTGTGTGTTACATTACATTCGCTAGTAGGAGTGAGAAAAACATCACGGGGTGGTGCGCATTGTATTGGTGTGTGTTACATTACATTCACTAGTAGGAGTGAGAAAAACATCACGTGGTGGTGCGCAATGTATGGGTGTGTGTTACATTACATTCACTATTAGGAGTGAGAAAAACATCACGGGGTGGTGCGCATCGTATGGGTGTGTGTTATATTACATTCACTAGTAGGAGTGAGAAAAACATCACGGGGTGGGCGCATCGTATGCGTGTGTGTTACATTAAATTCACTAGTAGGAGTGAGAAAAACATCACGGGGTGGTGCGCATTGTATGGGTGTGTGTTACATTACATTCACTAGTAGGTGTGAGAAAAACATCACGGGGTGGTCCGCATTGTATGGGTTTGTGTTACATTACATTCACTAGTAGCAGTGAGAAAAATATCACGGGGTGGTGTGAATCGGAGGGTCTGAATTAGGATAGGCAGTGAGTTGCAATGTAGGATGGAGAAAAGCACCGCGGGGTTGTCAGCATGGGGAGGTCAGGGAACATGCAGTGGCAATATTGGATAGGATTCTGAAAAACATCGCGGGATGGTGCGCATTGTATGGGTGTGTGTTACATTACATTCACTAGTAGGAGTGAGAAAAACATCACGGGGTGGTGCACATTGTATGGGTGTGTGTCACATTATATTCACTAGTAGGAGTGAGAAAAACATCACGGGGTGGTGTGAATCGGAGGTTCTGAATTAGGATAGGCAGTGAGTGGCAATGTAAGATGGAGAAAAGCACCGCGGGGCGGTCAACATGGGGAGGTCAGGGAACATGCAGTGGCAATGTAGGATAGGTTTATGAAAAACATCACCGGGTGGTGCGCATTGTATGGGTGTGTGTTACATTACATTCACAAGTAGGAGTGAGAAAAACATTACGGGGTGTTGCGCATTGTATGGTTGTGTGTTACATTACATTCACTAGTAGGAGTGAGAAAAACATCACGGGGTGGTGCGCATTGTATGGGTGTGTGTTACATTACATTCACTAGTAGGAGTGAGAAAAACATCACGGGGTGGTGCGCATCGTATGGGTGTGTGTTACATTACATTCACTAATAGGAGTGAGAAAAACAACACGGGGTGGTGCGCATCGTATGCGTGTGTGTTACATTACATTCACTTGTAGGAGTGAGAAAAACATCACGGGGTGGTGCGCATTGTATGGGTGTGTGTTACATTACATTCACTAGTAGGAGTGAGAAAAACATAACGGGGTGGTGTGAATCGGAGGGTCTGAATTAAGATAGGCAGTGAGTGGCAATGTAGGTTGGAGAAAAGCACCGCGGGGTGGTCAGCATGGGGAGGTCAGGGAACATGAAGTGGCAATGTAGGATAGGTTTCTGAAAAACATCCCGGGGTGGTGCGCATTGTAAGGGTGTGTTTTACATTACATTCACTAGTAGGAGTGAGAAAAACATCACGGGGTGGTGTGAATCGGAGGGTCTGAATTAGGATAGGCAGAGAGTGGCAATGTAGGATGGAGAAAAGCACGGCGGGGTGGTCAGCATGGGGAGGTCAGGGAACATGCAGTGGCAATGTAGAATAGGTTTCTGAAAAATATCGCGGAGTGGTGCGCATTGTATGGGTGTGTGTTACATTACATTCACTAGTAGCAGTGAGAAAAACATCACGGGGTGGTGCGCATTGTATGGGTGTGTGTTACATTACATTCACTAGTAGGAGTGAGAAAAACATCAGGGGGTGGTGCGCATTGTATGGGTGAGTGTTACATTACATCAATAGTAGGAGTGAGAAAAACATCACGGGGTGGTGCGCATTGTATAGGTGTGTGTTACATTACATTCACTAGTAGGAGTGAGAAAAACATCACGGGGTGGTGCGCATTGGATGGGTGTGTGTTACATTACATTCACTAGTAGGAGTGAGAAAAACATCACGGGGTGGTGTGAATCGGAGGGTCTGAATTAGGATAGGCAGTGAGTGGCAATGTAGGATGGAGAAAAGCACCGCGGGGTGGTCAGCATGGGGAGGTCAGGGAACATGCAGTGGCAATGTAGGATAGGTTTCTGTAAAACATCGCGGGGTGGTGCGCATTGTATGGGTGTGTGTTACATTACATTCACTAGTAGGAGTGAGAAAAACATCACGGGGTGGTCCGCATTGTATGGGTGTGTGTTACATTACATTCACTAGTAGGAGTGAGAAAAACATCACGGGGTGGTGCGCATTGTATTGGTGTGTGTTACATTACATTCACTAGTAGGAGTGAGAAAAACATCACGTGGTGGTGCGCAATGTATGGGTGTGTGTTACATTACATTCACTATTAGGAGTGAGAAAAACATCACGGGGTGGTGCGCATCGTATGGGTGTGTGTTATATTACATTCACTAGTAGGAGTGAGAAAAACATCACGGGGTGGGCGCATCGTATGCGTGTGTGTTACATTACATTCACTAGTAGGAGTGAGAAAAACATCACGGGGTGGTGCGCATTGTATGGGTGTGTGTTACATTCACTAGTAGGTGTGAGAAAAACATCACGTGGTGGTCCGCATTGTATGGGTGTGTGTTACATTACATTCACTAGTAGGAGTGAGAAAAACATCACGGGGTGGGCGCATTGTATGAGTGTGTGTTACATTACATTCACTTGTAGGACTGAGAAAAACATCACAGGGTGGTACGCATTGTATGGGTGTGTGTTACATTACATTCACTAGTAGGACTGAGAAAAACATCACAGGGTGGTACGCATTGTATGCGTGTGTGTTACATTACATTCACTTGTAGGAGTGAGAAAAACATCACGGGGTGGTGCGCATTGTAAGGGTGTGTGTTATGTTACATTCACTGTAGGAGTGAGAAAAACATCACGTTGTGGTGTGAACCGGAGGGTCTGAATTAGGATAGGCAGTGAGTGGCAATGTAGGATGGAGAAAAGCACCGCGGGGTGGTCAGCATGGGGAGGTCAGGGAACATGCAGTGGCAATGTAGGATAGGTTTCTGAAAAACAACCCTGGGTGGTGCGCATTGTATAGGTGTGTGTTACATTACATTCACTAGTAGGAGTGAGAGAAACATCACGGGGTGGTGCCCTTTGTATGGGTGTTTGTTACATTACATTCGCTAGTAGGAGTGAGAAAAACATCACGGGGTGGTGTGAATCGGAGGGTCTGAATTAGGATAGGCATTGACTGGCAATGTAGGATGGAGAAAAGCACCGCGGGGTGGTCAGCATGGGGAGGTCAGGGAACATGCAGTGGCAATGTAGGATAGGTTTCTGAAAAGCATCGCGTGGTGGTGCGCATTGTATAGGTGTGTGTGACATTACTTTTACTAGTAGGAGTGAGAAAAACATCACGGGGTGGTGCGCATTGTATGGGTGTGTGTTACATTACATTCACTAGTAGGAGTGAGAAAAACATCACGGGGTGGTGCGCATTGTATGGCTCTGTGTTACATTACATTCACTAGTAGGAGTGAGAAAAACATCACGGGGTGGTACGCATTGTATGCGTGTGTGTTACATTACATTCACTCATAGGAGTGAGAAAAACCTCATGGGGTGGTGCGCATTGTATGGGTGTGTGTTACATTACATTCACTAGTAGGAGTGAGAAAAACATCCCGGGGTGGTGCGCATTGTATGGGTGTGTGTTACATTACATTCACCAGTAGGAGTGAGAAAAACATCACGGGGTGGTGTGAATCGGAGTGTCTGAATTAGGACAGGCAGTGAGTGGCAATGTAGGATGGAGAAAAGCACCGCGGGGTGGTTAGCATGGGGAGGTCAGGGAACATGCAGTGGCAATGTAGGATAGGTTTCTGAAAAACATCGTGGGTTGGTGGGCATTGTATGGGTGTGTGTTACCTTACATTCACTAGTAGGAGTGAGAAAAACATCACGGGGTGGTGCGCATTGTAAGGGTGTGTGTTATGTTACATTCACTGTAGGAGTGAGAAAAACATCACGTTGTGGTGTGAACCGGAGGGTCTGAATTAGGATAGGCAGTGAGTGGCAATGTAGGATGGAGAAAAGCACCGCGGGGTGGTCAGCATGGGGAGGTCAGGGAACATGCAGTGGCAATGTAGGATAGGTTTCTGAAAAACAACCCTGGGTGGTGCGCATTGTATGGGTGTGTGTTACATTACATTCACTAGTAGGAGTGAGAGAAACATCACGGGGTGGTGCCCTTTGTATGGGTGTTTGTTACATTACATTCGCTAGTAGGAGTGAGAAAAACATCACGGGGTGGTGTGAATCGGAGGGTGTGAATTAGGAACAGCAGTGAGTGGCAATGTAGGATGGAGAAAAGCACCGCGGGGTGGTCAACATGGGGAGGTCAGGGAACATGCAGTGGCAATGTAGGATAGGTTTCTGAAAAACATCGCGGGGTGGTGTGCATTGTATGGTTGTGTGTTACATAACATTCACTAGTAGCAGTGAGAAAAATATCACGGGGTGTTGTGAATCGGAGGGTCTGAATTATAATAGGCAGTGAGTTGCAATGTAGGATGGAGAAAAGCACCGCGGGGTTGTCAGCATGGGGAGGTCAGGGAACATGCAGTGGCAATATTGGATAGGATTCTGAAAAACATCGCGGGGTGGTGCGCATTGTATGGGTGTGTGTTACATTACATTCAATAGTAGGAGTGAGAAAAACATCACGGGTGGTGTGAATCGGAGGGTCTGAATTAAGATAGGCAGTGAGTGGCAATGTAGGATGGAGAAAAGCACCGCGGTTAGATCAGCATGGGGAGGTCAGGGAACATGCAGTGGCAATGTAGGATAGGTTTCTGAAAAACATCGCGGGGTGGTGCGCATTGTATTTGTGTGTGTTACATTACATTCACTAGTAGGAGTGAGAAAAACATCACGGGGTGGTGCGCATCGTATGGGTGTGTGTTACATTACATTCACTATTAGGAGTGAGAAAAACATCACGGGGTGGTGCGCATCGTATGCGTGTGTGTTACATTACATTCACTTGTAAGTGTGAGAAAAACATCACGGGGTGGTGCGCATTGTATGGGTGTGTGTTACATTACATTCACTAGTAGGAGTGAGAAAAACATCACGGGGTGGTGTGAATCGGAGGGTCTGAATTAAGATAGGCAGTGAGTGGCAATGTAGGATGGAGAAAAGCACCGCGGGTTGGTCAGCATGGGGAGGTAAGGGAACAAGAAGTGGCAATGTAGGATAGGTTTCTGAAAAACATCCCGGGGTGTTGCGCATTGTAAGGGTGTGTGTTACATTACATTCACTAGTAGGAGAGAGAAAAACATCACGGGGTGGTTTGAATCGGAGGGTCTGAATTAGGATAGGCAGTGAGTGGCAATGTAGGTTGGAGAAAAGCACGGCGGGGTGGTCAGCATGGGGAAGTCAGGGAACATGCAGTGGCAATGTAGGATAGGTTTCTGAAAAACATCGCGGGGTGGTGCGCATTGTATGGGTGTGTGTTACATTACATTCACTAGTAGGAGTGAGAAAAACATCACGGGGTGGTGCGCATTGTATGGGTGTGTGTTACATTGCATTCACTAGTAGGAGTGAGAAAAACATCAGGGGGTGGTGCGCATTGTATGGGTGTGTGTTACATTACATTCACTAGTAGGAGTGAGAAAAACATCACGGGGTGGTGCGCATTGTATGGGTGTGTGTTACATTACATTCACTAGTAGGAGTGAGAAAAACATCACGGGGTGGTGCGCATTGTATGGGTGTGTGTTACATTACATTCACTAGTAGGAGTGAGAAAAACATCACGGGGTGGTGCGCATTGTATGGGTGTGTGTTACATTACATTCACTAGTAGGAGTGAGAAAAACATCACGGGGTGGTGCGCATTGTATGGGTGTGTGTTACATTGCATTCACTAGTAGGAGTGAGAAAAACATCAGGGGGTGGTGCGCATTGTATGGGTGTGTGTTACATTACATTCACTAGTAGCAGTGAGAAAAACATCACGGGGTGGTGTGAATCGGAGGGTCTGAATTAGAATAGGCAGTGAGTGGCAATGTAGGATGGAGAAAAGCACCGCGGTGTGGTCAGCATGGGGAGGTCAGGGAACATGCAGTGGCAATGTAGGATAGGTTTCTGAAAAACATCGTGGGGTGGTGGGCATTGTATGGGTGTGTGTTACATTACATTCACTAGTAGGATGAGAAAAACATCACGGGGTGGTGCGCATTGTAAGGGTGTGTGTTACATTACATTCACTAGTAGGAGTGAGAAAAACATCATGGGGTGGTGTGAATCGGAGGGTCTGAATTAGGATAGGCAGTGAGTGGCAATGTAGGATGGAGAAAAGCACCGCGGGGTGGTCAGCATGGGGAGGTCAGGGAACATGCAGGGGCAATGTCGGATAGGTTTCTGAAAAACATCGCGGGGTGGTGCGCATTGTATGGGTGTGTGTTACATTACATTCACTAGTAGGAGTGAGAAAAACATCACGGGGTGGTGCGCATTGCATGGGTGTGTGTTACATTACATTCACTAGTAGGAGTGAGAAAAACATCACGGGGTGGTGTGAATCGGAGGTTCTTAATTAGGATAAGCATTGAGTGGCCATGTAGAATGGAGAAAAGCACCGCGGGGTGGTCAGCATGGGGAGATCAGGGAACATGCAGTGGCAATGTAGGATAGGTTTCCTAAAAACATCGCGGGGTGGTGCGCATTGTACAGGTGTGTGTTACATTACTTTCACTAGTAGGAGTGAGAAAAACATCACGGGGTGGTGTGAATCGAAGGGTGTGAATTAGGATAAGCAGTGAGTGGCAATTTAGGATGGAGAAAAGCACTGCGGGGTGGTCAGCATGGGGAGGTCAGGGAACATGCAGTGGCAATGTTGGATAGGTTTCTGAAAAAACATCGCGGGGTGGTGCGCATTGTATGGGTGTGTGTTACATTACATTCACTAGTAGGAGTGAGAAAAACATCACGGGGTGGTGCGCATTGTATGGGTGTGTGTTACGTTACATTCACTAGTAGGATTGAGGAAAACATCAGGGGCTGGTGCGCATTGTATGGGTGTGTGTTACATTACATTCACTAGTAGGAGTGAGAAAAAAATCACGGGGTGGTGCGCAATGAATGGGTGTGTGTTACATTTCATTCACTAGTAGGAGTGAGAAAAACATCACGGGGTGGTGCGCATTGTATGCGTGTGTGTTACATTACATTCACTAGTTGGAGTGAGAAAAACATCACGGGGTGGTGCGCATTGTATGGGTGTGTGTTACATTACATTCACTAGTAAGAGTGAGAAAAACATCACGGGGTGGTGCGCATTGTATGGGTGTGTGTTATATTACATTCACTAGTAGGAGTGAGAAAAACATCACAGGGTGGTGTGTATCGGAGGGTCTAAATTAGGATAGTCAGTGAGTGGCAATGTAGGATGGAGAAAAGCACCGCGGGGTGGTCAGCATGGGGAGGTCAGGTAACATGCAATGGCAATGTAGGATAGGTTTCTGAAAAACATCCCGGAGAGGTGCGCGTTGTATGGTTGTGTGTTACATTACATTCACTAGTAGGCGTGAGAAAAACATCACGGGGTGGTGCGCATGGTATCGGTGTGTGTTACATTACATTCACTAGTAGGAGTGAGAAAAACATCACGGGGTGGTGTGAAACGGAGGGTCTGAATTAGGATAGGCAGTGAGTGGCAATGTAAGATGGAGAAAAGCACCGCGGGGTGGTCAGCATTGGGAGGTCAGGGAACATGCAGTGGCAATGTAGGATAGTTTTCTGAAAAACATCACCGGGTGGTTCGCATTGTATGGCTGTGTGTTACATTACATTCACTAGTAGGAGTGAGAAAAACATCACGGGGTGGTGTGAATCGGAGGGTCTGAATTAGGATAGGCAGTGAGTGGCAATGTAGGATGGAGAAAAGCACCGCGGGGTGGTCAGCATGGGGAGGTCAGGGAACATGCAGTGGCAATGTAGGATAGGTTTCTGAAAAACATAGCGGGGTGGTGCGCATTGTATGGGTGTGTGTTACATTACATTCACTAGTAGGAGTGAGAAAAACATCACGGGGTGGTGCGCATTGTATGGGTGTGTGTTACATTACATTCACTAGTAGGAGTGAGAAAAACATCACGGGGTGGTGCCCTTTGTATGGGTGTTTGTTACATTACATTCGCTAGTAGGAGTGAGAAAAACATCACGGGGTGGTGTGAATCGGAGGGTCTGAATTAGGATAGGCATTGACTGGCAATGTAGGATGGAGAAAAGCACCGCGGGGTGGTCAGCATGGGGAGGTCAGGGAACATGCAGTGGCAATGTAGGATAGGTTTCTGAAAAGCATCGCGTGGTGGTGCGCATTGTATAGGTATGTGTTACATTACTTTCACTAGTAGGAGTGAGAAAAACATCACGGGGTGGTGCGCATTGTATGGGTGTGTGTTACATTACATTCACTAGTAGGAGTGAGAAAAACATCACGGGGTGGTGCGCATTGTATGGCTCTGTGTTACATTACATTCACTAGTAGGAGTGAGAAAAACATCACGGGGTGGTACGCATTGTATGCGTGTGTGTTACATTACATTCACTCATAGGAGTGAGAAAAACCTCATGGGGTGGTGCGCATTGTATGGGTGTGTGTTACATTACATTCACTAGTAGGAGTAAGAAAAACATCCCGGGGTGGTGCGCATTGTATGGGTGTGTGTTACATTACATTCACCAGTAGGAGTGAGAAAAACATCACGGGGTGGTGTGAATAGGAGTGTCTGAATTAGGACAGGCAGTGAGTGGCAATGTAGGATGGAGAAAAGCACCGCGGGGTGGTTAGCATGGGGAGGTCAGGGAACATGCAGTGGCAATGTAGGATAGGTTTCTGAAAAACATCGTGGGGTGGTGGGCATTGTATGGGTGTGTGTTACCTTACATTCACTAGTAGGAGTGAGAAAAACATCACGGGTGGTGCGCATTGTAAGGGTGTGTGTTATGTTACATTCACTGTAGGAGTGAGAAAAACATCACGTTGTGGTGTGAACCGGAGGGTCTGAATTAGGATAGGCAGTGAGTGGCAATGTAGGATGGAGAAAAGCACCGCGGGGTGGTCAGCATGGGGAGGTCAGGGAACATGCAGTGGCAATGTAGGATAGGTTTCTGAAAAACAACCCTGGGTCGTGCGCATTGTATGGGTGTGTGTTACATTACATTCACTAGTAGGAGTGAGAGAAACATGACGGGGTGGTGCCCTTTGTATGGGTGTTTGTTACATTACATTCGCTAGTAGGAGTGAGAAAAACATCACGGGGTGGTGTGAATCGGAGGGTCTGAATTAGGATAGGCATTGACTGGCAATGTAGGATGGAGAAAAGCACCGCAGGGTGGTCAGCATCGGGAGGTCAGGGAACATGCAGTGGCAATGTAGGATAGGTTTCTGAAAAGCATCGCGTGGTGGTGCGCATTGTATAGGTGTGTGTTACTTTACTTTCACTAGTAGGAGTGAGAAAAACATCACGGGGTGGTGTGAATCGGAGGGTGTGAATTAGGAACAGCAGTGAGTGGCAATGTAGGATGGAGAAAAGCACCGCGGGGTGGTCAACATGGGGAGGTCAGGGAACATGCAGTGGCAATGTAGGATAGGTTTCTGAAAAACATCGCGGGGTGGTGTGCATTGTATGGTTGTGTGTTACATAACATTCACTAGTAGCAGTGAGAAAAATATCACGGGGTGTTGTGAATCGGAGGGTCTGAATTATAATAGGCAGTGAGTTGCAATGTAGGATGGAGAAAAGCACCGCGGGGTTGTCAGCATGGGGAGGTCAGGGAACATGCAGTGGCAATATTGGATAGGATTCTGAAAAACATCGCGGGGTGGTGCGCATTGTATGGGTGTGTGTTACATTACATTCAATAGTAGGAGTGAGAAAAACATCACGGGTGGTGTGAATCGGAGGGTCTGAATTAAGATAGGCAGTGAGTGGCAATGTAGGATGGAGAAAAGCACCGCGGTTAGATCAGCATGGGGAGGTCAGGGAACATGCAGTGGCAATGTAGGATAGGTTTCTGAAAAACATCGCGGGGTGGTGCGCATTGTATTTGTGTGTGTTACATTACATTCACTAGTAGGAGTGAGAAAAACATCACGGGGTGGTGCGCATCGTATGGGTGTGTGTTACATTACATTCACTATTAGGAGTGAGAAAAACATCACGGGGTGGTGCGCATCGTATGCGTGTGTGTTACATTACATTCACTTGTAGGAGTGAGAAAAACATCACGGGGTGGTGCGCATTGTATGGGTGTGTGTTACATTACATTCACTAGTAGGAGTGAGAAAAACATCACGGGGAGGTGTGAATCGGAGGGTCTGAATTAAGATAGGCAGTGAGTGGCAATGTAGGATGGAGAAAAGCACCGCTGGTTGGTCAGCATGGGGAGGTAAGGGAACAAGAAGTGGCAATGTAGGATAGGTTTCTGAAAAACATCCCGGGGTGTTGCGCATTGTAAGGGTGTGTGTTACATTACATTCACTAGTAGGAGTGAGAAAAACATCACGGGGTGGTTTGAATCGGAGGGTCTGAATTAGGATAGGCAGTGAGTGGCAATGTAGGTTGGAGAAAAGCACGGCGGGGTGGTCAGCATGGGGAAGTCAGGGAACATGCAGTGGCAATGTAGGATAGGTTTCTGAAAAACATGGCGGGGTGGTGCGCATTGTATGGGTGTGTGTTACATTACATTCACTAGTAGGAGTGAGAAAAACATCACGGGGTGGTGCGCATTGTATGGGTGTGTGTTACATTACATTCACTAGTAGGAGTGAGAAAAACATCAGGGGGTGGTGCGCATTGTATGGGTGTGTGTTACATTACATTCACTAGTAGGAGTGAGAAAAACATCACGGGGTGGTGCGCATTGTATGGGTGTGTGTTACATTACATTCACTAGTAGGAGTGAGAAAAACATCACGGGGTGGTGCGCATTGTATGGGTGTGTGTTACATTACATTCACTAGTAGGAGTGAGAAAAACATCACGGGGTGGTGCGCATTGTATGGGTGTGTGTTACATTACATTCACTAGTAGGAGTGAGAAAAACATCACGGGGTGGTGCGCATTGTATGGGTGTGTGTTACATTACATTCACTAGTAGGAGTGAGAAAAACATCACGGGGTGGTGCGCATTGTATGCGTGTGTGTTACATTACATTCACTAATAGGAGTGAGAAAAACATCACGGGGTGGTGCGCTTTGTATGGGTGTGTGTTACATTACATTCACTAGTAGGAGTGAGAAAAACATCACGGGGTGGTGCGCATTGTATGGGTGTGTGTTACATTACATTCACCAGTAGGAGTGAGAAAAACATCACGGGGTGGTGTGAATCGGAGGGTCTGAATTACGATAGGCATTGAGTGGCAATGTAGGATGGAGAAAAGCACCGCGGGGTGGTCAGCATGGGGAGGTAACGGAACAAGAAGTGGCAATGTAGGATAGGTTTCTGAAAAACATCCCGGGGTGTTGCGCATTGTAAGGGTATGTGTTACATTACATTCACTAGTAGGAGTGAGAAAAACATCACGGGGTGGTGTGAATCGGAGGGTCTGAATTAGGATAGGCAGTGAGTGGCAATGTAGGTTGGAGAAAAGCACGGCGGGGTGGTCAGCATGGGGAAGTCAGGGAACATGCAGTGGCAATGTAGGATAGGTTTATGAAAAACATCGCGGGGTGGTGCGCATTGTATGGGTGTGTGTTACATTACATTCACTAGTAGGAGTGAGAAAAACATCACGGGGTGGTGCGCATTGTATGGGTGTGTGTTACATTACATTCACTAGTAGGAGTGAGAAAAACATCAGGGGGTGGTGCGCATTGTATGGGTGTGTGTTACATTACATTCACTAGTAGGAGTGAGAAAAACATCACGGGGTGGTGCGCATTGTATGGGTGTGTGTTACATTACATTCACTAGTAGGAGTGAGAAAAACATCACGGGGTGGTGCGCATTGTATGGTTGTGTGTTACATTACATTCACTAGTAGGAGTGAGAAAAACATCACGGGGTGGTGCGCATTGTAAGGGTGTGTGTTACATTACATTCACTAGTAGGAGTGAGAAAAACATCACGGGGTGGTGCGCATTGTATGGGTGTGTGTTATATTACATTCACTAGTAGGAGTGAGAAAAACATCACGTTGTGGTGCGCATTGTATGCGTGTGTGTTACATTACATTCACTAATAGGAGTGAGAAAAACATCACGGGGTGGTGCGCTTTGTATGGGTGTGTGTTACATTACATTCACCAGTAGGAGTGAGAAAAACATCACGGGGTGGTGTTAATCGGAGGGTCTGAATTACGATAGGCAGTGAGTGGCAATGTAGGATGGAGAAAAGCACCGCTGGGTGGTCAGCATGGGGAGGTCAGGGAACATGCAGTGGCAATGTAGGATAGGTTTCTGAAAAACATCGCGGGGTGGTGTGCATTGTATGGTTGTGTGTTACATTATATTCACTAGTAGCAGTGAGAAAAACATCACGGGGTGGTGTGAATCGGAGGGTCTGAATTAGGATAGGCAGTGAGTTCCAATGTAGGATGGAGAAAAGTGCCGCGGGGTTGTCAGCATGGGGAGGTCAGGGAACATGCAGTGGCAATATTGGATAGGCTTCTGAAAAACAACGCGGGGTGGTGCGCATTGTATGGGTGTGTGTTACATTACATTCACTAGTAGGAGTGAGAAAAACATCACGGGGTGGTGCGCATTGTATGGGTGTGTGTTACATTACATTTACTAGTAGGAGTGAGAAAAACATCACGAGGTGGTGGGCATTGTATGGGTGTGTGTTACATTACATTCGCTAGTAGGAGTGAGAAAAACATCACGGGGTGGTGTGAATCGGAGGGTCTGAATTAGGATAGGCAGTGAGTGGCAATGTAGGATGGAGAAAAGCACCGCGGGGTGGTCAGCATGGGGAGGTCAGGGAACATGCAGTGGCAATGTAGGATAGGTTTCTGAAAAACATCGCGGGGTGGTGCGCATTGTATGGGTGTGTGTTACATTACATTCACTAGTAGGAGTGAGAAAAACTTCACGGGGTGGTGTGAATCGGAGGGTCTGAATTAGGATAGGCTGTGAGTTGCAATGTAGGATGCAGAAAAGCACCGCAGGGTGGTCAGCATGTGGAGATCAGGAAACATGCAGTGGCAATGTAGGATAGGTTTCTGAAAAACATCGCGGGGTGGTGCGCATTTTATGGGTGTGTGTTACATTACATTCACTAGTAGCAGTGAGAAAAACATCACGGGGTGGTGTGAATCGGAGGGTCTGAATTAGAATAGGCAGTGAGTGGCAATGTAGGATGGAGAAAAGCACCGCGGTGTGGTCAGCATGGGGAGGTCAGGGAACATGCAGTGGCAATGTAGGATAGGTTTCTGAAAAACATCGTGGGGTGGTGGGCATTGTATGGGTGTGTGTTACATTACATTCACTAGTAGGATGAGAAAAACATCACGGGGTGGTGCGCATTGTAAGGGTGTGGGTTACATTACATTCACTAGTAGGAGTGAGAAAAACATCATGGGGTGGTGTGAATCGGAGGGTCTGAATTAGGATAGGCAATGAGTGGCAATGTAGGATGGAGAAAAGCACCGCGGGGTGGTCAGCATGGGGAGGTCAGGGAACATGCAGGGGCAATGTCGGATAGGTTTCTGAAAAACATCGCGGGGTGGTGCGCATTGTATGGGTGTGTGTTACATTACATTCACTAGTAGGAGTGAGAAAAACATCACGGGGTGGTGCGCATTGCATGGGTGTGTGTTACATTACATTCACTAGTAGGAGTGAGAAAAACATCACGGGGTGGTGTGAATCGGAGTTTCTGAATTAGGATAAGCATTGAGTGGCCATGTAGAATGGAGAAAAGCACCGCGGGGTGGTCAGCATGGGGATATCAGGGAACATGCAGTGGCAATGTAGGATAGGTTTCCTAAAAACATCGCGGGGTGGTGCGCATTGTACAGGTGTGTGTTACATTACTTTCACTAGTAGGAGTGAGAAAAACATCACAGGGTGGTGTGAATCGAAGGGTGTGAATTAGGATAAGCAGTGAGTGGCAATTTAGGATGGAGAAAAGCACTGCGGGGTGGTCAGCATGGGGAGGTCAGGGAACATGCAGTGGCAATGTTGGATAGGTTTCTGAAAAAACATCGCGGGGTGGTGCGCATTGTATGGGTGTGTGTTACATTACATTCACTAGTAGGAGTGAGAAAAACATCACGGGGTGGTGCGCATTGTATGGGTGTGTGTTACGTTACATTCACTAGTAGGATTGAGGAAAACATCAGGGGCTGTTGCGCATTGTATGGGTGTGTGTTACATTACATTCACTAGTAGGAGTGAGAAAAAAATCACGGGGTGGTGCGCAATGAATGGGTGTGTGTTACATTTCATTCACTAGTAGGAGTGAGAAAAACATCACGGGGTGGTGCGCATTGTATGCGTGTGTGTTACATTACATTCACTAGTTGGAGTGAGAAAAACATCACGGGGTGGTGCGCATTGTATGGGTGTGTGTTACATTACATTCACTAGTAAGAGTGAGAAAAACATCAAGGGGTGGTGCGCATTGTATGGGTGTGTGTTATATTACATTCACTAGTAGGAGTGAGAAAAACATCACGGGGTGGTGTGTATCGGAGGGTCTAAATTAGGATAGTCAGTGAGTGGCAATGTAGGATGGAGAAAAGCACCGCGGGGTGGTCAGCATGGGGAGGTCAGGTAACATGCAATGGCAATGTAGGATAGGTTTCTGAAAAACATCCCGGAGAGGTGCGCGTTGTATGGTTGTTTGTTACATTACATTCACTAGTAGGCGTGAGAAAAACATCACGGGGTGGTGCGCATGGTATCGGTGTGTGTTACATTACATTCACTAGTAGGAGTGAGAAAAACATCACGGGGTGGTGTGAAACGGAGGGTCTGAATTAGGATAGGCAGTGAGTGGCAATGTAAGATGGAGAAAAGCACCGCGGGGTGGTCAGCATTGGGAGGTCAGGGAACATGCAGTGGCAATGTAGGATAGTTTTCTGAAAAACATCACCGGGTGGTTCGCATTGTATGGCTGTGTGTTACATTACATTCACTAGTAGGAGTGAGAAAAACATCACGGGGTGGTGTGAATCGGAGGGTCTGAATTAGGATAGGCAGTGAGTGGCAATGTAGGATGGAGAAAAGCACCGCGGGGTGGTCAGCATGGGGAGGTCAGGGAACATGCAGTGGCAATGTAGGATAGGTTTCTGAAAAACATAGCGCGGTGGTGCGCATTGTATGGGTGTGTGTTACATTACATTCACTAGTAGGAGTGAGAAAAACATCACGGGGTGGTGCGCATTGTATGGGTGTGTGTTACATTACATTCACTAGTAGGAGTGAGAAAAACATCACGGGGTGGTGCGCATTGTATGGGTGTGTGTTACATTACATTCACTACTAGGAGTGAGAAAAACATCACGGGGTGGTGCGCATTGTATGGGTGTGTGTTACATTACATTCACTAGTAGAAGTGAGAAAAACATCATGGAGTGGTGCGCATCGTATGGGTGTGTGTTACATTACATTCACTAGTAGAAGTGAGAAAAACATCACGGGGTGGTGCGCATCATATGCGTGTGTGTTACATTACATTCATTTGTAGGAGTGAGAAAAACATCACGGGGTGGTGCGCATTGTATGGGTGTGTGTTACATTACATTCACTAGTAGGAGTGAGAAAAACTTCACGGGGTGGTGTGAATCGGAGGGTCTGAATTAGGATAGGCTGTGAGTTGCAATGTAGGATGCAGAAAAGCACCGCAGGGTGGTCAGCATGTGGAGATCAGGAAACATGCAGTGGCAATGTAGGATAGGTTTCTGAAAAACATCGCGGGGTGGTGCGCATTTTATGGGTGTGTGTTACATTACATTCACTAGTAGCAGTGAGAAAAACATCACGGGGTGGTGTGAATCGGAGGGTCTGAATTAGAATAGCCAGTGAGTGGCAATGTAGGATGGAGAAAAGCACCGCGGTGTGGTCAGCATGGGGAGGTCAGGGAACATGCAGTGGCAATGTAGGATAGGTTTCTGAAAAACATCGTGGGGTGGTGGGCATTGTATGGGTGTGTGTTACATTACATTCACTAGTAGGATGAGAAAAACATCACGGGGTGGTGCGCATTGTAAGGGTGTGGGTTACATTACATTCACTAGTAGGAGTGAGAAAAACATCATGGGGTGGTGTGAATCGGAGGGTCTGAATTAGGATAGGCAGTGAGTGGCAATGTAGGATGGAGAAAAGCACCGCGGGGTGGTCAGCATGGGGAGGTCAGGGAACATGCAGGGGCAATGTCGGATAGGTTTCTGAAAAACATCACGGGGTGGTGCGCATTGTATGCGTGTGTGTTACATTACATTCACTAGTAGGAGTGAGAAAAACATCACGGGGTGGTGTGCATTGTATGGGTGTGTGTTACATTACATTCACTAGTAGGAGTGAGAAAAACATCACGGGGTGGTGTGAATCGGAGGTTCTGAATTAGGATAAGCATTGAGTGGCCATGTAGAATGGAGAAAAGCACCGCGGGGTGGTCAGCATGGGGAGATCAGGGAACATGCAGTGGCAATGTAGGATAGGTTTACTAAAAACATCGCGGGGTGGTGCGCATTGTACAGGTGTGTGTTACATTACTTTCACTAGTAGGAGTGAGAAAAACATCACGGGGTGGTGTGAATCGAAGTGTGTGAATTAGGATAAGCAGTGAGTGGCAATTTAGGATGGAGAAAAGCACTGCGGGGTGGTCAGCATGGGGAGGTCAGGGAACATGCAGTGGCAATGTTGGATAGGTTTCTGAAAAAACATCGCGGGGTGGTGCGCATTGTATGGGTGTGTGTTACATTACATTCACTAGTAGGAGTGAGAAAAACATCACGGGGTGGTGTGAATCGGAGGTTCTGAATTAGGATAAGCATTGAGTGGCCATGTAGAATGTAGAAAAGCACCGCGGGGTGGTCAGCATGGGGAGATCAGGGAACATGCAGTGGCAATGTAGGATAGGTTTCCTAAAAACATCGCGGGGTGGTGCGCATTGTACAGGTGTGTGTTACATTACTTTCACTAGTAGGAGTGAGAAAAACATCACGGGGTGGTGTGAATCGAAGGGTGTGAATTAGGATAAGCAGTGAGTGGCAATTTAGGATGGAGAAAAACACTGCGGGGTGGTCAGCATGGGGAGGTCAGGGAACATGCAGTGGCAATGTTGGATAGGTTTCTGAAAAAACATCGCGGGGTGGTGCGCATTGTATGGGTGTGTGTTACATTACATTCACTAGTAGGAGTGAGAAAAACATCACGGCGTGGTGCGCATTGTATGGGTGTGTGTTACGTTACATTCACTAGTAGGATTGAGGAAAACATCAGGGGCTGGTGCGCATTGTTTTGTGTGTGTTACATTACATTCACTAGTAGGAGTGAGAAAAAAATCACGGGGTGGTGCGCATTGAATGGGTGTGTGTTACATTTCATTCACTAGTAGGAGTGAGAAAAACATCACGGGGTGGTGCGCATTGTATGCGTGTGTGTTACATTACATTTACTAGTTGGAGTGAGAAAAACATCACGGGGTGGTGCGCATTGTATGGGTGTGTGTTACATTACATTCACTAGTAATAGTGAGAAAAACATCACGGGGTGGTGCGCATTGTATGGGTGTGTGTTATATTACATTCACTAGTAGGAGTGAGAAAAACATCACGGGGTGGTGTGAAACGGAGGGTCTGAATTAGGATAGGCAGTGAGTGGCAATGTAAGATGGAGAAAAGCACCGCGGGGTGGTCAGCATTGGGAGGTCAGGGAACATGCAGTGGCAATGTAGGATAGTTTTCTGAAAAACATCACCGGGTGGTTCGCATTGTATGGCTGCGTGTTACATTACATTCACTAGTAGGAGTGAGAAAAACATCACGGGGTGATGTGAATCGGAGGGTCTGAATTAGGATAGGCAGTGAGTGGCAATGTAGGATGGAGAAAAGCACCGCGGGGTGGTCAGCATGGGGAGGTCAGGGAACATGCAGTGGCAATGTAGGATAGGTTTATGAAAAACATAGCGGAGTGGTGCGCATTGTATGGGTGTGTGTTACATTACATTCACTAGTAGGAGTGAGAAAAACATCACGGGGTGGTGCGCATTGTATGGGTGTGTGTTACATTACATTCACTACTAGGAGTGAGAAAAACATCACGGGGTGGTGCGCATTGTATGGGTGTGTGTTACATTACATTCACTAGTAGAAGTGAGAAAAACATCATGGAGTGGTGCGCATCGTATGGGTGTTTGTTACATTACATTCACTAGTAGAAGTGAGAAAAACATCACGGGGTGGTGCGCATCGTATGCGTGTGTGTTACATTAAATTCATTTGTAGGAGTGAGAAAAACATCACGGGGTGGTGCGCATTGTATGGGTGTGTGTTACATTACATTCACTAGTAGGAGTGACAAAAACATCACGGGGTGGTGTGAATCGGAGGGTCTGAATTAAGATAGGCTGTGAGTGGCAATGTAGGATGGAGAAAAGCACCGCGGGGTGGTCAGCATGGGGAGGTCAGGGAACATGAAGTGGCAATGTAGGATAGGTTTCTGAAAAACATCGCGGGGTGGTGCGCATTGTAAGGGTGTGTGTTACATTACATTCACTAGTAGGAGTGAGAAAAACATCACGGGGTGGTGTGAATTGGAGGGTCTGAATTAGGATAGTCAGTGAGTGGCAATGTAGGATGGAGAAAAGCACGGCGGGGTGGTCAGCATGGGGAGGTCAGGGAACATGCAGTGGCAATGTAGGATAGGTTTCTGAAAAACATCGCGATGGTGGTGGGCATTGTATGGGTGTGTGTTACATTACATTCACTAGTAGGAGTGAGAAAAACATCACGGGGTGGTGCGCATTGTATGGGTTTGTGTTACATTACATTCACTAGTAGGAGTGAGAAAAACATCAGGGGGTGGTGCGCATTGTATGGGTGTGTGTTACATTACATTCACTAGTAGGAGTGAGTAAAACATCACGGGGTGGTGCGCATTGTATGGGTGTGTGTTACATTACATTCACTAGCAGGAGTGAGAAAAACATCACGGGGTGGTGCGCATTGTATGGGTGTGTGTTATATTACATTCACTAGTAGGAGTGAGAAAAACATCACGGGGTGGTGTGAATCGGAGTGTCTGAGTTAAGATAATCAGTGAGTGGCAATGTAGGATGGAGAAAAGCACCGCTGGGTGGTCATTATCGGGAGGTCAGGAAACATGCAGTGGCAATGTAGGATAGGTTTCTGAAAAACATCGCGGGGTGGTGCGCATTGTATGGGTGTGTGTTACATTACATTCACTAGTAGGAGTGAGAAAAACATCACGGGGTGGTGTGAATCGGAGGGTTTGAATTAGGATAGGCAGTGAGTGGCAATGTAGGATGGAGAAAAGCACCGCGGGGTGTTCAGCATAGGCAGGTCAGGGAACATGCTGTGGCAATGTAGGATAGCTTTCTGAAAAACATCGTGGGTTGGTGGGCATTGTATGGGTGTGTGTTACATTACATTCACTAGTAGGAGTGAGAAAAACATCACGGGGTGGTGCGCATTGTATGGGTGTGTGTTACATTACATTCACTAGTAGGAGTGAGAAAAACATCATGGGGTGGTGTGAATCGGAGGGTCTGAATTAGGATAGGCAGTGAGTGGCAATGTAGGATGGAGAAAAGCACCGCGGGGTGGTCAGCATGGGGAGGTCAGGGAACATGCAGGGGCAATGTAGGATAGGTTTCTGAAAAACATCGCGGGGTGGTGAGCATTGTATGGGTGTGTGTTACATTACATTCACTAGTAGGAGTGAGAAAAACATCACCGGGTCGTGCGCACTGTATGGGTGTGTGTTACATTACATTCACTAGTAGGAGTGAGAAAAACATCACGGGGTGGTGTGAATCGGAGGTTCTGAATTAGGATAGGCATTGAGTGGCCATGTAGGATGGACAAAAGCACCGCGGGGTGGTCAGCATGGGGAGGTCAGGGAACATGCATTGGCAATGTTGGATAGGTTTCTGAAAAACATCGCGGAGTGGTGCGCATTGTATGGTTGTGTGTTACATTATATTCACTAGTAGGCGTGAGAAAAACATCACGGGGTGGTGCGCATGGTATCGGTGTGTGTTACATTACATTCACTAGTAGGAGTGAGAAAAACATCACGGGGTGGTGTGAAACGGAGGGTCTGAATTAGGATAGGCAGTGAGTGGCAATGTAAGATGGAGAAAAGCACCGCGGGGTGGTCAGCATTGGGAGGTCAGGGAACATGCAGTGGCAATGTAGGATAGTTTTCTGAAAAACATCACCGGGTGGTTCGCATTGTATGGCTGTGTGTTACATTACATTCACTAGTAGGAGTGAGAAAAACATCACGGGGTGGTGTGAATCGGAGGGTCTGAATTAGGATAGGCAGTGAGTGGCAATGTAGGATGGAGAAAAGCACCGCGGGGTGGTCAGCATGGGGAGGTCAGGGAACATGCAGTGGCAATGTAGGATAGGTTTATGAAAAACATAGCGGAGTGGTGCGCATTGTATGGGTGTGTGTTACATTACATTCACTAGTAGGAGTGAGAAAAACATCACGGGGTGGTGCGCATTGTATGGGTGTGTGTTACATTACATTCACTAGTAGGAGTGAGAAAAACATCACGGGGTGGTGCGCATTGTATGGGTGTGTGTTACATTACATTCACTACTAGGAGTGAGAAAAACATCACGGGGTGGTGCGCATTGTATGGGTGTGTGTTACATTACATTCACTAGTAGAAGTGAGAAAAACATCATGGAGTGGTGCGCATCGTATGGGTGTTTGTTACATTACATTCACTAGTAGAAGTGAGAAAAACATCACGGGGTGGTGCGCATCGTATGCGTGTGTGTTACATTAAATTCATTTGTAGGAGTGAGAAAAACATCACGGGGTGGTGCGCATTGTATGGGTGTGTGTTACATTACATTCACTAGTAGGAGTGACAAAAACATCACGGGGTGGTGTGAATCGGAGGGTCTGAATTAGGATAGTCAGTGAGTGGCAATGTAGGATGGAGAAAAGCACGGCGGGGTGGTCAGCATGGGGAGGTCAGGGAACATGCAGTGGCAATGTAGGATAGGTTTCTGAAAAACATCGCGGGGTGGTGCGCATTGTATGGGTGTGTGTTACATTACATTCACTAGTAGGAGTGAGAAAAACATCACGGGGTGGTGCGCATTGTATGGGTGTGTGTTACATTACATTCACTAGTAGGAGTGAGAAAAACATCAGGGGGTGGTGCGCATTGTATGGGTGTGTGTTACATTACATTCACTAGTAGGAGTGAGTAAAACATCACGGGGTGGTGCGCATTGTATGGGTGTGTGTTACATTACATTCACTAGCAGGAGTGAGAAAAACATCACGGGGTGGTGCGCATTGTATGGGTGTGTGTTATATTACATTCACTAGTAGGAGTGAGAAAAACATCACGGGGTGGTGTGAAACGGAGTGTCTGAGTTAAGATAGGCAGTGAGTGGCAATGTAGGATGGAGAAAAGCACCGCTGGGTGGTCATTATCGGGAGGTCAGGAAACATGCAGTGGCAATGTAGGATAGGTTTCTGAAAAACATCGCGGGGTGGTGCGCATTGTATGGGTGTGTGTTACATTACATTCACTAGTAGGAGTGAGAAAAACATCACGGGGTGGTGTGAATCGGAGTGTTTGAATTAGGATAGGCAGTGAGTGGCAATGTAGGATGGAGAAAAGCACCGCGGGGTGTTCAGCATAGGCAGGTCAGGGAACATGCTGTGGCAATGTAGGATAGCTTTCTGAAAAACATCGTGGGTTGGTGGGCATTGTATGGGTGTGTGTTACATTACATTCACTAGTAGGAGTGAGAAAAACATCACGGGGTGGTGCGCATTGTATGGGTGTGTGTTACATTACATTCACTAGTAGGAGTGAGAAAAACATCATGGGGTGGTGTGAATCGGAGGGTCTGAATTAGGATAGGCAGTGAGTGGCAATGTAGGATGGAGAAAAGCACCGCGGGGTGGTCAGCATGGGGAGGTCAGGGAACATGCAGGGGCAATGTAGGATAGGTTTCTGAAAAACATCGCGGGGTGGTGAGCATTGTATGTGTGTGTGTTACATTACATTCACTAGTAGGAGTGAGAAAAACATCACCGGGTCGTGCGCACTGTATGGGTGTGTGTTACATTACATTCACTAGTAGGAGTGAGAAAAACATCACGGGGTGGTGTGAATCGGAGGTTCTGAATTAGGATAGGCATTGAGTGGCCATGTAGGATGGACAAAAGCACCGCGGGGTGGTCAGCATGGGGAGGTCAGGGAACATGCATTGGCAATGTTGGATAGGTTTCTGAAAAACATCGCGGGGTGGTGCGCATTGTATGGGTGTGTGTTACATTACATTCACTAGTAGGAGTGAGAAAAACATCAGGGGGTGGTGCGCATTGTATGGGTGTGTGTTACATTACATTCACTAGTAGGAGTGAGAAAAAAATCACGGGGTGGTGCGCATTGTATGGGTGTGTGTTACATTTCATTCACTAGTAGGAGTGAGAAAAACATCATGGGGTGGTGCTCATTGTATGCATGTGTGTTACATTACATTCACTAGTAGGAGTGAGAAAAACATCACGGGGTGGTGCGCATTGTATGGGTGTGTGTTACATTACATTCACTATTAGGAGTGAGAAAAACATCACGGGGTGGTGCGCATTGTATGGGTTTGTGTTACATTTCATTCACTAGTAGGAGTGAGAAAAACATCATGGGGTGGTGCGCATTGTATGCGTGTGTGTTACATTACATTCACTAGTAGGAGTGAGAAAAACATCACGGGGTGGTGCGCATTGTATGGGTGTGTGTTACATTACATTCAGTCGTAGGAGTGAGAAATACATCACAGGGTGGTGTGAATCGGAGGGTCTGAATTAGGATAGGCAGTTATTGGCAATGTAGGATGGAGAAAAGCACCGCGGGGTGGTCAGCATGGGGAGGTCAGGTAACATGCAGTGGCAATGTAGGATAGGTTTCTGAAAAACATCGCGGAGTGGTGCGCGTTGTATGGGTGTGTGTTACATTACATTCACTAGTAGGAGTGAGAAAGACATCAAGGTGTGGTGCTCATTGTATGGGTGTGTGTTACATTACATATACTAGTAGGAGTGAGAAAAACATCATGGGGTGGTGTGAATCGGAGGGTCTGAATTAGGATAGGCAGTGAGTGGCAAGGTAGGATGGAGAAAAGCACCGCGGGGTGGTCAGCATGGGGAGGTCAGGGAACATGCAGTGGCAATGTAGGATAGTTTTCTGAAAAACATCACCGGGTGGTGCGCATTGAATGGGTGTGTTTTACATTACATTCACTAGTAGGAGTGAGAAAAACATCACGGGGTGGTGTGAATCGGAGGGTCTGAATTAGGATAGGCAGTGAGTGGCAATATAGGATGGAGAAAAGCACCGCGGGGTGGTCAGCATGGGGAGGTCAGGGAACATGCAGTGGCAATGTAGGATAGGTTTCAGAAAAACATCGCGGGGTGTTCTGCATTGCATGGGTGTGTGTTACATTACATTCACTAGTAGGAGTGAGAAAAACATCATGGGGTGGTGTGAATCGGAGGGTCTGAATTAGGATAGGCAGTGAGTGGCAATGTAGGATGGAGAAAAGCACCGCGGGGTGGTCAGCATGGGGAGGTCAGGGAACATGCAGGGGCAATGTAGGATAGGTTTCTGAAAAACATCGCGGGGTGGTGAGCATTGTATGGGTGTGTGTTACATTACATTCACTAGTAGGAGTGAGAAAAACATCACCGGGTCGTGCGCACTGCATGGGTGTGTGTTACATTACATTCACTAGTAGGAGTGAGAAAAACATCACGGGGTGGTGTGAATCGGAGGTTCTGAATTAGGATAGGCATTGAGTGGCCATGTAGGATGGACAAAAGCACCGCGGGGTGGTCAGCATGGGGAGGTCAGGGAACATGCATTGGCAATGTTGGATAGGTTTCTGAAAAACATCGCGGAGTGGTGCGCGTTGTATGGTTGTGTGTTACATTATATTCACTAGTAGGCGTGAGAAAAACATCACGGGGTGGTGCGCATGGTATCGGTGTGTGTTACATTACATTCACTAGTAGGAGTGAGAAAAACATCACGGGGTGGTGTGAAACGGAGGGTCTGAATTAGGATAGGCAGTGAGTGGCAATGTAAGATGGAGAAAAGCACCGCGGGGTGGTCAGCATTGGGAGGTCAGGGAACATGCAGTGGCAATGTAGGATAGTTTTCTGAAAAACATCACCGGGTGGTTCGCATTGTATGGCTGTGTGTTACATTACATTCACTAGTAGGAGTGAGAAAAACATCACGGGGTGGTGTGAATCGGAGGGTCTGAATTAGGATAGGCAGTGAGTGGCAATGTAGGATGGAGAAAAGCACCGCGGGGTGGTCAGCATGGGGAGGTCAGGGAACATGCAGTGGCAATGTAGGATAGGTTTATGAAAAACATAGCGGAGTGGTGCGCATTGTATGGGTGTGTGTTACATTACATTCACTAGTAGGAGTGAGAAAAACATCACGGGGTGGTGCGCATTGTATGGGTGTGTGTTACATTACATTCACTAGTAGGAGTGAGAAAAACATCACGGGGTGGTGCGCATTGTATGGGTGTGTGTTACATTACATTCACTACTAGGAGTGAGAAAAACATCACGGGGTGGTGCGCATTGTATGGGTGTGTGTTACATTACATTCACTAGTAGAAGTGAGAAAAACATCATGGAGTGGTGCGCATCGTATGGGTATTTGTTACATTACATTCACTAGTAGAAGTGAGAAAAACATCACGGGGTGGTGCGCATCGTATGCGTGTGTGTTACATTAAATTCATTTGTAGGAGTGAGAAAAACATCACGGGGTGGTGCGCATTGTATGGGTGTGTGTTACATTACATTCACTAGTAGGAGTGACAAAAACATCACGGGGTGGTGTGAATCGGAGGGTCTGAATTAAGATAGGCTGTGAGTGGCAATGTAGGATGGAGAAAAGCACCGCGGGGTGGTCAGCATGGGAAGGTCAGGGAACATGAAGTGGCAATGTAGGATAGGTTTCTGAAAAACATCGCGGGGTGGTGCGCATTGTAAGGGTGTGTGTTACATTACATTCACTAGTAGGAGTGAGAAAAACATCACGGGGTGGTGTGAATTGGAGGGTCTGAATTAGGATAGTCAGTGAGTGGCAATGTAGGATGGAGAAAAGCACGGCGGGGTGGTCAGCATGGGGAGGTCAGGGAACATGCAGTGGCAATGTAGGATAGGTTTCTGAAAAACATCGCGGGGTGGTGCGCATTGTATGGGTGTGTGTTACATTACATTCACTAGTAGGAGTGAGAAAAACATCACGGGGTGGTGCGCATTGTATGGGTGTGTGTTACATTACATTCACTAGTAGGAGTGAGAAAAACATCAGGGGGTGGTGCGCATTGTATGGGTGTGTGTTACATTACATTCACTAGTAGGAGTGAGTAAAACATCACGGGGTGGTGCGCATTGTATGGGTGTGTGTTACATTACATTCACTAGCAGGAGTGAGAAAAACATCACGGGGTGGTGCGCATTGTATGGGTGTGTGTTATATTACATTCACTAGTAGGAGTGAGAAAAACATCACGGGGTGGTGTGAAACGGAGTGTCTGAGTTAAGATAGGCAGTGAGTGGCAATGTAGGATGGAGAAAAGCACCGCTGGGTGGTCATTATCGGGAGGTCAGGAAACATGCAGTGGCAATGTAGGATAGGTTTCTGAAAAACATCGCGGGGTGGTGCGCATTGTATGGGTGTGTGTTACATTACATTCACTAGTAGGAGTGAGAAAAACATCACGGGGTGGTGTGAATCGGAGGGTTTGAATTAGGATAGGCAGTGAGTGGCAATGTAGGATGGAGAAAAGCACCGCGGGGTGTTCAGCATAGGCAGGTCAGGGAACATGCTGTGGCAATGTAGGATAGCTTTCTGAAAAACATCGTGGGTTGGTGGGCATTGTATGGGTGTGTGTTACATTACATTCACTAGTAAGAGTGAGAAAAACATCACGGGGTGGTGCGCATTGTATGGGTGTGTGTTACATTACATTCACTAGTAGGAGTGAGAAAAACATCATGGGGTGGTGTGAATCGGAGGGTCTGAATTAGGATAGGCAGTGAGTGGCAATGTAGGATGGAGAAAAGCACCGCGGGGTGGTCAGCATGGGGAGGTCAGGGAACATGCAGGGGCAATGTAGGATAGGTTTCTGAAAAACATCGCGGGGTGGTGAGCATTGTATGGGTGTGTGTTACATTACATTCACTAGTAGGAGTGAGAAAAACATCACCGGGTCGTGCGCACTGTATGGGTGTGTGTTACATTACATTCACTAGTAGGAGTGAGAAAAACATCACGGGGTGGTGTGAATCGGAGGTTCTGAATTAGGATAGGCATTGAGTGGCCATGTAGGATGGACAAAAGCACCGCGGGGTGGTCAGCATGGGGAGGTCAGGGAACATGCATTGGCAATGTTGGATAGGTTTCTGAAAAACATCGCGGGGTGGTGCGCATTGTATGGGTGTGTGTTACATTACATTCACTAGTAGGAGTGAGAAAAACATCAGGGGGTGGTGCGCATTGTATGGGTGTGTGTTACATTACATTCACTAGTAGGAGTGAGAAAAAAATCACGGGGTGGTGCGCATTGTATGGGTGTGTGTTACATTTCATTCACTAGTAGGAGTGAGAAAAACATCATGGGGTGGTGCTCATTGTATGCATGTGTGTTACATTACATTCACTAGTAGGAGTGAGAAAAACATCACGGGGTGGTGCGCATTGTATGGGTGTGTGTTACATTACATTCACTATTAGGAGTGAGAAAAACATCACGGGGTGGTGCGCATTGTATGGGTGTGTGTTACATTTCATTCACTAGTAGGAGTGAGAAAAACATCATGGGGTGGTGCGCATTGTATGCGTGTGTGTTACATTACATTCACTAGTAGGAGTGAGAAAAACATCACGGGGTGGTGCGCATTGTATGGGTGTGTGTTACATTACATTCAGTCGTAGGAGTGAGAAATACATCACAGGGTGGTGTGAATCGGAGGGTCTGAATTAGGATAGGCAGTTATTGGCAATGTAGGATGGAGAAAAGCACCGCGGGGTGATCAGCATGGGGAGGTCAGGTAACATGCAGTGGCAATGTAGGATAGGTTTCTGAAAAACATCGCGGAGTGGTGCGCGTTGTATGGGTGTGTGTTACATTACATTCACTAGTAGGAGTGAGAAAGACATCAAGGTGTGGTGCGCATTGTATGGGTGTGTGTTACATTACATTCACTAGTAGGAGTGAGAAAAACATCACGGGGTGGTGCGCATTGTATGGGTGTGTGTTACATTACATTCACTAGTAGGAGTGAGAAAAACATCACGGGGTGGTGCGCATTGTATGGGTGTGTGTTACATTACATTCACTAGTAGGCGTGGGAAAAACATCACGGGGTGGTGCGCATTTTATGGGCGTGTGTTACATTACATTCACTAGTAAGAGTGAGAAAAACATCACGGAGTGGTGCGCATCGTATGCGTGTGTGTTACATTACATTCACTTGTAGGAGTGAGAAAAACATCACGGGGTGGTGTGAATCGGAGGGTCTGAATTAAGATAGGCAGTGAGTGGCAATGTAGGATGGAGAAAAGCACCGCTGGGTGGTCAGCATGGGGAGGTCAGGGAACATGCAGTGGCAATGTAGGATAGGTTTCTGAAAAACATCGCGGGGTGGTGCGCATTGTATGGGTGTGTGTTACATTACATTCACTAGTAGGAGTGAGAAAAACATCACGGGTTGGTGTGAATCGGAGGGTCTGAATTAGGATAGGCAGTGAGTGGCAATGTAGGATGGAGAAAAGCACCGCGGGGTGGTCAGCATGGGGAGGTCAGGGAACATGCAGTGGAAATGTAGGATAGGTTTCTGAAAAACATCGTGGGGTGGTGGGCATTGTATGGGTGTGTGTTACCTTACATTCACTAGTAGGAGTGAGAAAAACATCACGGGGTGGTGCGCATTGTATGCGTGTGTGTTACATTACATTCACTAGTAGGAGTGAGAAAAACATCACGGGGTGGTGTGATTTGGAGGGTCTGAATTAGGATAGGCAGTGAGTGGCAATGTAGGATGGAGAAAAGCACCGCGGGGTGGTCAGCATGGGGAGGTCAGGGAACAAGCAGTGGCAATGTAGGATAAGTTTCTTAAAAACATCACGGGGTGGTGCGCATTGTATGGGTGTGTGTTACATTACATTCACTAGTAGGAGTGAGAAAAACTTCACAGGGTGGTGCGCATTGTATGGGTGTGTGTTACATTACATTCACTAGTAGGAGTGAGAAAAAGATCACGGGGTGGTGCGCATTGTATGGGTGTGTGTTACATTACATTCACTAGTAGGAGTGAGAAAAACATCAGGGGGTGGTGCGCATTGTATGGGTGTGTGTTACATTACATTCACTAGTAGGAGTGAGTAAAACATCACGGGGTGGTGCGCATTGTATGGGTGTGTGTTACATTACATTCACTAGCAGGAGTGAGAAAAACATCACGGGGTGGTGCGCATTGTATGGGTGTGTGTTATATTACATTCACTAGTAGGAGTGAGAAAAACATCACGGGGTGGTGTGAATCGAAGGTGTGAATTAGGATAAGCAGTGATTGGCAATGTAGGATGGAGAAAAGCACCGCGGGGTGGTCAGCATGGGGAGGTCAGGGAACATGCAGTGGCAATGTAGGATAGGTTTCGGAAAAACATCGCGGGGTGGTGCGCATTGTATGGGTGTGTGTTACATTACATTCACTAGTAGGAGTGAGTAAAACATCACGGGGTGGTGTGAATCGGAGGGTCTGAATTAGGATAGTCAGTGAGTGGCAATATAGGATGGAGAAAAGCACGGCGGGGTGGTCAGCATGGGGAGGTCAGGGAACATGCAGTGGCAATGTAGGATAGGTTTCTGAAAAACATCGCGGGGTGGTGCGCATTGTATGGGTGTGTGTTACATTACATTCACTAGTAGGAGTGAGAAAAACATCACGGGGTGGTGCGCATTGTATGGGTGTGTGTTACATTACATTCACTAGTAGGAGTGAGAAAAACATCAGGGGGTGGTGCGCATTGTATGGGTGTGTGTTACATTACATTCACTAGTAGGAGTGAGTAAAACATCACGGGGTGGTGCGCATTGTATGGGTGTGTGTTACATTACATTCACTAGCAGGAGTGAGAAAAACATCACGGGGTGGTGCGCATTGTATGGGTGTGTGTTATATTACATTCACTAGTAGGAGTGAGAAAAACATCACGGGGTGGTGTGAATCGGAGTGTCTGAGTTAAGATAGGCAGTGAGTGGCAATGTAGGATGGAGAAAAGCACCGCTGGGTGGTCATTATCGGGAGGTCAGGAAACATGCAGTGGCAATGTAGGATAGGTTTCTGAAAAACATCGCGGGGTGGTGCGCATTGTATGGGTGTGTGTTACATTACATTCACTAGTAGGAGTGAGAAAAACATCACGGGGTGGTGGGCATTGTATGGGTGTGTGTTACATTACATTCACTAGTAGGAGTGAGAAAAACATCATGGGGTGGTGGGAATCGGAGGGTCTGAATTAGGATAGGCAGTGAGTGGCAATGTAGGATGGAGAAAAGCACCGCGGGGTGGTCAGCATGGGGAGGTCAGGGAACATGCAGGGGCAATGTAAGATAGGTTTCTGAAAAACATCGCGGGGTGGTGAGCATTGTATGGGTGTGTGTTAAATTACATTCACTAGTAGGAGTGAGAAAAACATCACCGGGTCGTGCGCACTGTATGGGTGTGTGTTACATTACATTCACTAGTAGGAGTGAGAAAAACATCACGGGGTGGTGTGAACCGGAGGTTCTGAATTAGGATAGGCATTGAGTGGCCATGTAGGATGGACAAAAGCACCGCGGGGTGGTCAGCATGGGGAGGTCAGGGAACATGCATTGGCAATGTTGGATAGGTTTCTGAAAAACATCGCGGGTGGTGCGCATTGTATGGGTGTGTGTTACATTACATTCACTAGTAGGAGTGAGAAAAACATCAGGGGGTGGTGCGCATTGTATGGGTGTGTGTTACATTACATTCACTAGTAGGAGTGAGAAAAAAATCACGGGGTGGTGCGCATTGTATGGGTGTGTGTTACATTTCATTCACTAGTAGGAGTGAGAAAAACATCATGGGGTGGTGCTCATTGTATGCATGTGTGTTACATTACATTCACTAGTAGGAGTGAGAAAAACATCACGGGGTGGTGCGCATTGTATGGGTGTGTGTTACATTACATTCACTATTAGGAGTGAGAAAAACATCACGGGGTGGTGCGCATTGTATGGGTGTGTGTTACATTTCATTCACTAGTAGGAGTGAGAAAAACATCATGGGGTGGTGCGCATTGTATGCGTGTGTGTTACATTACATTCACTAGTAGGAGTGAGAAAAACATCACGGGGTGGTGCGCATTGTATGGGTGTGTGTTACATTACATTCAGTCGTAGGAGTGAGAAATACATCACAGGGTGGTGTGAATCGGAGGGTCTGAATTAGGATAGGCAGTTATTGGCAATGTAGGATGGAGAAAAGCACCGCGGGGTGGTCAGCATGGGAAGGTCAGGGAACATGCAGTGGCAATGTAGGATAGTTTTCTAAAAAACATCGCGGGGTGGTGCGCATTGTATGGGTGTGTGTTACATTACATTCACTAGTAGGAGTGAGTAAAACATCACGGGGTGGTGTGAATCGGAGGGTCTGAATTAGGATAGTCAGTGAGTGGCAATGTAGGATGGAGAAAAGCACGGCGGGGTGGTCAGCATGGGGAGGTCAGGGAACATGCAGTGGCAATGTAGGATAGGTTTCTGAAAAACATCGCGGGGTGGTGCGCATTGTATGGGTGTGTGTTACATTACATTCACTAGTAGGAGTGAAAAAACATCACGGGGTGGTGCGCATTGTATGGGTGTGTGTTACATTACATTCACTAGTAGGAGTGAGAAAAACATCAGGGGGTGGTGCGCATTGTATGGGTGTGTGTTACATTACATTCACTAGTAGGAGTGAGTAAAACATCACGGGGTGGTGCGCATTGTATGGGTGTGTGTTACATTACATTCACTAGCAGGAGTGAGAAAAACATCACGGGGTGGTGCGCATTGTATGGGTGTGTGTTATATTACATTCACTAGTAGGAGTGAGAAAAACATCACGGGGTGGTTTGAATCGGAGTGTCTGAGTTAAGATAGGCAGTGAGTGGCAATGTAGGATGGAGAAAAGCACCGCTGGGTGGTCATTATCGGGAGGTCAGGAAACATGCAGTGGCAATGTAGGATAGGTTTCTGAAAAACATCGCGGGGTGGTGCGCATTGTATGGGTGTGTGTTACATTACATTCACTAGTAGGAGTGAGAAAAACATCACGGGGTGGTGTGAATCGGAGGGTTTGAATTAGGATAGGCAGTGAGTGGCAATGTAGGATGGAGAAAAGCACCGCGGGGTGTTCAGCATAGGCAGGTCAGGGAACATGCTGTGGCAATGTAGGATAGCTTTCTGAAAAACATCGTGGGTTGGTGGGCATTGTATGGGTGTGTGTTACATTACATTCACTAGTAGGAGTGAGAAAAACATCACGGGGTGGTGGGCATTGTATGGGTGTGTGTTACATTACATTCACTAGTAGGAGTGAGAAAAACATCATGGGGTGGTGGGAATCGGAGGGTCTGAATTAGGATAGGCAGTGAGTGGCAATGTAGGATGGAGAAAAGCACCGCGGGGTGGTCAGCATGGGGAGGTCAGGGAACATGCAGGGGCAATGTAAGATAGGTTTCTGAAAAACATCGCGGGGTGGTGAGCATTGTATGGGTGTGTGTTAAATTACATTCACTAGTAGGAGTGAGAAAAACATCACCGGGTCGTGCGCACTGTATGGGTGTGTGTTACATTACATTCACTAGTAGGAGTGAGAAAAACATCACGGGGTGGTGTGAACCGGAGGTTCTGAATTAGGATAGGCATTGAGTGGCCATGTAGGATGGACAAAAGCACCGCGGGGTGGTCAGCATGGGGAGGTCAGGGAACATGCATTGGCAATGTTGGATAGGTTTCTGAAAAACATCGCGGGTGGTGCGCATTGTATGGGTGTGTGTTACATTACATTCACTAGTAGGAGTGAGAAAAACATCAGGAGGTGGTGCGCATTGTATGGGTGTGTGTTACATTACATTCACTAGTAGGAGTGAGAAAAAAATCACGGGGTGGTGCGCATTGTATGGGTGTGTGTTACATTTCATTCACTAGTAGGAGTGAGAAAAACATCATGGGGTGGTGCTCATTGTATGCATGTGTGTTACATTACATTCACTAGTAGGAGTGAGAAAAACATCACGGGGTGGTGCGCATTGTATGGGTGTGTGTTACATTACATTCACTATTAGGAGTGAGAAAAACATCACGGGGTGGTGCGCATTGTATGGGTGTGTGTTACATTTCATTCACTAGTAGGAGTGAGAAAAACATCATGGGGTGGTGCGCATTGTATGCGTGTGTGTTACATTACATTCACTAGTAGGAGTGAGAAAAACATCACGGGGTGGTGCGCATTGTATGGGTGTGTGTTACATTACATTCAGTCGTAGGAGTGAGAAATACATCACAGGGTGGTGTGAATCGGAGGGTCTGAATTAGGATAGGCAGTTATTGGCAATGTAGGATGGAGAAAAGCACCGCGGGGTGGTCAGCATGGGGAGGTCAGGTAACATGCAGTGGCAATGTAGGATAGGTTTCTGAAAAACATCACGGAGTGGTGCGCGTTGTATGGGTGTGTGTTACATTACATTCACTAGTAGGAGTGAGAAAGACATCAAGGTGTGGTGCGCATTGTATGGGTGTGTGTTACATTACATATACTAGTAGGAGTGAGAAAAACATCATGGGGTGGTGTGAATCGGAGGGTCTGAATTAGGATAGGCAGTGAGTGGCAAGGTAGGATGGAGAAAAGCACCGCGGGGTGGTCAGCATGGGGAGGTCAGGGAACATGCAGTGGCAATGTAGGATAGTTTTCTGAAAAACATCACCGGGTGGTGCGCATTGAATGGGTGTGTTTTACATTACATTCACTAGTAGGAGTGAGAAAAACATCACGGGGTGGTGTGAATCGGAGGGTCTGAATTAGGATAGGCAGTGAGTGGCAATATAGGATGGAGAAAAGCACCGCGGGGTGGTCAGCATGGGGAGGTCAGGGAACATGCAGTGGCAATGTAGGATAGGTTTCAGAAAAACATCGCGGGGTGTTCTGCATTGCAGGGGTGTGTGTTACATTACATTCACTAGTAGGAGTGAGAAAAACATCACGGGGTGGTGCGCATTGTATGGGTGTGTGTTACATTACATTCACTAGTAGGAGTGAGAAAAACATCACGGGGTGGTGCGCATTGTATGGGTGTGTGTTACATTACATTCACTAGTAGGCGTGGGAAAAACATCACGGGGTGGTGCGCATTTTATGGGCGTGTGTTACATTACATTCACTAGTAAGAGTGAGAAAAACATCACGGAGTGGTGCGCATCGTATGCGTGTGTGTTACATTACATTCACT
This sequence comes from Cavia porcellus, assembly GCF_034190915.1. Lineage (NCBI taxonomy): Eukaryota > Metazoa > Chordata > Mammalia > Rodentia > Caviidae > Cavia > Cavia porcellus. The sequence goes on from NW_026947555.1 coordinate 1,654,105, forward strand.
TGTAGGAGTGAGAAAAACATCACGGGGTGGTGTGAATCGGAGGGTCTGAATTAAGATAGGCAGTGAGTGGCAATGTAGGATGGAGAAAAGCACCGCTGGGTGGTCAGCATGGGGAGGTCAGGGAACATGCAGTGGCAATGTAGGATAGGTTTCTGAAAAACATCGCGGGGTGGTGCGCATTGTATGGGTGTGTGTTACATTACATTCACTAGTAGGAGTGAGAAAAACATCACGGGGTGGTGTGAATCGGAGGGTCTGAATTAGGATAGGCAGTGAGTGGCAATGTAGGATGGAGAAAAGCACCGCGGGGTGGTCAGCATGGGGAGGTCAGGGAACATGCAGTGGCAATGTAGGATAGGTTTCTGAAAAACATCGTGGGGTGGTGGGCATTGTATGGGTGTGTGTTACCTTACATTCACTAGTAGGAGTGAGAAAAATATCACGGGGTGGTGCGCATTGTATGCGTGTGTGTTACATTACATTCACTAGTAGGAGTGAGAAAAACATCACAGGGTGGTGTGAATTGGAGGGTCTGAATTAGGATAGGCAGTGAGTGGCAATGTAGGATGGAGAAAAGCACCGCGGGGTGGTCAGCATGGGGAGGTCAGGGAACAAGCAGTGGCAATGTAGGATAAGTTTCTTAAAAACATCGCGGGGTGGTGCGCATTGTATGGGTGTGTGTTACATTACATTCACTAGTAGGAGTGAGAAAAACTTCACAGGGTGGTGCGCATTGTATGGGTGTGTGTTACATTACATTCACTAGTAGGAGTGAGAAAAAGATCACGGGGTGGTGCGCATTGTATGGGTGTGTGTTACATTACATTCACTAGTAGGAGTGAGAAAAACATCACGGGGTGGTGTGAATCGAAGGTGTGAATTAGGATAAGCAGTGATTGGCAATGTAGGATGGAGAAAAGCACCGCGGGGTGGTCAGCATGGGGAGGTCAGGGAACATGCAGTGGCAATGTAGGATAGGTTTCGGAAAAACATCGCGGGGTGGTGCGCATTGTATGGGTGTGTGTTACATTACATTCACTAGTAGGAGTGAGTAAAACATCACGGGGTGGTGTGAATCGGAGGGTCTGAATTAGGATAGGCATTGAGTGGCAATGTAGGATGGAGAAAAGCACCGCGGGGTGGTCAGCATGGGGAGGTCAGGGAACATGCAGTGGCAATGTAGGATAGGTTTCTGAAAAACATCGTGGGGTGGTGGGCATTGTATGGGTGTGTGTTACCTTACATTCACTAGTGGAGTGAGAAAAACATCACGGGGTGGTGCGCATTGTAAGGGTGTGTGTTACGTTACATTCACTAGTAGGAGTGAGAAAAACATCACGGGGTGGTGTGAACCGGAGGGTCTGAATTAGGATAGGCAGTGAGTGGCAATGTAGGATGGAGAAAAGCACCGCGGGGTGGTCAGCATGGGGAGGTCAGGGAACATGCAGTGGCAATGTAGGATAGGTTTCTGAAAAACATCGCGGGGTGGTGCGCATTGTATGGGTGTGTGTTACATTACATTCACTAGTAGGAGTGAGAAAAACATCACGGGGTGGTGTGAATCGAAGGTGTGAATTAGGATAAGCAGTGATTGGCAATGTAGGATGGAGAAAAGCACCGCGGGGTGGTCAGCATGGGGAGGTCAGGGAACATGCAGTGGCAATGTAGGATAGGTTTCGGAAAAACATCGCGGGGTGGTGCGCATTGTATGGGTGTGTGTTACATTACATTCACTAGTAGGAGTGAGTAAAACATCACGGGGTGGTGTGAATCGGAGGGTCTGAATTAGGATAGGCATTGAGTGGCAATGTAGGATGGAGAAAAGCACCGCGGGCTGGTCAGCATGGGGAGGTCAGGGAACATGCAGTGGCAATGTAGGATAGGTTTCTGAAAAACATCGTGGGGTGGTGGGCATTGTATGGGTGTGTGTTACCTTACATTCACTAGTGGAGTGAGAAAAACATCACGGGGTGGTGCGCATTGTAAGGGTGTGTGTTACGTTACATTCACTAGTAGGAGTGAGAAAAACATCACGGGGTGGTGTGAACCGGAGGGTCTGAATTAGGATAGGCAGTGAGTGGCAATGTAGGATGGAGAAAAGCACCGCGGGGTGGTCAGCATGGGGAGGTCAGGGAACATGCAGTGGCAATGTAGGATAGGTTTCTGAAAAACATCGCGGGGTGGTGCGCATTGTATGGGTGTGTGTTACATTACATTCACTAGTAGGAGTGAGAAAAACATCACGGGGTGGTGTGAATCGAAGGTGTGAATTAGGATAAGCAGTGATTGGCAATGTAGGATGGAGAAAAGCACCGCGGGGTGGTCAGCATGGGGAGGTCAGGGAACATGCAGTGGCAATGTAGGATAGGTTTCGGAAAAACATCGCGGGGTGGTGCGCATTGTATGGGTGTGTGTTACATTACATTCACTAGTAGGAGTGAGTAAAACATCACGGGGTGGTGTGAATCGGAGGGTCTGAATTAGGATAGGCATTGAGTGGCAATGTAGGATGGAGAAAAGCACCGCGGGCTGGTCAGCATGGGGAGGTCAGGGAACATGCAGTGGCAATGTAGGATAGGTTTCTGAAAAACATCGTGGGGTGGTGGGCATTGTATGGGTGTGTGTTACCTTACATTCACTAGTGGAGTGAGAAAAACATCACGGGGTGGTGCGCATTGTAAGGGTGTGTGTTACGTTTCATTCACTAGTAGGAGTGAGAAAAACATCACGGGGTGGTGTGAACCGGAGGGTCTGAATTAGGATAGGCAGTGAGTGGCAATGTAGGATGGAGAAAAGCACCGCGGGGTGGTCAGCATGGGGAGGTCAGGGAACATGCATTGGCAATGTTGGATAGGTTTCTGAAAAACATCGCGGGTGGTGCGCATTGTATGGGTGTGTGTTACATTACATTCACTAGTAGGAGTGAGAAAAACATCAGGGGGTGGTGCGCATTGTATGGGTGTGTGTTACATTACATTCACTAGTAGGAGTGAGAAAAAAATCACGGGGTGGTGCGCATTGTATGGGTGTGTGTTACATTTCATTCACTAGTAGGAGTGAGAAAAACATCATGGGGTGGTGCTCATTGTATGCATGTGTGTTACATTACATTCACTAGTAGGAGTGAGAAAAACATCACGGGGTGGTGCGCATTGTATGGGTGTGTGTTACATTACATTCACTATTAGGAGTGAGAAAAACATCACGGGGTGGTGCGCATTGTATGGGTGTGTGTTACATTTCATTCACTAGTAGGAGTGAGAAAAACATCATGGGGTGGTGCGCATTGTATGCGTGTGTGTTACATTACATTCACTAGTAGGAGTGAGAAAAACATCACGGGGTGGTGCGCATTGTATGGGTGTGTGTTACATTACATTCAGTCGTAGGAGTGAGAAATACATCACAGGGTGGTGTGAATCGGAGGGTCTGAATTAGGATAGGCAGTTATTGGCAATGTAGGATGGAGAAAAGCACCGCGGGGTGGTCAGCATGGGGAGGTCAGGTAACATGCAGTGGCAATGTAGGATAGGTTTCTGAAAAACATCACGGAGTGGTGCGCGTTGTATGGGTGTGTGTTACATTACATTCACTAGTAGGAGTGAGAAAGACATCAAGGTGTGGTGCGCATTGTATGGGTGTGTGTTACATTACATATACTAGTAGGAGTGAGAAAAACATCATGGGGTGGTGTGAATCGGAGGGTCTGAATTAGGATAGGCAGTGAGTGGCAAGGTAGGATGGAGAAAAGCACCGCGGGGTGGTCAGCATGGGGAGGTCAGGGAACATGCAGTGGCAATGTAGGATAGTTTTCTGAAAAACATCACCGGGTGGTGCGCATTGAATGGGTGTGTTTTACATTACATTCACTAGTAGGAGTGAGAAAAACATCACGGGGTGGTGTGAATCGGAGGGTCTGAATTAGGATAGGCAGTGAGTGGCAATATAGGATGGAGAAAAGCACCGCGGGGTGGTCAGCATGGGGAGGTCAGGGAACATGCAGTGGCAATGTAGGATAGGTTTCAGAAAAACATCGCGGGGTGTTCTGCATTGCATGGGTGTGTGTTACATTACATTCACTAGTAGGAGTGAGAAAAACATCACGGGGTGGTGCGCATTGTATGGGTGTGTGTTACATTACATTCACTAGTAGGAGTGAGAAAAACATCACGGGGTGGTGCGCATTGTATGGGTGTGTGTTACATTACATTCACTAGTAGGCGTGGGAAAAACATCACGGGGTGGTGCGCATTTTATGGGCGTGTGTTACATTACATTCACTAGTAAGAGTGAGAAAAACATCACGGAGTGGTGCGCATCGTATGCGTGTGTGTTACATTACATTCACTTGTAGGAGTGAGAAAAACATCACGGGGTGGTGTGAATCGGAGGGTCTGAATTAAGATAGGCAGTGAGTGGCAATGTAGGATGGAGAAAAGCACCGCTGGGTGGTCAGCATGGGGAGGTCAGGGAACATGCAGTGGCAATGTAGGATAGGTTTCTGAAAAACATCGCGGGGTGGTGCGCATTGTATGGGTGTGTGTTACATTACATTCACTAGTAGGAGTGAGAAAAACATCACGGGGTGGTGTGAATCGGAGGGTCTGAATTAGGATAGGCAGTGAGTGGCAATGTAGGATGGAGAAAAGCACCGCGGGGTGGTCAGCATGGGGAGGTCAGGGAACATGCAGTGGCAATGTAGGATAGGTTTCTGAAAAACATCGTGGGGTGGTGGGCATTGTATGGGTGTGTGTTACCTTACATTCACTAGTAGGAGTGAGAAAAATATCACGGGGTGGTGCGCATTGTATGCGTGTGTGTTACATTACATTCACTAGTAGGAGTGAGAAAAACATCACGGGGTGGTGTGAATTGGAGGGTCTGAATTAGGATAGGCAGTGAGTGGCAATGTAGGATGGAGAAAAGCACCGCGGGGTGGTCAGCATGGGGAGGTCAGGGAACAAGCAGTGGCAATGTAGGATAAGTTTCTTAAAAACATCGCGGGGTGGTGCGCATTGTATGGGTGTGTGTTACATTACATTCACTAGTAGGAGTGAGAAAAACTTCACAGGGTGGTGCGCATTGTATGGGTGTGTGTTACATTACATTCACTAGTAGGAGTGAGAAAAAGATCACGGGGTGGTGCGCATTGTATGGGTGTGTGTTACATTACATTCACTAGTAGGAGTGAGAAAAACATCACGGGGTGGTGTGAATCGAAGGTGTGAATTAGGATAAGCAGTGATTGGCAATGTAGGATGGAGAAAAGCACCGCGGGGTGGTCAGCATGGGGAGGTCAGGGAACATGCAGTGGCAATGTAGGATAGGTTTCGGAAAAACATCGCGGGGTGGTGCGCATTGTATGGGTGTGTGTTACATTACATTCACTAGTAGGAGTGAGTAAAACATCACGGGGTGGTGTGAATCGGAGGGTCTGAATTAGGATAGGCATTGAGTGGCAATGTAGGATGGAGAAAAGCACCGCGGGGTGGTCAGCATGGGGAGGTCAGGGAACATGCAGTGGCAATGTAGGATAGGTTTCTGAAAAACATCGTGGGGTGGTGGGCATTGTATGGGTGTGTGTTACCTTACATTCACTAGTGGAGTGAGAAAAACATCACGGGGTGGTGCGCATTGTAAGGGTGTGTGTTACGTTACATTCACTAGTAGGAGTGAGAAAAACATCACGGGGTGGTGTGAACCGGAGGGTCTGAATTAGGATAGGCAGTGAGTGGCAATGTAGGATGGAGAAAAGCACCGCGGGGTGGTCAGCATGGGGAGGTCAGGGAACATGCAGTGGCAATGTAGGATAGGTTTCGGAAAAACATCGCGGGGTGGTGCGCATTGTATGGGTGTGTGTTACATTACATTCACTAGTAGGAGTGAGTAAAACATCACGGGGTGGTGTGAATCGGAGGGTCTGAATTAGGATAGGCATTGAGTGGCAATGTAGGATGGAGAAAAGCACCGCGGGCTGGTCAGCATGGGGAGGTCAGGGAACATGCAGTGGCAATGTAGGATAGGTTTCTGAAAAACATCGTGGGGTGGTGGGCATTGTATGGGTGTGTGTTACCTTACATTCACTAGTGGAGTGAGAAAAACATCACGGGGTGGTGCGCATTGTAAGGGTGTGTGTTACGTTACATTCACTAGTAGGAGTGAGAAAAACATCACAGGGTGGTGTGAACCGGAGGGTCTGAATTAGGATAGGCAGTGAGTGGCAATGTAGGATGGAGAAAAGCACCGCGGGGTGGTCAGCATGGGGAGGTCAGGGAACATGCAGTGGCAATGTAGGATAGGTTTCTGAAAAACATCGCGGGGTGGTGCGCATTGTATGGGTGTGTGTTACATTACATTCACTAGTAGGAGTGAGAAAAACATCACGGGGTGGTGTGAATCGAAGGTGTGAATTAGGATAAGCAGTGATTGGCAATGTAGGATGGAGAAAAGCACCGCGGGGTGGTCAGCATGGGGAGGTCAGGGAACATGCAGTGGCAATGTAGGATAGGTTTCGGAAAAACATCGCGGGGTGGTGCGCATTGTATGGGTGTGTGTTACATTACATTCACTAGTAGGAGTGAGTAAAACATCACGGGGTGGTGTGAATCGGAGGGTCTGAATTAGGATAGGCATTGAGTGGCAATGTAGGATGGAGAAAAGCACCGCGGGCTGGTCAGCATGGGGAGGTCAGGGAACATGCAGTGGCAATGTAGGATAGGTTTCTGAAAAACATCGTGGGGTGGTGGGCATTGTATGGGTGTGTGTTACCTTACATTCACTAGTGGAGTGAGAAAAACATCACGGGGTGGTGCGCATTGTAAGGGTGTGTGTTACGTTTCATTCACTAGTAGGAGTGAGAAAAACATCACGGGGTGGTGTGAACCGGAGGGTCTGAATTAGGATAGGCAGTGAGTGGCAATGTAGGATGGAGAAAAGCACCGCGGGGTGGTCAGCATGGGGAGGTCAGGGAACATGCAGTGGCAATGTAGGATAGGTTTCTGAAAAACATCGCGGGGTGGTGCGCATTGTATGGGTGTGTGTTATATTACATTCACTAGTAGGAGTGAGAAAAACATCACGGGGTGATGCGCTTTGTATGGGTGTTTGTTACATTACATTCGCTAGTAGGAGTGAGAAAAACATCACGGGGTGGTGTGAATCGGAGGGTCTGAATTAGGATAGGCATTGACTGGCAATGTAGGATGGAGAAAAGCACCGCGGGGTGGTCAGCATGGGGAGGTCAGGGAACATGCAGTGGCAATGTAGGATAGGTTTCTCAAAAACATCGCGGGGTGGTGCGCATTGTATAGGTGTGTGTTACATTACATTCACTAGACGGAGTGAGAAAAACATCACGGGGTGGTGTGAATCGGAGAGTGTGAATTAGGATAAGCAGTGAGTGGCAATGTAGGATGGAGAAAAGCACCATGGGGTGGTCAGCATGGGGAGGTCAGGGAACATGCAGTGGCAATGTAGGATAGGTTTCTGAAAAACATCGCGGGGTGGTGTGCATTGTATGGTTGTGTGTTACATTACATTCACTAGTAGCAGTGAGAAAAACATCACGGGGTGGTGTCAATCGGAGGGTCTGAATTAGGATAGGCAGTGAGTTGCAATGTGGGATGGAGAAAAGCACCGCGGGGTTGTCAGCATGGGGAGGTCAGGGAACATGCAATGGCAATATTGGATAGGATTCTGAAAAACATCGCGGGGTGGTGCGCATTGTATGGGTGTGTGTTACATTACATTCACTAATAGGAGTGAGAAAAACATCACGGGTGGTGTGAATCGGAGGGTCTGAATTAAGATAGGCAGTGAGTGGCAATGTAGGATGGAGAAAAGCACCGCGGGGTGGTCAGCATGGGGAGGTCAGGGAACATGCAGTGGCAATGTAGGATAGGTTTCTTAAAAACATCGCGGGGTGGTGCGCATTGTATGGGTGTGTGTTACATTACATTCACTAGTAGCAGTGAGAAAAACATCACGGGGTGGTGTCAATCGGAGGGTCTGAATTAGGATAGGCAGTGAGTTGCAATGTGGGATGGAGAAAAGCACCGCGGTGTTGTCAGCATGGGGAGGTCAGGGAACATGCAGTGGCAATATTGGATAGGATTCTGAAAAACATCGCGGTGTGGTGCGCATTGTATTTGTGTGTGTTACATTACATTCACTAGTAGGAGTGAGAAAAACATCACGGTGTGGTGCGCATTGTATGCTTGTGTGTTACATTACATTCGCTAGTAGGAGTGAGAAAAACATCACGGGGTGGTGTGCATTGTATGGGTGTGTGTTACATTACATTCACTAGTAGGAGTGAGAAAAACATCACGGGGTGGTTCGCACTGTATGCGTGTGTGTTACATTACATTCACTACTAGGAGTGAGAAAAACATCACGGGGTGGTGCGCATTGAATGGGTGTGTGTTACATTACATTCACTAGTAGGAGTGAGAAAAACATCACGGGGTGGTGCGCATTGTATGGGTGTGTGTTACATTACATTCACTAGTAGGAGTGAGAAAAACACCACGGTGTGGTGTGAATCGGAGGGCCTGAATTAGGATAGGCAGTGAGTGGCAATGTAGGATGGAGAAAAGCACCGCAGGGTGGTCAGCATGGGGAGGTCAGGGAACATGCAGTGGCAATGTAGGATAGGTTTCTGAAAAACATCGCGGGGTGGTGCGCATTGTATGGGTGTGTGTTACATTACATTCACTAGTAGGAGTGAGAAAAACACCACGGTGTGGTGTGAATCGGAGGGCCTGAATTAGGATAGGCAGTGAGTGGCAATGTAGGATGGAGAAAAGCACCGCAGGGTGGTCAGCATGGGGAGGTCAGGCAACATGCAGTGGCAATGTAGGATAGGTTTCTGAAAAACATCGCGGGGTGGTGCGCATTGTATGGGTGTGTGTTACATTACATTCACTAGTAGGAGTGAGAAAAACTTCACGGGGTGGTGTGAATCGGAGGGTCTGAATTAGGATAGGCATTGAGTGGCAATGTAGGATGCAGAAAAGCACCGCAGGGTGGTCAGCATGTGGAGATCAGGAAACATGCAGTGACAATGTAGGATAGGTTTCTGAAAAACATCGCGGGGTGGTGCGCATTGTATGGGTGTGTGTTATATTACATTCACTAGTAGCAGTGAGAAAAACATCACGGGATGGTGTGAATAGGAGGGTCTAATTTAGGATAGGCAGTGAGTGGCAATGTAGGATGGAGAAAAGCACCGCGGGGTGGTCAGCAAGGGGAGGTCAGGGAACATGCAGTGGCAATGTAGGATAGGTTTCTGAAAAACATCGTGTGGTGTCGGGCATTATATGGGTGTGTTTTACATTACATTCACTAGTAGGAGTGAGAAAAACATCACGGGGTGGTGCGCATTGTATGGGTGTGTGTTATGTTACATTCACTAGTAGGATTGAGAAAAACATCAGGGGGTGGTGCGCATTGTATGGGTGTGTGTTACATTACATTCACTAGTAGGAGTGAGAAAAAAATCACGGGGTGGTGCGCATTGTATGGGTGTGTGTTACATTTCATTCACTAGTAGGAGTGAGAAAAACATCACGGGGTGGTGCGCATTGTATGCGTGTGTGTTACATTACATTCACTAGTAGGAGTGAGAAAAACATCACGGGGTTGTGCGCATTGTATGGGTGTGTGTTACATTACATTCACTAGTAGGAGTGAGAAAAACATCAAGGGGTGGTGTGAATCGGAGGGTCTCAATTAGGATAGGCAGTGAGACAATGTAGGATGGAGAAAAGCACCGCGGGGTGGTCAGCATGGGGAGGTCAGGGAACAGGCAGTGGCAATGTAGCTTTCTGAAAAACATCGCGGGGTGGTGCGCATTGTATAGGTGTGTGTTACATTACATTCACTAGTAGGAGTGAGAAAAACATCACGGGGTGGTGTGCATTGTATGGGTGTGTTTTACATTACATTCACTAGTAGGAGTGAGAAAAACATCACGGGGTGGTGTGAACCGGAGGGTCTGAATTAGGATAGGCAGTGAGTGGCAATGTAGGATGGAGAAAAGCACCGCGGGGTGGTCAGCATGGGGAGGTCAGGGAACATGCAGTGGCAATGTAGGATAGGTTTCTGAAAAACATCGCGGGGTGGTGCGCATTGTATGGGTGTGTGTTACATTACATTCACTAGTAGGAGTGAGAAAAACATCACGGGGTGGTGTGAATCGAAGGTGTGAATTAGGATAAGCAGTGATTGGCAATGTAGGATGGAGAAAAGCACCGCGGGGTGGTCAGCATGGGGAGGTCAGGGAACATGCAGTGGCAATGTAGGATAGGTTTCGGAAAAACATCGCGGGGTGGTGCGCATTGTATGGGTGTGTGTTACATTACATTCACTAGTAGGAGTGAGTAAAACATCACGGGGTGGTGTGAATCGGAGGGTCTGAATTAGGATAGGCATTGAGTGGCAATGTAGGATGGAGAAAAGCACCGCGGGCTGGTCAGCATGGGGAGGTCAGGGAACATGCAGTGGCAATGTAGGATAGGTTTCTGAAAAACATCGTGGGGTGGTGGGCATTGTATGGGTGTGTGTTACCTTACATTCACTAGTGGAGTGAGAAAAACATCACGGGGTGGTGCGCATTGTAAGGGTGTGTGTTACGTTTCATTCACTAGTAGGAGTGAGAAAAACATCACGGGGTGGTGTGAACCGGAGGGTCTGAATTAGGATAGGCAGTGAGTGGCAATGTAGGATGGAGAAAAGCACCGCGGGGTGGTCAGCATGGGGAGGTCAGGGAACATGCAGTGGCAATGTAGGATAGGTTTCTGAAAAACATCGCGGGGTGGTGCGCATTGTATGGGTGTGTGTTATATTACATTCACTAGTAGGAGTGAGAAAAACATCACGGGGTGATGCGCTTTGTATGGGTGTTTGTTACATTACATTCGCTAGTAGGAGTGAGAAAAACATCACGGGGTGGTGTGAATCGGAGGGTCTGAATTAGGATAGGCATTGACTGGCAATGTAGGATGGAGAAAAGCACCGCGGGGTGGTCAGCATGGGGAGGTCAGGGAACATGCAGTGGCAATGTAGGATAGGTTTCTCAAAAACATCGCGGGGTGGTGCGCATTGTATAGGTGTGTGTTACATTACATTCACTAGACGGAGTGAGAAAAACATCACGGGGTGGTGTGAATCGGAGAGTGTGAATTAGGATAAGCAGTGAGTGGCAATGTAGGATGGAGAAAAGCACCATGGGGTGGTCAGCATGGGGAGGTCAGGGAACATGCAGTGGCAATGTAGGATAGGTTTCTGAAAAACATCGCGGGGTGGTGTGCATTGTATGGTTGTGTGTTACATTACATTCACTAGTAGCAGTGAGAAAAACATCACGGGGTGGTGTCAATCGGAGGGTCTGAATTAGGATAGGCAGTGAGTTGCAATGTGGGATGGAGAAAAGCACCGCGGGGTTGTCAGCATGGGGAGGTCAGGGAACATGCAATGGCAATATTGGATAGGATTCTGAAAAACATCGCGGGGTGGTGCGCATTGTATGGGTGTGTGTTACATTACATTCACTAATAGGAGTGAGAAAAACATCACGGGTGGTGTGAATCGGAGGGTCTGAATTAAGATAGGCAGTGAGTGGCAATGTAGGATGGAGAAAAGCACCGCGGGGTGGTCAGCATGGGGAGGTCAGGGAACATGCAGTGGCAATGTAGGATAGGTTTCTTAAAAACATCGCGGGGTGGTGCGCATTGTATGGGTGTGTGTTACATTACATTCACTAGTAGCAGTGAGAAAAACATCACGGGGTGGTGTCAATCGGAGGGTCTGAATTAGGATAGGCAGTGAGTTGCAATGTGGGATGGAGAAAAGCACCGCGGTGTTGTCAGCATGGGGAGGTCAGGGAACATGCAGTGGCAATATTGGATAGGATTCTGAAAAACATCGCGGTGTGGTGCGCATTGTATTTGTGTGTGTTACATTACATTCACTAGTAGGAGTGAGAAAAACATCACGGTGTGGTGCGCATTGTATGCTTGTGTGTTACATTACATTCGCTAGTAGGAGTGAAAAAAACATCACGGGGTGGTGTGCATTGTATGGGTGTGTGTTACATTACATTCACTAGTAGGAGTGAGAAAAACATCACGGGGTGGTTCGCACTGTATGCGTGTGTGTTACATTACATTCACTACTAGGAGTGAGAAAAACATCACGGGGTGGTGCGCATTGAATGGGTGTGTGTTACATTACATTCACTAGTAGGAGTGAGAAAAACATCACGGGGTGGTGCGCATTGTATGGGTGTGTGTTACATTACATTCACTAGTAGGAGTGAGAAAAACACCACGGTGTGGTGTGAATCGGAGGGCCTGAATTAGGATAGGCAGTGAGTGGCAATGTAGGATGGAGAAAAGCACCGCAGGGTGGTCAGCATGGGGAGGTCAGGCAACATGCAGTGGCAATGTAGGATAGGTTTCTGAAAAACATCGCGGGGTGTTGCGCATTGTATGGGTGTGTGTTACATTACATTCACTAGTAGGAGTGAGAAAAACTTCACGGGGTGGTGTGAATCGGAGGGTCTGAATTAGGATAGGCATTGAGTGGCAATGTAGGATGCAGAAAAGCACCGCAGGGTGGTCAGCATGTGGAGATCAGGAAACATGCAGTGGCAATGTAGGATAGGTTTCTGAAAAACATCGCGGGGTGGTGCGCATTGTATGGGTGTGTGTTATATTACATTCACTAGTAGCAGTGAGAAAAACATCACGGGATGGTGTGAATAGGAGGGTCTAATTTAGGATAGGCAGTGAGTGGCAATGTAGGATGGAGAAAAGCACCGCGGGGTGGTCAGCAAGGGGAGGTCAGGGAACATGCAGTGGCAATGTAGGATAGGTTTCTGAAAAACATCGTGTGGTGTCGGGCATTATATGGGTGTGTTTTACATTACATTCACTAGTAGGAGTGAGAAAAACATCACGGGGTGGTGCGCATTGTATGGGTGTGTGTTATGTTACATTCACTAGTAGGATTGAGAAAAACATCAGGGGGTGGTGCGCATTGTATGGGTGTGTGTTACATTACATTCACTAGTAGGAGTGAGAAAAAAATCACGGGGTGGTGCGCATTGTATGGGTGTGTGTTACATTTCATTCACTAGTAGGAGTGAGAAAAACATCACGGGGTGGTGCGCATTGTATGCGTGTGTGTTACATTACATTCACTAGTAGGAGTGAGAAAAACATCACGGGGTTGTGCGCATTGTATGGGTGTGTGTTACATTACATTCACTAGTAGGAGTGAGAAAAACATCACGAGGTGGTGTGAATCGGAGCGACTGAATAAATATAGGCAGTGAGTGGCAATGTAGGATGGAGAAAAGCACTGCGGGTTTGTCAGCATGGGGAGGTCAGGGAACATGCAGTGGCAATGTAGGATTGGTTTCTGAAAAACATCGCGGGGTGGTGCGCATTGTATGGGTGTGTGTTATATTACATTCATTAGTAGGAGTGAGAAAAACATCACGGGATGGTGTGAATCGGAGGGTCTGAATTAGGATAGGCAGTGAGTGGCAATGTAGGATGGAGAAAAGCACCACGGGGTGGTCAGCATGGGGAGGTCAGGTAACATGCAATGGCAATGTAGGACAGGTTTATGAAAAATATCGCGGAGTGGTGCTCGTTGTATGGGTGTGTGTTACATTACATTCACTAGTAGGCGTGAGAAAAACATCACGGGGTGGTGCGCATCGTATGGGTGTGTGTTACATTACATTCACTAGAAGGAGTGAGAAAAACATCACGGGGTGGTGCGCATCGTATGGGTGTGTGTTACATTACATTCACTAGTAGGAGTGAGAAAAACATCACGGGGTGGTGCGCATTGAATGGGTGTGTGTTACATTACATTCACTAGTAGGAGTGAGAAAAACATCACGGGGTGGTGCGCATGGTATCGGTGTGTGTTACATTACATTCACTAGTAGGAGTGAGAAAAACATCACGGGGTGGTGTGAAACGGAGGGTCTGAATTAGGATAGGCAGTGAGTGGCAATGTAAGATGGAGAAAAGCACCGCGGGGTGGTCAGCATTGGGAGGTCAGAGAACATGCAGTGGCAATGTAGGATAGTTTTCTGAAAAACATCACCGGGTGGTTCGCATTGTATGGCTGTGTGTTACATTACATTCACTAGTAGGAGTGAGAAAAACATCACGGGGTGGTGTGAATCGGAGGGTCTGAATTAGGATAGGCAGTGAGTGGCAATGTAGGATGGAGAAAAGCACCGCGGGGTGGTCAGCATGGGGAGGTCAGGGAACATGCAGTGGCAATGTAGGATAGGTTTCTGAAAAACATAGCGGGGTGGTGCGTATTGTATGGGTGTGTGTTACATTACATTCACTAGTAGGAGTGAGAAAAACATCGCGGGGTGGTGCGCATTGTATGGGTGTGTGTTACATTACATTCACTAGTAGGAGTGAGAAAAACATCACGGGGTGGTGCACATTGTATGGGTGTGTGTTACATTACATTCACTACTAGGAGTGAGAAAAACATCACGGGGTGGTGTCAATCGGAGGGTCTGAATTAGGATAGGCAGTGAGTTGCAATGTGGGATGGAGAAAAGCACCGCGGGGTTGTCAGCATGGGGAGGTCAGGGAACATGCAATGGCAATATTGGATAGGATTCTGAAAAACATCGCGGGGTGGTGCGCATTGTATGGGTGTGTGTTACATTACATTCACTAATAGGAGTGAGAAAAACATCACGGGTGGTGTGAATCGGAGGGTCTGAATTAAGATAGGCAGTGAGTGGCAATGTAGGATGGAGAAAAGCACCGCGGGGTGGTCAGCATGGGGAGGTCAGGGAACATGCAGTGGCAATGTAGGATAGGTTTCTTAAAAACATCGCGGGGTGGTGCGCATTGTATGGGTGTGTGTTACATTACATTCACTAGTAGCAGTGAGAAAAACATCACGGGGTGGTGTCAATCGGAGGGTCTGAATTAGGATAGGCAGTGAGTTGCAATGTGGGATGGAGAAAAGCACCGCGGTGTTGTCAGCATGGGGAGGTCAGGGAACATGCAGTGGCAATATTGGATAGGATTCTGAAAAACATCGCGGTGTGGTGCGCATTGTATTTGTGTGTGTTACATTACATTCACTAGTAGGAGTGAGAAAAACATCACGGTGTGGTGCGCATTGTATGCTTGTGTGTTACATTACATTCGCTAGTAGGAGTGAAAAAAACATCACGGGGTGGTGTGCATTGTATGGGTGTGTGTTACATTACATTCACTAGTAGGAGTGAGAAAAACATCACGGGGTGGTTCGCACTGTATGCGTGTGTGTTACATTACATTCACTACTAGGAGTGAGAAAAACATCACGGGGTGGTGCGCATTGAATGGGTGTGTGTTACATTACATTCACTAGTAGGAGTGAGAAAAACATCACGGGGTGGTGCGCATTGTATGGGTGTGTGTTACATTACATTCACTAGTAGGAGTGAGAAAAACACCACGGTGTGGTGTGAATCGGAGGGCCTGAATTAGGATAGGCAGTGAGTGGCAATGTAGGATGGAGAAAAGCACCGCAGGGTGGTCAGCATGGGGAGGTCAGGCAACATGCAGTGGCAATGTAGGATAGGTTTCTGAAAAACATCGCGGGGTGGTGCGCATTGTATGGGTGTGTGTTACATTACATTCACTAGTAGGAGTGAGAAAAACTTCACGGGGTGGTGTGAATCGGAGGGTCTGAATTAGGATAGGCATTGAGTGGCAATGTAGGATGCAGAAAAGCACCGCAGGGTGGTCAGCATGTGGAGATCAGGAAACATGCAGTGGCAATGTAGGATAGGTTTCTGAAAAACATCGCGGGGTGGTGCGCATTGTATGGGTGTGTGTTATATTACATTCACTAGTAGCAGTGAGAAAAACATCACGGGATGGTGTGAATAGGAGGGTCTAATTTAGGATAGGCAGTGAGTGGCAATGTAGGATGGAGAAAAGCACCGCGGGGTGGTCAGCAAGGGGAGGTCAGGGAACATGCAGTGGCAATGTAGGATAGGTTTCTGAAAAACATCGTGTGGTGTCGGGCATTATATGGGTGTGTTTTACATTACATTCACTAGTAGGAGTGAGAAAAACATCACGGGGTGGTGCGCATTGTATGGGTGTGTGTTATGTTACATTCACTAGTAGGATTGAGAAAAACATCAGGGGGTGGTGCGCATTGTATGGGTGTGTGTTACATTACATTCACTAGTAGGAGTGAGAAAAAAATCACGGGGTGGTGCGCATTGTATGGGTGTGTGTTACATTTCATTCACTAGTAGGAGTGAGAAAAACATCACGGGGTGGTGCGCATTGTATGCGTGTGTGTTACATTACATTCACTAGTAGGAGTGAGAAAAACATCACGGGGTTGTGCGCATTGTATGGGTGTGTGTTACATTACATTCACTAGTAGGAGTGAGAAAAACATCACGAGGTGGTGTGAATCGGAGCGACTGAATAAATATAGGCAGTGAGTGGCAATGTAGGATGGAGAAAAGCACTGCGGGTTTTTCAGCATGGGGAGGTCAGGGAACATGCAGTGGCAATGTAGGATTGGTTTCTGAAAAACATCGCGGGGTGGTGCGCATTGTATGGGTGTGTGTTATATTACATTCATTAGTAGGAGTGAGAAAAACATCACGGGATGGTGTGAATCGGAGGGTCTGAATTAGGATAGGCAGTGAGTGGCAATGTAGGATGGAGAAAAGCACCACGGGGTGGTCAGCATGGGGAGGTCAGGTAACATGCAATGGCAATGTAGGACAGGTTTATGAAAAATATCGCGGAGTGGTGCTCGTTGTATGGGTGTGTGTTACATTACATTCACTAGTAGGCGTGAGAAAAACATCACGGGGTGGTGCGCATCGTATGGGTGTGTGTTACATTACATTCACTAGAAGGAGTGAGAAAAACATCACGGGGTGGTGCGCATCGTATGGGTGTGTGTTACATTACATTCACTAGTAGGAGTGAGAAAAACATCACGGGGTGGTGCGCATTGAATGGGTGTGTGTTACATTACATTCACTAGTAGGAGTGAGAAAAACATCACGGGGTGGTGCGCATGGTATCGGTGTGTGTTACATTACATTCACTAGTAGGAGTGAGAAAAACATCACGGGGTGGTGTGAAACGGAGGGTCTGAATTAGGATAGGCAGTGAGTGGCAATGTAAGATGGAGAAAAGCACCGCGGGGTGGTCAGCATTGGGAGGTCAGAGAACATGCAGTGGCAATGTAGGATAGTTTTCTGAAAAACATCACCGGGTGGTTCGCATTGTATGGCTGTGTGTTACATTACATTCACTAGTAGGAGTGAGAAAAACATCACGGGGTGGTGTGAATCGGAGGGTCTGAATTAGGATAGGCAGTGAGTGGCAATGTAGGATGGAGAAAAGCACCGCGGGGTGGTCAGCATGGGGAGGTCAGGGAACATGCAGTGGCAATGTAGGATAGGTTTCTGAAAAACATAGCGGGGTGGTGCGTATTGTATGGGTGTGTGTTACATTACATTCACTAGTAGGAGTGAGAAAAACATCGCGGGGTGGTGCGCATTGTATGGGTGTGTGTTACATTACATTCACTAGTAGGAGTGAGAAAAACATCACGGGGTGGTGCACATTGTATGGGTGTGTGTTACATTACATTCACTACTAGGAGTGAGAAAAACATCACGGGGTGGTGCGCATTGTATGGGTGTGTGTTACATTACATTCACTAGTAGAAGTGAGAAAAACATCATGGAGTGTTGCGCATCGTATGGGTGTGTGTTACATTACATTCACTAGTAGAAGTGAGAAAAACATCACGGGGTGGTGCGCATCGTATGCGTGTGTGTTACATTACATTCATTTGTAGGAGTGAGAAAAACATCACGGGGTGGTGCGCATTGTATGGGTGTGTGTTACATTACATTCACTAGTAGGAGTGAGAAAAACATCACGGGGTGGTGTGAATCGGAGGGTCTGAATTAAGATAGGCTGTGAGTGGCAATGTAGGATGGAGAAAAGCACCGCGGGGTGGTCAGCATGGGGAGGTCAGGGAACATGAAGTGGCAATGTAGGATAGGTTTCTGAAAAACATCGCGGGGTGGTGCGCATTGTAAGGGTGTGTGTTACAATACATTCACTAGTAGGAGTGAGAAAAACATCACGGGGTGGTGTGAATTGTAGGGTCTGAATTAGGATAGTCAGTGAGTGGCAATGTAGGATGGAGAAAAGCACGGCGGGGTGGTCAGCATGGGGAGGTCAGGGAACATGCAGTGGCAATGTAGGATAGGTTTCTGAAAAACATAGCGGGGTGGTGCGCATTGTATGGGTGTGTGTTACATTACATTCACTAGTAGGAGTGAGAAAAACATCACGGGGTGGTGCGCATTGTATGGGTGTGTGTTACATTACATTCACTAGTAGGAGTGAGAAAAACATCAGGGGGTGGTGCGCATTGTATGGGTGTGTGTTACATTACATTCACTAGTAGGAGTGAGTAAAACATCACGGGGTGGTGCGCATTGTATGGGTGTGTGTTACATTACATTCACTAGTAGGAGTGAGAAAAACATCACGGGGTGGTGCCCATTGTATGGGTGTGTGTTATATTACATTCACTAGTAGGAGTGAGAAAAACATCACGGGGTGGTGCGCATTGTATGCGTGTGTGTTACATTACATTCACTAGTAGGAGTGAGAAAAACATCACGGGGTGGTGCGCATTGTATGGGTGTGTGTTACATTACATTTACTAGTAGGAGTGGGAAAAACATCACGGGGTTGTGCGCATTGTATGGGTGTGTGTTACATTACATTCACTAGTAGGAGTGAGAAAAACATCACGAGGTGGTGTGAATCGGAGCGACTGAATAAAGATAGGCAGTGAGTGGCAATGTAGGATGGAGAAAAGCACTGCGGGTTGGTCAGCATGGGGAGGTCAGGGAACATGCAGTGGCAATGTAGGATTGGTTTCTGAAAAACATCGCGGGGTGGTGCGCATTGTATGGGTGTGTGTTATATTACATTCACTAGTAGGAGTGAGAAAAACATCACGGGGTGGTGTGAATCGGAGGGTCTGAATTAGGATAGGCAGTGAGTGGCAATGTAGGATGGAGAAAAGCACCGCGGGGTGGTCAGCATGGGGAGGTCAGGTAACATGCAATGGCAATGTAGGATAGGTTTATGAAAAACATCACGGAGTGGTGCTCGTTGTATGGGTGTGTGTTACATTACATTCACTAGTAGGCGTGAGAAAAACATCACGGGGTGGTGCGCATTGTATGGGTGTGTGTTACATTACATTCACTAGTAGGAGTGAGAAAAACATCACGGGGTGGTGCGCATCGTATGGGTGTGTGTTACATTACATTCACTAGTAGGAGTGAGAAAAACATCACGGGGAGGTGCGCATTGAATGGGTGTGTGTTACATTACATTCACTAGTAGGAGTGAGAAAAACATCACGGGGTGGTGCGCATGGTATCGGTGTGTGTTACATTACATTCACTAGTAGGAGTGAGAAAAACATCACGGGGTGGTGTGAAACGGAGGGTCTGAATTAGGATAGGCAGTGAGTGGCAATGTAAGATGGAGAAAAGCACCACGGGGTGGTCAGCATTGGGAGGTCAGGGAACATGCAGTGGCAATGTAGGATAGTTTTCTGAAAAACATCACCGGGTGGTTCGCATTGTATGGCTGTGTGTTACATTACATTCACTAGTAGGAGTGAGAAAAACATCACGGGGTGGTGTGAATCGGAGGGTCTGAATTAGGATAGGCAGTGAGTGGCAATGTATGATGGAGAAAAGCACCGCGGGGTGGTCAGCATGGGGAGGTCAGGGAACATGCAGTGGCAATGTAAGATAGGTTTCTGAAAAACATAGCGGGGTGGTGCGCATTGTATGGGTGTGTGTTACATTACATTCACTAGTAGGAGTGAGAAAAACATCACGGGGTGGTGCGCACTGTATGGGTGTGTGTTACATTACATTCACTAGTAGGAGTGAGAAAAACATCACGGGGTGGTGTGAATCGGAGGTTCTGAATTAGGATAGGCATTGAGTGGCCATGTAGGATGGACAAAAGCACCGCGGGGTGGTCAGCATGTGGAGGTCAGGGAACATGCATTGGCAATGTTGGATAGGTTTCTGAAAATCATCCCGGGGTGGTGCGCATTGTATGGGTGTGTGTTACATTACATTCACTAGTAGGAGTGAGAAAAACATCAGGGGGTGGTGCGCATTGTATGGGTGTGTGTTACATTACATTCACTAGTAGGAGTGAGAAAAAAATCACGGGGTGGTGCGCATTGTATGGGTGTGTGTTACATTTCATTCACTAGTAGGAGTGAGAAAAACATCATGGGGTGGTGCTCATTGTATGCATGTGTGTTACATTACATTCACTAGTAGGAGTGAGAAAAACATCACGGGGTGGTGCGCATTGTATGGGTGTGTGTTACATTACATTCACTATTAGGAGTGAGAAAAACATCACGGGGTGGTGCGCATTGTATGGGTGTGTGTTACATTACATTCACTATTAGGAGTGAGAAAAACATCACGGGGTGGTGCACATTTTATGGGCGTGTGTTACATTACATTCACTAGTAAGAGTGAGAAAAACATCACGGGGTGGTGCGCATTGTATGGGTGTGTGTTACCTTACATTCACTAGTAGGAGTGAGAAAAACATCACGGGGTGGTGTGAATCGGAGGGTCTGAATTAGGAAAGGCAGTGAGTGACAATGTAGGATGGAGAAAAGCACCGCGGGATGGTCAGCATGGGGAGGTCAGGGAACATGCAGTGGCAATGTAGGATAAGTTTCTGAAAAACATCGCGGGGTGGTGTGCATTGTATAGGTGTGTGATACATTACATTCACCAGTAGGAGTGAGAAAAACATCACGGGGTGGTGTGAATCGAAGGTGTGAATTAGGATAAGCAGTGATTGGCAATGTAGGATGGAGAAAAGCACCGCGGGGTGGTCAGCATGGGGAGGTCAGGGAACATGCAGTGGCAATGTAGGATAGGTTTCGTTAAAACATCGCGGGGTGGTGCGCATTGTATGGGTTTGTGTTACATTACATTCACTAGTAGGAGTGAGTAAAACATCACGGGGTGGTGTGAATCGGAGGGTCTGAATTAGGATAGGCGTTGAGTGGCAATGTAGGATGGAGAAAAGCACCGCGGGGTGGTCAGCATGGGGAGGTCAGGGAACATGCAGTGGCAATGTAGGATAGGTTTCTGAAAAACATCGTGGGGTGGTGGGCATTGTATGGGTGTGTGTTACCTTACATTCACTAGTGGAGTGAGAAAAACATCACGGGGTGGTGCGCATTGTAAGGGTGTGTGTTACGTTACATTCACTAGTAGGAGTGAGAAAAACATCACGGGGTGGTGTGAACCGGAGGGTCTGAATTAGGATAGGCAGTGAGTGGCAATGTAGGATGGAGAAAAGCACCGCGGGTTGGTCAGCATGGGGAGGTCAGGGAACATGCAGTGGCAATGTAGGATAGGTTTCTGAAAAACATCGCGGGGTGGTGCGCATTGTATGGGTGTGTGTTATATTACATTCACTAGTAGGAGTGAGAAAAACATCACAGGTTGATGCGCTTTGTATGGGTGTTTGTTACATTACATTCGCTAGTAGGAGTGAGAAAAACATCACGGGGTGGTGTGAATCGGAGGGTCTGAATTAGGATAGGCATTGACTGGCAATGTAGGATGGAGAAAAGCACCGCGGGGTGGTCAGCATGGGGAGGTCAGGGAACATGCAGTGGCAATGTAGGATAGGTTTCTCAAAAACATCGCGGGGTGGTGCGCATTGTATAGGTGTGTGTTACATTATATTCACTAGACGGAGTGAGAAAAACATCACGGGGTGGTGTGAATCGGAGAGTGTGAATTAGGATAAGCAGTGAGTGGAAATGTAGGATGGAGAAAAACACTGCGGGGTTGTCAGCATGGGGAGGTCAGGGAACATGCAATGGCAATATTGGATAGGATTCTGAAAAACATCGCGGGGTGGTGCGCATTGTATGGGTGTGTGTTACATTACATTCACTAATAGGAGTGAGAAAAACATCACGGGTGGTGTGAATCGGAGGGTCTGAATTAAGATAGGCAGTGAGTGGCAATGTAGGATGGAGAAAAGCACCGCGGGGTGGTCAGCATGGGGAGGTCAGGGAACATGCAGTAGCAATGTAGGATAGGTTTCTGAAAAACATCGCGGGGTGGTGCGCATTGTATGGGTGTGTGTTACATTACATTCACTAGTAGCAGTGAGAAAAACATCACGGGGTGGTGTCAATCGGAGGGTCTGAATTAGGATAGGCAGTGAGTTGCAATGTGGGATGGAGAAAAGCACCGCGGGGTTGTCAGCATGGGGAGGTCAGGGAACATGCAGTGGCAATATTGGATAGGATTTTGAAAAACATCGCGGTGTGGTGCGCATTGTATTTGTGTGTGTTACATTACATTCACTAGTAGGAGTGAGAAAAACATCACGGGGTGGTGCGCATTGTATGCTTGTGTGTTACATTACATTCGCTAGTAGGAGTGAGAAAAACATCACGGGGTGGTGCGCATTGTATGGATGTGTGTTACATTACATTCACTAGTAGGAGTGAGAAAAACATCACGGGGTGGTTCGCACTGTATGCGTGTGTGTTACATTACATTCACTACTAGGAGTGAGAAAAACATCACGGGGTGGTGCGGATTGAATGGGTGTGTGTTACATTACATTCACTAGTAGGAGTGAGAAAAACATCACGGGGTGGTGCGCATTGTATGGGTGTGTGTTACATTACATTCACTAGTAGGAGTGAGAAAAACACCACGGTGTGGTGTGAATCGGAGGGCCTGAATTAGGATAGGCAGTGAGTGGCAATGTAGGATGGAGAAAAGCACCGCGGGGTGGTCAGCATGGGGAGGTCAGGGAACATGCAGTGGCAATGTAGGATAGGTTTCTGAAAAACATCGCGGGGTGGTGCGCATTGTATGGGTGTGTGTTACATTACATTCACTAGTAGGAGTGAGAAAAACTTCACGAGGTGGTGTGAATCGGAGCGTCTGAATTAGGATAGGCATTGAGTGGCAATGTAGGATGCAGAAAAGCACCGCAGGGTGGTCAGCATGTGGAGATCAGGAAACATGCAGTGGCAATGTAGGATAGGTTTCTGAAAAACATCGCGGGGTGGTGCGCATTGTATGGGTGTGTGTTACATTACATTCACTAGTAGCAGTGAGAAAAACATCACGGGATGGTGTGAATAGGAGGGTCTAATTTAGGATAGGCAGTGAGTGGCAATGTAGGATGGAGAAAAGCACCGCGGGGTGGTCAGCAAGGGGAGGTCAGGGAACATGCAGTGGCAATGTAGGATAGGTTTCTGAAAAACATCGTGTGGTGTCGGGCATTGTATGGGTGTGTTTTACATTACATTCACTAGTAGGAGTGAGAAAAACATCACGGGGTGGTGCGCATTGTATGGGTGTGTGTTATGTTACATTCACTAGTAGGATTGAGAAAAACATCAGGGGGTGTTGCGCATTGTATGGGTGTGTGTTACATTACATTCACTAGTAGGAGTGAGAAAAAAATCACGGGGTGGTGCGCATTGTATGGGTGTGTGTTACATTTCATTCACTAGTAGGAGTGAGAAAAACATCACGGGGTGGTGCGCATTGTATGCGTGTGTGTTACATTACATTCACTAGTAGGAGTGAGAAAAACATCACGGGGTGGTGCGCATTGTATGGGTGTGTGTTACCTTACATTCACTAGTAGGAGTGAGAAAAACATCACGGGGTGGTGTGAATCGGAGGGTCTGAATTAGGAAAGGCAGTGAGTGACAATGTAGGATGGAGAAAAGCACCGCGGGATGGTCAGCATGGGGAGGTCAGGGAACATGCAGTGGCAATGTAGGATAAGTTTCTGAAAAACATCGCGGGGTGGTGTGCATTGTATAGGTGTGTGTTACAATACATTCACTAGTAGGAGTGAGAAAAACATCACGGGGTGGTGTGAATCGAAGGTGTGAATTAGGATAAGCAGTGATTGGCAATGTAGGATGGAGAAAAGCACCGCGGGGTGGTCAGCATGGGGAGGTCAGGGAACATGCAGTGGCAATGTAGGATAGGTTTCGGAAAAACATCGCGGGGTGGTGCGCATTGTATGGGTGTGTGTTACATTACATTCACTAGTAGGAGTGAGTAAAACATCACGGGGTGGTGTGAATCGGAGGGTCTGAATTAGGATAGGCATTGAGTGGCAATGTAGGATGGAGAAAAGCACCGCGGGGTGGTCAGCATGGGGAGGTCAGGGAACATGCAGTGGCAATGTAGGATAGGTTTCTGAAAAACATCGTGGGGTGGTGGGCATTGTATGGGTGTGTGTTACCTTACATTCACTAGTAGGAGTGAGAAAAACATCACGGGGTGGTGCGCATTGTAAGGGTGTGTGTTACGTTACATTCACTAGTAGGAGTGAGAAAAACATCACGGGGTGGTGTGAACCGGAGGGTCTGAATTAGGATAGGCAGTGAGTGGCAATGTAGGATGGAGAAAAGCACCGCGCGGTGGTCAGCATGGGGAGGTCAGGGAACATGCAGTGGCAATGTAGGATAGGTTTCTGAAAAACATCGCGGGGTGGTGCGCATTGTATGGGTGTGTGTTATATTACATTCACTAGTAGGAGTGAGAAAAACATCACGGGGTGATGCGCTTTGTATGGGTGTTTGTTACATTACATTCGCTAGTAGGAGTGAGAAAAACATCACGGGGTGGTGTGAATCGGAGGGTCTGAATTAGGATAGGCATTGACTGGCAATGTAGGATGGAGAAAAGCACCGCGGGGTGGTCAGCATGGGGAGGTCAGGGAACATGCAGTGGCTATGTAGGATAGGTTTCTCAAAAACATCGCGGGGTGGTGCGCATTGTATAGGTGTGTGTTACATTACATTCACTAGACGGAGTGAGAAAAACATCACGGGGTGGTGTGAATCGGAGAGTGTGAATTAGGATAAGCAGTGAGTGGAAATGTAGGATGGAGAAAAGCACCATGCAGTGGTCAGCATGGGGAGGTCAGGGAACATGCAGTGGCAATGTAGGATAGGTTTCTGAAAAACATCGCGGGGTGGTGTGCATTGTATGGTTGTGTGTTACATTACTTTCACTAGTAGCAGTGAGAAAAACATCACGGGGTGGTGTCAATCGGAGCGTCTGAATTAGGATAGGCAGTGAGTTGCAATGTGGGATGGAGAAAAGCATCGCGGGGTTGTCAGCATGGGGAGGTCAGGGAACATGCAATGGCAATATTGGATAGGATTCTGAAAAACATCGCGGTGTGGTGCGCATTGTATGGGTGTGTGTTACATTACATTCACTAATAGGAGTGAGAAAAACATCACGGGTGGTGTGAATCGGAGGGTCTGAATTAAGATAGGCAGTGAGTGGCAATGTAGGATGGAGAAAAGCACCGCGGGGTGGTCAGCATGGGGAGGTCAGGGAACATGCAGTGGCAATGTAGGATAGGTTTCTGAAAAACATCGCGGGGTGGTGCGCATTGTATGGGTGTGTGTTACATTACATTCACTAGTAGCAGTGAGAAAAACATCACGGGGTGGTGTCAATCGGAGGGTCTGAATTAGGATAGGCAGTGAGTTGCAATGTGGGATGGAGAAAAGCACCGCGGGGTTGTCAGCATGGGGAGGTCAGGGAACATGCAGTGGCAATATTGGATAGGATTTTGAAAAACATCGCGGTGTGGTGCGCATTGTATTTGTGTGTGTTACATTACATTCACTAGTAGGAGTGAGAAAAACATCACGGGGTGGTGCGCATTGTATGCTTGTGTGTTACATTACATTCGCTAGTAGGAGTGAGAAAAACATCACGGGGTGGTGCACATCGTATGGGTGTGTGTTACATTACATTCACTAGTAGGAGTGAGAAAAACATCACGGGGTGGTTCGCACTGTATGCGTGTGTGTTACATTACATTCACTACTAGGAGTGAGAAAAACATCACGGGGTGGTGCGCATTGAATGGGTGTGTGTTACATTACATTCACTAGTAGGAGTGAGAAAAACATCACGGGGTGGTGCGCATTGTATGGGTGTGTGTTACATTACATTCACTAGTACGAGTGAGAAAAACACCACGGTGTGGTGTGAATCGGAGGGCCTGAATTAGGATAGGCAGTGAGTGGCAATGTAGGATGGAGAAAAGCACCGCGGGGTGGTCAGCATGGGGAGGTCAGGGAACATGCAGTGGCAATGTAGGATAGGTTTCTGAAAAACATCGCGGGGTGGTGCGCATTGTATGGGTGTGTGTTACATTACATTCACTAGTAGGAGTGAGAAAAACTTCACGGGGTGGTGTGAATCGGAGGGTCTGAATTAGGATAGGCATTGAGTGGCAATGTAGGATGCAGAAAAGCACCGCAGGGTGGTCAGCATGTGGAGATCATGAAACATGTAGTGGCAATGTAGGATAGGTTTCTGAAAAACATCGCGGGGTGGTGCGCATTGTATGGGTGTGTGTTACATTACATTCACTAGTAGCAGTGAGAAAAACATCACGGGATGGTGTGAATAGGAGGGTCTAATTTAGGATAGGCAGTGAGTGGCAATGTAGGATGGAGAAAAGCACCGCGGGGTGGTCAGCAAGGGGAGGTCAGGGAACATGCAGGGGCAATGTAAGATAGGTTTCTGAAAAACATCGCGGGGTGGTGAGCATTGTATGGGTGTGTGTTAAATTACATTCACTAGTAGGAGTGAGAAAAACATCACCGGGTCGTGCGCACTGTATGGGTGTGTGTTATGTTACATTCACTAGTAGGATTGAGAAAAACATCAGGGGGTGGTGCGCATTGTATGCGTGTGTGTTACATTACATTCACTAGTAGGAGTGAGAAAAAAATCACGGGGTGGTGCGCATTGTATGGGTGTGTGTTACATTTCATTCACTAGTAGGAGTGAGAAAAACATCACGGGGTGGTGCGCATTGTATGCGTGTGTGTTACATTACATTCACTAGTAGGAGTGAGAAAAACATCACGGGGTGGTGCGCATTGTATGGGTGTGTGTTACATTACATTTACTAGTAGGAGTGAGAAAAACATCACGGGGTTGTGCGCATTGTATGGGTGTGTGTTACATTACATTCACTAGTAGGAGTGAGAAAAACATCACGAGGTGGTGTGAATCGGAGCGACTGAATAAATATAGGCAGTGAGTGGCAATGTAGGATGGAGAAAAGCACTGCGGGTTTGTCAGCATGGGGAGGTCAGGGAACATGCAGTGGCAATGTAGGATTGGTTTCTGAAAAACATCGCGGGGTGGTGCGCATTGTATGGGTGTGTGTTATATTACATTCATTAGCAGGAGTGAGAAAAATATCACGGGGTGGTGTGAATCGGAGGGTCTGAATTAGGATAGGCAGTGAGTGGCAATGTAGGATGGAGAAAAGCACTGCTGGGTGGTCAGCATGGGGAGGTCAGGGAACATGCAGTGGCAATGTAGGATAGGTTTCTGAAAAACATAGCGGGGTGGTGCGCATCGTATGGGTGTGTGTTACATTACATTCACTAGTAGGAGTGAGAAAAACATCGCGGGGTGGTGCGCATTGTATGGGTGTGTGTTACATTACATTCACTAGTAGGAGTGAGAAAAACATCACGGTGTGGTGCACATTGTATGGGTGTGTGTTACATTACATTCACTACTAGGAGTGAGAAAAACATCACGGGGTGGTGCGCATTGTATGGGTGTGTGTTACATTACATTCACTAGTAGAAGTGAGAAAAACATCATGGAGTGGTGCGCATCGTATGGGTGTGTGTTACATTACATTCACTAGTAGAAGTGAGAAAAACATCACGGGGTGGTGCGCATCGTATGCGTGTGTGTTACATTACATTCATTTGTAGGAGTGAGAAAAACATCACGGGGTGGTGCGCATTGTATGGGTGTGTGTTACATTACATTCACTAGTAGGAGTGAGAAAAACATCACGGGGTGGTGTGAATCGGAGGGTCTGAATTAGGATAGTCAGTGAGTGGCAATGTAGGATGGAGAAAAGCACGGCGGGGTGGTCAGCATGGGGAGCTCAGGTAACATGCAATGGCAATGTAGGATAGGTTTATGAAAAACATCGCGGAGTGGTCCTCGTTGTATGGGTGTGTGTTACATTACATTCACTAGTAGGCGTGAGAAAAACATCACGGGGTGGTGCGCATCGTATGGGTGTGTGTTACATTACATTCACTAGTAGGAGTGAGAAAAACATCACGGGGTGGTGCGCATCGTATGGGTGTGTGTTACATTACATTCACTAGTAGGAGTGAGAAAAACATCACGGGGTGGTGCGCATTGAATGGGTGTGTGTTACATTACATTCACTAGTAGGAGTGAGAAAAACATCACCGGGTGGTGCGCATGGTATCGGTGTGTGTTACATTACATTCACTAGTAGGAGTGAGAAAAACAACACGGGGTGGTGTGAAACGGAGGGTCTGAATTAGGATAGGCAGTGAGTGGCAATGTAAGATGGAGAAAAGCACCGCGGGGTGGTCAGCATTGGGAGGTCAGGGAACATGCAGTGGCAATGTAGGATAGTTTTCTGAAAAACATCACCGGGTGGTTCGCATTGTATGGCTGTGTGTTACATTACATTCACTAGTAGGAGTGAGAAAAACATCACGGGGTGGTGTGAATCGGAGGGTCTGAATTAGGATAGGCAGTGAGTGGCAATGTAGGATGGAGAAAAGCACCGCGGGGTGGTCAGCATGGGGAGGTCAGGGAACATGCAGTGGCAATGTAGGATAGGTTTCTGAAAAACATAGCGGGGTGGTGCGCATCGTATGGGTATGTGTTACATTACATTCACTAGTAGGAGTGAGAAAAACATCGCGGGGTGGAGCGCATTGTATGGGTGTGTGTTACATTACATTCACTAGTAGGAGTGAGAAAAACATCACGGGGTGGTGCGCATTGTATGGGTGTGTGTTACATTACATTCACTAGTAGAAGTGAGAAAAACATCATGGAGTGGTGCGCATCGTATGGGTGTGTGTTAAATTACATTCACTAGTAGAAGTGAGAAAAACATCACGGGGTGGTGCGCATCGTATGCGTGTGTGTTACATTACATTCATTTGTAGGAGTGAGAAAAACATCACGGGGTGGTGCGCATTGTATGGGTGTGTGTTACATTACATTTACTAGTAGGAGTGAGAAAAACATCACGGGGTGGTGTGAATCGGAGGGTCTGAATTAAGATAGGCTGTGAGTGGCAATGTAGGATGGAGAAAAGCACCGCGGGGTGGTCAGCATGGGGAGGTCAGGGAACATGAAGTGGCAATGTAGGATAGGTTTCTGAAAAACATCGCGGGGTGGTGCGCATTGTAAGGGTGTGTGTTACATTACATTCACTAGTAGGAGTGAGAAAAACATCACGGGGTGGTGTGAATTGGAGGGTCTGAATTAGGATAGTCAGTGAGTGGCAATGTAGGATGGAGAAAAGCACGGCGGGCTGGTCAGCATGGGGAGGTCAGGGAACATGCAGTGGCAATGTAGGATAGGTTTCTGAAAAACATCTCGGGGTGGTGCACATTGTATGGGTGTGTGTTACATTACATTCACTAGTAGGAGTGAGAAAAACATCACGGGGTGGTGCGCATTGTATGGGTGTGTGTTACATTACATTCACTAGTAGGAGTGAGAAAAACATCAGGGGGTGGTGCGCATTGTATGGGTGTGTGTTACATTACATTCACTAGTAGGAGTGAGTAAAACATCACGGGGTGGTGCGCATTGTATGGGTGTGTGTTACATTACATTCACTAGTAGGAGTGAGAAAAACATCACGGGGTGGTGCGCATTGTATGGGTGTATGTTATATTACATTCACTAGTAGGAGTGAGAAAAACATCACGGGGTGGTGTGAATCGGAGTGTCTGAATTAAGATAGGCAGTGAGTGGCAATGTAGGATGGAGAAAAGCACCGCTGGGTGGTCATTATCCGGAGGTCAGGAAACATGCAGTGGCAATGTAGGATAGGTTTCTGAAAGACATCGCGGGGTGGTGCGCATTGTAAGGGTGTGTGTTACATTACATTCACTAGTAGGAGTGAGAAAAACATCACGGGGTGGTGTGAATCGGAGGGTCTGAATTAGTATAGGCAGTGAGTGGCAATGTAGGATGCAGACAAGCACCGCGGGGTGGTCAGCATGTGGAGATCAGGAAAGATGCAGTGGCAATGTAGGATAGGTTTCTGAAAAACATCGCGGGGTGGTGCGCATTGTATGGGTGTGTGTTACATTATATTCACTAGTAGGAGTGAGAAAAACATCACGGGGTGGTGTGAATCGGAGGGTCTGAATTAGGAAAGACAGTGAGTGACAATGTAGGATGGAGAAAAGCACCGCGGGATGGTCAGCATGGGGAGGTCAGGGAACATGCAGTGGCAATGTAGGATAAGTTTCTGAAAAACATCGCGGGGTGGTGTGCATTGTATAGGTGTGTGTTACATTACATTCACTAGTAGGAGTGAGAAAAACATCACGGGGTGGTGTGAATCGAAGGTGTGAATTAGGATAAGCAGTGATTGGCAATGTAGGATGGAGAAAAGCACCGCGGGGTGGTCAGCATGGGGAGGTCAGGGAACATGCAGTGGCAATGTAGGATAGGTTTCGGAAAAACATCGCGGGGTGGTGCGCATTGTATGGGTGTGTGTTACATTACATTCACTAGTAGGAGTGAGTAAAACATCACGGGGTGGTGTGAATCGGAGGGTCTGAATTAGGATAGGCATTGAGTGGCAATGTAGGATGGAGAAAAGCACCGCGGGATGGTCAGCATGGGGAGGTCAGGGAACATGCAGTGGCAATGTAGGATAGGTTTCTGAAAAACATCGTGGGGTGGTGGGCATTGTATGGGTGTGTGTTACCTTACATTCACTAGTGGAGTGAGAAAAACATCACGGGGTGGTGCGCATTGTATGGGTGTGTGTTACATTACATTCAATAGTAGGAGTGAGAAAAACATCACGGGCTGGTGTGAACCGGAGGGTCTGAATTAGGATAGGCAGTGAGTGGCAATGTAGGATGGAGAAAAGCACCGCGGGGTGGTCAGCATGGGGAGGTCAGGGAACATGCAGTGGCAATGTAGGATAGGTTTCTGAAAAACATCGCGGGGTGGTGCGCATTGTATGGGTGTGTGTTATATTACATTCACTAGTAGGAGTGAGAAAAACATCACGGGGTGATGTGCTTTGTATGGGTGTTTGTTACATTACATTCGCTAGTAGGAGTGAGAAAAACATCACGGGGTGGTGTGAATCGGAGGGTCTGAATTAGGATAGGCATTGACTGGCAATGTAGGATGGAGAAAAGCACCGCGGGGTGGTCAGCATGGGGAGGTCAGGGAACATGCAGTGGCAATGTAGGATAGGTTTCTGAAAAACATCGCGGGGTGGTGTGCATTGTATGGTTGTGTGTTACATTACATTCACTAGTAGCAGTGAGAAAAACATCACGGGGTGGTGTCAATCGGAGGGTCTGAATTAGGATAGGCATTGAGTTGCAATGTGGGATGGAGAAAAGCACCGCGGGGTTGTCAGCATGGGGAGGTCAGGGAACATGCAATGGCAATATTGGATAGGATTCTGAAAAACATCGCGGGGTGGTGCGCATTGTATGGGTGTGTGTTACATTACATTCACGAATAGGAGTGAGAAAAACATCACGGGTGGTGTGAATCGGAGGGTCTGAATTAAGATAGGCAGTGAGTGGCAATGTAGGATGGAGAAAAGCACCGCGGGTTGGTCAGCATGGGGAGGTCAGGGAACATGCAGTGGCAATGTAGGATAGGATTCTGAAAAACATCGCGGTGTGGTGCGCATTGTATTTGTGTGTGTTACATTACATTCACTAGTAGGAGTGAGAAAAACATCACGGGGTGGTGCGCATTGTATGCTTGTGTGCTACATTACATTCGCTAGTAGGAGTGAGAAAAACATCACGGGGTGGTGCGCATTGTATGGGTGTGTGTTACATTACATTCACTAGTAGGAGTGAGAAAAACATCACGGGGTGGTTCGCACTGTATGCGTGTGTGTTACATTACATTCACTACTAGGAGTGAGAAAAACATCACGGGGTGGTGCGCATTGAATGGGTGTGTGTTACATTACATTCACTAGTAGGAGTGAGAAAAACATCACGGGGTGGTGCGCATTGTATGAGTGTGTGTTACATTACATTCACTAGTAGGAGTGAGAAAAACACCACGGTGTGGTGTGAATCGGAGGGCCTGAATTAGGATAGGCAGTGAGTGGCAATGTAGGATGGAGAAAAGCACCGCGGGGTGGTCAGCATGGGGAGGTCAGGGAACATGCAGTGGCAATGTAGGATAGGTTTCTGAAAAACATCGCGGGGTGGTGCGCATTGTATGGGTGTGTGTTACATTACATTCACTAGTAGCAGTGAGAAAAACATCACGGGATGGTGTGAATAGGAGGGTCTAATTTAGGATAGGGAGTGAGTGGCAATGTAGGATGGAGAAAAGCACCGCGGGGTGGTCAGCAAGGGGAGGTCATGGAACATGCAGTGGCAATGTAGGATAGGTTTCTGAAAAACATCGTGTGGTGTCGGGCATTGTATGGGTGTGTTTTACATTACATTCACTAGTAGGAGTGAGAAAAACATCACGGGGTGGTGCGCATTGTATGGGTGTGTGTTATGTTACATTCACTAGTAGGATTGAGAAAAACATCAGGGGGTGGTGCGCATTGTATGGGTGTGTGTTACATTACATTCACTAGTAGGAGTGAGAAAAAAATCACGGGGTGGTGCGCATTGTATGGGTGTGTGTTACATTACATTCACTAGTAGGAGTGAGAAAAACATCACGGGGTGGTGCGCATTGTATGCGTGTGTGTTACATTACATTCACTAGTAGGAGTGAGAAAAACATCACGGGGTGGTGCGCATTGTATGGGTGTGTGTTACATTACATTTACTAGTAGGAGTGAGAAAAACATCACGGGGTTGTGCGCATTGTATGGGTGTGCGTTACATTACATTCACTAGTAGGAGTGAGAAAAATATCACGAGGTGGTGTGAATCGGAGCGACTGAATAAAGATAGGCAGTGAGTGGCAATGTAGGATGGAGAAAAGCACTGCGGGTTGGTCAGCATGGGGAGGTCAGGGAACATGCAGTGGCAATGTAGGATTGGTTTCTGAAAAACATCGCGGGGTGGTGCGCATTGTATGGGTGTGTGTTATATTACATTCACTAGTAGGAGTGAGAAAAACATCACGGGGTGGTGTGAATCGGAGAGTCTGAATTAGGATAGGCAGTGAGTGGCAATGTAGGATGGAGAAAAGCACCGCGGGGTGGTCAGCATGGGGAGGTCAGGTAACATGCAATGGCAATGTAGGATAGGTTTATGAAAAACATCGCGGAGTGGTGCTCGTTGTATGGGTGTGTGTTACATTACATTCACTAGTAGGCGTGAGAAAAACATCACGGGGTGGTGCGCATTGTATGGGTGTGTGTTACATTACATTCACTAGTAGGAGTGAGAAAAACATCACGGGGTGGTGCGCATCGTATGGGTGTGTGTTATATTACATTCACTAGTAGGAGTGAGAAAAACATCACGGGGTGGTGCGCATGGTATCGGTGTGTGTTACATTACATTCACTAGTAGGAGTGAGAAAAACATCACGGGGTGGTGTGAAACGGAGGGTCTGAATTAGGATAGGCAGTGAGTGGCAATGTAAGATGGAGAAAAGCACCGCGGGGTGGTCAGCATGGGGAGGTCAGGGAACATGCAGTGGCAATGTAGGATAGGTTTCTGAAAAACATAGCGGGGTGGTGCGCATTGTATGGGTGTGTGTTACATTACATTCACTAGTAGGAGTGAGAAAAACATCGCGGGGTGGTGCGCATTGTATGGGTGTGTGTTACATTACATTCACTTGTAGGAGTGAGAAAAACATCACGGGGTGGTGCACATTGTATGGGTGTGTGTTACATTACATTCACTACTAGGAGTGAGAAAAACATCACGGGGTGGTGCGCATTGTATGGGTGTGTGTTACATTACATTCACTAGTAGAAGTGAGAAAAACATCATGGAGTGGTGCGCATCGTATGGGTGTGTGTTACATTACATTCACTAGTAGAAGTGAGAAAAACATCACGGGGTGGTGCGCATCGTATGCGTGTGTGTTACATTACATTCATTTGTAGGAGTGAGAAAAACATCACGGGGTGGTGCGCATTGTATGGGTGTGTGTTACATTACATTCACTAGTAGGAGTGAGAAAAACATCACGGGGTGGTGTGAATCGGAGGGTCTGAATTAAGATAGGCTGTGAGTGGCAATGTAGGATGGAGAAAAGCACCACGGGGTGGTAAGCATGGGGAGGTCAGGGAACATGAAGTGGCAATGTAGGATAGGTTTCTGAAAAACATCGCGGGGTGGTGAGCATTGTAAGGGTGTGTGTTACATTACATTCACTAGTAGGAGTGAGAAAAACATCACGGGGTGGTGTGAATTGTAGGGTCTGAATTAGGATAGTCAGTGAGTGGCAATGTAGGATGGAGAAAAGCACGGCGGGGTGGTCAGCATGGGGAGGTCAGGGAACATGCAGTGGCAATGTAGGATAGGTTTCTGAAAAACATAGCGGTGTGGTGCGCATTGTATGGGTGTGTGTTACATTACATTCACTAGTAGGAGTGAGAAAAACATCACGGGGTGGTGCGCATTGTATGGGTGTGTGTTACATTACATTCACTAGTAGGAGTGAGAAAAACATCAGGGGGTGGTGCGCATTGTATGGGTGTGTGTTACATTACATTCACTAGTAGGAGTGAGTAAAACATCACGGGGTGGTGCGCATTGTATGGGTGTGTGTTACATTACATTCACTAGTAGGAGTGAGAAAAACATCACGGGGTGGTGCGCATTGTATGGGTGTGTGTTATATTACATTCACTAGTAGGAGTGAGAAAAACATCACGGGGTGGTGCGCATTGTATGCGTGTGTGTTACATTACATTCACTAGTTGGAGTGAGAAAAACATCACGGGGTGGTGCACATTGTATGGGTGTGTGTTACATTACATTTACTAGTAGGAGTGAGAAAAACATCACCGGGTTGTGCGCATTGTATGGGTGTGTGTTACATTACATTCACGAGTAGGAGTGAGAAAAACATCACGAGGTGGTGTGAATCGGAGCGACTGAATAAAGATAGGCAGTGAGTGGCAATGTAGGATGGAGAAAAGCACTGCGGGTTGGTCAGCATGGGGAGGTCAGGGAACATGCAGTGGCAATGTAGGATTGGTTTCTGAAAAACATCGCGGGGTGGTGCGCATTGTATGGGTGTGTGTTATTTTACATTCACTAGTAGGAGTGAGAAAAACATCACGGGGTGGTGTGAATCGGAGGGTCTGAATTAGGATAGGCAGTGAGTGGCAATGTAGGATGGAGAAAAGCACCGCGGGGTGGTCAGCATGTGGAGGTCAGGTAACATGCAATGGCAATGTAGGATAGGTTTATGAAAAACATCACGGAGTGGTGCTCGTTGTATGGGTGTGTGTTACATTACATTCACTAGTAGGAGTGAGAAAAACATCACGGGGTGGTGCGCATCGTATGGGTGTGTGTTACATTACATTCACTAGTAGGAGTGAGAAAAACATCACGGGGAGGTGCGCATTGAATGGGTGTGTGTTACATTACATTCACTAGTAGGAGTGAGAAAAACATCACGGGGTGGTGAGCATGGTATCGGTGTGTGTTACATTACATTCACTAGTAGGAGTGAGAAAAACATCACGGGGTGGTGTGAAACGGAGGGTCTGAATTAGGATAGGCATTGAGTGGCAATGTAAGATGGAGAAAAGCACCGCGGGTTGGTCAGCATTGGGAGGTCAGGGAACATGCAGTGGCAATGTAGGATAGTTTTCTGAAAAACATCACCGGGTGGTTCGCATTGCATGGCTGTGTGTTACATTACATTCACTAGTAGGAGTGAGAAAAACATCACGGGGTGGTGTGAATCGGAGGGTCTGAATTAGGATAGGCAGTGAGTGGCAATGTATGATGGAGAAAAGCACCGCGGGGTGGTCAGCATGGGGAGGTCAGGGAACATGCAGTGGCAATGTAGGATAGGTTTCGGAAAAACATAGCGGGGTGGTGCGCATTGTATGGGTGTGTGTTACATTACATTCACTAGTAGGAGTGAGAAAAACATCACGGGGTGGTGCGCATTGTATGGGTGTGTGTTACATTACATTCACTAGTAGGAGTGAGAAAAACATCACGGGGTGGTGCGCATTGTATGGGTGTGTGTTACATTTCATTCACTACTAGGAGTGAGAAAAACATCACGGGGTGGTGCGCATTGTATGGGTGTGTGTTACATTACATTCACTAGTAGAAGTGAGAAAAACATCATGGAGTGGTGCGCATCGTATGGGTGTGTGTTACATTACATTCACTAGTAGAAGTGAGAAAAACATCACGGGGTGGTGCGCATCGTATGCGTGTGTGTTACATTACATTCATTTGTAGGAGTGAGAAAAACATCACGGGGTGGTGCGCATTGTATGGGTGTGTGTTACATTACATTTACTAGTAGGAGTGAGAAAAACATCACGGGGTGGTGTGAATCGGAGGGTCTGAATTAAGATAGGCTGTGAGTGGCAATGTAGGATGGAGAAAAGCACCGCGGGGTGGTCAGCATGGGGAGGTCAGGGAACATGAAGTGGCAATGTAGGATAGGTTTCTGAAAAACATCGCGGGGTGGTGCGCATTGTAAGGGTGTGTGTTACATTACATTCACTAGTAGGAGTGAGAAAAACATCACGGGGTGGTGTGAATTGGAGGGTCTGAATTAGGATAGTCAGTGAGTGGCAATGTAGGATGGAGAAAAGCACGGCGGGGTGGTCAGCATGGGGAGGTCAGGGAACATGCAGTGGCAATGTAGGATAGGTTTCTGAAAAACATCGCGGGGTGGTGCGCATTGTATGGGTGTGTGTTACATTACATTCACTAGTAGGAGTGAGAAAAACATCACGGGGTGGTGCGCATTGTATGGGTGTGTGTTACATTACATTCACTATTAGGAGTGAGAAAAACATCAGGGGGTGGTGCGCATTGTATGGGTGTGTGTTACATTACATTCACTAGTAGGAGTGAGAAAAACATCACGGGGTGGTGCGCATTGTATGGGTGTGTGTTATATTACATTCAATAGTAGGAGTGAGAAAAACA
The DNA here is from genome assembly GCF_034190915.1 of Cavia porcellus. NCBI lineage: Eukaryota > Metazoa > Chordata > Mammalia > Rodentia > Caviidae > Cavia > Cavia porcellus. The sequence continues at coordinate 1,691,428 of NW_026947555.1, forward strand.
TCACGGGGTGGTGTGAATCGGAGTGTCTGAATTAAGATAGGCAGTGAGTGGCAATGTAGGATGGAGAAAAGCATCGCTGGGTGGTCATTATCGGGAGGTCAGGAAACATGCAGTGGCAATGTAGGATAGGTTTCTGAAAAACATCGTGGGGTGGTGCGCATTGTAAGGGTGTGTGTTACATTACATTCACTAGTAGGAGTGAGAAAAACATCACGGGGTGGTGTGAATCGGAGGGTCTGAATTAGTATAGGCAGTGAGTGGCAATGTAGGATGCAGACAAGCACCGCGGGATGGTCAGCATGGGGAGGTCAGGGAACATGCAGTGGCAATGTAGGATAAGTTTCTGAAAAACATCGCGGGGTGGTGTGCATTGTATAGGTGTGTGTTACATTACATTCACTAGTAGCAGTGAGAAAAACATCTCGGGGTGGTGTGAATCGAAGGTGTGAATTAGGATAAGCAGTGATTGGCAATGTAGGATGGAGAAAAGCACCGCGGGGTGGTCAGCATGGGGAGATCAGGGAACATGCAGTGGCAATGTAGGATAGGTTTCGGAAAAACATCGCGGGGTGGTGCGCATTGTATGGGTGTGTGTTACATTACATTCACTAGTAGGAGTGAGTAAAACATCACGGGGTGGTGTGAATCGGAGGGTCTGAATTAGGATAGGCATTGAGTGGCAATATAGGATGGAGAAAAGCACCGCGGGGTGGTCAGCATGGGGAGGTCAGGAAACATGCAGTGGCAATGTAGGATAGGTTTCTGAAAAACATCGTGGGGTGGTGGGCATTGTATGGGTGTGTGTTACCTTACATTCACTAGTGGAGTGAGAAAAACATCACGGGGTGGTGCGCATTGTAAGGGTGTGTGTTACGTTACATTCACTAGTAGGAGTGAGAAAAACATCACGGGCTGGTGTGAACCGGAGGGGCTGAATTAGGATAGGCAGTGAGTGGCAATGTAGGATGGAGAAAAGCACCGCGGGGTGGTCAGCATGGGGAGGTCAGGGAACATGCAGTTGCAATGTAGGATAGGTTTCTGAAAAACATCGCGGGGTGGTGCGCATTGTATGGGTGTGTGTTATATTACATTCACTAGTAGGAGTGAGAAAAACATCACGGGGTGATGCGCTTTGTATGGGTGTTTGTTACATTACATTCGCTATTAGGAGTGAGAAAAACATCACGGGGTGGTGTGAATCGGAGGGTCTGAATTAGGATAGGCATTGACTGGCAATGTAGGATGGAGAAAAGCACCGCGGGGTGGTCAGCATGGGGAGGTCAGGGAACATGCAGTGGCAATGTAGGATAGGTTTCTCAAAAACATCGCGGGGTGGTGCGCATTGTATGGGTGTGTGTTACATTACATTCACTAGTAGCAGTGAGAAAAACATCACGGGGTGGTGTCAATCGGAGGGTCTGAATTAGGATAGGCAGTGAGTTGCAATGTGGGATGGAGAAAAGCACCGCGGGGTTGTCAGCATGGGGAGATCAGGGAACATGCAGTGGCAATATTGGATAGGATTCTGAAAAACATCGCGGTGTGGTGCGCATTGTATTTGTGTGTGTTACATTACATTCACCAGTAGGAGTGAGAAAAACATCACGGGGTGGTGCGCATTGTATGCTTGTGTGTTACATTACATTCGCTAGTAGGAGTGAGAAAAACATCACGGGGTGGTGCGCATTGTATGGGTGTGTGTTACATTACATTCACTAGTAGGAGTGAGAAAAACATCACGGGGTGGTTCGCACTGTATGCGTGTGTGTTACATTACATTCACTACTAGGAGTGAGAAAAACATCACGGGGTGGTGCGCATTGAATGGGTGTGTGTTACATTACATTCACTAGTAGGAGTGAGAAAAACATCACGGGGTGGTGCGCATTGTATGGGTGTGTGTTACATTACATTCACTAGTAGGAGTGAGAAAAACTTCACGGGGTGGTGTGAATCGGAGGGTCTGAATTAGGATAGGCATTGAGTGGCAATGTAGGATGCAGAAAAGCACCGCAGGGTGGTCAGCATGTGGAGATCAGGAAACATGCAGTGGCAATGTAGGATAGGTTTCTGAAAAACATCGCGGGGTGGTGCGCATTGTATGGGTGTGTGTTACATTACATTCACTAGTAGCAGTGAGAAAAACATCACGGGATGGTGTGAATAGGAGGGTCTAATTTAGGATAGGCAGTGAGTGGCAATATAGGATGGAGAAAAGCACCGCGGGGTGGTCAGCAAGGGGAGGTCAGGGAACATGCAGTGGCAATGTAGGATAGGTTTCTGAAAAACATCGTGTGGTGTCGGGCATTGTATGGGTGTGTTTTACATTACATTCACTAGTAGGAGTGAGAAAAACATCACGGGGTGGTGCGCATTGTATGGGTGTGTGTTATGTTACATTCACTAGTAGGATTGAGAAAAACATCAGGGGGTGGTGCGCATTGTATGGGTGTGTGTTACATTACATTCACTAGTAGGAGTGAGAAAAAAATCAAGGGGTGGTGCGCATTGTATGGTTGTGTGTTACATTTCATTCACTAGTAGGAGTGAGAAAAACATCACGGGGTGGTGCGCATTGTATGCGTGTGTGTTACATTACATTCACTAGTAGGAGTGAGAAAAACATCACGGGGTGGTGCGCATTGTATGGGTGTGTGTTACATTACATTTACTAGTAGGAGTGAGAAAAACATCACGGGGTGGTGCGCATTGTATGGGTGTGTGTTATATTACATTCACTAGTAGGAGTGAGAAAAACATCACGGGGTGGTGTGAATCGGAGGGTCTGAATTAGGATAGGCAGTGAGTGGCAATGTAGGATGGAGAAAAGCACCGCGGGGTGGTCAGCATGGGGAGGTCAGGTAACATGCAATGGCAATGTAGGATAGGTTTATGAAAAACATCGCGGAGTGGTGCTCGTTGTATGGGTGTGTGTTACATTACATTCACTAGTAGGCGTGAGAAAAACATCACGGGGTGGTGCGCATTGTATGGGTGTGTGTTACATTACATTCACTAGTAGGAGTGAGAAAAACATCACGGGGTGGTGCGCATCGTATGGGTGTGTGTTATATTACATTCACTAGTAGGAGTGAGAAAAACATCACGGGGTGGTGCGCATTGAATGGGTGTGTGTTACATTACATTCACTAGAAGGAGTGAGAAAAACATCACGGGGTGGTGCGCATGGTATCGGTGTGTGTTACATTACATTCACTAGTAGGAGTGAGAAAAACATCACAGGGTGGTGTGAAACGGAGGGTCTGAATTAGGATAGGCAGTGAGTGGCAATGTAAGATTGAGAAAAGCACCGCGGGGTGGTCAGCATTGGGAGGTCAGGGAACATGCAGTGGCAATGTAGGATAGTTTTCTGAAAAACATCCCCGGGTGGTTCGCATTGTATGGCTGTGTGTTACATTACATTCACTAGTAGGAGTGAGAAAAACATCACGGGGTGGTGTGAATCGGAGGGTCTGAATTAGGATAGGCAGTGAGTGGCAATGTAGGATGGAGAAAAGCACCGCGGGGTGGTCAGCATGGGGAGGTCAGGGAACATGCAGTGGCAATGTAGGATAGGTTTCTGAAAAACATAGCGGGGTGGTGCGCATTGTATGGGTGTGTGTTACATTACATTCACTAGTAGGAGTGAGAAAAACATCACGGGGTGGTGCTCATTGTATGGGTGTGTGTTACATTACATTCACTAGTAGGAGTGAGAAAAACATCACGGGGTGGTGCGCATTGTATGGGTGTGTGTTACATTACATTCACGACTAGGAGTGAGAAAAACATCACGGGGTGGTGCGCATTGTATGGGTGTGTGTTACATTACATTCACTAGTAGAAGTGAGAAAAACATCATGGAGTGGTGCGCATCGTATGGGTGTGTGTTACATTACATTCACTAGTAGAAGTGAGAAAAACATCACGGGGTGGTGCGCATCGTATGCGTGTGTGTTACATTACATTCATTTGTAGGAGTGAGAAAAACATCACGGGGTGGTGCGCATTGTATGGGTGTGTGTTACATTACATTCACTAGTAGGAGTGAGAAAAACATCACGGGGTGGTGTGAATCGGAGGGTCTGAATTAGGATAGTCAGTGAGTGGCAATGTAGGATGGAGAAAAGCACGGCGGGGTGGTCAGCATGGGGAGGTCAGGGAACATGAAGTGGCAATGTAGGATAGGTTTCTGAAAAACATCGCGGGGTGGTGCGCATTGTAAGGGTGTGTGTTACATTACATTCACTAGTAGGAGTGAGAAAAACATCACGGGGTGGTGTGAATTGGAGGGTCTGAATTAGGATAGTCAGTGAGTGGCAATGTAGGATGGAGAAAAGCACGGCGGGGTGGTCAGCATGGGGAGGTCAGGGAACATGCAGTGGCAATGTAGGATAGGTTTCTGAAAAACATCGCGGGGTGGTGCGCATTGTATGGGTGTGTGTTACATTACATTCACTAGTAGGAGTGAGAAAAACATCACGGGTTGGTGCGCATTGTATGGGTGTATGTTACATTACATTCACTAGTAGGAGTGAGAAAAACATCAGGGGGTGGTGCGCATTGTATGGGTGTGTGTTACATTACATTCACTAGTAGGAGTGAGAAAAACATCACGGGGTGGTGCGCATTGTATGGGTGTGTGTTATATTACATTCACTAGTAGGAGTGAGAAAAACATCACGGTGTGGTGTGAATCGGAGTGTCTGTATTAAGATAGGCAGTGAGTGGCAATGTAAGATGGAGAAAAGCACCGCTGGGTGGTTATTATCGGGAGGTCAGGAAACATGCAGTGGCAATGTAGGATAGGTTTCTGAAAAACATCGCGGGGTGGTGCGCATTGTAAGGGTGTGTGTTACATTACATTCACTAGTAGGAGTGAGAAAAACATCACGGGGTGGTGTGAATCGGAGGGTCTGAATTAGGATAGGCAGTTAGTGTCAATGTAGGATGCAGACAAGCCCCGCGGGGTGGTCAGCATGTGGAGATCAGGAAAGATGCAGTGGCAATGTAGGATAGGTTTCTGAAAAACATCGCGGGGTGGTGCGCATTGTATGGGTGTGTGTTACATTACATTCACTAGTAGGAGTGAGAAAAACATCACGGGGTGGTGTGAATCGGAGGGTCTGAATTAGGATAGGCAGTGAGTGGCAATGTAGGAAGGAGAAAAGCACCGCGGGGTGGTCAGCATGGGCAGGTCAGGGAACATGCTGTGGCAATGTAGGATAGCTTTCTGAAAAACATCGTGGGTTGGTGGGCATTGTATGGGTGTGTGTTACATTACATTCACTAGTAGGAGTGAGAAAAACATCACGGGGTGGTGCGCATTTTATGGGTGTGTGTTACATTACATTCACTAGTAGGAGTGAGAAAAACATCATGGGGTGGTGTGAATCGGAGGGTCTGAATTAGGATAGGCAGTGAGTGGCAATGTAGGATGGAGAAAAGCACCGCGGGGTGGTCAGCATGGGGAGGTCAGGGAACATGCAGGGGCAATGTAGGATAGGTTTCTGAAAAACATCGCAGGGTGGTGAGCATTGTATGGGTGTGTGTTACATTACATTCACTAGTAGGAGTGAGAAAAACATCACGGGGTCGTGCGCACTGTATGGGTGTGTGTTACATTACATTCACTAGTAGGAGTGAGAAAAACATCACGGGGTGGTGTGAATCGGAGGTTCTGAATTAGGATAGGCATTGAGTGGCCATGTAGGATGGACAAAAGCACCGCGGGGTGGTCAGCATGGGGAGGTCAGGGAACATGCATTGGCAATGTTGGATAGGTTTCTGGAAAACATCGCGGGGTGGTGCGCATTGTATGGGTGTGTGTTACATTACATTCACTAGTAGGAGTGAAAAAAACATCAGGGGGTGGTGCGCATTGTATGGGTGTGTGTTACATTACATTCACTAGTAGGAGTGAGAAAAAAATCACGGGGTGGTGCGCATTGTATGGGTGTGTGTTACATTTCATTCACTAGTAGGAGTGAGAAAAACATCATGGGGTGGTGCTCATTGTATGCATGTGTGTTACATTACATTCACTAGTAGGAGTGAGAAAAACATCACGGGGTGGTGCGCATTGTATGGGTGTGTGTTACATTACATTCACTATTAGGAGTGAGAAAAACATCACGGGGTGGTGCGCATTGTATGGGTGTGTGTTACAATTCATTCACTAGTAGGAGTGAGAAAAACATCATGGGGTGGTGCGCATTGTATGCGTGTGTGTTACATTACATTCACTAGTAGGAGTGAGAAAAACATCACGGGGTGGTGCGCATTGTATGGGTGTGTGTTACATTACATTCACTAGTAGGAGTGAGAAAAACATCATGGGGTGGTGTGAATCGGAGGGTCTGAATTAGGATAGGCAGTGAGTGGCAAGGTAGGATGGAGAAAAGCACCGCCGGGTGGTCAGCATGGGGAGGTCATGGAACATGCAGTGGCAATGTAGGATAGTTTTCTGAAAAACATCAGCGGGTGGTGCGCATTGAATGGGTGTGTTTTACATTACATTCACTAGTAGGAGTGAGAAAAACATCACGGGGTGGTGTGAATCGGAGGGTCTTAATTAGGATAGGCAGTGAGTGGCAATATAGGATGGAGAAAAGCACCGCGGGGTGGTCAGCATGGGGAGGTCAGGGAACATGCAGTGGCAATGTAGGATAGGTTTCTGAAAAACATCGCGGGGTGGTCTGCATTGCATGGGTGTGTGTTACATTACATTGACTAGTAGGAGTGAGAAAAACATCACGGGGTGGTGCGCATTGTATGGGTGTGTGTTACATTACATTCACTAGTAGGAGTGAGAAAAACATCACGGGGTGGTGCGCATTGTATGGGTGTGTGTTACATTACATTCACTAGTAGGCGTGAGAAAAACATCACGGGGTGGTGCGCATTTTATGGGTGTGTGTTACATTACATTCACTAGTAAGAGTGAGAAAAACATCACGGGGTGGTGCGCATTGTATGGGTGTGTGTTATCTTACATTCACTAGTAGGAGTGAGAAAAACATCACGAGGTGGTGCGCATCGTATGCGTGTGTGTTACATTACATTCACTTGTAGGAGTGAGAAAAACATCACGGGGTGGTGTGAATCGGAGGGTCTGAATTAAGATAGGCAGTGAGTGGCAATGTAGGATGGAGAAAAGCACCGCTGGGTGGTCAGCATGGGGAGGTCAGGGAACATGCAGTGGCAATGTAGGATAGGTTTCTGAAAAACATCGCGGGGTGGTGCGCATTGTATGGGTGTGTGTTACATTACATTCACTAGTAGGAGTGAGAAAAACATCACAGGGTGGTGTGAATCGGAGGGTCTGAATTAGGATAGGCAGTGAGTGGCAATGTAGGATGGAGAAAAGCACCGCGGGGTGGTCAGCATGGGGAGTTCAGGGAACATGCAGTGGCAATGTAGGATAGGTTTCTGAAAAACATCGTGGGGTGGTGGGCATTGTATGGGTGTGTGTTACCTTACATTCACTAGTAGGAGTGAGAAAAACATCACGGGGTGGTGCGAATTGTATGCGTGTGTGTTACATTACATTCACTAGTAGGAGTGAGAAAAACATCACGGGGTGGTGTGAATTGGAGGGTCTGAATTAGGATAGGCAGTGAGTGGCAATGTAGGATGGAGAAAAGAACCGCGGGGTGGTCAGCATGGGGAGGTCAGGGAACAAGCAGTGGCAATGTAGGATAGGTTTCTGAAAAACATCGCGGGGTGGTGCGCATTGTATGGGTGTGTGTTACATTACATTCACTAGTAGGAGTGAGAAAAACATCACAGGGTGGTGCGCATTGTATGGGTGTGTGTTACATTACATTCACTAGTAGGAGTGAGAAAAAGATCACGGGGTGGTGCGCATTGTATGGGTGTGTGTTACATTACATTCACTAGTAGGAGTGAGAAAAACATCATGGGGTGGTGTGAATCGGAGGGTCTGAATTAGGAAAGGCAGTGAGTGACAATGTAGGATGGAGAAAAGCACCGCGGGATGGTCAGCATGGGGAGGTCAGGTAACATGCAGTGGCAATGTAGGATAAGTTTCTGAAAAACATCGCGGGGTGGTGTGCATTGTATAGGTGTGTGTTACATTACATTCACTAGTAGGAGTGAGAAAAACATCACGGGGTGGTGTGAATCGAAGGTGTGAATTAGGATAAGCAGTGATTGGCAATGTAGGATGGAGAAAAGCACCGCCGTGTGGTCAGCATGGGGAGGTCAGGGAACATGCAGTGGCAATGTAGGATAGGTTTCGGAAAAATGTCGCGGGGTGGTGCGCATTGTATGGGTGTGTGTTACATTACATTCCCTAGTGGAGTGAGAAAAACATCACGGGGTGGTGCGCATTGTAATGGTGTGTGTTACGTTACATTCACTAGTAGGAGTGAGAAAAACATCACGGGATGGTGTGAACCGGAGGGTCTGAATTAGGACAGGCAGTGAGTGGCAATGTAGGATGGAGAAAAGCACCGCAGGGTGGTCAGCATGGGGAGGTCAGGGAACATGCAGTGGCAATGTAGGATAGGTTTCTGAAAAACATCGCGGGGTGGTGCGCATTGTATGGGTGTGTGTTATATTACATTCACTAGTAGGAGTGAGAAAAACATCACGGGGTGATGCGCTTTGTATGGGTGTTTGTTACATTACATTCACTAGTAGGAGTGAGAAAAACATCACGGGGTGGTGTGAATCGGAGGGTCTGAATTAGGATAGGCATTGACTGGCAATGTAGGATGGAGAAAAGCACCGCGGGGTGGTCAGCATGGGGAGGTCAGGAAACTTGCATTGGCAATGTAGGATAGGTTTCTCAAAAACATCGCGGGGTGGTGCGCATTGTATAGGTGTGTGTTACATTACATTCACTAGACGGAGTGAGAAAAACATCACGCGGTGGTGTGAATTGGAGAGTGTGAATTAGGATAAGCAGTGAGTGGCAATTTAGGATGGAGAAAAGCACCATGGGGTGGTCACCATGGGGAGGTCAGGGAACATGCAGTGGCAATGTAGGATAGGTTTCTGAAAAACATCGCAGGGTGGTGTGCATTGTATGGTTGTGTGTTACATTACATTCACTAGTAGCAGTGAGAAAAACATCACGGGGTGGTGTCAATCGGAGGGTCTGAATTAGGATAGGCAGTGAGTTGCAATGTGGGATGGAGAAAAGCACCGCAGGGTTGTCAGCATGGGCAGGTCAGGGAACATGCAATGGCAATATTGGATAGGATTCTGAAAAACATCGCGGGGTTGTGCGCATTGTATGGGTGTGTGTTACATTACATTCACTAGTAGGAGTGAGAAAAACATCACGGGTGGTGTGAATCGGAGGGTCTGAATTAAGATAGGCAGTGAGTGGCAATGTAGGATGGAGAAAAGCACCGCGGGGTGGTCAGCATGGGAGGTCAGGGAACATGAAGTGGCAATGTAGGATAGGTTTCTGAAAACCATCGCGGGGTGGTGCGCATTGTATGGGTGTGTGTTACATTACATTCACTAGTAGCAGTGAGAAAAACATCACGGGGTGGTGTCAATCGGAGGGTCTGAATTAGGATAGGCAGTGAGTTGCAATGTGGGATGGAGAAAAGCACCGCGGGGTTGTCAGCATGGGGAGGTCAGGGAACATGCAGTGGCAATATTGAATAGGATTCTGAAAAACGTCGCGGGGTGGTGCGCATTGTATTTGTGTGTGTTACATTACATTCACTAGTAGGAGTGAGTAAAACATCACGGGGTGGTGCGCATTGTATGCTTGTGTGTTACATTACATTCACTAGTAGGAGTGAGAAAAACATCACGGGGTGGTGCGCATTGTATGGGTGTGTGTTACATTACATTCACTAGTAGGAGTGAGAAAAACATCACGGGGTGGTTCGCACTGTATGCGTGTGTGTTACATTACATTCACTACTAGGAGTGAGAAAAACATCACGGGGTGGTGCGCATTGAATGGGTGTGTGTTACATTACATTCACTAGTAGGAGTGAGAAAAACATCACGGGGTGGTGCGCATTGTATGGGTGTGTATTACATTACATTCACTAGTAGGAGTGAGAAAAACATCACGGTGTGGTGCGCATTTTATGGGTGTGTGTTAAGTTACATTCACTAGTAGGATTGAGAAAAGCATCAGGGGGTGGTGCGCATTGTATGGGTGTCTGTTACATTACATTCACTAGTAGGAGTGAGAAAAAAATCACGGGGTGGTGCGCATTGTATGGGTGTGTGTTACATTTCATTCACTAGTAGGAGTGAGAAATACATCACGGGGTGGGGCGCATTGTATGCGTGTGTGTTACATTACATTCACTAGTAGGAGTGAGAAAAACATCACGGGGTGGTGCGCATTGTATGGGTGTGTGTTACATTACATTTACTAGTAGGAGTGAGAAAAACATCACGGGGTTGTGCGCATTGTATGGGTGTGTGTTACATTACATTCACTAGTAGGAGTGAGAAAAACATCACGAGGTGGTGTGAATCGGAGCGACTGAATAAAGATAGGCAGTGAGTGGCAATGTAGGATGGAGAAAAGCACTGCGGGTTGGTCAGCATGGGGAGGTCAGGGAACATGCAGTGGCAATGTAGGATTTGTTTCTGAAAAACATCGCGGGGTGGTGCGCATTGTATGGGTGTGTGTTATATTACTTTCACTAGTAGGAGTGAGAAAAACATCACGGGGTGGTGTGAATCGGAGGGTCTGAATTAGGATAGGCAGTGAGTGGCAATGTAGGATGGAGAAAAGCACCGCGGGGTGGTCAGCATGGGGAGGTCAGGTAACATGCAATGGCAATGTAGGATAGGTTTATGAAAAACATCGCGGAGTGGTGCTCGTTGTATGGGTGTGTGTTACATTACATTCACTAGTAGGCGTGAGAAAAACATCACGGGGTGGTGCGCATTGTATGGGTGTGTGTTACATTACATTCACTAGTAGGAGTGAGAAAAACATCACGGGGTGGTGTGAATCGGAGTGTCTGTATTAGGATAGGCAGTGAGTGGCAATCTAAGATGGAGAAAATCACCGCGGGGTGGTCAGCACGGGGAGTTCAGGGAACATGCAGTGGCAATGTAGGATAGTTTTCTGAAAAACATCACGGGGTGGTGCGCATTGTATGGGTGTGTGTTACATTACATTCAGTAGTAGGAGTGAGAAAAACATCAATGGGTGGTGCGCATCGTATGGGTTTGTGTTACATTACATTCACTAGTAGGAGTGAGAAAAACATCACGGGGTGGTGCGCATTGTATGGGTGTGTGTTACATTACATTCACGAGTAGGAGTGAGAAAAACATCACGGAGTGGTGCGCATCGTATGGGTGTGTGTTACATTACATTCACTAGTAGGAGTGAGAAAAACATCACGGGGAGGTGCGCATCGTATGCGTGTGTGTTACATTACATTCACTAGTAGGAGTGAGAAAAACATCACGAGGTGGTGTGAATCGGAGGGTCTGAATTAAGTTAGGCTGTGAGTGGCAATGTAGGATGGAGAAAAGCACGGCGGGGTGGTCAGCATGGGGAAGTCAGGGAACATGAAGTGGCAATGTAGGATAGGTTTCTGAAAAATATCGCGGGGTGGTGCGCATTGTAAGGGTGTGTGTTACATTACATTCACTAGTAGGAGTGAGAAAAACATCACGGGGTGGTGTGAATCGGAGGGTCTGAATTAGGATAGTCAGTGAGTGGCAATGTAGGATGGAGAAAAGCACGGCGGGGTGGTCAGAATGGGGAGGTCAGGGAACATGCAGTGGCAATGTATGATAGGTTTCTGAAAAACATTGCGGGGTGATGCACATTGTATGGGTGTGTGTTACATTACATTCACTAGTAGGAGTGAGAAAAAAATCACGGGGTGGTGCGCACTGTATGGGTGTGTGTTACATTTCATTCACTAGTAGGAGTGAGAAAAACATCACGGGGTGGGGCGCATTGTATGCGTGTGTGTTACATTACATTCACTAGTAGGAGTGAGAAAAACATCACGGGGTGGTGCGCATTGTATGGGTGTGTGTTACATTACATTTACTAGTAGGAGTGAGAAAAACATCACGGGGTTGTGCGCATTGTATGGGTGTGTGTTACATTACAGTCACTAGTAGGAGTGAGAAAAACATCACGAGGTGGTGTGAATCGGAGCGACTGAATAAAGATAGGCAGTGAGTGGCAATGTAGGATGGAGAAAAGCACTGCGGGTTGGTCAGCATGGGGAGGTCAGGGAACATGCAGTGGCAATGTAGGATTGGTTTCTGAAAAACATCGCGGGGTGGTGCGCATTGTATGGGTGTGTGTTATATTACTTTCACTAGTAGGAGTGAGAAAAACATCACGGGGTTGTGTGAATCGGAGGGTCTGAATTAGGATAGGCAGTGAGTGGCAATGTAGGATGGAGAAAAGCACCGCGGGGTGGTCAGCATGGGGAGGTCAGGTAACATGCAATGGCAATGTAGGATAGGTTTATGAAAAACATCGCGGAGTGGTGCTCGTTGTATGGGTGTGTGTTACATTACATTCACTAGTAGGCGTGAGAAAAACATCACGGGGTGGTGCGCATTGTATGGGTGTGTGTTACATTACATTCACTAGTAGGAGTGAGAAAAACATCACGGGGTGGTGTGAATCGGAGTGTCTGTATTAGGATAGGCAGTGAGTGGCAATCTAAGATGGAGAAAATCACCGCGGGGTGGTCAGCACGGGGAGTTCAGGGAACATGCAGTGGCAATGTAGGATAGTTTTCTGAAAAACATCACCGGGTGGTGCGCATTGTATGGGTGTGTGTTACATTACATTCACTACTAGGAGTGAGAAAAACATCACGGGGTGGTGCGCATTGTATGGGTGTGTGTTACATTACATTCACTAGTAGGAGTGAGAAAAACATCACGGGGTGGTGCGCATTGTATGGGTGTGTGTTACATTACATTCACTAGTAGGAGTGAGAAAAACATCACGGGGTGGTGCGCATCGTATGGGTTTGTGTTACATTACATTCACTAGTAGGAGTGAGAAAAACATCACGGGGTGGTGCGCATTGTATGGGTGTGTGTTACATTACATTCACTAGTAGGAGTGAGAAAAACATCACGGAGTGGTGCGCATCGTATGGCTGTGTGTTACATTACATTCACTAGTAGGAGTGAGAAAAACATCACGGGGTGGTGCGCATCGTATGCGTGTGTGTTACATTACATTCACTAGTAGGAGTGAGAAAAACATCACGAGGTGGTGTGAATCAGAGGGTCTGAATTAAGTTAGGCTGTGAGTGGCAATGTAGGATGGAGAAAAGCACGGCGGGGTGGTCAGCATGGGGAAGTCAGGGAACATGAAGTGGCAATGTAGGATAGGTTTCTGAAAAATATCGCGGGGTGGTGCGCATTGTAAGGGTGTGTGTTACATTACATTCACTAGTAGGAGTGAGAAAAACATCACGGGGTGGTGTGAATCGGAGGGTCTGAATTAGGATAGTCAGTGAGTGGCAATGTAGGATGGAGAAAAGCACGGCGGGGTGGTCAGCATGGGGAGGTCAGGGAACATGCAGTGGCAATGTATGATAGGTTTCTGAAAAACATTGCGGGGTGATGCACATTGTATGGGTGTGTGTTACATTACATTCACTAGTAGGAGTGAGAAAAACATCACGGGGTGGTGCGCATTGTATGGGTGTGTGTTACATTACATTCACTAGTAGGAGTGAGAAAAACATCACGGGGTGGTGTGAATCGGAGTGTCTGTATTAGGATAGGCAGTGAGTGGCAATCTAAGATGGAGAAAATCACCGCGGGGTGGTCAGCACGGGGAGTTCAGGGAACATGCAGTGGCAATGTAGGATAGTTTTCTGAAAAACATCACCGGGTGGTGCGCATTGTATGGGTGTGTGTTACATTACATTCACTAGTAGGAGTGAGAAAAACATCACGGGGTGGTGCGCATTGTATGGGTGTGTGTTACATTACATTCACTAATAGGAGTGAGAAAAACATCACGGGGTGGTGCGCATTGTATGGGTGTGTGTTACATTACATTCACTAGTAGGAGTGAGAAAAACATCACGGGGTGGTGCGCATCGTATGGGTTTGTGTTACATTACATTCACTAGTAGGAGTGAGAAAAACATCACGCGGTGGTGCGCATTGTATGGGTGTGTGTTACATTACATTCACTAGTAGGAGTGAGAAAAACATCACGGAGTGGTGCGCATCGTATGGGTGTGTGTTACATTACATTCACTAGTAGGAGTGAGAAAAACATCACGGGGTGGTGCGCATCGTATGCGTGTGTGTTACATTACATTCACTAGTAGGAGTGAGAAAAAACATCACGAGGTGGTGTGAATCGGAGGGTCTGAATTAAGTTAGGCTGTGAGTGGCAATGTAGGATGGAGAAAAGCACGGCGGGGTGGTCAGCATGTGGAAGTCAGGGAACATGAAGTGGCAATGTAGGATAGGTTTCTGAAAAATATCGCGGGGTGGTGCGCATTGTAAGGGTGTGTGTTACATTACATTCACTAGTAGGAGTGAGAAAAACATCACGGGGTGGTGTGAATCGGAGGGTCTGAATTAGGATAGTCAGTGAGTGGCAATGTAGGATGGAGAAAAGCACGGCGGGGTGGTCAGCATGGGGAGGTCAGGGAACATGCAGTGGCAATGTATGATAGGTTTCTGAAAAACATTGCGGGGTGATGCACATTGTATGGGTGTGTGTTACATTACATTCACTAGTAGGAGTGAGAAAAACATCACGGGGTGGTGCGCATTGTATGGGTGTGTGTTACATTACATTCACTAGTAGGAGTGAGAAAAACATCAGGGTGTGGTGCGCATTGTATGGGTGTGTGTTACATTACATTCACTAGTAGGAGTGAGAAAAACATCACGGGGTGGTGCGCGTTGTAGGGGTGTGTGTTACATTACATTCACTAGTAGGAGTGAGAAAAACATCACGGGCTGGTGCGCATTGTATGGGTGTGTGTTATATTACATTCACTAGTAGGAGTGAGAAAAACATTACGGGGTGGTGTGAATCGGAGTGTCTGAATTAAGATAGGCAGTGAGTGGCAATGTAGGATGGAGAAAAGCACCGCAGGGTGGTCAGCATGGGGAGGTCAGGAAACATGAAGTGGCAATGTAGGATAGGTTTCTGAAAAACATCGCGGGATGGTGCGCATTGTAAGGGTGGTTGTTACATTACATTCACTAGTAGGAGTGAGAAAAACATCACGGGGTGGTGTGAATCGGAGGGTCTGAATTAGGATAGGCAGTGAGTGGCAATGTAGGATGGAGAAAAGCACCGCGGGGTGGTCAGCATGGGGAGGTCAGGGAACATGCAGTGGCAATGTAGGATAGCTTTCTGAAAAACATCGTGGGGTGGTGGGCATTGTATGGGTGTGTGTTACATTACATTCACTAGTAGGAGTGAGAAAAACATCACGGGGTGGTGCGCATTGTAAGGGTGTGTGTTACATTACATTCAGTAGTAGGAGTGATAAAAACATCACGGGGTGCTGTGAATCGGAGGGTCTGAATTAAGATAGGCTGTGAGTGGCAATGTAGGATGGAGAAAAGCTCCACAAGGTGGTCAGCATGGGGAAGTCAGGGAACATGAAGTGGCAATGTAGGATAGGTTTCTGAAAAATATCGCGGGGTGGTGCGCATTGTAAGGGTGTGTGTTACATTACATTCACTAGTAGGAGTGAGAAAAACATCACGGGGTGGTGTGAATCGGAGGGTCTGAATTAGGATAGTCAGTGAGTGGCAATGTAGGATGGAGAAAAGCACGGCGGGGTGGTCAGCATGGGGAGGTCAGGGAACATGCAGTGGCAATGTATGATAGGTTTCTGAAAAACATCGCGGGGTGATGCACATTGTATGGGTGTGTGTTACATTACATTCACTAGTAGGAGTGAGAAAAACATCACGGGGTGGTGCGCATTGTATGGGTGTGTGTTACATTACATTCACTAGTAGGAGTGAGAAAAACATCAGGCTGTGGTGCGCATTGTATGGGTGTGTGTTACATTACATTCACTAGTAGGAGTGAGAAAAACATCACGGGGTGGTGGGCATTGTATGGGTGTGTGTTACATTACATTCACTAGTAGGAGTGAGAAAAACATCACGGGGTGGTGCGCACTCTATGGGTGTGTTACATTACATTCACTAGTAGGAGTGAGAAAAACATCACGGGGTGGTGTGAATCGGAGGTTCTGAATTAGGATAGGCATTGAGTGGCCATGTAGGATGGACAAAAGCACCGCGGGGTGGTCATCATGGGGAGATCAGGGAACATGCAGTGGCAATGTAGGATAGGTTTCTGAAAAACATCGCGGGGTGGTGGGCATTGTATAGGTGTGTGTTACATTACATTCACTAGTACGAATGAGAAAAACATCAGGGGGTGGTGTGAATCGGAGGGTGTGAATTAGAATAAGCAATGAGTGGCAATTTAGGATGGAGAAAAGCACCGCGGGGTGGTCCGCATGGGGAGGTCAGGGAACATGCATTGGCAATGTTGGATAGGTTTCTGAAAAACATCGCGGGGTGGTGCGCATTGTATGGGTGTGTGTTACATTTAATTAACTAGTAGGAGTGAGAAAAACATCAGGGGGTTGTGCGCATTGTATGGGTGTGTTTTACATTACACTCACTAGTAGGAGTGAGAAAAAAATCACGGGTTGGTGCGCATTGTATGTGTGTGTGTTACATTTCATTCCCTAGTAGGAGTGAGAAAAACATCATGGGGTGGTGCGCATTGTATGCGTGTGTGTTACATTACATTCACTAGTAGGAGTGAGAAAAACATCACGGGGTGGTGCGCATTGTATGGGTGTGTGTTACATTACATTCACTAGTAGGAGTGAGAAAAACATTACGGGGTGGTGCGCATTGTATGGGTGTGTGTTACATTTCATTCACTAATAGGAGTGAGAAAAACATCATTGGGTGGTGCGCATTGTATGCGTGTGTGTTACATTACATTCACTAGTAGGAGTGAGAAAAACATCACGGGGTGGTGCGCATTGTATGGGTGTGTGTTACATTACATTCACTAGTAGGAGTGAGAAAAACATCACGGGGTGGTGTGAATCGGAGGGTCTGAATTAGGATAGGCAGTGAGTGGCAATGTAGGATGGAGAAAAGCACCGCAGGGTGGTCAGCATGGGGAGGTCAGGTAACATGCAGTGGCAATGTAGGATAGGTTTCTGAAAAACATCGCGGAGTGGTGCGCGTTGTATGGGTGTGTGTTACATTACATTCACTAGTAGGAGTGAGAAAAACATCAAGGTTTGGTTCGCATTGTATGGGTGTGTGTTACATTACATTCACTAGTAGGAGTGAGAAAAACATCATGGCGTGGTGTGAATCACAGGGTCTGAATTAAGATAGGCAGTGAGTGGCAAGGTAGGATGGAGAAGAGCACCGCGGGGTGGTCAGCATGGGGAGGTCAGTGAACATGCAGTGGCAATGTAGGATAGTTTTCTGAAAAACATCACCGGGTGGTGCGCATTGTATGGGTGTGTTTTACATTACAATCACTAGTAGGAGTGAGAAAAACATCACGGGGTGGTGTGAATCGGAGGGTCTGAATTAGGATAGGCAGTGAGTGGCAATGTAGGATGGAGAAAAGCACCGCGGGGTGATCAGCATGGGGAGGTCAGGGAACATGCAGTGGCAATGTAGGATACGTTTCTGAAAAACATCGCGGGGTGGTCTGCATTGCATGGGTGTGTGTTACATTACATTCACTAGTAGGAGTGAGAAAAATATCACGGGGTGGTGCGCATTGTATGGGTGTGTGTTACATTACATTCACTAGTAGGAGTGATAAAAACATCACGGGGTGGTGCGCATTGTATGGGTGTTTGTTACATTACATTCACTAGTAGGAGTGAGAAAAACATCACGGGTTGGTGCGCATTGTATGGGTGTGTGTTACATTACATTCACTAGTAAGAGTGAGAAAAAAATCACGGGGTGGTGCGCATTGTATGGGTGTGTGTTACATTACATTCACTAGTAGGAGTGAGAAAAACATCACGGGGTGGTGCGCATCGTATGCGTGTGTGTTACATTACATTCACTTGTAGGAGTGAGAAAAACATCACGGGATGGTGTGAATCGGAGGGTCTGAATTAAGATAGGGAGTGAGTGGCAATGTAGGATGGAGAAAAGCACCGCTGTGTGGTCAGCATGGGGAGGTCAGGGAACATGCAGTGGCAATGTAGGATAGGTTTCTGAAAAACATCGCGGTGTGGTGCGCATATATGGGTGTGTGTTACATTACATTCACTAGTAGGAGTGAGAAAAACATCACGGGGTTGTGTGAATCGGAGGGTCTGAATTAGGATAGGCAGTGAGTGGCAATGTAGGATGGAGAAAAGTACCGCGGCGTGGTCAGCATGGGGAGGTCACGGAACATGCAGTGGCAATGTAGGATAGGTTTCTGAAAACATCGTGGGGTGGAGGGCATTGTATGGGTGTGTGTTACATTACATTCACTAGTAGGAGTGAGAAAAACATCACGGGGTGGTGTGAATCTGAGGGTCTGAATTAGGATAGGCAGTGAGTGGCAATGTAGGATGGAGAAAAGCACCGCGGAGTGGTCAGCATGGGGAGGTCAGGGAACATGCAGTGGCAATGTAGGATAGGTTTCTGAAAAACATCGAGGGGTGGTGCGCATATTATGGGTGTGTGTTACATTACATTCACTAGTAGAAGTGAGAAAAACTTCACGGGTTGGTGTAAATCGGAGGGTCTGAATTAGGATAGGCATTGAGTGGCAATGTAGGATGCAGAAAAGCACCGCAGGGTGGTCAGCATGTGGAGATCAGGAAACATGCAGTGGCAATGTAGGATAGGTTTCTGAAAAACATCGCGGGGTGCTGCGCATTGTATGGGTGTGTGTTACATTACATTCACTAGTAGCAGTGAGAAAAACATCACGGGGTGGTGTGAATCGGAGGGTCTGAATTAGGATAGGCAGTGAGTTGCAATGTAGGATGGAGAAAAGCACCGCGGGGTGGTCAGCATGGGGAGGTCAGGGAACATGCAGTGGCAATGTAGGATAGGTTTCTGAAAAATATCGCGGGATGGTGCGCATTGTAAGGGTGTGTGTTACATTACATTCACTAGTAGGAGTGAGAAAAACATCACGGGGTGGTGCGCATTGTATGGGTGTGTGTTACATTACATTCACTAGACGGAGTGAGAAAAACATCACGGGGTGGTGTGAATCGAAGGTGTGAATTAGGATCAGCAGTGATTGGTAATGTAGGATGGAGAAAAGCACCGCGGGGTCGTCAGCATGGGGAGGTCAGGGAACATGCAGTGGCAATGTAGGATAGGTTTCTGAAAACATCGCGGGGTTGTGTGCATTGTATGGTTGTGTGTTACATTACATTCACTAGTAGCAGTGAGAAAAACATCACGGGGTGGTGTGAATCGGAGGGTCTGTATTAGGTAATCAGTGAGTTGCAATGTAGGATGGAGAAAAGCACCGCGGGGTTGTCAGGATGGGGAGGTCAGGGATCATGCATTGGCAATATTGGATAGGATTCTGAAAAACATCGCGGGGTGGTTTGCATTGTATGGGTGTGTGTTACATTACATTCACTAGTAGGAGTGAGAAAAACATCACGGGGTGGTGTGAATCGGAGGGTCTGAATTAGGATAGGCAGTGAGTGGCAATGTAGTATGGAGAAAAGCACCGCGGGGAGGTCAGCATGGGGAGGTCAGGGAACATGCAGTGGCAATGTAGGATAGGTTTCTGAAAAACATCGGGGGTCGTGCGCATTGTATTTGTGTGTGTTACATTACATTCACTAGTAGGAGTGAGAAAAACATCACGGGGTGGTGCGCATTGTATGGGTGTGTGTTACATTACATTCACTAATAGGAGTGAGAAAAACATCACGGGGTGGTGCGCATTGTATGGGTGTGTGTTACATTACATTCACTAGTAGGAGTGTGAAAAACATCACGGGGTGGTGCGCATTGTATGGGTGTGTGTTACATTACATTCACTAGTAGGAGTGAGAAAAACAACACGGGGTGGTTCGCATTGTATGCGTGTGTGTTACATTACATTCACTACTAGGAGTGAGAAAAACATCACGGGGTGGTGCGCATTGAATGGGTGTGTGTTACATTACATTCACTAGTAGGAGTGAGAAAAACAACACGGGGTGGTGCGCATTAGATGGGTGTGTGTTACATTACATTCACTAGTAGGAGTGAGAAAAACATCACGGGGTATTGTGAATCGGAGGGTCTGAATTAGGATAGGCAGTGAGTGGCAATGTAGGATGGAGAAAAGCACCGCGGGGTGGTCAGCATGGGGAGATCAGGGAACATGCAGTGGCAATGTAGGATAGGTTTCTGAAAAACATCGAGGGGTGGTGCGCATTGTATGGGTGTGTGTTACATTACATTCACTAGTAGGAGTGATAAAAACTTCACGGGGTGGTGTGAATCGGAGGGTCTGAATTAGGATAGGCAGTGAGTGGCAATGTAGGATGCAGAAAAGTACCGCAGGGTGGTCAGCATGTGGAGATCAGAAAACATGCAGTGGCAATGTAGGATAGGTTTCTGAAAAATATCGCGGGGTGGTGCGCATTGTATGGGTGTGTGTTACATTACATTCACTAGTAGCAGTGAGAAAAACATCACGGGGTCGTGTGAATCAGAGGGTCTGAATTAGGATAGGCAGTGAGTGGCAATGTAGGATAGAGAAAAGCACCGCGGGGTGGTCCGCATGAGGAGGTCAGGGAACATGCAGTGGCAATGTAGGATAGGTTTCTGAAAAACATCGTGGGGTGGTGGGCATTGTATGGGTGTGTGTTACATTACATTCACTAGTAGGAGTGAGAAAAACCTCACGGGGTGGTGCGCATTGTAAGGGTGTGTGTTATATTACATTCACTAGTAGGAGTGAGAAAAACATCACAGGGTGGTGTGAATCGGAGGGCCTGAATTAGGATAGGCAGTGAGTGGCAATGTAGGATGGAAAAAAGCACCGCGGTGTGCTCAGCATGGGGATGTCAGGGAACATGCATGGGCAATGTCGGATAGGTTTCTGAAAAACATCGAGTGGTGGTACGCATTGTATGGGTGTGTGTTACGTTACATTCACTAGTAGGAGTGAGAAAAACATCACGGGGTGGTGCGCATTGTATGGGTGTGTGTTACATTACATTCACTAGTAGGAGTGAGAAAAACATCACAGGGTGGTGTGAATCGGAGGTTCTGAATTAGGATAGGCATTGAGTGGCCATGTAGGATGGAGAAAAGCACCGCGGGGTGGTCAGCATGGGGAGATCAGGGAACATGCAGTGGCAATGTAGGATAGGTTTCTGAAAAACATCGCGGGGTGGTGCGCATTGTATAGGTGTGTGTTACATTTCATTCACTAGTAGGAGTGAGAAAAACATCACGGGGAGGTGTGAATCGGAGGGTGTGAATTCGGAAAAGCAGTGAGTGGCAATTTAGGATGCAGAAAAGCACCGCGGTGTGGTCAGCATGGGGAGGTCAGGGAACATGCACTGGCAATGTAGGATAGGTTTCTGAAAAATATCGCGTGGTGGTGCGCATTGTATAGGTGTGTGTTACACTACATTCACTAGTAGGAGTGAGAAAAACATCACGGGGTGGTGTGAATCGGAGGGTCTGAATTAGAATAGGCAGTGAGTGGCAATGTAGGATGGAGAAAAGCACCGCGGGGTGGTCAGAATGGGGAGGTCAGGTAACATGCAATGGCAATGTAGGATAGGTTTCTGAAAAACATCGCGGAGTGGTGCGCGTTGTATGGGTGTGTGTTACATTACATTCACTAGTAGGAGTGAGAAAAACATCACGGGGTGGTGCGCATTGTATGGGTGTGTGTTACATTACATTCACTAGTAGGAGTGAGAAAAACATCACGGGGTGGTGTGAATCGGAGGGTCTGAATTAGGATAGGCAGTGAGTGGCAATGTAAGATGGAGAAAAGCACCGCGGGGTTATCAGCATGGGGAGTTCAGGGAACATGCAGTGGCAATGTAGGATAGTTTTCTGAAAAACATCACCGGCTGGTGCGCATTGTATGGGTGTGTTTTACATTACATTCACTAGTAGGAGTGAGAAAACATCACGGGGTGGTGTGAATCGGAGGGTCTGAATTAGGATAGGCAGTGAGTGGCAATGTAGGATGGAGAAAAGCACCGAGGGGTGATCAGCATGGGGAGGTCAGGGAACATGCAGTGGCAATGTAGGATAGGTTTCTGAAAAACATAGCGGGGTGGTGCGCATTGTATGGGTGTGTGTTACATTACATTCACTAGTAAGAGTGAGAAAAATATCATGGGGTGCTGCGCATTGTATGGGTGTGTGTTACATTACATTCACTAGTAGGAGACAGAAAAACATCACGCTGTGGTGCGCATTGTATGAGTGTGTGTTACATTACATTCACTAGTAGGAGTGAGAAAAACATCACGGGGTGGTGCGCATTGTAGGGGTGTGTGTTACATTACATTCACTAGTAGGAGTGAGAAAAACATCACGGGGTGGTGCGCATCGTATGGGTGTGTGTTACATTACATTCACTAGTAGGAGTGAGAAAAACATCACTGGGTGGTGCGCATCGTATGCGTGTGTGTTACATTACATTCACTTGTAGGAGTGAGAAAAAGATCACGTGGTGGTGCGCATTGTATGGGTGTGTGTTACATTACATTCACTAGTAGGAGTGAGAAAAACATCACAGGGTGGTGTGAATCGGAGGGTCTGAATTAGGATAGGCAGTGAGTGGCAATGTAAGATGGAGAAAAGCACCGCGGGGTGGTCAGCATGGGGACGTCAGGGAACATGAAGTGGCAATGTAGGATAGGTTTCTGAAAAACATCGCCCGGTGGTGCGCATTTTATGGGTGTGTGTTACATTACATTCACTAGTAGGAGTGAGAAAAACATCACGGGGTGATGTGAATCGGAGGGTCTGAATTAAGATAGGCAGTGAGTGGCAATGTAAGATGGAGAAAGGCACCGCGGGGTGGTCAGCATGGGGAGGTCAGGGAACATGCAGTGGCAATATTGGATAGGATTCTGAAAAACATCGCGGGGTGGTTTGCATTGTATGGGTGTGTGTTACATTACATTCACTAGTAGGAGTGAGAAAAACATCACGGGGTGGTGCGCATTGTATGGGTGTGTGTTACATTACATTCACTAGTAGGAGTGAGAAAAACATCACGGGGTGGTGTGAATCGGAGGGTCTGAATTAGGATAGGCAGTGAGTGGCAATGTAGGATGGAGAAAAGCACCGCAGGGTGGTCAGCATGGGGAGGTCAGGTAACATGCAGTGGCAATGTAGGATAGGTTTCTGAAAAACATCGCGGAGTGGTGCGCGTTGTATGGGTGTGTGTTACATTACATTCACTAGTAGGAGTGAGAAAAACATCAAGGTTTGGTTCGCATTGTATGGGTGTGTGTTACATTACATTCACTAGTAGGAGTGAGAAAAACATCATGGGGTGGTGTGAATCGCAGGGTCTGAATTAAGATAGGCAGTGAGTGGCAAGGTAGGATGGAGAAAAGCACCGCGGGGTGGTCAGCATGGGGAGGTCAGTGAACATGCAGTGGCAATGTAGGATAGTTTTCTGAAAAACATCACCGGGTGGTGCGCATTGTATGGGTGTGTTTTACATTACAATCACTAGTAGGAGTGAGAAAAACATCACGGGGTGGTGTGAATCGGAGGGTCTGAATTAGGATAGGCAGTGAGTGGCAATGTAGGATGGAGAAAAGCACCGCGGGGTGATCAGCATGGGGAGGTCAGGGAACATGCAGTGGCAATGTAGGATACGTTTCTGAAAAACATCGCGGGGTGGTCTGCATTGCATGGGTGTGTGTTACATTACATTCACTAGTAGGAGTGAGAAAAATATCACGGGGTGGTGCGCATTGTATGGGTGTGTGTTACATTACATTCACTAGTAGGAGTGATAAAAACATCACGGGGTGGTGCGCATTGTATGGGTGTTTGTTACATTACATTCACTAGTAGGAGTGAGAAAAACATCACGGGTTGGTGCGCATTGTATGGGTGTGTGTTACATTACATTCACTAGTAAGAGTGAGAAAAAAATCACGGGGTGGTGCGCATTGTATGGGTGTGTGTTACATTACATTCACTAGTAGGAGTGAGAAAAACATCACGGGGTGGTGCGCATCGTATGCGTGTGTGTTACATTACATTCACTTGTAGGAGTGAGAAAAACATCACGGGATGGTGTGAATCGGAGGGTCTGAATTAAGATAGGGAGTGAGTGGCAATGTAGGATGGAGAAAAGCACCGCTGTGTGGTCAGCATGGGGAGGTCAGGGAACATGCAGTGGCAATGTAGGATAGGTTTCTGAAAAACATCGCGGTGTGGTGCGCATATATTGGTGTGTGTTACATTACATTCACTAGTAGGAGTGAGAAAAACATCACGGGGTTGTGTGAATCGGAGGGTCTGAATTAGGATAGGCAGTGAGTGGCAATGTAGGATGGAGAAAAGTACCGCGGCGTGGTCAGCATGGGGAGGTCACGGAACATGCAGTGGCAATGTAGGATAGGTTTCTGAAAACATCGTGGGGTGGAGGGCATTGTATGGGTGTGTGTTACATTACATTCACTAGTAGGAGTGAGAAAAACATCACGGGGTGGTGTGAATCTGAGGGTCTGAATTAGGATAGGCAGTGAGTGGCAATGTAGGATGGAGAAAAGCACCGCGGGGTGGTCAGCATGGGGAGGTCAGGGAACATGCAGTGGCAATGTAGGATAGGTTTCTGAAAAACATCGAGGGGTGGTGCGCATATTATGGGTGTGTGTTACATTACATTCACTAGTAGAAGTGAGAAAAACTTCACGGGTTGGTGTAAATCGGAGGGTCTGAATTAGGATAGGCATTGAGTGGCAATGTAGGATGCAGAAAAGCACCGCAGGGTGGTCAGCATGTGGAGATCAGGAAACATGCAGTGGCAATGTAGGATAGGTTTCTGAAAAACATCGCGGGGTGCTGCGCATTGTATGGGTGTGTGTTACATTACATTCACTAGTAGCAGTGAGAAAAACATCACGGGGTGGTGTAAATCGGAGGGTCTGAATTAGGATAGGCAGTGAGTTGCAATGTAGGATGGAGAAAAGCACCGCGGGGTGGTCAGCATGGGGAGGTCAGGGAACATGCAGTGGCAATGTAGGATAGGTTTCTGAAAAATATCGCGGGATGGTGCGCATTGTAAGGGTGTGTGTTACATTACATTCACTAGTAGGAGTGAGAAAAACATCACGGGGTGGTGCGCATTGTATGGGTGTGTGTTACATTACATTTACTAGACGGAGTGAGAAAAACATCACGGGGTGGTGTGAATCGAAGGTGTGAATTAGGATCAGCAGTGATTGGTAATGTAGGATGGAGAAAAGCACCGCGGGGTCGTCAGCATTGGGAGGTCAGGGAACATGCAGTGGCAATGTAGGATAGGTTTCTGAAAACATCGCGGGGTTGTGTGCATTGTATGGTTGTGTGTTACATTACATTCACTAGTAGAAGTGAGAAAAACATTACGGGGTGGTGTGAATCGGAGGGTCTGAATTAGGTAATCAGTGAGTTGCAATGTAGGATGGAGAAAAGCACCGCGGGGTTGTCAGGATGGGGAGGTCAGGGATCATGCAGTGGCAATATTGGATAGGATTCTGAAAAACATCGCGGGGTGGTTTGCATTGTATGGGTGTGTGTTACATTACATTCACTAGTAGGAGTGAGAAAAACATCACGGGGTGGTGTGAATCGGAGGGTCTGAATTAGGATAGGCAGTGAGTGGCAATGTAGTATGGAGAAAAGCACCGCGGGGAGGTCAGCATGGGGAGGTCAGGGAACATGCAGTGGCAATGTAGGATAGGTTTCTGAAAAACATCGGGGGTCGTGCGCATTGTATTTGTGTGTGTTACATTACATTCACTAGTAGGAGTGAGAAAAACATCACGGGGTGGTGCGCATTGTATGGGTGTGTGTTACATTACATTCACTAATAGGAGTGAGAAAAACATCACGGGGTGGTGCGCATTGTATGGGTGTGTGTTACATTACATTCACTAGTAGGAGTGAGAAAAACATCACGGGGTGGTGCGCATTGTATGGGTGTGTGTTACATTACATTCACTAGTAGGAGTGAGAAAAACAACACGGGGTGGTTCGCATTGTATGCGTGTGTGTTACATTACATTCACTACTAGGAGTGAGAAAAACATCACGGGGTGGTGCGCATTGAATGGGTGTGTGTTACATTACATTCACTAGTAGGGTGAGAAAAACAACACGGGGTGGTGCGCATTGTATGGGTGTGTGTTACATTACATTCACTAGTAGGAGTGAGAAAAACATCACGGGGTATTGTGAATCGGAGGGTCTGAATTAGGATAGGCAGTGAGTGGCAATGTAGGATGGAGAAAAGCACCGCGGGGTGGTCCGCATGGGGAAATCAGGGAACATGCAGTGGCAATGTAGGATAGGTTTCTGAAAAACATCGAGGGGTGGTGCGCATTGTATGGGTGTGTGTTACATTACATTCACTAGTAGGAGTGATAAAAACTTCACGGGGTGGTGTGAATCGGAGGGTCTGAATTAGGATAGGCAGTGAGTGGCAATGTAGGATGCAGAAAAGCACCGCAGGGTGGTCAGCATGTGGAGATCAGAAAACATGCAGTGGCAATGTAGGATAGGTTTCTGAAAAATATCGCGGGGTGGTGCGCATTGTATTGGTGTGTGTTACATTACATTCACTAGTAGCAGTGAGAAAAACATCACGGGGTCGTGTGAATCAGAGGGTCTGAATTAGGATAGGCAGTGAGTGGCAATGTAGGATGGAGAAAAGCACCGCGGGGTGGTCCGCATGAGGAGGTCAGGGAACATGCAGTGGCAATGTAGGATAGGTTTCTGAAAAACATCGTGGGGTGGTGGGCATTGTATGGGTGTGTGTTACATTACATTCACAAGTAGGAGTGAGAAAAACATCACGGGGTGGTGCGCATTGTAAGGGTGTGTGTTATATTACATTCACTAGTAGGAGTGAGAAAAACATCACAGGGTGGTGTGAATCGGAGGGCCTGAATTAGGATAGGCAGTGAGTGGCAATGTAGGATGGAAAAAAGCATCGCGGTGT
The DNA here is from genome assembly GCF_034190915.1 of Cavia porcellus. Taxonomy (NCBI): domain Eukaryota; kingdom Metazoa; phylum Chordata; class Mammalia; order Rodentia; family Caviidae; genus Cavia; species Cavia porcellus. The sequence goes on from NW_026947555.1 coordinate 1,718,603, forward strand.
GCTCAGCATGGGGATGTCAGGGAACATGCATGGGCAATGTCGGATAGGTTTCTGAAAAACATCGAGGGGTGGTACGCATTGTATGGGTGTGTGTTACGTTACATTCACTAGTAGGAGTGAGAAAAACATCACGGGGTGGTGCGCATTGTATGGGTGTGTGTTACATTACATTCACTAGTAGGAGTGAGAAAAACATCACAGGGTGGTGTGAATCGGAGGTTCTGAATTAGGATAGGCATTGAGTGGCCATGTAGGATGGAGAAAAGCACAGCGGGGTGGTCAGCATGGGGAGATCAGGGAACATGCAGTGGCAATGTAGGATAGGTTTCTGAAAAACATCGCGGGGTGGTGCGCATTGTATAGGTGTGTGTTACATTTCATTCACTAGTAGGAGTGAGAAAAACATCACGGGGAGGTGTGAATCGGACGGTGTGAATTCGGAAAAGCAGTGAGTGGCAATTTAGGATGCAGAAAAGCACCGCGGGGTGGTCAGCATGGGGAGGTCAGGGAACATGCACTGGCAATGTAGGATAGGTTTCTGAAAAATATCGCGTGGTGGTGCGCATTGTATAGGTGTGTGTTACACTACATTCACTAGTAGGAGTGAGAAAAACATCACGGGGTGGTGTGAATCGGAGGGTCTGAATTAGAATAGGCAGTGAGTGGCAATGTAGGATGGAGAAAAGCACCGCGGGGTGGTCAGCATGGGGAGGTCAGGTAACATGCAATGGCAATGTAGGATAGGTTTCTGAAAAACATCGCGGAGTGGTGCGCGTTGTATGGGTGTGTGTTACATTACATTCACTAGTAGGAGTGAGAAAAACATCACGGGGTGGTGCGCATTGTATGGGTGTGTGTTACATTACATTCACTAGTAGGAGTGAGAAAAACATCACGGGGTGGTGTGAATCGGAGGGTCTGAATTAGGATAGGCAGTGAGTGGCAATGTAAGATGGAGAAAAGCACCGCGGGGTGATCAGCATGGGGAGTTCAGGGAACATGCAGTGGCAATGTAGGATAGTTTTCTGAAAAACATCACCGGGTGGTGCGCATTGTATGGGTGTGTTTTACATTACATTCACTAGTAGGAGTGAGAAAACATCACGGGGTGGTGTGAATCGGAGGGTCTGAATTAGGATAGGCAGTGAGTGGCAATGTAGGATGGAGAAAAGCACCGCGGGGTGATCAGCATGGGGAGGTCAGGGAACATGCAGTGGCAATGTAGGATAGGTTTCTGAAAAACATAGCGGGGTGGTGCGCATTGTATGGGTGTGTGTTACATTACATTCACTAGTAAGAGTGAGAAAAACATCATGGGGTGCTGCGCATTGTATGGGTGTGTGTTACATTACATTCACTAGTAGGAGACAGAAAAACATCACGCTGTGGTGCGCATTGTATGGGTGTGTGTTACATTACATTCACTAGTAGGAGTGAGAAAAACATCACGGGGTGGTGCGCATTGTATGGGTGTGTGTTACATTACATTCACTAGTAGGAGTGAGAAAAACATCACGGGGTGGTGCGCATCGTATGGGTGTGTGTTACATTACATTCACTAGTAGGAGTGAGAAAAACATCACTGGGTGGTGCGCATCGTATGCGTGTGTGTTACATTACATTCACTTGTAGGAGTGAGAAAAACATCACGTGGTGGTGCGCATTGTATGGGTGTGTGTTACATTACATTCACTAGTAGGAGTGAGAAAAACATCACAGGGTGGTGTGAATCGGAGGGTCTGAATTAGGATAGGCAGTGAGTGGCAATGTAAGATGGAGAAAAGCACCGCGGGGTGGTCAGCATGGGGACGTCAGGGAACATGAAGTGGCAATGTAGGATAGGTTTCTGAAAAACATCGCCCGGTGGTGCGCATTTTATGGGTGTGTGTTACATTACATTCACTAGTAGGAGTGAGAAAAACATCACGGGGTGATGTGAATCGGAGGGTCTGAATTAAGATAGGCAGTGAGTGGCAATGTAAGATGGAGAAAGGCACCGCGGGGTGGTCAGCATGGGGAGGTCAGGGAACATGCAGTGGCAATATTGGATAGGATTCTGAAAAACATCGCGGGGTGGTTTGCATTGTATGGGTGTGTGTTACATTACATTCACTAGTAGGAGTGAGAAAAACATCACGGGGTGGTGCGCATTGTATGGGTGTGTGTTACATTACATTCACTAGTAGGAGTGAGAAAAACATCACGGGGTGGTGTGAATCGGAGGGTCTGAATTAGGATAGGCAGTGAGTGGCAATGTAGGATGGAGAAAAGCACCGCAGGGTGGTCAGCATGGGGAGGTCAGGTAACATGCAGTGGCAATGTAGGATAGGTTTCTGAAAAACATCGCGGAGTGGTGCGCGTTGTATGGGTGTGTGTTACATTACATTCACTAGTAGGAGTGAGAAAAACATCAAGGTTTGGTTCGCATTGTATGGGTGTGTGTTACATTACATTCACTAGTAGGAGTGAGAAAAACATCATGGGGTGGTGTGAATCGCAGGGTCTGAATTAAGATAGGCAGTGAGTGGCAAGGTAGGATGGAGAAAAGCACCGCGGGGTGGTCAGCATGGGGAGGTCAGTGAACATGCAGTGGCAATGTAGGATAGTTTTCTGAAAAACATCACCGGGTGGTGCGCATTGTATGGGTGTGTTTTACATTACAATCACTAGTAGGAGTGAGAAAAACATCACGGGGTGGTGTGAATCGGAGGGTCTGAATTAGGATAGGCAGTGAGTGGCAATGTAGGATGGAGAAAAGCACCGCGGGGTGATCAGCATGGGGAGGTCAGGGAACATGCAGTGGCAATGTAGGATACGTTTCTGAAAAACATCGCGGGGTGGTCTGCATTGCATGGGTGTGTGTTACATTACATTCACTAGTAGGAGTGAGAAAAATATCACGGGGTGGTGCGCATTGTATGGGTGTGTGTTACATTACATTCACTAGTAGGAGTGATAAAAACATCACGGGGTGGTGCGCATTGTATGGGTGTTTGTTACATTACATTCACTAGTAGGAGTGAGAAAAACATCACGGGTTGGTGCGCATTGTATGGGTGTGTGTTACATTACATTCACTAGTAAGAGTGAGAAAAAAATCACGGGGTGGTGCGCATTGTATGGGTGTGTGTTACATTACATTCACTAGTAGGAGTGAGAAAAACATCACGGGGTGGTGCGCATCGTATGCGTGTGTGTTACATTACATTCACTTGTAGGAGTGAGAAAAACATCACGGGATGGTGTGAATCGGAGGGTCTGAATTAAGATAGGGAGTGAGTGGCAATGTAGGATGGAGAAAAGCACCGCTGTGTGGTCAGCATGGGGAGGGCAGGGAACATGCAGTGGCAATGTAGGATAGGTTTCTGAAAAACATCGCGGTGTGGTGCGCATATATGGGTGTGTGTTACATTACATTCACTAGTAGGAGTGAGAAAAACATCACGGGGTTGTGTGAATCGGAGGGTCTGAATTAGGATAGGCAGTGAGTGGCAATGTAGGATGGAGAAAAGTACCGCGGCGTGGTCAGCATGGGGAGGTCACGGAACATGCAGTGGCAATGTAGGATAGGTTTCTGAAAACATCGTGGGGTGGAGGGCATTGTATGGGTGTGTGTTACATTACATTCACTAGTAGGAGTGAGAAAAACATCACGGGGTGGTGTGAATCTGAGGGTCTGAATTAGGATAGGCAGTGAGTGGCAATGTAGGATGGAGAAAAGCACCGCGGGGTGGTCAGCATGGGGAGGTCAGGGAACATGCAGTGGCAATGTAGGATAGGTTTCTGAAAAACATCGAGGGGTGGTGCGCATATTATGGGTGTGTGTTACATTACATTCACTAGTAGAAGTGAGAAAAACTTCACGGGTTGGTGTAAATCGGAGGGTCTGAATTAGGATAGGCATTGAGTGGCAATGTAGGATGCAGAAAAGCACCGCAGGGTGGTCAGCATGTGGAGATCAGGAAACATGCAGTGGCAATGTAGGATAGGTTTCTGAAAAACATCGCGGGGTGCTGCGCATTGTATGGGTGTGTGTTACATTACATTCACTAGTAGCAGTGAGAAAAACATCACGGGGTGGTGTGAATCGGAGGGTCTGAATTAGGATAGGCAGTGAGTTGCAATGTAGGATGGAGAAAAGCACCGCGGGGTGGTCAGCATGGGGAGGTCAGGGAACATGCAGTGGCAATGTAGGATAGGTTTCTGAAAAATATCGCGGGATGGTGCGCATTGTAAGGGTGTGTGTTACATTACATTCACTAGTAAGAGTGAGAAAAAAATCACGGGGTGGTGCGCATTGTATAGGTGTGTGTTACATTACATTCACTAGACGGAGTGAGAAAAACATCACGGGGTGGTGTGAATCGAAGGTGTGAATTAGGATCAGCAGTGATTGGTAATGTAGGATGGAGAAAAGCACCGCGGGGTCGTCAGCATGGGGAGGTCAGGGAACATGCAGTGGCAATGTAGGATAGGTTTCTGAAAACATCGCGGGGTTGTGTGCATTGTATGGTTGTGTGTTACATTACATTCACTAGTAGCAGTGAGAAAAACATCACGGGGTGGTGTGAATCGGAGGGTCTGAATTAGGTAATCAGTGAGTTGCAATGTAGGATGGAGAAAAGCACCGCGGGGTTGTCAGGATGGGGAGGTCAGGGATCATGCAGTGGCAATATTGGATAGGATTCTGAAAAACATCGCGGGGTGGTTTGCATTGTATGGGTGTGTGTTACATTACATTCACTAGTAGGAGTGAGAAAAACATCACGGGGTGGTGTGAATCGGAAGGTCTAAATTAGGATAGGCAGTGAGTGGCAATGTAGTATGGAGAAAAGCACCGCGGGGAGGTCAGCATGGGGAGGTCAGGGAACATGCAGTGGCAATGTAGGATAGGTTTCTGAAAAACATCGGGGGTCGTGCCCATTGTATTTGTGTGTGTTACATTACATTCACTAGTAGGAGTGAGAAAAACATCACGGGGTGGTGCGCATTGTATGGGTGTGTGTTACATTACATTCACTAATAGGAGTGAGAAAAACATCACGGGGTGGTGCGCATTGTATGGGTGTGTGTTACATTACATTCACTAGTAGGAGTGAGAAAAACATCACGGGGTGGTGCGCATCGTATGGGTTTGTGTTACATTACATTCACTAGTAGGAGTGAGAAAAACATCACGCGGTGGTGCGCATTGTATGGGTGTGTGTTACATTACATTCACTAGTAGGAGTGAGAAAAACATCACGGAGTGGTGCGCATCGTATGGGTGTGTGTTACATTACATTCACTAGTAGGAGTGAGAAAAACATCACGGGGTGGTGCGCATCGTATGCATGTGTGTTACATTACATTCACTAGTAGGAGTGAGAAAAACATCACGAGGTGGTGTGAATCGGAGGGTCTGAATTAAGTTAGGCTGTGAGTGGCAATGTAGGATGGAGAAAAGCACGGCGGGGTGGTCAGCATGTGGAAGTCAGGGAACATGAAGTGGCAATGTAGGATAGGTTTCTGAAAAACATCGCGGGGTGGTGCGCATTGTATGGGTGTGTGTTACATTACATTCACTAGTAGCAGTGAGAAAAACATCACGGGGTGGTGTGAATCGGAGGGTCTGAATTAGGATAGGCAGTGAGTGGCAATGTAGGATGGAGAAAAGCACCGCGGGGTGATCAGCATGGGGAGGTCAGGGAACATGCAGTGGCAATGTAGGATACGTTTCTGAAAAACATCGCGGGGTGGTCTGCATTGCATGGGTGTGTGTTACATTACATTCACTAGTAGGAGTGAGAAAAATATCACGGGGTGGTGCGCATTGTATGGGTGTGTGTTACATTACATTCACTAGTAGGAGTGATAAAAACATCACGGGGTGGTGCGCATTGTATGGGTGTTTGTTACATTACATTCACTAGTAGGAGTGAGAAAAACATCACGGGTTGGTGCGCATTGTATGGGTGTGTGTTACATTACATTCACTAGTAAGAGTGAGAAAAAAATCACGGGGTGGTGCGCATTGTATGGGTGTGTGTTACATTACATTCACTAGTAGGAGTGAGAAAAACATCACGGGGTGGTGCGCATCGTATGCGTGTGTGTTACATTACATTCACTTGTAGGAGTGAGAAAAACATCACGGGATGGTGTGAATCGGAGGGTCTGAATTAAGATAGGGAGTGAGTGGCAATGTAGGATGGAGAAAAGCACCGCTGTGTGGTCAGCATGGGGAGGGCAGGGAACATGCAGTGGCAATGTAGGATAGGTTTCTGAAAAACATCGCGGTGTGGTGCGCATATATGGGTGTGTGTTACATTACATTCACTAGTAGGAGTGAGAAAAACATCACGGGGTTGTGTGAATCGGAGGGTCTGAATTAGGATAGGCAGTGAGTGGCAATGTAGGATGGAGAAAAGTACCGCGGCGTGGTCAGCATGGGGAGGTCACGGAACATGCAGTGGCAATGTAGGATAGGTTTCTGAAAACATCGTGGGGTGGAGGGCATTGTATGGGTGTGTGTTACATTACATTCACTAGTAGGAGTGAGAAAAACATCACGGGGTGGTGTGAATCTGAGGGTCTGAATTAGGATAGGCAGTGAGTGGCAATGTAGGATGGAGAAAAGCACCGCGGGGTGGTCAGCATGGGGAGGTCAGGGAACATGCAGTGGCAATGTAGGATAGGTTTCTGAAAAACATCGAGGGGTGGTGCGCATATTATGGGTGTGTGTTACATTACATTCACTAGTAGAAGTGAGAAAAACTTCACGGGTTGGTGTAAATCGGAGGGTCTGAATTAGGATAGGCATTGAGTGGCAATGTAGGATGCAGAAAAGCACCGCAGGGTGGTCAGCATGTGGAGATCAGGAAACATGCAGTGGCAATGTAGGATAGGTTTCTGAAAAACATCGCGGGGTGCTGCGCATTGTATGGGTGTGTGTTACATTACATTCACTAGTAGCAGTGAGAAAAACATCACGGGGTGGTGTGAATCGGAGGGTCTGAATTAGGATAGGCAGTGAGTTGCAATGTAGGATGGAGAAAAGCACCGCGGGGTGGTCAGCATGGGGAGGTCAGGGAACATGCAGTGGCAATGTAGGATAGGTTTCTGAAAAATATCGCGGGATGGTGCGCATTGTAAGGGTGTGTGTTACATTACATTCACTAGTAAGAGTGAGAAAAAAATCACGGGGTGGTGCGCATTGTATAGGTGTGTGTTACATTACATTCACTAGACGGAGTGAGAAAAACATCACGGGGTGGTGTGAATCGAAGGTGTGAATTAGGATCAGCAGTGATTGGTAATGTAGGATGGAGAAAAGCACCGCGGGGTCGTCAGCATGGGGAGGTCAGGGAACATGCAGTGGCAATGTAGGATAGGTTTCTGAAAACATCGCGGGGTTGTGTGCATTGTATGGTTGTGTGTTACATTACATTCACTAGTAGCAGTGAGAAAAACATCACGGGGTGGTGTGAATCGGAGGGTCTGAATTAGGTAATCAGTGAGTTGCAATGTAGGATGGAGAAAAGCACCGCGGGGTTGTCAGGATGGGGAGGTCAGGGATCATGCAGTGGCAATATTGGATAGGATTCTGAAAAACATCGCGGGGTGGTTTGCATTGTATGGGTGTGTGTTACATTACATTCACTAGTAGGAGTGAGAAAAACATCACGGGGTGGTGTGAATCGGAAGGTCTAAATTAGGATAGGCAGTGAGTGGCAATGTAGTATGGAGAAAAGCACCGCGGGGAGGTCAGCATGGGGAGGTCAGGGAACATGCAGTGGCAATGTAGGATAGGTTTCTGAAAAACATCGGGGGTCGTGCCCATTGTATTTGTGTGTGTTACATTACATTCACTAGTAGGAGTGAGAAAAACATCACGGGGTGGTGCGCATTGTATGGGTGTGTGTTACATTACATTCACTAATAGGAGTGAGAAAAACATCACGGGGTGGTGCGCATTGTATGGGTGTGTGTTACATTACATTCACTAGTAGGAGTGAGAAAAACATCACGGGGTGGTGCGCATCGTATGGGTTTGTGTTACATTACATTCACTAGTAGGAGTGAGAAAAACATCACGCGGTGGTGCGCATTGTATGGGTGTGTGTTACATTACATTCACTAGTAGGAGTGAGAAAAACATCACGGAGTGGTGCGCATCGTATGGGTGTGTGTTACATTACATTCACTAGTAGGAGTGAGAAAAACATCACGGGGTGGTGCGCATCGTATGCATGTGTGTTACATTACATTCACTAGTAGGAGTGAGAAAAACATCACGAGGTGGTGTGAATCGGAGGGTCTGAATTAAGTTAGGCTGTGAGTGGCAATGTAGGATGGAGAAAAGCACGGCGGGGTGGTCAGCATGTGGAAGTCAGGGAACATGAAGTGGCAATGTAGGATAGGTTTCTGAAAAATATCGCGGGGTGGTGCGCATTGTATGGGTGTGTGTTACATTACATTCACTAGTAGCAGTGAGAAAAACATCACGGGGTGGTGTGAATCGGAGGGTCTGAATTAGGATAGGCAGTGAGTTGCAATGTAGGATGGAGAAAAGCACCGCGGGGTGGTCAGCATGGGGAGGTCAGGGAACATGCAGTGGCAATGTAGGATAGGTTTCTGAAAAATATCGCGGGATGGTGCGCATTGTAAGGGTGTGTGTTACATTACATTCACTAGTAGGAGTGAGAAAAACATCACGGGGTGGTGCGCATTGTATGGGTGTGTGTTACATTACATTCACTAGACGGAGTGAGAAAAACATCACGGGGTGGTGTGAATCGAAGGTGTGAATTAGGATCAGCAGTGATTGGTAATGTAGGATGGAGAAAAGCACCGCGGGGTCGTCAGCATGGGGAGGTCAGGGAACATGCAGTGGCAATGTAGGATAGGTTTCTGAAAACATCGCGGGGTTGTGTGCATTGTATGGTTGTGTGTTACATTACATTCACTAGTAGCAGTGAGAAAAACATCACGGGGTGGTGTGAATCGGAGGGTCTGAATTAGGTAATCAGTGAGTTGCAATGTAGGATGGAGAAAAGCACCGCGGGGTTGTCAGGATGGGGAGGTCAGGGATCATGCAGTGGCAATATTGGATAGGATTCTGAAAAACATCGCGGGGTGGTTTGCATTGTATGGGTGTGTGTTACATTACATTCACTAGTAGGAGTGAGAAAAACATCACGGGGTGGTGTGAATCGGAGGGTCTGAATTAGGATAGGCAGTGAGTGGCAATGTAGTATGGAGAAAAGCACCGCGGGGAGGTCAGCATGGGGAGGTCAGGGAACATGCAGTGGCAATGTAGGATAGGTTTCTGAAAAACATCGGGGGTCGTGCGCATTGTATTTGTGTGTGTTACATTACATTCCCTAGTAGGAGTGAGAAAAACATCACGGGGTGGTGCGCATTGTATGGGTGTGTGTTACATTACATTCACTAATAGGAGTGAGAAAAACATCACGGGGTGGTGCGCATTGTATGGGTGTGTGTTACATTACATTCACTAGTAGGAGTGAGAAAAACATCACGGGGTGGTGCGCATTGTATGGGTGTGTGTTACATTACATTCACTAGTAGGAGTGAGAAAAACAACACGGGGTGGTTCGCATTGTATGCGTGTGTGTTACATTACATTCACTACTAGGAGTGAGAAAAACATCACGGGGTGGTGCGCATTGAATGGGTGTGTGTTACATTACATTCACTAGTAGGAGTGAGAAAAACAACACGGGGTGGTGCGCATTGTATGGGTGTGTGTTACATTACATTCACTAGTAGGAGTGAGAAAAACATCACGGGGTATTGTGAATCGGAGGGTCTGAATTAGGATAGGCAGTGAGTGGCAATGTAGGATGGAGAAAAGCACCGCGGGGTGGTCAGCATGGGGAGATCAGGGAACATGCAGTGGCAATGTAGGATAGGTTTCTGAAAAACATCGAGGGGTGGTGCGCATTGTATGGGTGTGTGTTACATTACATTCACTAGTAGGAGTGATAAAAACTTCACGGGGTGGTGTGAATCGGAGGGTCTGAATTAGGATAGGCAGTGAGTGGCAATGTAGGATGCAGAAAAGCACCGCAGGGTGGTCAGCATGTGGAGATCAGAAAACATGCAGTGGCAATGTAGGATAGGTTTCTGAAAAATATCGCGGGGTGGTGCGCATTGTATTGGTGTGTGTTACATTACATTCACTAGTAGCAGTGAGAAAAACATCACGGGGTCGTGTGAATCAGAGGGTCTGAATTAGGATAGGCAGTGAGTGGCAATGTAGGATGGAGAAAAGCACCGCGGGGTGGTCCGCATGAGGAGGTCACGGAACATGCAGTGGCAATGTAGGATAGGTTTCTGAAAAACATCGTGGGGTGGTGGGCATTGTATGGGTGTGTGTTACATTACATTCACTAGTAGGAGTGAGAAAAACATCACGGGGTGGTGCGCATTGTAAGGGTGTGTGTTATATTACATTCACTAGTAGGAGTGAGAAAAACATCACAGGGTGGTGTGAATCGGAGGGCCTGAATTAGGATAGGCAGTGAGTGGCAATGTAGGATGGAAAAAAGCACCGCGGTGTGCTCAGCATGGGGATGTCAGGGAACATGCATGGGCAATGTCGGATAGGTTTCTGAAAAACATCGAGGGGTGGTACGCATTGTATGGGTGTGTGTTACGTTACATTCACTAGTAGGAGTGAGAAAAACATCACGGGGTGGTGCGCATTGTATGGGTGTGTGTTACATTACATTCACTAGTAGGAGTGAGAAAAACATCACAGGGTGGTGTGAATCGGAGGTTCTGAATTAGGATAGGCATTGAGTGGCCATGTAGGATGGAGAAAAGCACCGCGGGGTGGTCAGCATGGGGAGATCAGGGAACATGCAGTGGCAATGTAGGATAGGTTTCTGAAAAACATCGCGGGGTGGTGCGCATTGTATAGGTGTGTGTTACATTTCATTCACTAGTAGGAGTGAGAAAAACATCACGGGGAGGTGTGAATCGGAGGGTGTGAATTCGGAAAAGCAGTGAGTGGCAATTTAGGATGCAGAAAAGCACCGCGGGGTGGTCAGCATGGGGAGGTCAGGGAACATGCACTGGCAATGTAGGATAGGTTTCTGAAAAATATCGCGTGGTGGTGCGCATTGTATGGGTGTGTGTTACATTACATTCACTAGTAGGAGTGAGAAAAACATCACGGGGTGGTGCGCATTGTATGCGTGTGTGTTACATTACATTCACTATTAGGAGTGAGAAAAACATCACGGGGTGGTGCGCATTGAATGGGTGTGTGTTACATTACATTCACTAGTAGGAGTGAGAAAAACATCACGGGGTGGTGCGCATTGTATGGGTGTGTGTTACATTACATTCACTAGTAGGAGTGAGAAAATCATCACGGGGTGGTGTGAATCGGAGGGTCTGAATTAGGATAGGCAGTGAGTGGCAATATAGCATGGAGAAAAGCACCGCGGGGTGGTCAGCATGGGGAGGTCAGGGAACATGCAGTGGCAATGTAGGATAGGTTTCTGAAAAACATCGAGGGGTGGTGCGCATTGTATGGGTGTGTGTTACATTACATTCACTAGTAGGAGTGAGAAAAACTTCACGGGGTGGTGTGAATCGGAGGGTCTGAATTAGGATAGTTAGTGAGTGGCAATGTAGGATGCAGAAAAGCACCGCAGGGTGGTCAGCATGTGGAGATCAGGAAACATGCAGTGGCAATGTAGGATAGGTTTCTGAAAAACATCGCGGGGTGGTGCGCATTGTATGGGTGTGTGTTACATTACATTCACTAGTAGGAGTGAGAAAAACATCACGGGGTGGTGTGAATCGGAGGGTCTGAATTAGGATAGGCAGTGAGTGGCAATGTAGGATGGAGAAAAGCACCGCGGGGTTGTCAGCATGGGGAGGTCAGGTAACATGCAATGGCAATGTAGGATAGGTTTCTGAAAAACATCGCGGAGTGGTGCGCGTTGTATGGGTGTGTGTTACATTACATTCACTAGTAGGAGTGAGAAAAACATCACGGGGTGGTGCGCATTGTATGGGTGTGTGTTATATTACATTCACTAGTAGGAGTGAGAAAAACATCACGGGGTGGTGTGAATCGGAGGGTCTGAATTAGGATAGGCAGTGAGTGGCAATGTAAGATGGAGAAAAGCACCGCGGGGTGGTCAGCATGGGGAGGTCAGGGAACATTCAGTGGCAATGTAGGATAGTTTTCTGAAAAACATCACCGGGTGGTGCACATTGTATGGGTGTGTTTTACATTACATTCACTAGTAGGAGTGAGAAAAACATCACGGGGTGGTGTGAATCGGAGGGTTTGAATTAGGATAGGCATTGAGTGGCAATGTAGGATGGAGAAAAGCACCGCGGGGTGGTCAGCATGGGGAGGTCAGGGAACATGCAGTGGCAATGTAGGATAGGTTTCTGAAAAACATAGCGGGGTGGTGCGCATTGTATGGGTGTGTGTTACATTACATTCACTAGTAAGAGTGAGAAAAACATCACGGGGTGGTGCGCATTGTATGGGTGTGTGTTACATTACATTTACTAGTAGGAGTGAGAAAAAAATCACGGGGTGGTGCGCATTGTATGGGTGTGTGTTACATTACATTCACTAGTAGGAGTGAGAAAAACATCACGGGGTGGTGCGCATCGTATGGGTGTGTGTTACATTACATTCACTAGTAGGAGTGAGAAAAACATCACGGGGTGGTGCGCATCGTATGCGTGTGTGTTACATTACATTCACTAGTCGGAGTGAGAAAAACATCACGGGGTGGTGTGAATCGGAGGGTCTGAATTAGGATAGGCAGTGAGTGGCAATGTAAGATGGAGAAAAGCACCGCGTGGTGGTCAGCATGGGGAGGTCAGGGAACATGCAGTGGCAATGTAGGATAGTTTTCTGGAAAACATCACCGGGTGGTGCGCATTGTATGGGTGTGTGTTACATTACATTCACTAGTAGGAGTGAGAAAAACATCACGGGGTGGTGCGCATTGTATGGGTGTGTGTTACATTACATTCACTAGTAGGAGTGAGAAAAACATCACGGGGTGGTGCGCATTGTGTGGGTGTGCGTTACATTACATTCACTAGTAGAATTGAGAAAAACATCACGGGGTGGTGCGCATTGTATGGGTGTGTGTTACATTACATTCACTAATAGGAGTGAGAAAAACATCACGGAGTGGTGCGCATCTTATGGGTGTGTGTTACATTACATTCACTAGTAGGAGTGAGAAAAACATCACGGGGTGGTGCGCATCGTATGCGTGTGTGTTACATTACATTCACTTGTAGGAGTGAGAAAATCATCACGTGGTGGTGCGCATTGTATGGGTGTGTGTTACATTACATTCACTAGTAGGAGTGAGAAAAACATCACGAGGTGGTGTGAATCGGAGGGTCTGAATTAAGATAGGTTGTGAGTGGCAATGTAGGATGGAGAAAAGCACCGCAGGGTGGTCAGCATGGGGAGGTCAGGGAACATGAAGTGGCAATGTAGGATAGGTTTCTGAAAAACATCGCCCGGTGGTTTGCATTGTATGGGTGTGTGTTACATTACATTCACTAGTAGGAGTGAGAAAAACATCACGGGTGGTGTGAATTGGAGGGTCTGAATTAGGATAGGCAGTGAGTGGCAATGTAGTATGGAGAAAAGCACCGCGGGGAGGTCAGCATGGGGAGGTCAGGGAACATGCAGTGGCAATGTGGGATAGGTTTATGAAAAACATCGCGGGGTGGTGCGCATCGTATGGGTGTGTGTTACATTACATTCACTAGTAGGAGTGAGAAAAACATCACGGGGTGGTGCGCATTGTATGGGTGTGTGTTACATTACATTCACTAGTAGGAGTGAGAAAATCATCACGGGGTGGTGTGAATCGGAGGGTCTGAATTAGGATAGGCAGTGAGTGGCAATATAGCATGGAGAAAAGCACCGCGGGGTGGTCAGCATGGGGAGGTCAGGGAACATGCAGTGGCAATGTAGGATAGGTTTCTGAAAAACATCGAGGGGTGGTGCGCATTGTATGGGTGTGTGTTACATTACATTCACTAGTAGGAGTGAGAAAAACTTCACGGGGTGGTGTGAATCGGAGGGTCTGAATTAGGATAGGCAGTGAGTGGCAATGTAGGATGCAGAAAAGCACTGCAGGGTGGTCAGCATGTGGAGATCAGGAAACATGCAGTGGCAATGTAGGATAGGTTTCTGAAAAACATCGCGGGGTGGTGCGCATTGTATGGGTGTGTGTTACATTACATTCACTAGTAGGAGTGAGAAAAACATCACGGGGTGGTGTGAATCGGAGGGTCTGAATTAGGATAGGCAGTGAGTGGCAATGTAGGATGGAGAAAAGCACCGCGGGGTTGTCAGCATGGGGAGGTCAGGTAACATGCAATGGCAATGTAGGATAGGTTTCTGAAAAACATCGCGGAGTGGTGCGCGTTGTATGGGTGTGTGTTACATTACATTCACTAGTAGGAGTGAGAAAAACATCACGGGGTGGTGCGCATTGTATGGGTGTGTGTTATATTACATTCACTAGTAGGAGTGAGAAAAACATCACGGGGTGGTGTGAATCGGAGGGTCTGAATTAGGATAGGCAGTGAGTGGCAATGTAAGATGGAGAAAAGCACCGCGGGGTGGTCAGCATGGGGAGGTCAGGGAACATTCAGTGGCAATGTAGGATAGTTTTCTGAAAAACATCACCGGGTGGTGCACATTGTATGGGTGTGTTTTACATTACATTCACTAGTAGGAGTGAGAAAAACATCACGGGGTGGTGTGAATCGGAGGGTTTGAATTAGGATAGGCATTGAGTGGCAATGTAGGATGGAGAAAAGCACCGCGGGGTGGTCAGCATGGGGAGGTCAGGGAACATGCAGTGGCAATGTAGGATAGGTTTCTGAAAAACATAGCGGGGTGGTGCGCATTGTATGGGTGTGTGTTACATTACATTCACTAGTAAGAGTGAGAAAAACATCACGGGGTGGTGCGCATTGTATGGGTGTGTGTTACATTACATTTACTAGTAGGAGTGAGAAAAACATCACGGGGTGGTGCGCATTGTATGGGTGTGTGTTACATTACATTCACTAGTAGGAGTGAGAAAAACATCACGGGGTGGTGCGCATCGTATGGGTGTGTGTTACATTACATTCACTAGTAGGAGTGAGAAAAACATCACGGGGTGGTGCGCATCGTATGCGTGTGTGTTACATTACATTCACTAGTCGGAGTGAGAAAAACATCACGGGGTGGTGTGAATCGGAGGGTCTGAATTAGGATAGGCAGTGAGTGGCAATGTAAGATGGAGAAAAGCACCGCGTGGTGGTCAGCATGGGGAGGTCAGGGAACATGCAGTGGCAATGTAGGATAGTTTTCTGGAAAACATCACCGGGTGGTGCGCATTGTATGGGTGTGTGTTACATTACATTCACTAGTAGGAGTGAGAAAAACATCACGGGGTGGTGCGCATTGTATGGGTGTGTGTTACATTACATTCACTAGTAGGAGTGAGAAAAACATCACGGGGTGGTGCGCATTGTATGGGTGTGTGTTACATTACATTCACTAGTAGAATTGAGAAAAACATCACGGGGTGGTGCGCATTGTATGGGTGTGTGTTACATTACATTCACTAATAGGAGTGAGAAAAACATCACGGAGTGGTGCGCATCTTATGGGTGTGTGTTACATTACATTCACTAGTAGGAGTGAGAAAAACATCACGGGGTGGTGCGCATCGTATGCGTGTGTGTTACATTACATTCACTTGTAGGAGTGAGAAAATCATCACGTGGTGGTGCGCATTGTATGGGTGTGTGTTACATTACATTCACTAGTAGGAGTGAGAAAAACATCACGAGGTGGTGTGAATCGGAGGGTCTGAATTAAGATAGGCTGTGAGTGGCAATGTAGGATGGAGAAAAGCACCGCAGGGTGGTCAGCATGGGGAGGTCAGGGAACATGAAGTGGCAATGTAGGATAGGTTTCTGAAAAACATCGCCCGGTGGTTTGCATTGTATGGGTGTGTGTTACATTACATTCACTAGTAGGAGTGAGAAAAACATCACGGGTGGTGTGAATTGGAGGGTCTGAATTAGGATAGGCAGTGAGTGGCAATGTAGTATGGAGAAAAGCACCGCGGGGAGGTCAGCATGGGGAGGTCAGGGAACATGCAGTGGCAATGTGGGATAGGTTTATGAAAAACATCGCGGGGTGGTGCGCATCGTATGGGTGTGTGTTACATTACATTCACTAGTAGGAGTGAGAAAAACATCACGGGGTGGTGCGCATTGTATGGGTGTGTGTTACATTACATTCACTAGTAGGAGTGAGAAAAACATCACGGGGTGGTGCGCATCGTATGGGTGTGTGTTACATTACATTCACTAGTAGGAGTGAGAAAAACATCACGGGGTGATGCGCATCGTATGGGTGTGTGTTACATTACATTCACTTGTAGGAGTGAGAAAAACATCACGTGGTGGTGCGCATTGTATGGGTGTGTGTTACATTACATTCACTAGTAGGAGTGAGAAAAACATCACGGGGTGGTGTGAATCAGAGGGTCTGAATTAAGATAGGCTGTGAGTGGCAATGTAGGATGGAGAAAAGCACCGCGGGGTGGTCAGCATGGGGACGTCAGGGAACATGAAGTGGCAATGGAGGATAGGTTTCTGAAAAACATCGCCCGGTGGTGCGCATTTTATGGGTGTGTTTTACATTACATTCACTAGTAGGAGTGAGAAAAACATCACGGGGTGGTGTGAATCGGAGGGTCTGAATTAGGATAGGCAATGAGTGGCAATGTAAGATGGAGAAAAGCACCGCGGGGTGGTCAGCATGGGGAGGTCAGGGAACATGCAGTGGCAATATTGGATAGGATTCTGAAAAACATCGCGGGGTGGTTTGCATTGTATGGGTGTGTGTTACATTACATTCACTAGTAGGAGTGAGAAAAACATCACGGGTGGTGTGAATTGGAGGGTCTGAATTAGGATAGGCAGTGAGTGGCAATGTAGTATGGAGAAAAGCACCGCGGGGAGGTCAGCATGGGGAGGTCAGGGAACATACAGTGGCAATGTAGGATAGGTTTATGAAAAACATCGCGGGGTCGTGCGCATTGTATTTGTGTGTGTTACATTACATTCACTAGTAGGAGTGAGAAAAACATCACGGGGTGGTGCGCATTGTATGGGTGTGTGTTACATTACATTCACTAATAGGAGTGAGAAAAACATCACGGGGTGGTGCGCATTGTATGGGTGTTTGTTACATTACATTCACTAGTAGGAGTGAGAAAAACATCACGGGGTGGTGCGCATTGTATGGGTGTGTGTTACATTACATTCACTAGTAGGAGTGAGAAAAACATCACGGGGTGGTGCGCATTGTATGCGTGTGTGTTACATTACATTCACTATTAGGAGTGAGAAAAACATCACGGGGTGGTGCGCATTGAATGGGTGTGTGTTACATTACATTCACTAGTAGGAGTGAGAAAAACATCACGGGGTGGTGCGCATTGTATGGGTGTGTGTTACATTACATTCACTAGTAGGAGTGAGAAAATCATCACGGGGTGGTGTGAATCGGAGGGTCTGAATTAGGATAGGCAGTGAGTGGCAATATAGCATGGAGAAAAGCACCGCGGGGTGGTCAGCATGGGGAGGTCAGGGAACATGCAGTGGCAATGTAGGATAGGTTTCTGAAAAACATCGAGGGGTGGTGCGCATTGTATGGGTGTGTGTTACATTACATTCACTAGTAGGAGTGAGAAAAACTTCATGGGGTTGTGTGAATCGGAGGGTCTGAATTAGGATAGGCAGTGAGTGGCAATGTAGGATGCAGAAAAGCACCGCAGGGTGGTCAGCATGTGGAGATCAGGAAACATGCAGTGGCAATGTAGGATAGGTTTCTGAAAAACATCGCGGGGTGGTGCGCATTGTATGGGTGTGTGTTACATTACATTCACTAGTAGGAGTGAGAAAAACATCACGGGGTGGTGTGAATCGGAGGGTCTGAATTAGGATAGGCAGTGAGTGGCAATGTAGGATGGAGAAAAGCACCGCGGGGTGGTCAGCATGGGGAGGTCAGGTAACATGCAATGGCAATGTAGGATAGGTTTCTGAAAAACATCGCGGAGTGGTGCGCGTTGTATGGGTGTGTGTTACATTACATTCACTAGTAGGAGTGAGAAAAACATCACGGGGTGGTGCGCATTGTATGGGTGTGTGTTATATTACATTCACTAGTAGGAGTGAGAAAAACATCACGGGGTGGTGTGAATCGGAGGGTCTGAATTAGGATAGGCAGTGAGTGGCAATGTAAGATGGAGAAAAGCACCGCGGGGTGGTCAGCATGGGGAGGTCAGGGAACATGCAGTGGCAATGTAGGATAGTTTTCTGAAAAACATCACCGGGTGGTGCACATTGTATGGGTGTGTTTTACATTACATTCACTAGTAGGAGTGAGAAAAACATCACGGGGTGGTGTGAATCGGAGGGTTTGAATTAGGATAGGCATTGAGTGGCAATGTAGGATGGAGAAAAGCACCGCGGGGTGGTCAGCATGGGGAGGTCAGGGAACATGCAGTGGCAATGTAGGATAGGTTTCTGAAAAACATCGCGGGGTGGTGCGCATTGTATGGGTGTGTGTTACATTACATTCACTAGCAGGAGTGAGAAAAACATCACGGGGTGGTGCGCATTGTATGGGTGTGTGTTACATTACATTCACTAATAGGAGTGAGAAAAATATCAGGGGGTGGTGCGCATTGTATGGGTGTGTGTTACATTACATTCACAAGTAGGAGTGAGAAAAACATCTCGGGGTGGTGCGCATTGTATGGGTGTGTGTTACATTACATTCACTAGTAGGAGTGAGAAAAACATCACGGGGTGGTGCGCATTGTATGGGTGTGTGTTACATTACATTCACTAGTCGGAGTGAGAAAAACATCACGGGGTGGTGTGAATCGGAGTGTCTGAATTAAGATAGGCAATGAGTGGCAATGTAGGATGGAGAAAAGCACCGCGGGGTGGTCAGCATGGGGAGGTCAGGAAACATGCAGTGGCAATGTAGGATAGGTTTCTGAAAAACATCGCGGGGTGGTGCGCATTGTAAAGGTGTGTGTTACATTACATTCACTAGTAGGAGTGAGAAAAACATCACGGGGCGGTGTGAATCGGAGGGTCTGAATTAGGATAGGCAGTGAGTGGCAATGTAGGACGGGGAAAAGCACGGCGGGATGGTCAGCATGGGGAGGTCAGGGAACATGCAGTGGCAATGTAGGATAGGTTTCTGAAAAACATCGCGGTGTGGTGCGCATTGTATGGGGGTGTGTTACATTACATTCACTAGTAGGAGGGATAAAAACATCACGGGGTGGTGCGCATTGTATGGGTGTGTGTTACATTACATTCACTAGTAGGAGTGAGAAAAACATCAGGGGGTGGTGCGCATTGTATGGGTGTGTGTTACATTACATTCTCTAGTAGGAGTGAGAAAAACATCATGGGGTGATGCGAATTGTATGGGTGTGTGTTACATTACATTCACTAGTAGAAGTGAGAAAAACATCACGGGGTGGTGTGAATCGGAGGGTCTGAATTAGGATAGGCAGTGAGTGGCAATGTAGGATGGAGAAAAGCACCGCGGTGTGGTCAGCATGCGGAGGTCAGGGAACATGCAGTGGCAATGTAGAATAGGTTTCTGAAAAACATCGTGGGGTGGTGTGCATTGTATGGTTGTGTGTTACATTACATTCACTAGTAGCAGTGAGAAAAACATAACGGGGTGCTGTGAATCGGAGGGTCTGAATTAGGATAGGCAGTGAGTTGCAATGTAGGATGGAGAAAAGCACCGTGGGGTTGTCAGCCTGGGGAGGTCAGGGAACATGCAGTGGCAATATTGGATAGGATTCTGAAAAACATCGCGGGGTGGTGTGCATTGTATGGTAGTGTGTTACATTGCATTCACTAGTAGCAGTGAGAAAAACATAATGGGGTGGTGTGAATCCGAGGGTCTGAATTAGGATAGGCAATGAGTTGCAATGTAGGATGGAGAAAAGCACCGTGGGGTTGTCAGCATGCGGAGGTCAGGGAACATTCAGTGGCAATATTGGATAGGATTCTGAAAAACATCGCGGGGTGGTGCGCATTGTATGGGTGTGTGTTACATTACATTCACTAGTAGGAGTGAGAAAAACATCACGGGTTGGTGCACATTGTATGGGTTTGTGTTACATTACATTCACTAGCAGGAGTGAGAAAAACATCACGGGGTGGTGTGAATCGGAGGTTCTGAATTAGGATAGGCATTGAGTGGCAATGTAGAATGGAGCAAAGCACCGCGGGGTGGTCAGCATGGGGAGGTCAGGGAAAATGCAGTGGCAATGTAGGATAGGTTTCTGAAAAACATCGAGGGGTGGTGCGCATTGTATAGGTGTGTGTTACATTTCATTCACTAGTAGGAGTGAGAAAAACATCACGGGGTGGTGTGAATCGGAGGGTGTGAATTAGAATAAGCAGTGAGTGGCAATTTAGGATGGAGAAAAGCACCGCGGTGTGGTCAGCATGGGGAGGTCAGTGAACATGCACTGGCAATGTAGGATAGGTTTCTGAAAAACATCGCGGGGTGGTGCGCATTGTATGGGTTTGTGTTACATTACATTCACTAGTAGGAGTGAGAAAAATATCACGGGGTGGTGCGCATTGTATGGGTGTGTGTTACATTACATTCACTAGTAGGAGTGAGAAAAACATCAGGGGGTGGTGCGCATTGTATGGGTGTGTGTTACATTACATTCACTAGTAGGAGTGAGAAAAACATCACGGGGTGGTGCGCATTGTATGGGTGTGTGTTACATTTCATTCACTAGTAGGAGTGAGAAAAACATCACGGGGTGGTGCGCATTGTATGCTTGCTTGTTACATTACATTCACTAGTAGGAGTTAGAAAAACATCACGGGGTGGTGCGCATTGTATGGGTTTGTGTTACATTACATTCACTAGTAGGAGTGAGAAAAACATCACGGGGTGGTGCGCATTGTATGGTTGTGTGTTACATTACATTCACTAGTAGGAGTGAGAAAAACATCACGGGGTGGTGTGCATTGTATGGGTGTGTGTTACATTACTTTCACTAGTAGGAGTGAGAAAAACATCACAGGGTGGTGTGAATCGGAGGTTCTGAATTAGGATAAGCATTGAGTGGCAATGTAGGATGGAGAAAAGCACCGCGGAGTGGTCAGCATGGGGAGGTCAGGGAAAATGCAGTTGGAATGTATGATAGGTTTCTGAAAAACATCGCGGGGTGGTGCGCATTGTATAGGTGTGTGTTACATTACATTCACTAGAAGGAGTGAGAAAAACATCACGGGGTGGTGCGCACTGTATGCGTGTGTGTTACATTACATTCACTAGTAGGAGTGAGAAAAACATCACGGGGTGGTGCGCATTGTATGGGTTTGTGTTACATTACATTCACTAGTAGGAGTGAGAAAAACATCACGGGGTGGTGCGCATTGTATGGGTGTGTGTTACATTACATTCACTAGTAGGATTGAGAAAATCATCACGGGGTGGTGAGCATTGTATGGGTGTGTGTTACATTACATTCACTAGTAGGAGTGAGAAAAACATCACAGGGTGGTGCGCATTGTATGGGTTTGTGTTACATTACATTCACTATTAGGAGTGAGAAAAACATCACGGGCTGATCCGCAATGTATGCGTGTGTGTTACATTACATTCTCTAGTAGGAGTGAGAAAAACATCACGGGGTGGAGCGCATTGTATGGGTGTGTGTTACATTACATTCACAAGTAGGAGTGAGAAAAACATCACGGGGTGGTGCGCATTGTATGGGTGTGTGTTACATTACATTCACTAGTAGCAGTGAGAAAAACATCACGGGGTGGTGTGAATCGGAGGGTCTGAATTAGGATACGCAGTGAGTGGCAATGTAGGATGGAGAAAAGCACCGCGGGGTGGTCAGCATGGGGAGGTCAGGTAACATGCAGTGGCAATGTAGGACAGGTTTCTGAAAAATATCGCGGGGTGGTGCGCATTGTATGGGTGTGTGTTACATTACATTCACTAGTAGGAGTGAGAAAAACATCACGGGGTGGTGTCAATCGGAGGGTCTGAATTAGGATAGGCAGTGAGTGGCAATGTAGTATGGAGAAAAGCACCGCGGGGAGGTCAGCATGGGGAGGTCAGGGAACATGCAGTGGCAATGTAGGATAGGTTTCTGAAAAACATCGCGGGGTCGTGCGCATTGTATTTGTGTGTGTTACATTACATTCACTAGTTGGAGTGAGAAAAACATCACGGCGTGGTGCGCATTGGATGGGTGTGTGTTACATTACATTCACTAATAGGAGTGAGAAAAACATCACGGGGTGGTGCGCATTGTATGGGTGTGTGTTACATTACATTCACTAGTAGGAGTGAGAAAAACATCACGGGGTGGTGCGCATTGTATGGGTGTGTGTTACATTACATTCACTAGTAGGAGTGAGAAAAACATCACGGGGTGGTGCGCATTGTATGGGTGTGTGTTACATTACATTCACTAGTAGAATTGAGAAAAACATCACGGGGTGGTGCGCATTGTATGGGTGTGTGTTACATTACATTCACTAATAGGAGTGAGAAAAACATCACGGAGTGGTGCGCATCTTATGGGTGTGTGTTACATTACATTCACTAGTAGGAGTGAGAAAAACATCACGGGGTGGTGCGCATCGTATGCGTGTGTGTTACATTACATTCACTTGTAGGAGTGAGAAAATCATCACGTGGTGGTGCGCATTGTATGGGTGTGTGTTACATTACATTCACTAGTAGGAGTGAGAAAAACATCACGAGGTGGTGTGAATCGGAGGGTCTGAATTAAGATAGGCTGTGAATGGCAATGTAGGATGGAGAAAAGCACCGCAGGGTGGTCAGCATGGGGAGGTCAGGGAACATGAAGTGGCAATGTAGGATAGGTTTCTGAAAAACATCGCCCGGTGGTGCGCATTGTATGGGTGTGTGTTACATTACATTCACTAGTAGGAGTGAGAAAAACATCACGGGGTGGTGTGAATCGGAGGGTCTGAATTAGGCTAGGCAGTGAGTGGCAATGTAAGATGGAGAAAAGCACCGCGGGGTGGTCAGCATGGGGAGGTCAGGGAACATGCAGTGGCAATATTGGATAGGATTCTGAAAAACATCGCGGGGTGGTTTGCATTGTATGGGTGTGTGTTACATTACATTCACTAGTAGGAGTGAGAAAAACATCACGGGTGGTGTGAATCGGAGGGTCTGAATTAGGATAGGCAGTGAGTGGCAATGTAGTATGGAGAAAAGCACCGCGGGGAGGTCAGCATGGGGAGGTCAGGGAACATGCAGTGGCAATGTAGGATAGGTTTATGAAAAACATCGCGGGGTCGTGCGCATTGTATTTGTGTGTGTTACATTACATTCACTAGTAGGAGTGAGAAAAACATCACGGGGTGGTGCGCATTGTATGGGTGTGTGTTACATTACATTCACTAATAGGAGTGAGAAAAACATCACGGGGTGGTGCGCATTGTATGGGTGTTTGTTACATTACATTCACTAGTAGGAGTGAGAAAAACATCACGGGGTGGTGCGCATTGTATGGGTGTGTGTTACATTACATTCACTAGTAGGAGTGAGAAAAACATCACGGGGTGGTTCGCATTGTATGCGTGTGTGTTACATTACATTCACTACTAGGAGTGAGAAAAACATCACGGGGTGGTGCGCATTGAATGGGTGTGTGTTACATTACATTCACTAGTAGGAGTGAGAAAAACATCACGGGGTGGTGCGCATTGTATTTGTGTGTGTTACATTACATTCACTAGTAGGAGTGAGAAAAACATCACGGCGTGGTGCGCATTGGATGGGTGTGTGTTACATTACATTCACTAATAGGAGTGAGAAAAACATCACGGGGTGGTGCGCATTGTATGGGTGTGTGTTACATTACATTCACTAGTAGGAGTGAGAAAAACATCACGGGGTGGTGCGCATTGTATGGGTGTGTGTTACATTACATTCACTAGTAGGAGTGAGAAAAACATCACGGGGTGGTGCGCATTGTATGGGTGTGTGTTACATTACATTCACTAGTAGAATTGAGAAAAACATCACGGGGTGGTGCGCATTGTATGGGTGTGTGTTACATTACATTCACTAATAGGAGTGAGAAAAACATCACGGAGTGGTGCGCATCTTATGGGTGTGTGTTGCATTACATTCACTAGTAGGAGTGAGAAAAACATCACGGGGTGGTGCGCATCGTATGCGTGTGTGTTACATTACATTCACTTGTAGGAGTGAGAAAATCATCACGTGGTGGTGCGCATTGTATGGGTGTGTGTTACATTACATTCACTAGTAGGAGTGAGAAAAACATCACGAGGTGGTGTGAATCGGAGGGTCTGAATTAAGATAGGCTGTGAGTGGCAATGTAGGATGGAGAAAAGCACCGCAGGGTGGTCAGCATGGGGAGGTCAGGGAACATGAAGTGGCAATGTAGGATAGGTTTCTGAAAAACATCGCCCGGTGGTGCGCATTGTATGGGTGTGTGTTACATTACATTCACTAGTAGGAGTGAGAAAAACATCACGGGGTGGTGTGAATCGGAGGGTCTGAATTAGGCTAGGCAGTGAGTGGCAATGTAAGATGGAGAAAAGCACCGCGGGGTGGTCAGCATGGGGAGGTCAGGGAACATGCAGTGGCAATATTGGATAGGATTCTGAAAAACATCGCGGGGTGGTTTGCATTGTATGGGTGTGTGTTACATTACATTCACTAGTAGGAGTGAGAAAAACATCACGGGTGGTGTGAATCGGAGGGTCTGAATTAGGATAGGCAGTGAGTGGCAATGTAGTATGGAGAAAAGCACCGCGGGGAGGTCAGCATGGGGAGGTCAGGGAACATGCAGTGGCAATGTAGGATAGGTTTATGAAAAACATCGCGGGGTCGTGCGCATTGTATTTGTGTGTGTTACATTACATTCACTAGTAGGAGTGAGAAAAACATCACGGGGTGGTGCGCATTGTATGGGTGTGTGTTACATTACATTCACTAATAGGAGTGAGAAAAACATCACGGGGTGGTGCGCATTGTATGGGTGTTTGTTACATTACATTCACTAGTAGGAGTGAGAAAAACATCACGGGGTGGTGCGCATTGTATGGGTGTGTGTTACATTACATTCACTAGTAGGAGTGAGAAAAACATCACGGGGTGGTTCGCATTGTATGCGTGTGTGTTACATTACATTCACTACTAGGAGTGAGAAAAACATCACGGGGTGGTGCGCATTGAATGGGTGTGTGTTACATTACATTCACTAGTAGGAGTGAGAAAAACATCACGGGGTGGTGCGCATTGTATGGGTGTGTGTTACATTACATTCACTAGTAGGAGTGAGAAAATCATCACGGGGTGGTGTGAATCGGAGGGTCTGAATTAGGATAGGCAGTGAGTGGCAATATAGCATGGAGAAAAGCACCGCGGGGTGGTCAGCATGGGGAGGTCAGGGAACATGCACTGGCAATGTAGGATAGGTTTCTGAAAAACATCGAGGGGTGGTGCGCATTGTATGGGTGTGTGTTACATTACATTCACTAGTAGGAGTGAGAAAAACTTCATGGGGTGGTGTGAATCGGAGGGTCTGAATTAGGATAGGCAGTGAGTGGCAATGTAGGATGCAGAAAAGCACCGCAGGGTGGTCAGCATGTGGAGATCAGGAAACATGCAGTGGCAATGTAGGATAGGTTTCTGAAAAACATCGCGGGGTGGTGCGCATTGTATGGGTGTGTGTTACATTACATTCACTAGTAGGAGTGAGAAAAACATCACGGGGTGGTGTGAATCGGAGGGTCTGAATTAGGATAGGCAGTGAGTGGCAATGTAGGATGGAGAAAAGCACCGCGGGGTGGTCAGCATGGGGAGGTCAGGTAACATGCAATGGCAATGTAGGATAGGTTTCTGAAAAACATCGCGGAGTGGTGCGCGTTGTATGGGTGTGTGTTACATTACATTCACTAGTAGGAGTGAGAAAAACATCACGGGGTGGTGCGCATTGTATGGGTGTGTGTTATATTACATTCACTAGTAGGAGTGAGAAAAACATCACGGGGTGGTGTGAATCGGAGGGTCTGAATTAGGATAGGCAGTGAGTGGCAATGTAAGATGGAGAAAAGCACCGCGGGGTGGTCAGCATGGGGAGGTCAGGGAACATGCAGTGGCAATGTAGGATAGTTTTCTGAAAAACATCACCGGGTGGTGCACATTGTATGGGTGTGTTTTACATTACATTCACTAGTAGGAGTGAGAAAAACATCACGGGGTGGTGTGAATCGGAGGGTTTGAATTAGGATAGGCATTGAGTGGCAATGTAGGATGGAGAAAAGCACCGCGGGGTGGTCAGCATGGGGAGGTCAGGGAACATGCAGTGGCAATGTAGGATAGGTTTCTGAAAAACATAGCGGGGTGGTGCGCATTGTATGGGTGTGTGTTACATTACATTCACTAGTAAGAGTGAGAAAAACATCACGGGGTGGTGCGCATTGTATGGGTGTGTGTTACATTACATTTACTAGTAGGAGTGAGAAAAACATCACGGGGTGGTGCGCATTGTATGGGTGTGTGTTACATTACATTCACTAGTAGGAGTGAGAAAAACATCACGGGGTGGTGCGCATCGTATGGGTGTGTGTTACATTACATTCACTAGTAGGAGTGAGAAAAACATCACGGGGTGGTGCGCATCGTATGCGTGTGTGTTACATTACATTCACTAGTCGGAGTGAGAAAAACATCACGGGGTGGTGTGAATCGGAGGGTCTGAATTAGGATAGGCAGTGAGTGGCAATGTAAGATGGAGAAAAGCACCGCGTGGTGGTCAGCATGGGGAGGTCAGGGAACATGCAGTGGCAATGTAGGATAGTTTTCTGGAAAACATCACCGGGTGGTGCGCATTGTATGGGTGTGTTTTACATTACATTCACTAGTAGGAGTGAGAAAAACATCATGGGGTGGTGTGAATCGGAGGGTCTGAATTAGGATAGTCAGTGAGTGGCAATGTAGGATGGAGAAAAGCACGGCGTGGTGGTCAGCATGGGGAGATCAGGGAACATGCAGTGGCAATGTAGGATAGGTTTCTGAAAAACATCGCGGGGTGGTGCGCATTGTATGGGTGTGTGTTACATTACATTCACTAGCAGGAGTGAGAAAAACTTCACGGGGTGGTGCGCATTGTATGGGTGTGTGTTACATTACATTCACTAATAGGAGTGAGAAAAATATCAGGGGGTGGTGCGCATTGTATGGGTGTGTGTTACATTACATTCACAAGTAGGAGTGAGAAAAACATCACGGGGTGGTGCGCATTGTATGGGTGTGTGTTACATTACATTCACTAGTCGGAGTGAGAAAAACATCACGGGGTGGTGTGAATCGGAGTGTCTGAATTAAGATAGGCAATGAGTGGCAATGTAGGATGGAGAAAAGCACCGCGGGGTGGTCAGCATGGGGAGGTCAGGAAACATGCAGTGGCAATGTAGGATAGGTTTCTGAAAAACATCGAGGGGTGGTGCGCATTGTAAAGGTGTGTGTTACATTACATTCACTAGTAGGAGTGAGAAAAACATCACGGGGTGGTGTGAATCGGAGGGTCTGAATTAGGATAGGCAGTGAGTGGCAATGTAGGACGGAGAAAAGCACGGTGGGATGGTCAGCATGGGGAGGTCAGGGAACATGCAGTGGCAATGTAGGATAGGTTTCTGAAAAACATCGCGGTGTGGTGCGCATTGTATGGGGGTGTGTTACATTACATTCACTAGTAGGAGGGATAAAAACATCACGGGGTGGTGCGCATTGTATGGGTGTGTGTTACATTACATTCACTAGTAGGAGTGAGAAAAACATCAGGGGGTGGTGCGCATTGTATGGGTGTGTGTTACATTACATTCTCTAGTAGGAGTGAGAAAAACATCATGGGGTGATGCGAATTGTATGGGTGTGTGTTACATTACATTCACTAGTAGGAGTGAGAAAAACATCACGGGGTGGTGTGAATCGGAGGGTCTGAATTAGGATAGGCAGTGAGTGGCAATGTAGGATGGAGAAAAGCACCGCGGGGTGGTCAGCATGCGGAGGTCAGGGAACATGCAGTGGCAATGTAGAATAGGTTTCTGGAAAACATCGTGGGGTGGTGTGCATTGTATGGTTGTGTGTTACATTACATTCACTAGTAGCAGTGAGAAAAACATAACGGGGTGCTGTGAATCGGAGGGTCTGAATTAGGATAGGCAGTGAGTTGCAATGTAGGATGGAGAAAAGCACCGTGGGGTTGTCAGCCTGGGGAGGTCAGGGAACATGCAGTGGCAATATTGGATAGGATTCTGAAAAACATCGCGGGGTGGTGTGCATTGTATGGTAGTGTGTTACATTGCATTCACTAGTAGCAGTGAGAAAAACATAATGGGGTGGTGTGAATCCGAGGGTCTGAATTAGGATAGGCAGTGAGTTGCAATGTAGGATGGAGAAAAGCACCGTGGGGTTGTCAGCATGCGGAGGTCAGGGAACATTCAGTGGCAATATTGGATAGGATTCTGAAAAACATCGCGGGGTGGTGCGCATTGTATGGGTGTGTGTTACATTACATTCACTAGTAGGAGTGAGAAAAACATCACGGGTTGGTGCACATTGTATGGGTTTGTGTTACATTACATTCACTAGCAGGAGTGAGAAAAACATCACGGGGTGGTGTGAATCGGAGGTTCTGAATTAGGATAGGCATTGAGTGGCAATGTAGAATGGAGCAAAGCACCGCGGGGTGGTCAGCATGGGGAGGTCAGGGAAAATGCAGTGGCAATGTAGGATAGGTTTCTGAAAAACATCGAGGGGTGGTGCGCATTGTATAGGTGTGTGTTACATTTCATTCACTAGTAGGAGTGAGAAAAACATCACGGGGTGGTGTGAATCGGAGGGTGTGAATTAGAATAAGCAGTGAGTGGCAATTTAGGATGGAGAAAAGCACCGCGGTGTGGTCAGCATGGGGAGGTCAGTGAACATGCACTGGCAATGTAGGATAGGTTTCTGAAAAACATCGCGGGGTGGTGCGCATTGTATGGGTTTGTGTTACATTACATTCACTAGTAGGAGTGAGAAAAATATCACGGGGTGGTGCGCATTGTATGGGTGTGTGTTACATTACATTCACTAGTAGGAGTGAGAAAAACATCAGGGGGTGGTGCGCATTGTATGGGTGTGTGTTACATTACATTCACTAGTAGGAGTGAGAAAAACATCACGGGGTGGTGCGCATTGTATGGGTGTGTGTTACATTTCATTCACTAGTAGGAGTGAGAAAAACATCACGGGGTGGTGCGCATTGTATGCTTGCTTGTTATATTACATTCACTAGTAGGAGTTAGAAAAACATCACGGGGTGGTGCGCATTGTATGGGTTTGTGTTACATTACATTCACTAGTAGGAGTGAGAAAAACATCACGGGGTGGTGCGCATTGTATGTTTGTGTGTTACATTACATTCACTAGTAGGAGTGAGAAAAACATCACGGGGTGGTGTGCATTGTATGGGTGTGTGTTACATTACTTTCACTAGTAGGAGTGAGAAAAACATCACAGGGTGGTGTGAATCGGAGGTTCTGAATTAGGATAGGCATTGAGTGGCAATGTAGGATGGAGAAAAGCACCGCGGAGTGGTCAGCATGGGGAGGTCAGGGAAAATGCAGTTGGAATGTATGATAGGTTTCTGAAAAACATCGCGGGGTGGTGCGCATTGTATAGGTGTGTGTTACATTACATTCACTAGAAGGAGTGAGAAAAACATCACGGGGTGGTGCGCACTGTATGCGTGTGTGTTACATTACATTCACTAGTAGGAGTGAGAAAAACATCACGGGGTGGTGCGCATTGTATGGGTTTGTGTTACATTACATTCACTAGTAGGAGTGAGAAAAACATCACGGGGTGGTGCGCATTGTATGGGTTTGTGTTACATTACATTCACTATTAGGAGTGAGAAAAACATCACGGGCTGATCCGCAATGTATGCGTGTGTGTTACATTACATTCTCTAGTAGGAGTGAGAAAAACATCACGGGGTGGAGCGCATTGTATGGGTGTGTGTTACATTACATTCACAAGTAGGAGTGAGAAAAACATCACGGGGTGGTGCGCATTGTATGGGTGTGTGTTACATTACATTCACTAGTAGCAGTGAGAAAAACATCACGGGGTGGTGTGAATCGGAGGGTCTGAATTAGGATACGCAGTGAGTGGCAATGTAGGATGGAGAAAAGCACCACGGGGTGGTCAGCATGGGGAGGTCAGGTAACATGCAGTGGCAATGTAGGACAGGTTTCTGAAAAATATCGCGGGGTGGTGCGCATTGTATGGGTGTGTGTTACATTACATTCACTAGTAGGAGTGAGAAAAACATCACGGGGTGGTGTCAATCGGAGGGTCTGAATTAGGATAGGCAGTGAGTGGCAATGTAGTATGGAGAAAAGCACCGCGGGGAGGTCAGCATGGGGAGGTCAGGGAACATGCAGTGGCAATGTAGGATAGGTTTCTGAAAAACATCGCGGGGTCGTGCGCATTGTATTTGTGTGTGTTACATTACATTCACTAGTAGGAGTGAGAAAAACATCACGGCGTGGTGCGCATTGGATGGGTGTGTGTTACATTACATTCACTAATAGGAGTGAGAAAAACATCACGGGGTGGTGCGCATTGTATGGGTGTGTGTTACATTACATTCACTAGTAGGAGTGAGAAAAACATCACAGGGTGGTGCGCATTGTATGGGTGTGTGTTACATTACATTCACTAGTAGGAGTGAGAAAAACATCACGGGGTGGTGCGCATTGTATGGGTGTGTGTTACATTACATTCACTAGTAGAATTGAGAAAAACATCACGGGGTGGTGCGCATTGTATGGGTGTGTGTTACATTACATTCACTAATAGGAGTGAGAAAAACATCACGGAGTGGTGCGCATCTTATGGGTGTGTGTTACATTACATTCACTAGTAGGAGTGAGAAAAACATCACGGGGTGGTGCGCATCGTATGCGTGTGTGTTACATTACATTCACTTGTAGGAGTGAGAAAATCATCACGTGGTGGTGCGCATTGTATGGGTGTGTGTTACAATACATTCACTAGTAGGAGTGAGAAAAACATCACGAGGTGGTGTGAATCGGAGGGTCTGAATTAAGATAGGCTGTGAGTGGCAATGTAGGATGGAGAAAAGCACCGCAGGGTGGTCAGCATGGGGAGGTCAGGGAACATGAAGTGGCAATGTAGGATAGGTTTCTGAAAAACATCGCCCGGTGGTGCGCATTGTATGGGTGTGTGTTACATTACATTCACTAGTAGGAGTGAGAAAAACATCACGGGGTGGTGTGAATCGGAGGGTCTGAATTAGGCTACGCAGTGAGTGGCAATGTAAGATGGAGAAAAGCACCGCGGGGTGGTCAGCATGGGGAGGTCAGGGAACATGCAGTTGCAATATTGGATAGGATTCTGAAAAACATCGCGGGGTGGTTTGCATTGTATGGGTGTGTGTTACATTACATTCACTAGTAGGAGTGAGAAAAACATCACGGGTGCTGTGAATCGGAGGGTCTGAATTAGGATAGGCAGTGAGTGGCAATGTAGTATGGAGAAAAGCACCGCGGGGAGGTCAGCATGGGGAGGGCAGGGAACATGCAGTGGCAATGTAGGATAGGTTTATGAAAAACATCGCGGGGTCGTGCGCATTGTATTTGTGTGTGTTACATTACATTCACTAGTAGGAGTGAGAAAAACATCACGGGGTGGTGCGCATTGTATGGGTGTGTGTTATATTACATTCACTAGTAGGAGTGAGAAAAACATCACGGGGTGGTGCGCATTGTATGGGTGTGTGTTACATTACATTCACTAGTAGGAGTGAGAAAAACATCACGGGGTGGTGCGCATTGTATGGGTGTGTGTTACATTACATTCACTAGTAGGAGTGAGAAAAACATCACGGGGTGGTTCGCATTGTATGCGTGTGTGTTACATTACATTCACTACTAGGAGTGAGAAAAACATCACGGGGTGGTGCGCATTGAATGGGTGTGTGTTACATTACATTCACTAGTAGGAGTGAGAAAAACATCACGGGGTGGTGCGCATTGTATGGGTGTGTGTTACATTACATTCACTAGTAGGAGTGAGAAAAACATCACGGGGTGGTGTGAATCGGAGGGTCTGAATTAGGATAGGCAGTGAGTGGCAATGTAGCATGGAGAAAAGCACCGCGGGGTTGTCAGCATGGGGAGGTCATGGAACATGCAGTGGCAATGTAGGATAGGTTTCTGAAAAACATCGAGGGGTGGTGTGCATTGTATGGGTGTGTGTTACATTACATTCACTAGTAGGAGTGAGAAAAACTTCACGGGGTGTGGTGAATCGGAGGGTCTGAATTAGGATAGGCAGTGAGTGGCAATGTAGGATGCAAAAAAGCACCGCAGGGTGGTCAGCATGTGGAGATCAGGAAACATGCAGTGGCAATGTAGGATAGGTTTCTGAAAAACATCGCGGGGTGGAGCGCATTGTATGGGTGTGTGTTACATTACATTCACTAGTAGCAGTGAGAAAAACATCACGGGGTGGTGTCAATCGGAGGGTCTGAATTAGGATAGGCAGTGAGTGGCAATGTAGGATGGAGAAAAGAACCGCGGGGTGGTCAGCATGAGGAGGTCAGGGAACATGCAGTGGCAATGTAGGATAGGTTTCTGAAAAACATCGTGGGGTTGTGGGCATTGTATGGGTGTGTGTTACATTACATTCACTAGTAGGAGTGAGAAAAACATCACGGGGTGGTGCGCATTGTAAGGGTGTGTGTTATGTTACATTCACTAGTAGGAGTGAGAAAAACATCATGTGGTCGTGTGAATAGGAGGGTCTGAATTAGGATATGAAGTGAGTGGCAATGTAGGATGGAGAAAAGCACCGCGGTGTGGTCAGCATGGGGAGGTCAGGGAACATGCAGGGGCAATGTCGGATAGGTTTCTGAAAAACATCGAGGTGTGGTACGCATTGTATGGGTGTGTGTTACGTTACATTCACTAGTAGGAGTGAGAAAAACATCACGGGGTGGTGCGCATTGTATGGGTGTGTGTTACATTACATTCACTAGTAGGAGTGAGAAAAACATCACAGGGTGGTGTGAATCGGAGGTTCTGAATTAGGATAGGCATTGAGTGGCCATGTAGGATGGAGAAAACCACCGCGGGGTGATCAGCATGGGGAGATCAGGGAACATGCAGTGGCAATGTAGGATAGGTTTCTGAAAAACATCGCGGGGTGGTGCGCATTGTATAGGTGTGTGTTACATTTCATTCACTAGTAGGAGTGAGAAAAACATCACGGGGTGGTGTGAATCGGAGGGTGTGAATTCGGAAAAGCAGTGAGTGGCAATTTAGGATGCACAAAAGCACCGCGGGGTGGTCAGCATGGAGAGGTCAGGGAACATGCACTGGCAATGTAGGATAGGTTTCTGAAAAACATCGCGGAGTGGTGCGCGTTGTATGGGTGTGTGTTACATTACATTCACTAGTAGGAGTGAGAAAAACATCACGGGGTGGTGCGCATTGTATGGGCGTGTGTTACATTACATTCACTAGTAGGAGTGAGAAAAACATCACGGGGTGGTGTGAATCGGAGGGTCTGAATTAGGATAGGCAGTGAGTGGCAATGTAAGATGGAGAAAAGCACCGCGGGGTGGTCAGCATGGGGAGGTCAGGGAATATGCAGTGGCAATGTAGGATAGTTTTCTGAAAAACATCACCAGGTGGTGCGCATTGTATGGGTGTGTTTTACATTACATTCACTAGTAGGAGTGAGAAAAACATCATGGGGTGGTGTGAATCGGAGGGTCTGAATTAGGATAATCAGTGAGTGGCAATGTAGGATGGAGAAAAGCACGGCGGGGTGGTCAGCATGGGGAAATCAGGGAACATGCAGTGGCAATATAGGATAGTTTTCTGAAAAACATCGCGGGGTGGTGCGCATTGTATGGGTGTGTGTTACATTACATTCACTAGTAGGAGTGAGAAAAACATCACGGGGTGGTGCGCATTGTATGTGTGTGTGTTACAATACATTCACTAGTAGGAGTGAGAAAAACATCAGGGGGTGGTGCGCATTGTATGGGTGTGTGTTACATTACATTTACAAGTAGGAGTGAGAAAAACATCACGGGGTGGTGTGCATTGTATGGGTGTGTGTTACATTACATTCACTAGTAGGAGTGAGAAAAACATCACGGGGTGGTGCGCATTGTATGGGTGTGTGTTACATTACATTCACTAGTAGGAGTGAGAAAAACATCACGGGGTGGTGTGAATCGGAGGGTCTGAATTAAGATAGGCATTGAGTGGCAATGTAGGATGGAGAAAAGCACCGCGGGGTGGTCAGCATGGGGAGGTCAGGAAACATGCAGTGGCAATGTAGGATAGTTTTCTGAAAAACATCACCAGGTGGTGCGCATTGTATGGGTGTGTTTTACATTACATTCACTAGTAGGAGTGAGAAAAACATCATGGGGTGGTGTGAATCGGAGGGTCTGAATTAGGATAATCAGTGAGTGGCAATGTAGGATGGAGAAAAGCACGGCGGGGTGGTCAGCATGGGGAAATCAGGGAACATGCAGTGGCAATGTAGGATAGGTTTCTGAAAAACATCGCGGGGTGGTGCGCATTGTATGGGTGTGTGTTACATTACATTCACTAGTAGGAGTGAGAAAAACATCACGGGGTGGTGCGCATTGTATGGGTGTGTGTTACATTACATTCACTAGTAGGAGTGAGAAAAACATCAGGGGGTGGTGCGCATTGTATGGGTGTGTGTTACATTACATTTACAAGTTGGAGTGAGAAAAACATCACGGGGTGGTGCGCATTGTATGGGTGTGTGTTACATTACATTCACTAGTAGGAGTGAGAAAAACATCACGGGGTGGTGCGCATTGTATGGGTGTGTGTTACATTACATTCACTAGTAGGAGTGAGAAAAACATCACGGGGTGGTGTGAATTGGAGGGTCTGAATTAAGATAGGCATTGAGTGGCAATGTAGGATGGAGAAAAGCACCGCGGGGTGGTCAGCATGGGGAGGTCAGGAAACATGCAGTGGCAATGTAGGATAGGTTTCTGAAAAACATCGCGGGGTGGTGCGCATTGTAAAGGTGTGTGTTACATTACATTCACTAGTAGGAGTGAGAAAAACATCACGGGGTGGTGTGAATCGGAGGGTCTGAATTAGGATAGGCAGTGAGTGGCAATGTAGGATGGAGAAAAGCACGGCGGGATGGTCAGCATGGGGAGGTCAGGGAACATGCAGTGGCAATGTAGGATAGGTTTCTGAAAAGCATCGCGGTGTGGTGCGCATTGTATGGGGGTGTGTTACATTACATTCACTAGTAGGAGTGATAAAAACATCACGGGGTGGTGCGCATTGTATGGGTGTGTGTTACATTACATTCACTAGTAGGAGTGAAAAAATAACAGGGGGTGGTGCGCATTGTATGGGTGTGTGTTACATTACATTCTCTAGTAGGAGTGAGAAAAACATCATGGGGTGATGCGAATTGTATGGGTGTGTGTTACATTACATTCACTAGTAGGAGTGAGAAAAACATCACGGTGTGGTGTGAATCGGATGGTCTGAATTAGGATAGGCAGTGAGTGGCAATGTAGGATGGAGAAAAGCACCACGGGGTGGTCAGCATGGGGACGTCAGGGAACATGCAGTGGCATTGTAGGATAGGTTTCTGAAAAACATCGCGGGGTGGTGCGCATTGTATGGGTGTGTGTTACATTACATTCACTAATAGGAGTGAGAAAAACATCACGGGGTGGTGTGAATCAGAGGGTGTGAATTAGGATAAGCAGTGAGTGGCAATGTAGGATGGAGAAAAGCACCGCGGGGTGGTCAGCATGCGGAGGTCAGGGAACAAGCAGTGGCAATGTAGAATAGGTTTCTGAAAAACATCGTGGGGTGGTGTGCATTGTATGGTTGTGTGTTACATTACATTCACTAGTAGCAGTGAGAAAAACATAACGGGGTGGTGTGAATCGGAGGGTCTGAATTAGGATAGGCAGTGAGTTGCAATGTAGAATGGAGAAAAGCACCGTGGGGTTGTCAGCATGGGGAGGTCAGGGAACATGCAGTGGCAATATTGGATAGGATTCTGAAAAACATCGCGGGGTGGTGTGCATTGTATGGTAGTGTGTTACATTGCATTCACTAGTAGCAGTGAGAAAAACATAACGGGGTGGTGTGAATCCGATGGTCTGAATTAGGATAGGCAGTGAGTTGCAAGGTAGGATGGAGAAAAGCACCGTGGGGTTGTCAGCATGCGGAGGTCAGGGAACATTCAGTGGCAATATTGGATAGGATTCTGAAAAACATCGCGGGGTGGTGTGCATTGTATGGTAGTGTGTTACATTACATTCACTAGTAGGAGTGAGAAAAACATCACGGGGTGGTGTGAATCGGAGGGTATGAATTAGGATAGGCAGTGAGTGGCAATGTAGGATGGAGAAAAGCACCGCGGGGTGGTCAGCATGGGGAGGTGTGGGAACATGCAGGGGCAATGTAGGATAGCTTTCTGAAAAACATCGCGGGGTGGTGCGCATTGTATGGGTGTGTGTTACATTACATTCACTAGTAGGAGTGAGAAAAACATCACGGGTTGGTGCGCATTGTATGGGTTTGTGTTACATTACATTCAGTAGCAGGAGTGAGAAAAACATCACGGGGTGGTGTGAATCGGAGGTTCTGAATTAGGATAGGCATTGAGTGGCAATTTCGAATGGAGCAAAGCACCGCGGGGTGGTCAGCATGGGGAGGTCAGGGAAAATGCAGTGGCAATGTAGGATAGGTTTCTGAAAAACATCGCGGGGTGGTGCGCATTGTATAGGTGTGTGTTACATTTCATTCACTAGTAGGAGTGAGAAAAATATCACGGGGTGGTGTGAATCGGAGGGTGTGAATTAGAATAAGCAGTGAGTGGCAATTTAGGATGGAGAAAAGCACCGCGGTGTGGTCAGCATGGGGAGGTCAGTGAACATGCACTGGCAATGTTGGATAGGTTTCTGAAAAACATCGCGGGGTGGTGCGCATTGTATGGGTGTGTGTTACATTACATTCACTAGTAGGAGTGAGAAAAACATCACGGGGTGGTGCACATTGTATGGGTGTGTGTTACATTACATTCACTAGTAGGAGTGAGAAAAATATCAGGGGGTGGTGCGCATTGTATGGGTGTGTGTTACATTGCATTCACTAGTAGGAGTGAGAAAAACATCACGGGGAGGTGCGCATTGTATGGGTGTGTGTTACATTTCATTCACTAGTAGGAGTGAGAAAAACATCACGGGGTGGTGGCATTGTATGCGTGTGTGTTACAATACATTCACTAGTAGGAGTTAGAAAAACATCACGGG
Organism: Cavia porcellus; assembly: GCF_034190915.1. Classification (NCBI taxonomy): domain Eukaryota; kingdom Metazoa; phylum Chordata; class Mammalia; order Rodentia; family Caviidae; genus Cavia; species Cavia porcellus. Next base: position 1,756,156 of record NW_026947555.1, read on the forward strand.
GTGGTGCGCATTGTATGGGTTTGTGTTACATTACATTCACTAGTAGGAGTGAGAAAAACATCACGGGGTGGTGCGCATTGTATGGATGTGTGTTACATTACATTCAGTAGTAGGAGTGAGAAAAACATCACGGGGTGGTGCGCATTGTATGGGTGTGTGTTACATTACTTTCACTAGTAGGAGTGAGAAAAACATCACAGGGTGGTGTGAATCGGAGGGTCTGAATTAGGATAGGCATTGAGTGGCAATGTAGGATGGAGAAAAGCACTGCGGGGTGGTCAGCATGGGGAGGTCAGGGAAAATGCAGTTGGAATGTAGGATAGGTTTCTGAAAAACATCGCGGGGTGGTGCGCATTGTATAGGTGTGTGTTACATTGCATTCACTAGTAGGAGTGAGAAAAACATCACGGGGTGGTGCGCATTGTATGCGTGTGTGTTACATTACATTCACTAGTAGGAGTGAGAAAAACATCACGGGGTGGTGCGCATTGTATGGGTTTGTGTTACATTACATTCACTATTAGGAGTGAAAAAAACATCACGGGGTGGTGCGCATTGTATGGGTGTTTGTTACATTACATTCACTAGTAGGAGTGAGAAAAACATCACGGGGAGGTGTGAATCGGAGGGACTGAATTAGGATAGGCAATGAGTGGCAATGTAGGATGGAGAAAAGCACCGCGGGGTGGTCAGCATGGGGAGGTCAGGGAACATGCAGTGGCAATGTAGGACAGGTTTCTGAAAAACATCGCGGGGTGGTGCGCATTGTATGGGTGTGTGTTACATTACATTCACTAGTAGGATTGAGAAAAACATCACGGGGTGGTGAGCACTGTATGGGTGTGTGTTACATTACATTCACTAGTAGGAGTGAGAAAAACATCACAGGGTGGTGCGCATTGTATGGGTTTGTGTTACATTACATTCACTATTAGGAGTGAGAAAAACATCACGGGCTGATCCGCAATGTATGCGTGTGTGTTACATTACATTCTCTAGTAGGAGTGAGAAAAACATCACGGGGTGGAGCGCATTGTATGGGTGTGTGTTACATTACATTCACAAGTAGGAGTGAGAAAAACATCACGGGGTGGTGCGCATTGTATGGGTGTGTGTTACATTACATTCACTAGTAGCAGTGAGAAATACATCACGGGGTGGTGTGAATCGGAGGGTCTGAATTAGGATAGGCAGTGAGTGGCAATGTAGGATGGAGAAAAGCACCGCGGGGTGGTCAGCATGGGGAGGTCAGGTAACATTCAGTGGCAATGTAGGATAGGTTTCTGAAAAACATCGCGGGGTGGTGCGCATTGTATGGGTGTGTGTTACATTACATTCACTAGTAGGAGTGAGAAAAACATCACGTGGTGGTGTCAATCGGAGGGTCTGAATTAGGATAGGCAGTGAGTGGCAATGTAGTATGGAGAAAAGCACCGCGGGGAGGTCAGCATGGGGAGGTCAGGGAACATGCAGTGGCAATGTAGGATAGGTTTCTGAAAAACATCGCGGGGTCGTGCGCATTGTATTTGTGTGTGTTACATTACATTCACTAGTAGGAGTGAGAAAAACATCACGGGGTGGTGCGCATTGTATGGGTATGTGTTACATTACATTCACTAATAGGAGTGAGAAAAACATCACGGGGTGGTGCGCATTGTATGGGTGTGTGTTACATTACATTCACTAGTAGGAGTGAGAAAAACATCACGGGGTGGTGCGCATTGTATGGGTGTGTGTTACATTACATTCACTAGTAGGAGTGAGAAAAACATCACGGGGTGGTGCGCATTGTATGGGTGTGTGTTACGTTACATTCACTAATAGGAGTGAGAAAAACATCACGGGGTGGTGCGCATTGTATGGGTGTGTGTTACATTACATTCACTAGTAGGAGTGAGAAAATCATCACGGGGTGGTGCGCATTGTATGGGTGTGTGTTACATTACATTCACTAGTAGGAGTGAGAAAAACATCACGGGGTGGTTCGCATTCTATGCGTGTGTGTTACATTACATTCACTACTAGGAGTAAGAAAAACATCACGGGGTGGTGCGCATTGAATGGGTGTGTGTTATATTACATTCACTAGTAGGAGTGAGAAAAACATCACGGGGTGGTGCGCATTGTATGGGTGTGTGTTACATTACATTCACTAGTAGGAGTGAGAAAAACATCACGGGGTGGTGTGAATCGGAGGGTCTGAATTAGGATAGGCAGTGAGTGGCAATGTAGGATGGAGAAAACCACCGCGGGGTGGTCAGAATGCGGAGGTCAGGGAACATGCAGTGGCAATGTAGGATAGGTTTCTGAAAAACATCGAGGGGTGGTGCGCATTGTATGGGTGTGTGTTACATTACATTCACTAGCAAGAGTGAGAAAAATTTCACGGGGTGGTGTGAATCGGAGGGTCTGAATTAGGATAGACAGTGAGTGGCAATGTAGGATGCAGAAAAGCACCGCAGGGTGGTCAGCATGTGGAGATCAGGAAACATGCAGTGGCAATGTAGGATAGGTTTCTGAAAAACATCGCGGGGTGGTGCGCATTGTATGGGTGTGTGTTACATTACATTCACTAGTAGCAGTGAGAAAAACATCCAGGGGTGGTGTGAATCGGAGGGTCTGAATTAAGATAGGCATTGAGTGGCAATGTAGGATGGAGAAAAGCACTGCGGGGTGGTCAGCATGGGGAGGTCAGGGAAAATGCAGTTGGAATGTAGGATAGGTTTCTGAAAAACATCGCGGGGTGGTGCGCATTGTATAGGTGTGTGTTACATTTCATTCACTAGTAGGAGTGAGAAAAACATCACAGGGTGGTGTGAATCGGAGGGTGTGAATTCGGAAAAACAGTGAGTGGCAATTTAGGATGGAGAAAAGCACCGCGGGGTGGTCAGCATGGGGAGGTCAGGGAACATGCACTGGCAATGTAGGATAGGTTTCTGAAAAACATCGCGTGGTGGTGCGCATTGTATAGGTGTGTGTTACATTACATTCACTAGTAGGAGTGAGAAAAACATCACGGGGTGGTGTGAATCGGAGTGTCAGAATTAGGATAGGCAGTGAGTGGCAATGTAGGATGGAGAAAAGCACCGCGGGGTGGTCAGCATGGGGAGGTCAGGTAACATACAATGGCAATGTAGGATAGGTTTCTGAATAACATTGCGGAGTGGTGAGCGTTGTATGGGTGTGTGTTACATTACATTCACTAGTAGGAGTGAGAAAAACATCACGGGGTGGTGCGCATTGTATGGGTGTGTGTTACAATACATTCACTAGTAGGAGTGAGAAAAACATCACGGGGTGGTGTGAATCGGAGGGTCTGAATTAGGATACTCAGTGAGTGGCAATGTAAGATGGAGAAAAGCACCGCGGGGTGGTCAGCATGGGGAGGTCAGGGAACATGCAGTGGCAATGTAGGATAGTTTTCTGAAAAACATCACCGGGTGGTGCGCATTGTATGGGTGTGTTTTACATTACATTCACTAGTAGGAGTGAGAAAACCATAACGGGGTGGTGTGAATCGGAGGGTTTGAATTAGGATAGGCATTGAGTGGCAATGTAGGATGGAGAAAAGCACCGCGGGGTGGTCACCATGGGGAGGTCAGGGAACATGCAGTGGCAATGTAGGATATGTTTCTGAAAAACATAGCGGGGTGGTGCGCATTGTATGGGTGTGTGTTACATTACATTCACTAGTAAGAGTGAGAAAAACATCACGGGGTGGTGCGCATTGTATGGGTGTGTGTTACATTACATTCACTAGTAGGAGTGAGAAAAACATCACGGTGTGGTGCGCATTGTATGGGTGTGTGTTACATTACATTCACTAGTAGGAGTGAGAAAAACATCACGGAGTGGTGCGCATCGTATGGGTGTGTGTTACATTACATTCACTAGTAGGAGTGAGAAAAACATCACGGGGTGGTGCGCATCGTATGCGTGTGTGTTACATTACATTCACTTGTAGGAGTGAGAAAAACATCACGTGGTGGTGCGCATTGTAGGGTGTGTGTTACAATACATTCACTAGTAGGAGTGAGAAAAACATCACGAGGTGGTGTGAATCGGAGGGTCTGAATTAAGTTAGGCTGTGAGTGGCAATGTAGGATGGAGAAAAGCACCGCGGGGTGGTCAGCATGGGGAAGTCAGGGAACATGAAGTGGCAATGTAGGATAGTTTTCTGAAAAACATCACCGGGTGGTGCGCATTGTATGGGTGTGTTTTACATTACATTCACTAGTAGGAGTGAGAAAACCATAACGGGGTGGTGTGAATCGGAGGGTTTGAATTAGGATAGGCAATGAGTGGCAATGTAAGATGGAGAAAAGCACCGCGGGGTGGTCAGCATGGGGAGGTCAGGGAACATGCAGTGGCAATGTAGGATAGTTTTCTGAAAAACATCACCGGGTGGTGCGCATTGTATGGGTGTGTTTTACATTACATTCACTAGTAGGAGTGAGAAAAACATCACGGGGTGGTGCGCATTTTATGGGTGTGTGTTACATTACATTCACTAGTAGGAGTGAGAAAAACATCAGGGGGTGGTGCGCATTGTATGGGTGTGTGTTACATTACATTCACAAATAGGAGTGAGAAAAACATCACGGGGTGGTGCGCATTGTATGGGTGTGTGTTACATTACATTCACTAATAGGAGTGAGAAAAACATCACGGGGTGTTGCGCATTGTATGGGTGTGTGTTACATTACATTCACTAGTAGGAGTGAGAAAAACATCACGGGGTGGTGTGAATCGGAGTGTCTGATTTAAGATAGGCAGTGAGTGGCAATGTAGGATGGAGAAAAGCACCGCGGGGTGGTCAGCATGGGGAAGTCAGGGAACATGAAGTGGCAATGTAGGATAGGTTTCTGAAAAACATCGCGGGGTGGTGCGCATTGTATGGGTGTGTGTTACATTACATTCACTAGTAGGAGTGAGAAAAACATCACGGGGTGGTGCGCATTGTATGGGTGTGTGTTACATTACATTCACTAGTAGGAGTGAGAAAAACATCAGGGGGTGGTGCGCATTGTATGGGTGTGTGTTACATTACATTCACTAATAGGAGTGAGAAAAACATCACGGGGTCGTGCGCATTGTATGGGTGTGTGTTACATTACATTCACTAGTAGGAGTGAGAAAAACATCATGGGGTGGTGTGAATCGGAGTGTCTGAATTAAGATATGCAGTGAGTGGCAATGTAGGATGGAGAAAAGCACCGCGGGGTGGTCAGCATGGGGAGGTCAGGAAACATGCAGTGGCAATGTAGGATAGGTTTCTGAAAAACATCGCGGGGTGTTGCGCATTGTAAGGGTGTGTGTTACATTACATTCACTAGTAGGAGTGAGAAAAACATCACGGGGTGGTGTGAATCGGAGGGTCTGAATTAGGATACGCAGTGAGTGGCATTGTAGGATGGAGAAAAGCACGGCGGGATTGTCAGCATGGGGAGGTCAGGGAACATGCAGTGGCAATGTAGGATAGGTTTCTGAAAAACATCGCGGTGTGGTGCGCATTGTATGGGGGTGTGTTACATTACATTCACTAGTAGGAGTGATAAAAACATCATGGGTTGGTGCGCATTGTATGGGTGTGTGTTACATTACATTCACTAGTAGGAGTGAGTAAAACATCACAGGGTGGTGTGAATCGGAGGGTCTGAATTAAGATAGGCTGTGAGTGGCAATATAGGATGGAGAAAAGCACCGCGGGGTGGTCAGCATGGGGAGGTCAGGGAACATGAAGTGGCAATGTAGGATAGGTTTCTGAAAAACATCGCCGGGTGGTGCGCATTTTATGGGTGTGTGTTACATTACATTCACTAGTAGGAGTGAGAAAAACATCACGGGGTGGTTCGCATTTTATGCGTGTGTGTTACATTACATTCACTACTAGGAGTAAGAAAAACATCACGGGGTGGTGCGCATTGAATGGGTGTGTGTTATATTACATTCACTAGTAGGAGTGAGAAAAACATCACGGGGTGGTGCGCATTGTATGGGTGTGTGTTACATTACATTCACTAGTAGGAGTGAGAAAAACATCACGGGGTGGTGTGAATCGGAGGGTCTGAATTAGGATAGGCAGTGAGTGGCAATGTAGGATGGAGAAAACCACCGCGGGGTGGTCAGCATGCGGAGGTCAGGGAACATGCAGTGGCAATGTAGGATAGGTTTCTGAAAAACATCGAGGGGTGGTGCGCATTGTATGGGTGTGTGTTACATTACATTCACTAGCAAGAGTGAGAAAAATTTCACGGGGTGGTGTGAATCGGAGGGTCTGAATTAGGATAGACAGTGAGTGGCAATGTAGGATTCAGAAAAGCACCGCAGGGTGGTCAGCATGTGGAGATCAGGAAACATGCAGTGGCAATGTAGGATAGGTTTCTGAAAAACATCGCGGGGTGGTGCGCATTGTATGGGTGTGTGTTACATTACATTCACTAGTAGCAGTGAGAAAAACATCCAGGGGTGGTGTGAATCGGAGGGGCTGAATTAAGATAGGCATTGAGTGGCAATGTAGGATGGAGAAAAGCACTGCGGGGTGGTCAGCATGGGGAGGTCAGGGAAAATGCAGTTGGAATGTAGGATAGGTTTCTGAAAAACATCGCGGGGTGGTGCGCATTGTATAGGTGTGTGTTACATTTCATTCACTAGTAGGAGTGAGAAAAACATCACAGGGTGGTGTGAATCGGAGGGTGTGAATTCGGAAAAACAGTGAGTGGCAATTTAGGATGGAGAAAAGCACCGCGGGGTGGTCAGCATGGGGAGGTCAGGGAACATGCACTGGCAATGTAGGATAGGTTTCTGAAAAACATCGCGTGGTGGTGCGCATTGTATAGGTGTGTGTTACATTACATTCACTAGTAGGAGTGAGAAAAACATCACGGGGTGGTGTGAATCGGAGTGTCAGAATTAGGATAGGCAGTGAGTGGCAATGTAGGATGGAGAAAAGCACCGCGGGGTGGTCAGCATGGGGAGGTCAGGTAACATACAATGGCAATGTAGGATAGGTTTCTGAATAACATTGCGGAGTGGTGAGCGTTGTATGGGTGTGTGTTACATTACATTCACTAGTAGGAGTGAGAAAAACATCACGGGGTGGTGCGCATTGTATGGGTGTGTGTTACAATACATTCACTAGTAGGAGTGAGAAAAACATCACGGGGTGGTGTGAATCGGAGGGTCTGAATTAGGATACTCAGTGAGTGGCAATGTAAGATGGAGAAAAGCACCGCGGGGTGGTCAGCATGGGGAGGTCAGGGAACATGCAGTGGCAATGTAGGATAGTTTTCTGAAAAACATCACCGGGTGGTACGCATTGTATGGGTGTGTTTTACATTACATTCACTAGTAGGAGTGAGAAAACCATAACGGGGTGGTGTGAATCGGAGGGTTTGAATTAGGATAGGCATTGAGTGGCAATGTAGGATGGAGAAAAGCACCGCGGGGTGGTCACCATGGGGAGGTCAGGGAACATGCAGTGGCAATGTAGGATATGTTTCTGAAAAACATAGCGGGGTGGTGCGCATTGTATGGGTGTGTGTTACATTACATTCACTAGTAAGAGTGAGAAAAACATCACGGGGTGGTGCGCATTGTATGGGTGTGTGTTACATTACATTCACTAGTAGGAGTGAGAAAAACATCACGGGGTGGTGCGCATTGTATGGGTGTGTGTTACATTACATTCACTAGTAGGAGTGAGAAAAACATCACGGAGTGGTGCGCATCGTATGGGTGTGTGTTACATTACATTCACTAGTAGGAGTGAGAAAAACATCACGGGGTGGTGCGCATCGTATGCGTGTGTGTTACATTACATTCACTTGTAGGAGTGAGAAAAACATCACGTGGTGGTGCGCATTGTAGGGTGTGTGTTACAATACATTCACTAGTAGGAGTGAGAAAAACATCACGAGGTGGTGTGAATCGGAGGGTCTGAATTAAGTTAGGCTGTGAGTGGCAATGTAGGATGGAGAAAAGCACCGCGGGGTGGTCAGCATGGGGAAGTCAGGGAACATGAAGTGGCAATGTAGGATAGTTTTCTGAAAAACATCACCGGGTGGTGCGCATTGTATGGGTGTGTTTTACATTACATTCACTAGTAGGAGTGAGAAAACCATAACGGGGTGGTGTGAATCGGAGGGTTTGAATTAGGATAGGCAATGAGTGGCAATGTAAGATGGAGAAAAGCACCGCGGGGTGGTCAGCATGGGGAGGTCAGGGAACATGCAGTGGCAATGTAGGATAGTTTTCTGAAAAACATCACCGGGTGGTGCGCATTGTATGGGTGTGTTTTACATTACATTCACTAGTAGGAGTGAGAAAAACATCACGGGGTGGTGCGCATTTTATGGGTGTGTGTTACATTACATTCACTAGTAGGAGTGAGAAAAACATCAGGGGGTGGTGCGCATTGTATGGGTGTGTGTTACATTACATTCACAAATAGGAGTGAGAAAAACATCACGGGGTGGTGCGCATTGTATGGGTGTGTGTTACATTACATTCACTAATAGGAGTGAGAAAAACATCACGGGGTGTTGCGCATTGTATGGGTGTGTGTTACATTACATTCACTAGTAGGAGTGAGAAAAACATCACGGGGTGGTGTGAATCGGAGTGTCTGATTTAAGATAGGCAGTGAGTGGCAATGTAGGATGGAGAAAAGCACCGCGGGGTGGTCAGCATGGGGAAGTCAGGGAACATGAAGTGGCAATGTAGGATAGGTTTCTGAAAAACATCGCGGGGTGGTGCGCATTGTATGGGTGTGTGTTACATTACATTCACTAGTAGGAGTGAGAAAAACATCACGGGGTGGTGCGCATTGTATGGGTGTGTGTTACATTACATTCACTAGTAGGAGTGAGAAAAACATCAGGGGGTGGTGCGCATTGTATGGGTGTGTGTTACATTACATTCACTAATAGGAGTGAGAAAAACATCACGGGGTGGTGCGCATTGTATGGGTGTGTGTTACATTACATTCACTAGTAGGAGTGAGAAAAACATCATGGGGTGGTGTGAATCGGAGTGTCTGAATTAAGATAGGCAGTGAGTGGCAATGTAGGATGGAGAAAAGCACCGCGGGGTGGTCAGCATGGGGAGGTCAGGAAACATGCAGTGGCAATGTAGGATAGGTTTCTGAAAAACATCGCGGGGTGTTGCGCATTGTAAGGGTGTGTGTTACATTACATTCACTAGTAGGAGTGAGAAAAACATCACGGGGTGGTGTGAATCGGAGGGTCTGAATTAGGATACGCAGTGAGTGGCATTGTAGGATGGAGAAAAGCACGGCGGGATTGTCAGCATGGGGAGGTCAGGGAACATGCAGTGGCAATGTAGGATAGGTTTCTGAAAAACATCGCGGTGTGGTGCGCATTGTATGGGGGTGTGTTACATTACATTCACTAGTAGGAGTGATAAAAACATCATGGGTTGGTGCGCATTGTATGGGTGTGTGTTACATTACATTCACTAGTAGGAGTGAGTAAAACATCACAGGGTGGTGTGAATCGGAGGGTCTGAATTAAGATAGGCTGTGAGTGGCAATATAGGATGGAGAAAAGCACCGCGGGGTGGTCAGCATGGGGAGGTCAGGGAACATGAAGTGGCAATGTAGGATAGGTTTCTGAAAAACATCGCCGGGTGGTGCGCATTTTATGGGTGTGTGTTACATTACATTCACTAGTAGGAGTGAGAAAAACATCACGGGGTGGTTCGCATTTTATGCGTGTGTGTTACATTACATTCACTACTAGGAGTAAGAAAAACATCACGGGGTGGTGCGCATTGAATGGGTGTGTGTTATATTACATTCACTAGTAGGAGTGAGAAAAACATCACGGGGTGGTGCGCATTGTATGGGTGTGTGTTACATTACATTCACTAGTAGGAGTGAGAAAAACATCACGGGGTGGTGTGAATCGGAGGGTCTGAATTAGGATAGGCAGTGAGTGGCAATGTAGGATGGAAAAAACCACCGCGGGTTGGTCAGCATGCGGAGGTCAGGGAACATGCAGTGGCAATGTAGGATAGGTTTCTGAAAAACATCGAGGGGTGGTGCGCATTGTATGGGTGTGTGTTACATTACATTCACTAGCAAGAGTGAGAAAAATTTCACGGGGTGGTGTGAATCGGAGGGTCTGAATTAGGATAGACAGTGAGTGGCAATGTAGGATTCAGAAAAGCACCGCAGGGTGGTCAGCATGTCGAGATCAGGAAACATGCAGTGGCAATGTAGGATAGGTTTCTGAAAAACATCGCGGGGTGGTGCGCATTGTATGGGTGTGTGTTACATTACATTCACTAGTAGCAGTGAGAAAAACATCCAGGGGTGGTGTGAATCGGAGGGTCTGAATTAAGATAGGCATTGAGTGGCAATGTAGGATGGAGAAAAGCACTGCGGGGTGGTCAGCATGGGGAGGTCAGGGAAAATGCAGTTGGAATGTAGGATAGGTTTCTGAAAAACATCGCGGGGTGGTGCGCATTGTATAGGTGTGTGTTACATTTCATTCACTAGTAGGAGTGAGAAAAACATCACAGGGTGGTGTGAATCGGAGGGTGTGAATTCGGAAAAACAGTGAGTGGCAATTTAGGATGGAGAAAAGCACCGCGGGGTGGTCAGCATGGGGAGGTCAGGGAACATGCACTGGCAATGTAGGATAGGTTTCTGAAAAACATCGCGTGGTGGTGCGCATTGTATAGGTGTGTGTTACATTACATTCACTAGTCGGAGTGAGAAAAACATCACGGGGTGGTGTGAATCGGAGTGTCAGAATTAGGATAGGCAGTGAGTGGCAATGTAGGATGGAGAAAAGCACCGCGGGGTGGTCAGCATGGGGAGGTCAGGTAACATACAATGGCAATGTAGGATAGGTTTCTGAATAACATTGCGGAGTGGTGAGCGTTGTATGGGTGTGTGTTACATTACATTCACTAGTAGGAGTGAGAAAAACATCACGGGGTGGTGCGCATTGTATGGGTGTGTGTTACAATACATTCACTAGTAGGAGTGAGAAAAACATCACGGGGTGGTGTGAATCGGAGGGTCTGAATTAGGATACTCAGTGAGTGGCAATGTAAGATTTAGAAAAGCACCGCGGGGTGGTCAGCATGGGGAGGTCAGGGAACATGCAGTGGCAATGTAGGATAGTTTTCTGAAAAACATCACCGGGTGGTGCGCATTGTATGGGTGTGTTTTACATTACATTCACTAGTAGGAGTGAGAAAACCATAACGGGGTGGTGTGAATCGGAGGGTTTGAATTAGGATAGGCATTGAGTGGCAATGTAGGATGGAGAAAAGCACCGCGGGGTGGTCACCATGGGGAGGTCAGGGAACATGCAGTGGCAATGTAGGATATGTTTCTGAAAAACATAGCGGGGTGGTGCGCATTGTATGGGTGTGTGTTACATTACATTCACTAGTAAGAGTGAGAAAAACATCACGGGGTGGTGCGCATTGTATGGGTGTGTGTTACATTACATTCACTAGTAGGAGTGAGAAAAACATCACGGGGTGGTGCGCATTGTATGGGTGTGTGTTACATTACATTCACTAGTAGGAGTGAGAAAAACATCACGGGGTGGTGCGCATTGTATGGGTGTGTGTTACATTACATTCACTAGTAGGAGTGAGAAAAACATCACGGAGTGTTGCGCATCGTATGGGTGTGTGTTACATTACATTCACTAGTAGGAGTGAGAAAAACATCACGGGGTGGTGCGCATCGTATGCGTGTGTGTTACATTACATTCACTTGTAGGAGTGAGAAAAACATCACGTGGTGGTGCGCATTGTAGGGTGTGTGTTACAATACATTCACTAGTAGGAGTGAGAAAAACATCACGAGGTGGTGTGAATCGGAGGGTCTGAATTAAGTTAGGCTGTGAGTGGCAATGTAGGATGGAGAAAAGCACCGCGGGGTGGTCAGCATGGAGAAGTCAGGGAACATGAAGTGGCAATGTAGGATAGTTTTCTGAAAAACATCACCGGGTGGTGCGCATTGTATGGGTGTGTTTTACATTACATTCACTAGTAGGAGTGAGAAAACCATAACGGGGTGGTGTGAATCGGAGGGTTTGAATTAGGATAGGCAATGAGTGGCAATGTAAGATGGAGAAAAGCACCGCGGGGTGGTCAGCATGGGGAGGTCAGGGAACATGCAGTGGCAATGTAGGATAGTTTTCTGAAAAACATCACCGGGTGGTGCGCATTGTATGGGTGTGTTTTACATTACATTCACTAGTAGGAGTGAGAAAAACATCACGGGGTGGTGTGAATCGGAGGGTCTGAATTAGGATACTCAGTGAGTGGCAATGTAAGATGGAGAAAAGCACCGCGGGGTGGTCAGCATGGGGAGGTCAGGGAACATGCAGTGGCAATGTAGGATAGTTTTCTGAAAAACATCACCGGGTGGTGCGCATTGTATGGGTGTGTTTTACATTACATTCACTAGTAGGAGTGAGAAAACCATAACGGGGTGGTGTGAATCGGAGGGTTTGAATTAGGATAGGCATTGAGTGGCAATGTAGGATGGAGAAAAGCACCGCGGGGCGGTCACCATGGGGAGGTCAGGGAACATGCAGTGGCAATGTAGGATATGTTTCTGAAAAACATAGCGGGGTGGTGCGCATTGTATGGGTGTGTGTTACATTACATTCACTAGTAAGAGTGAGAAAAACATCACGGGGTGGTGCGCATTGTATGGGTGTGTGTTACATTACATTCACTAGTAGGAGTGAGAAAAACATCACGGGGTGGTGCGCATTGTATGGGTGTGTGTTACATTACATTCACTAGTAGGAGTGAGAAAAACATCACGGAGTGTTGCGCATCGTATGGGTGTGTGTTACATTACATTCACTAATAGGAGTGAGAAAAACATCACGGGGTGGTGCGCATCGTATGCGTGTGTGTTACATTACATTCACTTGTAGGAGTGAGAAAAACATCACGTGGTGGTGCGCATTGTAGGGTGTGTGTTACAATACATTCACTAGTAGGAGTGAGAAAAACATCACGAGGTGGTGTGAATCGGAGGGTCTGAATTAAGTTAGGCTGTGAGTGGCAATGTAGGATGGAGAAAAGCACCGCGGGGTGGTCAGCATGGGGAAGTCAGGGAACATGAAGTGGCAATGTAGGATAGTTTTCTGAAAAACATCACCGGGTGGTGCGCATTGTATGGGTGTGTTTTACATTACATTCACTAGTAGGAGTGAGAAAACCATAACGGGGTGGTGTGAATCGGAGGGTTTGAATTAGGATAGGCAATGAGTGGCAATGTAAGATGGAGAAAAGCACCGCGGGGTGGTCAGCATGGGGAGGTCAGGGAACATGCAGTGGCAATGTAGGATAGTTTTCTGAAAAACATCACCGGGTGGTGTGCATTGTATGGGTGTGTTTTACATTACATTCACTAGTAGGAGTGAGAAAAACATCACGGGGTGGTGCGCATTTTATGGGTGTGTGTTACATTACATTCACTAGTAGGAGTGAGAAAAACATAAGGGGGTGGTGCGCATTGTATGGGTGTGTGTTACATTACATTCACAAATAGGAGTGAGAAAAACATCACGGGGTGGTGCGCATTGTATGTGTGTGTGTTACATTACATTCACTAATAGGAGTGAGAAAAACATCACGGGGTGTTGCGCATTGTATGGGTGTGTGTTACATTACATTCACTAGTAGGAGTGAGAAAAACATCACGGGGTGGTGTGAATCGGAGTGTCTGATTTAAGATAGGCAGTGAGTGGCAATGTAGGATGGAGAAAAGCACCGCGGGGTGGTCAGCATGGGGAAGTCAGGGAACATGAAGTGGCAATGTAGGATAGGTTTCTGAAAAACATCGCGGGGTGGTGCGCATTGTATGGGTGTGTGTTACATTACATTCACTAATAGGAGTGAGAAAAACATCACCGGGTGGTGCGCATTGTATGGGTGTGTGTTACATTACATTCACTAGTAGGAGTGAGAAAAACATCATGGGGTGGTGTGAATCGGAGTGTCTGAATTAAGATAGGCAGTGAGTGGCAATGTAGGATGGAGAAAAGCACCGCGGGGTGGTCAGCATGGGGAGGTCAGGAAACATGCAGTGGCAATGTAGGATAGGTTTCTGAAAAACATCGCGGGGTGTTGCGCATTGTAAGGGTGTGTGTTACATTACATTCACTAGTAGGAGTGAGAAAAACATCACGGGGTGGTGTGAATCGGAGGGTCTGAATTAGGATACGCAGTGAGTGGCATTGTAGGATGGAGAAAAGCACGGCGGGATTGTCAGCATGGGGAGGTCATGGAACATGCAGTGGCAATGTAGGATAGGTTTCTGAAAAACATCGCGGTGTGGTGCGCATTGTATGGGGGTGTGTTACATTACATTCACTAGTAGGAGTGATAAAAACATCATGGGGTGGTGCGCATTGTATGGGTGTGTGTTACATTACATTCACTAGTAGGAGTGAGTAAAACATCACAGGGTGGTGTGAATCGGAGGGTCTGAATTAAGATAGGCTGTGAGTGGCAATATAGGATGGAGAAAAGCACCGCGGGGTGGTCAGCATGGGGAGGTCAGGGAACATGAAGTGGCAATGTAGGATAGGTTTCTGAAAAACATCGCCGGGTGGTGCGCATTTTATGGGTGTGTGTTACATTACATTCACTAGTAGGAGTGAGAAAAACATCACGGGGTGGTTCGCATTCTATGCTTGTGTGTTACATTACATTCACTACTAGGAGTAAGAAAAACATCACGGGGTGGTGCGCATTGAATGGGTGTGTGTTATATTACATTCACTAGTAGGAGTGAGAAAAACATCACGGGGTGGTGCGCATTGTATGGGTGTGTGTTACATTACATTCACTAGTAGGAGTGAGAAAAACATCACGGGGTGGTGTGAATCGGAGGGTCTGAATTAGGATAGGCAGTGAGTGGCAATGTAGGATGGAGAAAACCACCGCGGGGTGGTCAGCATGCAGAGGTCAGGGAACATGCAGTGGCAATGTAGGATAGGTTTCTGAAAAACATCGAGGGGTGGTGCGCATTGTATGGGTGTGTGTTACATTACATTCACTAGCAAGAGTGAGAAAAATTTCACGGGGTGGTGTGAATCGGAGGGTCTGAATTAGGATAGACAGTGAGTGGCAATGTAGGATGCAGAAAAGCACCGCAGGGTGGTCAGCATGTGGAGATCAGGAAACATGCAGTGGCAATGTAGGATAGGTTTCTGAAAAACATCGCGGGGTGTTGCGCATTGTAAGGGTGTGTGTTACATTACATTCACTAGTAGGAGTGAGAAAAACATCACGGGGTGGTGCGCATCGTATGGGTGTGTGTTACATTACATTCACTAGTAGGAGTGAGAAAAACATCACGGGGTGGTGCGCATCGTATGCGTGTGTGTTACATTACATT
This sequence comes from Cavia porcellus, assembly GCF_034190915.1. Classification (NCBI taxonomy): domain Eukaryota; kingdom Metazoa; phylum Chordata; class Mammalia; order Rodentia; family Caviidae; genus Cavia; species Cavia porcellus. Next base: position 1,771,571 of record NW_026947555.1, read on the forward strand.
CACTTGTAGGAATGAGAAAAACATCACATGGTGGTGCGCATTGTATGGGTGTGTGTTACATTACATTCACTAGTAGGAGTGAGAAAAACATCACGAGGTGGTGTGAATCGGAGGGTCTGAATTAAGTTAGGCTGTGAGTGGCAATGTAGGATGGAGAAAAGCACCGCGGGGTGGTCAGCATGGGGAAGTCAGGGAACATGAAGTGGCAATGTTGGATAGTTTTCTGAAAAACATCACCGGGTGGTGCGCATTGTATGGGTGTGTTTTACATTACATTCACTAGTAGGAGTGAGAAAAACATCACGGGGTGGTGTGAATCGGAGGGTCTGAATTAGGATAGGCAGTGAGTGGCAATGTAAGATGGAGAAAAGCACCGCGGGGTGGTCAGCATGGGGATGTCAGGGAACATGCAGTGGCAATGTAGGATAGTTTTCTGAAAAACATCACCGGGTGGTGCGCATTGTATGGGTGTGTGTTACATTACATACACTAGTAGGAGTGAGAAAAACATCACAGGGTGGTGTGAATCGGAGTGTCTGAATTAAGATAGGCAGTGAGTGGCAATGTAGGATGGAGAAAAGCAACGCGGGGTGGTCAGCATGGGGAGGTCAGGAAACATGCAGTGGCAATGTAGGATAGGTTTCTGAAAAACATCGCGGGGTGTTGCGCATTGTAAGGGTGTGTGTTACATTACATTCACTAGTAGGAGTGAGAAAAACATCACGGGGTGGTGTGAATCGGAGGGCATGAATTAGGATACGCAGTGAGTGGCATTGTAGGATGGAGAAAAGCACGGCGGGATTGTCAGCATGGGGAGGTCAGGGAACATGCAGTGGCAATGTAGGATAGGTTTCTGAAAAACATCGCGGTGTGGTGCGCATTGTATGGGGGTGTGTTACATTACATTCACTAGTAGGAGTGAGAAAAACATCACGGGGTGGTGTGAATCGGAGGGTCTGAATTAAGATAGGCTGTGAGTGGCAATGTAGATGGAGAAAAGAACGGCGGGATTGTCAGCATGGGGAGGTCAGGGAACATGCAGTGGCAATGTAGGATAGGTTTCTGAAAAACATCGCGGTGTGGTGCGCATTGTATGGGGGTGTGTTACATTACATTCACTAGTAGGAGTGAGAAAAACATCACGGGGTGGTGTGAATCAGAGGGTCTGAATTAGGATAGGCAGTGAGTGGCAATGTAAGATGGAGAAAAGCACCGCGGGGTGGTCAGCATGGGGAGGTCAGGGAACATGCAGTGGCAATATTGGATAGGTTTCTGAAAAACATCGCGGGGTGGTTTGCATTGTATGGGTGTGTGTTACATTACATTCACTAGTAGGAGTGAGAAAAACATCACGGGGTGGTGTGAATCGGAGGGTCTGAATTAGGATAGGCAGTGAGTGGCAATGTAGGATGGAGAAAAGCACCGCGGGGAGGTCAGCATGTGGAGGTCAGGGAACATGCAGTGGCAATGTAGGATAGGTTTATGAAAAACATCGCGGGGTCGTGCGCATTGTATTTGTGTGTGTTACATTACATTCACTAGTAGGAGTGAGAAAAACATCAGGGGGTGGTGCGCATTGAATGGGTGTGTGTTACATTACATTCACTAATAGGAGTGAGAAAAACATCACGGGGTGGTGCGCATTGTATGGGTGTTTGTTACATTACATTCACTAGTAGGAGTGAGAAAAACATTACGGGGTGGTGCGCATTGTATGGGTGTGTGTTACATTACATTCACTAGTAGGAGTGAGAAAAACATCACGGGGTGGTTCGCATTGTATGCGTGTGTGTTACATTACATTCACTACTAGGAGTGAGAAAAACATCACGGGGTGGTGCGCATTGAATGGGTGTGTGTTACATTACATTCACTAGTAGGAGTGAGAAAAACATCACGGGGTGGTGCGCATTTTATGGGTGTGTGTTACATTACATTCACTAGTAGGAGTGAGAAAAACATCACGGGGTGGTGTGAATCGGAGGGTCTGAATTAGGATAGGCAGTGAGTGGCAATGTAGCATGGAGAAAAGCACCGCGGGGTGGTCAGCATGGGGAGGTCAGGGAACATGCAGTGGCAATGTAGGATAGGTTTCTGAAAAACATCGAGGGGTGGTGCGCATTGTATTGGTGTGTGTTACATTACATTCACTAGTAGGAGGGAGAAAAACATCACGGGGTGGTGTGAATCGGAGGGTCTGAATTAGGATAGGCAGTGAGTGCCAATGTAGGATGCAGAAAAGCACCGCAGGGTGGTCAGCATGTGGAGATCAGGAAACATGCCGTGGCAATGTTGGATAGGTTTGTGAAAAACATCGCGGGGTGGTGCGCATTGTATGGGTGTGTGTTACATTACATTCACTAGTAGCAGTGAGAAAAACATCACGGGGTGGTGTGAATCGGAGGGTCTGAATTAGGATAGGCAGTGAGTGGCAATGTAGGATGGAGAAAAGCACCGTGGGGTGGTCAGCATGAGGAGGTCAGGGAACATGCAGTGGCAATGTAGGATAGGTTTCTGAAAAACATCGTGGGGTGGTGGGCATTGTATGGGTGTGTGTTACATTACATTCACTAGTAGGAGTGAGAAAAACATCACGGGGTGGTGCGCATTGTAATGGTGTGTGTTATATTACATTCACTAGTAGGAGTGAGAAAAACATCACGGGGTGGTGTGAATCGGAGGGTCTGAATTAGGATAGGCAGTGAGTGGCAATGTAGGATGGAGAAAAACACCGCGGTGTGGTCAGCATGGGGAGGTCAGGGAACATGCAGGGGCAATGTCGGATAGGTTTCTGAAAAACATCGAGGGGTGGTACGCAATGTATGGGTGTGTGTTACGTTACATTCACTAGTAGGAGTGAGAAAAACATCACGGGGTGGTGCGCATTGTATGGGTGTGTGTTACATTACATTCACTAGTAGGAGTGAGAAAAACATCACAGGGTGGTGTGAATCGGAGGTTCTGAATTAGGATAGGCATTGAGTGGCCATGTAGGATGGAGAAAAGCACCGCGGGGTGGTCAGCATGGGGAGATCAGGGAACATGCAGTGGCAATGTAGGATAGGTTTCTGAAAAACATCGCGGGGTGGTGCGCATTGTATAGGTGTGTGTTACATTTCATTCACTAGTAGGAGTGAGAAAAACATCACGGGGTGGTGTGAATCGGAGGGTGTGAATTCGGAAAAGCAGTGAGTGGCAATTTAGGATGCAGAAAAGCACCGCGGGGTGGTCAGCATGGGGAGGTCAGGGAACATGCACAGGCAATGTAGGATAGGTTTCTGAAAAACATCGCCTGGTGGTGCGCATTGTATAGGTGTGTGTTACATTACATTCACTAGTAGGAGTGAGAAAAACATCACGGGGTGGTGTGGATCGGAGGGTCTGAATTAGGATAGGCAGTGAGTGGCAATGTAGGATGGAGAAAAGCACAGCGGGGTGGTCAGCATGGGGAGGTCAGGTAACATGCAATGGCAATGTAGGATAGGTTTCTGAAAAACATCGCGGAGTGGTGCGCGTTGTATGGGTGTGTGTTACATTACATTCACTAGTAGGAGTGAGAAAAACATCACGGGGTGGTGCGCATTGTATGGGTGTGTGTTACATTACATTCACTAGTAGGAGTGAGAAAAACATCACGGGGTGGAGTGAATCGGAGGGTCTGAATTAGGATAGGCAGTGAGTGGCAATGTAAGATGGAGAAAAGCACCGCGGGGTGGTCAGCATGGGGAGGTCAGGGAACATGCAGTGGCAATGTAGGATAGTTTTCTGAAAAACATCACCGGGTGGTGCGCATTGTATGGGTGTGTTTTACATTACATTCACTAGTAGGAGTGAGAAAAACATCACGGGGTGGTGTGAATCGGAGGGTTTGAATTAGGATAGGCATTGAGTGGCAATGTAGGATGGAGAAAAGCACCGCGGGGTGGTCAGCATGGGGAGGTCAGGGAACATGCAGTGGCAATGTAGGATAGGTTTCTGAAAAACATCGCAGGGTGGTGCGCATTTTATGGGTGTGTTACATTACATTCACTAGTAGGAGTGAGAAAAACATCACGGGGTGGTGCGCATTGTATGGGTGTGTGTTACATTACATTCACTAGTAGGAGTGAGAAAAACATCACGGGGTGGTGCGCATTGTATGGGTGTGTGTTACATTACATTCACTAGTAGCAGTGAGAAAAAAAATCACCTGGTGGTGTGAATCGGACGGTATGAATTAGGATAGGCAGTGAGTTGCAATGTAGGATGGAGAAAAGCACCGCGTGTTGTCAGCATTGTGAGGTCAGGGAACATGCAGTGGCAATATTGCATAGGATTCTGAAAAACATCGCGGGGTGGTGCGCATTGTATGGGTGTGTGTTACGTTATATTCACTAGTAGGAGTTAGAAAAACATCACGGGGTTATGAGAATCGGAGTGTCTGAATTAGGATAGGCAGTGAGTGGCAATGTAGGATGGAGAAAAGCACCTAGGGGAGGTCAGCATGGGGAGGTCAGGGAACATGCAGTGGCAATGTAGAATACGTTTCTGAAAAACATCGCAGGGTGGTGCGCATTTTATGGGTGTGTGTTACATTACATTCATTAGTAGGAGTGAGAAAAACATCACGGGGTGGTGCGCATTGTATGGGTGTGTGTTACATTACATTCACTAGTAGGAGTGAGAAAAACATCAGGGGCTTGTGCGCATTGTATGGGTGTGTGTTACATTACATTCACTAGTAGGAGTGAGAAAAACATCACGGGGTGGTGCGCATTGTATGGGTTTGTGTTATATTACATTCACTAGTAGGAGTGAGAAAAACATCACGGGGTGGTGTGAATCGGAGGGTCTGAATTAGGATAGGCAGTGAGTGGCAATGTAAGATGGAGAAAAGCACCGCGGGGTGGTCAGCATGGGGAGGTCAGGGAACATGCAGTGGCAATATTGGATAGGTTTCTGAAAAACATCGCGGGGTGGTTTGCATTGTATGGGTGTGTGTTACATTACATTCACTAGTAGGAGTGAGAAAAACATCACGGGGTGGTGTGAATCGGAGGGTCTGAATTAGGATAGGCAGTGAGTGGCAATGTAGGATGGAGAAAACCACCGCGGGGAGGTCAGCATGGGGAGGTCAGGGAACATGCAGTGGCAATGTAGGATAGGTTTATGAAAAACATCGCGGGGTCGTGCCCATTGTATTTGTGTGTGTTACATTACATTCACTAGTAGGAGTGAGAAAAACATCAGGGGGTGGTGGGCATTGTATGGGTGTGTGTTACATTACATTCACTAATAGGAGTGAGAAAAACATCACGGGGTGGTGCGCATTGAATGGGTGTGTGTTACATTACATTCACTAGTAGGAGTGAGAAAAACATCACGGGGTGGTGCGCATTTTATGGTTGTGTGTTACATTACATTCACTAATAGGAGTGAGAAAAACATCACGTGGTGGTGTGAATCGGAGGGTCTGAATTAGGATAGGCAGTGAGTGGCAATGTAGCATGGAGAAAAGCACCGCGGGGTGGACAGCATGGGGAGGTCAGGGAACATGCAGTGGCAATGTAGGATAGGTTTCTGAAAAACATCGAGGGGTGGTGCGCATTGTATTGGTGTGTGTTACATTACATTCACTAGTAGGAGTGAGAAAAACTTCACGGGGTGGTGTGAATCGGAGGGTCTGAATTAGGATAGGCAGTGAGTGGCAATGTAGGATGCAGAAAAGCACCGCAGGGTGGTCAGCATGTGGAGATCAGGAAACATGCAGTGGCAATGTTGGATAGGTTTGTGAAAAACATCGCGGGGTGGTGCGCATTGTATGGGTGTGTGTTACATTACATTCACTAGTAGCAGTGAGAAAAACATCACGGGGTGGTGTGAATCGGAGAGTCTGAATTAGGATAGGCAGTGAGTGGCAATGTAGGATGGAGAAAAGCACCGTGGGTTGGTCAGCATGAGGAGGTCAGGGAACATGCAGTGGCAATGTAGGATAGGTTTCTGAAAAACATCGTGGGGTGGTGGGCATTGTATGGGTGTGTGTTACATTACATTCACTAGTAGGAGTGAGAAAAACATCACGGGGTGGTGCGCATTGTAATGGTGTGTGTTATATTACATTCACTAGTAGGAGTGAGAAAAACATCACGGGGTGGTGTGAATCGGAGGGTCTGAATTAGGATAGGCAGTGAGTGGCAATGTAGGATGGAGAAAAGCACCGCAGTGTGGTCAGCATGGGGAGGTCAGGGAACATGCAGGGGCAATGTCGGATAGGTTTCTGAAAAACATCGAGGGGTGGTACGCATTGTATGGGTGTGTGTTACGTTACATTCACTTGTAGGAGTGAGAAAAACATCACGTGGTGGTGCGCATTGTATGGGTGTGTGTTACATTACATTCACTAGTAGGAGTGAGAAAAACATCACGGGGTGGTGTGAATCGGAGGGTCTGAATTAGGATAGGCAGTGAGTGGCAATGTAGGATGGAGAAAAGCACGGCGGGGTGGTCAGCATGGGGAGATCAGGGAACATGCAGTGGCAATGTAGGATAGGTTTCTGAAAAACATCGCAGTGTGGTGCGCATTGTATGGGTGTGTGTTACATTACATTCACTAGTAGGAGTGAGAAAAACATCATGGGGTGGTGTGAATCGGAGGGTCTGAATTAGGATAGTCAGTGAGTGGCAATGTAGGATGGAGAAAAGCACGGCGGGGTGGTCAGCATGGGGAGATCAGGGAACATGCAGTGGCAATGTAGGATAGGTTTCTGAAAAACATCGCAGTGTGGTGCGCATTGTATGGGTGTGTGTTACATTACATTCACTAGTAGGAGTGAGAAAAACATCAGGGGGTGGTGCGCATTGTATGGGTGTGTGTTACATTACATTCACAAATAGGAGTGAGAAAAGCATCACGGGGTGGTGCGCATTGTATGGGTGTGTGTTACATTACATTCACTAGTAGGAGTGAGAAAAACATCACGGGGTGGTGCGCATTGTATGGGTGTGTGTTACATTACATTCACTAGTAGGAGTGAGAAAAACATCACGGGGTGGTGTGAATCGGAGTGTCTGAATTAAGATAGGCAGTGAGTGGCAATGTAGGATGGAGAAAAGCACCGCGGGGTGGTCAGCATGGGGAGGTCAGGAAACATGCAGTGGCAATGTAGGATAGGTTTCTGAAAAACATCGCGGGGTGGTGCGCATTGTAAGGGTGTGTGTTACATTACATTCACTAGTAGGAGTGAGAAAAACATCACGGGGTGGTGTGAATCGGAGGGTCTGAATTAGGATACGCAGTGAGTGGCATTGTAGGATGGAGAAAAGCACGGCGGGATTGTCAGCATGGGGAGGTCAGGGAACATGCAGTGGCAATGTAGGATAGGTTTCTGAAAAACATCGCGGTGTGGTGCGCATTGTATGGGGGTGTGTTACATTACATTCACTAGTAGGAGTGATAAAAACATCACGGGGTGGTGCGCATTGTATGGGTGTGTGTTACATTACATTCACTATTAGGAGTGAGAAAAACATCACAGCGTGGTGTGAATCGGAGGGTCTGAATTAAGATAGGCTGTGAGTGGCAATGTAGGATGGAGAAAAGCACCGCGGGGTGGTCAGCATGGGGAGGTCAGGGAACATGAAGTGGCAATGTAGGATAGGGTTCTGAAAAACATCGCCCGGTGGTGCGCATTTTATGGGTGTGTGTTACATTACATTCACTAGTAGGAGTGAGAAAAACATCACGGGGTGGTGTGAATCGGAGGGTCTGAATTAGGATAGGCAGTGAGTGGCAATGTAAGATGGAGAAAAGCACCGCGGGGTGGTCAGCATGGGGAGGTCAGGGAACATGCAGTGGCAATATTGGATATGTTTCTGAAAAACATCGCGGGGTGGTTTGCATTGTATGGGTGTGTGTTACATTACATTCACTAGTAGGAGTGAGAAAAACATCACGGGGTGGTGTGAATCGGAGGGTCTGAATTAGGATAGGCAGTGAGTGGCAATGTAGTATGGAGAAAAGCACCGCGGGGAGGTCAGCATGGGGAGGTCAGGGAACATGCAGTGGCAATGTAGGATAGGTTTATGAAAAACATCGCGGGGTGGTGCGCATTGTATGGGTGTGTGTTACATCACATTCACTAGTAGGAGTGAGAAAAACATCACGGGGTGGTGCGCATTGTATGGGTGTGTGTTACATTACATTCACTAGAAGGAGTGAGAAAAACATCAGGGGGTGGTGCGCATTGTATGGGTGTGTGTTACATTACATTCACAAATAGGAGTGAGAAAAACATCACGGGGTGGTCCGCATTGTATGGGTGTGTGTTACATTACATTCACTAGTAGGAGTGAGAAAAACATCACGGGGTGGTGCGCATTGTATGGGTGTGTGTTACATTACATTCACTAGTAGCAGTGAGAAAAACATCACAGGGTGGTGTGAATCGGAGGGTCTGAATTAAGATAGGCTGTGAGTGGCAATGCAGGATGGAGAAAAGCACCGCGGGGTGGTCAGCATGGGGATGTCAGGGAACATGAAGTGGCAATATAGGATAGGTTTCTGAAAAACATCGCCCGGTGGTGCGCATTTTTTGGGTGTGTGTTACATTACAATCACTAGTAGGAGTGAGAAAAACATCATGGGGTGGTGTGAATCGGAGGGTCTGAATTAGGATAGGCAGTGAGTGGCAATGTAAGATGGAGAAAAGCACCGCGGGGTGGTCAGCATGGGGAGGTCAGGGAACATGCACTGGCAATATTGGATAGGTTTCTGAAAAACATCGCGGGGTGGTTTGCATTGTATGGGTGTGTGTTACATTACATTCACTAGTAGGAGTGTGAAAAACATCACGGGGTGGTGTGAATCGGAGGGTCTGAATTAGGATAGGCAGTGAGTGGCAATGTAGGATGGAGAAAACCACCGCGGGGAGGTCAGCATGGGGAGGTTAGGGAACATGCAGTGGCAATGTAGGATAGGTTTATGAAAAACATCGCGGGGTCGTGCCCATTGTATTTGTGTGTGTTACATTACATTCACTAGTAGGATTGAGAAAAACATCAGGGGGTGGTGGGCATTGTATGGGTGTGTGTTACATTACATTCACTAATAGGAGTGAGAAAAACATCACGGGGTGGTGCGCATTGTATGGGTGTTTGTTACATTACATTCACTAGTAGGAGTGAGAAAAACATCACGGGGTGGTGCGCATTGTATGGGTGTGTGTTACATTACATTCACTAGTAGGAGTGAGAAAAACATCACGGGGTGGTTCGCATTGTATGCGTGTGTGTTACATTACATTCACTACTAGGAGTGAGAAAAACATCACGGGGTGGTGCGCATTGAATGGGTGTGTGTTACATTACATTCACTAGTAGGAGTGAGAAAAACATCACGGTGTGGTGCGCATTTTATGGTTGTGTGTTACATTACATTCACTAATAGGAGTGAGAAAAACATCACGGGGTGGTGTGAATCGGAGGGTCTGAATTAGGATAGGCAGTGAGTGGCAATGTAGCATGGAGAAAAGCACCGCGGGGTGGACAGCATGGGGAGGTCAGGGAACATGCAGTGGCAAAGTAGGATAGGTTTCTGAAAAACATCGAGGGGTGGTGCGCATTGTATTGGTGTGTGTTACATTACATTCACTAGTAGGAGTGAGAAAAACTTCACGGGGTGGTGTGAATCGGAGGGTCTGAATTAGGATAGGCAGTGAGTGGCAATGTAGGATGCAGAAAAGCACCGCAGGGTGGTCAGCATGTGGAGATCAGGAAACATGCAGTGGCAATGTTGGATAGGTTTGTGAAAAACATCGCGGGGTGGTGCGCATTGTATGGGTGTGTGTTACATTACATTCACTAGTAGCAGTGAGAAAAACATCACGGGGTGGTGTGAATCGGAGGGTCTGAATTAGGATAGGCAGTGAGTGGCAATGTAGGATGGAGAAAAGCACCGTGGGTTGGTCAGCATGAGGAGGTCAGGGAACATGCAGTGGCAATGTAGGATAGGTTTCTGAAAAACATCGTGGGGTGGTGGGCATTGTATGGGTGTGTGTTACATTACATTCACTAGTAGGAGTGAGAAAAACATCACGGGGTGGTGCGCATTGTAATGGTGTGTGTTATATTACATTCACTAGTAGGAGTGAGAAAAACATCACGGGGTGGTGTGAATCGGAGGGTCTGAATTAGGATAGGCAGTGAGTGGCAATGTAGGATGGAGAAAAGCACCGCAGTGTGGTCAGCATGGGGAGGTCAGGGAACATGCAGGGGCAATGTCGGATAGGTTTCTGAAAAACATCGAGGGGTGGTACGCATTGTATGGGTGTGTGTTACGTTACATTCACTAGTAGGAGTGAGAAAAACATCACGGGGTGGTGCGCATTGTATGGGTGTGTGTTACAATACATTCACTAGTAGGAGTGAGAAAAACATCACAGGGTGGTGTGAATCGGAGGTTCTGAATTAGGATAGGCATTGAGTGGCCATGTAGGATGGAGAAAAGCACCGCGGGGTGGTCAGCATGGGGAGATCAGGGAACATGCAGTGGCAATGTAGGATAGGTTTCTGAAAAACATCGCGGAGTGGTGTGCATTGTATTGGTGTGTGTTACATTACATTCACTAGTAGGAGTGAGAAAAACATCACGGGGTGGTGCGCATTGTATGCGTGTGTGTTACATTACATTCACTAGTAGGAGTGAGAAAAACATCACGGGGTGGTGCGCATCGTATGGGTTGTGTTACATTACATTCACTAGTAGGAGTGAGAAAAACATCACGGGGTGGTGCGCATCGTATGCGTGTGTGTTACATTACATTCACTTGTAGGAGTGAGAAAAACATCACGTGGTGGTGCGCATTGTATGGGTGTGTGTTACATTACATTCACTAGTAGGAGTGAGAAAAACATCACGGGGTGGTGTGAATCGGAGGGTCTGAATTAAGATAGGCTGTGAGTGGCAATGTAGGATGGAGAAAAGCACCGCGGGGTGGTCAGCATGGGGAGGTCAGGGAACATGAAGTGGCAATGTAGGATAGGTTTCTGAAAAACATCGCCCGGTGGTGCGCATTGTATGGGTGTGTGTTACATTACACTCACTAGTAGGAGTGAGAAAAACATCATGGGGTGGTGTGAATCGGAGGGTCTGAATTAGGATAGGCAGTGAGTGGCAATGTAAGATGGAGAAAAGCACCGCGGGGTGGTCAGCATGGGGAGGTCAGGGAACATGCAGTGGCAATGTAGGATAGTTGTCTGAAAAACATCACCGGGTGGTGAGCATTGTATGGGTGTGTTTTACATTACATTCACTAGTAGGAGTGAGAAAAACATCACGGGGTGGTGTGAATCGGAGGGTCTGAATTAGGATTGTCAGTGAGTGGCAATATAGGTTTCTGAAAAACATCGCGGTGTGGTGCGCATTGTAAGGGGGTGTGTTACATTACATTCACTAGTAGGAGTGATAAAAACATCACGGGGTGGTGCGCATTGTATGGGTGTGTGTTACATTACATTCACTAGTAGGAGTGAGAAAAACATCAGGGGGTGGTGCGCATTGTATGGGTGTGTGTTACATTAAATTCTCTAGTAGGAGTGAGAAAAACATCATGGGGTGATGCGAATTGTATGGGTGTGTGTTACATTACATTCACTAGTAGGAGTGAGAAAAACATCACGGTGTGGTGTGAATCGGATGGTCTGAATTAGGATAGGCAGTGAGTGGCTATGTAGGATGGAGAAAAGCACCGCGGGGTGGTCAGCATGGGGAGGTCAGGGAACATGCAGTGGCAATGTAGGATAGGTTTCTGAAAAACATCGCGGGGTGGTGCGCATTGTATGGGTGTGTGTTACATTACATTCACTAATAGGAGTGAGAAAAACATCTCGGGGTGGTGTGAATCTGAGGGTCTGAATTAGGATAGGCAGTGAGGTGCAATGTAGTATGGAGAAAAGCACCGCGGGGAGGTCAGCATGGGGAGGTCAGGGAACATGCAGTGGCAATGTATTATAGGTTTCTGAAAAATATCGCGGGGTCGTGCGCATTGTATGGGTGTGTGTTACATTACATTCACTAGTAGGAGTGAGAAAAACATCACGGGGTGGTGCGCATTGTATGGCTGTGTGTTACATTACATTCACTAGTAGGAGTGAGAAAAATATCACGGGGTGGTGCACAATGTATGGGTGTGTGTTACATTACATTCACTAGTAGGAGTGAGAAAAACATCACGAGGTGGTGCGCATTGTATGGGTGTGTGTTACATTACATTCACTAGTAGGAGTGAGAAAAACATCACGGTGTGGTGCGCATTGTATGGCTGTGTGTTACATTACATTCACTAGTAGGAGTGAGAAAAATATCACGGGGTGGTGCACAATGTATGGGTGTGTGTTACATTACATTCACTAGTAGGAGTGAGAAAAACATCACGGGGTGGTGCGCATAGTATGCGTGTGTGTTACATTACATTCACTTTTAGGAGTGAGAAAAACATCAAGGGGTGGTGCGCATTGAATGGGTGTGTGTTACATTACATTCACTATTAGGAGTTAGAAAAACATCATGGGTGGTGTGAATCAGAGGGTCTGAATTAGGATAGGCAGTGAGTGGCAATGTAGGATGGAGAAAAGCACCGCGTGGTGGTCAGCATGGGGAGGTCAGGGAACATGCAGTGGTAATGTAGGATAGGTTTCTGAAAAACATCGCGGCGTGGTGCGCATTGTATGCGTGTGTGTTACATTACATTCACTAGTAGGAGTGAGAAAAACATCACGGGGTGGTGTGAATCGGAGGGTCTGAATTAGGATAGGCAGTGAGTGGCAATATAGGATGGAGAAAAGGACGGCGGGGTGGTCAGCATGGGGAGATCAGGGAACATGCAGTGGCAATGTAGGATAGGTTTCTGAAAAACATTGCTGGGTGGTGCGCATTTTATGGGTGTGTGTTACATTACATTCACTAGAAGGAGTGAGAAAAATATCACGGGGTGGTGCGCATTGTATGGGTGTGTGTTACATTACATTCACTAGTAGGAGTGAGAAAAACATCAGGGGGTGGTGCGCATTGAATGGGTGTGTGTTACATTACATTCACTAGTAGGAGTGAGAAAAACATCACGGGGTGGTGCGCATTGTATGGGTGTGTGTTACATTACATTCACCAGTAGGAGTGAGAAAACCATCACGGGGTGGTGTGAATCGGAGTGTCTGAATTAAGATAGGCAGTGAGTGGCAATGTAGGATGGAGAAAAGCACCGCGGGGTGGTCAGCATGGGGAGGTCAGGAAACATGCAGTGGCAATGTAGGATAGGTTTCTGAAAAACATCGCGGGGTGGTGCGCATTGTAAGGGTGTGTGTTACATTACATTCACTACTAGGAGTGAGAAAAACATCACGGGGTGGTGTGAATCGGAGGGTCTGAATTAGGATACGCAGTGAGTGGCATTGTAGGATGGAGAAAAGCACGGCGGGATGGTCAGCATGGGGAGGTCAGGGAACATGCAGTGGCAATGTAGGATAGGTTTCTGAAAAACATCGCGGTGTGGTGCGCATTGTAAGGGGGTGTGTTACATTACATTCACTAGTAGGAGTGATAAAAACATCACGGGGTGGTGCGCATTGTATGGGTGTGTGTTACATTACATTCACTAGTAGGAGTGAGAAAAACATCAGGGGGTGGTGCGCATTGTATGGGTGTGTGTTACATTAAATTCTCTAGTAGGAGTGAGAAAAACATCATGGGGTGATGCGAATTGTATGGGTGTGTGTTACATTACATTCACTAGTAGGAGTGAGAAAAACATCACGGTGTGGTGTGAATCGGATGGTCTGAATTAGGATAGGCAGTGAGTGGCTATGTAGGATGGAGAAAAGCACCGCGGGGTGGTCAGCATGGGGAGGTCAGGGAACATGCAGTGGCAATGTAGGATAGGTTTCTGAAAAACATCGCGGGGTGGTGCGCATTGTATGGGTGTGTGTTACATTACATTCACTAATAGGAGTGAGAAAAACATCTCGGGGTGGTGTGAATCTGAGGGTCTGAATTGGGATAGGCAGTGAGGTGCAATGTAGTATGGAGAAAAGCACCGCAGGGAGGTCAGCATGGGGAAGTCAGGGAACATGCAGTGGCAATGTATTATAGGTTTCTGAAAAATATCGCGGGGTCGTGCGCATTGTATGGGTGTGTGTTACATTACATTCACTAGTAGGAGTGAGAAAAACATCACGGGGTGGTGCGCATTGTATGGCTGTGTGTTACATTACATTCACTAGTAGGAGTGAGAGAAATATCACGGGGTGGTGCACAATGTATGGGTGTGTGTTACATTACATTCACTAGTAGGAGTGAGAAAAACATCACGAGGTGGTGCGCATTGTATGGGTGTGTGTTACATTACATTCACTAGTAGGAGTGAGAAAAACATCACGGTGTGGTGCGCATTGTATGGCTGTGTGTTACATTACATTCACTAGTAGGAGTGAGAAAAATATCACGGGGTGGTGCACAATGTATGGGTGTGTGTTACATTACATTCACTAGTAGGAGTGAGAAAAACATCACGGGGTGGTGCGCATAGTATGCGTGTGTGTTACATTACATTCACTTTTAGGAGTGAGAAAAACATCAAGGGGTGGTGCGCATTGTATGGGTGTGTGTTACATTACATTCACTATTAGGAGTTAGAAAAACATCATGGGTGGTGTGAATCAGAGGGTCTGAATTAGGATAGGCAGTGAGTGGCAATGTAGGATGGAGAAAAGCACCGCGTGGTGGTCAGCATGGGGAGGTCAGGGAACATGCAGTGGTAATGTAGGATAGGTTTCTGAAAAACATCGCGGGGTGGTGCGCATTGTATGCGTGTGTGTTACATTACATTCACTAGTAGGAGTGAGAAAAACATCACGGGGTGGTGTGAATTGGAGGGTCTGAATTAGGATAGGCAGTGAGTGGCAATGTAAGATGGAGAAAAGCACCACGGGGTGGTCAGCATGGGGAGGTCAGGGAACATGCAGTGGCAATGTAGGATAGGTTTCTGAAAAACATCGTGGGATGGTGGGCATTGTATGGGTGTGTGTTACATTATATTCACTAGTAGCGGTGAGAAAAAAATCACGGGGTGGTGTGAATCGGAGGGTATGAATTAGGATAGGCAGTGAGTTGCAATGTAGGATGGAGAAAAGCACCGCGGGTTGTCAGCATGGGGAGGTCAGGGAACATGCAGTGGCAATATTGCATAGGATTCTGAAAAACATCGCGGGGTGGTGCGCATTGTTTGGGTGTGTGTTACGTTATATTCACTAGTAGGAGTGAGAAAAACATCACGGGGTGGTGAGAATCGGAGGGTCTGAATTAGGATAGGCAGTGAGTGGCAATGTAGGATGGAGAAAAGCACCTAGGGGAGGTCATCATGGGGAGGTCAGGGAACATGCATTGGCAATGTAGGATAGGTTTCTGAAAAACATCGCAGGGTGGTGCGCATTTTATGGGTGTGTTACATTACATTCACTAGTAGGAGTGAGAAAAACATCACGGGGTGGTGCGCATTGTATGGGTGTGTGTTACATTACATTCACTAGTAGGAGTGAGAAAAACATCACGGGGTGGTGCGCATTGTATGGGTGTGTGTTACATTACATTCACTAGTAGCAGTGAGAAAAAAAATCACCTGGTGGTGTGAATCGGAGGGTATGAATTAGGATAGGCAGTGAGTTGCAATGTAGGATGGAGAAAAGCACCGCGTGTTGTCAGCATTGGGAGGTCAGGGAACATGCAGTGGCAATATTGCATAGGATTCTGAAAAACATCGCGGGGTGGTGCGCATTGTATGGGTGTGTGTTACGTTATATTCACTAGTAGGAGTTAGAAAAACATCACGGGGTTATGAGAATCGGAGGGTCTGAATTAGGATAGGCAGTGAGTGGCAATGTAGGATGGAGAAAAGCACCTAGGGGAGGTCAGCATGGGGAGGTCAGGGAACATGCAGTGGCAATGTAGAATACGTTTCTGAAAAACATCGCAGGGTGGTGCGCATTTTATGGGTGTGTGTTACATTACATTCATTAGTAGGAGTGAGAAAAACATCACGGCGTGGTGCGCATTGTATGGGTGTGTGTTACATTACATTCACTAGTAGGAGTGAGAAATATATCAGGGGCTTGTGCGCATTGTATGGGTGTGTGTTACATTACATTCACTAGTAGGAGTGAGAAAAACATCACGGGGTGGTGCGCATTGTATGGGTTTGTGTTATATTACATTCACTATTAGGAGTGAGAAAAACATCACGGACTGGTCCGCATTGTATGCATGTGTGTTA
The DNA here is from genome assembly GCF_034190915.1 of Cavia porcellus. Taxonomy (NCBI): domain Eukaryota; kingdom Metazoa; phylum Chordata; class Mammalia; order Rodentia; family Caviidae; genus Cavia; species Cavia porcellus. The sequence goes on from NW_026947555.1 coordinate 1,787,866, forward strand.
CATTACATTCTCTAGTAGGAGTGAGAAAAACATCACGGGGTGGAGCGCATTGTATGGGTGTGTGTTACATGACATTCACTAGTAGGAGTGAGAAAAACATCACCGGGTGGTGCGCATTGTATGGGTGTGTGTTACATTACCTTCACTAGTAGGAGTGAGAAAAAAAATCACGGGGTGGTGTGATTCGGAGGGTCTGAATTAGGATAGGCAGTGAGTGGAAATGTAGGATGGAGAAAAGCACCGCGGGGTGGTCAGCATGGGGAGGTCAGGGAACATGCAGTGGCAATGTAGGATAGATTTCTCAAAAACATCGCGGTGTGGTGCGCATTGTATGGGTATGTGTTACATTACATTCACTAGTAGGAGTGAGAAAAACATCACGGTGTGGTGTGAATCGGAGATTCTGAATTAGGATAGGCAGTGAGTGAAAATGTAGGAAGGAGAAAAGCACCGCGGGGTGGTCAGCATGGGGATGTCAGGAAACATGCAGTGGCAATGTAGGATAGGTTTCTGAAAAACATCGCGGGGTGGTGCGCGTTGTATGGGTGTGTGTTACATTACATTCACTAGTAGGAGTGAGAAAAACATCACGGGGTGGTGCGCATTGTATGCGTGTGTGTTACTTACATTCACTAGTAGGAGTGAGAAAAACATCACGGGGTGGTGCGCATTGTATGGGTGTGTGTTACATTACATTCACTATGAGGAGTGAGAAAAACATCACGGGGTGGTGCGCATTGTATGGGTGTGTGTTACATTACATTCACTAGTAGGAGTGAGAAAAACATCACGGTGTGGTGTGAATCGGAGATTCTGAATTAGGATAGGCAGTGAGTGGAAATGTCGGATGGAGAAAAGCACCGCGGGGTGGTCAGCATGGGGATGTCAGGTAACATGCAGTGGCAATGTAGGATAGGTTTCTGAAAAACATCGCGGGGTGGTGCGCATTGTATAGGTGTGTGTTACATTACACTCACTATTAGGAGTGAGAAAAACATCACGGGGTGGTGTGAATCGGAGGGTCTGAATTAGGATAGGCAGTGAGTGGTAATGTAGAATGGAGAAATGCACCGCGGGGTGGTCACCATGGGGAGGTCAGGGAACATGCAGTGGCAATGTAGGATAGGATTCTGAAAAACATCGCGGGGTGGTGCGCATTGTATGGGTGTGTGTTACATTATATTCACTAGTAGGAGTGAGAAAAACATCACCGGGTGGTGTGAATCGGAGGGTCTGAATTAGGATAGGCAGTGAGTGGCAATGTAGGATGGAGAAAAGCACCGCGGTTAGGTGAGCATGGGGAGGTCAGGGAACATGCAGTGGCGAGGTAGGATAGGTTTCTGAAAAACATCGCGGGGTGGTGCGCATTGTATGGGTGTGTGTGTTACATTACATTCACTAGTAGAAGTGAGAAAAACATCACGGGGTGGTGCGCATTGTATGTGTGTGTGTTAAATTACATTCACTAGTAGGAGTGAGAAAAATCATCTCGGGGTGGTGCGCAATGTATGGTTGTGTGTTACATTCCATTCACTAGTAGGAGTGAGAAAAACATCACGGGGTGGTGCGCATTGTATGGGTGTGTGTTACATTACATTAGCTAGTAGGAGTGAGAAAAATATCACGGGGTGGTGCGCATTGTATGGGTGTGTGTGTTACATTACATTCACTAGTAGGAGTGAGAAAAACATCACGGGGTGGTGCGCATTGTATGGGTGTGTGTTACATTACATTCACTAGTAGGAGTGAGAAAAACATCACGGGGTGGTGCGCAATGTATGGGTGTGTGTCACATTCCATTCACTAGCAGGAGTGAGAAAAACATCACGGGGTGGTGCGCATTGTATGGATGTGTGTTACATTACATTCCCTAGTAGGAGTGAGAAAAATATCATGGGGTGGTGCGCATTGTATGGGTGTGTGTTACATTACATTCACTAGTAGGAGTGAGAAAAACATCACGGGGTGGTGCGCATAGTATTCGTGTGTGTTACATTACATTCACTTGTAGGAGTGAGAAAAACATCACGGGGTGGTGCGCATTGTATGGGTGTGTGTTACATTACATTCACTATTAGGAGTTAGAAAAACATCACGGGTTGTGTGAATCTGAGGGTGTGAATTAGGATAGGCAGTGAGTTGCAATGTAGGATGGAGAAAAGCACCGCGTGGTGGTCAGCATGGGGAGGTCATGTAACATGCAGTGGCAATGTAGGATAGGTTTCTGAAAAATATCGCGGGGTGGTGCGCATTGTATGGGTGTGTGTTACATTACATTCACTAGTAGGAGTGAGAAAAACATCACGGGGTGCTGTGAATTGGAGTGTCTGAATTAGGATAGGCAGTGAGGGGCAATGTAAGATGGAGAAAAGCACCGAGGGGTGGTCAGCATGGGGAGGTCAGGGAACATGCAGTGGCAATGTAGGATAGGTTTCTGAAAAACATCGTGGGATGGTGGGCATTGTATGGGTGTGTGTTACATTACATTCACTAGTAGGAGTGAGAAAAACATCACGAGGTGGTGCACATTGTAAGGGTGTGTGTTACATTACATTCACTAGTAGGAGTGAGAAAAACATCACGGGGTGTTGCGCATTGTATGGTTGTGTGTTACATTACATTCACTAGTAGGAGTGAGAAAAACTTCACGGGGTTGTGTGAATCGGAGGGTCTGAATTAGGATAGGCAGTGAGTGGCAACGTAGGATGGAGAAAAGCACCGCGGGGTGGTCAGCATGGGGAGGTCAGGGAACATGCAGTGGCAATGTAGGATAGGTTTCTGAAAAACATCGCGGGGTGGTGCGCATTGTTTGGGTGTGTGTTACGTTATATTCACTAGTAGGAGTGAGAAAAACATCACGGGGTGATGAGAATCGGAGGGTCTGAATTAGGATAGGCAGTGAGTGGCAATGTAGGATGGAGAAAAGCACCTAGGGGAGGTCAGCATGGGGAGGTCAGGGAACATGCAGTGGCAATGTAGCATACGTTTCTGAAAAACATAGCAGGGTGGTTCGCATTTTATGGGTGTGTGTTACATTACATTCATTAGTAGGAGTGAGAAAAACATCACGGGGTGGTGCGCATTGTATGGGTGTGTGTTACATTACATTCACTAGTAGGAGTGAGAAAAACATCAGGGGCTTGTGCGCATTGTATGGGTGTGTGTTACATTACATTCACTAGTACGAGTGAGAAAAACATCACGGGGTGGTGCGCATTGTATGGGTTTGTGTTATATTACATTCACTATTAGGAGTGAGAAAAACATCACGGACTGGTCCGCATTATATGCATGTGTGTTACATTACATTCTCTAGTAGGAGTGAGAAAAACATCACGGGGTGGAGCGCATTGTATGGGTGTGTGTTACATTACATTCACTAGTAGGAGTGAGAAAAACATCAGGGGCTTGTGCGCATTGTATGGTTGTGTGTTACATTACATTCACTAGTAGGAGTGAGAAAAACTTCACGGGGTTGTGTGAATCGGAGGGTCTGAATTAGGATAGGCAGTGAGTGGCAACGTAGGATGGAGAAAAGCACCGCGGGGTGGTCAGCATGGGGAGGTCAGGGAACATGCAGTGGCAATGTAGGATAGGTTTCTGAAAAACATAGCGGGGTGGTGCGCATTGTATGGGTGTGTGTTACGTTATATTCACTAGTAGGAGTGAGAAAAACATCACGGGGTGGTGCGCATTGTATGGGTGTGTGTTACATTACATTCACTAGTAGGAGTGAGAAAAACATCAGGGGCTTGTGCGCATTGTATGGGTGTGTGTTATATTACATTCCCTAGTAGGAGTGAGAAAAACATCACGGAGTGGTGCGCATTGTATGGGTGTGTGTTACGTTACATTCACTAGTAGGAGTGAGAAAAACATCACAGGGTGGTGTGAATCGGAGGGTCTGAATTAGGATAGGCAGTGAGTGGAAAGGTAGGATGGAGAAAAGCACCGCGGGGTTGTCAGCATGGGGAGGTCAGGGAACATGCAGTGGCAATGTAGGATAGGTTTCTGAAAAACATTGCGGGGTGGTGCGCATTGTATGGGTATGTGTTACATTACATTCACTAGTAGGAGTGAGAAAAACATCATGGTGTGGTGTGAATCGGAGATTCTGAATTAGGATAGGCAGTGAGTGGAAATGTAGGATGGAGAAAAGCACCGCGGGGTGGTCAGCATGGGGATGTCAGGGAACATGCAGTGGCAATGTAGGATAGGTTTCTGAAAAACATCGCGGGGTGGTGCCCGTTGTATGGGTGTGTTTTACATTACATTCACTAGTACGAGTGAGAAAAACATCACGGTGTGGTGCGCATTGTATGGGTGTGTGTTACATTACATTCACTAGTAGGAGTGAGAAAAACATCACGGGGTGGTGCGCATTGTATGGGTGTGTGTTACATTACATTCACTAGTAGGAGTGAGAAAAACATCACGGGGTGGTGCGCATTGTATGGGTGTGTGTTACATTACATTCACTAGTAGGAGTGAGAAAAACATCACGGGGTGGTGCACATTGTATGGGTGTGTGTTACATTCCATTCACTAGTAGGAGTGAGATAAACATCACGGGGTGGTGCGCATTGTATAGGTGTGTGTTACATTACATTCCCTAGTAGGAGTGAGAAAAATATCACGGGGTGGTGCGCATTGTATGGGTGTGCGTTACATTACATTCACTAGTAGGAGTGAGAAAAACATCACGGGGTGGTGCGCATAGTATGCGTGTGTGTTACATTACATTCACTTATAGGAGTGAGAAAAACATCACGGGGTGGTGCACATTGTATGGGTGTGTGTTACATTACATTCACTACTAGGAGTGAGAAAAACATCACGGGGTGGTGTGAATCGGAGGGTCTGAATTAGGATAGGCAGTGAGTGGCAATGTAGGATGGAGAAAAGCACCGCGGGGTGGTCAGCATGTGGAGGTCAGGGAACATGCAGTGGCAATGTAGGATAGGTTTCTGAAAAACATCGCGGGGTGGTGCGCATTGTATGGGTGTGTGTTACATTACATTCACTAGTAGCAGTGAGAAAAAAATCACGGGGTGGTGTCAATCGGAGGGTATGAATTAGGTTAGGCAGTGAGTTGCAATGTAGGATGGAGAAAAGCACCGCGGGTTGTCAGCATGGGGAGGTCAGGGAACATGCAGTGGCAATATTGCATAGGATTCTGAAAAACATCGCGGGGTGGTGCGCATTGTATGGGTGTGTGTTACGTTATATTCACTAGTAGGAGTGAGAAAAACATCACGGGGTGGTGAGAATCTGAGGGTCTGAATTAGGATAGGCAGTGAGTGGCAATGTAGGATGGAGAAAAGCACCGCGGGGAGGTCAGCATGGGGAGGTCAGGGAACATGCAGTGGCAATGTAGGATAGGTTTCTGAAAAACATCGCAGTGTGGTGCGCGTTTTATTGGTGTGTGTTACATTACATTCACTAGTAGGAGTGAGAAAAACATCAAGGGGTGGTGCGCATTTTATGGGTGTGTGTTACATTACATTCACTATAGGAGTGAGAAAAACATAACGAGGTGGTGCGCATTGTACGGGTGTGTGTTACATTTCATTCACTAGTAGGAGTGAGAAAAACATCACGGGGTGGTGCGCATTGTATGCGTGTGTGTTACTTACATTCACTAGTAGGAGTGAGAAAAACATCACGGGGTGGTGCGCATTTTATGGGTGTGTGTTACATTACATTCACTAGCAGGAGTGAGAAAAACATCACGGAGTGGTGCGCATTGAATGTGTGTGTGTTACATTACATTCAGTAGTAGGAGTGAGAAAAACATCACGGGGTGGTGTGAATGGGAGCGTCTGAATTAGGATAGGCAGTGAGTGGCAATGTAGGATGGAGAAAAGCACCGCCGGGTGGTCAGCATGGGGAGGTCAGGGAACATGCAGTGGCAATGTAGGACAGGTTTCTGAAAAACATCGCGGGGTGGAGCGCATTGTATGGGTGTGTGTTACATTACATTCACTAGTAGGATTGAGGAAAACATCATGAGCTGGTGCGCATTGTATGGGTGTGTGTTACATTACATTCACTATAGGAGTGAGAAAAACATCACGGGTGGTGCGCATTGTATGGATGTGTGTTACATTACATTCCCTAGTAGGAGTGAGAAAAATATCATGGGGTGGTGCGCATTGTATGGGTGTGTGTTACATTACATTCACTAGTAGGAGTGAGAAAAACATCACGGGGTGGTGCGCATAGTATTCGTGTGTGTTACATTACATTCACTTGTAGGAGTGAGAAAAACATCACGGGGTGGTGCGCATTGTATGGGTGTGTGTTACATTACATTCACTATTAGGAGTTAGAAAAACATCACGGGTTGTGTGAATCTGAGGGTGTGAATTAGGATAGGCAGTGAGTTGCAATGTAGGATGGAGAAAAGCACCGCGTGGTGGTCAGCATGGGGAGGTCATGTAACATGCAGTGGCAATGTAGGATAGGTTTCTGAAAAATATCGCGGGGTGGTGCGCATTGTATGGGTGTGTGTTACATTACATTCACTAGTAGGAGTGAGAAAAACATCACGGGGTGCTGTGAATTGGAGTGTCTGAATTAGGATAGGCAGTGAGGGGCAATGTAAGATGGAGAAAAGCACCGAGGGGTGGTCAGCATGGGGAGGTCAGGGAACATGCAGTGGCAATGTAGGATAGGTTTCTGAAAAACATCGTGGGATGGTGGGCATTGTATGGGTGTGTGTTACATTACATTCACTAGTAGGAGTGAGAAAAACATCACGAGGTGGTGCACATTGTAAGGGTGTGTGTTACATTACATTCACTAGTAGGAGTGAGAAAAACATCACGGGGTGTTGCGCATTGTATGGTTGTGTGTTACATTACATTCACTAGTAGGAGTGAGAAAAACTTCACGGGGTTGTGTGAATCGGAGGGTCTGAATTAGGATAGGCAGTGAGTGGCAACGTAGGATGGAGAAAAGCACCGCGGGGTGGTCAGCATGGGGAGGTCAGGGAACATGCAGTGGCAATGTAGGATAGGTTTCTGAAAAACATCGCGGGGTGGTGCGCATTGTTTGGGTGTGTGTTACGTTATATTCACTAGTAGGAGTGAGAAAAACATCACGGGGTGATGAGAATCGGAGGGTCTGAATTAGGATAGGCAGTGAGTGGCAATGTAGGATGGAGAAAAGCACCTAGGGGAGGTCAGCATGGGGAGGTCAGGGAACATGCAGTGGCAATGTAGCATACGTTTCTGAAAAACATAGCAGGGTGGTTCGCATTTTATGGGTGTGTGTTACATTACATTCATTAGTAGGAGTGAGAAAAACATCACGGGGTGGTGCGCATTGTATGGGTGTGTGTTACATTACATTCACTAGTAGGAGTGAGAAAAACATCAGGGGCTTGTGCGCATTGTATGGGTGTGTGTTACATTACATTCACTAGTACGAGTGAGAAAAACATCACGGGGTGGTGCGCATTGTATGGGTTTGTGTTATATTACATTCACTATTAGGAGTGAGAAAAACATCACGGACTGGTCCGCATTATATGCATGTGTGTTACATTACATTCTCTAGTAGGAGTGAGAAAAACATCACGGGGTGGAGCGCATTGTATGGGTGTGTGTTACATGACATTCACTAGTAGGAGTGAGAAAAACATCACCGGGTGGTGCGCATTGTATGGGTGTGTGTTACATTACATTCACTAGTAGGAGTGAGAAAAACATCACGGTGTGGTGTGAATCGGAGATTCTGAATTAGGATAGGCAGTGAGTGAAAATGTAGGATGGAGAAAAGCACCGCGGGGTGGTCAGCATGGGGATGTCAGGTAACATGCAGTGGCAATGTAGGATAGGTTTCTGAAAAACATCGCGGGGTGGTGCGCGTTGTATGGGTGTGTGTTACATTACATTCACTAGTAGGAGTGAGAAAAACATCACGGGGTGGTGCGCATTGTATGCGTGTGTGTTACTTACATTCACTAGTAGGAGTGAGAAAAACATCATGGTGTGGTGCGCATTGTAAGGGTGTGTGTTACATTACATTCACTAGTAGGAGTGAGAAAAACATCACGGGGTGGTGCGCATTGTATGGGTGTGTGTTACATTACATTCACTAGTAGGAGTGAGAAAAACATCACGGTGTGGTGTGAATCGGAGATTCTGAATTAGGATAGGCAGTGAGTGGAAATGTCGGATGGAGAAAAGCACCGCGGGGTGGTCAGCATGGGGATGTCAGGTAACATGCAGTGGCAATGTAGGATAGGTTTCTGAAAAACATCGCGGGGTGGTGCGCATTGTATAGGTGTGTGTTACATTACATTCACTAGTAGGAGTGAGAAAAACATCACGGGGTGGTGTGAATCGGAGGGTCTGAATTAGGATAGGCAGTGAGTGGTAATGTAGAATGGAGAAATGCACCGCGGGGTGGTCACCATGGGGAGGTCAGGGAACATGCAGTGGCAATGTAGGATAGGATTCTGAAAAATATCGCGGGGTGGTGCGCATTGTATGGGTGTGTGTTACATTATATTCACTAGTAGGAGTGAGAAAAACATCACCGGGTGGTGTGAATCGGAGGGTCTGAATTAGGATAGGCAGTGAGTGGCAATGTAGGATGGAGAAAAGCACCGCGGTTAGGTGAGCATGGGGAGGTCAGGGAACATGCAGTGGCGAGGTAGGATAGGTTTCTGAAAAATATCGCGGGGTGGTGCGCATTGTATGGGTGTGTGTGTTACATTACATTCACTAGTAGAAGTGAGAAAAACATCACGGGGTGGTGCGCATTGTATGTGTGTGTGTTAAATTACATTCACTAGTAGGAGTGAGAAAAACATCTCGGGGTGGTACGCAATGTATGGTTGTGTGTTACATTCCATTCACTAGTAGGAGTGAGAAAAATATCACGGGGTTGTGCGCATTGTATGGGTGTGTGTTACATTACATTCCCTAGTAGGAGGGAGAAAAATATCACGGGGTGGTGCGCATTGTATGGGTGTGTGTGTTACATTACATTCACTAGTAGGAGTGAGAAAAACATCACGGGGTGGTGCGCATTGTATGGGTGTGTGTTACATTACATTCACTAGTAGGAGTGAGAAAAACATCACGGGGTGGTGCGCAATGTATGGGTGTGTGTCACATTCCATTCACTAGCAGGAGTGAGAAAAACATCACGGGGTGGTGCGGATTGTATGGATGTGTGTTACATTACATTCCCTAGTAGGAGTGAGAAAAATATCATGGGGTGGTGCGCATTGTATGGGTGTGTGTTACATTACATTCCCTAGTAGGAGTGAGAAAAACATCACGGGGTGGTGCGCATTGTATGGGTGTGTGTTACATTACATTCCCTAGTAGGAGTGAGAAAAATATCACGGGGTGGTGCGCATTGTATGGGTGTGTGTGTTACATTACATTCACTAGTAGGAGTGAGAAAAACATCACGGGGTGGTGCGCATTGTATGGGTGTGTGTTACATTACATTCACTAGTAGGAGTGAGAAAAACATCACGGGGTGGTGCGCAATGTATGGGTGTGTGTCTCATTCCATTCACTAGCAGGAGTGAGAAAAACATCACGGGGTGGTGCGCATTGTATGGATGTGTGTTACATTACATTCCCTAGTAGGAGTGAGAAAAATATCATGGGGTGGTGCGCATTGTATGGGTGTGTGTTACATTACATTCACTAGTAGGAGTGAGAAAAACATCACGGGGTGGTGCGCATAGTATTCGTGTGTGTTACATTACATTCACTTGTAGGAATGAGAAAAACATCACGGGGTGGTGCGCATTGTATGGGTGTGTGTTACATTCCATTCACTAGTAGGAGTGAGATAAACATCACGGGGTGGTGCGCATTGTATAGGTGTGTGTTACATTACATTCCCTAGTAGGAGTGAGAAAAATATCACGGGGTGGTGCGCATTGTATGGGTGTGTGTTACATTACATTCACTAGTAGGAGTGAGAAAAACATCACGGGGTGGTGTGAATTGGAGTGTCTGAATTAGGATAGGCAGTGAGTGGCAATGTAAGATGGAGAAAAGCACCGCGGGGTGGTCAGCATGGGGAGGTCAGGGAACATGCAGTGGCAATGTAGGATAGGTTTCTGAAAAACATCGTGGGATGGTGGGCATTGTATGGGTGTGTGTTACATTACATTCACTAGTAGGAGTGAGAAAAACATCACGAGGTGGTGCACATTGTAAGGGTGTGTGTTACATTACATTCACTAGTAGGAGTGAGAAAAACATCACGGGGTGTTGCGCATGGTATGGTTGTGTGTTACATTACATTCACTAGTAGGAGTGAGAAAAACTTCACGGGGTTGTGTGAATCGGAGGGTCTGAATTAGGATAGGCAGTGAGTGGCAACGTAGGATGGAGAAAAGCACCGCGGGGTGGTCAGCATGGGGAGGTCAGGGAACATGCAGTGGCAATGTAGGATAGGTTTCTGAAAAACATAGCGGGGTGGTGCGCATTGTATGGGTGTGTGTTACGTTATATTCACTAGTAGGAGTGAGAAAAACATCACGGGGTGGTGCGCATTGTATGGGTGTGTGTTACATTACATTCACTAGTAGGAGTGAGAAAAACATCAGGGGCTTGTGCGCATTGTATGGGTGTGTGTTATATTACATTCCTTAGTAGGAGTGAGAAAAACATCACGGAGTGGTGCGCATTGTATGGGTGTGTGTTACATTACATTCACTAGTAGGAGTGAGAAAAACATCACAGGGTGGTGTGAATCGGAGGGTCTGAATTAGGATAGGCAGTGAGTGGAAAGGTAGGATGGAGAAAAGCACCGCGGGGTTGTCAGCATGGGGAGGTCAGGGAACATGCAGTGGCAATGTAGGATAGGTTTCTGAAAAACATTGCGGGGTGGTGCGCATTGTATGGGTATGTGTTACATTACATTCACTAGTAGGAGTGAGAAAAACATCATGGTGTGGTGTGAATCGGAGATTCTGAATTAGGATAGGCAGTGAGTGGAAATGTAGGATGGAGAAAAGCACCGCGGGGTGGTCAGCATGGGGATGTCAGGGAACATGCAGTGGCAATGTAGGATAGGTTTCTGAAAAACATCGCGGGGTGGTGCCCGTTGTATGGGTGTGTTTTACATTACATTCACTAGTACGAGTGAGAAAAACATCACGGTGTGGTGCGCATTGTATGGGTGTGTGTTACATTACATTCACTAGTAGGAGTGAGAAAAACATCACGGGGTGGTGCGCATTGTATGGGTGTGTGTTACATTACATTCACTAGTAGGAGTGAGAAAAACATCACGGGGTGGTGCGCATTGTATGGGTGTGTGTTACATTACATTCACTAGTAGGAGTGAGAAAAACATCACGGGGTGGTGCACATTGTATGGGTGTGTGTTACATTCCATTCACTAGTAGGAGTGAGATAAACATCACGGGGTGGTGCGCATTGTATAGGTGTGTGTTACATTACATTCCCTAGTAGGAGTGAGAAAAATATCACGGGGTGGTGCGCATTGTATGGGTGTGCGTTACATTACATTCACTAGTAGGAGTGAGAAAAACATCACGGGGTGGTGCGCATAGTATGCGTGTGTGTTACATTACATTCACTTATAGGAGTGAGAAAAACATCACGGGGTGGTGCACATTGTATGGGTGTGTGTTACATTACATTCACTACTAGGAGTGAGAAAAACATCACGGGGTGGTGTGAATCGGAGGGTCTGAATTAGGATAGGCAGTGAGTGGCAATGTAGGATGGAGAAAAGCACCGCGGGGTGGTCAGCATGTGGAGGTCAGGGAACATGCAGTGGCAATGTAGGATAGGTTTCTGAAAAACATCGCGGGGTGGTGCGCATTGTATGGGTGTGTGTTACATTACATTCACTAGTAGCAGTGAGAAAAAAATCACGGGGTGGTGAGAATCTGAGGGTCTGAATTAGGATAGGCAGTGAGTGGCAATGTAGGATGGAGAAAAGCACCGCGGGGAGGTCAGCATGGGGAGGTCAGGGAACATGCAGTGGCAATATTGCATAGGATTCTGAAAAACATCGCGGGGTGGTGCGCATTGTATGGGTGTGTGTTACGTTATATTCACTAGTAGGAGTGAGAAAAACATCACGGGGTGGTGAGAATCTGAGGGTCTGAATTAGGATAGGCAGTGAGTGGCAATGTAGGATGGAGAAAAGCACCGCGGGGAGGTCAGCATGGGGAGGTCAGGGAACATGCAGTGGCAATGTAGGATAGGTTTCTGAAAAACATCGCAGTGTGGTGCGCGTTTTATTGGTGTGTGTTACATTACATTCACTAGTAGGAGTGAGAAAAACATCAAGGGGTGGTGCGCATTTTATGGGTGTGTGTTACATTACATTCACTATAGGAGTGAGAAAAACATAACGAGGTGGTGCGCATTGTACGGGTGTGTGTTACATTTCATTCACTAGTAGGAGTGAGAAAAACATCACGGGGTGGTGCGCATTGTATGCGTGTGTGTTACTTACATTCACTAGTAGGAGTGAGAAAACATCACGGGGTGGTGCGCATTTTATGGGTGTGTGTTACATTACATTCACTAGCAGGAGTGAGAAAAACATCACGGAGTGGTGCGCATTGAATGTGTGTGTGTTACATTACATTCAGTAGTAGGAGTGAGAAAAACATCACGGGGTGGTGTGAATGGGAGCGTCTGAATTAGGATAGGCAGTGAGTGGCAATGTAGGATGGAGAAAAGCACCGCGGGGTGGTCAGCATGGGGAGGTCAGGGAACATGCAGTGGCAATGTAGGACAGGTTTCTGAAAAACATCGCGGGGTGGAGCGCATTGTATGGGTGTGTGTTACATTACATTCACTAGTAGGATTGAGGAAAACATCATGAGCTGGTGCGCATTGTATGGGTGTGTGTTACATTACATTCACTATAGGAGTGAGAAAAACATCACGGGTGGTGCGCATTGTATGGGTTTGTGTTACATTACATTCACTAGTAGGTGTGAGAAAAATATCATGGTGTGGTGTGAATCGGAGATTCTGAATTAGGATAGGCAGTGAGTGGAAATGTAGGATGGAGAAAAGCACCGCAGGGTGTTCAGCATGTGGATGTCAGGGAACATGCAGTGGCAATGTAGGATAGGTTTCTGAAAAACATCGCGGGGTGGTGCGCGTTGTATGGGTGTGTTTTACATTACATTCACAAATACGAGTGAGAAACACATCACGGGGTGGTGTGAATCGGAGGGTCTGAATTAGGATAGGCAGTGAGTGGCAATGTAGGATGGAGAAAAGCACCGCGGGGTGGTCAGCATGGGGAGTTCAGGGAACATGCAGTGGCAATGTAGGATAGGATTCTGAAAAACAACGCGGGGTGGTGCGCATTGTATGGGTGTGTGTTACATTACATTCACTAGTAGGAGTGAGAAAAACATCACGGGGTGGTGCGCATTGTATGGGTGTGTGTTACATTACATTCACTAGTAGGAGTGTGAAAAACATCACGGGGTGGTGTGAATCGGAGGGTCTGAATTAGGATAGGCAGTGAGTGGCAATGTAGGATGGAGAAAAGCACCGCGGGGTGGTCAGCATGGGGAGGTCAGGGAACATGCAGTGGCAATGTAGGATAGGATTCTGAAAAACATCGCGGGGTGGTGCGCATTGTATGGGTGTGTGTTACATTACATTCACTAGTAGCAGTGAGAAAAAAATCACGGGGTGGTGTGAATCGGAGGGTATGAATTAGGATAGGCAGTGAGTTGCAATGTAGGATGGAGAAAAGCACTGCGGGGTGGTCAGCATGGGGAGGTCAGGGAACATGCAGTGGCAATATTGCAAAGGATTCTGAAAAACATCGCGGGGTGGTGCGCATTTTATGGTGTGTGTTACATTATATTCACTAGTAGGAGTGAGGAAAACATCACGGGGTGGTGTGAATCGGAGGGTCTGAATTAGGATAGGCAGTGAGTGGCAATGTAGGATGGAGAAAAGCACCGCGGTTAGGTCAGCATGGGGAGGTCAGGGAACATGCAGTGGCAAGGTAGGATAGGTTTCTGAAAAACATCGCGGGGTGGTGCGCATTGTATGGGTGTGTGTTACATTACATTCACTAGTAGGAGTGAGAAAATCATCACGGGGTGGTGCGCATTGTATGGGTGTGTGTTACATTACACTCACTAGTAGGAGTGAGAAAAACATCACGGGGTGGTGCGCATTGTATGGGTGTGTGTTACATTCCATTCACTAGTAGGAGTGAGATAAACATCACGGGGTGGTGCGCATTGTATAGGTGTGTGTTACATTACATTCCCTAGTAGGAGTGAGAAAAATATCACGGGGTGGTGCGCATTGTATGGGTGTGCGTTACATTACATTCACTAGTAGGAGTGAGAAAAACATCACGGGGTTGTGCGCATAGTATGCGAGTGTGTTACATTACATTCACTTGTAGGAGTGAGAAAAACATCACGGGGTGGTGCGCATTGTATGGGTGTGTGTTACATTACATTCACTAGTAGGAGTGAGAAAAATATCATGGGGTGGTGCGCATTGTATGGGTGTGTGTTACATTACATTCACTAGTAGGAGTGAGAAAAACATCACGGGGTGGTGCGCATAGTATTCGTGTGTGTTACATTACATTCACTTGTAGGAATGAGAAAAACATCACGGGGTGGTGCGCATTGTATGGGTGTGTGTTACATTACATTCACTATTAGGAGTTAGAAAAACATCACGGGTGGTGTGAATCAGAGGGTGTGAATTAGGATAGGCAGTGAGTTGCAATGTAGGATGGAGAAAAGCACCGCGTGGTGGTCAGCATGGGGAGGTCATGTAACATGCAGTGGCAATGTAGGATAGGTTTCTGAAAAATATTGCGGGGTGGTGCGCATTGTATGGGTGTGTGTTACATTACATTCACTAGTAGGAGTGAGAAAAACATCACGGGGTGGTGTGAATTGGAGTGTCTGAATTAGGATAGGCAGTGAGTGGCAATGTAAGATGGAGAAAAGCACCGCGGGGTGGTCAGCATGGGGAGGTCAGGGAACATGCAGTGGCAATGTAGGATAGGTTTCTGAAAAACATCGTGGGATGGTGGGCATTGTATGGGTGTGTGTTACATTACATTCACTAGTAGGAGTGAGAAAAACATCACGAGGTGGTGCACATTGTAAGGGTGTGTGTTACATTACATTCACTAGTAGGAGTGAGAAAAACATCACGGGGTGTTGCGCATTGTATGGTTGTGTGTTACATTACATTCACTAGTAGGAGTGAGAAAAACTTCACGGGGTTGTGTGAATCTGAGGGTCTGAATTAGGATAGGCAGTGAGTGGCAACGTAGGATGGAGAAAAGCACCGCGGGGTGGTCAGCATGGGGAGGTCAGGGAACATGCAGTGGCAATGTAGGATAGGTTTCTGAAAAACATAGCGGGGTGGTGCGCATTGTATGGGTGTGTGTTACGTTATATTCACTAGTAGGAGTGAGAAAAACATCACGGGGTGGTGCGCATTGTATGGGTGTGTGTTACATTACATTCACTAGTAGGAGTGAGAAAAACATCAGGGGCTTGTGCGCATTGTATGGGTGTGTGTTATATTACATTCCCTAGTAGGAGTGAGAAAAACATCACGGAGTGGTGCGCATTGTATGGGTGTGTGTTACATTACATTCACTAGTAGGAGTGAGAAAAACATCACAGGGTGGTTTGAATCGGAGGGTCTGAATTAGGATAGGCAGTGAGTGGAAAGGTAGGATGGAGAAAAGCACCGCGGGGTTGTCAGCATGGGGAGGTCAGGGAACATGCAGTGGCAATGTAGGATAGGTTTCTGAAAAACATTGCGGGGTGGTGCGCATTGTATGGGTATGTGTTACATTACATTCACTAGTAGGAGTGAGAAAAACATCATGGTGTGGTGTGAATCGGAGATTCTGAATTATGATAGGCAGTGAGTGGAAATGTAGGATGGAGAAAAGCACCGCGGGGTGGTCAGCATGGGGATGTCAGGGAACATGCAGTGGCAATGTAGGATAGGTTTCTGAAAAACATCGCGGGGTGGTGCCCGTTGTATGGGTGTGTTTTACATTACATTCACTAGTACGAGTGAGAAAAACATCACGGTGTGGTGCGCATTGTATGGGTGTGTGTTACATTACATTCACTAGTAGGAGTGAGAAAAACATCACGGGGTGGTGCGCATTGTATGGGTGTGTGTTACATTACATTCACTAGTAGGAGTGAGAAAAACATCACGGGGTGGTGCGCATTGTATGGGTGTGTGTTACATTACATTCACTAGTAGGAGTGAGAAAAACATCACGGGGTGGTGCACATTGTATGGGTGTGTGTTACATTCCATTCACTAGTAGGAGTGAGATAAACATCACGGGGTGGTGCGCATTGTATAGGTGTGTGTTACATTACATTCCCTAGTAGGAGTGAGAAAAATATCACGGGGTGGTGCGCATTGTATGGGTGTGCGTTACATTACATTCACTAGTAGGAGTGAGAAAAACATCACGGGGTGGTGCGCATAGTATGCGTGTGTGTTACATTACATTCACTTATAGGAGTGAGAAAAACATCACGGGGTGGTGCACATTGTATGGGTGTGTGTTACATTACATTCACTACTAGGAGTGAGAAAAACATCACGGGGTGGTGTGAATCGGAGGGTCTGAATTAGGATAGGCAGTGAGTGGCAATGTAGGATGGAGAAAAGCACCGCGGGGTGGTCAGCATGTGGAGGTCAGGGAACATGCAGTGGCAATGTAGGATAGGTTTCTGAAAAACATCGCGGGGTGGTTCGCATTGTATGGGTGTGTGTTACATTACATTCACTAGTAGCAGTGAGAAAAAAATCACGGGGTGGTGTCAATCGGAGGGTATGAATTAGGTTAGGCAGTGAGTTGCAATGTAGGATGGAGAAAAGCACCGCGGGTTGTCAGCATGGGGAGGTCAGGGAACATGCAGTGGCAATATTGCATAGGATTCTGAAAAACATCGCGGGGTGGTGCGCATTGTATGGGTGTGTGTTACGTTATATTCACTAGTAGGAGTGAGAAAAACATCACGGGGTGGTGAGAATCTGAGGGTCTGAATTAGGATAGGCAGTGAGTGGCAATGTAGGATGGAGAAAAGCACCGCGGGGAGGTCAGCATGGGGAGGTCAGGGAACATGCAGTGGCAATGTAGGATAGGTTTCTGAAAAACATCGCAGTGTGGTGCGCGTTTTATTGGTGTGTGTTACATTACATTCACTAGTAGGAGTGAGAAAAACATCAAGGGGTGGTGCGCATTTTATGGGTGTGTGTTACATTACATTCACTATAGGAGTGAGAAAAACATAACGAGGTGGTGCGCATTGTACGGGTGTGTGTTACATTTCATTCACTAGTAGGAGTGAGAAAAACATCACGGGGTGGTGCGCATTGTATGCGTGTGTGTTACTTACATTCACTAGTAGGAGTGAGAAAAACATCACGGGGTGGTGCGCATTTTATGGGTGTGTGTTACATTACATTCACTAGCAGGAGTGAGAAAAACATCACGGAGTGGTGCGCATTGAATGTGTGTGTGTTACATTACATTCAGTAGTAGGAGTGAGAAAAACATCACGGGGTGGTGTGAATGGGAGCGTCTGAATTAGGATAGGCAGTGAGTGGCAATGTAGGATGGAGAAAAGCACCGCGGGGTGGTCAGCATGGGGAGGTCAGGGAACATGCAGTGGCAATGTAGGACAGGTTTCTGAAAAACATCGCGGGGTGGAGCGCATTGTATGGGTGTGTGTTACATTACATTCACTAGTAGGATTGAGGAAAACATCATGAGCTGGTGCGCATTGTATGGGTGTGTGTTACATTACATTCACTATAGGAGTGAGAAAAACATCACGGGTGGTGCGCATTGTATGGGTTTGTGTTACATTACATTCACTAGTAGGTGTGAGAAAAATATCATGGTGTGGTGTGAATCGGAGATTCTGAATTAGGATAGGCAGTGAGTGGAAATGTAGGATGGAGAAAAGCACCGCAGGGTGTTCAGCATGTGGATGTCAGGGAACATGCAGTGGCAATGTAGGATAGGTTTCTGAAAAACATCGCGGGGTGGTGCGCGTTGTATGGGTGTGTTTTACATTACATTCACAAATACGAGTGAGAAACACATCACGGGGTGGTGTGAATCGGAGGGTCTGAATTAGGATAGGCAGTGAGTGGCAATGTAGGATGGAGAAAAGCACCGCGGGGTGGTCAGCATGGGGAGTTCAGGGAACATGCAGTGGCAATGTAGGATAGGATTCTGAAAAACAACGCGGGGTGGTGCGCATTGTATGGGTGTGTGTTACATTACATTCACTAGTAGGAGTGAGAAAAACATCACGGGGTGGTGCGCATTGTATGGGTGTGTGTTACATTACATTCACTAGTAGGAGTGTGAAAAACATCACGGGGTGGTGTGAATCGGAGGGTCTGAATTAGGATAGGCAGTGAGTGGCAATGTAGGATGGAGAAAAGCACCGCGGGGTGGTCAGCATGGGGAGGTCAGGGAACATGCAGTGGCAATGTAGGATAGGATTCTGAAAAACATCGCGGGGTGGTGCGCATTGTATGGGTGTGTGTTACATTACATTCACTAGTAGCAGTGAGAAAAAAATCACGGGGTGGTGTGAATCGGAGGGTATGAATTAGGATAGGCAGTGAGTTGCAATGTAGGATGGAGAAAAGCACTGCGGGGTGGTCAGCATGGGGAGGTCAGGGAACATGCAGTGGCAATATTGCAAAGGATTCTGAAAAACATCGCGGGGTGGTGCGCATTTTATGGTGTGTGTTACATTATATTCACTAGTAGGAGTGAGGAAAACATCACGGGGTGGTGTGAATCGGAGGGTCTGAATTAGGATAGGCAGTGAGTGGCAATGTAGGATGGAGAAAAGCACCGCGGTTAGGTCAGCATGGGGAGGTCAGGGAACATGCAGTGGCAAGGTAGGATAGGTTTCTGAAAAACATCGCGGGGTGGTGCGCATTGTATGGGTGTGTGTTACATTACATTCACTAGTAGGAGTGAGAAAATCATCACGGGGTGGTGCGCATTGTATGGGTGTGTGTTACATTACACTCACTAGTAGGAGTGAGAAAAACATCACGGGGTGGTGCGCATTGTATGGGTGTGTGTTACATTCCATTCACTAGTAGGAGTGAGATAAACATCACGGGGTGGTGCGCATTGTATAGGTGTGTGTTACATTACATTCCCTAGTAGGAGTGAGAAAAATATCACGGGGTGGTGCGCATTGTATGGGTGTGCGTTACATTACATTCACTAGTAGGAGTGAGAAAAACATCACGGGGTTGTGCGCATAGTATGCGAGTGTGTTACATTACATTCACTTGTAGGAGTGAGAAAAACATCACGGGGTGGTGCGCATTGTATGGGTGTGTGTTACATTACATTCACTAGTAGGAGTGAGAAAAACATCACGGAGTGGTGTGAATTGGAGGGTCTGAATTAGGATAGGCAGAGAGTGGCAATGTAAGATGGAGAAAAGCACCGCGGGGTGGTCAGCATGGGGAGGTCAGGGAACATGCAGTGGCAATGTAGGATAGGTTTCTGAAAAACATCGCGGGGTGGTGCGCATTGTATGGGTGTGTGTTACATTACATTCAATAGTAGCAGTGAGAAAAAAATCACGGGGTGGTGTCAATCGGAGGGTATGAATTAGGATAGGCAGTGAGTTGCAATGTAGGATGGAGAAAAGCACCGCGGGTTGTCAGCATGGGGAGGTCAGGGAACATGCAGTGACAATATTGCCTAGGATTCTGAAAAACATCGCGGGGTGGTGCGCTTTGTATGGGTGTGTGTTACGTTATATTCACTAGTAGGAGTGAGAAAAACATCACGGGGTGGTGAGTATCTGAGGGTCTGAATTAGGATAGGCAGTGAGTGGCAATGTAGGATGGAGAAAAGCACCGCGGGGAGGTCAGCATGGGGAGGTCAGGGAACATGCAGTGGCAATGTAGGATAGGTTTCTGAAAAACATCGCAGTGTGGTGCGCGTTTTATTGGTGTGTGTTATATTACATTCACTATAGGAGTGAGAAAAACATCACAGGGTGGTGCGCATTGTACGGGTGTGTGTTACATTTCATTCACTAGCAGGAGTGAGAAAAACATCACGGGGTGGTGCGCATTGCATGCGTGTGTGTTACTTACATTCACTACTAGGAGTGAGAAAAACATCACGGGGTGGTGCGCATTGTACGGGTGTGTGTTACAATACATTCACTAGAAGGAGTGAGAAAAACATCACGGGGTGGTGCGCATTGTATTGGTGTGTGTTACATTACATTCACTAGTAGGAGTGAGAAAAACATCACGGGGTGGTGTGAATCGGAGGGTCTGAATTAGGATAGGCAGTGAGTGGCAATGGAGAATGGAGAAAAGCACCACGGGGTGGTCAGCATGGGGAGGTTAGGGAACATGCAGTGGCAATGTAGGATAGGTTTCTGAAAAACATCGCGGGGTGGTGCGCATTGTATGGGTGTGTGTTACATTACATTCACTAGAAGGAGTGAGAAAAACACCACGGGGTGGTGCGCATTGTATGGGTGTGTGTTACATTACATTCACTAGTAGGAGTGAGAAAAACATCACGGGGTGGTGCGCATTGTATGGGTGTATGTTACATTACATTCACTAGTAGGAGTGAGAAAAACATCAGGGGGTGGTGCGCATTGTATGGGTGTTTGTTACATTACATTCACTAGTAGGAGTGAGAAAAACATCACGGGGTGGTGCGCATTGTATGGGTGTGTGTTACATTTCATTCACTAGTAGGAGTGAGAAAAACATCACGGGGTGGTGCGCATTGTATGCGTGTGTGTTACATTACATTCACTAGTAGGAGTGAGAAAAACATCACGGGGTGGTGCGCATTGTATGGGTTTGTGTTACATTACATTCACTAGTAGGAGTGAGAAAAACATCGCGGGGTGGTGCGCATTTAATGGGTGTGTGTTACATTACATTCACTAGTAGGAGTGAGAAAAACATCACGGGGTGGTGTGAATTGGAGGGTCTGAATTAGGATAGGCAGTGAGTGGCAATGTAGGATGGAGAAAAGCACCGCGGGGTGGTAAGCATGGGGAGGTCAGGGAACATGCAGTGGCAATGTAGGACAGGTTTCGGAAAAACATCGTGGAGTGGTGCGCGTTGTATGGATGTGTGTTACATTACATTCATTAGTAGGAGTGAGAAAAACATCACGGGGTGGTGTGCATTGTATGGGTGTGTGTTATATTACATTCACATGTAGGAGTGAGAAAAACATCACGGGGTGGTGTGCATTGTATTGGTGTGTGTTACATTACATTCACTAGTAGGATTGAGAAAAACATCACGGGGTGGTGAGCATTGTATGGGTTTGTGTTACATTACATTCACTATTAGGAGTGAGAAAAATATCATGGGCTGGTTCGCAATGTATGCGTGTGTGTTACATTACATTCACTAGTAGGAGTGAGAAAAACATCATGGGGTGGTGTCAATCGGAGGGTCTGAATTAGGATAGGCAGTGAGTGGCAATGTAGGATGGAGAAAAGCACCGCGGTGTGGTCAGCATGGGGAGGTCAGGTAACATGCAGTGGCAATGTAGGATAGGTTTCTGAAAAACATCGTGGAGTGGTGCGCGTTGTATGGATGTGTGTTACATTACATTCATTAGTAGGAGTGAGAAAAACATCACGGGGTGGTGTGCATTGTATGGGTGTGTGTTACATTACATTCACATGTAGGAGTGAGAAAAACATCACGGGGTGGTGTGCATTGTATTGGTGTGTGTTACATTACATTCACTAGTAGGAGTGAGAAAAACATCGCGGGGTGGTGTGAATCGGAGGGTCTGAATTAGGATAGGCAGTGAGTGGCAATGTAGGATGGAGAAAAGCACCGCGGTTAGGTCAGCAGGGGAGGTCAGGGAACATGCAGTGGCAATGTAGGATAGGTTTCGGAAAAACATCGCGGGGTGGTGCGCATTTTATGGGTGTGTATTACATTACATTCACTAGTAGGAGTGAGAAAAACATCACGGGGTGGTGCGCATTGTATGGGTGTGTGTTACATTTCATTCACTAGTAGGAGTGAGAAAAACATCACGGGGAGGTGCGCATTGTATGTGTGTGTGTTACTTACATTTACTAGTAGGAGTGAGAAAAACATCACAGGGTGGTGCGCATTGTATGGGTGTGTGTTACATTACATTTTCTAGTAGGAGTGAGAAAAACATCACGGGGTGGAGCGCATTGTATGGGTGTGTGTTACATTACATTCACTAGTAGGAGTGAGAAAAACATCACGGGGTGGTGCGCATTGTATGGGTGTGTGTTACATTACATTCACTAGTAGGAGTGAGAAAAACATCACGGGGTGGTGTGAAGCGGAGGGTCTGAATTAGGATAGGCAGTGAGTGGAAATGTAGGATTGAGAAAAGCACCACGGGGTGGTCAGCATGGGGATGTCAGGTAACATGCAGTGGCAATGTAGGATAGGTTTCTGAAAAACATCGCGGGATGGTGGGCATTGTGTGGGTGTGTGTTACATTACATTCACTAGTAGGAGTGAGAAAAACATCACGGGGTGGTGCGCATTGTAAGGGTGTGTGTTACATTACATTCACAAGTAGGAGTGAGAAAAACATCACGGGGTGGTGCGCATTGTATGGGTGTGTGTTACATTACATTCACTAGTAGGAGTGAGAAAAACATCACGGGGTGGTGTGAATCGGAGGGTCTGAATTAGGATAGGCAGTGAGTGGCAATGTAGGATGGAGAAAAGCACCGCGGGGTGGTCAGCATGGGGAGGTCAGGGAACATGCAGTGGCAATGTAGGATAGGATTCTGAAAAACATCGCGGGGTGGTGCGCATTGTATGGGTGTGTGTTACATTACATTCACTAGTAGGAGTGAGAAAATCATCACAGGGTGGTGCGCATTGTATGGGTGTGTGTTACATTACACTCACTAGTAGGAGTGAGAAAAACATCACGGGGTGGTGCGCATTGTATGGGTGTGTGTTACATTCCATTGACTAGTAGGAGTGAGATAAACATCACGGGGTGGTGCGCATTGTATAGGTGTGTGTTACATTACATTCCCTAGTAGGAGTGAGAAAAATATCACGGGGTGGTGCGCATTGTATGGGTGTGCGTTACATTACATTCACTAGTAGGAGTGAGAAAAACATCACGGGGTTGTGCTCATAGTATGCGAGTGTGTTACATTACATTCACTTGTAGGAGTGAGAAAAACATCACGGGGTGGTGCGCATTGTATGGGTGTGTGTTACATTACATTCACTAGTAGGAGTGAGAAAAACATCACGGAGTGGTGTGAATTGGAGGGTCTGAATTAGGATAGGCAGAGAGTGGCAATGTAAGATGGAGAAAAGCACCGCGGGGTGGTCAGCATGGGGAGGTCAGGGAACATGCAGTGGCAATGTAGGATAGGTTTCTGAAAAACATCGCGGGGTGGTGCGCATTGTATGGGTGTGTGTTACATTACATTCACTAGTAGCAGTGAGAAAAAAATCACGGGGTGGTGTCAATCGGAGGGTATGAATTAGGATAGGCAGTGAGTTGCAATGTAGGATGGAGAAAAGCACCGCGGGTTGTCAGCATGGGTAGGTCAGGGAACATGCAGTGACAATATTGCCTAGGATTCTGAAAAACATCGCGGGGTGGTGCGCTTTGTATGGGTGTGTGTTACGTTATATTCACTAGTAGGAGTGAGAAAAACATCACGGGGTGGTGAGTATCTGAGGGTCTGAATTAGGATAGGCAGTGAGTGGCAATGTAGGATGGAGAAAAGCACCGCGGGGAGGTCAGCATGGGGAGGTCAGGGAACATGCAGTGGCAATGTAGGATAGGTTTCTGAAAAACATCGCAGGGTGGTGCGCATTTTATGGGTGTGTGTTACATTACATTCACTAGTAGTAGTGAGAAAAACATCACGGGGTGGTGCGCATTGTATGGGTGTGTGTTACTTTACATTCACTAGTAGGAGTGAGAAAAACATCAGGGGCTTGTGCGCATTTTATGTGTGTGTGTTACATTACATTCACTAGTAGGAGTGAGAAAAACATCGCGGGGTGGTGCGCTTTGTATGGGTGTGTGTTACGTTATATTCACTAGTAGGAGTGAGAAAAACATCACGGGGTGGTGAGTATCTGAGGGTCTGAATTAGGATAGGCAGTGAGTGGCAATGTAGGATGGAGAAAAGCACCGCGGGGAGGTCAGCATGGGGAGGTCAGGGAACATGCAGTGGCAATGTAGGATAGGTTTCTGAAAAACATCCCAGTGTGGTGCGCGTTTTATTGGTGTGTGTTATATTACATTCACTATAGGAGTGAGAAAAACATCACAGGGTGGTGCGCATTGTACGGGTGTGTGTTACATTTCATTCACTAGCAGGAGTGAGAAAAACATCACGGGGTGGTGCGCATTGCATGCGTGTGTGTTACTTACATTCACTACTAGGAGTGAGAAAAACATCACGGGGTGGTGCGCATTGTATGGGTGTGTGTTACAATACATTCACTAGAAGGAGTGAGAAAAACATCACGGGGTGGTGCGCATTGTATTGGTGTGTGTTACATTACATTCACTAGTAGGAGTGAGAAAAACATCACGGGGTGGTGTGAATCGGAGGGTCTGAATTAGGATAGGCAGTGAGTGGCAATGGAGAATGGAGAAAAGCACCACGGGGTGGTCAGCATGGGGAGGTTAGGGAACATGCAGTGGCAATGTAGGATAGGTTTCTGAAAAACATCGCGGGGTGGTGCGCATTGTATGGGTGTGTGTTACATTACATTCACTAGAAGGAGTGAGAAAAACACCACGGGGTGGTGCGCATTGTATGGGTGTGTGTTACATTACATTCACTAGTAGGAGTGAGAAAAACATCACGGGGTGGTGCGCATTGTATGGGTGTATGTTACATTACATTCACTAGTAGGAGTGAGAAAAACATCAGGGGGTGGTGCGCATTGTATGGGTGTGTGTTACATTACATTCACTAGTAGGAGTGAGAAAAACATCACGGGGTGGTGCGCATTGTATGGGTGTGTGTTACATTTCATTCACTAGTAGGAGTGAGAAAAACATCACGGGGTGGTGCGCATTGTATGCGTGTGTGTTACATTACATTCACTAGTAGGAGTGAGAAAAACATCACGGGGTGGTGCGCATTGTATGGGTTTGTGTTACATTACATTCACTAGTAGGAGTGAGAAAAACATCGCGGGGTGGTGCGCATTTAATGGGTGTGTGTTACATTACATTCACTAGTAGGAGTGAGAAAAACATCACGGGGTGGTGTGAATCGGAGGGTCTGAATTAGGATAGGCAGTGAGTGGCAATGTAGGATGGAGAAAAGCACCGCGGGGTGGTAAGCATGGGGAGGTCAGGGAACATGCAGTGGCAATGTAGGACAGGTTTCTGAAAAACATCGTGGAGTGGTGCGCGTTGTATGGATGTGTGTTACATTACATTCATTAGTAGGAGTGAGAAAAACATCACGGGGTGGTGTGCATTGTATGGGTGTGTGTTACATTACATTCACATGTAGGAGTGAGAAAAACATCACGGGGTGGTGTGCATTGTATTGGTGTGTGTTACATTACATTCACTAGTAGGATTGAGAAAAACATCACGGGGTGGTGAGCATTGTATGGGTTTGTGTTACATTACATTCACTATTAGGAGTGAGAAAAATATCATGGGCTGGTTCGCAATGTATGCGTGTGTGTTACATTACATTCACTAGTAGGAGTGAGAAAAACATCATGGGGTGGTGTCAATCGGAGGGTCTGAATTAGGATAGGCAGTGAGTGGCAATGTAGGATGGAGAAAAGCACCGCGGTGTGGTCAGCATGGGGAGGTCAGGTAACATGCAGTGGCAATGTAGGATAGGTTTCTGAAAAACATCGTGGAGTGGTGCGCGTTGTATGGATGTGTGTTACATTACATTCATTAGTAGGAGTGAGAAAAACATCACGGGGTGGTGTGCATTGTATGGGTGTGTGTTACATTACATTCACATGTAGGAGTGAGAAAAACATCACGGGGTGGTGTGCATTGTATTGGTGTGTGTTACATTACATTCACAAGTAGGAGTGAGAAAAACATCGCGGGGTGGTGTGAATCGGAGGGTCTGAATTAGGATAGGCAGTGAGTGGCAAGGTAGGATGGAGAAAAGCACTGTGGGGTGGTCAGCATGGGGAGGTCAGGGAACATGCAGTGGCAATGTAGGATAGGATTCTGAAAAACATCCAGGGGTGGTGCGAATTGTATGGGTGTGCGTTACATTACATTCACTAGTAGCAGTGAGAACAAAATCACGGGGTGGTGTGAATCGGAGGGTCTGAATTAGGATAGGCAGTGAGTGGCAATGTAGGATGGAGAAAAGCACCGCGGTTAGGTCAGCAGGGGAGGTCAGGGAACATGCAGTGGCAATGTAGGATAGGTTTCGGAAAAACATCGCGGGGTGGTGCGCATTTTATGGGTGTGTATTACATTACATTCACTAGTAGGAGTGAGAAAAACATCACGGGGTGGTGCGCATTGTATGGGTGTGTGTTACATTTCATTCACTAGTAGGAGTGAGAAAAACATCACGGGGAGGTGCGCATTGTATGCGTGTGTGTTACTTACATTTACTAGTAGGAGTGAGAAAAACATCACAGGGTGGTGCGCATTGTATGGGTGTGTGTTACATTACATTTTCTAGTAGGAGTGAGAAAAACATCACGGGGTGGAGCGCATTGTATGGGTGTGTGTTACATTACATTCACTAGTAGGAGTGAGAAAAACATCACGGGGTGGTGCGCATTGTATGGGTGTGTGTTACATTACATTCACTAGTAGGAGTGAGAAAAACATCACGGGGTGGTGTGAAGCGGAGGGTCTGAATTAGGATAGGCAGTGAGTGGAAATGTAGGATTGAGAAAAGCACCACGGGGTGGTCAGCATGGGGATGTCAGGTAACATGCAGTGGCAATGTAGGATAGGTTTCTGAAAAACATCGCGGGATGGTGGGCATTGTGTGGGTGTGTGTTACATTACATTCACTAGTAGGAGTGAGAAAAACATCACGGGGTGGTGCGCATTGTAAGGGTGTGTGTTACATTACATTCACAAGTAGGAGTGAGAAAAACATCACGGGGTGGTGCGCATTGTATGGGTGTGTGTTACATTACATTCACTAGTAGGAGTGAGAAAAACATCACGGGGTGGTGTGAATCGGAGGGTCTGAATTAGGATAGGCAGTGAGTGGCAATGTAGGATGGAGAAAAGCACCGCGGGGTGGTCAGCATGGGGAGGTCAGGGAACATGCAGTGGCAATGTAGGATAGGTTTCTGAAAAATATCGCGGGGTGGTGCGCATTGTATGGGTGTGTGTTACATTACATTCACTAGTAGCAGTGAGAAAAAAATCACGGGGTGGTGTGAATCAGAGGGTCTGAATTAGGATAGGCAGTGAGTTGCAATGTAGGATGGAGAAAAGCACCGTGGGTTGTCAGCATGGGGAGGTCAGGGAACATGCAGTGGCAATATTGCATAGGATTCTGAAAAACATCGCGGGGTGGTTCGCATTGTATGGGTGTGTGTTACATTATATTCACTAGTAGGAGTGAGAAAAACATGACGGGGTGGTGAGAATCGGAGGGTCTGAATTAGGATAGGCAGTGAGTGGCAATGTAGGATGGAGAAAAGCACCGCGGGGTGGTCAGCATGGGGAGGTCAGGGAACATGCAGTGGCAATGTAGGATAGGTTTCTGAAAAACATCGCAGGGTGGTGCGCATTTTATGGGTGTGTGTTACATTACATTCACTAGTAGGAGTGAGAAAAACATCACGGGGTGGTGCGCATTGTATGGGTGTGTGTTACTTTACATTCACTAGTAGGAGTGAGAAAAACATCAGGGGCTTGTGCGCATTTTATGTGTGTGTGTTACATTACATTCACTAGTAGGAGTGAGAAAAACATCACGGGGTGGTGCCCATTGTATGGGTGTGTGTTACATTTCATTCACTAGTAGGAGTGAGAAAAACATCACGTGGTGGTGCGCATTGTATGCGTGTGTGTTACTTACATTTACTAGTAGGAGTGAGAAAAACATCACGGGGTGGTGCGCATTGTATGGGTGTGTGTTCCATTACATTCACTAGTAGGAGTGAGAAAAACATCACGGGGTTGTGTGCATTGTATGGGTGTGTGTTACATTACATTCACTAGTAGGAGTGAGAAAAACATCACGGGGTGGTGTGAATCGGAGGGACTGAATTAGGATAGGCAGTGAGTGGCAATGTAGGTTGGAGAAAAGCACCGCGGGGTGGTCAGCATGCGGAGGTCAGGGAACATGCTGTGGCAATGTAGGATAGGTTTCTGAAAAACATCGCGGGGTGGAGCGCATTGTATGGGTGTGTGTTACATTACATTCACTAGTAGGATTGAGAAAAACATCATGAGGTGGTGCGCATTGTATGGGTGTGTGTTACATTACATTCACTAGTAGGAGTGAGAAAAACATCACGGGGTGGTGCGCATTGTACGGTTTTGTGTTACATTACATTCACTATTAGGAGTGACAAAAACATCACGGGCTGGTCCGCCTTGTATGAATGTGTGTTACATTACATTCTCTAGTAGGAGTGAGAAAAACATCATGGGTTGGAGCGCATTGTATGGGTGTGTGTTACATTACATTCACTAGTAGGAGTGAGAAAAACATCACGGGGTGGTGCGCATTGTATGGGTGTGTGTTACATTACATTCACTAGTAGGAGTGAGAAAAACATCACGGGGTGGTGTGAAGCGGAGGGTCTGAATTAGGATAGGCAGTGAGTGGCAATGTAGGATGGAGAAAAGTACCGCGGGGTGGTCAGCATGGGGAGGTCAGGGAACATGCAGTGGCAATGTAGGATAGGTTTCTGAAAAACATCGCGGGGTGGTGCGCATTGTATGGGTGTGTGTTACATTACATTCACTAGTAGCAGTGAGAAAACAATCACGGGGTGGTGTGAATCAGAGGGTCTGAATTAGGATAGGCAGTGAGTTGCAATGTAGGATGGAGAAAAGCACCGTGGGTTGTCAGCATGGGGAGGTCAGGGAACATGCAGTGGCAATATTGCATAGGATTCTGAAAAACATCGCGGGGTGGTTCGCACTGTATGGGTGTGTGTTACATTATATTCACTAGTAGGAGTGAGAAAAACATGACGGGGTGGTGAGAATCGGAGGGTCTGAATTAGGATAGGCAGTGAGTGGCAATGTAGGATGGAGAAAAGCACCGCGGGGTGGTCAGCATGGGGAGGTCAGGGAACATGCAGTGGCAATGTAGGATAAGTTTCTGAAAAACATCGCAGGGTGGTGCGCATTTTATGGGTGTGTGTTACATTACATTCACTAGTAGGAGTGAGAAAAACATCACGGGGTGGTGCGCATTGTATGGGTGTGTTACATTACATTCACTAGTAGCAGTGAGAAAAACATCAGGGGCTTGTGCGCATTTTATGGGTGTGTGTTACATTACATTCACTAGTAGGAGTGAGAAAAACATCACGGGGTGGTGCCCATTGTATGGGTGTGTGCTACATTTCATTCACTAGTAGGAGTGAGAAAAACATCACGGGGTGGTGCGCATTGTATGCGTGTGTGTTACTTACATTTACTAGTAGGAGTGAGAAAAACATCACGGGGTGGTGCGCATTGTATGGGTGTGTGTTACATTACATGCACTAGTAGGAGTGAGAAAAACATCACGGGGTTGTGCGCATTGTATGGGTGTGTGTTACATTACATTCACTAGTAGGAGTGAGAAAAACATCACGGGGTGGTGTGAATCGGAGGGACTGAATTAGGATAGGCAGTGAGTGGCAATGTAGGTTGGAGAAAAGCACGGCGGGGTGGTCAGCATGGGGAGGTCAGGGAACATGCAGTGGCAATGTAGGATAGGTTTCTGAAAAACATCGCGGGGTGGAGCGCATTGTATGGGTGTGTGTTACATTACATTCACTAGTAGGATTGAGAAAAACATCATGAGGTGGTGCGCATTGTATGGGTGTGTGTTACATTACATTCACTAGTAGGAGTGAGAAAAACATCACGGGGTGGTGCGCATTGTATGGGTTTGTGTTACATTACATTCACTATTAGGAGTGAGAAAAACATCACGGGCTGGTCCGCATTGTATGAATGTGTGTTACATTACATTCTCTAGTAGGAGTGAGAAAAACATCACGTGGTGGAGCGCATTGTATGGGTGTGTGTTACATTACATTCACTAGTAGGAGTGAGAAAAACATTACGGGGTGGTGCGCATTGTATGGGTGTGTGTTACATTACATTCACTAGTAGGAGTGAGAAAAACATCACGGGGTGGGGTGAATCGGAGGGTCTGAATTAGGATAGGCAGTGAGTGGCAATGTAGGATGGAGAAAAGCACCGCGGGGTGGTCAGCATGGGGAGGTCAGAGAACATGCAGTGGCAATGTAGGATAGGTTTCTGAAAAACATCGCAGGGTAGTGCGCATTGTATGGGTGTGTGTTACATTACATTCACTAGTAGGAGTGAGAAAAACATCACGGGGTGGTGTGAATCGGAGGGTCTGAATTAGGATAGGCAGTGAGTGGCAATGTAGAATGGAGAAAAGCACCGCGGGGTGGTCAGCATGGGGAGGTCAGGTAACATGCAGTGGCAATGTAGGATAGGTTTCTGAAAACATCGCGGGGTGGTGCGCATTGTATGGGTGTGTGTTACATTACATTCACTATAGGAGTGAGAAAAACATCACGGGGTGGTGCGCATTGTATGGGTGTGTGTTACATTACATTCACTAGTAGGAGTGAGAAAAACGTAACGGGGTGGTGCGCAATGTATGGGTGTGTGTTACATTACATTCACTAGTAGGAGTGAGAAAAACATCACGGGGTGGTGCGCATTGTATGGGTGTGTGTTACATTACATTCACAAGTAGGAGTGAGAAAAATATCACGGGGTGGTGCCCATTGTATGGGTGTGTGTTACATTTCATTCACTAGTAGGAGTGAGAAAAACATCACGGGGTGGTGCGCATTGTATGCGTGTGTGTTACTTACATTTACTAGTAGGAGTGAGAAAAACATCACGGGGTGGTGCGCATTGTATGGGTGTGTGTTACATTACATTCACTAGTAGGAGTGAGAAAAACATCACGGGGTTGTGTGCATTGTATGGGTGTGTGTTACATTACATTCACTAGTAGGAGTGAGAAAAACATCACGGGGTGGTGTGAATCGGAGGGACTGAATTAGGATAGGCAGTGAGTGGCAATGTAGGTTGGAGAAAAGCACCGCGGTGTGGTCAGCATGCGGAGGTCAGGGAACATGCTGTGGCAATGTAGGATAGGTTTCTGAAAAACATCGCGGGGTGGAGCGCATTGTATGGGTGTGTGTTACATTACATTCACTAGTAGGATTGAGAAAAACATCATGAGGTGGTGCGCATTGTATGGGTGTGTGTTACATTACATTCACTAGTAGGAGTGAGAAAAACATCACGGGGTGGTGCGCATTGTACGGTTTTGTGTTACATTACATTCACTATTAGGAGTGACAAAAACATCACGGGCTGGTCCGCCTTGTATGAATGTGTGTTACATTACATTCTCTAGTAGGAGTGAGAAAAACATCATGGGTTGGAGCGCATTGTATGGGTGTGTGTTACATTACATTCACTAGTAGGAGTGAGAAAAACATCACGGGGTGGTGCGCATTGTATGGGTGTGTGTTACATTACATTCACTAGTAGGAGTGAGAAAAACATCACGGGGTGGTGTGAAGCGGAGGGTCTGAATTAGGATAGGCAGTGAGTGGCAATGTAGGATGGAGAAAAGTACCGCGGGGTGGTCAGCATGGGGAGGTCAGGGAACATGCAGTGGCAATGTAGGATAGGTTTCTGAAAAACATCGCGGGGTGGTGCGCATTGTATGGGTGTGTGTTACATTACATTCACTAGTAGCAGTGAGAAAAAAATCACGGGGTGGTGTGAATCAGAGGGTCTGAATTAGGATAGGCAGTGAGTTGCAATGTAGGATGGAGAAAAGCACCGTGGGTTGTCAGCATGGGGAGGTCAGGGAACATGCAGTGGCAATATTGCATAGGATTCTGAAAAACATCGCGGGGTGGTTCGCACTGTATGGGTGTGTGTTACATTATATTCACTAGTAGGAGTGAGAAAAACATGACGGGGTGGTGAGAATCGGAGGGTCTGAATTAGGATAGGCAGTGAGTGGCAATGTAGGATGGAGAAAAGCACCGCGGGGTGGTCAGCATGGGGAGGTCAGGGAACATGCAGTGGCAATGTAGGATAAGTTTCTGAAAAACATCGCAGGGTGGTGCGCATTTTATGGGTGTGTGTTACATTACATTCACTAGTAGGAGTGAGAAAAACATCACGGGGTGGTGCCCATTGTATGGGTGTGTGCTACATTTCATTCACTAGTAGGAGTGAGAAAAACATCACGGGGTGGTGCGCATTGTATGCGTGTGTGTTACTTACATTTACTAGTAGGAGTGAGAAAAACATCACGGGGTGGTGCGCATTGTATGGGTGTGTGTTACATTACATGCACTAGTAGGAGTGAGAAAAACATCACGGGGTTGTGCGCATTGTATGGGTGTGTGTTACATTACATTCACTAGTAGGAGTGAGAAAAACATCACGGGGTGGTGTGAATCGGAGGGACTGAATTAGGATAGGCAGTGAGTGGCAATGTAGGTTGGAGAAAAGCACGGCGGGGTGGTCAGCATGGGGAGGTCAGGGAACATGCAGTGGCAATGTAGGATAGGTTTCTGAAAAACATCGCGGGGTGGAGCGCATTGTATGGGTGTGTGTTACATTACATTCACTAGTAGGATTGAGAAAAACATCATGAGGTGGTGCGCATTGTATGGGTGTGTGTTACATTACATTCACTAGTAGGAGTGAGAAAAACATCACGGGGTGGTGCGCATTGTATGGGTTTGTGTTACATTACATTCACTATTAGGAGTGAGAAAAACATCACGGGCTGGTCCGCATTGTATGAATGTGTGTTACATTACATTCTCTAGTAGGAGTGAGAAAAACATCACGTGGTGGAGCGCATTGTATGGGTGTGTGTTACATTACATTCACTAGTAGGAGTGAGAAAAACATTACGGGGTGGTGCGCATTGTATGGGTGTGTGTTACATTACATTCACTAGTAGGAGTGAGAAAAACATCACGGGGTGGGGTGAATCGGAGGGTCTGAATTAGGATAGGCAGTGAGTGGCAATGTAGGATGGAGAAAAGCACCGCGGGGTGGTCAGCATGGGGAGGTCAGAGAACATGCAGTGGCAATGTAGGATAGGTTTCTGAAAAACATCGCAGGGTGGTGCGCATTGTATGGGTGTGTGTTACATTACATTCACTAGTAGGAGTGAGAAAAACATCACGGGGTGGTGTGAATCGGAGGGTCTGAATTAGGATAGGCAGTGAGTGGCAATGTAGAATGGAGAAAAGCACCGCGGGGTGGTCAGCATGGGGAGGTCAGGTAACATGCAGTGGCAATGTAGGATAGGTTTCTGAAAACATCGCGGGGTGGTGCGCATTGTATGGGTGTGTGTTACATTACATTCACTATAGGAGTGAGAAAAACATCACGGGGTGGTGCGCATTGTATGGGTGTGTGTTACATTACATTCACTAGTAGGAGTGAGAAAAACGTAACGGGGTGGTGCGCATTGTATGGGTGTGTGTTACATTACATTCACTAGTAGGAGTGAGAAAAACATCACGGGGTGGTGCGCATTGTATGGGTGTGTGTTACATTACATTCACAAGTAGGAGTGAGAAAAATATCACGGGGTGGTGCGCATTGTATGGGTGTGTGTTACATTACATTCCCTAGTAGGAGTGAGAAAAACATCACGTGGTGGTGCGCATTGTATGCGTGTGTTTTACATTACATTCACTAGTAGGAGTGAGAAAAACATCACGGGTTGGTGCGCATTGTACGGGTGTGTGTTACATTACATTCACTAGTAGGAGTGAGAAACACATCACGGGGTGGTGCGCATTGTATGGGTGTGTGTTACATTACATTCACTAGTAGGAGTGAGAAAAACATCACGGGGTGGTGCGCATTGTATGGGCGTGTGTTACATTACATTCACTAGTAGGAGTGAGAAAAATATCACGGGGTGGTGCGCATTGTATGGGTGTGTGTTACATTTCATTCACTAGTAGGAATGAGAAAAACATCACGGGGTGGTGCGCTTTGTATGCGTGTGTGTTACATTACATTCACTAGTAGGAGTGAGAAAAATATCACGGGGTGGTGCGCATTGTATGGGTGTGTGTTACATTACATTCACTAGTAGGAGTGAGAAAAACATCACGGGGTGGTGTGAATCGGAGGGTCTGAATTAGGATAGGCAGTGAGTGGCAATGTAGGATAGAGAAAAGCACCGCGGGGTGGTCAGCATGGGGAGGTCAGAGAACATGCAGTGGCAATGTAGAATAGGTTTCTGAAAAACATCGCGAGGTGGTGCGCATGGTATGGGTTTGTGTTACATTACATTCACTAGTAGGAGTGGGAAAAACATCACGGGGTGGTGTGAATCGGAGGGTCTGAATTAGGATAGGCAGTGAGTGGCAATGTAGAATGGAGAAAAGCACCGCGGGGTGGTCAGCATGTGGAGGTCAGGGAACATGCAGTGGCAATGTAGGATAGGTTTCTGAAAAACATCGCGGGGTGGTGCGCATTGTATGGGTATGTGTTACATTACATTCACTAGTAGGAGTGAGAAAAACATCACGGTGTGGTGTGAATCGGAGATTCTGAATTAGGATAGGCAGTGAGTGGAAATGTAGGATGGAGAAAAGCACCACGGGGTGGTCAGCATGGGGATGTCAGGTAACATGCAGTGGCAATGTAGGATAGGTTTCTGAAAAACATCGCGGGGTGGTGGCGTTGTATGGGTGAGTTTTACATTACATTCACTAGTAGGAGTGAGAAAAACATCACGGGGTTGTGCGCATTGTATGGGTGTGTGTTACATTACATTCACTAGTAGGAGTGAGAAAAACATCATGGGGTGGTGTGAAGCGGAGGGTCTGAATTAGGATAGGCAGTGAGTGGCAATGTAGGATGGAGAAAAGCACCGCGGGGTGGTCAGCATGGGGAGGTCAGGGAACATGCAGTGGCAATGTAGGATAGGTTTCTGAAAAACATCGCGGGGTGGTGCGCATTGTATGGGTGTGTGTTACATTACATTCACTAGTAGCAGTGAGAAAAAAATCACGGGGTGGTGTGAATCAGAGGGTCTGAATTAGGATAGGCAGTGAGTTGCAATGTAGGATGGAGAAAAGCACCGTGGGTTGTCAGCATGGGGAGGTCAGGGAACATGCAGTGGCAATATTGCATAGGATTCTGAAAAACATCGCGGGGTGGTTCGCATTGTATGGGTGTGTGTTACATTATATTCACTAGTAGGAGTGAGAAAAACATGACGGGGTGGTGAGAATCGGAGGGTCTGAATTAGGATAGGCAGTGAGTGGCAATGTAGGATGGAGAAAAGCACCGCGGGGTGGTCAGCATGGGGAGGTCAGGGAACATGCAGTGGCAATGTAGGATAGGTTTCTGAAAAACATCGCAGGGTGGTGCGCATTTTATGGGTGTGTGTTACATTACATTCACTAGTAGGAGTGAGAAAAACATCACGGGGTGGTGCCCATTGTATGGGTGTGTGTTACATTTCATTCACTAGTAGGAGTGAGAAAAGCATCACGGGGTGGTGCGCATTGTATGCGTGTGTGTTACTTACATTTACTAGTAGGAGTGAGAAAAACATCACGGGGTGGTGCGCATTGTATGGGTGTGTGTTACATTACATTCACTAGTAGGAGTGAGAAAAACATCACGGGGTTGTGCGCATTGTATGGGTGTGTGTTACATTACATTCACTAGTAGGAGTGAGAAAAACATCACGGGGTGGTGTGAATCGGAGGGACTTAATTAGGATAGGCAGTGAGTGGCAATGTAGGTTGGAGAAAAGCACAGCGGGGTGGTCAGCATGTGGAGGTCAGGGAACATGCAGTGGCAATGTAGGATAGGTTTCTGAAAAACATCGCGGGGTGGAGCGCATTGTATGGGTGTGTGTTACATTACATTCACTAGTAGGATTGAGAAAAACATCATGAGGTGGTGCGCATTGTATGGGTGTGTGTTACATTACATTCACTAGTAGGAGTGAGAAAAACATCACGGGGTGGTGCGCATTGTACGGGTTTGTGTTGCATTACATTCACTATTAGGAGTGAGAAAAACATCACGGGCTGGTCCGCCTTGTATGAATGTGTGTTACATTACATTCTCTAGTAGGAGTGAGAAAAACATCACGGGGTGGAGCGCATTGTATGGGTGTGTGTTACATTACATTCACTAGTAGGAGTGAGAAAAACATCACGGGGTGGTGTGAAGCGGAGGTTCTGAATTAGGATAGGCAGTGAGTGGCAATGTAGGATGGAGAAAAGTACCGCGGGGTGGTCAGCATGGGGAGGTCAGGGAACATGCAGTGGCAATGTAGGATAGGTTTGTGAAAAACATCGCAGGGTGGTGCGCATTGTATGGGTGTGTGTTACATTACATTCACTAGTAGCAGTGAGAAAAAAATCACGGGGTGGTGTGAATCAGAGGGTCTGAATTAGGATAGGCAGTGAGTTGCAATGTAGGATGGAGAAAAGCACCGTGGGTTGTCAGCATGGGGAGGTCAGGGAACATGCAGTGGCAATATTGCATAGGATTCTGAAAAACATCGCGGGGTGGTTCGCATTGTATGGGTGTGTGTTACATTATATTCACTAGTAGGAGTGAGAAAAACATGACGGGGTGGTGAGAATCGGAGGGTCTGAATTAGGATAGGCAGTGAGTGGCAATGTAGAATGGAGAAAAGCACCACGGGGTGGTCAGAATGGGGAGGTCAAGGAACATGCAGTGGCAATGTAGGATAGGTTTCTGAAAAACATCGCGGGGTGGTGCGCATTGTATGGGTGTGTGTTACATTACATTCACTATAGGAGTGAGAAAAACATCACGGGGTGGTGCGCATTGTATGGGTGTGTGTTACATTACATTCACTAGTAGGAGTGAGAAAAACGTAACGGGGTGGTGCGCATTGTATGGGTGTGTGTTACATTACATTCACTAGTAGGAGTGAGAAAAACATCACGGGGTGGTGCGCATTGTATGGGTGTGTGTTACATTACATTCACAAGTAGGAGTGAGAAAAATATCACGGGGTGGTGCGCATTGTATGGGTGTGTGTTACATTACATTCCCTAGTAGGAGTGAGAAAAACATCACGTGGTGGTGCGCATTGTATGCGTGTGTTTTACATTACATTCACTAGTAGGAGTGAGAAAAACATCACGGGTTGGTGCGCATTGTACGGGTGTGTGTTACATTACATTCACTAGTAGGAGTGAAAAACACATCACGGGGTGGTGCGCATTGTATGGGTGTGTGTTACATTACATTCACTAGTAGGAGTGAGAAAAACATCACGGGGTGGTGCGCATTGTATGGGCGTGTGTTACATTACATTCACTAGTAGGAGTGAGAAAAATATCACGGGGTGGTGCGCATTGTATGGGTGTGTGTTACATTTCATTCACTAGTGGGAATGAGAAAAACATCACGGGGTGGTGCGCTTTGTATGCGTGTGTGTTACATTACATTCACTAGTAGGAGTGAGAAAAATATCACGGGGTGGTGCGCATTGCATGGGTGTGTGTTACATTACATTCACTAGTAGGAGTGAGAAAAACATCACGGGGTGGTGTGAATCGGAGGGTCTGAATTAGGATAGGCAGTGAGTGGTAATGTAGGATAGAGAAAAGCACCGCGGGGTGGTCAGCATGGGGAGGTCAGAGAACATGCAGTGGCAATGTAGAATAGGTTTCTGAAAAACATCGCGAGGTGGTGCGCATGGTATGGGTTTGTGTTACATTACATTCACTAGTAGGAGTGGGAAAAACATCACGGGGTGGTGTGAATCGGAGGGTCTGAATTAGGATAGGCAGTGAGTGGCAATGTAGAATGGAGAAAAGCACCGCGGGGTGGTCAGCATGTGGAGGTCAGGGAACATGCAGTGGCAATGTAGGATAGGTTTCTGAAAAACATCGCGGGGTGGTGCGCATTGTATGGGTATGTGTTACATTACATTCACTAGTAGGAGTGAGAAAAACATCACGGTGTGGTGTGAATCGGAGATTCTGAATTAGGATAGGCAGTGAGTGGAAATGTAGGATGCAGAAAAGCACCACGGGGTGGTCAGCATGGGGATGTCAGGTAACATGCAGTGGCAATGTAGGATAGGTTTCTGAAAAACATCGCGGGGTGGTGGCGTTGTATGGGTGAGTTTTACATTACATTCACTAGTAGGAGTGAGAAAAACATCACGGGGTGGTGCGCATTGTATGGGTGTGTGTTACATTACATTCACTAGTAGGAGTGAGAAAAACATCATGGGGTGGTGTGAAGCGGAGGGTCTGAATTAGGATAGGCAGTGAGTGGCAATGTAGGATGGAGAAAAGCACCGCGGGGTGGTCAGCATGGGGAGGTCAGGGAACATGCATTGGCAATGAAGGATAGGTTTCTGAAAAACATCGCCGTGTGGTGCGCATTGTATGGGTGTGTTTTACATTACATTCACTAGTAGGAGTGAGAAAAACATCACGGGGTGGTGCGCATTGTATGGGTGTGTGTTACATTACATTCACTAGTAGGAGTGAGAAAAACATAACGGGGTGGTGCGCATTGTATGCGTGTGTTTTACATTACATTCACTAGTAGAAGTGAGAAAAACATCACGGGGTGGTGCGCATTGTATGGGTGTATGTTACATTACATTCACTAGTAGGAGTGAGAAAAACATCAGGGGGTGGTGCGCATTGTATGGGTGTGTGTTACATTACATTCACTAGTAGGAGTGAGAAAAACATCACGGGGTGGTGCGCATTGTATGGGTGTGTGTTACATTTCATTCACTAGTAGGAGTGAGAAAAACATCACGGGGTGGTGCGCATTGTATGCGTGTGTGTTACATTACATTCACTAGTAGGAGTGAGAAAAACATCACGGGGTGGTGCGCATTGTATGGGTTTGTGTTACATTACATTCACTAGTAGGAGTGAGAAAAACATCACGGGGTGGTGCGCATTTAATGGGTGTGTGTTACATTACATTCACTAGTAGGAGTGAGAAAAACATCACGGGGTGGTGTGAATCGGAGGGTCTGAATTAGGATAGGCAGTGAGTGGCAATGTAGGATGGAGAAAAGTACCGCGGGGTGGTCAGCATGGGGAGGTCAGGGAACATGCAGTAGCAATGTAGGATAGGTTTCTGAAAAACATCGCGGGGTGGTGCGCATTGTATGGGTATGTGTTACATTACATTCACTAGTAGGAGTGAGAAAAATATCACGGTGTGGTGTGAATCGGAGATTCTGAATTAGGATAGGCAGTGAGTGGAAATGTAGGATGGAGAAAAGCACCACGGGGTGGTCAGCATGGGGATGTCAGGTAACATGCAGTGGCAATGTAGGATAGGTTTCTGAAAAACATCGCGGGATGGTGGGCATTGTGTGGGTGTGTGTTACATTACATTCACTAGTAGGAGTGAGAAAAACATCACGGGTTGGTGCGCATTGTAAGGGTGTGTGTTACATTACATTCACTAGTAGGAGTGAGAAAAACATCACGGGGTGGTGCGCATTGTATGGGTGTGAGTTACATTACATTCACTAGTAGGAGTGAGAAAAACATCACGGGGTGGTGTGAATCGGAGGGTCCGAATTAGGATAGGCAGTGAGTGGCAATGTAGGATGGAGAAAAGCACCGCGGGGTGGTCAGCATGGGGAGGTCAGGGAACATGCAGTGGCAATGTAGGATAGGTTTCTGAAAAACATCGCGGGGTGGTGCGCATTGTATGGGTGTGTGTTACATTACATTCACTAGTAGCATTGAGAAAAAAATCACGGGGTGGTGTGAATCAGAGGGTCTGAATTAGGATAGGCAGTGAGTTGCAATGTAGGATGGAGAAAAGCACCGTGGGTTGTCAGCATGGGGAGGTCAGGGAACATGCAGTGGCAATATTGCATAGGATTCTGAAAAACATTGCGGGGTGGTTCGCATTGTATGGGTGTGTGTTACATTATATTCACTAGTAGGAGTGAGAAAAACATGACGGGGTGGTGAGAATCGGAGGGTCTGAATTAGGATAGGCAGAGAGTGGCAATGTAGGACGGAGAAAAGCACCGCGGGGTGGTCAGCATGGGGAGGTCAGGGAATATGCAGTGGCAATGTAGGATAGGTTTCTGAAAAACATCGCAGGGTGGTGCGCATTTTATGGGTGTGTGTTACATTACATTCACTAGTAGGAGTGAGAAAAACATCACGGGGTGGTGCGCATTGTATGGGTGTGTGTTACATTACATTCACTAGTAGGAGTGAGAAAAACATCAGGGGCTTGTGCGCATTTTATGGGTGTGTGTTACATTACATTCACTAGTAGGAGTGAGAAAAACATCACGGGGAGGTGCGCATTGTATGCGTGTGTGTTACTTACATTTACTAGTAGGAGTGAGAAAAACATCACAGGGTGGTGCGCATTGTATGGGTGTGTGTTACATTACATTCACTAGTAGGATTGAGAAAAACATCATGAGGTGGTTCGCATTGTATGGGTGTGTGTTACATTACATTCACTAGTAGGAGTGAGAAAAACATCACGGGGTGGTGCGCATTGTATGGGTTTGTGTTACATTACATTCACTAGTAGGAGTGAGAAAAACATCACGGGGTGGTGTGAATCGGAGGGACTGAATTAGGATAGGCAGTGAGTGGCAATGTAGGTTGGAGAAAAGCACGGCGGGGTGGTCAGCATGGGGAGGTCAGGGAACATGCAGTGGCAATGTAGGATAGGTTTCTGAAAAACATCGCGGGGTGGAGCGCATTGTATGGGTGTGTGTTACATTACATTCACTAGTAGGATTGAGAAAAACATCATGAGGTGGTGCGCATTGTATGGGTGTGTGTTACATTACATTCACTAGTAGGAGTGAGAAAAACATCACGGGGTGGTGCGCATTGTATGGGTTTGTGTTACATTACATTCACTATTAGGAGTGAGAAAAACATCACGGGCTGGTCCGCATTGTATGAATGTGTGTTACATTACATTCTCTAGTAGGAGTGAGAAAAACATCACGTGGTGGAGCGCATTGTATGGGTGTGTGTTACATTACATTCACTAGTAGGAGTGAGAAAAACATTACGGGGTGGTGCGCATTGTATGGGTGTGTGTTACATTACATTCACTAGTAGGAGTGAGAAAAACATCACGGGGTGGGGTGAATCGGAGGGTCTGAATTAGGATAGGCAGTGAGTGGCAATGTAGGATGGAGAAAAGCA
This sequence comes from Cavia porcellus, assembly GCF_034190915.1. Lineage (NCBI taxonomy): Eukaryota > Metazoa > Chordata > Mammalia > Rodentia > Caviidae > Cavia > Cavia porcellus. Next base: position 1,829,361 of record NW_026947555.1, read on the forward strand.
CCGCGGGGTGGTCAGCATGGGGAGGTCAGAGAACATGCAGTGGCAATGTAGGATAGGTTTCTGAAAAACATCGCAGGGTGGTGCGCATTGTATGGGTGTGTGTTACATTACATTCACTAGTAGGAGTGAGAAAAACATCACGGGGTGGTGTGAATCGGAGGGTCTGAATTAGGATAGGCAGTGAGTGGCAATGTAGAATGGAGAAAAGCACCGCGGGGTGGTCAGAATGGGGAGGTCAAGGAACATGCAGTGGCAATGTAGGATAGGTTTCTGAAAAACATCGCGGGGTGGTGCGCATTGTATGGGTGTGTGTTACATTACATTCACTACAGGAGTGAGAAAAACATCACGGGGTGGTGCGCATTGTATGGGTGTGTGTTACATTACATTCACTAGTAGGAGTGAGAAAAACGTAACGGGGTGGTGCGCATTGTATGGGTGTGTGTTACATTACATTCACTAGTAGGAGTGAGAAAAACATCACGGGGTGGTGCGCATTGTATGGGTGTGTGTTACATTACATTCACAAGTAGGAGTGAGAAAAATATCACGGGGTGGTGCGCATTGTATGGGTGTGTGTTACATTACATTCCCTAGTAGGAGTGAGAAAAACATCACGTGGTGGTGCGCATTGTATGCGTGTGTGTTACATTACATTCACTAGTAGGAGTGAGAAAAACATCACGGGTTGGTGCGCATTGTACGGGTGTGTGTTACATTACATTCACTAGTAGGAGTGAGAAACACATCACGGGGTGGTGCGCATTGTATGGGTGTGTGTTACATTACATTCACTAGTAGGAGTGAGAAAAACATCACGGGGTGGTGCGCATTGTATGGGCGTGTGTTACATTACATTCACTAGAAGGAGTGAGAAAAATATCACGGGGTGGTGCGCATTGTATGGGTGTGTCTTACATTTCATTCACTAGTGGGAATGAGAAAAACATCACGGGGTGGTGCGCTTTGTATGCGTGTGTGTTACATTACATTCACTAGTAGGAGTGAGAAAAATATCACGGGGTGGTGCGCATTGTATGGGTGTGTGTTACATTACATTCACTAGTAGGAGTGAGAAAAACATCACGGGGTGGTGTGAATCGGAGGGTCTGAATTAGGATAGGCAGTGAGTGGTAATGTAGGATAGAGAAAAGCACCGCGGGGTGGTCAGCATGGGGAGGTCAGAGAACATGCAGTGGCAATGTAGAATAGGTTTCTGAAAAACATCGCGAGGTGGTGCGCATGGTATGGGTTTGTGTTACATTACATTCACTAGTAGGAGTGGGAAAAACATCACGGGGTGGTGTGAATCGGAGGGTCTGAATTAGGATAGGCAGTGAGTGGCAATGTAGAATGGAGAAAAGCACCGCGGGGTGGTCAGCATGTGGAGGTCAGGGAACATGCAGTGGCAATGTAGGATAGGTTTCTGAAAAACATCGCGGGGTGGTGCGCATTGTATGGGTATGTGTTACATTACATTCACTAGTAGGAGTGAGAAAAACATCACGGTGTGGTGTGAATCGGAGATTCTGAATTAGGATAGGCAGTGAGTGGAAATGTAGGATGCAGAAAAGCACCACGGGGTGGTCAGCATGGGGATGTCAGGTAACATGCAGTGGCAATGTAGGATAGGTTTCTGAAAAACATCGCGGGGTGGTGGCGTTGTATGGGTGAGTTTTACATTGCATTCACTAGTAGGAGTGAGAAAAACATCACGGGGTGGTGCGCATTGTATGGGTGTGTGTTACATTACATGCACTAGTAGGAGTGAGAAAAACATCATGGGGTGGTGTGAAGCGGAGGGTCTGAATTAGGATAGGCAGTGAGTGGCAATGTAGGATGGAGAAAAGCACCGTGGGGTGGTCAGCATGGGGAGGTCAGGGAACATGCAGTGGCAATGAAGGATAGGTTTCTGAAAAACATCGCCGTGTGGTGCGCATTGTATGGGTGTGTTTTACATTACATTCACTAGTAGGAGTGAGAAAAACATCACGGGGTGGTGCGCATTGTATGGGTGTGTGTTACATTACATTCACTAGTAGGAGTGAGAAAAACATAACGGGGTGGTGCGCATTGTATGGGTGTGTGTTACATTACATTCACTAGAAGGAGTGAGAAAAACATCACGGGGTGGTGCGCATTGTATGGGTGTGTGTTATATTACATTCACTAGTAGGAGTGAGAAAAATATCACGGGGTGGTGCGCATTGTATGGGTGTGTGTTACATTACATTCCCTAGTAGGAGTGAGAAAAACATCACGGGGTGGTGCGCATTGTAAGGGTGTGTGTTACATTACATTCACTAGTAGGAGTGAGAAAAACATCACGGGGTGGTGCGCATTGTATGGGTGTGTGTTACATTACATTCACTAGTAGGAGTGAGAAAAACATCACGGGGTGGTGTGAATCGGAGGGTCTGAATTAGGATAGGCAGTGAGTGGCAATGTAGGATGGAGAAAAGCACCGCGGGGTGGTCAGCATGGGGAGGTCAGGGAACATGCAGTGGCAATGTAGGATAGTTTTCTGAAAAACATCGCGGGGTGGTGCGCATTGTATGGGTGTGTGTTACATTACATTCACTAGTAGCATTGAGAAAAAAATCACGGGGTGGTGTGAATCAGAGGGTCTGAATTAGGATAGGCAGTGAGTTTCAATGTAGGATGGAGAAAAGCACCGTGGGTTGTCAGCATGGGGAGGTCAGGGAACATGCAGTGGCAATATTGCATAGGATTCTGAAAAACATCGCGGGGTGGTTCGCATTGTATGGGTGTGTGTTACATTATATTCACTAGTAGGAGTGAGAAAAACATGACGGGGTGGTGAGAATCGGAGGGTCTGAATTAGGATAGGCAGAGAGTGGCAATGTAGGATGGAGAAAAGCACCGCGGGGTGGTCAGCATGGGGAGGTCAGGGAACATGCAGTGGCAATGTAGGATAGGTTTCTGAAAAACATCGCAGGGTGGTGCGCATTTTATGGGTGTGTGTTACATTACATTCACTAGTAGGAGTGAGAAAAACATCACGGGGTGGTGCGCATTGTATGGGTGTGTGTTACATTACATTCACTAGTAGGAGTGAGAAAAACATCAGGGGCTTGTGCGCATTTTATGGGTGTGTGTTACATTACATTCACTAGTAGGAGTGAGAAAAACATCACGGGGAGGTGCGCATTGTATGCGTGTGTGTTACTTACATTTACTAGTAGGAGTGAGAAAAACATCACAGGGTGGTGCGCATTGTATGGGTGTGTGTTACATTACATTCATTAGTAGGAGTGAGAAAAACATCACGGGGTGGTGCGCATTGTATGGGTGTGTGTTACATTACATTCACTAGTAGGAGTGAGAAAAACATCACGGGGTGGTGTGAATCGGAGGGTCTGAATTAGGATAGGCAGTGAGTGGCAATGTAGGATGGAGAAAAGCACCGCGGGGTGGTCAGCATGGGGAGGTCAGGGAACATGCAGTGGCAATGTAGGATAGGTTTCTGAAAAACATCGCGGGGTGGTGCGCATTGTATGGGTGTGTGTTACATTACATTCACTAGTAGCATTGAGAAAAAAATCACGGGGTGGTGTGAATCAGAGGGTCTGAATTAGGATAGGCAGTGAGTTTCAATGTAGGATGGAGAAAAGCACCGTGGGTTGTCAGCATGGGGAGGTCAGGGAACATGCAGTGGCAATATTGCATAGGATTCTGAAAAACATCGCGGGGTGGTTCGCATTGTATGGGTGTGTGTTACATTATATTCACTAGTAGGAGTGAGAAAAACATGACGGGGTGGTGAGAATCGGAGGGTTTGAATTAGGATAGGCAGAGAGTGGCAATGTAGGATGGAGAAAAGCACCGCGGGGTGGTCAGCATGGGGAGGTCAGGGAACATGCAGTGGCAATGTAGGATAGGTTTCTGAAAAACATCGCAGGGTGGTGCGCATTTTATGGGTGTGTGTTACATTACATTCACTAGTAGGAGTGAGAAAAACATCACGGGGTGGTGCGCATTGTATGGGTGTGTGTTACATTACATTCACTAGTAGGAGTGAGAAAAACATCAGGGGCTTGTGCGCATTTTATGGGTGTGTGTTACATTACATTCACTAGTAGGAGTGAGAAAAACATCACGGGGAGGTGCGCATTGTATGCGTGTGTGTTACTTACATTTACTAGTAGGAGTGAGAAAAACATCACAGGGTGGTGCGCATTGTATGGGTGTGTGTTACATTACATTCATTAGTAGGAGTGAGAAAAACATCACGGGGTGGTGCGCATTGTATGGGTGTGTGTTACATTACATTCACTAGTAGGAGTGAGAAAAACATCACGGGGTGGTGTGAATCGGAGGGTCTGAATTAGGATAGGCAGTGAGTGGCAATGTAGGATGTAGAAAAGCACCGCGGGGTGGTCAGCATGGGGAGGGCAGGGAACATGCAGTGGCAATGTAGGATAGGTTTCTGAAAAACATCGCGGGCTGGAGCGCAATGTATGGGTGTGTGTTACATTACATTCACTAGTAGGATTGAGAAAAACATCATGAGGTGGTGCGCATTGTATGGGTGTGTGTTACATTACATTCACTAGTAGGAGTGAGAAAAACATCACGGGGTGGTGCGCATTGTATGGGTTTGTGTTACATTACATTCACTAGTAGGAGTGAGAAAAACATCAAGGGGTGGTGTGAATCGGAGGGACTGAATTAGGATAGGCAGTGAGTGGCAATGTAGGTTGGAGAAAAGCACGGCGGGGTGGTCAGCATGGGGAGGTCAGGGAACATGCAGTGGCAATGTAGGATAGGTTTCTGAAAAACATCGCGGGGTGGAGCGCATTGTATGGGTGTGTGTTACATTACATTCACTAGTAGGATTGAGAAAAACATCATGAGGTGGTGCGCATTGTATGGGTGTGTGTTACATTACATTCATTAGTAGGAGTGAGAAAAACATCACGGGGTGGTGCGCATTGTATGGGTTTGTGTTACATTACATTCACTATTAGGAGTGAGAAAAACATCACGGGCTGGTCCGCATTGTATGAATGTGTGTTACATTACATTCTCTAGTAGGAGTGAGAAAAACATCACGTGGTGGAGCGCATTGTATGGGTGTGTGTTACATTACATTCACTAGTAGGAGTGAGAAAAACATTACGGGGTGGTGCGCATTGTATGGGTGTGTGTTACATTACATTCACTAGTAGGAGTGAGAAAAACATCACGGGGTGGGGTGAATCGGAGGGTCTGAATTAGGATAGGCAGTGAGTGGCAATGTAGGATGGAGAAAAGCACCGCGGGGTGGTCACCATGGGGAGGTCAGAGAACATGCAGTGGCAATGTAGGATAGGTTTCTGAAAAACATCGCAGGGTGGTGCGCATTGTATGGGTGTGTGTTACATTACATTCACTAGTAGGAGTGAGAAAAACATCACGGGGTGGTGTGAATCGGAGGGTCTGAATTAGGATAGGCAGTGAGTGGCAATGTAGAATGGAGAAAAGCACCGCGGGGTGGTCAGAATGGGGAGGTCAAGGAACATGCAGTGGCAATGTAGGATAGGTTTCTGAAAAACATCGCGGGGTGGTGCGCATTGTATGGGTGTGTGTTACATTACATTCACTATAGGAGTGAGAAAAACATCACGGGGTGGTGCGCATTGTATGGGTGTGTGTTACATTACATTCACTAGTAGGAGTGAGAAAAACGTAACGGGGTGGTGCGCATTGTATGGGTGTGTGTTACATTACATTCACTAGTAGGAGTGAGAAAAACATCACGGGGTGGTGCGCATTGTATGGGTGTGTGTTACATTACATTCACAAGTAGGAGTGAGAAAAATATCACGGGGTGGTGCGCATTGTATGGGTGTGTGTTACATTACATTCCCTAGTAGGAGTGAGAAAAACATCACGTGGTGGTGCGCATTGTATGCGTGTGTTTTACATTACATTCACTAGTAGGAGTGAGAAAAACATCACGGGTTGGTGCGCATTGTACGGGTGTGTGTTACATTACATTCACTAGTAGGAGTGAAAAACACATCACGGGGTGGTGCGCATTGTATGGGTGTGTGTTACATTACATTCACTAGTAGGAGTGAGAAAAACATCACGGGGTGGTGCGCATTGTATGGGCGTGTGTTACATTACATTCACTAGTAGGAGTGAGAAAAATATCACGGGGTGGTGCGCATTGTATGGGTGTGTGTTACATTTCATTCACTAGTGGGAATGAGAAAAACATCACGGGGTGGTGCGCTTTGTATGCGTGTGTGTTACATTACATTCACTAGTAGGAGTGAGAAAAATATCACGGGGTGGTGCGCATTGTATGGGTGTGTGTTACATTACATTCACTAGTAGGAGTGAGAAAAACATCACGGTGTGGTGTGAATCGGAGATTCTGAATTAGGATAGGCAGTGAGTGGAAATGTAGGATGCAGAAAAGCACCACGGGGTGGTCAGCATGGGGATGTCAGGTAACATGCAGTGGCAATGTAGGATAGGTTTCTGAAAAACATCGCGGGGTGGTGGCGTTGTATGGGTGAGTTTTACATTACATTCACTAGTAGGAGTGAGAAAAACATCACGGGGTGGTGCGCATTGTATGGGTGTGTGTTACATTACATTCACTAGTAGGAGTGAGAAAAACATCATGGGGTGGTGTGAAGCGGAGGGTCTGAATTAGGATAGGCAGTGAGTGGCAATGTAGGATGGAGAAAAGCACCGCGGGGTGGTCAGCATGTGGAGGTCAGGGAACATGCAGTGGCAATGAAGGATAGGTTTCTGAAAAACATCGCCGTGTGGTGCGCATTGTATGGGTGTGTTTTACATTACATTCACTAGTAGGAGTGAGAAAAACATCACGGGGTGGTGCGCATTGTATGGGTGTGTGTTACATTACATTCACTAGTAGGAGTGAGAAAAACATAACGGGGTGGTGCGCATTGTATGGGTGTGTGTTACATTACATTCACTAGAAGGAGTGAGAAAAACATCACGGGGTGGTGCGCATTGTATGGGTGTGTGTTATATTACATTCACTAGTAGGAGTGAGAAAAATATCACGGGGTGGTGCGCATTGTATGGGTGTGTGTTACATTACATTCCCTAGTAGGAGTGAGAAAAACATCACGGGGTGGTGCGCATTGTATGCGTGTGTTTTACATTACATTCACTAGTAGAAGTGAGAAAAACATCACGGGGTGGTGCGCATTGTATGGGTGTATGTTACATTACATTCACTAGTAGGAGTGAGAAAAACATCAGGGGGTGGTGCGCATTGTATGGGTGTGTGTTACATTACATTCACTAGTAGGAGTGAGAAAAACATCACGGGGTGGTGCGCATTGTATGGGTGTGTGTTACATTTCATTCACTAGTAGGAGTGAGAAAAACATCACGGGGTGGTGCGCATTGTATGCGTGTGTGTTACATTACATTCACTAGTAGGAGTGAGAAAAACATCACGGGGTGGTGCGCATTGTATGGGTTTGTGTTACATTACATTCACTAGTAGGAGTGAGAAAAACATCACGGGGTGGTGCGCATTTAATGGGTGTGTGTTACATTACATTCACTAGTAGGAGTGAGAAAAACATCACGGGGTGGTGTGAATCGGAGGGTCTGAATTAGGATAGGCAGTGAGTGGCAATGTAGGATGGAGAAAAGCACCGCGGGGTGGTAAGCATGGGGAGGTCAGGGAACATGCAGTGGCAATGTAGGACAGGTTTCTGAAAAACATCGCGGGGTGGTGCGCATTGTATGGGTGTGTGTTACATTACATTCACTTGTAGGATTGAGAAAAACATCACGGGGTGGTGAGCATTGTATGGGTTTGTGTTACATTACATTCACTATTAGGAGTGAGAAAAATATCATGGGCTGGTTCGCAATGTATGCGTGTGTGTTACATTACATTCACTAGTAGGAGTGAGAAAAACATCATGGGGTGGTGTCAATCGGAGGGTCTGAATTAGGAAAGGCAGTGAGTGGCAATGTAGGATGGAGAAAAGCACCGCGGTGTGGTCAGCATGGGGAGGTCAGGGAACATGCAGTGGCAATGTAGGATAGGTTTCTGAAAAACATCGTGGAGTGGTGCGCGTTGTATGGATGTGTGTTACATTACATTCATTAGTAGGAGGGAGAAAAACATCACGGGGTGGTGTGCATTGTATGGGTGTGTGTTACATTACATTCACATGTAGGAGTGAGAAAATCATCGCGGGGTGGTGTGAATCGGAGGGTCTGAATTAGGATAGGCAGTGAGTGGCAAGGTAGGATGGAGAAAAGCACCGCGGGGTGGTCAGCATGGGGAGGTCAGGGTACATGCAGTGGCAATGTAGGATAGGTTTCGGAAAAACATCGCGGGGTGGTGCGCATTTTATGGGTGTGTATTACATTACATTCACTAGTAGGAGTGAGAAAAACATCACGGGGTGGTGCGCATTGTATGGGTGTGTGTTACATTTCATTCACTAGTAGGAGTGAGAAAAACATCACGGGGAGGTGCGCATTGTATGCGTGTGTGTTACTTACATTTACTAGTAGGAGTGAGAAAAACATCACAGGGTGGTGCGCATTGTATGGGTGTGTGTTACATTACATTCACTAGTAGGAGTGAGAAAAACATCACGGGGTGGTGCGCATTGTATGGGTGTGTGTTACATTACATTCACTAGTAGGAGTGAGAAAAACATCACGGGGTGGTGTGAATCGGAGGGTCTGAATTAGGATAGGCAGTGAGTGGCAATGTAGGATGGAGAAAAGCACCGCGGGGTGGTCAGCATGGGGAGGGCAGGGAACATGCAGTGGCAATGTAGGATAGGTTTCTGAAAAACATCGCGGGCTGGAGCGCATTGTATGGGTGTGTGTTACATTACATTCACTAGTAGGATTGAGAAAAACATCATGAGGTGGTGCGCATTGTATGGGTGTGTGTTACATTACATTCACTAGTAGGAGTGAGAAAAACATCACGGGGTGGTGCGCATTGTAAGGGTTTGTGTTACATTACATTCACTATTAGGAGTGAGAAAAACATCACGGGCTGGTCCGCCTTGTATGAATGTGTGTTACATTACATTCTCTAGTAGGAGTGAGAAAAACATCACGGGGTGGAGCGCATTGTATGGGTGTGTGTTACATTACATTCACTAGTAGGAGTGAGAAAAACATCACGGGGTGGTGCGCATTGTATGGGTGTGTGTTACATTACATTCACTAGTAGGAGTGAGAAAAACATCACGGGGTGGTGTGAAGCGGAGGGTCTGAATTAGGATAGGCAGTGAGTGGCAATGTAGGCTGGAGAAAAGTACCGCGGGGTGGTCAGCATGGGGAGGTCAGGGAACATGCAGTAGCAATGTAGGATAGGTTTCTGAAAAACATCGCGGGGTGGTGCGCATTGTATGGGTATGTGTTACATTACATTCACTAGTAGGAGTGAGAAAAATATCACGGTGTGGTGTGAATCGGAGATTCTGAATTAGGATAGGCAGTGAGTGGAAATGTAGGATGGAGAAAAGCACCACGGGGTGGTCAGCATGGGGATGTCAGGTAACATGCAGTGGCAATGTAGGATAGGTTTCTGAAAAACATCGCGGGATGGTGGGCATTGTGTGGGTGTGTGTTACATTACATTCACTAGTAGGAGTGAGAAAAACATCACGGGGTGGTGCGCATTGTAAGGGTGTGTGTTACATTACATTCACTAGTAGGAGTGAGAAAAACATCACGGGGTGGTGCGCATTGTATGGGTGTGTGTTACATTACATTCACTAGTAGGAGTGAGAAAAACATCACGGGGTGGTGTGAATCGGAGGGTCTGAATTAGGATAGGCAGTGAGTGGCAATGTAGGATGGAGAAAAGCACCGCGGGGTGGTCAGCATGGGGAGGTCAGGGAACATGCAGTGGCAATGTAGGATAGGTTTCTGAAAAACATCGCGGGGTGGTGCGCATTGTATGGGTGTGTGTTACATTACATTCACTAGTACCATTGAGAAAAAAATCACGGGGTGGTGTGAATCAGAGGGTCTGAATTAGGATAGGCAGTGAGTTTCAATGTAGGATGGAGAAAAGCACCGTGGGTTGTCAGCATGGGGAGGTCAGGGAACATGCAGTGGCAATATTGCATAGGATTCTGAAAAACATCGCGGGGTGGTTCGCATTGTATGGGTGTGTGTTACATTATATTCACTAGTAGGAGTGAGAAAAACATGACGGGGTGGTGAGAATCGGAGGGTCTGAATTAGGATAGGCAGAGAGTGGCAATGTAGGATGGAGAAAAGCACCGCGGGGTGGTCAGCATGGGGAGGTCAGGGAACATGCAGTGGCAATGTAGGATAGGTTTCTGAAAAACATCGCAGGGTGGTGCGCATTTTATGGGTGTGTGTTACATTACATTCACTAGTAGGAGTGAGAAAAACATCAGGGGCTTGTGCGCATTTTATGGGTGTGTGTTACATTACATTCACTAGTAGGAGTGAGAAAAACATCACGGGGAGGTGGGCATTGTATGCGTGTGTGTTACTTACATTTACTAGTAGGAGTGAGAAAAACATCACAGGGTGGTGCGCATTGTATGGGTGTGTGTTACATTACATTCATTAGTAGGAGTGAGAAAAACATCACGGGGTGGTGCGCATTGTATGGGTGTGTGTTACATTACATTCACTAGTAGGAGTGAGAAATACATCACGGGGTGGTGTGAATCGGAGGGTCTGAATTAGGATAGGCAGTGAGTGGCAATGTAGGATGGAGAAAAGCACCGCGGGGTGGTCAGCATGGGGAGGGCAGGGAACATGCAGTGGCAATGTAGGATAGGTTTCTGAAAAACATCGCGGGCTGGAGCGCAATGTATGGGTGTGTGTTACATTACATTCACTAGTAGGATTGAGAAAAACATCATGAGGTGGTGCGCATTGTATGGGTGTGTGTTACATTACATTCACTAGTAGGAGTGAGAAAAACATCACGGGGTGGTGCGCATTGTATGGGTTTGTGTTACATTACATTCACTATTAGGAGTGAGAAAAACATCACGGGCTGGTCCGCCATGTATGAATGTGTGTTACATTACATTCTCTAGTAGGAGTGAGAAAAACATCACGGGGTGGAGCGCATTGTATGGGTGTGTGTTACATTACATTCACTAGTAGGAGTGAGAAAAACATCACGGGGTGGTGCGCATTGTATGGGTGTGTGTTACATTACATTCACTAGTAGGAGTGAGAAAAACATCACGGGGTGGTGTGAAGCGGAGGGTCTGAATTAGGATAGGCAGTGAGTGGCAATGTAGGCTGGAGAAAAGTACCGCGGGGTGGTCAGCATGGGGAGGTCAGGGAACATGCAGTAGGAATGTAGGATAGGTTTCTGAAAAACATCGCGGGGTGGTGCGCATTGTATGGGTATGTGTTACATTACATTCACTAGTAGGAGTGAGAAAAATATCACGGTGTGGTGTGAATCGGAGATTCTGAATTAGGATAGGCAGTGAGTGGAAATGTAGGATGGAGAAAAGCACCACGGGGTGGTCAGCATGGGGATGTCAGGTAACATGCAGTGGCAATGTAGGATAGGTTTCTGAAAAACATCGCGGGATGGTGGGCATTGTGTGGGTGTGTGTTACATTACATTCACTAGTAGGAGTGAGAAAAACATCACGGGGTGGTGCGCATTGTAAGGGTGTGTGTTACATTACATTCACTAGTAGGAGTGAGAAAAACATCACGGGGTTGTGCGCATTGTATGGGTGTGTGTTACATTACATTCACTAGTAGGAGTGAGAAAAACATCACGGGGTGGTGTGAATCGGAGTGTCTGAATTAGGATAGGCAGTGAGTGGCAATGTAGGATGGAGAAAAGCACCGCGGGGTGGTCAGCATGGTGAGGTCAGGGAACATGCTAGTGGCAATGTAGGATAGGTTTCTGAAAAACATCGCGGGGTGGTGCGCATTGTATGGGTGTGTGTTACATTACATTCACTAGTAGCAGTGAGAAAAAAATCACGGGGTGGTGTGAATCAGAGGGTCTGAATTAGGATAGGCAGTGAGTTGCAATGTAGGATGGAGAAAAGCACCGTGGGTTGTCAGCATGGGGAGGTCAGGGAACATGCAGTGGCAATATTGCATAGGATTCTGAAAAACATCGTGGGGTGGTTCGCATTGTATGGGTGTGTGTTACATTATATTCACTAGTAAGAGTGAGAAAAACATGACGGGGTGGTGAGAATCGGAGGGTCTGAATTAGGATAGGCAGTGAGTGGCAATGTAGGATGGAGAAAAGCACCTAGGGGAGGTCATCATGGGGAGGTCAGGGAACATGCAGTGGCAATGTAGGATAGGTTTCTGAAAAACATCGCAGGGTGGTGCGCATTTTATGGGTGTGTGTTACATTACATTCACTAGTAGGAGTGAGAAAAACATCACGGGGTGGTGCGCATTGTATGGGTGTGTGTTACATTACATTCACTAGTAGGAGTGAGAAAAACATCAGGGGCTTGTGCGCATTTTATGGGTGTGTGTTACATTACATTCACTAGTAGGAGTGAGAAAAACATCACGGGGTGGTGCCCATTGTATGGGTGTGTGTTACATTTCATTCACTAGTAGGAGTGAGAAAAACATCACGGGGTGGTGCGCATTGTATGCGTGTGTGTTACTTACATTTACTAGTAGGAGTGAGAAAAACATCACGGGGTGGTGCGCATTGTATGGGTGTGTGTTACATTACATTCACTAGTAGGAGTGAGAAAAACATCACGGGGTTGTGCGCATTGTATGGGTGTGTGTTACATTACATTCACTAGTAGGAGTGAGAAAAACATCACGGGGTGGTGTGAATCGGAGGGACTGAATTAGGATAGGCAGTGAGTTGCAATGTAGGTTGGAGAAAAGCACCGCGGGGTGGTCAGCATGCGGAGGTCAGGGAACATGCAGTGGCAATGTAGGATAGGTTTCTGAAAAACATCGCGGGGTGGAGCGCATTGTATGGGTGTGTGTTACATTACATTCACTAGTAGGATTGAGAAAAACATCATGAGGTTGTGCGCATTGTATGGGTGTGTGTTACATTACATTCACTAGTATTAATTGAGAAAAACATCACGGGGTGGTGCGCATTGTACGGGTTTGTGTTACATTACATTCACTATTAGGAGTGAGAAAAACATCACTGGCTGGTCCGCCTTGTATGAATGTGTGTTACATTACATTCTCTAGTAGGAGTGAGAAAAACATCACGGGGTGGAGCGCATTGTATGGGTGTGTGTTACATTACATTCACTAGTAGGAGTGAGAAAAACATCACGGGGTGGTGTGAAGCGGAGGGTATGAATTAGGATATTCAGTGAGTGGCAATGTAGGATGGAGAAAAGTACCGCGGGGTGGTCAGCATGGGGAGGTCAGGGAACATGCAGTGGCAATGTAGGATAGGTTTCTGAAAAACATCGCGGGGTGGTGCGCATTGTATGGGTATGTGTTACATTACATTCACTAGTAGGAGTGAGAAAAATATCACGGTGTGGTGTGAATCGGAGATTCTGAATTAGGATAGGCAGTGAGTGGAAATGTAGGATGGAGAAAAGCACCACGGGGTGGTCAGCATGGGGATGTCAGGTAACATGCAGTGGCAATGTAGGATAGGTTTCTGAAAAACATCGCGGGGTGGTGCACGTTGCATGGGTGTGTTTTACATTACATTCACTAGTAGGAGTGAGAAAAACATTACGGGGTGGTGCGCATTGTATGGGTGTGTGTTACATTACATTCACTAATAGGAGTGACAAAAACATCATGGGGTGGTGTGAAGCGGAGGGTCTGAATTAGGATAGGCAGTGAGTGGCAATGTAGGATGGAGAAAAGCACCGCGGGGTGGTCAGCATGGGGAGGTCAGGGAACATGCAGTGGCAATGTAGGATAGTTTTCTGAAAAACATCACTGGGTGGTGCGCATTGTATGGGTGTGTTTTACATTACATTCACTAGTAGGAGTGAGAAAAACATCACGGGGTGGTGTGAATTGGAGTGTCTGAATTAGGATAGGCAGTGAGTGGCAATGTAAGATGGAGAAAAGCAACGCGGGGTTCTCAGCATGGGGAGGTCAGGGAACATGCAGTGGCAATGTAGGATAGGTTTCTGAAAAACATCGTGGGATGGTGGGCATTGTGTGGGTGTGTGTTACATTACATTCACTAGTAGGAGTGAGAAAAACATCACGGGGTGGTGCGCATTGTAAGGGTGTGTGTTACATTACATTCACTAGTAGGAGTGAGAAAAACATCACGGGGTGGTGCGCATTGTATAGGTGTGTGTTACATTACATTCACTAGTAGGAGTGAGAAAAACATCACGGGGTGGTGTGAATCGGAGGGTCTGAATTAGGATAGGCAGTGAGTGGCAATGTAGGATGGAGAAAAGCACCGCGGGGTGGTCAGCATGGGGAGGTCATTGAACATGCAGTGGCAATGTAGGATAGGTTTCTGAAAAACATCGCGGGGTGGTGCGCATTGTATGGGTGTGTGTTACATTGCATTCACTAGTAGCAGTGAGAAAAAAATCACGGGGTGGTGTGAATCAGAGGGTCTGAATTAGGATAGGCAGTGAGTTGCAATGTAGGATGGAGAAAAGCACCGTGGGTTGTCAGCATGGGGAGGTCAGGGAACATGCAGTGGCAATATTGCATAGGATTCTGAAAAACATCGCGGGGTGGTTCGCATTGTATGGGTGTGTGTTACATTATATTCACTAGTAGGAGTGAGAAAAACATGACGGGGTGGTGAGAATCGGAGGGTCTGAATTAGGATAGGCAGTGAGTGGCAATGTAGGATGGAGAAAAGCACCGCGGGGTGGTCAGCATGGGGAGGTCAGGGAACATGCAGTGGCAATGTAGGATAGGTTTCTGAAAAACATCGCAGGGTGGTGCGCATTTTATGGGTGTGTGTTACATTACATTCACTAGTAGGAGTGAGAAAAACATCACGGGGTGGTGCGCATTGTATGGGTGTGTGTTACATTACATTCACTAGTAGGAGTGAGAAAAACATCAGGGGCTTGTGCGCATTTTATGGGTGTGTGTTACATTACATTCACTAGTAGGAGTGAGAAAAACATCACGGGGTGGTGCCCATTGTATGGGTGTGTGTTACATTTCATTCACTAGTAGGAGTGAGAAAAACATCACGGGGTGGTGCGCATTGTATGCGTGTGTGTTACTTACATTTACTAGTAGGAGTGAGAAAAACATCACGGGGTGGTGCGCATTGTATGGGTGTGTGTTACATTACATTCACTAGTAGGAGTGAGAAAAACATCACGGGGTGGTGTGAATCGGAGGGACTGAATTAGGATAGGCAGTGAGTGGCAATGTAGGTTGGAGAAAAGCACGGCGGGGTGGTCAGCATGGGGAGGGCAGGGAACATGCAGTGGCAATGTAGGATAGGTTTCTGAAAAACATCGCGGGGTGGAGCGCATTGTATGGGTGTGTGTTACATTACATTCACTAGTAGGATTGAGAAAAACATCATGAGGTGGTGCGCATTGTATGGGTGTGTGTTACATTACATTCACTAGTAGGAGTGAGAAAAACATCACGGGGTGGTGCGCATTGTATGGGTTTGTGTTACATTACATTCACTATTAGGAGTGAGAAAAACATCACGGGCTGGTCCGCATTGTATGAATGTGTGTTACATTACATTCTCTAGTAGGAGTGAGAAAAACATCACGTGGTGGAGCGCATTGTATGGGTGTGTGTTACATTACATTCACTAGTAGGAGTGAGAAAAACATTACGGGGTGGTGCGCATTGTATGGGTGTGTGTTACATTACATTCACTAGTAGGAGTGAGAAAAACATCACGGGGTGGGGTGAATCGGAGGGTCTGAATTAGGATAGGCAGTGAGTGGCAATGTAGGATGGAGAAAAGCACCGCGGGGTGGTCAGCATGGGGAGGTCAGAGAACATGCAGTGGCAATGTAGGATAGGTTTCTGAAAAACATCGCAGGGTGGTGCGCATTGTATGGGTGTGTGTTACATTACATTCACTAGTAGGAGTGAGAAAAACATCACGGGGTGGTGTGAATCGGAGGGTCTGAATTAGGATAGGCAGTGAGTGGCAATGTAGAATGGAGAAAAGCACCGCGGGGTGGTCAGCATGGGGAGGTCAGGGAACATGCAGTGGCAATGTAGGAAAGGTTTCTGAAAAACATCGCGGGGTGGTGCGCATTGTATGGGTGTGTGTTACATTACATTCACTAGTAGGAGTGAGAAAAACATCACGGGGTGGTGCGCATTGTATGGGTGTGTGTTACATTACATTCACTAGTAGGAGTGAGAAAAACGTAACGGGGTGGTGCGCATTGTATGGGTGTGTGTTACATTACATTCACTAGTAGGAGTGAGAAAAACATCACGGGGTGGTGCGCATTGTATGGGTGTGTGTTACATTACATTCACAAGTAGGAGTGAGAAAAATATCACGGGGTTTTGCGCATTGTATGGGTGTGTGTTACATTACATTCCCGAGTAGGAGTGAGAAAAACATCACGTGGTGGTGCGCATTGTATGCGTGTGTTTTACATTACATTCACTAGTAGGAGTGAGAAAAACATCACGGGTTGGTGCGCATTGTACGGGTGTGTGTTACATTACATTCACTAGTAGGAGTGAGAAACACATCACGGGGTGGTGCGCATTGTATGGGTGTGTGTTACATTAGATTCACTAGTAGGAGTGAGAAAAACATCACGGGGTGGTGCGCATTGTATGGGCGTGTGTTACATTACATTCACTAGTAGGAGTGAGAAAAATATCACGGGGTGGTGCGCATTGTATGGGTGTGTGTTACATTTCATTCACTAGTAGGAATGAGAAAAACATCACGGGGTGGTGCGCTTTGTATGCGTGTGTGTTACATTACATTCACTAGTAGGAGTGAGAAAAATATCACGGGGTGGTGCGCATTGTATGGGTGTGTGTTACATTACATTCACTAGTAGGAGTGAGAAAAACATCACGGGGTGGTGTGAATCCGAGGGTCTGAATTAGGATAGGCAGTGAGTGGCAATGTAGAATGGAGAAAAGCACCGCGGGGTGGTCAGCATGGGGAGGTCAGGGAACATGCAGTGGCAATGTAGGATAGGTTTCTGAAAAACATCGCGGGGTCGTGCGCATTGTATGGGTATGTGTTACATTACATTCACTAGTAGGAGTGAGAAAAACATCACAGTCTGGTGTGAATCGGAGATTCTGAATTAGGATAGGCAGTGAGTGGAAATGTAGGATGGAGAAAAGCACCACGGGGTGGTCAGCATGGGGATGTCAGGTAACATGCAGTGGCAATGTAGGATAGGTTTCTGAAAAACATCGCGGGGTGGTGGTGTTGTATGGGTGAGTTTTACATTACATTCACTAGTAGCAGTGAGAAAAACATCACGGGGTGGTGCGCATTGTATGCTTGTGTGTTACATTACATTCACTAGTAGGAGTGAGAAAAACATCATGGGGTGGTGTGAAGCGGAGGGTCTGAATTAGGATAGGCAGTGAGTGGCAATGTAGGATGGAGAAAAGCACCGCGGGGTGGTCAGCATGGGGAGGTCAGGGAACATGCAGTGGCAATGAAGGATAGGTTTCTGAAAAACATCGCGGTGTGGTGCGCATTGTATGGGTGTGTGTTACATTACATTCACTAGTAGGAGTGAGAAAAACATCACGGGGTGGTGCGCATTGTATGGGTGTGTGTTACATTACATTCACTAGTAGGACTGAGAAAAACATAACGGGGTGGTGCGCATTGTATGGGTGTGTGTTACATTACATTCACTAGAAGGAGTGAGAAAAACATCACGGGGTGGTGCGCATTGTATGGGTGTGTGTTACATTACATTCACTAGTAGGAGTGAGAAAAATATCACGGGGTGGTGCGCATTGTATGGGTGTGTGTTACATTACATTCCCTAGTAGGAGTGAGAAAAACATCACGGGGTGGTGCGCATTGTATGCGTGTGTTTTACATTACATTCACTAGTAGGAGTGAGAAAAACATCACGGGTTGGTGCGCATTGTACGGGTGTGTGTTACATTACATTCACTAGAAGGAGTGAGAAACACATCACGGGGTGGTGCGCATTGTATGGGCGTGTGTTACATTACATTCACTAGTAGGAATGAGAAAAACATCACGGGGTGGTGCGCTTTGTATGCGTGTGTGTTACATTACATTCACTACTAGGAGTGAGAAAAATATCACGAGGTGGTGGGCATTGTATGGGTGTGTGTTACATTACATTCACTAGTAGGAGTGAGAAAAACATCACGGGGTGGTGTGAATCGGAGTGTCTGAATTAGGATAGGCAGTGAGTGGCAATGTAGAATGGAGAAAAGCACCGCGGGGTGGTCAGCATGGGAAGGTCAGGGAACATGCAGTGGCAATGTAGGATAGGTTTCTGAAAAACATCGCGGGGTGGTGCGCATTGTATGGGTATGTGTTACATTACATTCACTAGTAGGAGTGAGAAAAACATCACGGTGTGGTGTGAATCGGAGATTCTGAATTAGGATAGGCAGTGAGTGGAAATGTAGGATGGAGAAAAGCACCACGGGGTGGTCAGCATGGGGATGTCAGGTAACATGCATTGGCAATGTAGGATAGGTTTCTGAAAAACATCGCGGGGTGGTGCGCGTTGTATGGGTGAGTTTTACATTACATTCACTAGTAGGAGTGAGAAAAACATCACGGGGTGGTGCGCATTGTATGGGTGTGTGTTACATTACATTCACTAGTAGGAGTGAGAAAAACATCATGGGGTGGTGTGAAGCGGAGGGTCTGAATTAGGATAGGCAGTGAGTGGCAATGTAGGATGGAGAAAAGCACCGCAGGGTGGTCAGCATGGGGAGGTCAGGGAACATGCAGTGGCAATGAAGGATAGGTTTCTGAAAAACATCGCGGGGTGGTGCGCATTGTATGGGTGTGTGTTACATTACATTCACTAGTAGGAGTGAGAAAAACATCACGGGGTGGTGGGCATTGTATGGGTGTGTGTTACATTACATTCACTAGTAGGAGTGACAAAAACATAACGGGGTGGTGCGCATTGTATGGGTGTGTGTTACATTACATTCACTAGAAGGAGTGAGAAAAACATCACGGGGTGGTGCGCATTGTATGGGTGTGTGTTACATTACATTCACTAGTAGGAGTGAGAAAAATATCACGGGGTGGTGCGCATTGTATGGGTGTGTGTTACACTACATTCCCTAGTAGGAGTGAGAAAAACATCACGGGGTGGTGCGCATTGTATGCGTGTGTTTTACATTACATTCACTAGTAGAAGTGAGAAAAACATCACAGGTTGGTGCGCATTGTACGGGTGTGTGTTACATTACGTTCACTAGTAGGAGTGAGAAACACATCACGGGGTGGTGCGCATTGTATGGGTGTGTGTTACATTACATTCACTAGTAGGAGTGAGAAAAACATCACGGGGTGGTGCGCGTTGTATGGGAGTGTGTTACATTACATTCACTAGTAGGAGTGAGAAAAATATCACGGGGTGGTTCGCATTGTATGGGTGTGTGTTACATTTCATTCACTAGAAGGAATGAGAAAAACATCACGGGGTGGTGCGCTTTGTATGCGTGTGTGTTACATTACATTCACTAGTAGGAGTGAGAAAAATATCACGGGGTGGTGCGCATTGTATGGGTGTGTGTTACATTACATTCACTAGTAGGAGTGAGAAAAACATCACGGGGTGGTGTGAATCGGAGGGTCTGAATTAGGATAGGCAGTGAGTGGCAATGTAGAATGGAGAAAAGCACCGCGGGGTGGTCAGCATGGGGAGGTCAGGGAACATGCAGTGGCAATGTAGGATAGGTTTCTGAAAAACATCGCGGGGTGGTGCGCATTGTATGGGTGTGTGTTACATTACATTCACTAGTAGGAGTGAGAAAAACATCACGGGGTGGTGCGCATTGTATGGGTGTGTGTTACATTACATTCACTAGTAGGAGTGAGAAAAACATAACGGGGTGGTGCGCATTGTATGGGTGTGTGTTACATTACATTCACTAGTAGGAGTGAGAAAAACATCACGGGGTGGTGCGCATTGTATGGGTGTGTGTTACATTACATTCACTAGTAGGAGTGAGAAAAATATCACGAGGTGGTGCGCATTGTATGGGTGTGTGTTACATTACATTCCCTAGTAGGAGTGAGAAAAACATCACGGGGTGGTGCGCATTGTATGCGTGTGTTTTACATTACATTCACTAGTAGGAGTGAGAAAAACGTCACGGGGTGGTGCGCATTGTATGGGCGTGTGTTACATTCCATTCACTAGTAGGAGTGAGAAAAATATCACGGGGTGGTGCGCATTGTATGGGTGTGTGTTACATTTCATTCACTAGTAGGAATGAGAAAAACATCACGGGGTGGTGCGCTTTGTATGCGTGTGTGTTACATTACATTCACTAGTAGGAGTGAGAAAAATATCACGGGGTGGTGCGCATTGTATGGGTGTGTGTTACATTACATTCACTAGTAGGAGTGAGAAAAACATCACGGGGTGGTGTGAATCGGAGGGTCTGAATTAGGATAGGTAGTGAGTGGCAATGTAGGATGGAGAAAAGCACCGCGGGGTGGTCAGCATGGGGAGGTCAGAGAACATGCAGTGGCAATGTAGGATAGGTTTCTGAAAAACATCGCGGGGTGGTGCGCATTGTATGGGTGTGTGTTACATTACATTCACTAGTAGGAGTGAGAAAAACATCACGGGGTGGTGTGAATCGCAGGGTCTGAATTAGCATAGGCAGTGAGTGGCAATGTAGAATGGAGAAAAGCACCGCGGGGTGGTCAGCATGGGGAGGTCAGGGAACATGCAGTGGCAATGTAGGATAGGTTTCTGAAAAACATCGCGGGGTGGTGCGCATTGTATGGGTGTGTGTTATATTACATTCACTAGTAGGAGTGAGAAAAACGTCACGGGGTGGTGTGAATCGGAGGGTCTGAATTAGGATAGGCAGTGAGTGGCAATATAGGATGGAGAAAAGCAGCGCGGGGTGGTCCGCATGGGGAGGTCAGGGAACATGCAGTGGCAATGTAGGATAGGTTTCTGAAAAACATCGAGGGGTGGTGCGCATTGTATGGGTGTGTGTTACATTACATTCACTAGTAGGAGTGAGAAAAACATCACGGGGTGGTGCGCATTGTATGGGTGTGTGTTACATTACATTCACTAGTAGGAGTGAGAAAAACATCACGGGGTGGTGTGAATCGGAGGGACTGAATTAGGATAGGCAGTGAGTGGCAATGTAGAATGGAGAAAAGCACCGCGGGGTGGTCAGCATGGGGAGGTCAGGGAACATGCAGTGGCAATGTAGGATAGGTTTCTGAAAAACATCGCGTGGTGGTGCGCATTGTATTGGTGTGTGTTACATTACATTCACTAGTAGCAGTGAGAAAAATATCACGGGGTGGTGCGCATTGTATGGATGTGTGTTACATTACATTCACTAGTAGGAGTGAGCAAAACATCACGTGGTGGTGCACATTGTATGCATGTGTGTTACATTACATTCACTTGTAGGAGTGAGAAAAACATCACGGGGTGGTGCGCATTGTATGGCTGTGTGTTACATTACATTCACTAGTAGGAGTGAGAAAAACATCACGGGGTGGTGTGAATCGGAGGGTCTGAATTAGGATAGGCAGTGAGTGGCAATGTAGGATGGAGAAAAGAACCGCGTGGTGGTTCAGCATGGGGAGGTCAGGTAACATGCAGTGGAAATGTAGGATAGGTTTCTGAAAAATATCGCGGGGTGGTGCGCATTGTATGGATATGTGTTACTTTACATTCACTAGTAGGAGTGAGAAAAACATCACGGGGTGGTGTGAATCGGAGGGTCTGAATTAGGAGAGGCAGTGAGTGGCAATGTAGGATGGAGAAAAGCACCGCGGGGTGGTCAGCATGGGGAGGTCAGGGAACATGCAGTGGCAATGTAGGATAGGTTTCTGAAAAACATCGCGGGGTGGTGCGCATTGTATGGGTGTTTGTTACATTACATTCACTAGTAGGAGTGAGAAAAACATCATGGGGTGGTGTGAATCGGAGGTTCTGAATTTGGATAGGCAGTGAGTGGCAATATAGGATGGAGAAAAGCACCGAGGGGTAGTCAGCATGGGGAGGTCATGGAACATGCAGTGGCAATGTAGGATAGTTTTCTGAAAAACATCACGGGGAGGTGCGCATTGTATGGGTGTGTGTTACATTACATTCACTAGTAGGAGTGAGAAAAACATCACGGGGTGGTGCGCATTGTATGGATGTGTGTTACATTACATTCACTAATAGGAGTGAGAAAAACATCACCAGGTGGTGTGAATCGGAGGGTCTGAGTTAGGATAGGCAGTGAGTGGCAATATAGGATGGAGAAAAGCATCGCTGGGTGGTCAGCATGGGGAGGTCAGGGAACATGCAGTGGCAATATAGAATAGGTTTCTGAAAAACATCGCGGGGTGGTGCGCATTTTATGGGTGTGTGTTACATTAAATTCACTAGTAGGAGTGAGAAAGACACCACGTGGTGGTGCGCATTGTATGGGTGTGTGTTACATTACATTCACTAGTAGGAGTGAGAAAAACATCACGGGTTGGTGCGCATTGTATGGGTGTGTGTTACATTACATTCACTAGTAGGAGTGAGAAAAACATCACGGGGTGGTGCGCATTGTATGGGTGTGTGTTACATTACATTCACTAGTAGCAGTGTGAAAAAAATCACGGAGTGGTGTGAATCGGAGGGTATGAATTAGGATAGGCAGTGACTGGCAATGTAGGATGGAGAAAAGCACCGCGGGTGGTCAGCATGGGGAGGTCAGGGAACATGCAGTGGCAATGTAGGATAGGTTTCTGAAAAACCTCGCAGGGTGATGCGCATTGTATGGGTGTGTGTTACATTACCTTCACTAGTAATAGTGAGAAAAACATCACGGGTTGGTGCGCATTGTATGGGTGTGTGTTACATTACATTCACTAGTAGGAGTGAGAAAAACATCATGGGGTGGTGCACATTGTATGGGTGTGTGTTACATTACATTCAGTAGTAGTGAGAAAAACATCACTGGGTGGTATGAATCGGAGGGTCTGAATTAGGATAGGCAGTGAGTGGCAATGTAGGATGGAGAAAAGCACCGCGGGGTGGTCAGCATGGGGAGGTCAGGGAACATGCAGTGGCAATGTAGTATAGGTTTCTGAAAAACATCATGGGGTGGTGCGCATTGTATGGGTGTGTGTTACATTACATTCACTAGTAGCAGTGTGAAAAAAATCACGGAGTGGTGTGAATCGCAGGGTATGAATTAGGATAGGCAGTGACTGGCAATTTAGGATGGAGAAAAGCACCGCGTGGTGGTCAGCATGGGGATGTCAGAGAACATGCAGTGGCAATGTAGGATAGGTTTCTGAAAAACATCGCGAGGTGGTGCGCATTGTATGGGTGTGTTTTACATTACATTCACTAGTAGGAGTGAGAAAAACATCACTGGGTGGTGTGAATCGGAGGGTCTGAATTAGGATAGGCAGTGAGTGGCAATGTAGAATGGAGAAAAGCACCGCGGGGTGGTCAGCATGGGGAGGTCAGGGAACATGCAGTGGCAATGTAGGATAGGTTTCTGAAAAACATCGCGGGGTGGTGCGCATTGTATGGGTATGTGTTACATTACATTCACTAGTAGGAGTGAGAAAAACATCACGGTGTGGTGTGAATCGGAGATTCTGAATTAGGATAGGCAGTGAGTGGAAATGTAGGATGGAGAAAAGCACCACGGGGTGGTCAGCATGGGGATGTCAGGTAACATGCAGTGGCAATGTAGGATAGGTTTCTGAAAAACATCGCGGGGTGGTGCGCGTTGTATGGGTGAGTTTTACATTACATTCACTAGTAGGAGTGAGAAAAACATCACGGGGTGGTGCGCATTGTATGGGTGTGTGTTATATTACATTCACTAGTACGAGTGAGAAAAACATCATGGGGTGGTGTGAAACGGAGGGTCTGAATTAGGATAGGCAGTCAGTGGCAATGTAGGATGGAGAAAAGCACCGCGGGTTGGTCAGCATGGGGAGGTCAGGGAACATGCAGTGGCAATGAAGGATAGGTTTCTGAAAAACATCGCGGGGTGGTGCGCATTGTATGGGTGTGTGTTACATTACATTCACTAGTAGGAGTGAGAAAAACATCACGGGGTGGTGTGAATCGGAGGGCCTGAATTAGGATAGGCAGTGAGTGGCAATGTAGAATGGAGAAAAGCACCGCGGGGTGGTCAGCATGGGGAGGTCAGGGAACATGCAGTGGCAATGTAGGATAGGTTTCTGAAAAACATGGCGGGGTGGTGCACATTGTATGGGTGTGTGTTACATTACATTCACTAGTAGGAGTGAGAAAAACATCACGGGGTGGTGCGCATTGTATGGGTGTGTGTTACATTACATTCACTAGTAGGAGTGAGAAAAACATAACGGGGTGGTGCACATTGTATGGGCGTGTGTTACATTACATTCACTAGTAGGAGTGAGAAACATATCACGGGGTGGTGCGCATTGTATGGGTGTGTGTTACATTTCATTCACTAGTAGGAATGAGAAAAACATCACGGGGTGGTGCGCTTTGTATGCGTGTGTGTTACATTACATTCACTACTAGGAGTGAGAAAAATATCACGGGGTGGTGCGCATTGTATGGGTGTGTGTTACATTACATTCACTAGTAGGAGTGAGAAAAACATCACGGGGTGGTGTGAATCGGAGGGTCTGAATTAGGATAGGCAGTGAGTGGCAATGTAGAATGGAGAAAAGCACCGCGGGGTGGTCAGCATGGGGAGGTCAGGGAACATGCAGTGGCAATGTAGGATAGGTTTCTGAAAAACATCGCGGGGTGGTGCGCATTGTATGGATATGTGTTACATTACATTCACTAGTAGGAGTGAGAAAAACATCACGGTGTGGTGTGAATCGGAGATTCTGAATTAGGATAGGCAGTGAGTGGAAATGTAGGATGGCGAAAAGCACCACGGGGTGGTCAGCATGGGGATGTCAGGTAACATGCAGTGGCAATGTAGGATAGGTTTCTGAAAAACATCGCGGGGTGGTGCGCGTTGTATGGGTGAGTTTTACATTACATTCTCTAGTAGGAGTGAGAAAAACATCACGGGGTGGTGCGCATTGTATGGGTGTGTGTTACATTACATTCACTAGTAGGAGTGAGAAAAACATCGCGTGGTGGTGCGCATTGTATTGGTGTGTGTTACATTACATTCACTAGTAGCAGTGAGAAAAACATCACGGGGTGGTGCGCATTGTATGGGTGTGTGTTACATTACATTCACTAGTAGGAGTGAGAAAAACATCACGGGGTGGTGCGCATTGTATGCGTGTGTGTTACATTACATTCATTTGTAAGAGTGAGAAAAACATCACGGGGTGGTGCGCTTTGTGTGGCTGTGTGTTACATTACATTCACTAGTAGGAGTGAGAAAAACATCACGGGGTGGTGTGAATCGGAGGGTCTGAATTAGGATAGGCAGTGAGTGTCAATGTAGGATGGAGAAAAGCACCGCGGGGTGGTCAGCATGGGGAGGTCAGAGAACATGCAGTGGCAATGTAGGATAGGTTTCTGAAAAACATCTCGGGGTAGTGCGCATTGTATGGGTGTGTGTTACATTACATTCACTAGGAGTGAGAAAAACATCACGGGGTGGTGTGAATCGGAGGGTCTGAATTAGGATAGGCAGTGAGTGGCAATGTAGAATGGAGAAAAGCACCGCGGGGTGGTCAGCATGGGGAGGTCAGGGAACATGCAGTGGCAATGTAGGATAGGTTTCTGAAAAACATCGCGGGGTGGTGCGCATTGTATGGGTGTGTGTTATATTACATTCACTAGTAGGAGTGAGAAAAACGTCACGGGCTGGTGTGAATCGGAGGGTCTGAATTAGGATAGGCAGTGAGTGGCAATGTAGGATGGAGAAAAGCACCGCGGGGTGGTCAGCATGGGGAGATCAGGGAACATGCAGTGGCAATGAAGGATAGGTTTCTGAAAAACATCGCGGGGTGGTGCGCATTGTATGGGTGTGTGTTACATTACATTCACTACTAGGAGTGAGAAAAATATCACGGGGTGGTGCGCATTGTATGGGTGTGTGTTACATTACATTCACTAGTAGGACTGAGAAAAACATAACGGGGTGGTGCGCATTGTATGGGTGTGTGTTACATTACATTCACTAGAAGGAGTGAGAAAAACATCACGGGGTGGTGCGCATTGTATGGGTGTGTGTTACATTACATTCACTAGTAGGAGTGAGAAAAATATCACGGGGTGGTGCGCATTGTATGGGTGTGTGTTACACTACATTCCCTAGTAGGAGTGAGAAAAACATCACGGGGTGGTGCGCATTGTATGCGTGTGTTTTACATTACATTCACTAGTAGAAGTGAGAAAAACATCACGGGTTGGTGCGCATTGTATGGGTGTGTGTTACATTACATTCACTAGTAGGAGTGAGAAACACATCACGGGGTGGTGCGCATTGTATTGGTGTGTGTTACATTACATTCACTAGTAGGAGTGAGAAAAACATCACGGGGTGGTGCGCATTGTATGGGCGTGTGTTACATTACATTCACTAGTAGGAGTGAGAAAAATATCACGGGGTGGTGCGCATTGTATGGGTGTGTGTTACATTTCATTCACTAGTAGGAATGAGAAAAACATCACGGGGTGGTGCGCTTTGTATGCGTGTGTGTTACATTACATTCACTAGTAGGAGTGAGAAAAATATCACGGGGTGGTGCGCATTGTATGGGTGTCTGTTACATTACATTCACTAGTAGGAGTGAGAAAAACATCACGGGGTGGTGTGAATCGGAGGGTCTGAATTAGGATAGGCAGTGATTGTCAATGTAGGATGGAGAAAAGCACCGCGGGGTGGTCAGCATGGGGAGGTCAGAGAACATGCAGTGGCAATGTAGGATAGGTTTCTGAAAAACATCTCGGGGTAGTGCGCATTGTATGGGTGTGTGTTACATTACATTCACTAGGAGTGAGAAAAACATCACGGGGTGGTGTGAATCGGAGGGTCTGAATTAGGATAGGCAGTGAGTGGCAATGTAGAATGGAGAAAAGCACCGCGGGGTGGTCAGCATGGGGAGGTCAGGGAACATGCAGTGGCAATGTAGGATAGGTTTCTGAAAAACATCGCGGGGTGGTGCGCATTGTATGGGTGTGTGTTATATTACATTCACTAGTAGGAGTGAGAAAAACGTCACGGGGTGGTGTGAATCGGAGGGTCTGAATTAGGATAGGCAGTGAGTGGCAATATAGGATGGAGAAAAGCAGCGCGGGGTGGTCAGCATGGGGAGGTCAGGGAACATGCAGTGGCAATGTAGGATAGGTTTCTGAAAAACATCGAGGGGTGCTGCGCATTGTATGGGTGTGTGTTACATTACATTCACTAGTAGGAGTGAGAAAAACATCACGGGGTGGTGCGCATTGTATGGGTGTGTGTTACATTACATTCCCTAGTAGGAGTGAGAAAAACATCACGGGGTGGTGTGAATCGGAGGGATTGAATTAGGATAGGCAGTGAGTGGCAATGTAGAATGGAGAAAAGCACCGAGGGGTGGTCAGCATGGGGAGGTTAGGGAACATGCAGTGGCAATGTAGGATAGGTTTCTGAAAAACATCGCGTGGTGGTGCGCATTGTATTGGTGTGTGTTACATTACATTCACTAGTAGCAGTGAGAAAAACATCACGGGGTGGTGCGCATTGTATGGGTGTGTGTTACATTACATTCACTAGTAGGAGTGAAGAAAAACATCACGGGGTGGTGCGCATTGTATGCGTGTGTGTTACATTACATTCATTTGTAAGAGTGAGAAAAACATCACGGGGTGGTGCGCTTTGTGTGGCTGTGTGTTACATTACATTCACTAGTAGGAGTGAGAAAAACATCACGGGGTGGTGTGAATCGGAGGGTCTGAATTAGGATAGGCAGTGAGTGGCAATGTAGGATGGAGAAAAGAACCGCGTGGTGGTTCAGCATGGGGAGGTCAGGTAACATGCAGTGGCAATGTAGGATAGGTTTCTGAAAAATATCGCGGGGTGGTGCGCATTGTATGGATATGTGTTACTTTACATTCACTAGTAGGAGTGAGAAAAACATCACGGGGTGGTGTGAATCGGAGGGTGTGAATTAGGAGAGGCAGTGAGTGGCAATGTAGGATGGAGAAAAGCACCGCGGGGTGGTCAGCATGGGGAGGTCAGGGAACATGCAGTGGCAATGTAGGATAGGTTTCTGAAAAACATCGCGGGGTGGTGCGCATTGTATGGATATGTGTTACTTTACATTCACTAGTAGGAGTGAGAAAAACATCATGGGGTGGTGTGAATCGGAGGTTCTGAATTTGGATAGGCAGTGAGTGGAAATATAGGATGGAGAAAAGCACCGAGGGGTAGTCAGCATGGGGAGGTCATGGAACATGCAGTGGCAATGTAGGATAGTTTTCTGAAAAACATCACGGGGAGGTGCGCATTGTATGGGTGTGTGTTACATTACATTCACTAGTAGGAGTGAGAAAAATATCACGGGGTGGTGCGCATTGTATGGGTGTGTGTTACATTTCATTCACTAGTAGGAATGAGAAAAACATCACGGGGTGGTGCGCTTTGTATGCGTGTGTGTTACATTACATTCACTAGTAGGAGTGAGAAAAATATCACGGGGTGGTGCGCATTGTATGGGTGTGTGTTACATTACATTAACTAGTAGGAGTGAGAAAAATATCACGGGGTGGTGCGCATTGTATGGGTGTGTGTTACATTTCATTCACTAGTAGGAATGAGAAAAACATCACGGGGTGGTGCGCTTTGTATGCTTGTGTGTTACATTACATTCACTAGTAGGAGTGAGAAAAATATCACGGGGTGGTGCGCATTGTATGGGTGTCTGTTACATTACATTCACTAGTAGGAGTGAGAAAAACATCACGGGGTGGTGTGAATCGGAGGGTCTGAATTAGGATAGGCAGTGAGTGGCAATGTAGAATGGAGAAAAGCACCGCGGGGTGGTCAGCATGGGGAGGTCAGGGAACATTCAGTGGCAATGTAGGATAGGTTTCTGAAAAACATCGCGGGGTGGTGCGCATTGTATGGGTGTGTGTTATATTACATTCACTAGTAGGAGTGAGAAAAACGTCACGGGGTGGTGTGAATCGGAGGGTCTGAATTAGGATAGGCAGTGAGTGGCAATATAGGATGGAGAAAAGCAGCGCGGGGTGGTCAGCATGGGGAGGTCAGGGAACATGCAGTGGCAATGTAGGATAGGTTTCTGAAAAACATCGAGGGGTGGTGCGCATTGTATGGGTGTGTGTTACATTACATTCACTAGTAGGAGTGAGAAAAACATCACGGGGTGGTGCGCATTGTATGGGTGTGTGTTACATTACATTCCCTAGTAGGAGTGAGAAAAACATCACGGGGTGGTGTGAATCGGAGGGATTGAATTAGGATAGGCAGTGAGTGGCAATGTAGAATGGAGAAAAGCACCGCGGGGTGGTCAGCATGGGGAGGTTAGGGAACATGCAGTGGCAATGTAGGATAGGTTTCTGAAAAACATCGCGGGGTGGTGCGCATTGTATGGGTGTGTGTTACATTACATTCACTAGAAGGAATTTGAAAAACATCACGGCGTGGTGTGAATCGGAAGTTCTGAATTAGGATAGGCAGTGAGTGGCAATGTAGGATGGAACAAAGCACCGAGTGGTGGTCAGCATGGGGAGGTCAGGGAACATGCAGTGGCAATGTAGGATAGGTTTCTGAAAAACATCGCGTGGTGGTGCGCATTGTATTGGTGTGTTTTACATTACATTCACTAGTAGCAGTGAGAAAAACATCACGGGGTGGTGCGCATTGTATGGGTGTGTGTTACATTACATTCACTAGTAGGAGTGAGAAAAACATCACGGGGTGGTGTGCATTGTATGCGTGTGTGTTACATTACATTCATTTGTAAGAGTGAGAAAAACATCACGGGGTGGTGCGCTTTGTGTGGCTGTGTGTTACATTACATTCACTAGTAGGAGTGAGAAAAACATCACGGGGTGGGGTGAATCGGAGGGTCTGAATTAGGATAGGCAGTGAGTGGCAATGTAGGATGGAGAAAAGAACCGCGTGGTGGTTCAGCATGGGGAGGTCAGGTAACATGCAGTGGCAATGTAGGATAGGTTTCTGAAAAATATCGCGGGGTGGTGCGCATTGTATGGATATGTGTTACTTTACATTCACTAGTAGGAGTGAGAAAAACATCACGGGGTGGTGTGAATCGGAGGGTGTGAATTAGGAGAGGCAGTGAGTGGCAATGTAGGATGGAGAAAAGCACCGCGGGGTGGTCAGCATGGGGAGGTCAGGGAACATGCAGTGGCAATGTAGGATAGGTTTCTGAAAAACATCGCGGGGTGGTGCGCATTGTATGGATATGTGTTACTTTACATTCACTAGTAGGAGTGAGAAAAACATCATGGGGTGGTGTGAATCGGAGGTTCTGAATTTGGATAGGCAGTGAGTGGAAATATAGGATGGAGAAAAGCACCGAGGGGTAGTCAGCATGGGGAGGTCATGGAACATGCAGTGGCAATGTAGGATAGTTTTCTGAAAAACATCACGGGGAGGTGCGCATTGTATGGGTGTGTGTTACATTACATTCACTAGTAGGAGTGAGAAAAACATCACGGGGTGGTGCGCATTGTATGGATGTGTGTTACATTACATTCACTAGTAGGAGTGAGAAAAACATCACGGGGTGGTGCGCATTTTATGGGTGTGTGTTACATTACATTCACTAATAGGAGTGAGAAAAACATCACCAGGTGGTGTGAATCGGAGGGTCTGAGTTAGGATAGGCAGTGCGTGGCAATATAGGATGGAGAAAAGCATCGCGGGGTGGTCAGAATGGGGAGGTCAGGGAACATGCAGTGGCAATATAGGATAGGTTTCTGAAAAACATCGCGGGGTGGTGCGCATTTTTTGGGTGTGTGTTACATTAAATTCACGAGTAGGAGTGAGAAAGACACCACGTGGTGGTGCGCATTGTATGGGTGTGTGTTACATTACATTCACTAGTAGGAGTGAGAAAAACATCACGGGTTGGTGCGCATTGTATGGGTGTGTGTTACATTACATTCACTAGTAAGAGTGAGAAAAACATCACGGGGTGGTGCGCATTGTATGGGTGTGTGTTACATTACATTCAGTAGTAGTGAGAAAAACATCACGGGGTGGTGTGAATCGGAGGGTCTGAATTAGGATAGGCAGTGAGTGGCAATGTAGGATAGAGAAAAGCAACGCGGGGTGGTCAGCATGGGGAGGTCAGGGAACATGCAGTGGCATTTAGGATAGGTTTCTGAAAAACATCATGGGGTGGTGCGCATTGTATGGGTGTGTGTTACATTACATTCACTAGTAGCAGTG
The DNA here is from genome assembly GCF_034190915.1 of Cavia porcellus. Taxonomy (NCBI): domain Eukaryota; kingdom Metazoa; phylum Chordata; class Mammalia; order Rodentia; family Caviidae; genus Cavia; species Cavia porcellus. Next base: position 1,860,858 of record NW_026947555.1, read on the forward strand.
TGAAAAAAATCACGGAGTGGTGTGAATCGGAGAGTATGAATTAGGATAGGCAGTGACTGGCAATGTAGGATGGAGAAAAGCACCGCGGGTTGTCAGCATGGGGAGGTCAGGGAACATGCAGTGGCAATGTAGGATAGCTTTCTGAAAACCTCGAAGGGTGATGCGCATTGTATGAATGTGTGTTGCATTACCTTCACTAGTAATAGTGAGAAAAACATCACGGTGGTGCGCATTGTATGGGTGTGTGTTACATTACATTCACTAGTAGGAGTGAGAAAAAGATCACGGGGTGGTGCACATTGTATGGGTGTGTGTTACATTACATTCAGTAGTAGTGAGAAAAACATCACTGGGTGGTGTGAATCGGAGGGTCTGAATTAGGATAGGCAGTGAGTGGCAATGTAGGATGGAGAAAAGCACCGCGGGGTGGTCAGCATGGGGAGGTCAGGGAACATGCAGTGGCAATGGAGGATAGGTTTCTGAAAAACATCATGGGGTGGTGCGCATTGTATGGGTGTGTGTTACATTACATTCACTAGTAGCAGTGTGAAAAAAATCACGGAGTGGTGTGAATCGGAGGGTATGAATTAGGATAGGCAGTGACTGGCAATGTAGGATGGAGAAAAGCACCGCGGGGTGGTCAGCATGGGGAGGTCAGAGAACATGCAGTGGCAATGTAGGATAGGTTTCTGAAAAACATCGCGAGGTGGTGCGCATTGTATGGGTGTGTGTTACATTACATTCACTAGTAGGAGTGAGAAAAACATCACGGGGTGGTGTGAATTGGAGGGTCTGAATTAGGATAGGCAGAGAGTGGCAATGTAGAATGGAGAAAAGCACCGCGGGGTGGTCAGCATGGGGAGGTCAGGGAACATTCAGTGGCAATGTAGGATAGGTTTCTGAAAAACATCGCGAGGTGGTGCGCATTGTATGGGTATGTGTTACATTACATTCACTAGTAGGAGTGAGAAAAACATCACGGTGTGGTGTGAATCGGAGATTCTGAATTAGGATAGGCAGTGAGTGGAAATGTAGGATGGAGAAAAGCACCGCGGGGTGGTCAGCATGGGGATGTCAGGTAACATGCAGTGGCAATGTAGGATAGGTTTCTGAAAAACATCGCGGGGTGGTACGCGTTGTATGGGTGAGTTTTACATTACATTCACTAGTAGGAGTGAGAAAAACATCACGGGGTGGTGCGCATTGTATGGGTGTGTGTTACATTAAATTCACTAGTAGGAGTGAGAAAAACATCATGGGGTGGTGTGAAGCGGATGGTCTGAATTAGGATAGGCAGTGAGTGGCAATGTAGGATGGAGAAAAGCACCGCGGGGTGGTCAGCATGGGGAGGTCAGGGAACATGCAGTGGCAATGAGGGATAGGTTTCTGGAAAACATCGCGGGGAGGTGCGCATTGTATGGGTGTGTGTTATATTACATTCACTAGTAGGAGTGAGAAAAACATCACGGGGTGGTGCGCATTGTATGGGTGTGTGTTACATTACATTCACTAGTAGGAGTGAGAAAAACATAACGGTGTGGTGCGCATTGTATGGGTGTGTGTTACATTACATTCACTAGTAGGAGTGAGAAAAACATCACGGGGTGGTGCGCATTGTAGGGGTGTGTGTTACATTACATTCACTAGTAGGAGTGAGAAAAATATCACGGGGTGGTGCGCATTGTATGGGTGTGTGATACATTACATTCCCTAGTAGGAGTGAGAAAAACATCACGGGGTGGTGCGCATTGTATGCGTGTGTTTTACATTACATTCACTAGTAGGAGTGAGAAAAACATCACGGGTTGGTGCGCATTGTACGGGTGTGTGTTACATTACATTCACTAGTAGGAGTGAGAAACACATCACGGGGTGGTGCGCATTGTATGGGTGTGTGTTACATTACATTCAGTAGTAGTGAGAAAAACATCACGGGGTGGTGTGAATCGGAGGGTCTGAATTAGGATAGGCAGTGAGTGGCAATGTAGGATAGAGAAAAGCAACGCGGGGTGGTCAGCATGGGGAGGTCAGGGAACATCCAGTGGCATTTAGGATAGGTTTCTGAAAAACATCATGGGGTGGTGCGCATTGTATGGGTGTGTGTTACATTACATTAACTAGTAGCAGTGTGAAAAAAATCACGGAGTGGTGTGAATCAGAGGGTCAGAATTAGGATAGGCAGTGACTGGCAATGTAGGATGGAGAAAAGCACCACGGGTTGTCAGCATGGGGAGGTCAGGGAACATGCAGTGGCAATGTAGGATAGGTTTCTGAAAAACCTCGCAGGGTGATGTGCATTGTATGGGTGTGTGTTACATTACCTTCACTAGTAAAAGTGAGAAAAACATCACGGGTTGGTGCGCATTGTATGGGTGTGTGTTACATTACATTCACTAGTAGGAGTGAGAAAAACATCATGGGGTGGTGCACATTGTATGGGTGTGTGTTACATTACATTCAGTAGTAGTGAGAAAAACATCACTGGGTGGTGTGAATCGGAGGGTCTGAATTAGGATAGGCAGTGAGTGGCAATGTAGGATGGAGAAAAGCACCGCGGGGTGGTCAGCATGGGGAGGTCAGGGAACATGCAGTGGCAATGTAGGATAGGTTTCTGAAAAACATCATGGGGTGGTGCGCATTGTATGGGTGTGTGTTACATTACATTCACTAGTAGCAGTGTGAAAAAAATCACGGAGTGGTGTGAATCGGAGGGTATGAATTAGGATAGGCAGTGACTGGCAATTTAGGATGGAGAAAAGCACCGCGTGGTGGTCAGCATGGGGATGTCAGAGAACATGCAGTGGCAATGTAGGATAGGTTTCTGAAAAACATCGCGAGGTGGTGCGCATTGTATGGGTGTGTTTTACATTACATTCACTAGTAGGAGTGAGAAAAACATCACGGGGTGGTGTGAATCGGAGGGTCTGAATAGGGATAGGCAGTGAGTGGCAATATAGAATGGAGAAAAGCACCGCGGGGTGGTCAGCATGGGGAGGTCAGGGAGCATGCAGTGGCAATGTAGGATAGGTTTCTGAAAAACATCGCGGGGTGGTGCGCATTGTATGGGTATGTGTTACATTACATTCACTAGTAGGAGTGAGAAAATCATCACGGTGTGGTGTGAATCGGAGATTCTGAATTAGGATAGGCAGTGAGTGGAAATGTAGGATGGAGAAAAGCACCACGGGGTGGTCAGCATGGGGATGTCAGGTAACATGCAGTGGCAATGTAGGATAGGTTTCTGAAAAACATCGCGGGGTGGTGCGCGTTGTATGGGTGAGTTTTACATTACATTCACTAGTAGGAGTGAGAAAAACATCACGGGGTGGTGCGCATTGTATGGGTGTGTGTTACATTACATTCACTAGTACGAGTGAGAAAAACATCATGGGGTGGTGTGAAACGGAGGGTCTGAATTAGGACAGGCAGTGAGTTTCAATGTAGGATGGAGAAAAGCACCGCGGGGTGGTCAGCATGGGGAGGTCAGGGAAAATGCAGTGGCAATGAAGGATAGGTTTCTGAAAAACATCGCGGGGTGGTGCGCATTGTATGGGTGTGTGTTACATTACATTCACTAGTAGGAGTGAGAAAAACATCACGGGGTGGTGTGAATCGGAGGGTCTGAATTAGGATAGGCAGTGAGTGGCAATGTAGAATGGAGAAAAGCACCGCGGGGTGGTCAGCATGGGGAGGTCAGGGAACATGCAGTGGCAATGTAGGATAGGTTTCTGAAAAACATCGCGGGGTGGTGCACATTGTATGGGTGTGTGTTACATTACATTCACTAGTAGGAGTGAGAAAAACATTACGGGGTGGTGCGCATTGTATGGGTGTGTGTTACATTACATTCACTAGTAGGAGTGAGAAAAACATAACGGGGTGGTGCGCATTGTATGGGCGTGTGTTACATTACATTCACCAGTAGGAGTGAGAAAAATATCACGGGGTGGTGCGCATTGTATGGGTGTGTGTTACATTTCATTCACTAGTAGGAATAAGAAAAACATCACGGGGTGGTGCGCTTTGTATGCGTGTGTGTTACATTACATTCACTACTAGGAGTGAGAAAAATATCACGGGGTGGTGCGCATTGTATGGGTGTGTGTTACATTACATTCACTAGTAGGAGTGAGAAAAACATCACGGGGTGGTGTGAATCGGAGGGTCTGAATTAGGATAGGCAGTGAGTGGCAATGTAGAATGGAGAAAAGCACCGCGGGGTGGTCAGCATGGGGAGGTCAGGGAACATGCAGTGGCAATGTAGGATAGGTTTCTGAAAAACATCGCGGGGTGGTGCGCATTGTATGGATATGTGTTACATTACATTCACTAGTAGGAGTGAGAAAAACATCACGGTGTGGTGTGAATCGGAGATTCTGAATTAGGATAGGCAGTGAGTGGAAATGTAGGATGGCGAAAAGCACCACGGGGTGGTCAGCATGGGGATGTCAGGTAACATGCAGTGGCAATGTAGGATAGGTTTCTGAAAAACATCGCGGGGTGGTGCGCGTTGTATGGGTGAGTTTTACATTACATTCACTAGTAGGAGTGAGAAAAATATCACGGGGTGGTGCGCATTGTATGGGTGTGTGTTACATTACATTCACTAGTAGGAGTGAGAAAAACATCATGGGGTGGTGTGAAGCGGAGGGTCTGAATTAGGATAGGCAGTGAGTGGCAATGTAGGATGGAGAAAAGCACCGCGGGGTGGTCAGCATGGGGAGATCAGGGAACATGCAGTGGCAATGAAGGATAGGTTTCTGAAAAACATCGCGGGGTGGTGCGCATTGTATGGGTGTGTGTTACATTACATTCACTAGTAGGAGTGAGAAAAACATCACGGGGTGGTGTGCATTGTACGGGTGTGTGTTACATTACATTCACTAGTAGGAGTGAGAAAAACATAACGGGGTGGTGCGCATTGTATGGGTGTGTGTTACATTACATTCACTAAAAGGAGTGAGAAAAACATCACGGGGTGGTGCGCATTGTATGGGTGTGTGTTACATTACATTCACTAGTAGGAGTGAGAAAAATATCACGGGGTGGTGCGCATTGTATGGGTGTGTGTTACACTACATTCCCTAGTAGGAGTGAGAAAAACATCACGGGGTGGTGCGCATTGTATGCGTGTGTTTTACATTACATTCACTAGTAGAAGTGAGAAAAACATCACGGGTTGGTGCGCATTGTACGGGTGTGTGTTACATTACATTCACTAGTAGGAGTGAGAAACACATCACGGGGTGGTGCGCATTGTATTGGTGTGTGTTACATTACATTCACTAGTAGGAGTGAGAAAAACATCACGGGGTGGTGCGCATTGTATGGGCGTGTGTTACATTACATTCACTAGTAGGAGTGAGAAACATATCACGGGGTGGTGCGCATTGTATGGGTGTGTGTTACATTTCATTCACTAGTAGGAATGAGTAAAACATCACGGGGTGGTGCGCTTTTTATGCCTGTGTGTTACATTACATTCACTAGTAGGAGTGAGAAAAATATCACGGGGTGGTGCGCATTGTATGGGTGTGTGTTACATTACATTCACTAGTAGTAGTGAGAAAAACATCACGGGGTGGTGCGCATTGCATGGGCATGTGTTACATTACATTCACTAGTAGGAGTGAGAAAAATATCACGGGGTGGTGCGCATTGTATGGGTGTGTGTTACATTTCATTCACTAGTAGGAATGAGAAAAACATCACGGGGTGGTGCGCTTTGTATGCGTGTGTGTTACATTACATTCACTAGTAGGAGTGAGAAAAATATCACGGGGTGGTGCGCATTGTATGGGTGTGTGTTACATTACATTCACTAGTAGGAGTGAGAAAAACATCACGGGGTGGTGTGAATAGGAGGGTCTGAATTAGGATAGGCAGTGAGTGTCAATGTAGGATGGAGAAAAGCACCGCGGGGTGGTCAGCATGGGGAGGTCAGAGAACATGCAGTGGCAATGTAGGATAGGTTTCTGAAAAACATCTCGGGGTAGTGCGCATTGTATGGGTGTGTGTTACATTACATTCACTAGGAGTGAGAAAAACATCACGGGGTAGTGTGAATCGGAGGGTCTGAATTAGGATAGGCAGTGAGTGGCAATGTAGAATGGAGAAAAGCACCGCGGGCTCGTCAGCATGGGGAGGTCAGGGAACATGCAGTGGAAATGTAGGATAGGTTTCTGAAAAACATCGCGGGGTGGTGCGCATTGTATGGGTGTGTGTTATATTACATTCACTAGTAGGAGTGAGAAAAACGTCACGGGGTGGTGTGAATCGGAGGGTCTGAATTAGGATAGGCAGTGAGTGGCAATATAGGATGGAGAAAAGCAGCGCGGGGTGGTCAGCATGGGGAGGTCAGGGAACATGCAGTGGCAATGTAGGATAGGTTTCTGAAAAACATCGAGGGGTGGTGCGCATTGTATGGGTGTGTGTTACATTACATTCACTAGTAGGAGTGAGAAAAACATCACGGGGTGGTGCGCATTGTATGGGTGTGTGTTACATTACATTCCCTAGTAGGAGTGAGAAAAACATCACGGGGTGGTGTGAATCGGAGGGATTGAATTAGGATAGGCAGTGAGTGGCAATGTAGAATGGAGAAAAGCACCGCGGTGTGGTCAGCATGGGGAGGTTAGGGAACATGCAGTGGCAATGTAGGATAGGTTTCTGAAAAACATCGCGGGGTGGTGCGCATTGTATGGGTGTGTGTTACATTACATTCACTAGAAGGAATGAGAAAAACATCACGGCGTGGTTTGAATCGGAAGTTCTGAATTAGGATAGGCAGTGAGTGGCAATGTAGGATGGAACAAAGCACCGAGTGGTGGTCAGCATGGGGAGGTCAGGGAACATGCAGTGGCAATGTAGGATAGGTTTCTGAAAAACATCGCGTGGTGGTGCGCATTGTATTGGTGTGTGTTACATTACATTCACTAGTAGCAGTGAGAAAAACATCACGGGGTGGTGCGCATTGTATGGGTGTGTGTTACATTACATTCACTAGTAGGAGTGAGAAAAACATCACGGGGTGGTGCGCATTGTATGCGTGTGTGTTACATTACATTCATTTGTAAGAGTGAGAAAAACATCACGGGGTGGTGCGCTTTGTGTGGCTGTGTGTTACATTACATTCACTAGTAGGAGTGAGAAAAACATCACGGGGTGGTGTGAATCGGAGGGTCTGAATTAGGATAGGCAGTGAGTGGCAATGTAGGATGGAGAAAAGAACCGCGTGGTGGTTCAGCATGGGGAGGTCAGGTAACATGCAGTGGCAATGTAGGATAGGTTTCTGAAAAATATCGCGGGGTGGTGCGCATTGTATGGATATGTGTTACTTTACATTCACTAGTAGGAGTGAGAAAAACATCACGGGGTGGTGTGAATCGGAGGGTGTGAATTAGGAGAGGCAGTGAGTGGCAATGTAGGATGGAGAAAAGCAGCGCGGGGTGGTCAGCATGGGGAGGTCAGGGAACATGCAGTGGCAATGTAGGATAGGTTTCTGAAAAACATCGCGGGGTGGTGCGCATTGTATGGATATGTGTTACTTTACATTCACTAGTAGGAGTGAGAAAAACATCATGGGGTGGTGTGAATCGGAGTTCCTGAATTGTGATAGGCAGTGAGTGGCAATATAGGATGGAGAAAAGCACCGAGGGGTAGTCAGCATGGGGAGGTCATGGAACATGCAGTGGCAATGTAGGATAGTTTTCTGAAAAACATCACGGGGAGGTGCGCATTGTATGGGTGTGTGTTACATTACATTCACTAGTAGGAGTGAGAAAAACATCACGGGGTGGTGCGCATTGTATGGATGTGTGTTACATTACATTCACTAGTAGGAGTGAGAAAAACATCACGGGGTGGTGCGCATTTTATGGGTGTGTGTTACATTACATTCACTAATAGGAGTGAGAAAAACATCACCAGGTGGTGTGAATCGGAGGGTCTGAGTTAGGATAGGCAGTGAGTGGCAATATAGGATGGAGAAAAGCATCGCGGGGTGGTCAGAATGGGGAGGTCAGGGAACATGCAGTGGCAATATAGGAGAGGTTTCTGAAAAACATCACGGGGAGGTGCGCATTGTATGGGTGTGTGTTACATTACATTCACTAGTAGGAGTGAGAAAAACATCACGGGGTGGTGCGCATTGTATGGATGTGTGTTACATTACATTCACTAGTAGGAGTGAGAAAAACATCACGGGGTGGTGCGCATTTTATGGGTGTGTGTTACATTACATTCACTAATATGAGTGAGAAAAACATCACCAGGTGGTGTGAATCGGAGGGTCTGAGTTAGGATAGGCAGTGCGTGGCAATATAGGATGGAGAAAAGCATCGCGGGGTGGTCAGAATGGGGAGGTCAGGGAACATGCAGTGGCAATATAGGATAGGTTTCTGAAAAACATCGCGGGGTGGTGCGCATTTTTTGGGTGTGTGTTACATTAAATTCACTAGTAGGAGTGAGAAAGACACCACGTGGTGGTGCGCATTGTATGGGTGTGTGTTACATTACATTCACTAGTAGGAGTGAGAAAAACATCACGGGTTGGTGCGCATTGTATGGGTGTGTGTTACATTACATTCACTAGTAGGAGTGAGAAAAACATCACGGGGTGGTGCGCATTGTATGGGTGTGTGTTACATTACATTCAGTAGTAGTGAGAAAAACATCACGGGGTGGTGTGAATCGGAGGGTCTGAATTAGGATAGGCAGTGAGTGGCAATGTAGGATAGAGAAAAGCAACGCGGGGTGGTCAGCATGGGGAGGTCAGGGAACATGCAGTGGCATTTAGGATAGGTTTCTGAAAAACATCATGGGGTGGTGCGCATTGTATGGGTGTGTGTTACATTACATTCACTAGTAGCAGTGTGAAAAAAATCACGGAGTGGTGTGAATCGGAGGGTATGAAGTAGGATAGGCAGTGACTGGCAATGTAGGATGGAGAAAAGCACCGCGGGTTGTCAGCATGGGGAGGTCAGGGAACATGCAGTGGCAATGTAGGATAGCTTTCTGAAAAACATCGCGAGGTGGTGCGCATTGTATGGGTGTGTGTTACATTACATTCACTAGTAGGAGTGAGAAAAACATCACGGGGTGGTGTGAATCGGAGGGTATGAATTAGGATAGGCAGTGAGTGGCAATGTAGGATGGAGAAAAGCACCGCGGGGTGGTCAGCATGGGGAGGTCAGGGAACATGCAGTGGCAATGTAGGATAGGTTTCTGAAAAACATCGCGGGGTGGTGCGCATTGTATTGGTGTTGTTACATTACATTCACTAGTAGGAGTGAGAAAAACATCACGGGGTGGTGCTCATTGTATGGGTGTGTGTTACATTACATTCACTAGTAGGAGTGAGAAAAACATAACGGGGTGGTGCGCATTGTATGGGCGTGTGTTACATTACATTCACTAGTAGGAGTGAGAAAAATATCACGGGGTGGTGCGCATTGTATGGGTGTGTGTTACATTTCATTCACTGGTAGGAATGAGAAAAACATCACGGGGTGGTGCGCTTTGTATGCGTGTGTGTTACATTACATTCACTACTAGGAGTGAGAAAAATATCACGGGGTGGTGCGCATTGTATGGGTGTGTGTTACATTACATTCACTAGTAGGAGTGAGAAAAACATCACGGGGTGGTGTGAATCGGAGGGTCAGAATTAGGATAGGCAGTGAGTGGCAATGTAGAATGGAGAAAAGCACCGCGGGGTGGTCAGCATGGGGAGGTCAGGGAACATGCAGTGGCAATGTAGGATAGGTTTCTGAAAAACATCGCGGGGTGGTGCGCATTGTATGGATATGTGTTACATTACATTCACTAGTAGGAGTGAGAAAAACATCACGGTGTGGTGTGAATCGGAGGGTCTGAATTAGGATAGGCAGTGAGTGGCAATGTAGAATGGAGAAAAGCACCGCGGGGTCGTCAGCATGGGGAGGTCAGGGAACATGCAGTGGAAATGTAGGATAGGTTTCTGAAAAACATCGCGGGGTGGTGCGCATTGTATGGGTGTGCGTTATGTTACATTCACTAGTAGGAGTGAGAAAAACGTCACGGGGTGGTGTGAATCGGAGGGTCTGAATTAGGATAGGCAGTGAGTGGCAATATAGGATGGAGAAAAGCAGCGCGGGGTGGTCAGCATGGGGAGGTCAGGGAACATGCAGTGGCAATGTAGGATAGGTTTCTGAAAAACATCGAGGGGTGCTGCGCATTGTATGGGTGTGTGTTACATTACATTCACTAGTAGGAGTGAGAAAAACATCACGGGGTGGTGCGCATTGTATGGGTGTGTGTTACATTACATTCCCTAGTAGGAGTGAGAAAAACATCACGGGGTGGTGTGAATCGGAGGGATTGAATTAGGATAGGCAGTGAGTGGCAATGTAGAATGGAGAAAAGCACCGCGGGGTGGTCAGCATGGGGAGGTTAGGGAACATGCAGTGGCAATGTAGGATAGGTTTCTGAAAAACATCGCGGGGTGGTGCGCATTGTATGGGTGTGTGTTACATTACATTCACTAGAAGGAATGAGAAAAACATCACGGCGTGGTGTGAATCGGAAGTTCTGAATTAGGATAGGCAGTGAGTGGCAATGTAGAATGGAGAAAAGCACCGCGGGTTGTCAGCATGGGGAGGTCAGGGAACATGCAGTGGCAATGTAGGATAGCTTTCTGAAAAACCTCGCAGGGTGATGCGCATTGTATGGGTGTGTGTTGCATTACCTTCACTAGTAATAGTGAGAAAAACATCACGGGTTGGTGCGCATTGTATGGGTGTGTGTTACATTACATTCACTAGTAGGAGTGAGAAAAAGATCACGGGGTGGTGCACATTGTATGGGTGTGTGTTACATTACATTCAGTAGTAGTGAGAAAAACATCACTGGGTGGTGTGAATCGGAGGGTCTGAATTAGGATAGGCAGTGAGTGGCAATGTAGGATGGAGAAAAGCACCGCGGGGTGGTCAGCATGGGGAGGTCAGAGAACATGCAGTGGCAATGTAGGATAGGTTTCTGAAAAACATCGCGAGGTGGTGCGCATTGTATGGGTGTGTGTTACATTACATTCACTAGTAGGAGTGAGAAAAACATCACGGGGTGGTGTGAATTGGAGGGTCTGAATTAGGATAGGCAGTGAGTGGCAATGTAGAATGGAGAAAAGCACCGCTGGGTGGTCAGCATGGGGAGGTCAGGGAACATTCAGTGGCAATGTAGGATAGGTTTCTGAAAAACATCGCGAGGTGGTGCGCATTGTATGGGTATGTGTTACATTACATTCACTAGTAGGAGTGAGAAAAACATCACGGTGTGGTGTGAATCGGAGATTCTGAATTAGGATAGGCAGTGAGTGGAAATGTAGGATGGAGAAAAGCACCGCGGGGTGGTCAGCATGGGGATGTCAGGTAACATGCAGTGGCAATGTAGGATAGGTTTCTGAAAAACATCGCGGGGTGGTACGTGTTGTATGGGTGAGTTTTACATTACATTCACTAGTAGGACTGAGAAAAACATCACGGGGTGGTGCGCATTGTATGGGTGTGTGTTACATTACATTCACTAGTAGGAGTGAGAAAAACATCATGGGGTGGTGTGAAGCGGAGTGTCTGAATTAGGATAGGCAGTGAGTGGCAATGTAGGATGGAGAAAGGCACCGCGGGGTGGTCAGCATGGGGAGGTCAGGGAACATGCAGTGGCAATAAGGGATAGGTTTCTGGAAAACATCGCGGGGAGGTGCGCATTGTATGGGTGTGTGTTACATTACATTCACTAGTAGGAGTGAGAAAAACATCACGGGGTGGTGCGCATTGTATGGGTGTGTGTTACATTACATTCACTAGTAGGAGTGAGAAAAACATAACGGTGTGGTGCGCATTGTATGGGTGTGTGTTACATTACATTCACTAGTAGGAGTGAGAAAAATATCACGGGGTGGTGCGCATTGTATGGGTGTGTGATACATTACATTCCCAGGTAGGAGTGAGAAAAACATCACGGGGTGGTGCGCATTGTATGCGTGTGTTTTACATTACATTCACTAGTAGGAGTGAGAAAAACATCACGGGTTGGTGCGCATTGTACGGGTGTGTGTTACATTACATTCACTAGTAGGAGTGAGAAACACATCACGGGGTGGTGCGCATTGTATGGGTGTGTGTTACATTACATTCACTAGTAGGTGTGAGAAAAACATAACGGGGTGGTGCGCATTGTATGGGCGTGTGTTACATTACATTCACTAGTAGGAGTGAGAAAAATATCACGGGGTGGTGCGCATTGTATGGGTGTGTGTTACATTTCATTCACTAGTAGGAATGAGAAAAACATCACGGGGTGGTGCGCTTTGTATACGTGTGTTACATTACATTCACTAGTAGGAGTGAGAAAAATATCACGGGGTGGTGCGCATTGTATGGGTGTGTGTTACATTAGATTCACTAGTAGGAGTGAGAAAATCATCACGAGGTGGTGTGAATCGGAGGGTCTGAATTAGGATAGGCAGTGAGTGGCAATGTAGGATGGAGAAAAGCACCGCGGGGTGGTCAGCATGGGGAGGTCAGAGAACATCCAGTGGCAATGTAGGATAGGTTTCTGAAAAATATCGCGGGGTGGTGCGCATTGTATGGGTGTGTGTTACATTACTTTCACTAGTAGGAGTGAGAAAAACATCACGGGGTGGTGTGAATCGGAGGGTCTGAATTAGGATAGGCAGTGAGTGGCAATGTAGAATGGAGAAAAGCACCGCGGGGTGGTCAGCATGGGGAGGTCAGGGAACATGCAGTGGCAATGTAGGATAGGTTTCTGAAAAACATCGCGGGGTGGTGCACATTGTATGGGTGTGTGTTACATTACATTCACTAGTAGGAGTGAGAAAAACATCACGGGGTGGTGTGCATTGTATGGGTGTGTGTTACATTACTTTCACTAGTAGGAGTGAGAAAAACATAACGGGGTGGTGCGCATTGTATGGGTGTGTGTTACATTACATTCACTAGTAGGAGTGAGAAAAACATCACGGGGTGGTGCGCATTGTATGGGTGTGTGTTACATTACATTCACTAGTAGGAGTGAGAAATATATCACGGGGTGGTGCGCATTGTATGGGTGTGTGTTACATTACATTCCCTAGTAGGAGTGAGAAAAACATCACGGGGTGGTGCGCATTGTATGCGTGTGTTTTACATTACATTCACTAGTAGGAGTGAGAAAAACATCACGGGTTGGTGCGCATTGTACGGGTGTGTGTTACATTACATTCACTAGTAGGAGTGAGAAACACATCACGGGGTGGTGCGCATTGTATGGGCGTGTGTTACCTTACATTCACTAGTAGGAGTGAGAAAAACATTACGGGGTGGTGCGCATTGTATGCGCGTGTGTTACATTACATTCACTAGTAGGAGTGAGAAAAATATCACGGGGTGGTGCGCATTGTATGGGTGTGTGTTACATTTCATTCACTAGTAGGAATGAGAAAAACATCACGGGGTGGTGCGCTTTGTATGCGTGTGTGTTACATTACATTCACTAGTAGGAGTGAGAAAAATATCACGGAGTGGTGCGCATTGTATGGGTGTGTGTTACATTACATTCACTAGTAGGAGTGAGAAAAACATAACGGGGTGGTCCGCATTGTATGGGTGTGTGTTACATTACATTCACTAGTAGGAGTGAGAAAAAGATCACGGGGTGGTGCACATTGTATGGGTGTGTGTTACATTACATTCAGTAGTAGTGAGAAAAACATCACTGGGTGGTGTGAATCGGAGGGTCTGAATTACGATAGGCAGTGAGTGGCAATGTAGGATGGAGAAAAGCACCGCGGGGTGGTCAGCATGGGGAGGTCAGGGAACATGCAGTGGCAATGGAGGATAGGTTTCTGAAAAACATCATGGGGTGGTGCGCATTGTATGGGTGTGTGTTACATTACATTCACTAGTAGCAGTGTGAAAAAAATCACGGAGTGGTGTGAATCGGAGGGTATGAATTAGGATAGGCAGTGACTGGCAATGTAGGATGGAGAAAAGCACCGCGGGGTGGTCAGCATGGGGAGGTCAGAGAACATGCAGTGGCAATGTAGGATAGGTTTCTGAAAAACATCGCGAGGTGGTGCGCATTGTATGGGTGTGTGTTACATTACATTCACTAGTAGGAGTGAGAAAAACATCACGGGGTGGTGTGAATCGGAGGGTCTGAATTAGGATAGGCAGTGAGTGGCAATGTAGAATGGAGAAAAGCACCGCGGGGTGCTCAGCATGGGGAGGTCAGGGAACATTCAGTGGCAATGTAGGATAGGTTTCTGAAAAACATCGCGAGGTGGTGCGCATTGTATGGGTGAGTTTTACATTACATTCACTAGTAGGAGTGAGAAAAACATCACGGAGTGGTGCGCATTGTATGGGTGTGTGTTACATTACATTCACTAGTAGGAGTGAGAAAAACGTAACGGGGTGGTGCGCATTGTATGGGTGTGTGTTACATTACATTCAGTAGTAGTGAGAAAAACATCACTGGGTGGTGTGAATCGGAGGGTCTGAATTAGGATAGGCAGTGAGTGGCAATGTAGGATGGAGAAAAGCACCGCGGGGTGGTCAGCATGGGGAGGTCAGAGAACATGCAGTGGCAATGTAGGATAGGTTTCTGAAAAACATCGCGAGGTGGTGCGCATTGTATGGGTGTGTGTTACATTACATTCACTAGTAGGAGTGAGAAAAACATCACGGGGTGGTGTGAATTGGAGGGTCTGAATTAGGATAGGCAGTGAGTGGCAATGTAGAATGGAGAAAAGCACCGCTGGGTGGTCAGCATGGGGAGGTCAGGGAACATTAAGTGGCAATGTAGGATAGGTTTCTGAAAAACATCGCGAGGTGGTGCGCATTGTATGGGTATGTGTTACATTACATTCACTAGTAGGAGTGAGAAAAACATCACGGTGTGGTGTGAATCGGAGATTCTGAATTAGGATAGGCAGTGAGTGGAAATGTAGGATGGAGAAAAGCACCGCGGGGTGGTCAGCATGGGGATGTCAGGTAACATGCAGTGGCAATGTAGGATAGGTTTCTGAAAAACATCGCGGGGTGGTACGTGTTGTATGGGTGAGTTTTACATTACATTCACTAGTAGGACTGAGAAAAACATCACGGGGTGGTGCGCATTGTATGGGTGTGTGTTACATTACATTCACTAGTAGGAGTGAGAAAAACATCATGGGGTGGTGTGAAGCGGAGGGTCTGAATTAGGATAGGCAGTGAGTGGCAATGTAGGATGGAGAAAAGCACCGCGGGGTGGTCAGCATGGGGAGGTCAGGGAACATGCAGTGGCAATGAGGGATAGGTTTCTGGAAAACATCACGGGGAGGTGCGCATTGTATGGGTGTGTGTTACATTACATTCACTAGTAGGAGTGAGAAAAACATCACGGGGTGGTGCGCATTGTATGGGTGTGTGTTACATTACATTCACTAGTAGGAGTGAGAAAAACATAACGGTGTGGTGCGCATTGTATGGGTGTGTGTTACATTACATTCACTAGTAGGAGTGAGAAAAAGATCACGGGGTGGTGCGCATTGTAGGGGTGTGTGTTACATTACATTCACTAGTAGGAGTGAGAAAAATATCACGGGGTGGTGCGCATTGTATGGGTGTGTGATACATTACATTCCCAGGTAGGAGTGAGAAAAACATCACGGGGTGGTGCGCATTGTATGCGTGTGTTTTACATTACATTCACTAGTAGGAGTGAGAAAAACATCACGGGTTGGTGCGCATTGTACGGGTGTGTGTTACATTACATTCACTAGTAGGAGTGAGAAACACATCACGGGGTGGTGCGCATTGTATGGGTGTGTGTTACATTACATTCACTAGTAGGTGTGAGAAAAACATAACGGGGTGGTGCGCATTGTATGGGCGTGTGTTACATTACATTCACTAGTAGGAGTGAGAAAAATATCACGGGGTGGTGCGCATTGTATGGGTGTGTGTTACATTTCATTCACTAGTAGGAATGAGAAAAACATCACGGGGTGGTGCGCTTTGTATACGTGTGTTACATTACATTCACTAGTAGGAGTGAGAAAAACATCACGGGGTGGTGTGAATCGGAGGGTCTGAATTAGGATAGGCAGTGAGTGGCAATGTAGGATGGAGAAAAGAACCGCGTGGTGGTTCAGCATGGGGAGGTCAGGTAACATGCAGTGGCAATGTAGGATAGGTTTCTGAAAAATATCGCGGGGTGGTGCGCATTGTATGGATATGTGTTACTTTACATTCACTAGTAGGAGTGAGAAAAACATCACGGGGTGGTGTGAATCGGAGGGTGTGAATTAGGAGAGGCAGTGAGTGGCAATGTAGGATGGAGAAAAGCACCGCCGGGTGGTCAGCATGGGGAGGTCAGGGAACATGCAGTGGCAATGTAGGATAGGTTTCTGAAAAACATCGCGGGGTGGTGCGCATTGTATGGATATGTGTTACTTTACATTCACTAGTAGGAGTGAGAAAAACATCATGGGGTGGTGTGAATCGGAGGTTCTGAATTGGGATAGGCAGAGAGTGGCAATATAGGATGGAGAAAAGCACCGAGGGGTAGTCAGCATGGGGAGGTCATGGAACATGCAGTGGCAATGTAGGATAGTTTTCTGAAAAACATCACGGGGAGGTGCGCATTGTATGGGTGTGTGTTACATTACATTCACTAGTAGGAGTGAGAAAAACATCACGGGGTGGTGCGCATTGTATGGATGTGTGTTACATTACATTCACTAGTAGGAGTGAGAAAAACATCACGGGGTGGTGCGCATTTTATGGGCGTGTGTTACATTACATTCACTAATAGGAGTGAGAAAAACATCACCAGGTGGTGTGAATCGGAGGGTCTGAGTTAGGATAGGCAGTGAGTGGCAATATAGGATGGAGAAAAGCATCGCGGGGTGGTCAGAATGGGGAGGTCAGGGAACATGCAGTGGCAATATAGGATAGGTTTCTGAAAAACATCGCGGGGTGGTGCGCATTTTTTGGGTGTGTGTTACATTAAATTCACTAGTAGGAGTGAGAAAGACACCACTTGGTGGTGCGCATTGTATGGGTGTGTGTTACATTACATTCACTAGTAGGAGTGAGAAAAACATCACGGGTTGGTGCGCATTTATGGGTGTGTGTTACATTACATTCACTAGTAGGAGTGAGAAAAACATCACGGGGTGGTGCGCATTGTATGGGTGTGTGTTACATTACATTCAGTAGTAGTGAGAAAAACATCACGGGGTGGTGTGAATCGGAGGGTCTGAATTAGGATAGGCAGTGAATGGCAATGTAGGATAGAGAAAAGCAACGCGGGGTGGTCAGCATGGGGAGGTCAGGGAACATGCAGTGGCATTTAGGATAGGTTTCTGAAAAACATCATGGGGTGGTGCGCATTGTATGGGTGTGTGTTACATTACATTCACTAGTAGCAGTGTGAAAAAAATCACGGAGTGGTGTGAATCGGAGGGTATGAATTAGGATAGGCAGTGACTGGCAATGTAGGATGGAGAAAAGCACCGCGGGTTGTCAGCATGGGGAGGTCAGGGAACATGCAGTGGCAATGTAGGATAGCTTTCTGAAAAACCTCGCAGGGTGATGCGCATTGTATGGGTGTGTGTTG
Organism: Cavia porcellus; assembly: GCF_034190915.1. NCBI lineage: Eukaryota > Metazoa > Chordata > Mammalia > Rodentia > Caviidae > Cavia > Cavia porcellus. Next base: position 1,878,498 of record NW_026947555.1, read on the forward strand.
CATTACCTTCACTAGTAATAGTGAGAAAAACATCACGGGTTGGTGCGCATTGTATGGGTGTGTGTTACATTACATTCACTAGTAGGAGTGAGAAAAAGATCACGGGGTGGTGCACATTGTATGGGTGTGTGTTACATTACATTCAGTAGTAGTGAGAAAAACATCACTGGGTGGTGTGAATCGGAGGGTCTGAATTAGGATAGGCAGTGAGTGGCAATGTAGGATGGAGAAAAGCACCGCGGGGTGGTCAGCATGGGGAGGTCAGAGAACATGCAGTGGCAATGTAGGATAGGTTTCTGAAAAACATCGCGAGGTGGTGCGCATTGTATGGGAGTGTGTTACATTACATTCACTAGTAGGAGTGAGAAAAACATCACGGGGTGGTGTGAATTGGAGGGTCTGAATTAGGATAGGCAGTGAGTGGCAATGTAGAATGGAGAAAAGCACCGCTGGGTGGTCAGCATGGGGAGGTCAGGGAACATTAAGTGGCAATGTAGGATAGGTTTCTGAAAAACATCGCGAGGTGGTGCGCATTGTATGGGTATGTGTTACATTACATTCACTAGTAGGAGTGAGAAAAACATCACGGTGTGGTGTGAATCGGAGATTCTGAATTAGGATAGGCAGTGAGTGGAAATGTAGGATGGAGAAAAGCACCGCGGGGTGGTCAGCATTGGGATGTCAGGTAACATGCAGTGGCAATGTAGGATAGGTTTCTGAAAAACATCGCGGGGTGGTACGTGTTGTATGGGTGAGTTTTACATTACATTCACTAGTAGGACTGAGAAAAACATCACGGGGTGGTGCGCATTGTATGGGTGTGTGTTACATTACATTCACTAGTAGGAGTGAGAAAAACATCATGGGGTGGTGTGAAGCGGAGGGTCTGAATTAGGATAGGCAGTGAGTGGCAATGTAGGATGGAGAAAAGCACCGCGGGGTGGTCAGCATGGGGAGGTCAGGGAACATGCAGTGGCAATGAGGGATAGGTTTCTGGAAAACATCGCGGGGAGGTGCGCATTGTATGGGTGTGTGTTACATTACATTCACTAGTAGGAGTGAGAAAAACATCACGGGGTGGTGCGCATTGTATGGGTGTGTGTTACATTACATTCACTAGTAGGAGTGAGAAAAACATAACGGTGTGGTGCGCATTGTATGGGTGTGTGTTACATTACATTCACTAGTAGGAGTGAGAAAAAGATCACGGGGTGGTGCGCATTGTAGGGGTGTGTGTTACATTACATTCACTAGTAGGAGTGAGAAAAATATCACGGGGTGGTGCGCATTGTATGGGTGTGTGATACATTACATTCCCAGGTAGGAGTGAGAAAAACATCACGGGGTGGTGCGCATTGTATGCGTGTGTTTTACATTACATTCACTAGTAGGAGTGAGAAAAACATCACGGGTTGGTGCGCATTGTACGGGTGTGTGTTACATTACATTCACTAGTAGGAGTGAGAAACACATCACGGGGTGGTGCGCATTGTATGGGTGTGTGTTACATTACATTCACTAGTAGGTGTGAGAAAAACATAACGGGGTGGTGCGCATTGTATGGGCGTGTGTTACATTACATTCACTAGTAGGAGTGAGAAAAATATCACGGGGTGGTGCGCATTGTATGGGTGTGTGTTACATTTCATTCACTAGTAGGAATGAGAAAAACATCACGGGGTGGTGCGCTTTGTATACGTGTGTTACATTACATTCACTAGTAGGAGTGAGAAAAACATAACGGGGTGGTGCGCATTGTATGGGTGTGTGTTACATTACATTCACTAGTAGGAGTGAGAAAAACATCACGGGGTGGTGCGCATTGTATGGGTGTGTGTTACATTACATTCACTAGTAGGAGTGAGAAATATATCACGGGGTGGTGCGCATTGTATGGGTGTGTGTTACATTACATTCCCTAGTAGGAGTGAGAAAAACATCACGGGGTGGTGCGCATTGTATGCGTGTGTTTTACATTACATTCACTAGTAGGAGTGAGAAAAACATCACGGGTTGGTGCGCATTGTACGGGTGTGTGTTACATTACATTCACTAGTAGGAGTGAGAAACACATCACGGGGTGGTGCGCATTGTATGGGTGTGTGTTACATTACATTCACTAGTAGGAGTGAGAAAAACATTAAGGGGTGGTGCGCATTGTATGGGCGTGTGTTACATTACATTCACTAGTAGGAGTGAGAAAAATATCACGGGGTGGTGCGCATTGTATGGGTGTGTGTTACATTTCATTCACTAGTAGGAATGAGAAAAACATCACGGGGTGGTGCGCTTTGTATGCGTGTGTGTTACATTACATTCACTAGTAGGAGTGAGAAAAATATCACGGAGTGGTGCGCATTGTATGGGTGTGTGTTACATTACATTCACTAGTAGGAGTGAGAAAAACATAACGGGGTGGTGCGCATTGTATGGGTGTGTGTTACATTACATTCACTAGTAGGAGTGAGAAAAAGATCACGGGGTGGTGCACATTGTATGGGTGTGTGTTACATTACATTCAGTAGTAGTGAGAAAAACATCACTGGGTGGTGTGAATCGGAGGGTCTGAATTAGGATAGGCAGTGAGTGGCAATGTAGGATGGAGAAAAGCACCGCGGGGTGGTCAGCATGGGGAGGTCAGGGAACATGCAGTGGCAATGGAGGATAGGTTTCTGAAAAACATCATGGGGTGGTGCGCATTGTATGGGTGTGTGTTACATTACATTCACTAGTAGCAGTGTGAAAAAAATCACGGAGTGGTGTGAATCGGAGGGTATGAATTAGGATAGGCAGTGACTGGCAATGTAGGATGGAGAAAAGCACCGCGGGGTGGTCAGCATGGGGAGGTCAGAGAACATGCAGTGGCAATGTAGGATAGGTTTCTGAAAAACATCGCGAGGTGGTGCGCATTGTATGGGTGTGTGTTACATTACATTCACTAGTAGGAGTGAGAAAAACATCACGGGGTGGTGTGAATCGGAGGGTCTGAATTAGGATAGGCAGTGAGTGGCAATGTAGAATGGAGAAAAGCACCGCGGGGTGGTCAGCATGGGGAGGTCAGGGAACATTCAGTGGCAATGTAGGATAGGTTTCTGAAAAACATCGCGAGGTGGTGCGCATTGTATGGGTATGTGTTACATTACATTCACTAGTAGGAGTGAGAAAAACATCACGGTGTGGTGTGAATCGGAGATTCTGAATTAGGATAGGCAGTGAGTGGAAATGTAGGATGGAGAAAAGCACCGCGGGGTGGTCAGCATGGGGATGTCAGGTAACATGCAGTGGCAATGTAGGATAGGTTTCTGAAAAACATCGCGGGGTGGTACGCGTTGTATGGGTGAGTTTTACATTACATTCACTAGTAGGAGTGAGAAAAACATCACGGGGTGGTGCGAATTGTATGGGTGTGTGTTACATTACATTCACTAGTAGGAGTGAGAAAAACATCATGGGGTGGTGTGAAGCGGAGGGTCTGAATTAGGATAGGCAGTGAGTGGCAATGTAGGATGGAGAAAAGCACCGCGGGGTGGTCAGCATTTGGAGGTCAGGGAACATGCAGTGGCAATGAAGGATAGGTTTCTGGAAAACATCGCGGGGTGGTGCGCATTGTATGGGTGTGTGTTACATTACATTCACTAGTAGGAGTGAGAAAAACATCACGGGGTGGTGCGCATTGTATGGGTGTGTGTTACATTACATTCACTAGTAGTAGTGAGTATAATATATCACGGGGTGGTGCGCATTGTATGGGTGTGTGTTACATTACATTCCCTAGTAGGAGTGAGAAAAACATCACGGGGTGGTGCGCATTGTATGCGTGTGTTTTACATTACATTCACTAGTAGGAGTGAGAAAAACATCACGGGTTGGTGCGCATTGTACGGGTGTGTGTTACATTACATTCACTAGTAGGAGTGAGAAACACATCACGGTGTGGTGCGCATTGTATGGGTGTGTGTTACATTACATTCACTAGTAGGAGTGAGAAAAACATTACGGGGTGGTGCGCATTGTATGGGCGTGTGTTACATTACATTCACTAGTAGGAGTGAGAAAAATATCACGGGGTGGTGCGCATTGTATGGGTGTGTGTTACATTTCATTCACTAGTAGGAATGAGAAAAACATCACGGGGTGGTGCGCTTTGTATGCGTGTGTGTTACATTACATTCACTAGCAGGAGTGAGAAAAATATCACGGAGTGGTGCGCATTGTATGGGTGCATGTTACATTACATTCACTAGTAGGAGTGAGAAAAACATAACGGGGTGGTGCGCATTGTATGGGTGTGTGTTACATTACATTCACTAGTAGGAGTGAGAAAAAGATCACGGGGTGGTGCACATTGTATGGGTGTGTGTTACATTACATTCAGTAGTAGTGAGAAAAACATCACTGGGTGGTGTGAATCGGAGGGTCTGAATTAGGATAGGCAGTGAGTGGCAATGTAGGATGGAGAAAAGCACCGCGGGGTGGTCAGCATGGGGAGGTCAGGGAACATGCAGTGGCAATGGAGGATAGGTTTCTGAAAAACATCATGGGGTGGTGCGCATTGTATGGGTGTGTGTTACATTACATTCACTAGTAGCAGTGTAAAAAAAATCACGGAGTGGTGTGAATCGGAGGGTATGAATTAGGATAGGCAGTGACTGGCAATGTAGGATGGAGAAAAGCACCGCGGGGTGGTCAGCATGGGGAGGTCAGAGAACATGCAGTGGCAATGTAGGATAGGTTTCTGAAAAACATCGCGAGGTGGTGCGCATTGTATGGGTGTGTGTTACATTACATTCACTAGTAGGAGTGAGAAAAACATCACGGGGTGGTGTGAATCGGAGGGTCTGAATTAGGATAGGCAGTGAGTGGCAATGTAGAATGGAGAAAAGCACCGCGGGGTGGTCAGCATGGGGAGGTCCGGGAACATTCAGTGGCAATGTAGGATAGGTTTCTGAAAAACATCGCGAGGTGGTGCGCATTGTATGGGTATGTGTTACATTACATTCACTAGTAGGAGTGAGAAAAACATCACGGTGTGGTGTGAATCGGAGATTCGGAATTAGGATAGGCAGTGAGTGGAAATGTAGGATGGAGAAAAGCACCGCGGGGTGGTCAGCATGGGGAGGTCAGGGAACATGCAGTGGCAATGAAGGATAGGTTTCTGGAAAACATCGCGGGGTGGTGCGCATTGTATGGGTGTGTGTTACATTACATTCACTAGTAGGAGTGAGAAAAACATCACGGGGTGGTGCGCATTGTATGGGTGTGTGTTACATTACATTCACTAGTAGGAGTGAGAAATATATCACGGGGTGGTGCGCATTGTATGGGTGTGTGTTACATTACATTCCCTAGTAGGAGTGAGAAAAACATCACGGGGTGGTGCGCATTGTATGCGTGTGTTTTACATTACATTCACTAGTAGGAGTGAGAAAAACATCACGGGTTGGTGCGCATTGTACGGGTGTGTGTTACATTACATTCACTAGTAGGAGTGAGAAACACATCACGGTGTGGTGCGCATTGTATGGGTGTGTGTCACATTACATTCACTAGTAGGAGTGAGAAAAACATTACGGGGTGGTGCGCATTGTATGGGCGTGTGTTACATTACATTCACTAGTAGGAGTGAGAAAAATATCACGGGGTGGTGCGCATTGTATGGGTGTGTGTTACATTTCATTCACTAGTAGGAATGAGAAAAACATCATGGAGTGGTGCGCTTTGTATGCGTGTGTGTTACATTACATTCACTAGTAGGAGTGAGAAAAATATCACGGAGTGGTGCGCATTGTATGGGTGTGTGTTACATTACATTCACTAGTAGGAGTGAGAAAAACATAACGGGGTGGTGCGCATTGTATGGGTGTGTGTTACATTACATTCACTAGTAAGAGTGAGAAAAACATCACGTGGTGGTGCGCATTGTATGGGTGTGTGTTACATTACATTCACTAGTAGCAGTGTGAAAAAAATCACGGAGTGGTGTGAATCGGAGGGTATGAATTAGGATAGGCAGTGACTGGCAATGTAGGATGGAGAAAAGCACCGCGGGTTGTCAGCATGGGGAGGTCAGGGAACATGCAGTGGCAATGTAGGATAGCTTTCTGAAAAACCTCGCAGGGTGATGCGCATTGTATGGGTGTGTGTTGCATTACCTTCACTAGTAATAATGAGAAAAACATCACGGGTTGGTGCGCATTGTATGGGTGTGTGTTACATTACATTCACTAGTAGGAGTGAGAAAAAGTTCACGGGGTGGTGCACATTGTATGGGTGTGTGTTACATTACATTCAGTAGTAGTGAGAAAAACATCACTGGGTGGTGTGAATCGGAGGGTCTGAATTAGGATAGGCAGTGAGTGGCAATGTAGGATGGAGAAAAGCACCACGGGGTGGTCAGCATGGGGAGGTCAGGGAACATGCAGTGTCAATGGAGGATAGGTTTCTGAAAAACATCATGGGGTGGTGCGCATTGTATGGGTGTGTGTTACATTACATTCACTAGTAGCAGTGTGAAAAAAATCACGGAGTGGTGTGAATCGGAGGGTATGAATTAGGATAGGCAGTGACTGGCAATGTAGGATGGAGAAAAGCACCGCGGGGTGGTCAGCATGGGGAGGTCAGAGAACATGCAGTGGCAATGTAGGATAGGTTTCTGAAAAACATCGCGAGGTGGTGCGCATTGTATGGGTGTGTGTTACATTACATTCACTACTAGGAGTGAGAAAAACATCACGGGGTGGTGTGAATCGGAGGGTCTGAATTAGGATAGGCAGTGAGTGACAATGTAGAATGGAGAAAAGCCCCGCGGGGTGGTCAGCGTGGGGAGGTCAGGGAACATTCAGTGGCAATGTAGGATAGGTTTCTGAAAAACATCGCGAGGTGGTGCGCATTGTATGGGTATGTGTTACATTACATTCACTAGTAGGAGTGAGAAAAACATCACGGTGTGGTGTGAATCGGAGATTCTGAATTAGGATAGGCAGTGAGTGGAAATGTAGGATGGAGAAAAGCACCGCGGGGTGGTCAGCATGGGGATGTCAGGTAACATGCAGTGGCAATGTAGGATAGGTTTCTGAAAAACATCGCGGGGTGGTACGCGTTGTATGGGTGAGTTTTACATTACATTCACTAGTAGGAGTGAGAAAAACATCACGGGGTGGTGCGCATTGTATGGGTGGGTGTTACATTACATTCACTAGTAGGAGTGAGAAAAACATCATGGGGTGGTGTGAAGCGGAGGGTCTGAATTAGGATAGGCAGTGAGTGGCAATGTAGGATGGAGAAAAGCACCGCGGGGTGGTCAGCATGGGGAGGTCAGGGAACATGCAGTGGCAATGAAGGATAGGTTTCTGGAAAACATCGCGGGGTGGTGCGCATTGTATGGGTGTGTGTTACATTACATTCACTAGTAGGAGTGAGAAAAACATCACGGGGTGGTGCGCATTGTATGGGTGTGTGTTACATTACATTCACTAGTAGGAGTGAGAAAAACATAACGGTGTGGTGCGCATTGTATGGGTGTGTGTTACATTACATTCACTAGTAGGAGTGAGAAAAACATCACGGGGTGGTGCGCATTGTAGGGGTGTGTGTTACATTACATTCACTAGTAGGAGTGAGAAAAATATCACGGGGTGGTGCGCATTGTATGGGTGTGTGATACATTACATTCCATAGTAGGAGTGAGAAAAACATCACGGGGTGGTGCGCATTGTATGCGTGTGTTTTACATTACATTCACTGGTAGGAGTGAGAAAAACATCACGGGTTGATGCGCATTGTACGGGTGTGTGTTACATTACATTCACTAGTAGGAGTGAGAAACACATCACGGGGTGGTGCGCATTGTATTGTTGTGTGTTACATTACATTCACTAGTAGGTGTGAGAAAAACATCACGGGGTGGTGCGCATTGTATGGGCGTGTGTTACATTACATTCACTAGTAGGAGTGCGAAAAATATCACGGGGTGGTGCGCATTGTATGGGTGTGTGTTACATTTCATTCACTAGTAGGAATGAGAAAAACATCACGGGGTGGTGCGCTTTGTATGCGTGTGTTACATTACATTCACAAGTAGGAGTGAGAAAAATATCACGGGGTGGTGCGCATTGTATGGGTGTGTGTTACATTAGATTCACTAGTAGGAGTGAGAAAAACATCACGGGGTGGTGTGAATCGGAGGGTCTGAATTAGGATAGGCAGTGAGTGGCAATGTAGAATGGAGAAAAGCTCCGCGGGGTGGTCAGCATGGGGAGGTCAGGGAACATGCAGTGGCAATGTAGGATAGGTTTCTGAAAAATATCGCGGGGTGGTGCACATTGTATGGGTGTGTGTTACATTACATTCACTAGTAGGAGTGAGAAAAACATCACGGGGTGGTGCGCATTGTATGGGTGTGTGTTACATTACATTCACTAGTAGGAGTGAGAAAAACATAACGGGGTGGTGCGCATTGTATGGGTGTGTGTTACATTACATTCACTAGTAGGAGTGAGAAAAACATCACGGGGTGGTGCGCATTGTATGGGTGTGTGTTACATTACATTCACTAGGAGGAGTGAGAAAAATATCACGGGGTGGTGCGCATTGTATGGGTGTGTGTTACATTACATTCCCTAGTAGGAGTGAGAAAAACATCACGGGGTGGTGCGCATTGTATGCGTGTGTTTTACATTACATTCACTAGTAGGAGTGAGAAAAACATCACGGGTTGGTGCGCATTGTACGGGTGTGTGTTACATTACATTCACTAGTAGGAGTGAGAAACACATCACGGGGTGGTGCGCATTGTATGGGTGTGTGTTACATTACATTCACTAGTAGGAGTGAGAAAAACATTACGGGGTGGTGCGCATTGTATGGGCGTGTGTTACATTACATTCACTAGTAGGAGTGAGAAAAATATCACGGGGAGGTGCGCATTGTATGGGTGTGTGTTACATTTCATTCACTAGTAGGAATGAGAAAAACATCACGGGGTGGTGCGCTTTGTATGCGTTTGTTTTACATTACATTCACTAGTAGGAGTGAGAAAAATATCACGGAGTGGTGCGCATTGTATGGGTGTGTGTTACATTACATTCACTAGTAGGAGTGAGAAAAACATAACGGGGTGGTGCGCATTGTATGCGTGTGTTTTACATTACATTCACTAGTAGGAGTGAGAAAAACATCACGGGTTGGTGCGCATTGTACGGGTGTGTGTTACATTACATTCACTAGTAGGAGTGAGAAACACATCACGGGGTGGTGCGCATTGTATGGGTGTGTGTTACATTACATTCACTAGTAGGAGTGAGAAAAACATCACGGGGTGGTGCGCATTGTATGGGTGTGTGTTACATTACATTCAGTAGTAGGAGTGAGAAAAATATCACGGGGTGGTGCGCATTGTATGGGTGTGTGTTACATTTCATTCACTAGTAGGAATGAGAAAAACATCACGGTGTGGTGCGCTTTGTATGCGTGTGTGTTACATTACATTCAATAGTAGGAGTGAGAAAAATATCACGGGGTGGTGCGCATTGTATGGGTGTGTGTTACATTACATTCACTAGTAGGAGTGAGAAAAACATCACGGGGTGGTGTGAATCGGAGGGTCTGAATTAGGATAGGCAGTGAGTGGCAATGTAGGATAGAGAAAATCAACGCGGGGTGGTCAGCATGGGGAGGTCAGGGAACATGCAGTGGCATTTAGGATAGGTTTCTTAAAAACATCATGGGGTGGTGCGCATTGTATGGGTGTGTGTTACATTACATTCACTAGTAGCAGTGTGAAAAAAATCACGGAGTGGTGTGAATCGGAGGGTATGAATTAGGATAGGCAGTGACTGGCAACGTAGGATGGAGAAAAGCACCGCGGGTTGTCAGCATGGGGAGGTCAGGGAACATGCAGTGGCAATGTAGGATAGCTTTCTGAAAAACCTCGCAGGGTGATGCGCATTGTATGGGTGTGTGTTGCATTACCTTCACTAGTAATAGTGAGAAAAACATCACGGGTTGGTGCGCATTGTATGGGTGTGTGTTACATTACATTCACTAATAGGAGTGAGAAAAAGATCACGGGGTGGTGCACATTGTATGGGTGTGTGTTACATTACATTCAGTAGTAGTGAGAAAAACATCACTGGGTGGTGTGAATCGGAGGGTCTGAATTAGGATAGGCAGTGAGTGGCAATGTAGAATGGAGAAAAGCACCGCGGGGTGGTCAGCATGGGGAGGTCAGGGAACATTCAGTGGCAATGTAGGATAGGTTTCTGAAAAACATCGCGAGGTGGTGCGCATTGTATGGGTATGTGTTACATTACATTCACTAGTAGGAGTGAGAAAAACATCACGGTGTGGTGTGAATCGGAGATTCTGAATTAGGATAGGCAGTGAGTGGAAATGTAGGATGGAGAAAAGCACCGCGGGGTGGTCAGCATGGGGATGTCAGGTAACATGCAGTGGCAATGTAGGATAGGTTTCTGAAAAACATCGCGGGGTGGTACGCGTTGTATGGGTGAGTTTTACATTACATTCACTAGTAGGAGTGAGAAAAACATCACGGGGTGGTGCGCATTGTATGGGTGTGTGTTACATTACATTCACTAGTAGGAGTGAGAAAAACATCATGGGGTGGTGTGAAGCAGAGGGTCTGAATTAGGATAGGCAGTGAGTGGCAATGTAGGATGGAGAAAAGCACCGCGGGGTGGTCAGCATGGGGAGGTCAGGGAACATGCAGTGGCAATGAGGGATAGGTTTCTGGAAAACATCGCGGGGAGGTGCGCATTGTATGGGTGTGTGTTACATTACATTCACTAGTAGGAGTGAGAAAAACATCACGGGGTGGTGCGCATTGTATGGGTGTGTGTTACATTACATTCACTAGTAGGAGTGAGAAAAACATAACGGTGTGGTGCGCATTGTATGGGTGTGTGTTACATTACATTCACTAGTAGGAGTGAGAAAAACATCACGGGGTGGTGCGCATTGTAGGGGTGTGTGTTACATTACATTCACTAGTAGGAGTGAGAAAAATATCACGGGGTGGTGCGCATTGTATGGGTGTGTGATACATTACATTCCCTAGTAGGAGTGAGAAAAACATCACGGGGTGGTGCGCATTGTATGCGTGTGTTTTACATTACATTCACTAGTAGGAGTGAGAAAAACATCACGGGTTGGTGCGCATTGTACGGGTGTGTGTTACATTACATTCACTAGTAGGAGTGAGAAACACATCACGGGGTGGTGCGCATTGTATGGGTGTGTGTTACATTACATTCACTAGTAGGTGTGAGAAAAACATAACGGGGTGGTGCGCATTGTATGGGCGTGTGTTACATTACATTCACTAGTAGGAGTGAGAAAAATATCACGGGGTGGTGCGCATTGTATGGGTGTGTGTTACATTAGATTCACTAGTAGGAGTGAGAAAATCATCACGAGGTGGTGTGAATCGGAGGGTCTGAATTAGGATAGGCAGTGAGTGGCAATGTAGGATGGAGAAAAGCACCGCGGGGTGGTCAGCATGGGGAGGTCAGAGAACATCCAGTGGCAATGTAGGATAGGTTTCTGAAAAATATCGCGGGGTGGTGCGCATTGTATGGGTGTGTGTTACATTACATTCACTAGTAGGAGTGAGAAAAACATCACGGGGTGGTGTGAATCGGAGGGTCTGAATTAGGATAGGCAGTGAGTGGCAATGTAGAATGGAGAAAAGCACCGCGGGGTGGTCAGCATGGGGAGGTCAGGGAACATGCAGTGGCAATGTAGGATAGGTTTCTGAAAAACATCGCGGGGTGGTGCACATTGTATGGGTGTGTGTTACATTACATTCACTAGTAGGAGTGAGAAAAACATCACGGGGTGGTGCGCATTGTATGGGTGTGTGTTACATTACATTCACTAGTAGGAGTGAGAAAAACATAACGGGGTGGTGCGCATTGTATGGGTGTGTGTTACATTACATTCACTAATAGGAGTGAGAAAAACATCACGGGGTGGTGCGCATTGTATGGGTGTGTGTTACATTACATTCACTAGTAGGAGTGAGAAAAATATCACGGGGTGGTGCGCATTGTATGGGTGTGTGTTACATTACATTCCCTAGTAGGAGTGAGAAAAACATCACGGGGTGGTGCGCATTGTATGCGTGTGTTTTACATTACATTCACTAGTAGGAGTGAGAAAAACATCACGGGTTGGTGCGCATTGTACGGGTGTGTGTTACATTACATTCACTAGTAGGAGTGAGAAACACATCACGGGGTGGTGCGCATTGTATGGGTGTGTGTTACATTACATTCACTAGTAGGAGTGAGAAAAACATTACGGGGTGGTGCGCATTGTATGGGCGTGTGTTACATTACATTCACTAGTAGGAGTGAGAAAAATATCACGGGGAGGTGCGCATTGTATGGGTGTGTGTTACATTTCATTCACTAGTAGGAATGAGAAAAACATCACGGGGTGGTGCGCTTTGTATGCGTTTGTTTTACATTACATTCACTAGTAGGAGTGAGAAAAATATCACGGGTTGGTGCGCATTGTACGGGTGTGTGTTACATTACATTCACTAGTAGGAGTGAGAAACACATCACGGGGTGGTGCGCATTGTATGGGTGTGTGTTACATTACATTCACTAGTAGGAGTGAGAAAAACATAACGGGGTGGTGCGCATTGTATGGGTGTGTGTTACATTACATTCACTAGTAAGAGTGAGAAAAACATCACGGGGTGGTGCGCATTGTATGGGTGTGTGTTACATTACATTCACTAGTAGGAGTGAGAAAAATATCAAGAGGTGGTGCGCATTGTATGGGTGTGTGTTACATTACATTCCCTAGTAGGAGTGAGAAAAACATCAAGGGGTGGTGCGCATTGTATGCGTGTGTTTTACATTACATTCACTAGTAGGAGTGAGAAAAACATCACGGGTTGGTGCGCATTGTACGGGTGTGTGTTACATTACATTCACTAGTAGGAGTGAGAAACACATCACGGGGTGGTGCGCATTGTATGGGTGTGTGTTACATTACATTCACTAGTAGGAGTGAGAAAAACATCACGGGGTGGTGCGCATTGTATGGGTGTGTGTTACATTACATTCAGTAGTAGGAGTGAGAAAAATATCACGGGGTGGTGCGCATTGTATGGGTGTGTGTTACATTTCATTCACTAGTAGGAATGAGAAAAACATCACGGTGTGGTGCGCTTTGTATGCGTGTGTGTTACATTACATTCAATAGTAGGAGTGAGAAAAATATCACGGGGTGGTGCGCATTGTATGGGTGTGTGTTACATTACATTCACTAGTAGGAGTGAGAAAAACATCACGGGGTGGTGTGAATCGGAGGGTCTGAATTAGGATAGGCAGTGAGTGGCAATGTAGGATAGAGAAAAGCAACGCGGGGTGGTCAGCATGGGGAGGTCAGGGAACATGCAGTGGCATTTAGGATAGGTTTCTGAAAAACATCATGGGGTGGTGCGCATTGTATGGGTGTGTGTTACATTACATTCCCTAGTAGGAGTGAGAAAAACATCACGGGGTGGTGCGCATTGTATGCGTGTGTTTTACATTACATTCACTAGTAGGAGTGAGAAAAACATCACGGGTTGGTGCGCATTGTACGGGTGTGTGTTACATTACATTCACTAGTAGGAGTGAGAAACACATCACGGGGTGGTGCGCATTGTATGGGTGTGTGTTACATTACATTCACTAGTAGGAGTGAGAAAAACATTACGGGGTGGTGCGCATTGTATGGGCGTGTGTTACATTACATTCACTAGTAGGAGTGAGAAAAATATCACGGGGTGGTGCGCATTGTATGGGTGTGTGTTACATTTCATTCACTAGTAGGAATGAGAAAAACATCACGGGGTGGTGCGCTTTGTATGCGTGTGTGTTACATTACATTCACTAGTAGGAGTGAGAAAAATATCACGGAGTGGTGCGCATTGTATGGGTGTGTGTTACATTACATTCACTAGTAGGAGTGAGAAAAACATAATGGGGTGGTGCGCATTGTATGGGTGTGTGTTACATTACATTCACTAGTAGGAGTGAGAAAAAGATCACGGGGTGGTGCACATTGTATGGGTGTGTGTTACATTACATTCAGTAGTAGTGAGAAAAACATCACTGGGTGGTGTGAATCGGAGGGTCTGAATTAGGATAGGCAGTGAGTGGCAATGTAGGATGGAGAAAAGCACCGCGGGGTGGTCAGCATGGGGAGGTCAGGGAACATGCAGTGGCAATGGAGGATAGGTTTCTGAAAAACATCATGGGGTGGTGCGCATTGTATGGGTGTGTGTTACATTACATTCACTAGTAGCAGTGTGAAAAAAATCACGGAGTGGTGTGAATCGGAGGGTATGAATTAGGATAGGCAGTGACTGGCAATGTAGGATGGAGAAAAGCACCGCGGGGTGGTCAGCATGGGGAGGTCAGAGAACATGCAGTGGCAATGTAGGATAGGTTTCTGAAAAACATCGCGAGGTGGTGCGCATTGTATGGGTGTGTGTTACATTACATTCACTAGTAGGCGTGAGAAAAACATCACGGGGTGGTGTGAATCGGAGGGTCTGAATTAGGATAGGCAGTGAGTGGCAATGTAGAATGGAGAAAAGCACCGCGGGGTGGTCAGCATGGGGAGGTCAGGGAACATTCAGTGGCAATGTAGGATAGGTTTCTGAAAAACATCGCGAGGTGGTGCGCATTGTATGGGTATGTGTTACATTACATTCACTAGTAGGAGTGAGAAAAACATCACGGTGTGGTGTGAATCGGAGATTCTGAATTAGGATAGGCAGTGAGTGGAAATGTAGGATGGAGAAAAGCACCGCGGTGTGGTCAGCATGGGGATGTCAGGTAACATGCCCTGGCAATGTAGGATAGGTTTCTGAAAAACATCGCGGGGTGGTACGCGTTGTATGGGTGAGTTTTACATTACATTCACTAGTAGGAGTGAGAAAAACATCACGGGGTGGTGCGCATTGTATGGGTGTGTGTTACATTACATTCACTAGTAGGAGTGAGAAAAACATAACGGTGTGGTGCGCATTGTATGGGTGTGTGTTACATTACATTCACTAGTAGGATTGAGAAAAAAATCACGGGGTGGTGCGCATTGTAGGGGTGTGTGTTACATTACATTCACTAGTAGGAGTGAGAAAAATATCACGGGGTGGTGCGCATTGTATGGGTGTGTGATACATTACATTCCATAGTAGGAGTGAGAAAAACATCACGGGGTGGTGCGCATTGTATTCGTGTGTTTTACATTACATTCACTGGTAGGAGTGAGAAAAACATCACGGGTTGGTGCGCATTGTACGGGTGTGTGTTACATTACATTCACTAGTAGGAGTGAGAAACACATCACGGGGTGGTGCGCATTGTATGGGTGTGTGTTACATTACATTCACTAGTAGGTGTGAGAAAAACATCACGGGGTGGTGCGCATTGTCTGGGCGTGTGTTACATTACATTCACTAGTAGGAGTGAGAAAAATATCACGGGGTGGTGCGCATTGTATGGGTGTGTGTTACATTTCATTCACTAGTAGGAATGAGAAAAACATCACGGGTTGGTGCGCTTTGTATGCGTGTGTTACATTACATTCACAAGTAGGAGTGAGAAAAATATCACGGGGTGGTGCGCATTGTATGGGTGTGTGTTAAATTAGATTCACTTGTAGGAGTGAGAAAAACATCACGGGGTGGTGTGAATCGGAGGGTCTGAATTAGGATAGGCAGTGAGTGCCAATGTAGAATGGAGAAAAGCTCCGCGGGGTGGTCAGCATGGGGAGGTCAGGGAACATGCAGTGGCAATGTAGGATAGGTTTCTGAAAAATATCGCGGGGTGGTGCACATTGTATGGGTGTGTGTTACATTACATTCACTAGTAGGAGTGAGAAAAACATCACGGGGTGGTGCGCATTGTATGGGTGTGTGTTACATTACATTCACTAGTAGGAGTGAGAAAAACATAACGGGGTGGTGCGCATTGTATGGGTGTGTGTTACATTACATTCACTAGTAGGAGTGAGAAAAACATCACGGGGTGGTGCGCATTGTATGGGTGTGTGTTACATTACATTCACTAGTAGGAGTGAGAAAAATATCACGGGGTGGTGCGCATTGTATGGGTGTGTGTTACATTACATTCCCTAGTAGGAGTGAGAAAAACATCACGGGGTGGTGCGCATTGTATGCGTGTGTTTTACATTACATTCACTAGTAGGAGTGAGAAAAACATCACGGGTTGGTGCGCATTGTACGGGTGTGTGTTACATTACATTCACTAGTAGGAGTGAGAAACACATCACGGGGTGGTGCGCATTGTATGGGTGTGTGTTACATTACATTCACTAGTAGGAGTGAGAAAAACATTACGGGGTGGTGCGCATTGTATGGGCGTGTGTTACATTACATTCACTAGTAGGAGTGAGAAAAATATCACGGGGAGGTGCGCATTGTATGGGTGTGTGTTACATTTCATTCACTAGTAGGAATGAGAAAAACATCACGGGGTGGTGCGCTTTGTATGCGTTTGTGTTACATTACATTCACTAGTAGGAGTGAGAAAAATATCACGGAGTGGTGCGCATTGTATGGGTGTGTGTTACATTACATTCACTAGTAGGAGTGAGAAAAACATAACGGTGTGGTGCGCATTGTATGGGTGTGTGTTACATTACATTCACTAGTAAGAGTGAGAAAAACATCACGGGGTGGTGCGCATTGTATGGGTATGTGTTACATTACATTCACTAGTAGGAGTGAGAAAAATATCACGAGGTGGTGTGCATTGTATGGGTGTGTGTTACATTACATTCCCTAGTAGGAGTGAGAAAAACATCAAGGGGTGGTGCGCATTGTATGCGTGTGTTTTACATTACATTCACTAGTAGGAGTGAGAAAAACATCACGGGTTGGTGCGCATTGTACGGGTGTGTGTTACATTACATTCACTAGTAGGAGTGAGAAACACATCACGGGGTGGTGCGCATTGTATGGGTGTGTGCTACATTACATTCACTAGTAGGAGTGAGAAAAACATCACGGGGTGGTGCGCATTGTATGGGCGTGTGTTATATTACATTCACTAGTAGGAGTGAGAAAAATATCACGGGGTGGTGCGCATTGTATGGGTGTGTGTTACATTTCATTCACTAGTAGGAATGAGAAAAACATCACGGTGTGGTGCGCTTTGTATGCGTGTGTGTTACATTACATTCAATAGTAGGAGTGAGAAAAATATCACGGGGTGGTGCGCATTGTATGGGTGTGTGTTACATTACATTCACTAGTAGGAGTGAGAAAATCATCACGGGGTGGTGTGAATCGGAGGGTCTGAATTAGGATAGGCAGTGAGTGGCAATGTAGGATGGAGAAAAGCACCGCGGGGTGGTCAGCATGGGGAGGTCAGAGAACATGCAGTGGCAATGTAGGATAGGTTTCTGAAAAACATCGCGGTGTGGTGCGCATTGTATGGGTGTGTGTTACATTACATTCACTAGTAGGAGTGAGAAAAACATCACGGGGTGGTGTGAATCGGAGGGGCTGAATTAGGATAGGCAGTGAGTGGCAATGTAGAATGGAGAAAAGCACAGCGGGGAGGTCAGCATGGGGAGGTCAGGGAACATGCAGTGGCAATGTAGGATAGGTTTCTGAAAAACATCGCGGGGTGGTGCGCATTGTATGGGTGTGTGTTATATTACATTCACTAGTAGGAGTGAGAAAAACGTCACGGGGTGGTGTGAATCGGAGGGTCTGAATTAGGATAGGCAGTGAGTGGCAATATAGGATGGAGAAAAGCAGCGCGGGGTGGTCAGCATGGGGAGGTCAGGGAACATGCAGTGGCAATGTAGGATAGGTTTCTGAAAAACATCGAGGGGTGGTGCGCATTGTATGGGTGTGTGTTACATTACATTCACTAGTAGGAGTGAGAAAAACATCACGGGGTGGTGCGCATTGTATGGGTGTGTGTTACATTACATTCACTAGTAGGAGTGAGAAAAACATCACGGGGTGGTGTGAATCGGAGGGACTGAATTAGGATAGGCAGTGAGTGGCAATGTAGAATGGAGAAAAGCACCGCGGGGTGGTCAGCATGGGGAGGTTAGGGAACATGCAGTGGCAATGTAGGATAGGTTTCTGAAAAACATCGCGGGGTGGTGCGCATTGTATGGGTGTGTGTTACATTACGTTCACTAGAAGGAATGAGAAAAACATCACGGCGTGGTGTGAATCGGAAGTTCTCAATTAGGATAGGCAGTGAGTGGCAATGTAGGATGGAACAAAGCACCGAGTGGTGGTCAGCATGGGGAGGTCAGGGAACATGCAGTGGCAATGTAGGATAGGTTTCTGAAAAACATCGCGTGGTGGTGCGCATTGTATGGGTGTGTGTTACATTACATTCACTAGTAGCAGTGAGAAAAACATCACGAGGTGGTGCACATTGTATGGGTGTGTGTTACATTACATTCACTAGTAGGAGTGAGAAAAACATCACGGGGTGGTGCGCATTGTATGCGTGTGTGTTACATTACATTCACTTGTAGGAGTGAGAAAAACATCACGGGGTGGTGCGCATTGTATGGATGTGTGTTACATTACATTGACTAGTAGGAGTGAGAAAAACATCACGGGGTGGTGCGCATTGTATGGATGTGTGTTACATTACATTCACTAGTAGGAGTGAGAAAAACATCACGGGGTGGTGCGCATTTTATGGGTGTGTGTTACATTACATTCACTAATAGGAGTGAGAAAAACATCACCAGGTGGTGTGAATCGGAGGGTCTGAGTTAGGATAGGCAGTGAGGGGCAATATAGGATGGTGAAAAGCATCGCGGGGTGGTCAGCATGGGGAGGTCAGGGAACATGCAGTGGCAATATAGGATAGGTTTCTGAAAAACATCCCGGGGTGGTGCGCATTGTATGGGTGTGTGTTACATTAAATTCACTAGTAGGAGTGAGAAAGACACCACGGGGTGGTGCGCATTGTATGGGTGTGTGTTACATTACATTCACTAGTAGGAGTGAGAAAAACATCACGGGTTGGTGCGCATTGTATGGGTGTGTGTTACATTACATTCACTAGTAGGAGTGAGAAAAACATCACGGGGTGGTGCGCATTGTATGGGTGTGTGTTACATTACATTCAGTACTAGTGAGAAAAACATCACGGGGTGGTGTGAATCGGAGGGTCTGAATTAGGATAGGCAGTGAGTGGCAATGTAGGATGGAGAAAAGCACCGCGAGGTGGTCAGCATGGGGAGGTCAGGGAACATGCAGTGGCAATGTAGGATAGGTTTCTGAAAAACATCATGGGGTCGTGCGCATTGTATGGGTGTGTGTTACATTACATTCACTAGTAGCAGTGTGAAAAAAATCACGGAGTGGTGTGAATCGGAGGGTTTGAATTAGGATAGGCAGTGACTGGCAATGTAGGATGGAGAAAAGCACCGCGGGTTGTCAGCATGGGGAGGTCAGGGAACATGCAGTGGCAATATTGCATAGGATTCTGAAAAACATCGCGGGGTTGTGCGCATTGAATGGGTGTGTGTTACGTTATATTCACTAGTAGGAGTGAGAAAAACATCACGGGGTGGTGCGCATTGTATGGGTGTGTGTTGCATTACATTCACTTGTAGGAGTGAGAAAAACATCAGGGGCTTGTGCGCATTGTATGGGTGTGTGTTATATTACATTCCCTAGTAGGAGTGAGAAAAACATCACGGAGTGGTGCGCATTCTATGGGTGTGTGTTACATTACATTCATTAGTAGGAGTGAGAAAAACATCAGGGGCTTGTGCGCATTGTATGGGTGTGTGTTACATTACATTCACTATAGGAGTGAGAAAAACATCACGGGGTGGTGTGCATTGTATGGGTGTGTGTTACATTTCATTCACTAGTAGGAGTGAGAAAAACATCACGGGGTGGTGCGAATTGTATGGGTGTGTGTTACATTTCATTCACTAGTAGGAGTGAGAAAAACATCACGGGGTGGTGTGAATTGGAGGGTCTGAATTAGGATAGGCAGTGAGTGGCAATATAGGATGGAGAAAAGCAGCGCGGGGTGGTCAGCATGGGGAGGTCAGGGAACATGCAGTGGCAATGTAGGATAGCTTTCTGAAAAACATCGCGGGGTGGTGCGCATTGTATGGGTGTGTGTTACATTACATTCACTAGTAGGAGTGAGAAAAACATCACGGGTTGGTGCGCATTGTAAGGGTGTGTGTTACATTACATTCACTAGTAGGAGTGAGAAAAACATCACGGGATGGTGCGCATTGTATGGGTGTGTGTTACATTACTTTCACTAGTAGGAGTGAGAAAAACATCACGGGGTGGTGCGCATTGTATGGGTGTGGGTTACATTACATTCACTAGTAGGAGTGAGAAAAACATCACGGGGTCGTGTGAATCAGAGGGTCTGAATTAGGATAGGCAGTGAGTGGCAATGTAGGATGGAGAAAAGCACCGCGTGGTGGACAGCATGGGGAGGTCAGGGAACATGCAGTGGCAATGTAGGATAGGTTTCTGAAAAACATCGCGGGGTGGTGCGCACTGTATGGGTGTGTGTTACATTACATTCACTAGTAGCAGTGAGAAAAAAATCACGGGGTGGTGTCAATCGGAGGGTACGAATTAGGATAAGCAGTGAGTTGCAATGTAGGATGGAGAAAAGCACCGCGGGTTGTCAGCATTGGGAGGACAGGGAACATGCAGTGGCAATATTGCATAGGATTCTGAAAAATATCGCGGGGTGGTGCGCATTGTATGGTTGTGTGTTACGTTATATTCACTAGTAGGAGTGAGAAAAACATCACGGGGTGGTGAGAATCGGAGGGTCTGAATTAGGATAGGCAGTGAATGGCAATGTAGGATGGAGAAAAGCACCGCGGGGAGGTCCGCATGGGGAGGTCAGGGAACATGCAGTGGCAATGTAGGATAGGTTTCTGAAAAACATCGCAGGGTGGTGCGCATTTTATGGGTGTGTGTTACATTACATTCACTAGTAGGAGTGAGAAAAACATCACGGGGGGGTGCGCATTGTATGGGTGTGTGTTACATTACATTCATTAGTAGGAGTGAGAAAAACATCAGGGGCTTGTGCGCATTGTATGGGTGTGTGTTACATTACATTCACTATAGGAGTGAGAAAAACATCACGGGGTGGTGTGCATTGTATGGGTGTGTGTTACATTTCATTCACTAGTAGGAGTGAGAAAAACATCACGGGGTCGTGCGCATTGTATGCGTTTGTGTTACTTACATTCACTAGTAGGAGTGAGAAAAACATCACGGGGTGGTGTGAATCGGAGATTCTGAATTAGGATAGGCAATGAGTGGAAATGTAGGATGGAGAAAAGCACCGCGGGGTGGTCAGCATGGGGATGTCAGGTAACATGCAGTGGCAATGTAGGATAGGTTTCTTAAAAACATCGTGGGTTGGTGCGCGTTGTATGGGTGTGTTTTACATTACATTCACTAGTAGGAGTTAGAAAAACATCACGGGGTGGTGCGCATTGTATGGGTGTGGGTTACATTTCATTCACTAGTAGGAGTGAGAAAAACATCACGGGGTGGTGCGCATTGTATGGGTGTGTGTTACATTTCATTCACTAGTAGGAATGAGAAAAACATCACGGGGTGGTGTGAATCGGAGGGTCTGAATTAGGATAGGCAGTGAGTGGCAATGTAGGATGGAGAAAAGCACCGCGGGGTGGTCAGCATGGGGAGGTCAGAGAACATGCAGTGGCAATGTAGGATAGGTTTCTGAAAAACATCGCGGGGTGGTGCTCATTGTATGGGTGTGTGTTATATTACATTCACTAGTAGGAGTGAGAAAAACATCACGGGGTGGTGTGAATCGGAGGGTCTGAATTAGGATAGGCAGTGAGTGGCAATATAGGATGGAGAAAAGCAGCGCGGGGTGGTCAGCATGGGGAGGTCAGGGAACATGCAGTGGCAAGGTAGGATAGGTTTCTGAAAAACATCGCGGGGTGGTGCGCATTGTATGGGTGTGTGTTACATTACATTCACTAGTAGGAGTGAGAAAAACATCACGGGGTCGTGTGAATCAGAGGGTCTGAATTAGGATAGGCAGTGAGTGGCAATGTAGGATGGAGAAAAGCACCGCGGGGAGGTCATTATCGGGAGGTCAGGGAACATGCAGTGGCAATGTAGGATAGGTTTCTGAAAAACATCGCGGGGTGGTGCGCATTGTATGGGTGTGTGTTACATTACATTCACTAGTAGCAGTGAGAAAAAAATCACGGGGTGGTGTCAATCGGAGGGTATGAATTAGGATAAGCAGTGAGTTGCAATGTAGGATGGAGAAAAGCACCACGGGTTGTCAGCATGGGGAGGTCAGGGAACATGCAGTGGCAATATTGCATAGGATTCTGAAAAATATCGCGGGGTGGTGCGCATTGTATGGTTGTGTGTTACGTTATATTCACTAGTAGGAGTGAGAAAAACATCACGGGGTGGTGAGAATCGGAGGGTCTGAATTAGGATAGGCAGTGAATGGCAATGTAGGATGGAGAAAAGCACCGCGGGGAGTTCCGCATGGGGAGGTCAGGGAACATGCAGTGGCAATGTAGGATAGGTTTCTGAAAAACATCGCAGTGTGGTGCGCATTTTATGGGTGTGTGTTACATTACATTCACTAGTAGGAGTGAGAAAAACATCACGGGGTGGTGCGCATTGTATGGGTGTGTGTTACATTACATTCATTAGTAGGAGTGAGAAAAACATCAGGGGCTTGTGCGCATTGTATGGGTGTGTGTTACATTACATTCACTATAGGAGTGAGAAAAACATCACGGGGTGGTGTGCATTGTATGGGTGTGTGTTACATTTCATTCACTAGTAGGAGTGAGAAAAACATCACGGGGTGGTGCGCATTGTATGCGTTTGTGTTACTTACATTCACTAGTAGGAGTGAGAAAAACATCACGGTGTGGTGTGAATCGGAGATTCTGAATTAGGATAGGCAATGAGTGGAAATGTAGGATGGAGAAAAGCACCGCGGGGTGGTCAGCATGGGGAGGTCAGGTAACATGCAGTGGCAATGTAGGATAGTTTTCTGAAAAATATCGCGGGGTGGTGCGCATTGTATGGGTGTGTGTTACATTACATTCACTAGTACGAGTGAGAAAAACATCACGGTGTGGTGCGCATTGTATGGGTGTGTGTTACATTACATTCACTAGTAGGAGTGAGAAAAACATCACGGGGTGGTGTGAAGCGGAGGGTCTGAATTAGGATAGGCAGTGAGTGGCAATGTAGGATCGAGAAAAGCACCGCGGGGTGGTCAGCATGGGGAGGTCAGGGAACATGCAGTGGTAATTTAGGATAGGATTCTGAAAAACATCGCGGGGTGGTGTGCATTGTATGGGTGTGTGTTACATTACATTCACAGGTAAGAGTGAGAAAAACATCACGGGGTGGTGCGCATTGTATGGGTGTGGGTTACATTACATTCACTAGTAGGAGTGAGAAAAACATCACGGGGTCGTGTGAATCAGAGGGTCTGAATTAGGATAGGCAGTGAGTGGCAATGTAGGATGGAGAAAAGCACCGCGTGGTGGACAGCATGGGGAGGTCAGGGAACATGCAGTGGCAATGTAGGATAGGTTTCTGAAAAACATCGCGGGGTGGTGCGCACTGTATGGGTGTGTGTTACATTACATTCACTAGTAGCAGTGAGAAAAAAATCACGGGGTGGTGTCAATCGGAGGGTACGAATTAGGATAAGCAGTGAGTTGCAATGTACGATGGAGAAAAGCACCGCGGGTTGTCAGCATTGGGAGGACAGGGAACACGCAGTGGCAATATTGCATAGGATTCTGAAAAATATCGCGGGGTGGTGCGCATTGTATGGTTGTGTGTTACGTTATATTCACTAGTAGGAGTGAGAAAAACATCACGGGGTGGTGAGAATCGGAGGGTCTGAATTAGGATAGGCAGTGAATGGCAATGTAGGATGGAGAAAAGCACCGCGGGGAGGTCCGCATGGGGAGGTCAGGGAACATGCAGTGGCAATGTAGGATAGGTTTCTGAAAAACATCGCAGGGTGGTGCGCATTTTATGGGTGTGTGTTACATTACATTCACTAGTAGGAGTGAGAAAAACATCACGGGGTGGTGCGCATTGTATGGGTGTGTGTTACATTACATTCATTAGTAGGAGTGAGAAAAACATCAGGGGCTTGTGCGCATTGTATGGGTGTGTGTTACATTACATTCACTATAGGAGTGAGAAAAACATCACGGGGTGGTGTGCATTGTATGGGTGTGTGTTACATTTCATTCACTAGTAGGAGTGAGAAAAACATCACGGGGTGGTGCGCATTGTATGCGTTTGTGTTACTTACATTCACTAGTAGGAGTGAGAAAAACATCACGGGGTGGTGTGAATCGGAGATTCTGAATTAGGATAGGCAATGAGTGGAAATGTAGGATGGAGAAAAGCACTGCGGGGTGGTAAGCATGGGGATGTCAGGTAACATGCAGTGGCAATGTAGGATAGGTTTCTTAAAAACATCGTGGGTTGGTGCGCGTTGTATGGGTGTGTTTTACATTACATTCACTAGTAGGAGTTAGAAAAACATCACGGGGTGGTGCGCATTGTATGGGTGTGGGTTACATTTCATTCACTAGTAGGAGTGAGAAAAACATCACGGGGTGGTGCGCATTGTATGGGTGTGTGTTACATTTCATTCACTAGTAGGAATGAGAAAAACATCACGGTGTGGTGTGAATCGGAGGGTCTGAATTAGGATAAGCAGTGAGTGGCAATGTAGGATGGAGAAAAGCACCGCGGGGTGGTCAGCATGGGGAGGTCAGAGAACATGCAGTGGCAATGTAGGATAGGTTTCTGAAAAACATCGCGGGGTGGTGCTCATTGTATGGGTGTGTGTTATATTTCATTCACTAGTAGGAGTGAGAAAAACATCACGGGGTGGTGTGAATCGGAGGGTCTGAATTAGGATAGGCAGTGAGTGGCAATATAGGATGGAGAAAAGCAGCGCGGGGTGGTCAGCATGGGGAGGTCAGGGAATGCAGTGGCAATGTAGGATAGGTTTCTGAAAAACATCGCGGGGTGGTGCGCATTGTATGGGTGTGTGTTACATTACATTCACTAGTAGGAGTGAGAAAAACATCACGGGGTGGTGCGCATTGTATTGGTGTGTGTTACATTACATTCACTAGTAGGAGTGAGAAAAACATCACGGGGTGGTGTGAATCGGAGGGTCTGAATTAGCATAGGCATGAGTGGCAATGTAGAATGGAGAAAAGCACCGCGGGCTGGTCAGCATGGGGAGGTTAGGGAACATGCAGTGGCAATGTAGGATAGGTTTCTGAAAAACATCGCGGGATGGTGCGCATTGTATGGGTGTGTGTTACATTACATTCACTAGAAGTAGTGAGAAAAACACCACGGGGTGGTGCGCATTGTATGGGTGTGTGTTACATTACATTCACTAGTAGGAGTGAGAAAAACATCACGGGGTGGTGCGCATTGTAAGGGTGTGTGTTACATTACATTCACTAGTAGGAGTGAGAAAAACATAACGGGGTGGTGCGCATTGTATGGGTGTGTGTTACATTACATTCACTAGTAGGAGTGAGAAAAACATCACGGGGTGGTGCGCATTGTATGGGTGTGTGTTACATTACATTCACTAGTAGGAGTGAGAAAAACATCACGGGGTCGTGTGAATCAGAGGGTCTGAATTAGGATAGGCAGTGAGTGGCAATGTAGGATGGAGAAAAGCACCGCGGGGTGGTCAGCATGGGGAGGTCAGGGAACATGCAGTGGCAATGTAGGATAGGTTTCTGAAAAACATCGCGGGGTGGTGCGCATTGTATGGGTGTGTGTTACATTACATTCACTAGTAGCAGTGAGAAAAAAATCACGGGGTGGTATCAATCGGAGGGTATGAATTAGGATAAGCAGTGAGTTGCAATGTAGGATGGAGAAAAGCACCGCGGGTTGTCAGCATGGGGAGGTCAGGGAACATGCAGTGGCAATATTGCATAGGATTCTGAAAAATATCGCGGGGTGGTGCGCATTGTATGGTTGTGTGTTACGTTATATTCACTAGTAGGAGTGAGAAAAACATCACGGGGTGGTGAGAATCGGAGGGTCTGAATTAGGATAGGCAGTGAATGGCAATGTAGGATGGAGAAAAGCACCGCGGGGAGGTCCGCATGGGGAGGTCAGGGAACATGCAGTGGCAATGTAGGATAGGTTTCTGAAAAACATCGCAGGGTGGTGCGCATTTTATGGGTGTGTGTTACATTACATTCACTAGTAGGAGTGAGAAAAACATCACGGGGTGGTGCGCATTGTATGGGTGTGTGTTACATTACATTCATTAGTAGGAGTGAGAAAAACATCAGGGGCTTGTGCGCATTGTATGGGTGTGTGTTACATTACATTCACTATAGGAGTGAGAAAAACATCACGGGGTGGTGTGCATTGTATGGGTGTGTGTTACATTTCATTCACTAGTAGGAGTGAGAAAAACATCACGGGGTCGTGCGCATTGTATGCGTTTGTGTTACTTACATTCACTAGTACGAGTGAGAAAAACATCACGGTGAGGTGTGAATCGGAGATTCTGAATTAGGATAGGCAATGAGTGGAAATGTAGGATGGAGAAAAGCACCGCGGGCTGGTCAGCATGGGGAGGTCAGGTAACATGCAGTGGCAATGTAGGATAGTTTTCTGAAAAATATCGCGGGGTGGTGCGCATTGTATGGGTGTGTGTTACATTACATTCACTAGTACGAGTGAGAAAAACATCACGGTGTGGTGCGCATTGTATGGGTGTGTGTTACATTACATTCACTAGTAGGAGTGAGAAAAACATCACGGGGTGGTGTGAAGCGGAGGGTCTGAATTAGGATAGGCAGTGAGTGGCAATGTAGGATGGAGAAAAGCACCGCGGGGTGGTCAGCATGGGGAGGTCAGGGAACATGCAGTGGTAATTTAGGATAGGATTCTGAAAAACATCGCGGGGTGGTGTGCATTGTATGGGTGTGTGTTACATTACATTCACAGGTAAGAGTGAGAAAAACATCACGGGGTGGTGCGCATTGTATGGGTGTGGGTTACATTACATTCACTAGTAGGAGTGAGAAAAACATCACGGGGTCGTGTGAATCAGAGGGTCTGAATTAGGATAGGCAGTGAGTGGCAATGTAGGATGGAGAAAAGCACCGCGTGGTGGACAGCATGGGGAGGTCAGGGAACATGCAGTGGCAATGTAGGATAGGTTTCTGAAAAACATCGCGGGGTGGTGCGCACTGTATGGGTGTGTGTTACATTACATTCACTAGTAGCAGTGAGAAAAAAATCACGGGGTGGTGTCAATCGGAGGGTACGAATTAGGATAAGCAGTGAGTTGCAATGTAGGATGGAGAAAAGCACCGCGGGTTGTCAGCATTGGGAGGACAGGGAACATGCAGTGGCAATATTGCATAGGATTCTGAAAAATATCGCGGGGTGGTGCGCATTGTATGGTTGTGTGTTACGTTATATTCACTAGTAGGAGTGAGAAAAACATCACGGGGTGGTGAGAATCGGAGGGTCTGAATTAGGATAGGCAGTGAATGGCAATGTAGGATGGAGAAAAGCACCGCGGGGAGGTCCGCATGGGGAGGTCAGGGAACATGCAGTGGCAATGTAGGATAGGTTTCTGAAAAACATCGCAGGGTGGTGCGCATTTTATGGGTGTGTGTTACATTACATTCACTAGTAGGAGTGAGAAAAACATCACGGGGTGGTGCGCATTGTATGGGTGTGTGTTACATTACATTCATTAGTAGGAGTGAGAAAAACATCAGGGGCTTGTGCGCATTGTATGGGTGTGTGTTACATTACATTCACTATAGGAGTGAGAAAAACATCACGGGGTGGTGTGCATTGTATGGGTGTGTGTTACATTTCATTCACTAGTAGGAGTGAGAAAAACATCACGGGGTGGTGCGCATTGTATGCGTTTGTGTTACTTACATTCACTAGTAGGAGTGAGAAAAACATCACGGGGTGGTGTGAATCGGAGATTCTGAATTAGGATAGGCAATGAGTGGAAATGTAGGATGGAGAAAAGCACCGCGGGGTGGTCAGCATGGGGATGTCAGGTAACATGCAGTGGCAATGTAGGATAGGTTTCTTAAAAACATCGTGGGTTGGTGCGCGTTGTATGGGTGTGTTTTACATTACATTCACTAGTAGGAGTTAGAAAAACATCACGGGGTGGTGTGAATCGGAGGGTCTGAATTAGGATAGGCAGTGAGTGGCAATGTAGGATGGAGAAAAGCACCGCGGGGTGGTCAGCATGGGGAGGTCAGAGAACATGCAGTGGCAATGTAGGATAGGTTTCTGAAAAACATCGCGGGGTGGTGCTCATTGTATGGGTGTGTGTTATATTACATTCACTAGTAGGAGTGAGAAAAACATCACGGGGTGGTGTGAATCGGAGGGTCTGAATTAGGATAGGCAGTGAGTGGCAATATAGGATGGAGAAAAGCAGCGCGGGGTGGTCAGCATGGGGAGGTCAGGGAACATGCAGTGGCAAGGTAGGATAGGTTTCTGAAAAACATCGCGGGGTGGTGCGCATTGTATGGGTGTGTGTTACATTACATTCACTAGTAGCAGTGAGAAAAAAATCACGGGGTGGTGTGAATCGGAGGGTATGAATTAGGATAGGCAGTGAGTTGCAATGTAGGATGGAGAAAAGCACCGCTGGGTGGTCCGCATGGGGAGGTCAGGGAACATGCAGTGGCAATATTGCAAAGGATTCTGAAAAACAACGCGGGGTGGTGCGCATTTTATGGGTGTGTGTTACATAATATTCACTAGTAGGAGTGAGAAAAACATCACGGGGTGGTGTGAATCGGAGGGTCTGAATTAGGATAGGCAGTGAGTGGCAATGTAGGATGGAGAAAAGCACCGCGGTTAGGTCAGCATGGGGAGGTCAGGGAACATGCAGTGGCAAGGTAGGATAGGTTTCTGAAAAACATCGCGGGGTGGTGCGCATTGTATGGGTGTGTGTTACATTACATTCACTAGTAGGAGTGAGAAAAACTTCACGGGGTGTTGCGCATTGTATGGGTGTGTGTTACATTACATTCACTATTAGGAGTGAGAAAAACATCACGGGGTGGTGCGCATTGTATGGGTGTGTGTTACATTCCATTCACTAGTAGGAGTGAGATAAACATCAAGGGGTGGTGCGCATTGTATGGTTGTGTGTTACATTACATTCCCTAGTAGGAGTGAGAAAAATATCACGGGGTGGTGCGCATTGTATGGGTGTGTGTTACATTACATTCACTAGTAGGAGTGATAAAAATATCACGGGGTGGTGCGCATAGTATGCGTGTGTGTTACATTACATTCACTTGTAGGAGTGAGAAAAACATCACGGGGTGGTGCGCATTGTATGGGTGTGTGTTACATTATATTCACTATTAGGAGTTAGAAAAACATCACGTTTGGTGTGAATCAGAGGCTCTGAATTAGGATAGGCAGTGAGTGGCAATGTAGGATGGAGAAAAGCATCGCGTGGTGGTCAGCATTGGGAGGTCAGGTAACATGCAATGGCAATGTAGGATAGCTTTCTGAAAAACATCGCGGGGTGGTGCGCATTGTATGGGTGTGTGTTACATTACATTCACTAGTAGGAGTGAGAAAAACATCACGGGGTGGTGCGCATTGTATGGGTGTGGGTTACATTTCATTCACTAGTAGGAGTGAGAAAAACATCACGGGGTGGTGCGCATTGTATGGGTGTGTGTTACATTTCATTCACTAGTAGGAGTGAGAAAAACATCACGGGGTGGTGTGAATTGGAGGGTCTGAATTAGGATAGGCAGTGAGTGGCAATATAGGATGGAGAAAAGCAGCGCGGGGTGGTCAGCATGGGGAGGTCAGGGAACATGCAGTGGCAATGTAGGATAGGTTTCTGAAAAACATCGCGGGGTGGTGCGCATTTTATGGGTGTGTGTTACATTACATTCACTAGTAGGAGTGAGAAAAACATCACGGGGTGGTGCGCATTGTATTGGTGTGTGTTACTTTACATTCACTAGTAGGAGTGAGAAAAACATCACGGGGTGGTGTGAATCGGAGGGTCTGAATTAGCATAGGCAGTGAGTGGCAATGTAGAATGGAGAAAAGCACCGCGGGCTGGTCAGCATGGGGAGGTTAGGGAACATGCAGTGGCAATGTAGGATAGGTTTCTGAAAAACATCGCGGGATGGTGCGCATTGTATGGGTGTGTGTTACATTACATTCACTAGAAGGAGTGAGAAAAACACCACGGGGTGGTGCGCATTGTATGGGTGTGTGTTACATTACATTCACTAGTAGGAGTGAGAAAAACATCACGGGGTGGTGTGAATCGGAGGGTGTGAATTAGAATAAGCAGTGAGTGGCAATTTAGGATGGAGAAAAGAACCGCGGTGTGATCAGCATGGGGAGGTCAGGGAACATGCACTGGCAATGTAGGATAGGTTTCTGAAAAACATCGCGGGGTGGTGCGCATTGTATGGGTGTGTGTTTTATTACATTCACTAGTAGGAGTGAGAAAAACGTCACGGGGTGGTGTGAATCGGAGGGTCTGAATTAGGATAGGCAGTGAGTGGCAATATAGGATGGAGAAAAGCAGCGCGGGGTGGTCAGCATGGGGAGGTCAGGGAACATGCAGTGGCAATGTAGGATAGGTTTCTGAACAACATCGAGGGGTGGTGCGCATTGTATGGGTGTGTGTTACATTACATTCACTAGTAGGAGTGAGAAAAACATCACGGAGTGGTGCGCATTGTATGGGTGTGTGTTACATTACATTCACTAGTAGGAGTGAGAAAAACATCACGGGGTGGTGTGAATCGGAGGGTCTGAATTAGGATAGGCAGTGAGTGGCAATGTAGGATGGAGAAAAGAACCGCGTGGTGGTTCAGCATGGGGAGGTCAGGTAACATGCAGTGGCAATGTAGGATAGGTTTCTGAAAAATATCGCGGGGTGGTGCGCATTGTATGGATATGTGTTACTTTACATTCACTAGTAGGAGTGAGAAAAACATCACGGGGTGGTGTGAATCGGAGGGTCTGAATTAGGAGAGGCAGTTAGTGGCAATGTAGGATTCAGAAAAGCACCGCGGGGTGGTCAGCATGGGGAGGTCAGGGAACATGCAGTGGCAATGTAGGATAGGTTTCTGAAAAACATCGCGGGGTGGTGCGCATTGTATCGGTATGTGTTACATTACATTCACTAGTAGGAGTGAGAAAAACATCACGGTGTGGTGTGAATCGGAGATTCTGAATTAGGATAGGCAGTGAGTGGAAATGTAGGATGGAGGAAAGCACCGCGGGGTGGTCAGCATGGGGATGTCAGGTAACATGCAGTGGCAATGTAGGATAGGTTTCTGAAAAACATCGCGGGGTGGTGCGCGTTTTATGGGTGTGTTTTACATTACATTCACTAGTACGAGTGAGAAAAACATCACGGTGTGGTGCGCATTGTATGGGTGTGTGTTACATTACATTCACTAGTAGGAGTGAGAAAAACATCACGGGGTGGTGTGAATCGGAGGGTCTGAATTAGGATAGGCAGTGAGTGGCAATATAGGATGGAGAAAAGCAGCGCGGGGTGGTCAGCATGGGGAGGTCAGGGAACATGCATAGGCAATGTAGGATAGGTTTCTGAAAAACATCGCGGGGTGGTGCGCATTTTATAGGTGTGTGTTACATTACATTCACTAGTAGGATTGAGCAAAACATCACGGGGTGGTGTGAATCGAGGGTCTGAATTAGGATAGGCAGTGAGTGGCAATGTAGGATGGAGAAAAGCACCGCCGGGTGGTCAGCATGGGGAGGTCAGGGAACATGCTGTGGCAATGTAGGATAGGATTCTGAAAAACATCGCGGGGCGGTGCGCATTGTATGGGTGTGTGTTACATTACATTCACTAGTAGCAGTGAGAAAAAAATCACGGGGTGGTGTGAATCGGAGGGTATGAATTAGGATAGGCAGTGAGTTGCAATGTAGGATGGAGAAAAGCACCGAGGGGTGGTCCGCATGGGGAGGTCAGGGAACATGCATTGGCAATATTGCAAAGGATTCTGAAAAACATCGCGGGGTGGTGCGCATTTTATGGGTGTGTGTTACATAATATTCACTAGTAGGAGTGAGAAAAACATCACGGGGTGGTGTGAATCGGAGGGTCTGAATTAGTATAGGCAGTGAGTGGCAATGTAGGATGGAGAAAAGCACCGCGGGGTGGTCAGCATGGGGAGGTCAGGGAACATGCAGTGGCAAGGTAGGATAGGTTTCTGAAAAACATCGCGGGGTGGTGCGCATTGTATGGGTGTGTGTTACATTACATTCACTTGTAGGAGTGAGAAAAACTTCACGGGGTGGTGCGCATTGTATGGGTGTGTGTTACATTACATTCATTAGTAGGAGTGAGAAAAACATCAGGGGCTTGTGCGCATTGTATGTGTGTGTGTTACATTACATTCACTATAGAAGTGAGAAAAACATCACGGGGTGGTGTGCATTGTATGGGTGTGTGTTACATTT
The DNA here is from genome assembly GCF_034190915.1 of Cavia porcellus. Classification (NCBI taxonomy): domain Eukaryota; kingdom Metazoa; phylum Chordata; class Mammalia; order Rodentia; family Caviidae; genus Cavia; species Cavia porcellus. Next base: position 1,911,109 of record NW_026947555.1, read on the forward strand.
TATTCACTAGTAGGAGTGAGAAAAACATCACGGGGTGGTGCGCATTGTATGCGTTTGTGTTACTTACATTCACTAGTAGGAGTGAGAAAAACATCACTGGGTGGTGTGAATCGGAGATTCTGAATTAGGATAGGCAATGAGTGGAAATGTAGGATGGAGAAAAGCAGCGCGGGGTGGTCAGCATGGGGATGTCAGGTAACATGCAGTGGCAATGTAGGATAGGTTTCTTAAAAAGATCGTGGGGTGGTGCGCGTTGTATGGGTGTGTTTTACATTACATTCACTAGTACGAGTGAGAAAAACATCACGGGGTGGTGCGCATTGTATGGGTGTGTGTTACATTACATTCACTAGTAGGAGTTAGAAAAACATCACGGGGTGGTGCGCATTGTATGGGTGTGTGTTACATTTCATTCACTAGTAGGAGTGAGAAAAACATCACGGGGTGGTGCGCATTGTATGGGTGTGTGTTACATTTCATTCACTAGTAGGAGTGAGAAAAACATCACGGGGTCGTGTGAATCGGAGGGTCTGAATTAGGATAGGCAGTGAGTGGCAATGTAGGATGGAGAAAAGCACCGCGGGGTGCTCAGCATGGGGAGGTCAAGGAACATGCAGTGGCAATGTAGGATAGGTTTCTGAAAAACATCGCGGGGTGGTGCGCATTGTATGGGTGTGTGTTACATTACATTCACTAGTAGCAGTGAGAAAAAAATCACGGGGTGGTGTCAATCGGAGGGTATGAATTAGGATAAGCAGTGAGTTGCAATGTAGGATGGAGAAAAGCACCGCGGGTTGTCAGCATGGGGAGGTCAGGGAACATGCAGTGGCAATATTGCATAGGATTCTGAAAAACATCGCGGGGTGGTGCACATTGTATGGTTGTGTGTTACATTACATTCATTAGTAGGAGTGAGAAAAACATCAGGGGCTTTTGCGCATTGTATGGGTGTGTGTTACATTACATTCACTATAGGAGTGAGAAAAACATCACGGGGTGGTGTGCATTGTATGGGTGTGTGTTACATTTCATTCACTAGTAGGAGTGAGAAAAACATCACGGGGTGGTGCGCATTGTATGCGTTTGTGTTACTTACATTCACTAGTAGGAGTGAGAAAAACATCACGGGGTGGTGTGAATCGGAGATTCTGAATTAGGATAGGCAATGAGTGGAAATGTAGGATGGAGAAAAGCACCGCGGGGTGGTCAGCATGGGGATATCAGGTAACATGCAGTGGCAATATAGGATAGGTTTCTTAAAAACATCGTGGGGTGGTGCGCGTTGTATGGGTGTGTTTTACATTACATTCACTAGTACGAGTGAGAAAAACATCACGGGGTGGTGCGCATTGTATGGGTGTGTGTTACATTACATTCACTAGTAGGAGTTAGAAAAACATCACGGGGTGGTGCGCATTGTATGGGTGTGTGTTACATTTCATTCACTAGTAGGAGTGAGAAAAACATCACGGGGTGGTGCGCATTGTATGGGTATGTGTTACATTTCATTCACTAGTAGGAGTGAGAAAAACATCACGGGGTGGTGTGAATCGGAGGGTCTGAATTAGGATAGGCAGTGAGTGGCAATATAGGATGGAGAAAAGCAGCGCGTGGTGGTCAGCATGGGGAGGTCAGGGAACATGCAGTGGCAATGTAGGATAGGTTTCTGAAAAACATCGCGGGGTGGTGCGCATTGTATGGGTGTGTGTTACATTACATTCACTAGAAGGAATGAGAAAAACATCACAGGGTGGTGCGCATTGTATGGGTTTGTGTTACATTACATTCACTATTAGGAGTGAGAAAAAAATCACGGGCTGGTCCCCAATGTATGCGTGTGTGTTACATTAAATTCACAAGTAGGAGTGAGAAAAACATCACGGGGTGGTGTCAATCGGAGGGTCTGAATTAGGATAGGCAGTGAGTGGCAATGTAGGATGGAGAAAAGCACCGCGGGGTGGTCAGCATGGGGAGGTCAGGGAACATGCAGTGGCAATGTAGGATAGTTTTCTGAAAAACATCACCGAGTGGTGCGCATTGTATGGGTGTGTTTTACATTACATTCACTAGTAGGAGTGAGAAAAACATCACGGGGTGGTGTGAATTGGAGTGTCTGAATTAGGATAGGCAGTGAGTGGCAATGCAGGATGGAGAAATGCACCGCGGGCTGGTCAGCATGGGGAGGTCAGGGAACAAGCAGTGGCAATGTAGGATAGGTTTCTGAAAAACATGGCGTTGTGGTGCGCATTGTATGGGTGTGTGTTACATTACATTCACTAGTGGGAGTGAGAAAAACATCACGGGGTGGTGCGCATTGTATGCGTGTGTGTTACATTACATTCACTAGTAGGAGTGAGAAAAACATCACGGGGTGGTGTGAATTGGAGGGTCTGAATTAGGATAGGCAGTGAGTGGCAATGTAGAATGGAGAAAAGCACCGCGGGGTGGTCAGCATGGGGAGGTCAGGTAACATGCACTGGCAATGTAGGATAGATTTCTGAAAAACATCGCGGGGTGGTGCGCATTGTATGGGTGTGTGTTACATTATATTCACTAGTAGGAGTGAGAAAAACATCACGGGTTGGTGCGCATTGTATGGGTGTGTGTTACATTACATTCACTAGTAGGAGTGAGAAAAACATCACGGGGTGGTGTGAATCGGAGGGTCTCAATTAGGATAGGAAGTGAGTGGCAATGTAGGATGGAGAAAAACACCGCGCAGTGGTCAGCATTGGGAGGTCAGGGAACATGCAGTGGCAATGTAGGATAGGTTTCTGAAAAACATCGCGGGGTAGTGCGCATTGTATAGGTGTGTGTTACATTACATTCACTAGTAGGAGTGAGAAAAACATCACGGGGTGGTGTGAATCGGAGGGTCTGAATTAGGATAGGCAGTGAGTAGCAATGTAGGATGGAGAAAAGCACCGCGGTGTGGTCAGCATGGGGAGGTCAGGTAACATGCAGTGGCAATATAGGATAGGATTCTGAAAAACATCGTGGGGTGGTGCGCATTTTATGGGTGTGTGTTACATTACATTCACTAGTAGGAGTGAGAAAAACATCACGGGGTGGTGCGCATTGTATTGGTGTGTGTTACATTACATTCACTAGTAGGAGTGAGAAAAACATCACGGGGTGGTGCGCATTGTATGGGTGTGTGTTACATTACATTCACTAGTAGGAGTGAGAAAAACATCACGGGGTGGTGTGAATCGGAGGGTCTGAATTAGGATAGGCAGTGAGTGGCAATGTAGAATGGTGAAAAGCACCACGGGTTGGTCAGCATGGGGAGGTTAGGGAACATGCAGTGGCAATGTAGGATAGGTTTCTGAAAAACATCGCGGGGTGGTGCGCATTGTATGGGTGTGTGTTACATTACATTCACTAGAAGGAGTGAGAAAAACACCACGGGGTGGTGCGCATTGTATGGGTGTGTGTTACATTACATTCACTAGTAGGAGTGAGAAAAACATCACGGGGTGGTGTGAATCGGAGGGTGTGAATTAGAATAAGCAGTGAGTGGCAATTTAGGATGGAGAAAAGCACCGCGGTGTGGTCAGCAAGGGGAGGTTAGGGAACATGCACTGGCAATGTAGGATAGGTTTCTGAAAAACATCGCGGGGTGGTGCGCATTTTATGGATGTGTGTTACATTACATTCACTAGTAGGAGTGAGAAAAACATCACGGGGTGGTGCGCATTGTATGGGTGTGTGTTACATTACATTCACTAGTAGGAGTGAGAAAAACATCAGGGGGTGGTGCGCATTGTATGGGTGTGTGTTACATTACATTCACTAGTAGGAGTGAGAAAAACATCACGGTGTGCTGCGCATTGTATGGGTGTGTGTTACATTTCATTCACTAGTAGGAGTGAGAAAAACATTACGGGGTGGTGCGCATTGTACGCGTGTGTGTTACATTACATTCACTAGTAGGAGTGAGAAAAACATCACGGGGTGGTGCGCATTGTATGGGTTTGTGTTACATTACATTCACTAGTAGGAGTGAAAAAACATCACGGGGTGGTGAGCATTGTATGGGTGTGTGTTACATTACATTCACTAGTAGGAGTGAGAAAAACATCACGGGGTGGTGTGAATCGGAGGGTCTGAATTAGGATAGGCAGTGAGTGGCAATGTAGGATGGAGAAAAGCACCGCGGGGTGGTCAGCATGGGGAGGTCACGGAACATGCAGTGGCAATGTAGGACAGGTTTCTGAAAAACATCGCGGGGTGGTGCGCATTGTATGGGTGTGTGTTACATTACATTCACTAGTAGGATTGAGAAAAACATCACGGGGTGGTGAGCATTGTATGGGTGTGTGTTACATTACATTCACTAGTAGGAGTGAGAAAAACATCACAGGGTGGTGCGCATTGTATGGGTTTGTGTTACATTACATTCACTATTAGGAGTGAGAAAAACATCACGGGCTGGTCCCCAATGTATGCGTGTGTGTTACATTACATTCACTAGTAGGAGTGAGAAAAACATCACGGGGTGGTGTCAATCGGAGGGTCTGAATTAGGATAGGCAGTGAGTGGCAATGTAGGATGGAGAAAAGCACCGCGGGGTGGTCAGCATGGGGAGGTCAGGTAACATGCAGGGGCAATGTAGGATAGGTTTCTGAAAAACATCGCGGAGTGGTGCGCGTTGTATGGGTGTGTGTTACATTACATTCATTAGTAGGAGTGAGGAAAACATCACGTGGTGGTGCGCATTTTATGGGTGTGTGTCACATACATTCACTAGTAGGATTGAGAAAAACATCACGGGGTGGTGTGAATCGGAGGGTCTGAATTAGGATAGGCAGTGAGTGGCAATGTAGGATGGAGAAAAGCACCGCGGGGTGGTCAGCATGGGGAGGTCAGGGAACATGCAGTGGCAATGTAGGATAGTTTTCTGAAAAACATCACCGGGTGGTGCGCATTGTATGGGTGTGTTTTACATTACATTCACTAGTAGGAGTGAGAAAAACATCACGGGGTGGTGTGAATTGGAGTGTCTGAATTAGGATAGGCAGTGAGTGGCAATGCAGGATGGAGAAAAGCACCGCGGGGTGGTCAGCATGGGGAGGTCAGGGAACAAGCAGTGGCAATGTAGGATAGGTTTCTGAAAAACATGGCGGTGTGGTGCGCATTGTATGGGGTGTGTTACATTACATTCACTAGTGGGAGTGAGAAAAACATCACGGGGTGGTGCGCATTGTATGGGTGTGTGTTACATTACATTCACTAGTAGGAGTGAGAAAAACATCACGGGGTGGTGTGAATCGGAGTGTCTGAATTAGGATAGGCAGTGAGTGGCAATGTAGAATGGAGAAAAGCACCGCGGGGTGGTCAGCATGGAGAGGTCAGGGAACATGCACTGGCAATGTAGGATAGATTTCTGAAAAACATCGCGGGGTGGTGCGCATTGTATGGGTGTGTGTTACATTATATTCACTAGTAGGAGTGAGAAAAACATCATGGGTTGGTGCGCATTGTATGGGTGTGTGTTACATTACATTCACTAGTAGGAGTGAGAAAAACATCACGGGGTGGTGTGAATCGGAGGGTATGAATTAGGATAGGCAGTGAGTTGCAATGTAGGATGAGAAAAGCACCGCGGGGTGGTCAGCATGGGGAGGTCGGGGAACATGCAGTGGCAATATTGCATAGGATTCTGAAAAACATCGCAGGGTGGTGCGCATTGTATGGGTGTGTGTTACATTATATTCACTAGTAGGAGTGAGAAAAACATCAAGGGGTGGTGTGAATCGGAGGGTCTGAATTAGGATAGGCAGTGAGTGGCAATGTAGGATGGAGAAAAGCACCGCGGTTAGGTCAGCATGTGGAGGTCAGGGAACATGCAGTGGCAATGTAGGATAGGTTTCTGAAAAACATCGCGGGGTGGTGCGCATTGTATGGGTGTGTGTTACATTACATTCACTAGTAGGAGTGAGAAAAACATCACGGGGTGGTGCGCATTGTATTGGGGTGTGTTACATTACATTCACTAGTAGGAGTGAGAAAAACATCACAGGGTGGTGCGCATTGTATGGGTGTGTGATACATTCCATTCACTAGTAGGAGTGAGAAAAACATCACGGGGTGGTGCGCATTTTATGGGTGTGTGTTACATTACATTCCCTAGTAGGAGTGAGAAAAATATCACTGCGTGGTGCGCATTGTATGGGTGTGTGTTACATTACATTCACTAATAGGAGTGAGAAAAACATCACGGGGTGGTGCGCATAGAATGCGTGTGTGTTACATTACATTCACTTGTAGGAGTGAGAAAAACATCACGGGGTTCTGCGCATTGTATGGGTGTGTGTTACATTACATTCACTATTAGGAGTTAGAAAAACATCACGGGTGGTGTGAATCAGAGCGTCTGAATTAGGATAGGCAGTGAGTGGCAATGTAGGATGGAGAAAACCACCGCGTGGTGGTCAGCATGGGGAGGTCAGGTAACATGCAGTGGCAAGGTAGGATAGGTTTCTGAAAAACATCGCGGGGTGGTGCGTATTGTATGGGTGTGTGTTACATTACATTCACTAGTAGGAGTGAGAAAAACATCTCGGGGTGGTGTGAATTGCAGTGTCTGAATTAGGATAAGCAGTGAATGGCAATGTAAGATGGAGAAAAGCAACGCGGGGTGGTCAGCATGGGGAGGTCAGGGAACATGCAGTGGCAATGTAGGATAGGTTTCTGAAAAACATCGTGGGATGGTGGGCATTGTATGGGTGTGTGTTACATTACATTAACTAGTAGGAGTGAGAAAAACATCACGGGGTGGTGCGCATTGTAAGGGTGTGTGTTACATTACATTCACTAGTAGGAGTGAGAAAAACATCACGGGGTGGTGAGAATCGGAGGGTCTGAATTAGGATAGGCAGTGAGTGGCAATGCAGGATGGAGAAAAGCACCGCGGGGAGGTCAGCATGGGGAGGGCAGGGAACATGCAGTGGCAATGTAGGATAGGTTTCTGAAAAACATCGCAGGGTGGTGCGCATTTTATGGGTGTGTGTTACATTACATTCACTAGTAGGAGTGAGAAAAACATCAGGGGCTTGTGCGCATTGTATGGGTGTGTGTTACATTACATTCATTAGTAGGAGTGAGAAAAACATCACGGGGTGGTGCGCATTGTATGCGTGTGTGTTACTTAAATTCACTAGTAGGAGTGAGAAAACATCACGGGGTGGTGCGCATTGCATGGGTGTGTGTTACATTACATTCACTAGTAGGAGAGAGAAAAACATCACGGGGTGGTGCACATTGTAGGGGTGTGTGTTACCTTACATTCACTAGTAGGAGTGAGAAAAACATCACGGGGTGGTGTGAATCGGAGGGTCTGCATTAGGATAGGCAGTGAGTGGCAATGTAGGATGGAGAAAAGCACCGCGGGGTGGTCAGCATGGGGAGGTCAGGGAACATGCGGTGGCAATGTAGGATAGGTTTCTGAAAAACATCGCGGGGTGGAGAGCATTGTATGGGTGTGTGTTACATTACATTCACTAGTAGAATTGAGAAAAACATCATGAAGTGGTGTGCATTGTACGGGTGTTTGTTACATTACATTGACTAGTAGGAGTGAGAAAAACATCACTGGGTGGTGCGCATTGTATGGGTTTGTGTTACATTACATTCACTATTAGGAGTGAGAAAAACATCACGTTGTGGTGTGAATCGGAGATTCTGAATTAGGATAGGCAGTGAGTGGAAATGTAGGATGGAGAAAAGCACCGCAGGGTGGTCAGCATGGGGATGTCAGGTAACATGCAGTGGCAATGTAGGATAGGTTTCTGAAAAACATCGCGGGGTGGTGCGCGTTGTATGGGTGTGTTTTACATTACATTCACTAGTAGGAGTGAGAAAAACATCACGGGGTGGTGTGAATCGGAGGGTCTGAATTAGGATAGGCAGTGAGTGGCAATATAGGATGGAGAAAAGCAGCGCGGGGTGGTCAGCATGGGGAGGTCAGGGAACATGCAGTCGCAATGTAGGATAGGTTTCTGAAAAACATCGCGGGGTGGTGCGCATTGTATGGGTGTGTGTTACATTACATTCATTAGTAGGAGTGAGAAAAACATCACGGGGTGTGCGCATTGTATTGGTGTGTGTTACATTACATTCACTAGTAGGAGTGAGAAAAACATCACGGGGTGGTGTGAATCGGAGGGTCGGATTTAGGATAGGCAGTGAGTGGCAATGTAGAATGGAGAAAAGCACCGCGGGGTGGTCAGCATGGGGAGGTTAGGGAACATGCAGTGGCAATGTAGGATAGGTTTCTGAAAAACATCGCGGGGTGGTGCGCATTGTATGGGTGTGTGTTACATTACATTCACTAGAAGGAGTGAGATAAACACCACGGGGTGGTGCGCATTGTATGGGTGTGTGTTACATTACATTCACTAGTAGGAGTGAGAAAAACATCACGGGGTGGTGTGAATCGGAGGGTATGAATTAGAATAAGCAGTGAGTGGCAATTTAGGATGGAGAAAACCACCGCGGTGTGGTCAGCATGGGGAGGTCAGGGAACATGCACTGGCAATGTAGGATAGGTTTCTGAAAAACATCGCGGGGTGGTGCGCATTGTATGGATGTGTGTTACATTACATTCACTAGTAGGAGTGAGAAAAACAACGCGGGGTGGTGCGCATTGTATGGGTGTGTGTTACATTACATTCACTAGGAGGAGTGAGAAAAACATCAGGTGGTGGTGCGCATTGTATGGGTGTGTGTTACATTACATTCACTAGTAGGAGTGAGAAAAACATCACGGGGTGGTGCGCATTGTATGGGTGTGTGTTACATTTCATTCACTAGTAGGCGTGAGAAAAATGTCACGGGGTGGTGCGCATTGTATGCGTGTGTGTTACATTACATTCACTAGTAGGAGTGAGAAAAACATCACGGGGTGGTGCGCATTATATGGGTGTGTGTTACATTACATTCACTAGTAGGAGTGAGAAAAACATCACGGGGTGGTGTGAATCGGAGGGTCTGAATTAGGATAGGCAGTGAGTGGCAATGTAGGATGGAGAAAAGCACCGCGGGGTGGTAAGCATGGGGAGGTCAGGAAACATGCAGTGGCAATGTAGGATAGTTTTCTGAAAAACATCACCGGGTGGTGCGCATTGTATGGGTGTGTTTTACATTACATTCACTAGTAGGAGTGAGAAAAACATCACAGGGTGGTGTGAATTGGAGTGTCTGAATTAGGATAGGTAGTGAGTGGCAATGCAGGATGGAGAAAAGCACCGCGGGGTGGTCAGCATGGGGAGGTCAGGGAACAAGCAGTGGCAATGTAGGATAGGTTTCTGAAAAACATCGCGGGGTGGTGCGCATTGTATGGGTGTGTGTTACATTACATTCACTAGTAGGAGTGAGAAAAACATCACGGGGTAGTGTGAATCGGAGGGTCTGAATTAGGATAGGCAGTGAGTGGCAATGTAGGATGGAGAAAAGCACCGCGGGGTGGTCAGCATGGGGAGGTCAGGGAACATGCAGTGGCAATGTAGGATAGGATTCTGAAAAACATCCCGGGGTGGTGCGCATTGTATGGGTGTGTGTTACGTTACATTCACTAGTAGCAGTGAGAAAAAAATCACGGCGTGGTGTGAAGCGGAGGGTATGAATTAGGATAGGCAGTGAGTTGCAATGTAGGATGGAGAAAAGCACCGCGGGGTGGTCAAGATGGGGAGGTCAGGGAACATGCAGTGGCAATATTGCATAGGATTCTGAAAAACATCGCAAGGTGGTGCGCATTGTATGGGTGTGTGTTACATTATATTCACTAGTAGGAGTGAGAAAAACATCACGGGGTGGTGTGAATCGGAGGGTCTGAATTAGGATAGGCAGTGAGTGGCAATGTAGGATGGAGAAAAGCACCGCGGTTAGGTCAGCATGGGGAGGTCAAGGAACATGCAGTGGCAATGTAGGATAGGTTTGTGAAAAACATCGCGGGGTGGTGCGCATTGTATGTGTGTGTGTTACATTACATTCACTAGTAGGAGTGAGAAAAACATCACGGGGTGGTGCGCATTGTATGGGTGTGTATTACATTACATTCACTTGTAGGAGTGAGAAAAACATCACAGGGTGGTGCGCATTGTATGGGTGTGTGTTACATTCCATTCACTAGTAGGAGTGAGAAAAACATCACGGGGAGGTGCGCATTTTATGGGTGTGTTTTACATTACATTCCCTAGTAGGAGTGAGAAAAATATCACGGGGTTGTGCGCATTGTATGGGTGTGTGTTACATTACATTGACTAGTATGAGTGAGAAAAACATCACGGGGTGGTGCGCATAGTATGCGTGTGTGTTACATTACATTCACTTGTAGGAGTGAGAAAAACATCACGGGGTTGTGCGCATTGTATGGGTGTGTGTTACATTACATTCACTATTAGGAGTTAGAAAAACATCACGGGTGGTGTGAATCAGAGGGTCTGAATTAGGATAGGCAGTAAGTGGCAATGTAGGATGGAGAAAAGCACCGCGTGGTGGTCCGCATGGGGAGGTCAGGTATCATGCAGTGGCAATGTAGGATAAGTTTCTGAAAAACATCGCGGCGTGGTGCGTATTGTATGGGTGTGTGTTACATTACATTCACTAGTAGGACTGAGAAAAACATCTCGGGGTGGTGTGAATTGGAGTGTCTGAATTAGGATAGGCAGTGAGTGGCAATGTAAGATGGAGAAAAGCAACGCGGGGTGGTCAGCATGGGGAGGTCAGGGACCATGCAGTGGCAATGTAGGATAGGTTTCTGAAAAACATCGTGGGATGGTGGGAATTGTATGGGTGTGTGTTACATTACATTCACTAGTAGGAGTGAGAAAAACATCACGGGGTGGTGCGCATTGTAAGGGTGTGTGTTACATTACATTCACTAGTAGGAGTGAGAAAAACATCACCGGGTGGTGTGAATCGGAGGGTATGAATTAGAATAAGCAGTGAGTGGCAATTTAGAATGGAGAAAACCACCGCGGTGTGGTCAGCATGGGGAGGTCAGGGAACATGTACTGGCAATGTAGGTTAGGTTTCTGAAAAACATCGCGGGGTGGTGCGCATTGTATGGATGTGTGTTACATTACATTCACTAGTAGGAGTGAGAAAAACATCGCGGGGTGGTGCGCATTGTATGGGTTTGTGTTACATTACATTCACTAGTAGGAGTGAGAAAAACATCACGGGGTGGTGCGCATTGTATGGGTGTGTGTTACATTACATTCACTAGTAGGAGTGAGAAAAACATCACGGGGTGGTGTGAATCGGAGGGTCTGAATTAGGATAGTCAGTGAGTGACAATGTAGGATGGAGAAAAGCACCGCGGGGTGGACAGCATGGGGAGGTCAGGGAACATGCAGTGGCAATGTAGGACAGGTTTCTGAAAAACATCGCGGGGTGGTGCGCATTGTATGGGTGTGTGTTACATTACATTCACTAGTAGGATGGAGAAAAACATCACGGAGTGGTGAGCATTGTATGGGTGTGTGTTACATTACATTCACTAGTAGAAGTGAGAAAAACATCACAGCGTGATGCGCATTGTATGGGTTTGTGTTACATTACATTCACTATTAGGAGTGAGAAAAACATCACGGCCTGGTCCGCAATATATGCGTGTGTGTTACATTACATTCATTAGTAGGAGTGAGAAAAACATCACGGGGTGGTGTGAATCAGCGGGTTTGAATTAGTATAGGCAGTGAGTGGCAATGTAGGATGGAGAAAAGCACCGCGGGGTGGTCAGCATGGGGAGGTCAGGTAACATGCAGTGGCAATGTAGGATAGGTTTCTGAAAAACATCCCGGAGTGGTGCGCGTTGTATGGGTGTGTGTTACATTACATTCATTAGTAGGAGTGAGAAAAACATCACGGGGTGGTGCGCATTGTATGGGTGTGTGTTACATTACATTCACTAGTAGGAGTGAGAAAAACATCACGGGGTGGTGTGAATCGGAGGGTCTGAATTAGGATAGGCAGTGAGTGGCAATGTAGGATGGAGAAAAGCACCGCGGGGTGGTCAGCATGGGGAGGTCAGGGAACATGCAGTGGCAATTTAGGATAGGATTCTGAAAAACATCGCGGGGTGGTGCGCATTGTATGGGTGTGTGTTACGTTACATTCACTAGTAGCAGTGAGAAAAAAATCACGGGGTGGTGTGAAGCGGAGGGTATGAATTAGGATAGGCAGTGAGTTGCAATGTAGGATTTAGAAAAGCACCACGGGGTGGTCAGCATGGGGAGGTCAGGGAACATGCAGTGGCAATATTGCATAGGATTCTGAAAAACATCGCAAGGTGGTGCGCATTGTATGGGTGTGTGTTACATTATATTCACTAGTAGGAGTGAGAAAAACATCACGGGGTGGTGTGAATCGGAGGGTCTGAATTAGGATAGGCAGTGAGTGGCAATGTAGGATGGAGAAAAGCACCGCGGTTAGGTCAGCATGGGGAGGTCAAGGAACATGCAGTGGCAATGTAGGATAGGTTTCTGAAAAACATCGCGGGGTGGTGCGCATTGTATGGGTGTGTGTTACATTACATTCACTAGTAGGAGTGAGAAAAACATCAGGGGGTGGTGCGCATTGTATGGGTGTGTGTTACATTACATTCACTAGTAGGAGTGAGAAAAACATCACAGGGTGGTGCGCATTGTATGGGTGTGTGTTACATTCCATTCACTAGTAGGAGTGAGAAAAACATCACGGGGTGGTGCGCATTTTATGGGTGTGTTTTACATTACATTCCCTAGTAGGAGTGAGAAAAATATCACGGGGTGGTGCGCATTGTATGGGTGTGTGTTACATTACATTCACTAGTAGGAGTGAGAAAAACATCACGGGGTGGTGCGCATAGTATGCGTGTGTGTTACATTACATTCACTTGTAAGAGTGAGAAAAACATCACGGGTGGTGTGAATCAGAGGGTCTGAATTAGGATAGGCAGTAAGTGGCAATGTAGGATGGAGAAAAGCACCACGTGGTGGTCCGCATGGGGAGGTCAGGTATCATGCAGTGGCAATGTAGGATAAGTTTCTGAAAAACATCGCGGGGTGGTGCGTATTGTATGGGTGTGTGTTACATTACATTACTAGTAGGAGTGAGAAAAACATCTCGGGGTGGTGTGAATTGGAGTGTCTGAATTAGGATAGGCAGTGAGTGGCAATTTAGGATGGAGAAAACCACCGCGGTGTGGTCAGCATGGGGAGGTCAGGGAACATGCACTGGCAATGTAGGATATGTTTCTGAAAAACATCGCGGGGTGGTGCGCATTGTATGGATGTGTGTTACATTACATTCACTAGTAGGAGTGAGAAAAACATCGCGGGGTGGTGCGCATTGTATGGCTGTGTGTTACATTACATTCACTAGTAGGAGTGAGAAAAACATCAGGGGGTGGTGCGCATTGTATGGGTGTGTGTTACATTACATTCACTAGTAGGAGTGAGAAAAACATCACGGGGTGGTGCGCATTGTATGGGTGTGTGTTACATTTCATTCACTACTAGGAGTGAGAAAAACATCACGGGGTGGTGCGCATTGTATGGGGGTGTGATACATTACATTCACTAGTAGGAGTGAGAAAAACATCACGGGGTGGTGCGCATTGTATGGGTTTGTGTTACATTACATTCACTAGTAGGAGTGAGAAAAACATAACGGGGTGGTGCGCATTGTATGGGTGTGTGTTACATTACATTCACTAGTTGGAGTGAGAAAAACATCACGGGGTGGTGTGAATCGGAGGGTCTGAATTAGGATAGGCAGTGAGTGGCAATGTAGGATGGAGAAAAGCACCGCGGGGTGGTCAGCATGGGGAGGTCAGGGAACATGCAGTGGCAATGTAGGACAGGTTTCTGAAAAACATCGCGGGGTGGTGCGCATTGTATGGGTGTGTGTTACATTACATTCACTAGTAGGATGGAGAAAAACATCACGGGGTGGTGCGCATTGTAAGGGTGTGTGTTACATTACATTCACTAGTAGGAGTGAGAAAAACATCACGGGGTGGTGCGCATTGTATGGGTGTGTGTTACATTACATTCACTAGTAGGAGTGAGAAAAACATCATGGGGTGGTGTGAATCGGAGGGTCTGAATTAGGATAGGTGGTGAGTGGCAATGTAGGATAGAGAAAAGCACGGCGGGGTGATCAGCATGGGGAGGTCAGGGAACATGCAGTGGCAATGTAGGATAGGTTTCTGAAAAACATCGCGGGGTGGTGCGCATTGTATGGGTGTGTGTTACATTACATTCACTAGTAGCAGTTAGAAAAAGATCACGGGGTGGAGTGAATCGGAGGGTCTGAATTCGGATAGGCAGTGAGTTGCAATGTAGGATGGAGAAAAGCACCGCGGGTTGTCAGCATGGGGAGGTCACGGAACATGCAGTGGCAATATTGCATAGGATTCTGAAAAACATCGCGGGGTGGTGCGCATTGTATGGGTGTGTGCTACATTATTTCACTACTAGGAGTGAGAAAAACATCACGGGGTGGTGAGAATCGGAGGGTCTGAATTAGGAGAGGCAGTGAGTGGCAATGCAGGATGGAGAAAAGCACCGCGGGGAGGTCAGCATGGGGAGGTCAGGGAACATGCAGTGGCAATGTAGGATAGGTTTCGGAAAAACATCGCAGGGTGGTGCGTATTTTATGGGTGTGTGTTACATTACATTCACTACTAGGAGTGAGAAAAATATCACGGGGTGGTGCGCATTGTATGGGTGTGTTTTACATTACATTCACTAGTAGGATTGAGAAAAACATCAAGGGCTTGTGCGCATTTTATGGGTGTGTGTTACATTACATTCACTAGTAGGAGTGAGAAAAACATCACGGGGTGGTGCGCATTGTATGGGTGTGTGTTACATTACATTCAATAGTAGGAGTGAGAAAAACATCACGGGGTGGTGCGCATTGTATGAGTGTGTGTTACTTACATTCACTAGTAGGAGTGAGAAAAACATCACGGGGTGGTGCGCATTGTATGGGTGTGTGTTACATTACATTCACTAGTAGGAGTGAGAAAAACATCACGGGGTGGTGCGCATTGTAGGGGTGTGTGTTACATTACATTCACTAGTAGGAGTGAGAAAACATCACGCGGTGGTGTGAATTGGAGGGTCTGAATTAGGATAGGCAGTGAGTGGCAATGTAGGATGGAGAAAAGCACCGCGTGGTGGTCAGCATGGGGAGGTCAGGGAACATGCAGTGGCAATGTAGGATATGTTTCTGAAAAATATCGCGGGGTGGAGCGCATTGTATGGGTGTGTGTTACATTACATTCTCTAGTAGGAGTGAGAAAAACATCACGTGGTGGAGCGCATTGTATGGGTGTGTGTTACATTACATTCACTAGTAGGAGTGAGAAAAACATCACGGGGTGGTGCGCATTGTATGGGTGTGTGTTACATTACATTCACTAGTAGGATTGAGAAAAACATCACGGGGTGGTGTGAATCGGAGGGTCTGAATTAGGATAGGCAGTGAGTGGCAATGTAGGATGGAGAAAAGTACCGCGGGGTGGTCAGCATGGGGAGGTCAGGGAACATGCAGTGGCAATGTAGGATAGGTTTCTGAAAAACATCGCGGGGTGGTGCGCATTGTATGGGTATGTGTTACATTATATTCACTAGTAGGAGTGAGAAAAACATCACGGTGTGGTGTGAATCGGAGATTCTGAATTAGGATAGGCAGTGAGTGGAAATGTAGGATGGAGAAAAGCACCGCGGGGTGGTCAGCATGGGGATGTCAGGTAACATGCAGTGGCAATGTAGGATAGGTTTCTGAAAAACATCGCGGGGTGGTGCGCGTTGTATGGTTGTGTTTTACATTACATTCACTAGTAGGAGTGAGAAAAACATCACAGGGTGGTTTGAATTGGAGGGTCTGAATTAGAATAGGCAGTGAGTGGCAATGTAGGATGGAGAAAAGCACCGCAGGGTGTTCAGCATGGGGAGGTCAGGGAACATGCAGTGGCAATGTAGGATAGGTTTCTGAAAAACATCGACGGGTGGTGCGCAATGTATGGGTGTGTGTTACATTATATTCACTAGTAGGAGTGAGAAAAACATCGCGGGGTGGTGCGCATTGTATGGGTGTGTGTTACATTACATTCACTCGTAGGAGTGAGAAAAACATCACGGGGTGGTGTGAATCGGAGGGTCTGAATTAGGATAGGCAGTGAGTGGCAATGTAGGATGGAGAAAAGCACCGCGGGGTGGTCAGCATGGGGATTTCAGGGAACATGCAGTGGCAATGTAGGATTGGTTTATGAAAAACATCGCGGGGTGGTGCGCATTATATGGGTGTGTGTTACATTACATTCACTAGTAGGAGTGAGAAAAACATCACGGGGTGGTGCGCATTGTATGGGTGTGTGTTACATTACATTCTCTAGTAGGAGTGAGACAAACATCACGGGAGGGTGCGCATTGTATGGGTGTGTGTTACTTTACATTCACTAGTAGGAGTGAGAAAAACATCACGGGGTGGTGTGAATCGGAGGGTCTGAATTAGGGTAGGCAGTGAGTGGCAATGTAGGATGGAGAAAAGCACCGCGGGGTGGTCAGCAAGGGGAGGTCAGGGAACATGTAGTGGCAATGTAGGATAGGTTTCTGAAAAACATCGCGGGGTGGTGCGCATTTTATGGGTGTGTGTTACATTACATTCACTAGTAGGAGTGAGAAAAACATCACGGGGTGGTGCGCATTGTATGGGTGTGTGTTACATTACATTCACTGGTAGGAGTGTGAAAAACATCACGGGGTGGTGCGCATTGTATGGGTGTGTGTTACATTACATTCACTAGTAGGAGTAAGAAAAACATCACGGGGTGGTGTGAATCGGAGCGTCTGAATTAGGGTAGGCAGTGAGTGGCAATGTAGGATGGAGAAAAGCACCGCGGGGTGGTCAGCATGGGGAGGTCAGGGAACATGCAGTGGCAATGTAGGATAGGTTTCTGAAAAACATCGCGGGGTTGTGCGCATTGCATGGGTGTGTGTTACATTTCATTCACTAGTAGGAGTGATTAAAACATCACTTGGTGGTGTGAATCGGAGGGTCTGAATTAGGACAGGCCGTGAGTGGCTATGTAGGATGGAGAAAAGCACCGTGGGGTGGTCAGCATGGGGCGGTCAGGGAACATGCAGTGGCAATGTAGGATAGGTTTCTGAAAAACATCGCGCGGTGGTGCGCATTGTATGGGTGTGTGTTACATTACATTCATTAGTAGGAGTGAGAAAAACATCACGGGGTGGTGCGCATTGTATGGGTGTGTGTGACATTACATTCACTAGTAGGAGTGAGAAAAACATCACGGTGTGGTGCGCAATGTATGGGTGTGTGTTACATTATATTCAGTAGTCGGAGTGAGAAAAACATCACGGGGAGGTGCGCATTGTATGGGTGTGTGTTACATTACATTCACTAGTAGGAGTGAAAAAAACATCACGGGGAGGTGTGAATCGGAGGGTCTTAATTAGGATAGGCAGTGTGTGGCAATGTAGGATGGAGCAAAGCACCGCGGGGTGGTCAGCATGGGGAGGTCAGGGAACATGCAGTGGCAATGTAGGATAGGTTTCTGAAAAACATCGCGGGGTGGTGCGCATTGTATGTGTGTGTGTTACATTACATTCACTAGTAGGAGTGAGAAAAACATCACGGGGTGGTGTGAATCGGAGGGTCTGAATTAGGATAGGCAGTGAGTGGCAATGTAGGATGGAGAAAAGCAGCGCGGGGTGGTCAGCCTGGGGAGGTCAGGGAACATGCAGTGGCAATGTAGGATAGGTTTCTGAAAAACATCGCGGGGTGGTGCGCATTGTATGGTTGTGTGTTACATTACATTCACTAGTAGCAGTCAGAAAAACATCACGGGGTGGTGCGCATTGTATGGGTGTGTGTTACATTATATTCACTAGTAGGATTGAGAAAAACATTGCGGAGTGGTGCGCATTGTATCGGTGTGTGTTACATTACATTCACTAGTAGGAGTGAGAAAAACATCGCGGGGTGGTGCACATTGTATGGGTGTGTGTTACATTACATTCACTCGTAGGAGTGAGAAAAACATCACGGGGTGGTGTGAATCGGAGGGTCTGAATTAGGATAGGCAGTGAGGGGCAATGTAGGATGGAGAAAAGCACCGCGGGGTGGTCAACATGGGGAGGTCAGGGAACATGCAGTGGCAATGTAGGATAGGTTTCTGAAAAACATCGCGGGGTGGTGCGCATTGTATGTGTGTGTGTTACATTACATTCACTAGTAGGAGTGAGAAAAACATCACGGGGTGGTGCACATTGTATGGGTGTGTGTTACATTACATTAACTAGTAGGAGTGAGAAAAACATCGCGGGGTGGTGCGCATTGTATGGGTGTGTGTTACATTACATTCACTAGTAGGAGTGAGAAAAACATCACAGGGTGGTTTGAATTGGAGGGTCTGAATTAGGATAGGCAGTGAGTGGCAATGTAGGATGGAGAAAAGCACCGCAGGGTGTTCAGCATGGGGAGGTCAGGGAACATGCAGTGGCAATGTAGGATAGGTTTCTGAAAAACATCGTCGGGTGGTGCGCAATGTATGGGTGTGTGTTACATTATATTCACTAGTAGGAGTGAGAAAAACATCGCGGGGTGGTGCGCATTGTATGGGTGTGTGTTACATTACATTCACTAGTAGGAGTGAGAAAAACATCGCGGGGTGGTGCGCATTGTAGGGGTGTGTGTTACATTACATTCACTCGTAGGAGTGAGAAAAACATCACGGGGTGGTGTGAATCGGAGGGTCTGAATTAGGATAGGCAGTGAGTGGCAATGTAGGATGGAGAAAAGCACCGCGGGGTGGTCAGCATGGGGATTTCAGGGAACATGCAGTGGCAATGTAGGATTGGTTTATGAAAAACATCGCGGGGTGGTGCGCATTATATGGGTGTGTGTTACATTACATTCACTAGTAGGAGTGAGAAAAACATCACGGGGTGGTGCGCATTGTATGGGTGTGTGTTACATTACATTCTCTAGTAGGAGTGAGACAAACATCACGGGAGGGTGCGCATTGTATGGGTGTGTGTTACTTTACATTCACTAGTAGGAGTGAGAAAAACATCACGGGGTGGTGTGAATCGGAGGGTCTGAATTAGGATAGGCAGTGAGTGGCAATGTAGGATGGAGAAAAGCACCGCGGGGTGGTCAGCATGGGGAGGTCAGGGAACATGCAATGGCAAGGTAGGATAGGTTTCTGAAAAACATCGCGGGGTGGTGCGCATTTTATGGGTGTGTGTATCATTACATTCACTAGTAGGAGTGAGAAAAACATCACGGGGTGGTGCGCAATGCATGGGTGTGTGTTACATTACATTCCCTAGTAGGAGTGAGAAAAACGTCACGGGGTGGTGTGAATCGGAGGGTCTGAATTAGGGTAGGCAGTGAGTGGCAATGTAGGATGCAGAAAAGCACCGCGGGGTGGTCAGCATGGGGAGGTCAGGGAACATGCAGTGGCAATGTACGATAGGTTTCTGAAAAATATCGCGGGGTGGTGCGCATTGTATGGGTGTGTGTTACATTACATTCACTAGTAGGAGTGAGAAAAACATCACGGGGTGGTGCGCATTGTAGGGGTGTGTGTTACATTACATTCAATAGTAGGAGTGAGAAAACATCACGCGGTGGTGTGAATTGGAGGGTCTGAATTAGGATAGGCAGTGAGTGGCAATGTAGGATGGAGAAAAGCACCGCGTGGTGGTCAGCATGGGGAGGTCAGGGAACATGCAGTGGCAATGTAGGATATGTTTCTGAAAAATATCGCGGGGTGGAGCGCATTGTATGGGTGTGTGTTACATTACATTCTCTAGTAGGAGTGAGAAAAACATCACGTGGTGGAGCGCATTGTATGGGTGTGTGTTACATTACATTCACTAGTAGGAGTGAGAAAAACATCACGGGGTGGTGCGCATTGTATGGGTGTGTGTTACATTACATTCACTAGTAGGAGTGAGAAAAACATCACGGTGTGGTGTGAATCGGAGATTCTGAATTAGGATAGGCAGTGAGTGGAAATGTAGGATGGAGAAAAGCACCGCGGGGTGGTCAGCATGGGGATGTCAGGTAACATGCAGTGGCAATGTAGGATAGGTTTCTGAAAAACATCGCGGGGTGGTGCGCGTTGTATGGTTGTGTTTTACATTACATTCACTAGTAGGAGTGAGAAAAACATCACAGGGTGGTTTGAATTGGAGGGTCTGAATTAGAATAGGCAGTGAGTGGCAATGTAGGATGGAGAAAAGCACCGCAGGGTGTTCAGCATGGGGAGGTCAGGGAACATGCAGTGGCAATGTAGGATAGGTTTCTGAAAAACATCGACGGGTGGTGCGCAATGTATACGTGTGTGTTACATTATATTCACTAGTAGGAGTGAGAAAAACATCGCGGGGTGGTGCGCATTGTATGGGTGTGTGTTACATTACATTCACTCGTAGGAGTGAGAAAAACATCACGGGGTGGTGTGAATCGGAGGGTCTGAATTAGGATAGGCAGTGAGTGGCAATGTAGGATGGAGAAAAGCACCGCGGGGTGGTCAGCATGGGGATTTCAGGGAACATGCAGTGGCAATGTAGGATTGGTTTATGAAAAACATCGCGGGGTGGTGCGCATTATATGGGTGTGTGTTACATTACATTCACTAGTAGGAGTGAGAAAAACATCACGGGGTGGTGCGCATTGTATGGGTGTGTGTTACATTACATTCTCTAGTAGGAGTGAGACAAACATCACGGGAGGGTGCGCATTGTATGGGTGTGTGTTACTTTACATTCACTAGTAGGAGTGAGAAAAACATCACGGGGTGGTGTGAATCGGAGGGTCTGAATTAGGGTAGGCAGTGAGTGGCAATGTAGGATGGAGAAAAGCACCGCGGGGTGGTCAGCAAGGGGAGGTCAGGGAACATGTAGTGGCAATGTAGGATAGGTTTCTGAAAAACATCGCGGGGTGGTGCGCATTTTATGGGTGTGTGTTACATTACATTCACTAGTAGGAGTGAGAAAAACATCACGGGGTGGTGCGCATTGTATGGGTGTGTGTTACATTACATTCACTGGTAGGAGTGTGAAAAACATCACGGGGTGGTGCGCATTGTATGGGTGTGTGTTACATTACATTCACTAGTAGGAGTAAGAAAAACATCACGGGGTGGTGTGAATCGGAGCGTCTGAATTAGGGTAGGCAGTGAGTGGCAATGTAGGATGGAGAAAAGCACCGCGGGGTGGTCAGCATGGGGAGGTCAGGGAACATGCAGTGGCAATGTAGGATAGGTTTCTGAAAAACATCGCGGGGTTGTGCGCATTGCATGGCTGTGTGTTACATTTCATTCACTAGTAGGAGTGATTAAAACATCACTTGGTGGTGTGAATCGGAGGGTCTGAATTAGGACAGGCCGTGAGTGGCTATGTAGGATGGAGAAAAGCACCGTGGGGTGGTCAGCATGGGGCGGTCAGGGAACATGCAGTGGCAATGTAGGATAGGTTTCTGAAAAACATCGCGCGGTGGTGCGCATTGTATGGGTGTGTGTTACATTACATTCATTAGTAGGAGTGAGAAAAACATCACGGGGTGGTGCGCATTGTATGGGTGTGTGTGACATTACATTCACTAGTAGGAGTGAGAAAAACATCACGGTGTGGTGCGCAATGTATGGGTGTGTGTTACATTATATTCAGTAGTCGGAGTGAGAAAAACATCACGGGGAGGTGCGCATTGTATGGGTGTGTGTTACATTACATTCACTAGTAGGAGTGAAAAAAACATCACGGGGAGGTGTGAATCGGAGGGTCTTAATTAGGATAGGCAGTGTGTGGCAATGTAGGATGGAGCAAAGCACCGCGGGGTGGTCAGCATGGGGAGGTCAGGGAACATGCAGTGGCAATGTAGGATAGGTTTCTGAAAAACATCGCGGGGTGGTGCGCATTGTATGTGTGTGTGTTACATTACATTCACTAGTAGGAGTGAGAAAAACATCACGGGGTGGTGTGAATCGGAGGGTCTGAATTAGGATAGGCAGTGAGTGGCAATGTAGGATGGAGAAAAGCAGCGCGGGGTGGTCAGCCTGGGGAGGTCAGGGAACATGCAGTGGCAATGTAGGATAGGTTTCTGAAAAACATCGCGGGGTGGTGCGCATTGTATGGTTGTGTGTTACATTACATTCACTAGTAGCAGTCAGAAAAACATCACGGGGTGGTGCGCATTGTATGGGTGTGTGTTACATTATATTCACTAGTAGGATTGAGAAAAACATTGCGGAGTGGTGCGCATTGTATCGGTGTGTGTTACATTACATTCACTAGTAGGAGTGAGAAAAACATCGCGGGGTGGTGCACATTGTATGGGTGTGTGTTACATTACATTCACTCGTAGGAGTGAGAAAAACATCACGGGGTGGTGTGAATCGGAGGGTCTGAATTAGGATAGGCAGTGAGGGGCAATGTAGGATGGAGAAAAGCACCGCGGGGTGGTCAACATGGGGAGGTCAGGGAACATGCAGTGGCAATGTAGGATAGGTTTCTGAAAAACATCGCGGGGTGGTGCGCATTGTATGTGTGTGTGTTACATTACATTCACTAGTAGGAGTGAGAAAAACATCACGGGGTGGTGCACATTGTATGGGTGTGTGTTACATTACATTCACTAGTAGGAGTGAGAAAAACATCGCGGGGTGGTGCGCATTGTATGGGTGTGTGTTACATTACATTCACTAGTAGGAGTGAGAAAAACATCACAGGGTGGTTTGAATTGGAGGGTCTGAATTAGGATAGGCAGTGAGTGGCAATGTAGGATGGAGAAAAGCACCGCAGGGTGTTCAGCATGGGGAGGTCAGGGAACATGCAGTGGCAATGTAGGATAGGTTTCTGAAAAACATCGTCGGGTGGTGCGCAATGTATGGGTGTGTGTTACATTATATTCACTAGTAGGAGTGAGAAAAACATCGCGGGGTGGTGCGCATTGTATGGGTGTGTGTTACATTACATTCACTAGTAGGAGTGAGAAAAACATCGCGGGGTGGTGCGCATTGTAGGGGTGTGTGTTACATTACATTCACTCGTAGGAGTGAGAAAAACATCACGGGGTGGTGTGAATCGGAGGGTCTGAATTAGGATAGGCAGTGAGTGGCAATGTAGGATGGAGAAAAGCACCGCGGGGTGGTCAGCATGGGGATTTCAGGGAACATGCAGTGGCAATGTAGGATTGGTTTATGAAAAACATCGCGGGGTGGTGCGCATTATATGGGTGTGTGTTACATTACATTCACTAGTAGGAGTGAGAAAAACATCACGGGGTGGTGCGCATTGTATGGGTGTGTGTTACATTACATTCTCTAGTAGGAGTGAGACAAACATCACGGGAGGGTGCGCATTGTATGGGTGTGTGTTACTTTACATTCACTAGTAGGAGTGAGAAAAACATCACGGGGTGGTGTGAATCGGAGGGTCTGAATTAGGATAGGCAGTGAGTGGCAATGTAGGATGGAGAAAAGCACCGCGGGGTGGTCAGCATGGGGAGGTCAGGGAACATGCAATGGCAAGGTAGGATAGGTTTCTGAAAAACATCGCGGGGTGGTGCGCATTTTATGGGTGTGTGTATCATTACATTCACTAGTAGGAGTGAGAAAAACATCACGGGGTGGTGCGCAATGCATGGGTGTGTGTTACATTACATTCCCTAGTAGGAGTGAGAAAAACGTCACGGGGTGGTGTGAATCGGAGGGTCTGAATTAGGGTAGGCAGTGAGTGGCAATGTAGGATGCAGAAAAGCACCGCGGGGTGGTCAGCATGGGGAGGTCAGGGAACATGCAGTGGCAATGTACGATAGGTTTCTGAAAAATATCGCGGGGTGGTGCGCATTGTATGGGTGTGTGTTACATTACATTCACTAGTAGGTGTGAGAAAAACATGACGGGGTGCTGTGAATCGGAGGGTCTGAATTAGGATAGGCAGTGAGTGGCAATGTAGGATGGAGAAAAGCACCGCGGGGTGGTCAGCATGGGGAGGTCAGGGAACATGCAGTGGCAATGTAGGATAGGTTTCTGAAAAATATCGCGGGGTTGTGCGCATTGTATGGGTGTGTGTTACATTACATTCACTAGTAGGAGTGAGAAAAACATCACGGGGTGGTGCGCATTGTATGGGTGTGTGTGACATTACTTTCACTAGTAGGAGTGAGAAAAACATCACGGGGTGGTGCGCATTGTATGGGTGTGTATTACATTACATTCACTAGTCAGAGTGAGAAAAATATCACGGGGAGGTGCGCATTGTATGGGTGTGTGTTACATTACATTCACTAGAAGGAGTGAAAAAAACATCACTGGGTGGTGTGAATTGGAGGGTCTTAATTAGGTTAGGCAGTGAGTGGCAATGTAGGATGGAGAAAAGCACCGCGGGGTGGTCAGCATGGGGAGGTCAGGGAACATGCAGTGGCAATGTAGGATAGGTTTCTGAAAAACATCGCGGTGTGGTGCGCATTGTATGTGTGTGTGTTACATTACATTCACTAGTAGGAGTGAGAAAAACATCACGGGGTGGTGCGCATTGTATGGGTGGGTGTTACATTACATTCACTAGTAGGAGTGAGAAAAACATCACGGTGTGGTGTGAATCGGAGGGTCTGAATTAGGATAGGCAGTGAGTGGCAATGTAGGATGGAGAAAAGCACCGCGGGATGGTCAGCCTGGGGAGGTCAGTGAACATGCAGTGGCAATGTAGGATAGGTTTCTGAAAAACATCGCGTGGTGGTGCGCATTGTATGGGTGTGTGTTACATTACATTCACTAGTAGCAGTCAGAAAAACATCACGGGGTGGTGCGCATTGTATGGGTGTGTGTTACATTACATTCACTAGTAGGAATGAGAAAAACATCACGGGGTGGTGTGAATCGGAGGGTCTGAATTAGGATAGGCAGTGAGTGGCAATGTAGGATGGAGAAAAGCACCGCGGGGTGGTCAGCATGGGGACGTCAGGGAACATGCAGTGGCAATGTACGATAGGTTTCTGAAAAACATCGCGGGGTGGTGCGCATTGTATGGGTGTGTGTTACTTTACATTCACTAGTAGGAGTGAGAAAAACATCACAGGGTGGTTTGAATCGGAGGGTCTGAATTAGGATAGGCAGTGAGTGGCAATGTAGGATGGAGAAAAGCACCGCAGGGTGGTCAGCATGGGGAGGTCAGGGAACATGCAGTGGCAATGTACGATAGGTTTCTGAAAAACATCGCGGGGTGGTGCGCATTGTATGGGTGTGTGTTACATTACTTTCACTAGTAGGCGTGAGAAATACATCGCGGGGTGGAGCGCATTATATGGGTGTGTGTTACATTACATTCACTAGTAGGATTGAGAAAAACATCATGAGGTGGTGCGCATTGTATGGGTGTGTGTTACATTACATTCACTATTAGGAGTGAGAAAAACATCACGGGCTGGACCGCATTGTATGAATGTGTGTTACATTACATTCTCTAGTAGGAGTGAGAAAAACATCACGGGGTGGAGCGCATTGTATGGGTGTGTGTTACATTACATTCACTAGTAGGAGTGAGAAAAACATCACGGGGTGGTGCGCATTGTATGGGTGTGTGTTACATTACATTCACTAGTAGGAGTGAGAAAAACATCACGGGGTGGTGTGAATCGGAGGGTCTGAATTAGGATAGGCAGTGAGTGGCAATGTAGGATGGAGAAAAGTACTGCGGGGTGGTCAGCATGGGGAGGTCAGGGAACATGGAGTGGCAATGTAGGATAGGTTTCTGAAAAAAATCGCGGGGTGGTGCGCATTGTATGGGTATGTGTTACATTATATTCACTAGTAGGAGTGAGAAAAACATCACAGTGTGGTGTGAATCGGAGATTCTGAATTAGGATATGCAGTGAGTGGAAATGTAGGATGGAGAAAAGCACCGTGGGGTGGTCAGCATGGGGATGTCAGGTAACATGCAGTGGCAATGTAGGATAGGTTTCTGAAAAACATCGTGGGGTGGTGCGCGTTGTATGGGTGTGTTTTACATTACATTCACTAGTAGGAGTGAGAAAAACATCACGGGGTGGTGCGCATTGTAAGGGTGTGTGTTACATTACATTCACTAGTAGGAGTGAGAAAATCATCACGGGGTGGTGTGAAGCGGCGGGTCTGAATTAGGATAGGCAGTGAGTGGCAATGTTGGATGGAGAAAAGCACCGCGGGGAGGTCAGCATGGGGAGGTCAGGGAACATGCAGTGGCAATGTAGGATACTTTTCTGAAAAACATCACTGGGTGGTGCGCATTGTATAGGTGTGTTTTACATTACATTCACTAGTAGAAGTGAGAAAAACATCACGGGGTGGTGTGATTCGGAGGGTCTGAATTAGGATAGGCAGTGAGTGGGAATGTAGGATGGAGAAAAGCACCGCGGGGTGGTCGGCATGGGGAGGTCAGGGAACATGCCGTGGCAATGAAGGATAGGTTTCTGAAAAACATCGCGGGGTGGTGCGCATTGTATGGGTGTGTGTTACATTACATTCACTAGTAGGAGTGAGAAAAACATCACGGGGTGGTGCGCATTGTATGGGTGTGTGTTACATTACATTCACTAGTAGGAGTGAGAAAAACATAACGGGGTGGTGCGCATTGTATGGGTGTGTGTTACATTACATTCACTAGTAGGAGTGAGAAAAACATCACGGGGTGGTGCGCATTGTATGGGTGTGTGTTACATTACATTCACTAGTAGGAGTGAGAAAAACATCACGGGGTGGTGTGAATCGGAGGGTCTGAATTAGGATAGGCTCTGAGTGGCAATGTAGGATGGAGAAAAGCACCGCGGGGTGGTCAGCATGGGGAGGTCAGAGAACATGCAGTGGCAATGTAGGATAGCTTTCTGAAAAACATCGCGGGGTGGTGCGCATTGTATGGGTGTGTGTTACATTACATTCACTAGTAGGAGTGAGAAAAACATCACGGGGTGGTGTGAATCGGAGGGTCTGAATTAGGATAGGCAGTGAGTGGCAATGTAGAATGGAGAAAAGCACCGCGGGGTGGTCAGCATGGGGAGGTCAGGGAACATGCAGTGGCAATGTAGGATAGGTTTCTGAAAAACATGGCGGGGTGGTGCGCATTGTATGGGTGTGTGTTATATTACATTCAATAGTAGGAGTGAGAAAAACATCACGGGGTGGTGTGAATCGGAGGGTCTGAATTAGGATAGGCAGTGAGTGGCAATATAGGATGGAGAAAAGCAGCGCGGGGTGGTCAGCATGGGGAGGTCAGGGATCATGTAGTGGCTATGTTGGATAGGTTTCTGAAAAACATCGCGGGGTGGTGCGCATTGTATGGGTGTGTGTTACATTACATTCACTAGTAGGAGTGAGAAAAACATCTTGGGGTGGTGTGAATCGGAGTGTCTGAATTAGGATAGGCAGTGAGTGGCAAAGTAGGATGGAACAAAGCACCGAGTGGTGGTCACCATGGGGAGGTCAGGGAACATGCAGTGGCAATGTAGGATAGGTTTCTGAAAAACATCGCGGGGTGGTGCTCATTGCATGGGTGTGTGTTACATTACATTCACTAGTAGCAGTGAGAAAAACATCACGGGGTGGTGCGCATTGTATGGGTGTGTGTTACATTACATTTACTAGTAGGAGTGAGAAAAACATCACGGGGTGGTGTGCATTGTATGCGTGTGTGTTACATTACATTCACTTGTAGGAGTGAGAAAAACATCACGGGGTGGTGCGCATTGTATGGCTGTGTGTTACATTACATTCACTAGTAGGAGTGAGAAAAACATCACGGGGTGGTGTGAATCGGAGTGTCTGAATTAGGATAGGCAGTGAGTGGCAATGTAGGATGGAGAAAAGAACCGCGTGGTGGTCAGCATGGGGAGGTCAGGTAACATGCAGTGGCAATGTAGGATAGGTTTCTGAAAAATATCGCGGGGTTTTGAGCATTGTATGGATATGTGTTACTTTACATTCACTAATAGGAGTGAGAAAAACATCACGGGGTGGTGTGATTCGGAGGATCTGAATTAGGATATGCAGTGAGTGGCAATGTAGGATGGAGAAAAGCACCGCGGGGTGGTCAGCATGGGGAGGTCAGGGAACATGCAGGGGCAATGTAGGATAGGTTTCGGAAAAATATCGCGGGGTGGTGCGCTTTGTATGGGTGTGTGTTACATTACATTCACTAGTAGGAGTGAGAAAAACATCATGGGGTGGTGTGAATCGGAGGGTCTGAATTTGGATAGGCAGTGAGTGGCAATATAGGATGGAGAAAAGCACCGAGGGGTAGTCAGCATGGGGAGGTCATGGAACATGCAGTGGCAATGTAGGATAGTTTTCTGAAAAACATCACGGGGTGGTGCGCATTGTATGGATGTGTGTTACATTACATTCACTAGTAGGAGTGAGAAAAACATCACGGGGTGGTGCGCATTGTATGGGTGTGTGTTACATTACATTCACTAGTAGGAGTGAGAAAAACATCACGAGTTGGTGCGCATTGTATGGGTGTGTGTTACATTACATTCACTAGTAGGAGTGAGAAAAACATCACGAGGTGGTGCGCATTGTATGGGTGTGTGTTACATTACATTCACTAGTAGTAGTGAGAAAAACATCACGGGGTGGTGTGAATCGGAGGGTCTGAATTAGGATAGGCAGTGAGTGGCAATGTAGGATGTAGAAAAGCACCGAGGTGTGGTCAGCATGGGGAGGTCAGGGATCATGCAGTTGCAATGTAGGATAGGTTTCTCAAAAACATCGCGGTGTGTTGCGCATTGTATGGGTGTGTGAAACATTACATTCACTAGTAGGAGTGAGAAAAACATCACGGGGTGGGGCGCATTGTATGGGTGTGTGTTACATTACATTCACTAGTAGGAGTGAGAAAAATATCACAGGGTGGTGTCAATAGGAGGGTCTGAATTAGGATAGGAAGTGAGTGGCAATGTAGGATGGAGAAAAGCACCGCAGGCTGGTCAGCATGGGGAGGTCAGGGAACATGCAGTGGCAATGTAGGATAGGTTTCTGAAAAACATCGCGGGGTGGTGCGCATTGTATGGGTGTGTGTTACATTACATTCACTAGTAGCAGTGAGAAAAACATCACGGGGAGGTGCGCATTGTATGGGTGTGTGTTACATTACATTCACTAGTAGGAGTGAAAAAATACATCACGGGGAGGTGTGAATCGGAGGGTCTTAATTAGGATAGGCAGTGTGTGGCAATGTAGGATGGAGCAAAGCACCGCGGGGTGCTCAGCATGGGGAGGTCAGGGAACATGCAGTGGCAATGTAGGATAGGTTTCTGAAAAACATCGCGGGGTGGTGCGCATTGTATGTGTGTGTGTTACATTACATTCACTAGTAGGAGTGAGAAAAACATCACGGGGTGGTGCGCATTGTATGGCTGTGTGTTACATTACATTCACTAGTAGGACTGAGAAAAACATCACGGGGTGGTGCGCATTGTATGGGTGTGTGTTACCTTACATTCACTAGTAGGAGTGAGAAAAACATCACGGGGTGGTGTGAATCGGAGGGTCTGAATTAGGATAGGCATTGAGTGGCAATGTAAGATGGAGAAAAGCACCGCGGAGTGGTCAGCATTGGGAGGTCAGGGAACATGCAGTGGCAATGTAGGATAGGTTTCTGAAAAACATCGCGTGGTGGTGCGCATTTTATGGGTGTGTGTTACATTACATTCACTAGGAGGAGTGAGAAAAACATCACGGGGTGGTGTGAATCGGAGGGTCTGTATTAGGATAGGCAGTGAGTGGCAATGTAGGATGGAGAAAAGCAGCGCGGGGTGGTCAGCCTGGGGAGGTCAGGGAACATGCAGTGGCAATGTAGGATAGGTTTCTGAAAAACATCGCGGGGTGGTGCGCATTGTATGGTTGTGTGTTACATTACATTCACTAGTAGCAGTTAGAAAAACATCACGGGGTGGTGCGCATTGTATGGGTGTGTATTACATTACATTCACTAGTAGTAGTGAGAAAAACATCACGGGGTGGTGTGAATCGGAGGGTCTGAATTAGGATAGGCAGTGAGTGGCAATGTAGGATGTAGAAAAGCACCGAGGTGTGGTCAGCATGGGGAGGTCAGGGATCATGCAGTGGCAATGTAGGATAGGTTTCTCAAAAACATCGCGGTGTGTTGCGCATTGTATGGGTGTGTGAAACATTACATTCACTAGTAGGAGTGAGAAAAACATCACGGGGTGGGGCGCATTGTATGGGTGTGTGTTACATTACATTCACTAGTAGGAGTGAGAAAAATATCACAGGGTGGTGTCAATAGGAGGGTCTGAATTAGGATAGGAAGTGAGTGGCAATGTAGGATGGAGAAAAGCACCGCAGGCTGGTCAGCATGGGGAGGTCAGGGAACATGCAGTGGCAATGTAGGATAGGTTTCTGAAAAACATCGCGGGGTGGTGCGCATTGTATGGGTGTGTGTTACATTACATTCACTAGTAGCAGTGAGAAAAACATCACGGGGAGGTGCGCATTGTATGGGTGTGTGTTACATTACATTCACTAGTAGGAGTGAAAAAATACATCACGGGGAGGTGTGAATCGGAGGGTCTTAATTAGGATAGGCAGTGTGTGGCAATGTAGGATGGAGCAAAGCACCGCGGGGTGCTCAGCATGGGGAGGTCAGGGAACATGCAGTGGCAATGTAGGATAGGTTTCTGAAAAACATCGCGGGGTGGTGCGCATTGTATGTGTGTGTGTTACATTACATTCACTAGTAGGAGTGAGAAAAACATCACGGTGTGGTGCGCATTGTATGGCTGTGTGTTACATTACATTCACTAGTAGGACTGAGAAAAACATCACGGGGTGGTGCGCATTGTATGGGTGTGTGTTACCTTACATTCACTAGTAGGAGTGAGAAAAACATCACGGGGTGGTGTGAATCGGAGGGTCTGAATTAGGATAGGCAGTGAGTGGCAATGTAGAATGGAGAAAAGCACCGCGGTGTGGTCAGCATGGGGAGGTTAGGGAACATGCAGTGGCAATGTAGGATAGGTTTCTGAAAAACATCGCGGGGTGGTGCACATTGTATGGGTGTGTGTTACATTACATTCACTAGTAGGAGTGAGAAAAACACCACGGGGTCGTGCGCATTGTATGGGTGTGTGTTACATTACATTCACTATTAGGAATGAGAAAAACATCACGACGTGGTGTGAATCGGAGGGTCTGAATTAGGATAGGCAGTGAGTGGCAATGTAGGATGGAACAAAGCACCGAGTGGTGGTCACCATGGGGAGGTCAGGGAACATGCAGTGGCAATGTATTATAGGTTTCTGAAAAACATCGCGGGGTGGGGCTCATTGTATGGGTGTGTGTTACATTACATTCACTAGTAGCAGTGAGAAAAACATCACGGTTTGGTGCGCATTGTATGGGTGTGTGTTACATTACATTCACTAGTAGGAGTGAGAAAAACATCACAGGGTGGTGTCAATCGGAGGGTCTGAATTAGGATAGGAAGTGAGTGGCAATGTAGGATGGAGAAAAGCACCGCAGGGTGGTCAGCATGGGGAGGTCAGGGAACATGCAGTGGCAATGTAGGATAGGTTTCTGAAAAAATCGTTGGGTGGTGCCCATTGTATGGGTTTGTGTTACATTACATTCACTAGTAGGAGTGAGAAAAACATCGCGGGGTGGTGCGCATAGTATGGGTGTGTGTTACATTACATTCACTACTAGGAGTGAGAAAAACATCGCGGAGTGGTGCGCATTGTAAGGGTGTATGTTACATTACATTCACTAGTAGGCAGGAGAAAAACATCACGGGGTGGTGCGCATTGTATGGGTGTGTGTTACATTACATTCACTAGAAGGAGTGAAAAAAACATCACGGGGTGGTGTGAATTGCAGGGTCTTAATTAGGATATGCAGTGAGTGTCAATGTAGGATGGAGAAAAGCACCGCGGGGTGGTCAGCATGAGCAGGTCAGGGAACATGCAGTGGCAATGTAGGATAGGTTTATGAAAAACATCGCGGGGTGGTGCCCATTGTATGGGTGTGTGTTACATTACATTCACTAGTAGCAGTCAGAAAAACATCACGGGGTGGTGCGCATTGTATGGGTGTGTGTTACATTACATTCACTAGTAGGAATGAGAAAAACATCGCGGAGTGGTGCGCATTGTATGGGTGTGTGTTACATTACATTCACTAGTAGGAGTGAGAAAAACATCGCGGGGTGGTGTGCATTGTATGGGTGTGTATTACATTACATTCACTAGTAGGAGTGAGAAAAACATTGCGGGGTGGTGCGCATTGTATGGGTGTGTGTTACATTACATTCACTAGTAGGAGTGAGAAAAACATCACAGGGTGGTTTGAATCAGAGGATCTGAATTAGGATATGCAGTGAGTGGCAATGTAGGATGGAGAAAAGCACCGCGGGGTGGTCAGCATGGGGAGGTCAGGGAACATGCAGTGGTAATGTAGGATTGGTTTCTGAAAAACATCGCGGGGTGGTGCGCATTGTATGGGTGTGTGTTACATTACTTTCACTAGTAGGCGTGAGAAAAACATCACGGGGTGGTGCGCATTGTATGGGTGTGTGTTACATTACTTTCACTAGTAGGCGTGAGAAATACATCGCGGTGTGGAGCGCATTGTATGGGTGTGTGTTACATTACATTCACTAGTAGGATTGAGAAAAACATCATGAGGTGGTGCGCATTTTATGGGTGTGTGTTACATTACATTCACTAGTAGGAGTGAGAAAAACATCACAGGGTGGTGCGCATTGTATGGGTTTGTGTTACATTACATTCACTATTAGGAGTGAGAAAAACATCACGGGCTGGACCGCATTGTATGAATGTGTGTTACATTACATTCTCTAGTAGGAGTGAGAAAAACATCACGGGGTGGAGCGCATTGTATGGGTGTGTGTTACATTACATTCACTAGTAGGAGTGAGAAAAACATCACGGGGTGGTGCGCATTGTATGGGTGTGTGTTACATTACATTCACTAGTAGGAGTGAGAAAAACATCACGGGGTGGTGTGAATCGGAGGGTCTGAATTAGGATAGGCAGTGAGTGGCAATGTAGGATGGAGAAAAGTACCGCAGGGTGGTCAGCATGGGGAGGTCAGGGAACATGCAGTGGCAATGTAGGATAGGTTTCTGAAACAAATCGCGGGGTGGTGCCCATTGTATGGGTACGTGTTACATTACATTCAGTAGTAGGAGTGAGAAAAACAGGTGGTGCGCATTGTATGGGTGTGTGTTACATTACATTCACTAGTAGGAGTGAGAAAAACATAACGGGGTGGTGCGCATTGTATGGGTGTGTGTTACATTACATTCACTAGTAGCAGTCAGAAAAACATCACGGTGTGGTGCGCATTGTATGGGTGTGTGTTACATTACATTAACTAGTAGGAATGAGAAAAACATCACGGGGTGGTGTGAATCGGAGGGTCTGAATTAGGATAGGCAATGAGTGGCAATGTAGGATGGAGAAAAGCACCGCGGTGAGGTCAGAATGGGGAGGTCAGGGAACATGCAGTGGCAATGTAGGATAGTTTTCTGTAAAACATCGCGGAGTGGTGCGCATTGTATGGGTGTGTGTTACATTACATTCACTAGTAGGAGTGAGAAAAACATCGCGGGGTGGTGCGCATTGTATGGGTTTGTGTTACATTACATTCACTAGTAGGAATGAGAAAAACATCACGGGTTGGTTTGAATCAGAGGATCTGAATTAGGATATGCAGTGAGTGGCAATGTAGGATGGAGAAAAGCACCACGGGGTGGTCAGCATGGGGAGGTCAGGGAACATGCAGTGGTAATGTAGGATTGGTTTCTGAAAAACATCGCGGGGTGGTGCGCATTGTATGGGTGTGTGTTACATTACTTTCACTAGTAGGCGTGAGAAAAACATCACGGGGTTGTGCGCATTGTATGGGTGTGTGTTACATTACTTTCACTAGTAGGCGTGAGAAATACATCGCGGTGTGGATCGCATTGTATGGGTGTGTGTTACATTACATTCACTAGTAGGATTGAGAAAACATCATGAGGTGGTGCGCATTTTATGGGTGTGTGTTACATTACATTCACTAGTAGGAGTGAGAAAAACATCACGGGGTGGTGCGCATTGTATGGGTTTGTGTTACATTACATTCACTATTAGGAGTGAGAAAAACATCACGGGCTGGACCGCATTGTATGAATGTGTGTTACATTACATTCTCTAGTAGGAGTGAGAAAAACATCACGGGGTGGAGCGCATTGTATGGGTGTGTGTTACATTACATTCACTAGTAGGAGTGAGAAAAACATCACGGGGTGGTGCGCATTGTATGGGTGTGTGTTACATTACAATCACTAGTAGGAGTGAGAAAAACATCACGGGGTGGTGTGAATCGGAGGGTCTGAATTAGGATAGGCAGTGAGTGGCAATGTAGGATGGAGAAAAGTACCGCAGGGTGGTCAGCATGGGGAGGTCAGGGAACATGCAGTGGCAATGTAGGATAGGTTTCTGAAAAAAATCGCGGGGTGGTCCCATTGTATGGGTATGTGTTACATTACATTCACTAGTAGGAGTGAGAAAAACATCACGGGGTGGTGCGCATTGTATGGGTGTGTGTTACATTACATTCACTAGTAGGAGTGAGAAAAACATAACGGGGTGGTGCGCATTGTATGGCTGTGTGTTACATTACATTCACTAGTAGGAGTGAGAAAAACATCACGGGGTGGTGCGCATTTTATGGGTGTGTGTTACATTACATTCACTAGTAGGAGTGAGAAAAACATCACAGGGTGGTGCGCATTGTATGGGTTTGTGTTACATTACATTCACTATTAGGAGTGAGAAAAACATCACGGGCTGGACCGCATTGTATGAATGTGTGTTACATTACATTTTCTAGTAGGAGTGAGAAAAACATCACGGGGTGGAGCGCATTGTATGGGTGTGTGTTACATTACATTCACTAGTAGGAGTGAGAAAAACATCACGGGGTGGTGCGCATTGTATGGGTGTGTGTTACATTACATTCACTAGTAGGAGTGAGAAAAACATCACGGGGTGGTGTGAATCGGAGGGTCTGAATTAGGATAGGCAGTGAGTGGCAATGTAGGATGGAGAAAAGTACCGCAGGGTGGTCAGCATGGGGAGGTCAGGGAACATGCAGTGGCAATGTAGGATAGGTTTCTGAAAAAAATCGCGGGGTGGTGCCCATTGTATGGGTACGTGTTACATTACATTCAGTAGTAGGAGTGAGAAAAACAGGTGGTGCGCATTGTATGGGTGTGTGTTACATTACATTCACTAGTAGGAGTGAGAAAAACATAACGGGGTGGTGCGCATTGTATGGGTGTGTGTTACATTACATTCACTAGTAGCAGTCAGAAAAACATCACGGTGTGGTGCGCATTGTATGGGTGTGTGTTACATTACATTAACTAGTAGGAATGAGAAAAACATCACGGAGTGGTGTGAATCGGAGGGTCTGAATTAGGATAGGCAATGAGTGGCAATGTAGGATGGAGAAAAGCACCGCGGGGAGGTCAGAATGGGGAGGTCAGGGAACATGCAGTGGCAATGTAGGATAGTTTTCTGTAAAACATCGCGGAGTGGTGCGCATTGTATGGGTGTGTGTTACATTACATTCACTAGTAGGAGTGAGAAAAACATCGCGGGGTGGTGCGCATTGTATGGGTGTGTGTTACATTACATTCACTAGTAGGAGTGAGAAACACATCACGGGGTGGTGTGAATCGGAGGGTCTGAATTAGGATAGGCAGTGAGTGGCAATGTAGGATGGAGAAAAGCACCGCGGGGTGGTCAGCATGGGGAGGTCAGAGAACATGCAGTGGCAATGTAGGATAGCTTTCTGAAAAACATCGCGGGGTGGTGCGCATTGTATGGGTGTGTGTTACATTACATTCACTAGTAGGAGTGAGAAAAACATCACGGGGTGGTGTGAATCGGAGGGTCTGAATTAGGATAGGCAGTGAGTGGCAATGTAGAATGGAGAAAAGCACCGCCGGGTGGTCAGCATGGGGAGGACAGGGAACATGCAGTGGCAATGTAGGATAGGTTTCTGAAAAACATCGCGGGGAGGTGCGCATTTTATGGGTGTGTGTTATATTACATTCAATATTAGGAATGAGAAAACATCACGGGGTGGTGTGAATCGGAGGGTCTGAATTAGGATAGGCAGTGAGTGGCAATATAGGATGGAGAAAAGCAGCGCGGGGTTGTCAGCATGGGGAGGTCAGGGATCATGCAGTGGCAATGTAGGATAGGTTTCTGAAAAACATCGCGGGTTGGTGCGCATTGTATAGGTGTGTGTTACATTACATTCACTAGTAGGAGTGAGAAAAACATCACGGGGTGGTGCGCATTGTATGGGTGTGTGTTACATTACATTCACTAGTAGGAGTGAGAAAAACATCATTGGGTGGTGTGAATCGGAGGGACTGAATTAGGATAGGCAGTGAGTGGCAATGTAGAATGGAGAAAAGCACCGCGGTGTGGTCAGCATGGGGAGGTTAGGGAACATGCAGTGGCAATGTAGGATAGGTTTCTGAAAAACATCGCGGGGTGGTGCACATTGTATGGGTGTGTGTTACATTACATTCACTAGTAGGAGTGAGAAAAACACCACGGGGTCGTGCGCATTGTATGGGTGTGTGTTACATTACATTCACTATTAGG
The DNA here is from genome assembly GCF_034190915.1 of Cavia porcellus. Lineage (NCBI taxonomy): Eukaryota > Metazoa > Chordata > Mammalia > Rodentia > Caviidae > Cavia > Cavia porcellus. The sequence continues at coordinate 1,947,826 of NW_026947555.1, forward strand.
AATGAGAAAAACATCACGACGTGGTGTGAATCGGAGGGTCTGAATTAGGATAGGCAGTGAGTGGCAATGTAGGATGGAACAAAGCACCGAGTGGTGGTCACCATGGGGAGGTCAGGGAACATGCAGTGGCAATGTATTATAGGTTTCTGAAAAACATCGCGGGGTGGGGCTCATTGTATGGGTGTGTGTTACATTACATTCACTAGTAGCAGTGAGAAAAACATCACGGGGTGGTGCGCATTGTATGGGTGTGTGTTACATTACATTCACTTGTAGGATTGAGAAAAACATCACGGGGTGGTGCGCATTGTATGGCTGTGTGTTACATTACATTCACTAGTAGGAGTGAGAAAAACATCACGGGGATGTGTGAATCGGAGTGTCTGAATTAGGATAGGCAGTGAGTGGCAATGTAGGATGGAGAAAAGAACCGCGTGGTGGTCAGCATGGGGAGGTCAGGTAACATGCAGTGGCAATGTAGGATAGGTTTCTGAAAAATATCGCGGGGTGGTGAGCATTGTATGGATATGTGTTACTTTACATTGACTAGTAGGAGTGAGAAAAACATCACGGGGTGGTGTGAATCGGAGCGTCTGATTTAGGATACACAGTGAGTGGCAATGGAGGATGGAGAAAAGCACCTCGGGGTGGTCAGCATGGGGAGGTCAGGGAACATGCAGTGGCAATGTAGGATAGGTTTCGGAAAAACATCGCGGGGTGGTGCGCTTTGTATGGGTGTGTGTTACATTACATTCACTAGTAGGAGTGAGAAAAACATCATGGGGTGGTGTGAATCGGAGGGTCTGAATTTGGATAGGCAGTGAGTGGCAATATAGGATGGAGAAAAGCACCGAGGCGTAGTCAGCATGGGGAGGTCATGGAACATGCAGTGGCAATGTAGGATAGTTTTCTGAAAAACATGACGGGGTGGTGCGCATTGTAAGGGTGTGTGTTACATTACATTCACTAGTAGGAGTGAGAAAAACATCACGGGGTGGTGCGCATTGTATGGGTGTGTGTTACATTACATTCACTAGTAGGAGTGAGAAAAACATCACGAGTTGGTGCGCATTGTATGGGTGTGTGTTACATTACATTCACTAGTAGGAGTGAGAAAAACATCACGAGGTGGTGCGCATTGTATGGGTGTGTGTTACATTACATTCACTAGTAGTAGAGAGAAAAACATCACGGGGTGGTGTGAATCGGAGGGTCTGAATTAGGATAGGCAGTGAGTGGCAATGTAGGATGGAGAAAAGCACCGAGGGGTGGTCAGCATGGGGAGGTCAGGGAACATGCAGTGGCAATGTAGGATAGGTTTCTCAAAAACATCGCGGTGTGTTGCGCATTGTATGGGTGTGTGAAACATTACATTCACTAGTAGGAGTGAGAAAAACATCACGGGGAGGTGCGCATTGTATGGGTGTGTGTTACATTACATTCACTAGTAGGAGTGAGAAAAACATCACAGGGTGGTGTCAATCGGAGGGTCTGAATTAGGATAGGAAGTGAGTGGCAATGTAGGATGGAGAAAAGCACCGCAGGGTGGTCAGCATGGGGAGGTCAGGGAACATGCAGTGGCAATGTAGGATAGGTTTCTGAAAAAATCGTTGGGTGGTGCCCATTGTATGGGTTTGTGTTACATTACATTCACTAGTAGGAGTGAGAAAAACATCGCGGGGTGGTGCGCATAGTATGGGTGTGTGTTACATTACATTCACTACTAGGAGTGAGAAAAACATCGCGGAGTGGTGCGCATTGTAAGGGTGTATGTTACATTACATTCACTAGTAGGCAGGAGAAAAACATCACGGGGTGGTGCGCATTGTATGGGTGTGTGTTACATTACATTCACTAGAAGGAGTGAAAAAAACATCACGGGGTGGTGTGAATTGCAGGGTCTTAATTAGGATATGCAGTGAGTGTCAATGTAGGATGGAGAAAAGCACCGCGGGGTGGTCAGCATGAGCAGGTCAGGGAACATGCAGTGGCAATGTAGGATAGGTTTATGAAAAACATCGCGGGGTGGTGCCCATTGTATGGGTGTGTGTTACATTACATTCACTAGTAGCAGTCAGAAAAACATCACGGGGTGGTGCGCATTGTATGGGTGTGTGTTACATTACATTCACTAGTAGGAATGAGAAAAACATCACGGGGTGGTGTGAATCGGAGTGTCTGAATTAGGATAGGCAGTGAGTGGCAATGTAGGATGGAGAAAAGCACCGCGGGGAGGTCATCATGGGGAGGTCAGGGAACATGCAGTGGCAATGTAGGATAGTTTTCTGTGAAACATCGCGGAGTGGTGCGCATTGTATGGGTGTGTGTTACATTACATTCACTAGTAGGAGTGAGAAAAACATCGCGGGATGGTGTGCATTGTATGGGTGTGTATTACATTACATTCACTAGTAGGAGTGAGAAAAACATTGCGGGGTGGTGCGCATTGTATGGGTGTGTGTTACATTACATTCACTAGTAGGAGTGAGAAAAACATCACAGGGTGGTTTGAATCAGAGGATCTGAATTAGGATATGCAGTGAGTGGCAATGTAGGATGGAGAAAAGCACCGCGGGGTGGTCAGCATGGGGAGGTCAGGGAACATGCAGTGGTAATGTAGGATTGGTTTCTGAAAAACATCGCGGGGTGGTGCGCATTGTATGGGTGTGTGTTACATTACTTTCACTAGAAGGCGTGAGAAAAACATCATGGGGTGTTGCGCATTGTATGGGTGTGTGTTACATTACTTTCACTAGTAGGCGTGAGAAATACATCGCGGTGTGGAGCGCATTGTATGGGTGTGTGTTACATTACATTCACTAGTAGGATTGAGAAAAACATCATGAGGTGGTGCGCATTTTATGGGTGTGTGTTACATTACATTCACTAGTAGGAGTGAGAAAAACATCACAGGGTGGTGCGCATTGTATGGGTTTGTGTTACATTACATTCACTATTAGGAGTGAGAAAAACATCACGGGCTGGACCGCATTGTATGAATGTGTGTTACATTACATTCTCTAGTAGGAGTGAGAAAAACATCACGGGGTGGAGCGCATTGTATGGGTGTGTGTTACATTACATTCACTAGTAGGAGTGAGAAAAACATCACGGGGTGGTGCGCATTGTATGGGTGTGTGTTACATTACATTCACTAGTAGGAGTGAGAAAAACATCACGGGGTGGTGTGAATCGGAGGGTCTGAATTAGGATAGGCAGTGAGTGGCAATGTAGGATGGAGAAAAGTACCGCAGGGTGGTCAGCATGGGGAGGTCAGGGAACATGCAGTGGCAATGTAGGATAGGTTTCTGAAAAAAATCGCGGGGTGGTGCCCATTGTATGGGTACGTGTTACATTACATTCAGTAGTAGGAGTGAGAAAAACAGGTGGTGCGCATTGTATGGGTGTGTGTTACATTACATTCACTAGTAGGAGTGAGAAAAACATAACGGGGTGGTGCGCATTGTATGGGTGTGTGTTACATTACATTCACTAGTAGCAGTCAGAAAAACATCACGGTGTGGTGCGCATTGTATGGGTGTGTGTTACATTACATTAACTAGTAGGAATGAGAAAAACATCACGGGGTGGTGTGAATCGGAGGGTCTGAATTAGGATAGGCAATGAGTGGCAATGTAGGATGGAGAAAAGCACCGCGGTGAGGTCAGAATGGGGAGGTCAGGGAACATGCAGTGGCAATGTAGGATAGTTTTCTGTAAAACATCGCGGAGTGGTGCGCATTGTATGGGTGTGTGTTACATTACATTCACTAGTAGGAGTGAGAAAAACATCGCGGGGTGGTGCGCATTGTATGGGTTTGTGTTACATTACATTCACTAGTAGGAATGAGAAAAACATCACGGGTTGGTTTGAATCAGAGGATCTGAATTAGGATATGCAGTGAGTGGCAATGTAGGATGGAGAAAAGCACCGCGGGGTGGTCAGCATGGGGAGGTCAGGGAACATGCAGTGGTAATGTAGGATTGGTTTCTGAAAAACATCGCGGGGTGGTGCGCATTGTATGGGTGTGTGTTACATTACTTTCACTAGTAGGCGTGAGAAAAACATCACGGGGTTGTGCGCATTGTATGGGTGTGTGTTACATTACTTTCACTAGTAGGCGTGAGAAATACATCGCGGTGTGGATCGCATTGTATGGGTGTGTGTTACATTACATTCACTAGTAGGATTGAGAAAACATCATGAGGTGGTGCGCATTTTATGGGTGTGTGTTACATTACATTCACTAGTAGGAGTGAGAAAAACATCACGGGGTGGTGCGCATTGTATGGGTTTGTGTTACATTACATTCACTATTAGGAGTGAGAAAAACATCACGGGCTGGACCGCATTGTATGAATGTGTGTTACATTACATTCTCTAGTAGGAGTGAGAAAAACATCACGGGGTGGAGCGCATTGTATGGGTGTGTGTTACATTACATTCACTAGTAGGAGTGAGAAAAACATCACGGGGTGGTGCGCATTGTATGGGTGTGTGTTACATTACAATCACTAGTAGGAGTGAGAAAAACATCACGGGGTGGTGTGAATCGGAGGGTCTGAATTAGGATAGGCAGTGAGTGGCAATGTAGGATGGCAAAAGTATCGCAGGGTGGTCAGCATGGGGAGGTCAGGGAACATGCAGTGGCAATGTAGGATAGGTTTCTGAAAAAAATCGCGGGGTGGTCCCATTGTATGGGTATGTGTTACATTACATTCACTAGTAGGAGTGAGAAAAACATCACGGGGTGGTGCGCATTGTATGGGTGTGTGTTACATTACATTCACTAGTAGGAGTGAGAAAAACATAACGGGGTGGTGCGCATTGTATGGCTGTGTGTTACATTACATTCACTAGTAGGAGTGAGAAAAACATCACGGGGTGGTGCGCATTTTATGGGTGTGTGTTACATTACATTCACTAGTAGGAGTGAGAAAAACATCACAGGGTGGTGCGCATTGTATGGGTTTGTGTTACATTACATTCACTATTAGGAGTGAGAAAAACATCACGGGCTGGACCGCATTGTATGAATGTGTGTTACATTACATTTTCTAGTAGGAGTGAGAAAAACATCACGGGGTGGAGCGCATTGTATGGGTGTGTGTTACATTACATTCACTAGTAGGAGTGAGAAAAACATCACGGGGTGGTGCGCATTGTATGGGTGTGTGTTACATTACATTCACTAGTAGGAGTGAGAAAAACATCACGGGGTGGTGTGAATCGGAGGGTCTGAATTAGGATAGGCAGTGAGTGGCAATGTAGGATGGAGAAAAGTACCGCAGGGTGGTCAGCATGGGGAGGTCAGGGAACATGCAGTGGCAATGTAGGATAGTTTTCTGTAAAACATCGCGGAGTGGTGCACATTGTATGGGTGTGTGTTACATTACATTCAGTAGTAGGAGTGAGAAAAACAGGTGGTGCGCATTGTATGGGTGTGTGTTACATTACATTCACTAGTAGGAGTGAGAAAAACATAACGGGGTGGTGCGCATTGTATGGGTGTGTGTTACATTACATTCACTAGTAGCAGTCAGAAAAACATCACGGTGTGGTGCGCATTGTATGGGTGTGTGTTACATTACATTAACTAGTAGGAATGAGAAAAACATCACGGGGTGGTGTGAATCGGAGGGTCTGAATTAGGATAGGCAATGAGTGGCAATGTAGGATGGAGAAAAGCACCGCGGGGAGGTCAGAATGGGGAGGTCAGGGAACATGCAGTGGCAATGTAGGATAGTTTTCTGTAAAACATCGCGGAGTGGTGCACATTGTATGGGTGTGTGTTACATTACATTCACTAGTAGGAGTGAGAAAAATATCACGGGGTGGTGCGCATTGTATGGGTGTGTGTTACATTACATTAACTAGTAGGAATGAGAAAAACATCACGGGGTCGTGTGAATCGGAGTGTCTGAATTAGGATAGGCAGTGAGTGGCAATGTAGGATGGAGAAAAGCACCACGGGGTGGTCAGCCTGGGGAGGTCAGTGAACATGCAGTGGCAATGTAGGATAGGTTTCTGAAAAACATCGCGGGGTGGTGCGCATTGTATGGGTGTGTGTTACATTACATTCACTAGTAGCAGTCAGAAAAACATCACGGGGTGGTGCGCATTGTATGGGTGTGTGTTACATTACATTAACTAGTAGGAATGAGAAAAACATCACGGGGTGGTGTGAATCGGAGGGTCTGAATTAGGATAGGCAGTGAGTGGCAATGTAGGATGGAGAAAAGCACCGCGGGGAGGTCAGCATGGGGAGGTCAGGGAACATGCAGTGGCAATGTAGGATAGTTTTCTGTAAAACATCGCGGAGTGGTGCGCATTGTATGGGTGTGTGTTACATTACATTCACTAGTAGGAGTGAGAAAAACATCGCGGGGTGGTGCGCATTGTATGGGTGTGTATTACATTACATTCACTAGTAGGAGTGAGAAAAACATTGCGGGGTGGTGCGCATTGTATGGGTGTGTGTTACATTACATTCACTAGTAGGAGTGAGAAAAACATCACGGGGTGGTTTGAATCAGAGGATCTGAATTAGGATATGCAGTGAGTGGCAATGTAGGATGGAGAAAAGCACCGCGGGGTGGTCAGCATGGGGAGGTCAGGGAACATGCAGTGGTAATGTAGGATTGGTTTCTGAAAAACATCGCGGGGTGGTGCGCATTGTATGGGTGTGTGTTACATTACTTTCACTAGTAGGCGTGAGAAAAACATCACGGGGTGGTGCGCATTGTATGGGTGTGTGTTACATTACTTTCACTAGTAGGCGTGAGAAATACATCGCGGTGTGGAGCGCATTGTATGGGTGTGTGTTACATTACATTCACTAGTAGGATTGAGAAAAACATCATGAGGTGGTGCGCATTTTATGGTTGTGTGCTACATTACATTCACTAGTAGGAGTGAGAAAAACATCACGGGGTGGTGCGCATTGTATGGGTTTGTGTTACATTACATTCACTATTAGGAGTGAGAAAAACATCACGGGGTGGAGCGCATTGTATGGGTGTGTGTTACATTACATTCACTAGTAGGAGTGAGAAAAACATCACGGGGTGGTGCGCATTGCATGGGTGTGTGTTACATTACATTCACTAGTAGGAGTGAGAAAAACATCACGGGTTGGTGTGAATCGGAGGGTCTGAATTAGGATAGGCAGTGAGTGGCAATGTAGGATGGAGAAAAGTACCGCAGGGTGGTCAGCATGGGGAGGTCAGGGAACATGCAGTGGCAATGTAGGATAGGTTTCTGAAAAAAATCGCTGGGTGGTGCCCATTTTATGGGTATGTGTTACATTACATTCACTAGTAGGAGTGAGAAAAACATCACGTGGTGGTGCGCATTGTATGGGTGTGTGTTACATTACATTCACTAGTAGGAGTGAAAAAAACATAACGGGGTGGTGCGCATTGTATGGGTGTGTGTTACATTACATTCACTAGTAGCAGTCAGAAAAACATCACGGGGTGGTGCGCATTGTATGGGTGTGTGTTACATTACATTAACTAGTAGGAATGAGAAAAACATCACGGGGTGGTGTGAATCGGAGGGTCTGAATTAGGATAGGCAGTGAGTGGCAATGTAGGATGGAGAAAAGCACCGCGGGGAGGTCAGCATGGGGAGGTCAGGGAACATGCAGTGGCAATGTAGGATAGTTTTCTGTAAAACATCGCGGAGTGGTGCGCATTGTATGGGTGTGTGTTACATTACATTCACTAGTAGGAGTGAGAAAAACATCGCGGGGTGGTGCGCATTGTATGGGTGTGTATTACATTACATTCACTAGTAGGAGTGAGAAAAACATCGCGGGGTGGTGCGCATTGTATGGGTGTGTGTTACATTACATTCACTAGTAGGAGTGAGGAAAACATCACGGGGTGGTTTGAATCAGAGGATCTGAATTAGGATATGCAGTGAGTGGCAAGGTAGGATGGAGAAAAGCACCGCGGGGTGGTCAGCATGGGGAGGTCAGGGAACATGCAGTGGTAATGTAGGATTGGTTTCTGAAAAACATCGCGGGGTGGTGCGCATTGTATGGGTGTGTGTTACATTACTTTCACTAGTTGGCGTGAGAAAAACATCACGGGGTGGTGCGCATTGTATGGGTGTGTGTTACATTACTTTCACTAGTAGGCGTGAGAAATACATCGCGGTGTGGAGCGCATTGTATGGGTGTGTGTTACATTACATTCACTAGTAGGATTGAGAAAAACATCATGAGGTGGTGCGCATTTTATGGGTGTGTGTTACATTACATTCACTAGTAGGAGTGAGAAAAACATCACGGTGTGGTGTGAATCCGAGGGTCTGAATTAGAATAGGCAGTGAGTGGCAATGTAGGATGGAGAAAAGCACCGCGGGGTGGTCAGCATGGGGAGGTCAGGGAACATGCAGTGGCAATGTAGGATATGTTTCTGAAAAACAACGCGGAGTGGTGCGCATTGTATGGGTGTGTGTTACATTACATTCACTAGTAGGAGTGAGAAAAACATCACGGGGTGGTGCGCATTGTATGGGTGTGTGTTACATTACATTCACTAGTAGGAGTGAGAAAAACATCGCGGGGTGGTGCGCATTGTATGGGTGTGTGTTACATTACATTCACTAGTAGGAGTGAGAAAAATATCACGGGGTGGTGCGCATTGTATGCGTGTGTTTTACATTACATTCACTAGTAGGAGTGAGAAAAACATCACGAGGTGGGGCGCATTGTATGGGTGTGTGTTACATTACATTCACTAGTAGGAGTGAGAAACACATCACGGGGTGGTGCGCATTGTATGCGTGTGTGTTACATTACATTCACTAGTATGAGTGAGAAAAACATCACGGGGTGGAGCGCATTGTATGGGTGTGTGTTACATTACATTCACTAGTAGGAGTGAGAAAAACATCACGGGGTGGTGCGCATTGTATGGGTGTGTGTTACATTACATTCACTAGTAGGAGTGAGAAAAACATCACGGGGTGGTGCACATTGTATGGGTGTGTGTTACATTACATTCATTAGTAGGAGTGAGAAAAACATCACGGGGTGGTGGGCATTGTATGTCTGTGTGTTACATTACATTCACTAGTAGGAGTGAGAAAAACATCACGAGGGGGTGCGCGTTGTATGGGTGTGTGTTACATTACATTCACTAGTAGGAGGGAGAAAAACATCACGGGGTGGGGTGAATCGGAGGGTCTGTATTAGGATAGGCAGTGAATGGCAATGTAGGATGGAGAAAAGCACCGCACGGTGGTCACCATGGGGAGGTCAGGGAACATGCAGTGGCAATGTAGGATAAGTTTCTGAAAAACATCGTCGGGTGGTGCGCATTGTATGGGTGTGTGTTACATTACATTCACTAGTAGGAGTGAGAAAAACATCAAGGGGTGGTGTGAATCGGAGGGTCTGAATTTGGATAGGCAGTGAGTGGCAATATAGGATGGAGAAAAGCACCGCGGGGTGGTCAGCATGGGGAGGTCAGGGAACATGCAGTGGCAATGTAGGATAGGTTTCTGAAAAACATCGCGGGGTGGGGCTCATTGTATGGGTGTGTGTTACATTACATTCACTAGTAGCAGTGAGAAAAACATCACGGGGTGGTGCGCATTGTATGGGTGTGTGTTACATTACATTCACTTGTAGGATTGAGAAAAACATCACGGGGTGGTGCGCATTGTATGGCTGTGTGTTACATTACATTCACTAGTAGGAGTGAGAAAAACATCACGGGGATGTGTGAATCGGAGTGTCTGAATTAGGATAGGCAGTGAGTGGCAATGTAGGATGGAGAAAAGAACCGCGTGGTGGTCAGCATGGGGAGGTCAGGTAACATGCAGTGGCAATGTAGGATAGGTTTCTGAAAAATATCGCGGGGTGGTGAGCATTGTATGGATATGTGTTACTTTACATTGACTAGTAGGAGTGAGAAAAACATCACGGGGTGGTGTGAAACGGAGGGTCTGATTTAGGATACACAGTGAGTGGCAATGGAGGATGGAGAAAAGCACCTCGGGGTGGTCAGCATGGGGAGGTCAGGGAACATGCAGTGGCAATGTAGGATAGGTTTCGGAAAAACATCGCGGGGTGGTGCGCTTTGTATGGGTGTGTGTTACATTACATTCACTAGTAGGAGTGAGAAAAACATCATGGGGTGGTGTGAATCGGAGGGTCTGAATTTGGATAGGCAGTGAGTGGCAATATAGGATGGAGAAAAGCACCGAGGGGTAGTCAGCATGGGGAGGTCATGGAACATGCAGTGGCAATGTAGGATAGTTTTCTGAAAAACATGACGGGGTGGTGCGCATTGTATGGGTGTGTGTTACATTACATTCACTAGTAGGAGTGAGAAAAACATCACGGGGTGGTGCGCATTGTATGGGTGTGTGTTACATTACATTCACTAGTAGGAGTGAGAAAAACATCACGAGTTGGTGCGCATTGTATGGGTGTGTGTTATATTACATTCACTAGTAGGAGTGAGAAAAACATCACGAGGTGGTGCGCATTGTATGGGTGTGTGTTACATTACATTCACTAGTAGTAGTGAGAAAAACATCACGGGGTGGTGTGAATCGGAGGGTCTGAATTAGGATAGGCAGTGAGTGGCAATGTAGGATGGAGAAAAGCACCGAGGGGTGGTCAGCATGGGGAGGTCAGGGAACATGCAGTGGCAATGTAGGATAGGTTTCTCAAAAACATCGCGGTGTGTTGCGCATTGTATGGGTGTGTGAAACATTACATTCACTAGTAGGAGTGAGAAAAACATCACGGGGTGGTGCGCATTGTATGGGTGTGTGTTACATTACATTCACTAGTAGGAGTGAGAAAAACATCACAGGGTGGTGTCAATCGGAGGGTCTGAATTAGGATAGGAAGTGAGTGGCAATGTAGGATGGAGAAAAGCACCGCAGGGTGGTCAGCATGGGGAGGTCAGGGAACATGCAGTGGCAATGTAGGATAGGTTTCTGAAAAAATCGTTGGGTGGTGCCCATTGTATGGGTTTGTGTTACATTACATTCACTAGTAGGAGTGAGAAAAACATCGCGGGGTGGTGCGCATAGTATGGGTGTGTGTTACATTACATTCACTAGAAGGAGTGAGAAAAATATCGCGGAGTGGTGCGCATTGTATGGGTGTATGTTACATTACATTCACTAGTAGGCAGGAGAAAAACATCACGGGGTGGTGCGCATTGTATGGGTGTGTGTTAAATTACATTCACTAGAAGGAGTGAAAAAAACATCACGGGGTGGTGTGAATTGCAGGGTCTTAATTAGGATATGCAGTGAGTGGCAATGTAGGATGGAGAAAAGCACCGCGGGGTGGTCAGCATGAGCAGGTCAGGGAACATGCAGTGGCAATGTAGGATAGGTTTATGAAAAACATCGCGGGGTTGTGCGCATTGTATGTGTGTGTATTACATTACATTCACTAGTAGGAGTGAGAAAAACATCACGGGGTGGTGCGCATTGTATGGGTGTGTGTTACATTACATTCACTAGTAGGAGTGAGAAATACATCACGGTGTGGTGTGAATCGGAGGGTCTGAATTAGGATAGGCAGTGAGTGGCAATGTAGGATGGAGAAAAGCACCACGGGGTGGTCAGCCTGGGGAGGTCAGTGAACATGCAGTGGCAATGTAGGATAGGTTTCTGAAAAACATCGCGGGGTGGTGCGCATTGTATGGGTGTGTGTTACATTACATTCACTAGTAGCAGTGAGAAAAACATCACGGGGTGGTGCGCATTGTATGGGTGTGTGTTACATTACATTCACTAGTAGGAGTGAGAAAAACACCACGGGGTCGTGCGCATTGTATGGGTGTGTGTTACATTACATTCACTATTTGGAATGAGAAAAACATCACGACGTGGTGTGAATCGGAGGGTCTGAATTAGGATAGGCAGTGAGTGGCAATGTAGGATGGAACAAAGCACCGAGTGGTGGTCACCATGGGGAGGTCAGGGAACATGCAGTGGCAATGTAGGATAGGTTTCTGAAAAACATCGCGGGGTGGGGCTCATTGTATGGGTGTGTGTTACATTACATTCACTAGTAGCAGTGAGAAAAACATCACGGGGTGGTGCGCATTGTATGGGTGTGTGTTACATTACATTCAATAGTAGGAGTGAGAAATACATCACGGTGTGGTGTGAATCGGAGGGTCTGAATTAGGATAGGCAGTGAGTGGCAATGTAGGATGGAGAAAAGCACCACGGGGTGGTCAGCCTGGGGAGGTCAGTGAACATGCAGTGGCAATGTAGGATAGGTTTCTGAAAAACATCGCGGGGTGGTGCGCATTGTATGGGTGTGTGTTACATTACATTCACTAGTAGCAGTCAGAAAAACATCACGGGGTGGTGCGCATTGTATGGGTGTGTGTTACATTACATTCACTAGTAGGAATGAGAAAAACATCACGGGGTGGTGTGAATCGGAGGGTCTGAATTAGGATAGGCAGTGAGTGGCAATGTAGGATTGAGAAAAGCACCGCGGGGAGGTCATCATGGGGAGGTCAGGGAACATGCAGTGGCAATGTAGGATAGTTTTCTGTAAAACATCGCGGAGTGGTGCGCATTGTATGGGTGTGTGTTACATTACATTCACTAGTAGGAGTGAGAAAAACATCGCGGGGTGGTGCGCATTGTATGGGGGTGTATTACATTACATTCACTAGTAGGAGTGAGAAAAACATTGCGGGGAGGTGCGCATTGTATGGGTGTGTGTTACATTACATTCACTAGTAGGAGTGAGAAAAACATCACGGGGTGGTTTGAATCAGAGGATCTGAATTAGGATATGCAGTGAGTGGCAATGTAGGATGGAGAAAAGCACCGCGGGGTGGTCAGCATGGGGAGGTCAGGGAACATGCAGTGGTAATGTAGGATTGGTTTCTGAAAAACATCGCGGGGTGGTGCGCATTGTATGGGTGTGTGTTACATTACTTTCACTAGTAGGCGTGAGAAAAACATAACGGGGTGGTGCGCATTGTATGGGTGTGTGTTACATTACTTTCACTAGTAGGCGTGAGAAATACATCGCGGTGTGGAGCGCATTGTATGGGTGTGTGTTACATTACATTCACTAGTAGGATTGAGAAAAACATCATGAGGTGGTGCGCATTTTATGGGTGTGTGTTACATTACATTCACTAGTAGGAGTGAGAAAAACATCACAGGGTGGTGCGCATTGTATGGGTTTGTGTTACATTACATTCACTATTAGGAGTGAGAAAAACATCACGGGCTGGACCGCATTGTATGAATGTGTGTTACATTACATTCTCTAGTAGGAGTGAGAAAAACATCACGGGGTGGAGCGCATTGTATGGGTGTGTGTTACATTACATTCACTAGTAGGAGTGAGAAAAACATCACGGGGTGGTGCGCATTGTATGGGTGTGTGTTACATTACATTCACTAGTAGGAGTGAGAAAAACATCACGGGGTGGTGTGAATCGGAGGGTCTGAATTAGGATAGGCAGTGAGTGGCAATGTAGGATGGAGAAAAGTACCGCAGGGTGGTCAGCATGGGGAGGTCAGGGAACATGCAGTGGCAATGTAGGATAGGTTTCTGAAAAAAATCGCGGGGTGGTGCCCATTGTATGGGTACGTGTTACATTACATTCACTAGTAGGAGTGAGAAAAACAGGTGGTGCGCATTGTATGGGTGTGTGTTACATTACATTCACTAGTAGGAGTGAGAAAAACATAACGGGGTGGTGCGCATTGTATGGGTGTGTGTTACATTACATTCACTAGTAGCAGTCAGAAAAACATCACGGTGTGGTGCGCATTGTATGGGTGTGTGTTACATTACATTAACTAGTAGGAATGAGAAAAACATCACGGGGTGGTGTGAATCGGAGGGTCTGAATTAGGATAGGCAATGAGTGGCAATGTAGGATGGAGAAAAGCACCGCGGGGAGGTCAGAATGGGGAGGTCAGGGAACATGCAGTGGCAATGTAGGATAGTTTTCTGTAAAACATCGCGGAGTGGTGCGCATTGTATGGGTGTGTGTTACATTACATTCACTAGTAGGAGTGAGAAAAACATCGCGGGGTGGTGCGCATTGTATGGGTTTGTGTTACATTACATTCACTAGTAGGAATGAGAAAAACATCACGGGTTGGTTTGAATCAGAGGATCTGAATTAGGATATGCAGTGAGTGGCAATGTAGGATGGAGAAAAGCACCGCGGGGTGGTCAGCATGGGGAGGTCAGGGAACATGCAGTGGTAATGTAGGATTGGTTTCTGAAAAACATCGCGGGGTGGTGCGCATTGTATGGGTGTGTGTTACATTACTTTCACTAGTAGGCGTGAGAAAAACATCACGGGGTGGTGCGCATTGTATGGGTGTGTGTTACATTACTTTCACTAGTAGGCGTGAGAAATACATCGCGGTGTGGAGCGCATTGTATGGGTGTGTGTTACATTACATTCACTAGTAGGATTGAGAAAACATCATGAGGTGGTGCGCATTTTATGGGTGTGTGTTACATTACATTCACTAGTAGGAGTGAGAAAAACATCACGGGGTGGTGCGCATTGTATGGGTTTGTGTTACATTACATTCACTATTAGGAGTGAGATAAACATCACGGGCTGGACCGCATTGTATGAATGTGTGTTACATTACATTCTCTAGTAGGAGTGAGAAAAACATCACGGGGTGGAGCGCATTGTATGGGTGTGTGTTACATTACATTCACTAGTAGGAGTGAGAAAAACATCACGGGGTGGTGCGCATTGTATGGGTGTGTGTTACATTACAATCACTAGTAGGAGTGAGAAAAACATCACGGGGTGGTGTGAATCGGAGGGTCTGAATTAGGATAGGCAGTGAGTGGCAATGTAGGATGGAGAAAAGTACCGCAGGGTGGTCAGCATGGGGAGGTCAGGGAACATGCAGTGGCAATGTAGGATAGGTTTCTGAAAAAAATCGCGGGGTGGTCCCATTGTATGGGTATGTGTTACATTACATTCACTAGTAGGAGTGAGAAAAACATCACGGGGTGGTGCGCATTGTATGGGTGTGTGTTACATTACATTCACTAGTAGGAGTGAGAAAAACATAACGGGGTGGTGCGCATTGTATGGGTGTGTGTTACATTACATTCACTAGTAGGAGTGAGAAAAACATCACGGGGTGGTGCGCATTTTATGGGTGTGTGTTACATTACATTCACTAGTAGGAGTGAGAAAAATATCACGGGGTGGTGCGCATTGTATGGGTGTGTGTTACATTACATTAACTAGTAGGAATGAGAAAAACATCACGGGAGGGTGTGAATCAGAGGGTCTGAATTAGGATAGGCAGTGAGTGGCAATGTAGGATGGAGAAAAGCACCACGGGGTGGTCAGCCTGGGGAGGTCAGTGAACATGCAGTGGCAATGTAGGATAGGTTTCTGAAAAAC
This sequence comes from Cavia porcellus, assembly GCF_034190915.1. Classification (NCBI taxonomy): domain Eukaryota; kingdom Metazoa; phylum Chordata; class Mammalia; order Rodentia; family Caviidae; genus Cavia; species Cavia porcellus. Next base: position 1,963,248 of record NW_026947555.1, read on the forward strand.
ATCGCGGGGTGGTGCGCATTGTATGGGTGTGTGTTACATTACATTCACTAGTAGCAGTCAGAAAAACATCACGGGGTGGTGCGCATTGTATGGGTGTGTGTTACATTACATTAACTAGTAGGAATGAGAAAAACATCACGGGGTGGTGTGAATCGGAGGGTCTGAATTAGGATAGGCAGTGAGTGGCAATGTAGGATGGAGAAAAGCACCGCGGGGAGGTCAGCATGGGGAGGTCAGGGAACATGCAGTGGCAATGTAGGATAGTTTTCTGTAAAACATCGCGGAGTGGTGCGCATTGTATGGGTGTGTGTTACATTACATTCACTAGTAGGAGTGAGAAAAACATCGCGGGGTGGTGCGCATTGTATGGGTGTGTATTACATTACATTCACTAGTAGGAGTGAGAAAAACATTGCGGGGTGGTGCGCATTGTATGGGTGTGTGTTACATTACATTCACTAGTAGGAGTGAGAAAAACATCACGGGGTGGTTTGAATCAGAGGATCTGAATTAGGATATGCAGTGAGTGGCAATGTAGGATGGAGAAAAGCACCGCGGGGTGGTCAGCATGGGGAGGTCAGGGAACATGCAGTGGTAATGTAGGATTGGTTTCTGAAAAACATCGCGGGGTGGTGCGCATTGTATGGGTGTGTGTTACATTACTTTCACTAGTAGGCGTGAGAAAAACATCACGGGGTGGTGCGCATTGTATGGGTGTGTGTTACATTACTTTCACTAGTAGGCGTGAGAAATACATCGCGGTGTGGAGCGCATTGTATGGGTGTGTGTTACATTACATTCACTAGTAGGATTGAGAAAAACATCATGAGGTGGTGCGCATTTTATGGTTGTGTGCTACATTACATTCACTAGTAGGAGTGAGAAAAACATCACGGGGTGGTGCGCATTGTATGGGTTTGTGTTACATTACATTCACTATTAGGAGTGAGAAAAACATCACGGGCTGGCCCGCATTGTATGAATGTGTGTTACATTACATTCTCTAGTAGGAGTGAGAAAAACATCACGGGGTGGAGCGCATTGTATGGGTGTGTGTTACATTACATTCACTAGTAGGAGTGAGAAAAACATCACGGGGTGGTGCGCATTGCATGGGTGTGTGTTACATTACATTCACTAGTAGGAGTGAGAAAAACATCACGGGTTGGTGTGAATCGGAGGGTCTGAATTAGGATAGGCAGTGAGTGGCAATGTAGGATGGAGAAAAGTACCGCAGGGTGGTCAGCATGGGGAGGTCAGGGAACATGCAGTGGCAATGTAGGATAGGTTTCTGAAAAAAATCGCTGGGTGGTGCCCATTTTATGGGTATGTGTTACATTACATTCACTAGTAGGAGTGAGAAAAACATCACGTGGTGGTGCGCATTGTATGGGTGTGTGTTACATTACATTCACTAGTAGGAGTGAAAAAAACATAACGGGGTGGTGCGCATTGTATGGGTGTGTGTTACATTACATTCACTAGTAGCAGTCAGAAAAACATCACGGGGTGGTGCGCATTGTATGGGTGTGTGTTACATTACATTAACTAGTAGGAATGAGAAAAACATCACGGGGTGGTGTGAATCGGAGGGTCTGAATTAGGATAGGCAGTGAGTGGCAATGTAGGATGGAGAAAAGCACCGCGGGGAGGTCAGCATGGGGAGGTCAGGGAACATGCAGTGGCAATGTAGGATAGTTTTCTGTAAAACATCGCGGAGTGGTGCGCATTGTATGGGTGTGTGTTACATTACATTCACTAGTAGGAGTGAGAAAAACATCGCGGGGTGGTGCGCATTGTATGGGTGTTTATTACATTACATTCACTAGTAGGAGTGAGAAAAACATCGCGGGGTGGTGCGCATTGTATGGGTGTGTGTTACATTACATTCACTAGTAGGAGTGAGGAAAACATCACGGGGTGGTTTGAATCAGAGGATCTGAATTAGGATATGCAGTGAGTGGCAAGGTAGGATGGAGAAAAGCACCGCGGGGTGGTCAGCATGGGGAGGTCAGGGAACATGCAGTGGTAATGTAGGATTGGTTTCTGAAAAACATCGCGGGGTGGTGCGCATTGTATGGGTGTGTGTTACATTACTTTCACTAGTTGGCGTGAGAAAAACATCACGGGGTGGTGCGCATTGTATGGGTGTGTGTTACATTACTTTCACTAGTAGGCGTGAGAAATACATCGCGGTGTGGAGCGCATTGTATGGGTGTGTGTTACATTACATTCACTAGTAGGATTGAGAAAAACATCATGAGGTGGTGCGCATTTTATGGGTGTGTGTTACATTACATTCACTAGTAGGAGTGAGAAAAACATCACGGGGTGGTGTGAATCGGAGGGTCTGAATTAGAATAGGCAGTGAGTGGCAATGTAGGATGGAGAAAAGCACCGCGGGGTGGTCAGCATGGGGAGGTCAGGGAACATGCAGTGGCAATGTAGGATATGTTTCTGAAAAACAACGCGGAGTGGTGCGCATTGTATGGGTGTGTGTTACATTACATTCACTAGTAGGAGTGAGAAAAACATCACGGGGTGGTGTGAATCGGAGGGTCTGAATTAGGATAGGCAGTGAGTGGCAATGTAGGATAGAGAAAAGTACCGCAGGGTGGTCAGCATGGGGAGGTCAGGGAACATGCAGTGGCAATGTAGGATAGGTTTCTGAAAAAAATCGCGGGGTGGTGCCCATTGTAAGGGTATGTGTTACATTACATTCACTAGTAGGAGTGAGAAAAACATCACGGGGTGGTGCGCATTGTATGGGTGTGTGTTACATTACATTCACTTGTAGGAGTGAGAAAAACATAACGGGGTGGTGCGCATTGTATGGGTGTGTGTTACATTACATTCACTAGTAGGAGTGAGAAAAACATCACGGGGTGGTGCGCATTTTATGGGTGTGTGTTACATTACATTCACTAGTAGGAGTGAGAAAAATATCACGGGGTGGTGCGCATTGTATGCGTGTGTTTTACATTACATTCACTAGTAGGAGTGAGAAAAACATCACGAGGTGGGGCGCATTGTATGGGTGTGTGTTACATTACATTCACTAGTAGGAGTGAGAAACACATCACGGGGTGGTGCGCATTGTATGCGTGTGTGTTACATTACATTCACTAGTATGAGTGAGAAAAACATCACGGGGTGGAGCGCATTGTATGGGTGTGTGTTACATTACATTCACTAGTAGGAGTGAGAAAAACATCACGGGGTGGTGCGCATTGTATGGGTGTGTGTTACATTACATTCACTAGTAGGAGTGAGAAAAACATCACGGGGTGGTGCACATTGTATGGGTGTGTGTTACATTACATTCATTAGTAGGAGTGAGAAAAACATCACGGGGTGGTGGGCATTGTATGTCTGTGTGTTACATTACATTCACTAGTAGGAGTGAGAAAAACATCACGAGGGGGTGCGCGTTGTATGGGTGTGTGTTACATTACATTCACTAGTAGGAGGGAGAAAAACATCACGGGGTGGGGTGAATCGGAGGGTCTGTATTAGGATAGGCAGTGAATGGCAATGTAGGATGGAGAAAAGCACCGCACGGTGGTCACCATGGGGAGGTCAGGGAACATGCAGTGGCAATGTAGGATAAGTTTCTGAAAAACATCGTCGGGTGGTGCGCATTGTATGGGTGTGTGTTACATTACATTCACTAGTAGGAGTGAGAAAAACATCAAGGGGTGGTGTGAATCGGAGGGTCTGAATTTGGATAGGCAGTGAGTGGCAATATAGGATGGAGAAAAGCACCGCGGGGTGGTCAGCATGGGGAGGTCAGGGAACATGCAGTGGCAATGTAGGATAGGTTTCTGAAAAACATCGCGGGGTGGGGCTCATTGTATGGGTGTGTGTTACATTACATTCACTAGTAGCAGTGAGAAAAACATCACGGGGTGGTGCGCATTGTATGGGTGTGTGTTACATTACATTCACTTGTAGGATTGAGAAAAACATCACGGGGTGGTGCGCATTGTATGGCTGTGTGTTACATTACATTCACTAGTAGGAGTGAGAAAAACATCACGGGGATGTGTGAATCGGAGTGTCTGAATTAGGATAGGCAGTGAGTGGCAATGTGGGATGGAGAAAAGAACCGCGTGGTGGTCAGCATGGGGAGGTCAGGTAACATGCAGTGGCAATGTAGGATAGGTTTCTGAAAAATATCGCGGGGTGGTGAGCATTGTATGGATATGTGTTACTTTACATTGACTAGTAGGAGTGAGAAAAACATCACGGGGTGGTGTGAAACGGAGGGTCTGATTTAGGATACACAGTGAGTGGCAATGGAGGATGGAGAAAAGCACCTCGGGGTGGTCAGCATGGGGAGGTCAGGGAACATGCAGTGGCAATGTAGGATTGGTTTCGGAAAAACATCGCGGGGTGGTGCGCTTTGTATGGGTGTGTGTTACATTACATTCACTAGTAGGAGTGAGAAAATCATCATGGGGTGGTGTGAATCGGAGGGTCTGAATTTGGATAGGCAGTGAGTGGCAATATAGGATGGAGAAAAGCACCGAGGGGTAGTCAGCATGGGGAGGTCATGGAACATGCAGTGGCAATGTAGGATAGTTTTCTGAAAAACATGACGGGGTGGTGCGCATTGTATGGGTGTGTGTTACATTACATTCACTAGTAGGAGTGAGAAAAACATCACGGGGTGGTGCGCATTGTATGGGTGTGTGTTACATTACATTCACTAGTAGGAGTGAGAAAAACATCACGAGTTGGTGCGCATTGTATGGGTGTGTGTTATATTACATTCACTAGTAGGAGTGAGAAAAACATCACGAGGTGGTGCGCATTGTATGGGTGTGTGTTACATTACATTCACTAGTAGTAGTGAGAAAAACATCACGGGGTGGTGTGAATCGGAGGGTCTGAATTAGGATAGGCAGTGAGTGGCAATGTAGGATGGAGAAAAGCACCGAGGGGTGGTCAGCATGGGGAGGTCAGGGAACATGCAGTGGCAATGTAGGATAGGTTTCTCAAAAACATCGCGGTGTGTTGCGCATTGTATGGGTGTGTGAAACATTACATTCACTAGTAGGAGTGAGAAAAACATCACGGGGTGGTGCGCATTGTATGGGTGTGTGTTACATTACATTCACTAGTAGGAGTGAGAAAAACATCACAGGGTGGTGTCAATCGGAGGGTCTGAATTAGGATAGGAAGTGAGTGGCAATGTAGGATGGAGAAAAGCACCGCAGGGTGGTCAGCATGGGGAGGTCAGGGAACATGCAGTGGCAATGTAGGATAGGTTTCTGAAAAAATCGTTGGGTGGTGCCCATTGTATGGGTTTGTGTTACATTACATTCACTAGTAGGAGTGAGAAAAACATCGCGGGGTGGTGCGCATAGTATGGGTGTGTGTTACATTACATTCACTAGAAGGAGTGAGAAAAACATCGCGGAGTGGTGCGCATTGTATGGGTGTATGTTACATTACATTCACTAGTAGGCAGGAGAAAAACATCACGGGGTGGTGCGCATTGTATGGGTGTGTGTTAAATTACATTCACTAGAAGGAGTTAAAAAAACATCACGGGGTGGTGTGAATTGCAGGGTCTTAATTAGGATATGCAGTGAGTGGCAATGTAGGATGGAGAAAAGCACCGCGGGGTGGTCAGCATGAGCAGGTCAGGGAACATGCAGTGGCAATGTAGGATAGGTTTATGAAAAACATCGCGGGGTTGTGCGCATTGTATGTGTGTGTATTACATTACATTCACTAGTAGGAGTGAGAAAAACATCACGGGGTGGTGCGCATTGTATGGGTGTGTGTTACATTACATTCACTAGTAGGAGTGAGAAATACATCACGGTGTGGTGTGAATCGGAGGGTCTGAATTAGGATAGGCAGTGAGTGGCAATGTAGGATGGAGAAAAGCACCATGGGGTGGTCAGCCTGGGGAGGTCAGTGAACATGCAGTGGCAATGTAGGATAGGTTTCTGAAAAACATCGCGGGGTGGTGCGCATTGTATGGGTGTGTGTTACATTACATTCACTAGTAGCAGTGAGAAAAACATCACGGGGTGGTGCGCATTGTATGGGTGTGTGTTACATTACATTCACTAGTAGGAGTGAGAAAAACACCACGGGGTCGTGCGCATTGTATGGGTGTGTGTTACATTACATTCACTATTTGGAATGAGAAAAACATCACGACGTGGTGTGAATCGGAGGGTCTGAATTAGGATAGGCAGTGAGTGGCAATGTAGGATGGAACAAAGCACCGAGTGGTGGTCACCATGGGGAGGTCAGGGAACATGCAGTGGCAATGTAGGATAGGTTTCTGAAAAACATCGCGGGGTGGGGCTCATTGTATGGGTGTGTGTTACATTACATTCACTAGTAGCAGTGAGAAAAACAACACGGGGTGGTGCGCATTGTATGGGTGTGTGTTACATTATATTCAATAGTAGGAGTGAGAAATACATCACGGTGTGGTGTGAATCGGAGGGTCTGAATTAGGATAGGCAGTGAGTGGCAATGTAGGATGGAGAAAAGCACCACGGGGTGGTCAGCCTGGGGAGGTCAGTGAACATGCAGTGGCAATGTAGGATAGGTTTCTGAAAAACATCGCGGGGTGGTGCGCATTGTATGGGTGTGTGTTACATTACATTCACTAGTAGCAGTCAGAAAAACATCACGGGGTGGTGCGCATTGTATGGGTGTGTGTTACATTACATTCACTTGTATGAATGAGAAAAACATCACGGGGTGGTGTGAATCGGAGGGTCTGAATTAGGATAGGCAGTGAGTGGCAATGTAGGATTGAGAAAAGCACCGCGGGGAGGTCATCATGGGGAGGTCAGGGAACATGCAGTGGCAATGTAGGATAGTTTTCTGTAAAACATCGCGGAGTGGTGCGCATTGTATGGGTGTGTGTTACATTACATTCACTAGTAGGAGTGAGAAAAACATCGCGGGGTGGTGCGCATTGTATGGGGGTGTATTACATTACATTCACTAGTAGGAGTGAGAAAAACATTGCGGGGTGGTGCGCATTGTATGGGTGTGTGTTACATTACATTCACTAGTAGGAGTGAGAAAAACATCACGGGATGGTTTGAATCAGAGGATCTGAATTAGGATATGCAGTGAGTGGCAATGTAGGATGGAGAAAAGCACCGCGGGGTGGTCAGCATGGGGAGGTCAGGGAACATGCAGTGGTAATGTAGGATTGGTTTCTGAAAAACATCGCGGGGTGGTGCGCATTGTATGGGTGTGTGTTACATTACTTTCAGTAGTAGGCGTGAGAAAAACATAACGGGGTGGTGCGCATTGTATGGGTGTGTGTTACATTACTTTCACTAGTAGGCGTGAGAAATACATCGCGGTGTGGAGCGCATTGTATGGGTGTGTGTTACATTACATTCACTAGTAGGATTGAGAAAAACATCATGAGGTGGTGCGCATTTTATGGGTGTGTGTTACATTACATTCACTAGTAGGAGTGAGAAAAACATCACAGGGTGGTGCGCATTGTATGGGTTTGTGTTACATTACATTCACTATTAGGAGTGAGAAAAACATCACGGGCTGGACCGCATTGTATGAATGTGTGTTACATTACATTCTCTAGTAGGAGTGAGAAAAACATCACGGGGTGGAGCGCATTGTATGGGTGTGTGTTACATTACATTCACTAGTAGGAGTGAGAAAAACATCACGGGGTGGTGCGCATTGTATGGGTGTGTGTTACATTACATTCACTAGTAGGAGTGAGAAAAACATCACGGGGTGGTGTGAATCGGAGGGTCTGAATTAGGATAGGCAGTGAGTGGCAACGTAGGATGGAGAAAAGTACCGCAGGGTGGTCAGCATGGGGAGGTCAGGGAACATGCAGTGGCAATGTAGGATAGGTTTCTGAAAAAAATCGCGGGGTGGTGCCCATTGTATGGGTACGTGTTACATTACATTCACTAGTAGGAGTGAGAAAAACAGGTGGTGCGCATTGTATGGGTGTGTGTTACATTACATTCACTAGTAGGAGTGAGAAAAACATAACGGGGTGGTGCGCATTGTATGGGTGTGTGTTACATTACATTCACTAGTAGCAGTCAGAAAAACATCACGGTGTGGTGCGCATTGTATGGGTGTGTGTTACATTACATTAACTAGTATGAATGAGAAAAACATCACGGGGTGGTGTGAATCGGAGGGTCTGAATTAGGATAGGCAGTGAGTGGCAATGTAGGATTGAGAAAAGCACCGCGGGGAGGTCATCATGGGGAGGTCAGGGAACATGCAGTGGCAATGTAGGATAGTTTTCTGTAAAACATCGCGGAGTGGTGCGCATTGTATGGGTGTGTGTTACATTACATTCACTAGTAGGAGTGAGAAAAACATCGCGGGGTGGTGCGCATTGTATGGGTGTGTATTACATTACATTCACTAGTAGGAGTGAGAAAAACATTGCGGGGTGGTGCGCATTGTATGGGTGTGTGTTACATTACATTCACTAGTAGGAGTGAGAAAAACATCACGGGGTGGTTTGAATCAGAGGATCTGAATTAGGATATGCAGTGAGTGGCAATGTAGGATGGAGAAAAGCACCGCGGGGTGGTCAGCATGGGGAGGTCAGGGAACATGCAGTGGTAATGTAGGATTGGTTTCTGAAAAACATCGCGGGGTGGTGCGCATTGTATGGGTGTGTGTTACATTACTTTCACTAGTAGGCGTGAGAAAAACATAACGGGGTGGTGCGCATTGTATGGGTGTGTGTTACATTACTTTCACTAGTAGGCGTGAGAAATACATCGCGGTGTGGAGCGCATTGTATGGGTGTGTGTTACATTACATTCACTAGTAGGATTGAGAAAAACATCATGAGGTGGTGCGCATTTTATGGGTGTGTGTTACATTACATTCACTAGTAGGAGTGAGAAAAACATCACAGGGTGGTGCGCATTGTATGGGTTTGTGTTACATTACATTCACTATTAGGAGTGAGAAAAACATCACGGGCTGGACCGCATTGTATGAATGTGTGTTACATTACATTCTCTAGTAGGAGTGAAAAAAACATCACGGGGTGGAGCGCATTGTATGGGTGTGTGTTACATTACATTCACTAGTAGGAGTGAGAAAAACATCACGGGGTGGTGCGCATTGTATGGGTGTGTGTTACATTACATTCACTAGTAGGAGTGAGAAAAACATCACGGGGTGGTGTGAATCGGAGGGTCTGAATTAGGATAGGCAGTGAGAGGCAATGTAGGATGGAGAAAAGTACCGCAGGGTGGTCAGCATGGGGAGGTCAGGGAACATGCAGTGGCAATGTAGGATAGGTTTCTGAAAAAAATCGCGGGGTGGTGCCCATTGTATGGGTACGTGTTACATTACATTCACTAGTAGGAGTGAGAAAAACAGGTGGTGCGCATTGTATGGGTGTGTGTTACATTACATTCACTAGTAGGAGTGAGAAAAACATAACGGGGTGGTGCGCATTGTATGGGTGTGTGTTACATTACATTCACTAGTAGCAGTCAGAAAAACATCACGGTGTGGTGCGCATTGTATGGGTGTGTGTTACATTACATTAACTAGTAGGAATGAGAAAAACATCACGGGGTGGTGTGAATCGGAGGGTCTGAATTAGGATAGGCAATGAGTGGCAATGTAGGATGGAGAAAAGCACCGCGGGGAGGTCAGAATGGGGAGGTCAAGGAACATGCAGTGGCAATGTAGGATAGTTTTCTGTAAAACATCGCGGAGTGGTGCGCATTGTATGGGTGTGTGTTACATTACATTCACTAGTAGGAGTGAGAAAAACATCGCGGGGTGGTACGCATTGTATGGGTGTGTATTACATTACATTCACTAGTAGGAGTGAGAAAAACATCGCGGGGTGGTGCGCATTGTATGGGTGTGTGTTACATTACATTCACTAGTAGGAGTGAGAAAAACATCGCGGGGTGCTACGCATTGTATGGGTGTGTGTTACATTACATTCACTAATAGGAATGAGAAAAACATCACGGGTTGGTTTGAATCAGAGGATCTGAATTAGGATATGCAGTGAGTGGCAATGTAGGATGGAGAAAAGCACCGCGGGGTGGTCAGCATGGGGAGGTCAGGGAACATGCAGTGGCAATGTAGGATAGGTTTCTGAAAAAAACGCGGGGTGGTGCCCATTGTATGGGTATGTGTTACATTACACTCACTAGTAGGAGTGAGAAAAACATCACGGGGTGGTGCGCATTGTATGGGTGTGTGTTACATTACATTCACTAGTAGGAGTGAGAAAAACATAACGGGGTGGTGCGCATTGTATGAATGTGTGTTACATTACATTCTCTAGTAGGAGTGAGAAAAACATCACGGGGTGGAGCGCATTGTATGGGTGTGTGTTACATTACATTCACTAGTAGGAGTGAGAAAAACATCACGGGGTGGTGCGCATTGTATGGGTGTGTGTTACATTACATTCACTAGTAGGAGTGAGAAAAACATCACGGGTTGGTGTGAATCGGAGGGTCTGAATTAGGATAGGCAGTGAGTGGCAATGTAGGATGGAGAAAAGTACCGCAGGGTGGTCAGCATGGGGAGGTCAGGGAACATGCAGTGGCAATGTAGGATAGGTTTCTGAAAAAAATCGCTGGGTGGTGCCCATTTTATGGGTATGTGTTACATTACTTTCACTAGTAGGAGTGAGAAAAACATCACGTGGTGGTGCGCATTGTATGGGTGTGTGTTACATTACATTCACTAGTAGGAGTGAGAAAAACATAACGGGGTGGTGCGCATTGTATGGGTGTGTGTTACATTACATTCACTAGTAGCAGTCAGAAAAACATCACGGGGTGGTGCGCATTGTATGGGTGTGTGTTACATTACATTAACTAGTAGGAATGAGAAAAACATCACGGGGTGGTGTGAATCGGAGGGTCTGAATTAGGATAGGCAGTGAGTGGCAATGTAGGATGGAGAAAAGCACCGCGGGGTGATCAGCATGGGGAGGTCAGGGAACATGCAGTGGCAATGTAGGATAGTTTTCTGTAAAACATTGCGGAGTGGTGCGCATTGTATGGGTGTGTGTTACATTACATTCACTAGTAGGAGTGAGAAAAACATCGCGGGGTGGTGCGCATTGTATGGGTGTGTATTACATTACATTCACTAGTAGGAGTGTGAAAAACATCGCGGGGTGGTGCGCAATGTATGGGTGTGTGTTACATTACATTCACTAGTAGGAGTGAGGAAAACATCACGGGGTGGTTTGAATCAGAGGATCTGAATTAGGATATGCAGTGAGTGGCAAGGTAGGATGGAGAAAAGCACCGCGGGGTGATCAGCATGGGGAGGTCAGGGAACATGCAGTGGTAATGTAGGATTGGTTTCTGAAAAACATCGCGGGGTGGTGCGCATTGTATGGGTGTGTGTTACATTACTTTCACTAGTTGGCGTGAGAAAAACATCACGGGGTGGTGCGCATTGTATGGGTGTGTGTTACATTACTTTCACTAGTAGGCGTGAGAAATACATCGCGGTGTGGAGCGCATTGTATGGGTGTGTGTTACATTACATTCACTAGTAGGATTGAGAAAAACATCATGAGGTGGTGCGCATTTTATGGGTGTGTGTTACATTACATTCACCAGTAGGAGTGAGAAAAACATCACGGGGTGGTGTGAATCGGAGGGTCTGAATTAGAATAGGCAGTGAGTGGCAATGTAGGATGGAGAAAAGCACCGCGGGGTGGTCAGCATGGGGAGGTCAGGGAACATGCAGTGGCAATGTAGGATATGTTTCTGAAAAACAACGCGGAGTGGTGCGCATTGTATGGGTGTGTGTTACATTACATTCACTAGTAGGAGTGAGAAAAACATCACGGGGTGGTGTGAATCGGAGGGTCTGAATTAGGATAGGCAGTGAGTGGCAATGTAGGATGGAGAAAAGTACCGCAGGGTGGTCAGCATGGGGAGGTCAGGGAACATGCAGTGGCAATGTAGGATAGGTTTCTGAAAAAAATCGCGGGGTGGTGCCCATTGTAAGGGTATGTGTTACATTACATTCACTAGTAGGAGTGAGAAAAACATCACGGGGTGGTGCGCATTGTATGGGTGTGTGTTACATTACATTCACTTGTAGGAGTGAGAAAAACATAACGGGGTGGTGCGCATTGTATGGGTGTGTGTTACATTACATTCACTAGTAGGAGTGAGAAAAACATCACGGGGTGGTGCGCATTTTATGGGTGTGTGTTACATTACATTCACTAGTAGGAGTGAGAAAAATATCACGGGGTGGTGCGCATTGTATGCGTGTGTTTTACATTACATTCACTAGTAGGAGTGAGAAAAACATCACGAGGTGGGGCGCATTGTATGGGTGTGTGTTACATTACATTCACTAGTAGGAGTGAGAAACACATCACGGGGTGGTGCGCATTGTATGCGTGTGTGTTACATTACATTCACTAGTATGAGTGAGAAAAACATCACGGGGTGGAGCGCATTGTATGGGTGTGTGTTACATTACATTCACTAGTAGGAGTGAGAAAAACATCACGGGGTGGTGCGCATTGTATGGTTGTGTGTTACATTACATTCACTAGTAGGAGTGAGAAAAACATCACGGGGTGGTGCACATTGTATGGGTGTGTGTTACATTACATTCATTAGTAGGAGTGAGAAAAACATCACGGGGTGGTGGGCATTGTATGTCTGTGTGTTACATTACATTCACTAGTAGGAGTGAGAAAAACATCACGAGGTGGTGCGCGTTGTATGGGTGTGTGTTACATTACATTCACTAGTAGGAGGGAGAAAAACATCACGGGGTGGGGTGAATCGGAGGGTCTGTATTAGGATAGGCAGTGAATGGCAATGTAGGATGGAGAAAAGCACCGCGGGGTGATCAGCATGGGGAGGTCAGGGAACATGCAGTGGTAATGTAGGATAGGTTTCTGAAAAACAACGCCGGGTGGTGTGCATTCTATGGGTGTGTGTTACATTATATTCACTAGTAGGAATGAGAAAAACATCACGGGGTGGTGTGAATCGGAGGGTCTGAATTAGGATAGGCAGTGAGTGGCAATGTAGGATGGAGAAAAGCACTGCGGGGTGGTCAGCATGGGGAGGTCAGGGAACATGCAGTGGCAATGTAGGATAGGTTTCTGAAAAACATCGCAGGATGGTGCTCATTGTATGGGTGTGTGTTACATTACATTCACTAGTAGGAGTGAGAAAAACTTCACGGGGTGGTGCGCATTGTATGGGTGTGTGTTACATTACATTCATTTGTAGGAGTGAGAAAATCATCACGGAGTGCTGTGAATCACAGGGTCTGAATTAGGATAGGCAGTGAGTGGCAATGTAGGATGGAGAAAAGCACTGCGGGGTGTTCAGCATGGGGAGGTCAGGGAACATGCAGTGGCAATGTAGGATAGGTTTCTGAAAAACATTGCGGGGTGGTGCGCATTGTATGGGTGTGTGTTACATTACATTCACTAGTAGGAGTGAGAAAAACATCTCGGGGTGGTGTGCATTGTATGGGTGTGTGTTGCATTACATTCACTAGTAGGAGTGAGAAAAACATCACGCGGTGGTGTGAATTGGAGGGTCTGAATTAGGATAGACAGTGAATGGCAATGTAGGATGGAGAAAAGCACCGCACGGTGGTCACCATGGGGAGGTCAGGGAACATGCAGTGGCAATGTAGGATAAGTTTCTGAAAAACATCGTCGGGTGGTGCGCATTGTATGGGTGTGTGTTACATTACATTCACTAGTAGGAGTGAGAAAAACATCAAGGGGTGGTGTGAATCGGAGGGTCTGAATTTGGATAGGCAGTGAGTGGCAATATAGGATGGAGAAAAGCACCGCGGGGTGGTCAGCATGGGGAGGTCAGGGAACATGCAGTGGCAATGTAGGATAGGTTTCTGTAAAACATCGCGGGGTGGTGAGCATTGTATGGGTGTGTGTTACATTACATTCACTAGTAGGAGTGAGAAAAACATCACGGGGTGGTGCGCATTGTATGGGTGTGTGTTACATTACATTCACTAGTAGGAGTGAGAAAAACATCTCGGGGTGGTGTGCATTGTATGGGTGTGTATTGCATTACATTCACTAGTAGGAGTGAGAAAAACATCACGGGGTGGTGTGAATCTGAGTGTCTGAATTAGGATAGACAGTGAATGGCAATGTAGGATGGAGAAAAGCACCGCGGGGAGGTCAGCATGGCTAGGTCAAAGAACATGCAGCGGCAATGTAGGATAGGTTTCTGAAAAACATCTCGGGGTGGTGCGCATTGTATGGGTGTGTGTTACATTACATTCACTTGTAGGAGCGAGAAAAACATCATGGCGTGGTTCGCATTGTATGGGGGTGTATTACATTTCATTCACTAGTAGGAGTCAAAAAAACATCACGAGGTGGTGTGAATCGGAGGGTCTTAATTAGGATAGGCATTGAGTGGCAATGTAGGATGGAGAAAAGCACCGCGATGTGGTCAGCATGGGGAGGTCAGGGAAGATGCAGTGGAAATGTAGGATAGGTTTCTGAAAAACATAGCGGGGTGGTGCGCGTTGTATGTGTGTGTGTTACATTACATTCACTAGTAGGAGTGAGAAAAACACCACGGGGTGGTGCGCAATGTATGGGTTTGTGTTACATTACATTCACTAGTAGGAGTGAGAAAAATATCACGGGGTGGTGTGAATCGGAGTGTCTGAATTAGGATAGGCAGTGAGTGGCAATGTAGGATGGAGAAAAGCACCGCGGGGTGGTCAGCATGGGGAGGTCAGGGAACATGCAGTGGCAATGTAGGATAGGTTTCTGAAAAATATCGCGGTGTGGTGCGCATTTTATGGGTGTGTGTTACATTACATTCACTAGTAGGCGTGAGAAAAACATCGCCGGGGGTGTGAATCAGAGGGTCTGAATTAGGATAGGCAGTGAGTGGCAATGTAGGATGGAGAAAAGCACCGCAGGGTGGTCAGGATGGGGAGGTCAGGGAACATGCAGTGGCAATGTAGGATAGGTTTCTGAAAAACATCGTCGGGTGGTGCGAATTGTATGGGTGTGTGTTACATTACATTCACTAGTAGGAGTGAGAAAAACATCACGGGGTGGTGTGAATCGGAGGGTCTGAATTTGGATAGGCAGTGAGTGGCAATATAGGATGGAGAAAAACACCGCCGGGTGGTCAGCATGGGGAGGTCAGGGAACATGCAGTGGCAATGTAGGATAGGTTTCTGTAAAACATCGTGGGGTGGTGCGCATTGTATGGGTGTGTGTTACATTACATTCACTAGTAGCAGTGAGAAAAACATCACGGGGTGGTGCGCATTGTATGGGTGTGTGTTACATTACATTCATTGTAGGAGTGAGAAAAACATCACGGGGTGGTGCACATTGTATGGGTGTGTGATACATTAAATTCACTAGTAGGAGTGAGAAAAACATCACGGGGTGGTGGGCATTGTATGTCTGTGTGTTACATTACATTCACTAGTAGGAGTGAGAAAAACATCACGAGGTGGTGCGCGTTGTATGGGTGTGTGTTACATTACATTCACTAGTAGGAGCGAGAAAAACATCACGGGGTGCGGTGAATCGGAGGGTCTGAATTAGGATAGGCAGTGAATCGCAATGTAGGATGGAGAAAAGCACCGCGGGGTGGTCAGCATGGGCAGGTCAGGGAACATGCAGTGGTAATGTAGGATAGGTTTCTGAAAAACAACGCCGGGTGGTGGGCATTGTATGGGTGTGTGTTACATTACATTCACTAGTAGGAGTGTGAAAAACATCACAGGGTGGTGTGAATCGGAGGGTCTGAATTAGGATACGCAGTGAGTGGCAATGTAGGATGGAGAAAAGCACCGCGGGGTGGTCAGCATGGGGAGTTCACGGAACATGCAGTGGCAATGTAGGACAGGTTTCTGAAAAACATTGCGGGGTGGTGCGTGTTGTATGGGTGTGTGTTACATTACATTCACTAGTAGGAGTGTGAAAAACATCACAGGGTGGTGTCAATCGGAGGGTCTGAATTAGGATAGGAAGTGAGTGGCAATGTAGGATGGAGAAAAGCACCGCTGGGTGGTAAGCATGGGGAGGTCTGGGAACATGCAGTGGCAATGTAGAATAGGTTTCTGAAAAACATCGTCGGGTGGTGCGCATTTTATGGGTGGGTGTTACATTACATTCACTAGTAGGAGTGAGAAAAACGTCGCGGGGTGGTGCGCATAGTATGGGTGTGTGTTACATTACATTCACTAGTAGGAGTGAGAAAAACATCGCGGAGTGGTGCGCATTGTATGGGTGTATGTTACATTACATTCACTAGTAGGAGTGAGAAAAACATCACGGGGTGGTCTGAATCGGAGGGTCTGAATTAGGATAAGCAGTGAGTGGCAATGGAGGATGGAGAAAAGCACCGCGGGGTGGTCAGCATGGGGAGGTCAGGGAACAGGCAGTGGCAATGTAGGATAGGTTTCTGAAAAACATCGCGGTGTGGTGCGAATTGTATGGGTGTGTGTTACATTACATTCACTAGTAGGAGTGAGAAAAACATCACGGGGTGGTGCGCATTGTATGCTTCTGTGTTACATTACATTTACTAGTAGGAGTGAGAAAAACATCACGGTGTGGTGCGCATTGTATGGGTGTGTGTTACATTACATTCATTTGTAGGAGTGAGAAAAACATCACGGGGTGGTGTGAATCGGAGAGTCTGAATTAGGATACGCGGTGAGTGGCAATGTAGGATGGAGAAAAGCACCGCAGGCTGGTCAGCAAGGGGAGGTCAGGGAAAATGAAGTGGCCATGTAGGATAGGTTTCTGTAAAACATCACGGGGTGGTGCGCATTTTATGGGTGTGTGTTACATTACATTCACTAGTTTGAGTGAGAAAAACATCACGGGGTGGTGCGCATTGTATGGGTGTGTGTTACATTACATTCACTAGTAGGAGTGAGAAAAACATCACGGGGTGGTGCATATTGTATGGGTGTGTGTTACATTACATTCACTAGTAGGAGTGAGAAAAACATCACGGGGTGGTGGGCATTGTATGTCTGTGTGTTACATTACATTCACTAGTAGGAGTGAGAAAAACATCACGAGGTGGTGCGCGTTGTATGGGTGTGTGTTACATTACATTCACTAGTAGGAGCGAGAAAAACATCACGGGGTGGGGTGAATCGGAGGGTCTGAATTAGGATACGCAGTGAATGGCAATGTAGGATCAAGAAAAGCACCGCGGGGTGGTCAGCATGGGGAGGTCAGGGAACATGCAGTGATAATGTAGGATAGGTTTCTGAAAAACAACGCCGGGTGGTGGGCATTGTATGGGTGTGTGTTACATTACATTCACTAGTAGGAGTGTGAAAAACATCACAGGGTGGTGTGAATCGGAGGGTCTGAATTAGGACAGGCAGTGAGTGGCAATGTAGGATGGAGAAAAGCACCGCGGGGTGGTCAGCATGGGGAGTTCACGGAACATGCAGTGGCAATGTAGGACAGGTTTCTGAAAAACATTGCGGGGTGGTGCGTGTTGTATGGGTGTGTGTTACATTACATTCACTAGTAGGAGTGTGAAAAACATCACAAGGTGGTGTGAATCGGAGGGTCTGAATTAGGATAGGCAGTGAATGGCAATGTAGGATGGAGAAAAGCACCGCTGGGTGGTAAGCATGGGGAGGTCTGGGAACATGCAGTGGAAATGTAGGATAGGTTTCTGAAAAACATCGTCGGGTGGTGCGCATTTTATGGGTGTGTGTTACATTACAT
The DNA here is from genome assembly GCF_034190915.1 of Cavia porcellus. Taxonomy (NCBI): domain Eukaryota; kingdom Metazoa; phylum Chordata; class Mammalia; order Rodentia; family Caviidae; genus Cavia; species Cavia porcellus. The sequence continues at coordinate 1,981,003 of NW_026947555.1, forward strand.
TCACTAGTAGGAGTTAGAAAAACATCCCGGGCTGGTGCGCATTGTATGGGTGTGTGTTACATTACATTCACTAGTAGGAGTGAGAAAAACATCGTGGAGTGGTGCGCATTGTATGGGTGTATGTTACATTACATTCACTAGTAGGAGTGAGAAAAACATCACGGGGTGGTGGGAATCGGAGGGTCTGAATTAGGATAAGCAGTGAGTGGCAATGGAGGATGGAGAAAAGCACCGCGGGGTGGTCAGCATGGGGAGGTCAGGGAACAGGCAGTGGCAATGTAGGATAGGTTTCTGAAAAACATCGCGGGGTGGTGCGCATTGTATGGGTGTGTGTTACATTACATTCACTAGTAGGAGTGAGAAAAACATCACGGGGTGGTGCGCATTGTATGGGTGTGTGTTACATTACATTCACTAGTAGGAGTGAGAAAAACATCTCGGGGTGGTGCACATTGTATGGGTGTGTGTTACATTACATTCACTAGTAGGAGTGAGAAAAACATCACGGGGTGGTGGGCATTGTATGTCTGTGTGTTACATTACATTCACTAGTAGGAGTGAGAAAAACATCACGAGGTGGTGCGCGTTGTATGGGTGTGTGTTACATTACATTCACTAGTAGGAGCGAGAAAAACATCACGGGGTGGGGTGAATCGGAGGGTCTGAATTAGGATAGGCAGTGAATCGCAATGTAGGATCGAGAAAAGCACCGCGGGGTGGTCAGCATGGGGAGGTCAGGGAACATGCAGTGGTAATGTAGGATAGGTTTCTGAAAAACAACGCCGGGTGGTGGGCATTGTATGGGTGTGTGTTACATTACATTCACTAGTAGGAGTGTGAAAAACATCACAGGGTGGTGTGAATCGGAGGGTCTGAATTAGGACAGGCAGTGAGTGGCAATGTAGGATGGAGAAAAGCACCGCGGGGTGGTCAGCATGGGGAGTTCACGGAACATGCAGTGGCAATGTAGGACAGGTTTCTGAAAAACATTGCGGGGTGGTGCGTTTTGTATGGGTGTGTGTTACATTACATTCACTAGTAGGAGTGTGAAAAACATCACGGTGTGGTGCGCATTGTATGGGTGTGTGTTACATTACATTCATTTGTAGGAGTGAGAAAAACATCACGGGGTGGTGTGAATCGGAGGGTCTGAATTAGGATAGGCAGCGAGTGGCAATGTAGGATGGAGAAAAGCACAACGGGGTGGTCAGCATGGGGAGCTCAGGGAACATGCAGTGGCAATGTAGGATAGGTTTCTAAAAAACATCGCGGGGTGGTGCGCATTGTATGGGTGTGTGTTACAATACATTTAGTAGTAGGAGTGAGAAAAACATCACGGGGTGGTGTGAATCGGAGGGTCTGAATTAGGATAGTCAGTGAGTGGCAATGTAGGATGGAGAAATGCACCGCGGGGTTGTCTGCATGGGGAGGTCAGGGAAAATGAAGTGGCCATGTAGGATAGGTTTCTGTAAAACATCACGGGGTGGTGCGCATTTTATGGGTGTGTGTTACGTTACATTCACTAGTTTGAGTGAGAAAAACATCACGGGGTGGTGCGCATTGTATGGGTGTGTGTTACATTACATTCACTAGTAGGAGTGAGAAAAACATCACGGGGTGGTGCACATTGTATGGGTGTGTGTTACATTACATTCATTAGTAGGAGTGAGAAAAACATCACGGGGTGGTGGGCATTGTATGTCTGTGTGTTACATTACATTCACTAGTAAGAGTGAGAAAAACATCACGAGGTGGTGCGCGTTGTATGGGTGTGTGTTACATTACATTCACTAGTAGGAGGGAGAAAAACATCACGGGGTGGGGTGAATCGGAGGGTCTGCATTAGGATAGGCAGTGAATGGCAATGTAGGATGGAGAAAAGCACCGCGGGGTGGTCAGCATGGGGAGGTCAGGGAACATGCAGTGGTAAAGTAGGATAGGTTTCTGAAAAACAACGCCGGGTGGTGTGCATTCTATGGGTGTGTGTTACATTATATTCACTAGTAGGAATGAGAAAAACATCACGGGGTGGTGTGAATCGGAGGGTCTGAATTAGGATAGGCAGTGAGTGGCAATGTAGGATGGAGAAAAGCACTGCGGGGTGGTCAGCATGGGGAGGTCAGGGAACATGCAGTGGCAATGTAGGATAGGTTTCTGAAAAACATCGCAGGATGGTGCTCATTGTATGGGTGTGTGTTACATTACATTCACTAGTAGGAGTGAGAAAAACTTCACGGGGTGGTGCGCATTGTATGGGTGTGTGTTACATTACATTCATTTGTAGGAGTGAGAAAAACATCACGGGGTGGTGTGAATCGGAGGGTCTGAATTAGGATAGGCAGCGAGTGGCAATGTAGGATGGAGAAAAGCACCACGAGGTGGTCAGCATGGGGAGGTCAGGGAACATGCAGTGGCAATGTAGGATAGGTTTCTAAAAAACATCGCGGGGTGGTGCACATTGTATGGGTGTGTGTTACAATACATTCAGTAGTAGGAGTGAGAAAAACATCACGGGGTGGTGTGAATCGGAGGGTCTGAATTAGGATAGGCAGTGAGTGGCAATGTAGGATGGAGAAATGCACCGCGGGGTGGTCAGCATGGGGAGGTCAGGGAACATGCAGTGGCAATGTAGGATAGGTTTCTGAAAAACATCGCGGGGTTGTGCGCATTGTATGGGTGTGTGTTATATTACATTCACTAGTAGGAGTGAGAAAAACATCACAGGGCGGTGTGAATCGGAGGGTCTGATTTAGGATACGCACTGAGTGGCAATGTAGGATGGAGAAAAGCACCGCAGGGTGGTCAGCATGGGGAGGTCAGGGAAAATGAAGTGGCAATGTAGGATAGGTTTCTGTAAAACATCACGGGGTGGTGCGTATTGTATGGGTGTGTGTTACATTACATTCACTAGTTTGAGTGAGAAAAACATCACGGGGTGGTGCGCATTGTATGGGTGTGTGTTACATTACATTCATTGTAGGAGTGAGAGAAACATCACGGTGTGGTGCACATTGTATGGGTGTGTGTTACATTAAATTCACTAGTAGGAGTGAGAAAAGCATCACGGGGTGGTGGGCATTGTATGTCTGTGTGTTACATTACATTCACTAGTAGGAGTGAGAAAAACATCAGGAGGTGGTGCGCGTTGTATGGGTGTGTGTTACATTACATTCACTAGTAGGAGCGAGAAAAACATCACGGGGTGGGGTGAATCGGAGGGTCTGAATTAGGATAGGCAATGAATCGCAATGTAGGATCGAGAAAAGCACCGCGGGGTGGTCAGCATGGGGAGGTCAGGGAACATGCAGTGGTAATGTAGGATAGGTTTCTGAAAAACAACGCCGGGTGGTGGGCATTGTATGGGTGTGTGTTACATTACATTCACTAGTAGGAGTGTGAAAAACATCACAGGGTGGTGTGAATCGGAGGGTCTGAATTAGGATAGGCAGTGAGTGGCAATGTAGGATGGAGAAAAGCACCGCGGGGTGGTCAGCATGGGGAGTTCACGGAACATGCAGTGGCAATGTAGGACAGGTTTCTGAAAAACATTGCGGGGTGGTGCGTGTTGTATGGGTGTGTGTTACATTACATTCACTAGTAGGAGTGTGAAAAACATCACAAGGTGGTGTGAATCGGAGGGTCTGAATTAGGATAGGCAGTGAATGGCAATGTAGGATGGAGAAAAGCACCGCTGGGTGGTAAGCATGGGGAGGTCTGGGAACATGCAGTGGAAATGTAGGATAGGTTTCTGAAAAACATCGTCGGGTGGTGCGCATTTTATGGGTGTGTGTTACATTACATTCCCTAGTAGGAGTTAGAAAAACATCCCGGGCTGGTGCGCATTGTATGGGTGTGTGTTACATTACATTCACTAGTAGGAGTGAGAAAAACATCGTGGAGTGGTGCGCATTGTATGGGTGTATGTTACATTACATTCACTAGTAGGAGTGAGAAAAACATCACGGGGTGGTGTGAATCGGAGGGTCTGAATTAGGATAAGCAGTGAGTGGCAATGGAGGATGGAGAAAAGCACCGCGGGGTGGTCAGCATGGGGAGGTCAGGGAACAGGCAGTGGCAATGTCGGATAGGTTTCTGAAAAACATCGCGGGGTGGTGCGCATTGTATGGGTGTGTGTTACATTACATTCACTAGTAGGAGTGAGAAAAACATCACGGGGTGGTGCGCATTGTATGGGTGTGTGTTACATTACATTCACTAGAAGGAGTGAGAAAAACATCACGGGGTGGTGCACATTGTATGGGTGTGTGTTACATTACATTCACTAGTAGGAGTGAGAAAAACATCACGGGGTGGTGGGCATTGTATGTCTGTGTGTTACATTACATTCATTAGTAGGAGTGAGAAAAACATCACGAGGTGGTGCGCGTTGTATGGGTGTGTGTTACATTACATTCACTAGTAGGAGCGAGAAAAACATCACGGGGTGGGGTGAATCGGAGGGTCTGAATTAGGATAGGCAGTGAATCGCAATGTAGGATCGAGAAAAGCACCGCGGGGTGGTCAGCATGGGGAGGTCAGGGAACATGCAGTGGTAATGTAGGATAGGTTTCTGAAAAACAACGCCGGGTGGTGGGCATTGTATGGGTGTGTGTTACATTACATTCACTAGTAGGAGTGTGAAAAACATCACAGGGTGGTGTGAATCGGAGGGTCTGAATTAGGACAGGCAGTGAGTGGCAATGTAGGATGGAGAAAAGCACCGCGGGGTGGTCAGCATGGGGAGTTCACGGAACATGCAGTGGCAATGTAGGACAGGTTTCTGAAAAACATTGCGGGGTGGTGCGTGTTGTATGGGTGTGTGTTACATTACATTCACTAGTAGGAGTGTGAAAAACATCACGGTGTGGTGCGCATTGTATGGGTGTGTGTTACATTACATTCATTTGTAGGAGTGAGAAAAACATCACGGGGTGGTGTGAATCGGAGGGTCTGAATTAGGATAGGCAGCGAGTGGCAATGTAGGATGGAGAAAAGCACAACGGGGTGGTCAGCATGGGGAGCTCAGGGAACATGCAGTGGCAATGTAGGATAGGTTTCTAAAAAACATCGCGGGGTGGTGCGCATTGTATGGGTGTGTGTTACAATACATTTAGTAGTAGGAGTGAGAAAAACATCACGGGGTGGTGTGAATCGGAGGGTCTGAATTAGGATAGTCAGTGAGTGGCAATGTAGGATGGAGAAATGCACCGCGGGGTTGTCTGCATGGGGAGGTCAGGGAAAATGAAGTGGCCATGTAGGACAGGTTTCTGTAAAACATCACGGGGTGGTGCGCATTTTATGGGTGTGTGTTACATTACATTCACTAGTTTGAGTGAGAAAAACATCACGGGGTGGTGCGCATTGTATGGGTGTGTGTTACATTACATTCACTAGTAGGAGTGAGAAAAACATCACGGGGTGGTGCACATTGTATGGGTGTGTGTTACATTACATTCATTAGTAGGAGTGAGAAAAACATCACGGGGTGGTGGGCATTGTATGTCTGTGTGTTACATTACATTCACTAGTAAGAGTGAGAAAAACATCACGAGGTGGTGCGCGTTGTATGGGTGTGTGTTACATTACGTTCACTAGTAGGAGGGAGAAAAACATCACGGGGTGGGGTGAATCGGAGGGTCTGTATTAGGATAGGCAGTGAATGGCAATGTAGGATGGAGAAAAGCACCGCGGGGTGGCCAGCATGGGGAGGTCAGGGAACATGCAGTGGTAAAGTAGGATAGGTTTCTGAAAAACAACGCCGGGTGGTGTGCATTCTATGGGTGTGTGTTACATTATATTCACTAGTAGGAATGAGAAAAACATCACGGGGTGGTGTGAATCGGAGGGTCTGAATTAGGATAGGCAGTGAGTGGCAATGTAGGATGGAGAAAAGCACTGCGGGGTGGTCAGCATGGGGAGGTCAGGGAACATGCAGTGGCAATGTAGGATAGGTTTCTGAAAAACATCGCAGGATGGTGCTCATTGTATGGGTGTGTGTTACATTACATTCACTAGTAGGAGTGAGAAAAACTTCACGGGGTGGTGCGCATTGTATGGGTGTGTGTTACATTACATTCATTTGTAGGAGTGAGAAAAACATCACGGGGTGGTGTGAATCGGAGGGTCTGAATTAGGATAGGCAGCGAGTGGCAATGTAGGATGGAGAAAAGCACCACGAGGTGGTCAGCATGGGGAGGTCAGGGAACATGCAGTGGCAATGTAGGATAGGATTCTAAAAAACATCGCGGGGTGGTGCACATTGTATGGGTGTGTGTTACAATACATTCAGTAGTAGGAGTGAGAAAAACATCACGGGGTGGTGTGAATCGGAGGGTCTGAATTAGGATAGGCAGTGAGTGGCAATGTAGGATGGAGAAATGCACCGCGGGGTGGTCAGCATGGGTTAGTCAGGGAACATGCAGTGGCAATGTAGGATAGGTTTCTGAAAAACATCGCGGGGTTGTGCGCATTGTATGGGTGTGTGTTATATTACATTCACTAGTAGGAGTGAGAAAAACATCACAGGGCGGTGTGAATCGGAGGGTCTGATTTAGGATACGCACTGAGTGGCAATGTAGGATGGAGAAAAGCACCGCAGGGTGGTCAGCATGGGGAGGTCAGGGAAAATGAAGTGGCAATGTAGGATAGGTTTCTGTAAAACATCACGGGGTGGTGCGTATTGTATGGGTGTGTGTTACATTACATTCACTAGTTTGAGTGAGAAAAACATCACGGGGTGGTGCGCATTGTATGGGTGTGTGTTACATTACATTCATTGTAGGAGTGAGAGAAACATCACGGGGTGGTGCACATTGTATGGGTGTGTGTTACATTAAATTCACTAGTAGGAGTGAGAAAAGCATCACGGGGTGGTGGGCATTGTATGTCTGTGTGTTACATTACATTCACTAGTAGGAGTGAGAAAAACATCACGAGGTGGTGCGCGTTGTATGGGTGTGTGTTACATTACATTCACTAGTAGGAGCGAGAAAAACATCACGGGGTGGGGTGAATCGGAGGGTCTGAATTAGGATAGGCAGTGAATCGCAATGTAGGATCGAGAAAAGCACCGCGGGGTGGTCAGCATGGGGAGGTCAGGGAACATGCAGTGGTAATGTAGGATAGGTTTCTGAAAAACAACGCCGGGTGGTGGGCATTGTATGGGTGTGTGTTACATTACATTCACTAGTAGGAGTGTGAAAAACATCACAGGGTGGTGTGAATCGGAGGGTCTGAATTAGGATAGGCAGTGAGTGGCAATGTAGGATGGAGAAAAGCACCGCGGGGTGGTCAGCATGGGGAGTTCACGGAACATGCAGTGGCAATGTAGGACAGGTTTCTGAAAAACATTGCGGGGTGGTGCGTGTTGTATGGGTGTGTGTTACATTACATTCACTAGTAGGAGTGTGAAAAACATCACAAGGTGGTGTGAATCGGAGGGTCTGAATTAGGATAGGCAGTGAATGGCAATGTAGGATGGAGAAAAGCACCGCTGGGTGGTAAGCATGGGGAGGTCTGGGAACATGCAGTGGAAATGTAGGATAGGTTTCTGAAAAACATCGTCGGGTGGTGCGCATTTTATGGGTGTGTGTTACATTACATTCCCTAGTAGGAGTTAGAAAAACATCCCGGGCTGGTGCGCATTGTATGGGTGTGTGTTACATTACATTCACTAGTAGGAGTGAGAAAAACATCGTGGAGTGGTGCGCATTGTATGGGTGTATGTTACATTACATTCACTAGTAGGAGTGAGAAAAACATCACGGGGTGGTGTGAATCGGAGGGTCTGAATTAGGATAAGCAGTGAGTGGCAATGGAGGATGGAGAAAAGCACCGCGGGGTGGTCAGCATGGGGACGTCAGGGAACAGGCAGTGGCAATGTAGGATAGGTTTCTGAAAAACATCGCGGGGTGGTGCGCATTGTATGGGTGTGTGTTACATTACATTCACTAGTAGGAGTGAGAAAAACATCACGGGGTGGTGCGCATTGTATGGGTGTGTGTTACATTACATTCACTAGAAGGAGTGAGAAAAACATCACGGGGTGGTGCACATTGTATGGGTGTGTGTTACATTACATTCACTAGTAGGAGTGAGAAAAACATCACGGGGTGGTGGGCATTGTATGTCTGTGTGTTACATTACATTCACTAGTAGGAGTGAGAAAAACATCACGAGGTGGTGCGCGTTGTATGGGTGTGTGTTACATTACATTCACTAGTAGGAGCGAGAAAAACATCACGGGGTGGGGTGAATCGGAGGGTCTGAATTAGGATAGGCAGTGAATCGCAATGTAGGATCGAGAAAAGCACCGCGGGGTGGTCAGCATGGGGAGGTCAGGGAACATGCAGTGGTAATGCAGGATAGGTTTCTGAAAAACAACGCCGGGTGGTGGGCATTGTATGGGTGTGTGTTACATTACATTCACTAGTAGGAGTGTGAAAAACATCACAGGGTGGTGTGAATCGGAGGGTCTGAATTAGGACAGGCAGTGAGTGGCAATGTAGGATGGAGAAAAGCACCGCGGGGTGGTCAGCATGGGGAGTTCACGGAACATGCAGTGGCAATGTAGGACAGGTTTCTGAAAAACATTGCGGGGTGGTGCGTGTTGTATGGGTGTGTGTTACATTACATTCACTAGTAGGAGTGTGAAAAACATCACAGGGTGGTGTGAATCGGAGGGTCTGAATTAGGATAGGCAGTGAATGGCAATGTAGGATGGAGAAAAGCACCGCTGGGTGGTAAGGATGGGGAGGTCTGGGAACATGCAGTGGAAATGTAGGATAGGTTTCTGAAAAACATCGTCGGGTGGTGCGCATTTTATGGGTGTGTGTTACATTACATTCACTAGTAGGAGTTAGAAAAATATCCCGGGATGGTGCGCATTGTATGGGTGTGTGTTACATTACATTCACTAGTAGGAGCGAGAAAAACATCACGGGGTGGTGCGCATTGTATGGGTGTGTGTTACATTACATTCACTAGTAGGAGTGAGAAAAACATCACGGGGTGGTGCGCATTGTATGGGTGTGTGTTACATTACATTCACTAGTATGAGTGAGAAAAACATCACCGGGTGGTGTACATTGTATGGGTGTGTGTTACATTACATTCACTAGTAGGAGTGAGAAAAACATCACGGGGTGTTGTGAATCGGAGGGTCTGAATTAGGATAGGCAGGGAGTGGCAATGTAGGATGGAGAAAAGCACCGCGGGGTGGTCAGCATGGGGAGGTCAGGGAAAATGCAGTGGCAATGTAGGATAGGTTTCTGAAAAACATCGCGTGGTGGTGCGCATTGTATGGGTGTGTGTTACATTACATTCACTAGTAGGAGTGAGAAAAACATCGGGGGTGGTGCGCATTGTATGGGTGTGTGTTACATTACATTCACTAGTAGGATTGAGAAAAACATCACGGGGAGGTGCGCATTGTATGGGTGTGTGTTACATTACATTCACTAGTAGGAGTGAGAAAAACATCACGGGGTGGCGTGAATCGGAGGGTCTGAATTAGGATAGGCAGTGAGTGGCAATGTAGGATGGAGAAAAGCACCGCGGGGTGGTCAGCATGGGGAGGTCAGGGAACATGCAGTGGCAATGTAGGATAGGTTTCTGAGAAACATCGCTGGGTGGTGCGCATTGTATGGGGGTGTGTTACATTACATACACTAGTAGGAGTGAGAAAAACATCACAGGGCGGTGTGAATCGGAGGGTCTGAATTAGGATACGCAGTGAGTGGCAATGAAGGATGGAGAAAAGCACCGCAGGGTGTTCAGCATGGGGACGTCAGGGAAAATGCAGTGGCAATGTAGGATAGGTTTCTGTAAAACATCACGGGGTGGTGCGCATTGTATGGGTGTGTGTTACATTACATTCACTAGTAGGAGTGAGAAAAACATCACAGGGTGGTGTCAATCGGAGGGTCTGAATTAGGATAGGAAGTGAGTGGCAATGTAGGATGCAGAAAAGCACCGCAGGGTGGTCAGCATGGGGAGGTCAGGGAACATGCAGTGGCAATGTAGGATAGGTTTCTGAAAAAATCGTTGGGTGGTGCCCATTGTATGGGTGTGTGTTACATTACATTCACTAGTTGGAGTGAGAAAAACGTCGCGGGGTGGTGCGCATAGTATGGGTGTGTGTTACATTACATTCACTAGTAGGAGTGAGAAAAACGTCGCGGGGTGGTGCGCATAGTATGGGTGTGTGTTACATTACATTCACTAGTAGGAGTGTGAAAAACATCACGGTGTGGTGCGCATTGTATGGGTGTGTGTTACATTACATTCATTTGTAGGAGTGAGAAAAACATCACGGGGTGGTGTCAATCGGAGGGTCTGAATTAGGATAGGCAGCGAGTGGCAATGTAGGATGGAGAAAAGCACAACGGGGTGGTCAGCATGGGGAGCTCAGGGAACATGCAGTGGCAATGTAGGATAGGTTTCTAAAAAACATCGCGGGGTGGTGCGCATTGTATGGGTGTGTGTTACAATACATTTAGTAGTAGGAGTGAGAAAAACATCACGGGGTGGTGTGAATCGGAGGGTCTGAATTAGGATAGTCAGTGAGTGGCAATGTAGGATGGAGAAATGCACCGCGGGGTTGTCTGCATGGGGAGGTCAGGGAAAATGAAGTGGCCATGTAGGATAGGTTTCTGTAAAACATCACGGGGTGGTGCGCATTTTATGGGTGTGTGTTACATTACATTCACTAGTTTGAGTGAGAAAAACATCACGGGGTGGTGCGCATTGTATGGGTGTGTGTTACATTACATTCACTAGTAGGAGTGAGAAAAACATCACGGGGTGGTGCACATTGTATGGGTGTGTGTTACATTACATTCATTAGTAGGAGTGAGAAAAACATCACGGGGTGGTGGGCATTGTATGTCTGTGTGTTACATTACATTCACTAGTAAGAGTGAGAAAAACATCACGAGGTGGTGCGCGTTGTATGGGTGTGTGTTACATTACATTCACTAGTAGGAGGGAGAAAAACATCACGGGGTGGGGTGAATCGGAGGGTCTGTATTAGGATAGGCAGTGAATGGCAATGTAGGATGGAGAAAAGCACCGCGGGGTGGCCAGCATGGGGAGGTCAGGGAACATGCAGTGGTAAAGTAGGATAGGTTTCTGAAAAACAACGCCGGGTGGTGTGCATTCTATGGGTGTGTGTTACATTATATTCACTAGTAGGAATGAGAAAAACATCACGGGGTGGTGTGAATCGGAGGGTCTGAATTAGGTTAGGCAGTGAGTGGCAATGTAGGATGGAGAAAAGCACTGCGGGGTGGTCAGCATGGGGAGGTCAGGGAACATGCAGTGGCAATGTAGGATAGGTTTCTGAAAAACATCGCAGGATGGTGCTCATTGTATGGGTGTGTGTTACATTACATTCACTAGTAGGAGTGAGAAAAACTTCACGGGGTGGTGCGCATTGTATGGGTGTGTGTTACATTACATTCATTTGTAGGAGTGAGAAAAACATCACGGGGTGGTGTGAATCGGAGGGTCTGAATTAGGATAGGCAGCGAGTGGCAATGTAGGATGGAGAAAAGCACCACGAGGTGGTCAGCATGGGGAGGTCAGGGAACATGCAGTGGCAATGTAGGATAGGTTTCTGAAAAACATCGCGGGGTTGTGCGCATTGTATGGGTGTGTGTTATATTACATTCACTAGTAGGAGTGAGAAAAACATCACAGGGCGGTGTGAATCGGAGGGTCTGATTAAGGATACGCACTGAGTGGCAATGTAGGATGGAGAAAAGCACCGCAGGGTGGTCAGCATGGGGAGGTCAGGGAAAATGAAGTGGCAATGTAGGATAGGTTTCTGTAAAACATCACGGGGTGGTGCGTATTGTATGGGTGTGTGTTACATTACATTCACTAGTTTGAGTGAGAAAAACATCACGGGGTGGTGCGCATTGTATGGGTGTGTGTTACATTACATTCATTGTAGGAGTGAGAGAAACATCACGGGGTGGTGCACATTGTATGGGTGTGTGTTACATTAAATTCACTAGTAGGAGTGAGAAAAGCATCACGGGGTGGTGGGCATTGTATGTCTGTGTGTTACATTACATTCACTAGTAGGAGTGAGAAAAACATCACGAGGTGGTGCGCGTTGTATGGGTGTGTGTTACATTACATTCACTAGTAGGAGCGAGAAAAACATCACGGGGTGGGGTGAATCGGAGGGTCTGAATTAGGATAGGCAGTGAATCGCAATGTAGGATCGAGAAAAGCACCGCGGGGTGGTCAGCATGGGGAGGTCAGGGAACATGCAGTGGTAATGTAGGATAGGTTTCTGAAAAACAACGCCGGGTGGTGGGCATTGTATGGGTGTGTGTTACATTACATTCACTAGTAGGAGTGTGAAAAACATCACAGGGTGGTGTGAATCGGAGGGTCTGAATTAGGATAGGCAGTGAGTGGCAATGTAGGATGGAGAAAAGCACCGCGGGGTGGTCAGCATGGGGAGTTCACGGAACATGCAGTGGCAATGTAGGACAGGTTTCTGAAAAACATTGCGGGGTGGTGCGTGTTGTATGGGTGTGTGTTACATTACATTCACTAGTAGGAGTGTGAAAAACATCACAAGGTGGTGTGAGTCGGAGGGTCTGAATTAGGATAGGCAGTGAATGGCAATGTAGGATGGAGAAAAGCACCGCTGGGTGGTAAGCATGGGGTGGTCTGGGAACATGCAGTGGAAATGTAGGATAGGTTTCTGAAAAACATCGTCGGGTGGTGCGCATTTTATGGGTGTGTGTTACATTACATTCCCTAGTAGGAGTTAGAAAAACATCCCGGGCTGGTGCGCATTGTATGGGTGTGTGTTACATTACATTCACTAGTAGGAGTGAGAAAAACATCGTGGAGTGGTGCGCATTGTATGGGTGTATGTTACATTACATTCACTAGTAGGAGTGAGAAAAACATCACGGGGTGGTGTGAATCGGAGGGTCTGAATTAGGATAAGCAGTGAGTGGCAATGGAGGATGGAGAAAAGCACCGCGGGGTGGTCAGCATGGGGAGGTCAGGGAACAGGCAGTGGCAATGTAGGATAGGTTTCTGAAAAACATCGCGGGGTGGTGCGCATTGTATGGGTGTGTGTTACATTACATTCACTAGTAGGAGTGAGAAAAACATCACGGGGTGGTGCGCATTGTATGGGTGTGTGTTACATTACATTCACTAGAAGGAGTGAGAAAAACATCACGGGGTGGTGCACATTGTATGGGTGTGTGTTACATTACATTCACTAGTAGGAGTGAGAAAAACATCACGGGGTGGTGGGCATTGTATGTCTGTGTGTTACATTACATTCACTAGTAGGAGTGAGAAAAACATCACGAGGTGGTGCGCGTTGTATGGGTGTGTGTTACATTACATTCACTAGTAGGAGCGAGAAAAACATCACGGGGTGGGGTGAATCGGAGGGTCTGAATTAGGATAGGCAGTGAATCGCAATGTAGGATCGAGAAAAGCACCGCGGGGTGGTCAGCATGGGGAGGTCAGGGAACATGCAGTGGTAATGTAGGATAGGTTTCTGAAAAACAACGCCGGGTGGTGGGCATTGTATGGGTGTGTGTTACATTACATTCACTAGTAGGAGTGTGAAAAACATCACAGGGTGGTGTGAATCGGAGGGTCTGAATTAGGACAGGCAGTGAGTGGCAATGTAGGATGGAGAAAAGCACCGCGGGGTGGTCAGCATGGGGAGTTCACGGAACATGCAGTGGCAATGTAGGACAGGTTTCTGAAAAACATTGCGGGGTGGTGCGTGTTGTATGGGTGTGTGTTACATTACATTCACTAGTAGGAGTGTGAAAAACATCACAGGGTGGTGTGAATCGGAGGGTCTGAATTAGGATAGGCAGTGAATGGCAATGTAGGATGGAGAAAAGCACCGCTGGGTGGTAAGGATGGGGAGGTCTGGGAACATGCAGTGGAAATGTAGGATAGGTTTCTGAAAAACATCGTCGGGTGGTGCGCATTTTATGGGTGTGTGTTACATTACATTCACTAGTAGGAGTTAGAAAAATATCCCGGGGTGGTGCGCATTGTATGGGTGTGTGTTACATTACATTCACTAGTAGGAGCGAGAAAAACATCACGGGGTGGTGCGCATTGTATGGGTGTGTGTTACATTACATTCACTAGTAGGAGTGAGAAAAACATCACGGGGTGGTGCGCATTGTATGGGTGTGTGTTACATTACATTCACTAGTATGAGTGAGAAAAACATCACCGGGTGTTGTACATTGTATGGGTGTGTGTTACATTACATTCACTAGTAGGAGTGAGAAAAACATCACGGGGTGTTGTGAATCGGAGGGTCTGAATTAGGATAGGCAGGGAGTGGCAATGTAGGATGGAGAAAAGCACCGCGGGGTGGTCAGCATGGGGAGGTCAGGGAAAATGCAGTGGCAATGTAGGATAGGTTTCTGAAAAACATCGCGTGGTGGTGCGCATTGTATGGGTGTGTGTTACATTACATTCACTAGTAGGAGTGAGAAAAACATCGGGGGTGGTGCGCATTGTATGGGTGTGTGTTACATTACATTCACTAGTAGGATTGAGAAAAACATCACGGGGAGGTGCGCATTGTATGGGTGTGTGTTACATTACATTCACTAGTAGGAGTGAGAAAAACATCACGGGGTGGCGTGAATCGGAGGGTCTGAATTAGGATAGGCAGTGAGTGGCAATGTAGGATGGAGAAAAGCACCGCGGGGTGGTCAGCATGGGGAGGTCAGGGAACATGCAGTGGCAATGTAGGATAGGTTTCTGAGAAACATCGCTGGGTGGTGCGCATTGTATGGGGGTGTGTTACATTACATACACTAGTAGGAGTGAGAAAAACATCACAGGGCGGTGTGAATCGGAGGGTCTGAATTAGGATACGCAGTGAGTGGCAATGAAGGATGGAGAAAAGCACCGCAGGGTGTTCAGCATGGGGACGTCAGGGAAAATGCAGTGGCAATGTAGGATAGGTTTCTGTAAAACATCACGGGGTGGTGCGCATTGTATGGGTGTGTGTTACATTACATTCACTAGTAGGAGTGAGAAAAACATCACAGGGTGGTGTCAATCGGAGGGTCTGAATTAGGATAGGAAGTGAGTGGCAATGTAGGATGCAGAAAAGCACCGCAGGGTGGTCAGCATGGGGAGGTCAGGGAACATGCAGTGGCAATGTAGGATAGGTTTCTGAAAAAATCGTTGGGTGGTGCCCATTGTATGGGTGTGTGTTACATTACATTCACTAGTTGGAGTGAGAAAAACGTCGCGGGGTGGTGCGCATAGTATGGGTGTGTGTTACATTACATTCACTAGTAGGAGTGAGAAAAACATCGCGGAGTGGTGCGCATTGTATGGGTGTATGTTACATTACATTCACTAGTAGGAGTGAGAAAAACATCACGGGGTGGTGTGAATCGGAGGGTCTGAATTAGGATAAGCAGTGAGTGGCAATGGAGGATGGAGAAAAGCACCGCGGGGTGGTCAGCATGGGGAGGTCAGGGAACAGGCAGTGGCAATGTAGGATAGGTTTCTGAAAAACATCGCGGGGTGGTGCGCATTGTATGGGTGTGTGTTACATTACATTCACTAGTAGGAGTGAGAAAAACATCACGGGGTGGTGCGCATTGTATGCGTCTGTGTTACATTACATTTACTAGTAGGAGTGAGAAAAAACATCACGGTGTGGTGCGCATTGTATGGGTGTGTGTTACATTACATTCATTTGTAGGAGTGAGAAAAACATCACGGGGTGGTGTGAATCGGAGGGTCTGAATTAGGATAGGCAGCGAGTGGCAATGTAGGATGGAGAAAAGCACAACGGGGTGGTCAGCATGGGGAGGTCAGGGAACATGCAGTGGCAATGTAGGATAGGTTTCTAAAAAACATCGCGGGGTGGTGCGCATTGTATGGGTGTGTGTTACAAAACATTCAGTAGTAGGAGTGAGAAAAACATCACGGGGTGGTGTGAATCGGAGGGTCTGAATTAGGATAGTCAGTGAGTGGCAATGTAGGATGGAGAAATGCACCGCGGGGTGGTCAGCATGGGGAGGTCAGGGAACATGCAGTGGCAATGTAGGATAGGTTTCTGAAAAACATCGCGGTGTTGTGCGCATTGTATGGGTGTTTGTTACATTACTTTCACTAGTAGGAGTGAGAAAAACATCACAGGGCGGTGTGAATCGGAGAGTCTGAATTAGGATACGCGGTGAGTGGCAATGTAGGATGGAGAAAAGCACCGCAGGCTGGTCAGCATGGGGAGGTCAGGGAAAATGAAGTGGCCATGTAGGATAGGTTTCTGTAAAACATCACGGGGTGGTGCGCATTTTATGGGTGTGTGTTACATTACATACACTAGTAGGAGTGAGAAAAACATCACAGGGCGGTGTGAATCGGAGGGTCTGAATTAGGATACGCAGTGAGTGGCAATGAAGGATGGAGAAAAGCACCGCAGGGTGTTCAGCATGGGGACGTCAGGGAAGATGCAGTGGCAATGTAGGATAGGTTTCTGTAAAACATCACGGGGTGGTGCGCATTGTATGGGTGTGTGTTACATTACATTCACTAGTAGGAGTGAGAAAAACATTACAGGGTGGTGTCAATCGGAGGGTCTGAATTAGGATAGGAAGTGAGTGGCAATGTAGGATGGAGAAAAGCACCGCAGGGTGGTCAGCATGGGGAGGTCAGGGAACATGCAGTGGCAATGTAGGATAGGTTTCTGAAAAAATCGTTGGGTGGTGCCCATTGTATGGGTGTGTGTTACATTACATTCACTAGTAGGAGTGAGAAAAACATCGCGGGGTTGTGCGCATTGTATGGGTGTGTGTTACATTACATTCACTAGTAGGAGTGAGAAAAACATCACAGGGCGGTGTGAATCGGAGAGTCTGAATTAGGATACGCGGTGAGTGGCAATGTAGGATGGAGAAAAGCACCGCAGGCTGGTCAGCATGGGGAGGTCAGGGAAAATGAAGTGGCCATGTAGGATAGGTTTCTGTAAAACATCACGGTGTGGTGCGCATTTTATGGGTGTGTGTTACATTACATTCACTAGTTTGAGTGAGAAAAACATCACGGGGTGGTGCGCATTGTATGGGTGTGTGTTACATTACATTCACTAGTAGGAGTGAGAAAAACATCACGGGGTGGTGCACATTGTATGGGTTTGTGTTACATTACATTCACTAGTAGGAGTGAGAAAAACATCACAGGGTGGTGGGCATTGTATGTCTATGTGTTACATTACATTCACTAGTAGGAGTGAGAAAAACATCACGAGGTGGTGCGCGTTGTATGGGTGTGTGTTACATTACATTCACTAGTAGGAGGGAGAAAAACATCACGGGTTGGGGTGAATCGGAGGGTCTGTATTAGGATAGGCAGTGAATGGCAATGTAGGATGGAGAAAAGCACCGCGGGGTGGTCAGCATGGGGAGGTCAGGGAACATGCAGTGGTAATGTAGGATAGGTTTCTGAAAAACAACGCCGTGTGGTGCGCATTCTATGGGTGTGTGTTACATTATATTCACTAGTAGGAATGAGAAAAACATCACGGGGTGGTGTGAATCGGAGGGTCTGAATTAGGATAGGCAATGAGTGGCAATGTAGGATGGAGAAAAGCACTGCGGGGTGGTCAGCATGGGGAGGTCAGGGAACATGCTGTGGCAATGTAAGATAGGTTTCTGAAAAACATCGCAGGATGGTGCTCATTGTATGGGTGTGTGTTACATTACATTCACTAGTAGGAGTGAGAAAAACTTCACGGGGTGGTGCGCATTTTATGGGTGTGTGTTACATTACATTCATTTGTAGGAGTGAGAAAAACATCACGGGGTGGTGTGAATCGGAGGGTCTGAATTAGGATAGGCAGCGAGTTGCAATGTAGGATGGAGAAAAGCACAACGGGGTGGTCAGCATGGGGAGGTCAGGGAACATTCAGTGGCAATGTAGGATAGGTTTCTAAAAAACATCGCGGGGTGGTGCGCATTGTATGGGTGTGTGTTACAATACATTCAGTAGTAGGAGTGAGAAAAACATCACGGGGTGGTGTGAATCGGAGGGTCTGAATTAGGATAGTCAGTGAGTGGCAATGTAGGATGGAGAAATGCACCGCGGGGTGGTCAGCATGGGGAGGTCAGGGAACATGCAGTGGCAATGTAGGATAGGTTTCGGAAAAACATCGCGGGGTTGTGCGCATTGTATGGGTGTGTGTTACATTACATTCACTAGTTTGAGTGAGAAAAACATCACGGGGTGGTACGCATTGTATGGGTGTGTGTAACATTACATTCACTAGTAGGAGTGAGAAAAACATCGGGGGTGGTGCGCATTGTATGGGTGTGTGTTACATTACATTCACTAGTAGGATTGAGAAAAACATCACGGGGAGGTGCGCATTGTATGGGTGTGTGTTACATTACATTCACTAGTAGGAGTGAGAAAAACATCACGGGGTGGCGTGAATCGGAGGGTCTGAATTAGGATAGGCAGTGAGTGGCAATGTAGGATGGAGAAAAGCACCGCGGGGTGGTCAGCATGGGGAGGTCAGGGAACATGCAGTGGCAATGTAGGATAGGTTTCTGAGAAACATCGCTGGGTGGTGCGCATTGTATGGGGGTGTGTTACAATACATACACTAGTAGGAGTGAGAAAAACATCACAGGGCGGTGTGAATCGGAGGGTCTGAATTAGAATACGCAGTGAGTGGCAATGAAGGATGGAGAAAAGCACCGCAGGGTGTTCAGCATGGGGACGTCAGGGAAAATGCAGTGGCAATGTAGGATAGGTTTCTGTAAAACATCACGGGGTGGTGCGCATTGTATGGGTGTGTGTTACATTACATTCACTAGTTTGAGTGAGAAAAACATCACGGGGTGGTGCGCATTGTATGGGTGTGTGTTACATTACATTCACTAGTAGGAGTGAGAAAAACATCACGGGGTGGTGCACATTGTATGGGTGTGTGTTACGTTACATTCACTAGTAGGAGTGAGAAAAACATCACGGGGTGGTGGGCATTATATGTCTGTGTGTTACATTACATTCACTAGTAGGAGTGAGAAATACATCACGAGGTGGTGCGCGTTGTATGGGTGTGTGTTACATTACATTCACTAGTAGGAGGGAGAAAAACATCACGGGGTGGGGTGAATCGGAGGGTCTGAATTAGGATAGGCAGTGAATGGCTATGTAGGATGGAGAAAAGCACCGCGGGGTGGTCAGCATGGGGAGGTCAGGGAACATGCAGTGGTAATGTAGGATAGGTTTCTGAA
Organism: Cavia porcellus; assembly: GCF_034190915.1. NCBI lineage: Eukaryota > Metazoa > Chordata > Mammalia > Rodentia > Caviidae > Cavia > Cavia porcellus. The sequence goes on from NW_026947555.1 coordinate 2,000,292, forward strand.
AAACAACGCCGGGTGGTGGGCATTGTATGGGTGTGTGTTACATTACATTCACTAGTAGGAGTGTGAAAAACATCACAGGGTGGTGTGAATCGGAGGGTCTGAATTAGGATAGGCAGTGAGTGGCAATGTAGAATGGAGAAAAGCACCGCGGGGTGGTCAGCATGGGGAGTTCAGGGAACATGCAGTGGCAATGTAGGACAGGTTTCTGAAAAACATCGCGGGGTGGTGCGTGTTGTATGGGTGTGTGTTACATTACATTCACTAGTAGGAGTGTGAAAAACATCACAGGGTGGTGTGAATCGGAGGGTCTGAATTAGGATAGGCAGTGAATGGCAATGTAGGATGGAGAAAAGCACCGCTGGGTGGTAAGCATTGGGAGGTCTGGGAACATGCATTGGAAATGTAGGATAAGTTTCGGAAAAACATCGTCGGGTGGTGCGCATTTTATGGGTGTGTGTTACATTACATTCACTGGTAGGAGTGAGAAAAACATCACGGGGTGATGCGCATTGTATGGTTGTGTGTTACATTACATTCACTAGTAGGAGTTAGAAAAGCATCCCGGGGTGGTGCGCATTGTATGGGTGTGTGTTACATTACATTCACTAGTAGGAGTGAGAAAAACATCACGGGGTGATGCGCATTGTATGGTTGTGTGTTACATTACATTCACTAGTAGGAGTGAGAAAAACATCACGGGGTGGTGCGCATTGTATGGGTGTGTGTTACATTACATTCACTAGTATGAGTGAGAAAAACATCACCGGGTGGTGTACATTGTATGGGTGTGTGTTACATTACATTCACTAGTAGGAGTGAGAAAAACATCACGGGGTGTTGTGAATCGGAGGGTCTGAATTAGGATAGGCAGTGAGTGGCAATGTAGGATGGAGAAAAGCACCGCGGGGTGGTCAGCATGGGGAGGTCAGTGAACATGCAGTGGCAATGTAGGATAGGTTTCTGAAAAACATCGCGTGGTGGTGCGCATTGTATGGGTGTGTGTTACATTACATTCACTAGTAGGAGTGAGAAAAACATCGGGGGTGGTGCGCATTGTATGGGTGTGTGTTACATTACATTCACTAGTAGGATTGAGAAAAACATCACGGGGAGGTGCGCATTGTATGGGTGTGAGTTACATTACATTCACTAGTAGGAGTGAAAAAAACATCACGGGGTGGCGTGAATCGGAGGGTCTGAATTAGGATAGGCAGTGAGTGGCAATGTAGGATGGAGAAAAGCACCGCGGGGTTTTCAGCATGGGGAGGTCAGGGAACATGCAGTGGCAATGTAGGATAGGTTTCTGAGAAACATCGCTGGGTGGTGCGCATTGTATGGGGGTGTGTTACATTACATACACTAGTAGGAGTGAGAAAAACATCACAGGGCGGTGTGAATCGGAGGGTCTGAATTAGGATACGCAGTGAGTGGCAATGAAGGATGAAAAAAAGCACCGCAGGGTGTTCAGCATGGGGAGGTCAGGGAAAATGCAGTGGCCATGTAGGATAGGTTTCTGTAAAACATCACGGGGTGGTGCGCATTGTATGGGTGTGTGTTACATTACATTCACTAGTTTGAGTGAGAAAAACATCACGGGGTGGTGCGCATTGTATGGGTGTGTGTTACATTACATTCACTAGTAGGAGTGAGAAAAACATCACGGGGTGGTGCACATTGTATGGGTGTGTGTTACGTTACATTCACTAGTAGGAGTGAGAAAAACATCACGGGGTGGTGGGCATTATATGTCTGTGTGTTACATTACATTCACTAGTAGGAGTGAGAAAAACATCACGAGGTGGTGCGCGTTGTATGGGTGTGTGTTACATTACATTCACTAGTAGGAGTGTGAAAAACATCACAGGGTGGTGTGAATCGGAGGGTCTGAATTAGGATAGGCAGTGAATGGCAATGTAGGATGGAGAAAAGCACCGCGGGGTGGTCAGCATGGGGAGGTCAGGGAACATGCAGTGGTAATGTAGGATAGGTTTCTGAAAAACAACGCCGGGTGGTGGGCATTGTATGGGTGTGTGTTGCATTACATTCACTAGTAGGAGTGTGAAAAACATCACAGGGTGGTGTGAATCGGAGGGTCTGAATTAGGATAGGCAGTGAGTGGCAATGTAGGATGGAGAAAAGCACCGCGGGGTGGTCAGCATGGGGAGTTCAGGGAACATGCAGTGGCAATGTAGGACAGGTTTCTGAAAAACATCGCGGGGTGGTGCGTGTTGTATGGGTGTGTGTTACATTACATTCACTAGTAGGAGTGTGAAAAACATCACAGGGTGGTGTGAATCGGAGGGTCTGAATTAGGATAGGCAGTGAATGGCAATGTAGGATGGAGAAAAGCACCGCTGGGTGGTAAGCATGGGGAGGTCTGGGAACATGCAGTGGAAATGTAGGATAGGTTTCTGAAAAACATCGTCGGGTGGTGCGCATTTTATGGGTGTGTGTTACATTACATTCACTAGTAGGAGTTAGAAAAATATCCCGGGGTGGTGCGCATTGTATGGGTGTGTGTTACATTACATTCACTAGTAGGAGCGAGAAAAACATCACGGGGTGGTGCGCATTGTATGGGTGTGTGTTACATTACATTCACTAGTAGGAGTGAGAAAAACATCACGGGGTGGTGCGCATTGTATGGGTGTGTGTTACATTACATTCACTAGTATGAGTGAGAAAAACATCACCGGGTGGTGTACATTGTATGGGTGTGTGTTACATTACATTCACTAGTAGGAGTGAGAAAAACATCACGGGGTGTTGTGAATCGGAGGGTCTGAATTAGGATAGGCAGGGAGTGGCAATGTAGGATGGAGAAAAGCACCGCGGGGTGGTCAGCATGGGGAGGTCAGGGAAAATGCAGTGGCAATGTAGGATAGGTTTCTGAAAAACATCGCGTGGTGGTGCGCATTGTATGGGTGTGTGTTACATTACATTCACTAGTAGGAGTGAGAAAAACATCGGGGGTGGTGCGCATTGTATGGGTGTGTGTTACATTACATTCACTAGTAGGATTGAGAAAAACATCACGGGGAGGTGCGCATTGTATGGGTGTGTGTTACATTACATTCACTAGTAGGAGTGAGAAAAACATCACGGGGTGGCGTGAATCGGAGGGTCTGAATTAGGATAGGCAGTGAGTGGCAATGTAGGATGGAGAAAAGCACCGCGGGGTGGTCAGCATGGGGAGGTCAGGGAACATGCAGTGGCAATGTAGGATAGGTTTCTGAGAAACATCGCTGGGTGGTGCGCATTGTATGGGGGTGTGTTACATTACATACACTAGTAGGAGTGAGAAAAACATCACAGGGCGGTGTGAATCGGAGGGTCTGAATTAGGATACGCAGTGAGTGGCAATGAAGGATGGAGAAAAGCACCGCAGGGTGTTCAGCATGGGGACGTCAGGGAAAATGCAGTGGCAATGTAGGATAGGTTTCTGTAAAACATCACGGGGTGGTGCGCATTGTATGGGTGTGTGTTACATTACATTCACTAGTAGGAGTGAGAAAAACATCACAGGGTGGTGTCAATCGGAGGGTCTGAATTAGGATAGGAAGTGAGTGGCAATGTAGGATGCAGAAAAGCACCGCAGGGTGGTCAGCATGGGGAGGTCAGGGAACATGCAGTGGCAATGTAGGATAGGTTTCTGAAAAAATCGTTGGGTGGTGCCCATTGTATGGGTGTGTGTTACATTACATTCACTAGTAGGAGTGAGAAAAACGTCGCAGGGTGGTGCGCATAGTATGGGTGTGTGTTACATTACATTCACAAGTAGGAGTGAGAAAAACATCGCGGAGTGGTGCGCATTGTATGGGTGTATGTTACATTACATTCACTAGTAGGAGTGAGAAAAACATCACGGGGTGGTGTGAATCGGAGGGTCTGAATTAGGATAAGCAGTGAGTGGCAATGGAGGATGGAGAAAAGCACCGCGGGGTGGTCAGCATGTGGAGGTCAGGGAACAGGCAGTGGCAATGTAGGATAGGTTTCTGAAAAACATCGCGGTGTGGTGCGCATTGTATGGGTGTGTGTTACATTACATTCACTAGTAGGAGTGAGAAAAACATCACGGGGTGGTGCGCATTGTATGCGTCTGTGTTACATTACATTTACTAGTAGGAGTGAGAAAAAACATCACGGTGTGGTGCGCATTGTATGGGTGTGTGTTACATTACATTCATTTGTAGGAGTGAGAAAAACATCACGGGGTGGTGTGAATCGGAGGGTCTGAATTAGGATAGGCAGCGAGTGGCAATGTAGGATGGAGAAAAGCACAACGGGGTGGTCAGCATGGGGAGGTCAGGGAACATGCAGTGGCAATGTAGGATAGGTTTCTAAAAAACATCGCGGGGTGGTGCGCATTGTATGGGTGTGTGTTACAATAGATTCAGTAGTAGGAGTGAGAAAAACATCACGGGGTGGTGTGAATCGGAGGGTCTGAATTAGGATAGTCAGTGAGTGGCAATGTAGGATGGAGAAATGCACCGCGGGGTGGTCAGCATGGGGAGGTCAGGGAACATGCAGTGGCAATGTAGGATAGGTTTCTGAAAAACATCGCGGTGTTGTGCGCATTGTATGGGTGTTTGTTACATTACTTTCACTAGTAGGAGTGAGAAAAACATCACAGGGCGGTGTGAATCGGAGAGTCTGAATTAGGATACGCGGTGAGTGGCAATGTAGGATGGAGAAAAGCACCGCAGGCTGGTCAGCATGGGGAGGTCAGGGAAAATGAAGTGGCCATGTAGGATAGGTTTCTGTAAAACATCACGGGGTGGTGCGCATTTTATGGGTGTGTGTTACATTACATTCACTAGTTTGAGTGAGAAAAACATCACGGGGTGGTGCGCATTGTATGGGTGTGTGTTACATTACATTCACTAGTAGGAGTGAGAAAAACATCACGGGGTGGTGCACATTGTATGGGTGTGTGTTACATTACATTCACTAGTAGGAGTGAGAAAAACATCACGGGGTGGTGGGCATTGTATGTCTGTGTGTTACATTACATTCACTAGTAGGAGTGAGAAAAACATCACGAGGTGGTGCGCGTTGTATGGGTGTGTGTTACATTACATTCACTAGTAGGAGCGAGAAAAACATCACGGGGTGGGGTGAATCAGAGGGTCTGAATTAGGATAGGCAGTGAATGGCAATGTAGGATCGAGAAAAGCACCGCGGGGTGGTCAGCATGGGGAGGTCAGGGAACATGCAGTGGTAATGTAGGATAGGTTTCTGAAAAACAACGCCGGGTGGTGGGCATTGTATGGGTGTGTGTTACATTACATTCACTAGTAGGAGTGTGAAAAACATCAGAGGGTGGTGTGAATCGGAGGGACTGAATTAGGATAGGCAGTGAGTGGCAATGTAGGATGGAGAAAAGCACCGCGGGGTGGTCAGCATGGGGAGTTCACGGAACATGCAGTGGCAATGTAGGACAGGTTTCTGAAAAACATTGCGGGGTGGTGCGTGTTGTATGGGTGTGTGATACATTACATTCACTAGTAGGAGTGTGAAAAACATCACAAGGTGGTGTGAATCGGAGGGTCTGAATTAGGATAGGCAGTGAATGGCAATGTAGGATGGAGAAAAGCACCGCTGGGTGGTAAGCATGGGGAGGTCTGGGAACATGCAGTGGAAAAGTAGGATAGGTTTCTGAAAAACATCGTCGGGTGGTGCGCATTTTATGGGTGTGTGTTACATTACATTCACTAGTAGGAGTTAGAAAAACATCCCGGGGTGGTGCGCATTGTATGGGTGTGTGTTACATTACATTCACTAGTAGGAGCGAGAAAAACATCACGGGGTGGTGCGCATTGTATGGGTGTGTGTTACATTACATTCACAAGTAGGAGTGAGAAAAACATCACGGGGCGGTGCGCATTGTATGGGTGTGTGTTACATTACATTCACTAGTATGAGTGAGAAAAACATCACCGGGTGGTGTACATTGTATGGGTGTGTGTTACATTACATTCACTAGTAGGAGTGAGAAAAACATCACGGGGTGCTGTGAATCGGAGGGTCTGAATTAGGATAGGCAGTGAGTGGCAATGTAGGATGGAGAAAAGCACCGCGGGGTGGTCAGCATGGGGAGGTTAGGGAACATGCAGTGGCAATGTAGGATAGGTTTCTGAAAAACATCGCGTGGTGGTGCGCATTGTATGGGTGTGTGTTACATTACATTCACTAGTAGGATTGAGAAAAACATCGGGGGTGGTGCGCATTGTATGGGTGTGTGTTACATTACATTCACTAGTAGGATTGAGAAAAACATCACGGGGAGGTGCGCATTGTATGGGTGTGTGTTACATTACATTCACTAGTAGGAGTGAGAAAAACATCACGGCGTGGCGTGAATCGGAGGGTCTGAATTAGGATAGGCAGTGAGTGGCAATGTAGGATGGAGAAAAGCACCGCGGGGTGGTCAGCATGGGGAGGTCAGGAAAATGCAGTGGCAATGTAGGATAGGTTTCTGAGAAACATCGCTGGGTGGTGCGCATTGCATGGGGGTGTGTTACATTACATACACTAGTAGGAGTGAGAAAAACATCACAGGGCGGTGTGAATCGGAGGGTCTGAATTAGGATACGCAGTGAGTGGCAATGAAGGATGGAGAAAAGCACCGCAGGGTGTTCAGCATGGGGACGTCAGGGAAGATGCAGTGGCAATGTAGGATAGGTTTCTGTAAAACAACACGGGGTGGTGCGCATTGTATGGGTGTGTGTTACATTACATTCACTAGTAGGAGTGAGAAAAACATTACAGGGTGGTGTCAATCGGAGGGTCTGAATTAGGATAGGAAGTGAGTGGCAATGTAGGATGGAGAAAAGCACCGCAGGGTGGTCAGCATGGGGAGGTCAGGGAACATGCAGTGGCAATGTAGGATAGGTTTCTGAAAAAATCGTTGGGTGGTGCCCATTGTATGGGTGTGTGTTACATTACATTCACTAGTAGGAGTGAGAAAAACATCGCGGGGTGGTGCGCATTGTATGGGTGTGTGTTACATTATATTCACTAGTAGGAGTGAAAAAAACATCACGGGGTGGTGCGCATTGTATGCGTCTGTGTTACATTACATTTACTAGTAGGAGTGAGAAAAACATCACGGTGTGGTGCGCATTGTATGGGTGTGTGTTACATTACATTCATTTGTAGGAGTGAGAAAAACATCACGGGGTGGTGTGAATCAGAGGGTCTGAATTAGGATAGGCAGCGAGTGGCAATGTAGGATCGAGAAAAGCACAACGGGGTGGTCAGCATGGGGAGGTCAGGGAACATGCAGTGGCAATGTAGGATAGGTTTCTAAAAAACATCGCGGGGTGGTGCACATTGTATGGGTGTGTGTTACAATACATTCAGTAGTAGGAGTGAGAAAAACATCACGGGGTGGTGTGAATCGGAGGGTCTGAATTAGGATAGTCAGTGAGTTGCAATGTAGGATGGAGAAATGCACCGCGGGGTGGTCAGCATGGGGAGGTCAGGGAACATGCAGTGGCAATGTAGGATAGGTTTCTGAAAAACATCGCGGGGTTGTGCGCATTGTATGGGTGTGTGTTACATTACATTCACTAGTAGGAGTGAGAAAAACATCACAGGGCGGTGTGAATCGGAGAGTCTGAATTAGGATACGCGGTGAGTGGCAATGTAGGATGGAGAAAAGCACCGCAGGCTGGTCAGCATGGGGAGGTCAGGGAAAATGAAGTGGCCATGTAGGATAGGTTTCTGTAAAACATCACGGGTGGTGCGCATTTTATGGGTGTGTGTTACATTACATTCACTAGTTTGAGTGAGAAAAACATCACGGGGTGGTGCGCATTGTATGGGTGTGTGTTACATTACATTCACTAGTAGGAGTGAGAAAAACATCACGGGGTGGTGCACATTGTATGGGTGTGTGTTACATTACATTCACTAGTAGGAGTGAGAAAAACATCACGGGGTGGGGTGAATCGGAGGGTCTGTATTAGGATAGGCAGTGAATGGCAATGTAGGATGGAGAAAAGCACCGCGGGGTGGTCAGCATGGGGAGGTCAGGGAACATGCAGTGGTAATGTAGGATAGGTTTCTGAAAAACAACGCCGTGTGGTGCGCATTCTATGGGTGTGTGTTACATTATATTCACTAGTAGGAATGAGAAAAACATCACGGGGTGGTGTGAATCGGAGGGTCTGAATTAGGATAGGCAGTGAGTGGCAATGTAGGATGGAGAAAAGCACTGCGGGGTGGTCAGCATGGGGAGGTCAGGGAACATGCTGTGGCAATGTAGGATAGGTTTCTGAAAAACATCGCAGGATGGTGCTCATTGTATGGGTGTGTGTTACATTACATTCACTAGTAGGAGTGAGAAAAACTTCACGGGGTGGTGCGCATTTTATGGGTGTGTGTTACATTACATTCATTTGTAGGAGTGAGAAAAACATCACGGGGTGGTGTGAATCGGAGGGTCTGAATTAGGATAGGCAGCGAGTTGCAATGTAGGATGGAGAAAAGCACAACGGGGTGGTCAGCATGGGGAGGTCAGGGAACATTCAGTGGCAATGTAGGATAGGTTTCTAAAAAACATCGCGGGGTGGTGCGCATTGTATGGGTGTGTGTTACAATACATTCAGTAGTAGGAGTGAGAAAAACATCACGGGGTGGTGTGAATCGGAGGGTCTGAATTAGGATAGTCAGTGAGTGGCAATGTAGGATGGAGAAATGCACCGCGGGGTGGTCAGCATGGGGAGGTCAGGGAACATGCAGTGGCAATGTAGGATAGGTTTCTGAAAAACATCGCGGGATTGTGCGCATTGTATGGGTGTGTGTTACATTACATTCACTAGTTTGAGTGAGAAAAACATCACGGGGTGGTGCGCATTGTATGGGTGTGTGTAACATTACATTCACTAGTAGGAGTGAGAAAAACATCGGGGGTGGTGCGCATTGTATGGGTGTGTGTTACATTACATTCACTAGTAGGATTGAGAAAAACATCACGGGGAGGTGCGCATTGTATGGGTGTGTGTTACATTACATTCACTAGTAGGAGTGAGAAAAACATCACGGGGTGGCGTGAATCGGAGGGTCTGAATTAGGATAGGCAGTGAGTGGCAATGTAGGATGGAGAAAAGCACCGCGGGGTGGTCAGCATGGGGAGGTCAGGGAACATGCAGTGGCAATGTAGGATAGGTTTCTGAGAAACATCGCTGGGTGGTGCGCATTGTATGGGGGTGTGTTACAATACATACACTAGTAGGAGTGAGAAAAACATCACAGGGCGGTGTGAATCGGAGAGTCTGAATTAGAATACGCAGTGAGTGGCAATGAAGGATGGAGAAAAGCACCGCAGGGTGTTCAGCATGGGGACGTCAGGGAAAATGCAGTGGCAATGTAGGATAGGTTTCTGTAAAACATCACGGGGTGGTGCGCATTGTATGGGTGTGTGTTACATTACATTCACTAGTTTGAGTGAGAAAAACATCACGGGGTGGTGCGCATTGTATGGGTGTGTGTTACATTACATTCACTAGTAGGAGTGAGAAAAACATCACGGGGTGGTGCACATTGTATGGGTGTGTGTTACGTTACATTCACTAGTAGGAGTGAGAAAAACATCACGGGGTGGTGGGCATTATATGTCTGTGTGTTACATTACATTCACTAGTAGGAGTGAGAAATACATCACGAGGTGGTGCGCGTTGTATGGGTGTGTGTTACATTACATTCACTAGTAGGAGGGAGAAAAACATCACGGGGTGGGGTGAATCGGAGGGTCTGAATTAGGATAGGCAGTGAATGGCTATGTAGGATGGAGAAAAGCACCGCGGGGTGGTCAGCATGGGGAGGTCAGGGAACATGCAGTGGTAATGTAGGATAGGTTTCTGAAAAACAACGCCGGGTGGTGGGCATTGTATGGGTGTGTGTTACATTACATTCACTAGTAGGAGTGTGAAAAACATCACAGGGTGGTGTGAATCGGAGGGTCTGAATTAGGATAGGCAGTGAGTGGCAATGTAGAATGGAGAAAAGCACCGCGGGGTGGTCAGCATGGGGAGTTCAGGGAACATGCAGTGGCAATGTAGGACAGGTTTCTGAAAAACATCGCGGGGTGGTGCGTGTTGTATGGGTGTGTGTTACATTACATTCACTAGTAGGAGTGTGAAAAACATCACAGGGTGGTGTGAATCGGAGGGTCTGAATTAGGATAGGCAGTGAATGGCAATGTAGGATGGAGAAAAGCACCGCTGGGTGGTAAGCATTGGGAGGTCTGGGAACATGCAGTGGAAATGTAGGATAAGTTTCGGAAAAACATCGTCGGGTGGTGCGCATTTTATGGGTGTGTGTTACATTACATTCACTGGTAGGAGTTAGAAAAACATCCCGGGGTGGTGCGCATTGTATGGGTGTGTGTTACATTACATTCACTAGTAGGAGTGAGAAAAACATCACGGGGTGATGCGCATTGTATGGTTGTGTGTTACATTACATTCACTAGTAGGAGTGAGAAAAACATCACGGGGTGGTGCGCATTGTATGGGTGTGTGTTACATTACATTCACTAGTATGAGTGAGAAAAACATCACCGGGTGGTGTACATTGTATGGGTGTGTGTTACATTACATTCACTAGTCGGAGTGAGAAAAACATCACGGGGTGTTGTGAATCGGAGGGTCTGAATTAGGATAGGCAGTGAGTGGCAATGTAGGATGGAGAAAAGCACCGCGGGGTGGTCAGCATGGGGAGGTCAGTGAACATGCAGTGGCAATGTAGGATAGGTTTCTGAAAAACATCGCGTGGTGGTGCGCATTGTATGGGTGTGTGTTACATTACATTCACTAGTAGGAGTGAGAAAAACATCGGGGGTGGTGCGCATTGTATGGGTGTGTGTTACATTACATTCACTAGTAGGATTGAGAAAAACATCACGGGGAGGTGCGCATTGTATGGGTGTGAGTTACATTACATTCACTAGTAGGAGTGAAAAAAACATCACGGGGTGGCGTGAATCGGAGGGTCTGAATTAGGATAGGCAGTGAGTGGCAATGTAGGATGGAGAAAAGCACCGCGGGGTTTTCAGCATGGGGAGGTCAGGGAACATGCAGTGGCAATGTAGGATAGGTTTCTGAAAAACATCGCGGGGTTGTGCGCATTGTATGGGTGTGTGTTACATTACATTCACTAGTAGGAGTGAGAAAAACATCACAGGGCGGTGTGAATCGGAGAGTCTGAATTAGGATACGCGGTGAGTGGCAATGTAGGATGGAGAAAAGCACCGCAGGCTGGTCAGCATGGGGAGGTCAGGGAAAATGAAGTGGCCATGTAGGATAGGTTTCTGTAAAACATCACGGGGTGGTGCGCATTTTATGGGTGTGTGTTACATTACATTCACTAGTTTGAGTGAGAAAAACATCACGGGGTGGTGCGCATTGTATGGGTGTGTGTTACATTACATTCACTAGTAGGAGTGAGAAAAACATCACGGGGTGGTGCACATTGTATGGGTGTGTGTTACATTACATTCACTAGTAGGAGTGAGAAAAACATCACAGGGTGGTGGGCATTGTATGTCTATGTGTTACATTACATTCACTAGTAGGAGTGAGAAAAACATCACGAGGTGGTGCGCGTTGTATGGGTGTGTGTTACATTACATTCACTAGTAGGAGGGAGAAAAACATCACGGGGTGGGGTGAATCGGAGGGTCTGTATTAGGATAGGCAGTGAATGGCAATGTAGGATGGAGAAAAGCACCGCGGGGTGGTCAGCATGGGGAGGTCAGGGAACATGCAGTGGTAATGTAGGATAGGTTTCTGAAAAACAACGCCGTGTGGTGCGCATTCTATGGGTGTGTGTTACATTATATTCACTAGTAGGAATGAGAAAAACATCACGGGGTGGTGTGAATCGGAGGGTCTGAATTAGGATAGGCAGTGAGTGGCAATGTAGGATGGAGAAAAGCACTGCGGGGTGGTCAGCATGGGGAGGTCAGGGAACATGCTGTGGCAATGTAGGATAGGTTTCTGAAAAACATCGCAGGATGGTGCTCATTGTATGGGTGTGTGTTACATTACATTCACTAGTAGGAGTGAGAAAAACTTCACGGGGTGGTGCGCATTTTATCGGTGTGTGTTACATTACATTCATTTGTAGGAGTGAGAAAAACATCACGGGGTGGTGTGAATCGGAGGGTCTGAATTAGGATAGGCAGCGAGTTGCAATGTAGGATGGAGAAAAGCACAACGGGGTGGTCAGCATGGGGAGGTCAGGGAACATTCAGTGGCAATGTAGGATAGGTTTCTAAAAAACATCGCGGGGTGGTGCGCATTGTATGGGTGTGTGTTACAATACATTCAGTAGTAGGAGTGAGAAAAACATCACGGGGTGGTGTGAATCGGAGGGTCTGAATTAGGATAGTCAGTGAGTGGCAATGTAGGATGGAGAAATGCACCGCGGGGTGGTCAGCATGGGGAGGTCAGGGAACATGCAGTGGCAATGTAGGATAGGTTTCTGAAAAACATCGCGGGATTGTGCGCATTGTATGGGTGTGTGTTACATTACATTCACTAGTTTGAGTGAGAAAAACATCACGGGGTGGTGCGCATTGTATGGGTGTGTGTAACATTACATTCACTAGTAGGAGTGAGAAAAACATCGGGGGTGGTGCGCATTGTATGGGTGTGTGTTACATTACATTCACTAGTAGGATTGAGAAAAACATCACGGGGAGGTGCGCATTGTATGGGTGTGTGTTACATTACATTCACTAGTAGGAGTGAGAAAAACATCACGGGGTGGCGTGAATCGGAGGGTCTGAATTAGGATAGGCAGTGAGTGGCAATGTAGGATGGAGAAAAGCACCGCGGGGTGGTCAGCATGGGGAGGTCAGGGAACATGCAGTGGCAATGTAGGATAGGTTTCTGAGAAACATCGCTGGGTGGTGCGCATTGTATGGGGGTGTGTTACAATACATACACTAGTAGGAGTGAGAAAAACATCACAGGGCGGTGTGAATCGGAGGGTCTGAATTAGAATACGCAGTGAGTGGCAATGAAGGATGGAGAAAAGCACCGCAGGGTGTTCAGCATGGGGACGTCAGGGAAAATGCAGTGGCAATGTAGGATAGGTTTCTGTAAAACATCACGGGGTGGTGCGCATTGTATGGGTGTGTGTTACATTACATTCACTAGTTTGAGTGAGAAAAACATCACGGGGTGGTGCGCATTGTATGGGTGTGTGTTACATTACATTCACTAGTAGGAGTGAGAAAAACATCACGGGGTGGTGCACATTGTATGGGTGTGTGTTACGTTACATTCACTAGTAGGAGTGAGAAAAACATCACGGGGTGGTGGGCATTATATGTCTGTGTGTTACATTACATTCACTAGTAGGAGTGAGAAATACATCACGAGGTGGTGCGCGTTGTATGGGTGTGTGTTACATTACATTCACTAGTAGGAGAGAGAAAAACATCACGGGGTGGGGTGAATCGGAGGGTCTGAATTAGGATAGGCAGTGAATGGCTATGTAGGATGGAGAAAAGCACCGCGGGGTGGTCAGCATGGGGAGGTCAGGGAACATGGAGTGGTAATGTAGGATAGGTTTCTGAAAAACAACGCCGGGTGGTGGGCATTGTATGGGTGTGTGTTACATTACATTCACTAGTAGGAGTGTGAAAAACATCACAGGGTGGTGTGAATCGGAGGGTCTGAATTAGGATAGGCAGTGAGTGGCAATGTAGAATGGAGAAAAGCACCGCGGGGTGGTCAGCATGGGGAGTTCAGGGAACATGCAGTGGCAATGTAGGACAGGTTTCTGAAAAACATCGCGGGGTGGTGCGTGTTGTATGGGTGTGTGTTACATTACATTCACTAGTAGGAGTGTGAAAAACATCACAGGGTGGTGTGAATCGGAGGGTCTGAATTAGGATAGGCAGTGAATGGCAATGTAGGATGGAGAAAAGCACCCCTGGGTGGTAAGCATTGGGAGGTCTGGGAACATGCAGTGGAAATGTAGGATAAGTTTCGGAAAAACATCGTCGGGTGGTGCGCATTTTATGGGTGTGTGTTACATTACATTCACTGGTAGGAGTTAGAAAAACATCCCGGGGTGGTGCGCATTGTATGGGTGTGTGTTACATTACATTCACTAGTAGGAGTGAGAAAAACATCACGGGGTGATGCGCATTGTATGGTTGTGTGTTACATTACATTCACTAGTAGGAGTGAGAAAAACATCACGGGGTGGTGCGCATTGTATGGGTGTGTGTTACATTACATTCACTAGTATGAGTGAGAAAAACATCACCGGGTGGTGTACATTGTATGGGTGTGTGTTACATTACATTCACTAGTCGGAGTGAGAAAAACATCACGGGGTGTTGTGAATCGGAGGGTCTGAATTAGGATAGGCAGTGAGTGGCAATGTAGGATGGAGAAAAGCACCGCGGGGTGGTCAGCATGGGGAGGTCAGTGAACATGCAGTGGCAATGTAGGATAGGTTTCTGAAAAACATCGCGTGGTGGTGCGCATTGTATGGGTGTGTGTTACATTACATTCACTAGTAGGAGTGAGAAAAACATCGGGGGTGGTGCGCATTGTATGGGTGTGTGTTACATTACATTCACTAGTAGGATTGAGAAAAACATCACGGGGAGGTGCGCATTGTATGGGTGTGAGTTACATTACATTCACTAGTAGGAGTGAAAAAAACATCACGGGGTGGCGTGAATCGGAGGGTCTGAATTAGGATAGGCAGTGAGTGGCAATGTAGGATGGAGAAAAGCACCGCGGGGTTTTCAGCATGGGGAGGTCAGGGAACATGCAGTGGCAATGTAGGATAAGTTTCTGAGAAACATCGCTGGGTGGTGCGCATTGTATGGGGGTGTGTTACATTACATACACTAGTAGGAGTGAGAAAAACATCACAGGGCGGTGTGAATCGGAGGGTCTGAATTAGGATACGCAGTGAGTGGCAATGAAGGATGAAAAAAAGCACCGCAGGGTGTTCAGCATGGGGAGGTCAGGGAAAATGCAGTGGCCATGTAGGATAGGTTTCTGTAAAACATCACGGGGTGGTGCGCATTGTATGGGTGTGTGTTACATTACATTCACTAGTTTGAGTGAGAAAAACATCACGGGGTGGTGCGCATTGTATGGGTGTGTGTTACATTACATTCACTAGTAGGAGTGAGAAAAACATCACGGGGTGGTGCACATTGTATGGGTGTGTGTTACGTTACATTCACTAGTAGGAGTGAGAAAAACATCACGGGGTGGTGGGCATTATATGTCTGTGTGTTACATTACATTCACTAGTAGGAGTGAGAAAAACATCACGAGGTGGTGCGCGTTGTATGGGTGTGTGTTACATTACATTCACTAGTAGGAGTGTGAAAAACATCACAGGGTGGTGTGAATCGGAGGGTCTGAATTAGGATAGGCAGTGAATGGCAATGTAGGATGGAGAAAAGCACCGCGGGGTGGTCAGCATGGGGAGGTCAGGGAACATGCAGGGGTAATGTAGGATATGTTTCTGAAAAACAACGCCGGGTGGTGGGCATTGTATGGGTGTGTGTTACATTACATTCACTAATAGGAGGAGAAAAACATCACGGGGTGGTGTGAATCGGAAGGTCTTAATTAGGATAGGCAGTGAGTGGCAATGTAGGATGGAGAAAAGCAGCGTGGGTGGTCAGCATGGGGAGGTCAGGGAACATGCAGTGGCAATGTAGGATAGGTTTCTGAAAAACATCGCGGGGTGGTGCGCATTGTATGGGTGTGTGTTACATTACATTCACTAGTAGGAGTGAGAAAAACATCACGGGGTGGTGCGCATTGTATGGGTGTGTGTTACATTACATTCACTATTAGGAGAGAGAAAAACATCACGGGGTGGTGTGAATCGGAGGGACTGAATTAGAATAGGCAGTGAGTGGCAATGTAGGATGGAGAAAAGCACCGCGGTATGGCCAGCATGTGGAGGTCAGGGAACATGCAGTGGCAATGTAGGATAGGATTCTGAAAAACATCGCGAGGTGGTGTGCATTGTATGGGTGTGTGTTACATTACATTCACTAGTAGGAGTTAGAAAAACATCACGGGGTGGTGCGCATTGTATGGGTGTGTGTTACATTACATTCCCTAGTAGGAGTGAGAAAAATATCACGGGGTGGTATGCATTGTATGGGTGTGTGTTACATTACATTCACTAGTAGGAGTGAGAAAAACATCAAAGGGTGGTGCGCATTGTATGGGTGTGTGTTCCATTACATTCACTAGTAGGAGTGAGAAAAACATCACGGGGTGGTGTAAATCGGAGGGTCTGAATTAGGATAGGCAGTGAGTGGCAATGTAGGATGGAGAAAAGCACCTCTGGGTGGTCAGCATGGGGAGTTCAGGGAACATGCAGTGGCAATGTAGGATAGGATTCTGAAAAACATCGCGGGGTGGTGCGCATTGTATGGGTGTGTGTTACATTACATTCACTAGTAGGAGCGAGAAAAACATCACGGGGTGGTGTGAATCGGAGGGTCTGAATTAGGATAGGCAGTGAGTGGCAATGTAGGATGGAGAAAAGCACCGCGGGGTGGTCAGCATGGCGAGGTCACGGAACATGCAGTGGCAATGTAGCATACGTATCTGAAAAACATCGCGGGGTGGTGCGCATTGTATGGGTGTGTGTTACATTACATTCACTAGTAGGAGTGAGAAAAACATCACGGGGTGGTGCGCATTGTATGGGTGTGTGTTACATTACATTCACTAGTAGGAGTGAGAAAAACATCTCGGGGTGGTGTGCATTGTATGGGTGTGTGTTGCATTACATTCACTAGTAGGAGTGAGAAAAACATCACGCGGTGGTGTGAATCGGAGGGTCTGAATTAGGATAGACAGTGAATGGCAATATAGGATGGAGAAAAGCACCGCACGGTGGTCACCATGGGGAGGTCAGGGAACATGCAGTGGCAATGTAGGATAAGTTTCTGAAAAACATCGTCGGGTGGTGCGCATTGTATGGGTGTGTGTTACATTACATTCACTAGTAGGAGTGAGAAAAACATCAAGGGGTGTTGTGAATCGGAGGGTCTGAATTTGGATAGGCAGTGAGTGGCAATATAGGATGGAGAAAAGCACCGCGGGGTGGTCAGCATGGGGAGGTCAGGGAACATGCAGTGGCAATGTAGAATAGGTTTCTGTAAAACATCGCGGGGTGGTGAGCATTGTATGGGTGTGTGTTACATTACATTCACTAGTAGGAGTGAGAAAAACATCACGGGGTGGTGCGCATTGTATGGGTGTGTGTTACATTACATTCACTAGTAGGAGTGAGAAAAACATCTCGGGGTGGTGTGCATTGTATGGGTGTGTGTTGCATTACATTCACTAGTAGGAGTGAGAAAAACATCACGGGGTGGTGTGAATCTGAGGGTCTGAATTAGGATAGACAGTGAATGGCAATGTAGGATGGAGAAAAGCACCGCGGGGTGGTCAGCATGGCTAGGTCAAAGAACATGCAGCGGCAATGTAGGATAGGTTTCTGAAAAACATCTCGGGGTGGTGCGCATTGTATGGGTGTGTGTTACATTACATTCACTTGTAGGAGCGAGAAAAACATTATGGCGTGGTGCGCATTGTATGGGGGTGTATTACATTTCATTCACTAGTAGGAGTCAAAAAAACATCACGAGGTGGTGTGAATCGGAGGGTCTTAATTAGGATAGGCATTGAGTGGCAATGTAGGATGGAGAAAAGCACCGCGGGGTGGTCAGCATGGGGAGGTCAGGGAAGATGCAGTGGAAATGTAGGATAGGTTTCTGAAAAACATCGCGGGGTGGTGCGCGTTGTATGTGTGTGTGTTACATTACATTCACTAGTAGGAGTGAGAAAAACACCACGGGGTGGTGCGCAATGTATGGGTTTGTGTTACATTACATTCACTAGTAGGAGTGAGAAAAATATCACGGGGTGGTGTGAATCGGAGTGTCTGAATTAGGATAGGCAGTGAGTGGCAATGTAGGATGGAGAAAAGCACCGCGGGGTGGTCAGCATGGGGAGGTCAGGGAACATGCAGTGGCAATGTAGGATAGGTTTCTGAAAAATATCGCGGGGTGGTGCGCATTGTATGGGTGTGTGTTACATTACATTCACTAGTAGGCGTGAGAAAAACATCGCCGGGGGTGTGAATCAGAGGGTCTGAATTAGGATAGGCAGTGAGTGGCAATGTAGGATGGAGAAAAGCACCGCAGGGTGGTCAGCATGGGGAGGTCAGGGAACATGCAGTGGCAATGTAGGATAGGTTTCTGTAAAACATCGTGGGGTGGTGCGCATTGTATGGGTGTGTGTTACATTACATTCACTAGTAGGAATGAGAAAAACATCGCGCGGTGGTGCGCATTGTATGGGTGTGTGTTACATTACATTCACTAGCAGAAGTGAGGAAAACATCGCGGGGTGGTGTGCATTGTATAGGTGTGTGTTACATTACATTCACTAGTAGGAGTGAGAAAAACATCACGGGGTGGTGCGCATTGTATGGGTGTGTGTTACATTACATTCACTAGTAGGAGAGAGAAAAACATCACGGGGTGGTGTGATTCGGAGGGTCTGAATTAGGATAGGCAGTGAGTAGCAATGTAGGATGGAGAAAAGCACCGCGGTATGGTCAGCATGGGGAGGTCAGGGAACATGCAGTGGCAATGTAGGATAGGATTCTGAAAAACATCGCGGGGTGGTGTGCATTGTATGGGTGTGTGTTACATAACATTCACTAGTAAGAGTTAGAAAAACATCACGGGGTGGTGCGCATTGTATGGGTGTGTGTTACATTACATTCACTAGTAGGAGTGAGAAAAACATCAAATGGTGGTGCGCATTGTATGGGTGTGTGTTACATTACATTCATTAGTAGGAGTGAGAAAAACATCAAGGGGTGGTTCGCATTGTATGGGTGTGTGTTACATTACATTCACTAGTAGGAGTGAGAAAAACATCACGGGGTGGTGTGAATCGGAGGGTCTGAATTAGGATAGGCAGTGAGTGGCAAGGTAGGATGGAGAAAAGCAACGTGGGGTTGTCAGCATCGGGAGGTCAGGGAACATGCAGAGGCAATGTAGGAAAGGTTTCTGAAAAACATCCCTGGGTGGTACGCATTGTATGGGTGTGTGTTACATTACATTCACTAGTACGAGTGAGAAAAAAATCACGGGGTGGTGCGCATTGTATGCGTGTGTGTTACATTACATTCACTAGTATGAGTGAGAAAAACATCACGGGGTGGTGTGAATCGGGGGGTCTGAATTAGGATAGGCAGTGAGTGGCAATGTAGGATGGAGAAATGCACCTCGGGGTGGTCAGCATGGGGAGGTCAGGGAACATGCAGTGGCAATGTAGGATAGGTTTCTGAAAAACATCGCGGGGTGGTGCGCATTGTATGGGTGTGTGTTACATTACATTCACTAATAGGAGGAGAAAAACATCACGGGATGGTGTGAATCGGAAGGTCTTAATTAGGATAGGCAGTGAGTGGCAATGTAGGATGGAGAAAAGCACCGCGGGTGGTCAGCATGGGGAGGTCAGGGAACATGCAGTGGCAATGTAGGATAGGTTTCTGAAAAACATCGCGGGGTGGTGCGCATTGTATGGGTGTGTGTTACATTACATTCACTAGTAGGAGTGAGAAAAACATCACGGGGTGGTGCGCATTTTATGGGTGTGTGTTACATTACATTCACTAGTAGGAGAGAGAAAAACATCACGGGGTGGTGTGAATCGGAGGGACTGAATTAGAATAGGCAGTGAGTGGCAATGTAGGATGGAGAAAAGCACCGCGGTATGGCCAGCATGTGGAGGTCAGGGAACATGCAGTGGCAATGTAGGATAGGATTCTGAAAAACATCGCGAGGTGGTGTGCATTGTATGGGTGTGTGTTACATTACATTCACTAGTAGGAGTTAGAAAAACATCACGAGGTGGTGCGCATTGTATGGGTGTGTGTTACATTACATTCCCTAGTAGGAGTGAGAAAAATATCACGGGGTGGTATGCATTGTATGGGTGTGTGTTACATTACATTCACTAGTAGGAGTGAGAAAAACATCAAAGGGTGGTGCGCATTGTATGGGTGTGTGTTCCATTACATTCACTAGTAGGAGTGAGAAAAACATCACGGGGTGGTGTAAATCGGAGGGTCTGAATTAGGATAGGCAGTGAGTGGCAATGTAGGATGGAGAAAAGCACCTCTGGGTGGTCAGCATGGGGAGTTCAGGGAACATGCAGTGGCAATGTAGGATAGGTTTCTGAAAAACATCGCGGGGTGGTGCGCATTGTATGGGTGTGTGTTACATTACATTCACTAGTAGGAGCGAGAAAAACATCACGGTGTGGTGTGAATCGGAGGGTCTGAATTAGGATAGGCAGTCAGTGGCAATGTAGGATGGAGAAAAGCACCGCGGGGTGGTCAGCATGGGGAGGTCAGGGAACATGCAGTGGCAATGTAGCATAGGTATCTGAAAAACATCGCGGGGTGGTGCGCATTGTATGGGTGTGTGTTACATTACATTCACTAGTAGGAGTGAGAAAAACATCACGGGGTGGTGCGCATTGTATGGGTGTGTGTTACATTACATTCACTAGTAGGAGTGAGAAAATCATCTCGGGGTGGTGTGCATTGTATGGGTGTGTGTTGCATTACATTCACTAGTAGGAGTGAGAAAAACATCACGCGGTGGTGTGAATCGGAGGGTCTGAATTAGGATAGACAGTGAATGGCAATGTAGGATGGAGAAAAGCACCGCACGGTGGTCACCATGGGGAGGTCAGGGAACATGCAGTGGCAATGTAGGATAAGTTTCTGAAAAACATCGTCGGGTGGTGCGCATTGTATGGGTGTGTGTTACATTACATTCACTAGTAGGAGTGAGAAAAACATCAAGGGGTGGTGTGAATCGGAGGGTCTGAATTTGGATAGGCAGTGAGTGGCAATATAGGATGGAGAAAAGCACCGCGGGGTGGTCAGCATGGGGAGGTCAGGGAACATGCAGTGGCAATGTAGGATAGGTTTCTGTAAAACATCGCGGGGTGGTGAGCATTGTATGAGTGTGTGTTACATTACATTCACTAGTAGGAGTGAGAAAAACATCACGGGGTGGTGCGCATTGTATGGGTGTGTGTTACATTACATTCACTAGTAGGAGTGAGAAAAACATCTCGGGGTGGTGTGCATTGTATGGGTGTGTGTTGCATTACATTCACTAGTAGGAGTGAGAAAAACATCACGGGGTGGTGTGAATCTGAGGGTCTGAATTAGGATAGACAGTGAATGGCAATGTAGGATGGAGAAAAGCACCGCGGGGTGGTCAGCATGGCTAGGTCAAAGAACATGCAGCGGCAATGTAGGATAGGTTTCTGAAAAACATCTCGGGATGGTGCGCATTGTATGGGTGTGTGTTACATTACATTCACTTGTAGGAGCGAGAAAAACATCATGGCGTGGTGCGCATTGTATGGGGGTGTATTACATTTCATTCACTAGTAGGAGTCAAAAAAACATCACGAGGTGGTGTGAATCGGAGGGTCTTAATTAGGATAGGCATTGAGTGGCAATGTAGGATGGAGAAAAGCACCGCGATGTGGTCAGGATGGGGAGGTCAGGGAAGATGCAGTGGAAATGTAGGATAGGTTTCTGAAAAACATCGTGGGGTGGTGCGCGTTGTATGTGTGTGTGTTACATTACATTCACTAGTAGGAGTGAGAAAAACACCACGGGGTGGTGCGCAATGTATGGGTTTGTGTTACATTACATTCACTAGTAGGAGTGAGAAAAATATCACGGGGTGGTGTGAATCGGAGTGTCTGAATTAGGATAGGCAGTGAGTGGCAATGTAGGATGGAGAAAAGCACCGCGGGGTGGTCAGCATGGGGAGGTCAGGGAACATGCAGTGGCAATGTAGGATAGGTTTCTGAAAAATATCGCGGGGTGGTGCGCATTGTATGGGTGTGTGTTACATTACATTCACTAGTAGGCGTGAGAAAAACATCGCCGGGGGTGTGAATCAGAGGGTCTGAATTAGGATAGGCAGTGAGTGGCAATGTAGGATGGAGAAAAGCACCGCAGGGTGGTCAGCATGGGGAGGTCAGGGAACATGCAGTGGCAATGTAGGATAGGTTTCTGAAAAACATCGTCGGGTGGTGCGAATTGTATGGGTGTGTGTTACATTACATTCACTAATAGGAGGAGAAAAACATCACGGGGTGGTGTGAATCGGGGGGTCTGAATTAGGATAGGCAGTGAGTGGCAATGTAGGATGGAGAAATGCACCTCGGGGTGGTCAGCATGGGGAGGTCAGGGAACATGCAGTGGCAATGTAGGATAGGTTTCTGAAAAACATCGCGGGGTGGTGCACATTGTATGGGTGTGTGTTACATTACATTCACTAATAGGAGGAGAAAAACATCACGGGGTGGTGTGAATCGGAAGGTCTTAATTAGGATAGGCAGTGAGTGGCAATGTAGGATGGAGAAAAGCACCGCGGGTGGTCAGCATGGGGAGGTCAGGGAACATGCAGTGGCAATGTAGGATAGGTTTCTGAAAAACATCGCGGGGTGGTGCGCATTGTATGGGTGTGTGTTACATTACATTCACTAGTAGGAGCGAGAAAAACATCACGGTGTGGTGTGAATCGGAGGGTCTGAATTAGGATAGGCAGTGAGTAGCAATGTAGGATGGAGAAAAGCACCGCGGTATGGTCAGCATGGGGAGGTCAGGGAACATGCAGTGGCAATGTAGGATAGGATTCTGAAAAACATCGCGGGGTGGTGTGCATTGTATGGGTGTGTGTTACATAACATTCACTAGTAGGAGTTAGAAAAACATCACGGGGTGGTGCGCATTGTATGGGTGTGTGTTACATTACATTCCCTAGTAGGAGTGAGAAAAATATCACGGGGTGGTGTGCATTGTATGGGTGTGTGTTACATTACATTCACTAGTAGGAGTGAGAAAAACATCAAATGGTGGTGCGCATTGTATGGGTGTGTGTTACATTACATTCATTAGTAGGAGTGAGAAAAACATCAAGGGGTGGTTCGCATTGTATGGGTGTGTGTTACATTACATTCACTAGTAGGAGTGAGAAAAACATCACGGGGTGGTGTGAATCGGAGGGTCTGAATTAGGATAGGCAGTGAGTGGCAAGGTAGGATGGAGAAAAGCAACGTGGGGTTGTCAGCATCGGGAGGTCAGGGAACATGCAGAGGCAATGTAGGAAAGGTTTCTGAAAAACATCCCTGGGTGGTACGCATTGTATGGGTGTGTGTTACATTACATTCACTAGTACGAGTGAGAAAAAAATCACGGGGTGGTGCGCATTGTATGCGTGTGTGTTACATTACATTCACTAGTATGAGTGAGAAAAACATCACCGGGTGGTGCGCATTGTATGGGTGTGTGTTACATTACATTCACTAGTAGGAGTGAGAAAAACATCACGGGGTGGTGTGAATCGGGGGGTCTGAATTAGGATAGGCAGTGAGTGGCAATGTAGGATGGAGAAATGCACCTCGGGGTGGTCAGCATGGGGAGGTCAGGGAACATGCAGTGGCAATGTAGGATAGGTTTCTGAAAAACATCGCGGGGTGGTGCGCATTGTATGGGTGTGTGTTACATTACATTCACTAATAGGAGGAGAAAAACATCACGGGGTGGTGTGAATCGGAAGGTCTTAATTAGGATAGGCAGTGAGTGGCAATGTAGGATGGAGAAAAGCACCGCGGGTGGTCAGCATGGGGAGGTCAGGGAACATGCAGTGGCAATGTAGGATAGGTTTCTGAAAAACATCGCGGGGTGGTGCGCATTGTATGGGTGTGTGTTACATTACATTCACTAGTAGGAGTGAGAAAAACATCACGGGGTGGTGCGCATTTTATGGGTGTGTGTTACATTACATTCACTAGTAGGAGAGAGAAAAACATCACGGGGTGGTGTGAATCGGAGGGACTGAATTAGAATAGGCAGTGAGTGGCAATGTAGGATGGAGAAAAGCACCGCGGTATGGCCAGCATGTGGAGGTCAGGGAACATGCAGTGGCAATGTAGGATAGGATTCTGAAAAACATCGCGAGGTGGTGTGCATTGTATGGGTGTGTGTTACATTACATTCACTAGTAGGAGTTAGAAAAACATCACGAGGTGGTGCGCATTGTATGGGTGTGTGTTACATTACATTCCCTAGTAGGAGTGAGAAAAATATCACGGGGTGGTATGCATTGTATGGGTGTGTGTTACATTACATTCACTAGTAGGAGTGAGAAAAACATCAAAGGGTGGTGCGCATTGTATGGGTGTGTGTTCCATTACATTCACTAGTAGGAGTGAGAAAAACATCACGGGGTGGTGTAAATCGGAGGGTCTGAATTAGGATAGGCAGTGAGTGGCAATGTAGGATGGAGAAAAGCACCTCTGGGTGGTCAGCATGGGGAGTTCAGGGAACAGGCAGTGGCAATGTAGGATAGGTTTCTGAAAAACATCGCGGGGTGGTGCGCATTGTATGGGTGTGTGTTACATTACATTCACTAGTAGGAGCGAGAAAAACATCACGGTGTGGTGTGAATCGGAGGGTCTGAATTAGGATAGGCAGTCAGTGGCAATGTAGGATGGAGAAAAGCACCGCGGGGTGGTCAGCATGGGGAGGTCAGGGAACATGCAGTGGCAATGTAGCATAGGTATCTGAAAAACATCGCGGGGTGGTGCGCATTGTATGGGTGTGTGTTACATTACATTCACTAGTAGGAGTGAGAAAAACATCACGGGGTGGTGCGCATTGTATGGGTGTGTGTTACATTACATTCACTAGTAGGAGTGAGAAAATCATCTCGGGGTGGTGTGCATTGTATGGGTGTGTGTTGCATTACATTCACTAGTAGGAGTGAGAAAAACATCACGCGGTGGTGTGAATCGGAGGGTCTGAATTAGGATAGACAGTGAATGGCAATGTAGGATGGAGAAAAGCACCGCACGGTGGTCACCATGGGGAGGTCAGGGAACATGCAGTGGCAATGTAGGATAAGTTTCTGAAAAACATCGTCGGGTGGTGCGCATTGTATGGGTGTGTGTTACATTACATTCACTAGTAGGAGTGAGAAAAACATCAAGGGGTGGTGTGAATCGGAGGGTCTGAATTTGGATAGGCAGTGAGTGGCAATATAGGATGGAGAAAAGCACCGCGGGGTGGTCAGCATGGGGAGGTCAGGGAACATGCAGTGGCAATGTAGGATAGGTTTCTGTAAAACATCGCGGGGTGGTGAGCATTGTATGAGTGTGTGTTACATTACATTCACTAGTAGGAGTGAGAAAAACATCACGGGGTGGTGCGCATTGTATGGGTGTGTGTTACATTACATTCACTAGTAGGAGTGAGAAAAACATCTCGGGGTGGTGTGCATTGTATGGGTGTGTGTTGCATTACATTCACTAGTAGGAGTGAGAAAAACATCACGGGGTGGTGTGAATCTGAGGGTCTGAATTAGGATAGACAGTGAATGGCAATGTAGGATGGAGAAAAGCACCGCGGGGTGGTCAGCATGGCTAGGTCAAAGAACATGCAGCGGCAATGTAGGATAGGTTTCTGAAAAACATCTCGGGGTGGTGCGCATTGTATGGGTGTGTGTTACATTACATTCACTTGTAGGAGCGAGAAAAACATCATGGCGTGGTGCGCATTGTATGGGGGTGTATTACATTTCATTCACTAGTAGGAGTCAAAAAAACATCACGAGGTGGTGTGAATCGGAGGGTCTTAATTAGGATAGGCATTGAGTGGCAATGTAGGATGGAGAAAAGCACCGCGATGTGGTCAGGATGGGGAGGTCAGGGAAGATGCAGTGGAAATGTAGGATAGGTTTCTGAAAAACATCGTGGGGTGGTGCGCGTTGTATGTGTGTGTGTTACATTACATTCACTAGTAGGAGTGAGAAAAACACCACGGGGTGGTGCGCAATGTATGGGTTTGTGTTACATTACATTCACTAGTAGGAGTGAGAAAAATATCACGGGGTGGTGTGAATCGGAGTGTCTGAATTAGGATAGGCAGTGAGTGGCAATGTAGGATGGAGAAAAGCACCGCGGGGTGGTCAGCATGGGGAGGTCAGGGAACATGCAGTGGCAATGTAGGATAGGTTTCAGAAAAATATCGCGGGGTGGTGCGCATTGTATGGGTGTGTGTTACATTACATTCACTAGTAGGCGTGAGAAAAACATCGCCGGGGGTGTGAATCAGAGGGTCTGAATTAGGATAGGCAGTGAGTGGCAATGTAGGATGGAGAAAAGCACCGCAGGGTGGTCAGCATGGGGAGGTCAGGGAACATGCAGTGGCAATGTAGGATAGGTTTCTGAAAAACATCGTCGGGTGGTGCGAATTGTATGGGTGTGTGTTACATTACATTCACTAGTAGGAGTGAGAAAAACATCACGGGGTGGTGTGAATCGGAGGGTCTGAATTTGGATAGGCAGTGAGTGGCAATATAGGATGGAGAAAAACACCGCCGGGTGGTCAGCATGGGGAGGTCAGGGAACATGCAGTGGCAATGTAGGATAGGTTTCTGTAAAACATCGTGGGGTGGTGCGCATTGTATGGGTGTGTGTTACATTACATTCACTAGTAGGAATGAGAAAAACATCGCGCGGTGGTGCGCATTGTATGGGTGTGTGTTACATTACATTCACTAGCAGAAGTGAGGAAAACATCGCGGGGTGGTGTGCATTGTATAGGTGTGTGTTACATTACATTCACTAGTAGGAGTGAGAAAAACATCACGGGGTGGTGCGCATTGTATGGGTGTGTGTTACATTACATTCACTAGTAGGAGAGAGAAAAACATCACGGGGTGGTGTGATTCGGAGGGTCTGAATTAGGATAGGCAGTGAGTAGCAATGTAGGATGGAGAAAAGCACCGCGGTATGGTCAGCATGGGGAGGTCAGGGAACATGCAGTGGCAATGTAGGATAGGATTCTGAAAAACATCGCGGGGTGGTGTGCATTGTATGGGTGTGTGTTACATAACATTCACTAGTAGGAGTTAGAAAAACATCACGGGGTGGTGCGCATTGTATGGGTGTGTGTTACATTACATTCCCTAGTAGGAGTGAGAAAAATATCACGGGGTGGTGTGCATTGTATGGGTGTGTGTTACATTACATTCACTAGTAGGAGTGAGAAAAAGATCAAATGGTGGTGCGCATTGTATGGGTGTGTGTTACATTACATTCATTAGTAGGAGTGAGAAAAACATCAAGGGGTGGTTCGCATTGTATGGGTGTGTGTTACATTACATTCACTAGTAGGAGTGAGAAAAACATCACGGGGTGGTGTGAATCGGAGGGTCTGAATTAGGATAGGCAGTGAGTGGCAAGGTAGGATGGAGAAAAGCAACGTGGGGTTGTCAGCATCGGGAGGTCAGGGAACATGCAGAGGCAATGTAGGAAAGGTTTCTGAAAAACATCCCTGGGTGGTACGCATTGTATGGGTGTGTGTTACATTACATTCACTAGTACGAGTGAGAAAAAAATCACGGGGTGGTGCGCATTGTATGCGTGTGTGTTACATTACATTCACTAGTATGAGTGAGAAAAACATCACCGGGTGGTGCGCATTGTATGGGTGTGTGTTACATTACATTCACTAGTAGGAGTGAGAAAAACATCACGGGGTGGTGTGAATCGGGGGGTCTGAATTAGGATAGGCAGTGAGTGGCAATGTAGGATGGAGAAATGCACCTCGGGGTGGTCAGCATGGGGAGGTCAGGGAACATGCAGTGGCAATGTAGGATAGGTTTCTGAAAAACATCGCGGGGTGGTGCGCATTGTATGGGTGTGTGTTACATTACATTCACTAGTAGGAGTGAGAAAAACATCACGGGGTGGTGCGCATTGTATGGGTGTGTGTTACATTACATTCACTAGTAGGAGAGAGAAAAACATCACGGGGTGGTGTGAATCGGAAGGTCTTAATTAGGATAGGCAGTGAGTGGCAATGTAGGATGGAGAAAAGCACCGCGGGTGGTCAGCATGGGGAGGTCAGGGAACATGCAGTGGCAATGTAGGATAGGTTTCTGAAAAACATCGCGGGGTGGTGCGCATTGTATGGGTGTGTGTTACATTACATTCACTAGTAGGAGTGAGAAAAACATCACGGGGTGGTGCGCATTGTATGGGTGTGTGTTACATTACATTCACTAGTAGGAGTGAGAAAAACATCACCGGGTGGTGCGCATTGTATGGGTGTGTGTTACATTACATTCACTAATAGGAGGAGAAAAACATCACGGGGTGGTGTGAATCGGAAGGTCTTAATTAGGATAGGCAGTGAGTGGCAATGTAGGATGGAGAAAAGCACCGCGGGTGGTCAGCATGGGGAGGTCAGGGAACATGCAGTGGCAATGTAGGATAGGTTTCTGAAAAACATCGCGGGGTGGTGCGCATTGTATGGGTGTGTGTTACATTACATTCACTAGTAGGAGTGAGAAAAACATCACGGGGTGGTGCGCATTGTATGGGTGTGTGTTACATTACATTCACTAGTAGGAGAGAGAAAAACATCACGGGGTGGTGTGAATCGGAGGGACTGAATTAGAATAGGCAGTGAGTGGCAATGTAGGATGGAGAAAAGCACCGCGGTATGGCCAGCATGTGGAGGTCAGGGAACATGCAGTGGCAATGTAGGATAGGATTCTGAAAAACATCGCGAGGTGGTGTGCATTGTATGGGTGTGTGTTACATTACATTCACTAGTAGGAGTTAGAAAAACATCACGAGGAGGTGCGCATTGTATGGGTGTGTGTTACATTACATTCCCTAGTAGGAGTGATAAAAATATCACGGGGTGGTATGCATTGTATGGGTGTGTGTTACATTACATTCACTAGTAGGAGTGAGAAAAACATCAAAGGGTGGTGCGCATTGTATGGGTGTGTGTTCCATTACATTCACTAGTAGGAGTGAGAAAAACATCACGTGGTGGTGTAAATCGGAGGGTCTGAATTAGGATAGGCAGTGAGTGGCAATGTAGGATGGAGAAAAGCACCTCTGGGTGGTCAGCATGGGGAGTTCAGGGAACATGCAGTGGCAATGTAGGATAGGTTTCTGAAAAACATCGCGGGGTGGTGCGCATTGTATGGGTGTGTGTTACATTACATTCACTAGTAGGAGCGAGAAAAACATCACGGCGTGGTGTGAATCGGAGGGTCTGAATTAGGATAGGCAGTGAGTGGCAATGTAGGATGGAGAAAAGCACCGCGGGGTGGTCAGCATGGGGAGGTCAGGGAACATGCAGTCTCAATGTAGGATAGGTATCTGAAAAACATCGCGGGGTGGTGCGCATTGTATGGGTGTGTGTTACATTACATTCACTAGTAGGAGTGAGAAAAACATCACGGGGTGGTGCGCATTGTATGGGTGTGTGTTACATTACATTCACTAGTAGGAGTGAGAAAAACATCTCAGGGTGGTGTGCATTGTATGGGTGTGTGTTGCATTACATTCACTAGTAGGAGTGAGAAAAACATCACGCGGTGGTGTGAATCTGAGGGTCTGAATTAGGATAGACAGTGAATGGCAATGTAGGATGGAGAAAAGCACCGCACGGTGGTCACCATGGGGAGGTCAGGGAACATGCAGTGGCAATGTAGGATAAGTTTCTGAAAAACATCGTCGGGTGGTGCGCATTGTATGGGTGTGTGTTACATTACATTCACTAGTAGGAGTGAGAAAAACATCACGGGGTGGTGTGAATCGGAGGGTCTGAATTTGGATAGGCAGTGAGTGGCAGTATAGGATGGAGAAAAGCACCACGGGGTGGTCAGCATGGGGAGGTCAGGGAACATGCAGTGGCAATGTAGGATAGGTTTCTGTAAAACATCGCGGGGTGGTGAGCATTGTATGGGTGTGTGTTACATTACATTCACTAGTAGGAGTGAGAAAAGCATCACGGGGTGGTGCGCATTGTATGGGTGTGTGTTACATTACATTCACTAGTAGGAGTGAGAAAAACATCTCGGGGTGGTGTGCATTGTATGGGTGTGTGTTGCATTACATTCACTAGTAGGAGTGAGAAAAACATCACGGGGTGGTGTGAATCTGAGGGTCTGAATTAGGATAGACAGTGAATGGCAATGTAGGATGGAGAAAAGCACCGCGGGGTGGTCAGCATGGCTAGGTCAAAGAACATGCAGCGGCAATGTAGGATAGGTTTCTGAAAAACATCGCGGGGTGGTGCGCATTGTATGGGTGTGTGTTACATTACATTCACTTGTAGGAGCGAGAAAAACATCATGGCGTGGTGCGCATTGTATGGGTGTGTATTACATTTCATTCACTAGTAGGAGTCAAAAAAACATCACGAGGTGGTGTGAATCGGAGGGTCTTAATTAGGATAGGCATTGAGTGGCAATGTAGGATGGAGAAAAGCACCGCGGGGTGGTCAGCATGGGGAGGTCAGGGAAGATGCAGTGGAAATGTAGGATAGGTTTCTGAAAAACATCGCGGGGTGGTGCGCGTTGTATGTGTGTGTGTTACATTACATTCACTAGTAGGAGTGAGAAAAACACCACGGGGTGGTGTGAATCGGAGTGTCTGAATTAGGATAGGCAGTGAGTGGCAATGTAGGATGGTGAAAAGCACCGCGGGGTTGTCAGCATGGGGAGGTCAGGGAACATGCAGTGGCAATGTAGGATAGGTTTCTGAAAAATATCACGGGGTGGTGCGCATTGTATGGGTGTGTGTTACATTACATTCACTAGTAGGCGTGAGAAAAACATCGCCGGGGGTGTGAATCAGAGGGTCTGAATTAGGATAGGCAGTGAGTGGCAATGTAGGATGGAGAAAAGCACCGCAGGGTGGTCAGCATGGGGAGGTCAGGGAACATGCAGTGGCAATGTAGGATAGGTTTCTGAAAAACATCGTCGGGTGGTGCGAATTGTATGGGTGTGTGTTACATTACATTCACTAGTAGGAGTGAGAAAAACATCACGGGGTGGTGTGAATCGGAGGGTCTGAATTTGGATAGGCAGTGAGTGGCAATATAGGATGGAGAAAAACACCGCCGGGTGGTCAGCATGGGGAGGTCAGGGAACATGCACTGGCAATGTAGGATAGGTTTCTGTAAAACATCGTGGGGTGGTGCGCTTTGTATGGGTGTGTGTTACATTACATTCACTAGTAGGAGTGAGAAAAACATCGCGCGGTGGTGCGCATTGTATGGGTGTGTGTTACATTACATTCACTAGCAGAAGTGAGGAAAACATCGCGGGGTGGTGTGCATTGTATAGGTGTGTGTTACATTACATTCACTAGTAGGAGTGAGAAAAACATCACGGGGTGGTGTGCATTGTATGGGTGTGTGTTACATTACATTCACTAGTACTAGTGAGAAAAACATCGCGGGGTGGTGTGCATTCTATAGGTGTGTGTTACATTACATTCACTAGTAGGAGTGAGAAAAACATCACGGGGTGGTGTGCATTGTATGGGTGTGTGTTACATTACATTCAGTAATACTAGTGAGAAAAACATCGCGGGGTGGTGTGCATTGTACGGGTGTGTGTTACATTACATTCACTAGTAGGAGTGAGAAAAACATCACGGGGTGGTGCGCATTGTATTGGTGTGTGTTACATTACATTCACTAGTAGAAGAGAGAAAAAACATCACGGGGTGGTTTTTAATCGGAGGGTCTGAATTAGGATAGGCAGTGAGTGGCAATGTAGGATGGAGAAAAGCACCGCGGTATGGTCAGCATGGGGAGGTCAGGGAACATGCAGTGGCAATGTAGGATAGGATTCTGAAAAACATCGCGGGGTGGTGTGCATTTTATGGGTGTGTGTTACATTACATTCACCAGTAGGAGTTAGAAAAAACATCACGGGGGGGTGCGCATTGTATGGGTGTGTGTTACATTACATTCCCTATTAGGAGTGAGAAAAACATCGCGGGGTGGTGTGCATTGTATGGGTGTGTGTTACATTACATTCACTAGTAGGAGTGAGAAAAACATCAAAGGGTGGTGCGCATTGTATGGGTGTGTGTTACATTACATTCACTAGTAGGAGTGAGAAAAACATCACGGGGTGGTGTGAATCGGAGGGTCTGAATTTGGATAGGCAGTGAGTGGCAATACAGGATGGAGAAAAGCACCGCGGGGTGGTCAGCATTGGGAGGTCAGGGAACATGCAGTGGCAATGTAGGATAGGTTTCTGAAAAACATCGCGGGGTGGTGCGCATTGTATGGGTGTGTGTTACTTTACATTCACTAGTAGGAGTGAGAAAAACATCACAGGGTGGTTTGAATCGGAGGGTATGAATTAGGATAGCAGTGAGTGGCAATGTAGGATGGAGAAAAGCACCGCGGGGTGGTCAGCATTGGGAGGTCAGGGAACATGCAGTGGCAATGTAGGATAGGTTTCTGAAAAACATCGCGGGGTGGTGCGCATTGTATGGGTGTGTGTTACATTACATTCACTAGTAGGAGTGAGAAAAACACCACGGGGTGGTGCGCAATGTATGGGTTTGTGTTACATTACATTCACTAGTAGGAGTGAGAAAAATATCACGGGGTGGTGTGAATCGGAGTGTCTGAATTAGGATAGGCAGTGAGTGGCAATGTAGGATGGAGAAAAGCACAGCGGGGTGGTCAGCATGGGGAGGTCAGGGAACATGCAGTGGCAATGTAGGATAGGTTTCTAAAAAATATCGCGGGGTGGTGCGCATTGTATGGGTGTGTGTTACATTACATTCACTAGTAGGCGTGAGAAAAACATCGCCGGGGGTGTGAATCAGAGGGTCTGAATTAGGATAGGCAGTGAGAGGCAATGTAGGATGGAGAAAAGCACCGCAGGGTGGTCAGCATGGGGAGGTCAGGGAACATGCAGTGGCAATGTAGGATATGTTTCTAAAAAACATCAGGGGGTGGTGCGCATTGTATGGGTGTGTGTAACATTACATTCACTAGTAGGAGTGAGAAAAACATCGCGCGGTGGTGCGCACTGTATGGGTGTGTGTTACATTACATTCACTAGCAGAAGTGAGGAAAACATCGCGGGGTGGTGTGCATTGTATAGGTGTGTGTTACATTACATTCACTAGTAGGAGTGAGAAAAACATCACGGGGTGGTGTGCATTGTATGGGTGTGTGTTACATTACATTCACTAGTACTAGTGAGAAAAACATCGCGGGGTGGTGTGCATTCTATAGGTGTGTGTTACATTACATTCACTAGTAGGAGTGAGAAAAACATCACGGGGTGGTGTGCATTGTATGGGTGTGTGTTACATTACATTCAGTAGTACTAGTGAGAAAAACATCGCGGGGTGGTGTGCATTGTATGGGTGTGTGTTACATTACATTCACTAGTAGGAGTGAGAAAAACATCAAAGGGTGGTGCGCATTGTATGGGTGTGTGTTACATTACATTCACTAGTAGGAGTGAGAAAAACATCACGGTGTGGTGTAAATCGGAGTGTCTGAATTAGGATAGGCAGTGAGTGGCATTGTAGGATGGAGAAAAGCACCTCTGTGTGGTCAGCATGGGGAGTTCAGGGAACATGCAGTGGCAATGTAGGATAGGTTTCTGAAAAACATCGCGGGGTGGTGCGCATTGTATGGGTGTGTGTTACATTGCATTCATCAGTAGGAGGAGAAAAACATCACAGCGTGGTGTGAATCGGAGGGTCTGAATTAGGATAGGCAGTGAGTGGCAATGTAGGATGGAGAAAAGCACCGCGGGTTGGTCAGCATGGGGAGGTCAGGGAACATGCAGTGGCAATGAGGATAGGTTTCTGAAAAACATCGCGAGGTGGTGCGCATTGTATGTGTGTGTGTTACATTACATTCACTAGTAGGAGTGAGAAAAACATCACGGGGTGGTGTGAATCGGAGGGTCTGAATTAGGATAGGCAGTGAGTGGCAATGTAGGATGGACAAAAGCACCGCGGGGTGGTCAGCATGGGGAGGTCAGGGAACATGCAGTGGCAATGTAGGATAGGTTTCTGAAAAACATCATGGGGTTGTGCGCATTGTATGGGTGTGTGTTACATTACATTCACTAGTAGGCGTGAAAAACACATCAGAGGGTGGTGTGAATCAGAGGGTCTGAATTAGTATATGCAGTGAGTGGCAATGTAGGTTGGAGAAAAGCACCGCACGGTGGTCACCATGGGGAGGTCAGGGAACATGCAGTGGCAATGTAGGATAAGTTTCTGAAAAACATCGTCGGGTGGTGCGCATTGTATGGGTGTGTGTTACATTACATTCACTAGTAGGAGTGAGAAAAACATCACGGGGTGGTGCGCATTGTATGGGTGTGTGTTACATTACATTCACTAGTAGGAGAGAGAAAAACATCACGGGGTGGTGTGAATCGGAGGGTCTGAATTAGGATAAGCAGTGAGTGGCAATGTAGGATGGAGAAAAGCACCGCGGTGTGGTCAGCATGGGGAGGTCATGGAACATGCAGTGGCAATGTAGGATAGGATTCTGAAAAACATCGCAGGGTGGTGTGCATTGTATTGGTGTGTGTTACATTACATTCACTAGTAGGAGTTAGAAAAACATCACGGGTGCTGCGCATTGTATGGGTGTGTGGTACATTACATTCACTAGTAGGAGTGAGAAAAACATCACAGGGTGGTGCGCATTGTATGGGTGTGTGTTACATTACATTCATTAGTAGGAGTGAGAAAAACATCAAGGGGTGGTGCGCATTGTATGGGTGTGTGTTACATTACATTCACTAGTAGGAGTGAGAAAAACATCACGGGGTGGTGTGAATCGGAGGGTCTGAATTAGGATAGGCAGTGAGTGGCAATGTAGGATGGAGAAAAGCACCGTGGTGTGGTCAGCATGGGGAGGTCAGGGAACATGCAGAGGCAATGTAGGATAGGTTTCTGAAAAATATCCTTGGGTGGTGCGCATTGTATGGGTGTGTGTTACATTACATTCACTAGTATGAGTGAGAAAAACATCACCGTGTGGTGCGCATTGTATGGGTGTGTGTTACATTACATTCACTAGTAGGAGTGAGAAAAACATCACGGTGTGGTGTGAATCGGAGGGTCTGAATTATGATAGGCAGTGAGTGGCAATGTAGAATGGAGAAAAGCACGGCGGGGTGGTCAGCATGGGGAGGTCAGGGAACATGCAGTGGCAATGTAGGATAGGTTTCTGAAAAACATTGCGGGGTGGTGCGCATTGTATGGGTGTGTGTTACATTACATTCACTAGTAGGAGGAGAAAAACATCACGGCGTGGTGTGAATCGGAGGGTTTGAATTAGGATAGGCAGTGAGTGGTAATGTAGGATGGAGAAAAGCACCGCGCGGTGTTCAGCATGGGGAGGTCACGGAACATGCAGTGGCAATGTAGGATAGGTTTCTGAAAAACATCGCGGGGTGGTGCGCATTGTTTGGGTGTGTGTTACATTACATTCACTAGTAGGAGTGAGAAAAACATCAAAGGGTGGTGCGCATTGTATGGGTGTGTGTTACATTACATTCACTAGTAGGAGTGAGAAAAACATCACGGGGTGGTGTGAATCGGAGGGTCTGAATTTGGATAGGCAGTGAGTGGCAATATAGGATGGAGAAAAGCACCGCGGGGTGGTCAGCATTGGGAGGTCAGGGAACATGCAGTGGCAATGTAGGATAGGTTTGTGAAAAACATCGCGGGGTGGTGCGCATTGTATGGGTGTGTGTTACTTTACATTCACTAGTAGGAGTGAGAAAAACATCACAGGGTGGTTTGAATCGGAGGGTATGAATTAGGATAGCAGTGAGTGGCAATGTAGGATGGAGAAAAGCACCGCGGGGTGGTCAGCATTGGGAGGTCAGAGAACATGCAGTGGCAATGTAGGATAGGTTTCTGAAAAACATCGCGGGGTGGTGCGCATTGTATGGGTGTGTGTTACATTACATTCACTAGTAGGAGTGAGAAAAACACCACGGGGTGGTGCGCAATGTATGGGTTTGTGTTACATTACATTCACTAGTAGGAGTGAGAATAATATCACGGGGTGGTGTGAATCGGAGTGTCTGAATTAGGATAGGCAGTGAGTGGCAATGTAGGATGGAGAAAAGCACCGCGGGGTGGTCAGCATGGGGAGGTCAGGGAACATGCAGTGGCAATGTAGGATAGGTTTCTGAAAAATATCGCTTGGTGGTGCGCATTGTATGGGTGTGTGTTACATTACATTCACTAGTAGGCGTGAGAAAAACATCGCCGGGGGTGTGAATCAGAGGGTCTGAATTAGGATAGGCAGTGAGAGGCAATGTAGGATGGAGAAAAGCACCGCAGGGTGGTCAGCATGGGGAGGTCAGGGAACATGCAGTGGCAATGTAGGATAGGTTTCTGAAAAACATCGCAGGGTGGTGCGCATTGTATGGGTGTGTGTTACATTACATTCACTAGTAGGAGTGAGAAAAACATCACGGGGTGGTGTGAATCGGAGGGTCTGAATTAGGATAGGCAGTGAGTGGCAATGTAGGATGGAGAAAAGCACCGCTGGGTGGTCAGCATGGGGAGGTCAGGGAACATGCAGTGGCAATGTAGGATATGTTTCTAAAAAACATCAGGGGGTGGTGCGCATTGTATGGGTGTGTGTAACATTACATTCACTAGTAGGAGTGAGAAAAACATCGCGCGGTGGTGCGCACTGTATGGGTGTGTGTTACATTACATTCACTAGCAGAAGTGAGGAAAACATCGCGGGGTGGTGTGCATTGTATAGGTGTGTGTTACATTACATTCACTAGTAGGAGTGAGAAAAACATCACGGGGTGGTGTGCATTGTATGGGTGTGTGTTACATTACATTCAGTAGTACTAGTGAGAAAAACATCGCGGGGTGGTGTGCAT
This sequence comes from Cavia porcellus, assembly GCF_034190915.1. Classification (NCBI taxonomy): domain Eukaryota; kingdom Metazoa; phylum Chordata; class Mammalia; order Rodentia; family Caviidae; genus Cavia; species Cavia porcellus. The sequence goes on from NW_026947555.1 coordinate 2,037,169, forward strand.
TGTACAGGTGTGTGTTACATTACATTCACTAGTAGGAGTGAGAAAAACATTACGGGGTGGTGTGCATTCTATAGGTGTGTGTTACATTACATTCACTAGTAGGAGTGAGAAAAACATCACGGGGTGGTGTGAATCGGAGGGTCTGAATTAGGATAGGCAGTGAGTGGCAATGTAGGATGGAGAAAAGCACCGCGGTATGGTCAGCATGGGGTGGTCAGGGAACATGCAGTGGCAATGTAGGATAGGATTCTGAAAAACATCGCGGGGTGGTGTGCATTTTATGGGTGTGTGTTACATTACATTCACTAGTAGGAGTTAGAAAAACATCACGGGGTGGTGCGCATTGTATGGGTGTGTGTTACATTACATTCCCTATCAGGAGTGAGAAAAGCATCGCGGGGTGGTGTGCATTGTATGGGTGTGTGTTACATTACATTCACTAGTAGGAGTGAGAAAAACATCAAAGGGTGGTGCGCATTGTATGGGTGTGTGTTACATTACATTCACTAGTAGGAGTGAGAAAAACATCACGGTGTGGTGTAAATCGGAGTGTCTGAATTAGGATAGGCAGTGAGTGGCATTGTAGGATGGAGAAAAGCACCTCTGTTTGGTCAGCATGGGGAGTTCAGGGAACATGCAGTGGCAATGTAGGATAGGTTTCTGAAAAACATCGCGGGGTGGTGCGCATTGTATGGGTGTGTGTTACATTGCATTCATCAGTAGGAGGAGAAAAACATCACAGCTTGGTGTGAATCGGAGGGTCTGAATTAGGATAGGCAGTGAGTGGCAATGTAGGATGGAGAAAAGCACCGCGGGTTGGTCAGCATGGGGAGGTCATGGAACATGCAGTGGCAATGAGGATAGGTTTCTGAAAAACATCGCGAGGTGGTGCGCATTGTATGTGTGTGTGTTACATTACATTCACTAGTAGGAGTGAGAAAAACATCACGGGGTGGTGTGAATCGGAGGGTCTGAATTAGGATAGGCAGTGAGTGGCAATGTAGGATGGACAAAAGCACCGCGGGGTGGTCAGCATGGGGAGGTCAGGGAACATGCAGTGGCAATGTAGGATAGGTTTCTGAAAAACATCATGGGGTTGTGCGCATTGTATGGGTGTGTGTTACATTACATTCACTAGTAGGCGTGAAAAACACATCAGAGGGTGGTGTGAATCGGAGGGTCTGAAATAGTATATGCAGTGAGTGGCAATGTAGGTTGGAGAAAAGCACCGCACGGTGGTCACCATGGGGAGGTCAGGGAACATGCAGTGGCAATGTAGGATAAGTTTCTGAAAAACATCGTCGGGTGGTGCGCATTGTATGGGTGTGTGTTACATTACATTCACTAGTAGGAGTGAGAAAAACATCACGGGGTGGTGTGAATCGGAGGGTCTGAATTTGGATAGGCAGTGAGAGGCAATATAGGATGGAGAAAAGCACCGCGGGGTGGTCAGCATTGGGAGGTCAGGGAACATGCAGTGGCAATGTAGGATAGGTTTCTGTAAAACATCGCGGGGTGGTGAGTATTGTATGGGTGTGTGTTACATTACATTCACTAGTAGGAGCGAGAAAAACATCACGGGGTGGTGCGCATTGTATGGGTGTGTGTTACATTACATTCACTAGTAGGAGAGAGAAAAACATCACGGGGTGGTGTGAATCGGAGGGTCTGAATTAGGATAAGCAGTGAGTGGCAATGTAGGATGGAGAAAAGCACCGCGGTGTGGTCAGCATGGGGAGGTCATGGAACATGCAGTGGCAATGTAGGATAGGATTCTGAAAAACATCGCGGGGTGGTGTGCATTGTATTGGTGTGTGTTACATTACATTCACTAGTAGGAGTTAGAAAAACATCACGGGTGGTGCGCATTGTATGGGTGTGTGGTACATTACATTCACTAGTAGGAGTGAGAAAAACATCACAGGGTGGTGCGCATTGTATGGGTGTGTGTTACATTACATTCATCAGTAGGAGTGAGAAAAACATCAAGGGGTGGTGCGCATTGTATGGGTGTGTGTTACATTACATTCACTAGTAGGAGTGAGAAAAACATCACGGGGTGGTGTGAATCGGAGGGTCTGAATTAGGATAGGCAGTGAGTGGCAATGTAGGATGGAGAAAAGCACCGTGGTGTGGTCAGCATCAGGAGGTCAGGGAACATGCAGAGGCAATGTAGGATAGGTTTCTGAAAAATATCCCTGGGTGGTGCGCATTGTATGGGTGTGTGTTACATTACATTCACTAGTAGGATTCAGAAAAAAACAACGGGGTGGTGCGCATTGTATGGGTGTGTGTTACATTACATTCACTAGTATGAGTGAGAAAAACATCACCGTGTGGTGCGCATTGTATGGGTGTGTGTTACATTACATTCACTAGTAGGAGTCAAAAAAACATCACGAGGTGGTGTGAATCGGAGGGTCTTAATTAGGATAGGCATTGAGTGGCAATGTAGGATGGAGAAAAGCACAGCGGGGTGGTCAGCATGGGGAGGTCAGGGAACATGCAGTGGCAATGTAGGATAGGTTTCTGAAAAACATTGCGGGGTGGTGCGCATTGTATGGGTGTGTGTTACATTACATTCACTAGTAGGAGAAGAAAAACATCACGGCGTGGTGTGAATCGGAGGGTTTGAATTAGGATAGGCAGTGAGTGGTAATGTAGGATGGAGAAAAGCACCGCGCGGTGTTCAGCATGGGGAGGTCACGGAACATGCAGTGGCAATGTAGGATAGGTTTCTGAAAAACATCGCGGGGTGGTGCGCATTGTTTGGGTGTGTGTTACATTACATTCACTAGTAGGAGTGAGAAAAACATCCCGGGGTGGTGTGAATCGGAGGGTCTGAATTTGGATAGGCAGTGAGTGGCAATATAGGATGGAGAAAAGCACTGCGGGGTGGTCAGCATGGGGAGGTGAGGGAACATGCAGTGGCAATGTAGGATAGGTTTCTGTAAAACATCGCGGGGTGGTGCGCATTGTATGGGTGTGTGTTACATTACATTCACTAGTAGGAGTGAGAAAAACATCGCGGGGTGGTGTGCATTGTATGGGTGTGTGTTACATTACATTCACTAGTAGGAGTGAGAAAAACATCACTGGGTGGTGTGAATCGGAGTGTCTGAATTAGGATAGGCAGTGAGTGGCAATGTAGGATGGAGAAAAGCACAGCGGGGTGGTCAGCATGGGGAGGTCAGGGAACATGCAGTGGCAATGTAGGATAGGTTTCTGTAAAACATCGCGGGGTGGTGCGGATTGTATGGGTGTGTGTTACATTAAATTCACTAGTAGGAGTGAGAAAAACAACGCGGGGTGGTGCGCATTGTATGGTTGTGGGTTACATTACATTCACTAGTAGAAGTGAGAAAAACATCGCGGGGTGGTGTGCATTGTATGGGTGTGTGTTACATTACATTCACTAGTAGGAGTGAGAAAAACATCACGGGGTGGTGCGCATTGTATGAGTGTGTGTTACATTACATTCACTAGTAGGAGTCAAAAAAACATCACGGGGTGGTGTGCATTGTATGGGTGTGTGTTACATTACATTCACTAGTAGGAGTGAGAAAAACATCACGGGGTGGTGCGCATTGTATTTCTGTGTGTTACATTACATTCACTAGTAGGAGTCAAAAAAACATCACGGGGTGGTGTGAATCGGAGGGTCTGTATTAGGATAGGCAGTGAGTGCCAATGTAGGATGGAGAAAAGGACCGTGGGGTGGTCAGCATGGGGAGGTCAGGGAACATGCAGTGGCAATGTAGGATAGGTTTCTGAAAAACATCGCCGGGTGGTGCGAATTGTATGTGTGTGTGTGTTACATTACATTCACTAGTAAGAGTGAGAAAAACATCACGGGGTGGTGCGCATTGTATGGGTGTGTGTTACATTACATTCACTAGTAGGAGTGAGAAAAACATCACGGGGTGGTGCGTATTGTATGGGTGTGTGTTACATTACATTCACTAGTAGGAGTGAGAAAAACATCACGGGGTGGTGTGAATCGGAGGGTCTGAATTAGGATAGGCAGTGAGTGGCAATGTAGGATGGAGAAAAGCACTGCGGGTTGGTCAGCATGGGGAAGTCAGGGAACATGCAGTGGCAATGTAGGATAGTTTTCTGAAAAACATCACGGGGTGGTGCGCATTGTATGGGTGTGTGTTACATTACATTCACTAGTAGGAGTGAGAAAAACATCGCGGGGTGGTGCGCATTGTATGGGTGTGTGTTACATTACATTCACTAGTAGGAGTGAGAAAAACATCTCGGGGTGGTGTGCATTGTATGGGTTTGTGTTGCATTACATTCACTAGTAGGAGTGAGAAAAACATCACGGGGTGGTGTGAATCGGAGGGTCTGAATTAGGATAGACAGTTAATGGCAATATAGGATGGAGAAAAGCACCGAGGGGTGGTCAGCATGGCTAGGTCAAAGAACATGCAGTGGCAATGTAGGATAGGTTTCTGAAAAACATCGCAGGGTGGTGCGCATTGTATGGGTGTGTGTTACATTACATTCACTTGTAGGAGCGAGAAAAACATCATGGCGTGGTGCGCATTGTATGGGTGTGTGTTACATTACATTCACTAGTAGGAGTCAAAAAAACATCACGAGGTGGTGTGAATCGGAGGGTCTTAATTAGGATAGGCATTGAGTGGCAATGTAGGATGGAGAAAAGCACCCCGGGGTGGTCAGCATGGGGAGGTCAGGGAAGAGGCAGTGGAAATGTAGGATAGGTTTCTGAAAAACATCGCGGGGTGGTGCGCGTTGTATGTGTGTGTGTTACATTACATTCACTAGTAGGAGTGAGAAAAACACCACGGGGTGGTGCGCAATGTATGGGTTTGTGTTACATTACATTCACTAGTAGGAATGAGAAAAATATCACGGGGTGGTGTGAATCGGAGTGTCTGAATTAGGATAGGCAGTGAGTGGCAATGTAGGATGGAGAAAAGCACCGCGGGGTGGTCAGCATGGGGAGGTCAGGGAACATGCAGTGGCAATGTAGGATAGGTTTCTGAAAAATATCGCGGGGTGGTGCGCATTGTATGGGTGTGTGTTACATTACATTCACTAGTAGGCGTGAGAAAAACATCGCCGGGGGTGTGAATCAGAGGGTCTGAATTAGGATAGGCAGTGAGTGGCAATGTAGGATGGAGAAAAGCACCGCAGGGTGGTCAGCATGGGGAGGTCAGGGAACATGCAGTGGCAATGTAGGATAGGTTTCTGAAAAACATCGTCGGGTGGTGCGAATTGTATGGGTGTGTGTTACATTACATTCACTAGTAGGAGTGAGAAAAACATCACGGGGTGGTGTGAATCGGAGGGTCTGAATTTGGATAGGCAGTGAGTGGCAATATAGGATGGAGAAAAACACCGCCGGGTGGTCAGCATGGGGAGGTCAGGGAACATGCAGTGGCAATGTAGGATAGGTTTCTGTAAAACATCGTGGGGTGGTGCGCATTGTATGGGTGTGTGTTACATTACATTCACTAGTAGGAGTGAGAAAAACATCGCGCGGTGGTGCGCATTGTATGGGTGTGTGTTACATTACATTCACTAGCAGAAGTGAGGAAAACATCGCGGGGTGGTGTGCATTGTATAGGTGTGTGTTACATTACATTCACTAGTAGGAGTGAGAAAAACATCACGGGGTGGTGCGCATTGTATGGGTGTGTGTTACATTACATTCACTAGTAGGAGAGAGAAAAACATCACGGGGTGGTGTGATTCGGAGGGTCTGAATTAGGATAGGCAGTGAGTAGCAATGTAGGATGGAGAAAAGCACCGCGGTATGGTCAGCATGGGGAGGTCAGGGAACATGCAGTGGCAATGTAGGATAGGATTCTGAAAAACATCGCGGGGTGGTGTGCATTGTATGGGTGTGTGTTACATAACATTCACTAGTAGGAGTTAGAAAAACATCACGGGGTGGTGCGCATTGTATGGGTGTGTGTTACATTACATTCCCTAGTAGGAGTGAGAAAAATATCACGGGGTGGTGTGCATTGTATGGGTGTGTGTTACATTACATTCACTAGTAGGAGTGAGAAAAACATCAAATGGTGGTGCGCATTGTATGGGTGTGTGTTACATTACATTCATTAGTAGGAGTGAGAAAAACATCAAGGGGTGGTTCGCATTGTATGGGTGTGTGTTACATTACATTCACTAGTAGGAGTGAGAAAAACATCACGGGGTGGTGTGAATCGGAGGGTCTGAATTAGGATAGGCAGTGAGTGGCAAGGTAGGATGGAGAAAAGCAACGTGGGGTTGTCAGCATCGGGAGGTCAGGGAACATGCAGAGGCAATGTAGGAAAGGTTTCTGAAAAACATCCCTGGGTGGTACGCATTGTATGGGTGTGTGTTACATTACATTCACTAGTACGAGTGAGAAAAAAATCACGGGGTGGTGCGCATTGTATGCGTGTGTGTTACATTACATTCAATAGTATGAGTGAGAAAAACATCACCGGGTGGTGCGCATTGTATGGGTGTGTGTTACATTACATTCACTAGTAGGAGTGAGAAAAACATCACGGGGTGGTGTGAATCGGGGGGTCTGAATTAGGATAGGCAGTGAGTGGCAATGTAGGATGGAGAAATGCACCTCGGGGTGGTCAGCATGGGGAGGTCAGGGAACATGCAGTGGCAATGTAGGATAGGTTTCTGAAAAACATCGCGGGGTGGTGCGCATTGTATGGGTGTGTGTTACATTACATTCACTAATAGGAGGAGAAAAACATCACGGGGTGGTGTGAATCGGAAGGTCTTAATTAGGATAGGCAGTGAGTGGCAATGTAGGATGGAGAAAAGCACCGCGGGTGGTCAGCATGGGGAGGTCAGGGAACATGCAGTGGCAATGTAGGATAGGTTTCTGAAAAACATCGCGGGGTGGTGCGCATTGTATGGGTGTGTGTTACATTACATTCACTAGTAGGAGTGAGAAAAACATCACGGGGTGGTGCGCATTGTATGGGTGTGTGTTACATTACATTCACTAGTAGGAGAGAGAAAAACATCACGGGGTGGTGTGAATCGGAGGGACTGAATTAGAATAGGCAGTGAGTGGCAATGTAGGATGGAGAAAAGCACCGCGGTATGGCCAGCATGTGGAGGTCAGGGAACATGCAGTGGCAATGTAGGATAGGATTCTGAAAAACATCGCGAGGTGGTGTGCATTGTATGGGTGTGTGTTACATTACATTCACTAGTAGGAGTTAGAAAAACATCACGAGGAGGTGCGCATTGTATGGGTGTGTGTTACATTACATTCCCTAGTAGGAGTGAGAAAAATATCACGGGGTGGTATGCATTGTATGGGTGTGTGTTACATTACATTCACTAGTAGGAGTGAGAAAAACATCAAAGGGTGGTGCGCATTGTATGGGTGTGTGTTCCATTACATTCACTAGTAGGAGTGAGAAAAACATCACGGGGTGGTGTAAATCGGAGGGTCTGAATTAGGATAGGCAGTGAGTGGCAATGTAGGATGGAGAAAAGCACCTCTGGGTGGTCAGCATGGGGAGTTCAGGGAACATGCAGTGGCAATGTAGGATAGGTTTCTGAAAAACATCGCGGGGTGGTGCGCATTGTATGGGTGTGTGTTACATTACATTCACTAGTAGGAGCGAGAAAAACATCACGGCGTGGTGTGAATCGGAGGGTCTGAATTAGGATAGGCAGTGAGTGGCAATGTAGGATGGAGAAAAGCACCGCGGGGTGGTCAGCATGGGGAGGTCAGGGAACATGCAGTGGCAATGTAGGATAGGTATCTGAAAAACATCGCGGGGTTGTGCGCATTGTATGGGTGTGTGTTACATTACATTCACTAGTAGGAGTGAGAAAAACATCACGGGGTGGTGCGCATTGTATGGGTGTGTGTTACATTACATTCACTAGTAGGAGTGAGAAAAACATCTCAGGGTGGTGTGCATTGTATGGGTGTGTGTTGCATTACATTCACTAGTAGGAGTGAGAAAAACATCACGCGGTGGTGTGAATCGGAGGGTCTGAATTAGGATAGACAGTGAATGGCAATGTAGGATGGAGAAAAGCACCGCACGGTGGTCACCATGGGGAGGTCAGGGAACATGCAGTGGCAATGTAGGATAAGTTTCTGAAAAACATCGTCGGGTGGTGCGCATTGTATGGGTGTGTGTTACATTACATTCACTAGTAGGAGTGAGAAAAACATCACGGGGTGGTGTGAATCGGAGGGTCTGAATTTGGATAGGCAGTGAGTGGCAGTATAGGATGGAGAAAAGCACCACGGGGTGGTCAGCATGGGGAGGTCAGGGAACATGCAGTGGCAATGTAGGATAGGTTTCTGTAAAACATCGCGGGGTGGTGAGCATTGTATGGGTGTGTGTTACATTACATTCACTAGTAGGAGTGAGAAAAGCATCACGGGGTGGTGCGCATTGTATGGGTGTGTGTTACATTACATTCACTAGTAGGAGTGAGAAAAACATCTCGGGGTGGTGTGCAATGTATGGGTGTGTGTTGCATTACATTCACTAGTAGGAGTGAGAAAAACATCACGGGGTGGTGTGAATCTGAGGGTCTGAATTAGGATAGACAGTGAATGGCAATGTAGGATGGAGAAAAGCACCGCGGGGTGGTCAGCATGGCTAGGTCAAAGAACATGCAGCGGCAATGTAGGATAGGTTTCTGAAAAACATCGCGGGGTGGTGCGCATTGTATGGGTGTGTGTTACATTACATTCACTTGTAGGAGCGAGAAAAACATCATGGCGTGGTGCGCATTGTATGGGTGTGTATTACATTTCATTCACTAGTAGGAGTCAAAAAAACATCACGAGGTGGTGTGAATCGGAGGGTCTTAATTAGGATAGGCATTGAGTGGCAATGTAGGATGGAGAAAAGCACCGCGGGGTGGTCAGCATGGGGAGGTCAGGGAAGATGCAGTGGAAATGTAGGATAGGTTTCTGAAAAACATCGCGGGGTGGTGCGCGTTGTATGTGTGTGTGTTACATTACATTCACTAGTAGGAGTGAGAAAAACACCACGGGGTGGTGCGCAATGTATGGGTTTGTGTTACATTACATTCACTAGTAGGAGTGAGAAAAATATCACGGGGTGGTGTGAATCGGAGTGTCTGAATTAGGATAGGCAGTGAGTGGCAATGTAGGATGGAGAAAAGCACCGCGGGGTGGTCAGCATGGGGAGGTCAGGGAACATGCAGTGGCAATGTAGGATAGGTTTCTGAAAAACATCGTCGGGTGGTGCGAATTGTATGGGTGTGTGTTACATTACATTCACTAGTAGGAGTGAGAAAAACATCTCGGGGTGGTGTGAATCGGAGGGTCTGAATTTGGATAGGCAGTGAGTGGCAATATAGGATGGAGAAAAACACCGCCGGGTGGTCAGCATGGGGAGGTCAGGGAACATGCAGTGGCAATGTAGGATAGGTTTCTGTAAAACATCGTGGGGTGGTGCGCATTGTATGGGTGTGTGTTATATTACATTCACTAGTAGGAGTGAGAAAAACATCGCGCGGTGGTGCGCATTTTATGGGTGTGTGTTACATTACATTCACTAGCAGAAGTGAGGAAAACATCGCGGGGTGGTGTGCATTGTATAGGTGTGTGTTACATTACATCCACTAGTAGGAGTGAGAAAAACATCACGGGGTGGTGTGCATTGTATGGGTGTGTGTTACATTACATTCACTAGTACTAGTGAGAAAAACATCGCGGGGTGGTGTGCATTCTATAGGTGTGTGTTACATTACATTCACTAGTAGGAGTGAGAAAAACATCACGGGGTGGTGTGCATTGTATGGGTGTGTGTTACATTACATTCAGTAGTACTAGTGAGAAAAACATCGCGGGGTGGTGTGCATTGTACGGGTGTGTGTTACATTACATTCACTAGTAGGAGTGAGAAAAACATCACGGGGTGGTGCGCATTGTATGGGTATGTGTTACATTACATTCACTAGTAGAAGAGAGAAAAACATCACGGGGTGGTTTTTAATCGGAGGGTCTGAATTAGGATAGGCAGTGAGTGGCAATGTAGGATGGAGAAAAGCACCGCGGTATGGTCAGCATGGGGAAGTCAGGGAACATGCAGTGGCAATGTAGGATAGGATTCTGAAAAACATCGCGGGGTGGTGTGCATTTTATGGGTGTGTGTTACATTACATTCACCAGTAGGAGTTAGAAAAACATCACGGGGTGGTGCGCATTGTATGGGTGTGTGTTACATTACATTCCCTATTAGGAGTGAGAAAAACATCGCGGGGTGGTGTGCATTGTATGGGTGTGTGTTACATTACATTCACTAGTAGGAGTGAGAAAAACATCAAAGGGTGGTGCGCATTGTATGGGTGTGTGTTACATTACATTCACTAGTAGGAGTGAGAAAAACATCACGGGGTGGTGTGAATCGGAGGGTCTGAATTTGGATAGGCAGTGAGTGGCAATATAGGATGGAGAAAAGCACCGCGGGGTGGTCAGCATTGGGAGGTCAGGGAACATGCAGTGGCAATGTAGGATAGGTTTCTGAAAAACATCGCGGGGTGGTGCGCATTGTATGGGTGTGTGTTACTTTACATTCACTAGTAGGAGTGAGAAAAACATCACAGGGTGGTTTGAATCGGAGGGTATGAATTAGGATAGCAGTGAGTGGCAATGTAGGATGGAGAAAAGCACCGCGGGGTGTTCAGCATTGGGAGGTCAGGGAACATGCAGTGGCAATGTAGGATAGGTTTCTGAAAAACATCGCGGGGTGGTGCGCATTGTATGGGTGTGTGTTACATTACATTCACTAGTAGGATTGAGAAAAACACCACGGGGTGGTGCGCAATGTATGGGTTTGTGTTACATTACATTCACTAGTAGGAGTGAGAAAAATATCACGGGGTGGTGTGAATCGGAGTGTCTGAATTAGGATAGGCAGTGAGTGGCAATGTAGGATGGAGAAAAGCACCGCGGGGTGGTCAGCATGGGGAGGTCAGGGAACATGCAGTGGCAATGTAGGATAGGTTTCTGAAAAATATCGCGGGGTGGTGCGCATTGTATGGGTGTGTGTTACATTACATTCACTAGTAGGCGTGAGAAAAACATCGCCGGGGGTGTGAATCAGAGGGTCTGAATTAGGATAGGCAGTGAGAGGCAATGTAGGATGGAGAAAAGCACCGCAGGGTGGTCAGCATGGGGAGGTCAGGGAACATGCAGTGGCAATGTAGGATAGGTTTCTGAAAAACATCGCAGGGTGGTGCGCATTGTATGGGTGTGTGTTACATTACATTCACTAGTAGGAGTGAGAAAAACATCACTGGGTGGTGTGAATCGGAGGGTCTGAATTAGGATAGGCAGTGAGTGGCAATGTAGGATGGAGAAAAGCACCGCTGGGTGGTCAGCATGGGGAGGTCAGGGAACATGCAGTGGCAATGTAGGATATGTTTCTAAAAAACATCAGGGGGTGGTGCGCATTGTATGGGTGTGTGTAACATTACATTCACTAGTAGGAGTGAGAAAAACATCGCGCGGTGGTGCGCATTGTATGGGTGTGTGTTACATTACATTCACTAGCAGAAGTGAGGAAAACATCGCGGGGTGGTGTGCATTGTATAGGTGTGTGTTACATTACATTCACTAGTAGGAGTGAGAAAAACATCACGGGGTGGTGTGCATTGTATGGGTGTGTGTTACATTACATTCACTAGTACTAGTGAGAAAAACATCGCGGGGTGGTGTGCATTCTATAGGTGTGTGTTACATTACATTCACTAGTAGGAGTGAGAAAAACATCACGGGGTGGTGTGCATTGTATGGGTGTGTGTTACATTACATTCAGTAGTACTAGTGAGAAAAACATCGCGGGGTGGTGTGCATTGTACGGGTGTGTGTTACATTACATTCACTAGTAGGAGTGAGAAAAACATCACGGGGTGGTGCGCATTGTATGGGTGTGTGTTACATTACATTCACTAGTAGGAGAGAGAAAAACATCACGGGGTGGTGTGAATCGGAGGGTCTGAATTAGGATAGGCAGTGAGTGGCAATGTAGGATGGAGAAAAGCACCGCGGTATGGTCAGCATGGGGAGGTCAGGGAACATGCAGTGGCAATGTAGGATAGGATTCTGAAAAACATCGCGGGGTGGTGTGCATTTTATGGGTGTGTGTTACATTACATTCACTAGTAGGAGTTAGAAAAACATCACGGGGTGGTGCGCATTGTATGGGTGTGTGTTACATTACATTCCCTATTAGGAGTGAGAAAAACATCGCGGGGTGGTGTGCATTGTATGGGTGTGTGTTACATTACATTCACTAGTAGGAGTGAGAAAAACATCAAAGGGTGGTGCGCATTGTATGGGTGTGTGTTACATTACATTCACTAGTAGGAGTGAGAAAAACATCACAGGGTGGTGTGAATCGGAGGGTCTGAATTTGGATAGGCAGTGAGAGGCAATATAGAATGGAGAAAAGCACCGCGGGGTGGTCAGCATTGGGAGGTCAGGGAACATGCAGTGGCAATGTAGGATAGGTTTCTGTAAAACATCGCGGGGTGGTGAGCATTGTATGGGTGTGTGTTACATTACATTCACTAGTAGGAGTGAGAAAAACATCACGGGGTGGTGCGCATTGTATGGGTGTGTGTTACATTACATTCACTAGTAGGAGAGAGAAAAACATCACGGGGTGGTGTGAATCGGAGGGTCTGAATTAGGATAAGCAGTGAGTGGCAATGTAGGATGGAGAAAAGCACCGCGGTGTGGTCAGCATGAGGAGGTCATGGAACATGCAGTGGCAATGTAGGATAGGATTCTGAAAAACATCGCGGGGTGGTGTGCATTGTATTGGTGTGTGTTACATTACATTCACTAGTAGGAGTTAGAAAAACATCACGGGTGGTGCGCATTGTATGGGTGTGTGGTACATTACATTCACTAGTAGGAGTGAGAAAAACATCACAGGGTGGTGCGCATTGTATGGGTGTGTGTTACATTACATTCATTAGTAGGAGTGAGAAAAATATCAAGGGGTGGTGCGCATTGTATGGGTGTGTGTTACATTACATTCACTAGTAGGAGTGAGAAAAACATCACGGGGTGGTGTGAATCGGAGGGTCTGAATTAGGATAGGCAGTGAGTGGCAATGTAGGATGGAGAAAAGCACCGTGGTGTGGTCAACATCGGGAGGTCAGGGAACATGCAGAGGCAATGTAGGATAGGTTTCTGAAAAATATCCCTGGGTGGTGCGCATTGTATGGGTGTGTGTTACATTACATTCACTAGTAGGAGTCAGAAAAAAACAACGGGGTGGTGCGCATTGTATGGGTGTGTGTTACATTACATTCACTAGTATGAGTGAGAAAAACATCACCGTGTGGTGCGCATTGTATGGGTGTGTGTTACATTACATTCACTAGTAGGAGTGAGAAAAACATCACGGTGTGGTGTGAATCGGAGGGTCTGAATTATGATAGGCAGTGAGTGGCAATGTAGAATGGAGAAAAGCACGGCGGGGTGGTCAGCATGGGGAGGTCAGGGAACATGCAGTGGCAATGTAGGATAGGTTTCTGAAAAACATTGCGGGGTGGTGCGCATTGTATGGGTGTGTGTTACATTACATTCACTAGTAGGAGGAGAAAAACATCACGGCGTGGTGTGAATCGGAGGGTTTGAATTAGGATAGGCAGTGAGTGGTAATGTAGGATGGAGAAAAGCACCGCGCGGTGTTCAGCATGGGGAGGTCACGGAACATGCAGTGGCAATGTAGGATAGGTTTCTGAAAAACATCGCGGGGTGGTGCGCATTGTTTGGGTGTGTGTTACATTACATTCACTAGTAGGAGTGAGAAAAACATCCCGGTGTGGTGTGAATCGGAGGGTCTGAATTTGGATAGGCAGTGAGTGGCAATATAGGATGGAGAAAAGCACTGCGGGGTGGTCAGCATGGGGAGGTGAGGGAACATGCAGTGGCAATGTAGGATAGGTTTCTGTAAAACATCGCGGGGTGGTGCGCATTGTATGGGTGTGTGTTACATTACATTCACTAGTAGGAGTGAGAAAAACATCGCGGGGTGGTGCGCATTGTATTGTTGTGGGTTACATTACATTCACTAGTAGGAGTGAGAAAAACATCGCGGGGTGGTGTGCATTGTATGGGTGTGTGTTACATTACATTCACTAGTAGGAGTGAGAAAAACATCACGGGGTGGTGTGAATCGGATGGTCTGAATTAGGATAGGCAGTGAGTGGCAATGTAGGATGGAGAAAAGCACAGCGGGGTGGTCAGCATGGGGAGGTCAGGGAACATGCAGTGGCAATGTAGGATAGGTTTCTGTAAAACATCGCGGGGTGGTGCGGATTGTATGGGTGTGTGTTACATTACATTCACTAGTAGGAGTGAGAAAAACAACGCGGGGTGGTGCGCATTGTATGGTTGTGGGTTACATTACATTCACTAGTAGAAGTGAGAAAAACATCGCGGGGTGGTGTGCATTGTATGGGTGTGTGTTACATTACATTCACTAGTAGGAGTGAGAAAAACATCACGGGGTGGTGCGCATTGTATGAGTGTGTGTTACATTACATTCACTAGTAGGAGTCAAAAAAACATCACGGGGTGGTGTGCATTGTATGGGTGTGTGTTACATTACATTCACTAGTAGGAGTGAGAAAAACATCACGGGGTGGTGCGCATTGTATATGTGTGTGTTACATTACATTCACTAGTAGGAGTCAAAAAAACATCACGGGGTGGTGTGAATCGGAGGGTCTGTATTAGGATAGGCAGTGAGTGCCAATGTAGGATGGAGAAAAGGACCGTGGGGTGGTCAGCATGGGGAGGTCAGGGAACATGCAGTGGCAATGTAGGATAGGTTTCTGAAAAACATCGCCGGGTGGTGCGCATTGTATGTGTGTGTGTGTTACATTACATTCACTAGTAAGAGTGAGAAAAACATCACGGGGTGGTGCGCATTGTATGGGTGTGTGTTACATTACATTCACTAGTAGGAGTGAGAAAAACATCACGGGGTGGTGCGTATTGTATGGGTGTGTGTTACATTACATTCACTAGTAGGAGTGAGAAAAACATCACGGGGTGGTGTGAATCGGAGGGTCTGAATTAGGATAGGCAGTGAGTGGCAATGTAGGATGGAGAAAAGCACTGCGGGTTGGTCAGCATGGGGAAGTCAGGGAACATGCAGTGGCAATGTAGGATAGTTTTCTGAAAAACATCACGGGGTGGTGCGCATTGTATGGGTGTGTGTTACATTACATTCACTAGTAGGAGTGAGAAAAACATCGCGGGGTGGTGCGCATTGTATGGGTGTGTGTTACATTACATTCACTAGTAGGAGTGAGAAAAACATCTCGGGGTGGTGTGCATTGTATGGGTGTGTGTTGCATTACATTCACTAGTAGGAGTGAGAAAAACATCACGGGGTGGTGTGAATCGGAGGGTCTGAATTAGGATAGACAGTGAATGGCAATATAGGATGGAGAAAAGCACCGCGGGGTGGTCAGCATGGCTAGGTCAAAGAACATGCAGTGGCAATGTAGGATAGGTTTCTGAAAAACATCGCAGGGTGGTGCGCATTGTATGGGTGTGTGTTACATTACATTCACTTGTAGGAGCGAGAAAAACATCATGGCGTGGTGTGCATTGTATGGGTGTGTGTTACATTACATTCACTAGTAGGAGTCAAAAAAACATCACGAGGTGGTGTGAATCGGAGGGTCTTAAT
This sequence comes from Cavia porcellus, assembly GCF_034190915.1. Classification (NCBI taxonomy): domain Eukaryota; kingdom Metazoa; phylum Chordata; class Mammalia; order Rodentia; family Caviidae; genus Cavia; species Cavia porcellus. The sequence goes on from NW_026947555.1 coordinate 2,052,894, forward strand.
TAGGATAGGCATTGAGTGGCAATGTAGGATGGAGAAAAGCACCGCGGGGTGGTCAGCATGGGGAGGTCAGGGAAGAGGCAGTGGAAATGTAGGATAGGTTTCTGAAAAACATCGCGGGGTGGTGCGCGTTGTATGTGTGTGTGTTACATTACATTCACTAGTAGGAGTGAGAAAAACACCACGGGGTGGTGCGCAATGTATGGGTTTGTGTTACATTACATTCACAAGTAGGAGTGAGAAAAATATCACGGGGTGGTGTGAATCGGAGTGTCTGAATTAGGATAGGCAGTGAGTGGCAATGTAGGATGGAGAAAAGCACCGCGGGGTGGTCAGCATGGGGAGGACTGGGAACATGCAGGGGCAATGTAGGATAGGTTTCTGAAAAATATCGCGGGGTGGTGCGCATTGTATCGGTGTGTGTTACATTACATTCACTAGTAGGCGTGAGAAAAACATCGCCGGGGGTGTGAATCAGAGGGTCTGAATTAGGATAGGCAGTGAGTGGCAATGTAGGATGGAGAAAAGCACCGCAGGGTGGTCAGCATGGGGAGGTCAGGGAACATGCAGTGGCAATGTAGGATAGGTTTCTGAAAAACATCGTCGGGTGGTTCGAATTGTATGGGTGTGTGGTACATTACATTCACTAGTAGGAGTGAGAAAAACATCACGGGGTGGTGTGAATCGGAGGGTCTGAATTTGGATAGGCAGTGAGTGGCAATATAGGATGGAGAAAAACACCGCCGGGTGGTCAGCATGGGGAGGTCAGGGAACATGCAGTGGCAATGTAGGATAGGTTTCTGTAAAACATCGTGGGGTGGTGCGCATTGTATGGGTGTGTGTTACATTACATTCACTAGTAGGAATGAGAAAAACATCGCGCGGTGGTGCGCATTGTATGGGTGTGTGTTACATTACATTCACTAGCAGAAGTGAGGAAAACATCGCGGGGTGGTGTGCATTGTATAGGTGTGTGTTACATTACATTCACTAGTAGGAGTGAGAAAAACATCACGGGGTGGTGTGCATTGTATGGGTGTGTGTTACATTACATTCACTAGTACTAGTGAGAAAAACATCGCGGGGTGGTGTGCATTCTATAGGTGTGTGTTACATTACATTCACTAGTAGGAGTGAGAAAAACATCACGGGGTGGTGTGCATTGTATGGGTGTGTGTTACATTACATTCAGTAGTACTAGTGAGAAAAACATGGCGGGGTGGTGTGCATTGTACGGGTGTGTGTTACATTACATTCACTAGTAGGAGTGAGAAAAACATCGTGGGGTGGTGCGCATTTTATGGTTGTGTGTTACATTACATTCACTAGTAGGAGTGAGAAAAACATCGTGGGGTGGTGTGCATTGTATGGGTGTGTGTTACATTACATTCACTAGTAGGAGTGAGAAAAAAATCACGGGGTGGTGTGAATCGGAGGGTCTGAATTAGGATAGGCAGTGAGTGCCAATGTAGGATGGAGAAAATGACCGCGGGGTGGTCAGCATGGGGAGGTCAAGGAACATGCAGTGGCAATGTAGGACACGTTTCTGAAAAACATCGCCGGGTGGTGCGCATTGTATGTGTGTGTGTTACATTACATTCACTAGTAAGAGTGAGAAAAACATCACGGGGTGGTGCGCATTGTATGGGTGTGTGTTACATTACATTCACTAGTAGGAGTGAGAAAAACATCACGGGGTGGTGCGCATTGTATGGGTGTGTGTTACATTACATTCACTAGTAGGAGTGAGAAAAACATCACGGGGTGGTGTGAATCGGAGGGTCTGAATTTGGATAGGCAGTGAGTGGCAATGTAGGATGGAGAAAAGCACCGCGGGTTGGTCAGCATGGGGAAGTCAGGGAACATGCCGTGGCAATGTAGGATAGTTTTCTGAAAAACATCACGGGGTGGTGCGCATTGTTTGGGTGTATGTTACATTACATTCACTAGTAGGAGTGAGAAAAACATCACGCAGTGGTGAGAATCGGAGGGTCTGAATTAGGATAGGCAGTGAGTGGCAATGTAGGATGGAGAAAAGCACCGCGGGGTGGTCAGCATGGGGAGGTCAGGGAACATGCAGTGGCAATGTAGGATAGTTTTCTAAAAACATCACCGGGTGGTGCGCATTGTATGGGTGTACGTTACATTACATTCACTAGTAGGAGTGAGAAAAACATCGCGGGGTGGTGCGCATTGTATGGGTGTGTGTTACATTACATTCACTAGTAGGAGTGAGAAAAACATCACGGGGTGGTGTGAATCGGAGGGTCTGAATTTGGATAGGCAGTGCGTGGCAATGTAGGATGGAGAAAAGCACCTTGGTGTGGTCAGCATGGGGAGGTCAGGGAACATGCACTGGCAATGTAGGATAGGTTTCTGAAAAACATCGCGGGGTGGTGCGCATTGTATGGGTGTGTGTTACATTACATTCACTAGTAGGAGTGAGAAAAACATCACGGGGTGGTGTGAATCGGAGGGTCTGAATTAGAATAGGTAGTAAGTGACAATGTAGGATGGAGAAAAGCACCGCGGGGTGGTCAGCATGGGGAGGTCAGGGAACATGCAGTGGCAATGTAGGATAGGTTTCTGAAAAACATCGCGGGGTGGTGCGCATTGTATGGGTGTGTGTTACATTACATTCACTAGTAGGAGTGAGAAAAACATCACGGGGTGGTGCGCATTGTATGGGTGTGTGTTACATTACATTCACTAGTAGGAGTGAGAAAAACATCACGCGGTGGTGTGAATCGGAGGGTCTGAATTAGGATAGGCAGTGAGTGGCAATGTATGATGGAGAAAAGCACCACGGGGTGGACAGCATGGGGAGCTCAGGGAACATGCAGTGGCAATGTAGGATAGGTTTTTGAAAAACATTGCGGGGTGGTGCGCATTGTATGGGTGTGTTTTACATTACATTCACTAGTAGGAGTGAGAAAAACATCACGGGGTGCTATGAATCTGAGGGTCTGAATTAGGATAGGCAGTTAGTGGCAATGTAGGATGGAGAAAAGCACCGCGATGTGGTCAGCATGGGGAGGGCAGGGAACATGCAGTGGCAATGTAGGATAGGTTTCTGAAAAATATTGCGGGGTGGTGCGCATTGTATTGGTGTGAGTTACATTACATTCACTAGAAGGAGTGAGAAAAACATCACGGGGTGGTGTGAATCGGAGGGTCTGAATTAGGATAGGCAGTGAGTGGCAATGTAGGATGGAGAAAAGCACCGCGGGGTTGTCAGCATGTGGAGGTCAGGGAACATTCAGTGGCAATGTAGGATAGGATTCTGAAAAACATCGCGGGGTGGTGCGCATTGTATGGGTGTGTGTTACATTACATTCACTAGTAGGAGTGAGAAAAACATCACGGGGTGGTGTGAATCGGAGGGTCTGAATTAGGATAGGCAGTGAGTGGCAATGTAGGATGGAGAAAAGCACCGCGGGGTGGTCAGCATGGGGAGGTCAGGGAACATGCAGTGGCAATGTAGGATAGGTTTCTGAAAAACATCATGGGGTGGTGCGCATTGTATGGGTGTGTGTTACATTACATTCACTAGTAGGAGTGAGAAAAACATCACGGGGTGGTGTGAATCGGAGGGTCTGAATTTGGAAAGGCAGTGAGTGGCAATAAAGGATGGAGAAAAGCACCGCGGGGTGGTCAGCATGTGGAGGTCAGGGAACATGCAGCGGCAATGTAGGATAGGTTTCTGTAAAACATCGCGGGGTGGTGCGCATTGTATGGGTGTGTGTTACATTACATTCACTAGTAGGAGTGAGAAAAACATCGCCAGGTGGTGCGCATTGTATGGGTGTGTGTTCCATTACATTCACTAGTAGGAGTGAGAAAAACATCGCGGGGTGGTGTGCAATGTATGGGTGTGTGTTACATTACATTCTCTAGTAGGAGTGAGAAAAACATCACGGGGTGGTGTGAATCGGAGGGTCTGAATTAGGATAGGCAGTGAGTGGCAATGTAGGATGGAGAAAAGCACCGCGGTGTGGTCAGCATGGGGAGGTCAGGGAACATGCAGTGGCAATGTAGGATAAGTTTCTGAAAAACAACGCGGAGTGGTGCGCATTGTATGGGTGTGTGTTCCATTACATTCACTAGTAGGAGTGAGAAAAACATCACGGGGTGGTGCGCATTGAATGGGTGTGTCTTACATTACATTCACTAGTAGGAGTGAGAAAAACATCACGGGGTGGTGTGAATCGGAGGCTCTGATTTAGGATAGGCAGTGAGTGGCAATGTAGAATGGAGAAAAGCACCGCGGGTTGGTCAGCATGGGGAGGTCAGGAAACATGCAGTGGCAATGTAGGACAGGTTTCTGAAAAACATCGCGGGGTGGTGTGCATTGTATGGGTGTGTGTTACATTACATTCACTAGTAGGAGTGAGAAAAACATCACGGAGTGGTGCGCATTGTATGGGTGTGTGTTACATTACATTCACTACTAGAAGTGAGAAAAATATCACGGGGTGGTGCTCCTTGTATGGGTGTGTGTTACATTACATTCACTAGTAGGAGTGAGAAAAACATCAAGGGGTGGTGTGAATCGGAGGTTCTGAATAAGGATAGGCAGTGAGTGGCAAGGTAGGATGGAGAAAAGCACCGCGGTGTGGTCAGCATGCGAAGGTCAGGGAACATGCAGTGGAAATGTAGGATAGTTTTCTGAAAATCATCGCGGGGTGGTGCGCATTGTATGGGTGTGTGTTACATTACATTGACTAGTAGGAGTGAGAAAAACATCACGGGGTGGTGTGAATCGGAGCGTCTGAATTAGGATAGATCGTGAGTGGCAATGTAGGATGGAGAAAAGCACCGCGGCGTGGTCAGCATGGGGTGGTCAGGGAACATGCAGTGGCAATGTAGGATAGGTTTCTGAAAAACATCGCGGGGTGGTGCGCATTGTATGGGTGTGTGTTACATTACATTCACTAGTCGGAGTGAGAAAAACATCACGGTGTGGTGTGAATCGGAGGGTCTGAATTAGGATAGGTAGTAAGTGGCAATGTAGGATGGAGAAAAGCACCGCGGGGTGGTCAGCATGGGGAGGTCAGGGAACATGCAGTGGCAATGTAGGATAGGTTTCTGAAAAACATCGCGGGGTGGTGCGCATTGTATGGGTGTGTGTTACATTACATTCACTAGTAGGAGTGAGAAAAACATTACGGGGTGGTGCGCATTGTATGGGTGTGTGTTACATTACATTCACTAGTAGGAGTGACAAAAACATCGCGGGGTGGTGTGCATTGTACGGGTGTGTGTTACATTACATTCACTAGTAGGAGTGAGAAAAACATCGCGGGGTGGTGCGCATTTTATGGTTGTGTGTTACATTACATTCACTAGTAGGAGTGAGAAAAACATCGCGCGGTGGTGTGCATTGTATGGGTGTGTGTTACATTACATTCACTAGTAGGAGTGAGAAAAAAATCACGGGGTGGTGTGAATTGGAGGGTCTGAATTAGGATAGGCCGTGAGTGCCAATGTAGGATGGAGAAAATGACCGCGGGGTGGTCAGCATGGGGAGGTCAGGAAACATGCAGTGGCAATGTAGGACACGTTTCTGAAAAACATCGCCGGGTGGTGCGCATTGTATGTGTGTGTGTTACATTACATTCACTAGTAAGAGTGAGAAAAACATCACGGGGTGGTGCGCATTGTATGGGTGTGTGTTACATTACATTCACTAGTAGGAGTGAGAAAAACATCACGGGGTGGTGCGCATTGTATGGGTGTGTGTTACATTACATTCACTAGTAGGAGTGAGAAAAACATCACGGGGTGGTGTGAATCGGAGGGTCTGAATTTGGATAGGCAGTGAGTGGCAATGTAGGATGGAGAAAAGCACCGCGGGTTGGTCAGCATGGGGAGGTCAGGGAACATGCAGTGGCAATGTAGGATAGTTTTCTAAAAACATCACCGGGTGGTGCACATTGTATGGGTGTATGTTACATTACATTCACTAGTAGGAGTGAGAAAAACATCGCGGGGTGGTGCGCATTGTATGGGTGTGTGTTACATTACACTCACTAGTAGGAGTGAGAAAAACATCACGGGGTGGTGTGAATCGGAGGGTCTGAATTTGGATAGGCAGTGAGTGGCAATGTAGGATGGAGAAAAGCACCGTGGTGTGGTCAGCATGGGGAGGTCAGGGAACATGCACTGGCAATGTAGGATAGGTTTCTGAAAAATATCGCGGTGTGGTGCGCATTGTATGGGTGTGTGTTACATTACATTCACTAGTAGGAGTGAGAAAAACATCACGGGGTGGTGTGAATCGGAGGGTCTGAATTAGGATAGGCAGTGAGTGGCAATGTAGGATGGAGAAAAGCACCGCGGGGTGGTCAGCATGGGGAGGTCAGGGAACATGCAGTGGCAATGTAGGATAGGTTTCTGAAAAACATCGCGGGGTGGTGCGCATTGTATGGGTGTGTGTTACATTACATTCACTAGTAGGAGTGAGAAAAACATCACGGGGTGGTGCGCATTGTATGGGTGTGTGTTACATTACATTCACTAGTAGGAGTGAGAAAAACATCACGCGGTGGTGTGAATCGGAGGGTCTGAATTAGGATAGGCAGTGAGTGGCAATGTATGATGGAGAAAAGCACCACGGGGTGGACAGCATGGGGAGCTCAGGGAACATGCAGTGGCAATGTAGGATAGGTTTTTGAAAAACATTGCGGGGTGGTGCACATTGTATGGGTGTGTTTTACATTACATTCACTAGTAGGAGTGAGAAAAACATCACGGGGTGCTATGAATCTGAGGGTCTGAATTAGGATAGGCAGTGAGTGGCAATGTAGGATGGAGAAAAGCACCGCGGGGTTGTCAGCATGGGGAGGTCAGGGAACATTCAGTGGCAATGTAGGATAGGATTCTGAAAAACATCGCGGGGTGGTGCGCATTGTATGGGTGTGTGTTACATTACATTCACTAGTAGGAGTGAGAAAAACATCACAGGGTGGTGTGAATCGGAGGGTCTGAATTAGGATAGGCAGTGAGTGGCAATGTAGGATGGAGAAAAGCACCGCGGGGTGGTCAGCATGGGGAGGTCAGGGAACATGCAGTGGCAATGTAGGATAGGTTTCTGAAAAACATCATGGGGTGGTGCGCATTGTATGGGTGTGTGTTACATTACATTCACTAGTAGGAGTGAGAAAAACATCACGGGGTGGTGTGAATCGGAGGGTCTGAATTTGGACAGGCAGTGAGTGGCAATATAGGATGGAGAAAAGCACCGCGGGGTGGTCAGCATGTGGAGGTCAGGGAACATGCAGCGGCAATGTAGGATAGGTTTCTGTAAAACATCGCGGGGTGGTGCGCATTGTATGGGTGTGTGTTACATTACATTCACTAGTAGGAGTGAGAAAAACATCGCCGGGTGGTGCGCATTGTATGGGTGTGTGTTCCATTACATTCACTAGTAGGAGTGAGAAAAACATCACGGGGTGGTGCGCATTGAATGGGTGTGTCTTACATTACATTCACTAGTAGGAGTGAGAAAAACATCACGGGGTGGTGTCAATCGGAGGCTCTGATTTAGGATAGGCAGTGAGTGGCAATGTAGAATGGAGAAAAGCACCGCGGGTTGGTCAGCATGGGGAGGTCAGGAAACATGCAGTGGCAATGTAGGACAGGTTTCTGAAAAACATCGCGGGGTGGTGTGCATTGTATGGGTGTGTGTTACATTACATTCACTAGTAGGAGTGAGAAAAACATCACGGAGTGGTGCGCATTGTATCTGTGTGTGTTACATTACATTCACTACTAGAAGTGAGAAAAACATCACGGGGTGGTGCTCCTTGTATGGGTGTGTGTTACATTACATTCACTAGTAGGAGTGAGAAAAACATCAAGGGGTGGTGTGAATCTGAGGTTCTGAATAAGGATAGGCAGTGAGTGGCAAGGTAGGATGGAGAAAAGCACCGCGGTGTGGTCAGCATGCGAAGGTCAGGGAACATGCAGTGGAAATGTAGGATAGTTTTCTGAAAATCATCGCGGGGTGGTGCGCATTGTATGGGTGTGTGTTACATTACATTGACTAGTAGGAGTGAGAAAAACATCACGGGGTGGTGTGAATCGGAGCGTCTGAATTAGGATAAATCGTGAGTGGCAATGTAGGATGGAGAAAAGCACCGCGGCGTGGTCAGCATGGGGTGGTCAGGGAACATGCAGTGGCAATGTAGGATAGGTTTCTGAAAAACATCGCGGGGTGGTGCGCATTGTATGGGTGTGTGTTACATTACATTCACTAGTCGGAGTGAGAAAAACATCACGGTGTGGTGTGAATCGGAGGGTCTGAATTAGGATAGGTAGTAAGTGGCAATGTAGGATGGAGAAAAGCACCGCGGGGTGGTCAGCATGGGGAGGTCAGGGAACATGCAGTGGCAATGTAGGATAGGTTTCTGAAAAACATCGCCGGGTGGTGCGCATTGTATGGGTGTGTGTTACATTACATTCACTAGTAGGAGTGAGAAAAACATCACGGGGTGGTGCGCATTGTATGGGTGTGTGTTACATTACATTCACTAGTAGGAGTGAGAAAAACATCACGTGGTGGTGTGAATCGGAGGGTCTGAATTAGGATAGGCAGTGAGTGGCAATGTAGGATGGAGAAAAGCACCGCGGGGTGGACAGCATGGGGAGCTCAGGGAACATGCAATGGCAATGTAGGATAGGTTTTTGAAAAACATCGCGGGGTGGTGCGCATTGTATGGGTGTGTTTTACATTACATTCACTAGTAGGAGTGAGAAAAACATCACGGGGTGCTATGAATCTGAGGGTCTGAATTAGGATAGGCAGTGAGTGGCAATGTAGGTTGGAGAAAAGCACCGAGATGTGGTCAGCATTGGGAGGCCATGGAACATGCAGTGGCAATGTAGGATAGGTTTCTGAAAAATATCGCGGGGTGGTGCGCATTGTATTGGTGTGAGTTACATTACATTCACTAGAAGGAGTGAGAAAAACATCACGGGGTGGTGTGAATCGGAGGGTCTGAATTAGGATAGGCAGTGAGTGGCAATGTAGGATGGAGAAAAGCACCGCGGGGTGGTCAGCATGGGGAGGTCAGGGAACATTCAGTGGCAATGTAGGATAGGATTCTGAAAAACATCGCGGGGTGGTGCGCATTGTATGGGTGTGTGTTACATTACATTCACTAGTAGGAGTGAGAAAAACATCACGGGGTGGTGTGAATCGGAGGGTCTGAATTAGGATAGGCAGTGAGTGGCAATGTAGGATGGAGAAAAGCACCGCGGGGTGGTCAGCATGGGGAGGTCAGGGAACATGCAGTGGCAATGTAGGATAGGTTTCTGAAAAACATCATGGGGTGGTGTGCATTGTATGGGTGTGTGTTACATTACATTCACTAGTAGGAGTGAGAAAAACATCACGGGGTGGTGTGAATCGGAGGGTCTGAATTTGGATAGGCAGTGAGTGGCAATATAGGATGGAGAAAAGCACCGCGGGGTGGTCAGCATGTGGAGGTCAGGGAACATGCAGCGGCAATGTAGGATAGTTTTCTGTAAAACATCGCGGGGTGGTGCGCATTGTATGGGTGTGTGTTACATTACATTCACTAGTAGGAGTGAGAAAAACATCGCCGGGTGGTGCGCATTGTATGGGTGTGTGTTCCATTACATTCACTAGTAGGAGTGAGAAAAACATCGCGGGGTGGTGTGCATTGTATGGGTGTGTGTTACATTACATTCTCTAGTAGGAGTGAGAAAAACATCACGGGGTGGTGTGAATCGGAGGGTCTGAATTAGGATAGGCAGTGAGTGGCAATGTAGGATGGAGAAAAGCACCGCGGTGTGGTCAGCATGGGGAGGTCAGGGAACATGCAGTGGCAATGTAGGATAAGTTTCTGAAAAACAACGCGGAGTGGTGCGCATTGTATGGGTGTGTGTTCCATTACATTCACTAGTAGGAGTGAGAAAAACATCACGGGGTGGTGCGCATTAAATGGGTGTGTCTTACATTACATTCACTAGTAGGAGTGAGAAAAACATCACGGGGTGGTGTGAATCGGAGGCTCTGATTTAGGATAGGCAGTGAGTGGCAATGTAGGATGGAGAAAAGCACCGCGGGGTGGTAAGCATGGGGAGGTCAGGGAGCATGCAGTGGCAATTTACGATAGGTTTCTGAAAAACATAGCGGGGTGGTGCGCATTGTATGGGTGTGTGTTACATTACATTCACTAGTAGGAGTGAGAAAAACATCACGGGGTGCTGTGAATCGGAGGCTCTGATTTAGGATAGGCAGTGAGTGGCAATATAGGATGGAGAAAAGCACCGTGGGGTGCTCAGCATTGGGAGGTCAGGGAACATGCAGCGGCAATGTAGGATAGGTTTCTGTAAAACATCGCGGGGTGGTGCGCATTGTATGGGTGTGTGTTAAATTACATTCACTAGTAGGAGTGAGAAAAACATCGCGCGGTGGTGCGCATTGTATGGGTGTGTGTTCCATTACATTCACTAGTAGGAGTGAGAAAAACATCGCAGGGTGGTGTGCATTGTATGGGTGTGTGTTACATTACATTCACTAGTAGGAGTGAGAAAAACATCACGGGGTGGTGTGAATCGGAGGGTCTGAATTAGAATAGGCAGTGAGTGGCAATGTAGGATGGAGAAAAGCAGCGCGGTGTGGTCAGCATGGGGAGGTCAGGGAACATGCAGTGGCAATGTAGGATAAGTTTCTGAAAAACAACGAGGAGTGGTGCGCATTGTATGGGTGTGTGTTCCATTTCATTCACTAGTTGGAGTGAGAAAAACATCACGGGGTGGTGCACATTGAATGGGTGTGTGTTACATTACATTCACTAGTAGGAGTGAGAAAAACATCACGGGGTGGTGCGCATTGTATGGGTGTGTGTTACATTACATTCACTAGTAGGAGTCAAAAAAACATCACGGGGTGGTGTGAATTGGAGGGTCTTAATTAGGATATGCAGTGAGTGCCAATGTAGGATGGAGAAAAGCACTGCGGATTGGTCAGCATGGGGAAGTCCGGGAACATGCAGTGGCAAAGTAGGATAGTTTTGTGAAAAACATCACGGGGTGGTGCGCATTGTATGGGTGTGTGTTACATTACATTCACTAGTAGGAGTGAGAAAAACATCACGGGGTGGTGTGAATCGGAGGGTCTGAATTAGGATAGGCAGTGAGTGGCAATGTAGGATGGAGAACAGCACTGCGGGGTGGTCAGCATGGGGAGGTCAGGGAACATGCAGTGGCAATTTAGGATAGGTTTCTGAAAAACATCGCGGGGTGGTGTGCATTGTATGGGTGTGTGTTACATTACATTCACTAGTAGGAGTGAGAAAAACATCACGGGGTGGTGTGAATCGGAGGGACTGAATTAGGATAGGCAGTGAGTGGCAATGTAGGATGGAGAAAAGCACCGCGGGGTGGTCAGCATGGGGAGGTCAGGGAAAATGCAGTGGCAATGTAGGATAGGTTTCTGAAAAACATCGCGGGGTGGTGTGCATTGTATGGGTGTGTGTTACATTACATTCACTAGTAGGAGTGAGAAAAACATCACGGGGTGGTGCGCATTGTATGGGTGTGTGTTACATTACATTCACTACTAGAAGTGAGAAAAACATCACGGGGTGGTGCGCATTGTATGGGTGTGTGTTACATTACATTCACTAGTAGGAGTGAGAAAAACATCACGGGGTGGTGTGAATCGGAGGGTCTGAATTAGGATAGGCATTGAGTGTCAATGTAGGATGGAGAAAAGCACCGCGGGTTGGTCAGCATGGGGAAGTCAGGGAACATGCAGTGGCAATGTAGGATAGTTTGTGAAAAACATCACGGGGTGGTGCGCATTGTATGGGTGTGTGTTACAATACATTCACTAGTAGGAGTGAGAAAAACATCACGGGGAGGTGTGAATCGGAGGCTCTGAATTAGGATAGGCAGTGAGTGGCAATGTAGGATGGAGAAAAGCACCGCGGGGTGGTCAGCATGGGGAGGTCAGGGAACATGCAGTGGCAATTTAGGATAGGTTTCTGAAAAACATCGCGGGTTGGTGCGCATTGTATGGGTGTGTGTTACATTACATTCACTAGTAGGAGTGAGAAAAACATCACGGGGTGGTGTGAATCGGAGCGTCTGAATTAGGATAGGCAGTGAGTGGCAATGTAGGATGGAGAAAAGCACCGCGGGTTGGTCAGCATGGGGAGGTCAGGGAACATGCAGTGGCAATGTAGGACAGGTTTCTGAAAAACATCGCGGGGTGGTGTGCATTGTATGGGTGTGTGTTACATTACATTCACTAGTAGGAGTGAGAAAAACATCACGGGGTGGTGCGCATTGTATGGGTGTGTGTTACATTACATTCACTAGTAGGAGTGAGAAAAACATCACGGGGTGGTGTGAATCGGACGTTCTGTATAAGGATAGGCAGTGAGTGGCAAGGTAGGATAGAGAAAAGCACCGCGGTGTGGTCAGCATGCGAAGGTCAGGGAACATGCAGTGGCAATGTAGGATAGTTTTCTGAAAATCATCGCGGGGTGGTGCGCATTGTATGGGTGTGTGTTACATTACATTCACTAGTAGGAGTGAGAAAAACATCACGGGGTGGTGTGAATCGGAGCGTCTGAATTAGGATAGTCCGTGAGTGGCAATGTAGGATGGAGAACAGCACCGCGGCGTGGTCAGCATGGGGTGGTCAGGGAACATGCAGTGGCAATGTAGGATAGGTTTCTGAAAAACATCGCGGGGTGGTGCGCATTGTAAGGGTGTGTGTTACATTACATTCACTAGTAGGAGTGAGAAAAACATCATGGGGTGGTGCGCATTGTATGGGTGTGTGTTACATTACATTCACTAGTAGGAGTGAGAAAAACATCACGCGGTGGTGTGAATCGGATGGTCTGAATTAGGATAGGCAGTGAGTGGCAATGTAGGATGGAGAAAAGCACCGCGGTGTGGACAGCATGGGGAGCTCAAGGAACATGCAGTGGCAATGTAGGATAGGTTTTTGAAAAACAATGCGGGGTGGTGCGCATTGTATGGGTGTGTTTTACATTACATTCACTAGTAGGAGTGAGAAAAACATCATGGGGTGGTGTGAATCGGAGGGTCTGAATTAGGATAGGCAGTGAGTGGCAATGTAGGATGGAGAAAAGCACCGCAGGGTGGTCAGCATGGGGAGGTCAGGGAACATGCAGTGGTAATGTAGGATAGGTTTCTAAAAAACATCACGGGGTGGTGCGCATTGTATGGATGTGTGTAACATTACATTCACTAGTAGGAGTGAGAAAAACATCGCCGGGTGGTGCGCATTGTATGGGTGTGTGTTACATTACATTCACTAGTAGGAGTGAGAAAAACTTCGCAGGGTGGTGTGCATTGTATGGGTGTGTGTTACATTACATTCACTAGTAGGAGTGAGAAAAACATCACGGGGTGGTGTGAATCGGAGGGTCTGAATTAGAATAGGCAGTGAGTGGCAATGTAGGATGGAGAAAAGCACCGCGGGTTGGTCAGCATGGGGAAGTCAGGGAACATGCAGTGGCAATGTAGGATAAGTTTCTGAAAAACAACGCGGAGTGCTGCGCATTGTATGGGGGTTTGTTCCATTTCATTCACTAGTAGGAGTGAGAAAAACATCACGGGGTGGTGCACAATGAATGGGTGTGTGTTACATTACATTTACTAGTAGGAGTGAGAAAAACATCACGGGGTGGTGCGCATTGTATGGGTGTGTGTTACATTACATTCACTAGTAGGAGTGAGAAAAACATCAAGGGTGGTGCGCATTGTATGGGTGTGTGTTACATTACATTCACTAGCAGGAGTGAGAAAAACATCACGGGGTGGTGCGCATTGTATGGGTGTGTGTTACATTACATTCACTAGTAGGAGTGAGAAAAACATCACGGGGTGGTGTGAATCGGAGGGTCTGAATTTGGATAGGCAGTGAGTGGCAATATAGGATGGAGAAAAGCACCGCGGGGTGGTCAGCATGTGGAGGTCAGGGAACATGCAGCAGCAATGTAGGATAGGTTTCTGTAAAACATCGCGGGGTGGTGCGCATTGTATGGGTTTGTGTTACATTACATTCACTAGTAGGAGTGAGAAAAACATCGCCGGGTGGTGCGCATTGTATGGGTGTGTGTTCCATTACATTCACTAGTAGGAGTGAGAAAAACATCGCGGGGTGGTGTGCATTGTATGGGTGTGTGTTACATTACATTCACTAGTAGGAGTGAGAAAAACATCACGGGGTGGTGTGAATCGGAGGGTCTGAATTAGGATAGGCAGTGTGCGGCAATGTAGGATGGAGAAAAGCACCGCGGTGTGGTCAGCATGGGGAGGTCAGGGAACATGCAGTGGCAATGTAGGATAGGTTTCTGTAAAACATCGCGGGGTGGTGCGCATTGTATGGGTGTGTGTTACATTACATTCACTAGTAGGAGTGAGAAAAACATCACGGGGTGGTGTGAATCGGAGGCTTTGAATTAGGATAGGCAGTGAGTGGCAATGTAGGATGGAGAAAAGCACCGCGGGGTGGTCAGCATGGGGAGGTCAGGGAACATGCAGTGGCAATTTGCGATAGGTTTCTGAAAAACATCGCGGGGTGGTGCGCATTGTATGGGTGTGTGTTACATTACATTCACTAGTAGGAGCGAGAAAAACATCATGGGGTGGTGTGAATCGGAGGGTCTGAATTAGGATAGGCAGTGAGTGGCAATGTAGGATGGAGAAAAGCACCGGGGGTTGGTCAGCATGGGGAGGTCAGGGAACATGCAGTGGCAATGTAGGACAGGTTTCTGAAAAACATCGCGGGGTGTTGTGCATTGTATGGGTGTGTGTTACATTACATTCACTAGTAGGAGTGAGAAAAACATCACAGGGTGGTGCGCATTGTATGGGTGTGTGTTACATTACATTCACTACTAGAAGTGAGAAAAATATCACTGGGTGGTGCGCATTGTATGGGTGTGTGTTACATTACATTCACTAGTAGGAGTGAGAAAAACATCAAGGGGTGGTGTGAATCGGAGGTTCTGAATAAGGATAGGCAGTGAGTGGCAAGGTAGGATGGAGAAAAGCACCGCGGTGTGGTTAGCATGCGAAGGTCAGGGAACATGCAGTGGCAATGTAGGATAGCTTTCTGAAAATCATCGCGGGGTGGTGCGCATTGTATGGGTGTGTGTTACATTACATTCACTAGTAGGAGTGAGAAAAACATCACGGGGTGGTGTGAATCGGAGCGTCTGAATTAGGATACTTCGTGAGTGGCAATGTAGGATGGAGAAAAGCACCGCAGGGTGGTCAGGATGGGGAGGTCAGGGAACATGCAGTGGTAATGTAGGATAGGTTTCTGAAAAACATCACGGGGTGGTGCGCATTGTATGGGTGTGTGTAACATTACATTCACTAGTAGGAGTGAGAAAAACTTCACGGGGTGGTGTGAATCGGAGGGTCTGAATTTGTATAGGCAGTGAGTGGCAATATAGGATGGAGAAAAGCACCGTGGGGTCGTCAGCATGGGGAGGTCAGGGAACATGCAGCGGCAATGTAGGATAGGTTTCTGTAAAACATCGCGGGGTGGTGCGCATTGTATGGGTGTGTGTTAAATTACATTCAATAGTAGGAGTGAGAAAAACATCGCCGGGTGGTGCGCATTGTATGGGTGTGTGTTACATTACATTCACTAGTAGGAGTGAGAAAAACTTCGCAGGGTGGTGTGCATTGTATGGGTGTGTGTTACATTACATTCACTAGTAGGAGTGAGAAAAACATCACGGGGTGGTGTGAATCGGAGGGTCTGAATTAGAATAGGCAGTGAGTGGCAATGTAGGATGGAGAAAAGCACCGCGGGTTGGTCAGCATGGGGAGGTCAGGGAACATGCAGTGGCAATGTAGGATAAGTTTCTGAAAAACAATGCGTAGTGCTGCGCATTGTATGGGGGTTTGTTCCATTTCATTCACTAGTAGGAGTGAGAAAAACATCACGGGGTGGTGCACAATGAATGGGTGTGTGTTACATTACATTTACTAGTAGGAGTGAGAAAAACATCACGGGGTGGTGCGCATTGTATGGGTGTGTGTTACATTACATTCACTAGTAGGAGTGAGAAAAACATCAAGGGTGGTGCACATTGTATGGGTGTGTGTTACATTACATTCACTAGCAGGAGTGAGAAAAACATCACGGGATGGTGCGCATTGTATGGGTGTGTGTTACATTACATTCACTAGTAGGAGTGAGAAAAACATCACGGGGTGGTGTGAATCGGAGGGTCTGAATTTGGATAGGCAGTGAGTGGCAATATAGGATGGAGAAAAGCACCGCGGGGTGGTCAGCATGTGGAGGTCAGGGAACATGCAGCAGCAATGTAGGATAGGTTTCTGTAAAACATCGCGGGGTGGTGCGCATTGTATGGGTGTGTGTTACATTACATTCACTAGTAGGAGTGAGAAAAACATCGCCGGGTGGTGCGCATTGTATGGGTGTGTGTTCCATTACATTCACTAGTAGGAGTGAGAAAAACATCGCGGGGTGGTGTGCATTGTATGGGTGTGTGTTACATTACATTCTCTAGTAGGAGTGAGAAAAACATCGCAGGGTGGTGTGCATTGTATGGGTGTGTGTTACATTACATTCACTAGTAAGAGTGAGAAAAACATCACGGGGTGGTGTGAATCGGAGGGTCTGAATTAGAATAGGCAGTGAGTGCCAATGTAGGATGGAGAAAAGCACCGCGGGGTGGTCAGCATGGGGAGGTCAGGGAACATGCAGTGGCAATGTAGGATAAGTTTCTGAAAAACAACGCGGAGTGGTGCGCATTGTATGGGTGTGTGTTCCATTTCATTCACTAGTAGGAGTGAGAAAAACATCACGGGGTGGTGCACATTGAATGGGTGTGTGTTACATTACATTCACTAGTATGACTGAGAAAAACATCACGGGGTGGTGCGCATTGTATGGGTGTGTGTTACATTACATTCACTAGTAGGAGTCAAAAAAACATCACGGGGTGGTGTGAATCGGAGGGTCTTAATTAGGATAGGCAGTGAGTGCCAATGTAGGATGGAGAAAAGCACTGCGGGGTGGTCAGCATGGGGAGGTCCTCGAACATGCAGTGGCAACGTAGGATAGGTTTCTGAAAAACATCGCGGGGTGGTGCGCATTGTATGTGTGTGTGTTACATTACATTCACTAGTAGGAGTGAGAAAAACATCAAGTGTGGTGCGCATTGTATGGGTGTGTGTTACATTACATTCACTAGTAGGAGTGAGAAAAACATCATGGGGTGGTGCGCATTGTATGGGTGTGTGTTACATTACATTCACTAGTAGGAGTGAGAAAAACATCACAGGGTGGTGTGAATCGGAGGGTCTGAATTAGGATAGGCAGTGAGTGGCAATGTACGATGGAGAAAAGCACCGCGGGTTGGTCAGCATGGGGAAGTCCGGGAACATGCAGTGGCAAAGTAGGATAGTTTTGTGAAAAACATCACGGGGTGGTGCGCATTGTATGGGTGTGTGTTACATTACATTCACTAGTAGGAGTGAGAAAAACATCACGGGGTGGTGTGAATCGGAGGGACTGAATTAGGATAGGCAGTGAGTGGCAATGTAGGATGGAGAACAGCACCGCGGGGTGGTCAGCATGGGGATGTCAGGGAACATGCAGTGGCAATTTAGGATAGGTTTCTGAAAAACATCGCGGGGTGGTGCGCATTGTATGGGTGTGTGTTACATTACATTCACTAGTAGGAGTGAGAAAAACATCACGGGGTGGTGTGAATCGGAGGGTCTGAATTAGGATAGGCATTGAGTGGCAATGTAAGACGGAGAAAAGCACCGCGGGGTGGTCAGCATGGGGAGGTCAGGGAAAATGCAGTGGCAATGTAGGATAGGTTTCTGAAAAACATTGGGGTGGTGTGCATTGTATGGGTGTGTGTTACATTACATTCACTAGTAGGAGTGAGAAAGACATCAAGGGGTGGTGCGCATTGTATGGGTGTGTGTTACATTACATTCACTACTAGAAGTGAGAAAAACATCACGGGGTGGTGCGCATTGTATGGGTGGGTGTTACATTGCATTCACTAGTAGGAGTGAGAAAAACATCACGGGGTGGTGTGAATCGGAGGGTCTGAATTAGGATAGGCAGTGAGTGGCAATGTAGGATGGAGAAAAGCACCGCGGGTTGGTAAGCATGGGGAAGTCAGGGAACATGCAGTGGCAATGTAGGATAGTTTGTGAAAAACATCACGGGGTGGTGCGCATTGTATGGGTGTGTGTTACATTACATTCACAAGTAGGAGTGAGAAAAACATCACGGGGTGGTGTGAATCGGAGGCTCTGAATTAGGATAGGCAGTGAGTGGCAATGTAGGATGGAGATAAGCACCGCGGGGTGGTCAGCATGGGGAGGTCGGGGAACATGCAGTGGCAATTTAGGATAGGTTTCTGAAAAACATCGCGGTGTGGTGCGCATTGTATGGGTGTGTTTTACATTACATTCACTAGTAGGAGTGAGAAAAACATCACGGGGTGGTGCGCATTGTATGGGTGTGTGTTACATTACATTCACTAGTAGGAGTGAGAAAAACATCATGGGGTGGTGCGCATTGTATGGGTGTGTGTTACAATACATTCACTAGTAGGAGTGAGAAAAACATCACGGGGAGGTGTGAATCGGAGGCTCTGAATTAGGATAGGCAGTGAGTGGCAATGTAGGATGGAGAAAAGCACCGCGGGGTGGTCAGCATGGGGAGGTCAGGGAACATGCAGTGGCAATTTAGGATAGGTTTCTGAAAAACATCGCGGGTTGGTGCGCATTGTATGGGTGTGTGTTACATTACATTCACTAGTAGGAGTGAGAAAAACATCACGGGGTGGTGTGAATCGGAGCGTCTGAATTAGGATAGGCAGTGAGTGGCAATGTAGGATGGAGAAAAGCACCGCGGGTTGGTCAGCATGGGGAGGTCAGGGAACATGCAGTGGCAATGTAGGACAGGTTTCTGAAAAACATCGCGGGGTGGTGTGCATTGTATGGGTGTGTGTTACATTACATTCACTAGTAGGAGTGAGAAAAACATCACGGGGTGGTGCGCATTGTATGGGTGTGTGTTACATTACATTCACTAGTAGGAGTGAGAAAAACATCACGGGGTGGTGTGAATCGGACGTTCTGTATAAGGATAGGCAGTGAGTGGCAAGGTAGGATAGAGAAAAGCACCGCGGTGTGGTCAGCATGCGAAGGTCAGGGAACATGCAGTGGCAATGTAGGATAGTTTTCTGAAAATCATCGCGGGGTGGTGCGCATTGTATGGGTGTGTGTTACATTACATTCACTAGTAGGAGTGAGAAAAACATCACGGGGTGGTGTGAATCGGAGCGTCTGAATTAGGATAGTCCGTGAGTGGCAATGTAGGATGGAGAACAGCACCGCGGCGTGGTCAGCATGGGGTGGTCAGGGAACATGCAGTGGCAATGTAGGATAGGTTTCTGAAAAACATCGCGGGGTGGTGCGCATTGTAAGGGTGTGTGTTACATTACATTCACTAGTAGGAGTGAGAAAAACATCATGGGGTGGTGCGCATTGTATGGGTGTGTGTTACATTACATTCACTAGTAGGAGTGAGAAAAACATCACGCGGTGGTGTGAATCGGATGGTCTGAATTAGGATAGGCAGTGAGTGGCAATGTAGGATGGAGAAAAGCACCGCGGTGTGGACAGCATGGGGAGCTCAAGGAACATGCAGTGGCAATGTAGGATAGGTTTTTGAAAAACAATGCAGGGTGGTGCGCATTGTATGGGTGTGTTTTACATTACATTCACTAGTAGGAGTGAGAAAAACATCATGGGGTGGTGTGAATCGGAGGGTCTGAATTAGGATAGGCAGTGAGTGGCAATGTAGGATGGAGAAAAGCACCGCAGGGTGGTCAGCATGGGGAGGTCAGGGAACATGCAGTGGTAATGTAGGATAGGTTTCTAAAAAACATCACGGGGTGGTGCGCATTGTATGGATGTGTGTAACATTACATTCACTAGTAGGAGTGAGAAAAACATCGCCGGGTGGTGCGCATTGTATGGGTGTGTGTTACATTACATTCACTAGTAGGAGTGAGAAAAACTTCGCAGGGTGGTGTGCATTGTATGGGTGTGTGTTACATTACATTCACTAGTAGGAGTGAGAAAAACATCACGGGGTGGTGTGAATCGGAGGGTCTGAATTAGAATAGGCAGTGAGTGGCAATGTAGGATGGAGAAAAGCACCGCGGGTTGGTCAGCATGGGGAAGTCAGGGAACATGCAGTGGCAATGTAGGATAAGTTTCTGAAAAACAACGCGGAGTGCTGCGCATTGTATGGGGGTTTGTTCCATTTCATTCACTAGTAGGAGTGAGAAAAACATCACGGGGTGGTGCACAATGAATGGGTGTGTGTTACATTACATTTACTAGTAGGAGTGAGAAAAACATCACGGGGTGGTGCGCATTGTATGGGTGTGTGTTACATTACATTCACTAGTAGGAGTGAGAAAAACATCAAGGGTGGTGCGCATTGTATGGGTGTGTGTTACATTACATTCACTAGCAGGAGTGAGAAAAACATCACGGGGTGGTGCGCATTGTATGGGTGTGTGTTACATTACATTCACTAGTAGGAGTGAGAAAAACATCACGGGGTGGTGTGAATCGGAGGGTCTGAATTTGGATAGGCAGTGAGTGGCAATATAGGATGGAGAAAAGCACCGCGGGGTGGTCAGCATGTGGAGGTCAGGGAACATGCAGCAGCAATGTAGGATAGGTTTCTGTAAAACATCGCGGGGTGGTGCGCATTGTATGGGTGTGTGTTACATTACATTCACTAGTAGGAGTGAGAAAAACATCGCCGGGTGGTGCGCATTGTATGGGTGTGTGTTCCATTACATTCACTAGTAGGAGTGAGAAAAACATCGCGGGGTGGTGTGCATTGTATGGGTGTGTGTTACATTACATTCACTAGTAGGAGTGAGAAAAACATCACGGGGTGGTGTGAATCGGAGGGTCTGAATTAGGATAGGCAGTGTGCGGCAATGTAGGATGGAGAAAAGCACCGCGGTCTGGTCAGCATGGGGAGGTCAGGGAACATGCAGTGGCAATGTAGGATAGGTTTCTGTAAAACATCGCGGGGTGGTGCGCATTGTATGGGTGTGTGTTACATTACATTCACTAGTAGGAGTGAGAAAAACATCACGGGGTGGTGTGAATCGGAGGCTTTGAATTAGGATAGGCAGTGAGTGGCAATGTAGGATGGAGAAAAGCACCGCGGGGTGGTCAGCATGGGGAGGTCAGGGAACATGCAGTGGCAATTTGCGATAGGTTTCTGAAAAACATCGCGGGGTGGTGCGCATTGTATGGGTGTGTGTTACATTACATTCACTAGTAGGAGCGAGAAAAACATCATGGGGTGGTGTGAATCGGAGGGTCTGAATTAGGATAGGCAGTGAGTGGCAATGTAGGATGGAGAAAAGCACCGGGGGTTGGTCAGCATGGGGAGGTCAGGGAACATGCAGTGGCAATGTAGGACAGGTTTCTGAAAAACATCGCGGGGTGTTGTGCATTGTATGGGTGTGTGTTACATTACATTCACTAGTAGGAGTGAGAAAAACATCACAGGGTGGTGCGCATTGTATGGGTGTGTGTTACATTACATTCACTACTAGAAGTGAGAAAAATATCACTGGGTGGTGCGCATTGTATGGGTGTGTGTTACATTACATTCACTAGTAGGAGTGAGAAAAACATCAAGGGGTGGTGTGAATCGGAGGTTCTGAATAAGGATAGGCAGTGAGTGGCAAGGTAGGATGGAGAAAAGCACCGCGGTGTGGTTAGCATGCGAAGGTCAGGGAACATGCAGTGGCAATGTAGGATAGCTTTCTGAAAATCATCGCGGGGTGGTGCGCATTGTATGGGTGTGTGTTACATTACATTCACTAGTAGGAGTGAGAAAAACATCACGGGGTGGTGTGAATCGGAGCGTCTGAATTAGGATACTTCGTGAGTGGCAATGTAGGATGGAGAAAAGCACCGCGGCGTGGTCAGCATGGGGAGGTCAGGGAACATGCAGTGGCAATGCAGGATAGGTTTCTGAAAAATATCGCATGGTGGTGCGCATTTTATTGGTGTGAGTTACATTACATTCACTAGAAGGAGTGAGAAAAACATCACGGGGTGGTGTGAATTGAAGGGTCTGAATTAGGATAGGCAGTGAGTGGCAATGTAGGATGGAGAAAAGCACCACGGGGTGGTCAGCATGGGGAGGTCAGGGAACATTCAGTGGCAATGTAGGATAGGATTCTGAAAAACATCGCAGGGTGGTGCGCATTGTATGGGTGTGTGTTACATTACATTCACTAGTAGGAGTGAGAAAAACATCATGGGGTGGTGTGAATCGGAGGGTCTGAATTAGGATAGGCAGTGAGTGGCAATGTAGGATGGAGAAAAGCACCGCAGGGTGGTCAGGATGGGGAGGTCAGGGAACATGCAGTTGTAATGTAGGATAGGTTTCTGAAAAACATCACGGGGTGGTGCGCATTGTATGGGTGTGTGTAACATTACATTCACTAGTAGGAGTGAGAAAAACTTCACGGGGTGGTGTGAATCGGAGGGTCTGAATTTGTATAGGCAGTGAGTGGCAATATAGGATGGAGAAAAGCACCGTGGGGTCGTCAGCATGGGGAGGTCAGGGAACATGCAGCGGCAATGTAGGATAGGTTTCTGTAAAACATCGCGGGGTGGTGCGCATTGTATGGGTGTGTGTTAAATTACATTCAATAGTAGGAGTGAGAAAAACATCGCCGGGTGGTGCGCATTGTATGGGTGTGTGTTACATTACATTCACTAGTAGGAGTGAGAAAAACTTCGCAGGGTGGTGTGCATTGTATGGGTGTGTGTTACATTACATTCACTAGTAGGAGTGAGAAAAACATCACGGGGTGGTGTGAATCGGAGGGTCTGAATTAGAATAGGCAGTGAGTGGCAATGTAGGATGGAGAAAAGCACCGCGGGTTGGTCAGCATGGGGAGGTCAGGGAACATGCAGTGGCAATGTAGGATAAGTTTCTGAAAAACAACGCGTAGTGCTGCGCATTGTATGGGGGTTTGTTCCATTTCATTCACTAGTAGGAGTGAGAAAAACATCACGGGGTGGTGCACAATGAATGGGTGTGTGTTACATTACATTTACTAGTAGGAGTGAGAAAAACATCACGGGGTGGTGCGCATTGTATGGGTGTGTGTTACATTACATTCACTAGTAGGAGTGAGAAAAACATCAAGGGTGGTGCACATTGTATGGGTGTGTGTTACATTACATTCACTAGCAGGAGTGAGAAAAACATCACGGGGTGGTGCGCATTGTATGGGTGTGTGTTACATTACATTCACTAGTAGGAGTGAGAAAAACATCACGGGGTGGTGTGAATCGGAGGGTCTGAATTTGGATAGGCAGTGAGTGGCAATATAGGATGGAGAAAAGCACCGCGGGGTGGTCAGCATGTGGAGGTCAGGGAACATGCAGCAGCAATGTAGGATAGGTTTCTGTAAAACATCGCGGGGTGGTGCGCATTGTATGGGTGTGTGTTACATTACATTCACTAGTAGGAGTGAGAAAAACATCGCCGGGTGGTGCGCATTGTATGGGTGTGTGTTCCATTACATTCACTAGTAGGAGTGAGAAAAACATCGCGGGGTGGTGTGCATTGTATGGGTGTGTGTTACATTACATTCTCTAGTAGGAGTGAGAAAAACATCGCAGGGTGGTGTGCATTGTATGGGTGTGTGTTACATTACATTCACTAGTAAGAGTGAGAAAAACATCACGGGGTGGTGTGAATCGGAGGGTCTGAATTAGAATAGGCAGTGAGTGCCAATGTAGGATGGAGAAAAGCACCGCGGGGTGGTCAGCATGGGGAGGTCAGGGAACATGCAGTGGCAATGTAGGATAAGTTTCTGAAAAACAACGCGGAGTGGTGCGCATTGTATGGGTGTGTGTTCCATTTCATTCACTAGTAGGAGTGAGAAAAACATCACGGGGTGGTGCACATTGAATGGGAGTGTGTTACATTACATTCACTAGTATGACTGAGAAAAACATCACGGGGTGGTGCGCATTGTATGGGTGTGTGTTACATTACATTCACTAGTAGGAGTCAAAAAAACATCACGGGGTGGTGTGAATCGGAGGGTCTTAATTAGGATAGGCAGTGAGTGCCAATGTAGGATGGAGAAAAGCACTGCGGGGTGGTCAGCATGGGGAGGTCCTCGAACATGCAGTGGCAACGTAGGATAGGTTTCTGAAAAACATCGCGGGGTGGTGCGCATTGTATGTGTGTGTGTTACATTACATTCACTAGTAGGAGTCAGAAAAACATCAAGTGTGGTGCGCATTGTATGGGTGTGTGTTACATTACATTCACTAGTAGGAGTGAGAAAAACATCATGGGGTGGTGCGCATTGTATGGGTGTGTGTTACATTACATTCACTAGTAGGAGTGAGAAAAACATCACAGGGTGGTGTGAATCGGAGGGTCTGAATTAGGATAGGCAGTGAGTGGCAATGTACGATGGAGAAAAGCACCGCGGGTTGGTCAGCATGGCGAAGTCCGGGAACATGCAGTGGCAAAGTAGGATAGTTTTGTGAAAAACATCACGGGGTGGTGCGCATTGTATGGGTGTGTGTTACATTACATTCACTAGTAGGAGTGAGAAAAACATCACGGGGTGGTGTGAATCGGAGGGACTGAATTAGGATAGGCAGTGAGTGGCAATGTAGGATGGAAAACAGCACCGCGGGGTGGTCAGCATGGGGATGTCAGGGAACATGCAGTGGCAATTTAGGATAGGTTTCTGAAAAACATCGCGGGGTGGTGCGCATTGTATGGGTGTGTGTTACATTACATTCACTAGTAGGAGTGAGAAAAACATCACGGGGTGGTGTGAATCGGAGGGTCTGAATTAGGATAGGCATTGAGTGGCAATGTAAGACGGAGAAAAGCACCGCGGGGTGGTCAGCATGGGGAGGTCAGGGAAAATGCAGTGGCAATGTAGGATAGGTTTCTGAAAAACATTGGGGTGGTGTGCATTGTATGGGTGTGTGTTACATTACATTCACTAGTAGGAGTGAGAAAGACATCAAGGGGTGGTGCGCATTGTATGGGTGTGTGTTACATTACATTCACTACTAGAAGTGAGAAAAACATCACGGGGTGGTGCGCATTGTATGGGTGGGTGTTACATTGCATTCACTAGTAGGAGTGAGAAAAACATCACGGGGTGGTGTGAATCGGAGGGTCTGAATTAGGATAGGCAGTGAGTGGCAATGTAGGATGGAGAAAAGCACCGCGGGTTGGTAAGCATGGGGAAGTCAGGGAACATGCAGTGGCAATGTAGGATAGTTTGTGAAAAACATCACGGGGTGGTGCGCATTGTATGGGTGTGTGTTACATTACATTCACAAGTAGGAGTGAGAAAAACATCACGGGGTGGTGTGAATCGGAGGCTCTGAATTAGGATAGGCAGTGAGTGGCAATGTAGGATGGAGATAAGCACCGCGGGGTGGTCAGCATGGGGAGGTCGGGGAACATGCAGTGGCAATTTAGGATAGGTTTCTGAAAAACATCGCGGTGTGGTGCGCATTGTATGGGTGTGTTTTACATTACATTCACTAGTAGGAGTGAGAAAAACATCACGGGGTGGTGCGCATTGTATGGGTGTGTGTTACATTACATTCACTAGTAGGAGTGAGAAAAACATCATGGGGTGGTGCGCATTGTATGGGTGTGTGTTACATTACATTCACTAGTAGGAGTGAGAAAAACATCACAGGGTGGTGTGAATCGGAGGGTCTGAATTAGGATAGGCAGTGAGTGGCAATGTACGATGGAGAAAAGCACCGCGGGTTGGTCAGCATGGGGAAGTCCGCGAACATGCAGTGGCAAAGTAGGATAGTTTTGTGAAAAACATCACGGGGTGGTGCGCATTGTATGGGTGTGTGTTACATTACATTCACTAGTAGGAGTGAGAAAAACATCACGGGGTGGTGTGAATCGGAGGGACTGAATTAGGATAGGCAGTGAGTGGCAATGTAGGATGGAGAACAGCACCGCGGGGTGGTCAGCATGGGGATGTCAGGGAACATGCAGTGGCAATTTAGGATAGGTTTCTGAAAAACATCGCGGGGTGGTGCGCATTGTATGGGTGTGTGTTACATTACATTCACTAGTAGGAGTGAGAAAAACATCACGGGGTGGTGTGAATCGGAGGGTCTGAATTATGATAGGCATTGAGTGGCAATGTAAGACGGAGAAAAGCACCGCGGGGTGGTCAGCATGGGGAGGTCAGGGAAAATGCAGTGGCAATGTAGGATAGGTTTCTGAAAAACATTGGGGTGGTGTGCATTGTATGGGTGTGTGTTACATTACATTCACTAGTAGGAGTGAGAAAGACATCAAGGGGTGGTGCGCATTGTATGGGTGTGTGTTACATTACATTCACTACTAGAAGTGAGAAAAACATCACGGGGTGGTGCGCATTGTATGGGTGGGTGTTACATTGCATTCACTAGTAGGAGTGAGAAAAACATCACGGGGTGGTGTGAATCGGAGGGTCTGAATTAGGATAGGCAGTGAGTGGCAATGTAGGATGGAGAAAAGCACCGCGGGTTGGTAAGCATGGGGAAGTCAGGGAACATGCAGTGGCAATGTAGGATAGTTTGTGAAAAACATCACGGGGTGGTGCGCATTGTATGGGTGTGTGTTACATTACATTCACAAGTAGGAGTGAGAAAAACATCACGGGGTGGTGTGAATCGGAGGCTCTGAATTAGGATAGGCAGTGAGTGGCAATGTAGGATGGAGATAAGCACCGCGGGGTGGTCAGCATGGGGAGGTCGGGGAACATGCAGTGGCAATTTAGGATAGGTTTCTGAAAAACATCGCGGTGTGGTGCGCATTGTATGGGTGTGTTTTACATTACATTCACTAGTAGGAGTGAGAAAAACATCACGGGGTGGTGCGCATTGTATGGGTGTGTGTTACATTACATTCACTACTAGGAGTGAGAAAAACATAACGGGGTGGTGCGCATTGTATGGGTGTGTGTTACATTACATTCACTAGAAGGAGTGAGAAAAACATCACGGGGTGGTGCGCATTGTATGGGTGTGTTTTACATTACATTCACTAGTAGGAGTGAGAAAAACATCACGGGGTGGTGCACATTGTATGGGTGTGTGTTACATTACATTCACTACTAGGAGTGAGAAAAACATAACGGGGTGGTGCGCATTGTATGGGTGTGTGTTACATTACATTCACAGGAAGGAGTGAGAAAAACATCACGGGGTGGTGCGCATTGTATGGGTGTGTGTTACATTACATTCACTAGTAGGAGTGAGAAAAACATAACGGGGTGGTGCGCATTGTATGGGTGTGTGTTACATTACATTCACTAGAAGGAGTGAGAAAAACATCGCGGGGTGGTGCGCATTGTATGGGTGTGTGTTACATTACATTCACTAGTAGGAGTGAGAAAAACATCACGGTGTGGTGTGAATCGGAGGGTCTGAATTAGGATAGGTAGTAAGTGGCAATGTAGGATGGAGAAAAGCACCGCGGGGTGGTCAGCATGGGGAGGTCAGGGAACATGCAGTGGCAATGTAGGATAGGTTTCTGAAAAACATCGCGGGGTGGTGCGCATTGTATGGGTGTGTGTTACATTACATTCACTAGTAGGAGTGAGAAAAACATCATGGGGTGGTGCGCATTGTATGGGTGTGTTACATTACATTCACTAGAAGGATTGAGAAAAACATCACAGGGTGGTGTGAATCGGAGGGTCTGAATTAGGATAGGCAGTGAGTGGCAATGTAGGATGGAGAAAAGCACAGCCCCGTCGTCAGCATGGGGAGGTCAGGGAACATTCAGTGGCAATGTAGGATAGGATTCTGAAAAACATCGCAGGGTGGTGCGCATTGTATGGGTGTGTGTTACATTACATTCACTAGTAGGAGTGAGAAAAACATCACGGGGTGGTGTGAATCGGAGTGTCTGAATTAGGATAGGCAGTGAGTGGCAATGTAGGATGGAGAAAAGCACCGCAGGGTGGTCAGCATGGGGAGGTCAGGGAACATGCAGTGGTAATGTAGGATAGGTTTCTGAAAAACATCAGGGGGTGGTGCGCATTGTATGGGTGTGTGTAACATTACATTCACTAGTAGGAGTGAGAAAAACATCACGGGGTGGTGTGAATCGGAGGGTCTGAATTTGTATAGGCAGTGAGTGGCAATATAGGATGGAGAAAAGCACCGTGGGGTCGTCAGCATGGGGAGGTCAGGGAACATGCTGCGGCAATGTAGGATAGGTTTCTGTAAAACATCGCGGGGTGGTGCGCATTGTATGGGTGTGTGTTAAATTACATTCACTAGTAGGAGTGAGAAAAACATCGCCGGGTGGTGCGCATTGTATGGGTGTGTGTTCCATTACATTCACTATTAGGAGTGAGAAAAACATCACGGGGTGGTGTGAATCGGAGTGTCTGAATTAGGATAGGCAGTGAGTGGCAATGTAGGATGGAGAAAAGCACCGCGGGTTGGTCAGCATGGGGAGGTCAGGGAACATGCAGTGGCAATGTAGGATAAGTTTCTGAAAAACAACGCGGAGTGGTGCGCATTGTATGGGTGTGTGTTCCATTTCATTCACTAGTAGGAGTGAGAAAAACATCACGTGGTTGTGCACATTGAATGGGTGTGTGTTACATTACATTCACTAGTAGGAGTGAGAAAAACATCAAGGGTGGTGCGCATTGTATGGGTGTGTGTTACATTACATTCACTAGTAGGAGTGAGAAAAACATCACGGGGTGGTGCGCATTGTATGGGTGTGTGTTACATTACATTCACTAGTAGGAGTGAGAAAAACATCACGGGGTGGTGTGAATCGGAGCGTCTGAATTAGGATAGTTCGTGAGTGGCAATGTAGGATGGAGAAAAGCACCGCGGCGTGGTCAGCATGGGGTGGTCAGGGAACATGCATTGGCAATGTAGGATAGGTTTCTGAAAAACATCGCGGGGTGGTGCGCATTGTATGGGTGTGTGTTACATTACATTCACTAGTCGGAGTGAGAAAAACATCACGGTGTGGTGTGAATCGGAGGGTCTGAATTAGGATAGGTAGTAAGTGGCAATGTAGGATGGAGAAAAGCACCGCGGGGTGGTCAGCATGGGGAGGTCAGGGAACATGCAGTGGCAATGTAGGATAGGTTTCTGAAAAACATCGCGGGGTGGTGCGCATTGTATTGGTGTGTGTTACACTACATTCACTAGTAGGAGTGAGAAAAACATCACGGGGTGGTGCGCATTGTATGGGTGTGTGTTACATTACATTCACTAGTAGGAGTGGGAAAAACATCACGCGGTGGTGTGAATCGGAGGGTCTGAATTAGGATAGGCAGTGAGTGGCAATGTAGGATGGAGAAAAGCACCGCGGGGTGGACAGCATGGGGAGCTCAGGGAACATGCAGTGGCAATGTAGGATAGGTTTTTGAAAAACATCGCGGCGTGGTGTGCATTGTATGGGTGTGTTTTACATTACATTCACTAGTAGGAGTGAGAAAAACATCACGGGGTGCTATGAATCTGAGGGTCTGAATTAGGATAGGCAGTGAGTTGCAATGTAGGTTGGAGAAAAGCACCGCGATGTGGTCAGCATGGGGAGGTCAGGGATCATGCAGTGGCAATGCAGGATAGGTTTCTGAAAAATATCGCGGGGTGGTGCGCATTGTATTGGTGTGAGTTTCATTACATTCACTAGAAGGAGTGAGAAAAACATCACGGTGTGGTGTGAATCGGAGGGTCTGAATTAGGATAGGCAGTGAGTGGCAATGTAGGATGGAGAAAAGCACCGCGGGGTGGTCAGCCTGGGGAGGTCAGGGAACATTCAGTGGCAATGTAGGATAGGATTTTGAAAAACATCGCAGGGTGGTGCGCATTGTATGGGTGTGTGTTACATTACATTCACTAGTAGGAGTGAGAAAAACATCACGGGGTTGTGTGAATCGGAGGGTCTGAATTAGGATAGGCAGTGAGTGGCAATGTAGGATGGAGAAAAGCCCCGCAGGGTGGTCAGCATGGGGAGGTCAGGGAACATGCAGTGGCAATGTAGGATAGGTTTCTAAAAAACATCAGGGGGTGGTGCGCATTGTATGGGTGTGTGTAACATTACATTCACTAGTAGGAGTGAGAAAAACATCACGGGGTGGTGTGAATCGGAGGGTCTGAATTTGTATAGGCAGTGAGTGGCAATATAGTATGGAGAAAAGCACCGTGGGGTGGTCAGCATGGGGAGGTCAGGGAACATGCAGCGGCAATGTAGGATAGGTTTCTGTAAAACATCGCGGGGTGGTGCGCATTGTATGGGTGTGTGTTAAATTACATTCACTACTAGGAGTGAGAAAAACATCGCCGGGTTGTGTGCATTGTATGGGTGTGTGTTCCATTACATTCTCTAGTAGGAGTGAGAAAAACATCGCAGGGTGGTGTGCATTGTATGGGTGTGTGTTACATTACATTCACTAGTAAGAGTGAGAAAAACATCACGGGGTGGTGTGAATCGGAGGGTCTGAATTAGAATAGGCAGTGAGTGCCAATGTAGGATGGAGAAAAGCACCGCGGGGTGGTCAGCATGGGGAGGTCAGGGAACATGCAGTGGCAATGTAGGATAAGTTTCTGAAAAACAACGCGGAGTGGTGCGCATTGTATGGGTGTGTGTTCCATTTCATTCACTAGTAGGAGTGAGAAAAACATCACGGGGTGGTGCACATTGAATGGGTGTGTGTTACATTACATTCACTAGTATGAGTGAGAAAAACATCACGGGGTGGTGCGCATCGTATGGGTGTGTGTTACATTACATTCACTAGTAGGAGTCAAAAAAACATCACGGGGTGGTGTGAATCGGAGGGTCTTAATTAGGATAGGCAGTGAGTGCCAATGTAGGATGGAGAAAAGCACTGCGGGGTGGTCAGCATGGGGAGGTCAGGGAACATGCAGTGGCAATGTAGGATAGGTTTCTGAAAAACATCGCGGGGTGGTGCGCATTGTATGTGTGTGTGTTACATTACATTCACTAGTAGGAGTGAGAAAAACATCAAGTGTGGTGCGCATTGTATGGGTGTGTGTTACATTACATTCACTAGTAGGAGTGAGAAAAACATCATGGGGTGGTGCGCATTGTATGGGTGTGTGTTACATTACATTCACTAGTAGGAGTGAGAAAAACATCACAGGGTGGTGTGAATCGGAGGGTCTGAATTAGGATAGGCAGTGAGTGGCAATGTAGGATGGAGAAAAGCACCGCGGGTTGGTCAGCATGGGGAAGTCCGGGAACATGCAGTGGCAAAGTAGGATAGTTTTGTGAAAAACATCACGGGGTGGTGCGCATTGTATGGGTGTGTGTTACATTACATTCACTAGTAGGAGTGAGAAAAACATCACGGGGTGGTGTGAATCGGAGGGACTGAATTAGGATAGGCAGTGAGTGGCAATGTAGGATGGAGAACAGCACCGCGGGGTGGTCAGCATGGGGATGTCAGGGAACATGCAGTGGCAATTTAGGATAGTTTTCTGAAAAACATCGCGGGGTGGTGCGCATTGTATGGGTGTGTGTTACATTACATTCACTAGTAGGAGTGAGAAAAACATCACGGGGTGGTGTGAATCGGAGGGTCTGAATTAGGATAGGCATTGAGTGGCAATGTAGGACGGAGAAAAGCACCGCGGGGTGGTCAGCATGGGGAGGTCAGGGAAAATGCAGTGGCAATGTAGGATAGGTTTCTGAAAAACATTGGGGTGGTGTGCATTGTATGGGTGTGTGTTACATTACATTCACTAGTAGGAGTGAGAAAAACTTCAAGGGGTGGTGCGCATTGTATGGGTGTGTGTTGCATTACATTCACTACTAGAAGTGAGAAAAACATCACGGGTTGGTGCGCATTGTATGGGTGTGTGTTACATTGCATTCACTAGTAGGAGTGAGAAAAACATCACGGGGTGGTGTGAATCGGAGGGTCTGAATTAGGATAGGCAGTGAGTGGCAATGTAGGATGGAGAAAAGCACCGCGGGTTGGTAAGCATGGGGAAGTCAGGGAACATGCAGTGGCAATGTAGGATAGTTTGTGAAAAACATCACGGGGTGGTGCGCATTGTATGGGTGTGTGTTACATTACATTCACTAGTAGGAGTGAGAAAAACATCACGGGGTGGTGTGAATCGGAGTGTCTGAATTAGGATAGGCAGTGAGTGGCAATGTAGGATGGAGAAAAGCACCGCAGGGTGGTCAGCATGGGGAGGTCAGGGAACATGCAGTGGTAATGTAGGATAGGTTTCTGAAAAACATCAGGGGGTGGTGCGCATTGTATGGGTGTGTGTAACATTACATTCACTAGTAGGAGTGAGAAAAACATCACGGGGTGGTGTGAATCGGAGGGTCTGAATTTGTATAGGCAGTGAGTGGCAATATAGGATGGAGAAAAGCACCGTGGGGTCGTCAGCATGGGGAGGTCAGGGAACATGCTGCGGCAATGTAGGATAGGTTTCTGTAAAACATCGCGGGGTGGTGCGCATTGTATGGGTGTGTGTTAAATTACATTCACTAGTAGGAGTGAGAAAAACATCGCCGGGTGGTGCGCATTGTATGGGTGTGTGTTCCATTACATTCACTATTAGGAGTGAGAAAAACATCACGGGGTGGTGTTAATCGGAGTGTCTGAATTAGGATAGGCAGTGAGTGGCAATGTAGGATGGAGAAAAGCACCGCGGGTTGGTCAGCATGGGGAGGTCAGGGAACATGCAGTGGCAATGTAGGATAAGTTTCTGAAAAACAACGCGGAGTGGTGCGCATTGTATGGGTGTGTGTTCCATTTCATTCACTAGTAGGAGTGAGAAAAACATCACGGGGTTGTGCACATTGAATGGGTGTGTGTTACATTACATTCACTAGTAGGAGTGAGAAAAACATCAAGGGTGGTGCGCATTGTATGGGTGTGTGTTACATTACATTGACTAGTAGGAGTGAGAAAAACATCACGGGGTGGTGCGCATTGTATGGGTGTGTGTTACATTACATTCACTAGTAGGAGTGAGAAAAACATCACAGGGTGGTGTGAAACGTAGGGTCTGAATTAGCATAGGCAGTGAGTGGCAATGTAGGATGGAGATAAGCACCGCGGGTTGGTCAGCATGGGGAGGTCAGGGATCATGCAGTGGCAATGCATGATAGGTTTCTGAAAAATATCGCGGGGTGGTGCGCATTGTATTGGTGTGAGTTTCATTACATTCACTAGAAGGAGTGAGAAAAACATCAAGGGGTGGTGTGAATCGGAGGTTCTGAATAAGGATAGGCAGTGAGTGGCAAGGTAGGATGGAGAAAAGCACCGCGGTGTGGTTAGCATGCGAAGGTCAGGGAACATGCAGTGGCAATGTAGGATAGCTTTCTGAAAATCATCGCGGGGTGGTGCGCATTGTATGGGTGTGTGTTACATTACATTCACTAGTAGGAGTGAGAAAAACATCACGGGGTGGTGTGAATCGGAGCGTCTGAATTAGGATAGTTCGTGAGTGGCAATGTAGGATGGAGAAAAGCACCGCGGCGTGGTCAGCATGGGGTGGTCAGGGAACATGCAGTGGCAATGTAGGATAGGTTTCTGAAAAACATCGCGGGGTGGTGCGCATTGTATGGGTGTGTGTTACATTACATTCACTAGTCGGAGTGAGAAAAACATCACGGTGTGGTGTGAATCGGAGGGTCTGAATTAGGATAGGTAGTAAGTGGCAATGTAGGATGGAGAAAAGCACCGCGGGGTGGTCAGCATGGGGAGGTCAGGGAACATGCAGTGGCAATGTAGGATAGGTTTCTGAAAAACATCGCGGGGTGGTGCGCATTGTATGGGTGTGTGTTACACTACATTCACTAGTAGGAGTGAGAAAAACATCACGGGGTGCTATGAATCTGAGGGTCTGAATTAGGATAGGCAGTGAGTTGCAATGTAGGTTGGAGAAAAGCACCGCGATGTGGTCAGCATGGGGAGGTCAGGGATCATGCAGTGGCAATGCAGGATAGGTTTCTGAAAAATATCGCGGGGTGGTGCGCATTGTATTGGTGTGAGTTTCATTACATTCACTAGAAGGAGTGAGAAAAACATCACGGGGTGGTGTGAATCGGAGGGTCTGAATTAGGATAGGCAGTGAGTGGCAATGTAGGATGGAGAAAAGCACCGCGGGGTGGTCAGCCTGGGGAGGTCAGGGAACATTCAGTGGCAATGTAGGATAGGATTCTGAAAAACATCGCAGGGTGGTGCGCATTGTATGGGTGTGTGTTACATTACATTCACTAGTAGGAGTGAGAAAAACATCACGGGGTGGTGTGAATCGGAGGGTCTGAATTAGGATAGGCAGTGAGTGGCAATGTAGGATGGAGAAAAGCCCCGCAGGGTTGTCAGCATGGGGAGGTCAGGGAACATGCAGTGGCAATGTAGGATAGGTTTCTAAAAAACATCAGGGGGTGGTGCGCATTGTATGGGTGTGTGTAACATTACATTCACTAGTAGGAGTGAGAAAAACATCACGGGGTGGTGTGAATCGGAGGGTCTGAATTTGTATAGGCAGTGAGTGGCAATATAGGATGGAGAAAAGCACCGTGGGGTGGTCAGCATGGGGAGGTCAGGGAACATGCAGCGGCAATGTAGGATAGGTTTCTGTAAAACATCGCGGGGTGGTGCGCATTGTATGGGTGTGTGTTAAATTACATTCACTACTAGGAGTGAGAAAAACATCGCCGGGTTGTGTGCATTGTATGGGTGTGTGTTCCATTACATTCTCTAGTAGGAGTGAGAAAAACATCGCAGGGTGGTGTGCATTGTATGGGTGTGTGTTACATTACATTCACTAGTAAGAGTGAGAAAAACATCACGGGGTGGTGTGAATCGGAGGGTCTGAATTAGAATAGGCAGTGAGTGCCAATGTAGGATGGAGAAAAGCACCGCGGGGTGGTCAGCATGGGGAGGTCAGGGAACATGCAGTGGCAATGTAGGATAAGTTTCTGAAAAACAACGCGGAGTGGTGCGCATTGTATGGGTGTGTGTTCCATTTCATTCACTAGTAGGAGTGAGAAAAACATCACGGGGTGGTGCACATTGAATGGGTGTGTGTTACATTACATTCACTAGTATGAGTGAGAAAAACATCAAGGGTGGTGCGCATTGTATGGGTGTGTGTTACATTACATTCACTAGTAGGAGTGAGAAAAACATCATGGGGTGGTGCGCATTGTATGGGTGTGTGTTACATTACATTCACTAGTAGGAGTGAGAAAAACATCACAGGGTGGTGTGAATCGGAGGGTCTGAATTAGGATAGGCAGTGAGTGGCAATGTAGGATGGAGAAAAGCACCGCGGGTTGGTCAGCATGGGGAAGTCCGGGAACATGCAGTGGCAAAGTAGGATAGTTTTGTGAAAAACATCACGGTGTGGTGCGCATTGTATGGGTGTGTGTTACATTACATTCACTAGTAGGAGTGAGAAAAACATCACGGGGTGGTGTGAATCGGAGGGACTGAATTAGGATAGGCAGTGAGTGGCAATGTAGGATGGAGAACAGCACCGCGGGGTGGTCAGCATGGGGATGTCAGGGAACATGCAGTGGCAATTTAGGATAGTTTTCTGAAAAACATCGCGGGGTGGTGCGCATTGTATGGTTGTGTGTTACATTACATTCACTAGTAGGAGTGAGAAAAACATCAAGGGGTGGTGTGAATCGGAGGGTCTGAATTAGGATAGGCATTGAGTGGCAATGTAGGACGGAGAAAAGCACCGCGGGGTGGTCAGCATGGGGAGGTCAGGGAAAATGCAGTGGCAATGTAGGATAGGTTTCTGAAAAATATTGGGGTGGTGTGCATTGTATGGGTGTGTGTTACATTACATTCACTAGTAGGAGTGAGAAAAACATCAAGGGGTGGTGCGCATTGTATGGGTGTGTGTTACATTACATTCACTACTAGAAGTGAGAAAAACATCACGGGGTGGTGCGCATTGTATGGGTGTGTGTTACATTGCATTCACTAGTAGGAGTGAGAAAAACATCACGGGGTGGTGTGAATCGGAGGGTCTGAATTAGGATAGGCAGTGAGTGGCAATGTAGGATGGAGAAAAGCACCGCGGGTTGGTAAGCATGGGGAAGTCAGGGAACATGCAGTGGCAATGTAGGATAGTTTGTGAAAAACATCACGGGGTGGTGCGCATTGTATGGGTGTGTGTTACATTACATTCACTAGTAGGAGTGAGAAAAACATCACGGGGTGGTGTGAATCGGAGGCTCTGAATTAGGATAGGCAGTGAGTGGCAATGTAGGATGGAGATAAGCACCGCGGGGTGGTCAGCATGGGGAGGTCGGGGAACATGCAGTGGCAAATTAGGATAGGTTTCTGAAAAACATCGCGGTGTGGTGCGCATTGTATGGGTGTGTTTTACATTACATTCACTAGTAGGAGTGAGAAAAACATCACGGGGTGGTGCGCATTGTATGGGTGTGTGTTACATTACATTCACTAGTAGGAGTGAGAAAATCATAACGGGGTGGTGCGCATTGTATGGGTGTGTGTTACATTACATTCACT
This sequence comes from Cavia porcellus, assembly GCF_034190915.1. Classification (NCBI taxonomy): domain Eukaryota; kingdom Metazoa; phylum Chordata; class Mammalia; order Rodentia; family Caviidae; genus Cavia; species Cavia porcellus. Next base: position 2,089,577 of record NW_026947555.1, read on the forward strand.
AGAAGGAGTGAGAAAAACATCACGGGGTGGTGCGCATTGTATGGGTGTGTGTTACATTACATTCACTAGTAGGAGTGAGAAAAACATAACGGGGTGGTGCGCATTGTATGGGTGTGTGTTACATTACATTCACTAGAAGGAGTGAGAAAAACATTGCGGGGTGGTGCGCATTGTATGGGTGTGTGTTACATTACATTCACTAGTAGGAGTGAGAAAAACATCACGGTGTGGTGTGAATCGGAGGGTCTGAATTAGGATAGGTAGTAAGTGGCAATGTAGGATGGAGAAAAGCACCGCGGGGTGGTCAGCATGGGGAGGTCAGGGAACATGCAGTGGCAATGTAGGATAGGTTTCTGAAAAACATCGCGGGGTGGTGCGCATTGTATGGGTGTGTGTTACATTACATTCACTAGTAGGAGTGAGAAAAACATCATGGGGTGGTGCGCATTGTATGGGTGTGTGTTACATTACATTCACTAATAGGAGTGAGAAAAACATCACGCGGTGGTGTGAATCGGAAGGTCTGAATTAGGATAGGCAGTGAGTGGCAATGTAGGATTGAGAAAAGCACCGCGGGGTGGACAGCATGGGGAGCTCAGGGAACATGCAGTGGCAATGTAGGATAGGTTTTTGAAAAACATCGCGGGGTGGTGCGCATTGTATGGGTGTGTTTTACATTACATTCACTAGTAGGAGTGAGAAAAACATCACGGGGTGATATGAATCTGAGGGTCTGAATTAGGATAGGCAGTGAGTGGCAATGTAGTTTGGAGAAAAGCACTGCGGGGTGGTCAGCATGGGGAGGTCAGGGAACATGCAGTGGCAATGCAGGATAGGTTTCTGAAAAATATCGCGGGGTGGTGCGCATTGTATTGGTGTGAGTTACATTACATTCACTAGAAGGATTGAGAAAAACATCACGGGGTGGTGTGAATCGGAGGGTCTGAATTAGGATAGGCAGTGAGTGGCAATGTAGGATGGAGAAAAGCACCGCCGGGTGGTCAGTATGGGGAGGTCAGGGAACATTCAGTGGCAATGTAGGATAGGATTCTGAAAAACATCGCAGGGTGGTGTGCATTGTATGGGTGTGTGTTACATTACATTCACTAGTAGGAGTGAGAAAAACATCACGGGGTGGTGTGAATCGGAGTGTCTGAATTAGGATAGGCAGTGAGTGGCAATGTAGGATGGAGAAAAGCACCGCAGGGTGGTCAGCATGGGGAGGTCAGGGAACATGCAGTGGTAATGTAGGATAGGTTTCTGAAAAACATCAGGGGGTGGTGCGCATTGTATGGGTGTGTGTAACATTACATTCACTAGTAGGAGTGAGAAAAACATCACGGGGTGGTGTGAATCGGAGGGTCTGAATATGTATAGGCAGTGAGTGGCAATATAGGATGGAGAAAAGCACCGTGGGGTCGTCAGCATGGGGAGGTCAGGGAACATGCTGCGGCAATGTAGGATAGGTTTCTGTAAAACATCGCGGGGTGGTGCGCATTGTATGGGTGTGTGTTAAATTACATTCACTAGTAGGAGTGAGAAAAACATCGCCGGGTGGTGCGCATTGTATGGGTGTGTGTTCCATTACATTCACTATTAGGAGTGAGAAAAACATCACGGGGTGGTGTGAATCGGAGTGTCTGAATTAGGATAGGCAGTGAGTGGCAATGTAGGATGGAGAAAAGCACCGCGGGTTGGTCAGCATGGGGAGGTCAGGGAACATGCAGTGGCAATGTAGGATAAGTTTCTGAAAAACAACGCGGAATGGTGCGCATTGTATGGGTGTGTGTTCCATTTCATTCACTAGTAGGAGTGAGAAAAACATCACGGGGTTGTGCACATTGAATGGGTGTGTGTTACATTACATTCACTAGTAGCAGTGAGAAAAACATCAAGGGTGGTGCGCATTGTATGGGTGTGTGTTACATTACATTCACTAGTAGGAGTGAGAAAAACATCACGGGGTGGTGCACATTGTATGGGTGTGTGTTACATTACATTCACTAGTAGGAGTGAGAAAAACATCACAGTGTGGTGTGAAACGGAGGGTCTGAATTAGGATAGGCAGTGAGTGGCAATGTAGGATGGAGAAAAGCACCGCGGGTTGGTCAGCATTGGGAAGTCCGGGAACATTCAGTGGCAATGTAGGATAGTTTTGTGAAAAACGTCACGGGGTGGTGCGCATTGTAGGGGTGTGTGTTACATTACATTCACTAGTAGGAGTGAGAAAAACATCACAGGGTGGTGTGAATCGGAGGGTCTGAATTAAGATAGGCAGTGAGTGGCAATGTAGGAGGGAGAAAAGCACCGCGGGGTGGTCAGCATGTGGAGGTCATGGAACATGCAGTCGCAATGTAGGATAGGTTTCTGAAAAACATCGCGGGGTGGTGCGCGTTGTATGGGTGTGTGTTACATTACATTCACTAGTAGGAGTGAGAAAAACATCACGGGGTGGTGCGCATTGTATGGGTGTGTGTTACATTATATTCACAATTAGGAGTGTGAAAAACATCACGGGGTTGTGCGCATTGTATGGGTGTGTGTTACATTACATTCACTATTAGGAGTGAGAAAAACATCACGGGGTGGTGCGCATTGAATGGGTGTGTGTTACATTACATTCACTAGTAGGAGTGAGAAAAACATCACGGGGTGGTGTGAATCGGAGGGTCTGAATTAGGATAGGCAGTGAGTGGCAAGGTAGGATGGAGAAAAGCACCGGGGTGTGGTCAGTATTCGGAGGTCAGGGAACATGCTGTGGCAATGTAGGATAGTTTTCTGAAAAACATCGCGGGGTGGTGCGCATTGTATGGGTGTGTGTTACATTACATTCACTAGTAGGAGTGAGAAAAACATCACGGGGTGGTGTGAATCGGAGCGTCTGAATTAGGATAGGCAGTGAGTGGCAATGTAGGATGTAGAAAAGCACCGCGGGGTGGTCAGCATGGGGTGGTCAGGGAACATGCAGTGGCAATGTAGGATAGGTTTCTGAAAAACATCGCGGGGTGGTGCGCATTGTATGGGTGTGTGTTACATTACATTCACTAGTAGGAGTGAGAAAAACATCACGGGGTGGTGCGCATTGTATGGGTGTGTGTTACTTTCCATTCACTAGTACGAGTGAGAAAAACATCACGGGGTGCTGTGAATCGGAGGGTCTGAATTAGGATAGGCAGTGAGTGGCAATGTAGGATGGAGAAAAGAACCGTGGGTTGGCCAGCATGGGGAGGTCCGGGAACATGCAGTGGCAATGTAGGATAGGTTTCTGAAAAACATCGCGGGGTGGTGCGCATTGTATGGGTGTGTGTTACATTACATTCACTAGTAGGAGTGAGAAAAACATCACGGGGTGGTGTGAATCGGAGGGTCTGAATTAGGATAGGCAGTGAGTGTCAATGTAGGATGGAGAAAAGCACTGCGGGGTGGTCAGCATGGGGAGGTCAGGGAACATGCAGTGGCAATGTAGGATAGGTTTCTGAAAAACATCGCGGGGTGGTGCGCATTGTATGGGTGTGTGTTACATTACATTCACTAGTAGGAGTGAGAAAAACATCACGGGGTGGTGTGAATCGGAGGGTCTGAATTAGGATAGGTAGTAAGTGGCAATGTAGGATGGAGAAAAGGACTGCGGGGTGGTCACCATGGGGAGGTAAGGGAACATGCAGTGCAATGTAGGATAGGTTTCTGAAAAACATCGCTGGGTGCTGCGCATTGTATGGGTGTGTGTTACATTACATTCACTAGTAGGAGTGAGAAAAACATCACGGGGTGGTGCGCATTGTATGGGTGTGTGTTACATTTCATTCACTAGTAGGAGTGAGAAAAACATCACGGGGTGCTGTGAATCGGAGGGTCTGAATTAGGTTAGGCAGTGAGTGGCAATGTAGGATGGAGAAAAGCACCGCGGGGTGTTCAGCATGGGGAGGTCAGGGAACATGCAGTGGCAATGTAGGATAGGTTTCTGAAAAACATCGCGGGGTGGTGCGCATTGTATTGGTGTGAGTTACATTACATTCACTAGTAGGAGTGAGAAAAACATCACGGGGTGGTGTGAATCGGAGTGTCTGAATTAGGATAGGCAGTGAGTGGCAATGTAGGATGGAGAAAAGCACCGCAGGGTGGTCAGCATGGGGAGGTCAGGGAACATGCAGTGGCAATGTAGGATAGGTTTCTGTAAAACATCGCGGGGTGGTGCGCATTGTATGGGTGTGTGTTAAATTACATTCACTAGTAGGAGTGAGAAAAACATCACCGGGTGGTGCGCATTATATGGGTGTGTGTTCCATTACATTCACTAGTAGGAGTGAGAAAAACATCGCAGGGTGGTGTGCATTGTATGGGTGTGTGTTACATTACATTCACTAGTAGGAGTGAGAAAAACATCACGGGGTGGTGTGAATCGGAGGGTCTGAATTAGAATAGGCAGTGAGTGGCAATGTAGGATGGAGAAAAGCACCGCGGGGTGGTCAGCATGGGGAGGTCAGGGAACATGCAGTGGCAATGTAGGATAAGTTTCTGAAAAACAACGCGGAGTGGTGTGCATTATATGGGTGTGTGTTCCATTTCATTCACTAGTAGGATTGAGAAAAACATCACGGTGTGGTCCACATTGAATGGGTGTGTGTTACATTACATTCACTAGTAGGAGTGAGAAAAACATCACGGGGTGGTACGCATTGTATGGTTGTGTGTTACATTACATTCACTAGTAGGAGTCAAAAAAACATCACGGTGTGGTGTGAATCAGAGGGTCTTAATTAGGATAGGCAGTGAGTGCCAATGTAGGATGGAGAAAAGCACTGTGGGGTGGTCCGCATGGGGAGGTCAGGGAATATGCAGTGGCAATGTAGGATAGGTTTCTGAAAAACATCGCGGGGTGGTGCGCATTGTATGTGTGTGTGTTACATTACATTCACTAGTAGGAGTGAGAAAAACATCAAGGGTGGTGCGCATTGTATGGGTGTGTGTTACATTACATTCACTAGTAGGAGTGAGAAAAACATCACGGTGTGGTGCGCATTGTATGGGTGTGTGTTACATTACATTCACTAGTAGGAGTGTTAAAAACATCACAGGGTGGTGTGAATCGGAGGGTCTGAATTAGGATAGGCAGTGAGTGGCAATGTAGGATGGAGAAAAGCACCGAGGGTTGGTCAGCATGGGGAAGTCCGGGAACATGCAGCGGCAATGTAGGATAGTTTTGTGAAAAACATCACGGGGTGGTGCGCATTGTATGGGTGTGTGTTACATTACATTCACTAGTAGGAGTCAGAAAAACATCACGGGGTGGTGTGAATCGGAGGGTCTGAATTAGGATAGGCAGTGAGTGGCAATGTAGGATGGAGAACAGCACCGCGGGGTGGTCAGCATGGGGAGGTCAGGGAACATGCAGTGGCAATTTAGGATAGGTTTCTGAAAAACATCGCGGGGTGGTGCGCATTGTATGGGTGTGTGTTACATTACATTCACTAGTAGGAGTGAGAAAAACATCACGGGCTGGTGCGCATTGTATTGTTGTGTGTTACATTACATTCACTACTAGAAGTGAGAAAAACATCACGGGGTGGTGCGCATTGTATGGGTGTGTGTTACATTACATTCACTAGTAGGAGTGAGAAAAACATCACAGGGTGGTGTGAATCGGAGGGTCTGAATTAAGATAGGCAGTGAGTGGCAATGTAGGATGGAGAAAAGCACCGCGGGGTGGTCAGCATGGGGAGGTCATGGAACATGAAGTGGCAATGTAGGATAGGTTTCTGAAAAACATCGCGGGGTGGTGCGCATTGTATGGGTGTGTGTTACATTACATTCACTAGTAGGAGTGAGAAAAACATCACGGGGTGGTGCGCATTGTATGGGTGTGTGTTACATTATATTCACTAGTAGGAGTGTGAAAAACATCACGGGGTGGTGCGCATTTTATGGGTGTGTGTTACATTACATTCACTATTAGGAGTGAGAAAAACATCACGGGGTGGTGCGCATTGTATGGGTGTGTGTTACATTACATTCACTAGTAGGAGTGAGAAAAACATCACGGGGTGGTGTGAATCGGAGCGTCTGAATTAGGATAGGCAGTGAGTGGCAATGTAGGATGGAGAAAAGCACCGCGGGGTGGTCAGCATGGGATGGTCAGGGAACATGCAGTGGCAATGTAGGATAGGTTTCTAAAAAACATCGCGGGGTGGTGCGCATTGTATGGGTGTGTGTTACATTATATTTACTAGTAGTAGTGAGAAAAACATCACGGGGTGGTGCGCATTGTATGGGTGTGTGTTACTTCCCATTCACTAGTACGAGTGAGAAAAACATCAGGGGGTGCTGTGAATCGGAGGGTCTGAATTAGGATAGGCAGTGAGTGGCAATGTAGGATGGAGAAAAGAACCGTGGGTTGGCCAGCATGGGGAGGTCCGGGAACATGCAGTGGCAATGTAGGATAGGTTTCTGCAAAACATCGCGGGGTGGTGCGAATTGTATGGGTGTGTGTTACATTACATTCAGTAGTAGGAGTGAGAAAAAAATCACAAGGTGCTGTGAATCTGAGGGTCTGAATTAGGATAGGCAGTGAGTGGCAATGTAGGTTGGAGAAAAGCACCGCGGGGTGGTCAGCATGGGGAGGTCAGGGAACATGCAGTGGCAATGTAGGATAGGTTTCTGAAAAACATCGCGGGGTGGTGCGCATTGTATTGGTGTGAGTTACATTACATTCACTAGTAGGAGTGAGAAAAACATCACGGGGTGGTGTGAATCGGAGGGTCTGAATTAGGATAGGCAGTGAGTGGCAATGTAGGATGGAGAAAAGCACCGCAGGGTGGTAAGCATGGGGAGGTCAGGGAACATGCAGTGGCAATGTAGGATAGGTTTCTGAAAAACATCAGGGGGTGGTGCGCATTGTATGGGTGTGTGTAACATTACATTCACTAGTAGGAGTGAGAAAAACATCACGGGGTGGTGTGAATCGGAGGGTCTGAATTTGTATAGGCAGTGAGTGGCAATATAGGATGGAGAAAAGCACCGTGGGGTGGTCAGCACGGGGAGGTCAGGGAACATGCAGCGGCAATGTAGGATAGGTTTCTGTAAAACATCGCGGGGTGGTGCGCATTGTATGGGTGTGTGTTAAATTACATTCACTAGTAGGAGTGAGAAAAACATCGCCGGGTGGTGCGCATTGTATGGGTGTGTGTTCCATTACATTCACTAGTAGGAGTGAGAAAAACATCGCAGGGTGGTGTGCATTGTATGGGTGTGTGTTACATTACATTCACTAGTAGGAGTGAGAAAAACATCACGGGGTGGTGTGAATCGGAGGGTCTGAATTAGAATAGGCAGTGAGTGGCAATGTAGGATGGAGAAAAGCACCGCGGGGTGGTCAGCATGGGGCGGTCAGGGAACATGCAGTGGCAATGTAGGATAAGTTTCTGAAAAACAACACGGAGTGGTGCACATTGTATGGGTGTGTGTTCCATTTCATTCACTAGTAGGAGTGAGAAAAACATCACGGGGTGGTGCACATTGAATGGGTGTGTGTTACATTACATTCACTAGTAGGAGTGAGAAAAACATCACGGGGTGGTACGCATTGTATGGGTGTGTGTTACATTACATTCACTAGTAGGAGTCAAAAAAACATCACGGGGTGGTGTGAATCGGAGGGTCTTAATAAGGATAGGCAGTGAGTGCCAATGTAGGATGGAGAAAAGCACTGCGGGGTGGTCAGCATGGGGAGGTCAGGGAACATGCAGTGGCAATGTAGGATAGGTTTCTGAAAAACATCGCAGGGTGGTGCGCATTGTATGTGTGTGTGTTACATTCCATTCACTAGTAGGAGTGAGAAAAACATCAGGGGTGGTGCGCATTGTATGAGTGTGTGTTACATTACATTCACTAGTAGGAGTGAGAAAAACATCACGGGGTGGTGCGCATTGTATGGGTGTGTGTTACATTACATTCACTAGTAGGAGTGTTAAAAACATCACAGGGTGGTGTGAATCGGAGGGTCTGAATTAGGATAGGCAGTGAGTGGCAATGTAGGATGGAGAACAGCACCGCATGGTGGTCAACATGGGGAGGTCAGGGAACTTGCAGTGGCAATTTAGGATAGGTTTCTGAAAAACATCGCGGGGTGGTGCGCATTGTATGGGTGTGTGTTACATTACATTCACTAGTAGGAGTGAGAAAAACATCACGGGGTGGTGCGCATTGTATGGGTGTGTGTTACATTACATTCACTACTAGAAGTGAGAAAAACATCACGGGGTGGTGCGCATTGTATGGGTGTGTGTTACATTACATTCACTAGTAGGAGTGAGAAAAACATCACAGGGTGGTGTGAATCGGAGGGTCTGAATTAAGATAGGCAGTGATTGGCAATGTAGGATGAAGAAAAGCACCGCGGGGTGGTCAGCATGGGGAGGTCATGGAACATGCAGTGGCAATGTAGGATAGGTTTCTGAAAAACATCGCCGGGTGGTGCGCGTTGTATGGGTGTGTGTTACATTACATTCACTAGTAGGAGTGAGAAAAACATCACGGGGTGGTGCGCATTGTATGGGTGGGTGTTACATTATATTCACTAGTAGGAGTGTGAAAAACATCACTGGGTGGTGCGCATTTTATGGGTGTGTGTTACATTACATTCACTATTAGGAGTGAGAAAAACCTCACGGGGTGGTGCGCATTGTATGGGTGTGTGTTACATTACATTCACTAGTAGGAGTGAGAAAAACATCACGGGGTGGTGTGAATCGGAGGGTCTGAATTAGGATAGGCAGTGAGTGGCAAGGTAGGATGGAGAAAAGCACCGCGGTGTAGTCAGCATGCGGAGGTCAGGGAACATGCAGTGGCAATGTAGGATAGTTTTCTGAAAAACATCGCGGGGTGGTGCGCATTGTATGGGTGTGTGTTACATTACATTCACTATTAGGAGTGAGAAAAACATCACGGGGTGGTGTGAATCGGAGGGTCTGAATTAGGATAGACAGTGAGTGGCAAGGTAGGATGGAGAAAAGCACCACGGTGTGGTCACCATGCGGAGGTCAGGGAACATGCAGTGGCAATGTAGGATAGTTTTCTGAAAAACATCGCGGGGTGGTGCGCATTGTATGGGTGTGTGTTACATTACATTCACTAGTAGGAGTGAGAAAAACATCACGGGGTGGTGTGAATCGGAGCGTCTGAATTAGGATAGGCAGTGAGTGGCAATGTAGGATGGAGAAAAGCACCGCGGGGTGGTCAGCATGGGGTGGTCAGGGAACATGCAGTGGCAATGTAGGATAGGTTTCTGAAAATCATCGCGGGGTGGTGCGCATTATATGAGTGTGTGTTACATTATATTCACTAGTAGTAGTGAGAAAAACATCACGGGGTGGTGCGCATTGTATGGGTGTGTGTTACTTCCCATTCACTAGTACGAGTGAGAAAAACATCAGGGGGTGCTGTGAATCGGAGGGTCTGAATTAGGATAGGCAATGAGTGGCAATGTAGGAGGGAGAAAAGAACCGTGGGTTGGCCAGCATGGGGAGGTCCGGGAACATGCAGTGGCAATGTAGGATAGGTTTCTGCAAAACATCGCGGGGTGGTGCGAATTGTATGGGTGTGTGTTACATTACATTCAGTAGTAGGAGTGAGAAAAAAATCACAGGGTGCTATGAATCTTAGGGTCTGAATTAGGATAGGCAGTGAGTGGCAATGCAGGATGGAGAAAAGCACCGCGGGGTGGTCAGCATGGGGAGGTCAGGGAACATGCAGTGGCAATGTACGATAGGTTTCTGAAAAACATCGCGGGGTGGTGCGCATTGTATTGGTGTGAGTTACATTACATTCACTAGTAGGAGTGTGAAAAACATCACGGGGTGGTGTGAATCGGAGGGTCTGAATTAGGATAGGCAGGGAGTGGCAATGTAGGATGGAGAAAAGCACCGCAGGGTGGTCAGCATGGGGAGGTCAGGGAACATGCTGTGGCAATGTAGGATAGGTTTCTGAAAAACATCAGGGGGTGGTGCGCATTGTATGGGTGTGTGTAACATTACATTCACTAGTAGGAGTGAGAAAAACATCACGGGGTGGTGTGAATCGGAGGGTCTGAATTTGTATAGGCAGTGAGTGGCAGTATAGGATGGAGAAAAGCACCGTGGGGTGGTCAGCATGGGGAGGTCAGGGAACATGCAGCGGCAATGTAGGATAGGTTTCTGTAAAACATCGTGGGGTGGTGCGCATTGTATGGGTGTGTGTTAAATTACATTCACTAGTAGGAGTGAGAAAAACATCACGGGGTGGTGCGCATTGTATGGGTGTGTGTTACATTACATTCACTACTAGAAGTGAGAAAAACATCACGGGGTGGTGCGCATTGTATGGGTGTGTGTTACATTACATTCACTAGTAGGAGTGAGAAAAACATCACGGGGTGGTGCGCATTGTATGGGTGTGTGTTACATTTCATTCACTAGTAGGAGTGAGAAAAACATCACGGGGTGCTGTGAATCGGAGGGTCTGAATTAGGTTAGGCAGTGAGTGGCAATGTAGGATGGAGAAAAGCACCGCGGGGTATTCAGCATGGGGAGGTCAGGGAACATGCAGTGGCAATGTAGGATAGGTTTCTGAAAAACATCGCGGGGTGGTGCGCATTGTATTGGTGTGAGTTACATTACATTCACTAGTAGGAGTGAGAAAAACATCACGTGGTGGTGTGAATCGGAGTGTCTGAATTAGGATAGGCAGTGAGTGGCAATGTAGGATGGAGAAAAGCACCGCAGGGTGGTCAGCATGGGGAGGTCAGGGAACATGCAGTGGCAATGTAGGATAGGTTTCTGTAAAACATCGCGGGGTGGTGCGCATTGTATGGGTGTGTGTTAAATTACATTCACTAGTAGGAGTGAGAAAAACATCACCGGGTGGTGCGCATTATATGGGTGTGTGTTCCATTACATTCACTAGTAGGAGTGAGAAAAACATCGCAGGGTGGTGTGCATTGTATGGGTGTGTGTTACATTACATTCACTAGTAGGAGTGAGAAAAACATCACGGGGTGGTGTGAATCGGAGGGTCTGAATTAGAATAGGCAGTGAGTGGCAATGTAGGATGGAGAAAAGCACCGCGGGGTGGTCAGCATGGGGAGGTCAGGGAACATGCAGTGGCAATGTAGGATAAGTTTCTGAAAAACAACGCGGAGTGGTGTGCATTATATGGGTGTGTGTTCCATTTCATTCACTAGTAGGATTGAGAAAAACATCACGGTGTGGTCCACATTGAATGGGTGTGTGTTACATTACATTCACTAGTAGGAGTGAGAAAAACATCACGGGGTGGTACGCATTGTATGGTTGTGTGTTACATTACATTCACTAGTAGGAGTCAAAAAAACATCACGGTGTGGTGTGAATCAGAGGTCTTAATTAGGATAGGCAGTGAGTGCCAATGTAGGATGGAGAAAAGCACTGTGGGGTGGTCCGCATGGGGAGGTCAGGGAACATGCAGTGGCAATGTAGGATAGGTTTCTGAAAAACATCGCGGGGTGGTGCGCATTGTATGTGTTTGTGTTACATTACATTCACTAGTAGGAGTGAGAAAAACATCAAGGGTGGTGCGCATTGTATGGGTGTGTGTTACATTACATTCACTAGTAGGAGTGAGAAAAACATCACGGGGTGGTGCGCATTGTATGGGTGTGTGTTACATTACATTCACTAGTAGGAGTGTTAAAAACATCACAGGGTGGTGTGAATCGGAGGGTCTGAATTAGGATAGGCAGTGAGTGGCAATGTAGGATGGAGAAAAGCACCGAGGGTTGGTCAGCATGGGGAAGTCCGGGAACATGCAGTGGCAATGTAGGATAGTTTTGTGAAAAACATCACGGGGTGGTGCGCATTGTATGGGTGTGTGTTACATTACATTCACTAGTAGGAGTCAGAAAAACATCACGGGGTGGTGTGAATCGGAGGGTCTGAATTAGGATAGGCAGTGAGTGGCAATGTAGGATGGAGAACAGCACCGCGGGGTGGTCAGCATGGGGAGGTCAGGGAACATGCAGTCGCAATTTAGGATAGGTTTCTGAAAAACATCGCGGGGTGGTGCGCATTGTATGGGTGTGTGTTACATTACATTCACTAGTAGGAGTGAGAAAAACATCACGGGCTGGTGCGCATTGTATTGTTGTGTGTTACATTACATTCACTACTAGAAGTGAGAAAAACATCACGGGGTGGTGCGCATTGTATGGGTGTGTGTTACATTACATTCACTAGTAGGAGTGAGAAAAACATCACAGGGTGGTGTGAATCGGAGGGTCTGAATTAAGATAGGCAGTGAGTGGCAATGTAGGATGGAGAAAAGCACCGGGGGGTGGTCAGCATGGGGAGGTCATGGAACATGCAGTGGCAATGTAGGATAGGTTTCTGAAAAACATCGCGGGGTGGTGCGCATTGTATGGGTGTGTGTTACATTACATTCACTAGTAGGAGTGAGAAAAACATCACGGGGTGGTGCGCATTGTATGGGTGTGTGTTACATTATATTCACTAGTAGGAGTGTGAAAAACATCACGGGGTGGTGCGCATTTTATGGGTGTGTGTTACATTACATTCACTATTAGGAGTGAGAAAAACATCACGGGGTGGTGCGCATTGTATGGGTGTGTGTTACATTACATTCACTAGTAGGAGTGAGAAAAACATCACGGGGTGGTGTGAATCGGAGCGTCTGAATTAGGATAGGCAGTGAGTGGCAATGTAGGATGGAGAAAAGCACCGCGGGGTGGTCAGCATGGGATGGTCAGGGAACATGCAGTGGCAATGTAGGATAGGTTTCTGAAAAACATCGCGGGGTGGTGCGCATTGTATGGGTGTGTGTTACATTATATTCACTAGTAGTAGTGAGAAAAACATCACGGGGTGGTGCGCATTGTATGGGTGTGTGTTACTTCCCATTCACTAGTACGAGTGAGAAAAACATCAGGGGGTGCTGTGAATCGGAGGGTCTGAATTAGGATAGGCAGTGAGTGGCAATGTAGGATGGAGAAAAGAACCGTGGGTTGGCCAGCATGGGGAGGTCCGGGAACATGCAGTGGCAATGTAGGATAGGTTTCTGCAAAACATCGCGGGGTGGTGCGAATTGTATGGGTGTGTGTTACATTACATTCAGTAGTAGGAGTGAGAAAAAAATCACAAGGTGCTGTGAATCTGAGGGTCTGAATTAGGATAGGCAGTGAGTGGCAATGTAGGTTGGAGAAAAGCACCGCGGGGTGGTCAGCATGGGGAGGTCAGGGAACATGCAGTGGCAATGTAGGATAGGTTTCTGAAAAACATCGCGGGGTGGTGCGCATTGTATTGGTGTGAGTTACATTACATTCACTAGTAGGAGTGAGAAAAACATCACGGGGTGGTGTGAATCGGAGGGTCTGAATTAGGATAGGCAGTGAGTGGCAATGTAGGATGGAGAAAAGCACCGCAGGGTGGTAAGCATGGGGAGGTCAGGGAACATGCAGTGGCAATGTAGGATAGGTTTCTGAAAAACATCAGGGGGTGGTGCGCATTGTATGGGTGTGTGTAACATTACATTCACTAGTAGGAGTGAGAAAAACATCACGGGGTGGTGTGAATCGGAGGGTCTGAATTTGTATAGGCAGTGAGTGGCAATATAGGATGGAGAAAAGCACCGTGGGGTGATCAGCACGGGGAGGTCAGGGAACATGCAGCGGCAATGTAGGATAGGTTTCTGTAAAACATCGCGGGGTGGTGCGCATTGTATGGGTGTGTGTTAAATTACATTCACTAGTAGGAGTGAGAAAAACATCGCCGGGTGGTGCGCATTGTATGGGTGTGTGTTCCCTTACATTCACTAGTAGGAGTGAGAAAAACATCGCAGGGTGGTGTGCATTGTATGGGTGTGTGTTACATTACATTCACTAGTAGGAGTGAGAAAAACATCACGGGGTGGTGTGAATCGGAGGGTCTGAATTAGAATAGGCAGTGAGTGGCAATGTAGGATGGAGAAAAGCACCGCGGGGTGGTCAGCATGGGGAGGTCAGGGAACATGCAGTGGCAATGTAGGATAAGTTTCTGAAAAACAACACGGAGTGGTGCACATTGAATGGGTGTGTGTTACATTACATTCACTAGTAGGAGTGAGAAAAACATCACGGGGTGGTACGCATTGTATGGGTGTGTGTTACATTACATTCACTAGTAGGAGTCAAAAAAACATCACGGGGTGGTGTGAATCAGAGGGTCTTAATAAGGATAGGCAGTGAGTGCCAATGTAGGATGGAGAAAAGCACTGCGGGGTGGTCAGCATGGGGAGGTCAGGGAACATGCAGTGGCAATGTAGGATAGGTTTCTGAAAAACATCGCAGGGTGGTGCGCATTGTATGTGTGTGTGTGTTACATTCCATTCACTAGTAGGAGTGAGAAAAACATCAAGGGTGGTGCGCATTGTATGAGTGTGTGTTACATTACATTCACTAGTAGGAGTGAGAAAAACATCACGGGGTGGTGCGCATTGTATGGGTGTGTTTTACATTACATTCACTAGTAGGAGTGTTAAAAACATCACAGGGTGGTGTGAATCGGAGGGTCTGAATTAGGATAGGCAGTGAGTGGCAATGTAGGATGGAGAACAGCACCGCATGGTGGTCAACATGGGGAGGTCAGGGAACTTGCAGTGGCAATTTAGGATAGGTTTCTGAAAAACATCGCGGGGTGGTGCGCATTGTATGGGTGTGTGTTACATTACATTCACTAGTAGGAGTGAGAAAAACATCACGGGGTGGTGCGCATTGTATGGGTGTGTGTTACATTACATTCACTACTAGAAGTGAGAAAAACATCACGGGGTGGTGCGCATTGTATGGGTGTGTGTTACATTACATTCACTAGTAGGAGTGAGAAAAACATCACAGGGTGGTGTGAATCGGAGGGTCTGAATTAAGATAGGCAGTGATTGGCAATGTAGGATGAAGAAAAGCACCGCGGGGTGGTCAGCATGGGGAGGTCATGGAACATGCAGTGGCAATGTAGGATAGGTTTCTGAAAAACATCGCCGGGTGGTGCGCGTTGTATGGGTGTGTGTTACATTACATTCACTAGTAGGAGTGAGAAAAACATCACGGGGTGGTGCGCATTGTATGGGTGGGTGTTACATTATATTCACTAGTAGGAGTGTGAAAAACATCACTGGGTGGTGCGCATTTTATGGGTGTGTGTTACATTACATTCACTATTAGGAGTGAGAAAAACCTCACGGGGTGGTGCGCATTGTATGGGTGTGTGTTACATTACATTCACTAGTAGGAGTGAGAAAAACATCACGGGGTGGTGTGAATCGGAGGGTCTGAATTAGGATAGGCAGTGAGTGGCAAGGTAGGATGGAGAAAAGCACCGCGGTGTAGTCAGCATGCGGAGGTCAGGGAACATGCAGTGGCAATGTAGGATAGTTTTCTGAAAAACATCGCGGGGTGGTGCGCATTGTATGGGTGTGTGTTACATTACATTCACTATTAGGAGTGAGAAAAACATCACGGGGTGGTGTGAATCGGAGGGTCTGAATTAGGATAGGCAGTGAGTGGCAAGGTAGGATGGAGAAAAGCACCACGGTGTGGTCACCATGCGGAGGTCAGGGAACATGCAGTGGCAATGTAGGATAGTTTTCTGAAAAACATCGCGGGGTGGTGCGCATTGTATGGGTGTGTGTTACATTACATTCACTAGTAGGAGTGAGAAAAACATCACGGTGTGGTGTGAATCGGAGCGTCTGAATTAGGATAGG
Organism: Cavia porcellus; assembly: GCF_034190915.1. Classification (NCBI taxonomy): domain Eukaryota; kingdom Metazoa; phylum Chordata; class Mammalia; order Rodentia; family Caviidae; genus Cavia; species Cavia porcellus. The sequence continues at coordinate 2,105,336 of NW_026947555.1, forward strand.
CAGTGAGTGGCAATGTAGGATGGAGAAAAGCACCGCGGGGTGGTCAGCATGGGGTGGTCAGGGAACATGCAGTGGCAATGTAGGATAGGTTTCTGAAAATCATCGCGGGGTGGTGCGCATTATATGAGTGTGTGTTACATTATATTCACTAGTAGTAGTGAGAAAAACATCACGGGGTGGTCCGCATTGTATGGGTGTGTGTTACTTCCCATTCACTAGTACGAGTGAGAAAAACATCAGGGGGTGCTGTGAATCGGAGGGTCTGAATTAGGATAGGCAATGAGTGGCAATGTAGGAGGGAGAAAAGAACCGTGGGTTGGCCAGCATGGGGAGGTCCGGGAACATGCAGTGGCAATGTAGGATAGGTTTCTGCAAAACATGGCGGGGTGGTGCGAATTGTATGGGTGTGTGTTACATTACATTCAGTAGTAGGAGTGAGAAAAAAATCACAGGGTGCTATGAATCTTAGGGTCTGAATTAGGATAGGCAGTGAGTGCCAATGCAGGATGGAGAAAAGCACCGCGGGGTGGTCAGCATGGGGAGGTCAGGGAACATGCAGTGGCAATGTACGATAGGTTTCTGAAAAACATCGCGGGGTGGTGCGCATTGTATAGGTGTGAGTTACATTACATTCACTAGTAGGAGTGTGAAAAACATCACGGGGTGGTGTGAATCGGAGGGTCTGAATTAGGATAGGCAGGGAGTGGCAATGTAGGATGGAGAAAAGCACCGCAGGGTGGTCAGCATGGGGAGGTCAGGGAACATGCAGTGGCAATGTAGGATAGGTTTCTGAAAAACATCAGGGGGTGGTGCGCATTGTATGGGTGTGTGTAACATTACATTCACTACTAGGAGTGAGAAAAACATCACGGGGTGGTGTGAATCGGAGGGTCTGAATTTGTATAGGCAGTGAGTGGCAGTATAGGATGGAGAAAAGCACCGTGGGGTGGTCAGCATGGGGAGGTCAGGGAACATGCAGCGGCAATGTAGGATAGGTTTCTGTAAAACATCGTGGGGTGGTGCGCATTGTATGGGTGTGTGTTAAATTACATTCACTAGTAGGAGTGAGAAAAACATCACGGGGTGGTGCGCATTGTATGGTTGTGTGTTACATTACATTCACTACTAGAAGTGAGAAAAACATCACGGGGTGGTGCGCATTGTATGGGTGTGTGTTACATTACATTCACTAGTAGGAGTGAGAAAAACATCACAGGGTGGTGTGAATCGGAGGGTCTGAATTAAGATAGGCAGTGAGTGGCAATGTAGGATGGAGAAAAGCACCGCGGGGCGGTCAGCATGGGGAGGTCATGGAACATGCAGTGGCAATGTAGGATAGGTTTCTGAAAAACATCGCGGGGTGGTGCGCGTTGTATGGGTGTGTGTTACATTACATTCAGTAGTAGGAGTGAGAAAAACATCACGGGGTGGTGCGCATTGTATGGGTGTGTGTTACATTATATTCACTAGTAGGAGTGTGAAAAACATCACGGGGTGGTGCTCATTTTATGGGTGTGTGTTACATTACATTCACTATTAGGAGTGAGAAAAACATCGCGGGGTGGTGCGCATTGTATGGGTGTGTGTTACATTACATTCACTAGTAGGAGTGAGAAAAACATCACGGGGTGGTGTGAATCAGAGGGTCTGAATTAGGATAGGCAGTGAGTGGCAAGGTAGGATGGAGAAAAGCACCGCGGTGTAGTCAGCATGCGGAGGTCAGGGAACATGCAGTGGCAATGTAGGATAGTTTTCTGAAAAACATCGCGGGGTGGTGCGCATTGTATGGGTGTGTGTTACATTACATTCACTAGTAGGAGTGAGAAAAACATCACGGGGTGGTGTGAATCGGAGCGTCTGAATTAGGATTGGCAGTGAGTGGCAATGTAGGATGGAGAAAAGCACCGCGGGGTGTTCAGCATGGCGTGGTCAGGGAACATGCAGTGGCAATGTAGGATAGGTTTCTGAAAAACATCACGGGGTGGTGCGTATTGTATTGGTGTGTGTTACATTATATTCACTAATAGTAGTGAGAAAAACATCACGGGGTGGTGCGTATTGTATTGGTGTGTATTACATTATATTCACTAATAGGAGTGAGAAAAACATCACGGGGTGGTGCGCATTGTATGGGTGTGTGTTACTTCCCATTCACTAGTACGAGTGAGAAAAACATCAGGGGGTGCTGTGAATCAGAGGGTCTGAATTAGGATAGGCAGTGAGTGGCAATGTAGGATGGAGAAAAGAACCGTGGGTTGGCCAGCATGCGGAGGTCCGGGAACATGCAGTGGCAATGTAGGATAGGTTTCTGAAAAACATCGCGGGGTGGTGCGCATTGTAAGGGTGTGTGTTACATTACATTCACTAGTAGGAGTGAGAAAAACATCAAGGGTCGTGCGCATTGTATGGGTGTGTGTTACATTACATTCACTAGTAGGAGTGAGAAAAACATCACGGGGTGGTGCGCATTGTATGGGTGTGTGTTACATTACATTAACTAGTAAGAGTGTTAAAAACATCACAGGGTGGTGTGAATCGGAGGGTCTGAATTAGGATAGGCAGTGAGTGGCAATGTAGGATGGAGAAAAGCACCGCGGGTTGGTCAGCTTGGGGAAGTCCGGGAACATGCAGTGGCAATGTAGGATAGTTTTGTGAAAAACATCACGGGGTGGTGCGCATTGTATGGGTGTGTGTTACATTACATTCACTAGAAGGAGTGAGAAAAACATCACGGGGTGGTGTGAATCGGAGGGTCTGAATTAGGATAGGCAGTGAGTGGCAATGTAGGATGGAGAACAGCACCCCGGGGTGGTCAGCATGGGGAGGTCAGGAAACATGCAGTGGCAATTTAGGATAGGTTTCTGAAAAACATCGCGGGGTAGTGCGCATTGTATGGGTGTGTGTTACATTACATTCACTAGTAGGAGTGAGAAAAACATCACGGGGTGGTGCGCATTGTATGGGTGTGTGTTACATTACATTCACTACTAGAAGTGAGAAAAACATCACGGGGTGGTGCGCATTGTATGGGTGTGTGTTAAATTACATTCACTAGTAGGAGTGAGAAAAACATCACAGGGTGGTGTGAATCGGAGGGTCTGAATTAAGATAGGCAGTGAGTGGCAATGTAGGATGGAGAAAAGCACCGCGGGGTGGTCAGCATGGGGAGGTCATGGAAGATGCAGTGGCAATGTAGGATAGGTTTCTGAAAAACATCGCGGGGTGGTGCGCGTTGTATGGGTGTGTGTTACATTACATTCACTAGTAGGAGTGAGAAAAACATCACGGGGTGGTGCGCATTGTATGGGTGTGTGTTACATTATATTCACTAGTAGGAGTGTGAAAAACATCACGGGGTGGTGCGCATTTCATGGGTGTGTGTTACATTACATTCACTATTAGGAGTGAGAAAAACATCACGGGGTGGTGCGCATTGTATGGGTGTGTGTTACATTACATTCACTAGTAGGAGTGAGAAAAACATCACGGGGTGGTGTGAATCGGAGGGTCTGAATTAGGATAGGCAGTGAGTGGCAAGGTAGGATGGAGAAAAGCACCGCGGTGTGGTCAGAATGCCGAGGTCACGGAACATGCAGTGGCAATGTAGGATAGTTTTCTGAAAAACATCGCGGGGTGGTGCGCATTGTATGGGTGTGTGTTACATTACATTCACTAGTAGGAGTGAGAAAAACATCACGGGGTGGTGTGAATCGGAGCGTCTGAATTAGGATAGGCAGTGAGTGGCAATGTAGGATGGAGAAAAGCACCGCGGGGTGGTCAGCATGGGGTGGTCAGGGAACATGCAGTGGCAATGTAGGATAGGTTTCTGAAAAACATCGCGGGGTGGTGCGCATTGTATGGGTGTGTGTTACATTATATTCACTAGTAGTAGTGATAAAAACATCACGGGGTGGTGCGCATTGTATGGGTGTGTGTTACTTCCCATTCACTAGTACGAGTGAGAAAAACATCAGGGGGTGCTGTGAATCAGAGGGTCTGAATTAGGATAGGCAGTGAGTGGCAATGTAGGATGGAGAAAAGAACCGTGGGTTGGCCAGCATGGGGAGGTCCGGGAAAATGCAGTGGCAATGTGGGATAGGTTTCTGAAAAACATCGCGGGGTGGTGTGCATTGTATGGGTGTGTGTTACATTACATTCACTAGTAGGAGTGAGAAAAACATCACGGGGTGGTGTGAATCGGAGGGTCTGAATTAGGATAGGCAGTGAGTGTCATTTTAGGATGGAGAAAAGCACTGCGGGGTGGTCAGCATGGGGAGGTCAGGGAACATGCAGTGGCAATGTAGGATAGGTTTCTGAAAAACATCGCGGGTTGGTGCGCCTTGTATGGGTGTGTGTTACATTACATTCACTAGTAGGAGTGAGAAAAACATCACGGGGTGGTGCGCATTGTATGGGTGTGTGTTACATTTCATTCACTAATAGGAGTGAGAAAAACATCATGGGGTGCTGTGAATCGGATGGTCTGAATTAGGATAGGCAGTGAGTGGCAATGTAGGATGGAGAAAAGCACCGCGGGGTGTTCAGCATGGGGAGGTCAGGGAACATGCAGTGGCAATGTAGGATAGGTTTCTGAAAAACATCGCGGGGTGGTGCGAATTGTATGGGTGTGTGTTACATTACATTCAGTAGTAGGAGTGAGAAAAACATCACGGGGTGGTGTGAATCGGAGGGTCTGAATTAGGATAGGCAGTGAGTGGCAATGTAGGATGGAGAACAGCACCGCGGGGTGGTCAGCATGGGGAGGTCAGGGAACATGCAGTGGCAATTTAGGATAGGTTTCTGAAAAACATCGCGGGGTGGTGCGCATTGTATGGATGTGTGTTACATTACATTCACTAGTAGGAGTGAGAAAAACATCACGGGGTGGTGCGCATTGTATGGGTGTGTGTTACATTACATTCATTACTAGAAGTGAGAAAAACATCACGGGGTGGTGTGAATCGGAGGGTCTGAATGTAGATAGGCAGTGAGTGGCAATGTAGGATGGAGAAAAGCACCGCGGGGTGGACAGCATGGGGAGGTCATGGAAGATGCAGTGGCAATGTAGGATAGGTTTCTGAAAAACATCGCGGGGTGGTGCGCGTTGTATGGGTGTGTGTTACATTACATTCACTAGTAGGAGTGAGAAAAACATCACGTGGTGGTGCGCTTTGTATGGGTGTGTGTTACATTATATTCACTAGTAGGAGTGTGAAAAACATCACGGGGTGGTGCGCATTGTATGGGTGTGTGTTACATTACATTCACTAGTAGGAGTGAGAAAAACATCACGGGGTGGTGTGAATCGGAGGGTCTGAATTAGGATAGGCAGTGAGTGGCAAGGTAGGATGGAGAAAAGCACCGCGGTGTGGTCAGCATGCGGAGGTCAGGGAACATGCAGTGGCAATGTAGGATAGTTTTCTGAAAAACATCGCGGGGTGGTGCGCATTGTATGGGTGTGTGTTACATTACATTCACTAGTAGGAGTGAGAAAAACATCACGGGGTGGTGTGAATCGGAGCGTCTGAATTAGGATAGGCAGTGAGTGGCAATGTAGGATGGAGAAAAGCACCGCGGGGTGGTCAGCATGGGGTGGTCAGGGAACATGCAGTGGCAATGTAGGATAGGTTTCTGAAAAACATCGCGGGGTGGTGCGCATTGTATGGGTGTGTGTTACATTATATTCACTAGTAGTAGTGAGAAAAACATCACGGGGTGGTGCGCATTGTATGGGTGTGTGTTACTTCCCTTTCACTAGTACGAGTGAGAAAAACATCAGGGGGTGCTGTGAATCAGAGGGTCTGAATTAGGATAGGCAGTGAGTGGCAATGTAGGATGGAGAAAAGAACCGTGGGTTGGCCAGCATGGGGAGGTCCGGGAACATGCAGTGGCAATGTAGGATAGGTTTCTGAAAAACATCGCGGGGTGGTGCGCATTGTATGGGTGTGTGTTACATTACATTCACTAGTAGGAGTGAGAAAAACATCACGGGGTGGTGTGAATCGGAGGGTCTGAATTAGGATAGGCAGTGAGTGGCAAGGTAGGATGGAGAAAAGCACTGCGGGGTGGTCAGCATGGGGAGGTCAGGGAACATGCAGTGGCAATGTAGGATAGGTTTCTGAAAAATATCGCGGGGTGGTGCGCATTGTATGGGTGTGTGTTACATTACATTCACTAGTAGGAGTGAGAAAAACATCGCCTGTTGGTGCGCATTGTATGGGTGTGTGTTCCATTACATTCACTAGTAGGAGTGAGAAAAACATCGCAGGGTGGTGTGCATTGTATGGGTGTGTGTTCCAATACATTCACTAGTAGGAGTGAGAAAAACATCACGGGGTGGTGTGAATCGGAGGGTCTGAATTAGAATAGGCAGTGAGTGGCAATGTAGGATGGAGAAAAGCACCGCGGGTTGGTCAGCATGGGGAGGTCAGGGAACATGCAGTGGCAATGTAGGATAAGTTTCTGAAAAACAACGCGGAGTGGTGCGCATTGTATGGGTGTGTGTTCCATTTCATTCACTAGTAGGAGTGAGAAAAACATCACGGGGTGGTGCACATTGAATGGGTGTGTGTTACATTACATTCACTAGTAGGAGTGAGAAAAACATCAAGGGTGGTGCGCATTGTATGGGTGTGTGTTCCATTTCATTCACTAGTAGGAGTGAGAAAAACATCAAGGGTGGTGCGCATTGTATGGGTGTGTGTTACATTACATTCACTAGTAGGAGTGAGAAAAACATCACAGGGTGGTGTGAATCGGAGGGTCTGAATTAGGATAGGCAGTGAGTGGCAATATAGGATGGAGAACAGCACTGCGGGGTGGTCAGCATGGGGAGGTCAGGGAACATGCAGTGGCAATTTAGGATAGGTTTCTGAAAAACATCGCGGGGTGGTGCGCATTGTATGGGTGTGTGTTACATTACATTCACTAGAAGGAGTGAGAAAAACATCACGGGGAGGTGTGAATCAGAGGGTCTGAATTAGGATAAGCAGTGAGTGGCAATGTAGGATGGAGAAAAGCACCGCGGGGTGGTCAGCATGGGGAGGTCAGGGAAAATGCAGTGGCAATGTAGGATAGGTTTCTGAAAAACATCGCGGGGTGGTGTGCATTGTATGGGTGTGTGTTACATTACATTCACTAGTAGGAGTGAGAAAAACATCGCGGGGTGGTGCGCGTTGTATGGGTGTGTGTTACATTACATTCACTAGTAGGAGTGAGAAAAACATCACGGGGTGGTGCGCATTGTATTGGTGTGTTTTACATTATATTCACTAGTAGGAGTGTGAAAAACATCACGGGGTGGTGCGCATTGTATGGGTGTGTGTTACATTACATTCACTAGTAGGAGTGAGAAAAACATCACGGGGTGGTGTGAATCGGAGGGTCTGAATTAGGATAGGCAGTGAGTGGCAAGGTAGGATGGAGAAAAGCACCGCGGTGTGGTCAGCATGCGGAGGTCAGGTAACGTGCACTGGCAATGTAGGATAGTTTTCTGAAAAACATCGCGGGGTGGTGCGCATTGTATGGGTGTGTGTTACATTACATTCTCTAGTAGGAGTGAGAAAAACATCAAGGGTGGTGCGCATTGTATGGGTGTGTGTTACATTACATTCACTAGTAGGAGTGAGAAAAACATCACGGGGTGGTGCGCATTGTATGGGTGTGTGTTACATTACATTCACTATTAGGAGTGTTAAAAACATCACAGGGTGGTGTGAATCGGAGGGTCTGAATTAAGATAGGCAGTGAGTGGCAATGTAGGATGGAGAAAAGCACCGCGGGTTGGTCAGCATGTGGAAGTCCGGGAACATGCAGTGGCAATGTAGGATAGTTTTTTGAAAAACATCACGGGGTGGTGCGCATTGTATGGGTGTGTGTTACATTACATTCACTAGTAGGAGTGAGAAAAACATCACGGGGTGGTGTGAATCGGAGGGTCTGAATTAGGATAGGAAGTGAGTGGCAATGTAGGATGGAGAACAGCACCGCGGGGTGGTCAGCATGGGGAGGTCAGGGAACATGCAGTGGCAATTTAGGATAGGTTTTTGAAAAACATCGCGGGGTGGTGCGCATTGTATGGGTGTGTGTTACATTACATTCACTAGTAGGAGTGAGAAAAACATCACGGGGTGGTGCGCATTGTATGGGTGTGTGTTACATTACATTCACTACTAGAAGTGAGAAAAACATCACGGGGTGGTGCGCATTGTATGGGTGTGTGTTACATTTCATTCACTAGTAGAAGTGAGAAAAACATCACAGGGTGGTGTGAATCGGAGGGTCTGAATTAAGATAGGCAGTGAGTGGCAATGGAGGATGGAGAAAAGCACCGCGGGGTGGTCAGCATGGGGAGGTCATGGAACATGCAGTGGCAATGTAGGATAGGTTTCTGAAAAACATCGCGGGGTGGTGCGCGTTGTATGGGTGTGTGTTACATTACATTCACTAGTAGGAGTGAGAAAAATATCACGGGGTGGTGCGCATTGTATGGGTGTGTGTTACATTATATTCACTAGTAGGAGTGTGAAAAACATCACGGGGTGGTGCGTATTTTATGGGTGTGTGTTACATTACATTCACTATTAGGAGTGAGCAAAACATCACGGGGTGGTGCGCATTGTATGGGTGTGTGTTACATTACATTCACTAGTAGGAGTGAGAAAAACATCACGGGGTGGTGTGAATCGGAGCGTCTGAATTAGGATAGGCAGTGAGTGGCAATGTAGGATGGAGAAAAGCACCGCGGGGTGGTCAGCATGGGGTGGTCAGGGAACATGCAGTGGCAATGTAGGATAGGTTTCTGAAAAACATCAGGGGGTGGTGCGCATTGTATGGGTGTGTGTAACATTACATTCACTAGTAGGAGTGAGAAAAACATCACGGGGTGTTGTGAATCGTAGGGTCTGAATTTGTATAGGCAGTGAGTGGCAATATAGGATGGAGAAAAGCACCGTGGGGTGGTCAGCATGGGAAGGTCAGGGAACATGCAGCGGCAATGTAGGATAGGTTTCTGTAAAACATAGCGGGGTGGTGCGCATTGTATGGGTGTGTGTTAAATTCCGTTCACTAGTAGGAGTGAGAAAAACATCGCCGGGTGGTGCGCATTGTATTGGTGTGTGTTCCATTACGTTCACTAGTAGGAGTGAGAAAAACATCGCAGGGTGGTGTGCATTGTATTGGTGTGTGTTACATTACATTCACTAGTAGGAGTGAGAAAAACATCACGGGGTGGTGTGAATCGGAGGGTCTGAATTAGAATAGGCAGTGAGTGGCAATGTAGGATGGAGAAAAGCACCGCGGGGTGGTCAGCATGGGGAGGTCAGGGAACATGCAGTGGCAATGTAGGATATGTTTCTGAAAAACAACGCGGAGTGGTGCGCATTGTATGGGTGTGTGTTACATTACATTCACTAGTAGGAGTGAGAAAAACATCACGGGGTGGTGTGAATCGGAGGGTCTGAATTAGGATAGGCAGTGAGTGGCAATGTAGGATGGAGAAAAGCACCGCGGGGTGTTCAGCATGGGGAGGTCAGGGAACATGCAGTGGCAATATAGGATAGGTTTCTGAAAAACATCGCGGGGTGGTGCGAATTGTATGGGTGTGTGTTACATTACATTCAGTAGTAGGAGTGAGAAAAAAATCACAGGGTGCTGTGAATCTGAGGGTCTGAATTAGGATAGGCAGTGAGTGGCAATGTAGGATGGAGAAAAGCACCGCGGGGTGGTCAGCATGGGGAGGTCAGGGAACATGCAGTGGCAATGTAGGATAGGTTTCTGAAAAACATCGCCGGGTGGTGCGCATTGTATTGGTGTGAGTTACATTACATTCACTAGTAGGAGTGAGAAAAATATCACGGGGTGGTTTGAATCGGAGGGTCTGAATTAGGATAGGCAGTGAGTGGCAATGTAGGATGGAGAAAAGCACCGCAGGGTGGTCAGCATGGGGAGGTCAGGGAACATGCAGTGGCAATGTAGGATAGGTTTCTGAAAAACATCGCGGGGTGGTGCGCATTGTATGGGTGTGTGTAACATTACATTCACTAGTAGGAGTGAGAAAAACATCACGGGGTGGTGTGAATCGGAGGGTCTGAATTTGTATAGGCAGTGAGTGGCAATATAGAATGGAGAAAAGCACCGTTGGCTGGTCAGCATGGGGAGGTCCGGGAACATGCAGTGGCAATGTAGGATAGGTTTCTGAAAAACATCGCGGGGTGGTGCGCATTGTATGGGTGTGTGTTACATTACATTCACTAGTAGGAGTGAGAAAAACATCACGGGGTGGTGTGAATCGGAGGGTCTGAATTAGGATAGGCAGTGAGTGTCAATGTAGGATGGAGAAAAGCACTGCGGGGTGGTCAGCATGGGGAGGTCAGGGAACATGCAGTGGCAATGTAGGATAGGTTTCTGAAAAACATCGCGGGGTGGTGCGCATTGTATGGGTGTGTGTTACATTACATTCACTAGTAGGAGTGAGAAAAACATCACGGGGTGGTGTGAATCGGAGGGTCTGAATTAGGATAGGTAGTAAGTGGCAATGTAGGATGGAGAAAAGCACTGCGGGGTGGTCAGCATGGGGAGGTAAGGGAACATGCAGTGCAATGTAGGATAGGTTTCTGAAAAACATCGCGGGGTGGTGCACATTGTATGGGTGTGTGTTACATTACATTCACTAGTAGGAGTGAGAAAAACATCGCCTGGTGGTGTGCATTGTATGGGTGTGTGTTCCATTACATTCACTAGTAGGAGTGAGAAAAACATCGCAGGGTGGTGTGCATTGTATGGGTGTGTGTTACATTACATTCACTAGTAGGAGTGAGAAAAACATCACGGGGTGGTGTGAATCGGAGGGTCTGAATTAGAATAGGCAGTGAGTGGCAATGTAGGATGGAGAAAAGCACCGCGGGTTGGTCAGCATGGGGAGGTCAGGGAACATGCAGTGGCAATGTAGGATAAGTTTCTGAAAAACAACGCGGAGTGGTGCGCATTGTATGGGTGTGTGTTCCATTTCATTCACTAGTAGGAGTGAGAAAAACATCACGGGGTGGTGCACATTGAATGGGTGTGTGTTACATTACATTCACTAGTAGGAGTGAGAAAAACATCAAGGGTGGTGCGCATTGTATGGGTGTGTGTTCCATTTCATTCACTAGTAGGAGTGAGAAAAACATCAAGGGTGGTGCGCATTGTATGGGTGTGTGTTACATTACATTCACTAGTAGGAGTGAGAAAAACATCACAGGGTGGTGTGAATCGTAGGGTCTGAATTAGAATAGGCAGTGAGTGGCAATATAGGATGGAGAACAGCACCGCAGGGTGGTCAGCATGGGGAGGTCAGGGAACATGCAGTGGCAATTTAGGATAGGTTTCTGAAAAACATCGCGGGGTGGTGCGCATTGTATGGGTGTGTGTTACATTACATTCACTAGTAGGAGTGAGAAAAACATCACGGGGAGGTGTGAATCGGAGGGTCTGAATTAGGATAGGCAGTGAGTGGCAATGTAGGATGGAGAAAAGCACCGCGGGGTGGTCAGCATGGGGAGGTCAGGGAAAATGCAGTGGCAATGTAGGATAGGTTTCTGAAAAATATCGCGGGGTGGTGTGCATTGTATGGGTGTGTGTTACATTACATTCACTAGTAGGAGTGAGAAAAACATCGCGGGGTGGTGCGCGTTGTATGGGTGTGTGTTACATTACATTCACTAGTAGGAGTGAGAAAAACATCACGGGGTGGTGCGCATTGTATGGGTGTGTGTTACATTATATTCACTAGTAGGAGTGTGAAAAACATCACGGGGTGGTGCGCATTGTATGGGTGTGTGTTACATTACATTCACTATTAAGAGTGAGAAAAACATCACGGGGTGGTGCGCATTGTATGGGTGTGGGTTACATTACATTCACTAGTAGGAGTGAGAAAAACATCACGGGGTGGTGTGAATCGGAGGGTCTGAATTAGGATAGGCAGTGAGTGGCAAGGTAGGATGGAGAAAAGCACCGCGGTGTGGTCAGCATGCGGAGGTCAGAGAACATGCAGTGGCAATGTAGGATAGTTTTCTGAAAAACATCGCGGGGTGGTGCGCATTGTATGGGTGTGTGTTACATTACATTCACTAGTAGGAGTGAGAAAAACATCACGGGGTGGTGTGAATCGGAGCGTCTGAATTAGGATAGGCAGTGAGTGGCAATGTAGGATGGAGAAAAGCACCGCGGGGTGGTCAGCATGGGGTGGTCAGGGAACATGCAGTGGCAATGTAGGATAGGTTTCTGAAAAACATCGCGGGGTGGTGCGCATTGTATGGGTGTGTGTTACATTACATTCACTAGTAGGAGTGAGAAAAATATCACGGGGTGGTGCGCATTCTATGGGTGTGTGTTACTTTCCATTCACTAGTACGAGTGAGAAAAACATCACGGGGTGCTGTGAATCGGAGGGTCTGAATTAGGATAGGCAGTGAGTGGCAATGTAGGATGGAGAAAAGAACAGTGGGTTGGCCAGCATGGGGAGGTCCGGGAACATGCAGTGGCAATGTAGGATAGGTTTCTGAAAAACATCGCGGGGTGGTGCGCATTGTATGGGTGTGTGTTACATTACATTCACTAGTAGGAGTGAGAAAAACATCACGGGGTGGTGTGAATCGGAGGGTCTGAATTAGGATAGGCAGTGAGTGTCAATGTAGGATGGAGAAAAGCACTGCGGGGTGGTCAGCATGGGGAGGTCAGGGAACATGCAGTGGCAATGTAGGATAGGTTTCTGAAAAACATCGCGGGGTGGTGCGCATTGTATGGGTGTGTGTTACATTACATTCACTAGTAGGAGTGACAAAAACATCACGGGGTGGTGCGCATTGTATGAGTGTGTGTTACATTTCATTCACTAGTAGGAGTGAGAAAAACATCACGGTGTGCTGTGAATCGGAGGGTCTGAATTAAGATAGGCAGTGAGTGGCAATGTAGGATGGAGAAAAGCACCGCGGGGTGTTCAGCATGGGGAGGTCAGGGAACATGCAGTGGCAATGTAGGATAGGTTTCTGAAAAACATCGCGGGGTGGTGCGAATTGTATGGGTGTGTGTTACATTACATTCAGTAGTAGGAGTGAGAAAAAAATCACAGGGTGCTGTGAATCTGAGGGTCTGAATTAGGATAGGCAGTGAGTGGCAATGTAGGATGGAGAAAAGCACCGCGGGGTGGTCAGCATGGGGAGGTCAGGGAACATGCAGTGGCAATGTAGGATAGGTTTCTGAAAAACATCGCGGGGTGGTGCGCATTGTATTGGTGTGAGTTACATTACATTCACTAGTAGGAGTGACAAAAACATCACGGGGTGGTGTGAATCGGAGGGTCTGAATTAGGATAGGCAGTGAGTGGCAAGGTAGGATGGAGAAAAGCACCGCGATGTGGTCAGCATGCGGAGGTCAGGGAACATGCAGTGGCAATGTAGGATAGTTTTCTGAAAAACATCGCGGGGTGGTGCGCATTGTATGGGTGTGTGTTACATTACATTCACTAGTAGGAGTGAGAAAAACATCACGGGGTGGTGTGAATCGGAGCGTCTGAATTAGGATAGGCAGTGAGTGGCAATGTAGGATGGAGAAAAGCACCGCAGGGTGGTCAGCATGGGGTGGTCAGGGAACATGCAGTGGCAATGTAGGATAGGTTTCTGAAAAACATCGCGTGGTGGTGCGCATTGTATGGGTGTGTGTTACATTACATTCACTAGTAGGAGTGAGAAAAACATCACGGGGTGGTGCGCATTGTATGGGTGTGTGTTACTTTCCATTCACTAGTACGAGTGAGAAAAACATCACGGGGTGCTGTGAATCGGAGGGTCTGAATTAGGATAGGCAGTGAGTGGCAATGTAGGATGGAGAAAAGAACCGTGGGTTGGCCAGCATGGGGAGGTCCGGGAACATGCAGTGGCAATGTAGGATAGGTTTCTGAAAAACATCGCGGGGTGGTGCGCATTGTATGGGTGTGTGTTACATTACATTCACTAGTAGGAGTGAGAAAAACATCACGGGGTGGTGTGAATCGGAGGGTCTGAATTAGGATAGGCAGTGAGTGGCAATGTAGGGTGGAGAAAAGCACCGCAGGGTGGTCAGCATGGGGAGGTCAGGGAACATGCAGTGGCAATGTAGGATAGGTTTCTGAAAAACATCAGGGGGTGGTGCGCATTGTATGGGTGTGTGTAACATTACATTCACTACTAGGAGTGAGAAAAACATCACGGGGTGGTGTGAATCGGAGGGTCTGAATTTGTATAGGCAGTGAGTGGCAATATAGGATGGAGAAAAGCACCGTGGGGTGGTCAGCATGGGGAGGTCAGGGAACATGCAGCGGCAATGTAGGATAGGTTTCTGTAAAACATCGCGGGGTGGTGCGCATTGTATGGGTGTGTGTTAAATTACATTCACTAGTAGGAGTGAGAAAAACATCGCCGGGTGGTGCGCATTGTATGGGTGTGTGTTCCATTACATTCACTAGTAGGAGTGAGAAAAACATGGCAGGGTGGTGTGCATTGTATGGGTGTGTGTTACATTACATTCACTATTAGGAGTGAGAAAAACATCACGGGGTGGTGCGCATTGTATGGGTGTGTGTTACATTACATTCACTAGTAGGAGTGAGAAAAACATCACGGGGTGGTGTGAATCGGAGGGTCTGAATTAGGATAGGCAGTGAGTGGCAAGGTAGGATGGAGAAAAGCATCGCGGTGTGGTCAGCATGCGGAGGTCAGGGAACATGCAGTGGCAATGTAGGATAGTTTTCTGAAAAACATCGCGGGGTGGTGCGCATTGTATGGGTGTGTGTTACATTACATTCACTAGTAGGAGTGAGAAAAACATCACGGGGTGGTGTGAATCGGAGTGTCTGAATTAGGATAGGCAGTGAGTGGCAATGTAGGATGGAGAAAAGCACCGCGGGGTGGTCAGCATGGGGTGGTCAGGGAACATGCAGTGGCAATGTAGGATAGGTTTCTGAAAAACATCGCGGGGTGGTGCGCATTATATGGGTGTGTGTTACATTACATTCACTAGTAGGAGTGAGAAAAACATCACGGGGTGGTGCGCATTGTATGGGTGTGTGTTACTTTCCATTCACTAGTACGAGTGAGAAAAACATCACGGGGTGCTGTGAATCGGAGGGTCTGAATTAGGATAGGCAGTGAGTGGCAATGTAGGATGGAGAAAAGAACCGTGGGTTGGCTAGCATGGGGAGGTCCGGGAACATGCAGTGGCAATGTAGGATAGGTTTCTGAAAAACATCGCGGGGTGGTGCGCATTGTATGGGTGTGTGTTACATTACATTCACTAGTAGGAGTGAGAAAAACATCACGGGGTGGTGTGAATCGGAGGGTCTGAATTAGGATAGGCAGTGAGTGTCAATGTAGGATGGAGAAAAGCACTGCAGGGTGGTCAGCATGGGGAGGTCAGGGAACATGCAGTGGCAATGTAGGATAGGTTTCTGAAAAACATCGCGGGGTGTTGCGCATTGTATGGGTGTGTGTTACATTTCATTCACTAGTAGGAGTGAGAAAAACATTACGGGGTGGTGCGCATTGTATGAGTGTGTGTTACATTTCATTCACTAGTAGGAGTGAGAAAAACATCACGGTGTGCTGTGAATCGGAGGGTCTGAATTAGGATAGGCAGTGAGTGGCAATGTAGGATGGAGAAAAGCACCGCGGGGTGTTCAGCATGGGGAGGTCAGGGAACATGCAGTGGCAATGTAGGATAGGTTTCTGAAAAACATCGCGGGGTGGTGCGAATTGCATGGGTGTGTGTTACATTACATTCAGTAGTAGGAGTGAGAAAAAAATCACAGGGTGCTGTGAATCTGAGGGTCTGAATTAGGATAGGCAGTGAGTGGCAATGTAGGATGGAGAAAAGCACCGCGGGGTGGTCAGCATGGGGAGGTCAGGGAACATGCAGTGGCAATGTAGGATAGGTTTCTGAAAAACATCGCGGGGTGGTGCGCATTGTATTGGTGTGAGTTACATTACATTCACTAGTAGGAGTGAGAAAAATATCACAGGGTGGTGTGAATCGGAGGGTCTGAATTAGGATAGGCAGTGAGTGGCAATGTAGGGTGGAGAAAAGCACCGCAGGGTGGTCAGCATGGGGAGGTCAGGGAACATGCAGTGGCAATGTAGGATTGGTTTCTGAAAAACATCAGGGGGTGGTGCGCATTGTATGGGTGTGTGTAACATTACATTCACTACTAGGAGTGAGAAAAACATCACGGGGTGGTGTGAATCGGAGGGTCTGAATTTGTATAGGCAGTGAGTGGCAATATAGGATGGAGAAAAGCACCGTGGGGTGGTCAGCATGGGGAGGTCAGGGAACATGCAGCGGCAATGTAGGATAGGTTTCTGTAAAACATCGCGGGGTGGTGCGCATTGTATGGGTGTGTGTTAAATTACATTCACTAGTAGGAGTGAGAAAAACATCGCCGGGTGGTGCGCATTGTATGGGTGTGTGTTCCATTACATTCACTAGTAGGAGTGAGAAAAACATCGCAGGGTGGTGTGCATTGTATGGGTGTGTGTTACATTACATTCACTAGTAGGAGTGAGAAAAACATCACGGGGTGGTGTGAATCGGAGGGTCTGAATTAGAATAGGCAGTGAGTGGCAATGTAGGATGGAGAAAAGCACCGCGGGGTGGTCAGCATGGGGAGGTCAGGGAACATGCAGTGGCAATGTAGGATAAGTTTCTGAAAAACAACGCGGAGTGGTGCACATTGTATGGGTGTGTGTTCCATTTCATTCACTAGTAGGAGTGAGAAAAACATCACGGGGTGGTGCGCATTGTATGGGTGTGTGTTACATTACATTCACTAGTAGGAGTGAGAAAAACATCACGGGGTGGTGTGAATCGGAGGGTCTGAATTAGGATAGGCAGTGAGTGGCAAGGTAGGATGGAGAAAAGCACCGCGGTGTGGTCAGCATGCGGAGGTCAGGTAACGTGCAGTGGCAATGTAGGATAGTTTTCTGAAAAACATCGCAGGGTGGTGCGCATTGTATGGGTGTGTGTTACATTACATTCACTAGTAGGAGTGAGAAAAACATCAAGGGTGGTGCGCATTGTATGGGTGTGTGTTACATTACATTCACTAGTAGGAGTGAGAAAAACATCACGGGGTGGTGCGCAATGTATGGGTGTGTGTTACATTACATTCACTATTAGGAGTGTTAAAAACATCACAGGGTGGTGTGAATCGGAGGGTCTGAATTAGGATAGGCAGTGAGTGGCAATGTAGGATGGAGAAAAGCACCGCGGGTTGGTCAGCATGTGGAAGTCCGGGAACATGCAGTGGCAATGTAGGATAGTTTTTTGAAAAACATCACGGGGTGGTGCGCATTGTATGGGTGTGTGTTACATTACATTCACTAGTAGGAGTGAGAAAAACATCACGGGGTGGTGTGAATCGGAGGGTCTGAATTAGGATAGGCAGTGAGTGGCAATGTAGGATGGAGAACAGCACCGCGGGGTGGTCAGCATGGGGAGGTCAGGGAACATGCAGTGGCAATTTAGGATAGGTTTCTGAAAAACATCGCGGGGTGGTGCGCATTGTATGGGTGTGTGTTACATTACATTCACTAGTAGGAGTGAGAAAAACATCACGGGGTGGTGCGCATTGTATGGGTGTGTGTTACATTACATTCACTACTAGAAGTGAGAAAAACATCACGGGGTGGTGCGCATTGTATGGGTGTGTGTTACATTACATTCACTAGTAGAAGTGAGAAAAACATCACAGGGTGGTGTGAATCGGAGGGTCTGAATTAAGATAGGCAGTGAGTGGCAATGGAGGATGGAGAAAAGCACCGCGGGGTGGTCAGCATGGGGAGGTCATGGAACATGCAGTGGCAATGTAGGATAGGTTTCTGAAAAACATCGCGGGGTGGTGCGCGTTGTATGGGTGTGTGTTACATTACATTCACTAGTAGGAGTGAGAAAAATATCACGGGGTGGTGCGCATTGTATGGGTGTGTGTTACATTATATTCACTAGTAGGAGTGTGAAAAACATCACGGGGTGGTGCGTATTTTATGGGTGTGTGTTACATTACATTCACTATTAGGAGTGAGAAAAACATCACGGGGTGGTGCGCATTGTATGGGTGTGTGTTACATTACATTCACTAGTAGGAGTGAGAAAAACATCACGGGGTGGTGTGAATCGGAGGGTCTGAATTAGGATAGGCAGTGAGTGGCAAGGTAGGATGGAGAAAAGCACCGCGGTGTGGTCAGCATGCGGAGGTCAGGTAACATGCAGTGGCAATGTAGGATAGTTTTCTGAAAAACATCGCGGGGTGGTGCGCATTGTATGGGTGTGTGTTACATTACATTCACTAGTAGGAGTGAGAAAAACATCACGGGGTGGTGTGAATCGGAGCGTCTGAATTAGGATAGGCAGTGAGTGGCAATGTAGGATGGAGAAAAGCACCGCGGGGTGGTCAGCATGGGGTGGTCAGGGAACATGCAGTGGCAATGTAGGATAGGTTTCTGAAAAACATCAGGGGGTGGTGCGCATTGTATGGGTGTGTGTAACATTACATTCACTAGTAGGAGTGAGAAAAACATCACGGGGTGTTGTGAATCGGAGGGTCTGAATTTGTATAGGCAGTGAGTGGCAATATAGGATGGAGAAAAGCACCGTGTGGTGGTCAGCATGGGGAGGTCAGGGAACATGCAGCGGCAATGTAGGATAGGTTTCTGTAAAACATAGCGGGGTGGTGCGCATTGTATGGGTGTGTGTTAAATTCCGTTCACTAGTAGGAGTGAGAAAAACATCGCCGGGTGGTGCGCATTGTATTGGTGTGTGTTCCATTACATTCACTAGTAGGAGTGAGAAAAACATCGCAGGGTGGTGTGCATTGTATGGGTGTGTGTTACATTACATTCACTAGTAGGAGTGAGAAAAACATCACGGGGTGGTGTGAATCGGAGGGTCTGAATTAGAATAGGCAGTGAGTGGCAATGTAGGATGGAGAAAAGCACCGCGGGGTGGTCAGCATGGGGAGGTCAGGGAACATGCAGTGGCAATGTAGGATATGTTTCTGAAAAACAACGCGGAGTGGTGCGCATTGTATGGGTGTGTGTTACATTACATTCACTATTAGGAGTGAGAAAAACATCACGGGGTGGTGTGAATCGGAGGGTCTGAATTAGGATAGGCAGTGAGTGGCAATGTAGGATGGAGAAAAGCACCGCGGGGTGTTCAGCATGGGGAGGTCAGGGAACATGCAGTGGCAATGTAGGATAGGTTTCTGAAAAACATCGCGGGGTGGTGCGAATTGTATGGGTGTGTGTTACATTACATTCAGTAGTAGGAGTGAGAAAAAAATCACAGGGTGCTGTCAATCTGAGGGTCTGAATTAGGATAGGCAGTGAGTGGCAATGTAGGATGGAGAAAATCACCGCGGGGTGGTCAGCATGAGGAGGTCAGGGAACATGCAGTGGCAATGTAGGATAGGTTTCTGAAAAACATCGCGGGGTGGTGCGCATTGTATTGGTGTGAGTTACATTACATTCACTAGTAGGAGTGAGAAAAATATCACGGGGTGGTTTGAATCGGAGGGTCTGAATTAGGATAGGCAGTGAGTGGCAATGTAGGATGGAGAAAAGCACCGCAGGGTGGTCAGCATGGGGAGGTCAGGGAACATGCAGTGGCAATGTAGGATAGGTTTCTGAAAAACATCGCGGGGTGGTGCGCATTGTATGGGTGTGTGTAACATTACATTCACTAGTAGGAGTGAGAAAAACATCACGGGGTGGTGTGAATCGGAGGGTCTGAATTTGTATAGGCAGTGAGTGGCAATATAGAATGGAGAAAAGCACCGTTGGCTGGTCAGCATGGGGAGGTCCGGGAACATGCAGTGGCAATGTAGGATAGGTTTCTGAAAAACATCGCGGGGTGGTGCGCATTGTATGGGTGTGTGTTACATTACATTCACTAGTAGGAGTGAGAAAAACATCACGGGGTGGTGTGAATCGGAGGGTCTGAATTAGGATAGGCAGTGAGTGTCAATGTAGGATGGAGAAAAGCACTGCGGGGTGGTCAGCATGGGGAGGTCAGGGAACTTGCAGTGGCAATGTAGGATAGGTTTCTGAAAAACATCGCGGGGTGGTGCGTATTGTATGGGTGTGTGTTACATTACATTCACTAGTAGGAGTGAGAAAAACATCACGGGGTGGTGTGAATCGGAGGGTCTGAATTAGGATAGGTAGTAAGTGGCAATGTAGGATGGAGAAAAGCACTGCGGGGTGGTCAGCATGGGGAGGTAAGGGAACATGCAGTGCAATGTAGGATAGGTTTCTGAAAAACATCGCGGGGTGGTGCGCATTGTATGGGTGTGTGTTACATTACATTCACTAGTAGGAGTGAGAAAAACATCGCCTGGTGGTGCGCATTGTATGGGTGTGTGTTCCATTACATTCACTAGTAGGAGTGAGAAAAACATCGCAGGGTGGTGTGCATTGTATGGGTGTGTGTTACATTACATTCACTAGTAGGAGTGAGAAAAACATCACGGGGTGGTGTGAATCGGAGGGTCTGAATTAGAATAGGCAGTGAGTGGCAATGTAGGATGGAGAAAAGCACCGCGGGTTGGTCAGCATGGGGAGGTCAGGGAACATGCAGTGGCAATGTAGGATAAGTTTCTGAAAAACAACGCGGAGTGGTGCGCATTGTATGGGTGTGTGTTCCATTTCATTCACTAGTAGGAGTGAGAAAAACATCACGGGGTGGTGCACATTGAATGGGTGTGTGTTACATTACATTCACTAGTAGGAGTGAGAAAAACATCAAGGGTGGTGCGCATTGTATGGGTGTGTGTTCCATTTCATTCACTAGTACGAGTGAGAAAAACATCAAGGGTGGTGTGCATTGTATGGGTGTGTGTTACATTACATTCACTAGTAGGAGTGAGAAAAACATCACAGGGTGGTGTGAATCGTAGGGTCTGAATTAGGATAGGCAGTGAGTGGCAATATAGGATGGAGAACAGCACCGCGGGGTGGTCAGCATGGGGAGGTCAGGGAACATGCAGTGGCAATTTAGGATAGGTTTCTGAAAAACATCGCGGGGTGGTGCGCATTGTATGGGTGTGTGTTACATTACATTCACTAGTAGGAGTGAGAAAAACATCACGGGGAGGTGTGAATCGGAGGGTCTGAATTAGGATAGGCAGTGAGTGGCAATGTAGGATGGAGAAAAGCACCGCGGGGTGGTCAGCATGGGGAGGTCAGGGAAAATGCAGTGGCAATGTAGGATAGGTTTCTGAAAAACATCGCGGGGTGGTGTGCATTGTATGGGTGTGTGTTACATTACATTCACTAGTAGGAGTGAGAAAAACATCGCGGGGTGGTGCGCGTTGTATGGGTGTGTGTTACATTACATTCAGTAGTAGGACTGAGAAAAGCATCACGGGGTGGTGCGCATTGTATGGGTGTGTGTTACATTATATTCACTAGTAGGAGTGTGAAAAACATCACGGGGTGGTGCGCATTTTATGGGTGTGTGTTACATTACATTCACTATTAGGAGTGAGAAAAACATCACGGGGTGGTGCGCATTGTATGGGTGTGTGTTACATTACATTCACTAGTAGGAGTGAGAAGAACATCACGGGGTGGTGTGAATCGGAGGGTCTGAATTAGGATAGGCAGTGAGTGGCAAGGTAGGATGGAGAAAAGCACCGTGGTGTGGTCAGCATGCGGAGGTCAGGGAACATGCAGTGGCAATGTAGGATAGTTTTCTGAAAAACATCGCGGGGTGGTGCGCATTGTATGGGTGTGTGTTACATTACATTCACTAGTAGGAGTGAGAAAAACATCACGGGGTGGTGTGAATCGGAGCGTCTGAATTAGGATAGGCAGTGAGTGGCAATGTAGGATGGAGAAAAGCACCGCGGGGTGGTCAGCATGGGGTGGTCAGGGAACATGCAGTGGCAATGTAGGATAGGTTTCTGAAAAACATCGCGGGGTGGTGCGCATTGTATGGGTGTGTGTTACATTACATTCACTAGTAGGAGTGAGAAAAACATCACGGGGTGGTGCGCATTGTATGGGTGTGTGTTACTTTCCATTCACTAGTACGAGTGAGAAAAACATCACGGGGTGCTGTGAATCGGAGGGTCTGAATTAGGATAGGCAGTGAGTGGCAATGTAGGATGGAGAAAAGAACCGTGGGTTGGCCAGCATGGGGAGGTCCGGGAACATGCAGTGGCAATGTAGGATAGGTTTCTGAAAAACATCGCGGGGTGGTGCGCATTGTATGGGTGTGTGTTACATTACATTCACTAGTAGGAGTGAGAAAAACATCACGGGGTGGTGTGAATCGGAGGGTCTCAATTAGGATAGGCAGTGAGTGTCAATGTAGGATGGAGAAAAGCACTGCGGGGTGGTCAGCATGGGGAGGTCAGGGAACATGCAGTGGCAATGTAGGATAGGTTTCTGAAAAACATCGCGGGGTGGTGCGAATTGTATGGGTGTGTGTTACATTACATTCAGTAGTAGGAGTGAGAAAAAAATCACAGGGTGCTGTGAATCTGAGGGTCTGAATTAGGATAGGCAGTGAGTGGCAATGTAGGATGGAGAAAAGCACCGCGGGGTGGTCACCATGGGGAGGTCAGGGAACATGCAGTGGCAATGTAGGATAGGTTTCTGAAAAACATCGCGGGGTGATGCGCATAGTATTGGTGTGAGTTACATTACATTCACTAGTAGGAGTGAGAAAAACATCACGGGGTGGTGTGAATCGGAGGGTCTGAATTAGGATAGGCAGTGAGTGGCAAGGTAGGATGGAGAAAAGCACCGCGGTGTGGTCAGCATGCGGAGGTCAGGGAACATGCAGTGGCAATGTAGGATAGTTTTCTGAAAAACATCGCGGGGTGGTGCGCATTGTATGGGTGTGTGTTACATTACATTCACTAGTAGGAGTGAGAAAAACATCACGGGGTGGTGTGAATCGGAGCGTCTGAATTAGGATAGGCAGTGAGTGGCAATGTAGGATGGAGAAAAGCACCGCGGGGTGGTCAGCATGGGGTGGTCAGGGAACATGCAGTGGCAATGTAGGATAGGTTTCTGAAAAACATCGCGGGGTGGTGCGCATTGTATGGGTGTGTGTTACTTTCCATTCACTAGTACGAGTGAGAAAAACATCACGGGGTGCTGTGAATCGGAGGGTCTGAATTAGGATAGGCAGTGAGTGGCAATGTAGGATGGAGAAAAGAACCGTGGGTTGGCCAGCATGGGGAGGTCCGGGAACATGCAGTGGCAATGTAGGATAGGTTTCTGAAAAACATCGCGGGGTGGTGCGCATTGTATGGGTGTGTGTTACATTACATTCACTAGTAGGAGTGAGAAAAACATCACGGGGTGGTGTGAATCGGAGGGTCTGAATTACGATAGGCAGTGAGTGTCAATGTAGGATGGAGAAAAGCACTGCGGGGTGGTCAGCATGGGGAGGTCAGGGAACACGCAGTGGCAATGTAGGATAGGTTTCTGAAAAACATCGCGGGGTGGTGCGCATTGTATGGGTGTGTGTTACATTACATTCACTAGTAGGAGTGAGAAAAACATCACGGGGTGGTGCGCATTGTATGAGTGTGTGTTACATTTCATTCACTAGTAGGAGTGAGAAAAACATCACAGTGTGCTGTGAATCGGAGCGTCTGAATTAGGATAGGCAGTGAGTGGCAATGTAGGATGGAGAAAAGCACCGCGGGGTGGTCAGCATGGGGTGGTCAGGGAACATGCAGTGGCAATGTAGGATAGGTTTCTGAAAAACATCGCGGGGTGGTGCGCATTGTATGGGTGTGTGTTACATTACATTCACTAGTAGGAGTGAGAAAAACATCACGGGGTGGTGCGCATTGTATGGGTGTGTGTTACTTTCCATTCACTAGTACGAGTGAGAAAAACATCACGGGGTGCTGTGAATCGGAGGGTCTGAATTAGGATAGGCAGTGAGTGGCAATGTAGGATGGAGAAAAGAACCGTGGGTTGGCCAGCATGGGGAGGTCCGGGAACATGCAGTGGCAATGTAGGATAGGTTTCTGAAAAACATCGCGGGGTGGTGCGCATTGTATGGGTGTGTGTTACATTACATTCACTAGTAGGAGTGAGAAAAACATCACGGGGTGGTGTGAATCGGAGGGTCTGAATTAGGATAGGCAGTGAGTGTCAATGTAGGATGGAGAAAAGCACTGCGGGGTGGTCAGCATGGGGAGGTCAGGGAACACGCAGTGGCAATGTAGGATAGGTTTCTGAAAAACATCGCGGGGTGGTGCGCATTGTATGGGTGTGTGTTACATTACATTCACTAGTAGGAGTGAGAAAAACATCACGGGGTGGTGCGCATTGTATGAGTGTGTGTTACATTTCATTCACTAGTAGGAGTGAGAAAAACATCACGGTGTGCTGTGAATCGGAGGGTCTGAATTAGGATAGGCAGTGAGTGGCAATGTAGGATGGAGAAAAGCACCGCGGGGTGTTCAGCATGGGGAGGTCAGGGAACATGCAGTGGCAATGTAGGATAGGTTTCTGAAAAACATCGCGGGGTGGTGCGAATTGTATGGGTGTGTGTTACATTACATTCAGTAGTAGGAGTTCGAAAAAAATCACAGGGTGCTGTGAATCTGAGGGTCTGAATTAGGATAGGCAGTGAGTGGCAATGTAGGATGGAGAAAAGCACCGCGGGGTGGTCAGCATGGGGAGGTCAGGGAACATGCAGTGGCAATGTAGGATAGGTTTCTGAAAAACATCGCGGGGTGGTGCGCATTGTATTGGTGTGAGTTACATTACATTCACTAGTAGGAGTGAGAAAAATATCACGGGGTGGTGTGAATCGGAGGGTCTGAATTAGGATAGGCAGTGAGTGGCAATGTAGGATGGAGAAAAGCACCGCAGGGTGGTCAGCATGGGGAGGTCAGGGAACATGCAGTGGCAATGTAGGATAGGTTTCTGAAAAACATCAGGGGGTGGTGCGCATTGTATGGGTGTGTGTAACATTACATTCACTAGTAGGAGTGAGAAAAACATCACGGGGTGCTGTGAATCGGAGGGTCTGAATTAGGATAGGCAGTGAGTGGCAATGTAGGATGGAGAAAAGCACCGTGGGGTGGTCAGCATGGGGAGGTCAGGGAACATGCAGCGGCAATGTAGGATAGGTTTCTGTAAAACATCGCGGGGTGGTGCGCATTGTATGGGTGTGTGTTAAATTACATTCACTAGTAGGAGTGAGAAAAACATCGCCGGGTGGTGCGCATTGTATGGGTGTGTGTTCCGTTACATTCACTAGTAGGAGTGAGAAAAACATCGCAGGGTGGTGTGCATTGTATGGGTGTGTGTTACATTACATTCACTAGTAGGAGTGAGAAAAACATCACGGGGTGGTGTGAATCAGAGGGTCTGAATTAGAATAGGCAGTGAGTGGCAATGTAGGATGGAGAAAAGCACCGCGGGGTGGTCAGCATGGGGAGGTCAAGGAACATGCAGTGGCAATGTAGGATAAGTTTCTGAAAAACAACGCGGAGTGGTGCACATTGTATGGGTGTGTGTTCCATTTCATTCACTAGTAGGAGTGAGAAAAACATCACGGGGTGGTGCGCATTGTATGGGTGTGTGTTACATTACACTCACTAGTAGGAGTGAGAAAAACATCATGGGGTGGTGTGAATCGGAAGGTCTGAATTAGGATAGGCAGTGAGTGGCAAGGTAGGATGGAGAAAAGCACCGCGGTGTGGTCAGCATGCGGAGGTCAGGTAACATGCAGTGGCAATGTAGGATAGTTTTCTGAAAAACATCGCGGGGTGGTGCGCATTGTATGGGTGTGTGTTACATTACATTCACTAGTAGGAGTGAGAAAAACATCAAGGGTGGTGCGCATTGTATGGGTGTGTGTTAAATTACATTCACTAGTAGGAGTGAGAAAAACATCACGGGGTGGTGCGCATTGTATGGTTGTGTGTTACATTACATTCACTATTAGGAGTGTTAAAAACATCACAGGGTGGTGTGAATCGGAGGGTCTGAATTAGGATAGGCAGTGAGTGGCAATGTAGGATGGAGAAAAGCACCGCGGTTTGGTCAGCATGGGGAAGTCCGGGAACATGCAGTGGCAATGTAGGATAGTTTTTTGAAAAACATCACGGGGTGGTGCGCATTGTATGGGTGTGTGTTACATTACATTCACTAGTAGGAGTGAGAAAAACATCACGGGGTGGTGTGAATCGGAGGGTCAGAATTAGGATAGGCAGTGAGTGGCAATGTAGGATGGAGAACAGCACCGCGGGGTGGTCAGCATGGGGAGGTCAGGGAACATGCAGTGGCAATTTAGGATAGGTTTCTGAAAAACATCGCGGGGTGGTGCGCATTGTATGGGTGTGTGTTACATTACATTCACTAGTAGGAGTGAGAAAAACATCACGGGGTGGTGCGCATTGTATGGGTGTGTGTTACATTACATTCACTACTAGAAGTGAGAAAAACATCACGGGGTTGTGCGCATTGTATGGGTGTGTGTTACATTACATTCACTAGTAGGAGTGAGAAAAACATCACGGGGTGGTGTGAATCGGAGGGTCTGAATTAGGATAGGCAGTGAGTGGCAAGGTAGGATGGAGAAAAGCACCGCGGTGTGGTCAGCATGCGGAGGTCAGGTAACATGCAGTGGCAATGTAGGATAGTTTTCTGAAAAACATCGCGGGGTGGTGCGCATTGTATGGGTGTGTGTTACATTACATTCACTAGTAGGAGTGAGAAAAACATCACGGGGTGGTGTGAATCGGAGCGTCTGAATTAGGATAGGCAGTGAGTGGCAATGTAGGATGGAGAAAAGCACTGCGGGTTGGTCAGCATGGGGTGGTCAGGGAACATGCAGTGGCAATGTAGGATAGGTTTCTGAAAAACATCGCGGGGTGGTGCGCATTGTATGGGTGTGTGTTACATTATATTCACTAGTAGTAGTGAGAAAAACATCACGGGGTGGTGGGCATTGTATGGGTGTGTGTTACTTCCCATTCACTAGTACCAGTGAGAAAAACATCAAGGGGTGCTGTGAATCGGAGGGTCTGAATTAGGATAGGCAGTGAGTGGCAATGTAGGATGGAGAAAAGAACCGTGGGTTGGCCAGCATGGGGAGGTCCGGGAACATGCAGTGGCAATGTAGGATAGGTTTCTGAAAAACATCGCGGGGTGGTGCGAATTGTATGGTTGTGTGTTACATTACATTCAGTAGTAGGAGGGAGAAAAAAATCACAGGGTGCTGTGAATCTGAGGGTCTGAATTAGGATAGGCAGTGAGTGGCAATGTAGGACGGAGAAAAGCACCGCGGGGTGGTCAGCATGGGGAGGTCAGGGAACATGCAGTGGCAATGTAGGATAGGTTTCTGAAAAACATCGCGGGGTGGTGCGCATTGTATTGGTGTGAGTTACATTACATTCACTAGTAGGAGTGAGAAAAACATCACGGCGTGGTGTGAATCGGAGGGTCTGAATTAGGATAGGCAGGGAGTGGCAATGTAGGATGGAGAAAAGCACCGCAGGGTGGTCAGCATGGGGTGGTCAGGGAACATGCAGCGGCAATGTAGGATAGGTTTCTGTAAAACATCGCGGGGTGGTGAGCTTTGTATGGGTGTGTGTTAAATTCCGTTCACTAGTAGGTGTGAGAAAAACATCGCCGGGTGGTGCGCATTGTGTTGGTGTGTGTTCCCTTACATTCACTAGTAGGAGCGAGAAAAACATCGCAGGGTGGTGTGCATTGTATGGGTGTGTGTTACATTACATTCACTAGTAGGAGTGAGAAAAACATCACGGGGTGGTGTGAATCGGAGGGTCTGAATTAGAATAGGCAGTGAGTGGCAATGTAGGATGGAGAAAAGCACCGCGGGGTGGTCAGCATGGGGAGGTCAGGGAACATGCAGTGGCAATGTAGGATAAGTTTCTGAAAAACAACGCGGAGTGGTGCGCATTGTATGGGTGTGTGTTCCATTTCATTCACTAGTAGGAGTGAGAAAAACATCACGGGGTGGTGCACATTGAATGGGTGTGTGTTACATTACATTCACTAGTAGGAGTGAGAAAAACATCACGGGGTGGTACGCATTGTATGGGTGTGTGTTACATTACATTCACTAGTAGGAGTCAAAAAAACATCACGGGGTGGTGTGAATCGGAGGGTCTTAATTAGGATAGGCAGTGAGTGCCAATGTAGGATGGAGAAAAGCACTGCGGGGTGGTCAGCATGGTGAGGTCAGGGAACATGCAGTGGCAATGTAGGATAGGTTTCTGAAAAACATCGCGGGGTGGTGCGCCTTGTATTGGTGTGAGTTACATTACATTCACTAGTAGGAGTGAGAAAAACATCACGGGTTGGTGTGAATCGGAGGGTCTGAATTAGGATAGGCAGTGAGTGGCAATGTAGGATGGAGAAAAGCACCGCAGGGTGGTCAGCATGGGGAGGTCAGGGAACATGCAGTGGCAATGTAGGATAGGTTTCTGAAAAACATCGCGGGGTGGTGTGCATTGTATGGGTGTGTGTTACATTACATTCACTAGTAGGAGTGAGGAAAACATCACGGGGTGGTGCGCATTGTACGGGTGTGTGTTATATTACATTCACTAGTAGGAGTGAGAAAAACATCACGGGGTGGTGTGAATCGGAGGGTCTGAATTAGAATAGGCAGTGAGTGGCAATGTAGGATGGAGAAAAGCACCGCCTGAGGGTCAGCATGGGGAGGTCAGGGAACAAGAAGTGGTAATGTAGGATAGGTTTCTGAAAAACATCGCGGGGTGGTGCGCATTGTATGGGTGTGTGTTACATTACATTCACTAGTAGGAGTGAGAAAAATATCACGGGGTGGTGTGAATCAGAGGGTCTGAATTAGGATAAGCAGTGAGTGTCAATGTAGGATGGAGAAAAGCACTGCGGGGTGGTCAGCATGGCGAGGTCAGGGAACTTGCAGTGGCAATGTAGGATAGGTTTCTGAAAAACATCGCGGGGTGGTGCGCATTGTATTGGTGTGAGTTACATTACATTCACTAGTAGGAGTGAGAAAAACATCACGGGTTGGTGTGAATCGGAGGGTCTGAATTAGGATACGTAGTAAGTGGCAAGTAGGATGGAGAAAAGCACCGCGGGGTGGTCAGCATGGGGAGGTAAGGGAACATGCAGTGCAATGTAGGATAGGTTTCTGAAAAACATCGCGGGGTGGTGCGCATTGTATGGGTGTGTGTTACATTACATTCACTAGTAGGAGTGAGAAAAACATCACGGGGTGGTGCGCATTGTATGGGTGTGTGTTACATTACATTCACTAGTAGGAGTGAGAAAAACATCACGGAGTGCTGTGAATCGAAGGGTCTGAATTAGGATAGGCAGTGAGTGGCAATGTAGGATGGAGACAAGCACTGCGGGGTGTTCAGCATGGGGAGGTCAGGGAACATGCAGTGGCAATGTAGGATAGGTTTCTGAAAAACATCGCGGGGTGGTGCGCATTCTATGGGTGTGTGTTACATTACATTCAGTAGTGGGAGTGAGAAAAACATCACAGGGTGCTGTGAATCTGAGGGTCTGAATTAGGATAGGCAGTGAGTGGTAATGTAGAATGGAGAAAAGCACCGCGGGGTGGTCAGCATGGGGAGGTCAGGGAACATGCAGTGGCAATGTAGGATAGGTTTCTGAAAATCATCGCGGGGTGGTGCGCATTGTATTGGTGTGAGTTACGTTACATTCACTAGTAGGAGTGAGAAAAACATCACGGGGTGGTGTGAATCGGAGGGTCTGAATTAGGATAGGCAGTGAGTGGCAATGTAGGATGGAGAAAAGCACCGCAGGGTGGTCAGCATGGGGAGGTCAGGGAACATGCAGTGGCAATGTAGGATAGGTTTCTGAAAAACATCGCGGGGCGGTGTGCATTTTATGGGTGTGTGTTACATTACATTCACTAGTAGGAGTTAGAAAAACATCACGGGGTGGTGCGCATTGTATGGGTGTGTGTTACATTACATTCACTAGTAGGAGTGAGAAAAACATCACGGGGTGGTGTGAATCGGAGGGTCTGAATTAGAATAGGCAGTGAGTGGCAATGTAGGATGGAGTAAAGCACCGCGGGGTGCTCAGCATGGGGAGGTCATGGAACATGCAGTGGCAATGTAGGATAGGTTTCTGAAAAACATCGCGGGGTGGTGCGCATTGTATGGGTGTGTGTTACATTACATTCACTAGTAGGAGTGAGAAAAACATCACGGGGTGGTGCGCATTGTATGGGTGTGTGTTACATTATATTCACTAGTAGGAGTGAGAAAAACATCACGGGGTGGTGCGCATTGTACGGGTGTGTGTTACTTTACATACACTAGTACGAGTGAGAAAAACATCACGGGGTGCTGTGAATTGGAACGTCTGAATTAGGATAGGCAGTGAGTGGCAATGTAGGATGGAGAAAATAACCGTGGGTTGGCCAGCATGGGGAGGTCAGGGAACATGCAGTGGCAATGTAGGATAGGTTTCTGAAAAACATCGCGAGGTGGTGCGCATTGTATGGGTGTGTGTTACATTACATTCACTAGTTGGAGTGAGAAAAACATCACGGGGTGGTGTGAATCGGAGGGTCTGAATTAGGATAGGCAGTGAGTGGCAAGGTAGGATGGAGAAAAGCACCGCGGTGTGGTCAGCATGCGGAGGTCAGGTAACATGCAGTGGCAATGTAGGATAGTTTTCTGAAAAACATCGCGGGGTGGTGCGCATTGTATGGGTGTGTGTTACATTACATTCACTAGTAGGAGTGAGAAAAACATCACGGGGTGGTGTGAATCGGAGCGTCTGAATTAGGATCGGCAGTGAGTGGCAATGTAGGACGGAGAAAAGCACCGCGGGGTGGTCAGCATGGGGAGGTCAGCGAACATGCAGTGGCAATGTAGGATAGTTTCTGAAAAACATCGCGGGGTGGTGCGCATTGTATGGGTGTGTGTTACATTATATTCACTAGTAGTAGTGAGAAAAACATCACGGGGTGGTGCGCATTGTATGGGTGTGTGTTACTTCCCATTCACTAGTACCAGTGAGAAAAACATCAGGGGGTGCTGTGAATCGGAGGGTCTGAATTAGGATAGGCAGTGAGTGGCAATGTAGGATGGAGAAAAGAACCGTGGGTTGGCCAGCATGGGGAGGTCCGGGAACATGCAGTGGCAATGTAGGATAGGTTTCTGAAAAACATCGCGGGGTGGTGCGAATTGTATGGGTGTGTGTTACATTACATTCAGTAGTAGGAGGGAGAAAAAAATCACAGGGTGCTGTGAATCTGAGGGTCTGAATTAGGATAGGCAGTGAGTGGCAATGTAGGACGGAGAAAAGCACCGCGGGGTGGTCAGCATGGGGAGGTCAGGGAACATGCAGTGGCAATGTAGGATAGGTTTCTGAAAAACATCGCGGGGTGGTGCGCATTGTATTGGTGTGAGTTACATTACATTCACTAGTAGGAGTGAGAAAAACATCACGGCGTGGTGTGAATCGGAGGGTCTGAATTAGGATAGGCAGTGAGTGGCAATGTAGGATGGAGAAAAGCACCGCAGGGTGGTCAGCATGGGGAGGTCAGGGAACATGCAGCGGCAATGTAGGATAGGTTTCTGTAAAACATCGCGGGGTGGTGAGCTTTGTATGGGTGTGTGTTAAATTCCGTTCACTAGTAGGTGTGAGAAAAACATCGCCGGGTGGTGCGCATTGTATTGGTGTCTGTTCCCTTACATTCACCAGTAGGAGCGAGAAAAACATCGCAGGGTGGTGTGCATTGTATGGGTGTGTGTTACATTACATTCACTAGTAGGAGTGAGAAAAATATCACGGGGTGGTGCGCATTGTATGGGTGTGTGTTACATTATATTCACTAGTAGGAGTGAGAAAAACATCACGGGGTGGTGCGCATTGTATGGGTGTGTGTTACATTACATTCACTAGTAGGAGTGAGAAAAACATCACGGAGTGCTGTGAATCGCAGGGTCTGAATTAGGATAGGCAGTGAGTGGCAATGTAGGATGGAGACAAGCCCTGCGGGGTGTTCAGCATGGGGAGGTCAGGGAACATGCAGTGGCAATGTAGGATAGGTTTCTGAAAAACATCGCGGGGTGGTGCGCATTCTATGGGTGTGTGTTACATTACATTCAGTAGTGGGAGTGAGAAAAACATCACAGGGTGCTGTGAATCTGAGGGTCTGAATTAGGATAGGCAGTGAGTGGTAATGTAGAATGGAGAAAAGCACCGCGGGGTGGTCAGCATGGGGAGGTCAGGGAACATGCAGTGGCAATGTAGGATAGGTTTCTGAAAATCATCGCGGGGTGGTGCGCATTGTATTGGTGTGAGTTACGTTACATTCACTAGTAGGAGTGAGAAAAACATCACGGGGTGGTGTGAATCGGAGGGTCTGAATTAGGATAGGCAGTGAGTGGCAATGTAGGATGGAGAAAAGCACCGCAGGGTGGTCAGCATGGGGAGGTCAGGGAACATGCAGTGGCAATGTAGGATAGGTTTCTGAAAAACATCGCGGGGCGGTGTGCATTGTATGGGTGTGTGTTACATTACATTCACTAGTAGGAGTTAGAAAAACATCACGGGGTGGTGCGCATTGTATGGGTGTGTGTTACATTACATTCACTAGTAGGAGTGAGAAAAACATCACGGGGTGGTGTGAATCGGAGGGTCTGAATTAGAATAGGCAGTGAGTGGCAATGTAGGATGGAGTAAAGCACCGCGGGGTGCTCAGCATGGGGAGGTCATGGAACATGCAGTGGCAATGTAGGATAGGTTTCTGAAAAACATCGCGGGGTGGTGCGCATTGTATGGGTGTGTGTTACATTACATTCACCAGTAGGAGCGAGAAAAACATCGCAGGGTGGTGTGCATTGTATGGGTGTGTGTTACATTACATTCACTAGTAGGAGTGAGAAAAACATCACGGGGTGGTGTGAATCGGAGGGTCTGAATTAGAATAGGCAGTGAGTGGCAATGTAGGATGGAGAAAAGCACCGCGGGGTGGTCAGCATGGGGAGGTCAGGGAACATGCAGTGGCAATGTAGGATAAGTTTCTGAAAAACAACGCGGAGTGGTGCGCATTGTATGGGTGTGTGTTCCATTTCATTCACTAGTAGGAGTGAGAAAAACATCACGGGGTGGTGCACATTGAATGGGTGTGTGTTACATTACATTCACTAGTAGGAGTGAGAAAAACATCACGGGGTGGTACGCATTGTATGGGTGTGTGTTACATTACATTCACTAGTAGGAGTCAAAAAAACATCACGGGGTGGTGTGAATCGGAGGGTTTAATTAGGATAGGCAGTGAGTGCCAATGTAGGATGGAGAAAAGCACTGCGGGGTGGTCAGCATGGTGAGGTCAGGGAACATGCAGTGGCAATGTAGGATAGGTTTCTGAAAAACATCGCGGGGTGGTGCGCATTGTATGTGTGTGTGTTACATTACATTCACTAGTAGGAGTGAGAAAAACATCAAGGGTGGTGCGCATTGTATGGGTGTGTGTTACATTACATTCACTAGTAGGAGTGAGAAAAACATCACGGGGTGGTGCGCATTGTATGGGTGTGTGTTACATTACATTCACTAGTAGGAGTGAGAAAAACATCACGGGGTGGTGTGAATCGGAGGGTCTGAATTAGGATAGGCAGTGAGTGGCAATGCAGGATGGAGAACAGCACCGCGGGGTGGTCAGCATGCGGAGGTCAGGGAACATGCAGTGGCAATTTAGGATAGGTTTCTGAAAAACATCGCGGGGTGGTGCGCATTGTATGGGTGTGTGTTACATTACATTCACTAGTAGGAGTGAGAAAAACATCACGGGGTGGTGCGCATTGTATGGGTGTGTGTTACATTACATTCACTACTAGAAGTGAGAAAAACATCACGGGGTGGTGCGCATTGTATGGGTGTGTGTTACATTACATTCACTAGTAGGAGTGAGAAAAACATCACAGGGTGGTGTGAATCGGAGGGTCTGAATTAAGATAGGCAGTGAGTGGCAATGTAGGATGGAGAAAAGCACCGCGGGGTGGTCAGCATGGGGAGGTCATGGAACATGCAGTGGCAATGTAGGATAGGTTTCTGAAAAACATCGCGGGGTGGTGCGCGTTGTATGGGTGTGTGTTACATTACATTCACTAGTAGGAGTGAGAAAAATATCACGGGGTGGTGCGCATTGTATGGGTGTGTGTTACATTATATTCACTAGTAGGAGTGTGAAAAACATCACGGGGTGGTGCGCATTTTATGGGTGTGTGTTACATTACATTCACTATTAGTAGTGAGAAAAACATCACGGGGTGGTGCGCATTGTATGGGTGTGTTTTACATTACATTCACTAGTAGGAGTGAGAAAAACATCACGGGGTGGTGTAAATCGGAGCGTCTGAATTAGGATAGGCAGTGAGTGGCAATGTAGGATGGAGAAAAGCACCGCGGGGTGGTCAGCATGGGGTGGTCAGGGAACATGCAGTGGCAATGTAGGATAGGTTTCTGAAAAACATCGCGGGGTGGTGCGCATTGTATGGGTGTGTGTTACATTATGTTCCCTAGTAGTAGTGAGAAAAACATCACGGGGTGGTGCGCATTGTATGGGTGTGTGTTACTTCCCATTCACTAGTACCAGTGAGAAAAACATCAGGGGGTGCTGTGAATCAGAGGGTCTGAATTAGGATAGGCAGTGAGTGGCAATGTAGGATGGAGAAAAGAACCGTGGGTTGGCCAGCATGGGGAGGTCCGGGAACATGCAGTGGCAATGTAGGATAGGTTTCTGAAAAACATCGCGGGGTGGTGCGAATTGTATGGGTGTGTGTTACATTACATTCAGTAGTAGGAGTGAGAAAAAAATCACAGGGTGCTGTGAATCTGAGGGTCTGAATTAGGATAGGCAGTGAGTGGCAATGTAGGATGGAGAAAAGCACCGCGGGGTGGTCAGCATGGGGAGTTCAGGGAACATGCAGTGGCAATGTAGGATAGGTTTCTGAAAAACATCGCGGGGTGGTGCGCATTGTATTGGTGTGAGTTACATTACATTCACTAGTAGGAGTGAGAAAAACATCAAGGGGTGGTGTGAATCGGAGGGTCTGAATTAGGATAGGCAGTGAGTGGCAATGTAGGATGGAGAAAAGCACCGCAGGGTGATCAGCATGGGGATGTCAGGGAACATGCAGTGTCAATGTAGGATAGGTTTCTGAAAAACATCAGGGGGTGGTGCGCATTGTATGGGTGTGTGTAACATTACATTCACTAGTAGGAGTGAGAAAAACATCACGGGGTGTTGTGAATCGGAGGGTCTGAATTTGTATAGGCAGTGAGTGGCAATATAGGATGGAGAAAAGCACCGTGGGGTGGTCAGCATGGGGAGGTCAGGGAACATGCAGCGGCAAAGTAGGATAGGTTTCTGTAAAACATCGCGGGGTGGTGCGCATTGTATGGGTGTGTGTTAAATTACATTCACTAGTAGGAGTGAGAAAAACATCGCCGGGTGGTGCGCATTGTATTGGTGTGTGTTCCATTACATTCACTAGTAGGAGTGAGAAAAACATCGCAGAGTGGTGTGCATTGTATGGGTGTGTGTTACATTACATTCACTAGTAGGAGTGAGAAAAACATCACGGTGTGGTGTGAATTGGAGGGTCTGAATTAGGATAGGCAGTGAGTGGCAAGGTAGGATGGAGAAAAGCACCGCGGTGTGGTCAGCATGCGGAGGTCAGGGAACATGCAGTGGCAATGTAGGATTGTTTTCTGAAAAACATCGCGGGGTGGTGCGCATTGTATGGGTGTGTGTTACATTACATTCACTAGTAGGAGTGAGAAAAACATCACGGGGTGGTGTGAATCGGAGCGTCTGAATTAGGATAGGCAGTGAGGGGCAATGTAGGATGGAGAAAAGCACCGCGGGGTGGTCAGCATGGGGTGGTCAGGGAACATGCAGTGGCAATGTAGGATAGGTTTCTGAAAAACATCGCGGGGTGGTGCGCATTGTATGGGTGTGTGTTACATTATATTCACTAGTAGTAGTGAGAAAAACATCACGGGGTGGTGCGCATTGTATGGGTGTGTGTTACTTCCCATTCACTAGTACCAGTGAGAAAAACATCAGGGGGTGCTGTGAATCGGAGGGTCTGAATTAGGATAGGCAGTGAGTGGCAATGTCGGATGGAGAAAAGAACCGTGGGTTGGCCAGCATGGGGAGGTCCGGGAACATGCAGTGGCAATGTAGGATAGGTTTCTGAAAAACATCGAGGGGTGGTGCGCATTGTATGGCTGTGTGTTACATTACATTCACTAGTAGGAGTGAGAAAAACATCACGGGGTGGTGTGAATCGGAGGGTCTGAATTAGGATAGGCAGTGAGTGTCAATGTAGGATGGAGAAAAGCACTGCGGGGTGGTCAGCATGGGGAGGTCAGGGAACATGCAGTGGCAATGTAGGATAGGTTTCTGAAAAACATCGCGGGGTGGTGCGCATTGTATGGGTGTGTGTTACATTACATTCACTAGTAGGAGTGAGAAAAACATCACGGGGTGGTGTGAATCGGATGGTCTGAATTAGGATAGGTAGTAAGTGGCAATGTAGGATGGAGAAAAGCACTGCGGGGTGGTCAGCATGAGGAGGTAAGGGAACATGCAGTGCAATGTAGGATAGGTTTCTGAAAAACATCGCGGGGTGGTGCGCATTGTATGGGTGTGTGTTATATTACATTCACTAGTAGGAGTGAGAAAAACATCACGGGGTGGTGCGCATTGTATGGGTGTGTGTTACATTTCATTCACTAATAGGAGTGAGAAAAACATCACGGGGTGCTGTGAATCGGATGGTCTGAATTAGGATAGGCAGTGAGTGGCAATGTAGGATGGAGAAAAGCACCGCGGGGTGTTCAGCATGGGGAGGTCAGGGAACATGCAGTGGCAATGTAGGATAGGTTTCTGTAAAACATCGCGGGGTGGTGCGAATTCTATGGGTGTGTGTTACATTACATTCACTAGTAGGAGTGAGAAAAAAATCACAGGGTGCTGTGAATCTGAGGGTCTGAATTAGGATAGGCAGTGAGTGGCAATGTAGGATGGAGAAAAGCACCGCGGGGTGGTCAACATGGGGAGGTCAGGGAACATGCAGTGGCAATGTAGGATAGGTTTCTGAAAAACATCGCGGGGTGGTGCGCCTTGTATTGGTGTGAGTTACATTACATTCACTAGTAGGAGTGAGAAAACCATCACGGGTTGGTGTGAATCGGAGGGTCTGAATTAGGATAGGCAGTGAGTGGCAATGTAGGATGGAGAAAAGCACCGCAGGGTGGTCAGCATGGGGAGGTCAAGGAACATGCAGTGGCAATGTAGGATAGGTTTCTGAAAAACATCGCGGGGTGGTGTGCATTGTATGGGTGTGTGTTACATTACATTCACTAGTAGGAGTGAGAAAAACATCACGGGGTGGTGCGCATTGTACGGGTGTGTGTTATATTACATTCACTAGTAGGAGTGAGAAAAACATCACGGGGTGGTGTGAATCGGAGGGTCTGAATTAGAATAGGCAGTGAGTGGCAATGTAGGATGGAGAAAAGCACCGCCTGAGGGTCAGCATGGGGAGGTCAGGGAACAAGAAGTGGCAATGTAGGATAGGTTTCTGAAAAACATCGCGGGGTGGTGCGCATTGTATGGGTGTGTGTTACATTACATTCACTAGTAGGAGTGAGAAAAATATCACGGGGTGGTGTGAATCAGAGGGTCTGAATTAGGATAAGCAGTGAGTGTCAATGTAGGATGGAGAAAAGCACTGCGGGGTGGTCAGCATGGCGAGGTCAGGGAACTTGCAGTGGCAATGTAGGATAGGTTTCTGAAAAACATCGCGGGGTGGTGCGCATTGTATTGGTGTGAGTTACATTACATTCACTAGTAGGAGTGAGAAAAACATCACGGGTTGGTGTGAATCGGAGGGTCTAAATTAGGATAGGTAGTAAGTGGCAAGTAGGATGGAGAAAAGCACCGCGGGGTGGTCAGCATGGGGAGGTAAGGGAACATGCAGTGCAATGTAGGATAGGTTTCTGAAAAACATCGCGGGGTGGTGCGCATTGTATGGGTGTGTGTTACATTACATTCACTAGTAGGAGTGAGAAAAACATCACGGGGTGGTGCGCATTGTATGGGTGTGTGTTACATTACATTCACTAGTAGGAGTGAGAAAAACATCACGGAGTGCTGTGAATCACAGGGTCTGAATTAGGATAGGCAGTGAGTGGCAATGTAGGATGGAGAAAAGCACTGCGGGGTGTTCAGCATGGGGATGTCAGGGAACATGCAATGGCAATGTAGGATAGGTTTCTGAAAAACATCGCGGGGTGGTGCGCATTCTATGGGTGTGTGTTACATTACATTCAGTAGTGGGAGTGAGAAAAACATCACAGTGTGCTGTGAATCTGAGGGTCTGAATTAGGATAGGCAGTGAGTGGTAATGTAGAATGGAGAAAAGCACCGCGGGGTGGTCAGCATGGGGAGGTCAGGGAACATGCAGTGGCAATGTAGGATAGGTTTCTGAAAAACATCGCGGGGTGGTGCGCATTGTATTGGTGTGAGTTACATTACATTCACTAGTAGGAGTGAGAAAAACATCACGGGGTGGTGTGAATCGGAGGGTCTGAATTAGGATAGGCAGTGAGTGGCAATGTAGGATGGAGAAAAGCACCGCAGGGTGGTCAGCATGGGGAGGTCAGGGAACATGCAGTGGCAATGTAGGATAGGTTTCTGAAAAACATCGCGGGGCGGTGTGCATTGTATGGGTGTGTTACATTACATTCACTAGTAGGAGTGAGAAAAACATCACGGGGTGGTGCGTATTGTATGGGTGTGTGTTACATTACATTCACTAGTAGGAGTGAGAAAAACATCACGGGGTGGTGTGAATCGGAGGGTCTGAATTAGAATAGGCAGTGAGTGGCAATGTAGGATGGAGTAAAGCACCGCGGGGTGCTCAGCATGGGGAGGTCATGGAACATGCAGTGGCAATGTAGGATAGGTTTCTGAAAAACATCGCGGGGTGGTGCGCATTGTATGGGTGTGTGTTACATTACATTCACTAGTAGGAGTGAGAAAAACATCACGGGGTGGTGCGCATTGTATGGGTGTGTGTTACATTATATTCACTAGTAGGAGTGAGAAAAACATCACGGGGTGGTGCGCATTGTACGGGTGTGTGTTACTTTACATACACTAGTACGAGTGAGAAAAACATCACGGGGTGCTGTGAATTGGAACGTCTGAATTAGGATAGGCAGTGAGTGGCAATGTAGGATGGAGAAAATAACCGTGGGTTGGCCAGCATGGGGAGGTCAGGGAACATGCAGTGGCAATGTAGGATAGGTTTCTGAAAAACTTCGCGAGGTGGTGCGCATTGTATGGGTGTGTGTTACATTACATTCACTAGTAGGAGTGAGAAAAACATCACGGGGTGGTGTGAATCGGAGTGTCTGAATTAGGATAGGCAGTGAGTGTCAATGTAGGACGGAGAAAAGCACTGCGGGGTGGTCAGTATGGGGAGGTCAGGGAACATGCAGTGGCAATGTAGGATAGGTTTCTGAAAAACTTCGCGGGGTGGTGCGCATTGTATGGGTGTGTGTTACATTACATTCACTAGTAGGAGTGAGAAAAACATCATGGGGTGGTGTAAATCGGAGGGTCTGAATTAGGATAGGTAGTAAGTCGCAATGTAGGATGGAGAAAAGCACCGCGGGTTGGTCAGCATGGGGAGGTCAGGGAACATGCAGTGCAATGTAGGATAGGTTTCTGAAAAACATCGTGGTGTGGTGCGCATTGTATGGGTGTGTGTTACATTACATTCACTAGTAGGAGTGAGAAAAACATCACAGGGTGCTGTGAATCTGAGGGTCTGAATTAGGATAGGCAGTGAGTGGTAATGTAGAATGGAGAAAAGCACCGCGGGGTGGTCAGCATGGGGAGGTCAGGGAACATGCAGTGGCAATGTAGGATAGGTTTCTGAAAAACATCGCGGGGTGGTGCGCATTTTATTGGTGTGAGTTACATTACATTCACTAGTAGGAGTGAGAAAAACATCACGGGGTGGTGTGAATCGGAGGGTCTGAATTAGGATAGGCAGTGAGTGGCAATGTAGGATGGAGAAAAGCACCGCAGGGTGGTCAGCATGGGGAGGTCAGGGAACATGCAGTGGCAATGTAGGATAGGTTTCTGAAAAACATCGCGGGGTGGTTTGCATTGTATGGGTGTGTGTTACATTATATTCACTAGTAGGAGTGAGAAAAACATCACGGGGTGGTGCGCATTGTATGGGTGTGTGTTACATTACATTCACTATTAGGAGTGAGAAAAACATCACGGGGTGCTGTGAATTGGAACGTCTGAATTAGAATAGGCAGTGAGTGGCAATGTAGGATGGAGTAAAGCACCGCGGGGTGGTCAGCATGGGGAGGTCATGGAACATGCAGTGGCAATGTAGGATAGGTTTCTGAAAAACATCGCGGGGTGGTGCGCATTGTATGGGTGTGTGTTACATTACATTCACTAGTAGGAGTGAGAAAAACATCACGGGGTGGTGCGCATTTTATGGGTGTGTGTTACATTATATTCACTAGTAGGAGTGAGAAAAACATCACGGGGTGGTGCGCATTGTACGGGTGTGTGTTACTTTACATTCACTAGTACGAGTTACAAAAACATCACGGGGTGCTGTGAATTGGAACGTCTGAATTAGGATAGGCAGTGAGTGGCAATGTAGCATGGAGAAAATAACCGTGGGTTGGCCAGCATGGGGAGGTCAGGGAACATGCAGTGGCAATGTAGGATAGGTTTCTGAAAAACATCGCGAGGTGGTGCGCATTGTATGGGTGTGTGTTACATTACATTCACTAGTAGGAGTGAGAAAAACATCACGGGGTGGTGTGAATCGGAGTGTCTGAATTAGGATAGGCAGTGAGTGTCAATGTAGGACGGAGAAAAGCACTGCGGGGTGGTCAGTATGGGGAGGTCAGGGAACATGCAGTGGCAATGTAGGATAGGTTTCTGAAAAACTTCGCGGGGTGGTGCGCATTGTATGGGTGTGTGTTACATTACATTCACTAGTAGGAGTGAGAAAAACATCATGGGGTGGTGTAAATCGGAGGGTCTGAATTAGGATAGGTAGTAAGTCGCAATGTAGGATGGAGAAAAGCACCGCGGGTTGGTCAGCATGGGGAGGTCAGGGAACATGCAGTGCAATGTAGGATAGGTTTCTGAAAAACATCGTGGTGTGGTGCGCATTGTATGGGTGTGTGTTACATTACATTCACTAGTAGGAGTGAGAAAAACATCACAGGGTGCTCTGAATCTGAGGGTCTGAATTAGGATAGGCAGTGAGTGGTAATGTAGAATGGAGAAAAGCACCGCGGGGTGGTCAGCATGGGGAGGTCAGGGAACATGCAGTGGCAATGTAGGATAGGTTTCTGAAAAACATCGCGGGGTGGTGTGCATTGTATGGGTGTGTGTTACATTATATTCACTAGTAGTAGTGAGAAAAACATCACGGGGTGGTGCGCATTGTATGGGTGTGTGTTACATTACATTCACTAGTAGGAGTGAGAAAAACATCACGGGGTGCTGTGAATTGGAACGTCTGAATTAGAATAGGCAGTGAGTGGCAATGTAGGATGGAGTAAAGCACCGCGGGGTGGTCAGCATGGGGAGGTCATGGAACATGCATTGGCAATGTAGGATAGGTTTCTGAAAAACATCGCGGGGTGGTGCGCATTGTATGGGTGTGTGTTACATTACATTCACTAGTAGGAGTGAGAAAAACATCACGGGGTGGTGCGCATTTTATGGGTGTGTGTTACATTATATTCACTAGTAGGAGTGAGAAAAACATCACGGGGTGGTGCGCATTGTACGGGTGTGTGTTACTTTACATTCACTAGTACGAGTTACAAAAACATCACGGGGTGCTGTGAATTGGAACGTCTGAATTAGGATAGGCAGTGAGTGGCAATGTAGGATGGAGAAAAGAACCGTGGGTTGGCCAGCATGAGGAGGTCAGGGAACATGCAGTGGCAATGTAGGACAGGTTTCTGAAAAACATCGCGGGGTGGTGCGCATTGTATGGGTGTGTGTTACATTACATTCACTAGTAGGAGTGAGAAAAACATCATGGGGTGGTGTAAATCGGAGGGTCTGAATTAGGATAGGTAGTAAGTCGCAATGTAGGATGGAGAAAAGCACCGCGGGTTGGTCAGCATGGGGAGGTCAGGGAACATGCATTGCAATGTAGAATAGGTTTCTGAAAAACATCGTGGTGTGGTGCGCATTGTATGGGTGTGTGTTACATTACATTCACTAGTAGGAGTGAGAAAAACATCACGGGGTGGTGCGCATTGTATGGGTGTGTGTTACATTACATTCACTAGTAGAAGTGAGAAAAACATCACGGGGTGGTGCGCATTGTATGGGTGTGTGTTACATTACATTCACTAGTAGGAGTGAGAAAAATATCGCGGGGTGGTGTGCATTGTATGGGTGTGTGTTACATTATATTCACTAGTAGGAGTGAGAAAAACATCACGGGGTGGTTCGCATTGTATGGGTGTGTGTTACATTCACTAGTAGGAGTGAGAAAAACATCACGGGGTGGTGCGCATTATATGGGTGTGTGTTACATTACATTCACTAGTAGGAGTGAGAAAAACATCACGGTGTGGTGCGCATTGTATGGGTGTGTGTTACATTACATTCACTAGTAGGAGTGAGAAAAACATCACGGGGTTGTGTGAACCGGAGGGTCTGAATTAGGATAGGCCGTGAGTGGCAATGTAGGATGGAGAAAAGCACCGCGGAGTGGTCAGCATGGGGAGGTCAGGGAACATTCAGTGGCAATGTAGGATAGGTTTATGAAAAATATCGCGGGGTGGTGTGCATTGTATGGGTGTGTGTTACATTCACTAGTAGGAGTGAGAAAAACATCACGGGGTGGTTCGCATTGTATGGGTGTGTGTTACATTACATTCACTAGTAGGAGTGATTAAAACATCACAGGTGGTGTGAATTGGAGGGTCTGAATTAGGATAGGCAGTGAGTGGCAATGTAGGATGGAGAAAAGCACCGCGGGGTGCTCAGCATGTGGAGGTCAGGGAACATGGAGTGGCAATGTAGGATAGGTTTCTGAAAAACATCGCGGGGTGGTGCGCATTGTATGGGTGTGTGTTACATTACATTCACTAGTAGGAGTGAGAAAAACATCACAGGGTGCTGTGAATCTGAGGGTCTGAATTAGGATAGGCAGTGAGTGTCCATGTAGGACGGAGAAAAGCACTGCGGGGTGGTCAGTATGGGGAGGTCAGGGAACATGCAGTGGCAATGTAGGATAGGTTTCTGAAAAACTTCGCGGGGTGATGCGCATTGTATGGGTGTGTGTTACATTACATTCACTAGTAGGAGTGAGAAAAACATCACAGGCTGGTGTAAATCGGAGGGTCTGAATTAGGATAGGTAGTAAGTCGCAATGTAGGATGGAGAAAAGCACCGCGGGTTGGTCAGCATGGGGAGGTCAGGGAACATGCAGTGCAATGTAGGATAGGTTTCTGAAAAACATCGCGGGGTGGTGCGCATTGTATGGGTGTGTGTTACATTACATTCACTAGTAGGAGTGAGAAAAACATCACGGGGTGGTGCGCATTGTATGGGTGTGTGTTACATTACATTCACTAGTAGGAGTGAGAAAAACATCACGGAGTGCTGTGAATCGCAAGGTCTGAATTAGGATAGGCAGTGAGTGGCAATGTAGGATGGAGAAAAGCACCGCAGGGTGGTCAGCATGGGGAGGGCAGGGAACATGCAGTGGCAATGTAGGATAGGTTTCTGAAAAACATCGCGGGGTGGTGCGCATTGTATGGGTGTGTGTTACATTACATTCAGTAGTAGGAGTGAGAAAAACATCACAGGGTGCTGTGAATCTGAGGGTCTGAATTAGGATAGGCAGTGAGTGGTAATGTAGAATGGAGAAAAGCACCGCGGGGTGGTCAGCATGGGGAGGTCAGGGAACATGCAGTGGCAATGTAGGATAGGTTTCTGAAAAACATCGCGGGGTGGTGCGCATTGTATTGGTGTGAGTTACATTACATTCACTAGTAGGAGTGAGAAAAACATCTCGGGGTGGTGTGAATCGGAGGGTCTGAATTAGGATAGGCAGTGAGTGGCAATGTAGGATGGAGAAAAGCACCGCAGGGTGGTCAGCATGGGGAGGTCAGGGAACATGCAGTGGCAATGTAGGATAGGTTTCTGAAAAACATCGCGGGGTGGTGTGCATTGTATGGGTGTGTGTTACATTACATTCACTAGTAGGAGTTAGAAAAACATCACGGGGTGGTGCGCATTGTATGGGTGTGTGTTACATTACATTCACTAGTAGGAGTGAGAAAAACATCACGGGGTGGTGTGAATCGGAGGGTCTGAATTAGAATAGGCAGTGAGTGGCAATGTAGGATGGAGTAAAGCACCGCGGGGTGGTCAGCATGGGGAGGTCATGGAACATGCATTGGCAATGTAGGATAGGTTTCTGAAAACCATCGCGGGGTGGTGCGCATTGTATGGGTGTGTGTTACATTACATTCACTAGTAGGAGTGAGAAAAACATCACGGGGTGGTGCGCATTGTATGGGTGTGTGTTACATTATATTCACTAGTAGGAGTGAGAAAAACATCACGGGGTGGTGCGCATTGTACGGGTGTGTGTTACTTTACATTCACTAGTACGAGTGAGAAAAACATCACGGGGTGCTGTGAATTGGAACGTCTGAATTAGGATAGGCAGTGAGTGGCAATGTAGGATGGAGAAAAGAACCG
Organism: Cavia porcellus; assembly: GCF_034190915.1. Classification (NCBI taxonomy): domain Eukaryota; kingdom Metazoa; phylum Chordata; class Mammalia; order Rodentia; family Caviidae; genus Cavia; species Cavia porcellus. The sequence goes on from NW_026947555.1 coordinate 2,150,204, forward strand.
TGGGTTGGCCAGCATGGGGAGGTCAGGGAACATGCAGTGGCAATGTAGGATAGGTTTCTGAAAAACATCGCGGGGTGGTGCGCATTGTATGGGTGTGTGTTACATTACATTCACTAGTAGGAGTGAGAAAAACATCACGGGGTGGTGTGAATCGGAGTGTCTGAATTAGGATAGGCAGTGAGTGTCAATGTAGGACGGAGAAAAGCACTGCGGGGTGGTCAGTATGGGGAGGTCAGGGAACATGCAGTGGCAATGTAAGATAGGTTTCTGAAAAATTTCGCGGGGTGGTGCGCATTGTATGGGTGTGTGTTACATTACATTCACTAGTAGGAGTGAGAAAAACATCACGGGGTGGTGTAAATCGGAGGGTCTGAATTAGGATAGGTAGTAAGTCGCAATGTAGGATGGAGAAAAGCACCGCGGGTTGGTCAGCATGGGGAGGTCAGGGAACATGCAGTGCAATGTAGGATAGGTTTCTGAAAAACATCGTGGTGTGGTGCGCATTGTATGGGTATGTGTTACATTACATTCACTAGTAGGAGTGAGAAAAACATCACAGGGTGCTGTGAATCTGAGGGTCTGAATTAGGATAGGCAGTGAGTGGTAATGTAGAATGGAGAAAAGCACCACGGGGTGGTCAGCATGGGGAGGTCAGGGATCATGCAGTGGCAATGTAGGATAGGTTTCTGAAAAACATCGCGGGGTGGTGCGCATTGTATTGGTGTGAGTTACATTACATTCACTAGTAGGAGTGAGAAAAACATCACGGGGTGGTGTGAATCGGAGGGTCTGAATTAGGATAGGCAGTGAGTGGCAATGTAGGATGGAGAAAAGCACCGCAGGGTGGTCAGCATGGGGAGGGCAGGGAACATGCAGTGGCAATGTAGGATAGGTTTCTGAAAAACATCGCGGGGTGGTGTGCATTGTATGGGTGTGTGTTACATTATATTCACTAGTAGGAGTGAGAAAAACATCACGAGGTGGTGCGCATTGTATGGGTGTGTGTTACATTACATTCACTAGTAGGAGTGAGAAAAACATCACGGGGTGGTGTGAATCGGCGGGTCTGAATTAGAATAGGCAGTGAGTGTCAATGTAGGATGCAGTAAAGCACCGCGGGGTGGTCAGCATGGGGAGGTCATGGAACATGCAGTGGCAATGTAGGATAGGTTTCTGAAAAACATCGCGGGGTGGTGCGCATTGTATGGGTGTGTGTTACATTACATTCACTAGTAGGAGTGAGAAAAACATCACGGGGTGGTGCGCATTGTATGGGTGTGTGTTACATTATATTCACTAGTAGGAGTGAGAAAAACATCACGGGGTGGTGCGCATTGTACGGGTGTGTGTTACTTTACATTCACTAGTACGAGTGAGAAAAACATCACGGGGTGCTGTGAATTGGAACGTCTGAATTAGGATAGGCAGTGAGTGGCAATGTAGGATGGAGAAAAGAACCGTGGGTTGGCCAGCATGGGGAGGTCAGGGAACATGCAGTGGCAATGTAGGATAGGTTTTTGAAAAACATCGCGGGGTGGTGCGCATTGTATGGGTGTGTGTTACATTACATTCACTAGTAGGAGTGAGAAAAACATCATGGGGTGGTGTGAATCGGAGTGTCTGAATTAGGATAGGCAGTGAGTGTCAATGTAGGACGGAGAAAAGCACTGCGGGGTGGTCAGTATGGGGAGGTCAGGGAACATGCAGTGGCAATGTAGGATAGGTTTCTGAAAAACTTCGCGGGGTGGTGCGCATTGTATGGGTGTGTGTTACATTACATTCACTAGTAGGAGTGAGAAAAACATCACGGGGTGGTGCGCATTGTATGGGTGTGTGTTACATTACATTCACTAGTAGGAGTGAGAAAAATATCGCGGGGTGGTGTGCATTGTATGGGTGTGTGTTACATTATATTCACTAGTAGGAGTGAGAAAAACATCACGGGGTGGTTCGCATTGTATGGGTGTGTGTTACATTCACTAGTAGGAGTGAGAAAAACATCACGGGGTGGTGCGCATTATATGGGTGTGTGTTACATTACATTCACTAGTAGGAGTGAGAAAAACATCACGGTGTGGTGCACATTGTATGGGTGTGTGTTACATTACATTCACTAGTAGGAGTGAGAAAAACATCACGGGGTGGTGTGAACCGGAGGGTCTGAATTAGGATAGGCCGTGAGTGGCAATGTAGGATGGAGAAAAGCACCGCGGGGTGGTCAGCATGGGGAGGTCAGGGAACATTCAGTGGCAATGTAGGATAGGTTTATGAAAAATATCGCGGGGTGGTGTGCATTGTATGGGTGTGTGTTACATTACATTCACTAGTAGGAGTGAGAAAAACATCACGGGGTGGTTCGCATTGTATGGGTGAGTGTTACATTACATTCACTAGTAGGAGTGAGAAAAACATCACAGGTGGTGTGAATTGTAGGGTCTGAATTAGGATAGGCAGTGAGTGGCAATGTAGGATGGAGAAAAGCACCGCGGGGTGCTCAGCATGTGGAGGTCAGGGAACATGGAGTGGCAATGTAGGATAGGTTTCTGAAAAACATCGCGGGGTGGTGCGCATTGTATGGGTGTGTGTTACATTACATTCACTAGTAGGAGTGAGAAAAACATCACGGGGTGGTGTAAATCGGAGGGTCTGAATTAGGATAGGTAGTAAGTCGCAATGTAGGATGGAGAAAAGCACCGCGGGGTGTTCAGCATGGGGAGGTCAGGGAACATGCAGTGGCAATGTAGGATAGGTTTCTGAAAAACATCGCGGGGTGGTGCGCATTGTATGGGTGTGTGTTACATTACATTCACTAGTAGGAGTGAGAAAAACATCACGGAGTGCTGTGAATCGCAAGGTCTGAATTAGGATAGGCAGTGAGTGGCAATGTAGGATGGAGAAAAGCACTGCGGGGTGTTCAGCATGGGGAGGTCAGGGAACATGCAGTGGCAATGTAGGATAGGTTTCTGAAAAACATCGCGGGGTGGTGCGCATTGTATGGGTGTGTGTTACATTACATTCAGTAGTAGGAGTGAGAAAAACATCACAGGGTGCTGTGAATCTGAGGGTCTGAATTAGGATAGGCAGTGAGTGGTAATGTAGAATGGAGAAAAGCACCGCGGGGTGGTCAGCATGGGGAGGTCAGGGAACATGCAGTGGCAATGTAGGATAGGTTTCTGAAAAACATCGCGGGGTGGTGCGCATTGTATTGGTGTGAGTTACATTACATTCACTAGTAGGAGTGAGAAAAACATCACGGGGTGGTGTGAATCGGAGGGTCTGAATTAGGATAGGCAGTGAGTGGCAATGTAGGATGGAGAAAAGCACCGCAGGGTGGTCAGCATGGGGAGGTCAGGGAACATGCAGTGGCAACGTAGGATAGGTTTCTGAAAAACATCGCGGGGTGGTGTGCATTGTATGGGTGTGTGTTACATTACATTCACTAGTAGGAGTTAGAAAAACATCACGGGGTGGTGCGCATTGTATGGGTGTGTGTTACATTACATTCACTAGTAGGAGTGAGAAAAACATCACGGGGTGGTGTGAATCGGAGGGTCTGAATTAGAATAGGCAGTGAGTGGCAATGTAGGATGGAGTAAAGCACCGCGGGGTGGTCAGCATGGGGAGGTCATGGAACATGCAGTGGCAATGTAGGATAGGTTTCTGAAAAACATCGCGGGGTGGTGCGCATTGTATGGGTGTGTGTTACATTACATTCACTAGTAGGAGTGAGAAAAACATCACGGGGTGGTGTGCATTGTATGGGTGTGTGTTTCATTATATTCACTAGTAGGAGTGAGAAAAACATCACGGGGTGGTGCGCATTGTACGGGTGTGTGTTACTTTACATTCACTAGTACGAGTGAGAAAAACATCACGGGGTGCTGTGAATTGGAACGTCTGAATTAGGATAGGCAGTGAGTGGCAATGTAGGATGGAGAAAAGAACCGTGGGTTGGCCAGCATGGGGAGGTCAGGGAACATGCAGTGGCAATGTAGGATAGGTTTCTGAAAAACATCGCGGGGTGGTGCGCATTGTATGGGTGTGTGTTACATTACATTCACTAGTAGGAGTGAGAAAAACATCACGGGGTGGTGTGAATCGGAGTGTCTGAATTAGGATAGGCAGTGAGTGTCAATGTAGGACGGAGAAAAGCACTGCGGGGTGGTCAGTATGGGGAGGTCAGGGAACATGCAGTGGCAATGTAAGATAGGTTTCTGAAAAACTTCGCGGGGTGGTGCGCATTGTATGGGTGTGTGTTACATTACATTCACTAGTAGGAGTGAGAAAAACATCACGGGGTGGTGTAAATCGGAGGGTCTGAATTAGGATAGGTAGTAAGTCGCAATGTAGGATGGAGAAAAGCACCACGGGTTGGTCAGCATGGGGAGGTCAGGGAACATGCAGTGCAATGTAGGATAGGTTTCTGAAAAACATCGTGGTGTGGTGCGCATTGTATGGGTGTGTGTTACATTACATTCACTAGTAGGAGTGAGAAAAACATCACAGGGTGCTGTGAATCTGAGGGTCTGAATTAGGATAGGCAGTGAGTGGTAATGTAGAATGGAGAAAAGCACCGCGGGGTGGTCAGCATGGGGAGGTCAGGGAACATGCAGTGGCAATGTAGGATAGGTTTCTGAAAAACATCGCGGGGTGGTGCGCATTGTATTGGTGTGAGTTACATTACATTCACTAGTAGGAGTGAGAAAAACATCACGGGGTGGTGTGAATCGGAGGGTCTGAATTAGGATAGGCAGTGAGTGGCAATGTAGGATGGAGAAAAGCACCGCAGGGTGGTCAGCAGGGGGAGGTCAGGGAACATGCAGTGGCAATGTAGGATAGGTTTCTGAAAAACATCGCGGGGTGGTGTGCATTGTATGGGTGTGTGTTACATTATATTCACTAGTAGGAGTGAGAAAAACATCACGGGGTGGTGCGCATTGTATGGGTGTGTGTTACATTATATTCACTAGTAGGAGTGAGAAAAACATCACGGGGTGGTGTGAATCGGAGGGTCTGAATTAGAATAGGCAGTGAGTGGCAATGTAGGATGGAGTAAAGCACCGCTGGGTGGAAAGCATGGGGAGGTCATGGAACATGCAGTGGCAATGTAGGATTGGTTTCTGAAAAACATCGCGGGGTGGTGCGCATTGTATGGGTGTGTGTTACATTACATTCACTAGTAGGAGTGAGAAAAACATCACGGGGTGGTGGGCATTGTATGGGTGTGTGTTACATTATATTCACTAGTAGGAGTGAGAAAAACATCACGGGGTGGTGCGCATTGTACGGGTGTGTGTTACTTTACATTCACTAGTACAAGTGAGAAAAACATCACGGGGTGCTGTGAATTGGAACGTCTGAATTAGGATAGGCAGTGAGTGGCAATGTAGGATGGAGAAAAGATCCGTGGGTTGGCCAGCATGGGGAGGTCAGGGAACATGCAGTGGCAATGTAGGATAGGTTTCTGAAAAACATCGCGGGGTGGTGCGCATTGTATGGGTGTGTGTTACATTACATTCACTAGTAGGAGTGAGAAAAACATCATGGGGTGGTGTGAATCGGAGTGTCTGAATTAGGATAGGCAGTGAGTGTCAATGTAGGACGGAGAAAAGCACTGCGGGGTGGTCAGTATGGGGAGGTCAGGGAACATGCAGTGGCAATGTAGGATAGGTTTCTGAAAAACTTCGCGGGGTGGTGCGCATTGTATGGGTGTGTGTTACATTACATTCACTAGTAGGAGTGAGAAAAACATCACGGGGTGGTATAAATCGGAGGGTCTGAATTAGGATAGGTAGTAAGTCGCAATGTAGGATGGAGAAAAGCACCGCGGGTTGGTCAGCATGGGGAGGTCAGGGAACATGCAGTGCAATGTAGGATAGGTTTCTGAAAAACATCGTGGTGTGGTGCGCATTGTATGGGTGTGTGTTACATTACATTCACTAGTAGGAGTGAGAAAAACATCACGGGGTGGTGCGCATTGTATGGGTGTGCGTTACATTACATTCACTAGTAGGAGTGAGAAAAACATCACGGGGTGGTGCGCATTGTATGGGTGTGTGTTACATTACATTCACTAGTAGGAGTGAGAAAAATATCGCGGGGTGGTGTGCATTGTATGGGTGTGTGTTACATTATATTCACTAGTAGGAGTGAGAAAAACATCACGGGGTGGTTCGCATTGTATGGGTGTGTGTTACATTCACTAGTAGGAGTGAGAAAAACATCACGGGGTGGTGCGCATTATATGGGTGTGTGTTACATTACATTCACTAGTAGGAGTGAGAAAAACATCACGGTGTGGTGCGCATTGTATGGGTGTGTGTTACATTACATTCACTAGTAGGAGTGAGAAAAACATCACGGGGTGGTGTGAACCGGAGGGTCTGAATTAGGATAGGCCGTGAGTGGCAATGTAGGATGGAGAAAAGCACCGCGGGGTGGTCAGCATGGGGAGGTCAGGGAACATTCAGTGGCAATGTAGGATAGGTTTATGAAAAATATCGCGGGGTGGTGTGCATTGTATGGGTGTGTGTTACATTACATTCACTAGTAGGAGTGAGAAAAACATCACGGGGTGGTTCGCATTGTATGGGTGTGTGTTACATTACATTCACTAGTAGGAGTGAGAAAAACATCACAGGTGGAGTGAATTGTAGGGTCTGAATTAGGATAGGCAGTGAGTGGCAATGTAGGATGGAGAAAAGCACCGCGGGGTGCTCAGCATGTGGAGGTCAGGGAACATGGAGTGGCAATGTAGGATAGGTTTCTGAAAAACTTCTCGGGGTGGTGCGCATTGTATGGGTGTGTGTTATATTACATTCACTAGTAGGAGTGAGAAAAACATCACGGGGTCGTGTAAATCGGAGGGTCTGAATTAGGATAGGTAGTAAGTCGCAATGTAGGATGGAGAAAATCACTGCGGGTTGGTCAGCATGGGGAGGTCGGGGAACATGCAGTGCAATGTAGGATAGGTTTCTGAAAAACATCGTGGTGTAGTGCGCATTGTATGGGTGTGTGTTACATTACATTCACTAGTAGGAGTGAGAAAAACATCACGGGGTGGTGCGCATTGTATGGGTGTGTGTTACATTACATTCACTAGTAGGAGTGAGAAAAACATCACGGGGTGGTGCGCATTGTATGGGTGTGTGTTACAATACATTCACTAGTAGGAGTGAGAAAAATATCGCGGGGTGGTGTGCATTGTATGGGTGTGTGTTACATTACATTCACTAGTAGGAGTGAGAAAAACATCACGGGGTGGTTCGCATTGTATGGGTGTGTGTTACATTCACTAGTAGGAGTGAGAAAAACATCACGGGGTGGTGCGCATTATATGGGTGTGTGTTACATTACATTCACTAGTAGGAGTGAGAAAAACATCACGGTGTGGTGCGCATTGTATGGGTGTGTGTTATATTACATTCACTAGTAGGAGTGAGAAAAACATCACGGGGTGGTTCGCATTGTATGGGTGTGTGTTACATTACATTCACTAGTAGGAGTGAGAAAAACATCACAGGTGGTGTGAATTGGAGGGTCTGAATTAGGATAGGCAGTGAGTGGCAATGTAGGATGGAGAAAAGCACCGCGGGGTGCTCAGCATGGGGAGGTCAGGGAACATGCAGTGGCAATGTAGGATAGGTTTCTGAAAAACATCGCGGGGTGGTGCGCATTGTATGGGTGTGTGTTACATTACATTCACTAGTAGGAGTGAGAAAAACATCACGGGGTGGTGTGAATCGGAGGGTCTGAATTAGGATAGGCAGTGAGTGGCAATGTAGGATGGAGAAAAGCACCGCGGGGGGGTCAGCATGGGGAGGTCAGGGAACATGCAGTGGCAATGTAAGATAGGTTTCAGAAAAACATCGCGGGGTGGTGCGCATTGTATGGGTGTGTGTTACATTACATTCACTAGTAGGAGTGAGAAAAACATCACGGGGTGGTGCGCATTGTATGGGTGTGTGTTACATTACATTCACTAGTAGGAGTGAGAAAAACATCATGGGGTGGTGTGAATCGGAAGGTCTGAATGAGGATAGGCTGTGAGTGGCAATGTAGGATGGAGAAAAGCACCGCGGGGTGGTCAGCATGGGGAGGTCAGGGAACATGCAGTGGCAATGTAGGATAGGTTTCTGAAAAACATCGCGGGGTGGTGCGCATTGTATGGGTGTGTGTTATATTACATTCACTAGTAGGAGTGAGAAAAACAACACTGGGTGGTGTGAATCGGAACGTCTGAATTAGGATAGGCAGTGAGTGGCAATGTAGGATGGAAAAAAGCACCGCTGGGTGGTCAGCATGGGGCGGTCAGGGAACATGCAGTCGCAATGTAGGATAGGTTTCTGAAAAACATCGCGGGGTGGTGCGCATTGTATGGGTGTGTGTTACATTAAATTCACTAGTAGTAGTGAGAAAAACATCACGGGGTGGTGCGCATTGTATGGGTGTGTGTTACTTTACATTCACTAGTACGAGTGAGAAAAACATCACGGGGTGCTCTGAATTGGAAGGTCTGAATTAGGATAGGCAGTGAGTGGCAATGTAGGATGGAGAAAAGAACCGTGGGTTGGCCAGCATTGGGAGGTTAGGGAACATGCAGTGGCAATGTAGGATAGGTTTCTGAAAAACATCGCGGGGTTGTGCGCATTGTATGGGTGTGTGTTACATTACATTCACTAGTAGGAGTGAGAAAAACATCACGGCGTGGTGTGAATCGGAGAGTCTGAATTAGGAGAGGCAGTGAGTGTCAATGTAGGATGGAGAAAAGCACTGCGGGGTGGTCAGCATGGGGAGGTCAGGGAACATGCAGTGGCAATGTAGGATAGGTTTCTGAAAAACATCGCGGGGTGGTGCGCATTGTATGGGTGTTTTACATTACATTCACTAGTAGGAGTGAGAAAAACATCACGGGGTGGTGTGAATCGGAGGGTCTGAAGTAGGATAGGTAGTAAGTGGCAATGTAGGATGGAGAAAAGCACCGCGGGGTGGTCAGCATGGGGAGGTCAGGGAACATGCAGTGCAATGTAGGATAGGTTTCTGAAAAACATCGCGGGGTGGTGCGCATTGTATGGGTGTGTGTTACATTACATTCACTAGTAGGAGTGAGAAAAACATCACGGGGTGGTGCGCATTGTATGGGTGTGTGTTACATTACATTCAGTAGTAGGAGTGAGAAAAACATCACGGCGTGGTGTGAATTGGAGGGTCTGAATTAGGAGAGGCAGTGAGTGTCAATGTAGGATGGAGAAAAGCACCGCGGGGTGGTCAGCATGGTGAGGTCAGGGAACATGCAGTGGCAATGAAGCATAGGTTTCTGAAAAACATAGCGGGGTGGTGTGCATTGTATTGGTGTGAGTTACATTACATTCACTAGGAGGAGTGAGAAAAACATCACGGGGTGGTGAGAATCGGAGGGTCTGAATTAGGATAGGCAGTGAGTGGCAATGTAGGATGGAGAAAAGCACCGCGGGGTGGTTCAGCATGGGGAGGTCAGGGAACATGCAGTGGCAATGTAGGATAGGTTTCTGAAAAACATTGCAGGGTGGTGCACATTGTATGGGTGTGTGTTACATTACATTCACTAGTAGGAGTGAGAAAAACATCACGGGGTGGTGTGAATCGGAGGGTCTGAATTAGGATAGGCAGTGAGTGGTTTTTAGGTTGGAGAAAAGCACCGCGGGGTGGTCAGCATGGGGAGGTCAGGGAACATGCAGTGGCAATGTAGGATAGGTTTCTGAAAAAAATCGCGGGTTGTGCCCATTGTATGGGTGTGTGTTACATTCACTAGTAGGAGTGAGAAAAACATCACGGGGTGGTTCGCATTGTATGGGTGTGTGTTACATTACATTCACTAGTAGGAGTGAGAAAACATCACAGGGTGGTGTGAATTGGAGGGTCTGAATTAGGATAGGCAGTGAGTGGCAATGTAGGATGGAGAAAAGCACCGCAGGGTGCTCAGCATGGGGAGGTCAGGGAACATGCAGTGGCAATGTAGGAAAGGTTTCTGAAAAACATCGTGGGGTGGTGCACATTGTATGGTTTTGTGTTACATTCACTAGTAGGAGTGAGAAAAACATCACGGGGTGGTGTGAATCGGAGGGTCTGAATTACGATAGGCAGTGAGTGGCAATGTAGGATAGAGAAAAGCACCGCGGGGTGGTCAGCATGGGGAGGTCAGGGAACATGCAGTGGCAATGTAGGATAGGTTTCTGAAAAACATCGCGGGGTGGTGCGCATTGTATGGGTGTGTGTTACATTACATTCACTAGTAGGAGTGAGAAAAACATCACGGGGTGGTGTGAATCGGAGAGTCTGAATTAGGATAGGCAGTGAGTGGCAATGTAGGATGGAGAAAAGCACCGCGGGGGGGTCAGCATGGGGAGGTCAGGGAACATGCAGTGGCAATGTAGGATAGGTTTCTGAAAAACATCGCGGGGTGGTGCGCATTGTATGGTTTTGTGTTACATTCACTAGTAGGAGTGAGAAAAACATCACGGGGTGGTGCATATTGTATGGGTGTGTGTTACATTACATTCACTAGTAGGAGTGAGAAAAACATCACGGTGTGGTGCCCATTGTATGGGTGTGTGTTACATCACATTCACTAGTAGGAGTGAGAAAAACATCACGGGGTGTTGTGATTCGGAGGGTCTGAATTAGGATAGGCAGTGAGTGGCAATGTAGGATGGAGAAAAGCACCGCGGAGTGGTCAGCATGGGGAGGTGAGGGAACATGCAGTGGCAATGTAGGATAGTTTTCTGAAAAACATCACGGGGTGGTGCGCATTGTATGGGTGTGTGTTACATTACATTCACTAGTAGGAGTGAGAAAAACATCACGGGGTGGTGTGAATCGGAGGGTCTGAATGAGGATAGGCAGTGAGTGGCAATTTAGGATGGAGAAAAGCACCGCGGGGTGGTCATCATGGGGAGGTAAGGGAACATGCAGTGGCAATGTAGGATAGTTTTCTGAAAAACATCGCGGGGTGGTGCGCATTGTATGGGTGTGTGTTACATTACATTCAGTAGTAGGAGTGAGAAAAACATCACGGGGTGCTGTGAATCTGAGGGTCTGAATTAGGATGGGCAGTGAGTGGCAATGTTGGATGGAGAAAAGCACCGCGGGGTGGTAAGCATGGGGAGGTCAGGGAACATGCAGTGGCAATGTAGGATAGGTTTCTGAAAAACATCGCGGGGTGGTGCGCATTGTATGGGTGTGTGTTACATTACATTCACTAGTAGGAGTGAGAAAAACATCACGGGGTGCTGTGAATCTGAGGGTCTGAATTAGGATAGGCAGTGAGTGGCAATGTAGGATGGAGAAAAGCACCGCGGGGTGGTCAGCATGGGGAGGTCAGGGAACATGCAGTGGCAATGTAGTATAGGTTTATGAAAAACATCGCGGAGTGGTGCGCATTGTATGGGTGTGTGTTACATTACATTCACTAGTAGGAGTGAGAAAAACATCACGGTGTGGTGCGCATTGTATGGGTGTGTGTTACATTACATTCACTAGTATTAGTGAGAAAAACATCACGGGGTGGTGTGAATCTGAGGGTCTGAATTAGGATAGGCAGTGAGTGGCAATGTAGGATGGAGAAAAGCACCGCGGGGTGCTCAGCATGGGGAGGTCAGGGAACATGCAGTGTCAATGTAGGATAGGTTTCTGAAAAATATCGCGGGGTGGTGCGCATTGCATGGGTGTGTGTTACATTACATTCACTAGTAGGAGTGAGAAAAACATCACGGGGTGCTGTGAATCTGAGGGTCTGAATTAGGATAGGCAGTGAGTGGCAATGTAGGATGGAGAAAAGCACCGCGGGGTGGTCAGCATGGGGAGGTCAGGGAACATGCAGTGCAATGTAGGATAGGTTTCTGAAAAACATCGCGGTGTGGTGCGCATTGTATGGGAGTGTGTTACATTACATTCACTAGTAGGAGTGAGAAAAACATCACGGGGTGGTGTGAATCGGAGGGTCTGAAGTAGGATAGGTAGTAAGTGGCAATGTAGGATGGAGAAAAGCACCGCGGGGTGGTCAGCATGGGGAGGTCAGGGAACATGCAGTGCAATGTAGGATAGGTTTCTGAAAAACATCGCGGGGTGGTGCGCATTGTATGGGTGTGTGTTACATTACATTCACTAGTAGGAGTGAGAAAAACATCACGGGGTGGTGCGCATTGTATGGGTGTGTGTTACATTACATTCAGTAGTAGGAGTGAGAAAAACATCACGGCGTGGTGTGAATTGGAGGGTCTGAATTAGGAGAGGCAGTGAGTGTCAATGTAGGATGGAGAAAAGCACCGCGGGGTGGTCAGCATGGGGAGGTCAGGGAACATGCAGTGGCAATGAAGCATAGGTTTCTGAAAAACATAGCGGGGTGGTGCGCATTGTATTGGTGTGAGTTACATTACATTCACTAGGAGGAGTGAGAAAAACATCACGGGGTGGTGAGAATCGGAGGGTCTGAATTAGGATAGGCAGTGAGTGGCAATGTAGGATGGAGAAAAGCACCGCGGGGTGGTTCAGCATGGGGAGGTCAGGGAACATGCAGTGGCAATGTAGGATAGGTTTCTGAAAAACATTGCAGGGTGGTGCACATTGTATGGGTGTGTGTTACATTACATTCACTAGTAGGAGTGAGAAAAACATCACGGGGTGGTGTGAATCGGAGGGTCTGAATTAGGATAGGCAGTGAGTGGTTTTTAGGTTGGAGAAAAGCACCGCGGGGTGGTCAGCATGGGGAGGTCAGGGAACATGCAGTGGCAATGTAGGATAGGTTTCTGAAAAAAATCGCGGGTTGTGCCCATTGTATGGGTGTGTGTTACATTCACTAGTAGGAGTGAGAAAAACATCACGGGGTGGTTCGCATTGTATGGGTGTGTGTTACATTACATTCACTAGTAGGAGTGAGAAAAACATCACAGGGTGGTGTGAATTGGACGGTCTGAATTAGGATAGGCAGTGAGTGGCAATGTAGGATGGAGAAAAGCACCGCAGGGTGCTCAGCATGGGGAGGTCAGGGAACATGCAGTGGCAATGTAGGAAAGGTTTCTGAAAAACATCGTGGGGTGGTGCACATTGTATGGTTTTGTGTTACATTCACTAGTAGGAGTGAGAAAAACATCACGGGGTGGTGTGAATCGGAGGGTCTGAATTACGATAGGCAGTGAGTGGCAATGTAGGATAGAGAAAAGCACCGCGGGGTGGTCAGCATGGGGAGGTCAGGGAACATGCAGTGGCAATGTAGGATAGGTTTCTGAAAAACATCGCGGGGTGGTGCGCATTGTATGGGTGTGTGTTACATTACATTCACTAGTAGGAGTGAGAAAAACATCACGGGGTGGTGTGAATCGGAGAGTCTGAATTAGGATAGGCAGTGAGTGGCAATGTAGGATGGAGAAAAGCACCGCGGGGGGGTCAGCATGGGGAGGTCAGGGAACATGCAGTGGCAATGTAGGATAGGTTTCTGAAAAACATCGCGGGGTGGTGCGCATTGTATGGTTTTGTGTTACATTCACTAGTAGGAGTGAGAAAAACATCACGGGGTGGTGCATATTGTATGGGTGTGTGTTACATTACATTCACTAGTAGGAGTGAGAAAAACATCACGGTGTGGTGCCCATTGTATGGGTGTGTGTTACATCACATTCACTAGTAGGAGTGAGAAAAACATCACGGGGTGTTGTGATTCGGAAGGTCTGAATTAGGATAGGCAGTGAGTGGCAATGTAGGATGGAGAAAAGCACCGCGGGGTGGTCAGCATGGGGAGGTGAGGGAACATGCAGTGGCAATGTAGGATAGTTTTCTGAAAAACATCACGGGGTGGTGCGCATTGTATGGGTGTGTGTTACATTACATTCACTAGTAGGAGTGAGAAAAACATCACGGGGTGGTGTGAATCGGAGGGTCTGAATGAGGATAGGCAGTGAGTGGCAATTTAAGATGGAGAAAAGCACCGCGGGGTGGTCATCATGGGGAGGTAAGGGAACATGCAGTGGCAATGTAGGATAGTTTTCTGAAAAACATCGCGGGGTGGTGCGCATTGTATGGGTGTGTGTTACATTACATTCAGTAGTAGGAGTGAGAAAAACATCACGGGGTGCTGTGAATCTGAGGGTCTGAATTAGGATGGGCAGTGAGTGGCAATGTTGGATGGAGAAAAGCACCGCGGGGTGGTAAGCATGGGGAGGTCAGGGAACATGCAGTGGCAATGTAGGATAGGTTTCTGAAAAACATCGCGGGGTGGTTCGCATTGTATGGGTGTGTGTTACATTACATTCACTAGTAGGAGTGAGAAAAACATCACGGGGTGCTGTGAATCTGAGGGTCTGAATTAGGATAGGCAGTGAGTGGCAATGTAGGATGGAGAAAAGCACCGCGGGGTGGTCAGCATGGGGAGGTCAGGGAACATGCAGTGGCAATGTAGTATAGGTTTATGAAAAACATCGCGGAGTGGTGCGCATTGTATGGGTGTGTGTTACATTACATTCACTAGTAGGAGTGAGAAAAACATCACGGTGTGGTGCGCATTGTATGGGTGTGTGTTACATTACATTCACTAGTATTAGTGAGAAAAACATCACGGGGTGGTGTGAATCTGAGGGTCTGAATTAGGATAGGCAGTGAGTGGCAATGTAGGATGGAGAAAAGCACCGCGGGGTGCTCAGCATGGGGAGGTCAGGTAACATGCAGTGTCAATGTAGGATAGGTTTCTGAAAAATATCGCGGGGTGGTGCGCATTGCATGGGTGTGTGTTACATTACATTCACTAGTAGGAGTGAGAAAAACATCACGGGGTGCTGTGAATCTGAGGGTCTGAATTAGGATAGGCAGTGAGTGGCAATGTAGGATGGAGAAAAGCACCGCGGGGTGCTCAGCATGGGGAGGTCAGGGAACATGCAGTGGCAATGTAGGATAGGTTTCTGAAAAATATCGCGGGGTGGTGCGCATTGTATGGGTGTGTGTTACATTACATTCACTAGTAGGAGTGAGAAAAACATCACGGGGTGGTGTGAATCGGAGGGTCTGAATGAGGATAGGCAGTGAGTGGCAATGTAGGATGGAGAAAAGCACCGCGGGGTGGTCAGCATGGGGAGGTCAGGGAACATGCAGTGGCAATTTAGGATAGGTTTCTGAAAAACATCGCAGGGTGGTGCGCATTGTATGGGTGTGTGTTACATTACATTCACTAGTAGGAGTGAGAAAAACATCACGATGTGGTGCGCATTGTATGGGTGTGTGTTACATTACATTCACTAGTATTAGTGAGAAAAACATCACGGGGTGGTGTGAATCGGAGGGTCTGAATTAGGATAGGCAGTGAGTGGCAATGTAGGATGGAGAAAAGCACCGCGGGGTGGTCAGCATGGGGAGGTCAGGGAACATGCAGTGGCAATTTAGGATAGGTTTCTGAAAAACATCGCAGGGTGGTGCGCATTGTATGGGTGTGTGTTACATTACATTCACTAGTAGGAGTGAGAAAAACATCACGGGGTGGTTCGCATTGTATGGGTGTGTGTTACATTACATTCACTAGTAGGAGTGAGAAAAACATCACGGGGTGGTGTGAATCGGAGGGTCTGAATTAGGATAGGCAGTGAGTGGCAATGTAGGATGGAGAAAAGCACCGCGGGGTGCTCAGCATGGGGAGGTCAAGGAACATGCAGTGGCAATGTAGGATAGGTTTCTGAAAAATATCGCGGGGTGGTGCGCATTGTATGGCTGTGTGTTACATTACATTCACTAGTAGGAGTGAGAAAAACATCACGGGGTGCTGTGAATCTGAGGGTCTGAATTAGGATATGCAGTGAGTGGCAATGTAGGATGGAGAAAAGCACCGCGGGGTGGTCAGCATGGGGAGGTCAGGGAACATGCAGTGGCAATGTAGGTTAGGTTTCTGAAAAACATTGCAGGGTGGTGCACATTGTATGGGTGTGTGTTACATTACATTCACTAGTAGGAGTGAGAAAAACATCACGGGGTGGTGTGAATCGGAGGGTCTGAATTAGGATAGGCCGTGAGTGGCAATGTAGGATGGAGAAAAGCACCGCGGGGTGGTCAGCATGGGGAGGTCAGGGAACATGCAGTGGCAATGTAGGATAGGATTCTGAAAAACATCGCGGTGTGGTGCGCATTGTATGGGTGTGTGTTACATTACATTCACTAGTAGGAGTGAGAAAAACATCACGGGGTGGTGTGAATCGGAGGGTCTGAATTAGGATAGGCAGTGAGTGGTTTTTAGGATGGAGAAAAGCACCGCGGGGTGGTCAGCATGGGGAGGTCAGGAAAGATGCAGTGGCAATGTAGGATAGGTTTCTGAAAAAAATCGCGGATTGTGCCCATTGTATGGGTGTGTGTTACATTCACTAGTAGGAGTGAGAAAAACATCACGGGGTGGTGCGCATTGTATGGGTGTGTGTTACATTACATTCAGTAGTAGGAGTGAGAAAAACATCACGGTGTGGTACGCATTGTATGGGTGTGTGTTACATTACATTCACTAGTAGGAGTGAGAAAAACATCACGGGGTGGTGTGAATCTGAGGGTCTGAATTAGGATAGGCCGTGAGTGGCAATGTAAGTTGGAGCAAAGCACCGCGGGGTGGTCAGCATGGGGAGGTCAGGGAACATGCAGTGGCAATGTAGGATAGGTTTCTGAAAAACATCGCGGGGTGGTGCGCATTGTATGGTTTTGTGTTACATTCACTAGTAGGAGTGTGAAAAACATCACGGGGTGGTTCGCATTGTATGGGTGTGTGTTACATTACATTCACTAGTAGGAGTGAGAAAACATCACAGGGTGGTGTGAATTGGAGGGTCTGAATTAGGATAGGCAGTGAGTGGCAATGTAGGATGGAGAAAAGCACCGCAGGGTGCTCAGCATGGGGAGGTCAGGGAACATGCAGTGGCAATGTAGGATAGGTTTCTGAAAAACATCGTGGGGTGGTGCGCATTGTATGGTTTTGTGTTACATTCACTAGTAGGAGTGAGAAAAACATCACGGGGTGATGTGAATCGGAGGGTCTGAAATAGAATAGGCAGTGAGTGGCAATGTAGGATAGAGAAAAGCACCGCGGGGTGGTCAGCATGGGGAGGTCAGGGAACATGCAGTGGCAATGTAGGATAGGTTTCTGAAAAACATCGCGGGGTGGTGCGCATTGTATGGGTGTGTGTTACATTACATTCACAAGTAGGAGTGAGAAAAACATCATGGGGTGGTGTGAATCGGAGGGTCTGAATTAGGATAGGCAGTGAGTGGCAATGTAGGATGGAGAAAAGCACCGCGGGGGGGTCAGCATGGGGAGGTCAGGGAACATGCAGTGGCAATGTAGGATAGGTTTCTGAAAAATATCGCGGGGTGGTGCGCATTGTATGGGTGTGTGTTACATTACATTCACTAGTAGGAGTGAGAAAAACATCACGGGGTGGTTCGCATTGTATGGGTGTGTGTTACATTACATTCACTATTAGGAGTGAGAAAAACATCACGGGATGGTGCGCATTGTATGGGTGTGTTTTACATTACATTCACTAGTAGGAGTGAGAAAAACATCACGGGGTGGTGTGAATCGGAGGGTCTGAATTAGGATAGGCAGTGAGTGGCAAGGTAGGATGGAGAAAAGCACCGCGGTGTGGTCAGCATGCGGAGGTCAGGGAACATGCAGTGGCAATGTAGGATAGTTTTCTGAAAAACATCGCGGGGTGGTGCGCATTGTATGGGTGTGTGTTACATTACATTCACTAGTAGGAGTGAGAAAAACATCACGGGGTGGTGTGAATCGGAGCGTCTGAATTAGGATAGGCAGTGAGTGGCAATGTAGGATGGAGAAAAGCACCGCGGGGTGGTCAGCATGGGGTGGTCAGGGAACATGCAGTGGCAATGTAGGATAGGTTTCTGAAAAACATCGAGGGGTGGTGCGCATTGTATGGGTGTGTGTTACATTATATTCACTAGTAGTAGTGAGAAAAACATCACGGGGTGGTGCGCATTGTATGGGTGTGTGTTACTTCCCATTCACTAGTACCAGTGAGAAAAACATCAGGGGGTGCTGTGAATCAGAGGGTCTGAATTAGGATAGGCAGTGAGTGGCAATGTAGGATGGAGAAAAGAACCGTGGGTTGGCAAGCATGGGGAGGTCCGGGAACATGCAGTGGCAATGTAGGATAGGTTTCTGAAAAACATCGCGGGGTTGTGCGAATTGTATGGGTGTGTGTTACATTACATTCAGTAGTAGGAGTGAGAAAAAAATCACAGGGTGCTGTGAATCTGAGGGTCTGAATTAGGATAGGCAGTGAGTGGCAATGTAGGATGGAGAAAAGCACCGCGGGGTGGTCAGCATGGGGAGGTCAGGGAACATGCAGTGGCAATGTAGGATAGGTTTCTGAAAAACATCGCGGGGTGGTGCGCATTGTATTGGTGTGAGTGACATTACATTCACTAGTAGGAGTGAGAAAAACATCACGGGGTGGTGTGAATCGTAGGGTCTGAATTAGGATAGGCAGTGAGTGGCAATGTAGGATGGAGAAAAGCACCGCGGGGTGGTCAGCATGGGGAGGTCAGGGAACATGCAGTGGCAATGTAGGATAGGTTTCTGAAAAACATCAGGGGGTGGTGCGCATTGTATGGGTGTGTGTAACATTACATTCACTAGTAGGAGTGAGAAAAACATCACGGGGTGTTGTGAATCGGAGGGTCTGAATTTGTATAGGCAGTGAGTGGCAATATAGGATGGAGAAAAGCACCGTGGGGTGGTCAGCATGGGGAGGTCAGGGAACATGCAGCGGCAATGTAGGATAGGTTTCTGTAAAACATCGCGGGGTGGTGCGCATTGTATGGGTGTGTGTTAAATTACATTCACTAGTTGGAGTGAGAAAAACATCGCCGGGTGGTGCGCATTGTATTGGTGTGTGTTCCATTACATTCACTAGTAGGAGTGAGAAAAACATCGCAGGGTGGTGTGCATTGTATGGGTGTGTGTTACATTACATTCACTAGTAGGAGTGAGAAAAACATCACGGGGTGGTGTGAATCGGAGGGTCTGAATTAGAATAGGCAGTGAGTGGCAATGTAGGATGGAGAAAAGCACCGCGGGGTGGTCAGCATGCGGAGGTCAGGGAACATGCAGTCGCAATGCAAGATAGTTTTCTGAAAAACATCGCGGGGTGGTGCGCATTGTATGGGTGTGTGTTACATTACATTCACTAGTAGGAGTGAGAAAAACATCAGGGGGTGGTGCGCGTTGTATGGGTGTGTGTTACTTCCCATTCACTAGTACGAGTGAGAAAAACATCAGGGGGTGCTGTGAATCGGAGGGTCTGAATTAGGATAGGCAGTGAGTGGCAATGTCGGATGGAGAAAAGAACCGTGGGTTGGCCAGCATGGGGAGGTCCGGGAACATGCAGTGGCAATGTAGGATAGGTTTCTGAAAATCATCGCGGGGTGGTGCGCATTGTATGGCTGTGTGTTACATTACATTCACTAGTAGGAGTGAGAAAAACATCACGGGGTGGTGTGAATCGGAGGGTCTGAATTAGGATAGGCAGTGAGTGTCAATGTAGGATGGAGAAAAGCACTGCGGGGTGGTCAGCATGGGGAGGTCAGGGAACATGCAGTGGCAATGTAGGATAGGTTTCTGAAAAACATCGCGGGGTGGTGCGCATTGTATGGGTGTGTGTTACATTACATTCACTAGTAGGAGTGAGAAAAACATCACGGGGTGGTGTGAATCGGAGGGTCTGAATTAGGATAGGTAGTAAGTGGCAATGTAGGATGGAGAAAAGCACTGCGGGGTGGTCAGCATGGGGAGGTAAGGGAACATGCAGTGCAATGTAGGATAGGTTTCTGAAAAACATCGCGGGGTGGTGCGCATTGTATGGGTGTGTGTTACATTACATTCACTAGTAGGAGTGAGAAAAACATCACGGGGTGGTGCGCATTGTATGGGTGTGTGTTACATTTCATTCACTAGTAGGAGTGAGAAAAACATCACGGGGTGCTGTGAATCGGATGGTCTGAATTAGGATAGGCAGTGAGTGGCAATGTAGGATGGAGAAAAGCACCGCGGGGTGGTCAGCATGGGGAGGTCAGGGAACATGCAGTGGCAATGTAGGATAGGTTTCTGAAAAACATCGCGGGGTGGTGTGAATTCTATGGGTGTGTGTTACATTACATTCAGTAGTAGGAGTGAGAAAAAAATCACAGGGTGCTGTGAATCTGAGGGTCTGAATTAGGATAGGCAGTGAGTGGCAATGTAGGATGGAGAAAAGCACCGCGGGGTGGTCAGCATGAGGAGGTCAGGGAACATGCAGTGGCAATGTAGGATAGGTTTCTGAAAAACATCGCGGGGTGGTGCGCCTTGTATTGGTGTGAGTTACATTACATTCACTAATAGGAGTGAGAAAAACATCACGGGGTAGTGTGAATCGGAGGGTCTGAATTAGGATAGGCAGTGAGTGGCAATGTAGGATGGAGAAAAGCACCGCAGGGTGGTCAGCATGGGGAGGTCAGGGAACATGCAGTGGCAATGTAGGATAGGTTTCTGAAAAACATCGTGGGGTGGTGTGCATTGTATGGGTGTGTGTTACATTACATTCACTAGTAGGAGTGAGAAAAACATCACGGGGTGGTGCGCATTGTACGGGTGTGTGTTACATTACATTCACTAGTAGGAGTGAGAAAAACATCACGGGGTGGTGTGAATCGGAGGGTGTGAATTAGAATAGGCAGTGAGTGGCAATGTAGGATGGAGAAAAGCACCGCCTGAGGGTCAGAATGGGGAGGTCAGGGAACAAGAAGTGGCAATGTAGGATAGGTTTCTGAAAAACATCGCGGGGTGGTGCGCATTGTATGGGTGTGTGTTACATTACATTCACTAGTTGGAGTGAGAAAAATATCACGGGGTGGTGCGCATTGTATGGGTGTGTGTTACATTACATTCACTATTAGGAGTGAGAAAAACATCACGGGGTGGTGCGCATTGTATGGGTGTGTGTTACATTACATTCACTAATAGGAGTGAGAAAAACATCACGGGGTGGTGTGAATCGGAGGGTCTGCATTAGGATAGGCAGTGAGTGGCAATGTAGGATGGAGAAAAGCACCGAGGGGTGGTCAGCATGGGGTGGTCAGGGAATATGCAGTGGCAATGTAGGATAGGTTTCTGAAAAACATTGCGGGGTGGTGCGCATTGTATGGGTGTGTGTTACATTATATTCACTAGTAGTAGAGAGAAAAACATCACGGGTTGGTGCGCATTGTATGGGTGTGTGTTACTTTCCATTCACTAGTACGAGTGAGAAAAACATCACGGGGTGCTGTGAATCGGAGGGTCTGAATTAGGATAGGCAGTGAGTGTCAATGTAGGATGGAGAAAAGCACTGCGGGGTGGTCAGCATGGGGAGGTCAGGGAACTTGCAGTGGCAATGTAGGATAGGTTTCTGAAAAACATCGCGGGGTGGTGCGCATTGTATTGGTGTGAGTTATATTACATTCACTAGTAGGAGTGAGAAAAACATCACGGGTTGGTGTGAATCGGAGGGTCTGAATTAGGATAGGTAGTAAGTGGCAATGTAGGATGGAGAAAAGCACCGCGGGGTGGTCAGCATGGGGAGGTAAGGGAACATGCAGTGCAATGTAGGATAGGTTTCTGAAAAACATCGCGGGGTGGTGCGCATTGTATGGGTGTGTGTTACATTACATTCACTAGTAGGAGTGAGAAAAACATCACGGGGTGGTGCGCATTGTATGGGTGTGTGTTACATTACATTCACTAGTAGGAGTGAGAAAAACATCACGGGGTGGTGCGCATTGTATGGGTGTGTGTTACATTATATTCACTAGTAGGAGTGAGAAAAACATCACGGGGTGGTGTAAATCGGAGGGTCTGAATTAGGATAGGTAGTAAGTCGCAAAGTAGGATGGAGAAAAGCACCGCGGGTTGGTCTGCATGGGGAGGTCAGGGAACATGCAGTGCAATGTAGGATAGGTTTCTGAAAAACATCGTGGTGTGGTGCGCATTGTATGGGTGTGTGTTACATTACATTCACTAGTACGAGTGAGAAAAACACCACAGGGTGCTGTGAATCTGAGGGTCTGAATTAGGATAGGCAGTGAGTGGTAATGTAGAATGGAGAAAAGCACCGCGGGGTGGTCAGCATGGGGAGGTCAGGGAACATGCAGTGGCAATGTAGGATAGGTTTCTGAAAAACATCGCGGGGTGGTGCGCATTGTATTGGTGTGAGTTACATTACATTCACTAGTAGGAGTGAGAAAAACATCACGTGGTGGTGTGAATCGGAGGGTCTGAATTAGAATAGGCAGTGAGTGGCAATGTAGGATGGAGTAAAGCACAGCGGGGTGCTCAGCATGGGGAGGCCATGGAACATGCAGTGGCAATGTAGGATAGGTTTCTGAAAAACATCGCGGGGTGGTGCGCATTGTATGGGTGTGTGTTACATTACATTCACTAGTAGGAGTGAGAAAAACATCACGGGGTGGTGCGCATTGTATGGGTGTGTGTTACATTACATTCACTAGTAGGAGTGAGAAAAACATCACGGGGTGGTGGGCATTGTATGGGTGTGTGTTACATTACATTCACTAGTAGGAGTGAGAAATATATCGCGGGGTGGTGTGCATTGTATGGGTGTGTGTTAGATTACATTCACTAGTAGGAGTGAGAAAAACATCACGGGGTGGTTCGCATTGTATGGGTGTGTGTTACATTCACTAGTAGGAGTGAGAAAAACATCACGGGGTGGTGCGCATTATATGGGTGTGTGTTACATTACATTCACTAGTACGAGTGAGAAAAACATCACGGTGTGGTGCGCATTATATGGGTGTGTGTTACATTACATTCACTAGTAGGAGTGAGAAAAACATCACGGGGTGGTGTGAATCGGAGGGTCTGAATTAGGATAGGCCGTGAGTGGCAATGTAGGATGGAGAAAAGCACCGCGGGGTGGTCAGCATGGGGAGGTCAGGGAACATTCAGTGGCAATGTAGGATAGGTTTATGAAAAATATCGCGGGGTGGTGTGCATTGTATGGGTGTGTGTTACATTACATTCACTAGTAGGAGTGAGAAAAACATCACGGGTTGGTTCGCATTGTATGGGTGTGTGTTACATTACATTCACTAGTAGGAGTGAGAAAAACATCACAGGTGGTGTGAATTGGAGGGTCTGAATTAGGATAGGCAGTGAGTGGCAATGTAGGATGGAGAAAAGCACCGCGGGGTGCTCAGCATGGGGAGGTCAGGGAACATGGAGTGGCAATGTAGGATAGGTTTCTGAAAAACATCGCGGGGTGGTGCGCATTGTATGGGTGTGTGTTACATTACATTCACTAGTAGGAGTGAGAAAAACATCACGGGGTTGTGTGAATCGGAGTGTCTGAATTAGGATAGGCAGTGAGTGTCAATGTAGGACGGAGAAAAGCACTGCGGGGTGGTCAGTATGGGGAGGTCAGGGAACATGCAGTGGCAATGTAGGATAGGTTTCTTAAAAACTTCGCGGGGTGGTGCGCATTGTATGGGTGTGTGTTACATTACATTCCCTAGTAGGAGTGAGAAAAACATCACGGGGTGGTGTAAATCGGAGGGTCTGAATTAGGATAGGTAGTAAGTCGCAATGTAGGATGGAGAAAAGCACCGTGGGTTGGTCAGCATGGGGAGGTCAGGGAACATGCAGTGCAATGTAGGATAGGTTTCTGAAAAACATCGTGGTGTGGTGCGCATTGTATGGGTGTGTGTTACATTACATTCACTAGTAGGAGTGAGAAAAACATCACGGGGTGGTGCGCATTGTATGGGTGTGTGTTACATTCACTAGTAGGAGTGAGAAAAACATCACGGGGTGGTGCGCATTATATGGGTGTGTGTTACATTACATTCACTAGTAGGAGTGAGAAAAACATCACGGGGTGGTGTGAATCGGAGTGTCTGAATTAGGATAGGCAGTGAGTGGCAATGTAGGACGGAGAAAAGCACTGCGGGGTGGTCAGTATGGGGAGGTCAGGGAACATGCAGTGGCAATGTAGGATAGGTTTCTGAAAAACTTCGCGGGGTGGTGCGCATTGTATGGGTGTGTGTTACATTACATTCACTAGTAGGAGTGAGAAAAACATCACGGGGTGGTGTAAATCGGAGGGTCTGAATTAGGATAGGTAGTAAGTCGCAATGTAGGATGGAGAAAAGCACCGCGGGTTGGTCAGCATGGGGAGGTCAGGGAACATGCAGTGCAATGTAGGATAGGTTTCTGAAAAACATCGTGGTGTGGTGCGCATTGTATGGGTGTGTGTTACATTACATTCACTAGTAGGAGTGAGAAAAACATCACGGGGTGGTGCGCATTGTATGGGTGTGTGTTACATTACATTCACTAGTAGGAGTGAGAAAAACATCACGGGGTGGTGCGCATTGTATGGGTGTGTGTTACATTACATTCACTAGTAGGAGTGAGAAAAATATCGCGGGGTGGTGTGCATTGTATGGGTGTGTGTTACATTACATTCACTAGTAGGAGTGAGAAAAACATCACGGGGTGGTTCGCATTGTATGGGTGTGTGTTACATTACATTCACTAGTAGGAGTGAGAAAAACATCACAGGTGGTGTGAATTGGAGGGTCTGAATTAGGATAGGCAGTGAGTGGCAATGTAGGATGGAGATAAGCACCGCGGGGTAGTCAGCATGGGGAGGTCAGGGAACATGCAGTGGCAATGTAGGATAGGTTTCTGAAAAACATCGCGGGGTGGTGCGCATTGTATGGGTGTGTGTTACATTACATTCACTAGTAGGAGTGAGAAAAACATCACGGGGTGGTGTGAATCGGAACGTCTGAATTAGGATAGGCAGTGAGTGGCAATGTAGGATGGAGAAAAGCACCGCTGGGTTTTCAGCATGGGGTGGTCAGGGAACATGCACTGGCAATGTAGGATAGGTTTCTGAAAAACATCGCGGGGTGGTGCGCATTGTATGGGTGTGTGTTACATTATATTCACTAGTAGTAGCGAGAAAAACATCACGGGGTGGTGCGCATTGTATGGGTGTGTGTTACTTTACATTCACTAGTACGAGTGAGAAAAACATCACGGGGTGTTGTGAATTGGAAGGTCTGAATTAGGATAGGCAGTGAGTGGCAATGTAGGATGGAGAAAAGAACCGTGGGTTGGCCAGCATGGGGAGGTTAGGGAACATGAAGTGGCAATGTAGGATAGGTTTGTGAAAAACATCGCGGGGTTGTGCGCATTGTATGGGTGTGTGTTACATTACATTCACTAGTAGGAGTGAGAAAAACATCACGGCGTGGTGTGAATCGGAGGGTCTGAATTAGGATAGGCAGTGAGTGTCAATGTAGGATGGAGAAAAGCACTGCGGGGTGGTCAGCATGGGGAGGTCAGGGAACATGCAGTGGCAATGTAGGATAGGTTTCTGAAAAACATCGCGGGGTGGTGCGCATTGTATGGGTGTGTGTTACATTACATTCACTAGTAGGAGTGAGAAAAACATCACGGGGTGGTGCGCATTGTATGGGTGTGTATTACATTACATTCAGTAGTAGGAGTGAGAAAAACATCACGGGGTGGTGTGAATCTGAGGGTCTGAATTAGGATAGGCAGTGAGTGGCAATGTAGGATGGAGAAAAGCACCGCGGGGTGGTCAGCATGGGGAGGTCAGGGAACATGCAGTGGCAATGAAGCATAGGTTTCTGAAAAACATCGCGGGGTGGTGCGCATTGTATTGGTGTGAGTTACATTACATTCACTAGGAGGAGTGAGAAAAACATCACGGGGTGGTGAGAATCGGAGGGTCTGAATTAGGATAGGCAGTGAGTGGCAATGTAGGATGGAGAAAAGCACCGCGGGGTGGTTCAGCATGGGGAGGTCAGGGAACATGCAGTGGCAATGTAGGATAGGTTTCTGAAAAACATTGCAGGGTGGTGCACATTGTATGGGTGTGTGTTACATTACATTCACTAGTAGGAGTGAGAAAAACATCACGGGGTGGTGTGAATCGGAGGGTCTGAATTAGGATAGGCAGTGAGTGGTTTTTAGGATGGAGAAAAGCACCGCGGGGTGGTCAGCATGGGGAGGTCAGGGAACATGCAGTGGCAATGTACGATAGGTTTCTGAAAAAAATCGCGGGTTGTGCCCATTGTATGGGTGTGTGTTACATTCACTAGTAGGAGTGAGAAAAACATCACGGGGTGGTGCGCATTGTATGGGTGTGTGTTACATTACATTCACTAGTAGGAGTGAGAAAAACATCACGGTGTGTTACGCATTGTATGGGTGTGTGTTACATTACATTCACTAGTAGGAGTGAGAAAAACATCACGGGGTGGTGTGAATCGGAGGGTCTGAATTAGGATAGGCCGTGAGTGGCAATGTAGGATGGAGAAAAGCACCGCGGGGTGGTCAGCATGGGGAGGTCAGGGAACATGCAGTGGCAATGTAGGATAGGTTTATGAAAAATATCGCGGGGTGGTGCGCATTGTATGGGTGTGTGTTACATTACATTCACTAGTAGGAGTGAGAAAAACATCACGGGGTGGTTCGCATTGTATGGGTGTGTGTTACATTACATTCACTAGTAGGAGTGAGAAAAACATCACAGGGTGGTGTGAATTGGAGTGTCTGAATTAGGATAGGCAGTGAGTGGCAATGTAGGATGGAGAAAAGCACCGCAGGGTGCTCAGCATGGGGAGGTCAGGGAACATGCAGTGGCAATGTAGGATAGGTTTCTGAAAAACATCGCGGGGTGGTGCGCATTGTATGGTTTTGTGTTACATTCACTAGTAGGAGTGAGAAAAACATCACGGGGTGGTGTGAATCGGAGGGTCTGAATTACGATAGGCAGTGAGTGGCAATGTAGGATAGAGAAAAGCACCGCGGGGTGGTCAGCATGGGGAGGTCAGGGAACATGCAGTGGCAATGTAGGATAGGTTTCTGAAAAACATCGCGGGGTGGTGCGCATTGTATGGGTGTGTGTTACATTACATTCACTAGTAGGAGTGAGAAAAACATCACGGGGTGGTGTGAATCGGAGTGTCTGAATTAGAATAGGCAGTGAGTGGCAATGTAGGATGGAGAAAAGCACCGCGGGGGGGTCAGCATGGGGAGGTCAGGGAACATGCAGTGGCAATGTAGGATAGGTTTCTGAAAAACATCGCGGGGTGGTGCGCATTGTATGGATTTGTGTTACATTCACTAGTAGGAGTGAGAAAAACATCACGGGGTGGTGCGCATTGTATGGATTTGTGTTACATTCACTAGTAGGAGTGAGAAAAACATCACGGGGTGGTGCGCATTGTATGGGTGTGTGTTACATTACATTCACTAGTAGGAGTGAGAAAAACATCACGGGGTGGTGCGCATTGTATGGATTTGTGTTACATTCACTAGTAGGAGTGAGAAAAACATCACGGGGTGGTGCGCATTGTACGGGTGTGTGTTACTTTACATTCACTAGTACGAGTGAGAAAAACATCACGGGGTGCTGTGAATTGGAACGTCTGAATTAGGATAGGCAGTGAGTGGCAATGTAGGATGGAGAAAAGAACCGTGGGTTGGCCAGCATGGGGAGGTCAGGGAACATGCAGTGGCAATGTAGGATAGGTTTCTGAAAAACATCGCGGGGTGGTGCGCATTGTATGGGTGTGTGTTATATTACATTCACTAGTAGGAGTGAGAAAAACATCATGGGGTGGTGTGAATCGGAGTGTCTGAATTAGGATAGGCAGTGAGTGTCAATGTAGGACGGAGAAAAGCACTGCGGGGTGGTCAGTATGGGGAGGTCAGGGAACATGCAGTGGCAATGTAGGATAGGTTTCTGAAAAACTTCGCGGGGTGGTGCGCATTGTATGGGTGTGTGTTACATTACATTCACTAGTAGGAGTGAGAAAAACATCACGGGGTGGTGTAAATCGGAGGGTCTGAATTAGGATAGGTAGTAAGTCGCAATGTAGGATGGAGAAAAGCACCGCGGGTTGGTCAGCATGGGGAGGTCAGGGAACATGCAGTGCAATGTAGGATAGGTTTCTGAAAAACATCGTGGTGTGGTGCGCATTGTATGGGTGTGTGTTACAATACATTCACTAGTAGGAGTGAGAAAAACATCACGGGGTGGTGCGCATTGTATGGGTGTGTGTTACATTACATTCACTAGTAGGAGTGAGAAAAACATCACGGGGTGGTGCGCATTGTATGGGTGTGTGTTACATTACATTCACTAGTAGGAGTGAGAAAAATATCGCGGGGTGGTGTGCATTGTATGGGTGTGTGTTACATTATATTCACTAGTAGGAGTGAGAAAAACATCACGGGGTGGTTCGCATTGTATGGGTGTGTGTTACATTCACTAGTAGGAGTGAGAAAAACATCACGGGGTGGTGCGCATTATATGGGTGTGTGTTACATTACATTCACTAGTAGGAGTGAGAAAAACATCACGGTGTGGTGCGCATTGTATGGGTGTGTGTTACATTACATTCACTAGTAGGAGTGAGAAAAACATCACGGGGTGGTGTGAACCGGAGGGTCTGAATTAGGATAGGCCGTGAGAGGCAATGTAGGATGGAGAAAAGCACCGCGGGGTGGTCAGCATGGGGAGGTCAGGGAACATTCAGTGGCAATGTAGGATAGGTTTATGAAAAATATCGCGGGGTGGTGTGCATTGTATGGGTGTGTGTTACATTACATTCACTAGTAGGAGTGAGAAAAACATCACGGGGTGGTTCGCATTGTATGGGTGAGTGTTACATTACATTCACTAGTAGGAGTGAGAAAAACATCACAGGTGGTGTGAATTGTAGGGTCTGAATTAGGATAGGCAGTGAGTGGCAATGTAGGATGGAGAAAAGCACCGCGGGGTGCTCAGCATGTGGAGGTCAGGGAACATGGAGTGGCAATGTAGGATAGGTTTCTGAAAAACATCGCGGGGTGGTGCGCATTGTATGGGTGTGTGTTACATTACATTCACTAGTAGGAGTGAGAAAAACATCACGGGGTGGTGTAAATCGGAGGGTCTGAATTAGGATAGGTAGTAAGTCGCAATGTAGGATGGAGAAAAGCACCGCGGGGTGTTCAGCATGGGGAGGTCAGGGAACATGCAGTGGCAATGTAGGATAGGTTTCTGAAAAACATCGCGGGGTGGTGCGCATTGTATGGGTGTGTGTTACATTACATTCACTAGTAGGAGTGAGAAAAACATCACGGAGTGCTGTGAATCGCAAGGTCTGAATTAGGATAGGCAGTGAGTGGCAATGTAGGATGGAGAAAAGCACTGCGGGGTGTTCAGCATGGGGAGGTCAGGGAACATGCAGTGGCAATGTAGGATAGGTTTCTGAAAAACATCGCGGGGTGGTGCGCATTGTATGGGTGTGTGTTACATTACATTCAGTAGTAGGAGTGAGAAAAACATCACAGGGTGCTGTGAATCTGAGGGTCTGAATTAGGATAGGCAGTGAGTGGTAATGTAGAATGGAGAAAAGCACCGCGGGGTGGTCAGCATGGGGAGGTCAGGGAACATGCAGTGGCAATGTAGGATAGGTTTCTGAAAAACATCGCGGGGTGGTGCGCATTGTATTGGTGTGAGTTACATTACATTCACTAGTAGGAGTGAGAAAAACATCACGGGGTGGTGTGAATCGGAGGGTCTGAATTAGGATAGGCAGTGAGTGGCAATGTAGGATGGAGAAAAGCACCGCAGGGTGGTCAGCATGGGGAGGTCAGGGAACATGCAGTGGCAACGTAGGATAGGTTTCTGAAAAACATCGCGGGGTGGTGTGCATTGTATGGGTGTGTGTTACATGACATTCACTAGTAGGAGTTAGAAAAACATCACGGGGTGGTGCGCATTGTATGGGTGTGTGTTACATTACATTCACTAGTAGGAGTGAGAAAAACATCACGGGGTGGTGTGAATCGGAGGGTCTGAATTAGAATAGGCAGTGAGTGGCAATGTAGGATGGAGTAAAGCACCGCGGGGTGGTCAGCATGGGGAGGTCATGGAACATGCAGTGGCAATGTAGGATAGGTTTCTGAAAAACATCGCGGGGTGGTGCGCATTGTATGGGTGTGTGTTACATTACATTCACTAGTAGGAGTGAGAAAAACATCACGGGGTGGTGTGCATTGTATGGGTGTGTGTTACATTATATTCACTAGTAGGAGTGAGAAAAACATCACGGGGTGGTGCGCATTGTACGGGTGTGTGTTATTTTACATTCACTAGTACGAGTGAGAAAAACATCACGGGGTGCTGTGAATTGGAACGTCTGAATTAGGATAGGCAGTGAGTGGCAATGTAGGATGGAGAAAAGAACCGTGGGTTGGCCAGCATGGGGAGGTCAGGGAACATGCAGTGGCAATGTAGGATAGGTTTCTGAAAAACATCGCGGGGTGGTGCGCATTGTATGGGTGTGTGTTACATTACATTCACTAGTAGGAGTGAGAAAAACATCACGGGGTGGTGTGAATCGGAGTGTCTGAATTAGGATAGGCAGTGAGTGTCAATGTAGGACGGAGAAAAGCACTGCGGGGTGGTCAGTATGGGGAGGTCAGGGAACATGCAGTGGCAATGTAAGATAGGTTTCTGAAAAACTTCGCGGGGTGGTGCGCATTGTATGGGTGTGTGTTACATTACATTCACTAGTAGGAGTGAGAAAAACATCACGGGGTGGTGTAAATCGGAGGGTCTGAATTAGGATAGGTAGTAAGTCGCAATGTAGGATGGAGAAAAGCACCGCGGGTTGGTCAGCATGGGGAGGTCAGGGAACATGCAGTGCAATGTAGGATAGGTTTCTGAAAAACATCGTGGTGTGGTGCGCATTGTATGGGTGTGTGTTACATTACATTCACTAGTAGGAGTGAGAAAAACATCACAGGGTGCTGTGAATCTGAGGGTCTGAATTAGGATAGGCAGTGAGTGGTAATGTAGAATGGAGAAAAGCACCGCGGGGTGGTCAGCATGGGGAGGTCAGGGAACATGCAGTGGCAATGTAGGATAGGTTTCTGAAAAACATCGCGGGGTGGTGCGCATTGTATTGGTGTGAGTTACATTACATTCACTAGTAGGAGTGAGAAAAACATCACGGGGTGGTGTGAATCGGAGGGTCTGAATTAGGATAGGCAGTGAGTGGCAATGTAGGATGGAGAAAAGCACCGCAGGGTGGTCAGCATGGGGAGGTCAGGGAACATGCAGTGGCAATGTAGGATAGGTTTCTGAAAAACATCGTGTGGTGGTGTGCATTGTATGGGTGTGTGTTACATTATATTCACTAGTAGGAGTGAGAAAAACATCACGGGGTGGTGCGCATTGTATGGGTGTGTTTTACATTATATTCACTAGTAGGAGTGAGAAAAACATCACGGGGTGGTGTGAATCGGAGGGTCTGAATTAGAATAGGCAGTGAGTGGCAATGTAGGATGGAGTAAAGCACCGCGGGGTGGTCAGCATGGGGAGGTCATGGAACATGCAGTGGCAATGTAGGATTGGTTTCTGAAAAACATCGCGGGGTGGTGCGCATTGTATGGGTGTGTGTTACATTACATTCACTAGTAGGAGTGAGAAAAACATCACGGGGTGGTGCGCATTGTATGGGTGTGTGTTACATTATATTCACTAGTAGGAGTGAGAAAAACATCACGGGGTGGTGCGCATTGTACGGGTGTGTGTTACTTTACATTCACTAGTACAAGTGAGAAAAACATCACGGGGTGCTGTGAATTGGAACGTCTGAATTAGGATAGGCAGTGAGTGGCAATGTAGGATGGAGAAAAGATCCGTGGGTTGGCCAGGATGGGGAGGTCAGGGAACATGCAGTGGCAATGTAGGATAGGTTTCTGAAAAACATCGCGGGGTGGTGCGCATTGTATGGGTGTGTGTTACATTACATTCACTAGTAGGAGTGAGAAAAACATCATGGGGTGGTGTGAATCGGAGTGTCTGAATTAGGATAGGCAGTGAGTGTCAATGTAGGACGGAGAAAAGCACTGCGGGGTGGTCAGTATGGGGAGGTCAGGGAACATGCAGTGGCAATGTAGGATAGGTTTCTGAAAAACTTCGCGGGGTGGTGCGCATTGTATGGGTGTGTGTTACATTACATTCACTAGTAGGAGTGAGAAAAACATCACGGGGTGGTATAAATCGGAGGGTCTGAATTAGGATAGGTAGTAAGTCGCAATGTAGGATGGAGAAAAGCACCGCGGGTTGGTCAGCATGGGGAGGTCAGGGAACATGCAGTGCAATGTAGGATAGGTTTCTGAAAAACATCGTGGTGTGGTGCGCATTGTATGGGTGTGTGTTACATTACATTCACTAGTAGGAGTGAGAAAAACATCACGGGGTGGTGCGCATTGTATGGGTGTGTGTTACATTACATTCACTAGTAGGAGTGAGAAAAACATCACGGGGTGGTGCGCATTGTATGGGTGTGTGTTACATTACATTCACTAGTAGGAGTGAGAAAAATATCGCGGGGTGGTGTGCATTGTATGGGTGTGTGTTACATTATATTCACTAGTAGGAGTGAGAAAAACATCACGGGGTGGTTCGCATTGTATGGGTGTGTGTTACATTCACTAGTAGGAGTGAGAAAAACATCACGGGGTGGTGCGCATTATATGGGTGTGTGTTACATTACATTCACTAGTAGGAGTGAGAAAAACATCACGGTGTGGTGCGCATTGTATGGGTGTGTGTTACATTACATTCACTAGTAGGAGTGAGAAAAACATCACGGGGTGGTGTGAACCGGAGGGTCTGAATTAGGATAGGCCGTGAGTGGCAATGTAGGATGGAGAAAAGCACCGCGGGGTGGTCAGCATGGGGAGGTCAGGGAACATTCAGTGGCAATGTAGGATAGGTTTATGAAAAATATCGCGGGGTGGTGTGCATTGTATGGGTGTGTGTTACATTACATTCACTAGTAGGAGTGAGAAAAACATCACGGGGTGGTTCGCATTGTATGGGTGTGTGTTACATTACATTCACTAGTAGGAGTGAGAAAAACATCACAGGTGGTGTGAATTGTAGGGTCTGAATTAGGATAGGCAGTGAGTGGCAATGTAGGATGGAGAAAAGCACCGCGGGGTGCTCAGCATGTGGAGGTCAGGGAACATGGAGTGGCAATGTAGGATAGGTTTCTGAAAAACTTCGCGGGGTGGTGCGCATTGTATGGGTGTGTGTTACATTACATTCACTAGTAGGAGTGAGAAAAACATCACGGGGTCGTGTAAATCGGAGGGTCTGAATTAGGATAGGTAGTAAGTCGCAATGTAGGATGGAGAAAATCACCGCGGGTTGGTCAGCATGGGGAGGTCGGGGAACATGCAGTGCAATGTAGGATAGGTTTCTGAAAAACATCGTGGTGTGGTCCGCATTTTATGGGTGTGTGTTACATTACATTCACTAGTAGGAGTGAGAAAAACATCACGGGGTGGTGCGCATTGTATGGGTGTGTGTTACATTACATTCACTAGTAGGAGTGAGAAAAACATCACGGGGTGGTGCGCATTGTATGGGTGTGTGTTACATTACATTCACTAGTAGGAGTGAGAAAAATATCGCGGGGTGGTGTGCATTGTATGGGTGTGTGTTACATTACATTCACAAGTAGGAGTGAGAAAAACATCACGGGGTGGTGCGCATTGTATGGGTGTGTGTTACATTACATTCACTAGTAGGAGTGAGAAAAATATCGCGGGGTGGTGTGCATTGTATGGGTGTGTGTTACATTACATTCACTAGTAGGAGTGAGAAAAACATCACGGGGTGGTTCGCATTGTATGGGTGTGTGTTACATTCACTAGTAGGAGTGAGAAAAACATCACGGGGTGGTGCGCATTATATGGGTGTGTGTTACATTACATTCACTAGTAGGAGTGAGAAAAACATCACGGTGTGGTGCGCATTGTATGGGTGTGTGTTACATTACATTCACTAGTAGGAGTGAGAAAAACATCACGGGGTGGTTCGCATTGTATGGGTGTGTGTTACATTACATTCACTAGTAGGAGTGAGAAAAACATCACAGGTGGTGTGATTTGGAGGGTCTGAATTAGGATAGGCAGTGAGTGGCAATGTAGGATGGAGAAAAGCACCGCGGAGTGCTCAGCATGGGGAGGTCAGGGAACATGCAGTGGCAATGTAGGATAGGTTTCTGAAAAACATCGCGGGGTGGTGCGCATTGTATGGGTGTGTGTTACATTACATTCACTAGTAGGAGTGAGAAAAACATCACGGGGTGGTGTGAATCGGAGGGTCTGAATTAGGATAGGCAGTGAGTGGCAATGTAGGATGGAGAAAAGCACCGCGGGGGGGTCAGCATGGGGAGGTCAGGGAACATGCAGTGGCAATGTAAGATAGGTTTCAGAAAAACATCGCGGGGTGGTGCGCATTGTATGGGTGTGTGTTACATTACATTCACTAGTAGGAGTGAGAAAAACATCACGGGGTGGTGCGCATTGTATGGGTGTGTGTTACATTACATTCACTAGTAGGAGTGAGAAAAACATCATGGGGTGGTGTGAATCGGAAGGTCTGAATGAGGATAGGCTGTGAGTGGCAATGTAGGATGGAGAAAAGCACCGCGGGGTGGTCAGCATGGGGAGGTCAGGGAACATGCAGTGGCAATGTAGGATAGGTTTCTGAAAAACATCGCGGGGTGGTGCGCATTGTATGGGTGTGTGTTACATTACATTCACTAGTAGGAGTGAGAAAAACATCACGGGGTGGTGTGAATCGGAGGGTCTGAAGTAGGATAGGTAGTAAGTGGCAATGTAGGATGGAGAAAAGCACCGCGGGGTGGTCAGCATGGGGAGGTCAGGGAACATGCAGTGCAATGTAGGATAGGTTTCTGAAAAACATCGCGGGGTGGTGCGCATTGTATGGGTGTGTGTTACATTACATTCACTAGTAGGAGTGAGAAAAACATCACGGGGTGGTGCGCATTGTATGGGTGTGTGTTACATTACATTCAGTAGTAGGAGTGAGAAAAACATGACGGCGTGGTGTGAATTGGAGGGTCTGAATTAGGATAGGCAGTGAGTGGTTTTTAGATTGGAGAAAAGCACCGCGGGGTGGTCAGCATGGGGAGGTCAGGGAACATGCAGTGGCAATGTAGGATAGGTTTCTGAAAAAAATCGCGGGTTGTGCCCATTGTATGGGTGTGTGTTACATTCACTAGTAGGAGTGAGAAAAACATCACGGGGTGGTTCGCATTGTATGGGTGTGTGTTACATTACATTCACTAGTAGGAGTGAGAAAAACATCACAGGGTGGTGTGAATTGGAGGGTCTGAATTAGGATAGGCAGTGAGTGGCAATGTAGGATGGAGAAAAGCACCGCAGGGTGCTCAGCATGGGGAGGTCAGGGAACATGCAGTGGCAATGTAGGATAGGTTTCTGAAAAACATCGTGGGGTGGTGCACATTGTATGGTTTTGTGTTACATTCACTAGTAGGAGTGAGAAAAACATCACGGGGTGGTGTGAATCGGAGGGTCTGAATTACGATAGGCAGTGAGTGGCAATGTAGGATAGAGAAAAGCACCGCGGGGTGGTCAGCATGGGGAGGTCAGGGAACATGCAGTGGCAATGTAGGATAGGTTTCTGAAAAACATCGCGGGGTGGTGCGCATTGTATGGGTGTGTGTTACATTACATTCACTAGTAGGAGTGAGAAAAACATCACGGGGTGGTGTGAATCGGAGAGTCTGAATTAGGATAGGCAGTGAGTGGCAATGTAGGATGGAGAAAAGCACCGCGGGGGGGTCAGCATGGGGAGGTCAGGGAACATGCAGTGGCAATGTAGGATAGGTTTCTGAAAAACATCGCGGGGTGGTGCGCATTGTATGGTTTTGTGTTACATTCACTAGTAGGAGTGAGAAAAACATCACGGGGTGGTGCATATTGTATGGGTGTGTGTTACATTACATTCACTAGTAGGAGTGAGAAAAACATCACGGTGTGGTGCCCATTGTATGGGTGTGTGTTACATCACATTCACTAGTAGGAGTGAGAAAAACATCACGGGGTGTTGTGATTCGGAGGGTCTGAATTAGGATAGGCAGTGAGTGGCAATGTAGGATGGAGAAAAGCACCGCGGGGTGGTCAGCATGGGGAGGTGAGGGAACATGCAGTGGCAATGTAGGATAGTTTTCTGAAAAACATCACGGGGTGGT
Source organism: Cavia porcellus (assembly GCF_034190915.1). Lineage (NCBI taxonomy): Eukaryota > Metazoa > Chordata > Mammalia > Rodentia > Caviidae > Cavia > Cavia porcellus. Next base: position 2,186,387 of record NW_026947555.1, read on the forward strand.
GCGCATTGTATGGGTGTGTGTTACATTACATTCACTAGTAGGAGTGAGAAAAACATCACGGGGTGGTGTGAATCGGAGGGTCTGAATGAGGATAGGCAGTGAGTGGCAATTTAGGATGGAGAAAAGCACCGCGGGGTGGTCATCATGGGGAGGTAAGGGAACATGCAGTGGCAATGTAGGATAGTTTTCTGAAAAACATCGCGGGGTGGTGCGCATTGTATGGGTGTGTGTTACATTACATTCAGTAGTAGGAGTGAGACAAACATCACGGGGTGCTGTGAATCTGAGGGTCTGAATTAGGATGGGCAGTGAGTGGCAATGTTGGATGGAGAAAAGCACCGCGGGGTGGTAAGCATGGGGAGGTCAGGGAACATGCAGTGGCAATGTAGGATAGGTTTCTGAAAAACATCGCGGGGTGGTGCGCATTGTATGGGTGTGTGTTACATTACATTCACTAGTAGGAGTGAGAAAAACATCACGGGGTGCTGTGAATCTGAGGGTCTGAATTAGGATAGGCAGTGAGTGGCAATGTAGGATGGAGAAAAGCACCGCGGGGTGGTCAGCATGGGGAGGTCAGGGAACATGCAGTGGCAATGTAGTATAGGTTTATGAAAAACATCGCGGAGTGGTGCGCATTGTATGGGTGTGTGTTACATTACATTCACTAGTAGGAGTGAGAAAAACATCACGGTGTGGTGCGCATTGTATGGGTGTGTGTTACATTACATTCACTAGTATTAGTGAGAAAAACATCACGGGGTGGTGTGAATCTGAGGGTCTGAATTAGGATAGGCAGTGAGTGGCAATGTAGGATGGAGAAAAGCACCGCGGGGTGCTCAGCATGGGGAGGTCAGGGAACATGCAGTGTCAATGTAGGATAGGTTTCTGAAAAATATCGCGGGGTGGTGTGCATTGCATGGGTGTGTGTTACATTACATTCACTAGTAGGAGTGAGAAAAACATCACGGGGTGCTGTGAATCTGAGGGTCTGAATTAGGATAGGCAGTGAGTGGCAATGTAGGATGGAGAAAAGCACCGCGGGGTGCTCAGCATGGGGAGGTCAGGGAACATGCAGTGGCAATGTAGGATAGGTTTCTGAAAAATATCGCGGGGTGGTGCGCATTGTATGGGTGTGTGTTACATTACATTCACTAGTAGGAGTGAGAAAAACATCACGGGGTGGTGTGAATCGGAGGGTCTGAATGAGGATAGGCAGTGAGTGGCAATGTAGGATGGAGAAAAGCACCGCGGGGTGGTCAGCATGGGGAGGTCAGGGAACATGCAGTGGCAATGTAGGATAGGTTTCTGAAAAACATCGCGGGGTGGTGCGCATTGTATGGGTGTGTGTTACATTGCATTCACTAGTAGGAGTGAGAAAAACATCACGGGGTGGTGTGAATCGGAGGGTCTGAATTAGGATAGGCAGTGAGTGGCAATGTAGGATGGAGAAAAGCACCGCGGGGTGGTCAGCATGGGGAGGTCAGGGAACATGCAGTGGCAATGTAGAATAGGTTTCTGAAAAACATCGCGGGGTGGTGCGCATTGTATGGGTGTGTGTTACATTCACTAGTAGGAGTGAGAAAAACATCACGGGGTGGTGGGCATTGCATGGGTGTGTGTTACATTACATTCACTAGTAGGAGTGAGAAAAACATCACGATGTGGTGCGCATTGTATGGGTGTGTGTTACATTACATTCACTAGTATTAGTGAGAAAAACATCACGGGGTGGTGTGAATCGGAGGGTCTGAATTAGGATAGGCAGTGAGTGGCAATGTAGGATGGAGAAAAGCACCGCGGGGTGGTCAGCATGGGGAGGTCAGGGAACTTGCAGTGGCAATTTAGGATAGGTTTCTGAAAAACATCGCAGGGTGGTGCGCATTGTATGGGTGTGTGTTACATTACATTCACTAGTAGGAGTGAGAAAAACATCACGGGGTGGTTCGCATTGTATGGGTGTGTGTTACATTACATTCACTAGTAGGAGTGAGAAAAACATCACGGGGTGGTGTGAATCGGAGGGTCTGAATTAGGATAGGCAGTGAGTGGCAATGTAGGATGGAGAAAAGCACCGCGGGGTGCTCAGCATGGGGAGGTCAGGGAACATGCAGTGGCAATGTAGGATAGGTTTCTGAAAAATATCGCGGGGTGGTGCGCATTGTATGGCTGTGTGTTACATTACATTCACTAGTAGGAGTGAGAAAAACATCACGGGGTGCTGTGAATCTGAGGGTCTGAATTAGGATATGCAGTGAGTGGCAATGTAGGATGGAGAAAAGCACCGCGGGGTGGTCAGCATGGGGAGGTCAGGGAACATGCAGTGGCAATGTAGGTTAGGTTTCTGAAAAACATTGCAGGGTGGTGCACATTGTATGGGTGTGTGTTACATTACATTCACTAGTAGGAGTGAGAAAAACATCACGGGGTGGTGTGAATCGGAGGGTCTGAATTAGGATAGGCCGTGAGTGGCAATGTAGGATGGAGAAAAGCACCGCGGGGTGGTCAGCATGGGGAGGTCAGGGAACATGCAGTGGCAATGTAGGATAGGATTCTGAAAAACATCGCGGTGTGGTGCGCATTGTATGGGTGTGTGTTACATTACATTCACTAGTAGGAGTGAGAAAAACATCACGGGGTGGTGTGAATCGGAGGGTCTGAATTAGGATAGGCAGTGAGTGGTTTTTAGGATGGAGAAAAGCACCGCGGGGTGGTCAGCATGGGGAGGTCAGGAAAGATGCAGTGGCAATGTAGGATAGGTTTCTGAAAAAAATCGCGGATTGTGCCCATTGTATGGGTGTGTGTTACATTCACTAGTAGGAGTGAGAAAAACATCACGGGGTGGTGCGCATTGTATGGGTGTGTGTTACATTACATTCAGTAGTAGGAGTGAGAAAAACATCACGGTGTGGTACGCATTGTATGGGTGTGTGTTACATTACATTCACTAGTAGGAGTGAGAAAAACATCACGGGGTGGTGTGAATCTGAGGGTCTGAATTAGGATAGGCCGTGAGTGGCAATGTAAGTTGGAGCAAAGCACCGCGGGGTGGTCAGCATGGGGAGGTCAGGGAACATGCAGTGGCAATGTAGGATAGGTTTCTGAAAAACATCGCGGGGTGGTGCGCATTGTATGGTTTTGTGTTACATTCACTAGTAGGAGTGAGAAAAACATCACGGGGTGGTTCGCATTGTATGGGTGTGTGTTACATTACATTCACTAGTAGGAGTGAGAAAACATCACAGGGTGGTGTGAATTGGAGGGTCTGAATTAGGATAGGCAGTGAGTGGCAATGTAGGATGGAGAAAAGCACCGCAGGGTGCTCAGCATGGGGAGGTCAGGGAACATGCAGTGGCAATGTAGGATAGGTTTCTGAAAAACATCGTGGGGTGGTGCGCATTGTATGGTTTTGTGTTACATTCACTAGTAGGAGTGAGAAAAACATCACGGGGTGATGTGAATCAGAGGGTCTGAATTAGAATAGGCAGTGAGTGGCAATGTAGGATAGAGAAAAGCACCGCGGGGTGGTCAGCATGGGGAGGTCAGGGAACATGCAGTGGCAATGTAGGATAGGTTTCTGAAAAACATCGCGGGGTGGTGCGCATTGTATGGGTGTGTGTTACATTACATTCACAAGTAGGAGTGAGAAAAACATCATGGGGTGGTGTGAATCGGAGGGTCTGAATTAGGATAGGCAGTGAGTGGCAATGTAGGATGGAGAAAAGCACCGCGGGGGGGTCAGCATGGGGAGGTCAGGGAACATGCAGTGGCAATGTAGGATAGGTTTCTGAAAAACATCGCGGTGTGGTGCGCATTGTATGGTTTTGTGTTACATTCACTAGTAGGAGTGAGAAAAACATCACAGGGTGGTGCATATTGTATGGGTGTGTGTTACATTACATTCACTAGTAGGAGTGAGAAAAAATTCACGGTGTGTTGCGCATTGTATGGGTGTGTGTTACATTACTTTCACTAGTAGGAGTGAGAAAAACATCACGGGGTGGTGTGAATCGGAGGGTCTGAATTAGGATAGGCAGTGAGTGGCAATGTAGGATGGAGAAAAGCACCGCGGGGTGCTCAGCATGGGGAGGTCAGGGAACATGCAGTGGCAATGTAGGATAGGTTTCTGAAAAATATCGCGGGGTGGTGCGCATTGTATGGCTGTGTGTTACATTACATTCACTAGTAGGAGTGAGAAAAACATCACGGGGTGCTGTGAATCTGAGGGTCTGAATTAGGATATGCAGTGAGTGGCAATGTAGGATGGAGAAAAGCACCGCGGGATGGTCAGCATGGGGAGGTCAGGGAACATGCAGTGGCAATGTAGGATAGGTTTCTGAAAAACATCGCGGGGTGGTGCGCATTGTATGGGTGTGTGTTACATTACATTCACTAGTAGGAGTGAGAAAAATATCACGGGGTGGTGTGAATCGGAGGGTCTGAATTAGGATAGGCAGTGAGTGGTTTTTAGGATGGAGAAAAGCACCGCGGGGTGGTCAGCATGGGGAGGTCAGGGAACATGCAGTGGCAATGTAGGATAGGTTTATGAAAAATATCGCGGGGTGGTGCGCATTGTATGGGTGTGTGTTACATTACATTCACTAGTAGGAGTGAGAAAAACATCACGGGGTGGTTCGCATTGTATGGGTGTGTGTTACATTACATTCACTAGTAGGAGTGAGAAAAACCTCACGGGGTGGTGTGAATCGGAGGGTCTGAATTAGGATAGGCAGTGAGTGGCAAGGTAGGATGGAGAAAAGCACCGCGGTGTGGTCAGCATGCGGAGGTCAGGGAACATGCAGTGGCAATGTAGGATAGTTTTCTGAAAAACATCGCGGGGTGGTGCGCATTGTATGGGTGTGTGTTACATTACATTCACTAGTAGGAGTGAGAAAAACATCACGGGGTGGTGTGAATCGGAGCGTCTGAATTAGGATAGGCAGTGAGTGGCAATGTAGGATGGAGAAAAGCACCGCGGGGTGGTCAGCATGGAGTGGTCAGGGAACATGCAGTGGCAATGTAGGATAGGTTTCTGAAAAACATCGAGGGGTGGTGCGCATTGTATGGGTGTGTGTTACATTATATTCACTAGTAGTAGTGAGAAAAACATCACGGGGTGGTGCGCATTGTATGGGTGTGTGTTACTTCCCATTCACTAGTACCAGTGAGAAAAACATCAGGGGGTGCTGTGAATCAGAGGGTCTGAATTAGGATAGGCAGTGAGTGGCAATGTAGGATGGAGAAAAGAACCGTGGGTTGGCCAGCATGGGGAGGTCCAGGAACATGCAGTGGCAATGTAGGATAGGTTTCTGAAAAACATCGCGGGGTGGTGCGAATTGTATGGGTGTGTGTTACATTATATTCAGTAGTAGGAGTGAGAAAAAAATCACAGGGTGCTGTGAATCTGAGGGTCTGAATTAGGATAGGCAGTGAGTGGCAATGTAGGATGGAGAAAAGCACCGCGGGGTGGTCAGCATAGGGAGGTCAGGGAACATGCAGTGGCAATGTAGGATAGGTTTCTGAAAAACATCGCGGGGTGGTGCGCATTGTATTGGTGTGAGTTACATTACATTCACTAGTAGGAGTGAGAAAAACATCACGGGGTGGTGTGAATCGTAGGGTCTGAATTAGAATAGGCAGTGAGTGGCAATGTAGGATGGAGAAAAGCACCGCAGGGTGGTCAGCATGGGGAGGTCAGGGAACATGCAGTGGCAATGTAGGATAGGTTTCTGAAAAACATCAGGGGGTGGTGCGCATTGTATGGGTGTGTGTAACATTACATTCACTAGTAGGAGTGAGAAAAACATCACGGGGTGTTGTGAATCGGAGGGTCTGAATTTGTATAGGCAGTGAGTGGCAATATAGGATGGAGAAAAGCACCGTGGGGTGGTCAGCATGGGGAGGTCAGGGAACATGCAGCGGCAATGTAGGATAGGTTTCTGTAAAACATCGCGGGGTGGTGCGCATTGTATGGGTGTGTGTTAAATTACATTCACTAGTTGGAGTGAGAAAAACATCGCCGGGTGGTGCGCATTGTATTGGTGTGTGTTCCATTACATTCACTAGTAGGAGTGAGAAAAACATCGCAGGGTGGTGTGCATTGTATGGGTGTGTGTTACATTACATTCACTAGTAGGAGTGAGAAAAACATCACGGGGTGGTGTGAATCGGAGGGTCTGAATTAGAATAGGCAGTGAGTGGCAATGTAGGATGGAGAAAAGCACCGCGGGGTGGTCAGCATGGGGAGGTCATGGAACATGCAGTGGCAATTTAGGATATGTTTCTGAAAAACAACCCGGAGTGGTGCGCATTGTATGGGTGTGTGTTACATTACATTCACTAGTAGGAGTGAGAAAAACATCACGAGGTGGGGTGAATCGGAGGGTCTGAATTAGGATAGGCAGTGAGTGGCAAGGTAGGATGGAGAAAAGCACCGCGGTGTGGTCAGCATGCGGAGGTCAGGGAACATGCAGTCGCAATGCAAGATAGTTTTCTGAAAAACATCGCGGGGTGGTGCGCATTGTATGGGTGTGTGTTACATTACATTCACTAGTAGGAGTGAGAAAAACATCAGGGGGTGGTGCGCGTTGTATGGGTGTGTGTTACTTCCCATTCACTAGTACGAGTGAGAAAAACATCAGGGGGTGCTGTGAATCGGAGGGTCTGAATTAGGATAGGCAGTGAGTGGCAATGTCGGATGGAGAAAAGAACCGTGGGTTGGCCAGCATGGGGAGGTCCGGGAACATGCAGTGGCAATGTAGGATAGGTTTCTGAAAAACATCGCGGGGTGGTGCGCATTGTATGGCTGTGTGTTACATTACATTCACTAGTAGGAGTGAGAAAAACATCACGGGGTGGTGTGAATCGGAGGGTCTGAATTAGGACAGGCCGTGAGTGGCAATGTAGGATGGAGAAAAGCACCGTGGGGTGGTCAGCATGGGGAGGTCAGGGAACATGCAGTGGCAATGTAGGATAGGTTTCTGAAAAACATCGCGGGATGGTGCGCATTGTATGGTTTTGTGTTACATTCACTAGTAGGAGTGAGAAAAACATCACGGGGTGGTGCATATTCTATGGGTGTGTGTTACATTACATTCACTAGTAGGAGTGAGAAAAACATCACGGTGTGGTGCCCATTGTATGGGTGTGTGTTACATCACATTCACTAGTAGGAGTGAGAAAAACATCACGGGGTGTTGTGATTTGGAGGGTCTGAATTAGGATAGGCAGTGAGTGGCAATGTAGGATGGAGAAAAGCACCGCGGGGTGGTCAGCATGGGGAGGTGAGGGAACATGCAGTGGCAATGTAGGATAGTTTTCTGAAAAACATCACGGGGTGGTGCGCATTGTATGGGTGTGTGTTACATTACATTCACTAGTAGGAGTGAGAAAAACATCACGGGGTGGTGTGAATCGGAGGGTCTGAATGAGGATAGGCAGTGAGTGGCAATTTAGGATGGAGAAAAGCACCGCGGGGTGGTCATCATGGGGAGGTAAGGGAACATGCAGTGGCAATGTAGGATAGTTTTCTGAAAAATATCGCGGGGTGGTGTGCATTGTATGGGTGTGTGTTACATTACATTCACTAGTAGGAGTGAGAAAAACATCACGGGTTGGTTCGCATTGTATGGGTGTGTGTTACATTACATTCACTAGTAGGAGTGAGAAAAACATCACAGGTGGTGTGAATTGGAGGGTCTGAATTAGGATAGGCAGTGAGTGGCAATGTAGGATGGAGAAAAGCACCGCGGGGTGCTCAGCATGGGGAGGTCAGGGAACATGGAGTGGCAATGTAGGATAGGTTTCTGAAAAACATCGCGGGGTGGTGCGCATTGTATGGGTGTGTGTTACATTACATTCACTAGTAGGAGTGAGAAAAACATCACGGGGTGGTGTGAATCGGAGTGTCTGAATTAGGATAGGCAGTGAGTGTCAATGTAGGACGGAGAAAAGCACTGCGGGGTGGTCAGTATGGGGAGGTCAGGGAACATGCAGTGGCAATGTAGGATAGGTTTCTTAAAAACTTCGCGGGGTGGTGCGCATTGTATGGGTGTGTGTTACATTACATTCACTAGTAGGAGTGAGAAAAACATCACGGGGTGGTGTAAATCGGAGGGTCTGAATTAGGATAGGTAGTAAGTCGCAATGTAGGATGGAGAAAAGCACCGCGGGTTGGTCAGCATGGGGAGGTCAGTTAACATGCAGTGCAATGTAGGATAGGTTTCTGAAAAACATCGTGGTGTGGTGCGCATTGTATGGGTGTGTGTTACATTACATTCACTAGTAGGAGTGAGAAAAACATCACGGGGTGGTGCGCATTGTATGGGTGTGTGTTACATTCACTAGTAGGAGTGAGAAAAACATCACGGGGTGGTGCGCATTATATGGGTGTGTGTTACATTACATTCACTAGTACGAGTGAGAAAAACATCACGGTGTGGTGCGCATTGTATGGGTGTGTGTTACATTACATTCACTAGTAGGAGTGAGAAAAACATCACGGGGTGGTTCGCATTGTATGGGTGTGTGTTACATTGCATTCACTAGTAGGAGTGAGAAAAACATCACAGGTGGTGTGAATTGGAGGGTCTGAATTAGGATAGGCAGTGAGTGGCAATGTAGGATGGAGAAAAGCACCGCGGGGTGCTCAGCATGGGGAGGTCAGGGAACATGGGGTGGCAATGTAGGATAGGTTTCTGAAAAACATCGCGGGGTGGTGCGCATTGTATGGGTGTGTGTTACATTACATTCACTAGTAGGAGTGAGAAAAACATCACGGGGTGGTGTGAATCGGAGTGTCTGAATTAGGATAGGCAGTGAGTGGCAATGTAGGACGGAGAAAAGCACTGCGGGGTGGTCAGTATGGGGAGGTCAGGGAACATGCAGTGGCAATGTAGGATAGGTTTCTGAAAAACTTCGCGGGGTGGTGCGCATTGTATGGGTGTGTGTTACATTACATTCACTAGTAGGAGTGAGAAAAACATCACGGGGTGGTGTAAATCGGAGGGTCTGAATTAGGATAGGTAGTAAGTCGCAATGTAGGATGGAGAAAAGCACCGCGGGTTGGTCAGCATGGGGAGGTCAGGGAACATGCAGTGCAATGTAGGATAGGTTTCTGAAAAACATCGTGGTGTGGTGCGCATTGTATGGGTGTGTGTTACATTACATTCACTAGTAGGAGTGAGAAAAACATCACGGGGTGGTGCGCATTGTATGGGTGTGTGTTACATTACATTCACTAGTAGGAGTGAGAAAAACATCACGGGGTGGTGCGCATTGTATGGGTGTGTGTTACATTACATTCACTAGTAGGAGTGAGAAAAATATCGCGGGGTGGTGTGCATTGTATGGGTGTGTGTTACATTACATTCACTAGTAGGAGTGAGAAAAACATCACGGGGTGGTTCGCATTGTATGGGTGTGTGTTACATTACATTCACTAGTAGGAGTGAGAAAAACATCACAGGTGGTGTGAATTGGAGGGTCTGAATTAGGATAGGCAGTGAGTGGCAATGTAGGATGGAGATAAGCACCGCGGGGTAGTCAGCATGCGGAGGTCAGGGAACATGCAGTGGCAATGTAGGATAGGTTTCTGAAAAACATCGCGGGGTGGTGCGCATTGTATGGGTGTGTGTTACATTACATTCACTAGTAGGAGTGAGAAAAACATCACGGGGTGGTGTGAATCGGAACGTCTGAATTAGGATAGGCAGTGAGTGGCAATGTAGGATGGAGAAAAGCACCGCTGGGTGGTCAGCATGTGGTGGTCAGGGAACATGCACTGGCAATGTAGGATAGGTTTCTGAAAAACATCGCGGGGTGGTGCGCATTGTATGGGTGTGTGTTACATTATATTCACTAGTAGTAGCGAGAAAAACATCACGGGGTGGTGCGCATTGTATGGGTGTGTGTTACTTTACATTCACTAGTACGAGTGAGAAAAACATCACGGGGTGCTGTGAATTGGAAGGTCTGAATTAGGATAGGCAGTGAGTGGCAATGTAGGATGGAGAAAAGAACCGTGGGTTGGCCAGCATGGGGAGGTTAGGGAACATGAAGTGGCAATGTAGGATAGGTTTCTGAAAAACATCGCGGGGTTGTGCGCATTGTATGGGTGTGTGTTACATTACATTCACTAGTAGGAGTGAGAAAAACATCACGGCGTGGTGTGAATCGGAGGGTCTGAATTAGGATAGGCAGTGAGTGTCAATGTAGGATGGAGAAAAGCACTGCGGGGTGGTCAGCATGGGGAGGTCAGGGAACATGCAGTGGCAATGTAGGATAGGTTTCTGAAAAACATCGCGGGGTGGTGCGCATTGTATGGGTGTGTGTTACATTACATTCACTAGTAGGAGTGAGAAAAACATCACGGGGTGGTGTGAATCGGAGGGTCGGAAGTAGGGTAGGTAGTAAGTGGCAATGTAGGATGGAGAAAAGCACCGCGGGGTGGTCAGCATGGGGAGGTCAGGGAACATGCAGTGCAATGTAGGATAGGTTTCTGAAAAACATCGCGGGGTGGTGCGCATTGTATGGGTTTGTGTTACATTACATTCACTAGTAGGAGTGAGAAAAACATCACGGGGTGGTGCGCATTGTATGGGTGTGTATTACATTACATTCAGTAGTAGGAGTGAGAAAAACATCACGGGGTGGTGTGAATCTGAGGGTCTGAATAAGGATAGGCAGTGAGTGGCAATGTAGGATGGAGAAAAGCACCGCGGGGTGGTCAGCATGGGGAGGTCAGGGAACATGCAGTGGCAATGAAGCATAGGTTTCTGAAAAACATCGCGGGGTGGTGCGCATTGTATTGGTGTGAGTTACATTACATTCACTAGGAGGAGTGAGAAAAACATCACGGGGTGGTGAGAATCGGAGGGTCTGAATTAGGATAGGCAGTGAGTGGCAATGTAGGATGGAGAAAAGCACCGCGGGGTGGTTCAGCATGGGGAGGTCAGGGAACATGCAGTGGCAATGTAGGATAGGTTTCTGAAAAACATTGCAGGGTGGTGCACATTGTATGGGTGTGTGTTACATTACATTCACTAGTAGGGGTGAGAAAAACATCACGGGGTGGTGTGAATCGGAGGGTCTGAATTAGGATAGGCAGTGAGTGGTTTTTAGGATGGAGAAAAGCACCGCGGGGTGGTCAGCATGGGGAGGTCAGGGAACATGCAGTGGCAATGTACGATAGGTTTCTGAAAAAAATCGCGGGTTGTGCCCATTGTATGGGTGTGTGTTACATTCACTAGTAGGAGTGAGAAAAACATCACGGGGTGGTGCGCATTGTATGGGTGTGTGTTACATTACATTCACTAGTAGGAGTGAGAAAAACATCACGGTGTGGTACGCATTGTATGGGTGTGTGTTACATTACATTCACTAGTAGGAGTGAGAAAAACATCACGGGGTGGTGTGAATCGGAGGGTCTGAATTAGGATAGGCCGTGAGTGGCAATGTAGGATGGAGAAAAGCACCGCGGGGTGGTCAGCATGGGGAGGTCAGGGAACATGCAGTGGCAATGTAGGATAGGTTTATGAAAAATATCGCGGGGTGGTGCGCATTGTATGGGTGTGTGTTACATTACATTCACTAGTAGGAGTGAGAAAAACATCACGGGGTGGTTCGCATTGTATGGGTGTGTGTTACATTACATTCACTAGTAGGAGTGAGAAAAACATTACAGGGTGGTGTGAATTGGAGTGTCTGAATTAGGATAGGCAGTGAGTGGCAATGTAGGATGGAGAAAAGCACCGCAGGGTGCTCAGCATGGGGAGGTCAGGGAACATGCAGTGGCAATGTAGGATAGGTTTCTGAAAAACATCGCGGGGTGGTGCGCATTGTATGGTTTTGTGTTACATTCACTAGTAGGAGTGAGAAAAACATCACGGGTTGGTGTGAATCGGAGGGTCTGAATTACGATAGGCAGTGAGTGGCAATGTAGGATAGAGAAAAGCACCGCGGGGTGGTCAGCATGGGGAGGTCAGGGAACATGCAGTGGCAATGTAGGATAGGTTTCTGAAAAACATCGCGGGGTGGTGCGCATTGTATGGGTGTGTGTTACATTACATTCACTAGTAGGAGTGAGAAAAACATCACGGGGTGGTGTGAATCGGAGGGTCTGAATTAGGATAGGCAGTGAGTGGCAATGTAGGATGGAGAAAAGCACCGCGGGGGGGTCAGCATGGGGAGGTCAGGGAACATGCAGTGGCAATGTAGGATAGGTTTCTGAAAAACATCGCGGGGTGGTGTGCATTGTATGGATTTGTGTTACATTCACTAGTAGGAGTGAGAAAAACATCACGGGGTGGTGCATATTGTATGGGTGTGTGTTACATTACATTCACTAGTAGGAGTGAGAAAAACATCACGGTGTGGTGCGCATTTTATGGGTGTGTGTTACATTACATTCACTAGTAGGAGTGAGAAAAACATCACGGGGTGTTGTGATTCGGAGGGTCTGAATTAGGATAGGCAGTGAGTGGCAATGTAGGATGGAGAAAAGCACCGCGGGGTGGTCAGCATGGGGAGGTGAGGGAACATGCAGTGTCAATGTAGGATAGGTTTCTGAAAAACATCACGGGGTGGTGCGCATTGTATGGGTGTGTGTTACATTACATTCACTAGTAGGAGTGAGAAAAACATCACGGGGTGGTGTGAATCGGAGGGTCTGAATGAGGATAGGCAGTGAGTGGCAATGTAGGATGGAGAAAAGCACTGCGGGGTGGTCAGCATGGGGAGGTCAGGGAACATGCAGTGGCAATGTAGGATAGTTTTCTGAAAAACATCGCGGGGTGGTGCGCATTGTATGGGTGTGTGTTACATTACATTCAGTAGTAGGAGTGAGAAAAACATCACGGGGTGCTGTGAATCTGAGGGTCTGAGTTAGGATGGGCAGTGAGTGGCAATGTTGGATGGAGAAAAGCACCGCGGGGTGGTAAGCATGGGGAGGTCAGGGAACATGCAGTGGCAATGTAGGATAGGTTTCTGAAAAACATCGCGGGGTGGTGCGCATTGTATGGGTGTGTGTTACATTACATTCACTAGTAGGAGTGAGAAAAACATCACGGGGTGCTGTGAATCTGAGGGTCTGAATTAGGATAGGCAGTGAGTGGCAATGTAGGATGGAGAAAAGCACCGCGGGGTGGTCAGCATGGGGAGGTCATGGAACATGCAGTGTCAATGTAGGATAGGTTTCTGAAAAACATCGCGGGGTGGTGCGCATTGTATGGGTGTGTGTTACATTACATTCACTAGTAGGAGTGAGAAAAACATCACGGGGTGCTGTGAATCTGAGGGTCTGAATTAGAATAGGCAGTGAGTGGCAATGTAGGATGGAGAAAAGCACCGTGGGGTGGTCAGCATGGGGAGGTCAGGGAACATGCAGTGGCAATGTAGGATAGGTTTATGAAAAACATCGCGGGGTGGTGCGCATTGTATGGGTGTGTGTTACATTACATTCACTAGTAGGAGTGAGAAAAACATCACGGTGTGGTGCGCATTGTATGGGTGTGTGTTACATTACATTCACTAGTAGGAGTGAGAAAAACATCACGGGGTGGTGTGATTCGGAGGGTCAGAATTAGGGTAGGCAGTGAGTGGCAATGTAGGATGGAGAAAAGCACCGCGGGGTGGTCAGGATGGGGAGGTCAGGGAACTTGCAGTGGCAATGTAGGGTAGGTTTATGAAAAACATCACGGGTTGGTGCGCATTGTATGGGTGTGTGTTACATTACATTCACTAGTATTAGTGAGAAAAACATCACGGGGTGGTGTGAATCTGAGGGTCTGAATTAGGATAGGCAGTGAGTGGCAATGTAGGATGGAGAAAAGCACCGCGGGGTGCTCAGCATGGGGAGGTCAGGGAACATGCAGTGTCAATGTAGGATAGGTTTCTGAAAAATATCGCGGGGTGGTGCGCATTGTATGGGTGTGTGTTACATTACATTCACTAGTAGGAGTGAGAAAAACATCACGGGGTGGTGCGCATTGTATGGGTGTGTGTTACATTACATTCACTAGTAGGAGTGATAAAAACATCACGGGGTGGTGCGCATTGTATGGGTGTGTGTTACATTACATTCACTAGTAGGAGTGAGAAAAATATCGCGGGGTGGTGTGCATTGTATGGGTGTGTGTTACATTACATTCACTAATAGGAGTGAGAAAAACATCACAGGTGGTGTGAATTGGAGGGTCTGAATTAGGATAGGCAGTGAGTGGCAATGTAGGATGGAGATAAGCACCGCGGGGTGGTCAGCATGGGGAGGTCAGGGAACATGCAGTGGCAATGTAGGATAGGTTTCTGAAAAACATCGCGGGGTGGTGCGCATTGTATGGGTGTGTGTTACATTACATTCACTAGTAGGAGTGAGAAAAACATCACGGGGTGGTGTGAATCGGAACGTCTGAATTAGGATAGGCAGTGAGTGGCAATGTAGGATGGAGAAAAGCACCGCTGGGTGGTCAGCATGGTGTGGTCAGGGAACATGCAGTGGCAATGTAGGATAGGTTTCTGAAAAACATCGCGGGGTGGTGCGCATTGTATGGGTGTGTGTTACATTATATTCACTAGTAGTAGCGAGAAAAACATCACGGGGTGGTGCGCATTGTATGGGTGTGTGTTACTTTACATTCACTATTACGAGTGAGAAAAACATCACGGGGTACTGTGAATTGGAAAGTCTGAATTAGGATAGGCAGTGAGTGGCAATGTAGGATGGAGAAAAGAACCGTGGGTTGGCCAGCATGGGGAGGTTAGGGAACATGCAGTGGCAATGTAGGATAGGTTTCTGAAAAACATCGCGGGGTTGTGCGCATTGTATGGGTGTGTGTTACATTACATTCACTAGTAGGAGTGAGAAAAACATCACGGCGTGGTGTGAATCGGAGGGTCTGAATTAGGATAGGCAGTGAGTGTCAATGTAGGATGGAGAAAAGCACTGCGGGGTGGTCAGCATGGGGAGGTCAGGGAACATGCAGTGGCAATGTAGGATAGGTTTCTGAAAAACATCGCGGGGTGGTGCGCATTGTATGGGTGTGTGTTACATTACATTCACTAGTAGGAGTGAGAAAAACATCACGGGGTGGTGTGAATCGGAGGGTCGGAAGTAGGGTAGGTAGTAAGTGGCAATGTAGGATGGAGAAAAGCACCGCGGGGTGGTCAGCATGGGGAGGTCAGGGAACATGCAGTGCAATGTAGGATAGGTTTCTGAAAAACATCGCGGGGTGGTGCGCATTGTATGGGTTTGTGTTACATTACATTCACTAGTAGGAGTGAGAAAAACATCACGGGGTGGTGTGAATCGGAGGGTCTGAATTAGGATAGGCAGTGAGTGGTTTTTAGGATGGAGAAAAGCACCGCGGGGTGGTCAGCATGGGGAGGTCAGGGAACATGCAGTGGCAATGTACGATAGGTTTCTGAAAAAAATCGCGGGTTGTGCCCATTGTATGGGTGTGTGTTACATTCACTAGTAGGAGTGAGAAAAACATCACGGGGTGGTGCGCATTGTATGGGTGTGTGTTAAATTACATTCACTAGTAGGAGTGAGAAAAACATCACGGTGTGGTACGCATTGTATGGGTGTGTGTTACATTACATTCACTAGTAGGAGTGAGAAAAACATCACGGGGTGGTGTGAATCGGAGGGTCTGAATTAGGATAGGCCGTGAGTGGCAATGTAGGATGGAGAAAAGCACAACGGGGTGGTCAGCATGGGGAGGTCAGGGAACATGCAGTGGCAATGTAGGATAGGTTTATGAAAAATATCGCGGGGTGGTGCGCATTGTATGGGTGTGTGTTACATTACATTCACTAGTAGGAGTGAGAAAAACATCACGGGGTGGTTCGCATTGTATGGGTGTGTGTTACATTACATTCACTAGTAGGAGTGAGAAAAACATCACAGGGTGGTGTGAATTGGAGTGTCTGAATTAGGATAGGCAGTGAGTGGCAATGTAGGATGGAGAAAAGCACCGCAGGGTGCTCAGCATGGGGAGGTCAGGGAACATGCAGTGGCAATGTAGGATAGGTTTCTGAAAAACATCGCGGGGTGGTGCGCATTGTATGGTTTTGTGTTACATTCACTAGTAGGAGTGAGAAAAACATCACGGGTTGGTGTGAATCGGAGGGTCTGAATTACGATAGGCAGTGAGTGGCAATGTAGGATAGAGAAAAGCACCGCGGGGTGGTCAGCATGGGGAGGTCAGGGAACATGCAGTGGCAATGTAGGATAGGTTTCTGAAAAACATCGCGGGGTGGTGCGCATTGTATGGGTGTGTGTTACATTACATTCACTAGTAGGAGTGAGAAAAACATCACGGGGTGGTGTGAATCGGAGGGTCTGAATTAGGATAGGCAGTGAGTGGCAATGTAGGATGGAGAAAAGCACCGCGGGGGGGTCAGCATGGGGAGGTCAGGGAACATGCAGTGGCAATGTAGGATAGGTTTCTGAAAAACATCGCGGGGTGGTGTGCATTGTATGGATTTGTGTTACATTCACTAGTAGGAGTGAGAAAAACATCACGGGGTGGTGCATATTGTATGGGTGTGTGTTACATTACATTCACTAGTAGGAGTGAGAAAAACATCACGGTGTGGTACGCATTGTATGGGTGTGTGTTACATAACATTCACTAGTAGGAGTGAGAAAAACATCACGGGGTGTTGTGATTCGGAGGGTCTGAATTAGGATAGGCAGTGAGTGGCAATGTAGGATGGAGAAAAGCACCGCGGGGTGGTCAGCATGGGGAGGTGAGGGAACATGCAGTGTCAATGTAGGAGAGGTTTCTGAAAAACATCACGGGGTGGTGCGCATTGTATGGGTGTGTGTTACATTACATTCACTAGTAGGAGTGAGAAAAACATCACGGGGTGGTGTGAATCGGAGGGTCTGAATGAGGATAGGCAGTGAGTGGCAATGTAGGATGGAGAAAAGCACTGCGGGGTGGTCAGCATGGGGAGGTCAGGGAACATGCAGTGGCAATGTAGGATAGTTTTCTGAAAAACATCGCGGGGTGGTGCGCATTGTATGGGTGTGTGTTACATTACATTCAGTAGTAGGAGTGAGAAAAACATCACGTGGTGCTGTGAATCTGAGGGTCTGAATTAGGATGGGCAGTGAGTGGCAATGTTGGATGGAGAAAAGCACCGCGGGGTGGTAAGCATGGGGAGGTCAGGGAACATGCAGTGGCAATGTAGGATAGGTTTCTGAAAAACATCGCGGGGTGGTGCGCATTGTATGGGTGTGTGTTACATTACATTCACTAGTAGGAGTGAGAAAAACATCACGGGGTGCTGTGAATCTGAGGGTCTGAATTAGGATAGGCAGTGAGTGGCAATGTAGGATGGAGAAAAGCACCGCGGGGTGGTCAGCATGGGGAGGTCATGGAACATGCAGTGTCAATGTAGGATAGGTTTCTGAAAAACATCGCGGGGTGGTGCGCATTGTATGGGTGTGTGTTACATTACATTCACTAGTAGGAGTGAGAAAAACATCACGGGGTGCTGTGAATCTGAGGGTCTGAATTAGAATAGGCAGTGAGTGGCAATGTAGGATGGAGAAAAGCACCGTGGGGTGGTCAGCATGGGGAGGTCAGGGAACATGCAGTGGCAATGTAGGATAGGTTTATGAAAAACATCGCGGGGTGGTGCGCATTGTATGGGTGTGTGTTACATTACATTCACTAGTAGGAGTGAGAAAAACATCACGGTGTGGTGCGCATTGTATGGGTGTGTGTTACATTACATTCACTAGTAGGAGTGAGAAAAACATCACGGGGTGGTGTGATTCGGAGGGTCAGAATTAGGGTAGGCAGTGAGTGGCAATGTAGGATGGAGAAAAGCACCGCGGGGTGGTCAGGATGGGGAGGTCAGGGAACTTGCAGTGGCAATGTAGGGTAGGTTTATGAAAAACATCACGGGTTGGTGCGCATTGTATGGGTGTGTGTTACATTACATTCACTAGTATTAGTGAGAAAAACATCACGGGGTGGTGTGAATCTGAGGGTCTGAATTAGGATAGGCAGTGAGTGGCAATGTAGGATGGAGAAAAGCACCGCGGGGTGCTCAGCATGGGGAGGTCAGGGAACATGCAGTGTCAATGTAGGATAGGTTTCTGAAAAATATCGCGGGGTGGTGCGCATTGTATGGGTGTGTGTTACATTACATTCACTAGTAGGAGTGAGAAAAACATCACGGGGTGGTGCGCATTGTATGGGTGTGTGTTACATTACATTCACTAGTAGGAGTGATAAAAACATCACGGGGTGGTGCGCATTGTATGGGTGTGTGTTACATTACATTCACTAGTAGGAGTGAGAAAAATATCGCGGGGTGGTGTGCATTGTATGGGTGTGTGTTACATTACATTCACTAATAGGAGTGAGAAAAACATCACAGGTGGTGTGAATTGGAGGGTCTGAATTAGGATAGGCAGTGAGTGGCAATGTAGGATGGAGATAAGCACCGCGGGGTGGTCAGCATGGGGAGGTCAGGGAACATGCAGTGGCAATGTAGGATAGGTTTCTGAAAAACATCGCGGGGTGGTGCGCATTGTATGGGTGTGTGTTACATTACATTCACTAGTAGGAGTGAGAAAAACATCACGGGGTGGTGTGAATCGGAACGTCTGAATTAGGATAGGCAGTGAGTGGCAATGTAGGATGGAGAAAAGCACCGCTGGGTGGTCAGCATGGTGTGGTCAGGGAACATGCAGTGGCAATGTAGGATAGGTTTCTGAAAAACATCGCGGGGTGGTGCGCATTGTATGGGTGTGTGTTACATTATATTCACTAGTAGTAGCGAGAAAAACATCACGGGGTGGTGCGCATTGTATGGGTGTGTGTTACTTTACATTCACTATTACGAGTGAGAAAAACATCACGGGGTACTGTGAATTGGAAAGTCTGAATTAGGATAGGCAGTGAGTGGCAATGTAGGATGGAGAAAAGAACCGTGGGTTGGCCAGCATGGGGAGGTTAGGGAACATGCAGTGGCAATGTAGGATAGGTTTCTGAAAAACATCGCGGGGTTGTGCGCATTGTATGGGTGTGTGTTACATTACATTCACTAGTAGGAGTGAGAAAAACATCACGGCGTGGTGTGAATCGGAGGGTCTGAATTAGGATAGGCAGTGAGTGTCAATGTAGGATGGA
This sequence comes from Cavia porcellus, assembly GCF_034190915.1. NCBI lineage: Eukaryota > Metazoa > Chordata > Mammalia > Rodentia > Caviidae > Cavia > Cavia porcellus. The sequence continues at coordinate 2,205,535 of NW_026947555.1, forward strand.
GAAAAGCACTGCGGGGTGGTCAGCATGGGGAGGTCAGGGAACATGCAGTGGCAATGTAGGATAGGTTTCTGAAAAACATCGCGGGGTGGTGCGCATTGTATGGGTGTGTGTTACATTACATTCACTAGTAGGAGTGAGAAAAACATCACGGGGTGGTGTGAATCGGAGGGTCGGAAGTAGGGTAGGTAGTAAGTGGCAATGTAGGATGGAGAAAAGCACCGCGGGGTGGTCAGCATGGGGAGGTCAGGGAACATGCAGTGCAATGTAGGATAGGTTTCTGAAAAACATCGCGGGGTGGTGCGCATTGTATGGGTTTGTGTTACATTACATTCACTAGTAGGAGTGAGAAAAACATCACGGGGTGGTGTGAATCGGAGGGTCTGAATTAGGATAGGCAGTGAGTGGTTTTTAGGATGGAGAAAAGCACCGCGGGGTGGTCAGCATGGGGAGGTCAGGGAACATGCAGTGGCAATGTACGATAGGTTTCTGAAAAAAATCGCGGGTTGTGCCCATTGTATGGGTGTGTGTTACATTCACTAGTAGGAGTGAGAAAAACATCACGGGGTGGTGCGCATTGTATGGGTGTGTGTTAAATTACATTCACTAGTAGGAGTGAGAAAAACATCACGGTGTGGTACGCATTGTATGGGTGTGTGTTACATTACATTCACTAGTAGGAGTGAGAAAAACATCACGGGGTGGTGTGAATCGGAGGGTCTGAATTAGGATAGGCCGTGAGTGGCAATGTAGGATGGAGAAAAGCACAACGGGGTGGTCAGCATGGGGAGGTCAGGGAACATGCAGTGGCAATGTAGGATAGGTTTATGAAAAATATCGCGGGGTGGTGCGCATTGTATGGGTGTGTGTTACATTACATTCACTAGTAGGAGTGAGAAAAACATCACGGGGTGGTTCGCATTGTATGGGTGTGTGTTACATTACATTCACTAGTAGGAGTGAGAAAAACATCACAGGGTGGTGTGAATTGGAGTGTCTGAATTAGGATAGGCAGTGAGTGGCAATGTAGGATGGAGAAAAGCACCGCAGGGTGCTCAGCATGGGGAGGTCAGGGAACATGCAGTGGCAATGTAGGATAGGTTTCTGAAAAACATCGCGGGGTGGTGCGCATTGTATGGTTTTGTGTTACATTCACTAGTAGGAGTGAGAAAAACATCACGGGTTGGTGTGAATCGGAGGGTCTGAATTACGATAGGCAGTGAGTGGCAATGTAGGATAGAGAAAAGCACCGCGGGGTGGTCAGCATGGGGAGGTCAGGGAACATGCAGTGGCAATGTAGGATAGGTTTCTGAAAAACATCGCGGGGTGGTGCGCATTGTATGGGTGTGTGTTACATTACATTCACTAGTAGGAGTGAGAAAAACATCACGGGGTGGTGTGAATCGGAGGGTCTGAATTAGGATAGGCAGTGAGTGGCAATGTAGGATGGAGAAAAGCACCGCGGGGGGGTCAGCATGGGGAGGTCAGGGAACATGCAGTGGCAATGTAGGATAGGTTTCTGAAAAACATCGCGGGGTGGTGTGCATTGTATGGATTTGTGTTACATTCACTAGTAGGAGTGAGAAAAACATCACGGGGTGGTGCATATTGTATGGGTGTGTGTTACATTACATTCACTAGTAGGAGTGAGAAAAACATCACGGTGTGGTACGCATTGTATGGGTGTGTGTTACATAACATTCACTAGTAGGAGTGAGAAAAACATCACGGGGTGTTGTGATTCGGAGGGTCTGAATTAGGATAGGCAGTGAGTGGCAATGTAGGATGGAGAAAAGCACCGCGGGGTGGTCAGCATGGGGAGGTGAGGGAACATGCAGTGTCAATGTAGGAGAGGTTTCTGAAAAACATCACGGGGTGGTGCGCATTGTATGGGTGTGTGTTACATTACATTCACTAGTAGGAGTGAGAAAAACATCACGGGGTGGTGTGAATCGGAGGGTCTGAATGAGGATAGGCAGTGAGTGGCAATGTAGGATGGAGAAAAGCACTGCGGGGTGGTCAGCATGGGGAGGTCAGGGAACATGCAGTGGCAATGTAGGATAGTTTTCTGAAAAACATCGCGGGGTGGTGCGCATTGTATGGGTGTGTGTTACATTACATTCAGTAGTAGGAGTGAGAAAAACATCACGTGGTGCTGTGAATCTGAGGGTCTGAATTAGGATGGGCAGTGAGTGGCAATGTTGGATGGAGAAAAGCACCGCGGGGTGGTAAGCATGGGGAGGTCAGGGAACATGCAGTGGCAATGTAGGATAGGTTTCTGAAAAACATCGCGGGGTGGTGCGCATTGTATGGGTGTGTGTTACATTACATTCACTAGTAGGAGTGAGAAAAACATCACGGGGTGCTGTGAATCTGAGGGTCTGAATTAGGATAGGCAGTGAGTGGCAATGTAGGATGGAGAAAAGCACCGCGGGGTGGTCAGCATGGGGAGGTCATGGAACATGCAGTGTCAATGTAGGATAGGTTTCTGAAAAACATCGCGGGGTGGTGCGCATTGTATGGGTGTGTGTTACATTACATTCACTAGTAGGAGTGAGAAAAACATCACGGGGTGCTGTGAATCTGAGGGTCTGAATTAGAATAGGCAGTGAGTGGCAATGTAGGATGGAGAAAAGCACCGTGGGGTGGTCAGCATGGGGAGGTCAGGGAACATGCAGTGGCAATGTAGGATAGGTTTATGAAAAACATCGCGGGGTGGTGCGCATTGTATGGGTGTGTGTTACATTACATTCACTAGTAGGAGTGAGAAAAACATCACGGTGTGGTGCGCATTGTATGGGTGTGTGTTACATTACATTCACTAGTAGGAGTGAGAAAAACATCACGGGGTGGTGTGATTCGGAGGGTCAGAATTAGGGTAGGCAGTGAGTGGCAATGTAGGATGGAGAAAAGCACCGCGGGGTGGTCAGGATGGGGAGGTCAGGGAACTTGCAGTGGCAATGTAGGGTAGGTTTATGAAAAACATCACGGGTTGGTGCGCATTGTATGGGTGTGTGTTACATTACATTCACTAGTATTAGTGAGAAAAACATCACGGGGTGGTGTGAATCTGAGGGTCTGAATTAGGATAGGCAGTGAGTGGCAATGTAGGATGGAGAAAAGCACCGCGGGGTGCTCAGCATGGGGAGGTCAGGGAACATGCAGTGTCAATGTAGGATAGGTTTCTGAAAAATATCGCGGGGTGGTGCGCATTGTATGGGTGTGTGTTACATTACATTCACTAGTAGGAGTGAGAAAAACATCACGGTGTGGTGCGCATTGTATGGGTGTGTGTTACATTACATTCACTAGTAGGAGTGATAAAAACATCACGGGGTGGTGCGCATTGTATGGGTGTGTGTTACATTACATTCACTAGTAGGAGTGAGAAAAATATCGCGGGGTGGTGTGCATTGTATGGGTGTGTGTTACATTACATTCACTAGTAGGAGTGAGAAAAACATCACAGGTGGTGTGAATTGGAGGGTCTGAATTAGGATAGGCAGTGAGTGGCAATGTAGGATGGAGATAAGCACCGCGGGGTGGTCAGCATGGGGAGGTCAGGGAACATGCAGTGGCAATGTAGGATAGGTTTCTGAAAAACATCGCGGGGTGGTGCGCATTGTATGGGTGTGTGTTACATTACATTCACTAGTAGGAGTGAGAAAAACATCACGGGGTGGTGTGAATCGGAACGTCTGAATTAGGATAGGCAGTGAGTGGCAATGTAGGATGGAGAAAAGCACCGCTGGGTGGTCAGCATGGGGTGGTCAGGGAACATGCAGTGGCAATGTAGGATAGGTTTCTGAAAAACATCGCGGGGTGGTGCGCATTGTATGGGTGTGTGTTACATTATATTCACTAGTAGTAGCGAGAAAAACATCACGGGGTGGTGCGCATTGTATGGGTGTGTGTTACTTTACATTCACTATTACGAGTGAGAAAAACATCACGGGGTACTGTGAATTGGAAAGTCTGAATTAGGATAGGCAGTGAGTGGCAATGTAGGATGGAGAAAAGAACCGTGGGTTGGCCAGCATGGGGAGGTTAGGGAACATGCAGTGGCAATGTAGGATAGGTTTCTGAAAAACATCGCGGGGTTGTGCGCATTGTATGGGTGTGTGTTACATTACATTCACTAGTAGGAGTGAGAAAAACATCACGGCGTGGTGTGAATCGGAGGGTCTGAATTAGGATAGGCAGTGAGTGTCAATGTAGGATGGAGAAAAGCACTGCGGGGTGGTCAGCATGGGGAGGTCAGGGAACATGCAGTGGCAATGTAGGATAGGTTTCTGAAAAACATCGCGGGGTGGTGCGCATTGTATGGGTGTGTGTTACATTACATTCACTAGTAGGAGTGAGAAAAACATCACGAGGTGGTGTGAATCGGAGGGTCTGAAGTAGGATAGGTAGTAAGTGGCAATGTAGGATGGAGAAAAGCACCGCGGGGTGGTCAGCATGGGGAGGTCAGGGAACATGCAGTGCAATGTAGGATAGGTTTCTGAAAAACATCGCGGGGTGGTGCGCATTGTATGGGTGTGTGTTACATTACATTCACTAGTAGGAGTGAGAAAAACATCACGGGGTGGTGCGCATTGTATGGGTGTGTGTTACATTACATTCAGTAGTAGGAGTGAGAAAAACATCACGGGCTGGTGTGAATCTGAGGGTCTGAATTAGGATAGGCAGTGAGTGGCAATGTAGGATGGAGAAAAGCACCGAGGGGTGGTCAGCATGGGGAGGTCAGGGAACATGCAGTGGCAATGAAGCATAGGTTTCTGAAAAACATCGCGGGGTGGTGCGCATTGTATTGGTGTGAGTTACATTACATTCACTAGGAGGAGTGAGAAAAACATCACGGGGTGGTGAGAATCGGAGGGTCTGAATTAGGATAGGCAGTGAGTGGCAATGTAAGATGGAGAAAAGCACCGCGGGGTGGTTCAGCATGGGGAGGTCAGGGAACATGCAGTGGCAATGTAGGATAGGTTTCTGAAAAACATTGCAGGGTGGAGCACATTGTATGGTTGTGTGTTACATTACATTCACTAGTAGGAGTGAGAAAAACATCACGGGGTGGTGTGAATCGGAGGGTCTGAATTAGGATAGGCAGTGAGTGGTTTTTAGGATGGAGAAAAGCACCGCGGGGTGGTCAGCATGGGGAAGTCAGGGAACATGCAGTGGCAATTTAGGATAGGTTTCTGAAAAAAATCGCGGGTTGTGCCCATTGTATGGGTGTGTGTTACATTCACTAGTAGGAGTGAGAAAAACATCACGGGGTGGTGCGCATTGTATGGGTGTGTGTTACATTACATTCACTAGTAGGAGTGAGAAAAACATCACGGTGTGGTACGCATTGTATGGGTGTGTGTTACATTACATTCACTAGTAGGAGTGAGAAAAACATCACGGGGTGGTGTGAATCGGAGGGTCTGAATTAGGATAGGCCGTGAGTGGCAATGTAGGATGGAGAAAAGCACCGCGGGGTGGTCAGCATGGGGAGGTCAGGGAACATGCAGTGGCAATGTAGGATAGGTTTATGAAAAATATCGCGGGGTGGTGCGCATTGTATGGGTGTGTGTTACATTACATTCACTAGTAGGAGTGAGAAAAACATCACGGGGTGGTTCGCATTGTATGGGTGTGTGTTACATTACATTCACTAGTAGGAGTGAGAAAAACATCACAGGGTGGTGTGAATTGGAGTGTCTGAATTAGGATAGGCAGTGAGTGGCAATGTAGGATGGAGAAAAGCACCGCAGGGTGCTCAGCATGGGGAGGTCAGGGAACATGCAGTGGCAATGTAGGATAGGTTTCTGAAAAACATCGCGGGGTGGTGCGCATTGTATGGTTTTGTGTTACATTCACTAGTAGGAGTGAGAAAAACATCACGGGGTGGTGTGAATCGGAGGGTCTGAATTACGATAGGCAGTGAGTGGCAATGTAGGATAGAGAAAAGCACCGCGGGGTGGTCAGCATGGGGAGGTCAGGGAACATGCAGTGGCAATGTAGGATAGGTTTCTGAAAAACATCGCGGGGTGGTGCGCATTGTATGGGTGTGTGTTACATTACATTCACTAGTAGGAGTGAGAAAAACATCACGGGGTGGTGTGAATCGGAGGGTCTGAATTAGGATAGGCAGTGAGTGGCAATGTAGGATGGAGAAAAGCACCGCGGGGGGTCAGCATGGGGAGGTCAGGGAACATGCAGTGGCAATGTAGGATAGGTTTCTGAAAAACTTCGCGGGGTGGTGCGCATTGTATGGGTGTGTGTTACATTCACTAGTAGGAGTGAGAAAAACATCACGGGGTGGTGCATATTGTATGGGTGTGTGTTACATTACATTCACTAGTAGGAGTGAGAAAAACATCACGGTGTGGTGCGCATTGTATGGGTGTGTGTTACATTACATTCACTAGTAGGAGTGAGAAAAACATCACGGGGTGGTGTGAATCGGAGGGTCTGAATTACGATAGGCAGTGAGTGGCAATGTAGGATAGAGAAAAGCACCGCGGGGTGGTCAGCATGGGGAGGTCAGGGAACATGCAGTGGCAATGTAGGATAGGTTTCTGAAAAACATCGCGGGGTGGTGCGCATTGTATGGGTGTGTGTTACATTACATTCACTAGTAGGAGTGGGAAAAACATCACGGGGTGGTGTGAATCGGAGGGTCTGAATTAGGATAGGCAGTGAGTGGCAATGTAGGATGGAGAAAAGCACCGCGGGGGGGTCAGCATGGGGAGGTCAGGGAACATGCAGTGGCAATGTAGGATAGGTTTCTGAAAAACTTCGCGGGGTGGTGCGCATTGTATGGGTGTGTGTTACATTCACTAGTAGGAGTGAGAAAAACATCACGGGGTGGTGCATATTGTATGGGTGTGTGTTACATTACATTCACTAGTAGGAGTGAGAAAAACATCACGGTGTGGTGCGCATTGTATGGGTGTGTGTTACATTACATTCACTAGTAGGAGTGAGAAAAACATCACGGGGTGGTGTGAATCGGAGGGTCTGAATTACGATAGGCAGTGAGTGGCAATGTAGGATAGAGAAAAGCACCGCGGGGTGGTCAGCATGGGGAGGTCAGGGAACATGCAGTGGCAATGTAGGATAGGTTTCTGAAAAACATCGCGGGGTGGTGCGCATTGTATGGGTGTGTGTTACATTACATTCACTAGTAGGAGTGAGAAAAACATCACGGGGTGGTGTGAATCGGAGGGTCTGAATTAGGATAGGCAGTGAGTGGCAATGTAGGATGGAGAAAAGCACCGCGGGGGGGTCAGCATGGGGAGGTCAGGGAACATGCAGTGGCAATGTAGGATAGGTTTCTGAAAAACATCAGGGGGTGGTGCGCATTGTATGGTTTTGTGTTACATTCACTAGTAGGAGTGAGAAAAACATCACGGGGTGGTGCATATTGTATGGGTGTGTGTTACATTACATTCACTAGTAGGAGTGAGAAAAACATCACGGTGTTTTGCGCATTGTATGGGTGTGTGTTACATTACATTCACTAGTAGGAGTGAGAAAAACATCACGGGGTGTTGTGATTCGGAGGGTCTGAATTAGGATAGGCAGTGAGTGGCAATGTAGGATGGAGAAAAGCACCGCGGGGTGGTCAGCATGGGGAGGTGAGGGAACATGCAGTGTCCATGTAGGATAGGTTTCTGAAAAACATCACGGGGTGGTGCGCATTGTATGGGTGTGTGTTACATTACATTCACTAGTAGGAGTGAGAAAAACATCACGGGGTGGTGTGAATCGGAGGGTCTGAATGAGGATAGGCAGTGAGTGGCAATGTAGGATGGAGAAAAGCACTGCGGGGTGGTCAGCATGGGGAGGTCAGGGAACATGCAGTGGCAATGTAGGATAGTTTTCTGAAAAACATCGCGGGGTGGTGCGCATTGTATAGGTGTGTGTTACATTACATTCAGTAGTAGGAGTGAGAAAAACATCACGGGGTGCTGTGAATCTGAGGGTCTGAATTAGGATGGGCAGTGTGTGGCAATGTTGGATGGAGAAAAGCACCGCAGGGTGGTAAGCATGTGGAGGTCAGGGAACATGCAGTGGCAATGTAGGATAGGTTTCTGAAAAACATCGCGGGGTGGTGCGCATTGTATGGGTGTGTGTTACATTACATTCACTAGTAGGAGTGAGAAAAACATCACGGGGTGGTGCGCATTGTATGGGTGTGTGTTACATTACATTCACTAGTAGGAGTGATAAAAACATCACGGGGTGGTGCGCATTGTATGGGTGTGTGTTACATTACATTCACTAGTAGGAGTGAGAAAAATATCGCGGGGTGGTGTGCATTGTATGGGTGTGTGTTACATTACATTCACTAGTAGGAGTGAGAAAAACATCACAGGTGGTGTGAATTGGAGGGTCTGAATTAGGATAGGCAGTGAGTGGCAATGTAGGATGGAGATAAGCACCGCGGGGTGGTCAGCATGGGGAGGTCAGGGAACATGCAGTGGCAATGTAGGATAGGTTTCTGAAAAACATCGCGGGGTGGTGCGCATTGTATGGGTGTGTGTTACATTACATTCACTAGTAGGAGTGAGAAAAACATCACGGGGTGGTGTGAATCGGAACGTCTGAATTAGGATAGGCAGTGAGTGGCAATGTAGGATGGAGAAAAGCACCGCTGGGTGGTCAGCATGGGGTGGTCAGGGAACATGCAGTGGCAATGTAGGATAGGTTTCTGAAAAACATCGCGGGGTGGTGCGCATTGTATGGGTGTGTGTTACATTATATTCACTAGTAGTAGCGAGAAAAACATCACGGGGTGGTGCGCATTGTATGGGTGTGTGTTACTTTACATTCACTATTACGAGTGAGAAAAACATCACGGGGTACTGTGAATTGGAAAGTCTGAATTAGGATAGGCAGTGAGTTGCAATGTAGGATGGAGAAAAGAACCGTGGGTTGGCCAGCATGGGGAGGTTAGGGAACATGCAGTGGCAATGTAGGATAGGTTTCTGAAAAACATCGCGGAGTTGTGCGCATTGTATGGGTGTGTGTTACATTACATTCACTAGTAGGAGTGAGAAAAACATCACGGCGTGGTGTGAATCGGAGGGTCTGAATTAGGATAGGCAGTGAGTGTCAATGTAGGATGGAGAAAAGCACTGCGGGGTGGTCAGCATGGGGAGGTCAGGGAACATGCAGTGGCAATGTAGGATAGGTTTCTGAAAAACATCGCGGGGTGGTGCGCATTGTATGGGTGTGTGTTACATTACATTCACTAGTAGGAGTGAGAAAAACATCACGAGGTGGTGTGAATCGGAGGGTCTGAAGTAGGATAGGTAGTAAGTGGCAATGTAGGATGGAGAAAAGCACCGCGGGGTGGTCAGCATGGGGAGGTCAGGGAACATGCAGTGCAATGTAGGATAGGTTTCTGAAAAACATCGCGGGGTGGTGCGCATTGTATGGGTGTGTGTTACATTACATTCACTAGTAGGAGTGAGAAAAACATCACGGGGTGGTGCGCATTGTATGGGTGTGTGTTACATTACATTCAGTAGTAGGAGTGAGAAAAACATCACGGGGTGGTGTGAACCTGAGGGTCTGAATTAGGATAGGCAGTGAGTGGCAATGTAGGATGGAGAAAAGCACCGAGGGGTGGTCAGCATGGGGAGGTCAGGGAACATGCAGTGGCAATGAAGCATAGGTTTCTGAAAAACATCGCGGGGTGGTGCGCATTGTATTGGTGTGAGTTACATTACATTCACTAGGAGGAGTGAGAAAAACATCACGGGGTGGTGAGAATCGGAGGGTCTGAATTAGGATAGGCAGTGAGTGGCAATGTAAGATGGAGAAAAGCACCGCGGGGTGGTTCAGCATGGGGAGGTCAGGGAACATGCAGTGGCAATGTAGGATAGGTTTCTGAAAAACATTGCAGGGTGGAGCACATTGTATGGTTGTGTGTTACATTACATTCACTAGTAGGAGTGAGAAAAACATCACGGGGTGGTGTGAATCGGAGGGTCTGAATTAGGATAGGCAGTGAGTGGTTTTTAGTATGGAGAAAAGCACCGCGGGGTGGTCAGCATGGGGAAGTCAGGGAACATGCAGTGGCAATTTAGGATAGGTTTCTGAAAAAAATCGCGGGTTGTGCCCATTGTATGGGTGTGTGTTACATTCACTAGTAGGAGTGAGAAAAACATCACGGGGTGGTGCGCATTGTATGGGTGTGTGTTACATTACATTCACTAGTAGGAGTGAGAAAAACATCACGGTGTGGTACGCATTGTATGGGTGTGTGTTACATTACATTCACTAGTAGGAGTGAGAAAAACATCACGGGGTGGTGTGAATCGGAGGGTCTGAATTAGGATAGGCCGTGAGTGGCAATGTAGGATGGAGAAAAGCACCGCGGGGTGGTCAGCATGGGGAGGTCAGGGAACATGCAGTGGCAATGTAGGATAGGTTTATGAAAAATATCGCGGGGTGGTGCGCATTGTATGGGTGTGTGTTACATTACATTCACTAGTAGGAGTGAGAAAAACATCACGGGGTGGTTCGCATTGTATGGGTGTGTGTTACATTACATTCACTAGTAGGAGTGAGAAAAACATCACAGGGTGGTGTGAATTGGAGTGTCTGAATTAGGATAGGCAGTGAGTGGCAATGTAGGATGGAGAAAAGCACCGCAGGGTGCTCAGCATGGGGAGGTCAGGGAACATGCAGTGGCAATGTAGGATAGGTTTCTGAAAAACATCGCGGGGTGGTGCGCATTGTATGGTTTTGTGTTACATTCACTAGTAGGAGTGAGAAAAACATCACGGGGTGGTGTGAATCGGAGGGTCTGAATTACGATAGGCAGTGAGTGGCAATGTAGGATAGAGAAAAGCACCGCGGGGTGGTCAGCATGGGGAGGTCAGGGAACATGCAGTGGCAATGTAGGATAGGTTTCTGAAAAACATCGCGGGGTGGTGCGCATTGTATGGGTGTGTGTTACATTACATTCACTAGTAGGAGTGAGAAAAACATCACGGGGTGGTGTGAATCGGAGGGTCTGAATTAGGATAGGCAGTGAGTGGCAATGTAGGATGGAGAAAAGCACCGCGGGGGGTCAGCATGGGGAGGTCAGGGAACATGCAGTGGCAATGTAGGATAGGTTTCTGAAAAACTTCGCGGGGTGGTGCGCATTGTATGGGTGTGTGTTACATTCACTAGTAGGAGTGAGAAAAACATCACGGGGTGGTGCATATTGTATGGGTGTGTGTTACATTACATTCACTAGTAGGAGTGAGAAAAACATCACGGTGTGGTGCGCATTGTATGGGTGTGTGTTACATTACATTCACTAGTAGGAGTGAGAAAAACATCACGGGGTGGTGTGAATCGGAGGGTCTGAATTACGATAGGCAGTGAGTGGCAATGTAGGATAGAGAAAAGCACCGCGGGGTGGTCAGCATGGGGAGGTCAGGGAACATGCAGTGGCAATGTAGGATAGGTTTCTGAAAAACATCGCGGGGTGGTGCGCATTGTATGGGTGTGTGTTACATTACATTCACTAGTAGGAGTGGGAAAAACATCACGGGGTGGTGTGAATCGGAGGGTCTGAATTAGGATAGGCAGTGAGTGGCAATGTAGGATGGAGAAAAGCACCGCGGGGGGGTCAGCATGGGGAGGTCAGGGAACATGCAGTGGCAATGTAGGATAGGTTTCTGAAAAACTTCGCGGGGTGGTGCGCATTGTATGGGTGTGTGTTACATTCACTAGTAGGAGTGAGAAAAACATCACGGGGTGGTGCATATTGTATGGGTGTGTGTTACATTACATTCACTAGTAGGAGTGAGAAAAACATCACGGTGTGGTGCGCATTGTATGGGTGTGTGTTACATTACATTCACTAGTAGGAGTGAGAAAAACATCACGGGGTGGTGTGAATCGGAGGGTCTGAATTACGATAGGCAGTGAGTGGCAATGTAGGATAGAGAAAAGCACCGCGGGGTGGTCAGCATGGGGAGGTCAGGGAACATGCAGTGGCAATGTAGGATAGGTTTCTGAAAAACATCGCGGGGTGGTGCGCATTGTATGGGTGTGTGTTACATTACATTCACTAGTAGGAGTGAGAAAAACATCACGGGGTGGTGTGAATCGGAGGGTCTGAATTAGGATAGGCAGTGAGTGGCAATGTAGGATGGAGAAAAGCACCGCGGGGGGGTCAGCATGGGGAGGTCAGGGAACATGCAGTGGCAATGTAGGATAGGTTTCTGAAAAACATCAGGGGGTGGTGCGCATTGTATGGTTTTGTGTTACATTCACTAGTAGGAGTGAGAAAAACATCACGGGGTGGTGCATATTGTATGGGTGTGTGTTACATTACATTCACTAGTAGGAGTGAGAAAAACATCACGGTGTTTTGCGCATTGTATGGGTGTGTGTTACATTACATTCACTAGTAGGAGTGAGAAAAACATCACGGGGTGTTGTGATTCGGAGGGTCTGAATTAGGATAGGCAGTGAGTGGCAATGTAGGATGGAGAAAAGCACCGCGGGGTGGTCAGCATGGGGAGGTGAGGGAACATGCAGTGTCCATGTAGGATAGGTTTCTGAAAAACATCACGGGGTGGTGCGCATTGTATGGGTGTGTGTTACATTACATTCACTAGTAGGAGTGAGAAAAACATCACGGGGTGGTGTGAATCGGAGGGTCTGAATGAGGATAGGCAGTGAGTGGCAATGTAGGATGGAGAAAAGCACTGCGGGGTGGTCAGCATGGGGAGGTCAGGGAACATGCAGTGGCAATGTAGGATAGTTTTCTGAAAAACATCGCGGGGTGGTGCGCATTGTATAGGTGTGTGTTACATTACATTCAGTAGTAGGAGTGAGAAAAACATCACGGGGTGCTGTGAATCTGAGGGTCTGAATTAGGATGGGCAGTGTGTGGCAATGTTGGATGGAGAAAAGCACCGCAGGGTGGTAAGCATGTGGAGGTCAGGGAACATGCAGTGGCAATGTAGGATAGGTTTCTGAAAAACATCGCGGGGTGGTGCGCATTGTATGGGTGTGTGTTACATTACATTCACTAGTAGGAGTGAGAAAAACATCACGGGGTGGTGCGCATTGTATGGGTGTGTGTTACATTACATTCACTAGTAGGAGTGATAAAAACATCACGGGGTGGTGCGCATTGTATGGGTGTGTGTTACATTACATTCACTAGTAGGAGTGAGAAAAATATCGCGGGGTGGTGTGCATTGTATGGGTGTGTGTTACATTACATTCACTAGTAGGAGTGAGAAAAACATCACAGGTGGTGTGAATTGGAGGGTCTGAATTAGGATAGGCAGTGAGTGGCAATGTAGGATGGAGATAAGCACCGCTGGGTGGTCAGCATGGGGAGGTCAGGGAACATGCAGTGGCAATGTAGGATAGGTTTCTGAAAAACATCGCGGGGTGGTGCGCATTGTATGGGTGTGTGTTACATTACATTCACTAGTAGGAGTGAGAAAAACATCACGGGGTGGTGTGAATCGGAACGTCTGAATTAGGATAGGCAGTGAGTGGCAATGTAGGATGGAGAAAAGCACCGCTGGGTGGTCAGCATGGGGTGGTCAGGGAACATGCAGTGGCAATGTAGGATAGGTTTCTGAAAAACATCGCGGGGTGGTGCGCATTGTATGGGTGTGTGTTACATTATATTCACTAGTAGTAGCGAGAAAAACATCACGGGGTGGTGCGCATTGTATGGGTGTGTGTTACTTTACATTCACTATTACGAGTGAGAAAAACATCACGGGGTACTGTGAATTGGAAAGTCTGAATTAGGATAGGCAGTGAGTTGCAATGTAGGATGGAGAAAAGAACCGTGGGTTGGCCAGCATGGGGAGGTTAGGGAACATGCAGTGGCAATGTAGGATAGGTTTCTGAAAAACATCGCGGAGTTGTGCGCATTGTATGGGTGTGTGTTACATTACATTCACTAGTAGGAGTGAGAAAAACATCACGGCGTGGTGTGAATCGGAGGGTCTGAATTAGGATAGGCAGTGAGTGTCAATGTAGGATGGAGAAAAGCACTGCGGGGTGGTCAGCATGGGGAGGTCAGGGAACATGCAGTGGCAATGTAGGATAGGTTTCTGAAAAACATCGCGGGGTGGTGCGCATTGTATGGGTGTGTGTTACATTGCATTCACTAGTAGGAGTGAGAAAAACATCACGGGGTGGTGTGAATCGGAGGGTCGGAAGTAGGGTAGGTAGTACGTGGCAATGTAGGATGGAGAAAAGCACCGCGGGGTGGTCAGCATGGGGAGGTCAGGGAACATGCAGTGCAATGTAGGATAGGTTTCTGAAAAACATCGCGGGGTGGTGCGCATTGTATGGGTTTGTGTTACATTACATTCACTAGTAGGAGTGAGAAAAACATCACGGGGTGGTGCGCATTGTATGGGTGTGTATTACATTACATTCAGTAGTAGGAGTGAGAAAAACATCACGTGGTGGTGTGAATCTGAGGGTCTGAATTAGGATAGGCAGTGAGTGGCAATGTAGGATGGAGAAAAGCACCGCGGGGTGGTCAGCATGGGTAGGTCAGGGAACATGCAGTGGCAATGAAGCATAGGTTTCTGAAAAACATCGCGGGGTGGTGCGCATTGTATTGGTGTGAGTTACATTACATTCACTAGGAGGAGTGAGAAAAACATCACGGGGTGGTGAGAATCGGAGGGTCTGAATTAGGATAGGCAGTGAGTGGCAATGTAGGATGGAGAAAAGCACCGCGGGGTGGTTCAGCATGGGGAGGTCAGGGAACATGCAGTGGCAATGTAGGATAGGTTTCTGAAAAACATTGCAGGGTGGTGCACATTGTATGGGTGTGTGTTACATTACATTCACTAGTAGGAGTGAGAAAAACATCACGGGGTGGTGTGAATCGGAGGGTCTGAATTAGGATAGGCAGTGAGTGGTTTTTAGGATGGAGAAAAGCACCGCGGGGTGGTCAGCATGGGGAGGTCAGGGAACATGCAGTGGCAATGTACGATAGGTTTCTGAAAAAAATCGCGGGTTGTGCCCATTGTATGGGTGTGTGTTACATTCACTAGTAGGAGTGAGAAAAACATCACGGGGTGGTGCGCATTGTATGGGTGTGTGTTAAATTACATTCACTAGTAGGAGTGAGAAAAACATCACGGTGTGGTACGCATTGTATGGGTGTGTGTTACATTACATTCACTAGTAGGAGTGAGAAAAACATCACGGGGTGGTGTGAATCGGAGGGTCTGAATTAGGATAGGCCGTGAGTGGCAATGTAGGATGGAGAAAAGCACCGCGGGGTGGTCAGCATGGGGAGGTCAGGGAACATGCAGTGGCAATGTAGGATAGGTTTATGAAAAATATCGCGGGGTGGTGCGCATTGTATGGGTGTGTGTTACATTACATTCACTAGTAGGAGTGAGAAAAACATCACGGGGTGGTTCGCATTGTATGGGTGTGTGTTACATTACATTCACTGGTAGGAGTGAGAAAAACATCACAGGGTGGTGTGAATTGGAGTGTCTGAATTAGGATAGGCAGTGAGTGGCAATGTAGGATGGAGAAAAGCACCGCAGGGTGCTCAGCATGGGGAGGTCAGGGAACATGCAGTGGCAATGTAGGATAGGTTTCTGAAAAACATCGCGGGGTGGTGCGCATTGTATGGTTTTGTGTTACATTCACTAGTAGGAGTGAGAAAAACATCACGGGTTGGTGTGAATCGGAGGGTCTGAATTACGATAGGCAGTGAGTGGCAATGTAGGATAGAGAAAAGCACCGCGGGGTGGTCAGCATGGGGAGGTCAGGGAACATGCAGTGGCAATGTAGGATAGGTTTCTGAAAAACATCGCGGGGTGGTGCGCATTGTATGGGTGTGTGTTACATTACATTCACTAGTAGGAGTGGGAAAAACATCACGGGGTGGTGTGAATCGGAGGGTCTGAATTAGGATAGGCAGTGAGTGGCAATGTAGGATGGAGAAAAGCACCGCGGGGGGGTCAGCATGGGGAGGTCAGGGAACATGCAGTGGCAATGTAGGATAGGTTTCTGAAAAACTTCGCGGGGTGGTGCGCATTGTATGGGTGTGTGTTACATTCACTAGTAGGAGTGAGAAAAACATCACGGGGTGGTGCATATTGTATGGGTGTGTGTTACATTACATTCACTAGTAGGAGTGAGAAAAACATCACGGTGTGGTGCGCATTGTATGGGTGTGTGTTACATTACATTCACTAGTAGGAGTGAGAAAAACATCACGGGGTGGTGTGAATCGGAGGGTCTGAATTACGATAGGCAGTGAGTGGCAATGTAGGATAGAGAAAAGCACCGCGGGGTGGTCAGCATGGGGAGGTCAGGGAACATGCAGTGGCAATGTAGGATAGGTTTCTGAAAAACATCGCGGGGTGGTGCGCATTGTATGGGTGTGTGTTACATTACATTCACTAGTAGGAGTGAGAAAAACATCACGGGGTGGTGTGAATCGGAGGGTCTGAATTAGGATAGGCAGTGAGTGGCAATGTAGGATGGAGAAAAGCACCGCGGGGGGGTCAGCATGGGGAGGTCAGGGAACATGCAGTGGCAATGTAGGATAGGTTTCTGAAAAACATCAGGGGGTGGTGCGCATTGTATGGTTTTGTGTTACATTCACTAGTAGGAGTGAGAAAAACATCACGGGGTGGTGCATATTGTATGGGTGTGTGTTACATTACATTCACTAGTAGGAGTGAGAAAAACATCACGGTGTTTTGCGCATTGTATGGGTGTGTGTTACATTACATTCACTAGTAGGAGTGAGAAAAACATCACGGGGTGTTGTGATTCGGAGGGTCTGAATTAGGATAGGCAGTGAGTGGCAATGTAGGATGGAGAAAAGCACCGCGGGGTGGTCAGCATGGGGAGGTGAGGGAACATGCAGTGTCCATGTAGGATAGGTTTCTGAAAAACATCACGGGGTGGTGCGCATTGTATGGGTGTGTGTTACATTACATTCACTAGTAGGAGTGAGAAAAACATCACGGGGTGGTGTGAATCGGAGGGTCTGAATGAGGATAGGCAGTGAGTGGCAATGTAGGATGGAGAAAAGCACTGCGGGGTGGTCAGCATGGGGAGGTCAGGGAACATGCAGTGGCAATGTAGGATAGTTTTCTGAAAAACATCGCGGGGTGGTGCGCATTGTATAGGTGTGTGTTACATTACATTCAGTAGTAGGAGTGAGAAAAACATCACGGGGTGCTGTGAATCTGAGGGTCTGAATTAGGATGGGCAGTGTGTGGCAATGTTGGATGGAGAAAAGCACCGCAGGGTGGTAAGCATGTGGAGGTCAGGGAACATGCAGTGGCAATGTAGGATAGGTTTCTGAAAAACATCGCGGGGTGGTGCGCATTGTATGGGTGTGTGTTACATTACATTCACTAGTAGGAGTGAGAAAAACATCACGGGGTGGTGCGCATTGTATGGGTGTGTGTTACATTACATTCACTAGTAGGAGTGATAAAAACATCACGGGGTGGTGCGCATTGTATGGGTGTGTGTTACATTACATTCACTAGTAGGAGTGAGAAAAATATCGCGGGGTGGTGTGCATTGTATGGGTGTGTGTTACATTACATTCACTAGTAGGAGTGAGAAAAACATCACAGGTGGTGTGAATTGGAGGGTCTGAATTAGGATAGGCAGTGAGTGGCAATGTAGGATGGAGATAAGCACCGCGGGGTGGTCAGCATGGGGAGGTCAGGGAACATGCAGTGGCAATGTAGGATAGGTTTCTGAAAAACATCGCGGGGTGGTGCGCATTGTATGGGTGTGTGTTACATTACATTCACTAGTAGGAGTGAGAAAAACATCACGGGGTGGTGTGAATCGGAACGTCTGAATTAGGATAGGCAGTGAGTGGCAATGTAGGATGGAGAAAAGCACCGCTGGGTGGTCAGCATGGGGTGGTCAGGGAACATGCAGTGGCAATGTAGGATAGGTTTCTGAAAAACATCGCGGGGTGGTGCGCATTGTATGGGTGTGTGTTACATTATATTCACTAGTAGTAGCGAGAAAAACATCACGGGGTGGTGCGCATTGTATGGGTGTGTGTTACTTTACATTCACTATTACGAGTGAGAAAAACATCACGGGGTACTGTGAATTGGAAAGTCTGAATTAGGATAGGCAGTGAGTTGCAATGTAGGATGGAGAAAAGAACCGTGGGTTGGCCAGCATGGGGAGGTTAGGGAACATGCAGTGGCAATGTAGGATAGGTTTCTGAAAAACATCGCGGAGTTGTGCGCATTGTATGGGTGTGTGTTACATTACATTCACTAGTAGGAGTGAGAAAAACATCACGGCGTGGTGTGAATCGGAGGGTCTGAATTAGGATAGGCAGTGAGTGTCAATGTAGGATGGAGAAAAGCACTGCGGGGTGGTCAGCATGGGGAGGTCAGGGAACATGCAGTGGCAATGTAGGATAGGTTTCTGAAAAACATCGCGGGGTGGTGCGCATTGTATGGGTGTGTGTTACATTGCATTCACTAGTAGGAGTGAGAAAAACATCACGGGGTGGTGTGAATCGGAGGGTCGGAAGTAGGGTAGGTAGTACGTGGCAATGTAGGATGGAGAAAAGCACCGCGGGGTGGTCAGCATGGGGAGGTCAGGGAACATGCAGTGCAATGTAGGATAGGTTTCTGAAAAACATCGCGGGGTGGTGCGCATTGTATGGGTTTGTGTTACATTACATTCACTAGTAGGAGTGAGAAAAACATCACGGGGTGGTGCGCATTGTATGGGTGTGTATTACATTACATTCAGTAGTAGGAGTGAGAAAAACATCACGGGGTGGTGTGAATCTGAGGGTCTGAATTAGGATAGGCAGTGAGTGGCGATGTAGGATGGAGAAAAGCACCGCGGGGTGGTCAGCATGGGTAGGTCAGGGAACATGCAGTGGCAATGAAGCATAGGTTTCTGAAAAACATCGCGGGGTGGTGCGCATTGTATTGGTGTGAGTTACATTACATTCACTAGGAGGAGTGAGAAAAACATCACGGGGTGGTGAGAATCGGAGGGTCTGAATTAGGATAGGCAGTGAGTGGCAATGTAGGATGGAGAAAAGCACCGCGGGGTGGTTCAGCATGGGGAGGTCAGGGAACATGCAGTGGCAATGTAGGATAGGTTTCTGAAAAACATTGCAGGGTGGTGCACATTGTATGGGTGTGTGTTACATTACATTCACTAGTAGGAGTGAGAAAAACATCACGGGGTGGTGTGAATCGGAGGGTCTGAATTAGGATAGGCAGTGAGTGGTTTTTAGGATGGAGAAAAGCACCGCGGGGTGGTCAGCATGGGGAGGTCAGGGAACATGCAGTGGCAATGTACGATAGGTTTCTGAAAAAAATCGCGGGTTGTGCCCATTGTATGGGTGTGTGTTACATTCACTAGTAGGAGTGAGAAAAACATCACGGGGTGGTGCGCATTGTATGGGTGTGTGTTAAATTACATTCACTAGTAGGAGTGAGAAAAACATCACGGTGTGGTACGCATTGTATGGGTGTGTGTTACATTACATTCACTAGTAGGAGTGAGAAAAACATCACGGGGTGGTGTGAATCGGAGGGTCTGAATTAGGATAGGCCGTGAGTGGCAATGTAGGATGGAGAAAAGCACCGCGGGGTGGTCAGCATGGGGAGGTCAGGGAACATGCAGTGGCAATGTAGGATAGGTTTATGAAAAATATCGCGGGGTGGTGCGCATTGTATGGGTGTGTGTTACATTACATTCACTAGTAGGAGTGAGAAAAACATCACGGGGTGGTTCGCATTGTATGGGTGTGTGTTACATTACATTCACTAGTAGGAGTGAGAAAAACATCACAGGGTGGTGTGAATTGGAGTGTCTGAATTAGGATAGGCAGTGAGTGGCAATGTAGGATGGAGAAAAGCACCGCAGGGTGCTCAGCATGGGGAGGTCAGGGAACATGCAGTGGCAATGTAGGATAGGTTTCTGAAAAACATCGCGGGGTGGTGCGCATTGTATGGTTTTGTGTTACATTCACTAGTAGGAGTGAGAAAAACATCACGGGTTGGTGTGAATCGGAGGGTCTGAATTACGATAGGCAGTGAGTGGCAATGTAGGATAGAGAAAAGCACCGCGGGGTGGTCAGCATGGGGAGGTCAGGGAACATGCAGTGGCAATGTAGGATAGGTTTCTGAAAAACATCGCGGGGTGGTGCGCATTGTATGGGTGTGTGTTACATTACATTCACTAGTAGGAGTGAGAAAAACATCACGGGGTGGTGTGAATCGGAGGGTCTGAATTAGGATAGGCAGTGAGTGGCAATGTAGGATGGAGAAAAGCACCGCGGGGGGGTCAGCATGGGGAGGTCAGGGAACATGCAGTGGCAATGTAGGATAGGTTTCTGAAAAACATCGCGGGGTGGTGTGCATTGTATGGATTTGTGTTACATTCACTAGTATGAGTGAGAAAAACATCACGGGGTGGTGCATATTGTATGGGTGTGTGTTACATTACATTCACTAGTAGGAGTGAGAAAAACATCACGGTGTGGTGCGCATTGTATGGGTGTGTGTTACATTACATTCACTAGTAGGAGTGAGAAAAACATCACGGGGTGTTGTGATTCGGAGGGTCTGAATTAGGATAGGCAGTGAGTGGCAATGTAGGATGGAGAAAAGCACCGCGGGGTGGTCAGCATGGGGAGGTGAGGGAACATGCAGTGTCAATGTAGGATAGGTTTCTGAAAAACATCACGGGGTGGTGCGCATTGTATGGGTGTGTGTTACATTACATTCACTAGTAGGAGTGAGAAAAACATCACGGGGTGGTGTGAATCGGAGGGTCTGAATGAGGATAGGCAGTGAGTGGCAATGTAGGATGGAGAAAAGCACTGCGGGGTGGTCAGCATGGGGAGGTCAGGGAACATGCAGTGGCAATGTAGGATAGTTTTCTGAAAAACATCGCGGGGTGGTGCGCATTGTATGGGTGTGTGTTACATTACATTCAGTAGTAGGAGTGAGAAAAACATCACGGGGTGCTGTGAATCTGAGGGTCTGAATTAGGATGGGCAGTGAGTGGCAATGTTGGATGGAGAAAAGCACCGCGGGGTGGTAAGCATGGGGAGGTCAGGGAACATGCAGTGGCAATGTAGGATAGGTTTCTGAAAAACATCGCGGGGTGGTGCGCATTGTATAGGTGTGTGTTACATTACATTCACTAGTAGGAGTGAGAAAAACATCACGGGGTGCTGTGAATCTGAGGGTCTGAATTAGGATAGGCAGTGAGTGGCAATGTAGGATGGAGAAAAGCACCGCGGGGTGGTCAGCATGGGGAGGTCATGGAACATGCAGTGTCAATGTAGGATAGGTTTCTGAAAAACATCGCGGGGTGGTGCGCATTGTATGGGTGTGTGTTACATTACATTCACTAGTAGGAGTGAGAAAAACATCACGGGGTGCTGTGAATCTGAGGGTCTGAATTAGAATAGGCAGTGAGTGGCAATGTAGGATGGAGAAAAGCACCGTGGGGTGGTCAGCATGGGGAGGTCAGGGAACATGCAGTGGCAATGTAGGATAGGTTTATGAAAAACATCGCGGGGTGGTGCGCATTGTATGGGTGTGTGTTACATTACATTCACTAGTAGGAGTGAGAAAAACATCACGGTGTGGTGCGCATTGTATGGGTGTGTGTTACATTACATTCACTAGTAGGAGTGAGAAAAACATCACGGGGTGGTGTGATTCGGAGGGTCAGAATTAGGGTAGGCAGTGAGTGGCAATGTAGGATGGAGAAAAGCACCGCGGGGTGGTCAGGATGGGGAGGTCAGGGAACTTGCAGTGGCAATGTAGGGTAGGTTTATGAAAAACATCACGGGTTGGTGCGCATTGTATGGGTGTGTGTTACATTACATTCACTAGTATTAGTGAGAAAAACATCACGGGGTGGTGTGAATCTGAGGGTCTGAATTAGGATAGGCAGTGAGTGGCAATGTAGGATGGAGAA
This sequence comes from Cavia porcellus, assembly GCF_034190915.1. Lineage (NCBI taxonomy): Eukaryota > Metazoa > Chordata > Mammalia > Rodentia > Caviidae > Cavia > Cavia porcellus. The sequence goes on from NW_026947555.1 coordinate 2,227,510, forward strand.
AAGCACCGCGGGGTGCTCAGCATGGGGAGGTCAGGGAACATGCAGTGTCAATGTAGGATAGGTTTCTGAAAAATATCGCGGGGTGGTGCGCATTGTATGGGTGTGTGTTACATTACATTCACTAGTAGGAGTGAGAAAAACATCACGGGGTGGTGCGCATTGTATGGGTGTGTGTTACATTACATTCACTAGTAGGAGTGATAAAAACATCACGGGGTGGTGCGCATTGTATGGGTGTGTGTTACATTACATTCACTAGTAGGAGTGAGAAAAATATCGCGGGGTGGTGTGCATTGTATGGGTGTGTGTTACATTACATTCACTAGTAGGAGTGAGAAAAACATCACAGGTGGTGTGAATTGGAGGGTCTGAATTAGGATAGGCAGTGAGTGGCAATGTAGGATGGAGATAAGCACCGCGGGGTGGTCAGCATGGGGAGGTCAGGGAACATGCAGTGGCAATGTAGGATAGGTTTCTGAAAAACATCGCGGGGTGGTGCGCATTGTATGGGTGTGTGTTACATTACATTCACTAGTAGGAGTGAGAAAAACATCACGGGGTGGTGTGAATCGGAACGTCTGAATTAGGATAGGCAGTGAGTGGCAATGTAGGATGGAGAAAAGCACCGCTGGGTGGTCAGCATGGGGTGGTCAGGGAACATGCAGTGGCAATGTAGGATAGGTTTCTGAAAAACATCGCGGGGTGGTGCGCATTGTATGGGTGTGTGTTACATTATATTCACTAGTAGTAGCGAGAAAAACATCACGGGGTGGTGCGCATTGTATGGGTGTGTGTTACTTTACATTCACTATTACGAGTGAGAAAAACATCACGGGGTACTCTGAATTGGAAAGTCTGAATTAGGATAGGCAGTGAGTGGCAATGTAGGATGGAGAAAAGAACCGTGGGTTGGCCAGCATGGGGAGGTTAGGGAACATGCAGTGGCAATGTAGGATAGGTTTCTGAAAAACATCGCGGGGTTGTGCGCATTGTATGGGTGTGTGTTACATTACATTCACTAGTAGGAGTGAGAAAAACATCACGGCGTGGTGTGAATCGGAGGGTCTGAATTAGGATAGGCAGTGAGTGTCAATGTAGGATGGAGAAAAGCACTGCGGGGTGGTCAGCATGGGGAGGTCAGGGAACATGCAGTGGCAATGTAGGATAGGTTTCTGAAAAACATCGCGGGGTGGTGCGCATTGTATGGGTGTGTGTTACATTACATTCACTAGTAGGAGTGAGAAAAACATCACGAGGTGGTGTGAATCGGAGGGTCTGAAGTAGGATAGGTAGTTAGTGGCAATGTAGGATGGAGAAAAGCACCGCGGGGTGGTCAGCATGGGGAGGTCAGGGAACATGCAGTGCAATGTAGGATAGGTTTCTGAAAAACATCGCGGGGTGGTGCGCATTGTATGGGTGTGTGTTACATTACATTCACTAGTAGGAGTGAGAAAAACATCACGGGGTGGTGCGCATTGTATGGGTGTGTGTTACATTACATTCAGTAGTAGGAGTGAGAAAAACATCACGGGGTGCTGTGAATCTGAGGGTCTGAATTAGGATAGGCAGTGAGTGGCAATGTAGGATGGAGAAAAGCACCGAGGGGTGGTCAGCATGGGGAGGTCAGGGAACATGCAGTGGCAATGAAGCATAGGTTTCTGAAAAACATCGCGGGGTGGTGCGCATTGTATTGGTGTGAGTTACATTACATTCACTAGGAGGAGTGAGAAAAACATCACGGGGTGGTGAGAATCGGAGGGTCTGAATTAGGATAGGCAGTGAGTGGCAATGTAAGATGGAGAAAAGCACCGCGGTGTGGTTCAGCATGGGGAGGTCAGGGAACATGCAGTGGCAATGTAGGATAGGTTTCTGAAAAACATTGCAGGGTGGAGCACATTGTATGGTTGTGTGTTACATTACATTCACTAGTAGGAGTGAGAAAAACATCACGGGGTGGTGTGAATCGGAGGGTCTGAATTAGGATAGGCAGTGAGTGGTTTTTAGGATGGAGAAAAGCACCGCGGGGTGGTCAGCATGGGGAAGTCAGGGAACATGCAGTGGCAATTTAGGATAGGTTTCTGAAAAAAATCGAGGGTTGTGCCCATTGTATGGGTGTGTGTTACATTCACTAGTAGGAGTGAGAAAAACATCACGGGGTGGTGCGCATTGTATGGGTGTGTGTTACATTACATTCACTAGTAGGAGTGAGAAAAACATCACGGTGTGGTACGCATTGTATGGGTGTGTGTTACATTACATTCACTAGTAGGAGTGAGAAAAACATCACGGGGTGGTGTGAATCGGAGGGTCTGAATTAGGATAGGCCGTGAGTGGCAATGTAGGATGGAGAAAAGCACCGCGGGGTGGTCAGCATGGGGAGGTCAGGGAACATGCAGTGGCAATGTAGGATAGGTTTATGAAAAATATCGCGGGGTGGTGCGCATTGTATGGGTGTGTGTTACATTACATTCACTAGTAGGAGTGAGAAAAACATCACGGGGTGGTTCGCATTGTATGGGTGTGTGTTACATTACATTCACTAGTAGGAGTGAGAAAAACATCACAGGGTGGTGTGAATTGGAGTGTCTGAATTAGGATAGGCAGTGAGTGGCAATGTAGGATGGAGAAAAGCACCGCAGGGTGCTCAGCATGGGGAGGTCAGGGAACATGCAGTGGCAATGTAGGATAGGTTTCTGAAAAACATCGCGGGGTGGTGCGCATTGTATGGTTTTGTGTTACATTCACTAGTAGGAGTGAGAAAAACATCACGGGGTGGTGTGAATCGGAGGGTCTGAATTACGATAGGCAGTGAGTGGCAATGTAGGATAGAGAAAAGCACCGCGGGGTGGTCAGCATGGGGAGGTCAGGGAACATGCAGTGGCAATGTAGGATAGGTTTCTGAAAAACATCGCGGGGTGGTGCGCATTGTATGGGTGTGTGTTACATTACATTCACTAGTAGGAGTGAGAAAAACATCACGGGGTGGTGTGAATCGGAGGGTCTGAATTAGGATAGGCAGTGAGTGGCAATGTAGGATGGAGAAAAGCACCGCGGGGGGGTCAGCATGGGGAGGTCAGGGAACATGCAGTGGCAATGTAGGATAGGTTTCTGAAAAACTTCGCGGGGTGGTGCGCATTGTATGGGTGTGTGTTACATTCACTAGTAGGAGTGAGAAAAACATCACGGGGTGGTGCATATTGTATGGGTGTGTGTTACATTACATTCACTAGTAGGAGTGAGAAAAACATCACGGTGTGGTGCGCATTGTATGGGTGTGTGTTACATTACATTCACTAGTAGGAGTGAGAAAAACATCACGGGGTGGTGTGAATCGGAGGGTCTGAATTACGATAGGCAGTGAGTGGCAATGTAGGATAGAGAAAAGCACCGCGGGGTGGTCAGCATGGGGAGGTCAGGGAACATGCAGTGGCAATGTAGGATAGGTTTCTGAAAAACATCGCGGGGTGGTGCGCATTGTATGGGTGTGTGTTACATTACATTCACTAGTAGGAGTGGGAAAAACATCACGGGGTGGTGTGAATCGGAGGGTCTGAATTAGGATAGGCAGTGAGTGGCAATGTAGGATGGAGAAAAGCACCGCGGGGGGGTCAGCATGGGGAGGTCAGGGAACATGCAGTGGCAATGTAGGATAGGTTTCTGAAAAACTTCGCGGGGTGGTGCGCATTGTATGGGTGTGTGTTACATTCACTAGTAGGAGTGAGAAAAACATCACGGGGTGGTGCATATTGTATGGGTGTGTGTTACATTACATTCACTAGTAGGAGTGAGAAAAACATCACGGTGTGGTGCGCATTGTATGGGTGTGTGTTACATTACATTCACTAGTAGGAGTGAGAAAAACATCACGGGGTGGTGTGAATCGGAGGGTCTGAATTACGATAGGCAGTGAGTGGCAATGTAGGATAGAGAAAAGCACCGCGGGGTGGTCAGCATGGGGAGGTCAGGGAACATGCAGTGGCAATGTAGGATAGGTTTCTGAAAAACATCGCGGGGTGGTGCGCATTGTATGGGTGTGTGTTACATTACATTCACTAGTAGGAGTGAGAAAAACATCACGGGGTGGTGTGAATCGGAGGGTCTGAATTAGGATAGGCAGTGAGTGGCAATGTAGGATGGAGAAAAGCACCGCGGGGGGGTCAGCATGGGGAGGTCAGGGAACATGCAGTGGCAATGTAGGATAGGTTTCTGAAAAACATCAGGGGGTGGTGCGCATTGTATGGTTTTGTGTTACATTCACTAGTAGGAGTGAGAAAAACATCACGGGGTGGTGCATATTGTATGGGTGTGTGTTACATTACATTCACTAGTATGAGTGAGAAAAACATCACGGTGTTTTGCGCATTGTATGGGTGTATGTTACATTACATTCACTAGTAGGAGTGAGAAAAACATCACGGGGTGTTGTGATTCGGAGGGTCTGAATTAGGATAGGCAGTGAGTGGCAATGTAGGATGGAAAAAGCACCGCGGGGTGGTCAGCATGGGGAGGTGAGGGAACATGCAGTGTCCATGTAGGATAGGTTTCTGAAAAACATCACGGGGTGGTGCGCATTGTATGGGTGTGTGTTACATTACATTCACTAGTAGGAGTGAGAAAAACATCACGGGGTGGTGTGAATCGGAGGGTCTGAATGAGGATAGGCAGTGAGTGGCAATGTAGGATGGAGAAAAGCACTGCGGGGTGGTCAGCATGGGGAGGTCAGGGAACATGCAGTGGCAATGTAGGATAGTTTTCTGAAAAACATCGCGGGGTGGTGCGCATTGTATGGGTGTGTGTTACATTACATTCAGTAGTAGGAGTGAGAAAAACATCACGGGGTGCTGTGAATCTGAGGGTCTGAATTAGGATGGGCAGTGTGTGGCAATGTTGGATGGAGAAAAGCACCGCAGGGTGGTAAGCATGTGGAGGTCAGGGAACATGCAGTGGCATTGTAGGATAGGTTTCTGAAAAACATCGCGGGGTGGTGCGCATTGTATGGGTGTGTGTTACATTACATTCACTAGTAGGAGTGAGAAAAACATCACGGGTTGCTGTGAATCTGAGGGTCTGAATTAGGATAGGCAGTGAGTGGCAATGTAGGATGGAGAAAAGCACCGCGGGGTGGTCAGCATGGGGAGGTCAGGGAACATGCAGTGGCAATGTAGGATAGGTTTCTGAAAAACATCGCGGGGTGGTGCGCATTGTATGGGTGTGTGTTACATTACATTCACTAGTAGGAGTGAGAAAAACATCACGGGGTGGTGCGCATTGTATGGGTGTGTGTTACATTACATTCACTAGTAGGAGTGAGAAAAACATCACGGGGTGGTGTGATTCGGAGGGTCAGAATTAGGGTAGGCAGTGAGTGGCAATGTAGGATGGAGAAAAGCACCGCGGGGTGGTCAGGATGGGGAGGTCAGGGAACATGCAGTGGCAATGTAGGGTAGGTTTATGAAAAACATCACGGGTTGGTGCGCATTGTATGGGTGTGTGTTACATTACATTCACTAGTATTAGTGAGAAAAACATCACGGGGTGGTGTGAATCTGAGGGTCTGAATTAGGATAGGCAGTGAGTGGCAATGTAGGATGGAGAAAAGCACCGCGGGGTGCTCAGCATGGGGAGGTCAGGGAACATGCAGTGTCAATGTAGGATAGGTTTCTGAAAAATATCGCGGGGTGGTGCGCATTGCATGGGTGTGTGTTACATTACATTCACTAGTAGGAGTGAGAAAAACATCACGGGGTGCTGTGAATCTGAGGGTCTGAATTAGGATAGGCAGTGAATGGCAATGTAGGATGGAGAAAAGCACCGCGGGGTGGTCAGCATGGGGAAGTCAGGGAACATGCAGTGGCAATGTAGGATAGGTTTCTGAAAAATATCGCGGGGTGGTGCGCATTGTATGGGTGTGTGTTACATTACATTCACTAGAAGGAGTGAGAAAAACATCACGGGGTGGTGTGAATCGGAGGGTCTGAATGAGGATAGGCAGTGAGTGGCAATGTAGGATGGAGAAAAGCACCGCGGGGTGGTCAGCATGGGGAGGTCAGGGAACATGCAGTGGCAATGTAGGATAGGTTTCTGAAAAACATCGCGGGGTGGTGCGCATTGTATGGGTGTGTGTTACATTACATTCACTAGTAGGAGTGAGAAAAACATCACGGGGTGGTGTGAATCGGAGGGTCTGAATTAGGATAGGCAGTGAGTGGCAATGTAGGATGGAGAAAAGCACCGCGGGGTGGTCAGCATGGGGAGGTCAGGGAACATGCAGTGGCAATGTAGAATAGGTTTCTGAAAAACATCGCGGGGTGGTGCGCATTGTATGGGTGTGTGTTACATTCACTAGTAGGAGTGAGAAAAACATCACGGGGTGTTGGGCATTGCATGGGTGTGTGTTACATTACATTCACTAGTAGGAATGAGAAAAACATCACGGTGTGGTGCGCATTGTATGGGTGTGTGTTACATTACATTCACTAGTATTAGTGAGAAAAACATCACGGGGTGGTGTGAATCGGAGGGTCTGAATTAGGATAGGCAGTGAGTGGCAATGTAGGATGGAGAAAAGCACCGCGGGGTGGTCAGCATGGGGAGGTCAGGGAACATGCAGTTTCAATTTAGGATAGGTTTCTGAAAAACATCGCAGGGTGGTGCGCATTGTATGGGTGTGTGTTACATTACATTCACTAGTAGGAGTGAGAAAAACATCACGGGGTGGTGCGCATTGTATGGGTGTGTGTTACATTACATTCACTAGTAGGAGTGAGAAAAACATCACGGGGTGGTGTGAATCGGAGGGTCTGAATTAGGATAGGCAGTGAGTGGCAATGTAGGATGGAGAAAAGCACCGCAGGGTGCTCAGCATGGGGAGGTCAGGGAACATGCAGTGGCAATGTAGGATAGGTTTCTGAAAAATATCGCGGGGTGGTGCGCATTGTATGGCTGTGTGTTACATTATATTCACTAGTAGGAGTGAGAAAAACATCACGGGGTGCTGTGAATCTGAGGGTCTGAATTAGGATATGCAGTGAGTGGCAATGTAGGATGGAGAAAAGCACCGCGGGGTGGTCAGCATGGGGAGGTCAGGGAACATGCAGTGGCAATGTAGGATAGGTTTCTGAAAAACATTGCAGGGTGGTGCACATTGTATGGGTGTGTGTTACATTACATTCACTAGTAGGAGTGAGAAAAACATCACGGGGTAGTGTGAATCGGAGGGTCTGAATTAGGATAGGCCGTGAGTGGCAATGTAGGATGGAGAAAAGCACCGCGGGGTGGTCAGCATGGGGAGGTCAGGGAACATGCAGTGGCAATGTAGGATAGGTTTCTGAAAAACATTGCAGGGTGGTGCGCATTGTATGGGTGTGTGTTACATTACATTCACTAGTAGGAGTGAGAAAAACATCACGGGGTGGTGTGAATCGGAGGGTCTGAATTAGGATAGGCAGTGAGTGGTTTTTAGGATGGAGAAAAGCACCGCGGGGTGGTCAGCATGGGGAGGTCAGGGAACATGCAGTGGCAATGTAGGATAGGTTTCTGAAAAAAATCGCGGGTTGTGCCCATTGTATGGGTGTGTGTTACATTCACTAGTAGGAGTGAGAAAAACATCACGGGGTGGTGAGCATTGTATGGGTGTGTGTTACATTACATTCACTAGTAGGAGTGAGAAAAACATCACGGTGTGGTACGCATTGTATGGGTGTGTGTTACATTACATTCACTAGTAGGAGTGAGAAACACATCATGGGGTGGTGTGAATCGGAGGGTCTGAATTAGGATAGGCCGTGAGTGGCAATGTAAGATGGAGAAAAGCACCGCGGGGTGGTCAGCATGGGGAGGTCAGGGTACATGCAGTGGCAATGTAGGATAGGTTTATGAAAAATATCGTGGGGTGGTGCGCATTGTATGGGTGTGTGTTACATTACATTCACTAGTAGGAGTGAGAAAAACATCACGGGGTGGTTCGCATTGTATGGGTGTGTGTTACATTACATTCACTAGTAGGAGTGAGAAAAACATCACAGGGTGGTGTGAATTGGAGGGTCTGAATTAGGATAGGCAGTGAGTGGCAATGTAGGATGGAGAAAAGCACCGCAGGGTGCTCAGCATGGGGAGGTCAGGGAACATGCAGTGGCAATGTAGGATAGGTTTCTGAAAAACATCGCGGGGTGGTGCGCATTGTATGGTTTTGTGTTACATTCACTAGTAGGAGTGAGAAAAACATCACGGGGTGGTGTGAATCGGAAGGTCTGAATTAGGATAGGCAGTGAGTGGCAATGTAGGATAGAGAAAAGCACCGCGAGGTGGTCAGCATGGGGAGGTCAGGGAACATGCAGTGGCAATGTAGGATAGGTTTGTGAAAAACATCGCGGGGTGGTGCGCATTGTATGGGTGTGTGTTACATTACATTCACTAGTAGGAGTGAGAAAAACATCACGGGGTGGTGTGAATCGGAGGGTCTGAATTAGGATAGGCAGTGAGTGGCAATGTAGGATGGAGAAAAGCACCGCGGGGGGGTCAGCATGGGGAGGTCAGGGAACATGCAGTGGCAATGTAGGATAGGTTTCTGAAAAACATCGCGGGGTGGTGCGCATTGTATGGTTTTGTGTTACATTCACTAGTAGGAGTGAGAAAAACATCACAGGGTGGTGCATATTGTATGGGTGTGTGTTACATTACATTCACTAGTAGGAGTGAGAAAAAATTCACGGTGTGGTGCGCATTGAATGGGTGTGTGTTACATTACATTCACTAGTAGGAGTGAGAAAAACATAACGGGGTGGTGTGAATCGGAGGGTCTGAATTAGGATAGGCAGTGAGTGGCAATGTAGGATGGAGAAAAGCACCGCGGGGTGCTCAGCATGGGGAGGTCAGGGAACATGCAGTGGCAATGTAGGATAGTTTTCTGAAAAACATCGCGGGGTGGTGCGCATTGTATGGGTGTGTGTTACATTACATTCAGTAGTAGGAGTGAGAAAAACATCACGGGGTGCTGTGAATCTGAGGGTCTGAATTAGGATGGGCAGTGTGTGGCAATGTTGGGTGGAGAAAAGCAACGCAGGGTGGTAAGCATGTGGAGGTCAGGGAACATGCAGTGGCAATGTAGGATAGGTTTCTGAAAAACATCGCGGGGTGGTGCGCATTGTATGGGTGTGTGTTACATTACATTCACTAGTAAGAGTGAGAAAAACATCACGGGGTGCTGTGAATCTGAGGGTCTGAATTAGGATAGGCAGTGAGTGGCAATGTAGGATGGAGAAAAGCACCGCGGGGTGGTCAGCATGGGGAGGTCAGGGAACATGCAGTGGCAATGTAGGATAGGTTTCTGAAAAACATCGCGGGGTGGTGCGCATTGTATGGGTGTGTGTTACATTACATTCACTAGTAGGAGTGAGAAAAACATCACGGGGTGGTGCGCATTGTATGGGTGTGTGTTACATTACATTCACTAGTAGGAGTGAGAAAAACATCACGGGGTGGTGTGATTCGGAGGGTCAGAATTAGGGTAGGCAGTGAGTGGCAATGTAGGATGGAGAAAAGCACCGCGGGGTGGTCAGGATGGGGAGGTCAGGGAACATGCAGTGGCAATGTAGGGTAGGTTTATGAAAAACATCACGGGTTGGTGCGCATTGTATGGGTGTGTGTTACATTACATTCACTAGTATTAGTGAGAAAAACATCACGGGGTGGTGTGAATCTGAGGGTCTGAATTAGGATAGGCAGTGAGTGGCAATGTAGGATGGAGAAAAGCACCGCGGGGTGCTCAGCATGGGGAGGTCAGGGAACATGCAGTGTCAATGTAGGATAGGTTTCTGAAAAATATCGCGGGGTGGTGCGCATTGCATGGGTGTGTGTTACATTACATTCACTAGTAGGAGTGAGAAAAACATCACGGGGTGCTGTGAATCTGAGGGTCTGAATTAGGATAGGCAGTGAGTGGCAATGTAGGATGGAGAAAAGCACCGCGGGGTGGTCAGCATGGGGAAGTCAGGGAACATGCAGTGGCAATGTAGGATAGGTTTCTGAAAAATATCGCGGGGTGGTGCGCATTGTATGGGTGTGTGTTACATTACATTCACTAGAAGGAGTGAGAAAAACATCACGGGGTGGTGTGAATCGGAGGGTCTGAATGAGGATAGGCAGTGAGTGGCAATGTAGGATGGAGAAAAGCACCGCGGGGTGGTCAGCATGGGGAGGTCAGGGAACATGCAGTGGCAATGTAGGATAGGTATCTGAAAAACATCGCGGGGTGGTGCGCATTGTATGGGTGTGTGTTACATTACATTCACAAGTAGGAGTGAGAAAAACATCACGGGGTGGTGTGAATCGGAGGGTCTGAATTAGGATAGGCAGTGAGTGGCAATGTAGGATGGAGAAAAGCACCGCGGGGTAGTCAGCATGGGGAGGTCAGGGAACATGCAGTGGCAATGTAGAATAGGTTAATGAAAAACATCGCGGGGTGGTGTGCATTGTATGGGTGTGTGTTACATTCACTAGTAGGAGTGAGAAAAACATCACGGGGTGTTGGGCATTGCATGGGTGTGTGTTACATTACATTCACTAGTAGGAGTGAGAAAAACATCACGGTGTGGTGCGCATTGTATGGGTGTGTGTTACATTACATTCACTAGTATTAGTGAGAAAAACATCACGGGGTGGTGTGAATCGGAGGGTCTGAATTAGGATAGGCAGTGAGTGGCAATGTAGGATGGAGAAAAGCACCGCGGGGTGGTCAGCATGGGGAGGTCAGGGAACATGCAGTTTCAATTTAGGATAGGTTTCTGAAAAACATCGCAGGGTGGTGCGCATTGTATGGGTGTGTGTTACATTACATTCACTAGTAGGAGTGAGAAAAACATCACGGGGTGGTGCGCATTGTATGGGTGTGTGTTACATTACATTCACTAGTAGGAGTGAGAAAAACATCACGGGGTGGTGTGAATCGGAGGGTCTGAATTAGGATAGGCAGTGAGTGGCAATGTAGGATGGAGAAAAGCACCGCGGGGTGCTCAGCATGGGGAGGTCAGGGAACATGCAGTGGCAATGTAGGATAGGTTTCTGAAAAATATCGCGGGGTGGTGCGCATTGTATGGCTGTGTGTTACATTACATTCACTAGTAGGAGTGAGAAAAACATCACGGGGTGCTGTGAATCTGAGGGTCTGAATTAGGATATGCAGTGAGTGGCAATGTAGGATGGAGAAAAGCACCGCGGGGTGGTCAGCATGGGGAGGTCAGGGAACATGCAGTGGCAATGTAGGATAGGTTTCTGAAAAAAATCGCGGGTTGTGCCCATTGTATGGGTGTGTGTTACATTCACTAGTAGGAGTGAGAAAAACATCACGGGGTGGTGAGCATTGTATGGGTGTGTGTTACATTACATTCACTAGTAGGAGTGAGAAAAACATCACGGTGTGGTACGCATTGTATGGGTGTGTGTTACATTACATTCACTAATAGGAGTGAGAAACACATCATGGGGTGGTGTGAATCGGAGGGTCTGAATTAGGATAGGCCGTGAGTGGCAATGTAAGATGGAGAAAAGCACCGCGGGGTCGTCAGCATGGGGAGGTCAGGGTACATGCAGTGGCAATGTAGGATAGGTTTATGAAAAATATCGCGGGGTGGTGCGCATTGTATGGGTGTGTGTTACATTACATTCACTAGTAGGAGTGAGAAAAACATCACGGGGTGGTTCGCATTGTATGGGTGTGTGTTACATTACATTCACTAGTAGGAGTGAGAAAAACATCACAGGGTGGTGTGAATTGGAGGGTCTGAATTAGGATAGGCAGTGAGTGGCAATGTAGGATGGAGAAAAGCACCGCAGGGTGCTCAGCATGGGGAGGTCAGGGAACATGCAGTGGCAATGTAGGATAGGTTTCTGAAAAACATCTCGGGGTGGTGCGCATTGTATGGTTTTGTGTTACATTCACTAGTAGGAGTGAGAAAAACATCACGGGGTGGTGTGAATCGGAAGGTCTGAATTAGGATAGGCAGTGAGTGGCAATGTAGGATAGAGAAAAGCACCGCGAGGTGGTCAGCATGGGGAGGTCAGGGAACATGCAGTGGCAATGTAGGATAGGTTTGTGAAAAACATCGCGGGGTGGTGCGCATTGTATGGGTGTGTGTTACATTACATTCACTAGTAGGAGTGAGAAAAACATCACGGGGTGGTGTGAATCGGAGGGTCTGAATTAGGATAGGCAGTGAGTGGCAATGTAGGATGGAGAAAAGCACCGCGGGGGGGTCAGCATGGGGAGGTCAGGGAACATGCAGTGGCAATGTAGGATAGGTTTCTGAAAAACATCGCGGGGTGGTGCGCATTGTATGGTTTTGTGTTACATTCACTAGTAGGAGTGAGAAAAACATCACAGGGTGGTGCATATTTTATGGGTGTGTGTTACATTACATTCACTAGTAGGAGTGAGAAAAAATTCACGGTGTCGTGCGCAAGAAATGGGTGTGTGTTACATTACATTCACTAGTAGGAGTGAGAAAAACATCACGGGGTGGTGTGAATCGGAGGGTCTGAATTAGGATAGGCAGTGAGTGGCAATGTAGGATGGAGAAAAGCACCGCGGGGTGCTCAGCATGGGGAGGTCAGGGAACATGCAGTGGCAATGTAGGATAGGTTTCTGAAAAATATCGTTGGGTGGTGCGCATTGTATGGCTGTGTGTTACATTACATTCACTAGTAGGAGTGAGAAAAACATCACGGGGTGCTGTGAATCTGAGGGTCTGAATTAGGATATGCAGTGAGTGGCAATGTAGGATGGAGAAAAGCACCGCGGGGTGGTCAGCATGGGGAGGTCAGGGAACATGCAGTGGCAATGTAGGATAGGTTTCTGAAAAACATTGCAGGGTGGTGCACATTGTATGGGTGTGTGTTACATTACATTCACTAGTAGGAGTGAGAAAAACATCACGGGGTGGTGTGAATCGGAGGGTCTGAATTAGGATAGGCCGTGAGTGGCAATGTAGGATGGAGAAAAGCACCGCGGGGTGGTAAGCATGGGGAGGTCAGGGAACATGCAGTGGCAATGTAGGATAGGTTTCTGAAAAACATCGCGCGGTGGTGCGCATTGTATGGGTGTGTGTTACTTCCCATTCACTAGTACCAGTGAGAAAAACATCAGGGGGTGCTGTGAATCAGAGGGTCTGAATTAGGATAGGCAGTGAGTGGCAATGTAGGATGGAGAAAAGAACCGTGGGTTGGCCAGCATGGGGAGGTCCGGGAACATGCAGTGGCAATGTAGGATAGGTTTCTGAAAAACATCGCGGGGTGGTGCGAATTGTATGGGTGTGTGTTACATTACATTCAGTAGTAGGAGTGAGAAAAAAATCACAGGGTGCTGTGAATCTGAGGGTCTGAATTAGGATAGGCAGTGAGTGGCAATGTAGGATGGAGAAAAGCACCGCGGGGTGGTCAGCATGGGGAGGTCAGGGAACATGCAGTGGCAATGTAGGATAGGTTTCTGAAAAACATCGCGGGGTGGTGCGCATTGTATTGGTGTGAGTTACATTACATTCACTAGTAGGAGTGAGAAAAACATCACGGGGTGGTGTGAATCGTAGGGTCTGAATTAGGATAGGCAGTGAGTGGCAATGTAGGATGGAGAAAAGCACCGCAGGGTGGTCAGCATGGGGAGGTCAGGGAACATGCAGTGGCAATGTAGGATAGGTTTCTGAAAAACATCAGGGGGTGGTGCGCATTGTATGGGTGTGTGTAACATTACATTCACTAGTAGGAGTGAGAAAAACATCACGGGGTGTTGTGAATCGGAGGGTCTGAATTTGTATAGGAAGTGAGTGGCAATATAGGATGGAGAAAAGCACCGTGGGGTGGTCAGCATGGGGAGGTCAGGGAACATGCAGCGGCAATGTAGGATAGGTTTCTGTAAAACATCGCGGGGTGGTGCGCATTGTATGGGTGTGTGTTAAATTACATTCACTAGTTGGAGTGAGAAAAACATCGCAGGGTGGTGTGCATTGTATGGGTGTGTGTTACATTACATTCACTAGTAGGAGTGAGAAAAACATCACGGGGTGGTGTGAATCGGAGGGTCTGAATTAGAATAGGCAGTGAGTGGCAATGTAGGATGGAGAAAAGCACCGCGGGGTGGTCAGCATGGGGAGGTCAGGGAACATGCAGTGGCAATGTAGGATATGTTTCTGAAAAACAACCCGGAGTGGTGCGCATTGTATGGGTGTGTGTTACATTACATTCACTAGTAGGAGTGAGAAAAACATCACGAGGTGGGGTGAATCGGAGTGTCTGAATGAGGATAGGCAGTGAGTGGCAAGGTAGGATGGAGAAAAGCACCGCGGTGTGGTCAGCATGCGGAGGTCAGGGAACATGCAGTCGCAATGCAAGATAGTTTTCTGAAAAACATCGCGGGGTGGTGCGCATTGTATGGGTGTGTGTTACATTACATTCACTAGTAGGAGTGAGAAAAACATCAGGGGGTGGTGCGCGTTGTATGGGTGTGTGTTACTTCCCATTCACTAGTACGAATGAGAAAATCATCAGGGGGTGCTGTGAATCGGAGGGTCTGAATTAGGATAGGCAGTGAGTGGCAATGTCGGATGGAGAAAAGAACCGTGGGTTGGCCAGCATGGGGAGGTCCGGGAACATGCAGTGGCAATGTAGGATAGGTTTCTGAAAAACATCGCGGGGTGGTGCGCATTGTATGGCTGTGTGTTACATTACATTCACTAGTAGGAGTGAGAAAAACATCACGGGGTGGTGTGAATCGGAGGGTCTGAATTAGGATAGGCAGTGAGTGTCAATGTAGGATGGAGAAAAGCACTGCTGGGTGGTCAGCATGGGGAGGTCAGGGAACATGCAGTGGCAATGTAGGATAGGTTTCTGAAAAACATCGCGGGGTGGTGCGCATTGTATGGGTGTGTGTTACATTACATTCACTAGTAGGAGTGAGAAAAACATCACGGGGTGGTGTGAATCGGAGGGTCTGAATTAGGATAGGTAGTAAGTGGCAATGTAGGATGGAGAAAAGCACTGCGGGGTGGTCAGCATGGGGAGGTAAGGGAACATGCAGTGCAATGTAGGATAGGTTTCTGAAAAACATCGCGGGGTGGTGCGCATTGTATGGGTGTGTGTTACATTACATTCACTAGTAGGAGTGAGAAAAACATCACGGGGTGGTGCGCATTGTATGGGTGTGTGTTACATTTCATTCACTAGTAGGAGTGAGAAAAACATCACGGGGTGCTGTGAATCGGATGGTCTGAATTAGGATAGGCAGTGAGTGGCAATGTAGGATGGAGAAAAGCACCGCGGGGTGGTCAGCATGGGGAGGTCAGGGAACATGCAGTGGCAATGTAGGATAGGTTTCTGAAAAACATCGCGGGGTGGTGTGAATTCTATGGGTGTGTGTTACATTACATTCAGTAGTAGGAGTGAGAAATAAATCACAGGGTGCTGTGAATCTGAGGGTCTGAATTAGGATAGGCAGTGAGTGGCAATGTAGGATGGAGAAAAGCACCGCGGGGTGGTCAGCATGAGGAGGTCAGGGAACATGCAGTGGCAATGTAGGATAGGTTTCTGAAAAACATCGCGGGGTGGTGCGCCTTGTATTGGTGTGAGTTACATTACATTCACTAATAGGAGTGAGAAAAACATCACGGGGTAGTGTGAATCGGAGGGTCTGAATTAGGATAGGCAGTGAGTGGCAATGTAGGATGGAGAAAAGCACCGCAGGGTGGTCAGCATGGGGAGGTCAGGGAACATGCAGTGGCAATGTAGGATAGGTTTCTGAAAAACATCGTTCGGTGGTGTGCATTGTATGGGTGTGTGTTACATTACATTCACTAGTAGGAGTGAGAAAAACATCACGGGGTGGTGCGCATTGTACGGGTGTGTGTTACATTACATTCACTAGTAGGAGTGAGAAAAACATCACGGGGTGGTGTGAATCGGAGGGTGTGAATTAGAATAGGCAGTGAGTGGCAATGTAGGATGGAGAAAAGCACCGCCTGAGGGTCAGCATGGGGAGGTCAGGGAACAAGAAGTGGCAATGTAGGATAGGTTTCTGAAAAACATCGCGGGGTGGTGCGCATTGTATGGGTGTGTGTTACATTACATTCACTAGTTGGAGTGAGAAAAATATCACGGGGTGGTGCGCATTGTATGGGTGTGTGTTACATTACATTCACTATTAGGAGTGAGAAAAACATCACGGGGTGGTGCGCATTGTATGGGTGTGTGTTACATTACATTCACTAATAGGAGTGAGAAAAACATCACGGGGTGGTGTGAATCGGAGGGTCTGCATTAGGATAGGCAGTGAGTGGCAATGTAGGATGGAGAAAAGCACTGCGGGGTGGTCAGCATGGGGAGGTCAGGGAACTTGCAGTGGCAATGTAGGATAGGTTTCTGAAAAACATCGCGGGGTGGTGCGCATTGTATTGGTGTGAGTTATATTACATTCACTAGTAGGAGTGAGAAAAACATCACGGGTTGGTGTGAATCGGAGGGTCTGAATTAGGATAGGTAGTAAGTGGCAATGTAGGATGGAGAAAAGCACCGCGGGGTGGTCAGCATGGGGAGGTAAGGGAACATGCAGTGCAATGTAGGATAGGTTTCTGAAAAACATCGCGGGGTGGTGCGCATTGTATGGGTGTGTGTTACATTACATTCACTAGTAGGAGTGAGAAAAACATCACGGGGTGGTGCGCATTGTATGGGTGTGTGTTACATTATATTCACTAGTAGGAGTGAGAAAAACATCACGGAGTGCTGTGAATCACAGGGTCTGAATTAGGATAGGCAGTGAGTGGCAATGTAGGATGGAGAAAAGCACTGCGGGGTGTTCAGCATGGGGAGGTCAGTGAACATGCAGTGGCAATGTAGGATAGGTTTCTGAAAAACATCGTGGTGTGGTGCGCATTGTATGGGTGTGTGTTACATTACATTCACTAGTACGAGTGAGAAAAACACCACAGGGTGCTGTGAATCTGAGGGTCTGAATTAGGATAGGCAGTGAGTGGTAATGTAGAATGGAGAAAAGCACCGCGGGGTGGTCAGCATGGGGAGGTCAGGGAACATGCAGTGGCAATGTAGGATAGGTTTCTGAAAAACATCGCGGGGTGGTGCGCATTGTATTGGTGTGAGTTACATTACATTCACTAGTAGGAGTGAGAAAAACATCACGTGGTGGTGTGAATCGGAGGGTCTGAATTAGAATAGGCAGTGAGTGGCAATGTAGGATGGAGTAAAGCACCGCGGGGTGCTCAGCATGGGGAGGCCATGTAACATGCAGTGGCAATGTAGGATAGGTTTCTGAAAAACATCGTGGGGTGGTGCGCATTGTATGGGTGTGTGTTACATTACATTCACTAGTAGGAGTGAGAAAAACATCACGGGGTGGTGCGCATTGTATGGGTGTGTGTTACATTATATTCACTAGTAGGAGTGAGAAAAACATCACGGGTTGGTGCGCATTGTACGGGTGTGTTTTACTTTACATTCACTAGTACGAGTGAGAAAAACATCACGGGGTGCTGTGAATTGGAACGTCTGAATTAGGATAGGCAGTGAGTGTCAATGTAGGACGGAGAAAAGCACTGCGTGGTGGTCAGTATGGGGAGGTCAGGGAACATGCAGTGGCAATGTAGGATAGGTTTCTGAAAAACTTCGCGGGGTGGTGCGCATTGTATGGGTGTGTGTTACATTACATTCACTAGTAGGAGTGAGAAAAACATCACGGAGTGGTGTAAATCGGAGGGTCTGAATTAGGATAGGTAGTAAGTCGCAATGTAGGATGGAGAAAAGCACCGCGATTTGGTCAGCATGGGGAGGTCAGGGAACATGCAGTTCAATGTAGGATAGGTTTCTGAAAAACATCGTGGTGTGGTGCGCATTGTATGGGTGTGTGTTACATTACATTCACTAGTAGGAGTGAGAAAAACATCACAGGGTGGTGCGCATTGTATGGGTGTGTGTTACATTACATTCACTAGTAGGAGTGAGAAAAACATCACGGGGTGGTGGGCATTGTATGGGTGTGTGTTACATTACATTCACTAGTAGGAGTGAGAAATATATCGCGGGGTGGTGTGCATTGTATGGGTGTGTGTTAGATTACATTCACTATTAGGAGTGAGAAAAACATCACGGGGTGGTTCGCATTGTATGGGTGTGTGTTACATTCACTAGTAGCAGTGAGAAAAACATCACGGGGTGGTGCGCATTATATGGGTGTGTGTTACATTACATTCACTAGTACGAGTGAGAAAAACATCACGGTGTGGTGCGCATTATATGGGTGTGTGTTACATTACATTCACTAGTAGGAGTGAGAAAAACATCACGGGGTGGTGTGAATCGGAGGGTCTGAATTAGGATAGGCCGTGAGTGGCAATGTAGGATGGAGAAAAGCACCGCGGGGTGGTCAGCATGGGGAGGTCAGGGAACATTCAGTGGCAATGTAGGATAGGTTTATGAAAAATATCGCGGGGTGGTGTGCATTGTATGGGTGTGTGTTACATTACATTCACTAGTAGGAGTGAGAAAAACATCACGGGTTGGTTCGCATTGTATGGGTGTGTGTTACATTACATTCACTAGTAGGAGTGAGAAAAAGATCACGGGGTGGTGCGCATTGTATGGGTGTGTGTTACATTCACTAGTAGGAGTGAGAAAAACATCACGGGGTGGTGCGCATTATATGGGTGTGTGTTACATTACATTCACTAGTACGAGTGAGAAAAACATCACGGTGTGGTGCGCATTGTATGGGTGTGTGTTACATTACATTCACTAGTAGGAGTGAGAAAAACATCACGGGGTGGTTCGCATTGTATGGGTGTGTGTTACATTGCATTCACTAGTAGGAGTGAGAAAAACATCACAGGTGGTGTGAATTGGAGGGTCTGAATTAGGATAGGCAGTGAGTGGCAATGTAGGATGGAGAAAAGCACCGCGGGGTGCTCAGCATGGGGAGGTCAGGGAACATGGGGTGGCAATGTAGGATAGGTTTCTGAAAAACATCGCGGGGTGGTGCGCATTGTATGGGTGTGTGTTACATTACATTCACTAGTAGGAGTGAGAAAAACATCACGGGGTGGTGTGAATCGGAGTGTCTGAATTAGGATAGGCAGTGAGTGGCAATGTAGGACGGAGAAAAGCACTGCGGGGTGGTCAGTATGGGGAGGTCAGGGAACATGCAGTGGCAATGTAGGATAGGTTTCTGAAAAACTTCGCGGGGTGGTGCGCATTGTATGGGTGTGTGTTACATTACATTCACTAGTAGGAGTGAGAAAAACATCACGGGGTGGTGTAAATCGGAGGGTCTGAATTAGGATAGGTAGTAAGTCGCAATGTAGGATGGAGAAAAGCACCGCGGGTTGGTCAGCATGGGGAGGTCAGGGAACATGCAGTGCAATGTAGGATAGGTTTCTGAAAAACATCGTGGTGTGGTGCGCATTGTATGGGTGTGTGTTACATTACATTCACTAGTAGGAGTGAGAAAAACATCACGGGGTGGTGCGCATTGTATGGGTGTGTGTTACATTACATTCACTAGTAGGAGTGAGAAAAACATCACGGGGTGGTGCGCATTGTATGGGTGTGTGTTACATTACATTCACTAGTAGGAGTGAGAAAAATATCGCGGGGTGGTGTGCATTGTATGGGTGTGTGTTACATTACATTCACTAGTAGGAGTGAGAAAAACATCACGGGGTGGTTCGCATTGTATGGGTGTGTGTTACATTACATTCACTAGTAGGAGTGAGAAAAACATCACGGGGTGGTGCGCATTGTATGGGTGTGTGTTACATTTCATTCACTAGTAGGAGTGAGAAAAACATCACGGGGTGCTGTGAATCGGATGGTCTGAATTAGGATAGGCAGTGAGTGGCAATGTAGGATGGAGAAAAGCACCGCGGGGTGGTCAGCATGGGGAGGTCAGGGAACATGCAGTGGCAATGTAGGATAGGTTTCTGAAAAACATCGCGGGGTGGTGTGAATTCTATGGGTGTGTGTTACATTACATTCAGTAGTAGGAGTGAGAAAAAAATCACAGGGTGCTGTGAATCTGAGGGTCTGAATTAGGATAGGCAGTGAGTGGCAATGTAGGATGGAGAAAAGCACCGCGGGGTGGTCAGCATGAGGAGGTCAGGGAACATGCAGTGGCAATGTAGGATAGGTTTCTGAAAAACATCGCGGGGTGGTGCGCCTTGTATTGGTGTGAGTTACATTACATTCACTAATAGGAGTGAGAAAAACATCACGGGGTAGTGTGAATCGGAGGGTCTGAATTAGGATAGGCAGTGAGTGGCAATGTAGGATGGAGAAAAGCACCGCAGGGTGGTCAGCATGGGGAGGTCAGGGAACATGCAGTGGCAATGTAGGATAGGTTTCTGAAAAACATCGTGGGGTGGTGTGCATTGTATGGGTGTGTGTTACATTACATTCACTAGTAGGAGTGAGAAAAACATCACGGGGTGGTGCGCATTGTACGGGTGTGTGTTACATTACATTCACTAGTAGGAGTGAGAAAAACATCACGGGGTGGTGTGAATCGGAGGGTGTGAATTAGAATAGGCAGTGAGTGGCAATGTAGGATGGAGAAAAGCACCGCCTGAGGGTCAGCATGGGGAGGTCAGGGAACAAGAAGTGGCAATGTAGGATAGGTTTCTGAAAAACATCGCGGGGTGGTGCGCATTGTATGGGTGTGTGTTACATTACATTCACTAGTAGGAGTGAGAAAAACATCACGGGGTGGTTCGCATTGTATGGGTGTGTGTTACATTGCATTCACTAGTAGGAGTGAGAAAAACATCACAGGTGGTGTGAATTGGAGGGTCTGAATTAGGATAGGCAGTGAGTGGCAATGTAGGATGGAGAAAAGCACCGCGGGGTGCTCAGCATGGGGAGGTCAGGGAACATGGGGTGGCAATGTAGGATAGGTTTCTGAAAAACATCACGGGGTGGTGCGCATTGTATGGGTGTGTGTTACATTACATTCACTAGTAGGAGTGAGAAAAACATCACGGGGTGGTGTGAATCGGAGTGTCTGAATTAGGATAGGCAGTGAGTGGCAATGTAGGACGGAGAAAAGCACTGCGGGGTGGTCAGTATGGGGAGGTCAGGGAACATGCAGTGGCAATGTAGGATAGGTTTCTGAAAAACTTCGCGGGGTGGTGCGCATTGTATGGGTGTGTGTTACTTTACATTCACTAGTAGGAGTGAGAAAAATATCACGGGGTGGTGTAAATCGGAGGGTCTGAATTAGGATAGGTAGTAAGTCGCAATGTAGGATGGAGAAAAGCACCGCGGGTTGGTCAGCATGGGGAGGTCAGGGAACATGCAGTGCAATGTAGGATAGGTTTCTGAAAAACATCGTGGTGTGGTGCGCATTGTATGGGTGTGTGTTACATTACATTCACTAGTAGGAGTGAGAAAAACATCACGGGGTGGTGCGCATTGTATGGGTGTGTGTTACATTACATTCACTAGTAGGAGTGAGAAAAACATCACGGGGTGGTGCGCATTGTATGGGTGTGTGTTACATTACATTCACTAGTAGGAGTGAGAAAAATATCGCGGGGTGGTGTGCATTGTATGGGTGTGTGTTACATTACATTCACTAGTAGGAGTGAGAAAAACATCACGGGGTGGTTCGCATTGTATGGGTGTGTGTTACATTACATTCACTAGTAGGAGTGAGAAAAACATCACGGGGTGGTGCGCATTGTATGGGTGTGTGTTACATTTCATTCACTAGTAGGAGTGAGAAAAACATCACAGGGTGCTGTGAATCGGATGGTCTGAATTAGGATAGGCAGTGAGTGGCAATGTAGGATGGAGAAAAGCACCGCGGGGTGGGCAGCATGGGGAGGTCAGGGAACATGCAGTGGCAATGTAGGATAGGTTTCTGAAAAACATCGCGGGGTGGTGTGAATTCTATGGGTGTGTGTTACATTACATTCAGTAGTAGGAGTGAGAAAAAAATCACAGGGTGCTGTGAATCTGAGGGTCTGAATTAGGATAGGCAGTGAGTGGCAATGTAGGATGGAGAAAAGCACCGCGGGGTGGTCAGCATGAGGAGGTCAGGGAACATGCAGTGGCAATGTAGGATAGGTTTCTGAAAAACATCGCGGGGTGGTGCGCCTTGTATTGGTGTGAGTTACATTACATTCACTAATAGGAGTGAGAAAAACATCACGGGGTAGTGTGAATCGGAGGGTCTGAATTAGGATAGGCAGTGAGTGGCAATGTAGGATGGAGAAAAGCACCGCAGGGTGGTCAGCATGGGGAGGTCAGGGAACATGCAGTGGCAATGTAGGATAGGTTTCTGAAAAACATCGTGGGGTGGTGTGCATTGTATGGGTGTGTGTTACATTACATTCACTAGTAGGAGTGAGAAAAACATCACGGGGTGGTGCGCATTGTACGGGTGTGTGTTACATTACATTCACTAGTAGGAGTGAGAAAAACATCACGGGGTGGTGTGAATCGGAGGGTGTGAATTAGAATAGGCAGTGAGTGGCAATGTAGGATGGAGAAAAGCACCGCCTGAGGGTCAGCATGGGGAGGTCAGGGAACAAGAAGTGGCAATGTAGGATGGGTTTCTGAAAAACATCGCGGGGTGGTGCGCATTGTATGGGTGTGTGTTACATTACACTCACTAGTAGGAGTGAGAAAAACATCACGGGGTGGTGTGAATCGGAGGGTCTGCATTAGGATAGGCAGTGAGTGGCAATGTAGGATGGAGAAAAGCACCGAGGGGTGGTCAGCATGGGGTGGTCAGGGAACATGCAGTGGCAATGTAGGATAGGTTTCTGAAAAACATTGCGGGGTGGTGCGCATTGTATGGGTGTGTGTTACATTATATTCACTAGTAGTAGTGAGAAAAACATCACGGGTTGGTGCGCATTGTATGGGTGTGTGTTACTTTCCATTCACTAGTACGAGTGAGAAAAACATCACGGGGTGCTGTGAATCGGAGGGTCTGAATTAGGATAGGCAGTGAGTGTCAATGTAGGATGGAGAAAAGCACTGCGGGGTGGTCAGCATGGGGAGGTCAGGGAACTTGCAGTGGCAATGTAGGATAGGTTTCTGAAAAACATCGCGGGGTGGTGCGCATTGTATTAGTGTGAGTTATATTACATTCACTAGTAGGAGTGAGAAAAACATCACGGGTTGGTGTGAATCGGAGGGTCTGAATTAGGATAGGTAGTAAGTGGCAATGTAGGATGGAGAAAAGCACCGCGGGGTGGTCAGCATGGGGAGGTAAGGGAACATGCAGTGCAATGTAGGATAGGTTTCTGAAAAACATCGCGGGGTGGTGCGCATTGTATGGGTGTGTGTTACATTACATTCACTAGTAGGAGTGAGAAAAACATCACGGGGTGGTGCGCATTGTATGGGTGTGTGTTACATTATATTCACTAGTAGGAGTGAGAAAAACATCACGGAGTGCAGTGAATCACAGGGTCTGAATTAGGATAGGCAGTGAGTGGCAATGTAGGATGGAGAAAAGCACTGCGGGGTGTTCAGCATGGGGAGGTCAGTGAACATGCAGTGGCAATGTAGGATAGGTTTCTGAAAAACATCGCGGGGTGGTGCGCATTGTATGGGTGTGTGTTACATTACATTCAGTAGTAGGAGTGAGAAAAACATCACAGGGTGCTGTGAATCTGAGGGTCTGAATTAGGATAGGCAGTGAGTGGTAATGTAGAATGGAGAAAAGCACCGCGGGGTGGTCAGCATGGGGAGGTCAGGGAACATGCAGTGGCAATGTAGGATAGGTTTCTGAAAAACATCGCGGGGTGGTGCGCATTGTATTGGTGTGAGTTACATTACATTCACTAGTAGGAGTGAGAAAAACATCACGGGGTGGTGTGAATCGGAGGGTCTGAATTAGGATAGGCAGTGAGTGGCAATGTAGGATGGAGAAAAGCACCGCAGGGTGGTCAGCATGGGGAGGTCAGGGAACATGCAGTGGCAATGTAGGATAGGTTTCTGAAAAACATCGCGGGGTGGTGTGCATTGTATGGGTGTGTGTTACATTACATTCACTAGTAGGAGTGAGAAAAACATCACGGGGTGGTGCGCATTGTATGGGTGTGTGTTACATTACATTCACTAGTAGGAGTGAGAAAAACATCACGGGGTGGTGTGAATCGGAGGGTCTGAATTAGAATAGGCAGTGAGTGGCAATGTAGGATGGAGTAAAGCACCGCGGGGTGCTCAGCATGGGGAGGTCATGGAACATGCAGTGGCAATGTAGGATAGGTTTCTGAAAAACATCGCGGGGTGGTGCGCATTGTATGGGTGTGTGTTACATTACATTCAATAGTAGGAGTGAGAAAAACATCACGGGGTGGTGCGCATTGTATGGGTGTGTGTTACATTATATTCACTAGTAGGAGTGAGAAAAACATCACGGGGTGGTGTAAATCGGAGGGTCTGAATTAGGATAGGTAGTAAGTCGCAATGTAGGATGGAGAAAAGCACCGCGGGTTGGTCAGCATGGGGAGGTCAGGGAACATGCAGTGCAATGTAGGATAGGTTTCTGAAAAACATCGTGGTGTGGTGCGCATTGTATGGGTGTGTGTTACATTACATTCACTAGTACGAGTGAGAAAAACACCACAGGGTGCTGTGAATCTGAGGGTCTGAATTAGGATAGGCAGTGAGTGGTAATGTAGAATGGAGAAAAGCACCGCGGGGTGGTCAGCATGGTGAGGTCAGGGAACATGCAGTGGCAATGTAGGATAGGTTTCTGAAAAACATCGCGGGGTGGTGCGCATTGTATTGGTGTGAGTTACATTACATTCACTAGTAGGAGTGAGAAAAACATCACGTGGTGGTGTGAATCGGAGGGTCTGAATTAGAATAGGCAGTGAGTGGCAATGTAGGATGGAGTAAAGCACCGCGGGGTGCTCAGCATGGGGAGGCCATGGAACATGCAGTGGCAATGTAGGATAGGTTTCTGAAAAACATCGTGGGGTGGTGCGCATTGTATGGGTGTGTGTTACATTACATTCACTAGTAGGAGTGAGAAAAACATCACGGGGTGGTGCGCATTGTATGGGTGTGTGTTACATTATATTCACTAGTAGGAGTGAGAAAAACA
Source organism: Cavia porcellus (assembly GCF_034190915.1). Lineage (NCBI taxonomy): Eukaryota > Metazoa > Chordata > Mammalia > Rodentia > Caviidae > Cavia > Cavia porcellus. The sequence continues at coordinate 2,252,621 of NW_026947555.1, forward strand.
TCACGGGTTGGTGCGCATTGTACGGGTGTGTTTTACTTTACATTCACTAGTACGAGTGAGAAAAACATCACGGGGTGCTGTGAATTGGAACGACTGAATTAGGATAGGCAGTGAGTGTCAATGTAGGACGGAGAAAAGCACTGCGTGGTGGTCAGTATGGGGAGGTCAGGGAACATGCAGTGGCAATGTAGGATAGGTTTCTGAAAAACTTCGCGGGGTGGTGCGCATTGTATGGGTGTGTGTTACATTACATTCACTAGTAGGAGTGAGAAAAACATCACGGGGTGGTGTGAATCGGAGGGTCTGAATTAGGATAGGCCGTGAGTGGCAATGTAGGATGGAGAAAAGCACCGCGATTTGGTCAGCATGGGGAGGTCAGGGAACATGCAGTTCAATGTAGGATAGGTTTCTGAAAAACATCGTGGTGTGGTGCGCATTGTATGGGTGTGTGTTACATTACATTCACTAGTAGGAGTGAGAAAAACATCACGGGGTGGTGCGCATTGTATGGGTGTGTGTTACATTACATTCACTAGTAGGAGTGACAAAAACATCACGGGGTGGTGGGCATTGTATGGGTGTGTGTTACATTACATTCACTAGTAGGAGTGAGAAATATATCGCGGGGTGGTGTGCATTGTATGGGTGTGTGTTAGATTACATTCACTATTAGGAGTGAGAAAAACATCACGGGGTGGTTCGCATTGTATGGGTGTGTGTTACATTCACTAGTAGGAGTGAGAAAAACATCACGGGGTGGTGCGCATTATATGGGTGTGTGTTACATTACATTCACTAGTACGAGTGAGAAAAACATCACGGTGTGGTGCGCATTATATGGGTGTGTGTTACATTACATTCACTAGTAGGAGTGAGAAAAACATCACGGGGTGGTGTGAATCGGAGGGTCTGAATTAGGATAGGCCGTGAGTGGCAATGTAGGATGGAGAAAAGCACCGCGGGGTGGTCAGCATGGGGAGGTCAGGGAACATTCAGTGGCAATGTAGGATAGGTTTATGAAAAATATCGCGGGGTGGTGTGCATTGTATGGGTGTGTGTTACATTACATTCACTAGTAGGAGTGAGAAAAACATCACGGGTTGGTTCGCATTGTATGGGTGTGTGTTACATTACATTCACTAGTAGGAGTGAGAAAAACATCACAGGTGGTGTGAATTGGAGGGTCTGAATTAGGATAGGCAGTGAGTGGCAATGTAGGATGGAGAAAAGCACCGCGGGGTGCTCAGCATGGGGAGGTCAGGGAACATGGAGTGGCAATGTAGGATAGGTTTCTGAAAAACATCGCGGGGTGGTGCGCATTGTATGGGTGTGTGTTACATTACATTCACTAGTAGGAGTGAGAAAAACATCACGGGGTGGTGTGAATCGGAGTGTCTGAATTAGGATAGGCAGTGAGTGTCAATGTAGGACGGAGAAAAGCACTGCGGGGTGGTCAGTATAGGGAGGTCAGGGAACATGCAGTGGCAATGTAGGATAGGTTTCTTAAAAACTTCGCGGGGTGGTGCGCATTGTATGGGTGTGTGTTACATTACATTCACTAGTAGGAGTGAGAAAAACATCACGGGGTGGTGTAAATCGGAGGGTCTGAATTAGGATAGGTAGTAAGTCGCAATGTAGGATGGAGAAAAGCACCGCGGGTTGGTCAGCATGGGGAGGTCAGGGAACATGCAGTGCAATGTAGGATAGGTTTCTGAAAAACATCGTGGTGTGGTGCGCATTGTATGGGTGTGTGTTACATTACATTCACTAGGAGGAGTGAGAAAAAGATCACGGGGTGGTGCGCATTGTATGGGTGTGTGTTACATTCACTAGTAGGAGTGAGAAAAACATCACGGGGTGGTGCGCATTATATGGGTGTGTGTTACATTACATTCACTAGTACGAGTGAGAAAAACATCACGGTGTGGTGCGCATTGTATGGGTGTGTGTTACATTACATTCACTAGTAGGAGTGAGAAAAACATCACGGGGTGGTTCGCATTGTATGGGTGTGTGTTACATTGCATTCACTAGTAGGAGTGAGAAAAACATCACAGGTGGTGTGAATTGGAGGGTCTGAATTAGGATAGGCAGTGAGTGGCAATGTAGGATGGAGAAAAGCACCGCGGGGTGCTCAGCATGGGGAGGTCAGGGAACATGGGGTGGCAATGTAGGATAGGTTTCTGAAAAACATCGCGGGGTGGTGCGCATTGTATGGGTGTGTGTTACATTACATTCACTAGTAGGAGTGAGAAAAACATCACGGGGTGGTGTGAATCGGAGTGTCTGAATTAGGATAGGCAGTGAGTAGCAATGTAGGACGGAGAAAAGCACTGCGGGGTGGTCAGTATGGGGAGGTCAGGGAACATGCAGTGGCAATGTAGGATAGGTTTCTGAAAAACTTCGCGGGGTGGTGCGCATTGTATGGGTGTGTGTTACATTACATTCACTAGTAGGAGTGAGAAAAACATCACGGGGTGGTGTAAATCGGAGGGTCTGAATTAGGATAGGTAGTAAGTCGCAATGTAGGATGGAGAAAAGCACCGCGGGTTGGTCAGCATGGGGAGGTCAGGGAACATGCAGTGCAATGTAGGATAGGTTTCTGAAAAACATCGTGGTGTGGTGCGCATTGTATGGGTGTGTGTTACATTACATTCACTAGTAGGAGTGAGAAAAACATCACGGGGTGGTGCGCATTGTATGGGTGTGTGTTACATTACATTCACTAGTAGGAGTGAGAAAAACATCACGGGGTGGTGCGCATTGTATGGGTGTGTGTTACATTACATTCACTAGTAGGAGTGAGAAAAATATCGCGGGGTGGTGTGCATTGTATGGGTGTGTGTTACATTACATTCACTAGTAGGAGTGAGAAAAACATCACGGGGTGGTTCGCATTGTATGGGTGTGTGTTACATTACATTCACTAGTAGGAGTGAGAAAAACATCACAGGTGGTGTGAATTGGAGGGTCTGAATTAGGATAGGCTGTGAGTGGCAATGTAGGATGGAGATAAGCACCGCGGGGTAGTCAGCATGGGGAGGTCAGGGAACATGCAGTGGCAATGTAGGATAGGTTTCTGAAAAACATCGCGGGGTGGTGCGCATTGTATGGGTGTGTGTTACATTTCATTCACTAGTAGGAGTGAGAAAAACATCACGGGGTGGTGTGAATCGGAACGTCTGAATTAGGATAGGCAGTGAGTGGCAATGTAGGATGGAGAAAAGCACCGCTGGGTGGTCAGCATGGGGTGGTCAGGGAACATGCACTGGCAATGTAGGATAGGTTTCTGAAAAACATCGCGGGGTGGTGCGCATTTCTATGGGTGTGTGTTACATTATATTCACTAGTAGTAGCGAGAAAAACATCACGGGGTGGTGCGCATTGTATGGGTGTGTGTTACTTTACATTCACTAGTACGAGTGAGAAAAACATCACGGGGTGCTGTGAATTGGAAGGTCTGAATTAGGATAGGCAGTGAGTGGCAATGTAGGATGGAGAAAAGAACCGTGGGTTGGCCAGCATGGGGAGGTTAGGGAACATGAAGTGGCAATGTAGGATAGGTTTCTGAAAAACATCGCGGGGTTGTGCGCATTGTATGGGTGTGTGTTACATTACATTCACTAGTAGGAGTGAGAAAAACATTACGGCGTGGTGTGAATCGGAGGGTCTGAATTAGGATAGGCAGTGAGTGTCAATGTAGGATGGAGAAAAGCACTGCGGGGTGGTCAGCATGGGGAGGTCAGGGAACATGCAGTGGCAATGTAGGATAGGTTTCTGAAAAACATCGCGGGGTGGTGCGCATTGTATGGGTGTGTGTTACATTACATTCACTAGTAGGAGTGAGAAAAACATCACGGGGTGGTGTGAATCGGAGGGTCTGAAGTAGGGTAGGTAGTAAGTGGCAATGTAGGATGGAGAAAAGCACCGCAGGGTGGTCAGTATGGGGAGGTCAGGGAACATGCAGTGGCAATGTAGGATAGGTTTCTGAAAAACTTCGCGGGGTGGTGCGCATTGTATGGGTGTGTGTTACATTACATTCACTAGTAGGAGTGAGAAAAACATCACGGGGTGCTGTGAATTGGAAGGTCTGAATTAGGATAGGCAGTGAGTGGCAATGTAGGATGGAGAAAAGAACCGTGGGTTGGCCAGCATGGGGAGGTTAGGGAACATGAAGTGGCAATGTAGGATAGGTTTCTGAAAAACATCGCGGGGTGGTGCGCATTGTATGGGTTTGTGTTACATTACATTCACTAGTAGGAGTGAGAAAAACATCACGGGTTGGTGCGCATTGTATGGGTGTGTATTACATTACATTCAGTAGTAGGAGTGAGAAAAACATCACGGGGTGGTGTGAATCTGAGGGTCTGAATTAGGATAGGCAGTGAGTGGCAATGTAGGATGGAGAAAAGCACCGCGGGGTGGTCAGCATGGGGAGGTCAGGGAACATGCAGTGGCAATGAAGCATAGGTTTCTGAAAAACATCGCGGGGTGGTGCGCATTGTATTGGTGTGAGTTACATTACATTCACTAGGAGGAGTGAGAAAAACATCACGGGGTGGTGAGAATCGGAGGGTCTGAATTAGGATAGGCAGTGAGTGGCAATGTAGGATGGAGAAAAGCACCGCGGGGTGGTTCAGCATGGGGAGGTCAGGGAACATGCAGTGGCAATGTAGGATAGGTTTCTGAAAAACATTGCAGGGTGGTGCACATTGTATGGGTGTGTGTTACATTACATTCACTAGTAGGAGTGAGAAAAACATCACGGGGTGGTGTGAATCGGAGAGTCTGAATTAGGATAGGCAGTGAGTGGTTTTTAGGATGGAGAAAAGCACCGCGGGGTGGTCAGCATGGGGAGGTCAGGGAACATGCAGTGGCAATGTACGATAGGTTTCTGAAAAAAATCGCGGGTTGTGCCCATTGTATGGGTGTGTGTTACATTCACTAGTAGGAGTGAGAAAAACATCACGGGGTGGTGCGCATTGTATGGGTGTGTGTTACATTACATTCAATAGTAGGAGTGAGAAAAACATCACGGTGTGGTACGCATTGTATGGGTGTGTGTTACATTACATTCACTAGTAGGAGTGAGAAAAACATCACGGGGTGGTGTGAATCGGAGGGTCTGAATTAGGATAGCCCGTGAGTGGCAATGTAGGATGGAGAAAAGCACCGCGGGGTGGTCAGCATGGGGAGGTCAGGGAACATGCAGTGGCAATGTAGGATAGGTTTATGAAAAATATCGCGGGGTGGTGCGCATTGTATGGGTGTGTGTTACATTACATTCACTAGTAGGAGTGAGAAAAACATCACGGGGTGGTTCGCATTGTATGGGTGTGTGTTACATTACATTCACTAGTAGGAGTGAGAAAAACATCACAGGGTGGTGTGAATTGGAGTGTCTGAATTAGGATAGGCAGTGAGTGGCAATGTAGGATGGAGAAAAGCACCGCAGGGTGCTCAGCATGGGGAGGTCAGGGAACATGCAGTGGCAATGTAGGATAGGTTTCTGAAAAACATCGCGGGGTGGTGCGCATTGTATGGTTTTGTGTTACATTCACTAGTAGGAGTGAGAAAAACATCACGGGGTGGTGTGAATCGGAGGGTCTGAATTACGATAGGCAGTGAGTGGCAATGTAGGATAGAGAAAAGCACCGCGGGGTGGTCAGCATGGGGAGGTCAGGGAACATGCAGTGGCAATGTAGGATAGGTTTCTGAAAAACATCGCGGGGTGGTGCGCATTGTATGGATTTGTGTTACATTCACTAGTAGGAGTGAGAAAAACATCACGGGGTGGTGCATATTGTATGGGTGTGTGTTACATTACATTCACTAGTAGGAGTGAGAAAAACATCACGGGGTGGTGTGAATCGGAGGGTCTGAATTAGGATAGGCCGTGAGTGGCAATGTAGGATGGAGAAAAGCACCGCGGGGTGGTCAGCATGGGGAGGTCAGGGAACATGCAGTGGCAATGTAGGATAGGTTTCTGAAAAACATTGCAGGGTGGTGCGCATTGTATGGGTGTGTGTTACATTACATTCACTAGTAGGAGTGAGAAAAACATCACGGGGTGGTGTGAATCGGAGGGTCTCAATTAGGATAGGCAGTGAGTGGTTTTTAGGATGGAGAAAAGCACCGCGGGGTGGTCAGCATGGGGAGGTCAGGGAACATGCAGTGGCAATGTAGGATAGGTTTCTGAAAAAAATCGCGGGTTGTGCCCATTGTATGGGTGTGTGTTACATTCAGTAGTAGGAGTGAGAAAAACATCACGGGGTGTTGAGCATTGTATGGGTGTGTGTTACATTACATTCACTAGTAGGAGTGAGAAAAACATCACGGTGTGGTACGCATTGTATGGGTGTGTGTTACATTACATTCACTAGTAGGAGTGAGAAACACATCATGGGGTGGTGTGAATCGGAGGGTCTGAATTAGGATAGGCCGTGAGTGGCAATGTAAGATGGAGAAAAGCACCGCGGGGTGGTCAGCATGGGGAGGTCAGGGTACATGCAGTGGCAATGTAGGATAGGTTTATGAAAAATATCGCGGGGTGGTGCGCATTGTATGGGTGTGTGTTACATTACATTCACTAGTAGGAGTGAGAAAAACATCACGGGGTGGTTCGCATTGTATGGGTGTGTGTTACATTACATTCACTAGTAGGAGTGAGAAAAACATCACAGGGTGGTGTGAATTGGAGGGTCTGAATTAGGATAGGCATTGAGTGGCAATGTAGGATGGAGAAAAGCACCGCAGGGTGCTCAGCATGGGGAGGTCAGGGAACATGCAGTGGCAATGTAGGATAGGTTTCTGAAAAACATCGCGGGGTGGTGCGCATTGTATGGTTTTGTGTTACATTCACTGGTAGGAGTGAGAAAAACATCACGGGGTGGTGTGAATCGGAAGGTCTGAATTAGGATAGGCAGTGAGTGGCAATGTAGGATAGAGAAAAGCACCGAGAGGTGGTCAGCATGGGGAGGTCAGGGAACATGCAGTGGCAATGTAGGATAGGTTTGTGAAAAACATCGCGGGGTGGTGCGCATTGTATGGGTGTGTGTTACATTACATTCACTAGTAGGAGTGAGAAAAACATCACGGGGTGGTGTGAATCGGAGGGTCTGAATTAGGATAGGCAGTGAGTGGCAATGTAGGATGGAGAAAAGCACCGCGGGGGGGTCAGCATGGGGAGGTCAGGGAACATGCAGTGGCAATGTAGAATAGGTTTCTGAAAAAAATCGCGGGTTGTGCCCATTGTATGGGTGTGTGTTACATTCACTAGTAGGAGTGAGAAAAACATCACGGGGTGGTGCGCATTGTATGGGTGTGTGTTACATTACATTCACTGGAAGGAGAGAGAAAAATATCACGTTGTGGTACGCATTGTATGGGTGTGTGTTACATTACATTCACTAGTAGGAGTGAGAAAAACATCACGGGGTGGTGTGAATCGGAGGGTCTGAATTAGGATAGGCCGTGAGTGGCAATGTAAGATGGAGAAAAGCACCGCGGGGTGGTCAGCATGGGGAGGTCAGGGAACATGCAGTGGCAATGTAGGATAGGTTTATGAAAAATATCGCGGGGTGGTGCGCATTGTATGGGTGTGTGTTACATTACATTCACTAGTAGGAGTGAGAAAAACATCACGGGGTGGTTCGCATAATATGGGTGTGTGTTACATTACATTCACTAGTAGGAGTGAGAAAAACATCAGAGGGTGGTGTGAATTGGAGGGTCTGAATTAGGATAGGCAGTGAGTGGCAATGTAGGATGGAGAAAAGCACCGCAGGGTGCTCAGCATGGGGAGGTCAGGGAACATGCAGTGGCAATGTAGCATAGGTTTCTGAAAAACATCGCGGGGTGGTTCGCATTGTATGGTTTTGTGTTACATTCACTAGTAGGAGTGAGAAAAACATCACGGGGTGGTGTGAATCGGAGGGTCTGAATTAGGATAGTCAGTGAGTGGCAATTTAGGATTGAGAAAAGCACCGCGGGATGGTCAGCATGGGGAGGTCAGGGAACATGCAGTGGCAATGTAGGATAGATTTCTGAAAAACATCGCGGGGTGGTGCGCATTGTATGGGTGTGTGTTACATTACATTCACTAGTAGGAGTGAGAAAAACATCACGGGGTGGTGTGAATCGGAGTGTCTGAATTAGGATAGGCAGTAAGTGTCAATGTAGGACGGAGAAAAGCACTGCGGGGTGGTCAGTATGGTGAGGTCAGGGAACATGCAGTGGCAATGTAGGATAGGTTTCTGAAAAACTTCGCGGGGTGGTGCGCATTGTATGGGTGTGTGTTACATTACATACACTAGTAGGAGTGAGAAAAACATCACGGGGTGGTGTAAATCGGAGGGTCTGAATTAGGATAGGTAGTAAGTCGCAATGTAGGATGGAGAAAAGCACCGCGGGTTGGTCAGCATGGGGAGGTCAGGGAACATGCAGTTCAATGTAGGATTGGTTTCTGAAAAACATCGTGGTGTGGTGCGCATTGTATGGGTGTGTGTTACATTACATTCACTAGTAGGAGTGAGAAAAACATCACGGGGTGGTGCACATTGTATGGGTGTGTGTTACATTACATTCACTAGTAGGAGTGAGAAAAACATCACGGGGTGGTGAGCATTGTATGGGTGTGTGTTACATTACATTCACTAGTAGGAGTGAGAAATATATCGCGGGGTGGTGTGCATTGTATGGGTGTGTGTTAGATTACATTCACTAGTAGGAGTGAGAAAAACATCACGGGGTGGTTCGCATTGTATGGGTGTGTGTTACATTCACTAGTAGGAGTGAGAAAAACATCACGGGGTGGTGCGCATTATATGGGTGTGTGTTACATTACATTCACTAGTACGAGTGAGAAAAACATCACGGTGTGGTGCGCATTTTATGGGTGTGTGTTACATTACATTCACTAGTAGGAGTGAGAAAAACATCACGGGGTGATGTGAATCGGAGGGTCTGAATTAGGATAGGCCGTGAGTGGCAATGTAGGATGAAGAAAATCACCGCGGGGTGGTCAGCATGGGGAGGTCAGGGAACATTCAGTGGCAATGTAGGATAGGTTTATGAAAAATACCGCGGGGTGGTGTGCATTGTATGGGTGTGTGTTACATTACATTCACTAGTAGGAGTGAGAAAAACATCACGGGGTGGTTCGCATTGTATGGGTGTGTGTTACATTACATTCACTAGTAGGAGTGAGAAAAACATCACAGGTGGTGTGAATTGGAGGATCTGAATTAGGATAGGCAGTGAGTGGCAATGTAGGATGGAGAAAAGCACCGCGGGGTGCTCAGCATGGGGAGGTCAGGGAACATGGAGTGGCAATGTAGGATAGATTTCTGAAAAACATCGCGGGGTGGTGCGCATTGTATGGGTGTGTGTTACATTACATTCACTAGTAGGAGTGAGAAAAACATCACGGGGTGGTGTGAATTGGAGTGTCTGAATTAGGATAGGCAGTGAGTGTCAATGTAGGACGGAGAAAAGCACTGCGGGGTGGTCAGTATGGGGAGGTCAGGGAACATGCAGTGGCAATGTAGGATAGGTTTCTGAAAAACTTCGCGGTGTGGTGCGCATTGTATGGGTGTGTGTTACATTACATTCACTAGTAGGAGTGAGAAAAACATCACGGGGTGGTGTAAATCAGAGGGTCTGAATTAGAATAGGTAGTAAGTCGCAATGTAGGATGGAGAAAAGCACCGCGGGTTGGTCAGCATGGGGAGGTCAGGGAACATGCAGTGCAATGTCGGATAGGTTTCTGAAAAACATCGTGGTGTGGTGCGCATTGTATGGGTGTGTGTTACATTACATTCACTAGTAGGAGTGAGAAAAACATCACGGGGTGGTGCGCATTGTATGGGTGTGTGTTAAAGTACATTCACTAGTAGGAGTGAGAAAAACATCACGGGGTGGTGCGCATTGTATGGGTGTGTGTTACATTACATTCACTAGTAGGAGTGAGAAAAATATCGCGGGGTGGTGTGCATTGTATGGGTGTGTGTTACATTACATTCACTAGTAGGAGTGAGAAAAACATCACGGGGTGGTTCGCATTGTATGGGTGTGTGTTACATTACATTCACTAGTAGGAGTGAGAAAAACATCACAGGTGGTGTGAATTGGAGGGTCTGAATTAGAATAGGCAGTGAGTGGCAATGTAGGATGGAGAAAAGCACCGCGGGGTGGTCAGCATGGGGAGGTCAGGGAACATGCAGTGGCAATGTAGGATAGGTTTCTGAAAAACATCGCGGGGTGGTGCGCATTGTATGGGTGTGTGTTACATTACATTCACTAGTAGGAGTGAGAAAAACATCACGGGGTGGTGTGAATCGGAGGGTCTGAATTAGGATAGGCAGTGAGTGGCAATGTAGGATGGAGAAAAGCACCGCGGGGGGGTCAGCATGGGGAGGTCAGGGAACATGCAGTGGCAATGTAGGATAGGTTTCTGAAAAACATCGCGGGGTGGTGCGCATTGTATGGTTTTGTGTTACATTCACTAGTAGGAGTGAGAAAAACATCACGGGGTGGTGCATATTGTATGGGTGTGTGTTACATTACAATCACTAGTAGGAGTGAGAAAAACATCACGGTGTGGTGCGCATTGTATGGGTGTGTGTTACATTACATTCACTAGTAGGAGTGAGAAAAACATCACGGGGTGTTGTGATTCGGAGGGTCTGAATTAAGATAGGCAGTGAGTGGCAATGTAGGATGGAGAAAAGCACCGCGGGGTGGTCAGCATGGGGAGGTGAGGGAACATGCAGTGTCAATGTAGGATAGGTTTCTGAAAAACATCACGGGGTGGTGCGCATTGTATGGGTGTATGTTACATTACATTCACTAGTAGGAGTGAGAAAAACATCACGGGGTGGTGTGAATCGGAGGGTCTGAATGAGGATAGGCAGTGAGTGGCAATGTAGGATGGAGAAAAGCACCGCGGGGTGGTCAGCATGGGGAGGTAAGGGAACATGCAGTGGCAATGTAGGATAGTTTTCTGAAAAACATCGCGGGGTTGTGCGCATTGTATGGGTGTGTGTTACATTACATTCAGTAGTAGGAGTGAGAAAAACATCACGGGGTGCTGTGAATCTGAGGGTCTGAATTAGGATGGGCAGTGAGTGGCAATGTTGGATGGAGAAAAGCACCGCGGGGTGGTAAGCATGGGGAGGTCAGGGAACATGCAGTGGCAATGTAGGATAGGTTTCTGAAAAACATCGCGGGGTGGTGCGCATTGTATGGGTGTGTGTTACATTACATTCACTAGTATTAGTGAGAAAAACATCACGGGGTGGTGTGAATCTGAGAGTCTGAATTAGGATAGGCAGTGAGTGGCAATGTAGGATGGAGAAAAGCACCGCGGGGTGCTCAGCATGGGGAGGTCAGGGAACATGCAGTGTCAATGTAGGATAGGTTTCTGAAAAATATCGCGGGGTGGTGCGCATTGCATGGGTGTGTGTTACATTACATTCACTAGTAGGAGTGAGAAAAACATCACGGGGTGCTGTGAATCTGAGGGTCTGAATTAGGATAGGCAGTGAGTGGCAATGTAGGATGGAGAAAAGCACCGCGGGGTGCTCAGCATGGGGAGGTCAGGGAACATGCAGTGGCAATGTAGGATAGGTTTCTGAAAAATATCGCGGGGTGGTGCGCATTGTATGGGTGTGTGTTACATTACATTCACTAGAAGGAGTGAGAAAAACATCACGGGGTGGTGTGAATCGGAGGGTCTGAATGAGGATAGGCAGTGAGTGGCAATGTAGGATGGAGAAAAGCACCGCGGGGTGGTCAGCATGGGGAGGTCAGGGAACATGCAGTGGCAATGTAGGATAGGTTTCTGAAAAAAATTGCGGGGTGGTGCGCATTGTATGGGTGTGTGTTACATTACATTCACTAGTAGGAGTGAGAAAAACATCACGGGTGGTGTGAATCGGAGGGTCTGAATTAGGATAGGCAGTGAGTGGCAATGTAGGATGGAGAAAAGCACCGCGGGGTGGTCAGCATGGGGAGGTCAGGGAACATGCAGTGGCAATGTAGAATAGGTTTCTGAAAAACATCGCGGGGTGGTGCGCATTGTATGGGTGTGTGTTACATTCACTAGTAGGAGTGAGAAAAACATCACGAGGTGTTGGGCATTGCATGGGTGTGTGTTACATTACATTCACTAGTAGGAGTGAGAAAAACATCACGGGGTGGTGTGAATCGGAGGGTCTGAATTAGGATAGGCAGTGAGTGGCAATGTAGGATGGAGAAAAGCACCGCGGGGTGGTCAGCATGGGGAGGTCAGGGAACATGCAGTTTCAATTTAGGATAGGTTTCTGAAAAACATCGCAGGGTGGTGCGCATTGTATGGGTGTGTGTTACATTACATTCACTAGTAGGAGTGAGAAAAACATCATGGGGTGGTGCGCATTGTATGGGTGTGTGTTACATTACATTCACTAGTAGGAGTGAGAAAAACATCACGGGGTGGTGTGAATCGGAGTGTCTGAATTAGGATAGGCAGTGAGTGGCAATGTAGGATGGAGAAAAGCACCGCGGTGTGCTCAGCATGGGGAGGTCAGGGAACATGCAGTGGCAATATAGGATAGGTTTCTGAAAAATATCGCAGGGTGGTGCGCATTGTATGGCTGTGTGTTACATTACATTCACTAGTAGGAGTGAGAAAAACATCACGGGGTGCTGTGAATCTGAGGGTCTGAATTAGGATATGCAGTGAGTGGCAATGTAGGATGGAGAAATGCACCGCGGGGTGGTCAGCCTGGGGAGGTCAGGGAACATGCAGTGGCAATGTAGGATAGGTTTCTGAAAAACATTGCAGGGTGGTGCACATTGTATGGGTGTGTGTTACATTACATTCACTAGTAGGAGTGAGAAAAACATCACGGGGTGGTGTGAATCGGAGGGTCTGAATTAGGATAGGCCGTGAGTGGCAATGTAGGATGGAGAAAAGCACCGCGGGGTGGTCAGCATGGGGAGGTCAGGGAACATGCAATGGCAATGTAGGATAGGTTTCTGAAAAACATCGCAGGGTGGTGCGCATTGTATGGGTATGTGTTACATTACATTCACTAGTAGGAGTGAGAAAAACATCACGGGGTGGTGTGAATCGGAGGGTCTGAATTAGGATAGGCAGTGAGTGGTTTTTAGGATGGAGAAAAGCACCGCGGGGTGGTCAGCATGGGGAGGTCAGGGAACATGCAGTGGCAATGTAGGATAGGTTTCTGAAAAAAATCGCGGGTTGTGCCCATTGTATGGGTGTGTGTTACTTTCACTAGTAGGAGTGAGAAAAACATCACGGGGTGGTGCGCATTGTATGGGTGTGTGTTACATTACATTCACTAGTAGGAGTGAGAAAAACATCACGGTGTGGTGCGCATTGTATGGGTGTGTGTTACATTACATTCACTAGTAGGAGTGAGAAAAATATCGCGGGGTGGTGTGCATTGTATGGGTGTGTGTTACATTACATTCACTAGTAGGAGTGAGAAAAACATCACGGGGTGCTGTGAATCGGAGGGTCTGAATTAGGATAGGCCGTGAGTGGCAATGTAAGATGGAGAAAAGCACCGCGGGGTGGTCAGCATGGGGAGGTCAGGGTACATGCAGTGGCAATGTAGGATAGGTTTATGAAAAACATCGCGGGGTGGTGCGCATTGTATGGGTGTGTGTTACATTACATTCACTAGTAGGAGTGAGAAAAACATCACGGGGGGTTCGCATTGTATGGGTGTGTGTTACATTACATTCACTAGTAGGAGTGAGAAAAACATCACAGGGTGGTGTGAATTGGAGGGTCTGAATTAGGATAGGCAGTGAGTGGCAATGTAGGATGGAGAAAAGCACCGCAGGGTGCTCAGCATGGGGAGGTCAGGGAACATGCAGTGGCAATGTAGGATAGGTTTCTGAAAACATCGCGGGGTGGTGCGCATTGTATGGTTTTGTGTTACGTTCACTAGTAGGAGTGAGAAAAACATCACGGGGTGGTGTGAATCGGAGGGTCTGAATTAGGATAGGCAGTGAGTGGCAATGTAGGATAGAGAAAAGCACCGCGAGGTGGTAAGCATGGGGAGGTCAGGGAACATGCAGTGGCAATGTAGGATAGGTTTGTGAAAAACATCGCGGGGTGGTGCGCATTGTATGGGTGTGTGTTACATTACATTCACTAGTAGGAGTGAGAAAAACATCACGGGGTGGTGTGAATCGGAGGGTCTGAATTAGGATAGGCAGTGAGTGGCAATGTAGGATGGAGAAAAGCACCGCGGGGGGGTCAGCATGGGGAGGTCAGGGAACATGCAGTGGCAATGTAGGATAGGTTTCTGAAAAACATCACGGGGTGGTGCGCATTGTATGGTTTTGTGTTACATTCACTAGTAGGAGTGAGAAAAACATCACAGGGTGGTGCATATTGTATGGGTGTGTGTTACATTACATTCACTAGTAGGAGTGAGAAAAAATTCACGGTGTGGTGCGCATTGAATGGGTGTGTGTTACATTACATTCACTAGTAGGAGTGAGAAAAACATCACGGGGTGGTGTGAATCGGAGGGTCTGAATTAGGATAGGCAGTGAGTGGCAATGTAGGATGGAGAAAAGCACCGCGGTTTGCTCAGCATGGGGAGGTCAGGGAACATGCAGTGGCAATGTAGGATAGGTTTCTGAAAAACATTGCAGGGTGGTGCACATTGTATGGGTGTGTGTTACATTACATTCACTAGTAGGAGTGAGAAAAACATCACGGGGTGGTGTGAATCGGAGGGTCTGAATTAGGATAGGCCGTGAGTGGCAATGTAGGATGGAGAAAAGCACCGGGGGTGGTCAGCATGGGGAGGTCAGGGAACATGCAGTGGCAATGTAGGATAGGTTTCTGAAAAAAATCGCGGGTTGTGCCCATTGTATGGGTGTGTGTTACATTCACTAGTAGGAGTGAGAAAAACATCACGGGGTGGTGCGAATTGTATGGGTGTGTGTTACATTACATTCACTAGTAGGAGTGAGAAAAACATCACGTTGTGGTACGCATTGTATGGGTGTGTGTTACATTACATTCACTAGTAGGAGTGAGAAAAACATCACGGGGTGGTGTGAATCGGAGGGTCTGAATTAGGATAGGCCGTGAGTGGCAATGTAAGATGGAGAAAAGCACTGCGGGGTGGTCAGCATGGGGAGGTCAGGTAACATGCAGTGGCAATGTAGGATAGGTTTATGAAAAATATCGCGGGGTGGTGCGCATTGTATGGGTGTGTGTTACATTACATTCACTAGTAGGAGTGAGAAAAACATCACGGGGTGGTTCGCATAGTATGGGTGTGTGTTACATTACATTCACTAGTACGAGTGAGAAAAACATCACAGGGTGGTGTGAATTGGAGGGTCTGAATTAGGATAGGCAGTGAGTGGCAATGTAGGATGGAGAAAAGCACCGCAGGGTGCTCAGCATGGGGAGGTCAGGGAACATGCAGTGGCAATGTAGGATAGGTTTCTGAAAAACATCGCGGGGTGGTGCGCATTGTATGGTTTTGTGTTACATTCACTAGTAGGAGTGAGAAAAACATCACGGGGTGGTGTGAATCGGAGGGTCTGAATTAGGATAGGCAGTGAGTGGCAATGTAGGATAGAGAAAAGCACCGCGGGATGGTCAGCATGGGGAGGTCAGGGAACATGCAGTGGCAATGTAGGATAGGTTTCTGAAAAACATCGCGGGGTGGTGCGCATTGTATGGGTGTGTGTTACATTACATTCACTAGTAGGAGTGAGAAAAACATCACGGGGTGGTGTGAATCGGAGTGTCTGAATTAGGATAGGCAGTGAGTGTCAATGTAGGACGGAGAAAAGCACTGCGGGGTGTTCAGCATGGTGAGGTCAGGGAACATGCAGTGGCAATGTAGGAAAGGTTTCTGAAAAACTTCGCGGGGTGGTGCGCATTGTATGGGTGTGTGTTACATTACATTCACTAGTAGGAGTGAGAAAAACATCACGGGGTGGTGTAAATCGGAGGGTCTGAATTAGGATAGGTAGTAAGTCGCAATATAGGATGGAGAAAAGCACCGCGGGTTGGTCAGCATGGGGAGGTCAGGGAACATGCAGTTCAATGTAGGATTGGTTTCTGAAAAACATCGTGGTGTGGTGCGCATTGTATGGGTGTGTGTTACATTACATTCACTAGTAGGAGTGAGAAATATATCGCGGGGTGGTGTGCATTGTATGGGTGTGTGTTAGATTACATTCACTAGTAGGAGTGAGAAAAACATCACGGGGTGGTTCGCATTGTATGTGTGTGTGTTACATTCACTAGTAGGAGTGAGAAAAACATCACGGGGTGGTGCGCATTATATGGGTGTGTGTTACATTACATTCACTAGTACGAGTGAGAAAAACATCACGGTGTGGTGCGCATTGTATGGGTGTGTGTTACATTACATTCACTAGTAGGAGTGAGAAAAACATCACGGGGTGGTGTGAATCGGAGGGTCTGAATTAGGATAGGCCGTGAGTGGCAATGTAGGATGAAGAAAATCACCGCGGGGTGGTCAGCATCGGGAGGTCAGGGAACATTCAGTGGCAATGTAGGATAGGTTTATGAAAAATACCGCGGGGTCGTGTGCATTGTATGGGTGTGTGTTACATTACATTCACTAGTAGGAGTGAGAAAAACATCACGTGGTGGTTCGCATAGTATGGGTGTGTGTTACATTACATTCACTAGTAGGAGTGAGAAAAACATCACAGGTGGTGTGAATTGGAGGGTCTGAATTAGGATAGGCAGTGAGTGGCAATGTAGGATGGAGAAAAGCACCGCGGGGTGCTCAGCATGGGGAGGTCAGGGAACATGGAGTGGCAATGTAGGATAGGTTTCTGAAAAACATCGCGGGGTGGTGCGCATTGTATGGGTGTGTGTTACATTACATTCACTAGTAGGAGTGAGAAAAACATCACGGGGTGGTGTGAATTGGAGTGTCTGAATTAGGATAGGCAGTGAGTGTCAATGTAGGACGGAGAAAAGCACTGCGGGGTGGTCAGTATGGGGAGGTCAGGGAACATGCAGTGGCAATGTAGGATAGGTTTCTGAAAAACTTCGCGGGGTGGTGCGCATTGTATGGGTGTGTGTTACATTACATTCACTAGTAGGAGTGAGAAAAACATCACGGGGTGGTGTAAATCGGAGTGTCTGAATTAGGATAGGTAGTAAGTCGCAATGTAGGATGGAGAAAAGCACCGAGGGGTGGTCAGCATGGGGAGGTCAGGGAACATGCAGTGCAATGTAGGATAGGTTTCTGAAAAACATCGTGGTGTGGTGCGCATTGTATGGTTGTGTGTTACATTACATTCACTAGTAGGAGTGAGAAAAACATCACGGGGTGGTGCGCATTGTATGGGTGTGTGTTACATTACATTCACTAGTAGGAGTGAGAAAAACATCACGGGGTGGTGCGCATTGTATGGGTGTGTGTTACATTACATTCACTAGTAGGAGTGAGAAAAATATCGCGGGGTGGTGTGCATTGTATGGGTGTGTGTTACATTACATTCACTAGTAGGAGTGAGAAAAACATCACGGGGTGGTTCGCATTGTATGGGTGTGTGTTACATTACATTCACTAGTAGGAGTGAGAAAAACATCACAGGTGGTGTGAATTGGAGGGTCTGAATTAGGATAGGCAGTGAGTGGCAATGTAGGATGGAGAAAAGCACCGCGGGGAGGTCAGCATGGGGAGGTCAGGGAACATGCAGTGGCAATGTAGGATAGGTTTCTGAAAAACATCGCGGGGTGGTGCGCATTGTATGGGTGTGTGTTACATTACATTCACTAGTAGGAGTGAGAAAAACATCACGGGGTGGTGTGAATCTGAGGGTCTGAATTAGGATAGGCAGTGAGTGGCAATGTAGGATGGAGAAAAGCACCGCGGGGTGCTCAGCATGGGGAGGTCAGGGAACATGCAGTGTCAATGTAGGATAGGTTTCTGAAAAATATCGCGGGGTGGTGCGCATTGCATGGGTGTGTGTTACATTACATTCACTAGTAGGAGTGAGAAAAACATCACGGGGTGCTGTGAATCTGAGGGTCTGAATTAGGATAGGCAGTGAGTGGCAATGTAGGATGGAGAAAAGCACCGCGGGGTGCTCAGCATGGGGAGGTCAGGGAACATGCAGTGGCAATGTAGGATAGGTTTCTGAAAAATATCGCGGGGTGGTGCGCATTGTATGGGTGTGTGTTACATTACATTCACTAGAAGGAGTGAGAAAAACATCACGGGGTGGTGTGAATCGGAGGGTCTGAATGAGGATAGGCAGTGAGTGGCAATGTAGGATGGAGAAAAGCACCGCGGGGTGGTCAGCATGGGGAGGTCAGGGAACATGCAGTGGCAATGTAGGATAGGTTTCTGAAAAAAATTGCGGGGTGGTGCGCATTGTATGGGTGTGTGTTACATTACATTCACTAGTAGGAGTGAGAAAAACATCACGGGTGGTGTGAATCGGAGGGTCTGAATTAGGATAGGCAGTGAGTGGCAATGTAGGATGGAGAAAAGCACCGCGGGGTGGTCAGCATGGGGAGGTCAGGGAACATGCAGTGGCAATGTAGAATAGGTTTCTGAAAAACATCGCGGGGTGGTGCGCATTGTATGGGTGTGTGTTACATTCACTAGTAGGAGTGAGAAAAACATCACGAGGTGTTGGGCATTGCATGGGTGTGTGTTACATTACATTCACTAGTAGGAGTGAGAAAAACATCACGGGGTGGTGTGAATCGGAGGGTCTGAATTAGGATAGGCAGTGAGTGGCAATGTAGGATGGAGAAAAGCACCGCGGGGTGGTCAGCATGGGGAGGTCAGGGAACATGCAGTTTCAATTTAGGATAGGTTTCTGAAAAACATCGCAGGGTGGTGCGCATTGTATGGGTGTGTGTTACATTACATTCACTAGTAGGAGTGAGAAAAACATCATGGGGTGGTGCGCATTGTATGGGTGTGTGTTACATTACATTCACTAGTAGGAGTGAG
Source organism: Cavia porcellus (assembly GCF_034190915.1). Lineage (NCBI taxonomy): Eukaryota > Metazoa > Chordata > Mammalia > Rodentia > Caviidae > Cavia > Cavia porcellus. The sequence continues at coordinate 2,271,625 of NW_026947555.1, forward strand.
AAAAACATCACGGGGTGGTGTGAATCGGAGTGTCTGAATTAGGATAGGCAGTGAGTGGCAATGTAGGATGGAGAAAAGCACCGCGGGGTGCTCAGCATGGGGAGGTCAGGGAACATGCAGTGGCAATATAGGATAGGTTTCTGAAAAATATCGCAGGGTGGTGCGCATTGTATGGCTGTGTGTTACATTACATTCACTAGTAGGAGTGAGAAAAACATCACGGGGTGCTGTGAATCTGAGGGTCTGAATTAGGATATGCAGTGAGTGGCAATGTAGGATGGAGAAATGCACCGCGGGGTGGTCAGCCTGGGGAGGTCAGGGAACATGCAGTGGCAATGTAGGATAGGTTTCTGAAAAACATTGCAGGGTGGTGCACATTGTATGGGTGTGTGTTACATTACATTCACTAGTAGGAGTGAGAAAAACATCACGGGGTGGTGTGAATCGGAGGGTCTGAATTAGGATAGGCCGTGAGTGGCAATGTAGGATGGAGAAAAGCACCGCGGGGTGGTCAGCATGGGGAGGTCAGGGAACATGCAATGGCAATGTAGGATAGGTTTCTGAAAAACATCGCAGGGTGGTGCGCATTGTATGGGTATGTGTTACATTACATTCACTAGTAGGAGTGAGAAAAACATCACGGGGTGGTGTGAATCGGAGGGTCTGAATTAGGATAGGCAGTGAGTGGTTTTTAGGATGGAGAAAAGCACCGCGGGGTGGTCAGCATGGGGAGGTCAGGGAACATGCAGTGGCAATGTAGGATAGGTTTCTGAAAAAAATCGCGGGTTGTGCCCATTGTATGGGTGTGTGTTACTTTCACTAGTAGGAGTGAGAAAAACATCACGGGGTGGTGCGCATTGTATGGGTGTGTGTTACATTACATTCACTAGTAGGAGTGAGAAAAACATCACGGTGTGGTACGCATTGTATGGGTGTGTGTTACATTACATTCACTAGTAGGAGTGATAAAAACATCACGGGGTGGTGCGCATTGTATGGGTGTGTGTTACATTACATTCACTAGTAGGAGTGAGAAAAATATCGCGGGGTGGTGTGCATTGTATGGGTGTGTGTTACATTACATTCACTAGTAGGAGTGAGAAAAACATCACGGGGTGCTGTGAATCGGAGGGTCTGAATTAGGATAGGCCGTGAGTGGCAATGTAAGATGGAGAAAAGCACCGCGGGGTGGTCAGCATGGGGAGGTCAGGGTACATGCAGTGGCAATGTAGGATAGGTTTATGAAAAACATCGCGGGGTGGTGCGCATTGTATGGGTGTGTGTTACATTACATTCACTAGTAGGAGTGAGAAAAACATCACGGGGGGTTCGCATTGTATGGGTGTGTGTTACATTACATTCACTAGTAGGAGTGAGAAAAACATCACAGGGTGGTGTGAATTGGAGGGTCTGAATTAGGATAGGCAGTGAGTGGCAATGTAGGATGGAGAAAAGCACCGCAGGGTGCTCAGCATGGGGAGGTCAGGGAACATGCAGTGGCAATGTAGGATAGGTTTCTGAAAACATCGCGGGGTGGTGCGCATTGTATGGTTTTGTGTTACGTTCACTAGTAGGAGTGAGAAAAACATCACGGGGTGGTGTGAATCGGAGGGTCTGAATTAGGATAGGCAGTGAGTGGCAATGTAGGATAGAGAAAAGCACCGCGAGGTGGTAAGCATGGGGAGGTCAGGGAACATGCAGTGGCAATGTAGGATAGGTTTGTGAAAAACATCGCGGGGTGGTGCGCATTGTATGGGTGTGTGTTACATTACATTCACTAGTAGGAGTGAGAAAAACATCACGGGGTGGTGTGAATCGGAGGGTCTGAATTAGGATAGGCAGTGAGTGGCAATGTAGGATGGAGAAAAGCACCGCGGGGGGGTCAGCATGGGGAGGTCAGGGAACATGCAGTGGCAATGTAGGATAGGTTTCTGAAAAACATCACGGGGTGGTGCGCATTGTATGGTTTTGTGTTACATTCACTAGTAGGAGTGAGAAAAACATCACAGGGTGGTGCATATTGTATGGGTGTGTGTTACATTACATTCACTAGTAGGAGTGAGAAAAAATTCACAGTGTGGTGCGCATTGAATGGGTGTGTGTTACATTACATTCACTAGTAGGAGTGAGAAAAACATCACAGGGTGGTGTGAATCGGAGGGTCTGAATTAGGATAGGCAGTGAGTGGCAATGTAGGATGGAGAAAAGCACCGCGGTTTGCTCAGCATGGGGAGGTCAGGGAACATGCAGTGGCAATGTAGGATAGGTTTCTGAAAAACATTGCAGGGTGGTGCACATTGTATGGGTGTGTGTTACATTACATTCACTAGTAGGAGTGAGAAAAACATCACGGGGTGGTGTGAATCGGAGGGTCTGAATTAGGATAGGCCGTGAGTGGCAATGTAGGATGGAGAAAAGCACCGGGGGTGGTCAGCATGGGGATGTCAGGGAACATGCAGTGGCAATGTAGGATAGGTTTCTGAAAAAAATCGCGGGTTGTGCCCATTGTATGGGTGTGTGTTACATTCACTAGTAGGAGTGAGAAAAACATCACGGGGTGGTGCGAATTGTATGGGTGTGTGTTACATTACATTCACTAGTAGGAGTGAGAAAAACATCACGTTGTGGTACGCATTGTATGGGTGTGTGTTACATTACATTCACTAGTAGGAGTGAGAAAAACATCACGGGGTGGTGTGAATCGGAGGGTCTGAATTAGGATAGGCCGTGAGTGGCAATGTAAGATGGAGAAAAGCACTACGGGGTGGTCAGCATGGGGAGGTCAGGTAACATGCAGTGGCAATGTAGGATAGGTTTATGAAAAATATCGCGGGGTGGTGCGCATTGTATGGGTGTGTGTTACATTACATTCACTAGTAGGAGTGAGAAAAACATCACGGGGTGGTTCGCATAGTATGGGTGTGTGTTACATTACATTCACTAGTACGAGTGAGAAAAACATCACAGGGTGGTGTGAATTGGAGGGTCTGAATTAGGATAGGCAGTGAGTGGCAATGTAGGATGGAGAAAAGCACCGCAGGGTGCTCAGCATGGGGAGGTCAGGGAACATGCAGTGGCAATGTAGGATAGGTTTCTGAAAAACATCGCGGGGTGGTGCGCATTGTATGGTTTTGTGTTACATTCACTAGTAGGAGTGAGAAAAACATCACGGGGTGGTGTGAATCGGAGGGTCTGAATTAGGATAGGCAGTGAGTGGCAATGTAGGATAGAGAAAAGCACCGCGGGATGGTCAGCATGGGGAGGTCAGGGAACATGCAGTGGCAATGTAGGATAGGTTTCTGAAAAACATCGCGGGGTGGTGCGCATTGTATGGGTGTGTGTTACATTACATTCACTAGTAGGAGTGAGAAAAACATCACGGGGTGGTGTGAATCGGAGTGTCTGAATTAGGATAGGCAGTGAGTGTCAATGTAGGACGGAGAAAAGCACTGCGGGGTGTTCAGCATGGTGAGGTCAGGGAACATGCAGTGGCAATGTAGGAAAGGTTTCTGAAAAACTTCGCGGGGTGGTGCGCATTGTATGGGTGTGTGTTACATTACATTCACTAGTAGGAGTGAGAAAAACATCACGGGGTGGTGTAAATCGGAGGGTCTGAATTAGGATAGGTAGTAAGTCGCAATATAGGATGGAGAAAAGCACCGCGGGTTGGTCAGCATGGGGAGGTCAGGGAACATGCAGTTCAATGTAGGATTGGTTTCTGAAAAACATCGTGGTGTGGTGCGCATTGTATGGGTGTGTGTTACATTACATTCACTAGTAGGAGTGAGAAATATATCGCGGGGTGGTGTGCATTGTATGGGTGTGTGTTAGATTACATTCACTAGTAGGAGTGAGAAAAACATCACGGGGTGGTTCGCATTGTATGTGTGTGTGTTACATTCACTAGTAGGAGTGAGAAAAACATCACGGGGTGGTGCGCATTATATGGGTGTGTGTTACATTACATTCACTAGTACGAGTGAGAAAAACATCACGGTGTGGTGCGCATTGTATGGGTGTGTGTTACATTACATTCACTAGTAGGAGTGAGAAAAACATCACGGGGTGGTGTGAATCGGAGGGTCTGAATTAGGATAGGCCGTGAGTGGCAATGTAGGATGAAGAAAATCACCGCGGGGTGGTCAGCATCGGGAGGTCAGGGAACATTCAGTGGCAATGTAGGATAGGTTTATGAAAAATACCGCGGGGTCGTGTGCATTGTATGGGTGTGTGTTACATTACATTCACTAGTAGGAGTGAGAAAAACATCACGTGGTGGTTCGCATAGTATGGGTGTGTGTTACATTACATTCACTAGTAGGAGTGAGAAAAACATCACAGGTGGTGTGAATTGGAGGGTCTGAATTAGGATAGGCAGTGAGTGGCAATGTAGGATGGAGAAAAGCACCGCGGGGTGCTCAGCATGGGGAGGTCAGGGAACATGGAGTGGCAATGTAGGATAGGTTTCTGAAAAACATCGCGGGGTGGTGCGCATTGTATGGGTGTGTGTTACATTACATTCACTAGTAGGAGTGAGAAAAACATCACGGGGTGGTGTGAATTGGAGTGTCTGAATTAGGATAGGCAGTGAGTGTCAATGTAGGACGGAGAAAAGCACTGCGGGGTGGTCAGTATGGGGAGGTCAGGGAACATGCAGTGGCAATGTAGGATAGGTTTCTGAAAAACTTCGCGGGGTGGTGCGCATTGTATGGGTGTGTGTTACATTACATTCACTAGTAGGAGTGAGAAAAACATCACGGGGTGGTGTAAATCGGAGTGTCTGAATTAGGATAGGTAGTAAGTCGCAATGTAGGATGGAGAAAAGCACCGAGGGTTGGTCAGCATGGGGAGGTCAGGGAACATGCAGTGCAATGTAGGATAGGTTTCTGAAAAACATCGTGGTGTGGTGCGCATTGTATGGTTGTGTGTTACATTACATTCACTAGTAGGAGTGAGAAAAACATCACGGGGTGGTGCGCATTGTATGGGTGTGTGTTACATTACATTCACTAGTAGGAGTGAGAAAAACATCACGGGGTGGTGCGCATTGTATGGGTGTGTGTTACATTACATTCACTAGTAGGAGTGAGAAAAATATCGCGGGGTGGTGTGCATTGTATGGGTGTGTGTTACATTACATTCACTAGTAGGAGTGAGAAAAACATCACGGGGTGGTTCGCATTGTATGGGTGTGTGTTACATTACATTCACTAGTAGGAGTGAGAAAAACATCACAGGTGGTGTGAATTGGAGGGTCTGAATTAGGATAGGCAGTGAGTGGCAATGTAGGATGGAGAAAAGCACCGCGGGGTGGTCAGCATGGGGAGGTCAGGGAACATGCAGTGGCAATGTAGGATAGGTTTCTGAAAAACATCGCGGGGTGGTGCGCATTGTATGGGTGTGTGTTACATTACATTCACTAGTAGGAGTGAGAAAAACATCACGGGGTGGTGTGAATCGGAACGTCTGAATTAGGATAGGCAGTGAGTGGCAATGTAGGATGGAGAAAAGCACCCCGAGGTGGTCAGCATGGGGAGGTCAGGGAACATGCAGTGGCAATGTATGATAGGTTTGTGAAAAACATCGCGGGGTGGTGCGCATTGTATGGGTGTGTGTTACATTAAATTCACTAGTAGGAGTGAGAAAAACATCACGGGGTGGTGTGAATTGCAGGGTCTGAATTAGGATAGGCAGTGAGTGGCAATGTAGGATGGAGAAAAGCACCGCGGGGGGGTCAGCATGGGGAGGTCAGGGAACATGCAGTGGCAATGTAGGATAGGTTTCTGAAAAACATCGCGGGGTGGTGCGCATTGTATGGTTTTGTGTTACATTCACTAGTAGGAGTGAGAAAAACATCACAGGGTGGTACATATTGTATGGGTGTGTGTTACATTACATTCACTAGTAGGAGTGAGAAAAACATCACGGGGTGGTGTGAATTGGAGGGTCTGAATTAGGATAGGCAGTGAGTGGCAATGTAGGATGGAGAAAAGCACCGCGGGGTGGTCAGCATGGGGAGGTCAGGGAACATGCAGTGGCAATGTAGGATAGGTTTCTGAAAAACATTGCAGGGTGGTGCACATTGTATGGGTGTGTGTTACATTACATTCACTAGTAGGAGTGAGAAAAACATCACGGGGTGGTGTGAATCGGAGGGTCTGAATTAGGATAGGCCGTGAGTGGCAATGTAGGATGGAGTAAAGCACCGCGGGGTGGTCAGCATGGGGAGGTCAGGGAACATGCAGTGGCAATGTAGGATAGGTTTCTGAAAAACATCGCGCGGTGGTGCGCATTGTATGGGTGTGTGTTACATTACATTCACTAGTAGGAGTGAGAAAAACATCACGGCGTGGTGTGAATCGGAGGGTCTGAATTAGGATAGGCAGTGAGTGGTTTTCAGGATGGAGAAAAGCACCGCGGGGTGGTCAGCATGGGGAGGTCAGGGAACATGCAGTGGCAATGTAGGATAGGTTTCTGAAAAAAATCGCGGGTTGTGCCCATTGTATGGGTGTGTGTTACATTCACTAGTAGGAGTGAGAAAAACATCACGGGGTGGTGCGCATTGTATGGGTGTGTGTTACATTACATTCACTAGTAGGAGTGAGAAAAACATCACGTTGTGGTATGCATTGTATGGGTGTGTGTTACATTACATTCACTAGTAGGAGTGAGAAAAACATCACGGGGTGGTGTGAATCGGAGGGTCTGAATTAGGATAGGCCGTGAGTGGCAATGTAAGATGGAGAAAAGCACCGCGGGGTGGTCAGCATGGGGAGGTCAGGGAACATGCAGTGGCAATGTAGGATAGGTTTATGAAAAATATCGCGGGGTGGTGCGCATTGTATGGGTGTGTGTTACATTACATTCACTAGTAGGAGTGAGAAAAACATCACGGGGTGGTTCGCATAGTATGGGTGTGTGTTACATTACATTCACAAGTAGGAGTGAGAAAAACATCACAGGGTGGTGTGAATTGGAGGGTCTGAATTAGGATAGGCAGTGAGTGGCAATGTAGGATGGAGAAAAGCACCGCAGGGTTCTCAGCATGGGGAGGTCAGGGAACATGCAGTGGCAATGTAGGATAGGTTTCTGAAAAACATCGCGGGGTGGTGCGCATTGTATGGTTTTGTGTTACATTCACTAGTAGGAGTGAGAAAAACATCACGGGGTGGTGTGAATCGGAGGGTCTGAATTAGGATAGGCAGTGAGTGGCAATGTAGGATAGAGAAAAGCACCGCGGGATGGTCAGCATGGGGAGGTCAGGGAACATGCAGTGGAAATGTAGGATAGGTTTCTGAAAAACATCGCGGGGTGGTGCGCATTGTATGGGTGTGTGTTACATTACATTCACTAGTAGGAGTGAGAAAAACATCACGGGGTGGTGTGAATCGGAGTGTCTGAATTAGGATAGGCAGTGAGTGTCAATGTAGGACGGAGAAAAGCACTGCGGGGTGGTCAGTATGGTGAGGTCAGGGAACATGCAGTGGCAATGTAGGATAGGTTTCTGAAAAACTTCGCGGGTTGGTGCGCATTGTATGGGTGTGTGTTACATTACATTCACTAGTAGGAGTGAGAAAAACATCACGGGGTGGTGTAAATCGGAGGGTCTGAATTAGGATAGGTAGTAAGTCGCAATGTAGGATGGAGAAAAGCACCGCGGGTTGGTCAGCATGGGGAGGTCAGGGAACATGCAGTTCAATGTAGGATTGGTTTCTGAAAAACATCGTGGTGTGGTGCGCATTGTATGGGTGTGTGTTACATTACATTCACTAGTAGGAGTGAGAAAAACATCACGGGGTGGTTCGCATTGTATGTGTGTGTGTTACATTCACTAGTAGGAGTGAGAAAAACATCACGGGGTGGTGCGCATTGTATGGGTGTGTGTTATATTACATTCACTAGTAGGAGTGAGAAAAACATCACGGGGTGGTGTGAATCGGAGGGTCTGAATTAGGATAGGCCGTGAGTGGCAATGTAGGATGAAGAAAATCACCGCGGGGTGGTCAGCATGGGGAGGTCAGGGAACATTCAGTGGCAATGTAGGATAGGTTTATGAAAAATACCGCGGGGTGGTGTGCATTGTATGGGTGTGTGTTACATTACATTCACTAGTAGGAGTGAGAAAAACATCACGGGGTGGTTCGCATAGTATGGGTGTGTGTTACATTACATTCACTAGTAGGAGTGAGAAAAACATCACAGGTGGTGTGAATTGGAGGGTCTGAATTAGGATAGGCAGTGAGTGGCAATGTAGGATGGAGAAAAGCACCGCGGGGTGCTCAGCATGGGGAGGTCAGGGAACATGGAGTGGCAATGTAGGATAGGTTTCTGAAAAACATCGCGGGGTGGTGCGCATTGTATGGGTGTGTGTTACATTACATTCACTAGTAGGAGTGAGAAAAACATCACGGGGTGGTGTGAATTGGAGTGTCTGAATTAGGATAGGCAGTGAGTGTCAATGTAGGACGGAGAAAAGCACTGCGGTGTGGTCAGTATGGGGAGGTCAGGGAACATGCAGTGGCAATGTAGGATAGGTTTCTGAAAAACTTCGCGGGGTGGTGCGCATTGTATGGGTGTGTGTTACATTACATTCACTAGTAGGAGTGAGAAAAACATCACGGGGTGGTGTGAATCGGAGGGTCTGAATTAGGATAGGTAGTAAGTCGCAATGTAGGATGGAGAAAAGCACCGCGGGTTGGTCAGCATGGGGAGGTCAGGGAACATGCAGTGCAATGTAGGATAGGTTTCTGAAAAACATCGTGGTGTGGTGCGCATTGTATGGGTGTGTGTTACATTACATTCACTAGTAGGAGTGAGAAAAACATCACGGGGTGGTGCGCATTGTATGGGTGTGTGTTACATTACATTCACTAGTAGGAGTGAGAAAAACATCACGGGGTGGTGCGCATTGTATGGGTGTGTGTTACATTACATTCACTAGTAGGAGTGAGAAAAATATCGCGGGGTGGTGTGCATTGTATGGGTGTGTGTTACATTACATTCACTAGTAGGAGTGAGAAAAACATCACGGGGTGGTTCGCATTGTATGGGTGTGTGTTACATTACATTCACTAGTAGGAGTGAGAAAAACCTCACAGGTGGTGTGAATTGGAGGGTCTGAATTAGGATAGGCAGTGAGTGGCAATGTAGGATGGAGAAAAGCACCGCGGGGTGGTCAGCATGGGGAGGTCAGGGAACATGCAGTGGCAATGTAGGATAGGTTTCTGAAAAACATCGCGGGGTGGTGCGCATTGTATGGGTGTGTGTTACATTACATTCACTAGTAGGAGTGAGAAAAACATCACGGGGTGGTGTGAATCGGAACGTCTGAATTAGGATAGGCAGTGAGTGGCAATGTAGGATGGAGAAAAGCACCGCTGGGTGGTCAGCATGGGGTGGTCAGGGAACATGCAGTGGCAATGTAGGATAGGTTTCTGAAAAACATCGCGGGGTGGTGCGCATTGTATGGGTGTGTGTTACATTATATTCACTAGTAGTAGCGAGAAAAACATCACGGGGTGGTGCGCATTGTATGGGTGTGTGTTACTTTACATTCACTAGTACGAGTTGGAAAAACATCACGGGGTGCTGTGAATTGGAAGGTCTGAATTAGGATAGGCAGTGAGTGGCAATGTAGGATGGAGAAAAGAACCGTGGGTTGGCCAGCATGGGGAGGTTAGGGAACATGCAGTGGCAATGTAGGATAGGTTTCTGAAAAACATCGCGGGGTTGTGCGCATTGTATGGGTGTGTGTTACATTACATTCACTAGTAGGAGTGAGAAAAACATCACGGCGTGGTGTGAATCGGAGGGTCTGAATTAGGATAGGCAGTGAGTGTCAATGTAGGATGGAGAAAAGCACTGCGGGGTGGTCAGCATGGGGAGGTCAGGGAACATGCAGTGGCAATGTAGGATAGGTTTCTGAAAAACATCGCGGGGTGGTGCGCATTGTATGGGTGTGTGTTACATTACATTCACTAGTAGGAGTGAGAAAAACATCACGGGGTGGTGTGAATCGGAGGGTCTGAAGTAGGATAGGTAGTAAGTGGCAATGTAGGATGGAGAAAAGCACCGCGGGGTGGTCAGCATGGGGAGGTCAGGGAACATGCAGTGCAATGTAGGATAGGTTTCTGAAAAACATCGCGGGGTGGTGCGCATTGTATGGGTGTGTGTTACATTACATTCACTAGTAGGAGTGAGAAAAACATCACGGGGTGGTGCGCATTGTATGGGTGTGTGTTACATTACATTCAGTAGTAGGAGTGAGAAAAACATCACGGGGTGGTGTGAATCTGGGGGTCTGAATTAGGATAGGCAGTGAGTGGCAATGTAGGATGGAGAAAAGTACCGCGGGGTGGTCAGCATGGGGAGGTCAGGGAACATGCAGTGGCAATGAAGCATAGGTTTCTGAAAAACATCGCGGGGTGGTGCACATTGTATTGGTGTGAGTTACATTACATTCACTAGGAGGAGTGAGAAAAACATCACGGGGTGGTGAGAATCGGAGGGTCTGAATTAGGATAGGGAGTGAGTGGCAATGTAGGATGGAGAAAAGCACCGCGGGGTGGTTCAGCATGGGGAGGTCAGGGAACATGCAGTGGCAATGTAGGATAGGTTTCTGAAAAACATTGCAGGGTGGTGCACATTGTATGGGTGTGTGTTACATTACATTCACTAGTAGGAGTGAGAAAAACATCACGGGGTGGTGTGAATCGGAGGGTCTGAATTAGGATAGGCAGTGAGTGGTTTTTAGGATGGAGAAAAGCACCGCGGGGTGGTCAGCATGGGGAGGTCAGGGAACATGCAGTGGCAATGTAGGATAGGTTTCTGAAAAAAATCGCGGGTTGTGCCCATTGTATGGGTGTGTGTTACATTCACTAGTAGGAGTGAGAAAAACATCACGGGGTGGTGTGCATTGTATGGGTGTGTGTTACATTACATTCACTAGTAGGAGTGAGAAAAACATCACGGTGTGGTACGCATTGTATGGGTGTGTGTTACATTACATTCACTAGTAGGAGTGAGAAAAACATCACGGGGTGGTGTGAATCGGAGGGTCTGAATTAGGATAGGCCGTGAGTGGCAATGTAGGATGGAGAAAAGCACCGCGGGGTGGTCAGCATGGGGAGGTCAGGGAACATGCAGTGGCAATGTAGGATAGGTTTATGAAAAATATCGCGGGGTGGTGCGCATTGTATGGGTGTGTGTTACATTACATTCACTAGTAGGAGTGAGAAAAACATCACGGGGTGGTTCGCATTGTATGGGTGTGTGTTACATTACATTCACTAGTAGGAGTGAGAAAAACATCACAGGGTGGTGTGAATTGGAGGGTCTGAATTAGGATAGGCAGTGAGTGGCAATGTAGGATGGAGAAAAGCACCGCAGGTTGCTCAGCATGGGGAGGTCAGGGAACACGCAGTGGCAATGTAGGATAGGTTTCTGAAAAACATCGCGGGGTGGTGCGCATTGTATGGGTGTGTGTTACATTACATTCAGTAGTAGGAGTGAGAAAAACATCACGGTGTGGTGCGCATTGTATGGGTGTGTGTTACATTACGTTCACTAGTATTAGTGAGAAAAACATCACGGGGTGGTGTGAATCTGAGGGTCTGAATTAGGATAGGCAGTGAGTGGCAATGTAGGATGGAGAAAAGCACCGCGTGGTGCTCAGCATGGGGAGGTCAGGGAACATGCAGTGTCAATGTAGGATAGGTTTCTGAAAAATATCGCGGGGTGGTGCGCATTGCATGGGTGTGTGTTACATTACATTCACTAGTAGGAGTGAGAAAAACATCACGGGGTGCTGTGAATCTGAGGGTCTGAATTAGGATAGGCAGTGACTGGCAATGTAGGATGGAGAAAAGCACCGCGGGGTGCTCAGCATGGGGAGGTCAGGGAACATGCAGTGGCAATGTAGGATAGGTTTCTGAAAAATATCACGGGGTGGTGCGCATTGTATGGTTTTGTGTTACATTCACTAGTAGGAGTGAGAAAAACATCACGGGGTGGTGTGAATCGGAGGGTCTGAATTAGGATAGGCAGTGAGTGGCAATGTAGGATAGAGAAAAGCACCGCGAGGTGGTCAGCATGGGGAGGTCAGGGAACATGCAGTGGCAATGTAGGATAGGTTTGTGAAAAACATCGCGGGGTGGTGCGCATTGTATGGGTGTGTGTTACATTACATTCACTAGTAGGAGTGAGAAAAACATCACGGGGTGGTGTGAATTGGAGGGTCTGAATTAGGATAGGCCGTGAGTGGCAATGTAGGATGGAGAAAAGCACCGCGGGGGGGTCAGCATGGGGAGGTCAGGGAACATGCAGTGGCAATGTAGGATAGGTTTCTGAAAAACATCGCGGGGTGGTGCGCATTGTATGGTTTTGTGTTACATTCACTAGTAGGAGTGAGAAAAACATCACAGGGTGGTGCATATTGTATGGGTGTGTGTTACATTACATTCACTAGTAGGAGTGAGAAAAAATTCACGGTGTGGTGCGCATTGAATGGGTGTGTGTTACATTACATTCACTAGTAGGAGTGAGAAAAACATCACGGGGTGGTGTGAATCGGAGGGTCTGAATTAGGATAGGCAGTGAGTGGCAATGTAGGATGGAGAAAAGCACTGCGGGGTGCTCAGCATGGGGAGGTCAGGGAACATGCAGTGGCAATGTAGGATAGGTTTCTGAAAAATATCGCGGGGTGGTGCGCATTGTATGGCTGTGTGTTACATTACATTCACTAGTGGGAGTGAGAAAAACATCACGGGGTGCTGTGAATCTGAGGGTCTGTATTAGGATATGCAGTGAGTGGCAATGTAGGATGGAGAAAAGCACCGCGGGGTCGTCAGCATGGGGAGGTCAGGGAACATGCAGTGGCAATGTAGGATAGGTTTCTGAAAAACATTGCAGGGTGGTGCACATTGTATGGGTGTGTGTTACATTACATTCACTAGTAGGAGTGAGAAAAACATCACGGGGTGGTGTGAATCGGAGGGTCTGAATTAGGATAGGCCGTGAGTGGCAATGTAGGATGGAGAAAAGCACCGCGGGGTGGTCAGCATGGGGAGGTCAGGGAACATGCAGTGGCAATGTAGGATAGGTTTCTGAAAAACATCGCGCGGTGGTGCGCATTGTATGGGTGTGTGTTACATTACATTCACTAGTAGGAGTGAGAAAAACATCACGGCGTGGTGTGAATCGGAGGGTCTGAATTAGGATAGGCAGTGAGTGGTTTTCAGGATGGAGAAAAGCACCGCGGGGTGGTCAGCATGGGGAGGTCAGGGAACATGCAGTGGCAATGTAGGATAGGTTTCTGAAAAAAATCGCGGGTTGTGCCCATTGTATGGGTGTGTGTTACATTCACTAGTAGGAGTGAGAAAAACATCACGGGGTGGTGCGCATTGTATGGGTGTGTGTTACATTACATTCACTAGTAGGAGTGAGAAAAACATCACGTTGTGGTACGCATTGTATGGGTGTCTGTTACATTACATTCACTAGTAGGAGTGAGAAAAACATCACGGGGTGGTGTGAATCGGAGGGTCTGAATTAGGATAGGCCGTGAGTGGCAATGTAAGATGGAGAAAAGCACCGCGGGGTGGTCAGCATGGGGAGGTCAGGGAACATGCAGTGGCAATGTAGGATAGGTTTATGAAAAATATCGCGGGGTGGTGCGCATTGTATGGGTGTGTGTTACATTACATTCACTAGTAGGAGTGAGAAAAACATCACGGGGTGGTTCGCATAGTATGGGTGTGTGTTACATTACATTCACTAGTAGGAGTGCGAAAAACATCACAGGGTGGTGTGAATTGGAGGGTCTGAATTAGGATAGGCAGTGAGTGGCAATGTAGGATGGAGAAAAGCACCGCAGGGTGCTCAGCATGGGGAGGTCAGGGAACATGTAGTGGCAATGTAGGATAGGTTTCTGAAAAACATCGCGGGGTGGTGCGCATTGTATGGTTTTGTGTTACATTCACTAGTAGGAGTGAGTAAACATCACGGGGTGGTGTGAATCGGAGGGTCTGAATTAGGATAGGCAGTGAGTGGCAATGTAGGATAGAGAAAAGCACCGCGGGATGGTCAGCATGGGGAGGTCAGGGAACATGCAGTGGCAATGTAGGATAGGTTTCTGAAAAACATCGCGGGGTGGTGCGCATTGTATGGGTGTGTGTTACATTACATTCACTAGTAGGAGTGAGAAAAACATCACGGGGTGGTGTGAATCGGAGTGTCTGAATTAGGATAGGCAGTGAGTGTCAATGTAGGACGGAGAAAAGCACTGCGGGGTGGTCAGTATGGTGAGGTCAGGGAACATGCAGTGGCAATGTAGGCTAGGTTTCTGAAAAATTTCGCGGGTTGGTGCGCATTGTATGGGTGTGTGTTACATTACATTCACTAGTAGGAGTGAGAAAAACATCACGGGGTGGTGTAAATCGGAGGGTCTGAATTAGGATAGGTAGTAAGTCGCAATGTAGGATGGAGAAAAGCACCGCGGGTTGGTCAGCATGGGGAGGTCAGGGAACATGCAGTTCAATGTAGGATTGGTTTCTGAAAAACATCGTGGTGTGGTGCGCATTGTATGGGTGTGTGTTACATTACATTCACTAGTAGGAGTGAGAAAAACATCACGGGGTGGTGCGCATTGTATGGGTGTGTGTTACATTACATTCACTAGTAGGAGTGAGAAAAACATCACGGGGTGGTGCGCATTGTATGGGTGTGTGTTACATTACATTCACTAGTAGGAGTGAGAAATATATCGCGGGATGGTGTGCATTGTATGGGTGTGTGTTAGATTACATTCAGTAGTAGGAGTGAGAAAAACATCACGGGGTGGTTCGCATTGTATGTGTGTGTGTTACATTCACTAGTAGGAGTGAGAAAAACATCACGGGGTGGTGCGCATTATATGGGTGTGTGTTACATTACATTCACTAGTACGAGTGAGAAAAACATCACGGTGTGGTGCGCATTGTATGGGTGTGTGTTACATTACATTCACTAGTAGGAGTGAGAAAAACATCACGGGGTGGTGTGAATCGGAGGGTCTGAATTAGGATAGGCCGTGAGTGGCAATGTAGGATGAAGAAAATCACCGCGGGGTGGTCAGCATGGGGAGGTCAGGGAACATTCAGTGGCAATGTAGGATAGGTTTATGAAAATTACCGCGGGGTGGTGTGCATTGTATGGGTGTGTGTTACATTACATTCACTAGTAGGAGTGAGAAAAACATCACGGGGTGGTTCGCATAGTATGGGTGTGTGTTACATTACATTCACTAGTAGGAGTGAGAAAAACATCACAGGTGGTGTGAATTGGAGGGTCTGAATTAGGATAGGCAGTGAGTGGCAATGTAGGATGGAGAAAATCACCGCGGGGTGGTCAGCATGGGGAGGTCAGGGAACATGCAGTGGCAATGTAGAATAGGTTTCTGAAAAACATCGCGGGGTGGTGCGCATTGTATGTGTGTGTGTTACATTCACTAGTAGGAGTGAGAAAAACATCACGGGGTGGTGCGCATTGTATGGGTGTGTGTTACATTACATTCACTAGTAGGAGTGAGAAAAACATCACGGGGTGGTGTGAATTGGGGTGTCTGAATTAGGATAGGCAGTGAGTTTCAATGTAGGACGGAGAAAAGCACTGCGGTGTGGTCAGTATGGGGAGGTCAGGGAACATGCAGTGGCAATGTAGGATAGGTTTCTGAAAAACTTCGCGGGGTGGTGCGCATTGTATGGGTGTGTGTTACATTACATTCACTAGTAGGAGTGAGAAAAACATCACGGGGTGGTGTAAATCGGAGGGTCTGAATTAGGATAGGTAGTAAGTCGCAACGTAGGATGGAGAAAAGCACCGCGGGTTGGTCAGCATGGGGAGGTCAGGGAACATGCAGTGCAATGTAGGATAGGTTTCTGAAAAACATCGTGGTGTGGTGCGCATTGTATGGGTGTGTGTTACATTACATTCACTAGTAGGAGTGAGAAAAACATCACGGGGTGGTGCGCATTGTATGGGTGTGTGTTACATTACATTCACTAGTAGGAGTGAGAAAAACATCACGGGGTGGTGCGCATTGTATGGGTGTGTGTTACATTACATTCACTAGTAGGAGTGAGAAAAATATCGCGGGGTGGTGTGCATTGTATGGGTGTGTGTTACATTACATTCACTAGTAGGAGTGAGAAAAACATCACGGGGTGGTTCGCATTGTATGGGTGTGTGTTACATTACATTCACTAGTAGGAGTGAGAAAAACCTCACAGGTGGTGTGAATTGGAGGGTCTGAATTAGGATAGGCAGTGAGTGGCAATGTAGGATGGAGAAAAGCACCGCGGGGTGGTCAGCATGGGGAGGTCAGGGAACATGCAGTGGCAATGTAGGATAGGTTTCTGAAAAACATCGCGGGGTGGTGCGCATTGTATGGGTGTGTGTTACATTACATTCACTAGTAGGAGTGAGAAAAACATCACGGGGTGGTGTGAATCGGAACGTCTGAATTAGGATAGGCAGTGAGTGGCAATGTAGGATGGAGAAAAGCACCGCTGGGTGGTCAGCATGGGGTGGTCAGGGAACATGCAGTGGCAATGTAGGATAGGTTTCTGAAAAACATCGCGGGGTGGTGCGCATTGTATGGGTGTGTGTTACATTATATTCACTAGTAGTAGCGAGAAAAACATCACGGGGTGGTGCGCATTGTATGGGTGTGTGTTACTTTACATTCACTAGTACGAGTGAGAAAAACATCAAGGGGTGCTGTGAATTGGAAGGTCTTAATTAGGATAGGCAGTGAGTGGCAATGTAGGATGGAGAAAAGAACCGTGGGTTGGCCAGCATGGGGAGGTTAGGGAACATGCAGTGGCAATGTAGGATAGGTTTCTGAAAAACATCGCGAGGTTGTGCGCATTGTATGGGTGTGTGTTACATTACATTCACTAGTAGGAGTGAGAAAAACATCACGGCGTGGTGTGAATCGGAGGGTCTGAATTAGGATAGGCAGTGAGTGTCAATGTAGGATGGAGAAAAGCACTGCGGGGTGGTCAGCATGGGGAGGTCAGGGAACATGCAGTGGCAATGTAGGATAGGTTTCTGAAAAACATCGCGGGGTGGTGCGCATTGTATGGGTGTGTGTTACATTACATTCACTAGTAGGAGTGAGAAAAACATCACGGGGTGGTGTGAATCGGAGGGTCTGAAGTAGGATAGGTAGTAAGTGGCAATGTAGGATGGAGAAAAGCACCGCGGGGTGGTCAGCATGGGGAGGTCAGGGAACATGCAGTGCAATGTAGGATAGGTTTCTGAAAAACATCGCGGGGTGGTGCGCATTGTATGGGTGTGTGTTACATTACATTCACTAGTAGGAGTGAGAAAAACATCACGGGGTGGTGCGCATTGTATGGGTGTGTGTTACATTACATTCAGTAGTAGGAGTGAGAAAAACATCACGGGGTGGTGTGAATCTGAGGGTCTGAATTAGGATAGGCAGTGAGTGGCAATGTAGGAGGGAGAAAAGTACCGAGGGGTGGTCAGCAAGGGGAGGTCAGGGAACATGCAGTGGCAATGAAGCATAGGTTTCTGAAAAACATCGCGGGGTGGTGCGCATTGTATTGGTGTGAGTTACATTACATTCACTAGGAGGAGTGAGAAAAACATCACGGGGTGGTGAGAATCGGAGGGTCTGAATTAGGATAGGCAGTGAGTGGTTTTTAGGATGGAGAAAAGCACCGCGGGGTGGTCAGCATGGGGAGGTCAGGGAACATGCAGTGGCAATGTAGGATAGGTTTCTGAAAAAAATCGCGGGTTGTGCCCATTGTATGGGTGTGTGTTACATTCACTAGTAGGAGTGAGAAAAACATCACGGGGTGGTGCGCATTGTATGGGTGTGTGTTACATTACATTCACTAGTAGGAGTGAGAAAAACATCACGGTGTGGTACGCATTGTATGGGTGTGTGTTACATTACATTCACTAGTAGGAGTGAGAAAAACATCACGGTGTGGTGCGCATTGTATGGGTGTGTGTTACATTACATTCACTAGTAGGAGTGAGAAAAACATCACGGGGTGGTTCGCATTGTATGGGTGTGTGTTACATTACATTCACTAGTAGGAGTGAGAAAAACATCACAGGGTGGTGTGAATTGGAGGGTCTGAATTATGATAGGCAGTGAGTGGGAATGTAGGATGGAGAAAAGCACCGCAGGGTGCTCAGCATGGGGAGGTCAGGGAACATGCAGTGGCAATGTAGGATATGTTTCTGAAAAACATCGCGGGGTGGTGCGCATTGTATGGGTGTGTGTTACATTACATTCACTAGTAGGAGTGAGAAAAACATCACGGTGTGGTGCGCATTGTATGGGTGTGTGTTACATTACATTCACTAGTATTAGTGAGAAAAACATCACGGGGTGGTGTGAATCTGAGGGTCTGAATTAGGATAGGCAGTGAGAGGCAATGTAGGATGGAGAAAAGCACCGCGGGGTGCTCAGCATGGGGAGGTCAGGGAACATGCAGTGTCAATGTAGGATAGGTTTCTGAAAAATATCGCGGGGTGGTGCGCATTGCATGGGTGTGTGTTACATTACATTCACTAGTAGGAGTGAGAAAAACATCACGGGTTGCTGTGAATGTGAGGGTCTGAATTAGGATAGGCAGTGACTGGCAATGTAAGATGGAGAAAAGCACCGCGGGGTGCTCAGCATGGGGAGGTCAGGGAACATGCAGTGGCAATGTAGGATAGGTTTCTGAAAAATATCGCGGGGTGGTGCGCATTGTATGGGTGTGTGTTACATTACATTCACTAGAAGGAGTGAGAAAAACATCACGGGGTGGTGTGAATCGGAGGGTCTGAATGAGGATAGGCAGTGAGTGGCAATGTAGGATGGAGAAAAGCACCGCGGGGTGGTCAGCATGGGGAGGTCAGGGAACATGCAGTGGCAATGTAGGATAGGTTTCTGAAAAACATCGCGGGGTGGTGCGCATTGTATGGGTGTGTGTTACATTACATTCACTAGTAGGAGTGAGAAAAACATCACAGGGTGGTGTGAATCGGAGGGTCTGAATTAGGATAGGCAGTGAGTGGCAATGTAGGATGGAGAAAAGCACCGCGGGGTGGTCAGCATGGGGAGGTCAGGGAACATGCAGTGGCAATGTAGAATAGGTTTCTGAAAAACATCGCGGGGTGGTGCGCATTGTATGGGTGTGTGTTACATTCACTAGTAGGAGTGAGAAAAACATCACGGAGTGTTGGGCATTGCATGGGTGTGTGTTACATTACATTCACTAGTAGGAGTGAGAAAAACATCACGGTGTGGTGCGCATTGTATGGGTGTGTGTTACATTACATTCACTAGTATTAGTGAGAAAAACATCACGGGGTGGTGTGAATTGGAGGGTCTGAATTAGGATAGGCAGTGAGTGGCAATGTAGGATGGAGAAAAGCACCGCGGGGTGGTCAGCATGGGGAGGTCATGGAACATGCAGTTTCAATTTAGGATAGGTTTCTGAAAAACATCGCAGGGTGGTGCGCATTGTATGGGTGTGTGTTACATTACATTCACTAGTAGGAGTGAGAAAAACATCACAGGGTGGTGCGCATTGTATGGGTGTGTGTTACATTACATTCACTAGTAGGAGTGAGAAAAACATCACGGGGTGGTGTGAATCGGAGGGTCTGAATTAGGATAGGCAGTGAGTGGCAATGTAGGATGGAGAAAAGCACCGCGGGGTGCTCAGCATGGGGAGGTCAGGGAACATGCAGTGGCAATGTAGGATAGGTTTCTGAAAAATATCGCGGGGTGGTGCGCATTGTATGGCTGTGTGTTACATTACATTCACTAGTAGGAATGAGAAAAACATCACGGGGTGCTGTGAATCTGAGGGTCTGAATTAGGATATGCAGTGAGTGGCAATGTAGGATGGAGAAAAGCACCGCGGGGTGGTCAGCATGGGGAGGTCAGGGAACATGCAGTGGCAATGTAGGATAGGTTTCTGAAAAACATTTCAGGGTGGTGCACATTGTATGGGTGTGTGTTACATTACATTCACTAGTAGGAGTGAGAAAAACATCACGGGGTGGTGTGAATCGGAGGGTCTGAATTAGGATAGGCCGTGAGTGACAATGTAGGATGGAGAAAAGCACCGCGGGGTGGTCAGCATGGGGAGGTCAGGGAACATGCAGTGGCAATGTAGGATAGGTTTCTGAAAAACATCGCGGGGTGGTGCGCATTGTATGGGTGTGTGTTACATTACATTCACTAGTAGGAGTGAGAAAAACATCATTGGGTGGTGGGAATCGGAGGGTCTGAATTAGGATAGGCAGTGAGTGGTTTTTAGGATGGAGAAAAGCACCGCGGGGTGGTCAGCATGGGGAGGTCAGGGAACATGCAGTGGCAATGTAGGATAGGTTTCTGAAAATAATCGCGGGTTGTGCCCATTGTATGGGTGTGTGTTACATTCACTAGTAGGAGTGAGAAAAACATCACGGGGTGGTGCGCATTGTATGGGTGTGTGTTACATTACATTCACTAGTAGGAGTGAGAAAAACATCAAGGTGTGGTACGCATTGTATGGGTGTGTGTTACATTACATTCACTAGTAGGAGTGAGAAAAAATCACGGGGTGGTGTGAATCGGAGGGTCTGAATTAGGATAGGCCGTGAGTGGCAATGTAAGATGGAGAAAAGCACCGCGGGGTGGTCAGCATGGGGAGGTCAGGGTACATGCAGTGGCAATGTAGGATAGGTTTATGAAAAATATCGCGGGGTGGTGCGCATTGTATGGGTGTGTGTTACATTACATTCACTAGAAGGAGTGAGAAAAACATCACGGGGTGGTTCGCATTGTATGGGTGTGTGTTACATTACATTCACTAGTAGGAGTGAGAAAAACATCACAGGGTGGTGTGAATTGGAGGGTCTGAATTAGGATAGGCATTGAGTGGCAATGTAGGATGGAGAAAAGCACCGCAGGGTGCTCAGCATGGGGAGGTCAGGGAACATGCAGTGGCAATGTAGGATAGGTTTCTGAAAAACATCGCGGGGTGGTGCGCATTGTATGGGTGTGTGTTACATTACATTCACTAGTAGGAGTGAGAAAAACATCACGGGGTGGTGCGCATTGTATGGGTGTGTGTTACATTACATTCACTAGTAGGAGTGAGAAAAACATCACGTTGTGGTACGCATTGTATGGGTGTGTGTTACATTAAATTCACTAGTAGGAGTGAGAAAAACATCACGGGGTGGTGTGAATCGGGGGGTCTGAATTAGGATAGGCCGTGAGTGGCAATGTAAGATGGAGAAAAGCACCGCGGGGTGGTCAGCATGGGGAGGTCAGGGAACATGCAGTGGCAATGTAGGATAGGTTTATGAAAAATATCGCGGGGTGGTGCGCATTGTATGGGTGTGTGTTACATTACATTCACTAGTAGGAGTGAGAAAAACATCACGGGGTGGTTCGCATAGTATGGGTGTGTGTTACATTACATTCACTAGTAGGAGTGAGAAAAACATCACAGGGTGGTGTGAATTGGAGGGTCTGAATTAGAATAGGCAGTGAGTGGCAATGTAGGATAGAGAAAAGCACCGCGGGATGGTCAGCATGGGGAGGTCAGGGAACATGCAGTGGCAATGTAGGATAGGTTTATGAAAAACATCGCGGGGTGGTGCGCATTGTATGGGTGTGTGTTACATTACATTCACTAGTAGGAGTGAGAAAAACATCACGGGGTGGTGTGAATCGGAGGGTCTGAATTAGGATAGGCAGTGAGTGGCAATGTAGGATGGAGAAAAGCACCGCGGGGTGGTCAGCATGGGGAGGTCAGGGAACATGCAGTGGCAATGTAGAATAGGTTTCTGAAAAACATCGCGGGGTGGTGCGCATTGTATGGGTGTGTGTTACATTCACTAGTAGGAGTGAGAAAAACATCACGGGGTGTTGGGCATTGCATGGGTGTGTGTTACATTACATTCACTAGTAGGAGTGAGAAAAACATCACGGTGTGGTGCGCATTGTATGGGTGTGTGTTACATTACATTCACTAGTATTAGTGAGAAAATCATCACGGGGTGGTGTGAATTGGAGGGTCTGAATTAGGATAGGCAGTGAGTGGCAATGTAGGATGGAGAAAAGCACCGCGGGGTGGTCAGCATGGGGAGGTCATGGAACATGCAGTTTCAATTTAGGATAGGTTTCTGAAAAACATCGCAGGGTGGTGCGCATTGTATGGGTGTGTGTTACATTACATTCACTAGTAGGAGTGAGAAAAACATCACGGGGTGGTGCGCATTGTATGGGTGTGTGTTACATTACATTCACTAGTAGGAGTGAGAAAAACATCACGGGGTTGTGTGAATCGGAGGGTCTGAATTAGGATAGGCAGTGAGTGGCAATGTAGGATGGAGAAAAGCACCGCGGGGTGCTCAGCATGGGGAGGTCAGGGAACATGCAGTGGCAATGTAGGATAGGTTTCTGAAAAATATCGCGGGGTGGTGCGCATTGTATGGCTGTGTGTTACATTACATTCACTAGTAGGAGTGAGAAAAACATCACGGGGTGCTGTGAATCTGAGGGTCTGAATTAGGATATGCAGTGAGTGGCAATGTAGGATGGAGAAAAGCACCGCGGGGTGGTCAGCATGGGGAGGTCAGGGAACATGCAGTGGCAATGTAGGATAGGTTTCTGAAAAACATTGCAGGGTGGTGCACATTGTATGGGTGTGTGTTACATTACATTCACTAGTAGGAGTGAGAAAAACATCACGGGGTGGTGTGAATCGGAGGGTCTGAATTAGGATAGGCCGTGAGTGGCAATGTAGGATGGAGAAAAGCACCGCGGGGTGGTCAGCATGGGGAGGTCAGGGAACATGCAGTGGCAATGTAGGATAGGTTTCTGAAAAACATCGCGGGGTGGTGCGCATTGTATGGGTGTGTGTTACATTACATTCACTAGTAGGAGTGAGAAAAACATCATGGGGTGGTGGGAATCGGAGGGTCTGAATTAGGATAGGCAGTGAGTGGTTTTTAGGATGGAGAAAAGCACCGCGGGGTGGTCAGCATGGGGAGGTCAGGGAACATGCAGTGGCAATGTAGGATAGGTTTCTGAAAATAATCGCGGGTTGTGCCCATTGTATGGGTGTGTGTTACATTCACTAGTAGGAGTGAGAAAAACATCACGGGGTGGTGCGCATTGTATGTGTGTGTGTTACATTACATTCACTAGTAGGAGTGAGAAAAACATCACGGTGTGGTACGCATTGTATGGGTGTGTGTTACATTACATTCACTAGTAGGAGTGAGAAAAACATCACGGGGTGGTGTGAATCGGAGGGTCTGAATTAGGATAGGCCGTGAGTGGCAATGTAAGATGGAGAAAAGCACCGCGGGGTGGTCAGCATGGGGAGGTCAGGGTACATGCAGTGGCAATGTAGGATAGGTTTATGAAAAATATCGCGGGGTGGTGCGCATTGTATGGGTGTGTGTTACATTACATTCACTAGAAGGAGTGAGAAAAACATCACGGGGTGGTTCGCATTGTATGGGTGTGTGTTACATTACATTCACTAGTAGGAGTGAGAAAAACATCACAGGGTGGTGTGAATTGGAGGGTCTGAATTAGGATAGGCATTGAGTGGCAATGTAGGATGGAGAAAAGCACCGCAGGGTGCTCAGCATGGGGAGGTCAGGGAACATGCAGTGGCAATGTAGGATAGGTTTCTGAAAAACATCGCGGGGTGGTGCGCATTGTATGGGTGTGTGTTACATTACATTCACTAGTAGGAGTGAGAAAAACATCACGGGGTGGTGCGCATTGTATGGGTGTGTGTTACATTACATTCACTAGTAGGAGTGAGAAAAACATCACGTTGTGGTACGCATTGTATGGGTGTGTGTTACATTACATTCACTAGTAGGAGTGAGAAAAACATCACGGGGTGGTGTGAATCGGGGGGTCTGAATTAGGATAGGCCGTGAGTGGCAATGTAAGATGGAGAAAAGCACCGCGGGGTGGTCAGCATGGGGAGGTCAGGGAACATGCAGTGGCAATGTAGGATAGGTTTATGAAAAATATCGCGGGGTGGTGCGCATTGTATGGGTGTGTGTTACATTACATTCACTAGTAGGAGTGAGAAAAACATCACGGGGTGGTGCGCATTGTATGGGTGTGTGTTACATTACATTCACTAGTAGGAGTGAGAAAAATATCGCGGGGTGGTGTGCATTGTATGGGTGTGTGTTACATTACATTCACTAGTAGGAGTGAGAAAAACATCACGGGGTGGTTCGCATTGTATGGGTGTGTGTTACATTACATTCACTAGTAGGAGTGAGAAAAACCTCACAGGTGGTGTGAATTGGAGGGTCTGAATTAGGATAGGCAGTGAGTGGCAATGTAGGATGGAGAAAAGCACCGCGGGGTGGTCAGCATGGGGAGGTCAGGGAACATGCAGTGGCAATGTAGGATAGGTTTCTGAAAAACATCGCGGGGTGGTGCGCATTGTATGGGTGTGTGTTACATTACATTCACTAGTAGGAGTGAGAAAAACATCACGGGGTGGTGTGAATCGGAACGTCTGAATTAGGATAGGCAGTGAGTGGCAATGTAGGATGGAGAAAAGCACCGCTGGGTGGTCAGCATGGGGTGGTCAGGGAACATGCAGTGGCAATGTAGGATAGGTTTCTGAAAAACATCGCGGGGTGGTGCGCATTGTATGGGTGTGTGTTACATTATATTCACTAGTAGTAGCGAGAAAAACATCACGGTGTGGTGCGCATTGTATGGGTGTGTGTTACTTTACATTCACTAGTACGAGTGAGAAAAACATCAAGGGGTGCTGTGAATTGGAAGGTCTTAATTAGGATAGGCAGTGAGTGGCAATGTAGGATGGAGAAAAGAACCGTGGGTTGGCCAGCATGGGGAGGTTAGGGAACATGCAGTGGCAATGTAGGATAGGTTTCTGAAAAACATCGCGAGGTTGTGCGCATTGTATGGGTGTGTGTTACATTACATTCACTAGTAGGAGTGAGAAAAACATCACGGCGTGGTGTGAATCGGAGGGTCTGAATTAGGATAGGCAGTGAGTGTCAATGTAGGATGGAGAAAAGCACTGCGGGGTGGTCAGCATGGGGAGGTCAGGGAACATGCAGTGGCAATGTAGGATAGGTTTCTGAAAAACATCGCGGGGTGGTGCGCATTGTATGGGTGTGTGTTACATTACATTCACTAGTAGGAGTGAGAAAAACATCACGGGGTGGTGTGAATCGGAGGGTCTGAAGTAGGATAGGTAGTAAGTGGCAATGTAGGATGGAGAAAAGCACCGCGGGGTGGTCAGCATGGGGAGGTCAGGGAACATGCAGTGCAATGTAGGATAGGTTTCTGAAAAACATCGCGGGGTGGTGCGCATTGTATGGGTGTGTGTTACATTACATTCACTAGTAGGAGTGAGAAAAACATCACGGGGTGGTGCGCATTGTATGGGTGTGTGTTACATTACATTCAGTAGTAGGAGTGAGAAAAACATCACGGGGTGGTGTGAATCTGAGGGTCTGAATTAGGATAGGCAGTGAGTGGCAATGTAGGAGGGAGAAAAGTACCGAGGGGTGGTCAGCAAGGGGAGGTCAGGGAACATGCAGTGGCAATGAAGCATAGGTTTCTGAAAAACATCGCGGGGTGGTGCGCATTGTATTGGTGTGAGTTACATTACATTCACTAGGAGGAGTGAGAAAAACATCACGGGGTGGTGAGAATCGGAGGGTCTGAATTAGGATAGGCAGTGAGTGGTTTTTAGGATGGAGAAAAGCACCGCGGGGTGGTCAGCATGGGGAGGTCAGGGAACATGCAGTGGCAATGTAGGATAGGTTTCTGAAAAAAATCGCGGGTTGTGCCCATTGTATGGGTGTGTGTTACATTCACTAGTAGGAGTGAGAAAAACATCACGGGGTGGTGCGCATTGTATGGGTGTGTGTTACATTACATTCACTAGTAGGAGTGAGAAAAACATCACGGTGTGGTACGCATTGTATGGGTGTGTGTTACATTACATTCACTAGTAGGAGTGAGAAAAACATCACGGTGTGGTGCGCATTGTATGGGTGTGTGTTACATTACATTCACTAGTAGGAGTGAGAAAAACATCACGGGGTGGTTCGCATTGTATGGGTGTGTGTTACATTACATTCACTAGTAGGAGTGAGAAAAACATCACAGGGTGGTGTGAATTGGAGGGTCTGAATTATGATAGGCAGTGAGTGGGAATGTAGGATGGAGAAAAGCACCGCAGGGTGCTCAGCATGGGGAGGTCAGGGAACATGCAGTGGCAATGTAGGATATGTTTCTGAAAAACATCGCGGGGTGGTGCGCATTGTATGGGTGTGTGTTACATTACATTCACTAGTAGGAGTGAGAAAAACATCACGGTGTGGTGCGCATTGTATGGGTGTGTGTTACATTACATTCACTAGTATTAGTGAGAAAAACATCACGGGGTGGTGTGAATCTGAGGGTCTGAATTAGGATAGGCAGTGAGAGGCAATGTAGGATGGAGAAAAGCACCGCGGGGTGCTCAGCATGGGGAGGTCAGGGAACATGCAGTGTCAATGTAGGATAGGTTTCTGAAAAATATCGCGGGGTGGTGCGCATTGCATGGGTGTGTGTTACATTACATTCACTAGTAGGAGTGAGAAAAACATCACGGGTTGCTGTGAATGTGAGGGTCTGAATTAGGATAGGCAGTGACTGGCAATGTAAGATGGAGAAAAGCACCGCGGGGTGCTCAGCATGGGGAGGTCAGGGAACATGCAGTGGCAATGTAGGATAGGTTTCTGAAAAATATCGCGGGGTGGTGCGCATTGTATGGGTGTGTGTTACATTACATTCACTAGAAGGAGTGAGAAAAACATCACGGGGTGGTGTGAATCGGAGGGTCTGAATGAGGATAGGCAGTGAGTGGCAATGTAGGATGGAGAAAAGCACCGCGGGGTGGTCAGCATGGGGAGGTCAGGGAACATGCAGTGGCAATGTAGGATAGGTTTCTGAAAAACATCGCGGGGTGGTGCGCATTGTATGGGTGTGTGTTACATTACATTCACTAGTAGGAGTGAGAAAAACATCACAGGGTGGTGTGAATCGGAGGGTCTGAATTAGGATAGGCAGTGAGTGGCAATGTAGGATGGAGAAAAGCACCGCGGGGTGGTCAGCATGGGGAGGTCAGGGAACATGCAGTGGCAATGTAGAATAGGTTTCTGAAAAACATCGCGGGGTGGTGCGCATTGTATGGGTGTGTGTTACATTCACTAGTAGGAGTGAGAAAAACATCACGGAGTGTTGGGCATTGCATGGGTGTGTGTTACATTACATTCACTAGTAGGAGTGAGAAAAACATCACGGTGTGGTGCGCATTGTATGGGTGTGTGTTACATTACATTCACTAGTATTAGTGAGAAAAACATCACGGGGTGGTGTGAATTGGAGGGTCTGAATTAGGATAGGCAGTGAGTGGCAATGTAGGATGGAGAAAAGCACCGCGGGGTGGTCAGCATGGGGAGGTCATGGAACATGCAGTTTCAATTTAGGATAGGTTTCTGAAAAACATCGCAGGGTGGTGCGCATTGTATGGGTGTGTGTTACATTACATTCACTAGTAGGAGTGAGAAAAACATCACAGGGTGGTGCGCATTGTATGGGTGTGTGTTACATTACATTCACTAGTAGGAGTGAGAAAAACATCACGGGGTGGTGTGAATCGGAGGGTCTGAATTAGGATAGGCAGTGAGTGGCAATGTAGGATGGAGAAAAGCACCGCGGGGTGCTCAGCATGGGGAGGTCAGGGAACATGCAGTGGCAATGTAGGATAGGTTTCTGAAAAATATCGCGGGGTGGTGCGCATTGTATGGCTGTGTGTTACATTACATTCACTAGTAGGAATGAGAAAAACATCACGGGGTGCTGTGAATCTGAGGGTCTGAATTAGGATATGCAGTGAGTGGCAATGTAGGATGGAGAAAAGCACCGCGGGGTGGTCAGCATGGGGAGGTCAGGGAACATGCAGTGGCAATGTAGGATAGGTTTCTGAAAAACATTTCAGGGTGGTGCACATTGTATGGGTGTGTGTTACATTACATTCACTAGTAGGAGTGAGAAAAACATCACGGGGTGGTGTGAATCGGAGGGTCTGAATTAGGATAGGCCGTGAGTGACAATGTAGGATGGAGAAAAGCACCGCGGGGTGGTCAGCATGGGGAGGTCAGGGAACATGCAGTGGCAATGTAGGATAGGTTTCTGAAAAACATCGCGGGGTGGTGCGCATTGTATGGGTGTGTGTTACATTACATTCACTAGTAGGAGTGAGAAAAACATCATGGGGTGGTGGGAATCGGAGGGTCTGAATTAGGATAGGCAGTGAGTGGTTTTTAGGATGGAGAAAAGCACCGCGGGGTGGTCAGCATGGGGAGGTCAGGGAACATGCAGTGGCAATGTAGGATAGGTTTCTGAAAATAATCGCGGGTTGTGCCCATTGTATGGGTGTGTGTTACATTCACTAGTAGGAGTGAGAAAAACATCACGGGGTGGTGCGCATTGTATGGGTGTGTGTTACATTACATTCACTAGTAGGAGTGAGAAAAACATCAAGGTGTGGTACGCATTGTATGGGTGTGTGTTACATTACATTCACTAGTAGGAGTGAGAAAAAATCACGGGGTGGTGTGAATCGGAGGGTCTGAATTAGGATAGGCCGTGAGTGGCAATGTAAGATGGAGAAAAGCACCGCGGGGTGGTCAGCATGGGGAGGTCAGGGTACATGCAGTGGCAATGTAGGATAGGTTTATGAAAAATATCGCGGGGTGGTGCGCATTGTATGGGTGTGTGTTACATTACATTCACTAGAAGGAGTGAGAAAAACATCACGGGGTGGTTCGCATTGTATGGGTGTGTGTTACATTACATTCACTAGTAGGAGTGAGAAAAACATCACAGGGTGGTGTGAATTGGAGGGTCTGAATTAGGATAGGCATTGAGTGGCAATGTAGGATGGAGAAAAGCACCGCAGGGTGCTCAGCATGGGGAGGTCAGGGAACATGCAGTGGCAATGTAGGATAGGTTTCTGAAAAACATCGCGGGGTGGTGCGCATTGTATGGGTGTGTGTTACATTACATTCACTAGTAGGAGTGAGAAAAACATCACGGGGTGGTGCGCATTGTATGGGTGTGTGTTACATTACATTCACTAGTAGGAGTGAGAAAAACATCACGTTGTGGTACGCATTGTATGGGTGTGTGTTACATTAAATTCACTAGTAGGAGTGAGAAAAACATCACGGGGTGGTGTGAATCGGGGGGTCTGAATTAGGATAGGCCGTGAGTGGCAATGTAAGATGGAGAAAAGCACCGCGGGGTGGTCAGCATGGGGAGGTCAGGGAACATGCAGTGGCAATGTAGGATAGGTTTATGAAAAATATCGCGGGGTGGTGCGCATTGTATGGGTGTGTGTTACATTACATTCACTAGTAGGAGTGAGAAAAACATCACGGGGTGGTTCGCATAGTATGGGTGTGTGTTACATTACATTCACTAGTAGGAGTGAGAAAAACATCACAGGGTGGTGTGAATTGGAGGGTCTGAATTAGAATAGGCAGTGAGTGGCAATGTAGGATAGAGAAAAGCACCGCGGGATGGTCAGCATGGGGAGGTCAGGGAACATGCAGTGGCAATGTAGGATAGGTTTATGAAAAACATCGCGGGGTGGTGCGCATTGTATGGGTGTGTGTTACATTACATTCACTAGTAGGAGTGAGAAAAACATCACGGGGTGGTGTGAATCGGAGGGTCTGAATTAGGATAGGCAGTGAGTGGCAATGTAGGATGGAGAAAAGCACCGCGGGGTGGTCAGCATGGGGAGGTCAGGGAACATGCAGTGGCAATGTAGAATAGGTTTCTGAAAAACATCGCGGGGTGGTGCGCATTGTATGGGTGTGTGTTACATTCACTAGTAGGAGTGAGAAAAACATCACGGGGTGTTGGGCATTGCATGGGTGTGTGTTACATTACATTCACTAGTAGGAGTGAGAAAAACATCACGGTGTGGTGCGCATTGTATGGGTGTGTGTTACATTACATTCACTAGTATTAGTGAGAAAATCATCACGGGGTGGTGTGAATTGGAGGGTCTGAATTAGGATAGGCAGTGAGTGGCAATGTAGGATGGAGAAAAGCACCGCGGGGTGGTCAGCATGGGGAGGTCATGGAACATGCAGTTTCAATTTAGGATAGGTTTCTGAAAAACATCGCAGGGTGGTGCGCATTGTATGGGTGTGTGTTACATTACATTCACTAGTAGGAGTGAGAAAAACATCACGGGGTGGTGCGCATTGTATGGGTGTGTGTTACATTACATTCACTAGTAGGAGTGAGAAAAACATCACGGGGTTGTGTGAATCGGAGGGTCTGAATTAGGATAGGCAGTGAGTGGCAATGTAGGATGGAGAAAAGCACCGCGGGGTGCTCAGCATGGGGAGGTCAGGGAACATGCAGTGGCAATGTAGGATAGGTTTCTGAAAAATATCGCGGGGTGGTGCGCATTGTATGGCTGTGTGTTACATTACATTCACTAGTAGGAGTGAGAAAAACATCACGGGGTGCTGTGAATCTGAGGGTCTGAATTAGGATATGCAGTGAGTGGCAATGTAGGATGGAGAAAAGCACCGCGGGGTGGTCAGCATGGGGAGGTCAGGGAACATGCAGTGGCAATGTAGGATAGGTTTCTGAAAAACATTGCAGGGTGGTGCACATTGTATGGGTGTGTGTTACATTACATTCACTAGTAGGAGTGAGAAAAACATCACGGGGTGGTGTGAATCGGAGGGTCTGAATTAGGATAGGCCGTGAGTGGCAATGTAGGATGGAGAAAAGCACCGCGGGGTGGTCAGCATGGGGAGGTCAGGGAACATGCAGTGGCAATGTAGGATAGGTTTCTGAAAAACATCGCGGGGTGGTGCGCATTGTAT
Source organism: Cavia porcellus (assembly GCF_034190915.1). Classification (NCBI taxonomy): domain Eukaryota; kingdom Metazoa; phylum Chordata; class Mammalia; order Rodentia; family Caviidae; genus Cavia; species Cavia porcellus. The sequence goes on from NW_026947555.1 coordinate 2,302,621, forward strand.
GGGTGTGTGTTACATTACATTCACTAGTAGGAGTGAGAAAAACATCATGGGGTGGTGGGAATCGGAGGGTCTGAATTAGGATAGGCAGTGAGTGGTTTTTAGGATGGAGAAAAGCACCGCGGGGTGGTCAGCATGGGGAGGTCAGGGAACATGCAGTGGCAATGTAGGATAGGTTTCTGAAAATAATCGCGGGTTGTGCCCATTGTATGGGTGTGTGTTACATTCACTAGTAGGAGTGAGAAAAACATCACGGGGTGGTGCGCATTGTATGTGTGTGTGTTACATTACATTCACTAGTAGGAGTGAGAAAAACATCACGGTGTGGTACGCATTGTATGGGTGTGTGTTACATTACATTCACTAGTAGGAGTGAGAAAAACATCACGGGGTGGTGTGAATCGGAGGGTCTGAATTAGGATAGGCCGTGAGTGGCAATGTAAGATGGAGAAAAGCACCGCGGGGTGGTCAGCATGGGGAGGTCAGGGTACATGCAGTGGCAATGTAGGATAGGTTTATGAAAAATATCGCGGGGTGGTGCGCATTGTATGGGTGTGTGTTACATTACATTCACTAGAAGGAGTGAGAAAAACATCACGGGGTGGTTCGCATTGTATGGGTGTGTGTTACATTACATTCACTAGTAGGAGTGAGAAAAACATCACAGGGTGGTGTGAATTGGAGGGTCTGAATTAGGATAGGCATTGAGTGGCAATGTAGGATGGAGAAAAGCACCGCAGGGTGCTCAGCATGGGGAGGTCAGGGAACATGCAGTGGCAATGTAGGATAGGTTTCTGAAAAACATCGCGGGGTGGTGCGCATTGTATGGGTGTGTGTTACATTACATTCACTAGTAGGAGTGAGAAAAACATCACGGGGTGGTGCGCATTGTATGGGTGTGTGTTACATTACATTCACTAGTAGGAGTGAGAAAAACATCACGTTGTGGTACGCATTGTATGGGTGTGTGTTACATTACATTCACTAGTAGGAGTGAGAAAAACATCACGGGGTGGTGTGAATCGGGGGGTCTGAATTAGGATAGGCCGTGAGTGGCAATGTAAGATGGAGAAAAGCACCGCGGGGTGGTCAGCATGGGGAGGTCAGGGAACATGCAGTGGCAATGTAGGATAGGTTTATGAAAAATATCGCGGGGTGGTGCGCATTGTATGGGTGTGTGTTACATTACATTCACTAGTAGGAGTGAGAAAAACATCACGGGGTGGTTCGCATACTATGGGTGTGTGTTACATTACATTCACTAGTAGGAGTGAGAAAAACATCACAGGGTGGTGTGAATTGGAGGGTCTGAATTAGAATAGGCAGTGAGTGGCAATGTAGGATAGAGAAAAGCACCGCGGGATGGTCAGCATGGGGAGGTCAGGGAACATGCAGTGGCAATGTAGGATAGGTTTATGAAAAACATCGCGGGGTGGTGCGCATTGTATGGGTGTGTGTTACATTACATTCACTAGTAGGAGTGAGAAAAACATCACGGGGTGGTGTGAATCGGAATGTCTGAATTAGGATAGGCAGTGAGTGGCAATGTAGGATGGAGAAAAGCACCGCGGGGTGGTCAGCATGGGGAGGTCAGGGAACATGCAGTGGCAATGTAGGATGGGTTTCTGAAAAACATCGCGGGGTGGTGCGCTTTGTATGGTTTTGTGTTACATTCACTAGTAGGAGTGAGAAAAACATCACGGGGTGGTGCATATTGTATGGGTGTGTGTTACATTACATTCACTAGTAGGAGTGAGAAAAACATCACGGTGTGGTGCGCATTGTATGGGTGTGTGTTACATTACATTCACTAGTAGGAGTGAGAAAAACATCACGGGGTGGTGTGAATCGGAGGGTCTGAATGAGGATAGGCAGTGAATGGCAATGTAGGATGGAGAAAAGCACCGCGGGGTGGTCAGCATTGGGAGGTAAGGGAACATGCAGTGGCAATGTAGGATAGTTTTCTGAAAAACATCGCGGGGTGGTGCGCATTGTATGGGTGTGTGTTACATTACATTCAGTAGTAGGAGTGAGAAAAACATCACGGGGTGCTGTGAATCTGAGTGTCTGAATTAGGATGGGCAGTGAGTGGCAATGTTGGATGGAGAAAAGCACCGCGGGGTGGTCAGCATGGGGAGGTCAGGGAACATGCAGTGGCAATGTAGGATAGGTTTCTGAAAAACATCGCGGGGTGGTGCGCATTGTATGGGTGTGTGTTACATTACATTCACTAGTAGGAGTGAGAAAAACATCACGGGGTGCTGTGAATCTGAGGGTCTGAATTAGGATAGGCAGTGAGTGGCAATGTAGGATGGAGAAAAGCACCGCGGGGTGGTCAGCATGGGGAGGTCAGGGAACATGCAGTGGCAATGTAGGATAGGTTTATGAAAAACATCGCGGAGTGGTGCGCATTGTATGGGTGTGTGTTACATTCACTAGTAGGAGTGAGAAAAACATCACGGGGTGGTGCGCATTGTATGGGTGTGTGTTACATTACATTCACTAGTAGGAGTGAGAAAAACATCACGGGGTGGTGTGATTCGGAGGGTCAGAATTAGGGTAGGCAGTGAGTGGCAATGTAGGATGGAAAAAAGCACCGCGGGGTGGTCAGGATGGGGAGGTCAGGGAACATGCAGTGGCAATGTAGGGTAGGTTTATGAAAAACATCGCAGGGTGGTGCGCATTGTATGGGTGTGTGTCACATTACATTCACTAGTAGGAGTGAGAAAAACATCACGGGGTGGTGTGAATCGGAGGGTCTGAATGAGGATAGGCAGTGAGTGGCAATGTAGGATGTAGAAAAGCACCGCGGGGTGGTCAGCATGGGGAGGTCAGGGAACATGCAGTGGCAATGTAGGATAGGTTTCTGAAAAACATCGCGGGGTGGTGCGCATTGTATGGGTGTGTGTTACATTACATTCACTAGTAGGAGTGAGAAAAACATCACGGGGTGGTGTGAATCGGAGGGTCTGAATTAGGATAGGCAGTGAGTGGCAATGTAGGATGGAGAAAAGCACCGCGGGGTGGTCAGCATGGGGAGGTCAGGGAACATGCAGTGGCAATGTAGAATAGGTTTCTGAAAAACATCGCGGTGTGGTGCGCATTGTATGGGTGTGTGTTACATTCACTAGTAGGAGTGAGAAAAAAATCACGGGGTGGTGCGCATTGCATGGGTGTGTGTTACATTACATTCACTAGTAGGAGTGAGAAAAACATCACGGTGTGGTGCGCATTGTATGGGTGTGTGTTACATTACATTCACTAGTATTAGTGAGAAAAACATCACGGGGTGGTGTGAATCGGAGGGTCTGAATTAGGATAGGCAGTGAGTGGCAATGTAGGATGGAGAAAAGCACCGCGGGGTGGTCAGCATGGGGAGGTCAGGGAACATGCAGTGGCAATTTAGGATAGGTTTCTGAAAAACATCGCAGGGTGGTGCGCATTGTATGGGTGTGTGTTACATTACATTCACTAGTAGGAGTGAGAAAAACATCACGGGGTGGTGCGCATTGTATGGGTGTGTGTTACATTACATTCACTAGTAGGAGTGAGAAAAACATCACGGGGTGGTGTGAATCGGAGGTTCTGAATTAGGATAGGCAGTGAGTGGCAATGTAGGATGGAGAAAAGCACCGCGGGGTGCTCAGCATGGGGAGGTCAGGGAACATGCAGTGGCAATGTAGGATAGGTTTCTGAAAAATATCGCGTGGTGGTGCGCATTGTATGGGTGTGTGTTACATTACATTCACTAGTAGGAGTGAGAAAAACATCACGGGGTGGTGTGATTCGGAGGGTCAGAATTAGGGTAGGCAGTGAGTGGCAATGTAGGATGGAAAAAAGCACCGCGGGGTGGTCAGGATGGGGAGGTCAGGGAACATGCAGTGGCAATGTAGGGTAGGTTTATGAAAAACATCGCAGGGTGGTGCGCATTGTATGGGTGTGTGTCACATTACATTCACTAGTAGGAGTGAGAAAAACATCACGGGGTGGTGTGAATCGGAGGGTCTGAATGAGGATAGGCAGTGAGTGGCAATGTAGGATGTAGAAAAGCACCGCGGGGTGGTCAGCATGGGGAGGTCAGGGAACATGCAGTGGCAATGTAGGATAGGTTTCTGAAAAACATCGCGGGGTGGTGCGCATTGTATGGGTGTGTGTTACATTACATTCACTAGTAGGAGTGAGAAAAACATCACGGGGTGGTGTGAATCGGAGGGTCTGAATTAGGATAGGCAGTGAGTGGCAATGTAGGATGGAGAAAAGCACCGCGGGGTGGTCAGCATGGGGAGGTCAGGGAACATGCAGTGGCAATGTAGAATAGGTTTCTGAAAAACATCGCGGTGTGGTGCGCATTGTATGGGTGTGTGTTACTTTCACTAGTAGGAGTGAGAAAAAAATCACGGGGTGGTGCGCATTGCATGGGTGTGTGTTACATTACATTCACTAGTAGGAGTGAGAAAAACATCACGGTGTGGTGCGCATTGTATGGGTGTGTGTTACATTACATTCACTAGTATTAGTGAGAAAAACATCACGGGGTGGTGTGAATCGGAGGGTCTGAATTAGGATAGGCAGTGAGTGGCAATGTAGGATGGAGAAAAGCACCGCGGGGTGGTCAGCATGGGGAGGTCAGGGAACATGCAGTGGCAATTTAGGATAGGTTTCTGAAAAACATCGCAGGGTGGTGCGCATTGTATGGGTGTGTGTTACATTACATTCACTAGTAGGAGTGAGAAAAACATCACGGGGTGGTGCGCATTGTATGGGTGTGTGTTACATTACATTCACTAGTAGGAGTGAGAAAAACATCACGGGGTGGTGTGAATCGGAGGTTCTGAATTAGGATAGGCAGTGAGTGGCAATGTAGGATGGAGAAAAGCACCGCGGGGTGCTCAGCATGGGGAGGTCAGGGAACATGCAGTGGCAATGTAGGATAGGTTTCTGAAAAATATCGCGTGGTGGTGCGCATTGTATGGCTGTGTGTTACATTACATTCACTAGTAGGAGTGAGAAAAACATCACGGGCTGGTGTGAATCGGAGGGTCTGAATTAGGATAGGCAGTGAGTGGCAATGTAGGATGGAGAAAAGCAACGCGGGGTGGTCAGCATGGGGAGGTCAGGGAACATGCAGTGGCAATGTAGGATATGTTTCTGAAAAACATTGCAGGGTGGTGCACATTGTATGGGTGTGTGTTACATTACATTCACTAGTAGGAGTGAGAAAAACATCACGGGGTGGTGTGAATCGGAGGGTCTGAATTAGGATAGGCCGTGAGTGGCAATGTAAGATGGAGAAAAGCACCGCGGGGTGGTCAGCATGGGGAGGTCAGGGAACATGCAGTGGCAATGTAGGATAGGTTTCTGAAAAACATCGCGGGGTGGTGCGCATTGTATGGGTGTGTGTTACATTACATTCACTAGTAGGAGTGAGAAAAACATCACGGGGTGGTGTGAATCGGAGGGTCTGAATTACGATAGGCAGTGAGTGGTTTTTAGGATGGAGAAAAGCACCGCGGGGTGGTCAGCATGGGGAGGTCAGGGAACATGCAGTGGCAATGTAGGATAGGTTTCTGAAAAAAATCGCGGGTTGTGCCCATTGTATGGGTGTGTGTTACATTCACTAGTAGGAGTGAGAAAAACATCACGGGGTGGTGCGCATTGTATGGGTGTGTGTTACATTACATTCACTAGTAGGAGTGAGAAAAACATCACGGTGTGGTACGCATTGTATGGGTGTGTGTTACATTACATTCACTAGTAGGAGTGAGAAAAACATCACGGGGTGGTGTGAATCGGAGGGTCTGAATTAGGATAGGCCGTGAGTGGCAATGTAAGATGGAGAAAAGCACCGCGGGGTGGTCAGCATGGGGAGGTCAGGGCACATGCAGTGGCAATGTAGGATAGGTTTATGAAAAATATCGCGGGGTGGTGCGCATTGTATGGGTGTGTGTTACATTACATTCACTAGTAGGAGTGAGAAAAACATCACGGGGTGGTTCGCATTGTATGGGTGTGTGTTACATTACATTCACTAGTAGGAGTGAGAAAAACATCACAGGGTGGTGTGAATTGGAGGGTCTGAATTAGGATAGGCAGTGAGTGGCAATGTAGGATGGAGAAAAGCACCGCAGGGTGCTCAGCATGGGGAGGTCAGGGAACATGCAGTGGCAATGTTGGATAGGTTTCTGAAAAACATCGCGGGGTGGTGCGCATTGTATCGTTTTGTGTTACATTCACTAGTAGGAGTGAGAAAAACATCACGGGGTGGTGTGAATCGGAGGGTCTGAATTAGGATAGGCAGTGAGTGGCAATGTAGGATAGAGAAAAGCACCGCGGGGTGGTCAGCATGGGGAGGTCAGGGAACATGCAGTGGCAATGTAGGATAGGTTTCTGAAAAACATCGCGGGGTGGTGCGCATTGTATGGGTGTGTGTTACATTACATTCACTAGTAGGAGTGAGAAAAACATCACGGGGTGGTGTGAATCGGAGGGTCTGAATTAGGATAGGCAGTGAGTGGCAATGTAGGATGGAGAAAAGCACCGCGGGGGGGTCAGCATGGGGAGGTCAGGGAACATGCAGTGGCAATGTAGGATAGGTTTCTGAAAAACATCGTGGGGTGGTGCGCATTGTATGGTTTTGTGTTACATTCACTAGTAGGAGTGAGAAAAACATCACAGGGTGGTGCATATTGTATGGGTGTGTGTTACATTACATTCACTAGTAGGAGTGAGAAAAACATCACGGTGTGGTGCGCATTGTATGGGTGTGTGTTACATTACATTCACTAGTATTAGTGAGAAAAACATCACGGGGTGGTGTGAATTGGAGGGTCTGAATTAGGATAGGCAGTGAGTGGCAATGTAGGATGGAGAAAAGCACCGCGGGGTGGTCAGCATGGGGAGGTCAGGGAACATGCAGTGGCAATTTAGGATAGGTTTCTGAAAAACATCGCAGGGTGGTGCGCATTGTATGGGTGTGTGTTACATTACATTCACTTCTAGGAGTGAGAAAAACATCACGGGGTGGTGCGCATTGTATGGGTGTGTGTTACATTACATTCACTAGTAGGACTGAGAAAAACATCACGGGGTGGTGTGAATCGGAGGGTCTGAATTAGGATAGGCAGTGAGTGGCAATGTAGGATGCAGAAAAGCACCGCGGGGTGCTCAGCATGGGGAGGTCAGGGAACATGCAGTGGCAATGTAGGATAGGTTTCTGAAAAATATCGCGTGGTGGTGCGCATTGTATGGCTGTGTGTTACATTACATTCACTAGTAGGAGTGAGAAAAACATAACGGGCTGGTGTGAATCGGAGGGTCTGAATTAGGATAGGCAGTGAGTGGCAATGTAGGATGGAGAAAAGCACCGCGGGGTGGTCAGCATGTGGAGGTCAGGGAACATGCAGTGGCAATGTAGGATAGGTTTCTGAAAAACATCGCGGGGTGGTGCGCATTGTATGGGTGTGTGTTACATTACATTCACTAGTAGGAGTGAGAAAAACATCACGGGGTGGTGTGAATCGGAGGGTCTGAATTAGGATAGGCAGTGAGTGGCAATGTAGGATGGAGAAAAGCACCGCGGGGGGGTCAGCATGGGGAGGTCAGGGAACATGCAGTGGCAATGTAGGATAGGTTTCTGAAAAACATCGTGGGGTGGTGCGCATTGTATGGTTTTGTGTTACATTCACTAGTAGGAGTGAGAAAAACATCACAGGGTGGTGCATATTGTATGGGTGTGTGTTACATTACATTCACTAGTAGGAGTGAGAAAAACATCACGGTGTGGTGCGCATTGTATGGGTGTGTGTTACATTACATTCACTAGTATTAGTGAGAAAAACATCACGGGGTGGTGTGAATCGGAGGGTCTGAATTAGGATAGGCAGTGAGTGGCAATGTAGGATGGAGAAAAGCACCGCGGGGTGGTCAGCATGGGGAGGTCAGGGAACATGCAGTGGCAATTTAGGATAGGTTTCTGAAAAACATCGCAGGGTGGTGCGCATTGTATGGTTGTGTGTTACATTACATTCACTTCTAGGAGTGAGAAAAACATCACGGGGTGGTGCGCATTGTATGGGTGTGTGTTACATTACATTCACTAGTAGGACTGAGAAAAACATCACGGGGTGGTGTGAATCGGAGGGTCTGAATTAGGATAGGCAGTGAGTGGCAATGTAGGATGCAGAAAAGCACCGCGGGGTGCTCAGCATGGGGAGGTCAGGGAACATGCAGTGGCAATGTAGGATAGGTTTCTGAAAAATATCGCGTGGTGGTGCGCATTGTATGGCTGTGTGTTACATTACATTCACTAGTAGGAGTGAGAAAAACATAACGGGCTGGTGTGAATCGGAGGGTCTGAATTAGGATAGGCAGTGAGTGGCAATGTAGGATGGAGAAAAGCAACGCGGGGTGGTCAGCATGGGGAGGTCAGGGAACATGCAGTGGCAATGTAGGATAGGTTTCTGAAAAACATTGTCTGGTGGTGCACATTGTATGGGTGTGTGTTACATTACATTCACTAGTAGGAGTGAGAAAAACATCACGGGTTGGTGTGAATCGGAGGGTCTGAATTAGGATAGGCCATGAGTGGCAATGTAGGATGGAGAAAAGCACCGCGGGGTGGTCAGCATGGGGAGGTCAGGGAACATGCAGTGGCAATGTAGGATAGGTTTCTGAAAAACATCGCGGGGTGGTGCCATTGTAAGGTTTTGTGTTACATTCACTAGTAGGAGTGAGAAAAACATCACGGGGTGGTGTGAATCGGAGGGTCTGAATTAGGATAGGCAGTGAGTGGCAATGTAGGATAGAGAAAAGCACCGCGGGGTGGTCAGAATGGGGAGGTCAGGGAACATGCAGTGGCAATGTAGGATAGGTTTCTGAAAAACATCGCGGGGTGGTGCGCATTGTATGGGTGTGTGTTACATTACCTTCACTAGTAGGAGTGAGAAAAACATCACGGGGTGGTGTGAATCGGAGGGTCTGAATTAGGATAGGCAGTGAGTGGCAATGTAGGATGGAGAAAAGCACCGCGGGGGGGTCAGCATGGGGAGGTCAGGGAACATGCAGTGGCAATGTAGGATAGGTTTCTGAAAAACATCGCGGGGTGGTGCGCATTGTATGGTTTTGTGTTACATTCACTAGTAGGAGTGAGAAAAACATCACGGGGTGGTGCATATTGTATGGGTGTGTGTTACATTACATTCACTAGTAGGAGTGAGAAAAACATCACGGTGTGGTGCGCATTGTATGGGTGTGTGTTACATTACTTTCACTAGTAGGAGTGAGAAAAACATCACGGGGTGTTGTGATTCGGAGGGTCTGTATTAGGATAGGCAGTGAGTGGCAATGTAGAATGGAGAAAAGCACCGCGGGGTGGTCAGCATGGGGAGGTGACGGAACATGCAGTGGCAATGTAGGATAGGTTTCTGAAAAACATCACGGGGTGGTGCGCATTGTATGGGTGTGTGTTACATTACATTCACTAGTAGGAGTGAGAAAAACATCACGGGGTGGTGTGAATCGGAGGGTCTGAATGAGGATAGGCAGTGAATGGCAATGTAGGATGGAGAAAAGCACCGCTGGGTGGTCAGCATGGGGAGGTAAGGGAATATGCAGTGGCAATGTAGGATAGTTTTCTGAAAAACATCGCGGGGTGGTGCGCATTGTATGGGTGTGTGTTACATTACATTCAGTAGTAGGAGTGAGAAAAACATCACGGGGTGGTGTGAATTGGAGGGTCTGAATGAGGATAGGCAGTGAATGGCAATGTAGGATGGAGAAAAGCACCGCGGGGTGCTCAGCATGGGGAGGTCAGGGAACATGCAGTGTCAATGTAGGATAGGTTTCTGAAAAATATCGCGGGGTGGTGCGCATTGCATGGGTGTGTGTTACATTTCATTCACTAGTAGGAGTGAGAAAAACATCACGGGGTGCTGTGAATCTGAGGGTCTGAATTAGGATAGGCAGTGAGTGGCAATGTAGGATGGAGAAAAGCCCCGCACGGTCGTCAGCGTGGGGAAGTCAGGGAACATGCAGTGGCAATGTAGGATAGGTTTCTGAAAAACATCGCGGTGTGGTGCGCATTGTATGGGTGTGAGTTACATTACATTCACTAGTAGGAGTGAGAAAAAAATCACGGGGTGGTGTGAATCGGAGGGTCTGAATTAGGATAGGCAGTGAGTGGCAATGTAGGATGGAGAAAAGCACCGCAGGCTGGTCAGCATGGGGAGGTCAGGGAACATGCAATGGCAATGTAGCATAGGTTTCTGAAAAACATCGCAGGGTGGTGCGCATTGTATGGGTGTGTGTTACATTACATTCACTAGTAGGAGTGAGAAAAACATCACGGGGTGGTGTGAATCGGAGGGTCTGAATGAGGATAGGCAGTGAGTGGCAATGTAGGATGGAGAAAAGCACCGCGGGGTGGTCAGCATGGGGAGGTCAGGGAACATGCAGTGGCAATGTAGGATAGGTTTCTGAAAAACATCGCGGGGTGGTGCGCATTGTATGGGTGTGTGTTACATTACATTCACTAGTAGGAGTGAGAAAAACATCACGGGGTGGTGTGAATCGGAGGGTCTGAATTAGGATAGGCAGTGAGTGGCAATGTAGGATGGAGAAAAGCACCGCGGGGTGGTCAGCATGGGGAGGTCAGGGAACATGCAGTGGCAATGTAGAATAGGTTTCTGAAAAACATCGCGGGGTGTGCGCATTGTATGGGTGTGTGTTACATTATATTCACTAGTAAGAGTGAGAAAAACATCGCGGGGTGGTGCGCATTGTATTGGTGTGTGTTACATTCACTAGTAGGAGTGAGAAAAACATCACGGGGTGGTGCGCATTGCATGGGTGTGTGTTACATTACATTCACTAGTAGGAGTGAGAAAAACATCACGGTGTGGTGCGCATTGTATGGGTGTGTGTTACATTACATTCACTAGTATTAGTGAGAAAAACATCACGGGGTGGTGTGAATCGGAGGGTCTGAATTAGGATAGGCAGTGAGTGGCAATGTAGGATGGAGAAAAGCACCGCGGGGTGTTCAGCATGGGGAGGTCAGGGAACATGCAGTGGCAATTTAGGATAGGTTTCTGAAAAACATCGCAGGGTGGTGCGCATTGTATGGGTGTGTGTTACATTACATTCACTAGTAGGAGTGAGAAAAACATCACGGGGTGGTGCGCATTGTATGGGTGTGTGTTACATTACATTCACTAGTAGGAGTGAGAAAAACATCACGGGGTGGTGTGAATCGGAGGGTCTGAATTAGGATAGGCAGTGAGTGGCAATGTAGGATGGAGAAAAGCACCGCGGGGTGCTCAGCATGGGGAGGTCAGGGAACATGCAGTGGCAATGTAGGATAGGTTTCTGAAAAATACCGCGTGGTGGTGCGCATTGTATGGCTGTGTGTTACATTACATTCACTAGTAGGAGTGAGAAAAACATCACGGGGTGCTGTGAATCTGAGGGTCTGAATTAGGATATGCAGTGAGTGGCAATGTAGGATGGAGAAAAGCACCGCGGGGTGGTCAGCATGGGGAGGTCAGGGAACATGCAGTGGCAATGTAGGATAGGTTTCTGAAAAACATCGCGGGGTGGTGCGCATTGTATGGGTGTGTGTTACATTACATTCACTAGTAGGAGTGAGAAAAACATCACGGGGTGGTGTGAATCGGAGGGTCTGAATTAGGATAGGTAGTAAGTCGCAATGTAGGATGGAGAAAAGCACCGCGGGGTGGTCAGCATGGGGAGGTGAGTGAACATGCAGTGGCAATGTAGGATAGGTTTCTGAAAAACATCGCGGGGTGGTGCACATTGTATGGGTGTGTGTTACATTACATTCACTAGTTGGAGTGAGAAAAACATCACGGGGTGGTGCACATTGTATGGGTGTGTGTTACATTACATTCATTAGTAGGAGTGAGAAAAACATCACGGGGTGCTGTGAATCTGAGGGTCTGAATTAGGATAGGCAGTGAGTGGCAATGTAGGATGGAGAAAAGCACCGCGGAGTGGTCAGCATGGGGAGGTCAGGGAACATGCAGTGGCAATGTAGGATAGGTTTATGAAAAACATCGCGGGGTGGTGCGCATTGTATGGGTGTGAGTTACATTACATTCACTAGTAGGAGTGAGAAAAACATCACGGGGTGGTGTGAATCGGAGGGTCTGAATTAGGATAGGCAGTGAGTGGCAATGTAGGATGGAGAAAAGCACCGCGGGGTGGTCAGCATGGGGAGGTCAGGGAACATGCAGTGGCAATGTAGGATAGGTTTCTGAAAAACATCGCAGGGTGGTGCGCATTGTATGGGTGTGTGTTACAATACATTCACTAGTAGGAGTGAGAAAAACATCACGGGGTGGTGTGAATTGGAGGGGCTGAATGAGGATAGGCAGTGAGTGGCAATGTAGGATGGTGAAAAGCACCACGGGGTGGTCAGCATGGGGAGGTCAGGGAACATGCAGTGGCAATGTAGGATAGGTTTCTGAAAAACATCGCGGGGTGGTGCGCATTGTATGGGTGTGTGTTACATTACATTCACTAGTAGGTGTCAGAAAAACATCACGGGGTGGTGTGAATCGGAGGGTCTGAATTAGGATAGGCAGTGAGTGGCAATGTAGGATGGAGAAAAGCACCGCGGAGGGTCAGCATGGGGAGGTCAGGGAACATGCAGTGGCAATGTAGAATAGGTTTCTGAAAAACATCGCGGGGTGGTGCGCATTGTATGTGTGTGTGTTACATTCACTAGTAGGAGTGAGAAAAACATCACGGGGTGGTGCGCATTGTATGGGTGTGTGTTACATTACATTCACTAGTAGGAGTGAGAAAAACATCACGGTGTGGTGCGCATTGTATGGGTGTGTGTTACATTACATTCACTAGTAGGAGTGAGAAAAACATCACGGGGTGGTGTGATTCGGAGGGTCTGAATTAGGATAGGCAGTGAGTGGCAATGTAGGATGGAGAAAAGCACCGCGGAGTGGTCAGCATGGGGAGGTCAGGGAACATGCAGTGGCAATGTAGGATAGGTTTATGAAAAACATCGCGGGGTGGTGCGCATTGTATGGGTGTGAGTTACATTACATTCACTAGTAGGAGTGAGAAAAACATCACGGGGTGGTGTGAATCGGAGGGTCTGAATTAGGATAGGCAGTGAGTGGCAATGTAGGATGGAGAAAAGCACCGCGGGGTGGTCAGCATGGGGAGGTCAGGGAACATGCAGTGGCAATGTAGGATAGGTTTCTGAAAAACATCGCAGGGTGGTGCGCATTGTATGGGTGTGTGTTACAATACATTCACTAGTAGGAGTGAGAAAAACATCACGGGGTGGTGTGAATTGGAGGGGCTGAATGAGGATAGGCAGTGAGTGGCAATGTAGGATGGTGAAAAGCACCACGGGGTGGTCAGCATGGGGAGGTCAGGGAACATGCAGTGGCAATGTAGGATAGGTTTCTGAAAAACATCGCGGGGTGGTGCGCATTTATGGGTGTGTGTTACATTACATTCACTAGTAGGTGTCAGAAAAACATCACGGGGTGGTGTGAATCGGAGGGTCTGAATTAGGATAGGCAGTGAGTGGCAATGTAGGATGGAGAAAAGCACCGCGGAGGGTCAGCATGGGGAGGTCAGGGAACATGCAGTGGCAATGTAGAATAGGTTTCTGAAAAACATCGCGGGGTGGTGCGCATTGTATGTGTGTGTGTTACATTCACTAGTAGGAGTGAGAAAAACATCACGGGGTGGTGCGCATTGTATGGGTGTGTGTTACATTACATTCACTAGTAGGAGTGAGAAAAACATCACGGTGTGGTGCGCATTGTATGGGTGTGTGTTACATTACATTCACTAGTAGGAGTGAGAAAAACATCACGGGGTGGTGTGATTCGGAGGGTCTGAATTAGGATAGGCAGTGAGTGGCAATGTAGGATGGAGAAAATCACCGCGGTGTGGTCAGCATGGGGAGGTCAGGGAACATGCAGTGGCAATGTAGGGTAGGTTTCTGAAAAACATCACGGGGTGGTGTGCATTGTATGGGTGTGTGTTACATTACATTCACTAGTATTAGTGAGAAAAACATCACGGGGTGGTGTGAATTGGAGGGTCTGAATTAGGATAGGCAGTGAGTGGCAATGTAGGCTGGAGAAAAGCACCGCGTGGTGGTCAGCATGGGGAGGTCAGAGAACATGCAGTGGCAATGTAGGATAGGTTTCTGAAAAACATCGCGGGGTGGTGCGCATTGTATGGGTGTGTGTTACATTACATTCACTAGTAGGAGTGAGAAAAACATCACGGGGTGGTGCGCATTGTATGGGTGTGTGTTACATTACATTCACTAGTATGTTTGAGAAAAAACATCACGGGGTGGTGTGAATCGGAGGGTCTAAATTAGGATAGGCAGTGAGTGGCAATGTACGATGGAGAAAAGCACCGCGGGGTCGTCAGCATGGGGAGGTCAGGGAACATGCAGTGGCAATGTAGGATAGGTTTCTGAAAAACATCGCAGGGTGGTGCGCATTGTATGGGTGTGTGTTACATTACATTCACTAGTAGGAGTGAGAAAAACATCACGGGGTGGTGTGAATCGGATTGTCTGAATTAGGATAGGCAGTGAGTGGCAATGTAGGATGGAGAAAAGCACCGCGGGTTGGTCAGCATGGGGAGGTCAGGGAACATGCAGTGGCAATGTAGGATATTTTTCTGAAAAACATCGTGGGGTGGTGCGCATTGTATGGGTGTGTGTTACATTACATTCACTAGTAGGAGAGAGAAAAAAATCATGGGGTGGTGTGAATCGGATGGTCTGAATTAGGCTAGGCCGTGAGTGGCTATGTAGGATGGAGAAAAGCACCGCGGGGGGGTCAGCATGGGGAGGTCAGGGAACATGCAGTGGCAATGTAGGATAGGTTTCTGAAAAACATCGCGGGGTGGTGCGCATTGTATGGGTGTGTGTTACATTACATTCACTAGTAGGAGTGAGAAAAACATCACCGGGTGCTGTGAATCTGAGGGTCTGAATTAGGATAGGCAGTGAGTGGCAATGTAGGATGGAGAAAAGCACCGCGGGGTGGTCAGCATGGGGAGGTCAGGGAACATGCAGTGGCAATGTAGGATAGGTTTCTGAAAAACATCGCGGGGTGGTGCGCATTGTATGGGTGTGTGTTACATTCACTAGTAGGAGTGAGAAAAACATCACGGGGTGGTGCGCATTGCATGGGTGTGTGTTACATTACATTCACTAGTAGGAGTGAGAAAAACATCACGGTGTGGTGTGCATTGTATGGGTGTGTGTTACATTACATTCACTAGTATTAGTGAGAAATACATCACGGGGTGGTGTGAATCGGAGGGTCTGAATTAGGATAGGCAGTGAGTGGCAATGTAGGATGGAGAAAAGCACCGCAGGCTGGTCAGCATGGGGAGGTCAGGGAACATGCAATGGCAATGTAGCATAGGTTTCTGAAAAACATCGCAGGGTGGTGCGCATTGTATGGGTGTGTGTTACATTACATTCACTAGTAGGAGTGAGAAAAACATCACGGGGTGGTGTGAATCGGAGGGTCTGAATGAGGATAGGCAGTGAGTGGCAATGTAGGATGGAGAAAAGCACCGCGGGGTGGTCAGCATGGGGAGGTCAGGGAACATGCAGTGGCAATGTAGGATAGGTTTCTGAAAAACATCGCGGGGTGGTGCGCATTGTATGGGTCTGTGTTACATTACATTCACTAGTAGGAGTGAGAAAAACATCACGGGGTGGTGTGAATCGGAGGGTCTGAATTAGGATAGGCAGTGAGTGGCAATGTAGGATGGAGAAAAGCACCGCGGGGTGGTCAGCATGGGGAGGTCAGGGAACATGCAGTGGCAATGTAGAATAGGTTTCTGAAAAACATCGCGGGGTGGTGCGCATTGTATTGGTGTGTGTTACATTCACTAGTAGGAGTGAGAAAAACATCACGGGGTGGTGCGCATTGCATGGGTGTGTGTTACATTACATTCACTAGTAGGAGTGAGAAAAACATCACGGTGTGGTGCGCATTGTATGGGTGTGTGTTACATTACATTCACTAGTATTAGTGAGAAAAACATCACGGGGTGGTGTGAATCGGAGGGTCTGAATTAGGATAGGCAGTGAGTGGCAATGTAGGATGGAGAAAAGCACCGCGGGGTGTTCAGCATGGGGAGGTCAGGGAACATGCAGTGGCAATTTAGGATAGGTTTCTGAAAAACATCGCAGGGTGGTGCGCATTGTATGGGTGTGTGTTACATTACATTCACTAGTAGGAGTGAGAAAAACATCACGGGGTGGTGCGCATTGTATGGGTGTGTGTTACATTACATTCACTAGTAGGAGTGAGAAAAACATCACGGGGTGGTGTGAATCGGAGGGTCTGAATTAGGATAGGCAGTGAGTGGCAATGTAGGATGGAGAAAAGCACCGCGGGGTGCTCAGCATGGGGAGGTCAGGGAACATGCAGTGGCAATGTAGGATAGGTTTCTGAAAAATACCGCGTGGTGGTGCGCATTGTATGGCTGTGTGTTACATTACATTCACTAGTAGGAGTGAGAAAAACATCACGGGGTGCTGTGAATCTGAGGGTCTGAATTAGGATATGCAGTGAGTGGCAATGTAGGATGGAGAAAAGCACCGCGGGGTGGTCAGCATGGGGAGGTCAGGGAACATGCAGTGGCAATGTAGGATAGGTTTCTGAAAAACATCGCGGGGTGGTGCGCATTGTATGGGTGTGTGTTACATTACATTCACTAGTAGGAGTGAGAAAAACATCACGGGGTGGTGTGAATCGGAGGGTCTGAATTAGGATAGGTAGTAAGTCGCAATGTAGGATGGAGAAAAGCACCGCGGGGTGGTCAGCATGGGGAGGTGAGTGAACATGCAGTGGCAATGTAGGATAGGTTTCTGAAAAACATCGCGGGGTGGTGCACATTGTATGGGTGTGTGTTACATTACATTCACTAGTAGGAGTGAGAAAAACATCACGGGGTGGTGCACATTGTATGGGTGTGTGTTACATTACATTCATTAGTAGGAGTGAGAAAAACATCACGGGGTGCTGTGAATCTGAGGGTCTGAATTAGGATAGGCAGTGAGTGGCAATGTAGGATGGAGAAAAGCACCGCGGAGTGGTCAGCATGGGGAGGTCAGGGAACATGCAGTGGCAATGTAGGATAGGTTTATGAAAAACATCGCGGGGTGGTGCGCATTGTATGGGTGTGAGTTACATTACATTCACTAGTAGGAGTGAGAAAAACATCACGGGGTGGTGTGAATCGGAGGGTCTGAATTAGGATAGGCAGTGAGTGGCAATGTAGGATGGAGAAAAGCACCGCGGGGTGGTCAGCATGGGGAGGTCAGGGAACATGCAGTGGCAATGTAGGATAGGTTTCTGAAAAACATCGCAGGGTGGTGCGCATTGTATGGGTGTGTGTTACAATACATTCACTAGTAGGAGTGAGAAAAACATCACGGGGTGGTGTGAATTGGAGGGGCTGAATGAGGATAGGCAGTGAGTGGCAATGTAGGATGGTGAAAAGCACCACGGGGTGGTCAGCATGGGGAGGTCAGGGAACATGCAGTGGCAATGTAGGATAGGTTTCTGAAAAACATCGCGGGGTGGTGCGCATTGTATGGGTGTGTGTTACATTACATTCACTAGTAGGTGTCAGAAAAACATCACGGGGTGGTGTGAATCGGAGGGTCTGAATTAGGATAGGCAGTGAGTGGCAATGTAGGATGGAGAAAAGCACCGCGGAGGGTCAGCATGGGGAGGTCAGGGAACATGCAGTGGCAATGTAGAATAGGTTTCTGAAAAACATCGCGGGGTGGTGCGCATTGTATGTGTGTGTGTTACATTCACTAGTAGGAGTGAGAAAAACATCACGGGGTGGTGCGCATTGTATGGGTGTGTGTTACATTACATTCACTAGTAGGAGTGAGAAAAACATCACGGTGTGGTGCGCATTGTATGGGTGTGTGTTACATTACATTCACTAGTAGGAGTGAGAAAAACATCACGGGGTGGTGTGATTCGGAGGGTCTGAATTAGGATAGGCAGTGAGTGGCAATGTAGGATGGAGAAAAGCACCGCGGAGTGGTCAGCATGGGGAGGTCAGGGAACATGCAGTGGCAATGTAGGATAGGTTTATGAAAAACATCGCGGGGTGGTGCGCATTGTATGGGTGTGAGTTACATTACATTCACTAGTAGGAGTGAGAAAAACATCACGGGGTGGTGTGAATCGGAGGGTCTGAATTAGGATAGGCAGTGAGTGGCAATGTAGGATGGAGAAAAGCACCGCGGGGTGGTCAGCATGGGGAGGTCAGGGAACATGCAGTGGCAATGTAGGATAGGTTTCTGAAAAACATCGCAGGGTGGTGCGCATTGTATGGGTGTGTGTTACAATACATTCACTAGTAGGAGTGAGAAAAACATCACGGGGTGGTGTGAATTGGAGGGGCTGAATGAGGATAGGCAGTGAGTGGCAATGTAGGATGGTGAAAAGCACCACGGGGTGGTCAGCATGGGGAGGTCAGGGAACATGCAGTGGCAATGTAGGATAGGTTTCTGAAAAACATCGCGGGGTGGTGCGCATTGTATGGGTGTGTGTTACATTACATTCACTAGTAGGTGTCAGAAAAACATCACGGGGTGGTGTGAATCGGAGGGTCTGAATTAGGATAGGCAGTGAGTGGCAATGTAGGATGGAGAAAAGCACCGCGGAGGGTCAGCATGGGGAGGTCAGGGAACATGCAGTGGCAATGTAGAATAGGTTTCTGAAAAACATCGCGGGGTGGTGCGCATTGTATGTGTGTGTGTTACATTCACTAGTAGGAGTGAGAAAAACATCACGGGGTGGTGCGCATTGTATGGGTGTGTGTTACATTACATTCACTAGTAGGAGTGAGAAAAACATCACGGTGTGGTGCGCATTGTATGGGTGTGTGTTACATTACATTCACTAGTAGGAGTGAGAAAAACATCACGGGGTGGTGTGATTCGGAGGGTCTGAATTAGGATAGGCAGTGAGTGGCAATGTAGGATGGAGAAAATCACCGCGGTGTGGTCAGCATGGGGAGGTCAGGGAACATGCAGTGGCAATGTAGGGTAGGTTTCTGAAAAACATCACGGGGTGGTGTGCATTGTATGGGTGTGTGTTACATTACATTCACTAGTATTAGTGAGAAAAACATCACGGGGTGGTGTGAATTGGAGGGTCTGAATTAGGATAGGCAGTGAGTGGCAATGTAGGCTGGAGAAAAGCACCGCGTGGTGGTCAGCATGGGGAGGTCAGAGAACATGCAGTGGCAATGTAGGATAGGTTTCTGAAAAACATCGCGGGGTGGTGCGCATTGTATGGGTGTGTGTTACATTACATTCACTAGTAGGAGTGAGAAAAACATCACGGGGTGGTGCGCATTGTATGGGTGTGTGTTACATTACATTCACTAGTATGTTTGAGAAAAAACATCACGGGGTGGTGTGAATCGGAGGGTCTAAATTAGGATAGGCAGTGAGTGGCAATGTACGATGGAGAAAAGCACCGCGGGGTCGTCAGCATGGGGAGGTCAGGGAACATGCAGTGGCAATGTAGGATAGGTTTCTGAAAAACATCGCAGGGTGGTGCGCATTGTATGGGTGTGTGTTACATTACATTCACTAGTAGGAGTGAGAAAAACATCACGGGGTGGTGTGAATCGGATTGTCTGAATTAGGATAGGCAGTGAGTGGCAATGTAGGATGGAGAAAAGCACCGCGGGTTGGTCAGCATGGGGAGGTCAGGGAACATGCAGTGGCAATGTAGGATATTTTTCTGAAAAACATCGTGGGGTGGTGCGCATTGTATGGGTGTGTGTTACATTACATTCACTAGTAGGAGAGAGAAAAAAATCATGGGGTGGTGTGAATCGGATGGTCTGAATTAGGCTAGGCCGTGAGTGGCTATGTAGGATGGAGAAAAGCACCGCGGGGGGGTCAGCATGGGGAGGTCAGGGAACATGCAGTGGCAATGTAGGATAGGTTTCTGAAAAACATCGCGGGGTGGTGCGCATTGTATGGGTGTGTGTTACATTACATTCACTAGTAGGAGTGAGAAAAACATCACCGGGTGCTGTGAATCTGAGGGTCTGAATTAGGATAGGCAGTGAGTGGCAATGTAGGATGGAGAAAAGCACCGCGGGGTGGTCAGCATGGGGAGGTCAGGGAACATGCAGTGGCAATGTAGGATAGGTTTCTGAAAAACATCGCGGGGTGGTGCGCATTGTATGGGTGTGTGTTACATTCACTAGTAGGAGTGAGAAAAACATCACGGGGTGGTGCGCATTGCATGGGTGTGTGTTACATTACATTCACTAGTAGGAGTGAGAAAAACATCACGGTGTGGTGTGCATTGTATGGGTGTGTGTTACATTACATTCACTAGTATTAGTGAGAAATACATCACGGGGTGGTGTGAATCGGAGGGTCTGAATTAGGATAGGCAGTGAGTGGCAATGTAGGATGGAGAAAAGCACCGCAGGCTGGTCAGCATGGGGAGGTCAGGGAACATGCAATGGCAATGTAGCATAGGTTTCTGAAAAACATCGCAGGGTGGTGCGCATTGTATGGGTGTGTGTTACATTACATTCACTAGTAGGAGTGAGAAAAACATCACGGGGTGGTGTGAATCGGAGGGTCTGAATGAGGATAGGCAGTGAGTGGCAATGTAGGATGGAGAAAAGCACCGCGGGGTGGTCAGCATGGGGAGGTCAGGGAACATGCAGTGGCAATGTAGGATAGGTTTCTGAAAAACATCGCGGGGTGGTGCGCATTGTATGGGTCTGTGTTACATTACATTCACTAGTAGGAGTGAGAAAAACATCACGGGGTGGTGTGAATCGGAGGGTCTGAATTAGGATAGGCAGTGAGTGGCAATGTAGGATGGAGAAAAGCACCGCGGGGTGGTCAGCATGGGGAGGTCAGGGAACATGCAGTGGCAATGTAGAATAGGTTTCTGAAAAACATCGCGGGGTGGTGCGCATTGTATTGGTGTGTGTTACATTCACTAGTAGGAGTGAGAAAAACATCACGGGGTGGTGCGCATTGCATGGGTGTGTGTTACATTACATTCACTAGTAGGAGTGAGAAAAACATCACGGTGTGGTGCGCATTGTATGGGTGTGTGTTACATTACATTCACTAGTATTAGTGAGAAAAACATCACGGGGTGGTGTGAATCGGAGGGTCTGAATTAGGATAGGCAGTGAGTGGCAATGTAGGATGGAGAAAAGCACCGCGGGGTGTTCAGCATGGGGAGGTCAGGGAACATGCAGTGGCAATTTAGGATAGGTTTCTGAAAAACATCGCAGGGTGGTGCGCATTGTATGGGTGTGTGTTACATTACATTCACTAGTAGGAGTGAGAAAAACATCACGGGGTGGTGCGCATTGTATGGGTGTGTGTTACATTACATTCACTAGTAGGAGTGAGAAAAACATCACGGGGTGGTGTGAATCGGAGGGTCTGAATTAGGATAGGCAGTGAGTGGCAATGTAGGATGGAGAAAAGCACCGCGGGGTGCTCAGCATGGGGAGGTCAGGGAACATGCAGTGGCAATGTAGGATAGGTTTCTGAAAAATACCGCGTGGTGGTGCGCATTGTATGGCTGTGTGTTACATTACATTCACTAGTAGGAGTGAGAAAAACATCACGGGGTGCTGTGAATCTGAGGGTCTGAATTAGGATATGCAGTGAGTGGCAATGTAGGATGGAGAAAAGCACCGCGGGGTGGTCAGCATGGGGAGGTCAGGGAACATGCAGTGGCAATGTAGGATAGGTTTCTGAAAAACATCGCGGGGTGGTGCGCATTGTATGGGTGTGTGTTACATTACATTCACTAGTAGGAGTGAGAAAAACATCACGGGGTGGTGTGAATCGGAGGGTCTGAATTAGGATAGGTAGTAAGTCGCAATGTAGGATGGAGAAAAGCACCGCGGGGTGGTCAGCATGGGGAGGTGAGTGAACATGCAGTGGCAATGTAGGATAGGTTTCTGAAAAACATCGCGGGGTGGTGCACATTGTATGGGTGTGTGTTACATTACATTCACTAGTAGGAGTGAGAAAAACATCACGGGGTGGTGCACATTGTATGGGTGTGTGTTACATTACATTCATTAGTAGGAGTGAGAAAAACATCACGGGGTGCTGTGAATCTGAGGGTCTGAATTAGGATAGGCAGTGAGTGGCAATGTAGGATGGAGAAAAGCACCGCGGAGTGGTCAGCATGGGGAGGTCAGGGAACATGCAGTGGCAATGTAGGATAGGTTTATGAAAAACATCGCGGGGTGGTGCGCATTGTATGGGTGTGAGTTACATTACATTCACTAGTAGGAGTGAGAAAAACATCACGGGGTGGTGTGAATCGGAGGGTCTGAATTAGGATAGGCAGTGAGTGGCAATGTAGGATGGAGAAAAGCACCGCGGGGTGGTCAGCATGGGGAGGTCAGGGAACATGCAGTGGCAATGTAGGATAGGTTTCTGAAAAACATCGCAGGGTGGTGCGCATTGTATGGGTGTGTGTTACAATACATTCACTAGTAGGAGTGAGAAAAACATCACGGGGTGGTGTGAATTGGAGGGGCTGAATGAGGATAGGCAGTGAGTGGCAATGTAGGATGGTGAAAAGCACCACGGGGTGGTCAGCATGGGGAGGTCAGGGAACATGCAGTGGCAATGTAGGATAGGTTTCTGAAAAACATCGCGGGGTGGTGCGCATTGTATGGGTGTGTGTTACATTACATTCACTAGTAGGTGTCAGAAAAACATCACGGGGTGGTGTGAATCGGAGGGTCTGAATTAGGATAGGCAGTGAGTGGCAATGTAGGATGGAGAAAAGCACCGCGGAGGGTCAGCATGGGGAGGTCAGGGAACATGCAGTGGCAATGTAGAATAGGTTTCTGAAAAACATCGCGGGGTGGTGCGCATTGTATGTGTGTGTGTTACATTCACTAGTAGGAGTGAGAAAAACATCACGGGGTGGTGCGCATTGTATGGGTGTGTGTTACATTACATTCACTAGTAGGAGTGAGAAAAACATCACGGTGTGGTGCGCATTGTATGGGTGTGTGTTACATTACATTCACTAGTAGGAGTGAGAAAAACATCACGGGGTGGTGTGATTCGGAGGGTCTGAATTAGGATAGGCAGTGAGTGGCAATGTAGGATGGAGAAAATCACCGCGGTGTGGTCAGCATGGGGAGGTCAGGGAACATGCAGTGGCAATGTAGGGTAGGTTTCTGAAAAACATCACGGGGTGGTGTGCATTGTATGGGTGTGTGTTACATTACATTCACTAGTATTAGTGAGAAAAACATCACGGGGTGGTGTGAATTGGAGGGTCTGAATTAGGATAGGCAGTGAGTGGCAATGTAGGCTGGAGAAAAGCACCGCGGGGTGGTCAGCATGGGGAGGTCAGAGAACATGCAGTGGCAATGTAGGATAGGTTTCTGAAAAACATCGCGGGGTGGTGCGCATTGTATGGGTGTGTGTTACATTACATTCACTAGTAGGAGTGAGAAAAACATCACGGGGTGGTGCGCATTGTATGGGTGTGTGTTACATTACATTCACTAGTATGTTTGAGAAAAAACATCACGGGGTGGTGTGAATTGGAGGGTCTAAATTAGGATAGGCAGTGAGTGGCAATGTACGATGGAGAAAAGCACCGCGGGGTCGTCAGCATGGGGAGGTCAGGGAACATGCAGTGGCAATGTAGGATAGGTTTCTGAAAAACATCGCAGGGTGGTGCGCATTGTATGGGTGTGTGTTACATTACATTCACTAGTAGGAGTGAGAAAAACATCACGGGGTGGTGTGAATCGGATTGTCTGAATTAGGATAGGCAGTGAGTGGCAATGTAGGATGGAGAAAAGCACCGCGGGTTGGTCAGCATGGGGAGGTCAGGGAACATGCAGTGGCAATGTAGGATATTTTTCTGAAAAACATCGTGGGGTGGTGCGCATTGTATGGGTGTGTGTTACATTACATTCACTAGTAGGAGAGAGAAAAAAATCATGGGGTGGTGTGAATCGGATGGTCTGAATTAGGCTAGGCCGTGAGTGGCTATGTAGGATGGAGAAAAGCACCGCGGGGGGGTCAGCATGGGGAGGTCAGGGAACATGCAGTGGCAATGTAGGATAGGTTTCTGAAAAACATCGCGGGGTGGTGCGCATTGTATGGGTGTGTGTTACATTACATTCACTAGTAGGAGTGAGAAAAACATCACCGGGTGCTGTGAATCTGAGGGTCTGAATTAGGATAGGCAGTGAGTGGCAATGTAGGATGGAGAAAAGCACCGCGGGGTGGTCAGCATGGGGAGGTCAGGGAACATGCAGTGGCAATGTAGGATAGGTTTCTGAAAAACATCGCGGGGTGGTGCGCATTGTATGGGTGTGTGTTACATTCACTAGTAGGAGTGAGAAAAACATCACGGGGTGGTGCGCATTGCATGGGTGTGTGTTACATTACATTCACTAGTAGGAGTGAGAAAAACATCACGGTGTGGTGTGCATTGTATGGGTGTGTGTTACATTACATTCACTAGTATTAGTGAGAAATACATCACGGGGTGGTGTGAATCGGAGGGTCTGAATTAGGATAGGCAGTGAGTGGCAATGTAGGATGGAGAAAAGCACCGCAGGCTGGTCAGCATGGGGAGGTCAGTGAACATGCAGTGGCAATGTAGGATAGGTTTCTGAAAAGCATCGCGGGGTGGTGGGCATTGTATGGGTGTGTGAGAAAAACATCACGGGGTGGTGCGCATTGTATGGGTGTGTGTTACATTACATTCACTATTAGGAGTGAGAAAAACATCACGGGGTGCTGTGAATCTGAGCGTCTGAATTAGGATAGGCAGTGAGTGGCAATGTAGGATGGAGAAAAGCACCGCGGGGTGGTCAGCATGGGGAGGTCAGGGAACATGCAGTGGCAATGTAGGATAGGTTTATGAAAAATATCGGGGGGTGGTGCGCATTGTATGGGTGTGAGTTACATTACATTCACTAGTAGGAGTGAGAAAAACATCACGGGGTGGTGTGAATCGGAGGGTCTGAATTAGGATAGGCAGTGAGTGGCAATGTAGGATGGAGAAAAGCACCGCGGGGTGGTCAGCATGGGGAGGTCAGGGAACATGCAGTGGCAATGTAGGATAGGTTTCTGAAAAACATCGCAGGGTGGTGCGCATTGTATGGGTGTGTGTTACATTACATTCACTAGTAGGAGTGAGAAAAACATCACGGGGTGGTGTGAATCGGAGGGGCTGAATGAGGATAGGCAGTGAGTGGCAATGTAGGATGGAGAAAAGCACCACGGGGTGGTCAGCATGTGGAGGTCAGGGAACATGCAGTGGCAATGTAAGATAGGTTTCTGAAAAACATTGCGGGGTGGTGCGCATTGTATGGGTGTGTGTTACATTACATTCACTAGTAGGAGTCACAAAAACGTCACGGGGTGGTGTGAATCGGAGGGTCTGAATTAGGATAGGCAGTGAGTGGCAATGTAGGATGGAGAAAAGCACCGCGGGGGGTCAGCATGGGGAGGTCAGGGAACATGCAGTGGCAATGTAGAATAGGTTTCTGAAAAACATCGCGGGGTGGTGCACATTGTATGTGTGTGTGTTACATTCACTAGTAGGAGTGAGAAAAAGATCACGGTGTGGTGCGCATTGTATGGGTGTGTGTTACATTACATTCACTAGTAGCAGTGAGAAAAACATCACGGGGTGGTGTGATTCGGAGGGTCTGAATTAGGATAGGCATTGAGTGGCAATGTAGGATGGAGAAAAGCACCGCGGTGTGGTCAGCATGGGGAGGTCAGGGAACATGCAGTGGCAATGTAGGGTAGGTTTCTGAAAAACATCACGGGGTGGTGCGCATTGTATGGGTGTGTGTTACATTACATTCACTAGTATTAGTGAGAAAAACATCACGGGGTGGTGTGAATCGAAGGGTCTGAATTAGGATAGGCAGTGAGTGGCAATGTAGGATGGAGAAAAGCACCGCGGGGTGGTCTGCATGGGGAGGTCAGGGAACATGCAGTGGCAATTTAGGATAGGTTTCTGAAAAACATCGCAGGGTGGTGCGCATTGTATGGGTGTGTGTTACATTACATTCACTAGTAGGAGTGAGAAAAACATCACGGGGTGGTGCGCATTGTATGGGTGTGTGTTACATTACATTCACTAGTAGGAGTGAGAAAAACATCACGGGGTGGTGTGAATCGGAGGGTCTGAATTAGGATAGGCGGTGAGTGGCAATGTAGGATGGAGAAAAGCACCGCGGGATGCTCAGCATGGGGAGGTCAGGGAACATGCAGTGGCAATGTATGATAGGTTTCTGAAAAATATCGCAGGGTGGTGCGTATTGTATGGGTGTGTGTTACATTACATTCACTAGTAGTAGTGAGAAAAACATCACGGGGTGCTGTGAATCAGAGGGTCTGAATTAGGATAGGCAGTGAGTGGTAATGTAGGATGGAGAAAAGCACCGCGGGGTGGTCAGCATGTGGAGGTCAGGGAACATGCAGTGGCAATGTAGGATAGGTTTCTGAAAAACATCGCGGGGTGGTGCGCATTGTATGGGTGTGTGTTACATTACATTCACTAGTAGGAGTGAGAAAAACATCACGGGGTGGTGCGCATTGTATGGGTGTGTGTTACATTACATTCACTAGTAGGAGTGAGAAAAACATCACGGGGTGGTGTGAATCGGAGGGTCTGAATTAGGATAGGCGGTGAGTGGCAATGTAGGATGGAGAAAAGCAACGCGGGATGCTCAGCATGGGGAGGTCAGGGAACATGCATTGGCAATGTATGATAGGTTTCTGAAAAACATCGCAGGGTGGTGCGCATTGTATGGGTGTGTGTTACATTACATTCAGTAGTGGGAGTGAGAAAAACATCACGGGGTGCTGTGAATCTGAGGGTCTGAATTAGGATAGGCAGTGAGTGGCAATGTAGGATGGAGAAAAGCACCGCGGGGTGGTCAGCATGGGGAGGTCAGGGAACATGCAGTGGCAATGTAGGATAGGTTTCTGAAAAACAGCGCGGGGTGGTGCGCATTGTATGGGTGTGAGTTACATTACATTCACTAGTACGAGTGAGAAAAACATCACGGGGTGGTGTGAATCGGAGGGTCTGAATTAGGATAGGCAGTGAGTGGCAATGTAGGATGGAGAAAAGCACCTCGGGGTGGTCAGCATGGGGAGGTCAGGGAACATGCAGTGGCAATGTAGGATAGGTTTCTGAAAAACATCGCAGGGTGGTGCGCATTGTATGGGTGTGTGTTACATTACATTCACGAGTAGGAGTGAGAAAAACATCACGGGGTGGTGTGAATCGGAGGGTCTGAATTAGGATAGGCAGTGAGTGGCAATGTAGGATGGAGAAAACCACCGCGGGTTGGTCAGCATGGGGAGGTCAGGGAACATGCAGTGGCAATGTAGGATAGGTTTCTGAAAAACATCGTGGGGTGGTGCGCATTGTATGGGTGTGTGTTACATTACATTCACTAGTAGGAGAGAGAAAAAAATCATGGGGTGGTGTGAATCGGATGGTCTGAATTAGGATAGGCCGTGAGTGGCTATGTAGGATGGAGAAAAGCACCGCGGGGGGGTCAGCATGGGGAGGTCAGGGAACATACAGTGGCAATGTAGGATATGTTTCTGAAAAACATCGCGGGGTGGTGCGCATTGTATGGGTGTGTGTTACATTACATTCACTAGTAGGAGTGAGAAAAACATCACCGGGTGCTGTGAATCTGAGGGTCTGAATTAGGATAGGCAGTGAGTGGCAATGTAGGATGGAGAAAAGCACCGCGGGGTGGTCAGCATGGGGAGGTCAGGGAACATGCAGTGGCAATGTAGGATAGGTTTCTGAAAAACTTCGCGGGGTGGTGCGCATTGTATGGGTGTGTGTTACATTCACTAGTAGGAGTGAGAAAAACATCACGGGGTGGTGCGCATTGCATGGGTGTGTGTTACATTACATTCACTAGTAGGAGTGAGAAAAACATCACGGTGTGGTGCGCATTGTATGGGTCTGCGTTACATTACATTCACTAGTATTAGTGAGAAAAACATCACGGGGTGGTGTGAATCGGAGGGTCTGAATTAGGATAGGCAGTGAGTGGCAATGTAGGATTGAGAAAAGCACCGCGGGGTGGTCAGCATGGGGAGGTCAGGGAACATGCAGTGGCAATTTAGGATAAGTTTCTGAAAAACATCGCGGGGTGGTGCGCATTGTATGGGTGTGTGTTACATTACATTCACTAGTAGGAGTGAGAAAAACATCACGGGGTGGTGTGAATCGGAGGGTCTGAAATAGGATAGGCAGTGAGTGGCAATGTAGGATGGAGAAAAGCACCGCGGGGTGGTCAGCATGGGGAGGTCAGGGAACATGCAGTGGCAATGTAGGATAGATTTCTGAAAAATATCGCGGGGTGGTGCGCATTATATGGGTGTGTGTTACATTACATTCACTAGTAGGAGTGAGAAAAACATCACGGGGTGCTGTGAATCTGAGGGTCTGAATTAGGATAGGCAGTGAGTGGCAATGTAGGATGGAGAAAAGCACCGCGGGGTGGTCAGCATGTGGAGGTCAGGGAACATGCAGTGGCAATGTAGGATAGGTTTCTGAAAAACATCGCGGGGTGGTGCGCATTGTATGGGTGTGTGTTACATTACATTCACTAGTAGGAGTGAGAAAAACATCACGGGGTGGTGTGAATCGGAGGGTCTGAATTAGGATAGGTAGTAAGCCGCAATGTAGGATGGAGAAAAGCACCGCGGGGTGGTCAGCATGGGGAGGTCTGTGAACATGCAGTGGCAATGTAGGATAGGTTTCTGAAAAACATCGCGGGGTGGTGCGCATTGTATGGGTGTGTGTTACATTACATTCACTAGTAGGAGTGAGAAAAACATCACGGGGTGGTGCGCATTGTATGGGTGTGTGTTACATTACATTCACTAGTAGGAGTGAGAAAAACATCACGGGGTGGTGTGAATCGGAGGGTCTGAATGAGGATAGGCAGTGAGTGGCAATGTAGGATGGAGAAAAGCACCGCGGGTGATCAGCATGGGGAGGTCAGGGAACATGCAGTGGCAATGTAGGATAGGTTTCTGAAAAACATCGCAGGGTGGTGCGCATTGTATGGGTGTGTGTTACATTACATTCAGTAGTAGGAGTGAGAAAAACATCACGGGGGCTGTGAATCTGAGGGTCTGAATTAGGATAGGCAGTGAGTGGCAATGTAGGATGGAGAAAAGCACCGCGGGGTGGTCAGCATGGGGAGGTCACGGAACATGCAGTGGCAATGTAGGATAGGTTTCTGAAAAACAGCGCGGGGTGGTGCGCATTGTATGGGTGTGAGTTGCATTACATTCACTAGTAGGAGTGAGAAAAACATCATGGGGTGGTGTGAATCGGATGGTCTGAACTAGGATAGGCAGTGAGTGGCAATGTAGGATGGAGAAAAGCACCGCGGGGTGGTCAGCATGGGGAGGTCAGGGAACATGCAGTGGCAATGTAGGATAGGTTTCTGAAAAACATCGCAGGGTGGTGCGCATTGTATGGGTGTGTGTTACATTACATTCACTAGTAGGAGTGAGAAAAACATCACGGGATGGTGTGAATCGGAAGGTCTGAATTAGGATAGGCAGGGAGTGGCAATGTAGGATGGAGAAAAGCACCGCGGGTTGTTCAGCATGGGGAGGTCATGGAACATGCCGTTGCAATGTAGGATAGGTTTCTGAAAAACATCTCGGGGTGGTGCGCATTGTATGGGTGTGTGTTACATTACATTCACTAGTAGGAGTGAGAAAAACATCACGGGGTGGTGTGAATCGGAGGGTCTGAATTAGGATAGGCAGTGAGAGGCAATGTAGGATGGAGAAAAGCACCGCGGGGGGGTCAGCATGGGGAGGTCAGGGAACATGCAGTGGCAATGTAGGAGAGGTTTCTAAAAAACATCGCGGGGTGGTGCGCATTGTATGGGTGTGTGTTACATTCTCTAGTAGGAGTGAGAAAAACATCACGGGGTGGTGCGCATTGTGTGGGTGTGTGTTACATTACATTCACTAGTAGTAGTGAGAAAAACATCCCAGGGTGCTGCGCATTGTGTGGGTGTGTGTTACAGTACATTCACTAGTAGGTGTGAGAAAAGCATCACGGGGTGGTGCGCATTGTATGAGTGTGTGTTACATTACATTCACTAGTAGGAGTGAGAAAAACATCACGTGGTGGTGCGCATTGGATGGGTGTGTGTTACATTACATTCACTAGTAGGAGTGAGAAAAACATCACGGGGTGGTGCGCATTGTATGGGTGTGCGTTACATTACATTCAGTAATAGGAGTGAGAAAAACATCACGGGGTGGTGCGCATTGTATGGCTGTGTGTTACATTACATTCACTAGTAGGAGTGAGAAAAACATCACGGGGTGCTGTGAATCTGAGGGTCTGAATTAGGATAGGCAGTGAGTGGTAATGTAGGATGGAGAAATGCACCGCGGGGTGGTCAGCATGTGGAGGTCAGGGAACATGCAGTGGCAATGTAGGATAGGTTTCTGAAAAACATCGCGGGGTGGTGCGCATTGTATGGGTGTGTGTTACATTACATTCACTAGTAGGAGTGAGAAAAACATCACGGGGTGGTGCGCATTGTATGGGTGTGTGTTACATTACATTCACTAGTAGGAGTGAGAAAAACATCACGGGGTGGTGTGAATCGGAGGGTCTGAATGAGGATAGGCAGTGAGTGGCAATGTAGGATGGAGAAAAGCACCGCGGGTGCTCAGCATGGGGAGGTCAGGGAACATGCAGTGGCAATGTAGGATAGGTTTCTGAAAAACATCGCAGGGTGGTGCACATTGTATTGGTGTGTGTTACATTACATTCAGTAGTAGGAGTGAGAAAAACATGACGGGGTGCTGTGAATCTGAGGGTCTGAATTAGGATAGGCAGTGAGTGGCAATGTAGGATGGAGAAAAGCACCGCGGGGTGGTCAGCATGTGGAGGTCAGGGAACATGCAGTGGCAATGTAGGATAGGTTTCTGAAAAACAGCGCGGGGTGGTGCGCATTGTATGGGTGTGAGTTACATTACATTCACTAGTAGGAGTGAGAAAAACATCATGGGGTGGTGTGAATCGGAGGGTCTGAATTAGGATAGGCAGTGAGTGGCAATGTAGGATGGAGAAAAGCACCGCGGGGTGGTCAGCATGGGGAGGTCAGGGAACATGCAGTGGCAATGTAGGATAGGTTTCTGAAAAACATCGCAGGGTGGTGCGCATTGTATGGGTGTGTGTTACATTACATTCACTAGTAGGAGTGAGAAAAACATCACGTGGTGGTGTGAATCGGAAGGCCTGAATTTGGATAGGCAGGGAGTGGCAATGTAGGATGGAGAAAAGCACCGCGGGTTGTTCAGCATGGGGAGGTCAGGGAACATGCCGTTGCAATGTAGGATAGGTTTCTGAAAAACATCTCGGGGTGGTGCGCATTGTATGGGTGTGTGTTACATTACATTCACTAGTAGGAGTGAGAAAAACATCACGGGGTGTTGTGAATCGGAGGGTCTGAATTAGGATAGGCAGTGAGAGGCAATGTAGGATGGAGAAAAGCACCGCGGGGGGGTCAGCATGGGGAGGTCAGGGAACATGCAGTGGCAATGTAGGAGAGGTTTCTAAAAAACATCGCGGGGTGGTGTGCATTTTATGGGTTTGTGTTACATTCTCTAGTAGGAGTGAGAAAAACATCACGGGGTGGTGCGCATTGTGTGGGTGTGTGTTACATTACATTCACTAGTAGGAGTGAGAAAAACATTCCAGGGTGCTGCGCATTGTGTGCGTGTGTGTTACATTACATTCACTAGTAGGAGTGAGAAAAGCATCACGGGGTGGTGCGCATTGTATGGGTGTGTGTTACATTACATTCACTAGTAGGAGTGAGAAAAACATCACGGGGTGCTGCGCATTGGATGGGTGTGTGTTACATTACATTCACTATTAGGAGTGAGAAAAATACCACGAGGTGGTGCGCATTGTATGGGTGTGTGTTACATTACATTCACTAGTAGGAGTGAGAAAAACATCACGTGGTGGTGCGCATTGGATGGGTGTGTGTTACATTACATTCACTAGTAGGAGTGAGAAAAACATCACGGGGTGGTGTGAATCGGAGGGACTGAATTAGCATAGGCAATGAGTGGAAATGTAGGATGGAGAAAAGCACCACGGGGTGGTCAGCATGGGGAGGTCAGGAAATATGCATTGGCAAAGTAGGATAGGTTTCTGAAAAACATTGCCGGGTGTTGCGCATTGTAAGGCTGTCTAAATGGCCTTTCACTAGTAGGAGTGAGAAAAACATCACTGGGTTGTGTGAATAGGAGGGCCTGAATTAGGATAGGCAGTGGGTGGCAATGTAGGATGGAGAAAAGCACCGCGGGGTGGTCAGCATGGGGAGGTCAGGGAACATGCAGTGGCAATGTAGGATAGATTTCTGAAAAATATCGCGGGGTGGTGCGCATTATATGGGTGTGTGTTACATTACATTCACTAGTAGGAGTGAGAAAAACATCACGGGGTGCTGTGAATCTGAGGGTCTGAATTAGGATAGGCAGTGAGTGGCAATGTAGGATGGAGAAAAGCACCGCGGGGTGGTCAGCACGTGGAGGTCAGGGAACATGCAGTGGCAATGTAGGATAGGTTTCTGAAAAACATCGCGGGGTGGTGCGCATTGTATGGGTGTGTGTTACATTACATTCACTAGTAGGAGTGAGAAAAACATCACGGGGTGGTGTGAATCGGAGGGTCTGAATTAGGATAGGTAGTAAGCCGCAATGTAGGATGGAGAAAAGCACCGCGGGATGGTCAGCATGGGGAGGTCTGTGAACATGCAGTGGCAATGTAGGATAGGTTTCTGAAAAACATTGCGGGGTGGTGCGCATTGTATGGGTGTGTGTTACATTACATTCACTAGTAGGAGTGAGAAAAACATCACGGGGTGGTGCGCATTGTATGGGTGTGTGTTACATTACATTCACTAGTAGGAGTGAGAAAAACATCACAGGGTGGTGTGAATCGGAGGGTCTGAATGAGGATAGGCAGTGAGTGGCAATGTAGGATGGAGAAAAGCACCGCGGTTGATCAGCATGGGGAGGTCAGGGAACATGCAGTGGCAATGTAGGATAGGTTTCTGAAAAACATCGCAGGGTGGTGTGCATTGTATGGGTGTGTGTTACATTACATTCAGTAGTAGGAGTGAGAAAAACATCACGGGGTGCTGTGAATCTGAGGGTCTGAATTAGGATAGGCAGTGAGTGGCAATGTAGGATGGAGAAAAGCACCGCGGGGTGGTCAGCATGGGGAGGTCAGGGAACATGCAGTGGCAATGTAGGATAGGTTTCTGAAAAACAGCGCGGGGTGGTGCGCATTGTATGGGTGTGAGTTACATTACATTCACTAGTAGGAGTGAGAAAAACATCATGGGGTGGTGTGAATCGGAGGGTCTGAATTAGGATAGGCAGTGAGTGGCAATGTAGGATGGAGAAAAGCACCGTGGGGTGGTCAGCATGGGGAGGTCAGGGAACATGCAGTGTCAATGTAGGATACGTTTCTGAAAAACATCGCAGGGTGGTGCGCATTGTATGGGTGTGTGTTACATTACATTCACTAGTAGGAGTGAGAAAAACATCACGGGGTGGTGTGAATCGGAAGGTCTGAATTTGGATAGGCAGGGAGTGGCAATGTAGGATGGAGAATAGCACCGCGGGTTGTTCAGCATGGGGAGGTCAGGGAACATGCAGTGCAATGTAGGATAGGTTTCTGAAAAACATCTCGGGGTGGTGCGCATTGTATGGGTGTGTGTTACATTACATTCACTAGTAGGAGTGAGAAAAACATCACGGGGTGGTGTGAATCGGTGGGTCTGAATTAGGATAGGCAGTGAGAGGCAATGTAGGATGGAGAAAAGCACCGCGGGGGGGTCAGATTGGGGAGGTCAGGGAACATTCAGTGGCAATGTAGGAGAGGTTTCTAAAAAACATCGCGGTTTGGTGCTCATTGTATGGGTGTGTGTTACATTCTCTAGTAGGAGTGAGAAAAACATCACGGGGTGGTGCGCATTGTGTGGGTGTGTGTTACATTACATTCACTAGTAGGAGTGAGAAAAACATCCCAGGATGCTGCGCATTGTGTGGGTGTGTGTTACATTACATTCACTAGTAGGAGTGAGAAAAGCATCACGGGGTGGTGCGCATTGTATGGGTGTGTGTTACATTACATTCACTAGTAGGAGTGAGAAAAACATCATGTGGTGGTGCGCATTGGATGGGTGTGTGTTACATTACATTCACTAGTAGGAGTGAGAAAAACATCACGGGGTGGTGCGCATTGTATGGGTGTGTGTTACATTACATTCACTAGTAGGAGTGAGAAAAACATCACGGGGTGCTGTGAATCTGAGGGTCTGAATTAGGATAGGCAGTGAGTGGTAATGTAGGATGGAGAAAAGCACCGCGGGGTGGTCAGCATGTGGAGGTCAGGGAACATGCAGTGGCAATGTAGGATAGGTTTCTGAAAAACATCGCGGGGTGGTGCGCATTGTATGGGTGTGTGTTACATTACATTCACTAGTAGGAGTGAGAAAAACATCACGGGGTGGTGCGCATTGTATGGGTGTGTGTTACACTACATTCACTAGTAGGAGTGAGAAAAACATCACGGGGTGGTGTGAATCGGAGGGTCTGAATGAGGATAGGCAGTGAGTGGCAATGTAGGATGGAGAAAAGCACCGCGGGTGCTCAGCATGGGGAGGTCAGGGAACATGCAGTGGCAATGTAGGATAGGTTTCTGAAAAATATCGCAGGGTGGTGCACATTGTATTGGTGTGTGTTACATTACATTCAGTAGTAGGAGTGAGAAAAACATGACGGGGTGCTGTGAATCTGAGGGTCTGAATTAGAATAGGCAGTGAGTGGCAATGTCGGATGGAGAAAAGCACCGCGGGGTGGTCAGCATGGGGAGGTCAGGGAACATGCAGTGGCAATGTAGGATAGGTTTCTGAAAAACAGCGCGGGGTGGTGCGCATTGTATGGGTGTGTGTTACATTACATTCAGTAGTAGGAGTGAGAAAAACATCACGGGGTGCTGTGAATCTGAGGGTCTGAATTAGGATAGGCAGTGAGTGGCAATGTAGGATGGAGAAAAGCACCGCGGGGTGGTCAGCATGTGGAGGTCAGGGAACATGCAGTGGCAATGTAGGATAGGTTTCTGAAAAACAGCGCGGGGTGGTGCGCATTGTATGGGTGTGAGTTACATTACATTCACTAGTAGGAGTGAGAAAAACATCATGGGGTGGTGTGAATCGGAGGGTCTGAATTAGGATAGGCAGTGAGTGGCAATGTAGGATGGAGAAAAGCACCGCGGGGTGGTCAGCATGGGGAGGTCACGGAACATGCAGTTGCAATGTAGGATAGGTTTCTGAAAAACATTGCAGGGTGGTGCGCATTGTATGGGTGCGTGTTACCTTACATTCACTAGTAGGAGTGAGAAAAACATCACGGGGTAGTGTGAATCGGAAGGTCTGAATTTGGAGAGGCAGGGAGTGGCAATGTAGGATGGAGCAAAGCACCGCGGGTTGTTCAGCATGGGGAGGTCAGGGAACATGCCGTTGCAATGTAGGATAGGTTTCTGAAAAACATCTCGGGGTGGTGCGCATTGTATGGGTGTGTGTTACATTACATTCACTAGTAGGAGTGAGAAAAACATCACGGGGTGGTGTGAATCGGAGGGTCTGAATTAGGATAGGCAGTGAGAGGCAATGTAGGATGGAGAAAAGCACCGCGGGGGGGTCAGCATGGGGAGGTCAGGGAACATGCAGTGGCAATGTAGGAGAGGTTTCTAAAAAATATCGCGGGGTGGTGTGCATAGTATGGGTGTGTGTTACATTCTCTAGTAGGAGTGAGAAAAACATCAAGGGGTGGTGCGAATTGTGTGGGTGTGTGTTACATTACATTCACTAGTAGGAGTGAGAAAAACATTCCAGGGTGCTGCGCATTGTGTGGGTGTGTGTTACATTACATTCACTAGTAGGAGTGAGAAAAGCATCACGGGGTGGTGCGCATTGTATGGGTGTGTGTTACATTACATTCACTAGTAGGAGTGAGAAAAACATCACGGGGTGCTGCGCATTGGATGGGTGTGTGTTACATTACATTCACTATTAGGAGTGAGAAAAATACCACGAGGTGGTGCGCATTGTATGGGTGTGTGTTACATTACATTCACTAGTAGGAGTGAGAAAAACATCACGTGGTGGTGCGCATTGTATGGGTGTGCGTTACATTACATTCAGTAATAGGAGTGAGAAAAACATCACGGGGTGGTGCGCATTGTATGGCTGTGTGTTACATTACATTCACTAGTAGGAGTGAGAAAAACATCACGGGGTGCTGTGAATCACAGGGTCTGAATTAGGATAGGCAGTGAGTGGCAATGTAGGATGGAGAAAAGCACCGCGGGGTGGTCAGCATGGGGAGGTCAGGGAACATGCAGTGGCAATGTAGGATAGGTTTCTGAAAAGCATCGCGGGGTGGTGCGCATTGTATGGGTGTGAGTTACATTATATTCACTAGTAGGAGTGAGAAAAATATCACGGGGTGGTGTGAATCGGAGGGTCTGAATTAGGATAGGCAGTGAGTGGCAATGTAGGATGGAGAAAAGCACCGCGGGGTGGTCAGCATGGGGAGGTCAGGGAACATGCAGTGGCAATGTAGGATAGGTTTCTGAAAAACATCGCAGGGTGGTGGGCATTGTATGGGTGTGTGTTACATTACATTCACTAGCAGGAGTGAGAAAAACATCACGGGGTGGTGTGAATCGGAGGGTCTGAATTAGGATAGGCAGTGAGTGGTAATGTAGGATGGAAAAAAGCACCGCGGGGTGGTCAGCATGGGGAGGTCAGGGAACATGCAGTGGCAATGTAGGATAGGTTTCTGAAAAACATCGCGGGGTTTTGCGCATTGTATGGGTGTGTGTTACATTACATTCACTAGTAGGAGTCAGAAAAACATCACGGGTTGGTGTGAATCGGAGGGTCTGAATTAGGATAGGCAGTGAGTGGCAATGTAGGATGGAGAAAAGCACCGCGGGGGGTCAGCTTGGGGAGGTCAGGGAACATGCAGTGGCAATGTAGAATAGGTTTCTGAAAAACATCGCGGGGTGGTGCGCATTGTATGTGTGTGTGTTACATTCACTAGTAGGAGTGAGAAAAACATCACGGGGTGGTGCGCATTGTATGGGTGTGTGTTACATTACATTCACAAGTAGGAGTGAGAAAAAAACATCACGGTGTGGTGCGCATTGTATGGGTGTGTGTTACATTACATTCACTAGTAGGAGTGAGAAAAACATCACGGGTGGTGTGATTCGGAGGGTCTGAATTAGGATAGGCAGTGAGTGGCAATGTAGGATGGAGAAAAGCACCACGGTGTGGTCAGCATGGGGAGGTCAGGGAACATGCAGTGGCAATGTAGGGTAGGTTTCTGAAAAACATCACGGGGTGGTGCGCATTGTATGGGTGTGTGTTACATTACATTCACTAGTATTAGTGAGAAAAACGTCGCGGGGTGGTGTGAATCGGAGGGTCTGAATTAGGATAGGCAGTGAGTGGCAATGTAGGATGGAGAAAAGCACCGCGGGGTGGTCAGCATTGGGAGGTCAGGGAACATGCAGTGGCAATTTAGGATAGGTTTCTGAAAAACATCGCAGGGTGGTGCGCATTGTATGGGTGTGTGTTACATTACATTCACTAGTAGGAGTGAGAAAAACATCACGGGGTGGTGCGCATTGTATGGGTGTGTGTTACATTACATTCACTAGTAGGAGTGAGAAAAACATCACGGGGTGGTGTGAATCGGAGGGTCTGAATTAGGATAGGCATTGAGTGGCAATGTAGGATGGAGAAAAGCACCGCGGGGTGGTCAGCATGGGGAGGTCAGGGAACATGCAGTGGCAATGTAGGATAGATTTCTGAAAAATATCGCGGGGTGGTGCGCATTATATGGGTGTGTGTTACATTACATTCACTAGTAGGAGTGAGAAAAACATCACGGGGTGCTGTGAATCTGAGGGTCTGAATTAGGATAGGCAGTGAGTGGCAATGTAGGATGGAGAAAAGCAACGCGGGGTGGTCAGCATGGGGAGGTCAGGGAACATGCAGTGGCAATGTAGGATAGGTTTCTGAAAAACAGCGCGGGGTGGTGCGCATTGTATGGGTGTGAGTTACATTACATTCACTAGTAGGAGTGAGAAAAACATCATGGGGTGGTGTGAATCGGAGGGTCTGAATTAGGATAGGCAGTGAGTGGCAATGTAGGATGGAGAAAAGCACCGCGGGGTGGTCAGCATGGGGAGGTCAGGGAACATGCAGTGGCAATGTAGGATAGGTTTCTGAAAAACATCGCAGGGTGGTGCGCATTGTATGGGTGTGTGTTACATTACATTCACTAGTAGGAGTGAGAAAAACATCACGGGGTGGTGTGAATCGGAAGGTCTGAATTTGGATAGGCAGGGAGTGGCAATGTAGGATGGAGAATAGCACCGCGGGTTGTTCAGCATGGGGAGGTCAGGGAACATGCCGTTGCAATGTAGGATAGGTTTCTGAAAAACATCTCGGGGTGGTGCGCATTGTATGGGTGTGTGTTACATTACATTCACTAGTAGGAGTGAGAAAAACATCATGGGGTGGTGTGAATCGGTGGGTCTGAATTAGGATAGGCAGTGAGAGGCAATGTAGGATGGAGAAAAGCACCGCGGGGGGGTCAGCTTGGGGAGGTCAGGGAACATTCAGTGGCAATGTAGGAGAGGTTTCTAAAAAACATCGCGGGGTGGTGCTCATTGTATGGGTGTGTGTTACATTCTCTAGTAGGAGTGAGAAAAACATCACGGGGTGGTGCGCATTGTGTGGGTGTGTGTTACATTACATTCACTAGTAGGAGTGAGAAAAACATCCCAGGGTGCTGCGCATTGTGTGGGTGTGTGTTACATTACATTCACTAGTAGGAGTGAGAAAAGCATCACGGGGTGGTGCGCATTGTATGGGTGTGTGTTACATTACATTCACTAGTAGGAGTGAGAAAAACATCACGTGGTGGTGCGCATTGGATGGGTGTGTGTTACATTACATTCACTAGTAGGAGTGAGAAAAACATCACGGGGTGGTGCGCATTGTATGGGTGTGCGTTACATTACATTCAGTAATAGGAGTGAGAAAAACATCACGGGGTGGTGCGCATTGTATGGGTGTGTGTTACATTACATTCACTAGTAGGAGTGAGAAAAACATCACGGGGTGGTGCGCATTGTATGGGTGTGTGTTACACTACATTCACTAGTAGGAGTGAGAAAAACATCACGGGGTGGTGTGAATCGGAGGGTCTGAATGAGGATAGGCAGTGAGTGGCAATGTAGGATGGAGAAAAGCACCGCGGGTGCTCAGCATGGGGAGGTCAGGGAACATGCAGTGGCAATGTAGGATAGGTTTCTGAAAAACATCGCAGGGTGGTGCACATTGTATTGGTGTGTGTTACATTACATTCAGTAGTAGGAGTGAGAAAAACATGACGGGGTGCTGTGAATCTGAGGGTCTGAATTAGAATAGGCAGTGAGTGGCAATGTCGGATGGAGAAAAGCACCGCGGGGTGGTCAGCATGGGGAGGTCAGGGAACATGCAGTGGCAATGTAGGATAGGTTTCTGAAAAACAGCGCGGGGTGGTGCGCATTGTATGGGTGTGTGTTACATTACATTCAGTAGTAGGAGTGAGAAAAACATCACGGGGTGCTGTGAATCTGAGGGTCTGAATTAGGATAGGCAGTGAGTGGCAATGTAGGATGGAGAAAAGCACCGCGGGGTGGTCAGCATGTGGAGGTCAGGGAACATGCAGTGGCAATGTAGGATAGGTTTCTGAAAAACAGCGCGGGGTGGTGCGCATTGTA
Source organism: Cavia porcellus (assembly GCF_034190915.1). Lineage (NCBI taxonomy): Eukaryota > Metazoa > Chordata > Mammalia > Rodentia > Caviidae > Cavia > Cavia porcellus. The sequence continues at coordinate 2,342,649 of NW_026947555.1, forward strand.
TGGGTGTGAGTTACATTACATTCACTAGTAGGAGTGAGAAAAACATCATGGGGTGGTGTGAATCGGAGTTTCTGAATTAGGATAGGCAGTGAGTGGCAATGTAGGATGGAGAAAAGCACCGCGGGGTGGTCAGCATGGGGAGGTCACGGAACATGCAGTTGCAATGTAGGATAGGTTTCTGAAAAACATTGCAGGGTGGTGCGCATTGTATGGGTGCGTGTTACCTTACATTCACTAGTAGGAGTGAGAAAAACATCACGGGGTAGTGTGAATCGGAAGGTCTGAATTTGGAGAGGCAGGGACTGGCAATGTAGGATGGAGAAAAGCACCGCGGGTTGTTCAGCATGGGGAGGTCAGGGAACATGCCGTTGCAATGTAGGATAGGTTTCTGAAAAACATCTCGGGGTGGTGCGCATTGTATGGGTGTGTGTTACATTACATTCACTAGTAGGAGTGAGAAAAACATCACGGGGTGGTGTGAATCGGAGGGTCTGAATTAGGATAGGCAGTGAGAGGCAATGTAGGATGGAGAAAAGCACCGCGGGGGGGTCAGCATGGGGAGGTCAGGGAACATGCAGTGGCAATGTAGGAGAGGTTTCTAAAAAACATCGCGGGGTGGTGTGCATTGTATGGGTGTGTGTTACATTCTCTAGTAGGAGTGAGAAAAACATCACGGGGTGGTGCGCATTGTGTGGGTGTGTGTTACATTACATTCACTAGTAGGAGTGAGAAAAACATTCCAGGGTGCTGCGCATTGTGTGGGTGTGTGTTACATTACATTCACTAGTAGGAGTGAGAAAAGCATCACGGGGTGGTGCGCATTGTATGGGTGTGTGTTACATTACATTCACTAGTAGGAGTGAGAAAAACATCACGGGGTGCTGCGCATTGGATGGGTGTGTGTTACATTACATTCACTATTAGGAGTGAGAAAAATACCACGAGGTGGTGCGCATTGTATGGGTGTGTGTTACATTACATTCACTAGTAGGAGTGAGAAAAACATCACGTGGTGGTGCGCATTGTATGGGTGTGCGTTACATTACATTCAGTAATAGGAGTGAGAAAAACATCACGGGGTGGTGCGCATTGTATGGCTGTGTGTTACATTACATTCACTAGTAGGAGTGAGAAAAACATCACGGGGTGCTGTGAATCTGAGGGTCTGAATTAGGATAGGCAGTGAGTGGCAATGTAGGATGGAGAAAAGCACCGCGGGGTGGTCAGCATGGGGAGGTCAGGGAACATGCAGTGGCAATGTAGGATAGGTTTCTGAAAAGCATCGCGGGGTGGTGCGCATTGTATGGGTGTGAGTTACATTATATTCACTAGTAGGAGTGAGAAAAATATCACGGGGTGGTGTGAATCGGAGGGTCTGAATTAGGATAGGCAGTGAGTGGCAATGTAGGATGGAGAAAAGCACCGCGGGGTGGTCAGCATGGGGAGGTCAGGGAACATGCAGTGGCAATGTAGGATAGGTTTCTGAAAAACATCGCAGGGTGGTGCGCATTGTATGGGTGTGTGTTACATTACATTCACTAGCAGGAGTGAGAAAAACATCACGGGGTGGTGTGAATCGGAGGGTCTGAATTAGGATAGGCAGTGAGTGGTAATGTAGGATGGAAAAAAGCACCGCGGGGTGGTCAGCATGGGGAGGTCAGGGAACATGCAGTGGCAATGTAGGATAGGTTTCTGAAAAACATCGCGGGGTTTTGCGCATTGTATGGGTGTGTGTTACATTACATTCACTAGTAGGAGTCAGAAAAACATCACGGGTTGGTGTGAATCGGAGGGTCTGAATTAGGATAGGCAGTGAGTGGCAATGTAGGATGGAGAAAAGCACCGCGGGGTGGTCAGCATGGGGAGGTCAGGGAACATGCAGTGGCAATGTAGGATAGGTTTCTGAAAAACATCGCAGGGTGGTGCGCATTGTATGGGTGTGTGTTACATTACATTCACTAGCAGGAGTGAGAAAAACATCACGGGGTGGTGTGAATCGGAGGGTCTGAATTAGGATAGGCAGTGAGTGGTAATGTAGGATGGAAAAAAGCACCGCGGGGTGGTCAGCATGGGGAGGTCAGGGAACATGCAGTGGCAATGTAGGATAGGTTTCTGAAAAACATCGCGGGGTTTTGCGCATTGTATGGGTGTGTGTTACATTACATTCACTAGTAGGAGTCAGAAAAACATCACGGGTTGGTGTGAATCGGAGGGTCTGAATTAGGATAGGCAGTGAGTGGCAATGTAGGATGGAGAAAAGCACCGCGGGGGGTCAGCTTGGGGAGGTCAGGGAACATGCAGTGGCAATGTAGAATAGGTTTCTGAAAAACATCGCGGGGTGGTGCGCATTGTATGTGTGTGTGTTACATTCACTAGTAGGAGTGAGAAAAACATCACGGGGTGGTGCGCATTGTATGGGTGTGTGTTACATTACATTCACAAGTAGGAGTGAGAAAAAAACATCACGGTGTGGTGCGCATTGTATGGGTGTGTGTTACATTACATTCACTAGTAGGAGTGAGAAAAACATCACGGGTGGTGTGATTCGGAGGGTCTGAATTAGGATAGGCAGTGAGTGGCAATGTAGGATGGAGAAAAGCACCACGGTGTGGTCAGCATGGGGAGGTCAGGGAACATGCAGTGGCAATGTAGGGTAGGTTTCTGAAAAACATCACGGGGTGGTGCGCATTGTATGGGTGTGTGTTACATTACATTCACTAGTATTAGTGAGAAAAACGTCGCGGGGTGGTGTGAATCGGAGGGTCTGAATTAGGATAGGCAGTGAGTGGCAATGTAGGATGGAGAAAAGCACCGCGGGGTGGTCAGCATTGGGAGGTCAGGGAACATGCAGTGGCAATTTAGGATAGGTTTCTGAAAAACATCGCAGGGTGGTGCGCATTGTATGGGTGTGTGTTACATTACATTCACTAGTAGGAGTGAGAAAAACATCACGGGGTGGTGCGCATTGTATGGGTGTGTGTTACATTACATTCACTAGTAGGAGTGAGAAAAACATCACGGGGTGGTGTGAATCGGAGGGTCTGAATTAGGATAGGCAGTGAGTGGCAATGTAGGATGGAGAAAAGCACCGCGGGGTGGTCAGCATGGGGAGGTCAGGGAACATGCAGTGGCAATGTAGGATAGATTTCTGAAAAATATCGCGGGGTGGTGCGCATTATATGGGTGTGTGTTACATTACATTCACTAGTAGGAGTGAGAAAAACATCACGGGGTGCTGTGAATCTGAGGGTCTGAATTAGGATAGGCAGTGAGTGGCAATGTAGGATGGAGAAAAGCAACGCGGGGTGGTCAGCATGGGGAGGTCAGGGAACATGCAGTGGCAATGTAGGATAGGTTTCTGAAAAACAGCGCGGGGTGGTGCGCATTGTATGGGTGTGAGTTACATTACATTCACTAGTAGGAGTGAGAAAAACATCATGGGGTGGTGTGAATCGGAGGGTCTGAATTAGGATAGGCAGTGAGTGGCAATGTAGGATGGAGAAAAGCACCGCGGGGTGGTCAGCATGGGGAGGTCAGGGAACATGCAGTGGCAATGTAGGATAGGTTTCTGAAAAACATCGCAGGGTGGTGCGCATTGTATGGGTGTGTGTTACATTACATTCACTAGTAGGAGTGAGAAAAACATCACGGGGTGGTGTGAATCGGAAGGTCTGAATTTGGATAGGCAGGGAGTGGCAATGTAGGATGGAGAATAGCACCGCGGGTTGTTCAGCATGGGGAGGTCAGGGAACATGCCGTTGCAATGTAGGATAGGTTTCTGAAAAACATCTCGGGGTGGTGCGCATTGTATGGGTGTGTGTTACATTACATTCACTAGTAGGAGTGAGAAAAACATCATGGGGTGGTGTGAATCGGTGGGTCTGAATTAGGATAGGCAGTGAGAGGCAATGTAGGATGGAGAAAAGCACCGCGGGGGGGTCAGCTTGGGGAGGTCAGGGAACATTCAGTGGCAATGTAGGAGAGGTTTCTAAAAAACATCGCGGGGTGGTGCTCATTGTATGGGTGTGTGTTACATTCTCTAGTAGGAGTGAGAAAAACATCACGGGGTGGTGCGCATTGTGTGGGTGTGTGTTACATTACATTCACTAGTAGGAGTGAGAAAAACATCCCAGGGTGCTGCGCATTGTGTGGGTGTGTGTTACATTACATTCACTAGTAGGAGTGAGAAAAGCATCACGGGGTGGTGCGCATTTTATGGGTGTGTGTTACATTACATTCACTAGTAGGAGTGAGAAAAACATCACGTGGTGGTGCGCATTGGATGGGTGTGTGTTACATTACATTCACTAGTAGGAGTGAGAAAAACATCACGGGGTGGTGCGCATTGTATGGGTGTGCGTTACATTACATTCAGTAATAGGAGTGAGAAAAACATCACGGGGTGGTGCGCATTGTATGGGTGTGTGTTACATTACATTCACTAGTAGGAGTGAGAAAAACATCACGGGGTGGTGCGCATTGTATGGGTGTGTGTTACACTACATTCACTAGTAGGAGTGAGAAAAACATCACGGGGTGGTGTGAATCGGAGGGTCTGAATGAGGATAGGCAGTGAGTGGCAATGTAGGATGGAGAAAAGCACCGCGGGTGCTCAGCATGGGGAGGTCAGGGAACATGCAGTGGCAATGTAGGATAGGTTTCTGAAAAACATCGCAGGGTGGTGCACATTGTATTGGTGTGTGTTACATTACATTCAGTAGTAGGAGTGAGAAAAACATGACGGGGTGCTGTGAATCTGAGGGTCTGAATTAGAATAGGCAGTGAGTGGCAATGTCGGATGGAGAAAAGCACCGCGGGGTGGTCAGCATGGGGAGGTCAGGGAACATGCAGTGGCAATGTAGGATAGGTTTCTGAAAAACAGCGCGGGGTGGTGCGCATTGTATGGGTGTGTGTTACATTACATTCAGTAGTAGGAGTGAGAAAAACATCACGGGGTGCTGTGAATCTGAGGGTCTGAATTAGGATAGGCAGTGAGTGGCAATGTAGGATGGAGAAAAGCACCGCGGGGTGGTCAGCATGTGGAGGTAAGGGAACATGCAGTGGCAATGTAGGATAGGTTTCTGAAAAACAGCGCGGGGTGGTGCGCATTGTATGGGTGTGAGTTACATTACATTCACTAGTAGGAGTGAGAAAAACATCATGGGGTGGTGTGAATCGGAGTTTCTGAATTAGGATAGGCAGTGAGTGGCAATGTAGGATGGAGAAAAGCACCGCGGGGTGGTCAGCATGGGGAGGTCACGGAACATGCAGTTGCAATGTAGGATAGGTTTCTGAAAAACATTGCAGGGTGGTGCGCATTGTATGGGTGCGTGTTACCTTACATTCACTAGTAGGAGTGAGAAAAACATCACGGGGTAGTGTGAATCGGAAGGTCTGAATTTGGAGAGGCAGGGACTGGCAATGTAGGATGGAGAAAAGCACCGCGGGTTGTTCAGCATGGGGAGGTCAGGGAACATGCCGTTGCAATGTAGGATAGGTTTCTGAAAAACATCTCGGGGTGGTGCGCATTGTATGGGTGTGTGTTACATTACATTCACTAGTAGGAGTGAGAAAAACATCACGGGGTGGTGTGAATCGGAGGGTCTGAATTAGGATAGGCAGTGAGAGGCAATGTAGGATGGAGAAAAGCACCGCGGGGGGGTCAGCATGGGGAGGTCAGGGAACATGCAGTGGCAATGTAGGAGAGGTTTCTAAAAAACATCGCGGGGTGGTGTGCATTGTATGGGTGTGTGTTACATTCTCTAGTAGGAGTGAGAAAAACATCACGGGGTGGTGCGCATTGTGTGGGTGTGTGTTACATTACATTCACTAGTAGGAGTGAGAAAAACATTCCAGGGTGCTGCGCATTGTGTGGGTGTGTGTTACATTACATTCACTAGTAGGAGTGAGAAAAGCATCACGGGGTGGTGCGCATTGTATGGGTGTGTGTTACATTACATTCACTAGTAGGAGTGAGAAAAACATCACGGGGTGCTGCGCATTGGATGGGTGTGTGTTACATTACATTCACTATTAGGAGTGAGAAAAATACCACGAGGTGGTGCGCATTGTATGGGTGTGTGTTACATTACATTCACTAGTAGGAGTGAGAAAAACATCACGTGGTGGTGCGCATTGTATGGGTGTGCGTTACATTACATTCAGTAATAGGAGTGAGAAAAACATCACGGGGTGGTGCGCATTGTATGGCTGTGTGTTACATTACATTCACTAGTAGGAGTGAGAAAAACATCACGGGGTGCTGTGAATCTGAGGGTCTGAATTAGGATAGGCAGTGAGTGGCAATGTAGGATGGAGAAAAGCACCGCGGGGTGGTCAGCATGGGGAGGTCAGGGAACATGCAGTGGCAATGTAGGATAGGTTTCTGAAAAGCATCGCGGGGTGGTGCGCATTGTATGGGTGTGAGTTACATTATATTCACTAGTAGGAGTGAGAAAAATATCACGGGGTGGTGTGAATCGGAGGGTCTGAATTAGGATAGGCAGTGAGTGGCAATGTAGGATGGAGAAAAGCACCGCGGGGTGGTCAGCATGGGGAGGTCAGGGAACATGCAGTGGCAATGTAGGATAGGTTTCTGAAAAACATCGCAGGGTGGTGCGCATTGTATGGGTGTGTGTTACATTACATTCACTAGCAGGAGTGAGAAAAACATCACGGGGTGGTGTGAATCGGAGGGTCTGAATTAGGATAGGCAGTGAGTGGTAATGTAGGATGGAAAAAAGCACCGCGGGGTGGTCAGCATGGGGAGGTCAGGGAACATGCAGTGGCAATGTAGGATAGGTTTCTGAAAAACATCGCGGGGTTTTGCGCATTGTATGGGTGTGTGTTACATTACATTCACTAGTAGGAGTCAGAAAAACATCACGGGTTGGTGTGAATCGGAGGGTCTGAATTAGGATAGGCAGTGAGTGGCAATGTAGGATGGAGAAAAGCACCGCGGGGGGTCAGCTTGGGGAGGTCAGGGAACATGCAGTGGCAATGTAGAATAGGTTTCTGAAAAACATCGCGGGGTGGTGCGCATTGTATGTGTGTGTGTTACATTACATTCACAAGTAGGAGTGAGAAAAAAACATCACGGTGTGGTGCGCATTGTATGGGTGTGTGTTACATTACATTCACAAGTAGGAGTGAGAAAAAAACATCACGGTGTGGTGCGCATTGTATGGGTGTGCGTTACATTACATTCAGTAATAGGAGTGAGAAAAACATCGCGGGGTGGTGCGCATTGTATGTGTGTGTGTTACATTACATTCACTAGTAGGAGTGAGAAAAACATCACGGGGTGGTGCGCATTGTATGGGTGTGTGTTACATTACATTCACAAGTAGGAGTGAGAAAAAAACATCACGGTGTGGTGCGCATTGTATGGGTGTGTGTTACATTACATTCACTAGTAGGAGTGAGAAAAACATCACGGGTGGTGTGATTCGGAGGGTCTGAATTAGGATAGGCAGTGAGTGGCAATGTAGGATGGAGAAAAGCACCACGGTGTGGTCAGCATGGGGAGGTCAGGGAGCATGCAGTGGCAATGTAGGGTAGGTTTCTGAAAAACATCACGGGGTGGTGCGCATTGTATGGGTGTGTGTTACATTACATTCACTAGTATTAGTGAGAAAAACATCACGGGGTGGTGTGAATCGGAGGGTCTGAATTAGGATAGGCAGTGAGTGGCAATGTAGGATGGAGAAAAGCACCGCGGGGTGGTCAGCATTGGGAGGTCAGGGAACATGCAGTGGCAATTTAGGATAGGTTTCTGAAAAACATCGCAGGGTGGTGCGCATTGTATGGGTGTGTGTTACATTACATTCACTAGTAGGAGTGAGAAAAACATCACGGGGTGGTGCGCATTGTATGGGTGTGTGTTACATTACATTCACTAGTAGGAGTGAGAAAAACATCATGGGGTGGTGTGAATCGGAGGGTCTGAATTAGGATAGGCAGTGAGTGGCAATGTAGGATGGAGAAAAGCACCGCGGGGTGGTCAGCATGGGGAGGTCAGGGAACATGCAGTGGCAATGTAGGATAGGTTTCTGAAAAACAGCGCGGGGTGGTGCGCATTGTATGGGTGTGAGTTACATTACATTCACTAGTAGGAGTGAGAAAAACATCATGGGGTGGTGTGAATCGGAGGGTCTGAATTAGGATAGGCAGTGAGTGGCAATGTAGGATGGAGAAAAGCACAGCGGGGTGGTCAGCATGGGGAGGTCAGGGAACATGCAGTGGCAATGTAGGATAGGTTTCTGAAAAACATCGCAGGGTGGTGCGCATTGTATGGGTGTGTGTTACATTACATTCACTAGTAGGAGTGAGAAAAACATCACGGGGTGGTGTGAATCGGAAGGTCTGAATTTGGATAGGCAGGGAGTGGCAATGTAGGATGGAGAATAGCACCGCGGGTTGTTCAGCATGGGGAGGTCAGGGAACATGCCGTTGCAATGTAGGATAGGTTTCTGAAAAACATCTCGGGGTGGTGCGCATTGTATGGGTGTGTGTTACATTACATTCACTAGTAGGAGTGAGAAAAACATCACGGGGTGGTGTGAATCGGTGGGTCTGAATTAGGATAGGCAGTGAGAGGCAATGTAGGATGGAGAAAAGCACCACGGGGGGGTCAGCTTGGGGAGGTCAGGGAACATTCAGTGGCAATGTAGGAGAGGTTTCTAAAAAACATCGCGGGGTGGTGCTCATTGTATGGGTGTGTGTTACATTCTCTAGTAGGAGTGAGAAAAATATCACGGGGTGGTGCGCATTGTGTGGGTGTGTGTTACATTACATTCACTAGTAGGAGTGAGAAAAACATCCCAGGGTGCTGCGCATTGTGTGGGTGTGTGTTACATTACATTCACTAGTAGGAGTGAGAAAAGCATCACGGGGTGGTGCGCATTGTATGGGTGTGTGTTACATTACATTCACTAGTAGGAGTGAGAAAAACATCACGTGGTGGTGCGCATTGGATGGGTGTGTGTTACATTACATTCACTAGTAGGAGTGAGAAAAACATCACGGGGTGGTGCGCATTGTATGGGTGTGCGTTACATTACATTCAGTAATAGGAGTGAGAAAAACATCACGGGGTGCTGTGAATCTGAGGGTCTGAATTAGGATAGGCAGTGAGTGGTAATGTAGGATGGAGAAAAGCACCGCGGGGTGGTCAGCATGTGGAGGTCAGGGAACATGCAGTGGCAATGTAGGATAGGTTTCTGAAAAACATCGCGGGGTGGTGCGCATTGTATGGGTGTGTGTTACATTACATTCACTAGTAGGAGTGAGAAAAACATCACGGGGTGGTGCGCATTGTATGGGTGTGTGTTACACTACATTCACTAGTAGGAGTGAGAAAAACATCACGGGGTGGTGTGAATCGGAGGGTCTGAATGAGGATAGGCAGTGAGTGGCAATGTAGGATGGAGAAAAGCACCGCGGGTGCTCAGCATGGGGAGGTCAGGGAACATGCAGTGGCAATGTAGGATAGGTTTCTGAAAAACATCGCAGGGTGGTGCACATTGTATTGGTGTGTGTTACATTACATTCAGTAGTAGGAGTGAGAAAAACATGACTGGGTGCTGTGAATCTGAGGGTCTGAATTAGAATAGGCAGTGAGTGGCAATGTCGGATGGAGAAAAGCACCGCGGGGTGGTCAGCATGGGGAGGTCAGGGAACATGCAGTGGCAATGTAGGATAGGTTTCTGAAAAACAGCGCGGGGTGGTGCGCATTGTATGGGTGTGTGTTACATTACATTCAGTAGTAGGAGTGAGAAAAACATCACGGGGTGCTGTGAATCTGAGGGTCTGAATTAGGATAGGCAGTGAGTGGCAATGTAGGATGGAGAAAAGCACCGCGGGGTGGTCAGCATGTGGAGGTCAGGGAACATGCAGTGGCAATGTAGGATAGGTTTCTGAAAAACAGCGCGGGTTGTGCGCATTGTATGGGTGCGTGTTACCTTACATTCACTAGTAGGAGTGAGAAAAACATCACGGGGTAGTGTGAATCGGAAGGTCTGAATTTGGAGAGGCAGGGAGTGGCAATGTAGGATGGAGAAAAGCACCGCGGGTTGTTCAGCATGGGGAGGTCAGGGAACATGCCGTTGCAATGTAGGATAGGTTTCTGAAAAACATCTCGGGGTGGTGCGCATTGTATGGGTGTGTGTTACATTACATTCACTAGTAGGAGTGAGAAAAACATCACGGGGTGGTGTGAATCGGAGGGTCTGAATTAGGATAGGCAGTGAGAGGCAATGTAGGATGGAGAAAAGCACCGCGGGGGGGTCAGCATGGGGAGGTCAGGGAACATGCAGTGGCAATGTAGGAGAGGTTTCTAAAAAACATCGCGGGGTGGTGTGCATTGTATGGGTGTGTGTTACATTCTCTAGTAGGAGTGAGAAAAACATCACGGGGTGGTGCGCATTGTGTGGGTGTGTGTTACATTACATTCACTAGTAGGAGTGAGAAAAACATTCCAGGGTGCTGCGCATTGTGTGGGTGTGTGTTACATTACATTCACTAGTAGGAGTGAGAAAAGCATCACGGGGTGGTGCGCATTGTATGGGTGTGTGTTACATTACATTCACTAGTAGGAGTGAGAAAAACATCACGGTGTGCTGCGCATTGGATGGGTGTGTGTTACATTACATTCACTATTAGGAGTGAGAAAAATACCACGAGGTGGTGCGCATTGTATGGGTGTGTGCTACATTACATTCACTAGTAGGAGTGAGAAAAACATCACGTGGTGGTGCGCATTGTATGGGTGTGCGTTACATTACATTCAGTAATAGGAGTGAGAAAAACATCACGGGGTGGTGCGCATTGTATGGCTGTGTGTTACATTACATTCACTAGTAGGAGTGAGAAAAACATCACGGGGTGCTGTGAATCTGAGGGTCTGAATTAGGATAGGCAGTGAGTGGCAATGTAGGATGGAGAAAAGCACCGCGGGGTGGTCAGCATGGGGAGGTCAGGGAACATGCAGTGGCAATGTAGGATAGGTTTCTGAAAAGCATCGCGGGGTGGTGCGCATTGTATGGGTGTGAGTTACATTATATTCACTAGTAGGAGTGAGAAAAATATCACGGGGTGGTGTGAATCGGAGGGTCTGAATTAGGATAGGCAGTGAGTGGCAATGTAGGATGGAGAAAAGCACCGCGGGGTGGTCAGCATGGGGAGGTCAGGGAACATGCAGTGGCAATGTAGGATAGGTTTCTGAAAAACATCGCAGGGTGGTGCGCATTGTATGGGTGTGTGTTACATTACATTCACTAGCAGGAGTGAGAAAAACATCACGGGGTGGTGTGAATCGGAGGGTCTGAATTAGGATAGGCAGTGAGTGGTAATGTAGGATGGAAAAAAGCACCGCGGGGTGGTCAGCATGGGGAGGTCAGGGAACATGCAGTGGCAATGTAGGATAGGTTTCTGAAAAACATCGCGGGGTTTTGCGCATTGTATGGGTGTGTGTTACATTACATTCACTAGTAGGAGTCAGAAAAACATCACGGGTTGGTGTGAATCGGAGGGTCTGAATTAGGATATGCAGTGAGTGGCAATGTAGGATGGAGAAAAGCACCGCGGGGGGTCAGCTTGGGGAGGTCAGGGAACATGCAGTGGCAATGTAGAATAGGTTTCTGAAAAACATCGCGGGGTGGTGCGCATTGTATGTGTGTGTGTTACATTCACTAGTAGGAGTGAGAAAAACATCACGGGGTGGTGCGCATTGTATGGGTGTGTGTTACATTACATTCACAAGTAGGAGTGAGAAAAAAACATCACGGTGTGGTGCGCATTGTATGGGTGTGTGTTACATTACATTCACTAGTAGGAGTGAGAAAAACATCACGGGTGGTGTGATTCGGAGGGTCTGAATTAGGATAGGCAGTGAGTGGCAATGTAGGATGGAGAAAAGCACCACGGTGTGGTCAGCATGGGGAGGTCAGGGAACATGCAGTGGCAATGTAGGGTAGGTTTCTGAAAAACATCACGGGGTGGTGCGCATTGTATGGGTGTGTGTTACATTACATTCACTAGTATTAGTGAGAAAAACATCACGGGGTGGTGTGAATCGGAGGGTCTGAATTAGGATAGGCAGTGAGTGGCAATGTAGGATGGAGAAAAGCACCGCGGGGTGGTCAGCATTGGGAGGTCAGGGAACATGCAGTGGCAATTTAGGATAGGTTTCTGAAAAACATCGCAGGGTGGTGCGCATTGTATGGGTGTGTGTTACATTACATTCACTAGTAGGAGTGAGAAAAACATCACGGGGTGGTGCGCATTGTATGGGTGTGTGTTACATTACATTCACTAGTAGGAGTGAGAAAAACATCATGGGGTGGTGTGAATCGGAGGGTCTGAATTAGGATAGGCAGTGAGTGGCAATGTAGGATGGAGAAAAGCACCGCGGGGTGGTCAGCATGGGGAGGTCAGGGAACATGCAGTGGCAATGTAGGATAGGTTTCTGAAAAACAGCGCGGGGTGGTGCGCATTGTATGGGTGTGAGTTACATTACATTCACTAGTAGGAGTGAGAAAAACATCATGGGGTGGTGTGAATCGGAGGGTCTGAATTAGGATAGGCAGTGAGTGGCAATGTAGGATGGAGAAAAGCACCGCGGGGTGGTCAGCATGGGGAGGTCAGGGAACATGCAGTGGCAATGTAGGATAGGTTTCTGAAAAACATCGCAGGGTGGTACGCATTGTATGGGTGTGTGTTACATTACATTCACTAGTAGGAGTGAGAAAAACATCACGGGGTGGTGTGAATCGGAAGGTCTGAATTTGGATAGGCAGGGAGTGGCAATGTAGGATGGAGAATAGCACCGCGGGTTGTTCAGCATGGGGAGGTCAGGGAACATGCCGTTGCAATGTAGGATAGGTTTCTGAAAAACATCTCGGGGTGGTGCGCATTGTATGGGTGTGTGTTACATTACATTCACTAGTAGGAGTGAGAAAAACATCACGGGGTGGTGTGAATCGGTGGGTCTGAATTAGGATAGGCAGTGAGAGGCAATGTAGGATGGAGAAAAGCACCGCGGGGGGGTCAGCTTGGGGAGGTCAGGGAACATTCAGTGGCAATGTAGGAGAGGTTTCTAAAAAACATCGCGGGGTGGTGCTCATTGTATGGGTGTGTGTTACATTCTCTAGTAGGAGTGAGAAAAACATCACGGGGTGGTGCGCATTCTGTGGGTGTGTGTTACATTACATTCACTAGTAGGAGTGAGAAAAACATCCCAGGGTGCTGCGCATTGTGTGGGTGTGTGTTACATTACATTCACTAGTAGGAGTGAGAAAAGCATCACGGGGTGGTGCGCATTGTATGGGTGTGTGTTACATTACATTCACTAGTAGGAGTGAGAAAAACATCACGTGGTGGTGCGCATTGGATGGGTGTGTGTTACATTACATTCACTAGTAGGAGTGAGAAAAACATCACGTGGTGGTGCGCATTGTATGGGTGTGCGTTACATTACATTCAGTAATAGGAGTGAGAAAAACATCACGGGGTGGTGCGCATTGTATGGCTGTGTGTTACATTACATTCACTAGTAGGAGTGAGAAAAACATCACGGGGTGCTGTGAATCTGAGGGTCTGAATTAGGATAGGCAGTGAGTGGCAATGTAGGATGGAGAAAAGCACCGCGGGGTGGTCAGCATGGGGAGGTCAGGGAACATGCAGTGGCAATGTAGGATAGGTTTCTGAAAAGCATCGCGGGGTGGTGCGCATTGTATGGGTGTGAGTTACATTTTATTCACTAGTAGGAGTGAGAAAAATATCACGGGGTGGTGTGAATCGGAGGGTCTGAATTAGGATAGGCAGGGAGTGGCAATGTAGGATGGAGAAAAGCACCGCGGGGTGGTCAGCATGGGGAGGTCAGGGAACATGCAGTGGCAATGTAGGATAGGTTTCTGAAAAACATCGCAGGGTGGTGCGCATTGTATGGGTGTGTGTTACATTACATTCACTAGCAGGAGTGAGAAAAACATCACGGGGTGGTGTGAATCGGAGGGTCTGAATTAGGATAGGCAGTGAGTGGTAATGTAGGAAGGAAAAAAGCACCGCGGGGTGGTCAGCATGGGGAGGTCAGGGAACATGCAGTGGCAATGTAGGATAGGTTTCTGAAAAACATCGCGGGGTTTTGCGCATTGTATGGGTGTGTGTTACATTACATTCACTAGTAGGAGTCAGAAAAACATCACGGGTTGGTGTGAATCGGAGGGTCTGAATTAGGATAGGCAGTGAGTGGCAATGTAGGATGGAGAAAAGCACCGCGGGGGGTCAGCTTGGGGAGGTCAGGGAACATGCAGTGGCAATGTAGAATAGGTTTCTGAAAAACATCGCGGGGTGGTGCGCATTGTATGTGTGTGTGTTACATTCACTAGTAGGAGTGAGAAAAACATCACGGGGTGGTGCGCATTGTATGGGTGTGTGTTACATTACATTCACAAGTAGGAGTGAGAAAAAAACATCACGGTGTGGTGCGCATTGTATGTGTGTGTGTTACATTACATTCACTAGTAGGAGTGAGAAAAACATCACGGGTGGTGTGATTCGGAGGGTCTGAATTAGGATAGGCAGTGAGTGGCAATGTAGGATGGAGAAAAGCACCACGGTGTGGTCAGCATGGGGAGGTCAGGGAACATGCAGTGGCAATGTAGGGTAGGTTTCTGAAAAACATCACGGGGTGGTGCGCATTGTATGGGTGTGTGTTACATTACATTCACTAGTATTAGTGAGAAAAACATCACGTGGTGGTGTGAATCGGAGGGTCTGAATTAGGATAGGCAGTGATTGGCAATGTAGGATGGAGAAAAGCACCACGGGGTGGTCAGCATTGGGAGGTCAGGGAACATGCAGTGGCAATTTAGGATAGGTTTCTGAAAAACATCGCAGGGTGTTGCGCATTGTATGGGTGTGTGTTACATTACATTCACTAGTAGGAGTGAGAAAAACATCACGGGGTGGTGCACATTGTATGGGTGTGTGTTACATTACATTCACTAGTAGGAGTGAGAAAAACATCACGGGGTGGTGTGAATCGGAGGGTCTGAATTAGGATAGGCAGTGAGTGGCAATGTAGGATGGAGAAAAGCACCGCGGGGTGGTCAGCATGGGGAGGTCAGGGAACATGCAGTGGCAATGTAGGATAGATTTCTGAAAAATATCGCGGGGTGGTGCGCATTATATGGGTGTGTGTTACATTACATTCACTAGGAGGAGTGAGAAAAACATCACGGGGTGCTGTGAATCTGAGGGTCTAAATTAGGATAGGCAGTGAGTGGCAATGTAGGATGGAGAAAAGCACCGCGGGGTGGTCAGCATGTGGAGGTCAGGGAACATGCAGTGGCAATGTAGGATAGGTTTCTGAAAAACATCGCGGGGTGGTGCGCATTGTATGGGTGTGAGTTACATTACATTCACTAGTAGGAGTGAGAAAAACATCACGGGGTGGTGCGCATTGTATGGGTGTGTGTTACATTACATTCACTAGTAGGAGTGAGAAAAACATCATGGGGTGGTGTGAATCGGAGGGTCTGAATTAGGATAGGCAGTGAGTGGCAATGTAGGATGGAGAAAAGCACCGCGGGGTGGTCAGCATGGGGAGGTCAGGTGACATGCAGTGGCAATGTAGGATAGGTTTCTGAAAAACACCGCGGGGTGGTGCGAATTGTATGGGTGTGTGTTACATTACATTCACTGTTAGGAGTGAGAAAAACATCGCCGGGTGGTGTGAATTGTATGGATGTGTGTTACATTATATTCACTAGTAGGAGAGAGAAAAACATCGTGGGGTGGTGCGCATTGTATGGGTGTGTGTTACATTACATGCACTAGTAGGAGTGAGAAAAACATCACTGGGTGTTGTGAATCGGAAGGTGTGCATTAGGATAGGCAGTGAGTGGCAATGTAGGATGTAGAAAAGCACCACGGGTTGGTCAGCATGGGGAGGACAGGGAACATGTAGTGGCAACGTAGGATATATTTCTGAAAAACATCGCGGGGTGGTGCGCATTGTATGGGTGTGTGTTACATTACATTCACTAGTAGGAGTGAGAAAAAAATCGCGAGGTGGTGCACATTGTATGGGTGTGTGTTACATTACATTCACTAGTAGGAGTGAGAATAACATTGCCGGGTGGTGTGGATTGTATGGGTGTGTGTTACATTACATACACTATTAGGAGTGAGAAAAACATCGCGGGGTGGTGCGCATTGTCTGGGTGTGTGTTACATTACTTTCACTAGTAGGAGTGAGAAAAACATCGCGGAGTGGTGCGAATTGTATGGATGTGTGTTACATTACATTCACTAGTAGGAGTGCGAAAAACATCGCGAGGTGGTGCGCATTGTATAGGTGTGTGTTACATTACATTCACTAGTAGGAGTGAGAAAAACATCAGGGGGTGGTCTGTATCGGAGGGTCTGAGTTAGGATAGGCAGTGAGTCGCAATGTAGGATGGAGAAAAGCAGCGCGGGGTGGTCCGCATGGGGAGGTCAGGGAACATGCAGTGGTAATGTAGGATAGGTTTCTGAAAAACATCGCGGGGTGGTGCGCATTGTATATGTGTGTGTTACATTACATTCATTAGTAGGAGTGAGAAAAACATCGCGGGGTGGTGCGCATTGTATGGGTGTGTAACATTACATTCACTAGTAGGAGTGAGAAAAACATCGCTGGGTGGTGCGGATTGTATGGGTGTGTGTTACATTACATTGACTAATAGGAGTGAGAAAAACATGGCGTGTGGTGCACATTGTATGGGTGAGTGTTACATTACCTTCACTAGTAGGAGTGAGAAAAAAAATCGCGGGGTGGTGCGCACTGTATGGGTGTGTGTTACATTACATTCACTAGTAGGAGTGAGAAAAACATCACGGGCTGGTGTGAATCGGAGGTTCTGAATTAAGATAGGCAGTGAGTGGCAATGTAGGATGGAGAAAAGCACCGCGGGGTGATCAGCATGGGGAGGTCAGGGAACATGCAGTGGCAATGTAGGATAGGTTTCTGAAAAACATCGCGGGGTGGTGCGCATTGTATGGGTGTGTGTTACATTACATTCAGTAGTAGAAGTGAGAAAAACATCGCCGGGTGGTGTGCATTGTATGGGTGTGTGTTACATTACATTCACTAGTAGTTGAGAGAAAATCATCGCGGGGTGGTGCGCATTGTATGGGTGTGGGTTACATTACATTCACTAGTAGGAGTGAGAAAAACATCGCGGGGTGGTGCGCATTGTATGGGTGTGTGTTACATTACATTCACTAGTAGGAGTGAGAAAAACATCGCGGGTTGGTGCGCATTGTAGGCCTGTGTGTTACATTACCTTCACTAGTAGGAATGAGAAAAAAATCGCGGGGTGTTGCGCATTGTATGGGTGTGTGTTACATTACATTCACTAGTAGGAGTGAGAAAAACATCACGGGGTGGTGTGAATCGGAGGGTCTGAATTAGGATAGGCAGTGAGTGGCAATGTAGGATGCAGAAAAGCAACGCAGGGTGGTCAGCATGGGGAGGTTAGGGAACATGCAGTGGCAATGTAGGATAGGTTTCTGAAAAACATCGCGGGGTGGTGCGCATTGTATGGGTGTGTGTTACATTACATTCACTAGTATTAGTGAGAAAAACATCACGGGGTGGTGCGCATTGTATGGGTGTGTGTTACATTACATTCACTAGTAGGAGTGAGAAAAACATCGCGGGGTGGTGCGGATTGTGTGGGTGTGTGTTACATTACATTCACTAGTAGGAGTGAGAAAAACATCACTGGGTGTTGTGAATCGGAGGGTGTGCATTAGGTTAGGCAGTGAGTGGCAATGTAGGATGGAGAAAAGCACCGCGGGGTGGTCAGCATGGGGAGGACAGGGAACATGCAGTGGCAACGTAGGATATGTTTCTGAAAAACATCGCGGGGTGGTGCGCATTGTATGGGTGTGTGTTACATTACATTCACTAGTAGGAGTGAGAAAAAAATCGCGAGGTGGTGCACATTGTATGGGTTTGTGTTACATTACATTCACTAGTAGGAGTGAGAATAACATCGCCGGGTGGTGTGGATTGTATGGGTGTGTGTTACATTACATAAACTAGTAGGAGTGAGAAAAACATCGCGGGGTGGTGCGCATTGTCTGGGTGTGTGTTACATTACTTTCACTAGTAGGAGTGAGAAAAACATCGCGGGGTGGTGCGCATTGTATGGATGTGTGTTACATTACATTCACTAGTAGGAGTGCGAAAAACATCGCGAGATGGTGCGCATTGTATGGGTGTGTGTTACATTACATTCACTAGTAGGAGTGAGAAAAACATCAGGGGGTGGTCTGTATCGGAGGGTCTGAGTTAGGATAGGCAGTGAGTCGCAACGTAGGATGGAGAAAAGCAGCGCGGGGTGGTCCGCATGGGGAGGTCAGGGAACATGCAGTGGCAATGTAGGATAGGTTTCTGAAAAACATCGCGGGGTGGTGCGCATTGTATATGTGTGTGTTACATTATATTCACGAGTAGGAGTGAGAAAAACATCGCGGTGTGGTGCGCATTGTACGGGTGTGTAACATTACATTCACTAGTAGGAGTGAGAAAAACATCGCGGGGTGGTGCGGATTGTATGGGTGTTTGTTACATTACATTCACTAATAGGAGTGAGAAAAACATCGCGTGTGGTGCACATTGTATGGGTGAGTGTTACATTACCTTTACTAGTAGGAGTGAGAAAAAAAATCGCGGGGTGGTGCGCACTGTATGGGTGTGTGTTACATTACATTCACTAGTAGGAGTGAGAAAAACATCACGGGCTGGTGTGAATCGGAGGTTCTGAATTAAGATAGGCAGTGAGTGGCAATGTAGGATGGAGAAAAGCACCGCGGGGTGGTCAGCATGGGGAGGTCAGGTGACATGCAGTGGCAATGTAGGTTAGGTTTCTGAAAAACACCGCGGGGTGGTGCGCATTGTATGGGTGTGTGTTACATTACATTCACTATTAGGAGTGAGAAAAACATCACCGGGTGGTTTGCATTGTATGGATGTGTGTTACATTATATTCACTAGTAGGAGAGAGAAAAACATCGCGGGGTGGTGCGCATTGTATGGGTGTGTGTTACATTACATTCACTAGTAGGAGTGAGAAAAACATCACTGGGTGGTGTGAATCGGAGGGTGTGCATTAGGATAGGCAGTGAGTGGCAATGTAGGATGGAGAAAAGCACCGCGGGGTTGTCAGCATTGGGAGGACCGGGAACATGCAGTGGCAACGTAGGATACGTTTCTGAAAAACATCGCGGGGTGGTGCGCATTGTATGGGTGTGTGTTACATTACATTCACTATTAGGAGTGAGAAAAACATCACCGGGTGGTTTGCATTGTATGGATGTGTGTTACATTTTATTCACTAGTAGGAGAGAGAAAAAAATCGCGAGGTGGTGCGCATTGTATGGGTGTGTGTTACATTACATTCACTAGTAGGAGTGAGAATAACATCGCCGGGTGGTGTGGATTGTATGGGTGTGTGTTACATTACATACACTTGTATGAGAGAGAAAAACATCGCGGAGTGGTACACATTGTATGGGTGTGTGTTACATTACATTCACTAGTAGGAGTGAGAAAAACATCACGGGGAGGTGTGAATCGGAGGGTCTGAATTAGGATAGGCAGTGAGTGGCAATGTAGGATGGAGAAAAGTACCGCGGTGTGGTCAGCATGGGGAGGTCAGGGAACATGAAGTGGCAATGTAGGATAGGTTTCTGAAAAACATCGCAGGGTGGTGCGCATTGTATGGGTGTGTGTTACATTACATTTACTAGTAGAAGTGAGAAAAACATCGCGGGGTGGTGCGCATTGTATGGGTGTGTGTTACATTACTTTCACTAGTAGGAGTGAGAAAAACATCGCGGGGTGGTGCGGATTGTATGGGTGTGTGTTATATTACATTCACTAGTAGGAGTGAGAAAAACATCGCGGGGTGATGCGCATTGTCTGGGTGTGTGTTACATTACTTTCACTAGTAGGAGTGAGAAAAACATCGCGGGGTAGTGCTTATTGTGTGGATGTGTGTTACATTACATTCACTAGTAGGAGTGAGAAAAACATCGCCGTGTGGTGCGCATTGCATGGGTGTGTGTTACATTACATTCACTAGTAGGAGTGACAAAAACATCGCCGGTTGGTGCGCATTGTATGGGTGTGTGTTACATTACATTCTCTAGTAGGAGTGAGAAATACATCACGGGGTGGTCTGTATCGCAGGGTCTGAGTTAGGATAGGCAGTGAGTCGCAATGTAGGATGGAGAAAAGCAGCGCAGGGTGGTCAGCATGGGGAGGTCAGGGAACATGCAGTGGCAATGTAGGATAGGTTTCTGAAAAACATCGCGGGGTGGTGCGCATTGTATGGTTGTGTGTGAAATTACATTCATTAGTAGGAGTGATAAAAACATCACGGGGTGGTGTGAATCGGAGGGTCTGAATTAGGATAGGCAGTGAGTGGCAATGTAGGATGGAGAAAAGCACCGCGGGGTGGTCAGCATGGGGCAGTCAGGGAACATGCAGTGGCAATGTAGGATAGGTTTCTGAAAAACATCGCGGGGTGGTGCGCATTGTATGGGTGTGTGTTACATTACATTCACTAGTAGGAGTGAGAAAAACATCACGGGGTGGTGCGCATTGTATGGGTGTGTGTTACATTACATTCACTAGTAGGAGTGAGAAAATCATCGCGGGGTGGTGCGCATTGTATGGTTGTGTGTTACATTACATTCACTATTAGGAGTGAGAAAAACATCACGGGGTGGGGTGAATCGGAGGGTCTGAATTAGGATAGGCTGTGAGTGGCAATGTAGGTTGGAGAAAAGCACCGCGGGGTGGTCAGCATGGGGACGTCAGGGAACATGCAGTGGCAATGTAGGATAGGTTTCTGAAAAACATCGCGGGGTGGTGCGCATTGTATGGGTGTGTGTTACATTACATTCACTAGTAGGAGTGAGAAAAATATCACGGGGTGGTGCGCATTGTATGGGTGTGTGTTACATTACATTCACTTGTAGGAGTGAGGAAAACATCACGGGGTGGTGTGAATCGGAGGGTCTGAATTAGGATAGGCAGTGAGTGGCAATGTAGGATGGAGAAAATCACCGCGGGGTGGTCAGCATGGGAGGTCAGGGAACATGCAGTGGCAATGTAGGATAGGTTTCTGAAAAACATCGCGGGGTGGTGCGCATTGTATGGGTGTGTGTTACATTACATTCACTAGTAGGAGTGAGAAAAACATCAAGGGGTGGTACGCATTGTATGGGTGTGTGTTACATTACATTCACTAGTAGGAGTGAGAAAAACATCGCGGGGTGGTGCGCATTGTATGGGTGTGTGTTACATTTCATTCACTAGTAGGAGTGAGAAAAACATAACGGGGTGGTGCGCATTGTATGGGTGTGTGTTACATTACATTCAGTAGTAGGAGTGAGAAAAACATCACAAGGTGGTGTGAATTGGAGGGTCTCAATTAGGACAGGCAGTGAGTGGCAATGTAGGATGGAGAAAAGCACCATGGGGTGGTCAGCATGGGGAGGTCAGGGAACATGCAGTGGCAATGTAGGATAGGTTTCTGAAAAACATTGCGGGGTGGTGCACATTGTATGGGTGTGTGTTACATAACATTCACTAGTAGGAGTGAGAAAAACATCACGTGGTGGTGTAAATCGGAGGGTCTGAATTAGGATAGGCAGTGAGTGGCAATGTAGGATGGAGAAAAGCACCGCGTGGCGGTCAGCATCGCGAGGTCATGGAACATGCAGTGGCAATGTAGGATAGGTTACTGAAAAACATCGCGGGGTGGTGCGCATTGTATGGGTGTGTGTTACATTACATTCACTAGTAGGAGTGAGAAAAACATCACGGGGTGGTGGGCATTGTATGG
The DNA here is from genome assembly GCF_034190915.1 of Cavia porcellus. NCBI lineage: Eukaryota > Metazoa > Chordata > Mammalia > Rodentia > Caviidae > Cavia > Cavia porcellus. The sequence goes on from NW_026947555.1 coordinate 2,364,557, forward strand.
GTGTGTGTTACATTACATTCACTAGTAGGAGTGAGAATAACATCACGGGGTGGTGTGAATCGGAGGGTCTGAATTAGGATAGGCAGTGAGTGGCAATGTAGGATGGAGAAAAGCACCGCGGGGTGGTCAGCATGTGGAGGTCAGGGAACATGCAGTGGCAATGTAGGATAGGTTTCTGAAAAACATCGCGGGGTGGTGCGCATTGTATGGGTGTGTGTTACATTATATTCACTAGTAAGAGTGAGAAAAACATCACGGGGTGGAGCGCATTATATGGGTGTGTGTTACATGACATTCACTAGTTGGAGTTAGAAAAACATCACGGGGTGGTGCGAATTGGAGGGCCTGAATTAGGATAGGCAGTGAGTGGCAATGTAGGGTAGAAAAAAGCACCGCGGGGTGGTCAGCATGGGGAGGTCAGGGAACAGGCAGTGGCAATGTAGAATAGGTTTCTGAAAAACATCACGGGGTGGTGCGCATTGTATGGGTGTGTGTTACATTACATTCACTAGTAGGAGTGAGAAAAACATCAGAGGGTGGTGCGCATTGTATGTGTGTGTGTTACATTACATTCACTAGTAGGAGTAAGAAAAACATCACGAGGTGGTGCGTATTGTATGGGTGTGTGTTACATTACATTCACTAGTAGGAGTGAGAAAAACATCACGGGGTGGTGAGAATCGGAGGGTCTGAATAAGTTTAAGCAGTGAGTGGCAATGTAGGATGGAGAAAAGCACCGCGGGGTGGTCAGCATGGGGAGGTCAGGGAACATGCAGTGGCAATGTAGGATAGGTTTCTGAAAAACATCGCGGGGTGGTGCGCATTGTATGGGTGTGTGTTACATTAGATTCACTAGTAGGAGTGAGAAAAACATCACGCAGTTGTGCGCATTGTATGGGTGTGTGTTACATTACATTCACTAGTAGGAGTGAGAAAAACATCACGGGGTGGTGTGAATCAGAGGGTCTAGATTTAGGATAGGCAGTGAGTGGCAATGTAGGATGGAGAAAAGCACCGCGGGGTGGTCAGTATGGGGAGGTCAGGGAACATGCAGTGGCAATGTAGGATAGTTTTCTGAAAAACATCACGGGGTGGTGCGCATTGTATGGGTGTGTGTTACAATACATTCACTAGTAGGAGTGAGAAAAATATCACGGGGTGGTGTGAATCAGAGGGCCTGAATTAGGATAGGCAGTGAGTGGCAATGTAGGATGGAGAAAAGCACCGAGGGGTGGTCAGCATTGGGGAAGTCAGGGAACATGCAGTGGCAATGTAGGATAGTTTTCTGAAAAATATCACGGGGTGGTGCGCATTGTATGGGTGTGTGTTACATTACATTCACTAGTAGGAGTGAGAAAAACATCACGGGGTTGTGTGAATCGGAGTGTCTGAATTAGGATAGGCAGTAAGTGTCAATGTAGGATGGAGAAAAGCACCGCGGGGTGGTCAGCATGGGGAGGTCAGTGAACATGCAGTGGCAATGTAGGATAGGTTTCTGAAAAACATCGCGGGGTGGTGCACATTGTATGGGTGTGTGTTACATCACATTCACTAGTAGGAGTGAGAAAAACATCACGGGGTGGTGTGAATCGGAGGGTCTGAATTAGGATATGCAGTGAGTGGCAATGTAGGATGGAGAAAAGCACCGCGGGGTGGTCAGCATGGGGAGGTCAGGGAACATGCAGTGGCAATGTAGGATAGTTTTCTGAAAAACGTCACGGGGTGGTGCGCATTGTGTGGGTTTGTGTTACATTACATTCACTAGTAGGAGTGAGAAAAACATCACGGGGTGGTGTGAATCGGAGTTTCTGAATTAGGATAGGCAGTGAGTGGCAATGTAGGATGGAGAAAAGCACCGCGGCGTGGTCAGCATGGTGACGTCAGGGAACATGCAGTGGCAATGTAGGATAGGTTTCTGAAAAACATCGCGGGGTGGTGCGCATTGTAAGGGTGTGTGTTACGTGACATTAACTAGTAGGAGTGAGAAAAACATCACGGTGTGGTGCGGATTGTATGGTTGTGTGTTACATTACATTCACTAGTAGGAGTGAGAAAAACATCACGGGGTGGGGCGCATTGTATGGGTGTGTGTTACATTACATTCACTAGTAGGAGTGAGAAAAACATCACGGGGTGGTGTGAATCAGAGGGTCTGAATTAGGATAGGTAATGAGTGGCAATGTAGGATGGAGAAAAGCACCGCGGGGTGGTCAGTATGGGGAGGTCAGGGAACATGCAGTGGCAATGTAGGATATGTTTCTGAAAAACATCGCGGGGTGGTGCACATTGTATGGGTGTGTGTTACATTACATTCTCTAGTAGGATTGAGAAAGACATCACGGGGTGGTGTGAATCGGAAGGTCTGAATTAGGATAGGCAGTGAGTGGCAATGTAGGATGGAGAAAAGCACCGCAGGGTGGTCAGCATGGGGAGGTGAGGGAACATGCAGTGGCAATGGAGGATAGGTTTCTGAAAAACATATCGGGGTGGTGCGCATTGTATGGGTGTGTGTTACATTACATTCACTAGTAGGAGTGATAAAAACATCACGGGGTGGTGCGCATTGTATGGGTGTGTGTTACATTACATTCACTAGTAGGAGTGAGAAAAACATCGCGGGGTGGTGCGGATTGTATGGGTGTGTGTTACATTACATTCACTAGTAGGAGTGAGAAAAACATCACGGGGTGGTGCACATTGTATGGGTGTGTGTTACATTACCTTCACTAGTAGGAGTGAGAAAAAAAATCGCGTGGTGGTGCGCACTGTATGGGTTTGTGTTACATTATATTCACTAGTAGGAGTGAGAAAAACATCACGGCTGGTGTGAATCGGAGGTTCTGAATTAAGATAGGCAGTGAGTGGCAATGTAGGATGGAGAAAAGCACCGCGGGGTGGTCAGCATGGGGAGGTCAGGTGACATGCAGTGGCAATGTAGGATAGGTTTCTGAAAAACACCGCGGGGTGGTGCGTATTGTATGGGTGTGTGTTACATTACATTCACTATTAGGAGTGAGAAAAACATCGCCGGATGGTGTGCATTGTATGCGTGTGTGTTACATTACATTCACTAGTAGGAGTGAGAAGAACATCGCGGGGTGGTGCGCATTGTAAGCGTGTGTGTTACATTACATTCACTAGTAGGAGTGAGAAAAACATCGCGGGGTGGTGCGCCTTGTATGGGTGTGTGTTACATTACCTTCACTAGTAGGAATGAGAAAAAAAATCGCGGGGTGGTGCGCATTGTATGGGTGTGTGTTACATTACATTCACTAGTAGGAGTGAGAAAAACATCACGGGGTGGTGTGAATCGGAGGCTCTGAATTAGGATAGGCAGTGAGTGGCAATGTAGGATGGAGAAAAGCAACGCAGGGTGGTCAGCATGGGGAGGTTAGGGAACATGCAGTGGCAATGTAGGATAGGTTTCTGAAAAACATCGCGGGGTGGTGCGCATTGTATGGGTGTGTGTTACATTACATTCACTAGTATTAGTGAGAAAAACATCACGGGGTGGTGCGCATTGTATGGGTGTGTGTTACATTACATTCACTAGTAGGAGTGAGAAAAACATCGCCTTGTGGTGCGCATTGTTTGGGTGTGTGTTACATTACATTCACTGGTAGGAGTGAAAAAAACATCACGGGGTGGTGTGAATCGGAGCGTCTGGGTTAGGATAGGCAGTGAGTGGCAATGTAGGATGGAGAAAAGCAGCGCGGGGTGGTCAGGATGGCGAGGTCAGGGAACATGCAGTGGCTATGTAGGATAGGTTTCTGAAAAACATCGCTGGGTGGTGCGCATTGTATGGGTGTGTGGTACATTACTTTCACTAGTAGGACTGAGAAAAACATCACGGGCTGGTGTGAATCGGAGGGTCTGCATTAGGATAGGCAGTGAGTGGCAATGTAGGATGGAGAAAAGCACCGCGGGGTGGTCAGCATGGGGAGGTCAGGGAAAATGCAGTGGCAATCTAGGATAGGTTTCTGAAAAACATCGCGGGGTGGTGCGCATTGTACGGATGTGTGTTACATTACATTCACTAGTAGGAGTGAGAAAAACATCGCGGGGTGGTGCGCATTGTACGGGTGTGTAACATTACATTCACTAGTAAGAGTGAGAAAAACATCGCGGGGTGGTGCGCATTGTATGGGTGTGTGTTACATTACATTCACTAGTAGGAGTGAGAAAAACATCGCGGGGTGGTGTGAATCGGAGGGTCTGAATTAGGATAGGCAGTGAGTGGCAATATAGGATGTTGAAAAGCAACCCAGGGTGGTCAGCATGGGGAGGTTAGGGAACATGCAGTGGCAATGTAGGATAGGTTTCTGAAAAACATCGCGGGGTGGTGCACATTGTATGGGTGTGTGTTACATTACATTCACTAGTAGGAGTGAGAAAAACATCGCGGGGTGGTGCGCATTGTATGGGTGTGTGTTACATTACATTCACTAGTAGGAGTGATAAAAACATCGCAGGGTGGTGAGCAATGTATGGGTGTGTGTTACATTACATTCACTAGTAGGAGTGAGAAAAACATCGCGGGGTGGTGCGCATTGTATGGGTGTGTGTTACATTACATTCAGTAGTAGGAGTGAGAAAAACATCACGCGGTGGTGTGAATCGGAGTGTCTGAATTAGGATAGGCAGTGAGTGGCAATGTGGGATGGAGAAAAGCAACGCAGGGTGGTCAGCATGGGGAGGTTAGGGAACATGCAGTGGCAATGTAGGATAGGTTTCTGAAAAACATCACAGGGTGGTGCGCATTGTATGGGTGTGTGTTACATTACATTCACTAGTAGGAGTGAGAAAAACATCGCGGGGTGATGCGCATTGTCTGGGTGTGTGTTACATTACATTCACTAGTAGGAGTGAGAAAATCATCGCGGGGTGGTGCGCATTGTATGGGTGTGTGTTACATTACATTCACTAGTAGGAGTGAGAAAAACATCGCGGGGTGGTGCGCATTGTATGGGTGTGTGTTACATTACATTCACTATTAGGAGTGAGAAAAACATCACGGGGTGGTGTGAATCGGAGGGTCTGAATTAGGATAGGCAGTGAGTGGCAATGTAGGTTGGAGAAAAGCACCGCGGGGTGGTCAGCATGGGGACGTCAGGGAACATGCAGTGGCAATGAAGGATAGGTTTCTGAAAAACATCGCGGGGTGGTGCGCATTGTATGGGTGTGTGTTACATTACATTCACTAGTAGGAGTGAGAAAAATATCACGGGGTGGTGCGCATTGTATGGGTGTGTGTTACATTACATTCACTTGTAGGAGTGAGAAAAACATCACGGGGTGGTGTGAATCGGAGGGTCTGAATTAGGATAGGCAGTGAGTGGCAATGTAGGATGGAGAAAAGTACCGCGGTGTGGTCAGCATGGGGAGGTCAGGGAACATGCAGTGGCAATGTAGGATAGGTTTCTGAAAAACATCGCAGGGTGGTGCGCATTCTATGGGTGTGTGTTACATTACATTTACTAGTAGAAGTGAGAAAAACATCGCGGGGTGGTGCGCATTGTATGGGTGTGTGTTACATTACTTTCACTAGTAGGAGTGAGAAAAACATCGCGGGGTGGTGCGGATTGTATGGGTGTGTGTTATATTACATTCACTAGTAGGAGTGAGAAAAACATCGCGGGGTAGTGCTTATTGTGTGGATGTGTGTTACATTACATTCACTAGTAGGAGTGAGAAAAACATCGCCGTGTGGTGCGCATTGCATGGGTGTGTGTTACATTACATTCACTAGTAGGAGTGACAAAAACATCGCCGGTTGGTGCGCATTGTATGGGTGTGTGTTACATTACATTCACTAGTAGGAGTGAGAAATACATCACGGGGTGGTCTGTATCGCAGGGTCTGAGTTAGGATAGGCAGTGAGTCGCAATGTAGGATGGAGAAAAGCAGCGCAGGGTGGTCAGCATGGGGAGGTCAGGGAACATGCAGTGGCAATGTAGGATAGGTTTCTGAAAAACATCGCGGGGTGGTGCGCATTGTATGGGTGTGTGTTACATTACATTCACTAGTAGGAGTGAGAAAAACATCAAGGGGTGGTACGCATTGTATGGGTGTGTGTTACATTATATTCACTAGTAGGAGTGAGAAAAACATCGCGGGGTGGTGCGCATTGTATGGGTGTGTGTTACATTACATTCACTAGTACGAGTGAGAAAAACATCACGGGGTGGTGTGAATCGGAGGGTCTGAATTAGGATAGGCAGTGAGTGGCAATGTAGGATGGAGAAAAGCACCGCCGGGTGGTCAGCATGGGGAGGTCACGGAACATGCAGTGGCAATGTAGGATAGGTTTCTGAAAAACATCGCGCGGTGGTGCGCATTGTATGCGTGTGTGTTACATTACATTCTCTAGTAGGAGTGAGAAAAACATCGTGGGGTGGTGCGCATTGTATGGGTGTGTGTTACATTTCATTCACTAGTAGGAGTGAGAAAAACATAACGGGGTGGTGCGCATTGTATGGGTGTGTGTTACATTACATTCAGTAGTAGGAGTGAGAAAAACATCACAAGGTGGTGTGAATTGGAGGGTCTCAATTAGGATAGGCAGTGAGTGGCAATGTAGGATGGAGAAAAGCACCACGGGGTGGTCAGCATGGGGAGGTCAGGGAACATGCAGTGGCAATGTAGGATAGGTTTCTGAAAAACATTGCGGGGTGGTGCACATTGTATGGGTGTGTGTTACATAACATTCACTAGTAGGAGTGAGAAAAACATCACGGGGTGGTGTAAATCGGAGGGTCTGAATTAGGATAGGCAGTGAGTGGCAATGTAGGATGGAGAAAAGCACCGCGTGGCGGTCAGCATGGCGAGGTCATGGAACATGCAGTGGCAATGTAGGATAGGTTGCTGAAAAACATCGCGGGGTGGTGCGCATTGTATGGGTGTGTGTTCCATTACATTCACTAGTAGGAGTGAGAAAAACATCACGGGGTGGTGGGCATTGTATGGGTGTGTGTTACATTACATTCACTAGTAGGAGTGAGAATAACATCACGGGGTGGTGTGAATCGGAGGGTCTGAATTAGGATAGGCAGTGAGTGGCAATGTAGGATGGAGAAAAGCACCGCGGGGTGGTCAGCATGTGGAGGTCAGGGAACATGCAGTGGCAATGTAGGATAGGTTTCTGAAAAACATCGCGGGGTGTGCGCATTGTATGGGTGTGTGTTACATTATATTCACTAGTAAGAGTGAGAAAAACATCACGGCGTGGAGCGCATTATATGGGTGTCTGTTACATGACATTCACTATTTGGAGTTAGAAAAACATCACGGGGTGGTGTGAATCAGAGGGTCTGAATTAGGAATAGCAGTGAGTGACAATGTAGGATGGAGAAAAGCACCGCGAGGTCGTCAGCAAGGGGAGGCCAGAGAACAGGCAGTGGCTATGTAGGATAGGTTTCTGAAAAACATTGTGGGGTGGTGCGCATTATATGGGTGTGTGTTACATTACATTCACTAGTAGGAGTGAGGAAAACATCACGGGGTGGTGCGAATTGGAGGGTCTGAATTAGGATAGGCAGTGAGTGGCAATGTAGGGTAGAAAAAAGCACCGCGGGGTGGTCAGCATGGGGAGGTCAGGGAACAGGCAGTGGCAATGTAGAATAGGTTTCTGAAAAACATCACGGGTTGGTGCGCATTGTATGGGTGTGTGTTACATTACATTCACTAGTAGGAGTGAGAAAAACATCACAGGGTGGTGCGCATTGTATGTGTGTGTGTTACATTACATTCACTAGTAAGAGTAAGAAAAACATCAAGAGGTGTTGCGTATTGTATGGGTGTGTGTTACATTACATTCACTAGTAGGAGTGAGAAAAACATCATGGGGTGGTGAGAATCGGAGGGTCTGAATTAGTTTAAGTAGTGAGTGGCAATGTAGGATGGAGAAAAGCACCGCGGGGTGGTCAGCATGGGGAGGTCAGGGAACATGCAGTGGCAATGTAGGATAGGTTTCTGAAAAACATCGCGGGGTGGTGCGCATTGTATGGGTGTGTGTTACATTAGATTCACTAGTAGGAGTGAGAAAAACATCACGCAGTTGTGCGCATTGTATGGGTGTGTGTTACATTACATTCACTAGTAGGAGTGAGAAAAACATCACGGGGTGGTGTGAATCAGAGGGTCTAGATTTAGGATAGGCAGTGAGTGGCAATGTAGGATGGAGAAAAGCACCGCGGGGTGGTCAGTATGGGGAGGTCAGGGAACATGCAGTGGCAATGTAGGATAGTTTTCTGAAAAACATCACGGGGTGGTGCGCATTGTATGGGTGTGTGTTACAATACATTCACTAGTAGGAGTGAGAAAAATATCACGGGGTGGTGTGAATCAGAGGGCCTGAATTAGGATAGGCAGTGAGTGGCAATGTAGGATGGAGAAATGCCCCACGGGGTGGTCAGCATGGGGAGGTCAGGGAACATGCAGTGGCAATGTAGGATAGGTTTCTGAAAAACATCGCGGGGTGGTACGCATTGTATGGGTGTGTGTTACATTACATTCACTAGTAGGAGTGAGAAAAACATCGCGGGGTGGTGTGAATCGGAGGGTCTGCATTAGGATAGGCAGTGAGTGGCAATGTAGGATGGAGAAAAGCACCGCGGGGTGGTCAGCATGGGGAGGTCAGGGAAAATGCAGTGGCAATCTAGGATAGGTTTCTGAAAAACATCGCGGGGTGGTGCGCATTGTACGGATGTGTGTTACATTACATTCACTAGTAGGAGTGAGAAAAACATCGCGGGGTGGTGCGCATTGTACGGGTGTGTAACATTACATTCACTAGTAAGAGTGAGAAAAACATCGCGGGGTGGTGCGCATTGTATGGGTGTGTGTTACATTACATTCACTAGTAGGAGTGAGAAAAACATCGCGGGGTGGTGTGAATCGGAGGGTCTGAATTAGGATAGGCAGTGAGTGGCAATATAGGATGTTGAAAAGCAACCCAGGGTGGTCAGCATGGGGAGGTTAGGGAACATGCAGTGGCAATGTAGGATAGGTTTCTGAAAAACATCGCGGGGTGGTGCACATTGTATGGGTGTGTGTTACATTACATTCACTAGTAGGAGTGAGAAAAACATCGCGGGGTGGTGCGCATTGTATGGGTGTGTGTTACATTACATTCACTAGTAGGAGTGATAAAAACATCGCAGGGTGGTGAGCAATGTATGGGTGTGTGTTACATTACATTCACTAGTAGGAGTGAGAAAAACATCGCGGGGTGGTGCGCATTGTATTGGTGTGTGTTACATTACATTCAGTAGTAGGAGTGAGAAAAACATCACGCGGTGGTGTGAATCGGAGTGTCTGAATTAGGATAGGCAGTGAGTGGCAATGTGGGATGGAGAAAAGCAACGCAGGGTGGTCAGCATGGGGAGGTTAGGGAACATGCAGTGGCAATGTAGGATAGGTTTCTGAAAAACATCACAGGGTGGTGCGCATTGTATGGGTGTGTGTTACATTACATTCACTAGTAGGAGTGAGGAAAACATCACGGGGTGGTGCGAATTGGAGGGTCTGAATTAGGATAGGCAGTGAGTGGCAATGTAGGGTAGAAAAAAGCACCGCGGGGTGGTCAGCATGGGGAGGTCAGGGAACAGGCAGTGGCAATGTAGAATAGGTTTCTGAAAAACATCACGGGTTGGTGCGCATTGTATGGGTGTGTGTTACATTACATTCACTAGCAGGAGTGAGAAAAACATCACAGGGTGGTGCGCATTGTATGTGTGTGTGTTACATTACATTCACTAGTAAGAGTAAGAAAAACATCAAGAGGTGTTGCGTATTGTATGGGTGTGTGTTACATTACATTCACTAGCAGGAGTGAGAAAAACATCACGGGGTGGTGAGAATCGGAGGGTCTGAATTAGTTTAAGTAGTGAGTGGCAATGTAGGATGGAGAAAAGCACCGCGGGGTGGTCAGCATGGGGAGGTCAGGGAACATGCAGTGGCAATGTAGGATAGTTTTGTGAAAAACATCGCGGGGTGGTGCGCATTGTATGGGTGTGTGTTACATTAGATTCACTAGTAGGAGTGAGAAAAACATCACGCAGTTGTGCGCATTGTATGGGTGTGTGTTACATTACATTCACTAGTAGGAGTGAGAAAAACATCACGGGGTGGTGTGAATCAGAGGGTCTAGATTTAGGATAGGCAGTGAGTGGCAATGTAGGATGGAGAAAAGCACCGCGGGGTGGTCAGTATGGGGAGGTCAGGGAACATGCAGTGGCAATGTAGGATAGTTTTCTGAAAAACATCACGGGGTGGTGCGCATTGTATGGGTGTGTGTTACAATACATTCACTAGTAGGAGTGAGAAAAATATCACGGGGTGGTGTGAATCAGAGGGCCTGAATTAGGATAGGCAGTGAGTGGCAATGTAGGATGGAGAAATGCCCCACGGGGTGGTCAGCATGGGGAGGTCAGGGAACATGCAGTGGCAATGTAGGATAGGTTTCTGAAAAACATCGCGGGGTGGTACGCATTGTATGGGTGTGTGTTACATTACATTCACTAGTAGGAGTGAGAAAAACATCGCGGGGTGGTGTGAATCGGAGGGTCTGCATTAGGATAGGCAGTGAGTGGCAATGTAGGATGGAGAAAAGCACCGCGGGGTGGTCAGCATGGGGAGGTCAGGGAAAATGCAGTGTCAATCTAGGATAGGTTTCTGAAAAACATCGCGGGGTGGTGCGCATTGTACGGATGTGTGTTACATTACATTCACTAGTAGGAGTGAGAAAAACATCGCGGGGTGGTGCGCATTGTACGGGTGTGTAACATTACATTCACTAGTAAGAGTGAGAAAAACATCGCGGGGTGGTGCGCATTGTATGGGTGTGTGTTACATTACATTCACTAGTAGGAGTGAGAAAAACATCGCGGGGTGGTGTGAATCGGAGGGTCTGAATTAGGATAGGCAGTGAGTGGCAATATAGCATGTTGAAAAGCAACCCAGGGTGGTCAGCATGGGGAGGTTAGGGAACATGCAGTGGCAATGTAGGATAGGTTTCTGAAAAACATCGCGGGGTGGTGCACATTGTATGGGTGTGTGTTACATTACATTCACTAGTAGGAGTGAGAAAAACATCGCGGGGTGGTGCGCATTGTATGGGTGTGTGTTACATTACATTCATTAGTAGGAGTGATAAAAACATCGCAGGGTGGTGAGCAATGTATGGGTGTGTGTTACATTACATTCACTAGTAGGAGTGAGAAAAACATCGCGGGGTGGTGCGCATTGTATGGGTGTGTGTTACATTACATTCAGTAGTAGGAGTGAGAAAAACATCACGCGGTGGTGTGAATCGGAGTGTCTGAATTAGGATAGGCAGTGAGTGGCAATGTGGGATGGAGAAAAGCAACGCAGGGTGGTCAGCATGGGGAGGTTAGGGAACATGCAGTGGCAATGTAGGATAGGTTTCTGAAAAACATCACAGGGTGGTGCGCATTGTATGGGTGTGTGTTACATTACATTCACTAGTAGGAGTGAGAAAAACATCGCGGGGTGATGCGCATTGTCTGGGTGTGTGTTACATTACATTCACTAGTAGGAGTGAGAAAATCATCGCGGGGTGGTGCGCATTGTATGGGTGTGTGTTACATTACATTCACTAGTAGGAGTGAGAAAAACATCGCGGGGTGGTGCGCATTGTATGGGTGTGTGTTACATTACATTCACTATTAGGAGTGAGAAAAACATCACGGGGTGGTGTGAATCGGAGGGTCTGAATTAGGATAGGCAGTGAGTGGCAATGTAGGTTGGAGAAAAGCACCGCGGGGTGGTCAGCATGGGGACGTCAGGGAACATGCAGTGGCAATGAAGGATAGGTTTCTGAAAAACATCGCGGGGTGGTGCGCATTGTATGGGTGTGTGTTACATTACATTCACTAGTAGGAGTGAGAAAAATATCACGGGGTGGTGCGCATTGTATGGGTGTGTGTTACATTACATTCACTTGTAGGAGTGAGAAAAACATCACGGGGTGGTGTGAATCGGAGGGTCTGAATTAGGATAGGCAGTGAGTGGCAATGTAGGATGGAGAAAAGTACCGCGGTGTGGTCAGCATGGGGAGGTCAGGGAACATGCAGTGGCAATGTAGGATAGGTTTCTGAAAAACATCGCAGGGTGGTGCGCATTCTATGGGTGTGTGTTACATTACATTTACTAGTAGAAGTGAGAAAAACATCGCGGGGTGGTGCGCATTGTATGGGTGTGTGTTACATTACTTTCACTAGTAGGAGTGAGAAAAACATCGCGGGGTGGTGCGGATTGTATGGGTGTGTGTTATATTACATTCACTAGTAGGAGTGAGAAAAACATCGCGGGGTAGTGCTTATTGTGTGGATGTGTGTTACATTACATTCACTAGTAGGAGTGAGAAAAACATCGCCGTGTGGTGCGCATTGCATGGGTGTGTGTTACATTACATTCACTAGTAGGAGTGACAAAAACATCGCCGGTTGGTGCGCATTGTATGGGTGTGTGTTACATTACATTCACTAGTAGGAGTGAGAAATACATCACGGGGTGGTCTGTATCGCAGGGTCTGAGTTAGGATAGGCAGTGAGTCGCAATGTAGGATGGAGAAAAGCAGCGCAGGGTGGTCAGCATGGGGAGGTCAGGGAACATGCAGTGGCAATGTAGGATAGGTTTCTGAAAAACATCGCGGGGTGGTGCGCATTGTATGGGTGTGTGTTACATTACATTCACTAGTAGGAGTGAGAAAAACATCAAGGGGTGGTACGCATTGTATGGGTGTGTGTTACATTACATTCACTAGTAGGAGTGAGAAAAACATCGCGGGGTGGTGCGCATTGTATGGGTGTGTGTTACATTACATTCAGTAGTACGAGTGAGAAAAACATCACGGGGTGGTGTGAATCGGAGGGTCTGAATTAGGATAGGCAGTGAGTGGCAATGTAGGATGGAGAAAAGCACCGCGGGGTGGTCAGCATGGGGAGGTCACGGAACATGCAGTGGCAATGTAGGATAGGTTTCTGAAAAACATCGCGCGGTGGTGCGCATTGTATGCGTGTGTGTTACATTACATTCTCTAGTAGGAGTGAGAAAAACATCGCGGGGTGGTGCGCATTGTATGGGTGTGTGTTACATTTCATTCACTAGTAGGAGTGAGAAAAACATAACGGGGTGGTGCGCATTGTATGGGTGTGTGTTACATTACATTCAGTAGTAGGAGTGAGAAAAACATCACAAGGTGGTGTGAATTGGAGGGTCTCAATTAGGATAGGCAGTGAGTGGCAATGTAGGATGGAGAAAAGCACCACGGGGTGGTCAGCATGGGGAGGTCAGGGAACATGCAGTGGCAATGTAGGATAGGTTACTGAAAAACATCGCGGGGTGGTGCGCATTGTATGGGTGTGTGTTACATTACATTCACTAGTAGGAGTGAGAAAAACATCACGGGGTGGTGGGCATTGTATGGGTGTGTGTTACATTACATTCACTAGTAGGAGTGAGAATAACATCACGGGGTGGTGTGAATCGGAGGGTCTGAATTAGGATAGGCAGTGAGTGGCAATGTAGGATGGAGAAAAGCACCGCGGGGTGGTCAGCATGTGGAGGTCAGGGAACATGCAGTGGCAATGTAGGATAGGTTTCTGAAAAACATCGCGGGGTGGTGCGCATTGTATGGGTGTGTGTTACATTATATTCACTAGTAGGAGTGAGAAAAGCATCACAGGGTGGTGCGCATTGTATGTGTGTGTGTTACATTACATTCACTAGTAAGAGTAAGAAAAACATCAAGAGGTGTTGCGTATTGTATGGGTGTGTGTTACATTACATTCACTAGTAGGAGTGAGAAAAACATCACGGGGTGGTGAGAATCGGAGGGTCTGAATTAGTTTAAGTAGTGAGTGGCAATGTAGGATGGAGAAAAGCACCGCGGGGTGGTCAGCATGGGGAGGTCAGGGAACATGCAGTGGCAATGTAGGATAGGTTTCTGAAAAACATTGCGGGGTGGTGCGCATTGTATGGGTGTGTGTTACATTAGATTCACTAGTAGGAGTGAGAAAAACATCACGCAGTTGTGCGCATTGTATGGGTGTGTGTTACATTACATTCACTAGTAGGAGTGAGAAAAACATCACGGGGTGGTGTGAATCAGAGGGTCTAGATTTAGGATAGGCAGTGAGTGGCAATGTAGGATGGAGAAAAGCACCGCGGGGTGGTCAGTATGGGGAGGTCAGGGAACATGCAGTGGCAATGTAGGATAGTTTTCTGAAAAACATCACGGGGTGGTGCGCATTGTATGGGTGTGTGTTACAATACATTCACTAGTAGGAGTGAGAAAAATATCACGGGGTGGTGTGAATCAGAGGGCCTGAATTAGGATAGGCAGTGAGTGGCAATGTAGGATGGAGAAATGCCCCACGGGGTGGTCAGCATGGGGAGGTCAGGGAACATGCAGTGGCAATGTAGGATAGGTTTCTGAAAAACATCGCGGGGTGGTACGCATTGTATGGGTGTGTGTTACATTACATTCACTAGTAGGAGTGAGAAAAACATCACGGGGTGGTGTGAATCGGAGGGTCTGGATTAGGATAGGCAGTGAGTGGCAATGTAGGATGGAGAAAAGCACCGCGGGGTGGTCAGCATTGGGGAAGTCAGGGAACATGCAGTGGCAATGTAGGATAGTTTTCTGAAAAATATCACGTGGTGGTGCGCATTGTATGGGTGTGTGTTACATTACATTCACTAGTAGGAGTGAGAAAAACATCACGGGGTTGTGTGAATCGGAGTGTCTGAATTAGGATAGGCAGTAAGTGGCAATGTAGGATGGAGAAAAGCACCGCGGGGTGGTCAGCATGGGGAGGTCAGTGAACATGCAGTGGCAATGTAGGATAGGTTTCTGAAAAACATCGCGGGGTGGTGCACATTGTATGGGTGTGTGTTACATCACATTCACTAGTAGGAGTGAGAAAAACATCACGGGGTGGTGTGAATCGGAGGGTCTAAATTAGGATATGCAGTGAGTGGCAATGTAGGATGGAGAAAAGCACCGCGGGGTGGTCAGCATGGGGAGGTCAGGGAACATGGAGTGGCAATGTAGGATAGTTTTCTGAAAAACGTCACGGGGTGGTGCGCATTGTGTGGGTTTGTGTTACATTACATTCACTAGTAGGAGTGAGAAAAACATCACGGGGTGGTGTGAATCGGAGGGTCTGAGTTAGGATAGGCAGTGAGTGGCAATGTAGATGGAGAAAAGCACCGCGGGGTGGTCAACATGGGGAGGTCAGGGAACATGCAGTGGCAATGTAGGATAGGTTTCTGAAAAACATCGCTGGGTGGTGCGCATTGTATGGCTGTGTGTTACATTACATTCACGAGTAGGAGTGAGAAAAACATCGCGGGGTGGTGTGAATCGGAGGGTCTGTATTAGGATAGGCAGTGAGTGGCAATGTAGGATGGAGAAAAGCAACGCGGTGTGGTCAGCATGGGGAGGTCAGGGAACATGCAGTGGCAATGTAGGATAGGTTTCTGAAAAACATCGCGGGGTGGTGTACATTGTATGGGTGTGTGTTACATGACATTCACTAGTAAGAGTGAGAAAAACATCACGTGGTGGTGCACATTGTACGGGTGAGTGTTACATTACATTCACTAGTAGGAGCGAGAAAAACATCACAGGGTGGTGCGCATTGTATGGGTGTGTGTTACATTACATTCACTAGTAGGAGTGAGAAAAATATCACGAGGTGGTGTGAATCAGAGTATCTGAATTAGGATAGGCAGTGAGTGGCAATGTAGGATGGAGAAAAGCACCGCGGGGTGGTCAGCATGGGGAGGTCAGGGAACATACAGTGGCAATGGAGGATAGGTTTCTGAAAAACATCGTGGGGTGGTGCGCATTGTGTGGGTGTGTGTTCATTACATTCACTAGTAGGAGTGAGAAAAACATCACGGGGTGGTGCGCATTGTATGGGTGTGTGTTACAATACATTCACTAGTAGGAGTGAGAAAAATATCACGGGGTGGTGTGAATCAGAGGGCCTGAATTAGGATAGGCAGTGAGTGGTAATGTAGGATGGAGAAATGCCCCACGGGGTGGTCAGCATGGGGAGGTCAGGGAACATGCAGTGGCAATGTAGGATAGGTTTCTGAAAAACATCGCGGGGTGGTACGCATTGTATGGGTGTGTGTTACATTACATTCACTAGTAGGAGTGAGAAAAACATCACGGGGTGGTGTGAATCGGAGGGTCTGGATTAGGATAGGCAGTGAGTGGCAATGTAGGATGGAGAAAAGCACCGCGGGGTGGTCAGCATTGGGGAAGTCAGGGAACATGAAGTGGCAATGTAGGATAGTTTTCTGAAAAATATCACGTGGTGGTGCGCATTGTATGGGTGTGTGTTACATTACATTCACTAGCAGGAGTGAGAAAAACATGACGTGGTGGTGCGCATTTTATGGGTGTGTGTTACATTACATTCACTACTAGGAGTGAGAAAAACATCACGGGGTGGTGTGAATCGGAGGGTCTGAATTAGGATAGGCAGTGAGTGTCAATGTAGGATGGAGAAAAGCACCGCGGCGTGGTCAGCATGGGGAGGTCAGGGAACATGCAGTGGCAATGTAGGATAGGTTTCTGAAAAACATCGCGGGGTGGTGCGCATTGTATGGGTGTGTGTTACATTACATTCACTAGTAGGAGTGAGAAAAACATCACGGGGTTGTGTGAATCGGAGTGTCTGAATTAGGATAGGCAGTAAGTGGCAATGTAGGATGGAGAAAAGCACCGCGGGGTGGTCAGCATGGGGAGGTCAGTGAACATGCAGTGGCAATGTAGGATAGGTTTCTGAAAAACATCGCGGGGTGGTGCACATTGTATGGGTGTGTGTTACATCACATTCACTAGTAGGAGTGAGAAAAACATCACGGGGTGGTGTGAATCGGAGGGTCTAAATTAGGATATGCAGTGAGTGGCAATGTAGGATGGAGAAAAGCACCGCGGGGTGGTCAGCATGGGGAGGTCAGGGAACATGCAGTGGCAATGTAGGATAGTTTTCTGAAAAACGTCACGGGGTGGTGCGCATTGTGTGGGTTTGTGTTACATTACATTCACTAGTAGGAGTGAGAAAAACATCATGGGGTGGTGTGAATCGGAGTTTCTGAATTAGGATAGGCAGTGAGTGGCAATGTAGGATGGAGAAAAGGACCGCGGCGTGGTAAGCATGGTGAGGTCAGGGAACATGCAGTGGCAATGTAGGATAGGTTTCTGAAAAACATCGCGGGGTGGTGCGCATTGTAAGGGTGTGTGTTACGTTACATTAACTAGTAGGAGTGAGAAAAACATCACGGTGTGGTGCGGATTGTATGGTTGTGTGTTACATTATATTCACTAGTAGGAGTGAGAAAAACATCACGGGGTGGGGCGCATTGTATGGGTGTGTGTTACATTACATTCACTAGTAGGAGTGAGAAAAACATCACGGGGTGGTGTGAATCAGAGGGTCTGAATTAGGATAGGCAATGAATGGCAATGTAGGATGGAGAAAAGCACCGCGGGGTGGTCAGTATGGGGAGGTCAGGGAACATGCAGTGGCAATGTAGGATAGGTTTCTGAAAAACATCGCGGGGTGGTGCACATTGTATGGGTGTGTGTTACATTACATTCACTAGTAGGATTGAGAAAAACATCACGGGGTGGTGTGAATCGGAAGGTCTGAATTAGGATAGGCAGTGAGTGGCAATGTAGGATGGAGAAAAGCACCGCAGGGTGGTCAGCATGGGGAGGTGAGGGAACATGCAGTGGCAATGTAGGATAGGTTTCTGAAAAACATCGCGGGGTGGTGCGCATTGTATGGGTGTGTTTTACATTACATTCACTAGTAGGAGTGATAAAAACATCATGGGGTGGTGCGCATTGTATGGGTGTGTGTTACATTACATTCACTAGTAGGAGTGAGAAAAACATCACGGGGTGGTGCGCATTGTATGGGTGTGTGTTACATTACATTCACTAGTATGAGTGAGAAAAATATCAAGGGGTGGTGCGCATTGTATGGGTGTGTGTTACATTACATTCACTAGTAGGAGTGAGAAAAACATCACGTGGTGGTGTGAATCGGAGGTCTGAATTAGGATAGGCAGTGAGTGGCAATGTAGGATGGAGAAAAGCACCACGTGGTGGTCAGCATGGGGAGGTCAGGGAACATGCAGTGGCAATGTAGGATAGGATTCTGAAAACATCGCGGGTTGGTGCGCATTGTATGGGTGTGTGTTACCTTACATTCACTAGTAGGAGTGAGAAAAACATCACGGGGTGGTGCGCATTGTATGGGTGTGTGTTACATTACATTCACTAGTAGGAGTGAGAAAAATATCACGGGGTGGTGCGCATTGTATGGGTGTGTGTTACATTACATTCACTAGTAGGAGTGAGAAAAACATCATGGAGTGGTGTGAATCGGAGGGACTTAATTAGGATAGGCAGTGAGTGGCAATGTAGGATGGAGAAAAGCACGGCGGGGTGGTCAGCATTCGGAGTTCAGGGAACATGCAGTGCCAAAGTAGAATAGGTTTCTGATAAACATCGCGGGGTGGTGCGCATTGTATGGGTGTGTGTTACATTACATAAACTAGTAGGAGTGAGAAAAACATCAAGGGGTGGTGTGAATCGGAGGGTCTGAATTAGGATAGGCAGTGAGTGGCAATGTATGATGGAGAAAAGCATCGCAGGGTGGTCAGCATTGGGAGGTCAGGGAACATGCAGTGACAATGTAGGATAGGTTTCTGAAAACATCGCGGGGTGGTGCACATTGTATGGGTGTGTGTTACATTACATTCGCTAGTAGGAGTGAGAAAAACATCACGGGGTGGTGTGAATCGGAGGGTCTGAATTAGGATAGGCAGTGAGTGGCAATGTAGGATGGAGAAAAGCACCGCGGGGTGGTCAGCATGGGGAGGTTAGGGAACATGCAGTGGCAATGTAGGATAGGTTTCTGAAAACATCGCGGGGTGGTGTGCATTGTATGGGTGTGTGTTACATTACATTCACTAGTAAGAGTGAGAAAAACATCACGTGGTGGTGCACATTGTACGGGTGTGTGTTACATTACATTCACTAGTAGGAGCGAGAAAAACATCACAGGGTGGTGCGCATTGTATGGGTGTGTGTTACATTACATTCACTAGTAGGAGTGAGAAAAATATCACGAGGTGGTGTGAATCAGAGTATCTGAATTAGGATAGGCAGTGAGTGGCAATGTAGGATGGAGAAAAGCACCGCGGGGTGGTCAGCATGGGGAGGTCAGGGAACATACAGTGGCAATGGAGGATAGGTTTCTGAAAAACATCGTGGGGTGGTGCGCATTGTGTGGGTGTGTGTTCATTACATTCACTAGTAGGAGTGAGAAAAACATCACGGGGTGGTGCGCATTGTATGGGTGTGTGTTACAATACATTCACTAGTAGGAGTGAGAAAAATATCACGGGGTGGTGTGAATCAGAGGGCCTGAATTAGGATAGGCAGTGAGTGGTAATGTAGGATGGAGAAATGCCCCACGGGGTGGTCAGCATGGGGAGGTCAGGGAACATGCAGTGGCAATGTAGGATAGGTTTCTGAAAAACATCGCGGGCTGGTACGCATTGTATGGGTGTGTGTTACATTACATTCACTAGTAGGAGTGAGAAAAACATCACGGGGTGGTGTGAATCGGAGGGTCTGGATTAGGATAGGCAGTGAGTGGCAATGTAGGATGGAGAAAAGCACCGCGGGGTGGTCAGCATTGGGGAAGTCAGGGAACATGAAGTGGCAATGTAGGATAGTTTTCTGAAAAATATCACGTGGTGGTGCGCATTGTATGGGTGTGTGTTACATTACATTCACTAGCAGGAGTGAGAAAAACATGACGTGGTGGTGCGCATTTTATGGGTGTGTGTTACATTACATTCACTACTAGGAGTGAGAAAAACATCACGGGGTGGTGTGAATCGGAGGGTCTGAATTAGGATAGGCAGTGAGTGTCAATGTAGGATGGAGAAAAGCACCGCGGCGTGGTCAGCATGGGGAGGTCAGGGAACATGCAGTGGCAATGTAGGATAGGTTTCTGAAAAACATCGCGGGGTGGTGCGCATTGTATGGGTGTGTGTTACATTACATTCACTAGTAGGAGTGAGAAAAACATCACGGGGTTGTGTGAATCGGAGTGTCTGAATTAGGATAGGCAGTAAGTGGCAATGTAGGATGGAGAAAAGCACCGCGGGGTGGTCAGCATGGGGAGGTCAGTGAACATGCAGTGGCAATGTAGGATAGGTTTCTGAAAAACATCGCGGGGTGGTGCACATTGTATGGGTGTGTGTTACATCACATTCACTAGTAGGAGTGAGAAAAACATCACGGGGTGGTGTGAATCGGAGGGTCTAAATTAGGATATGCAGTGAGTGGCAATGTAGGATGGAGAAAAGCACCGCGGGGTGGTCAGCATGGGGAGGTCAGGGAACATGCAGTGGCAATGTAGGATAGTTTTCTGAAAAACGTCACGGGGTGGTGCGCATTGTGTGGGTTTGTGTTACATTACATTCACTAGTAGGAGTGAGAAAAACATCATGGGGTGGTGTGAATCGGAGTTTCTGAATTAGGATAGGCAGTGAGTGGCAATGTAGGATGGAGAAAAGGACCGCGGCGTGGTAAGCATGGTGAGGTCAGGGAACATGCAGTGGCAATGTAGGATAGGTTTCTGAAAAACATCGCGGGGTGGTGCGCATTGTAAGGGTGTGTGTTACGTTACATTAACTAGTAGGAGTGAGAAAAACATCACGGTGTGGTGCGGATTGTATGGTTGTGTGTTACATTATATTCACTAGTAGGAGTGAGAAAAACATCACGGGGTGGGGCGCATTGTATGGGTGTGTGTTACATTACATTCACTAGTAGGAGTGATAAAAACATCACGGGGTGGTGTGAATCAGAGGGTCTGAATTAGGATAGGCAATGAATGGCAATGTAGGATGGAGAAAAGCACCGCGGGGTGGTCAGTATGGGGAGGTCAGGGAACATGCAGTGGCAATGTAGGATAGGTTTCTGAAAAACATCGCGGGGTGGTGCACATTGTATGGGTGTGTGTTACATTACATTCACTAGTAGGATTGAGAAAAACATCACGGGGTGGTGTGAATCGGAAGGTCTGAATTAGGATAGGCAGTGAGTGGCAATGTAGGATGGAGAAAAGCACCGCAGGGTGGTCAGCATGGGGAGGTGAGGGAACATGCAGTGGCAATGTAGGATAGGTTTCTGAAAAACATCGCGGGGTGGTGCGCATTGTATGGGTGTGTTTTACATTACATTCACTAGTAGGAGTGATAAAAACATCACGGGGTGGTGCGCATTGTATGGGTGTGTGTTACATTACATTCACTAGTAGGAGTGAGAAAAACATCACGGGGTGGTGCGCATTGTATGGGTGTGTGTTACATTACATTCACTAGTATGAGTGAGAAAAATATCACGGGGTGGTGCGCATTGTATGGGTGTGTGTTACATTACATTCACTAGTAGGAGTGAGAAAAACATCACGTGGTGGTGTGAATCGGAGGGTCTGAATTAGGATAGGCAGTGAGTGGCAATGTAGGATGGAGAAAAGCACCACGTGGTGGTCAGCATGGGGAGGTCAGGGAACATGCAGTGGCAATGTAGGATAGGTTTCTGAAAACATCGCGGGGTGGTGCGCATTGTATAGGTGTGTGTTACCTTACATTCACTAGTAGGAGTGAGAAAAACATCACGGGGTGGTGCGCATTGTATGGGTGTGTGTTACATTACATTCACTAGTAGGAGTGAGAAAAATATCACGGGGTGGTGCGCATTGTATGGGTGTGTGTTACATTACATTCACTAGTAGGAGTGAGAAAAACATCATGGAGTGGTGTGAATCGGAGGGACTTAATTAGGATAGGCAGTGAGTGGCAATGTAGGATGGAGAAAAGCACGGCGGGGTGGTCAGCATTCGGAGTTCAGGGAACATGCAGTGCCAAAGTAGAATAGGTTTCTGATAAACATCGCGGGGTGGTGCGCATTGTATGGGTGTGTGTTACATTACATAAACTAGTAGGAGTGAGAAAAACATCAAGGGGTGGTGTGAATCGGAGGGTCTGAATTAGGATAGGCAGTGAGTGGCAATGTATGATGGAGAAAAGCATCGCAGGGTGGTCAGCATTGGGAGGTCAGGGAACATGCAGTGACAATGTAGGATAGGTTTCTGAAAACATCGCGGGGTGGTGCACATTGTATGGGTGTGTGTTACATTACATTCGCTAATAGGAGTGAGAAAAACATCACGGGGTGGTGTGAATCGGAGGGTCTGAATTAGGATAGGCAGTGAGTGGCAATGTAGGATGGAGAAAAGCACCGCGGGGTGGTCAGCATGGGGAGGTTAGGGAACATGCAGTGGCAATGTAGGATAGGTTTCTGAAAACATCGCGGGGTGGTACACATTGTATGGGTGTGTGTTACATTACATTCACGAGTAGGAGTGAGAAAAACATCGCGGGGTGGTGTGAATCGGAGGGTCTGTATTAGGATAGGTAGTGAGTGGCAATGTAGGATGGAGAAAAGCAACGCGGTGTGGTCAGCATGGGGAGGTCAGGGAACATGCAGTGGCAATGTAGGATAGGTTTATGAAAAACATCGCGGGGTGGTGTACATTGTATGGGTGTGTGTTACATTACATTCACTAGTAAGAGTGAGAAAAACATCACGTGGTGGTGCACATTGTACGGGTGTGTGTTACATTACATTCACTAGTAGGAGCGAGAAAAACATCACAGGGTGGTGCGCATTGTATGGGTGTGTGTTACATTACATTCACTAGTAGGAGTGAGAAAAATATCACGAGGTGGTGTGAATCAGAGTATCTGAATTAGGATAGGCAGTGAGTGGCAATGTAGGATGGAGAAAAGCACCGCGGGGTGTTCAGCATGGGGAGGTCAGGGAACATACAGTGGCAATGGAGGATAGGTTTCTGAAAAACATCGTGGGGTGGTGCGCATTGTGTGGGTGTGTGTTCATTACATTCACTAGTAGGAGTGAGAAAAACATCACGGGGTGGTGCGCATTGTATGGGTGTGTGTTACATTACATTCACTAGTAGGAGTGAGAAAAACATCACGGTGTGGTGTGAATCGGGGTTCTGAATTAGGATAGGCAGTGAGTGGCAATGTAGGATGGAGAAAAGCACCGCGGGGTAGTCAGCATGGGGAGGTCAGGGAACATGCAGTGGCAATGTAGGATAGGTTTCTGAAAAATATCGCGGGGTGGTGCGCATTGTATGGGTGTGTGTTACATTACATTCACTAGTAGGAGTGAGAAAAACATCACGGGGTGGTGTGAATCGGAGGGTCTGAATTAGAATAGGCAGTGACAGGCAATGTTGGATGGAGAAAAGCACCGCGGGGTGGTCAGCATGGGGAGGTCAGGGAACATGCAGTGGCAAGGTAGGATAGGTTTCTGAAAAACATCGCGGGGTGGTTCGCATTGTATGGATGTGTGTTACATTACATTCACTAGTAGGAGTGAGAAAAACATCACGGGGTGGTTCGCATTGTATGGGTGTGTGTTACATTACATTCAATATTAGGAGTGAGAAAAACATCACGGGGTGGTGTGAATCGGAGTTTCTGAATTAGGATAGGCAGTGAGTGGCAATGTAGGATGGAGAAAAGCACCGCGGGGTGGTCAGCATGGTGAGGTCAGGGAACATGCAGTGGCAATGTAGGATAGGTTTCTGAAAAACATCGCGGGGTGGTGCGCATTGTAAGGGTGTGTGCTACGTTACATTAACTAGTAGGAGTGAGAAAAACATCACGGGGTGGTGCGGATTGTATGGTTGTGTGTTACATTACATTCACTAGTAGGAGTGAGAAAAACATCACGGGGTGGTGTGAATCAGAGGGTCTGAATTAGGATAGGCAATGAGTGGCAATGAAGGATGGAGAAAAGCACCGCGGGGTGGTCAGTATGGGGAGGTCAGGGAACATGCAGTGGCAATGTGGATAGGTTTCTGAAAAACATCGCGGGGTGGTGCACATTGTATGGGTGTGTGTTACATTACATTCACTAGTAGGATTGAGAAAAACATCACGGGGTGGTGTGAATCGGAAGGTCTGAATTAGGATAGGCAGTGAGTGGCAATGTAGGATGGAGAAAAGCACCGCAGGGTGGTCAGCATGGGGAGGTGAGGGAACATGCAGTGGCAATGTAGGATAGGTTTCTGAAAAACATCGCGCGGTGGTGCGCATTGTATGGGTGTGTGTTACATTACATTCACTAGTAGGAGTGATAAAAACATCACGGGGTGGTGCGCATTGTATGGGTGTGTGTTACATTACATTCACTAGTAGGAGTGAGAAAAACATCACGGGGTGGTGCGCATTGTATGGGTGTGTGTTACATTACATTCACTAGTATGAGTGAGAAAAACATCACGGGGTGGTGCGCATTGTATGGGTGTGTGTTACATTACATTCACTAGTAGGAGTGAGAAAAACATCACGTGGTGGTGTGAATCGGAGGGTCTGAATTAGGATAGGCAGTGAGTGGCAATGTAGGAGGGAGAAAAGCACCGCGGGGTGGTCAGCATGGGGAGGTCAGGGAACATGCAGTGGCAATGTAGGATAGGATTCTGAAAAACATCACAGGGTGGTGCGCATTGTATGGGTGTGTGTTACATTACATTCACTAGTAGGAGTGAGAAAAACATCACGGGGTGGCCTGAATCGGAGTGTCTGAATTAGGATAGGCAGTGAGTGGCAATGTCGGATGGAGAAAAGAAGCACGTGGTGGTCAGCATGGGGAGGTCAGGGAACAGGCAGTGGCAATGTAGGATAGGTTTCTGAAAAACATCGCGGGGTGGTGCGCATTGTATGGGTGTGTTTTACATTACATTCACTAGTAGGAGTGATAAAAACATCACGGGGTGGTGCGCATTGTATGGGTGTGTGTTACATTACATTCACTAGTAGGAGTGAGAAAAACATCACGGGGTGGTGCGCATTGTATGGGTGTGTGTTACATTACATTCACTAGTATGAGTGAGAAAAATATCACGGGGTGGTGCGCATTGTATGGGTGTGTGTTACATTACATTCACTAGTAGGAGTGAGAAAAACATCACGTGGTGGTGTGAATCGGAGGGTCTGAATTAGGATAGGCAGTGAGTGGCAATGTAGGATGGAGAAAAGCACCACGTGGTGGTCAGCATGGGGAGGTCAGGGAACATGCAGTGGCAATGTAGGATAGGTTTCTGAAAACATCGCGGGGTGGTGCGCATTGTATAGGTGTGTGTTACCTTACATTCACTAGTAGGAGTGAGAAAAACATCACGGGGTGGTGCGCATTGTATGGGTGTGTGTTACATTACATTCACTAGTAGGAGTGAGAAAAATATCACGGGGTGGTGCGCATTGTATGGGTGTGTGTTACATTACATTCACTAGTAGGAGTGAGAAAAACATCATGGAGTGGTGTGAATCGGAGGGACTTAATTAGGATAGG
Source organism: Cavia porcellus (assembly GCF_034190915.1). Lineage (NCBI taxonomy): Eukaryota > Metazoa > Chordata > Mammalia > Rodentia > Caviidae > Cavia > Cavia porcellus. Next base: position 2,390,076 of record NW_026947555.1, read on the forward strand.
CAGTGAGTGGCAATGTAGGATGGAGAAAAGCACGGCGGGGTGGTCAGCATTCGGAGTTCAGGGAACATGCAGTGCCAAAGTAGAATAGGTTTCTGATAAACATCGCGGGGTGGTGCGCATTGTATGGGTGTGTGTTACATTACATAAACTAGTAGGAGTGAGAAAAACATCAAGGGGTGGTGTGAATCGGAGGGTCTGAATTAGGATAGGCAGTGAGTGGCAATGTATGATGGAGAAAAGCATCGCAGGGTGGTCAGCATTGGGAGGTCAGGGAACATGCAGTGACAATGTAGGATAGGTTTCTGAAAACATCGCGGGGTGGTGCACATTGTATGGGTGTGTGTTACATTACATTCGCTAATAGGAGTGAGAAAAACATCACGGGGTGGTGTGAATCGGAGGGTCTGAATTAGGATAGGCAGTGAGTGGCAATGTAGGATGGAGAAAAGCACCGCGGGGTGGTCAGCATGGGGAGGTTAGGGAACATGCAGTGGCAATGTAGGATAGGTTTCTGAAAACATCGCGGGGTGGTACACATTGTATGGGTGTGTGTTACATTACATTCACGAGTAGGAGTGAGAAAAACATCGCGGGGTGGTGTGAATCGGAGGGTCTGTATTAGGATAGGTAGTGAGTGGCAATGTAGGATGGAGAAAAGCAACGCGGTGTGGTCAGCATGGGGAGGTCAGGGAACATGCAGTGGCAATGTAGGATAGGTTTATGAAAAACATCGCGGGGTGGTGTACATTGTATGGGTGTGTGTTACATTACATTCACTAGTAAGAGTGAGAAAAACATCACGTGGTGGTGCACATTGTACGGGTGTGTGTTACATTACATTCACTAGTAGGAGCGAGAAAAACATCACAGGGTGGTGCGCATTGTATGGGTGTGTGTTACATTACATTCACTAGTAGGAGTGAGAAAAATATCACGAGGTGGTGTGAATCAGAGTATCTGAATTAGGATAGGCAGTGAGTGGCAATGTAGGATGGAGAAAAGCACCGCGGGGTGTTCAGCATGGGGAGGTCAGGGAACATACAGTGGCAATGGAGGATAGGTTTCTGAAAAACATCGTGGGGTGGTGCGCATTGTGTGGGTGTGTGTTCATTACATTCACTAGTAGGAGTGAGAAAAACATCACGGGGTGGTGCGCATTGTATGGGTGTGTGTTACATTACATTCACTAGTAGGAGTGAGAAAAACATCACGGTGTGGTGTGAATCGGGGTTCTGAATTAGGATAGGCAGTGAGTGGCAATGTAGGATGGAGAAAAGCACCGCGGGGTAGTCAGCATGGGGAGGTCAGGGAACATGCAGTGGCAATGTAGGATAGGTTTCTGAAAAATATCGCGGGGTGGTGCGCATTGTATGGGTGTGTGTTACATTACATTCACTAGTAGGAGTGAGAAAAACATCACGGGGTGGTGTGAATCGGAGGGTCTGAATTAGAATAGGCAGTGACAGGCAATGTTGGATGGAGAAAAGCACCGCGGGGTGGTCAGCATGGGGAGGTCAGGGAACATGCAGTGGCAAGGTAGGATAGGTTTCTGAAAAACATCGCGGGGTGGTTCGCATTGTATGGATGTGTGTTACATTACATTCACTAGTAGGAGTGAGAAAAACATCACGGGGTGGTTCGCATTGTATGGGTGTGTGTTACATTACATTCAATATTAGGAGTGAGAAAAACATCACGGGGTGGTGTGAATCGGAGTTTCTGAATTAGGATAGGCAGTGAGTGGCAATGTAGGATGGAGAAAAGCACCGCGGGGTGGTCAGCATGGTGAGGTCAGGGAACATGCAGTGGCAATGTAGGATAGGTTTCTGAAAAACATCGCGGGGTGGTGCGCATTGTAAGGGTGTGTGCTACGTTACATTAACTAGTAGGAGTGAGAAAAACATCACGGGGTGGTGCGGATTGTATGGTTGTGTGTTACATTACATTCACTAGTAGGAGTGAGAAAAACATCACGGGGTGGTGTGAATCAGAGGGTCTGAATTAGGATAGGCAATGAGTGGCAATGAAGGATGGAGAAAAGCACCGCGGGGTGGTCAGTATGGGGAGGTCAGGGAACATGCAGTGGCAATGTGGATAGGTTTCTGAAAAACATCGCGGGGTGGTGCACATTGTATGGGTGTGTGTTACATTACATTCACTAGTAGGATTGAGAAAAACATCACGGGGTGGTGTGAATCGGAAGGTCTGAATTAGGATAGGCAGTGAGTGGCAATGTAGGATGGAGAAAAGCACCGCAGGGTGGTCAGCATGGGGAGGTGAGGGAACATGCAGTGGCAATGTAGGATAGGTTTCTGAAAAACATCGCGCGGTGGTGCGCATTGTATGGGTGTGTGTTACATTACATTCACTAGTAGGAGTGATAAAAACATCACGGGGTGGTGCGCATTGTATGGGTGTGTGTTACATTACATTCACTAGTAGGAGTGAGAAAAACATCACGGGGTGGTGCGCATTGTATGGGTGTGTGTTACATTACATTCACTAGTATGAGTGAGAAAAACATCACGGGGTGGTGCGCATTGTATGGGTGTGTGTTACATTACATTCACTAGTAGGAGTGAGAAAAACATCACGTGGTGGTGTGAATCGGAGGGTCTGAATTAGGATAGGCAGTGAGTGGCAATGTAGGAGGGAGAAAAGCACCGCGGGGTGGTCAGCATGGGGAGGTCAGGGAACATGCAGTGGCAATGTAGGATAGGATTCTGAAAAACATCACAGGGTGGTGCGCATTGTATCGGTGTGTGTTACATTACATTCACTAGTAGGAGTGAGAAAAACATCACGGGGTGGCCTGAATCGGAGTGTCTGAATTAGGATAGGCAGTGAGTGGCAATGTCGGATGGAGAAAAGAAGCACGTGGTGGTCAGCATGGGGAGGTCAGGGAACAGGCAGTGGCAATGTAGGATATGTTTCTGAAAACATCGCGGGGTGGTGCGCATTGTATGGGTGTGTGTTACCTTACATTCACTAGTAGGAGTGAGAAAAACATCATCGAGTGGTGTGAATCGGAGGGACTTAATTAGGATAGGCAGTGAGTGGCAATGTAGGATGGAGAAAAGCACGGCGGGGTGGTCAGCATTCGGAGTTCAGGGAACATGCAGTGCCAAAGTAGGATAGGTTTCTGATAAACATCGCGGGGTGGTGCGCATTGTATGGGTGTGTGTTACATTACATTCACTAGTAGGAGTGAGAAAAACATCAAGGGGTGGTGTGAATCGGAGGGTCTGAATTAGGATAGGCAGTGAGTTCCAATGTATGATGGAGAAAAGCATCGCAGGGTGGTCAGCATTGGGAGGTCAGGGAACATGCAGTGGCAATATAGGATAGGTTTCTGAAAACATCGCGGGGTGGTGCACATTGTATGGGTGTGTGTTACATTACATTCGCTAGTAGGAGTGAGAAAAACATCACGGGGTGGTGTGAATCGGAGGGTCTGAATTAGGATAGCCAGTGAGTGGCATTGTAGGATGGAGAAAAGCACCGCGGGGGGGTCAGCATGGGGAGGTCAGGGAACATGCAGTGGCAATGTAGGATAGGTTTCTGAAAACATCGCGGGGTGGTGCACATTGTATGGGTGTGTGTTACATTAAATTCACTAGTAGGAGTGAGAAAAACATCACGGTTTGGTGTGAATCGGGGGTCTGAATTAGGATAGGCAGTGAGTGGCAATGTAGGATGGAGAAAAGCACCGCGGGGTGGCCAGCATGGGGAGGTCAGGGAACATGCAGTGGCAATGTAGGATAGGTTTCTGAAAAATATCGCGGGGTGGTGCGCATTGTATGGGTGTGTGTTACATTACATTCACTAGTAGGAGTGAGAAAAACATCACGGGGTGGTGTGAATGGGAGGGTCTGAATTAGAATAGGCAGTGACAGGCAATGTTGGATGGAGAAAAGCACCGCGGGGTGGTCAGCATGGGGAGGTCAGGGAACATGCAGTGGCAATGTAGGATAGTTTTCTGAAAAACATCACGGGTTGGTGCGCATTGTATGGGTGTGTGTTACATTACGTTCACTAGTAGGTGTGAAAAAAATATCACGGGGTGGTGCGCATTGTATGGGTGTGTGTTACATTACATTCACTATTAGGAATGAGAAAAACATCACGGGGTGCTGTGAATCGGAGGGTCTGAATTAGGATAGGCAGTGAGTGGCAATGTAGGATGGAGAAAAGCAACGCAGGGTGGTCAGCATGGGGAGGTCAGGGAACATGCAATGGCAATGTAGGATAGGTTTCTGAAAAACATCGCCGGGTGGTGCGCATTTTATGGGTGTGTGTTAAATTACATTCACTAGTAGGAGTGAGAAAAACATCACGGGGTCGTGTGAATCGGAGGGTCTGAATTAGGATAGGCAGGGAGTGGCAATGAAGGATGGAGAAAAGTAAAGCAGCGTGGTCAGCATGGGGAAGTCAGGGAACATGCACTGGCAATGTAGGATAGGTTTCTGAAAAACATCGCGGGGTGGTGGGCATTGTATGGGTCTGTGTTACATTACATTCACTAGTAGGAGTCAGAAAAACATCGCGGGGTGGTGTGCATTGTTTGGGTTGTGTTTCATTACATTCATTAGTAGGAGTGAGAAAAACATCACGGTGTGGTGCGAATTGTATGGGTGTGTGTTACATTACATGCACTAGTAGGAGTGAGAAAAATATCACGGGGTGGTGTGAATCGGACGGTCTGAATTAGGATAGGAAGTGAGTGGCAATGTAGGATGGAGAAAAGCACCGCGGGGTGGTCAGCATGGGAACATGCAGTGGCAATGTAGGATAGTTTTCTGAAAAACATCGCGGGGTGGTGCGCATTGTATGGGTGTGTGTTACATTAAATTCACTAGTAGGAGTGAGAAAAACATCACGGGGTGGTGCGCATTGTATGGGTGTGTGTTACATTACATTCAATAGTAGGAGTGAGAAAAACATCACGGGGTGTTGTGAATCGGAGGGTCTGAATTAGGATCGGCAGTGAGTGGCAATGTAGGATGGAGAAAAGCACCGCGGCGCGGTCAGCATGGGGAGGTCAGGTAACATGCAGTGGCACGGTAGGATAGGTTTCTGAAAAACATCGCGGGGTGGTGCGCATTGTATGGGTGTGTGTTACATTACATTCACTAGTTGGAGTGAGAAAAACATCGCGGGGTTGTGCGCATTGTATGGGTGTGTGTTACATTACATTCACTAGTAGGAGTAAGAAAAACATCGCGGGGTGGTGCGCATTGTATGGGTGTGTGTTACATGACATTCACCAGTAGGAGTGAGAAAAACATCATGGGGTGGTGTGAATCGGAGTGTCTGAATTAGGATCGGCAGTGAGTGGCAATGTAGGATAGAGAAAAGCACCACGGGGTGGTCAGCATGGGGAGATCAGGTAACATGCAGTGGCAATGTAGGATAGGTTTCTGAAAAACATCGCGGGGTGGTGCGCATTGTATGGGTGTGTTTTACATTACATTCACTAGTAGGAGTGAGAAAAACATCACGGGGTGGTGTGAATCGGAGTGTCTGAATTAGGATCGGCAGTGAGTGGCAATGTAGGATAGAGAAAAGCACCACGGGGTGGTCAGCATGGGGAGATCAGGGAACATGCAGTGGCAATGTAGGATAGGTTTCTGAAAAACATCGCGGGATGGTGCGCATTGTATGGGTGTGTTTTACATTACATTCACTAGTAGGAGTGAGAAAAACATCACGGGGTGTTGTGAATCGGAGTGTCTGAATTAGGATCGGCAGTGAGTGGCAATGTAGGATAGAGAAAAGCACCACGGGGTGGTCAGCATGGGGAGATCAGGGAACATGCAGTGGCAATGTAGGATAGGTTTCTGAAAAACATCGCGGGGTGGTGCGCATTGTATTGGTGTGTGTTACATTACATTTACTAGTAGGAGTGAGAAAAACATCACGGGGTGGTGTGAATCGGAGGGTCTGAATTAGGATAGGCATTGAGTGGCAATGTAGGATGGAGAAAAGCACCGCGAGTTGTTCAGCATGGGGAGGTCAGGGAACATGCAGTGGCAATGTAGGATAGGTTTCTGAAAAACATCGCGGGGTGGTGCGCATTGTGTGGCTGTGTGTTACATTACATTCACTAGTAGGAGTGAGAAAAACCTCACGGGGTGGTGTGAATCGGAGAGTCTGAATTAGGATAGGCAGTGAGGGGCAATGTAGGATAGAGAAAAGCACCGCGGGGTGGTCAGCATGGGGAGGTCAGGGAACATGCATTGACAATGTAGGATAGGTTTCTGAAAAACATCGCGGGGTGGTGCGCATTGTATGGGTGTGTGTTACATTATATTCACTAGTAGGAGTGAGAAAAACATCGCGGGGTGGTGTGCATTGTTTGGGTTGTGTTTCATTACATTCACTAGTAGGAGTGAGAAAAACATCGCGGGGTGGTGCGCATTGTATGGGTGTGTGTTACATTACATTCACTAGTAGGAGTGAGAAACACATCACGGGGTGGTGTGAATCGGAGGGTCTGAATTAGGATAGGCAGTGAGTGGCAATGTAGGATGAAGAAAAGCACCACTGGGTGATCAGCATGGGGAGGTCCGGGAACATGCAGTGGCAATGTAGGATAGTTTTCTGAAAAACATCGCGGGGTGGTGCGCATTGTATGGGTGTGTGTTACATTACATTCACTAGTAGGAGTGAGAAAAACATCACGGGGTGGTTCGCATTGTATGGGTGTGTATTACATTACATTCACTAGTAGGAGTGAGAAAAACATCACGGGGTGGTGTGAATCGGAGGGTCTGAATTAGGATAGGCAGTGAGTGGCAATGTAGGATGGAGAAAAGCACCGCGGGATGGTCAGCATGGGGAGGTCGGGGAACATGCAGTGGCAATGTAGGATAGGACTCTGAAAAACATCGCGGGGTGGTGCGCATTGTATGGGTGTGTGTTTCATTACATTCACTAGTAGGAGTGAGAAAAATATCACGGGGTGGTGTGAATCGGAGCATCTGAATTTAGGATAGGCAGTGAGTGGCAATGTAGGATGTAGAAAAGCACCGCGGGGTGGTCAGTATGGGGAGGTCAGGGAACATGCAGTGGCAATGTAGGATAGGTTTCTTAAAAACATCGCGGGGTGGTGCGCATTGTATGGGTGTGTGTTACATTACATTCACTAGTAGGAGTGAGAAAAACATCACGGGGTGGTGTGAATCGGATGGTCTGAATTAGATAGGCAGTGAATGGCAATGTAGGATGGAGAAAAGCACCGCGGGGTGGTCAGCAAGGGGATGTCAGGGAACATGCAGTGGCAATGTAGGATAGGTTTCTGAAAAACATCGCGGGGTGGTGCGCATTATATGGGTGTGTGTTACATTACATTCACTAGTAGGAGTGAGAAAAACAACACGGGGTGGTGTGAATCGGATGGTCTGAATTAGGATAGGCAGTGAGTGGCAATGTAGGATTCAGAAAAGCACCGCGGGGTGGTCAGCATGGTGAGGTCAGGGAACATGCAGTGGCAATGTAGGATAGGTTTCTGAAAAACATCGCGGGGTGGTGCGCATTGTATGGGTGTGTGTTACATTACATACACTAGTAGGAGTGAGAAAAACATCGCGGGGTGGTGTGCATTGTTTGGGTTGTGTTTCATTACATTCACTAGTAGGAGTGAGAAAAACATCGCGGAGTGGTGCGCATTGTATGGGTGTGTGTTACATTACATTCACTAGTAGGAGTGAGAAACACATCACGGGGTGGTGTGAATCGGAGGGTCTGAATTAGGATAGGCAGTGAGTGGCAATGTAGGATGGAGAAAAGCACCGCGGGGTTGTCAGCATGGGGAGGTCAGGGAACATGCAGTGGCAATGTAGGATAGTTTTCTGAAAAACATCGCGGGGTGGTGCGCATTGTATGGGTGTGTGTTACATTACATTCACTAGTAGGAGTGAGAAAAACATCTCGGGGTGGTTCGCATTGTATGGGTGTGTATTACATTACATTCACTAGTAGGAGTGAGAAAAACATCACGGGGTGGTGTGAATCGGAGGGTCTGAATTAGGATAGGCAGTGAGTGGCAATGTAGGATGGAGAAAAGCACCGCGGGGTGGTCAGCATGGGGAGGTCAGGGAACATGCAGTGGCAATGTAGGATAGGTTTCTGAAAAACATCGTGTAGTGGTGCGCATTGTATGGGTGTGTGTTACATTACATTCACTAGTACGAGTGAGAAAAACATCACGGGGTGGTGTGAATCGGAGGGTCTGAATTAGGATAGGCAGTGAGTGGCAATGTATGATGGAGAAAAGGACCGCGGGGTGGTCCGCATGGGGAGGTCAGGGAATATGCAGTGGCAATGTAGGATAGTACTCTGAAAAACATCGCGGGGTGGTGCGCATTGTATGGGTGTGTGTTACATTACATTCACTAGTAGGAGTGAGAAAAATATCACGGGGTGGTGTGAATCAGAGCATCTGAATTTAGGATAGGCAGTGAGAGTCAATGTAGGATGGAGAAAAGTACCGCAGCGTGGTCAGCATGGGGAGGTCAGGGAACATGCAGTGGCAATGTAGGATAGGTTTCTGAAAAACATCGCGGGGTGGTGCGCATTGTATGGTTGTGTGTTACATTACATTCACTAGTAGGAGTGAGAAAAACATCACGGGGTGGTGTGAATTGGAGGGTCTGAATTAGGATAGGCAGTGAGTGGCAATGAAGGATGGAGAAAAGCACCGCGGGTCCGTCAGCATGGGGAGGTCAGGGAACATGCAGTGGCAAAGTAGGATAGGTTTCAGAAAAACATCGCGGGGTGGTGCGCATTGTATGGGTGTGTGTTACATTACACTCACTAGTAGGAGTGAGAAAAACATCGCGGGGTGGTGTGCATTGTTTGGGTTGTGTTTCATTACATTCACTAGTACGAGTGAGAAAAACATCACGGGGTGGTGCAAATTGTATGGGTGTGTGTTACATTACATTCACTAGTAGGAGTGAGAAAAATATCACGGGGTGGTGTGAATCGGACGGTCTGAATTAGGATAGGCAGTGAGTGGCAATTTAGGATGGAGAAAAGCACCGTGGGGTGCTCAGCATGGGGAGGTCAGGGAACATGCAGTGGCAATGTAGGATAGTTTTCTGAAAAATATCGCGGGGCGGTGCGCATTGTGTGGGTGTGTGTTACATTACATTCACTAGTAGGAGTGAGAAAAACATCACGGGGTGGTGCGCATTGTATGGGTGTGTGTTACATTACATTCACTAGTAGGAGTGAGAAAAACATCACGGGGTGGTGTGAATCGGAGGGTCTGAATTATGATCGGCAGTGAGTGGCAATATAGGATGGAGAAAAGCACCGCGGGGCGGTCAGCATGGGGAGGTCAGGGAACATGCAGTGGCACGGTAGGATAGGTATCTGAAAAACATCGCGGGGTGGTGCACATTGTATGGGTGTGTGTTACATTACATTCACTAGTAGGAGTGAGAAAAATATCGCCGGGTTGTGCGCATTGTATGGGTGTGTGTTACATTACATTCACTAGTAGGAGTGAGAAAAACATCGCGGGGTGGTGCGCATTGTATGGGTGTGTGTTACATTAATTCACTAGTAGGAGTGAGAAAAACATCACGGGGTGGTGTGAATTGGAGGGTCTGAATTAGGATAGGCAGTGAGTGGCAATGAAGGATGGAGAAAAGCACCGCGGGTCCGTCAGCATGGGGAGGTCAGGGAACATGCAGTGGCAATGTAGGATAGGTTTCTGAATAACATCGCGGGGTGGTGCGCATTGTATGGGTGTGTGTTACATTATATTCACTAGTAGGAGTGAGAAAAACATCGCGGGGTGGTGTGCATTGTTTGGGTTGTGTTTCATTACATTCACTAGTAGGAGAGAGAAAAACATCGCGGGGTGGTGCGCATTGTATGGGTGTGTGTTACATTACATTCACTAGTAGGAGTGAGAAACACATCACGGGGTGGTGTGAATCGGAGGGTCTGAATTAGGATAGGCAGTGAGTGGCAATGTAGGATGAAGAAAAGCACCGCGGGGTGATCAGCATGGGGAGGTCCGGGAACATGCAGTGGCAATGTAGGATAGTTTTCTGAAAAACATCGCGGGGTGGTGCGCATTGTATGGGTGTGTGTTACATTACATTCAATAGCAGGATTGAGAAAAACATCACGGGGTGGTGTGAATCTGAGAGTCTGAATTAGGATAGGCAGTGAGGGGCAATGTAGGATAGAGAAAAGCACCGCGGGGTGGTCAGCATGGGGAGGTCAGGGAACATGCATTGACAATGTATGATAGGTTTCTGAAAAACATCGCGGGGTGGTGCGCATTGTATGGGTGTGTGTTACATTACATTCACTAGTAGGAGTGAGAAAAACATCAGGTGGTGGTGTGAATCGGAGGGTCTGTATTAGGATAGGCAGTGAGTGGCAATGTAGGATGGAGAAAAGCACCGAGGGGTGGTCAGCATGCAGAGGTCAGGGAACATGCAGTGGCAATGTAGGATAGGTTTCTGAATAACATCGCGGGGTGGTGCGCATTGTATGGGTGTGTGTTACATTATATTCACTAGTAGGAGTGAGAAAAACATCGCGGGGTGGTGTGCATCGTTTGGGTTGTGTTTCATTACATTCACTAGTAGGAGTGAGAAAAACATCGCGGGGTGGTGCGCATTGTATGGGTGTGTGTTACATTACATTCACTAGTAGGAGTGAGAAACACATCACGGGGTGGTGTGAATCGGAGGGTCTGAATTAGGATAGGCAGTGAGTGGCAATGTAGGATGAAGAAAAGCACCGCGGGGCGGTCAGCATGGGGAGGTCAGGGAACATGCAGTGGCACGGTAGGATAGGTATCTGAAAAACATCGCGGGGTGGTGCACATTGTATGGGTGTGTGTTACATTACATTCACTAGTAGGAGTGAGAAAAATATCGCCGGGTTGTGCGCATTGTATGGGTGTGTGTTACATTACATTCACTAGTAGGAGTGAGAAAAACATCGCGGGGTGGTGCGCATTGTATGGGTGTTTGTTACATTACATTCACTAGTAGGAGTGAGAAAAACATCACGGGGTGGTGTGAAATGGAGGGTCTGAATTAGGATAGGCAGTGAGTGGCAATGAAGGATGGAGAAAAGCACCGCGGGTCCGTCAGCATGGGGAGGTCAGGGAACATGCAGTGGCAATGTAGGATAGGTTTCTGAATAACATCGCGGGGTGGTGCGCATTGTATGGGTGTGTGTTACATTATATTCACTAGTAGGAGTGAGAAAAACATCGCGGGGTGGTGTGCATTGTTTGGGTTGTGTTTCATTACATTCACTAGTAGGAGAGAGAAAAACATCGCGGGGTGGTGCGCATTGTATGGGTGTGTGTTACATTACATTCACTAGTAGGAGTGAGAAACACATCACGGGGTGGTGTGAATCGGAGGGTCTGAATTAGGATAGGCAGTGAGTGGCAATGTAGGATGAAGAAAATCACCGCGGGGTGATCAGCATGGGGAGGTCCGGGAACATGCAGTGGCAATGTAGGATAGTTTTCTGAAAAACGTCGCGGGGTGGTGCGCATTGTATGGGTGTGTGTTACATTACATTCACTAGTAGGATTGAGAAAAACATCACGGGGTGGTGTGAATCGGAGAGTCTGAATTAGGATAGGCAGTGAGGGGCAATGTAGGATAGAGAAAAGCACCGCGGGGTGGTCAGCATGGGGAGGTCTGGGAACATGCATTGACAATGTAGGATAGGTTTCTGAAAAACATCGCGGGGTGGTGCGCATTGTATGGGTGTGTGTTACATTACATTCACTAGTAGGAGTGAGAAAAACATCACGTGGTGGTGTGAATCGGAGGGTCTGTATTAGGATAGGCAGTGAGTGGCAATGTAGGATGGAGAAAAGCACCGCGGGGTGGTCAGCATGCAGAGGTCAGGGAACATGCAGTGGCAATGTAGGATAGGTTTCTGAATAACATCGCGGGGTGGTGCGCATTGTATGGGTGTGTGTTACATTATATTCACTAGTAGGAGTGAGAAAAACATCGCGGGGTGGTGTGCATTGTTTGGGTTGTGTTTCATTACATTCACTAGTAGGAGTGAGAAAAACATCGCGGGGTGGTGCGCATTGTATGGGTGTGTGTTACATTACATTCACTAGTAGGAGTGAGAAAAACATCACGGGGTGGTTCGCATTGTATGGGTGTGTATTACATTACATTCACTAGTAGGAGTGAGAAAAACATCACGGGGTGGTGTGAATCGGAGGGTCTGAATTAGGATAGGCAGTGAGTGGCAATGTAGGATGGAGAAAAGCACCGCGGGATGGTCAGCATGGGGAGGTCAGGGAACATGCAGTGGCAATGTAGGATAGGACTCTGAAAAACATCGCGGGGTGGTGCGCATTGTATGGGTGTGTGTTACATTACATTCACTAGTAGGAGAGAGAAAAATATCACGGGGTGGTGTGAATCGGAGCATCTGAATTTAGGATAGGCAGTGAGTGGCAATGTAGGATGTAGAAAAGCACCGCGGGGTGGTCAGCATGGGGAGGTCAGGGAACATGCAGTGGCAATGTAGGATAGGTTTCTGAAAAACATCGCGGGGTGGTGCGCATTGTATGGGTGTGTGTTACATTACATTCACTAGTAGGAGTGAGAAAAACAACACGGGGTGGTGTGAATCGGATTGTCTGAATTAGGATAGGCAGTGAGTGGCAATGTAGGATGGAGAAAAGCACCGCGGGGTGGTCAGCATGGTGAGGTCAGGGAACATGCAGTGGCAATGTAGGATAGGTTTCTGAAAAACATCGCGGGGTGGTGCGCATTGTATGGGTGTGTGTTACATTACATTCACTAGTAGGAGTGAGAAAAACATCGCGGGGTGGTGTGCATTGTTTGGGTTGTGTTTCATTACATTCACTAGTAGGAGTGAGAAAAACATCGCGGAGTGGTGCGCATTGTATGGGTGTGTGTTACATTACATTCACTAGTAGGAGTGAGAAACACATCACGGGGTGGTGTGAATCGGAGGGTCTGAATTAGGATAGGCAGTGAGTGGCAATGTAGTATGGAGAAAAGCACCGCGGGGTTGTCAGCATGGGGAGGTCAGGGAACATGCAGTGGCAATGTAGGATAGTTTTCTGAAAAACATCGCTGGGTGGTGCGCATTGTATGGGTGTGTGTTACATTACATTCACTAGTAGGAGTGAGAAAAACATCTCGGGGTGGTTCGCATTGTATGGGTGTGTATTACATTACATTCACTAGTAGGAGTGAGAAAAACATCACGGGGTGGTGTGAATCGGAGGGTCTGAATTAGGATAGGCAGTGAGTGGCAATGTAGGATGGAGAAAAGCACCGCGGGGTGGTCAGCATGTGGAGGTCAGGGAACATGCAGTGGCAATGTAGGATAGGTTTCTGAAAAACATCGCGGGGTGGTGCGCATTGTATGGTTGTGTGTTACATTACATTCACTAGTAGGAGTGAGAAAAACATCACGGGGTGGTGTGAATTGGAGGGTCTGAATTAGGATAGGCAGTGAGTGGCAATGAAGGATGGAGAAAAGCACCGTGGGTCCGTCAGCATGGGGAGGTCAGGGAACATGCAGTGGCAAAGTAGGATAGGTTTCGGAAAAACATCGCGGAGTGGTGCGCATTGTATGGGTGTGTGTTACATTACACTCACTAGTAGGAGTGAGAAAAACATCGCGGGGTGGTGTGCATTGTTTGGGTTGTGTTTCATTACATTCACTAGTAGGAGTGAGAAAAACATCACGGGGTGGTGCAAATTGTATGGGTGTGTGTTACATTACATTCACTAGTAGGAGTGAGAAAAATATCACGGGGTGGTGTGAATCGGACGGTCTGAATTAGGATAGGCAGTGAGTGGCAATTTAGGATGGAGAAAAGCACCGTGGGGTGGTCAGCATGGGGAGGTCAGGGAACATGCAGTGGCAATGTAGGATAGGTTTCTGAAAAATATCGCGGGGCGGTGCGCATTGTATGGGTGTGTGTTACATTACATTCACTAGTAGGAGTGAGAAAAACATCACGGGGTGGTGCGCATTGTATGGGTGTGTGTTACATTACATTCACTAGTAGGAGTGAGAAAAACATCACGGGGTGGTGTGAATCGGAGGGTCTGAATTATGATCGGCAGTGAGTGGCAATGTAGGATGGAGAAAAGCACCGCGGGGCGGTCAGCATGGGGAGGTCAGGGAACATGAAGTGCACGGTAGGATAGGTATCTGAAAAACATCGCGGGGTGGTGCACATTGTATGGGTGTGTGTTACATTACATTCACTAGTAGGAGTGAGAAAAATATCGCCGGGTTGTGCGCATTGTATGGGTGTGTGTTACATTACATTCACTAGTAGGAGTGAGAAAAACATCGCGGGGTGGTGCGCATTGTATGGGTGTGTGTTACATTACATTCACTAGTAGGAGTGAGAAAAACATCACGGGGTGGTGCGAATCGGATGGTCTGAATTAGGATAGGCAGTGAGTGGCAATGTAGGATGGAGAAAAGCACCACGGCGTGGTCAGCATGGGGAGGTCAGGGAACATGCAGTTGCAATGTAGGATAGTTTTCTGAAAAACATCGCGGGGTGGTGCGCATTGTATAGGTGTTTGTTACATTACATTCACTAGTAGGAGTGAGAAAAACATCATGGGGTGGTTCGCATTGTATCGGTGTGTGTTACATGTCATTCACTAGTAAGAGTGAGAAAAACATCATGGGGTGGTGTGAATCGGAGGGTCTGAATTAGGATCGGCACTGAGTGGCAATGTAGGATAGAGAAAAGCACCACGGACTGGTCAGCATGGGGAGATCAGGGAACATGCAGTGGCAATGTAGGATAGGTTTTTGAAAAACATCGCGGGGTGGTGCGCATTGTATGGGTGTGTTCTACATTACATTCACTAGTAGGAGTGAGAAAAACATCACGGGGTTTGGCGCATTGTATGGGTGTGTGTTACATTACATTCACTAGTAGAAGTGAGAAAAACATCACGGGGTGGTGTGAATCGGAGGGTCTGAATTAGGATAGGCAGTGAGTGGCAATGTAGGATGGAGAAAAGAACCGCGGGGTGTTCAGCATGGGGAGGTCAGGGAACATGCAGTGGCAATGTAGGATAGGTTTCTGAAAAACATCGCGGGGTGGTGCGCATTGTGTGGGTGTGTGTTACATTACATTCACTAGTAGGAGTGAGAAAAACATCATGGGGTGGTGTGAATCGGAGGGTCTGAATTAGGATATGCATTGAGTGGCATTGTAGGATGGAGAAAAGCACCGCGGGGTGGTCAGCATGGGGAGGTCAGGGAACATGCAGTGGCATTGTAGGATAGTTTTCTGAAAAACATCACAGGGTGGTGCGCATAGTATGGGTGTGTGTTACATTACATTCACTAGTAGGAGTGAGAAAAACATCACGGGGTGGTGTGAATCGGAGGGTCTGAATTAGGATATGCAGTGAGTGGCAATGTAGGATGGAGAAATGCACAGCGGGGTGGTCAGCATGGGGAAGTCAGGGAACATGCAGTGGCAATGTAGGATAGTTTTCTGAAAAACATCACGGGGTGGTGCGCATTGTATGGGTGTGTGTTACATTGCATTCACTAGTAGGAGTTAGAAAAAATCACGGGGTGGTGTGAATCGGAGTGTCTGAATTGGGATAGGCAGTGAGTGGCAATGTAGGATGGAGAAAAGCACCGCGGGGTGGTCAGCATGGGGAGGTCAGGGAACATGCAGTGGCAATGTAGGATAGTTTTCTGAAAAACATCGCGGGGTGGTGCGCATTGTATGGGTGTGTGTTACATTACATTCACTAGTAGGAGTGAGAAAAACATCCCGGGGTAGTTCGCATTGTATGGGTGTGTATTACATTACATTCACTAGTAGGAGTGAGAAAAACATCAAGTGGTGGTGTGAATCGGAGGGTCTGAAATAGGATAGGCAGTGAGTGGCAATGTAGGATGGAGAAAAGCACCGCCGGGTGGTCAGCATGGGGAGGTCAGGGAACATGCAATGGCAATGTAGGATAGGTTTCTGAAAAACATCGCCGGGTGGTGCGCATTTTATGGCTGTGTGTTAAATTACATTCACTAGAAGGAGTGAGAAAAACATCACGGGGTGGGGTGAATCGGAGGGTCTGAATTAGGATAGGCAGTGAGTGACAATGTATGATGGAGAAAAGCACCGCGGGGTGCTCAGCATGCGGAGGTCAGGGAAAATGCAGTGGCAATGTAGGATAGGATTCAGAAAAACATCGCAGGGTGGTGCGCATTGTATGGGTGTGTGTTACATTACATTCACTAGTAGGAGTGAGAAAAATATCACGGGGTGGTGTGAATCGGAGCATCTGAATTAGGAAAGGCAGTGAGTGGCAATGTGGGATGGAGAAAAGTACCGCAGCGTGGTCAGCATGGGGAGGTCAGGGAACATGCAGTGGCAGTGTAGGATAGGTTTCTGAAAAACATCGCGGGGTGGTGCGCATTGTATGGGTGTGTGTTGCATTACATTCGCTAGTAGGAGTGAGAAAAACATCGCGGGGTGGTGTGCATTGTTTGGGTTGTGTTTCATTACATTCACTAGTAGGAGTGAGAAAAACATCATGGGGTGGTGCGCATTGTATGGGTGTGTGTTACATTACATTCACTAGTAGGAGTGAGAAACACATCACGGGGTGGTGTGAATCGGAGGGTCTGAATTAGGATAGGCAGTGAGTGGCAATGTAGGATGGAGAAAAGCACCGCGGGGTGGTCAGCATGGGGAGGTCAAGGAACATGCAGTGGCAATGTAGGATAGTTTTCTGAAAAACATCGCGGGGTGGTGCGCATTGTATGGGTGTGTGTTACATTACATTCACTAGTAGGAGTGAGAAAAACATCTCGGGTTGGTTCGCATTGTATGGGTGTGTATTACATTACATTCACTAGTAGGAGTGAGAAAAACATCACGGGGTGGTGTGAATCGGAGGGTCTGAATTAGGATAGGCAGTGAGTGGCAATGTAGGATGGAGAAAAGCACCGCAGGGTGGTCAGCATGGGGAGGTCAGGGAACATGCAGTGGCAATGTAAGATAGGTTTCTGAAAAACATCGTGGGGTGGTGTGTATTGTATGGGTGTGTGTTACATTACATTCACTAGTAGGAGTGAGAAAAACCTCACGGGGTAGTTCGCATTGTATGGGTGTGTGTTACATTACATTCACTAGTAGGAGTGAGAAAAACATCAAGGGGTGGTGTGAATCGGAGGGTTTGAATTAGGATAGGCAGTGAGTGGCAATGTAGGATGGAGAAAAGCACCGCGGAGTGGTCAGCATGGGGAGGTCAGGGAACATGCCTTGGCAATGTAGGATTGGTTTCTGAAAAACATCGCGGGGTGGGGCGCATTGTATGGGTGTGTGTTACATTACATTCACTAGTAGGAGTGAGAAAAACATCACGGGGTGGTGCGCATTGTATGGGTGTGTGTTACATTACATTCACTAGTAGGAGTGAGAAAAACATCACGGGGTGGTGTGAATCGGAGGGTCTGAATGAGGATAGGCAGTGAGTGGCAATGTAGGATGGAGAAAAGCACCGCGGGGTGGTCAGCATGGGGAGGTCAGGGAACATGCAGTGCCAATGTAGGATAGGTTTCTGAAAAACATCGCGGGGTGGTGCGCATTGTATGGGTGTGTGTTACATTACATTCACTAGTAGGAGTGAGAAAAACATCACGGGGTGGTGCGCATTGTATGGGTGTGTGTTACATTACATTCACTAGTAGGAGTGAGAAAAACATCACGTGGTGGTGTGAATTGGAGGGTTTGAACTAGGATAGGCAGTGAGTGGCAATGTAGGATGGAGAAAAGCACCGCGGGGTGGTCAGCTGGGGAGGTCATGGAACATACAGTGGCAATGTAGGATAGGTTTCTGAAAAACATCGCGGGGTGGTGCACATTGTATGGGTGTGTGTTACATAACATTCACTAGTAGGAGTGAGAAACACATCACGGGGTGGTGTGAATCGGAGGGTCTAATTTAGGATAGGCAGTGAGTGGCAATGTCGGATGGAGAAAAGCACCGCGTTGGTCAGCATGGGGAGGTCAGGGAACATGCAGTGGCAATGTAGGATAGGTTTCTGAAAAACATCTCGGGGTGGTGCGAATTGTATGGGTGTGTGTTACATTACATTCACTAGCAGGAGTGAGAAAAACATCCCGGGGTGGTGCGCATTGTATGGGTGTGTGTTACATTACATTCACTAGTAGGAGTGAGAAAAACATCACGGGGTGGTGTGAATCGGAGGGTCTGAATTAGGATAGGCAGTGAGTGGCAATTTAGGATGGAGAAAAGCACCGCGGGGTGGTCAGAATGGGGAGGTCATGGAACATGCAGTGGCAATGTAGGATAGGTTTCTGAAAAACATCGCGGGGTGGCGCGCATTGTATGGGTGTGTGTTACATTACATTCACTAGTAGGAATGAGAAAAACATCACGGGTTGGTGCGCATTGTATGGGTGTGTGTTACATTACATTCACTAGTAGGAGTGAGAAAAACATCACGGGGTGGTGCGCATTGTATGGGTGTGTGTTACATTACATTCACTAGTAGGAGTGAGAAAAACATCACGAGGTGGTGCGCATTGTATGGCTGTGTGTTACATTACATTCACTAGTCGGAGTGAGAAAAACATCACGGGGTGGTGTGAATCAGAGGGTCTGAATTAGGATAGGCAGGGAGTGGCAATGTAGGATGGAGAAAAGCACAGCGGGGTGGTCAGAATGGGGAGGTCATGGAACATGCAGTGGCAATGTAGGATAGGTTTCTGAAAAATATCGCGGGGTGGTGCGCATTGTATGGGTGTGTGTTACATTACATTCACTAGTAGGAGTGAGAAAAACATCACGGGGTGGTGCGCATTGTATGGGTGTGTGTTACATTACATTCACTAGCAGGAGTGAGAAAAACATGACGTGGTGGTGCGCATTGTATGGGTGTGTGTTACATTACATTCACTAGTAGGAGTGAGAAAAACATCACGGGGTGGTGTGAATCGGAGGGTCTGAATTAGTATATACAGTGAGTGGCAATGTAGGATGGAAAAAAGCACCGCGGTGTGGTCAGCAGGGGGAGGTCAGGGAACATGCACTGGCAATGTAGGATAGGATTCTGAAAAATATCGCGGGGTGGTGCGCATTGTATGGGTGTGTGTTACATTACATTCACTAGTAGGAGTGAGAAAAACATCACGGGGTGGTTCGCATTGTATGGGTGTGTGTTACATTACATTCACTAGTAGGAGTGAGAAAAACATCACGGGGTGGTGTGAATCGGAGGGTCAGAATTAGGATAGGCAGTGAGTGGCAATGTAGGATGGAGAAAAGCACCGCGGGGTGGTCAGCATGGGGAGTTCAGGCAACATGCAGAGGCAATGTAGGATAGGTTTCCGAAAATCATCGCGGGGTGGTGCGCATTGTATGGGTGTGTGTTACATTACATTCACTAGTAGGAGTGAGAAAAACATCACGGGTTGGTGCGCATTGTATGGGTGTGTGTTACATTACATTCACTAGTAGGAGTGAGAAAAACATCACGTGGTGGTGCGCATTGTATGGGTGTGTGTTACATTACATTCACTAGTAGGAGTCAGAAAAACATCACGGGGTGGTGTGAATCGGAGGGTCTGAATTAGGATAGGCAGTGAGTGGCAATGTAGGATGGAGAAAAGCACCACGGGGTGGTCAGCATGGGGAGGTCAGGAACATGCAGTGGCAATGTAGGATAGGATTCTGAAAACATCGTGGGGTGGAGCGCATTGTATGGGTTTGTATTACATTACATTCACTAGTAGGAGTGAGGAAAACACGGGTTGGTGCTCATTGTATGTATGTGTGTTACATTACATTCACTAGTAGGAGTGAGAAAAACATCACGGGGTGGTGTGAATCGGAGGGTCTGAATTAGGATAGGCAGTGAGTGGCAATGTAGGATGGAGAAAAGCACCGAGGGGTGGTCAGCATGGGGAGGTCAGGGAACATGCAGTGGCAATGTAGGATAGTTTTCTGAAAAACATCGCGGGGTGGTGCCCATTGTATGGGTGTGTGTTACATTACATTCACTTGTAGGAGTGAGAAAAATATCACGGGGTGGTTCGCATTTTATGGGAGTGTGTTACATTACATTCACTAGTAGGAGTGAGAAAAACATCACGGGGTGGTGTGAATCGGAGGGTCTGAATTAGGATAGGCAGTGAGTGGCAATGTAGGATGGAGAAAAGCACCTCGGGGTGGTCACCATGGGGAGGTCAGGGAGCATGCAGTGGCAATGTAGGATAGGTTTCTGAAAAACATCGTGGGGTCGTGCACATTGTATGGATGTGTGTTACATTACATTCACTAGTAGGAGTGAGAGAAACATCACGGGGTGGTGCGCATTGTATGGGTGTGTGTTACATTACATTCACTAGTAGGAGTGAGAAAAACATCACGGGGTGGTGCGCATTGTATGGGTGTGTGTTACATTACATTCACTAGTAGGAGTGAGAAAAACATCACGAGGTGGTGAGAATCGGAGGGTCTGAATTACGATCAGCAGTGAGTGGCAATGTAGGATGGAGAAAAGCACCGCGGGGTGGTCAGTATGGGGAGGTCAGCGAACATGCAGTGGCAATTTTGGAATAGGTTTCTGAAAAACATCGCGGGGTGGTGCGCATTGAATGGGTGTGTGTTACATTACATTCACTAGTAGGAGTGAGAAAAACATCACGGTGTGGTGCGCATTGTATGGGTGTGTGTTACATTACATTCACTAGTAGGAGTGAGAAAAACATCACGTGGTGGTGTGAATTGGAGGGTTTGAACTAGGATAGGCAGTGAGTGGCAATGTACGATGGAGAAAAGCACCGCGGGGTGGTCAGCATGGGGAGGTCATGGAACATACAGTGGCAATGTAGGAAAGGTTTCTGAAAAACATCGCGGGGTGGTACACATTGTATGGGTGTGTGTTACATAACATTCACTAGTAGGAGTGAGAAAAACATCACGGGGTGGTGTGAATCGGAGGGTCTAATTTAGGATAGGCAGTGAGTGGCAATGTCGGATGGAGAAAAGCACCGCGTTGGTCAGCATGGGGAGGTCAGGGAACATGCAGTGGCAATGTAGGATAGGTTTCTGAAAAACATCTCGGGGTGGTGCGCATTGTATGGGTGTGTGTTACATTACATTCACTAGCAGGAGTGAGAAAAATATCACGGGGTGGTGCGCATTGTATGGGGGTGTGTTACATTACATTCACTAGTAGGAGTGAGAAAAACATCACGGGGTGGTGTGATTCGGAGGGTCTGATTTAGGATAGGCAGGGAGTGGCAATGTAGGATGGAGAAAAGCACCGCGGGGTGGTCAGCATGGGGAGGTCAGGGAACATGCACTGGCAATGTAGGATAGTCTTCTGAAAAACATCGCGGGGTGGTGCGCATTATATGGGTGTGTGTTACATTACATTCACTAGTAGGAGTGAGAAAAACATCACGGGGTGGTTAGCATTGTATGGGTGTGTGTTACATTACATTCACTAGTAGGAGTGAGAAAAATATCACGGGGTGGTGTGAATCGGAGCATCTGAATTAGGAAAGGCAGTGAGTGGCAATGTGGGATGGAGAAAAGTACCGCAGCGTGGTCAGCATGGGGAGGTCAGGGAACATGCAGTGGCAGTGTAGGATAGGTTTCTGAAAAACATTGCGGGGTGGTGCGCATTGTATGGGTGTGTGTTACATTACATTCACTAGTCGGAGTGAGAAAAACATCGCGGGGTGGTGTGCATTGTTTGGGTTGTGTTTCATTACATTCACTAGTAGGAGTGAGAAAAACATCATGGGGTGGTGCGCATTGTATGGGTGTGTGTTACATTACATTCACTAGTAGGAGTGAGAAACACATCACGGGGTGGTGTGAATCGGAGGGTCTGAATTAGGATAGGCAGTGAGTGGCAATGTAGGATGGAGAAAAGCACCGCGGGGTGGTCAGCATGGGGAGGTCAAGGAACATGCAGTGGCAATGTAGGATAGTTTTCTGAAAAACATCGCGGGGTGGTGCGCATTGTATGGGTGTGTGTTACATTACATTCACTAGTAGGAGTGAGAAAAACATCTCGGGTTGGTTCGCATTGTATGGGTGTGTATTACATTACATTCACTACTAGGAGTGAGAAAAACATCACGGGGTGGTGTGAATCGGAGGGTCTGAATTAGGATAGGCAGTGAGTGGCAATGTAGGATGGAGAAAAGCACCGCAGGGTGGTCAGCATGGGGAGGTCAGGGAACATGCAGTGGCAATGTAAGATAGGTTTCTGAAAAACATCGTGGGGTGGTGTGTATTGTATGGGTGTGTGTTACATTACATTCACTAGTAGGAGTGAGAAAAACCTCACGGGGTAGTTCGCATTGTATGGGTGTGTATTACATTACATTCACTAGTAGGAGTGAGAAAAACATCAAGGGGTGGTGTGAATCGGAGGGTCTGAATTAGGATAGGCAGTGAGTGGCAATGTAGGATGGAGAAAAGCACCTCGGGGTGGTCACCATGGGGAGGTCAGGGAGCATGCAGTGGCAATGTAGGATAGGTTTCTGAAAAACATCGTGGGGTCGTGCACATTGTATGGATGTGTGTTACATTACATTCACTAGTAGGAGTGAGAGAAACATCACGGGGTGGTGCGCATTGTATGGGTGTGTGTTACATTACATTCACTAGTAGGAGTGAGAAAAACATCACGGGGTGGTGCGCATTGTATGGGTGTGTGTTACATTACATTCACTAGTAGGAGTGAGAAAAACATCACGAGGTGGTGAGAATCGGAGGGTCTGAATTACGATCAGCAGTGAGTGGCAATGTAGGATGGAGAAAAGCACCGCGGGGTGGTCAGTATGGGGAGGTCAGCGAACATGCAGTGGCAATTTTGGAATAGGTTTCTGAAAAACATCGCGGGGTGGTGCGCATTGAATGGGTGTGTGTTACATTACATTCACTAGTAGGAGTGAGAAAAACATCACGGTGTGGTGCGCATTGTATGGGTGTGTGTTACATTACATTCACTAGTAGGGTGAGAAAAACATCACGTGGTGGTGTGAATTGGAGGGTTTGAACTAGGATAGGCAGTGAGTGGCAATGTACGATGGAGAAAAGCACCGCGGGGTGGTCAGCATGGGGAGGTCATGGAACATACAGTGGCAATGTAGGAAAGGTTTCTGAAAAACATCGCGGGGTGGTACACATTGTATGGGTGTGTGTTACATAACATTCACTAGTAGGAGTGAGAAAAACATCACGGGGTGGTGTGAATCGGAGGGTCTAATTTAGGATAGGCAGTGAGTGGCAATGTCGGATGGAGAAAAGCACCGCGTTGGTCAGCATGGGGAGGTCAGGGAACATGCAGTGGCAATGTAGGATAGGTTTCTGAAAAACATCTCGGGGTGGTGCGCATTGTATGGGTGTGTGTTACATTACATTCACTAGCAGGAGTGAGAAAAATATCACGGGGTGGTGCGCATTGTATGGGGGTGTGTTACATTACATTCACTAGTAGGAGTGAGAAAAACATCACGGGGTGGTGTGATTCGGAGGGTCTGATTTAGGATAGGCAGGGAGTGGCAATGTAGGATGGAGAAAAGCACCGCGGGGTGGTCAGCATGGGGAGGTCAGGGAACATGCACTGGCAATGTAGGATAGTCTTCTGAAAAACATCGCGGGGTGGTGCGCATTATATGGGTGTGTGTTACATTACATTCACTAGTAGGAGTGAGAAAAACATCACGGGGTGGTTAGCATTGTATGGGTGTGTGTTACATTACATTCACTAGTAGGAGTGAGAAAAATATCACGGGGTGGTGTGAATCGGAGCATCTGAATTAGGAAAGGCAGTGAGTGGCAATGTGGGATGGAGAAAAGTACCGCAGCGTGGTCAGCATGGGGAGGTCAGGGAACATGCAGTGGCAGTGTAGGATAGGTTTCTGAAAAACATCGCGGGGTGGTGCGCATTGTATGGGTGTGTGTTACATTACATTCACTAGTCGGAGTGAGAAAAACATCGCGGGGTGGTGTGCATTGTTTGGGTTGTGTTTCATTACATTCACTAGTAGGAGTGAGAAAAACATCATGGGGTGGTGCGCATTGTATGGGTGTGTGTTACATTACATTCACTAGTAGGAGTGAGAAACACATCACGGGGTGGTGTGAATCGGAGGGTCTGAATTAGGATAGGCAGTGAGTGGCAATGTAGGATGGAGAAAAGCACCGCGGGGTGGTCAGCATGGGGAGGTCAAGGAACATGCAGTGGCAATGTAGGATAGTTTTCTGAAAAACATCGCGGGGTGGTGCGCATTGTATGGGTGTGTGTTACATTACATTCACTAGTAGGAGTGAGAAAAACATCTCGGGTTGGTTCGCATTGTATGGGTGTGTATTACATTACATTCACTACTAGGAGTGAGAAAAACATCACGGGGTGGTGTGAATCGGAGGGTCTGAATTAGGATAGGCAGTGAGTGGCAATGTAGGATGGAGAAAAGCACCGCAGGGTGGTCAGCATGGGGAGGTCAGGGAACATGCAGTGGCAATGTAAGATAGGTTTCTGAAAAACATCGTGGGGTGGTGTGTATTGTATGGGTGTGTGTTACATTACATTCACTAGTAGGAGTGAGAAAAACCTCACGGGGTAGTTCGCATTGTATGGGTGTGTATTACATTACATTCACTAGTAGGAGTGAGAAAAACATCAAGGGGTGGTGTGAATCGGAGGGTTTGAATTAGGATAGGCAGTGAGTGGCAATGTAGGATGGAGAAAAGCACCGCGGAGTGGTCAGCATGGGGAGGTCAGGGAACATGCCTTGGCAATGTAGGATTGGTTTCTGAAAAACATCGCGGGGTGGTGCGCATTGTATGGGTGTGTGTTACATTACATTCACTAGTAGGAGTGAGAAAAACATCACGGGGTGGTGCGCATTGTATGGGTTTGTGTTACATTACATTCACTAGTAGGAGTGAGAAAAACATCACGGGGTGGTGTGAATCGGAGGGTCTGAATGAGGATAGGCAGTGAGTGGCAATGTAGGATGGAGAAAAGCACCGCGGGGTGGTCAGCATGGGGAGGTCAGGGAACATGCAGTGCCAATGTAGGATAGGTTTCTGAAAAACATCGCGGGGTGGTGCGCATTGTATGGGTGTGTGTTACATTACATTCACTAGTAGGAGTGAGAAAAACATCACGGGCTGGTGCGCATTGTATGGGTGTGTGTTACATTACATTCACTAGTAGGAGTGAGAAAAACATCACGTGGTGGTGTGAATTGGAGGGTTTCAACTAGGATAGGCAGTGAGTGGCAATGTAGGATGGAGAAAAGCACCGCGGGGTGGTCAGCTGGGGAGGTCATGGAACATACAGTGGCAATGTAGGATAGGTTTCTGAAAAACATCGCGGGGTGGTGCACATTGTATGGGTGTGTGTTACATAACATTCACTAGTAGGAGTGAGAAACACATCACGGGGTGGTGTGAATCGGAGGGTCTAATTTAGGATAGGCAGTGAGTGGCAATGTCGGATGGAGAAAAGCACCGCGTTGGTCAGCATGGGGAGGTCAGGGAACATGCAGTGGCAATGTAGGATAGGTTTCTGAAAAACATCTCGGGGTGGTGCGAATTGTATGGGTGTGTGTTACATTACATTCACTAGCAGGAGTGAGAAAAACATCCCGGGGTGGTGCGCATTGTATGGGTGTGTGTTACATTACATTCACTAGTAGGAGTGAGAAAAACATCACGGGGTGGTGTGAATCGGAGGGTCTGAATTAGGATAGGCAGTGAGTGGCAATTTAGGATGGAGAAAAGCACCGCGGGGTGGTCAGAATGGGGAGGTCATGGAACATGCAGTGGCAATGTAGGATAAGTTTCTGAAAAACATCGCGGGGTGGCGCGCATTGTATGGGTGTGTGTTACATTACATTCACTAGTAGGAATGAGAAAAACATCACGGGGTGGTGCGCATTGTATGGGTGTGTGTTACATTACATTCACTAGTAGGAGTGAGAAAAACATCACGGGGTGGTGCGCATTGTATGGGTGTGTGTTACATTACATTCACTAGTAGGAGTGAGAAAAACATCACGAGGTGGTGCGCATTGTATGGCTGTGTGTTACATTACATTCACTAGTCGGAGTGAGAAAAACATCACGGGGTGGTGTGAATCAGAGGGTCTGAATTAGGATAGGCAGGGAGTGGCAATGTAGGATGGAGAAAAGCACAGCGGGGTGGTCAGAATGGGGAGGTCATGGAACATGCAGTGGCAATGTAGGATAGGTTTCTGAAAAATATCGCGGGGTGGTGCGCATTGTATGGGTGTGTGTTACATTACATTCACTAGTAGGAGTGAGAAAAACATCACGGGGTGGTGCGCATTGTATGGGTGTGTGTTACATTACATTCACTAGCAGGAGTGAGAAAAACATGACGTGGTGGTGCGCATTGTATGGGTGTGTGTTACATTACATTCACTAGTAGGAGTGAGAAAAACATCACGGGCTGGTGTGAATCGGAGGGTCTGAATTAGTATATACAGTGAGTGGCAATGTAGGATGGAGAAAAGCACCGCGGTGTGGTCAGCAGGGGGAGGTCAGGGAACATGCACTGGCAATGTAGGATAGGATTCTGAAAAATATCGCGGGGTGGTGCGCATTGTATGGGTGTGTGTTACATTACATTCACTAGTAGGAGTGAGAAAAACATCACGGGGTGGTTCGCATTGTATGGGTGTGTGTTACATTACATTCACTAGTAGGAGTGAGAAAAACATCACGGGGTGGTGTGAATCGGAGGGTCAGAATTAGGATAGGCAGTGAGTGGCAATGTAGGATGGAGAAAAGCACCGCGGGGTGGTCAGCATGGGGAGGTCAGGCAACATGCAGAGGCAATGTAGGATAGGTTTCCGAAAATCATCGCGGGGTGGAGCGCATTGTATGGGTGTGTGTTACATTACATTCACTAGTAGGAGTGAGAAAAACATCACGGGTTGGTGCGCATTGTATGGGTGTGTGTTACATTACATTCACTAGTAGGAGTGAGAAAAACATCACGTGGTGGTGCGCATTGTATGGGTGTGTGTTACATTACATTCACTAGTAGGAGTCAGAAAAACATCACGGGGTGGTGTGAATCGGAGGGTCTGAATTAGGATAGGCAGTGAGTGGCATTGTAGGATGGAGAAAAGCACCACGGGGTGGTCAGCATGGGGAGGTCAGGAACATGCAGTGGCAATGTAGGATAGGTTTCTGAAAACATCGTGGGGTGGAGCGCATTGTATGGGTTTGTATTACATTACATTCACTAGTAGGAGTGAGGAAAACACGGGTTGGTGCTCATTGTATGTATGTGTGTTACATTACATTCACTAGTAGGAGTGAGAAAAACATCACGGGGTGGTGTGAATCGGAGGGTCTGAATTAGGATAGGCAGTGAGTGGCAATGTAGGATGGAGAAAAGCACCGAGGGGTGGTCAGCATGGGGAGGTCAGGGAACATGCAGTGGCAATGTAGGATAGTTTTCTGAAAAACATCGCGGGGTGGTGCCCATTGTATGGGTGTGTGTTACATTACATTCACTTGTAGGAGTGAGAAAAATATCACGGGGTGGTTCGCATTTTATGGGAGTGTGTTACATTACATTCACTAGTAGGAGTGAGAAAAACATCACGGGGTGGTGTGAATCGGAGGGTCTGAATTAGGATAGGCAGTGAGTGGCAATGTAGGATGGAGAAAAGCACCTCGGGGTGGTCACCATGGGGAGGTCAGGGAGCATGCAGTGGCAATGTAGGATAGGTTTCTGAAAAACATCGTGGGGTCGTGCACATTGTATGGATGTGTGTTACATTACATTCACTAGTAGGAGTGAGAGAAACATCACGGGGTGGTGCGCATTGTATGGGTGTGTGTTACATTACATTCACTAGTAGGAGTGAGAAAAACATCACGGGGTGGTGCGCATTGTATGGGTGTGTGTTACATTACATTCACTAGTAGGAGTGAGAAAAACATCACGAGGTGGTGAGAATCGGAGGGTCTGAATTACGATCAGCAGTGAGTGGCAATGTAGGATGGAGAAAAGCACCGCGGGGTGGTCAGTATGGGGAGGTCAGCGAACATGCAGTGGCAATTTTGGAATAGGTTTCTGAAAAACATCGCGGGGTGGTGCGCATTGAATGGGTGTGTGTTACATTACATTCACTAGTAGGAGTGAGAAAAACATCACGGTGTGGTGCGCATTGTATGGGTGTGTGTTACATTACATTCACTAGTAGGAGTGAGAAAAACATCACGTGGTGGTGTGAATTGGAGGGTTTGAACTAGGATAGGCAGTGAGTGGCAATGTACGATGGAGAAAAGCACCGCGGGGTGGTCAGCATGGGGAGGTCATGGAACATACAGTGGCAATGTAGGAAAGGTTTCTGAAAAACATCGCGGGGTGGTACACATTGTATGGGTGTGTGTTACATAACATTCACTAGTAGGAGTGAGAAAAACATCACGGGGTGGTGTGAATCGGAGGGTCTAATTTAGGATAGGCAGTGAGTGGCAATGTCGGATGGAGAAAAGCACCGCGTTGGTCAGCATGGGGAGGTCAGGGAACATGCAGTGGCAATGTAGGATAGGTTTCTGAAAAACATCTCGGGGTGGTGCGCATTGTATGGGTGTGTGTTACATTACATTCACTAGCAGGAGTGAGAAAAATATCACGGGGTGGTGCGCATTGTATGGGGGTGTGTTACATTACATTCACTAGTAGGAGTGAGAAAAACATCACGGGGTGGTGTGAATCGGAGGGTCTGAATTAGGATAGGCAGTGAGTGGCAATTTAGGATGGAGAAAAGCACCGCGGTGTGGTCAGAATGGGGAGGTCATGGAACATGCAGTGGCAATGTAGGATAGGTTTCTGAAAAACATCGCGTGGTGGCGCGCATTGTATGGGTGTGTGTTACATTACATTCACTAGTAGGAATGAGAAAAACATCACGGGGTGGTGCGCATTGTATGGGTGTGTGTTACATTACATTCACTAGTAGGAGTGAGAAAAACATCACGGGGTGGTGCGCATTGTATGGGTGTGTGTTACATTACATTCACTAGTAGGAGTGAGAAAAACATCACGGGGCGGTTCGCATTGTATGGCTGTGTGTTACATTACATTCACTAGTCGGAGTGAGAAAAACATCACGGTGTGGTGTGAATCAGAGGGTCTGAATTAGGATAGGCAGGGAGTGGCAATGTAGGATGGAGAAAAGCACAGCGGGGTGGTCAGAATGGGGAGGTATTGGAACATGCAGTGGCAATGTAGGATAGGTTTCTGAAAAATATCGCGGGGTGGTGCGCATTGTATGGGTGTGTGTTACATTACATTCACTACTAGGAGTGAGCAAAACATCACGGGGTGGTGCGCATTGTATGGGTGTGTGTTACATTACATTCACTAGCAGGAGTGAGAAAAACATGACGTGGTGGTGCGCATTGTATGGGTGTGTGTTACATTACATTCACTAGTAGGAGTGAGAAAAACATCACGGGGTGGTGTGAATCGGAGGGTCTGAATTAGTATATACAGTGAGTGGCAATGTAGGATTGAGAAAAGCACCGCGGTGTGGTCAGCAGGGGGAGGTCAGGGAACATGCACTGGCAATGTAGGATAGGATTCTGAAAAATATCGCGGGGTGGTGCGCATTGTATGGATGTGTGTTACATTATATTCACTAGTAGGAGTGAGAAAAACATCACGGGGTGGTGTGATTCGGAGGGTCTGATTTAGGATAGGCAGGGAGTGGCAATGTAGGATGGAGAAAAGCACCGCGGGATGGTCAGCATGGGGAGGTCAGGTAACATGCAGTGGCAATGAACGATAGTTTTCTGAAAAACATCACGGGGTGGTGCGCATTGTATGGGTGTGTGTTACATTACATTCACTAGTAGGAGTGAGAAAAACATCGCGGGGTGGTGCGCATTGTATAGGTGTGTGTTACATTACATTCACTAGTAGGAGTGAGAAAAACATCACGTGGTGGTGCGCATTGTATGGGTGTGTGTTACATTACATTCACTAGTAGGAGTGACAAAAACATCACGGGGTGGTTCGCATTGAATGGGTGTGTGTTACATTACATTCATTAGTAGGAGTGAGAAAAACATCACGGGGTGGTGTGAATCAGAGGGTCAGAATTAGGATAGGCAGTGAGTGGCAATGTAGGATGGAGAAAAGCACCGCGGGGTGGTCAGCATGGGGAGGTCAGGCAACATGCAGTGGCAATGTAGGATAGGTTTCCGAAAAACATCGCGGGGTGGTGCGCATTGTATGGGTGTGTGTTACATTACATTCACTAGTAGGAGTGAGAAAAACATCACGGGTTTGTGCGCATTGTATGGGTGTGTGTTACATTACATTCACTAGTAAGAGTGAGAAAAACACCACGAGGTGGTGCGCATTGTATGGGTGTGTGTTACATTACATTCACTAGTAGGAGTCAGAAAAACATCACGGGGTGGTGTGAATCGGAGGGTCTGAATTAGGATCGGCAATGAGTGGCAATATAGGATGGAGAAAAGCACCGCGGGGTGGTGAGCATGGGGAGGTCAGTGAACATGCAGTGGCAATGTAGGATAGGTTTCTGAAAAACATCGCGGGGTGTTGCGCATTGTATGGGTGTGTGCTACATTACATTCACTAGTAGGAGTGAGAAAAACATCACGTGGTGGTGTGAATTGGAGGGTTTGAACTAGGATAGGCAGTGAGTGGCAATGTAGGATGGAGAAAAGCAACGCAGGGTGGTCAGCATGGGGAGGTCAGGGAACATGCACTGGCAATGTAGGATAGGTTTCTGAAAAACATCGCAGGGTGGTGCGCATTGTATGGGTGTGTGTTACATAACATTCACTAGTAGGAGTGAGAAAAACATCACGGGGTGGTGTGAATCGGAGGGTCTAATTTAGGATAGGCAGTGAGTGGCAAAGTCGGATGGAGAAAAGCACCGCGTTGGTCAGCATGGGGAGGTCAGGGAACATGCAGTGGCAATGTAGGATAGGTTTCTGAAAAACATCTCGGGGTGGTGCGCATTGTATGGGTGTGTGTTACATTACATTCACTAGCAGGAGTGAGAAAAATGTCACGGGGTGGTGCGCATTGTATGGGTGTGTGTTACATTACATTCACTAGTAGGAGTGAGAAAAACATCACGGGGTGGTGCGCATTGTATGGGTGTGTGTTACATTACATTCACTAGTAGGAGTGAGAAAAACATCACGGGGTGGTGCGCATTGTATGGGTGTGTGTTACATTACATTCACTAGTAGGAGTGAGAAAAACATCACGGGGTGGTGCGCATTGTATGGCTGTGTGTTACATTACATTCACTAGTCGGAGTGAGAAAAACATCACGGCGTGGTGTGAATCAGAGGGTCTGAATTAGGATAGGCAGGGAGTGGCAATGTAGGATGGAGAAAAGCACAGCGGGGTGGTCAGAATGGGGAGGTCATGGAACATGCAGTGGCAATGTAGGATAGGTTTCTGAAAAATATCGCGGGGTGGTGCACATTGTATGGGTGTGTGTTACATTACATTCACTAGTAGGAGTGAGAAAAACATCACGGGGTGGTGCGCATTGTATGGGTGTGTGTTACATTACATTCACTAGCAGGAGTGAGAAAAACATGACGTGGTGGTGCGCATTTTATGGGTGTGTGTTACATTACATTCACTAGTAGGAGTGAGAAAAACATCACGGGGTGGTGTGAATCGGAGGGTCTGAATTAGTATATACAGTGAGTGGCAATGTAGGATGGAGAAAAGCACCGCGGTGTGGTCAGCAGGGGGAGGTCAGGGAACATGCACTGGCAATGTAGGATAGGATTCTGAAAAATATCGCGGGGTGGTGCGCATTGTATGGGTGTGTGTTACATTATATTCACTAGTAGGAGTGAGAAAAACATCACGGGGTGGTGTGATTCGGAGGGTCTGATTTAGGATAGGCAGTGAGTGGCAATGTAGGATGGAGAAAAGCACCGCGGGATGGTCAGCATGGGGAGGTCAGGTAACATGCAGTGGCAATGAACGATAGTTTTCTGAAAAACATCACGGGGTGGTGCGCATTGTATGGGTGTGTGTTACATTACATTCACTAGTAGGAGTGAGAAAAACATCACGGGGTGGTGTGAATCGAAGGGTCTCAATTAGGACAGGCAGTGAGTGGCAATGTAGGATGGAGAAAAGCACCGTGGGGTGGTCAGCATGGGGAGGTCAGGGAACATGCAGTGCCAATGTAGGATAGGTTTCTGAAAAACATCGCAGGGTGGTGCGCATTGTATGGGTGTGTGTTACAATACATTAACTAGTAGGAGTGAGAAAAACATCGCGGGGTGGTGCGCATTGTATAGGTGTGTGTTACATTACATTCACTAGTAGGAGTGAGAAAAACATCACGTGGTGGTGCGCATTGTATGGGTGTGTGTTACATTACATTCACTAGTAGGAGTGAGAAAAACATCACGGTGTGGTTCGCATTGAATTGGTGTGTGTTACATTACATTCACTAGTAGGAGTGAGAAAAACATCACGGGGTGGTGTGAATCGGAGGGTCAGAATTAGGATAGGCAGTGAGTGGCAATGTAGGATGGAGAAAAGCACCGCGGGGTGTTCAGCATGGGGAGGTCAGGCAACATGCAGTGGCAATGTAGGATAGGTTTCCGAAAAACATCGCGGGGTGGTGCGCATTGTATGGGTGTGTGTTACATTACATTCACTAGTAAGAGTGAGAAAAACACCACTAGGTGGTGCGCATTGTATGGGTGTGTGTTACATTACATTCACTAGTAGGAGTCAGAAAAACATCACGGGGTGGTGTGAATCGGAGGGTCTGAATTAGGATCGGCAATGAGTGGCAATATA
Source organism: Cavia porcellus (assembly GCF_034190915.1). Classification (NCBI taxonomy): domain Eukaryota; kingdom Metazoa; phylum Chordata; class Mammalia; order Rodentia; family Caviidae; genus Cavia; species Cavia porcellus. The sequence continues at coordinate 2,423,001 of NW_026947555.1, forward strand.
GGATGGAGAAAAGCACCGCGGGGTGGTGAGCATGGGGAGGTCAGTGAACATGCAGTGGCAATGTAGGATAGGTTTCTGAAAAACATCGCGGGGTGGTGCGCATTGTATGGGTGTGTGTTACATTACATTCACTAGTAGGAGTGAGAAAAACATCACGGGGTGGTGCGCATTGTAAGGGTGTGTGTTACATTACATTCACTAGTAGGAGTGAGAAAAACATCACGGGGTGGTGTGAATCGGAGGGTATGAATTAGGATAGGCAGTGAGTGACAATGTAGGATGGAGAAAAGCACCGAGGGGTGGTGAGGATGGGGAGGTCAGTGAACATGCAGTGGCAATGTAGGATAGGTTTCAGAAAAACATCGCGGGGTGGTGCGCATTGTATGGGTGTGTGTTACATTACATTCACTAGTAATTCTGAGAAAAACATCACGGGGTGGTGCGCATTGTATGGGTGTGTGTTACATTACATTCACTAGGAGGAGTGAGAAAAACATCACGGGGTCGTGTGAATCGGAGGGTCTGAATTAGGATAGGCAGTGAATGGCAATGTAGGATGGAGAAAAGCACCGCGGGGTGGTCAGCATGGGGAGGTCAGGCAACATGCAGTGGCAATGTAGGATAGGTTTCTGAAAAACATCGCGGGGTGGTGCGCATTGTATGGGTGTGTGTTACATTACTTTCACTAGTAGGAGTGAGAATAACATCACGGGGTGGTGCGCATTGTATGGGTGTGTGTTACATTACAGTCACTAGTAAGAGTGAGAAAAACATCACGAGGTGGTGCGCATTGTATGGGTGTGTGTTACATTACATTCACTAGTAGGAGTGAGAAAAACATCACGGGGTGGTGTGAATCGGAGGGTCTGAATTAGTATAGGCAGTGAGTGGCAATGTAGGATGGAGAAAAGCACCGCGGCGGGCTCAGCATGGGGAGGTCAGGGAACATGCAGTGGCAATGTAGGATAGGTTTCTGAAAAACATCGCGGGGTGGTGCGCATTGTATGGATGTGTGTTACATTACATTCACTAGTAGGAGTGAGAAAAACATCACGGGGTGGTGTGAATCGGAGGGTCTGAATTAGGATAGGCAGTGAGTGGCAATGAACGATGGAGAAAAGCACTGCGGGTCTGTCAGCATCGGGAGGTCAGGGAACATGCAGTGGCAAAGTAGAATAGGTTTCTGAAAAACATCGCGGGGTGGTGCGCATTTTATGGGTGTGTGTTACATTACATTCACTAGTAGGAGTGAGAAAAACATCACGGGGTGGTGCGCATTGTATGGGTGTGTGTTACATTACATTCACTAGTAGGAGTGAGAAAAACATCACGGGGTGGTGCGCATTGTATGGGTGTGTTTTACATTACATTCACTAGTAGGAGTGAGAAAAACATCACGGGGTGGTGCGCATTGTATGGGTGTGTGTTACATTCCATTCAGTAGAAGGGGTGAGAAAAACATCACGGGGTGGTGCGCATTGTATGGGTGTGTGTTACATTACATTCACTAGTAGGAGTGAGAAAAACATCACGGGGTGGTGTGAATCAGAGTGTCTGAATTAGGATAGGCTGTGAGTGGCAATGTAGGATGGAGAAAAGCACGGCGGTGTGGTCAGAATGGGGAGGTCATGGAACATGCAGTGGCAATGTAGGATAGGTTTCTGAAAAATATCGCGGGGTGGTGCGCATTGTATGGGTGTGTGTTACATTACATTCACTAGTAGGAGTGAGAAAAACATCACGGGGTGGTGCGCATTGTATGGGTGTGTGATACATTACATTCACTAGTAGGAGTGAGAAAAACATGACGCGGGGGTGCGCATTGTATGTGTGTGTGTTACATTACATTCACTAGTAGGAGTGAGAAAAACATCACGGGTTGGTGTGAATCGGAGGGTCTGAATTAGGATAGGCAGTGAGTGGCAATGTAGGATGGAGAAAAGCACCGCGGTGTGGTCAGCACGGGGAGGTCATGGAACATACAGTGGCAATGTAGGATAGGTTTCTGAAAAATATCGCGGGGTGGTGCGCATTATATGGGTGTGTGTTACATTACATTCACTAGTAGGAGTGAGAAAAACATCACGGGCTGGTGTGAATCGGAGGGTCTGAATTAGGATAGACAGTGAGTGGCAATGTAGGATGGAGAAAAGCACCGCGGGGTGGTCAGCAAGAGCAGGTCAGGCAGCATGCAGTGGCAATGTAGGATAGGTTTCTGAAAAACATCGCGGGGTGGTGCGCATTGTATGGGTGTGTGTTACATTACATTCACTAGTAGGAGTGAAAAAAACATCACAGGGTGGTGCGCATTGTATGGGTGTGTGTTACATTACATTCACTAGTAAGAGTGAGAAAAACATCACGAGGTGGTGCGCATTGTATGGGTGTGTGTTACATTACATTCACTAGTAGGAGTGAGAAAAACATCACGGGGTGGTGTGAATCGGAGGGTCTTAATTAGGATCGGCAGTGAGTGGCAATGTCGGATGGAGAAAAGCACCGCCGGGTGGTCAGCATGGGGTGGTCAGGGAACATGCAGTGGCAATGTAGGATAGGTTTCTGAAAAACATCGCGGGGTCGTGCGCATTGTATTGGTGTGTGTTACATTACATTCACTAGTAGGAGTGAGAAAAACATCACGCGGTGGTGCGCATTGTATGGGTGTGTGTTACATTACATTCACTAGTAGGAGTGAGAAAAACATCACGGGGTGGTGTCAATCGGAGGGTCTGATTTAGGATAGGCAGTGAGTGGCAATGTCGGATGGAGAAAATCACCGCGGGGTGGTCAGCATGGGGAGGTCAGGGAACATGCACTGGCAATGTAGGATAGGTTTCTGAAAAACATCGCGGGATCGTGCGCATTGTATGGGTGTGTGTTACATTACATTCACTAGTAGGAGTGAGAAAAACATCACGGGGTGGTGCGCATTGTATGGGTGTGTGTTACATTACATTCACTAGTAGGAGTGAGAAAAACATCACGCGGTGGTGCGCATTGTATGGGTGTGTGTTACATTACATTCACTAGTAGGAGTGAGAAAAACATCACGGGGTGGTGTGAATCGGAGGGTCTGAATTAGGATAGGCAGTGAGTGGCAATGTAGGATGGAGAAAAGCAGCGCGAGGTGGTCAGCATGGGGAGGTCAGGGAACATGCAGTGGCAATGAACGATAGTTTTCTGAAAAACATCACGGGGTGGTGCGCATTGTATGGGTGTGTGTTACATTACATTCACTAGTAGGAGTGGGAAAAACATCACGGGGTGGTGTGAATCGGAGGGTCTGAATTAGGATAGGCAGTGTGTGGCAATGAAGAATGGAGAAAAGCACCGCGGGGTCGTCAGCATGGGGACGTCAGGGAACATGCAGTGGCAATGTAGGATAGGTTTCTGTAAAACATCGCGGGGTGGTGCACATTGTATGGGTGTGTGTTACATAACATTCACTAGTAGGAGTGAGAAAAACATCACGGGGTGGTGTGAATCGGAGGGTCTGATTTAGGATAGGCAATGAGTGGCAATATCGGATGGAGAAAAGCACCATGGGGTGGTCAGCATGGGGTGGTCAGGGAACATGCAGTGGCAATGTAGGATAGGTTTCTGAAAAACATCGCGGGGTGGTGCGCATTGTATGGGTGTGTTTTACATTACATTCACTAGTAGGAGTCAGAAAAATATCACGGGGTGGTGCGCATTGTATGGGTGTTTGTTACATTACCTTCACTAGTAGGAGTGAGAAAAACATCACGGGGTAGTGCGCATTGTATGGGTGTGTGTTACATTACATTCACTAGTAGGAGTGAGAAAAACATCACGGGGTGGTGTGATTCGCAGTGCCTGAATTAGGATAGGCAGTGAGTGGCAATGTAGGATGGAGAAAAGCACCGCGGGGTGGTCAGCATGGGGAGGTCAGGGAACATGCAATGGCAATGTAGGATAGGTTTCTGAAAAACATCGCGGGGTGGTGCGCATTGTATGGTTGTGTGTTACATTACATTCACTAGTAGGAGTGAGAAAAACATCACGGGGTGGTGTGAATTGGAGGGTCTGAATTAGGATAGGCAGTGAGTGGCAATGAAGGGTGGAGAAAAGCACCGTGGGTCCGTCAGCATGGGGAGGTCAGGGAACATGCAGTGGCAAATTAGGATAGGTTTCTGAAAAATATCGCGGCGTGGTGCACATTGTATGGGTGTGTGTTACATAACATTCACTAGTAGGAGTGAGAAAAACACCACGGGGTGGTGTGAATCGGAGGGTCTGATTTAGGATAGGCAGTGAGTGGCAATGTAGGATGGAGAAAAGAACCGCGGGGTGGTCAGAATGGGGAGGTCATGGAACATGATGTGGCAATGTAGGATAGGTTTCTGAAAAACATCGCGGGGTGGTGCGCATTGTATGGGTGTGTGTTACATTACATTCACTAGTAGGAGAGAGAAAAACATCACGGGGTGGTGCGCATTGTATGGGTGTGTGTTCCATTACATTCACTATTACGAGTGAGAAAAACATCACGCGTTGGTGCGCATTGTATGGGTGTGTGTTACATTACATTCACTAGTAGGAGTGAGAAAAACATCACGGGGTGGTGTGAATCGGAGGGTCTGAATTAGTATAGGCAGTGAGTGGCAATGTAGGATGGAGAAAAGCACCGCGGTGTGGTCAGCATGGGGTGGTCAGGGAACATGCAGTGGCAATGTAGGATAGGTTTCTGAAAAAGATCGCGGGGTGGTGCGCATTGTATGGGTGTGTGTTACATTACATTCACTAGTAGGAGTGAGAAAAACATCACGGGGTGGTGTGATTCGGAGGGTCTGAATTAGGATAGGCAGTGAGTGGCAATGTAGGTTGGAGAAAAGCACCGAGGGGTGGTCAGCATGGGGAGGTCAGGGAACATGCTGTGGCAATGTAGGATAGGTTTCTTAAAAACATCGCGGGGTGGTGCGCATTGTATGGGTGTGTTTTACATTACATTCACTAGTAGGAGTGAGAAAAATATCACGGGGTGGTGCGCACTGTATGGGTGTGTGTTACATTACATTCACTAGTAGGAGTGAGAAAAACATCAAGGGGTGGTGTGATTCGCAGTGCCTGAATTAGGATAGGCAGTGAGTGGCGATGTAGGATGGAGAAAAGCAACGGGGGGTGGTCAGCATGGGGAGGTCAGGGAACATGCAATGTCAATATAGGATAGGTTTCTGAAAAACATCGCGGAGTGGTGCGCATTGTATGGTTGTGTGTTACATTACATTCACTAGTAGGAGTGAGAAAAACATCACGGGGTGGTGTGAATTGGAGGGTCTGAATTAGGATAGGCAGTTAGTGGCAATGAAGGATGGAGAAAAGCACCGCGGGTCCGTCAGCATGGGGAGGTCAGGGAACATGCAGTGGCAAAGTAGGATAGGTTTCTGAAAAACATCGCGGGGTGGTGCGCATTGTATGGGTGTGTGTTACATTACATTCACTATTAGGAGTGAGAAAAACATCACGCGGTGGTGCGCATTGTATGGGTGTGTGTTACATTACATTCACTAGTAGGAGTGAGAAAAACATCAAGGGGTGGTGTCTATCGGAGGGTCTGAATTAGGATAGGCTGTGAGTGGCAATGTATGATGGAGAAAAGCACCGCGGTGTGGTCAGCATGGGGAGGTCAGGGAACATGCAGTGGCAATGTAGGATATTTTTCTGAAAAATATCGCGGGGTGGTGCGCATTGTATGGGTGTGTGTTACATTACATTCACTAGTAGGAGTGATAAAAACATCACGGGGTGGTGTGAATCGGAGGGTCTGAATTAGGATAGGCAGTGAGTGTCAATGTAGGATGGAGAAAAGCACCGCGGGGTGGTCAGCATGGGGACGTCAGGGAACATGCAGTGGCAATGTAGGATAGGTTTCTGAAAAATATCGCGGGGTGGTGCACATTGTATGGGTGTGTGTTACATAACATTCACTAGTAGGAGTGAGAAAAACATCACGGGGTGGTGTGAATCGCAGGGTCTGAATTAGGATAGGCAGTGAGTGGCAATGTAGGATGGAGAAAAGCACCGCGGGGTGGTCAGCATGGGGAGGGCAGGGAACATGAAATGGCAATGTAGGATAGGTTTCTGAAAAACATCACGGGGTGGTGCGCATTGTATGGGTGTGTATTACATTACATTCACTAGTAGGAGTGAGAAAAACATCACGGGGTGTTGCGCATTGTATGGGTGTGTGTTACATTACTTTCACTATTAAGAGTGAGAAAAACATCACGCGGTGGTGCGCATTGTATGGGTGTGTGTTACATTACATTCACTAGTAGGAGTGAGAAAAACATCACGGGGTGGTGTGAATCGGAGGGTCGGAATTAGGATAGGCAGTGAGTGGCAATGTAGGATGGAAAAAAGCACCACGGGGTGGTCAGCATGGGGACGTCAGGGAACATGCAGTGGCAATGTAGGATAGGTTTCTGAAAAATATCGCGGCGTGGTGCACATTGTATGGGTGTGTGTTACATAACATTCACTAGTAGGAGTGAGAAAAACACCACGGGGTGGTGTGAATCGGAGGGTCTGATTTAGGATAGGCAGTGAGTGGCAATGTAGGATGGAGAAAAGAACCGCGGGGTGGTCAGAATGGGGAGGTCATGGAACATGATGTGGCAATGTAGGATAGGTTTCTGAAAAACATCGCGGGGTGGTGCGCATTGTATGGGTGTGTGTTACATTACATTCACTAGTAGGAGAGAGAAAAACATCACGGGGTGGTGCACATTGTATGGGTGTGTGTTCCATTACATTCACTATTACGAGTGAGAAAAACATCACGCGGTGGTGCGCATTGTATGGGTGTGTGTTACATTACATTCACTAGTAGGAGTGAGAAAAACATCGCGGGGTGGTGCGCATTGTATGGGTGTGTTTTACATTACATTCACCAGTAGGAGTGAGAAAAACATCACGGGGTGGTGCGCATTGTCTGTGTGTGTGTTACATTACATTCACTAGTAGGAGTGAGAAAAACATCACGGGGTGGTGTGAATCAGAGGGTCTGAATTAGGATAGGCATTGAGTGGCAATGTAGGATGGAGAAAAGCACCGCGGTGTGGTCAGCATGGGGTGGTCAGGGAACATGCAGTGGCAATGTAGGATAGGTTTCTGAAAAAGATCGCGGGGTGGTGCGCATTGTATGGGTGTGTGTTACATTACATTCACTAGTAGGAGTGAGCAAAACATCACGGGGTGGTGCGCATTGTATGGGTGTGTGTTACATTACATTCACTAGTAGGTGTGAGAAAAACATCACGGGGTGGTGTGAATCGGAGGGTCTGAATTAGGATAGGCAGTGAGTGGCAATGTAGGATGGAGAAAAGCACCGCGGGGTGGTCAGCATGGGGAGGTCAGGGAACATGCAGTGGCAATGTAGGATAGGTTTCTGAAAAACATCGCGGGCTGGTGCGCATTGTATTGGTGTGTGTTACATTACATTCACTAGTAGGAGTGAGAAAAACATCACGGGTTGGTGCGCATTGTATGGATGTGTGTTACATTACATTTACTAGTAGGAGTGAGAAAAACATCACGGGGTGGTGTGAATCGGAGCGTCTGAATTAGGACAGGCAGTGAGTGGCAATGAAGGATGGAGAAAAGCACCGCGGGTCCGTCAGCATCGGGAGGTCAGGGAACATCCAGTGGCAAAGTAGAATAGGTTTCTGAAAAACATCGCGGGGTGGTGCGCATTGTATGGGTGTGTGTTACATTACATTCACTAGTAGGAGTGAGAAAAACATCGCGGGTGGTGCGCATTGTATGGGTGTGTTTTACATTACATTCACTAGTAGGAGTGAGAAAAACATCACGGTGTGGTGCGCATTGTCTGTGTGTGTGTTACATTACATTCACTAGTAGGAGTGAGAAAAACATCACGGGGTGGTGTGAATCGGAGTGTCTGAATTAGGATAGGCAGTGAGTGGCAATGTAGGATGGAGAAAAGTACCGCGGTGTGGTCAGCATGGGGAGGTCAGGGAACATGCATTGGCAATATAGGATAGGTTTCTGAAAAATATCGCGGGGTGGTGCCCATTGTATGGGTGTGTGTTACATTACATTCACTAGTAGGAGTGAGAAAAACATCACGGGGTGGTGTGATTCGGAGGGTCTGAATTAGGATAGGCAGTGAGTGGCAATGTAGGTTGGAGAAAAGCACCGAGGGGTGGTCAGCATGGGGAGGTCAGGGAACATGCTGTGGCAATGTAGGATAGGTTTCTTAAAAACATCGCGGGGTGGTGCGCATTGTATGGGTGTGTTTTACATTACATTCACTAGTAGGAGTGAGAAAAATATCACGGGGTGGTGCGCACTGTATGGGTGTGTGTTACATTACATTCACTAGTAGGAGTGAGAAAAACATCAAGGGGTGGTGTGATTCGCAGTGCCTGAATTAGGATAGGCAGTGAGTGGCGATGTAGGATGGAGAAAAGCAACGGGGGGTGGTCAGCATGGGGAGGTCAGGGAACATGCAATGGCAATATAGGATAGGTTTCTGAAAAACATCGCGGAGTGGTGCGCATTGTATGGTTGTGTGTTACATTACATTCACTAGTAGGAGTGAGAAAAACATCACGGGGTGGTGTGAATTGGAGGGTCTGAATTAGGATAGGCAGTGAGTGGCAATGAAGGATGGAGAAAAGCACCGCGGGTCCGTCAGCATGGGGAGGTCAGGGAACATGCAGTGGCAAAGTAGGATAGGTTTCTGAAAAACATCGCGGGGTGGTGCGCATTGTATGGGTGTGTGTTACATTACATTCACTAGTAGGAGTGAGAAAAACATCACGCGGTGGTGCGCATTGTATGGGTGTGTGTTACATTACATTCACTAGTAGGAGTGAGAAAAACATCAAGGGGTGGTGTCTATCGGAGGGTCTGAATTAGGATAGGCTGTGAGTGGCAATGTAGGATGGAGAAAAGCACCGCGGTGTGGTCAGCATGGGGAGGTCAGGGAACATGCAGTGGCAATGTAGGATATTTTTCTGAAAAATATCGCGTGGTGGTGCGCATTGTATGGGTGTGTGTTACATTACATTCACTAGTAGGAGTGATAAAAACATCACGGGGTGGTGTGAATCGGAGGGTCTGAATTAGGATAGGCAGTGAGTGTCAATGTAGGATGGAGAAAAGCACCGCGGGGTGGTCAGCATGGGGACGTCAGGGAACATGCAGTGGCAATGTAGGATAGGTTTCTGAAAAATATCGCGGGGTGGTGCACATTATATGGGTGTGTGTTACATAACATTCACTAGTAGGATTGAGAAAAACATCACGGGGTGGTGTGAATCGGAGGGTCTGATTTAGGATAGGCAGTGAGTTGCAATATTGGATGGAGAAAAGCACCGCGGGGTGGTCAGCATGGGGAGGTCAGGGAACATGCATTGGCAATGTAGGATAGGTTTCTGAAAAACATCGCGAGGTGGTGCACATTGTATGGGTGTGTGTTACATTACATTCACTAGTAGGAGTGAGAAAAACATCACGGGGTGGTGTGAATCGCAGGGTCTGAATTAGGATAGGCAGTGAGTGGCAATGTAGGATGGAGAAAAGCACCGCGGGGTGGTCAGCATGGGGAGGGCAGGGAACATGAAATGGCAATGTAGGATAGGTTTCTGAAAAACATCACGGGGTGGTGCGCATTGTATGGGTGTGTATTACATTACATTCACTAGTAGGAGTGAGAAAAACATCACGGGGTGTTGCGCATTGTATGGGTGTGTGTTACATTACTTTCACTATTAAGAGTGAGAAAAACATCACGCGGTGGTGCGCATTGTATGGGTGTGTGTTACATTACATTCACTAGTAGGAGTGAGAAAAACATCACGGGGTGGTGTGAATCGGAGGGTCGGAATTAGGATAGGCAGTGAGTGGCAATGTAGGATGGAGAAAAGCACCGCGGGGTGGTCAGCATGGGGACGTCAGGGAACATGCAGTGGCAATGTAGGATAGGTTTCTGAAAAATATCGCGGCGTGGTGAACATTGTATGGGTGTGTGTTACATAACATTCACTAGTAGGAGTGAGAAAAACACCACGGGGTGGTGTGAATCGGAGGGTCTGATTTAGGATAGGCAGTGAGTGGCAATGTAGGATGGAGAAAAGAACCGCGGGGTGGTCAGAATGGGGAGGTCATGGAACATGATGTGGCAATGTAGGATAGGTTTCTGAAAAACATCGCGGGGTGGTGCGCATTGTATGGGTGTGTGTTACATTACATTCACTAGTAGGAGAGAGAAAAACATCACGGGGTGGTGCGCATTGTATGGGTGTGTGTTCCATTACATTCACTATTACGAGTGAGAAAAACATCACGCGGTGGTGCGCATTGTATGGGTGTGTGTTACATTACATTCACTAGTAGGAGTGAGAAAAACATCGCGGGGTGGTGCGCATTGTATGGGTGTGTTTTACATTACATTCACTAGTAGGAGTGAGAAAAACATCACGGGGTGGTGCGCATTGTCTGTGTGTGTGTTACATTACATTCACTAGTAGGAGTGAGAAAAACATCACGGGGTGGTGTGAATCAGAGGGTCTGAATTAGGATAGGCAGTGAGTGGCAATGTAGGATGGAGAAAAGCACCGCGGGGTGGTCAGCATGGGGACGTCAGGGAACATGCAGTGGCAATGTAGGATAGGTTTCTGAAAAACATCGCGGGGTGGTGCGCATTGTATGGGTGTGTGTTACATAACATTCACTTGTAGGATTGAGAAAAACATCACGGGGTGGTGTGAATCGGAGGGTCTGATTTAGGATAGGCAGTGAGTGGCAATGTCGGATGGAGAAAAACATCGCGGTGTGGTCAGCATGGGGAGGTCAGGGAACATGCAGTGGCAATATAGGATAGGTTTCTGAAAAATATCGCGGGGTGGTGCGCATTGTATGGGTGTGTTTTACATTACATTCACTAGTAGGAGTGAGAAAAATATCACGGGGTGGTGCGCATTGTATGGGTGTGTGTTACATTAAATTCACTAGTAGGAGTGAGAAAAACATCACGGGGTGGTGTGAATCGCAGTGCCTGAATTAGGATAGGCAGTGAGTGGCAATGTAGGATGGAGAAAAGCACCGCGGGGTGGTCAGCATGGGGAGGTCAGGGAACATGCAATGGCAATGTAGGATAGGTTTCTGAAAAACATCGCGGAGTGGTGCGCATTGTATGGCTGTGTGTTACATTACATTCACTAGTAGGAGTGAGAAAAACATCACGGGGTGGTGCGCATTGTATGGGTGTGTGTTACATTACATTCACTATTAAGAGTGAGAAAAACATCACGCGGTGGTGCGCATTGTATGGGTGTGTGTTACATTACATTCACTAGTAGGAGTGAGAAAAACATCACGGGGTGGTGTGAATCGGAGTGTCTGAATTAGGATAGGCAGTGAGTGGCAATGTAGGATGGAGAAAAGTACCGCGGTGTGGTCAGCATGGGGAGGTCAGGGAACATGCATTGGCAATATAGGATAGGTTTCTGAAAAATATCGCGGGGTGGTGCCCATTGTATGGGTGTGTGTTACATTACATTCACTAGTAGGAGTGAGAAAAACATCACGGGGTGGTGTGATTCGGAGGGTCTGAATTAGGATAGGCAGTGAGTGGCAATGTAGGTTGGAGAAAAGCACCGAGGGGTGGTCAGCATGGGGAGGTCAGGGAACATGCTGTGGCAATGTAGGATAGGTTTCTTAAAAACATCGCGGGGTGGTGCGCATTGTATGGGTGTGTTTTACATTACATTCACTAGTAGGAGTGAGAAAAATATCACGGGGTGGTGCACACTATATGGGTGTGTGTTACATTACATTCACTAGTAGGAGTGAGAAAAACATCAAGGGGTGGTGTGATTCGCAGTGCCTGAATTAGGATAGGCAGTGAGTGGCGATGTAGGATGGAGAAAAGCAACGGGGGGTGGTCAGCATGGGGAGGTCAGGGAACATACAATGGCAATATAGGATAGGTTTCTGAAAAACATCGCGGAGTGGTGCGCATTGTATAGTTGTGTGTTACATTACATTCACTAGTAGGAGTGAGAAAAACATCACGGGGTGGTGTGAATTGGAGGGTCTGAATTAGGATAGGCAGTGAGTGGCAATGAAGGATGGAGAAAAGCACCGCGGGTCCGTCAGCATGGGGAGGTCAGGGAACATGCAGTGGCAAAGTAGGATAGGTTTCTGAAAAACATCGCGGGGTGGTGCGCATTGTATGGGTGTGTGTTACATTACATTCACTAGTAGGAGTGAGAAAAACATCACGCGGTGGTGCGCATTGTATGGGTGTGTGTTACATTACATTCACTAGTAGGAGTGAGAAAAACATCAAGGGGTGGTGTCTATCGGAGGGTCTGAATTAGGATAGGCTGTGAGTGGCAATGTAGGATGGAGAAAAGCACCGCGGTGTGGTCAGCATGGGGAGGTCAGGGAACATGCAGTGGCAATGTAGGATATTTTTCTGAAAAATATCGCGGGGTGGTGCGCATTGTATGGGTGTGTGTTACATTACATTCACTAGTAGGAGTGATAAAAACATCACGGGGTGGTGTGAATCGGAGGGTCTGAATTAGGATAGGCAGTGAGTGTCAATGTAGGATGGAGAAAAGCACCGCGGGGTGGTCAGCATGGGGACGTCAGGGAACATGCAGTGGCAATGTAGGATAGGTTTCTGAAAAATATCGCGGGGTGGTGCACATTCTATGGGTGTGTGTTACATAACATTCACTAGTAGGATTGAGAAAAACATCACGGGGTGGTGTGAATCGGAGGGTCTGATTTAGGATAGGCAGTGAGTGGCAATATTGGATGGAGAAAAGCACCGCGGGGTGGTCAGCATGGGGAGGTCAGGGAACATGCATTGGCAATGTAGGATAGGTTTCTGAAAAACATCGCGAGGTGGTGCACATTGTATGGGTGTGTGTTACATTACATTCACTAGTAGGAGTGAGAAAAACATCACGGGGTGGTGTGAATCGCAGGGTCTGAATTAGGATAGGCAGTGAGTGGCAATGTAGGATGGAGAAAAGCACCGCGGGGTGGTCAGCATGGGGAGGGCAGGGAACATGAAATGGCAATGTAGGATAGGTTTCTGAAAAACATCACGGGGTGGTGCGCATTGTATGGGTGTGTATTACATTACATTCACTAGTAGGAGTGAGAAAAACATCACGGGGTGTTGCGCATTGTATGGGTGTGTGTTACATTACTTTCACTATTAAGAGTGAGAAAAACATCACGCGGTGGTGCGCATTGTATGGGTGTGTGTTACATTACATTCACTAGTAGGAGTGAGAAAAACATCACGGGGTGGTGTGAATCGGAGGGTCGGAATTAGGATAGGCAGTGAGTGGCAATGTAGGATGGAGAAAAGCACCGCGGGGTGGTCAGCATGGGGACGTCAGGGAACATGCAGTGGCAATGTAGGATAGGTTTCTGAAAAATATCGCGGCGTGGTGAACATTGTATGGGTGTGTGTTACATAACATTCACTAGTAGGAGTGAGAAAAACACCACGGGGTGGTGTGAATCGGAGGGTCTGATTTAGGATAGGCAGTGAGTGGCAATGTAGGATGGAGAAAAGAACCGCGGGGTGGTCAGAATGGGGAGGTCATGGAACATGATGTGGCAATGTAGGATAGGTTTCTGAAAAACATCGCGGGGTGGTGCGCATTGTATGGGTGTGTGTTACATTACATTCACTAGTAGGAGAGAGAAAAACATCACGGGGTGGTGCGCATTGTATGGGTGTGTGTTCCATTACATTCACTATTACGAGTGAGAAAAACATCACGCGGTGGTGCGCATTGTATGGGTGTGTGTTACATTACATTCACTAGTAGGAGTGAGAAAAACATCGCGGGGTGGTGCGCATTGTATGGGTGTGTTTTACATTACATTCACTAGTAGGAGTGAGAAAAACATCACGGGGTGGTGCGCATTGTCTGTGTGTGTGTTACATTACATTCACTAGTAGGAGTGAGAAAAACATCACGGGGTGGTGTGAATCAGAGGGTCTGAATTAGGATAGGCAGTGAGTGGCAATGTAGGATGGAGAAAAGCACCGCGGGGTGGTCAGCATGGGGACGTCAGGGAACATGCAGTGGCAATGTAGGATAGGTTTCTGAAAAACATCGCGGGGTGGTGCGCATTGTATGGGTGTGTGTTACATAACATTCACTTGTAGGAGTGAGAAAAACATCACGGGGTGGTGTGAATCGGAGGGTCTGATTTAGGATAGGCAGTGAGTGGCAATGTCGGATGGAGAAAAACATCGCGGTGTGGTCAGCATGGGGAGGTCAGGGAACATGCAGTGGCAATATAGGATAGGTTTCTGAAAAATATCGCGGGGTGGTGCGCATTGTATGGGTGTGTTTTACATTACATTCCCTAGTAGGAGTGAGAAAAATATCACGGGGTGGTGCGCATTGTATGGGTGTGTGTTACATTAAATTCACTAGTAGGAGTGAAAAAAACATCACGGGGTGGTGTGAATCGCAGTGCCTGAATTAGGATAGGCAGTGAGTGGCAATGTAGGATGGAGAAAAGCACCGCGGGGTGGTCAGCATGGGGAGGTCAGGGAACATGCAATGGCAATGTAGGATAGGTTTCTGAAAAACATCGCGGAGTGGTGCGCATTGTATGGTTGTGTGTTACATTACATTCACTAGTAGGAGTGAGAAAAACATCACGGGGTGGTGTGAATTGGAGGGTCTGAATTAGGATAGGCAGTGAGTGGCAATGAAGGATGGAGAAAAGCACCGCGGGTCCGTCAGCATGGGGAGGTCAGGGAACATGCAGTGGCAAAGTAGGATAGGTTTCTGAAAAACATCGCGGGGTGGTGCGCATTGTATGGGTGTGTGTTACATTACATTCACTATTAGGAGTGAGAATAACATCACGCGGTGGTGCGCATTGTATGGGTGTGTGTTACATTACATTCACTAGTAGGAGTGAGAAAAACATCACGGGGTGGTGTCTATCGGATGGTCTGAATTAGGATAGGCTGTGAGTGGCAATGTAGGATGGAGAAAAGCACCGCGGGGTGGTCAGCATTGGGACGTCAGGGAACATGCAGTGGCAATGTAGGATAGGTTTCTGAAAAATATCGCGGGGTGGTGCACATTGTATGGGTGTGTGTTACATAACATTCACTAGTAGGAGTGAGAAAAACATCACGGGGTGGTGTGAATCGGAGGGTCTGATTTAGGATAGGCAGTGAGTGGCAATATCGGATGGAGAAAAACACCGCGGGGTGGTCAGCATGGGGAGGTCAGGGAACATGCATTTGCAATGTAGGATAGGTTTCTGAAAAACATCGCGAGGTGGTGCGCATTGTATGGGTGTGTGTTACATTACATTCACTAGTAGGAGTGAGAAAAACATCACGGGGTGGTGCGCATTGTATGGGTGTGTGTTACATTACATTCACTATTAAGAGTGAGAAAAACAGCACGCGGTGGTGCGCATTGTATCGGTGTGTGTTACATTACATTCACTAGTAGGAGTGAGAAAAACATCACGGGGTGGTGTGAAATGGAGGGTCTGAATTAGTATAGGCAGTGAGTGGCAATGTAGGATGGAGAAAAGCACCGCGGTGTGGTCAGCATGGGGAGGTCAGGGAACATGCAGTGGCAATGTTGGATAGGTTTCTGAAAAATATCGCGGGGTGGTGCGCATTGTATGGGTGTGTGTTACATTACATTCACTAGTAGGAGTGAGAAAAACATCATGGGGTGGTGTGATTCGGAGGGTCTGAATTAGGATAGGCAGTGAGTGGCAATGTAGGATGGCGAAAAGCACCGCGGGGTGGTCAGCATGGGGAGGTCAGGGAACATGCAATGGCAATGTAGGATAGGTTTCTGAAAAACATCGCGGGGTGGTGCGCTTTGTATGGTTGTCTGTTACATTACATTCACTAGTAGGAGTGAGCAAAACATCACGGGGTGGTGCGCATTGTATGGGTGTGTGTTACATTACATTCACTAGGAGGAGTGAGAAAAAGATCACGGGGTGGTGTGAATCAGAGGGTCTGAATTAGGATAGGCAGTGAGTGGCAATGTAGGATGGAGAAAAGCACCGCTGGGTGGTCAGTATGGGGAGGTCAGGGAACATGCAGTGGCAATGTAGGATAGGCTTCTGAAAAACATCGCGGGGTGGTGCGCATTGTATGGGTGTGTGTTACATTACATTCACTAGTAGGAGTGAGAAAGACATCACGGGTTGGTGCGCATTGTATGGATGTGTGTTACATTACATTTACTAGTAGGAGTGAGAAAAACATGACGGGGTGGTGAAAATCGGAGCGTCTGAATTAGGATAGGCAGTGAGTGGCAATGTAGGATGGAGAAAAGCACCGCGGGGTGGTCAGCATGGGGAAGTCAGGGAACATGCAGTGGCAATGTAGGATAGGTTTCTGAAAAACATCGCGGGGTGGTGCGCATTGTATGGTTGTGTGTTACATTACATTCACTAGTAGGATTGAGAAAAACATCACGGGGTGGTGTGAATCGCAGGGTCTGAATTATGATAGGCAGTGAGTGGCAATGAAGGATGGAGAAAAGCACCGCGAGGTGGTCAGCATGGGGAGGGCAGGGAACATGCAATGGCAATGTAGGATAGGTTTCTGAAAAACATCTCGGGGTGGTGCGCATTGTATGGTTGTGTGTGACATTACATTCACTAGTAGGAGTGAGAAAAACATCACGGGGTGGTGCGCATTGTATGGGTGTGTGTTACATTACATTCACTAGTAGGAGTGAGAAAAACATCACGGGGTGGTGTGAATCGCAGGGTCTGAATTAGGATAGGCAGTGAGTGGCAATGTAGGATGGAGAAAAGCACCGCGGGCTGGTCAGAATGTGGAGGTCATGGAACATGCAGTGGCAATGTAGGATAGGTTTCTGAAAAACATCGCGGGGTGGTGCGCATTGTATGGGTGTGTGTTATATTACATTCACTGTTAAGAGTGAGAAAAACATCACGCGGTGGTGCGCATTGTATGGGTGTGTGTTACATTACATTCACTAGTAGGAGTGAGAAAAACATCACGGGGTGGTGTGAATCGGAGGGTCTGAATTAGTATAGGCAGTGAGTGGCAATGTAGGATGGAGAAAAGTACCGCGGTGTGGTCAGCATGGGGAGGTCAGGGAACATGCAGTGGCAATATAGGATAGGTTTCTGAAAAATATCTCGGGGTGGTGCCCATTGTATCGGTGTGTGTTACATTACATTCACTAGTAGGAGTGAGAAAAACATCACGGGGTGGTGTGATTCGGAGGGTCTGAATTAGGATAGGCAGTGAGTGGCAATGTAGGTTGGAGAAAAGCACCGAGGGGTGGTCAGCATGGGGAGGTCAGGGAACATGCAATGGCAATGTAGGATAGGTTTCTGAAAAACATCGCGGAGTGGTGCGCATTGTATGGTTGTGTGTTACATTACATTCACTAGTAGGAGTGAGAAAAACATCACGGGGTGGTGTGAATTGGAGGGTCTGAATTAGGATAGGCAGTGAGTGGCAATGAAGGATGGAGAAAAGCACCGCGGGTCCGTCAGCATGGGGAGGGCAGGGAACATGCAGTTGCAAAGTAGGATAGGTTTCTGAAAAACATCGCGGGGTGGTGCGCATTGTATGGGTGTGTTTTACATTACATTCACTAGTAGGAGTGAGAAAAACATCACGCGGTGGTGCGCATTGTATGGGTGTGTGTTAAATTACATTCACTAGTAGGAGTGAGAAAAACATCACGGGGTGGTGTCTATCGGAAGGTCTGAATTAGGATAGGCTGTGAGTGGCAATATAGGATGGAGAAAAGCACCGCGGGGTGGTCAGCATGGGGAGGTCAGGGAACATGCAGTGGCAATGTAGGATATTTTTCTGAAAAATATCGCGGGGTGGTGCGCATTGTATGGGTGTGTGTTACATTACATTCACTAGTAGGAGTGATAAAAACATCACGGGGTGGTGTGAATCGGATGGTCTGAATTAGGATAGGCAGTGAGTGGCAATGTAGGATGGAGAAAAGCACCGCGGGGTGGTCAGCATGGGGACGTCAGGGAACATGCAGTGGCAATGTAGGATAGGTTTCTGAAAAATATCGCGGGGTGGTGCACATTGTATGGGTGTGTGTTACATAACATTCACTAGTAGGATTGAGAAAAACATCACGGGGTGGTGTGAATCGGAGGGTCTGATTTAGGATAGGCAGTGAGTGGCAATATCGGATGGAGAAAAGCACCGCGGGGTGGTCAGCATGGGGAGGTCAGGGAACAAGCAATGGCAAAGTAGGATAGGTTTCTGAAAAACATCGAGGGGTGGTGCGCATTGTATGGGTGTGTGTTACATTACATTCACTAGTAGGAGTGAGAAAAACATCACGGGGTGTTGCGCATTGTATGGGTGTGTGTTACATTACATTCACTAGTAGGAGTGAGAAAAACATCAAGGGGTGGTGTGATTCGGAGGGTCTGAATTAGGATAGGCAGTGAGTGGCAATGTAGGATGGAGAAAAGCACCGCGGTGTGGTCAGCATGGGGAGGTCAGGGAACATGCAATGGCAATGTCGGATAGGTTTCTGAAAAACATCGCGGGGTTGTGGGCATTGTATGGGTGTGTGTTACATTACATTCACTAGTAGGAGTGAGAAAAACATCACGGGGTGGTGTGAATTTGAGGGTCTGAATTAGGATAGGCAGTGAGTGGCAATGAAGGATGGAGAAAAGCACCGCGGGTCCGTCAGCATGGGGAGGTCAGGGAACATGCAGTGGCAATGTAGGATAGTTTTCTGAAAAACATCGCTGGGTGGTGCGCATTGTATGGGTGTGTGTTACATTACATTCACTAGTAGGAGTGAGAAAAACATCACGGGGTGGTGTGCATTGTATGTGTGTGTGTTACATTGCATTCACTAGTAGGAGTGAGCAAAACATCACGGGGTGGTGCGCATTGTATGGGTGTGTGTTACATTACATTCACTAGGAGGAGTGAGAAAAAGATCACGGGGTGGTGTGAATCAGAGGGTCTGAATTAGGATAGGCAGTGAGTGGCAATGTAGGATGGAGAAAAGCACCGCGGGGTGGTCAGCATGGGGAGGTCAGGGAACATGCAGTGGCAATGTAGGATAGGTTTCTGAAAAACATCGCGGGGTGGTGCGCATTGTATGGGTGTGTGTTACATTACATTCACTAGTAGGAGTGAGAAAAACATCACGGGTTGGTGCGCATTGTATGGATGTGTGTTACATTACATTTACTAGTAGGAGTGAGAAAAACATGACGGGGTGGTGTGAATCGGAGCGTCTGAATTAGGATAGGCAGTGAGTGGCAATGAAGGATGGAGAAAAGCACCGCGGGTCCGTCAGCATCGGGAGGTCAGTGAACATGCAGTGGCAAAGTACAATAGGTTTCTGAAAAACATCGCGGGGTGGTGCGCATTGTATGGATGTGTGTTACATTACATTCACTAGTAGGAGTGAGAAAAACATCACGGGGTGGTGCGCATTTTATGGGTGTGTGTTACATTACATTCACTAGTAGGAGTGAGAAAAACATCACGGGGTGGTGCGCATTGTATGGGTGTGTGTTACATTACATTCACTAGTAGGAGTGAGAATAACATCACGCGGTGGTGCGCATTGTATGGGTGTGTGTTACATTACATTCACTAGTAGGAGTGAGAAAAACATCACGGGGTGATGTGAATCGGAGGGTCTGAATTAGGATAGGCAGTGAGTGGCAATGTAGGATGGAGAAAAGCACCGCGGGTGGTCAGCATGGGGAGGTCAGGGAACAGGCAATGGCAATGTAGGATAGGTTTCTGAAAAACATCGCGGGGTGTTGCGCATTGTATGGTTGTGTGTTACATTACATTCACTAGTAGGAGTGAGAAAAACATCACGGGGTGGTGTGAATTGGAGGGTCTGAATTAGGATAGGCAGTGAGTGGCAATGAAGGATGGAGAAAAGCACCGCGGGTCCGTCAGCATGGGGAGGTCAGGGAACATGCAGTGGCAAAGTAGGATAGGTTTCTGAAAAACATCGCGTAGTGGTGCGCATTGTATGGGTGTGTGTTACATTACATTCACTAGTAGGAGTGAGAAAAACATCACGGGGTGGTGCGCATTGTATGTGTGTGTGTTACATTACACTCACTAGTAGGAGTGAGCAAAACATCACGGGGTGGTGCGCATTGTATGGGTGTGTGTTACATTACATTCACTAGGAGGAGTGAGAAAAACATCACGGGGTGGTGTGAATTGGAGGGTCTGAATTAGGATAGGCAGTGAGTGGCAATGAAGGATGGAGAAAAGCACCGCGGGTCCGTCAGCATGGGGAGGGCAGGGAACATGCAGTTGCAAAGTAGGATAGGTTTCTGAAAAACATCGCGGGGTGGTGCGCATTGTATGGGTGTGTTTTACATTACATTCACTAGTAGGAGTGAGCAAAACATCACGGGGTGGTGCGCATTGTATGGGTGTGTGTTACATTACATTCACTAGGAGGAGTGAGAAAAACATCACGGGGTGGTGTGAATTGGAGGGTCTGAATTAGGATAGGCAGTGAGTGGCAATGTAGGATGGAGAAAAGCACCGCGGGGTGGTCAGCATGGGGAGGTCAGGGAACATGCAGTGGCAATGTAGGATAGGTTTCTGAAAAACATCGCGGGGTGGTGCGCATTGTATGGGTGTGTGTTACATTACATTCACTAGTAGGAGTGAGAAAAACATCACGGGTTGGTGCGCATTGTATGGATGTGTGTTACATTACATTTACTAGTAGGAGTGAGAAAAACATCACGGGGTGGTGTGAATCGGAGCGTCTGAATTAGGATAGGCAGTGAGTGGCAATGAAGGATGGAGAAAAGCACCGCGGGTCCGTCAGCATCGGGAGGTCAGGGAACATGCAGTGGCAAAGTAGAATAGGTTTCTGAAAAACATCGCGGGGTGGTGCGCTTTGTATGGATGTGTGTTACATTACATTCACTAGTAGGAGTGAGAAAAACATCACGGGGTGGTGCGCATTTTATGGGTGTGTGTTACATTACATTCACTAGAAGGAGTGAGAAAAACATCACGGGGTGGTGCACATTGTATGGGTGTGTGTTACATTACATTCACTAGTAGGAGTGAGAAAAACATCACGGGGTGGTTTGAATCAGAGTGTCTGAATTAGGATAGGCAGTGAGTGGCAATATAGGATGGAGAAAAGCACCGCGGGGTGGTCAGCATGGGGAGGTCAGGGAACATGCAGTTGCAATGTAGGATAGGTTTCTGAAAAATATTGCGGGGTGGTGCGCATTGTATGGGTGTGTGTTACATTACATTCAATAGTAGGAGTGAGAAAAACATCGCGGGGTGGTGCGCATTGTATGGGTGTGTGTTACATTACATTCACTAGTAGGAGTGAGAAAAACATGATGCGGTGGTGCGCATTGTAGGCATGTGTGTTACATTACATTCACTAGTAGGAGTGAGCAAAACATCACGGGGTGGTGTGAATCGGAGGGTCTGAATTAGTATAGGCAGTGAGTGGCAATATAGGATGGAGAAAAGCACCGCGGTGTGGTCAGCATGGAGAGGTCAGGGAACATGCAGTGGCAATGTTGGATAGGTTTCTGAAAAATATCGCGGGGTGGTGCGCATTGTATGGGTGTGTGTTACATTACATTCACTAGTAGGAGTGAGAAAAACATCACGGGGTGGTGTGATTCGGAGGGTCTGAATTAGGATAGGCAGTGAGTGGCAATGTAGGATGGAGAAAAGCACCGCGGGGTGGTCAGCATGGGGAGGTCAGGGAACATGCAATGGCAATGTAGGATAGGTTTCTGAAAAACATCGCGGGGTGGTGCGCATTGTATGGTTGTGTGTTACATTACATTCACTAGTAGGAGTGAGAAAAACATCACGGGGTGGTGTGAATTGGAGTGTCTGAATTAGGATAGGCAGTGAGTGGCAATGAAGGATGGAGAAAAGCACCGCGGGTCCGTCAGCATGGGGAGGTCAGGGAACATGCAGTGGCAAAGTAGGATAGTTTTCTGAAAAACATCGCGGGGTGGTGCGCATTGTATGGGTGTGTGTTACATTACATTCACTAGTAGGAGTGAGAAAAACATCACGGGGTGGTGCGCATTGTATGTGTGTGTGTTACATTACATTCACTAGTAGGAGTGAGCAAAACATCACGGGGTGGTGCGCATTGTATGGGTGTGTGTTACATTACATTCACTAGTAGGAGTGAGAAAAACATCACGGGTTGGTGCGCATTGTATGGATGTGTGTTACATTACATTTACTAGTAGGAGTGAGAAAAACATGACGGGGTGGTGTGAATCGGAGCGTCTGAATTAGGATAGGCAGTGAGTGGCAATGAAGGATGGAGAAAAGCACCGCGGGTACGTCAGCATCGGGAGGTCAGGGATCATGCAGTGGCAAAGTAGAATAGGTTTCTGAAAAACATCGCGGGGTGGTGCGCATTGTATGGATGTGTGTTACATTACATTCACTAGTAGGAGTGAGAAAAACATCACGGGGTGGTGCGCATTTTATGGGTGTGTGTTACATTACATTCACTAGTAGGAGTGAGAAAAACATCACGGGGTGGTCCGCATTGTACGGGTGTGTGTTACATTACATTCGCTAGTAGGAGTGAGAAACACATCACGGGGTGGTTTGAATCAGAGTGTCTGAATTAGGATAGGCAGTGAGTGGCAATATAGGATGGAGAAAACCACCGCGGGGTGGTCAGCATGGGGAGGTCAGGGAACATGCAGTGGCAATGTAGGATAGGTTTCTGAAAAACATTGCGGGGTGGTGCGCATTGTATGGGTTTGTGTTACATTACATTCACTAGTAGGAGTGAGAAAAACATCACGCGGTGGTGCGCATTGTATGGGTGTGTGTTAAATTACATTCACTAGTAGGAGTGAGAAAAACATCACGGGGTGGTGTCTATCGGAAGGTCTGAATTAGGATAGGCTGTGAGTGGCAATATAGGATGGAGAAAAGCACCGCGGGGTGGTCAGCATGGGGAGGTCAGGGAACATGCAGTGGCAATGTAGGATATTTTTCTGAAAAATATCGCGGGGTGGTGCGCATTGTATGGGTGTGTGTTACATTACATTCACTAGTAGGAGTGATAAAAACATCACGGGGTGGTGTGAATCGGATGGTCTGAATTAGGATAGGCAGTGAGTGGCAATGTAGGATGGAGAAAAGCACCGCGGGGTGGTCAGCATGGGGACGTCAGGGAACATGCAGTGGCAATGTAGGATAGGTTTCTGAAAAATATCGCGGGGTGGTGCACATTGTATGGGTGTGTGTTACATAACATTCACTAGTAGGATTGAGAAAAACATCACGGGGTGGTGTGAATCGGAGGGTCTGATTTAGGATAGGCAGTGAGTGGCAATATCGGATGGAGAAAAGCACCGCGGGGTGGTCAGCATGGGGAGGTCAGGGAACAAGCAATGGCAAAGTAGGATAGGTTTCTGAAAAACATCGAGGGGTGGTGCGCATTGTATGGGTGTGTGTTACATTACATTCACTAGTAGGAGTGAGAAAAACATCACGGGGTGTTGCGCATTGTATGGGTGTGTGTTACATTACATTCACTAGTAGGAGTGAGAAAAACATCAAGGGGTGGTGTGATTCGGAGGGTCTGAATTAGGATAGGCAGTGAGTGGCAACGTAGGATGGAGAAAAGCACCGCGGGGTGGTCAGCATGGGGAGGTCAGGGAACATGCAATGGCAATGTCGGATAGGTTTCTGAAAAACATCGCGGGGTTGTGGGCATTGTATGGGTGTGTGTTACATTACATTCACTAGTAGGAGTGAGAAAAACATCACGGGGTGGTGTGAATTGGAGGGTCTGAATTAGGATAGGCAGTGAGTGGCAATGAAGGATGGAGAAAAGCACCGCGGGGTGGTCAGCATGGGGAGGTAAGGGAACATGCAGTGGCAATGTAGGATAGTTTTCTGAAAAACATCGCTGGGTGGTGCGCATTGTATGGGTGTGTGTTACATTACATTCACTAGTAGGAGTGAGAAAAACATCACGGGGTGGTGTGCATTGTATGTGTGTGTGTTACATTGCATTCACTAGTAGGAGTGAGCAAAACATCACGGGGTGGTGCGCATTGTATGGGTGTGTGTTACATTACATTCACTAGGAGGAGTGAGAAAAAGATCACGGGGTGGTGTGAATCAGAGGGTCTGAATTAGGATAGGCAGTGAGTGGCAATGTAGGATGGAGAAAAGCACCGCGGGGTGGTCAGCATGGGGAGGTCAGGGAACATGCAGTGGCAATGTAGGATAGGTTTCTGAAAAACATCGCGGGGTGGTGCGCATTGTATGGGTGTGTGTTACATTACATTCACTAGTAGGAGTGAGAAAAACATCACGGGTTGGTGCGCATTGTATGGATGTGTGTTACATTACATTTACTAGTAGGAGTGAGAAAAACATGACGGGGTGGTGTGAATCGGAGCGTCTGAATTAGGATAGGCATTGAGTGGCAATGAAGGATGGAGAAAAGCACCGCGGGTCCGTCAGCATCGGGAGGTCAGGGAAAATGCAGTGGCAAAGTAGAATAGGTTTCTGAAAAACATCGCGGGGTGGTGCGCATTGTATGGATGTGTGTTACATTACATTCACTAGTAGGAGTGAGAAAAACATCACGGGGTGGTGCGCATTTTATGGGTGTGTGTTACATTACATTCACTAGTAGGAGTGAGAAAAACATCACGGGGTGGTGCGCATTGTATGGGTGTGTGTTACATTACATTCACTAGTAGGAGTGAGAATAACATCACGCGGTGGTGCGCATTGTATGGGTGTGTGGTACATTACATTCACTAGTAGGAGTGAGAAAAACATCACGGGGTGATGTGAATCGGAGGGTCTGAATTAGGATAGGCAGTGAGTGGCAATGTAGGATGGAGAAAAGCACCGCGGGTGGTCAGCATGGGGAGGTCAGGGAACAGGCAATGGCAATGTAGGATAGGTTTCTGAAAAACATCGCGGGGTGTTGCGCATTGTATGGTTGTGTGTTACATTACATTCACTAGTAGGAGTGAGAAAAACATCACGGGGTGGTGTGAATTGGAGGGTCTGAATTAGGATAGGCAGTGAGTGGCAATGAAGGATGGAGAAAAGCACCGCGGGTCCGTCAGCATGGGGAGGTCAGGGAACATGCAGTGGCAAAGTAGGATAGGTTTCTGAAAAACATCGCGGGGTGGTGCGCATTGTATGGGTGTGTGTTACATTACATTCACTAGTAGGAGTGAGAAAAACATCACGGGGTGGTGCGCATTGTATGTGTGTGTGTTACATTACACTCACTAGTAGGAGTGAGCAAAACATCACGGGGTGGTGCGCATTGTATGGGTGTGTGTTACATTACATTCACTAGGAGGAGTGAGAAAAACATCACGGGGTGGTGTGAATTGGAGGGTCTGAATTAGGATAGGCAGTGAGTGGCAATGAAGGATGGAGAAAAGCACCGCGGGTCCGTCAGCATGGGGAGGGCAGGGAACATGCAGTTGCAAAGTAGGATAGGTTTCTGAAAAACATCGCGGGGTGGTGCGCATTGTATGGGTGTGTTTTACATTACATTCACTAGTAGGAGTGAGCAAAACATCACGGGGTGGTGCGCATTGTATGGGTGTGTGTTACATTACATTCACTAGGAGGAGTGAGAAAAACATCACGGGGTGGTGTGAATTGGAGGGTCTGAATTAGGATAGGCAGTGAGTGGCAATGTAGGATGGAGAAAAGCACCGCGGGGTGGTCAGCATGGGGAGGTCAGGGAACATGCAGTGGCAATGTAGGATAGGTTTCTGAAAAACATCGCGGGGTGGTGCGCATTGTATGGGTGTGTGTTACATTACATTCACTAGTAGGAGTGAGAAAAACATCACGGGTTGGTGCGCATTGTATGGATGTGTGTTACATTACATTTACTAGTAGGAGTGAGAAAAACATCACGGGGTGGTGTGAATCGGAGCGTCTGAATTAGGATAGGCAGTGAGTGGCAATGAAGGATGGAGAAAAGCACCGCGGGTCCGTCAGCATCGGGAGGTCAGGGAACATGCAGTGGCAAAGTAGAATAGGTTTCTGAAAAACATCGCGGGGTGGTGCGCTTTGTATGGATGTGTGTTACATTACATTCACTAGTAGGAGTGAGAAAAACATCACGGCGTGGTGCGCATTTTATGGGTGTGTGTTACATTACATTCACTAGAAGGAGTGAGAAAAACATCACGGGGTGGTGCACATTGTATGGGTGTGTGTTACATTACATTCACTAGTAGGAGTGAGAAAAACATCACGGGGTGGTTTGAATCAGAGTGTCTGAATTAGGATAGGCAGTGAGTGGCAATATAGGATGGAGAAAAGCACCGCGGGGTGGTCAGCATGGGGAGGTCAGGGAACATGCAGTTGCAATGTAGGATAGGTTTCTGAAAAATATTGCGGGGTGGTGCGCATTGTATGGGTGTGTGTTACATTACATTCAATAGTAGGAGTGACAAAAACATCGCGGGGTGGTGCGCATTGTATGGGTGTGTGTTACATTACATTCACTAGTAGGAGTGAGAAAAACATGATGCGGTGGTGCGCATTGTAGGCATGTGTGTTACATTACATTCACTAGTAGGAGTGAGCAAAACATCACGGGGTGGTGTGAATCGGAGGGTCTGAATTAGTATAGGCAGTGAGTGGCAATATAGGATGGAGAAAAGCACCGCGGTGTGGTCAGCATGGAGAGGTCAGGGAACATGCAGTGGCAATGTTGGATAGGTTTCTGAAAAATATCGCGGGGTGGTGCGCATTGTATGGGTGTGTGTTACATTACATTCACTAGTAGGAGTGAGAAAAACATCACGGGGTGGTGTGATTCGGAGGGTCTGAATTAGGATAGGCAGTGAGTGGCAATGTAGGATGGAGAAAAGCACCGCGGGGTGGTCAGCATGGGGAGGTCAGGGAACATGCAATGGCAATGTAGGATAGGTTTCTGAAAAACATCGCGGGGTGGTGCGCATTGTATGGTTGTGTGTTACATTACATTCACTAGTAGGAGTGAGAAAAACATCACGGGGTGGTGTGAATTGGAGTGTCTGAATTAGGATAGGCAGTGAGTGGCAATGAAGGATGGAGAAAAGCACCGCGGGTCCGTCAGCATGGGGAGGTCAGGGAACATGCAGTGGCAAAGTAGGATAGTTTTCTGAAAAACATCGCGGGGTGGTGCGCATTGTATGGGTGTGTGTTACATTACATTCACTAGTAGGAGTGAGAAAAACATCACGGGGTGGTGCGCATTGTATGTGTGTGTGTTACATTACATTCACTAGTAGGAGTGAGCAAAACATCACGGGGTGGTGCGCATTGTATGGGTGTGTGTTACATTACATTCACTAGTAGGAGTGAGAAAAACATCACGGGTTGGTGCGCATTGTATGGATGTGTGTTACATTACATTTACTAGTAGGAGTGAGAAAAACATGACGGGGTGGTGTGAATCGGAGCGTCTGAATTAGGATAGGCAGTGAGTGGCAATGAAGGATGGAGAAAAGCACCGCGGGTACGTCAGCATCGGGAGGTCAGGGATCATGCAGTGGCAAAGTAGAATAGGTTTCTGAAAAACATCGCGGGGTGGTGCGCATTGTATGGATGTGTGTTACATTACATTCACTAGTAGGAGTGAGAAAAACATCACGGGGTGGTGCGCATTTTATGGGTGTGTGTTACATTACATTCACTAGTAGGAGTGAGAAAAACATCACGGGGTGGTCCGCATTGTATGGGTGTGTGTTACATTACATTCGCTAGTAGGAGTGAGAAACACATCACGGGGTGGTTTGAATCAGAGTGTCTGAATTAGGATAGGCAGTGAGTGGCAATATAGGATGGAGAAAACCACCGCGGGGTGGTCAGCATGGGGAGGTCAGGGAACATGCAGTGGCAATGTAGGATAGGTTTCTGAAAAACATTGCGGGGTGGTGCGCATTGTATGGGTTTGTGTTACATTACATTCACTAGTAGGAGTGAGAAAAACATCGCGGGGTGGTGCGCATTGTATGGGTGTGTGTTACATTACATTCACTAGTAGGAGTGAGAAAAACATGACGCGGTGGTGCGCATTGTATGCGTGTGTGTTACATTACATTCACTAGTAGGAGTGAGAAAAACATCACGGGGTGGTGTGAATCGGAGGGTCTGAATTAGGATAGGCAGTGAGTGGTTTTTAGGATGGAGAAAAGCACCGCAGTGTGGTCAGCAGGGGAGGTCAGGGAACATGCAGTGGCAATTTAGGATAGCTTTCTGAAAAATATCGCGGGGTGTTGCGCATTGTATGGGTGTGAGTTACATTACATTCACTAGGAGGAGTGAGAAAAACATCACGGGGTGGTGTGATTTGGAGGGTCTGAATTAGGATAGGTAGTGAGTGGCAATGAAGGATGGAGAAAAGCACCGCGGGTCCGTCAGCATGGGGAGGTCAGGGAACATGCAGTGGCAAAGTAGGATAGGTTTCTGAAAAACATCGCGGGGTGGTGCGCATTGTATGGGTGTGTGTTACATTACATTCACTAGTAGGAGTGAGAATAACATCACGCGGTGGTGCGCATTGAATGGGTGTGTGTTACATTACATTCACTAGTAGGAGTGAGAAAAACATCACGGGGTGGTGTCTATCAGAGGGTCTGAATTAGGATAGGCTGTGAGTGGCAATGTAGGATGGAGAAAAGCACCGCAGTGGTCAGCATGGGGAGGTCAGGGAACATGCAGTGGCAATGTAGGATATTTTTCTGAAAAATATCGCGGGGTGGTGCGCATTGTATGGGTGTGTGTTACATTACATTCACTAGTAGGAGTGATAAAAATATCACGTGGTGGTGTGAATCGGGGTGTGAATTAGGATAGGCAGTGAGTGGCAATGTAGGATGGAGAAAAGCAACGTGGGGTGGTCAGCATGGGGACGTCAGGGAACATGCAGTGGCAATGTAGGATAGGTTTCTGAAAAATTTCGCGGGGTGGTGCACATTGTATGGGTGTGTGTTACATAACATTCACTAGTAGGAGTGAGAAAAACATCACGGGGTGGTGTGAATCGGAGGGTCTGATTTAGGATAGGCAGTGAGTGGTAATATCGGAGGGAGAAAAGCACCGCGGGGTGGTCAGCATGGGGAGGTGAGGGAACATGCATTGGCAATGTAGGATAGGTTTCTGAAAAACATCGCGAGGTGGTGCGCATTGTATGGGTGTGTGTTACATTACATTCACTAGTAGGAGTGAGAAAAACATCACGGGGTGGTGTGAATCGCAGGGTCTGAAATAGGATAGGCAGTGAGTGGCAATCTAGGATGGAGAAAAGCACCGCGGGGTGGTCAGCATGGGGAAGGCAGGGAACATGCAATGGCAATGTAGGATAGGTTTCTGAAAAACATAGCGGGGTGGTGCGCATTGTATGGGTGTGTGTTACATTACATTCACTAGTAGGAGTGAGAAAAACATCACGGGGTGGTGCGCATTGTATGGGTGTGTGTTACATTACATTCACTAGTAGGAGTGAGAAAAACATCACGGGGTGGTGTGAATCGCAGTGTCTGAATTAGGATAGGCAGTGAGTGGCAATGTAGGATGCAGAAAAGCACCGCGGGCTGGTCAGAATGGGGAGGTCATGGAACATGCAGTGGCAATGTAGGATAGGTTTCTGAAAAACATCGCGGGGTGGTGCGCATTGTATGGGTGTGTGTTACATTACATTCACTGGTAGGAGTGAGAAAAACATCACGGGGTGGTGTGAATCGGAGGGTCTGAATTAGTATAGGCAGTGAGTGGCAATGTAGGATGGATAAAAGCACCGCGGTGTGGTCAGCATGGGGAGGTCAGGGAACATGCAGTGGCAATGTTGGATAGGTTTCTGAAAAATATCGTGGGGTGGTGCGCATTGTATGGGTGTGTGTTACATTACATTCACTGGTAGGAGTGAGAAAAACATCATGGGGTGGTATGATTCGGAGGGTCTGAATTAGGATAGGCAGTGAGTGGCAATGTAGGATGGAGAAAAGCACCGCGGGGTGGTCAGCATGGGGAGGTCAGGGAACAGGCAATGGCAATGAAGGATAGGTTTCTGAAAAACATCGCGGGGTGGTGCGCATTGTATGGTTGTGTGTTACATTACATTCACTAGTAGGAGTGAGAAAAACATCACGGGGTGGTGTGAATTGGAGGGTCTGAATTAGGATAGGCAGTGAGTGGCAATGAAGGATGGAGAAAAGCACCGCGGGTCCGTCAGCATGGGGAGGTCAGGGAACATGCAGTGGCAAAGTAGGATAGGTTTCTGAAAAACATCGCGGTGTGGTGCGCATTGTATGGGTGTGTGTTACATTACATTCACTAGTAGGAGTGAGAAAAACATCACGGGGTGGTGCGCATTGTATGTGTGTGTGTTACATTACATTCACTAGTAGGAGTGAGCAAAACATCACGGGGTGGTGCGCATTGTATGGGTGTGTGTTACATTACATTCACTAGGAGGAGTGAGAAAAACATCACGGGGTGGTGTGAATCAGAGGGTCTGAATTAGGATAGTCAGTGAGTGGCAATGTAGGATGGAGAAAAGCACCGCGGGGTGGTCAGCATGGGGAGGTCAGGGAACATGCAGTGGCAATGTAGGATAGGTTTCTGAAAAACATCGCGGGGTGGTGCGCATTGTATGGGTGTGTGTTACATTACATTCACTAGTAGGAGTGAGAAAAACATCACTGGTTGGTGCGCATTGTATGGATGTGTGTTACATTACATTTACTAGTAGGAGTGAGAAAAACATCACGGGGTGGTGTGAATCGGAGCGTCTGAATTAGGATAGGCAGTGAGTGGCAATGAAGGATGGAGAAAAGCACCGCGTGTCCGTCAGCATCTGGAGGTCAGGGAACATGCAGTGGCAAAGTAGAATAGGTTTCTGAAAAACATCGCGGGGTGGTGCGCATTGTATGGATGTGTGTTACATTACATTCACTAGTAGGAGTGAGAAAAACTTCACGGGGTGGTGCGCATTTTATGGGTGTGTGTTACATTACATTCACTAGTAGGAGTGAGAAAAACATCACGGGGTGGTTTGAATCAGAGTGTCTGAATTAGGATAGGCAGTGAGTGGCAATATAGGATGGAGAAAAGAACCGCGGGGTGGTCAGCATGGGGTGGTCAGGGAACATGCAGTGGCAATGTAGGATAGGTTTCTGAAAAACATTGCGGGGTGGTGCGCATTGTATGGGTGTGTGTTACATTACATTCACTAGTAGGAGTGAGAAAAACATCGCGGGGTGGTGCGCATTGTATGGGTGTGTGTTACATTACATTCACTATTAGGAGTGAGAAAAACATGACGCGGTGGTGCGCATTGTATGCGTGTGTGTTACATTACATTCACTAGTAGGAGTGAGAAAAACATCACGGGGTGGTGTGAATCGGAGGGTCTGAATTAGTATAGGCAGTGAGTGGCAATGTAAGATGGAGAAAAACACCGCGGTGTGGTCAGCAGGGGAGGTCAGGGAACATGCAGTGGCAATTTAGGATAGCTTTCTGAAAAATATCGCGGTGTGGTGCGCATTGTATGGGTGTGTGTTACATTACATTCACTACTAGGAGTGAGAAAAACATCACGGGGTGGTGTGATTCGGAGGGTCTGAATTAGTATAGGCAGTGAGTGGCAATGTATGATGGAGAAAAGCACCGCGGGGTGGTCAGCATGGGGAGGTCAGGGAACATGCAGTGGCAATGAACGATAGTTTTCTGAAAAACATCACGGGGTGGTGTGCATTGTATGGGTTTGTGTTACATTACATTCACTAGTAGGAGTGAGAAAAACCTCACGGGGTGGTTCGCATTGTATGGGTGTGTGTTACATTACATTCACTATTAGTAGTGAGAAAAACATCACGGGGTGGTGTGAATCGGAGGTCTGAATTAGGATAGGCAGTGAGTGGCAATGTAGGATGGAGAAAAGCACCGCGGTGTGGTCAGCAAGGGGAGGTCAGGCAACATGCAGTGGCAATGTGGGATAGGTTTCTGAAAAACATCGCGGGGTGGTGCTCATTGTATGGGTGTGTGTTACATTACATTCACTTATAGGAGTGAGAAAAACTTCACGTGGTGGTGCGCATTGTATGGGTGTGTGTTACAATACATTCACTAGTAAGAGTGAGAAAAACATCACGAGGTGGTGCGCATTGTATGGGTGTGTGTTACATTACATTCACTAGTAGGAGTGAGAAAAACATCACGAGGTGGTGTGAATCGGAGGGTCTGAATTAGGATAGGCAGTGAGTGGCAATGTAGGATGGAGAAAAGTACCACGGGGTGGTCAGCATGGCAGGTCAGGGAACATGCAGTGGCAATGTAGGATAGGTTTCTGAAAAACATCGTGGTTTGGTGCACATTGTATGGGTGTGTGTTACATTACATTCACTAGTAGGAGTGAGAAAAATATCACGGGGTGGTGTGAATCGGAGGGTCTGAATTAGGATAGGCAGTGAGTGGCAATGTATGATGGAGAAAAGCACCGCGGCGTGCTCAGCATGGGGAGGTCAGGTTACATGCAGTGGCAATGTATGATAGGTTTATGAAAAACATCGCGTGGTGGTGCGCATTGTATGGGTGTGGGTTACATTACATTCACTAGTAGGAGTGAGAAAATCATCACGGGTTGGTGCGCATTGTATGGGTGTGTGTTACATTACATTCACTAGTAGGAGTGAGAAAAACATCACGGGGTGGTGTGAATCGGAGGGTCTGAATTAGGATAGGTAGTGAGTGCCAATGTAGGATGGAGAAAAGCACCGCGGGGTGGTCACCATGGGGAGGTCAGGGAAAATGCAGTGGCAATGTAGGATAGGTTTCATAAAAACATCGTGGGGTGGTGCGCATTGTATGGCTGTGTGTTACATTACATTCACTAGTAGGAGTGAGAAAAACATCACGGGGTGGTGCGCATTGTCTGGGTGTGTGTTACATTACATTCACTAGTAGGAGTGAGAAAAACATCACGGGGTGGTGTGAATCGGAGGGTCTGAATTAGGATAGGCAGTGAGTGGCAATGTAGGATGGAGAAAAGCACCGCGGGGTGGTCAGCATGGGGACGTCAGGGAACATGCAGTGGCAATGCAGGATAGGTTTCTGAAAAACATCGCGGGGTGGTGCGCATTGTATGGGTGTGTGTTACATTACATTCACTAGTAGGAGTGAGAAAAACATCACGGGGTGGTGCGCATTTTATAGGTGTGTGTTACATTACATTCACTAGTAGGAGTGAGAAAAACATCACGGGGTGGTGCGCATTGTATGGGTGTGTGTTACATTACATTCACTAGTAGGAGTGAGAAAAACATCACGGGGTGGTTTGAATCAGAGTGTCTGAATTTATAGGCAGTGAGTGGCAATGTAGGATGGAGAAAAGCACCGCGGTGTGGTCAGAATGGGGAGGTCATGGAACATGCAGTGGCAATGTAGGATAGGTTTCTGAAAAACATTGCGGGGTGGTGCGCATTGTAAGGGTGTGTGTTACATTACATTCATTAGTAGGAGTGAGAAAAACATCACGGGGTGGTGCGCATTTTATGGGTGTGTGTTACATTACATTCACTAGTAGGAGTGAGAAAAACATCACGGGGTGGTGCGCATTGTATGGGTGTGTTTTACATTACATTCACTAGTAGGAGTGAGAAAAATATCACGGGGTGGTGCGCATTTTATGGGTGTGTGTTACATTACATTTACTAGTAGGAGTGAGAAAAACATCACGGGGTGGTGTCAATCGCAGGGTCTGAATTAGGATAGGCAGTGAGTGGCAATGTAGGATGGATAAAAGCACCGCGGGGTGCTCATCATGGGGAGGTCAGGGAACATGCACTGGCAATGTAGGATAGGTTTCTGAAAAATGTCGCGGGGTGGTGCGCATTGTATGGGTGTGTGTTACATTACATTCACTAGTAGGAGTGAGAAAAACATCACGGGGTGGTGCGCATTGTATGGGTGTGTGTTACATTACATTCACTAGTAGGAGTGAAAAAAACATCACGGTATGGTGTGAATCGCAGTGCCTGAATTAGGATAGGCAGTGAGTGGCAATGTAGGATGGAGAAAAGCAACGCGGGGTGGTCTGCATGGGGAGGTCAGGGAACATGCAATGGCAATGTAGGATAGGTTTCTGAAAAACATCGCGGAGTGGTGCGCATTGTATGGTTGTGTGTTACATTACATTCACTAGTAGGAGTGAGAAAAACATCACGGGGTGGTGTGAATTGGAGGGTCTGAATTAGGATAGGCAGTGAGTGGCAATGAAGGATGGAGAAAAGCACCGCGGGTCCGTCAGCATGGGGAGGTCAGGCAACATGCAGTGGCAAAGTAGGATAGGTTTCTGAAAAACATCGCGTGGTGGTGCGCATTGTATGGGTGTGTGTTACATTACATTCACTTGTAGGAGTGAGAAAAACATCACGCGGTGGTGCGCATTGTATGGGTGTGTGTTACATTACATTCACTAGTAGGAGTGAGAAAAACATCACGGGGTGGTGTGAATCGCAGGGTCTGAATTAGGATAGGCAGTGAGTGGCAATGTAGGATGGAGAAAAGCACCGCGGGGTGGTCAGCATGGGGAGGGCAGGGAACATGCAATGGCAATGTAGGATAGGTTTCTGAAAAACATCGCGGGGTGGTGCGCATTGTATGGTTGTGTGTTACATTACATTCACTAGTAGGAGTGAGAAAAACATCACGGGGTGGTGTGAATCGGAGGGTCTGAATTAGGATAGGCAGTGAGTGGCAATGAAGGATATAGAAAAGCACCGCGGGTCCATCAGCATGGGGAGGTCAGGGAACATGCAGTGGCAAAGTAGGATAGGTTTCTGAAAAACATCGCGGGGTGGTGCGCATTGTATGGGTGTGTGTTACATTACATTCACTAGTAGGAGTGAGAAAAAAATCACGGGGTGGTGCGCATTGTATGTGTGTGTGTTACATTACATTCACTAGTAGGAGTGAGCAAAACATCACGGGGTGGTGCCCATTGTATGGGTGTGTGTTACATTACATTCACTAGGAGGAGTGAGAAAAACATCACGGGGTGGTGCGCATTTTATGGGTGTGTGTTACATTACATTCACTAGTAGGAGTGAGAAAAACATCACGGGGTGGTGCGCATTGTATGGGTGTGTGCTACATTACATTCACTAGTAGGAGTGAGAAAAACATCACGGGGTGGTTTGAATCAGAGTGTCTGAATTAGGATAGGCCGTGAGTGGCAATATAGGATGGAGAAAAGCACCGCGGGGTGGTCAGCATGGGGAGGTCAGGGAACATGCAGTGGCAATGTAGGATAGGTTTCTGAAAAACATTGCGGGGTGGTGCGCATTGTATGGGTGTGTGTTACATTACATTCACTAGTAGGAGTGAGAAAAACATCGCGGGGTGGTGCGCATTGTATGGTTGTGTGTTACATTACATTCACTAGTAGGAGTGAGAAAAACATGAAGCGGTGGTGCGCATTGTATGCGTGTGTGTTACATTACATTCACTAGTAGGAGTGAGAAAAACATCACGGGGTGGTGTGAATCGGAGGGTCTGAATTAGTATAGGCAGTGAGTGGCAATGTAGGATGGAGAAAAGCACCGCGGTGTGGTCAGCAGGGGGAGGTCAGGGAACATGCAGTGGCAATTTAGGATAGCTTTCTGAAAAATATCGCGGGGTGGTGTGCATTGTATGGGTGTGTGTTACATTACATTCACTAGTAGGAGTGAGAAAAACATCACGGGGTGGTGTGATTCGGTTGGTCTGAATTAGGATAGGCAGTGAGTGGCAATGTATGATGGAGAAAAGCACCGCGGGGTGGTCAGCATGGGGAGGTCAGGGAACATGCAGTGGCAATGAACGATAGTTTTCTGAAAAACATCACGGGGTGGTGTGCATTGTATGGGATTGTGTTACATTACATTCACTAGTAGGAGTGAGATAAACATCACGGGGTGGTGTGAATCGGAGGGTCTGAATTAGGACAGGCAGTGAGTGGCAATGTAGGATGGAGAAAAGCACCGCGGGGTGGTCAGCATGGGGAGGTCAGGGAACATGCAGTGGCAATGTAGGATAGGTTTCTGAAAAACATTGCAGGGTGGTGCGCATTGTACGGGTGTGTGTTACATTACATTCACTAGTAGGAGTGAGAAAAACATCGCGGGGTGGTGCGCATTGTATAGGTGTGTGTTACATTACATTCACTCGTAGGAGTGAGAAAAACATCACGAGGTGGTGCGCATTGTATGGGTGTGTGTTACATTACATTCACTAGTAGGAGTGAGAAAAACATCACGGGGTGGTGTCAATCGGATGGTCTGAATTAGGATAGGCAGTGCGTGGCAATGTAGGATGGAGAAAAGCACCGCGTTGTGGTCAGCATGGGGATGTCAGGGAACATGCAGTGGCAATGTAGGATAGTCTTCTGAAAAACATCGCGGGGTGGTGCGCATTGTATGGGTGTGTGTTACATTACATTCACTAGTAGGAGTGAGAAAAACATCGCCCGGTGGTGTGAATCGGAGGGTCTGAATTAGTATAGGCAGTGAGTGGCAATGTAGGATGGAGAAAAGCACCGCGGTGTGGTCAGCAGGGAGAGTTCAGGGAACATGCAGTGGCAATTTAGGATAGCTTTCTGAAAAATATCGCGGGGTGGTGCGCATTGTATGGGTGTGTGTTACATTACATTCACTAGTAGGTGTGAGAAAAACATCACGGGGTGGTGTGATTTGGAGGGTCTGAATTAGGATAGGCAGTGGGTGGCAATGTATGATGGAGAAAAGCACCGCGGGGTGGTCAGCATGGGGAGGTCAGGGAACATGCAGTGGCAATGAACGATAGTTTTCTGAAAAACATCACGGTGTGGTGTGCATTGTATGGGTGTGTGTTACATTACATTCACTAGTAGGAGTGAGAAAAACATCACGGGGTGGTGTGAATCGGAGGGTCTGTATTAGGACAGGAAGTGAGTGGCAATGTAGGATGGAGAAAAGCACCGCGGGGTGGTCAGCATG
This sequence comes from Cavia porcellus, assembly GCF_034190915.1. Lineage (NCBI taxonomy): Eukaryota > Metazoa > Chordata > Mammalia > Rodentia > Caviidae > Cavia > Cavia porcellus. The sequence goes on from NW_026947555.1 coordinate 2,460,081, forward strand.
GGGAGGTCAGGGAACATGCAGTGGCAATGTAGGATAGGTTTCTGAAAAACATCGCAGGGTGGTGCGCATTGTACGGGTGTGTGTTACATTACATTCACTAGTAGGAGTGAGAAAAACATCGCGGGGTGGTGCGCATTGTATGGGTGTGTGTTACATTACATTCACTAGTAGGAGTGAGAAAAACATGACGCGGTGGTGCGCATTGTATGCGTGTGTGTTACATTACATTCACTAGTAGGAATGAGAAAAACATCACGGGGTGGTGTGAATCGGAGGGTCTGAATTAGTATAGGCCGTGAGTGGCAATGTAGGATGGAGAAAACCACCGCGGTGTGGTCAGCAGGGGGAGGTCAGGGAACATGCAGTGGCAATTTAGGATAGCTTTCTGAAAAATATCGCGGGGTGGTGCGCATTGTATGGGTGTGTGTTACATTACATTCACTAGTAGGTGTGAGAAAAACATCACGGGGTGGTGTGATTCGGAGGGTCTGAATTAGGATAGGCAGTGAGTGGCAATGTATGATGGAGAAAAGCACCGCGGGGTGGTCAGCATGGGGAGGTCAGGGAACATGCAGTGGCAATAAACGATAGTTTTCTGAAAAACATCATGGGGTTGTGTGCATTGTATGGGTGTGTGTTACATTACATTCACTAGTGGGAGTGAGAAAAACATAACGGGGTGGTGTGAATCGGAGGGTCTGAATTAGGTCAGGAAGTGCGTGGCAATGTAGGATGGAGAAAAGCACCGCGGGGTGGTCAGCATGGGGAGGTCAGGGAACATGCAGTGGCAATGTAGTATAGGTTTCTGAAAAACATCGCAGGGTGGTGCGCATTGTACGGGTGTGTGTTACATTACATTCACTAGTAGGAGTGAGAAAAACATCGCGGGGTTGTGCGCATTGTATGGGTGTGTGTTACATTACATTCACTAGAAGGAGTGAGAAAAACATCACGGGGTGGTGTGAATCGGAGGGTCTGAATTAGTATAGGCAGTGAGTGGCAATGTAGGATGGAGAAAAGCACCGCGGTGTGGTCAGCAGGGGGAGGTCAGGGAACATGCAGTGGCAATTTAGGATAGCTTTCTGAAAAATATCGCGGGGTGGTGCGCATTGTATGGGTGTGTGTTACATTACATTCACTAGTAGGTGTGAGAAAAACATCACGGGGTGGTGTGATTCGGAGGGTCTGAATTAGGATAGGCAGTGAGTGGCAATGTATGATGGAGAAAAGCACCGCGGGGTGGTCAGCATGGGGAGGTCAGGGAACATGCAGTGGCAATGAACGATAGTTTTCTGAAAAACATCACGGGGTGGTGTGCATTGTATGGGTGTGTGTTACATTACATTCACTAGTAGGAGTGAGAAAAACATCACGGGGTGGTGTGAATCAGAGGGTCTGAATTAGGACAGGAAGTGAGTGGCAATGTAGGATGGAGAAAAGCACCGCGGGTTGGTCAGCATGGGGAGGTCAGGGAACATGCAGTGGCAATGTAGGATAGGTTTCTGAAAAACATCGCAGGGTGGTGCGCATTGTACGGGTGTGTGTTACATTACATTCACTAGTAGGAGTGAAAAAAACATCACGGGGTGGTGCGCATTGTATGGGTGTGTGTTACATTACATTCACTAGTAGGAGTGAGAAAAACATCACGAGGTGGTGCGCATTATATGGGTGTGTGTTACATTACATTCACTAATAAGAGTGAGAAAAACATCACGGGGTGGTGTCAATCGGATGGTCTGAATTAGGATAGGCAGTGCGTGGCAATGTAGGATGGAGAAAAGCACCGCGCGGTGGTCTGCATGGGGAGGTCAGGGAACATGCAGTGGCAATGTAGGATAGTCTTCTGAAAAACGTCGCGGGGTGGTGCGCATTGTATGGGTGTGTGTTACATTACATTCACTAGTAGGAGTGAGAAAAACATCACGGGGTGGTTCGCATTGTATGGGTGTGTGTTACATTACATTCACTAGTAGGAGTGAGAAAAACATCACGGGGTGGTGAGAATCGGAGGTCTGAATTAGGATAGGCAGTGAATGGCAATGTAGGATGGAGAAAAGCACCGCGGGGTGGTCAGCAAGGGGACGTCAGGCAACATGCAGTGGCAATGTACGATAGGTTTCTGAAACCATCGCGGGGTGGTGCTCATTGTATGGGTGTGTGTTACATTACATTCACTAGTAGGAGTGAGAAAAACATCACGGGGTGGTGCGCATTGTATGGGTGTGTGTTACATTACATTCACTAGTAAGAGTGAGAAAAACATCACGAGGTGGTGCGCATTGTATGGGTGTGTGTTACATTACATTCACTAGTAGGAGTGAGAAAAACATCACGAGGGGGTGTGAATCAGAGGGTCTGAATTAGGATTGGCAGTGAGTGGCAATATAGGATGGAGAAAAGCACCGCGGGGTGGTGAGCATGGGGAGGACAGTGAACATGCAGTGGCAATATAGGATATGTTAATGAAAAACATCGCGGGGTGGTGCGCATTGTATGGGTGTGTGTTACATTACATTCACTAGTAGGACTGAGAAAAACATCACGGGGTGGAGCGCATTGTATGGGTGAGTGTTACATTACATTCACTAGTAGGAGTGAGAAAAACATCACGGGGTGGTGTGAATCGGAGGGTCTGAATTAGGATAGGCAGTGAGTGGCAATGTAGGATGGAGAAAAGTACCGCGGGGTGGTCAGCATGGCAGGTCAGGGAACATGCAGTGGCAATGTAGGATAGGTTTCTGAAAAACATCGTGGGTTGGTGCACATTGTATGGGTGTGTGTTACACTACATTCACTAGTAGGAGTGAGAAAAACATCACGGGGTGGTGTGAATCGGAGTGTCTGAATTAGGATAGGCAGTGAGTGCCAATGTAGGATGGAGAAAAGCACCGCGGGGTGGTCACCATGGGGAGGTCAGGGAAAATGCAGTGGCAATGTAGGATAGGTTTCTGAAAAACATCGTGGAGTGGTGCGCATTGTATGGCTGTGTGGTACATTACATTCACTAGTAGGAGTGAGAAAAACATCACGGGGTGGTGCGCATTGTCTGGGTGTGTGTTACATTACATTCACTAGTAGGAGTGAGAAAAACATAACGGGGTGGTTTGAATCAGAGTGTCTGAATTAGGATAGGCAGTGAGTGGCAATGTAGGATGGAGAAAAGCACCGCGGTGTGGTCAGAATGGGGAGGTCATGGAACATGCAGTGGCAATGTAGGATAGGTTTCTGAAAAACATTGCAGGGTGGTGCGAATTGTCTGGGTGTGTGTTACATTACATTCACTAGTAGGAGTGAGAAAAACATCGCGGTGTGGTGCGCATTGTATGGGTTTGTGTTACATTACATTCACTAGTAGGAGTGAGAAAAACATGAAGCGGTGGTGCGCATTTTATGCGTGTGTGTTACATTACATTCACTAGTAGGAGTGAGAAAAACATCACGGGGTGGTGTGAATCGGAGGGTCTGAATTAGTATAGGCAGTGAGTGGCAATGTAGGATGGAGAAAAGCACCGCGGTGTGGTCAGCAGGGGGAGGTCAGGGAACATGCAGTGGCAATTTAGGATAGCTTTCTGAAAAATATCGCGGGGTGGTGCGCATTGTATGGGTGTGTGTTACATTACATTCACTAGTAGGTGTGAGAAAAACATCACGGGGTGGTGTGATTCGGAGGGTCTGAATTAGGATAGGCAGTGAGTAGCAATGTATGATGGAGAAAAGCACCGCGGGGTGGTCAGCATGGGGAGGTCAGGGAACATGCAGTGGCAATGAACGATAGTTTTCTGAAAAACATCACGGGGTGGTGTGCATTGTATGGGTGTGTGTTACATTACATTCACTAGTAGGAGTGAGAAAAACATCACGGGGTGGTGTGAATCGGAGGGTCTGAATTAGGACAGGAAGTGAGTGGCAATGTAGGATGGAGAAAAGCACCGCGGGGTGGTCAGCATGGGGAGGTCAGGGAACATGCAGTGGCAATGTAGGATAGGTTTCCGAAAAACATCGCAGGGTGGTGCGCATTGTACGGGTGTGTGTTACATTACATTCACTAGTAGGAGTGAGAAAAACATCACTGGGTGGTGTGAATCGGAGTGTCTGAATTAGGATAGGCAGTGAGTGCCAATGTAGGATGGAGAAAAGCACCGCTGGGTGGTCACCATGGGGAGGTCAGGGAAAATGCAGTGGCAATGTAGGATAGGTTTCTGAAAAACATCGTGGGGTGGTGCGCATTGTATGGCTGTGTGGTACATTACATTCACTAGTAGGAGTGAGAAAAACATCACAGGGTGGTGCGCATTGTCTGGGTGTGTGTTACATTACATTCACTAGTAGGAGTGAGAAAAACATAACGGGGTGGTTTGAATCAGAGTGTCTGAATTAGGATAGGCAGTGAGTGGCAATGTAATATGGAGAAAAGCACCGTGGTGTGGTCAGAATGGGGAGGTCATGGAACATGCAGTGGCAATGTAGGATAGGTTTCTGAAAAACATTGCGGGGTGGTGCGAATTGTATGGGTGTGTGTTACATTACATTCACTAGTAGGAGTGAGAAAAACATCGCGGTGTGGTGCGCATTGTATGGGTGTGTGTTACATTACATTCACTAGTAGGAGTGAGAAAAACATGACGCGGTGGTGCGCATTGTATGCGTGTGTGTTACATTACATTCACTAGTAGGAGTGAGAAAAACATCACGGGGTGGTGTGAATCGGAGGGTCTGAATTAGTATAGGCAGTGAGTGGCAATGTAGGATGGAGAAAAGCACCGCGGTGTGGTCAGCAGGTCGAGGTCAGGGAACATGCAGTGGCAATTTAGGATAGCTTTCTGAAAAATATCGCGGGGTGGTGCGCATTGTATGGGTGTGCGTTACATTAAATTCACTAGTAGGTGTGAGAAAAACATCACGGGGTGGTGTGATTCGGAGGGTCTGAATTAGGATAGGCAGTGAGTGGCAATGTATGATGGAGAAAAGCACCGCGGGGTGGTCAGCATGGGGAGGTCAGGGAACATGCAGTGGCAATGAACGCTAGTTTTCTGAAAAACATAACGGGGTGTTGTGCATTGTATGGGTGTGTGTTACATTACATTCACTAGTAGGAGTGAGAAAAACATCACGGGGTGGTGTGAATCGGAGGGTCTCAATTAGGACAGGAAGTGAGTGGCAATGTAGGATGGAGAAAAGCACCGCGGGGTGGTCAGCATGGGGAGGTCAGGGAACATGCAGTGGCAATGTAGGATAGGTTTCCGAAAAACATCGCAGGGTGGTGCGCATTGTACGGGTGTGTGTTACATTACATTCACTAGTAGGAGTGAGAAAAACATCGCGGGGTGGTGCGCATTGTATGGGTGTGTGTTACATTACATTCACTAGTAGGAGTGAGAAAAACATCACGATTTGGTGCGCATTGTATGGGTGTGTGTTACATTACATTCACTAGTAGGAGTGAGAAAAACATCACGGGGTTGTGTCAATCGGATGGTCTGAATTAGGATAGGCAGTGCGTGGCAATGTAGGATGGAGAAAAGCACCGCGCGGTGGTCTGCATGGGGATGTCAGGGAACATGCAGTGGCAATGTAGGATAGTCTTCTGAAAAACATCGCGGGGTGGTGCGCATTGTATGGATGTGTGTTACATTACATTCACTAGTAGGAGTGAGAAAAACATCACGGGGTGGTGTGAATCGGAGGGTCTGAATTAGGATAGGCAGCGAGTGGCAATGTATGATGGAGAAAAGCACCGCTGCGTGCTCAACATGGGGAGGTCAGGTTACATGCAGTGGCAATGTATGATAGGTTTCTGAAAAACATCGCGTGGTGGTGCGCATTGTATGGGTGTGTGTTACATTACATTCACTAGTAGGAGTGAGAAAATCATCACGGGTTGGTGCGCATTGTATGGGTGTGTGTTACATTACATTCACTAGTAGGAGTGAGAAAAACATCACGGGGTGGTGTGAATCGGAGTGTCTGAATTAGGATAGGCAGTGAGTGCCAATGTAGGATGGAGAAAAGCACCGCGGGTTGGTCAACATGGGGAGGTCAGGGAAAATGCAGTGGCAATGTAGGATAGGTTTCTGAAAAACATCGTGGGGTGGTGCGCATCATATGGCTGTGTGTTACATTACATTCACTAGTAGGAGTGAGAAAAACATCACGGGGTGGTGCGCATTGTCTGGGTGTGTGTTACATTACATTCACTAGTAGGAGTGAGAAAAACATCACGTGGTGGTTTGAATTAGAGTGTCTGAATTAGGATAGGCAGTGAGTGGCAAGGTAGGATGGAGAAAAGCACCGCGGTGTGGTCAGAATGGGGAGGTCATGGAACATGCAGTGGCAATGTAGGAGAGGTTTCTGAAAAATATTGCGGGGTGGTGCGCATTGTATGGGTGTGTGTTACATTACATTCACTAGTAGGAGTGAGAAAAACATCGCGGGGTGGTGCGCATTGTACGGGTGTGTGTTACATTACATTCACTAGTAGGAGTGAGAAAAACATCGCGGGGTGGTGCGCATTGTATGGGTGTGTGTTACATTACATTCACTAGTAGGAGTGAGAAAAACATCACGAGGTGGTGCGCATTGTATGGGTGTGTGTTACATTACATTCACTAGTAGGAGTGAGAAAAACATCACGGGGTGGTGTCAATCTTATGGTCTGAATTAGGATAGGCAGTGCGTGGCAATGTAGGATGGAGAAAAGCACCGCGCGGTGGTCTGCATGGGCAGGTCAGGGAACATGCTGTGGCAATGTAGGATAGTCTTCTGAAAAACATCGCGGGGTGGTGCGCATTGTATGGGTGTGTGTTACATTGCATTCACTAGTAGGAGTGAGAAAAACATCACGGGGTGGTGTGAATCGGAGGTCTGAATTAGGATAGGCAGTGAGTGGCAATGTAGGATGGAGAAAAGCACCGCGGGGTGGTCAGCAAGGGGAGGTCAGGCCACATGCAGTGGCAATGTAGGATAGGTTTCTGAAAAACATCGCGGGGTGGTGCTCATTGTATGGGTGTGTGTTACATTGCATTCACTAGTAGGAGTGAGAAAAACATCACGGGGTGGTGCGCATTGTATGGGTGTGTGTTACATTACATTCACTAGTAGGAGTGAGAAAAACATCACGGGGTGGTAAGAATCGCAGGGTCTGAATTAGGATAGGCAGTGAGTGGCAATGTAGGATGGAGAAAAGCACCGCGGTGTGGTCAGAATGGGGAGGTCATGGAACATGCAGTGGCAATGTAGGATACGTTTCTTAAAAACATTGCGGGGTGGTGCGCATTGTATGGGTGTGTGTTACATTGCATTCACTAGTAGGAATGAGAAAAACATCGCGCTGTGGTGTGAATCGGAGGGTCTGAATTAGTATACGCAGTGAGTGGCAATGTAGGATGGAGAAAAGCACCGCGGTGTGGTCAGCAGGGGGAAGTCAGGGAACATGCAGTGGCAATTTAGGATAGCTTTCTGAAAAATATCGCGGGGTGGTGCGCATTGAATGGGTGTGTGTTACATTACATTCACTAGTAGGTGTGAGAAAAACATCACGGGGTGGTGTGATTCGGAGGGTCTGAATTAGGATAGGCAGTGAGTGGCGATGTATGATGGAGAAAAGCACCGCGGGGTGGTCAGCATGGGGAGGTCAGGGAACATGCAGTGGCAATGAACGATAGTTTTCTGAAAAACATCACGGGGTGGTGTGCATTGTATGGGTGTGTGTTACATTACATTCACTAATAGGAGTGAGAAAAACATCACGGGGTGGTGTGAATCGGAGGGTCTGAATTAGGACAGGAAGTGAGTGGCAATGTAGGATGGAGAAAAGCACCGCGGGGTGGTCAGCATGGGGAGGTCAGGGAACATGCAGTGGCAATGTAGGATAGGTTTCTGAAAAACATCGCAGGGTGGTGCGCATTGTACGGGTGTGTGTTACATTACATTCAATAGTAGGAGTGAGAAAAACATCGAGGGGTGGTGCGCATTGTATGGGTGTGTGTTATATTACATTCACTAGTAGGAATGAGAAAAACATGACGCAGTGGTGCGCATTGTATGCGTGTGTGTTACATTACATTCACTAGTAGGAGTGAGAAAAACATAACGGGGTGGTGTGAATTTGAGGGTCTAAATTAGTATAGGCAGTGAGTGGCAATGTAGGATGGAGAAAAGCACCGCGGTGTGGTCAGCAGGGGGAGGTCAGGGAACATGCAGTGGCAATTTAGGATAGCTTTCTGAAAAATATCGCGGGGTGGTGCGCATTGTATGGGTGTGTGTTACATTACATTCACTAGTAGGTGTGAGAAAAATATCACGGGGTGGTGTGATTCGGAGGGTCTGAATTAGGATAGGCAGTGAGTGGCAATGTATGATGTAGAAAAGCACCGCGGGGTGGTCAGCATGGGGAGGTCAGGGAACATGCAGTGGCAATGAACGATAGTTTTCTGAAAAATATCACGGGGTGGTGTGCATTGTATGGGTGTGTGTTACATTACATTCACTAGTAGGAGTGAGAAAAACATCACGGGGTGGTGTCAATCGGATGGTCTGAATTAGGATAGGCAGTGCGTGGCAATGTAGGATGGAGAAAAGCACCGCGCGGTGGTCTGCATTGGGAGGTCAGGGAACATGCAGTGGCAATGTAGGATAGTCTTCTGAAAAACATCGCGGGGTGGGGCGCATTGTATGGGTGTGTTTTACATTACATTCACTAGTAGGAGTGAGAAAAACATCACGAGGTGGTGCGCATTGTATGGGTGTGTGTTACATTACATTCACTAGTAGGAGTGAGAAAAACATCACGGGGTGGTGTCAATCGGATTGTCTGAATTAGGATAGGCAGTGCGTGGCAATGTAGGATGGAGAAAAGCACCGCGCGGTGGTCTGCATGGGGAGGTCAGGGAACATGCAGTGGCAATGTAGGATAGTCTTCTGAAAAACATCGCGGGGTGGTGCGCATTGTATGGGTGTGTGTTACATTACATTCACTAGTAGGAGTGAGAAAAACATCACGGGGTGGTTCGCATTGTATGGGTGTGTGTTACATTACATTCACTAGTAGGAGTGAGAAAAACATCACGGGGTGGTGAGAATCGGAGGTCTGAATTAGGATTGGCAGTGAGTGGCAATGTAGGATGGAGAAAAGCACCGCGGGGTGGTCAGCAAGGGGAGGTCAGGCAACATGCAGTGGCAATGTAGCATAGGTTTCTGAAAAACATCGCGGGGTGGTGCTCCTTGTATGGGTGTGTGTTACATTACATTCACTAGTAGGAGTGAGAAAAACATCACGGGGTGGTGCGCATTGTATGGGTGTGTGTTACATTACATTCACTAGTAAGAGTGAGAAAAACATCACGAGGTGGTGCGCATTGTATGGGTGTGTGTTACATTACATTCACTAGTAGGAGTGAGAAAAACATCACGGGGTGGTGTGAATCGGAGGGTCTGAATTAGGATTGGCAGTGAGTGGCAATATAGGATGGAGAAAAGCACCGCGGGGTGGTGAGCATGGGGAGGTCAGTGAACATGCAGTGGCAATGTAGGATATGTTTCTGAAAAACATCGCGGGGTGGTGCGCATTGTATGGGTGTGTGTTACATTACATTCAATAGTAGGACTGAGAAAAACATCACGGGTTGGAGCGCACTGTATGGGTGAGTGTTACATTACATTCACTAGTAGGAGTGAGAAAAACATCACGGGGTGGTGTGAATCGGAGGGTCTGAATTAGGATAGGCAGTGAGTGGCAATGTAGGATGGAGAAAAGTACCGCGGGGTGGTCAGCATGGCAGGTCAGGGAACATGCAGTGGCAATGTAGGATAGGTTTCTGAAAAACATCGTGGGTTGGTGCACATTGTATGGGTGTGTGTTACATTACATTCACTAGTAGGAGTGAGAAAAACATCACGGGGTGGTGTGAATCGGAGGGTCTGAATTAGGATAGGCAGTGAGTGGCAATGTATGATGGAGAAAAGCACCGCTGCGTGCTCAGCATGGGGAGGTCAGGTTACATGCAGTGGCAATGTATGATAGCTTTCTGAAAAACATCGCGTGGTGGTGCGCATTGTATGGGTGTGTGTTACATTACATTCACTAGTAGGAGTGAGAAAATCATCACGGGTTGGTGCGCATTGTATGGGTGTGTGTTACATTACATTCACTAGTAGGAGTGAGAAAAACATCACGGGTTGGTGTGAATCGGAGTGTCTGAATTAGGATAGGCAGTGAGTGCCAATGTAGGATGGAGAAAAGCACCGCGGGGTGGTCACCATGGGGAGGTCAGGGAAAATGCAGTGGCAATATAGGATAGGTTTCTGAAAAACATCGTGGGGTGGTGCGCATTGTATGGCTGTGTGTTACATTACATTCACTAGTAGGAGTGAGAAAAACATCACGGGGTGGTGCGCATTGTCTGGGTGTGTGTTACATTACATTCACTAGTAGGAGTGAGAAAAACATCACGGGGTGGTTTGAATCAGAGTGTCTGAATTAGGATAGGCAGTGAGTGGCAATGTAGGATGGAGAAAAGCACCGCGGTGTGGTCAGAATGGGGAGGTCATGGAACATGCAGTGGCAATGTAGGATAGGTTTCTGAAAAACATTGCGGGGTGGTGCGCATTGTATGGGTGTGTGTTACATTACATTCACTAGTAGGAGTGAGAAAAACATCGCGCGGTGGTGTGAATCGGACGGTCTGAATTAGTATAGGCAGTGAGTGGCAATGTAGGATGGAGAAAAGCACCGCGGTGTGGTCAGCAGGGGGAGGTCAGGGAACATGCAGTGGCAATTTAGGATAGCTTTCTGAAAAATATCGCGGGGTGGTGCGCATTGTATGGGTGTGTGTTACATTACATTCACTAGTAGGAGTGAGAAAAACATCACGGGGTGGTGTGATTCGGAGGGTCTGAATTAGGATAGGCAGTGAGTGGCAATGTATGATGGAGAAAAGCACCGCGGGGTGGTCAGCATGGGGAGGTCAGGGAACATGCAGTGGCAATGAACGATAGTTTTCTGAAAAACATCACGGGGTGGTGTGCATTGTATGGGTGTGTGTTACATTACATTCACTAGTAGGAGTGAGAAAAACATCACGGGGTGGTGTGAATCGGAGGGTCTGAATTAGGACAGGAAGTGAGTGGCAATGTAGGATGGAGAAAAGCACCGCGGGGTGGTCAGCATGGGGAGGTCAGGGAACATGCAGTGGCAATGTAGGATAGGTTTATGAAAAACATCGCAGGGTGGAGCGCATTGTACGGGTGTGTGTTACATTACATTCACTAGTAGGAGTGAGAAAAACATCGCGGGGTGGTGCGCATTGTATGGGTGTGTTACATTACATTCACTAGTAGGAGTGAGAAAAACATGACGCGGTGGTGCGCATTGTATGCGTGTGTGTTACATTACATTCACTAGTAGGAGTGAGAAAAACATCACGTGGTGGTGTGAATCGGAGTGTCTGAATTAGTATAGGCAGTGAGGGGCAATGTAGGATGGAGAAAAGCACCGCGGTGTGGTCAGCAGGGGGAGGTCAGGGAAAATGCAGTGGCAATTTAGTATAGCTTTCTGAAAAATATCGCGGGGTGGTGCGCATTGTATGGGTGTGTGTTACATTACATTCATTAGTAGGAGTGAGAAAAACATCACGGGGTGGTCTGATTCGGAGGGTCTGAATAAGGATAGGCAGTGAGTGGCAATGTATGATGGAGAAAAGCTCCGCGGGGTGGTCAGCATGGGGAGGTCAGGGAACATGCAGTGGCAATGAACGATAGTATTCTGAAAAACATCACGGGGTGGTGTGCATTGTATGGGTGTGTGTTACATTACATTCACTAGTAGGAGTGAGAAAAACATCACGGGGTGGTGTGAATCGGAGGGTCTGAATTAGGACAGGAAGTGAGTGGCAATGTAGGATGGAGAAAAGCACCGCGGGGTGGTCAGCATGGGGAGGTCAGGGAACATGCAGTGGCAATGTAGGATAGGTTTCTGAAAAACATCGCAGGGTGGTGGGCATTGTACGGGTGTGTGTTAAATTACATTCACTAGTAGGAGTGAGAAAAACATCGCGGGGTTGTGCGCATTGTATGGGTGAGTGTTACATTACATTCACTAGTAGGAGTGAGAAAAACATCGCGCGGTGGTGTGAATCGGAGGGTCTGAATTAGTATAGGCAGTGAGTGGCACTGTAGGATGGAGAAAAGCACCGCGGTGTGGTCAGCAGGGGGAGGTCATGGAACATGCAGTGGCAATTTAGGATAGCTTTCTGAAAAATATCGCGGGGTGGTGCGCATTGTATGGGTGTGTGTTACATTACATTCACTAGTATGTGTGAGAAAAACATCACGGGGTGGTGTGATTCGGAGGGTCTGAATTAGGATAGGCAGTGAGTGGCAATGTATGATGGAGAAAAGCACCGCGGGGTGGTCAGCATGGGGAGGTCAGGGAACATGCAGTGGCAATGAACGATAGTTTTCTGAGAAACATCACGGGGTGGTCTGCATTGTATGGGTGTGTATTACATTACATTCACTAGTAGGAGTGAGAAAAACATCACGGGGTGGTGTGAATCGGAGGGTCTGAATTAGGACAGGAAGTGAGTGGCAATGTAGGATGGAGAAAAGCACCGCGGGATGGTCAGCATGGGGAGGTCAGGGAACATGCAGTGGCAATGTAGGATAGGTTTCTGAAAAACATCGCGGGGTGGTGCTCATTGTATGGGTCTGTGTTACATTACATTCACTAGTAGGAGTGAGAAAAACATCACGGGGTGGTGTGATTCGGAGGGTCTGAATTAGGATAGGCAGTGAGTGGCAATGTATGATGGAGAAAAGCACCGCGGGGTGGTCAGCATGGGGAGGTCAGGGAACATGCAGTGGCAATGAACGATAGTTTTCTGAAAAACATCACGGGGTGGTGTGCATTGTATGGGTGTGTGTTACATTACATTCACTAGTAGGAGTGAGAAAAACATCACGGGGTGGTGTGAATCGGAGGGTCTGAATTAGGACAGGAAGTGAGTGGCAATGTAGGATGGAGAAAAGCACCGCGGGGTGGTCAGCATGGGGAGGTCAGGGAACATGCAGTGGCAATGTAGGATAGGTTTATGAAAAACATCGCAGGGTGGTGCGCATTGTACGGGTGTGTGTTACATTACATTCACTAGTAGGAGTGAGAAAAACATCGCGGGGTGGTGCGCATTGTATGGGTGTGTGTTACATTACATTCACTAGTAGGAGTGAGAAAAACATGACGCGGTGGTGCGCATTGTATGCGTGTGTGTTACATTACATTCACTAGTAGGAGTGAGAAAAACATCACGTGGTGGTGTGAATCGGAGTGTCTGAATTAGTATAGGCAGTGAGGGGCAATGTAGGATGGAGAAAAGCACCGCGGTGTGGTCAGCAGGGGGAGGTCAGGGAAAATGCAGTGGCAATTTAGTATAGCTTTCTGAAAAATATCGCGGGGTGGTGCGCATTGTATGGGTGTGTGTTACATTACATTCATTAGTAGGAGTGAGAAAAACATCACGGGGTGGTCTGATTCGGAGGGTCTGAATAAGGATAGGCAGTGAGTGGCAATGTATGATGGAGAAAAGCTCCGCGGGGTGGTCAGCATGGGGAGGTCAGGGAACATGCAGTGGCAATGAACGATAGTTTTCTGAAAAACATCACGGGGTGGTGTGCATTGTATGGGTGTGTGTTACATTACATTCACTAGTAGGAGTGAGAAAAACATCACGGGGTGGTGTGAATCGGAGGGTCTGAATTAGGACAGGAAGTGAGTGGCAATGTAGGATGGAGAAAAGCACCGCGGGGTGGTCAGCATGGGGAGGTCAGGGAACATGCAGTGGCAATGTAGGATAGGTTTCTGAAAAACATCGCAGGGTGGTGGGCATTGTACGGGTGTGTGTTACATTACATTCACTAGTAGGAGTGAGAAAAACATCGCGGGGTTGTGCGCATTGTATGGGTGTGTGTTACATTACATTCACTAGTAGGAGTGAGAAAAACATCGCGCGGTGGTGTGAATCGGAGGGTCTGAATTAGTATAGGCAGTGAGTGGCACTGTAGGATGGAGAAAAGCACCGCGGTGTGGTCAGCAGGGGGAGGTCATGGAACATGCAGTGGCAATTTAGGATAGCTTTCTGAAAAATATCGCGGGGTGGTGCGCATTGTATGGGTGTGTGTTACATTACATTCACTAGTATGTGTGAGAAAAACATCACGGGGTGGTGTGATTCGGAGGGTCTGAATTAGGATAGGCAGTGAGTGGCAATGTATGATGGAGAAAAGCACCGCGGGGTGGTCAGCATGGGGAGGTCTGGGAACATGCAGTGGCAATGAACGATAGTTTTCTGAGAAATATCACGGGGTGGTCTGCATTGTATGGGTGTGTATTACATTACATTCACTAGTAGGAGTGAGAAAAACATCACGGGGTGGTGTGAATCGGAGGGTCTGAATTAGGACAGGAAGTGAGTGGCAATGTAGGATGGAGAAAAGCACCGCGGGATGGTCAGCATGGGGAGGTCAGGGAACATGCAGTGGCAATGTAGGATAGGTTTCTGAAAAACATCGCAGGGTGGTGCGCATTGTACGGGTGTGTGTTACATTACATTCACTAGTAGGAGTGAGAAAAACATCGCGGGGTGGTGCGCATTGTATGGGTGTGTGTTACATTACATTCACTAGTAGGAGTGAGAAAAACATGACGCGGTGGTGCGCATTGTATGCGTGTGTGTTACATTACATTCACTAGTAGGAGTGAGAAAAACATCACAGGGTGGTGTGAATCGGAGGGTCTGAATTAGTATAGGCAGTGAGTGGCAATGTAGGATGGAGAAAAGCACCACCTTGTGGTCAGCAGGGGGAGGTCAGGCAACATGCTGTGGCAATGTAGGATAGGTTTCTGAAAAACATCGCGGGGTGGTGCTCATTGTATGGGTGTGTGTTACATTACATTCACTAGTAGGAGTGAGAAAAACATCACGGGGTGGTGCGCATTGTATGGGTGTGTGTTACATTACATTCACTAGTAAGAGTGAGAAAAACATCACGAGGTGGTGCGCATTGTATGGGTGTGTGTTACATTACATTCACTAGTAGGAGTGAGAAAAACATCACAGGGTGGTGTGATTCGGAGGGTCTAAATTAGGATTGGCAGTGAGTGGCAATATAGGATGGAGAAAAGCACCGCGGGGTGGTGAGCATGGGGAGGTCAGTGAACATGCAGTGGCAATGTAGGATATGTTTCTGAAAACATCGCGGGGTGGTGCGCAATGTATGGGTGTGTGTTACATTACATTCACTAGTAGGACTGAGAAAAACATCACGGGGTGGAGCGCATTGTATGGGTGACTGTTACATTACATTCACTAGTAGGAGTGAGAAAACCATCACGGGGTGGTGTGAATCGGAGGGTCTGAATTAGGATAGGCAGTGAGTGGCAATGTAGGATGGAGAAAAGTACCGCGGGGTGGTCAGCATGGCAGGTCAGGGAACATACAGTGGCACTGTAGGATAGGTTTCTGAAAAACATCGTGGGTTGGTGCACATTGTATGGGTGTGTGTTACATTACATTCACTAGTAGGAGTGAGAAAAACATCACGGGGTGGTGTGAATCGGAGGGTCTGAATTAGGATAGGCAGTGAGTGGCAATGTATGATGGAGAAAAGCACCGCTGCGTGCTCAGCATGGGGAGGTCAGGTTACATGCAGTGGCAATGTATGATAGGTTTCTGAAAAACATCGCGTGGTGGTGCGCATTGTATGGGTGTGTGTTACATTACATTCACTAGTAGGAGTGAGAAAATCATCACGGGTTGGTGCGCATTGTATGGGTGTGTGTTACATTACATTCACTAGTAGGAGTGAGAAAAACATCACGGGGTGGTGTGAATCGGAGTGTCTGAATTAGGATAGGCAGTGAGTGCCAATGTAGGATGGAGAAAAGCACTGCAGGGTGGTCACCATGGGGAGGTCAGGGAAAATGCAGTGGCAATGTAGGATAGGTTTCTGAAAAACATCGTGGGGTGGTGCGCATTGTATGGCTGTGTGTTACATTACATTCACTGGTAGGAGTGAGAAAAACATCACGGGGTGGTGCGCATTGTCTGGGTGTGTGTTACATTACATTCACTAGTAGGAGTAGAGAAACATAACGGGGTGGTGCGCACTGGATGGGTGTGTGTTACATTACATTCACTAGTAGGAGTGAGAAAAACATCACGGGGTGGTGTGAATTGGAGGGTCTGAATTAGGATAGGCAGTGAGTGGCAATGTAGGATGGAGAAAAGCACCGCGGTGTGGTCAGAATGGGGAGGTCATGGAACATGCAGTGGCAATGTAGGATAGGTTTCTGAAAAACATTGCGGGGTGGTGCGCATTGTATGGGTGTGTGTTACATTACATTCACTAGTAGGAGTGAGAAAAACATCACGGGGTGGTGTGAATCGGAGTGTCTGAATTAGGATAGGCAGTGAGTGCCAATGTAGGATGGAGAAAAGCACTGCAGGGTGGTCACCATGGGGAGGTCAGGGAAAATGCAGTGGCAATGTAGGATAGGTTTCTGAAAAACATCGTGGGGTGGTGCGCATTGTATGGCTGTGTGTTACATTACATTCACTGGTAGGAGTGAGAAAAACATCACGGGGTGGTGCGCATTGTCTGGGTGTGTGTTACATTACATTCACTAGTAGGAGTGAGAGAAACATAACGGGGTGGTGCGCACTGGATGGGTGTGTGTTACATTACATTCACTAGTAGGAGTGAGAAAAACATCACGGGGTGGTGTGAATCGGAGGGTCTGAATTAGGACAGGAAGTGAGTGGCAATGTAGGACGGAGAAAAGCACCGCGGGGTGGTCAGAATGGGGAGGTCATGGAACATGCAGTGGCAATGTAGGATAGGTTTCTGAAAAACATTGCGGGGTGGTGCGCATTGTATGGGTGTGTGTTACATTACATTCACTAGTAGGAGTGAGAAAAACATCGCGCGGTGGTGTGAATCGGAGGGTCTGAATTAGTATAGGCAGTGAGTGGCAATGTAGGATGGAGAAAAGCACCGCGGTGTGGTCAGCAGGGGGAGGTCAGGGAACATGCAGTGGCAATTTAGGATAGCTTTCTGAAAAATATCGCGGGGTGGTGCGCATTGTATGGGTGTGTGTTACATTACATTCACTAGTAGGTGTGAGAAAAACATCACGGGGTGGTGTGATTCGGAGGGTCTGAATTAGGATAGGCAGTGAGTGGCAATGTAGGATGGAGAAAAGCACCGCGGGGTGGTCAGCATGGGGAGGTCAGGGAACATGCAGTGGCAATGAACGATAGTTTTCTGAAAAACATCACGTGGTGGTGTGCATTGTATGGGTGTGTGTTACATTACATTCACTAGTAGGAGTGAGAAAAACATCACGGGGTGGTGTGAATCGGAGGGTCTGAATTAGGACAGGAAGTGAGTGGCAATGTAGGACGGAGAAAAGCACCGCGGGGTGGTCAGCATGGGGAGGTCAGGGAACATGCAGTGGCAATGTAGGATAGGTTTCTGAAAAACATCGCAGGGTGGTGCGCATTGTACGGGTGTGTGTTACATTACATTCACTAGTAGGAGTGAGAAAAACATCGCGGGGTGGTGCGCATTGTATGGGTGTGTGTTACATTACATTCACTAGTAGGAGTGAGAAAAACATGACGCAGTGGTGCGCATTGTATGCGTGTGTGTTACATTACATTCACTAGTAGGAGTGAGAAAAACATCACGGGGTGGTGTGAATCGGAGGGTCTGAATTAGTATAGGCAGTGAGTGGCAATGTAGGATGGAGAAAAGCACCGCCGTGTGGTCAGCAGGGGGAGGTCAGGGAACATGCAGTGGCAATTTAGGATAGCTTTCTGAAAAATATCGCGGGGTGGTGCGCATTGTATGGGTGTGTGTTACATTACATTCACTAGTAGGTGTGAGAAAAACATCACGGGGTGGTGTGATTCGGAGGGTCTGAATTAGGATAGGCAGTGAGTGGCAATGTATGATGGAGAAAAGCACCGCGGGGTGGTCAGCATGGGGAGGTCAGGGAACATGCAGTGGCAATGAACGATAGTTTTCTGAAAAACATCACGGGGTGGTGTGCATTGTATGGGTGTGTGTTACATTACATTCACTAGTAGGAGTGAGAAAAACATCACGGGGTGGTGTGAATCGGAGGGTCTTAATTAGGACAGGAAGTGAGTGGCAATGTAGGATGGAGAAAAGCACCGCGGGGTGGTCAGCATGGGGATGTCAGGGAACATGCAGTGGCAATGTAGGATAGGTTTCTGAAAAACATCGCAGGGTGGTGCGCATTGTACGGGTGTGTGTTACATTACATTCACTAGTAGGAGTGAGAAAAACATCGCGGGGTGGTGCGCATTGTATGGGTGTGTGTTACATTACATTCACTAGTAGGAGTGAGAAAAACATCGCGCGGTGGTGTGAATCGGAGGGTCTTAATTAGTATAGGCAGTGAGTGGCAATGTAGGATGGAGAAAAGCACCGCGGTGTGGTCCGCAGGGGGAGGTCAGGGAACATGCAGTGGCAATTTAGGATAGCTTTCTGAAAAATATCGCGGGGTGGTGCGCATTGTATGGGTGTGTGTTACATTACATTCACTAGTAGGTGTTAAAAAAACATCACGGGGTGGTGTGATTCGGAGGGTCTGAATTAGGATAGGCAGTGAGTGGCAATGTAGGATGGAGAAAAGCACCGCGGGGTGGTCAGCATGGGGAGGTCAGGGAACATGCCGTGGCAATGTAGGATAGGTTTCTGAAAAACATCGCAGGGTGGTGCGCATTGTACGGGTGTGTGTTACATTACATTCACTAGTAGGAGTGAGAAAAACATCGCGGGGTGGTGCGCATTGTATGGGTGTGTGTTACATTACATTCACTAGTAGGAGTGAGAAAAACATCACGAGGTGGTGCGCATTGTATGGGTGTGTGTTACATTACATTCACTAGTAGGAGTGAGAAAAACATCACAGGGTGGTGTGAATCGGAGTGTCTGAATTAGGATAGGCAGTGAGTGCCAATGTAGGATGGAGAAAAGCACTGCAGGGTGGTCAACATGGGGAGGTCAGGGAAAATGCAGTGGCAATGTAGGATAGGTTTCTGAAAAACATCGTGGGGTGGTGCGCATTGTATGGCTGTGTGTTACATTACATTCACTAGTAGGAGTGAGAAAAACATCACGGGGTGGTGCGCATTGTCTGGGTGTGTGTTACATTACATTCACTAGTAGGAGTGAGAGAAACATAACGGGGTGGTGCGCACTGGATGGGTGTGTGTTACATTACATTCACTAGTAGGAGTGAGAAAAACATCACGGGGTGGTGTGAATCGGAGGGTCTGAATTAGGATAGGCAGTGAGTGGCAATGTAGGATGGAGAAAAGCACCGCGGTGTGGTCAGAATGGGGAGGTCATGGAACATGCAGTGGCAATGTAGGATAGGTTTCTGAAAAACATTGCGGGGTGGTGCGCATTGTCTGGGTGTGTGTTACATTACATCCACTAGTAGGAGTGAGAAAATCATCACGGGGTGGTGCGCATTGTCTGGGTGTGTGTTACATTACATCCACTAGTAGGAGTGAGAAAATCATCACGGGGTGGTGTGCATTGTATGGGTGTGTGTTACATTACATTCACTAGTAGGAGTGAGAAAAACATCACGGGGTGGTGTGAATCGGAGGGTCTGAATTAGGACAGGAAGTGAGTGGCAATGTAGGACGGAGAAAAGCACCGCAGGGTGGTCAGCATGGGGAGGTCAGGGAACATGCAGTGGCAATGTAGGATAGGTTTCTGAAAAACATCGCAGGTTGGTGCGCATTGTACGGGTGTGTGTTACATTACATTCACTAGTAGGAGTGAGAAAAACATCGCGGGGTGGTGCTCATTGTATGGGTGTGTGTTACATTACATTCACTAGTAGGAGTGAGAAAAACATGACGCGGTGGTGCGCATTGTATGCGTGTGTGTTACACTACATTCACTAGTAGGAGTGAGAAAAACATCACGGGGTGGTGTGAATCGGAGGGTCTGAATTAGTATAGGCAGTGAGTGGCAATGTAGGATGGAGAAAAGCACCGCGGTGTGGTCAGCAGGGGGAGGTCAGGGAACATGCAGTGGCAATTTAGGATAGCTTTCTGAAAAATATCGCGGGGTGGTGCGCATTGTATGGGTGTGTGTTACATTACATTCACTAGTAGGTGTGAGAAAAACATCACGGGGTGGTGTGATTCGGAGGGTCTGAATTAGGATAGGCTGTGAGTGGCAATGTATGATGGAGAAAAGCACCGCGGGGTGGTCAGCATGGGGAGGTCAGGGAACATGCAGTGGCAATGAACGATAGTTTTCTGAAAAACATCACGGGGTGGTGTGCATTGTATGGGTGTGTGTTACATTACATTCACTAGTAGGAGTGAGAAAAACATCGCGCGGTGGTGTGAATCGGAGGGTCTTAATTAGTATAGGCAGTGAGTGGCAATGTAGGATGGAGAAAAGCACCGCGGTGTGGTCCGCAGGGGGAGGACAGGGAACATGCAGTGGCAATTTAGGATAGCTTTCTGAAAAATATCGCGGGGTGGTGCGCATTGTATGGGTGTGTGTTACATTACATTAACTAGTAGGTGTTACAAAAACATCACGGGGTGGTGTGATTCGGAGGGTCTGAATTAGGATAGGCAATGAGTGGCAATGTATGATGGAGAAAAGCACCGCGGGGTGGTCAGCATGGGGAGGTCAGGGAACATGCAGTGGCAATGAACGATAGTTTTCTGAAAAACATGACGGGGTGGTGTGCATTGTATGGGTGTTTGTTACATTACCTTCACTAGTAGGAGTGAGAAAAACATCACGGGGTGGTGTGAATCGGAGGGTCTGAATTAGGACAGGAAGTGAGTGGCAATGTAGGATGGAGAATAGCAACGCGGGGTGGTCAGCATGGGGAGGTCAGGGAACATGCAGTGGCAATGTAGGATAGGTTTCTGAAAAACATCGCAGGGTGGTGCGCATTGTACGGGTGTGTGTTACATTACATTCACTAGTAGGAGTGAGAAAAACATCGCGGGGTGGTGCGCATTGTATGGGTGTGTGTTACATTACATTCACTAGTAGGAGTGAGAAAAACATCGCGGGGTGGTGCGCATTGTATGCGTGTGTGTTACATTACATTCACTAGTAGGTGTGAGAAAAACATCATGGGGTGGTGTGATTCGGAGGGTCTGAATTAGGATAGGCAGTGAGTGGCAATGTATGATGGAGAAAAGCACCGCGGGGTGGTCAGCATGGGGAGGTCAGGGAACATGCAGTGGCAATGAACGATAGTTTTCTGAAAAACATCACGGGGTGGTGTGCATTGTATGGGTGTGTGTTACATTACATTCACTAGTAGGAGTGAGAAAAACATCACGGGGTGGTGTTAATCGGAGGTTCTGAATTAGGACAGGAAGTGAGTGGCAATGTAGGATGGAGAAAAGCACCGCGGGGTGGTCAGCATGGGGAGGTCAGGGAACATGCAGTGGCAATGTAGGATAGGTTTCTGAAAAACATCGCAGGGTGGTGCGCATTGTACGGGTGTGTGTTACATTACATTCACTAGTAGGAGTGAGAAAAACATCGCGGGGTGGTGCGCATTGTATGGGTGTGTGTTACATTACATTCACTAGTAGGAGTGAGAAAAACATCACGAGGTGGTGCGCATTGTATGGGTGTGTGTTACATTACATTCACTAGTAGGAGTGAGAAAAACATCACGGGGTGGTGTCAATCGGATGGTCTGAATTAGGATAGGCAGTGCGTGGCAATGTAGGATGGAGAAAAGCACCGCGCGGTGGTCTGCATGGGGAGGTCAGGGAACATGCAGTGGCAATGTAGGATAGTCTTCTGAAAAACATCGCGGGGTGGTGCGCATTGTATGGGTGTGTGTTACATTACATTCACTAGTAGGAGTGAGAAAAACATCACGGTGTGGTTCGCATTGTATGGGTGTGTGTTACATTACATTCACTAATAGGAGTGAGAAAAACATCACGGGGTGGTGAGAATCGGAGGTCTGAATTAGGATAGGCAGTGAGTGGCAATGTAGGATGGAGAAAAGCACCGCGGGGTGGTCAGCAAGGGGAGGTCAGGCAACATGCAGTGGCAATGTAGGATAGGTTTCTGAAAAACATCGCGGGGTGGTGCTCATTGTATGGGTGTGTGTTACATTATATTCACTAGTAGGAGTGAGAAAAACATCACGGGGTGGTGCGCATTGTATGGGTGTGTGTTACATTACATTCACTAGTAGCAGTGAGAAAAACATCACGCGGTGGTGTGAATCGGAGGGTCTGAATTAGGATTGGCAGTGAGTGGCAATATAGGATGGAGAAAAGCACCGCGGGGTGTTCAGCATGGGGAGGTCAGGGAACATGCAGTGGCAATGTAGGATAGGTTTCTGAAAAACATCGCGGGGTGGTGCGAATTCTATGGGTGTGTGTTACATTACATTCAGTAGTAGGAGTGAGAAAAAAATCACAGGGTGCTGTGAATCTGAGGGTCTGAATTAGGATAGGCAGTGAGTGGCAATGTAGGATGGAGAAAAGCACCGCGGGGTGGTCAGCATGAGGAAGTCAGGGAACATGCAGTGGCAATGTAGGATAGGTTTCTGAAAAACATCGCGGGGTGGTGCGCCTTGTATTGGTGTGAGTTACATTACATTCACTAGTAGGAGTGAGAAAAACATCACGGGGTGGTGTGAATCAGAGGGTCTGAATTAGGATAGGCAGTGAGTGGCAATGTAGGATGGAGAAAAGCACCGCAGGGTGGTCAGCATGGGGAGGTCAGGGAACATGCAGTGGCAATGTAGGATAGGTTTCTGAAAAACATCGCGGGGTGGTGCGCATTGTATGGGTGTGTGTTACATTACATTCACTAGTAGGAGTGAGAAAAACATCACGGGGTGGTGCGCATTGTGGGTGTGTGTTACATTACATTCACTATTAGGAGTGAGAAAATCATCACGGGGTGGTGCGCATTGTATGGGTGTGTGTTACATTACATTCACTAATAGGAGTGAGAAAAACATCACGGGGTGGTGTGAATCGGAGGGTCTGAATTAGGATAGGCAGTGAGTGGCAATGTAGGATGGAGAAAAGCACCGAGGGGTGGTTAGCATGGGGTGGTCAGGGAACATGCAGTGGCAATGTAGGATAGGTTTCTGAAAAACATTGCGGGGTGGTGCGCATTGTATGGGTGTGTGTTACATTATATTCACTAGTAGTAGTGAGAAAAACATCACGGGTTGGTGCGCATTGTATGGGTGTGTGTTACTTTCCATTCACTAGTACGAGTGAGAAAAACATCACGGGGTGCTGTGAATCGGAGGGTCTGAATTAGGATAGGCAGTGAGTGTCAATGTAGGATGGAGAAAAGCACTGCGGGGTGGTCAGCATGGGGAGGTCAGGGAACTTGCAGTGGCAATGTAGGATAGGTTTCTTAAAAACATCGCGGGGTGGTGCGCATTGTATTGGTGTGAGTTACATTACATTCACTAGTAGGAGTGAGAAAAACATCACGGGTTGGTGTGAATCGGAGGGTCTGAATTAGGATAGGTAGTAAGTGGCAATGTAGGATGGAGAAAAGCACCGCAGGGTGGTCAGCATGGGGAGGTAAGGGAACATGCAGTGCAATGTAGGATAGGTTTCTGAAAAACATCGCGGGGTGGTGCGCATTGTATGGGTGTGTGTTACATTACATTCACTAGTAGGAGTGAGAAAAACATCACGGAGTGCTGTGAATCGCAGGGTCTGAATTAGGATAGGCAGTGAGTGGCAATGTAGGATGGAGAAAAGCACTGCGGGGTGTTCAGCATGGGGAGGTCAGGGAACATGCAGTGGCAATGTAGGATAGGTTTCTGAAAAACATCGCGGGGTGGTGCGCATTGTATGGGTGTGTGTTACATTACATTCAGTAGTAGGAGTGAGAAAAACATCACAGGGTGCTGTGAATCTGAGGGTCTGAATTAGGATAGGCAGTGAGTGGTAATGTAGAATGGAGAAAAGCACCGCGGGGTGGTCAGCATGGGGAGGTCAGGGAACATGCAGTGGCAATGTAGGATAGGTTTCTGAAAAACATCGCGGGGTGGTGCGCATTGTATTGGTGTGAGTTACATTACATTCACTAGTAGGAGTGAGAAAAACATCACGGGGTGGTGTGAATCGGAGGGTCTGAATTAGGATAGGCAGTGAGTGGCAATGTAGGATGGAGAAAAGCACCGCAGGGTGGTCAGCATGGGGAGGTCAGGGAACATGCAGTGGCAATGTAGGATAGGTTTCTGAAAAACATTGCGGGGTGGTGTGCATTGTATGGGTGTGTGTTACATTACATTCACTAGTAGGAGTGAGAAATACATCACGGGGTGGTGCGCATTGTATGGGTGTGTGTTACATTACATTCACTAGTAGGAGTGAGAAAAACATCACGGGGTGGTGCGCATTGTACGGGTGTGTGTTACATTACATTCACTAGTAGGAGTGAGAAAAACATCACGGTGTGGTGTGAATCGGAGGGTCTGAATTAGAATAGGCAGTGAGTGGCAATGTAGGATGGAGAAAAGCACCGCCTGAGGGTCAGCATGGGGAGGTCAGGGAATAAGAAGTGGCAATGTAGGATAGGTTTCTGAAAAACATCGCGGGGTGGTGCGCATTGTATGGGTGTGTGTTACATTACATTCACTAGTAGGAGTGAGAAAAATATCACGGGGTGGTGCGCATTGTATGGGTGTGTGTTACATTACATTCACTATTAGGAGTGAGAAAAACATCACGGGGTGGTGCGCATTGTATGGGTGTGTGTTACATTACATTCACTAATAGGAGTGAGAAAAACATCACGGGGTGGTGTGAATCGGAGGGTCTGAATTAGGATAGGCAGTGAGTGGCAATGTAGGATGGAGAAAAGCACCGAGGGGTGGTCAGCATGGGGTGGTCAGGGAACATGAAGTGGCAATGTAGGATAGGTTTCTGAAAAACATTGCGGGGTGGTGCGCATTGTATGGGTGTGTGTTACATTATATTCACTAGTAGTAGTGAGAAAAACATCACGGGTTGGTGCGCATTGTATGGGTGTGTGTTACTTTCCATTCACTAGTACGAGTGAGAAAAACATCACGGGGTGCTGTGAATCAGAGGGTCTGAATTAGGATAGGCAGTGAGTGTCAATGTAGGATGGAGAAAAGCACTGCGGGGTGGTCAGCATGGGGAGGTCAGGGAACTTGCAGTGGCAATGTAGGATAGTTTTCTGAAAAACATCGCGGGGTGGTGCGCATTGTATTGGTGTGAGTTACATTACATTGACTAGTAGGAGTGAGAAAAACATCACGGGTTGGTGTGAATCGGAGGGTCTAAATTAGGATAGGCAGTGAGTGGCAATGAAGGATGGAGAAAAGCACCGCAGGGTGGTCAGCATGGGGAGGTCAGGGAACATGCAGTGGCAATGTAGGATAGGTTTCTGAAAAACATCGCGGGGTGGTGTGCATTGTATGGGTGTGTGTTACATTACATTCACTAGTAGGAGTGAGAAATACATCACGGGGTGGTGCGCATTGTATGGGTGTGTGTTACATTACATTCACTAGTAGGAGTGAGAAAAACATCACGGGGTGGTGTGAATCGGAGGGTCTGAATTAGAATAGGCAGTGAGTGGCAATGTAGGATGGAGTAAAGCACCGCGGGGTGCTCAGCATGGGGAGGTCATGGAACATGCAGTGGCAATGTAGGATAGGTTTCTGAAAAACATCGCGGGGTGGTGCGCATTGTATGGGTGTGTGTTACATTGGATTCACTAGTAGGAGTGAGAAAAACATCACGGGGTGGTGCGCATTGTATGGGTGTGTGTTACATTATATTCACTAGTAGGAGTGAGAAAAACATCACGGGGTGGTGCGCATTGTGCGGGAGTGTGTTACTTTACATTCACTAGTACGAGTGAGAAAAACATCACGGGGTGCTGTGAATTGTAACGTCTGAATTAGGATAGGCAGTGAGTGGCAATGTAGGAGGGAGAAAAGAACCGTGGGTTGGCCAGCATGGGAAGGTCAGGGAACATGCAGTGGCAATGTAGGATAGGTTTCTGAAAAACATCGCGGGGTGGTGCGCATTGTATGGGTGTGTGTTACATTACATTCACTAGTAGGAGTGAGAAAAACATCACGGGGTGGTGTGAATCGGATTGTCTGAATTAGGATAGGCAGTGAGTGTCAATGTAGGACGGAGAAAAGCACTGCGGGGTGGTCAGTATGGGGAGGTCAGGGAACATTCAGTGGCAATGTAGGATAGGTTTCTGAAAAACTTCGCGGGGTGGTGCGCATTGTATGGGTGTGTGTTACATTACATTCACTAGTAGGAGTGAGAAAAACATCACGGGGTGGTGTAAATCGGAGGGTCTGAATTAGGATAGGTAGTAAGTCGCAATGTAGGATGGAGAAAAGCACCGCGGGTTGGTCAGCATGGGGAGGTCAGGGAACATGCAGTGCAATGTAGGATAGGTTTCTGAAAAACATCGTGGTGTGGTGCGCATTGTATGGGTGTGTGTTACATTACATTCACTAGTAGGAGTGAGAAAAACATCACAGGGTGCTGTGAATCTGAGGGTCTGAATTAGGATAGGCAGTGAGTGGTAATGTAGAATGGAGAAAAGAACCGTGGGTTGGCCAGCATGGGGAGGTCAGGGAACATGCAGTGGCAATGTAGGATAGGTTTCTGAAAAACATCGCGGGGTGGTGCGCATTGTATGGGTGTGTGTTACATTACATTCACTAGTAGGAGTGAGAAAAAAATCACGGGGTGGTGTGAATCGGAGGGTCTGAATTAGGATAGGCAGTGAGTGGCAATGTAGGATGGAGAAAAGCACCGTGCGGTGGTCAGCATGGCAGGTCAGGGAACATGCAGTGGCAATGTAGGATAGGTTTCTGAAAAACATCGCGGGTTGGTGCACATTGTATGGGTGTGTGTTACATTACATTCACTAGTAGGAGTGAGAAAAACATCACGGGGTGGTTCGCATTGTATGGGTGTGTGTTACATTACATTCACTAGTAGGAGTGAGAAAAACATCACGTGGTGGTGTGAATCGGAGGGTCTGAATTAGGACAGGCAGTGAGTAGCAATGTAGGATGGAGAAAAGCACCGCGGGGTGGTCTCCATGGGGAGGTCAGGGAACATGCAGTGGCAATGTAGGATAGGTTTCTGAAAAACATCGCAGGGTGGTGCGCATTGTATGGGTGTGTGTTACATTACATTCACTAGTAGGAGTGAGAAAAACATCGCGGGGTGGTGCCCATTGTATGGGTGTGTGTTACATTACATTCACTAGTAGGAGTGAGAAACACATCACGGGGTGGTGGCATTGTATGGGTGTGTGTTACATTACATTCACTAGTAGGAGTGAGAAAAACATCACGGGGTGGTGTCAATCGGATGGTCTGAATTAGGATAGGCAGTGCGTGGCAATGTAGGATGGAGAAAAGCACCGCGGGGTGGTCAGCATGGGGAGGTCAGGGAACATGCAGTGGCAATGTAGGATAGGTTTCTGAAAAACATCGCGGGGTGGTGCGCATTATATGGGTGTGTGTTACATTACATTCACTAGTAGGAGTGAGAAAAACATCACGGGGTGGTTCGCATTGTATGGGTGTGTGTTACATTACATTCACTAGTAGGAGTGAGAAAAACATCACGGGGTGGTGTGAATCGGAGGTCTGAATTAGGATAGGCAGTGAGTGGCAATGTAGGATGGAGAAAATCACCGCGGGGTGGTCAGCATGGGGAGGTCAGGGAACATGTAGTGGCAATGTAGGATAGTCTTCTGAAAAACATTGCGGGGTGGTGCGCATTGTATGGGTGTGTGTTACATTATATTCACTAGTAGTAGTGAGAAAAACATCACGGGTTGGTGCGCATTGTATGGGTGTGTGTTACTTTCCATTCACTAGTACGAGTGAGAAAAACATCACGGGGTGCTGTGAATCGGAGGGTCTGAATTAGGATAGGCAGTGAGTGTCAATGTAGGATGGAGAAAAGCACTGCGGGGTGGTCAGCATGGGGAGGTCAGGGAACTTGCAGTGGCAATGTAGGATAGGTTTCTGAAAAACATCGCGGGGTGGTGCGCATTGTATTGGTGTGAGTTACATTACATTCACTAGTAGGAGTGAGAAAAACATCACGGGTTGGTGTGAATCGGAGGGTCTGAATTAGGATAGGTAGTAAGTGGCAATGTAGGATGGAGAAAAGCACCGCAGGGTGGTCAGCATTGGGAGGTAAGGGAACATGCAGTGCAATGTAGGATAGGTTTCTGAAAAACATCGCGGGGTGGTGCGCATTGTATGGGTGTGTGTTACATTACATTCACTAGTAGGAGTGAGAAAAACATCACGGAGTGCTGTGAATCGCAGGGTCTGAATTAGGATAGGCAGTGAGTGGCAATGTAGGATGGAGAAAAGCACTGCGGGGTGTTCAGCATGGGGAGGTCAGGGAACATGCAGTGGCAATGTAGGATAGGTTTCTGAAAAATATCGCGGGGTGGTGCGCATTGTATGGGTGTGTGTTACATTACATTCAGTAGTAGGAGTGAGAAAAACATCACAGGGTGCTGTGAATCTGAGGGTCTGAATTAGGATTGGCAGTGAGTGGTAATGTAGAATGGAGAAAAGCACCGCGGGGTGGTCAGCATGGGGAGGTCAGGGAACATGCAGTGGCAATGTAGGATAGGTTTCTGAAAAACATCGCGGGGTGGTGCGCATTGTATTGTTGTGAGTTACATTACATTCACTAGTAGGAGTGAGAAAAACATCACGGGGTGGTGTGAATCGGAGGGTCTGAATTAGGATAGGCAGTGAGTGGCAATGTAGGATGGAGAAAAGCACCGCAGGGTGGTCAGCATGGGGAGGTCAGGGAACATGCAGTGGCAATGTAGGATAGGTTTCTGAAAAACATCGCGGGGTGGTGTGCATTGTATGGGTGTGTGTTACATTACATTCACTAGTAGGAGTGAGAAATACATCACGGGGTGGTGCGCATTGTATGGGTGTGTGTTACATTACATTCACTAGTAGGAGTGAGAAAAACATCACGGGGTGGTGCGCATTGTACGGGTGTGTGTTACATTACATTCACTAGTAGGAGTGAGAAAAACATCACGGTGTGGTGTGAATCGGAGGGTCTGAATTAGAATAGGCAGTGAGTGGCAATGTAGGATGGAGAAAAGCACCGCCTGAGGGTCAGCATGGGGAGGTCAGGGAACAAGAAGTGGCAATGTAGGATAGGTTTCTGAAAAACATCGCGGGGTGGTGCGCATTGTATGGGTGTGTGTTACATTACATTCACTAGTAGGAGTGAGAAAAATATCACGGGGTGGTGCGCATTGTATGGGTGTGTGTTACATTACATTCACTATTAGGAGTGAGAAAAACATCACGGGGTGGTGCGCATTGTATGGGTGTGTGTTACATTACATTCACTAATAGGAGTGAGAAAAACATCACGGGGTGGTGTGAATCGGAGGGTCTGAATTAGGATAGGCAGTGAGTGGCAATGTAGGATGGAGAAAAGCACCGAGGGGTGGTCAGCATGGGGTGGTCAGGGAACATGCAGTGGCAATGTAGGATAGGTTTCTGAAAAACATTGCGGGGTGGTTCGCATTGTATGGGTGTGTGTTACATTATATTCACTAGTAGTAGTGAGAAAAACATCACGGGTTGGTGCGCATTGTATGGGTGTGTGTTACTTTCCATTCACTAGTACGAGTGAGAAAAACATCACGGGGTGCTGTGAATCGGAGGGTCTGAATTAGGATAGGCAGTGAGTGTCAATGTAGGATGGAGAAAAGCACTGCGGGGTGGTCAGCATGGGGAGGTCAGGGAACTTGCAGTGGCAATGTAGGATAGGTTTCTGAAAAACATCGCGGGGTGGTGCGCATTGTATTGGTGTGAGTTACATTACATTGACTAGTAGGAGTGAGAAAAACATCACGGGTTGGTGTGAATCGGAGGGTCTGAATTAGGATAGGTAGTAAGTGGCAACGTAGGATGGAGAAAAGCACCGCAGGGTGGTCAGCATGGGGAGGTAAGGGAACATGCAGTGCAATGTAGGATAGGTTTCTGAAAAACATCGCGGGGTGGTGCGCATTGTATGGGTGTGTGTTACATTACATTCACTAGTAGGAGTGAGAAAAACATCACGGGGTGGTGCGCATTGTATGGGTGTGTGTTACATTACATTCACTAGTAGGAGTGAGAAAAACATCACGGAGTGCTGTGAATCGCAGCGTCTGAATTAGGATAGGCAGTGAGTGGCAATGTAGGATGGAGAAAAGCACTGAGGGGTGTTCAGCATGGGGAGGTCAGGGAACATGCAGTGGCAATGTAGGATAGGTTTCTGAAAAACATCGCGGGGTGGTGCGCATTGTATGGGTGTGTCTTACATTACATTCAGTAGTAGGAGTGAGAAAAACATCACAGGGTGCTGTGAATCTGAGGGTCTGAATTAGGATAGGCAGTGAGTGGTAATGTAGAATGGAGAAAAGCACCGCGGGGTGGTCAGCATGGGGAGGTCAGGGAACATGCAGTGGCAATGTAGGATAGGTTTCTGAAAAACATCGCGGGGTGGTGCGCATTGTATTGGTGTGAGTTACATTACATTCACTAGTAGGAGTGAGAAAAACATCACGGGGTGGTGTGAATTGGAGGGTCTGAATTAGGATAGGCAGTGAGTGGCAATGTAGGATGGAGAAAAGCACCGCAGGGTGGTCAGCATGGGGAGGTCAGGGAACATGCAGTGGCAATGTAGGATAGGTTTCTGAAAAACATCGCGGGGTGGTGTGCATTGTATGGGTGTGTGTTACATTACATTCACTAGTAGGAGTGAGAAATACATCACGGGGTGGTGCGCATTGTATGGGTGTGTGTTACATTACATTCACTAGTAGGAGTGAGAAAAACATCACGGGGTGGTGTGAATCGGAGGGTCTGAATTAGAATAGGCAGTGAGTGGCAATGTAGGATGGAGGAAAGCACCGCGGGGTGCTCAGCATGGGGAGGTCATGGAACATGCAGTGGCAATGTAGGATAGGTTTCTGAAAAACATCGCGGGGTGGTGCGCATTGTATGGGTGTGTGTTACATTGGATTCACTAGTAGGAGTGAGAAAAACATCACGGGGTGGTGCGCATTGTATGGGTGTGTGTTACATTATATTCACTAGTAGGAGTGAGAAAAACATCACGGGGTGGTGCGCATTGTGCGGGAGTGTGTTACTTTACATTCACTAGTACGAGTGAGAAAAACATCACGGGGTGCTGTGAATTGGAACGTCTGAATTAGGATAGGCAGTGAGTGGCAATGTAGGAGGGAGAAAAGAACCGTGGGTTGGCCAGCAAAGGGAGGTCAGGGAACATGCAGTGGCAATGTAGGATAGGTTTCTGAAAAACATCGCGGGGTGGTGCGCATTGTATGGGTGTGTGTTACATTACATTCACTAGTAGGAGTGAGAAAAACATCACGGGGTGGTGTGAATCGGATTGTCTGAATTAGGATAGGCAGTGAGTGTCAATGTAGGACGGAGAAAAGCACTGCGGGGTGGTCAGTATGGGGAGGTCAGGGAACATTCAGTGGCAATGTAGGATAGGTTTCTGAAAAACTTCGCGGGGTGGTGCGCATTGTATGGGTGTGTGTTACATTACATTCACTAGTAGGAGTGAGAAAAACATCACGGGGTGGTGTAAATCGGAGGGTCTGAATTAGGATAGGTAGTAAGTCGCAATGTAGGATGGAGAAAAGCACCGCGGGTTGGTCAGCATGGGGAGGTCAGGGAACATGCAGTGCAATGTAGGATAGGTTTCTGAAAAACATCGTGGTGTGGTGCGCATTGTATGGGTGTGTGTTACATTACATTCACTAGTAGGAGTGAGAAAAACATCACAGGGTGCTGTGAATCTGAGGGTCTGAATTAGGATAGGCAGTGAGTGGTAATGTAGAATGGAGAAAAGAACCGTGGGTTGGCCAGCATGGGGAGGTCAGGGAACATGCAGTGGCAATGTAGGATAGGTTTCTGAAAAACATCGCGGGGTGGTGTGCATTGTATGGGTGTGTGTTACATTACATTCACTAGTAGGAGTGAGAAAAAAATCACGGGGTGGTGTGAATCGGAGGGTCTGAATTAGGATAGGCAGTGAGTGGCAATGTAGGATGGAGAAAAGCACCGTGCGGTGGTCAGCATGGCAGGTCAGGGAACATGCAGTGGCAATGTAGGATAGGTTTCTGAAAAACATCGCGGGTTGGTGCACATTGTATGGGTGTGTGTTACATTACATTCACTAGTAGGAGTGAGAAAAACATCACGGGGTGGTTCGCATTGTATGGGTGTGTGTTACATTACATTCACTAGTAGGAGTGAGAAAAACATCACGGGGTGGTGTGAATCGGAGGGTCTGAATTAGGACAGGCAGTGAGTGGCAATGTAGGATGGAGAAAAGCACCGCGGGGTGGTCTCCATGGGGAGGTCAGGGAACATGCAGTGGCAATGTAGGATAGGTTTCTGAAAAACATCGCAGGGTGGTGCGCATTGTATGGGTGTGTCTTACATTACATTCACTAGTAGGAGTGAGAAAAACATCGCGGGGTGGTGCGCATTGTATGGGTGTGTGTTACATTACATTCACTAGTAGGAGTGAGAAACACATCACGGGGTGGTGGCATTATATGGGTGTGTGTTACATTACATTCACTAGTAGGAGTGAGAAAAACATCACGGGGTGGTGTCAATCGGATGGTCTGAATTAGGATAGGCAGTGCGTGGCAATGTAGGATGGAGAAAAGCACCGCGGGGTGGTCAGCATGGGGAGGTCAGGGAACATGCAGTGGCAATGTAGGATAGGTTTCTGAAAAACATCGCGGGGTGGTGCGCATTATATGGGTGTGTGTTACATTACATTCACTAGTAGGAGTGAGAAAAACATCACGGGGTGGTTCGCATTGTATGGGTGTGTGTTACATTACATTCACTAGTAGGAGTGAGAAAAACATCACGGGGTGGTGTGAATCGGAGGTCTGAATTAGGATAGGCAGTGAGTGGCAATGTAGGATGGAGAAAAGCACCGCGGGGTGGTCAGCATGGGGAGGTCAGGGAACATGCAGTGGCAATGTAGGATAGTCTTCTGAAAAACATTGCGGGGTGGTGCGCATTGTATGGGTGTGTGTTACATTATATTCACTAGTAGTAGTGAGAAAAACATCACGGGTTGGTGCGCATTGTATGGGTGTGTGTTACTTTCCATTCACTAGTACGAGTGAGAAAAACATCACGGGGTGCTGTGAATCGGAGGGTCTGAATTAGGATAGGCAGTGAGTGTCAATGTAGGATGGAGAAAAGCACTGCGGGGTGGTCAGCATGGGGAGGTCAGGGAACTTGCAGTGGCAATGTAGGATAGGTTTCTGAAAAACATCGCGGGGTGGTGCGCATTGTATTGGTGTGAGTTACATTACATTCACTAGTAGGAGTGAGAAAAACATCACGGGTTGGTGTGAATCGGAGGGTCTGAATTAGGATAGGTAGTAAGTGGCAATGTAGGATGGAGAAAAGCACCGCAGGGTGGTCAGCATGGGGAGGTAAGGGAACATGCAGTGCAATGTAGGATAGGTTTCTGAAAAACATCGCGGGGTGGTGCGCATTGTATGGGTGTGTGTTACATTACATTCACTAGTAGGAGTGAGAAAAACATCACGGAGTGCTGTGAATCGCAGGGTCTGAATTAGGATAGGCAGTGAGTGGCAATGTAGGATGGAGAAAAGCACTGCGGGATGTTCAGCATGGGGAGGTCAGGGAACATGCAGTGGCAATGTAGGATAGGTTTCTGAAAAATATCGCGGGGTGGTGCGCATTGTATGGGTGTGTGTTACATTACATTCAGTAGTAGGAGTGAGAAAAACATCACAGGGTGCTGTGAATCTGAGGGTCTGAATTAGGATAGGCAGTGAGTGGTAATGTAGAATGGAGAAAAGCACCGCGGGGTGGTCAGCATGGGGAGGTCAGGGAACATGCAGTGGCAATGTAGGATAGGTTTCTGTAAAACATCGCGGGGTGGTGCGCATTGTATTGGTGTGAGTTACATTACATTCACTAGTAGGAGTGAGAAAAACATCACGGGGTGGTGTGAATCGGAGGGTCTGAATTAGGATAGGCAGTGAGTGGCAATGTAGGATGGAGAAAAGCACCGCAGGGTGGTCAGCATGGGGAGGTCAGGGAACATGCAGTGGCAATGTAGGATAGGTTTCTGAAAAACATCGCGGGGTGGTGTGCATTGTATGGGTGTGTGTTACATTACATTCACTAGTAGGAGTGAGAAATACATCACGGGGTGGTGCGCATTGTATGGGTGTGTGTTACATTACATTCACTAGTAGGAGTGAGAAAAACATCACGGGGTGGTGCGCATTGTACGGGTGTGTGTTACATTACATTCACTAGTAGGAGTGAGAAAAACATCACGGTGTGGTGTGAATCGGAGGGTCTGAATTAGAATAGGCAGTGAGTGGCAATGTAGGATGGAGAAAAGCACCGCCTGAGGGTCAGCATGGGGAGGTCAGGGAACAAGAAGTGGCAATGTAGGATAGGTTTCTGAAAAACATCGCGGGGTGGTGCGCATTGTATGGGTGTGTGTTACATTACATTCACTAGTAGGAGTGAGAAAAATATCACGGGGTGGTGCGCATTGTATGGGTGTGTGTTACATTACATTCACTATTAGGAGTGAGAAAAACATCACGGGGTGGTGCGCATTGTATTGGTGTGTGTTACATTACATTCACTAATAGGAGTGAGAAAAACATCACGGGGTGGTGTGAATCGGAGGGTCTGAATTAGGATAGGCAGTGAGTGGCAATGTAGGATGGAGAAAAGCACCGAGGGGTGGTCAGCATGGGGAGGTAAGGGAACATGCAGTGCAATGTAGGATAGGTTTCTGAAAAACATCGCGGGGTGGTGCGCATTGTATGGGTGTGTGTTACATTACATTCACTAGTAGGAGTGAGAAAAACATCACGGGGTGGTGCGCATTGTATGGGTGTGTCTTACATTACATTCAGTAGTAGGAGTGAGAAAAACATCACAGGGTGCTGTGAATCTGAGGGTCTGAATTAGGATAGGCAGTGAGTGGTAATGTAGAATGGAGAAAAGCACCGCGGGGTGGTCAGCATGGGGAGGTCAGGGAACATGCAGTGGCAATGTAGGATAGGTTTCTGAAAAACATCGCGGGGTGGTGCGCATTGTATTGGTGTGAGTTACATTACATTCACTAGTAAGAGTGAGAAAAACATCACGGGGTGGTGTGAATCGGAGGGTCTGAATTAGGATAGGCAGTGAGTGGCAATGTAGGATGGAGAAAAGCACCGCAGGGTGGTCAGCATGGGGAGGTCAGGGAACATGCAGTGGCAATGTAGGATAGGTTTCTGAAAAACATCGCGGGGTGGTGTGCATTGTATGGGTGTGTGTTACATTACATTCACTAGTAGGAGTGAGAAAAACATCACGGGGTGGTGCGCATTGTGCGGGAGTGTGTTACTTTACATTCACTAGTACGAGTGAGAAAAACATCACGGGGTGCTATGAATTGGAACGTCTGAATTAGGATAGGCAGTGAGTGGCAATGTAGGAGGGAGAAAAGAACCGTGGGTTGGCCAGCATGGGGAGGTCAGGGAACATGCAGTGGCAATGTAGGATAGGTTTCTGAAGAACTTCGCGGGGTGGTGCGCATTGTATGGGTGTGTGTTACATTACATTCACTAGTAGGAGTGAGAAAAACATCACGGGGTGGTGTGAATCGGATTGTCTGAATTAGGATAGGCAGTGAGTGTCAATGTAGGACGGAGAAAAGCACTGCGGGGTGGTCAGTATGGGGAGGTCAGGGAACATTCAGTGGCAATGTAGGATAGGTTTCTGAAAAACTTCGCGGGGTGGTGCGCATTGTATTGGTGTGAGTTACATTACATTCACTAGTAGGAGTGAGAAAAACATCACGGGTTGGTGTGAATCGGAGGGTCTGAATTAGGATAGGTAGTAAGTGGCAATGTAGGATGGAGAAAAGCACCGCAGGGTGGTCAGCATGGGGAGGTAAGGGAACATGCAGTGCAATGTAGGATAGGTTTCTGAAAAACATCGCGGGGTGGTGCGCATTGTATGGGTGTGTGTTACATTACATTCACTAGTAGGAGTGAGAAAAACATCACGGGGTGGTGCGCATTGTATGGGTGTGTCTTACATTACATTCAGTAGTAGGAGTGAGAAAAACATCACAGGGTGCTGTGAATCTGAGTGTCTGAATTAGGATAGGCAGTGAGTGGTAATGTAGAATGGAGAAAAGCACCGCGGGGTGGTCAGCATGGGGAGGTCAGGGAACATGCAGTGGCAATGTAGGATAGGTTTCTGAAAAACATCGCGGGGTGGTGCGCATTGTATTGGTGTGAGTTACATTACATTCACTAGTAGGAGTGAGAAAAACATCACGGGGTGGTGTGAATCGGAGGGTCTGAATTAGGATAGGCAGTGAGTGGCAATGTAGGATGGAGAAAAGCACCGCAGGGTGGTCAGCATGGGGAGGTCAGGGAACATGCAGTGGCAATGTAGGATAGGTTTCTGAAAAACATCGCGGGGTGGTGTGCATTGTATGGGTGTGTGTTACATTACATTCACTAGTAGGAGTGAGAAATACATCACGGGGTGGTGCGCATTGTATGGGTGTGTGTTACATTACATTCACTAGTAGGAGTGAGAAAAACATCACGGGGTGGTGTGAATCGGAGGGTCTGAATTAGAATAGGCAGTGAGTGGCAATGTAGGATGGAGTAAAGCACCGCGGGGTGCTCAGCATGGGGAGGTCATGGAACATGCAGTGGCAATGTAGGATAGGTTTCTGAAAAACATCGCGGGGTGGTGCGCATTGTATGGGTGTGTGTTACATTGGATTCACTAGTAGGAGTGAGAAAAACATCACGGGGTGGTGCGCATTGTATGGGTGTGTGTTACATTATATTCACTAGTAGGAGTGAGAAAAACATCACGGGGTGGTGCGCATTGTGCGGGAGTGTGATACTTTACATTCACTAGTACGAGTGAGAAAAACATCACGGGGTGCTGTGAATTGGAACGTCTGAATTAGGATAGGCAGTGAGTGGCAATGTAGGAGGGAGAAAAGAACCGTGGGTTGGCCAGCATGGGGAGGTCAGGGAACATGCAGTGGCAATGTAGGATAGGTTTCTGAAAAACTTCGCGGGGTGGTGCGCATTGTATGGGTGTGTGTTACATTACATTCACTAGTAGGAGTGAGAAAAACATCACGGGGTGGTGTGAATCGGATTGTCTGTATTAGGATAGGCAGTGAGTGTCAATGTAGGACGGAGAAAAGCACTGCGGGGTGGTCAGTATGGGGAGGTCAGGGAACATTCAGTGGCAATGTAGGATAGGTTTCTGAAAAACTTCGCGGGGTGGTGCGCATTGTATGGGTGTGTGTTACATTACATTCACTAGTAGGAGTGAGAAAAACATCACGGGGTGGTGTAAATCGGAGGGTCTGAATTAGGATAGGTAGTAAGTCGCAATGTAGGATGGAGAAAAGCACCGCGGGTTGGTCAGCATGGGGAGGTCAGGGAACATGCAGTGCAATGTAGGATAGGTTTCTGAAAAACATCGCGGGTTGGTGCACATTGTATGGGTGTGTGTTACATTACATTCACTAGTAGGAGTGAGAAAAACATCACAGGGTGCTGTGAATCTGAGGGTCTGAATTAGGATAGGCAGTGAGTGGTAATGTAGAATGGAGAAAAGACCCGTGGGTTGGCCAGCATGGGGAGGTCAGGGAACATGCAGTGGCAATGTAGGATAGGTTTCTGAAAAACATCGCGGGGTGGTGCGCATTGTATGGGTGTGTGTTACATTACATTCACTAGTAGGAGTGAGAAAAAAATCACGGGGTGGTGTGAATCGGAGGGTCTGAATTAGGATAGGCAGTGAGTGGCAATGTAGGATGGAGAAAAGCACCGTGCGGTGGTCAGCATGGCAGGTCAGGGAACATGCAGTGGCAATGTAGGATAGGTTTCTGAAAAACATCGCGGGTTGGTGCACATTGTATGGGTGTGTGTTACATTACATTCACTAGTAGGAGTGAGAAAAACATCACGGGGTGGTTCGCATTGTATGGGTGTGTGTTACATTACATTCACTAGTAGGAGTGAGAAAAACATCACGGGGTGGTGTGAATCGGAGGGTCTGAATTAGGACAGGCAGTGAGTGGCAATGTACGATGGAGAAAAGCACCGCGGGGTGGTCTCCATGGGGAGGTCAGGGAACATGCAGTGGCAATGTAGGATAGGTTTCTGAAAAACATCGCGGGTTGGTGCACATTGTATGGGTGTGTGTTACATTACATTCACTAGTAGGAGTGAGAAAAACATCACGGGGTGGTTCGCATTGTATGGGTGTGTGTTACATTACATTCACTAGTAGGAGTGAGAAAAACATCACGGGGTGGTGTGAATCGGAGGGTCTGAATTAGGATAGGCAGTGAGGGGCAATGTAGGATGGAGAAAAGCACCGCGGGGTGGTCAGCATGGGGAAGTCAGGGAACATGCAGTGGCAATGTAGGATAGGTTTCTGAAAAACATCGCGGGGTGGTGCGCATTGTATGGTTGTGTGTTATATTACATTCACTAGTAGGAATGAGATAAATATAACGTTGTGGTGTGAATCACAGGGTCTGAATTAGGATAGGCAGTGAGTGGCAATGTAGGATGGAGAAAAGCACCGCGGGGTGGTCTGCATGGGGAGGGCAGGGAACATGCAATGGCAATGTAGGATAGGTTTCTGAAAAACATCGCGGTGTGGTGCGCATTGTATGGTTGTGTGTTACATTACATTCACTATTAGGAGTGAGAAAAACATCACGGGGTGGTGCGCATTGTATGGGTGTGTGTTACATTACATTCACTAGTAGGAGTGAGAAAAACATCACGGGGTGGTGTGAATCGGAGGGTCTGAATTAGGACAGGCAGTGAGTGGCAATGTAGGATGGAGAAAAACACCGCGGGGTGGTCTCCATGGGGAGGTCAGGGAACATGCAGTGGCAATGTAGGATAGGTTTCTGAAAAACATCGCAGGGTGGTGCGCATTGTATGGGTGTGTGTTACATTACATTCACTAGTAGGAGTGAGAAAAACATCGCGGGGTGGTGCGCATTGTATGGGTGTGTGTTACATTACATTCACTAGTAGGAGTGAGAAACACATCACGGGGTGGTGGCATTGTATGGGTGTGTGTTACATTACATTCACTAGTAGGATTGAGAAAAACATCACGGGGTGGTGTCAATCGGATGGTCTGAATTAGGATAGGCAGTGCGTGGCAATGTAGGATGGAGAAAAGCACCGCGGGGTGGTCAGCATGGGGAGGTCAGGGAACATGCAGTGGCAATGTAGGATAGTCTTCTGAAAAACATCGCGGGGTGGTGCGCATTGTATGGGTGTGTGTTACATTACATTCACTAGTAGGAGTGAGAAAAACATCACGGGGTGGTTCGCATTGTATGGGTGTGTGTTACATTACATTCACTAGTAGGAGTGAGAAAAACATCACGGGGTGCTGTGAATCTGAGGGTCTGAATTAGGATAGGCAGTGAGTGGTAATGTAGAATGGAGAAAAGCACCGCGGGGTGGTCAGCATGGGGAGGTCAGGGAACATGCAGTGGCAATGTAGGATAGGTTTCTGTAAAACATCGCGGGGTGGTGCGCATTGTATTGGTGTGAGTTACATTACATTCACTAGTAGGAGTGAGAAAAACATCACGGGGTGGTGTGAATCGGAGGGTCTGAATTAGGATAGGCAGTGAGTGGCAATGTAGGATGGAGAAAAGCACCGCAGGGTGGTCAGCA
This sequence comes from Cavia porcellus, assembly GCF_034190915.1. Classification (NCBI taxonomy): domain Eukaryota; kingdom Metazoa; phylum Chordata; class Mammalia; order Rodentia; family Caviidae; genus Cavia; species Cavia porcellus. The sequence continues at coordinate 2,500,035 of NW_026947555.1, forward strand.
TGGGGAGGTCAGGGAACATGCAGTGGCAATGTAGGATAGGTTTCTGAAAAATATCGCGGGGTGGTGCGCATTGTATGGGTGTGTGTTACATTACATTCAGTAGTAGGAGTGAGAAAAACATCACAGGGTGCTGTGAATCTGAGGGTCTGAATTAGGATAGGCAGTGAGTGGTAATGTAGAATGGAGAAAAGCACCGCGGGGTGGTCAGCATGGGGAGGTCAGGGAACATGCAGTGGCAATGTAGGATAGGTTTCTGTAAAACATCGCGGGGTGGTGCGCATTGTATTGGTGTGAGTTACATTACATTCACTAGTAGGAGTGAGAAAAACATCACGGGGTGGTGTGAATCGGAGGGTCTGAATTAGGATAGGCAGTGAGTGGCAATGTAGGATGGAGAAAAGCACCGCAGGGTGGTCAGCATGGGGAGGTCAGGGAACATGCAGTGGCAATGTAGGATAGGTTTCTGAAAAACATCGCGGGGTGGTGTGCATTGTATGGGTGTGTGTTACATTACATTCACTAGTAGGAGTGAGAAATACATCACGGGGTGGTGCGCATTGTATGGGTGTGTGTTACATTACATTCACTAGTAGGAGTGAGAAAAACATCACGGGGTGGTGCGCATTGTACGGGTGTGTGTTACATTACATTCACTAGTAGGAGTGAGAAAAACATCACGGTGTGGTGTGAATCGGAGGGTCTGAATTAGAATAGGCAGTGAGTGGCAATGTAGGATGGAGAAAAGCACCGCCTGAGGGTCAGCATGGGGAGGTCAGGGAACAAGAAGTGGCAATGTAGGATAGGTTTCTGAAAAACATCGCGGGGTGGTGCGCATTGTATGGGTGTGTGTTACATTACATTCACTAGTAGGAGTGAGAAAAATATCACGGGGTGGTGCGCATTGTATGGGTGTGTGTTACATTACATTCACTATTAGGAGTGAGAAAAACATCACGGGGTGGTGCGCATTGTATTGGTGTGTGTTACATTACATTCACTAATAGGAGTGAGAAAAACATCACGGGGTGGTGTGAATCGGAGGGTCTGAATTAGGATAGGCAGTGAGTGGCAATGTAGGATGGAGAAAAGCACCGAGGGGTGGTCAGCATGGGGAGGTAAGGGAACATGCAGTGCAATGTAGGATAGGTTTCTGAAAAACATCGCGGGGTGGTGCGCATTGTATGGGTGTGTGTTACATTACATTCACTAGTAGGAGTGAGAAAAACATCACGGGGTGGTGCGCATTGTATGGGTGTGTCTTACATTACATTCAGTAGTAGGAGTGAGAAAAACATCACAGGGTGCTGTGAATCTGAGGGTCTGAATTAGGATAGGCAGTGAGTGGTAATGTAGAATGGAGAAAAGCACCGCGGGGTGGTCAGCATGGGGAGGTCAGGGAACATGCAGTGGCAATGTAGGATAGGTTTCTGAAAAACATCGCGGGGTGGTGCGCATTGTATTGGTGTGAGTTACATTACATTCACTAGTAAGAGTGAGAAAAACATCACGGGGTGGTGTGAATCGGAGGGTCTGAATTAGGATAGGCAGTGAGTGGCAATGTAGGATGGAGAAAAGCACCGCAGGGTGGTCAGCATGGGGAGGTCAGGGAACATGCAGTGGCAATGTAGGATAGGTTTCTGAAAAACATCGCGGGGTGGTGTGCATTGTATGGGTGTGTGTTACATTACATTCACTAGTAGGAGTGAGAAAAACATCACGGGGTGGTGCGCATTGTGCGGGAGTGTGTTACTTTACATTCACTAGTACGAGTGAGAAAAACATCACGGGGTGCTATGAATTGGAACGTCTGAATTAGGATAGGCAGTGAGTGGCAATGTAGGAGGGAGAAAAGAACCGTGGGTTGGCCAGCATGGGGAGGTCAGGGAACATGCAGTGGCAATGTAGGATAGGTTTCTGAAAAACTTCGCGGGGTGGTGCGCATTGTATGGGTGTGTGTTACATTACATTCACTAGTAGGAGTGAGAAAAACATCACGGGGTGGTGTGAATCGGATTGTCTGAATTAGGATAGGCAGTGAGTGTCAATGTAGGACGGAGAAAAGCACTGCGGGGTGGTCAGTATGGGGAGGTCAGGGAACATTCAGTGGCAATGTAGGATAGGTTTCTGAAAAACTTCGCGGGGTGGTGCGCATTGTATTGGTGTGAGTTACATTACATTCACTAGTAGGAGTGAGAAAAACATCACGGGTTGGTGTGAATCGGAGGGTCTGAATTAGGATAGGTAGTAAGTGGCAATGTAGGATGGAGAAAAGCACCGCAGGGTGGTCAGCATGGGGAGGTAAGGGAACATGCAGTGCAATGTAGGATAGGTTTCTGAAAAACATCGCGGGGTGGTGCGCATTGTATGGGTGTGTGTTACATTACATTCACTAGTAGGAGTGAGAAAAACATCACGGGGTGGTGCGCATTGTATGGGTGTGTCTTACATTACATTCAGTAGTAGGAGTGAGAAAAACATCACAGGGTGCTGTGAATCTGAGGGTCTGAATTAGGATAGGCAGTGAGTGGTAATGTAGAATGGAGAAAAGCACCGCGGGGTGGTCAGCATGGGGAGGTCAGGGAACATGCAGTGGCAATGTAGGATAGGTTTCTGAAAAACATCGCGGGGTGGTGCGCATTGTATTGGTGTGAGTTACATTACATTCACTAGTAGGAGTGAGAAAAACATCACGGGGTGGTGTGAATCGGAGGGTCTGAATTAGGATAGGCAGTGAGTGGCAATGTAGGATGGAGAAAAGCACCGCAGGGTGGTCAGCATGGGGAGGTCAGGGAACATGCAGTGGCAATGTAGGATAGGTTTCTGAAAAACATCGCGGGGTGGTGTGCATTGTATGGGTGTGTGTTACATTACATTCACTAGTAGGAGTGAGAAATACATCACGGGGTGGTGCGCATTGTATGGGTGTGTGTTACATTACATTCACTAGTAGGAGTGAGAAAAACATCACGGGGTGGTGTGAATCGGAGGGTCTGAATTAGAATAGGCAGTGAGTGGCAATGTAGGATGGAGTAAAGCACCGCGGGGTGCTCAGCATGGGGAGGTCATGGAACATGCAGTGGCAATGTAGGATAGGTTTCTGAAAAACATCGCGGGGTGGTGCGCATTGTATGGGTGTGTGTTACATTGGATTCACTAGTAGGAGTGAGAAAAACATCACGGGGTGGTGCGCATTGTATGGGTGTGTGTTACATTATATTCACTAGTAGGAGTGAGAAAAACATCACGGGGTGGTGCGCATTGTGCGGGAGTGTGATACTTTACATTCACTAGTACGAGTGAGAAAAACATCACGGGGTGCTGTGAATTGGAACGTCTGAATTAGGATAGGCAGTGAGTGGCAATGTAGGAGGGAGAAAAGAACCGTGGGTTGGCCAGCATGGGGAGGTCAGGGAACATGCAGTGGCAATGTAGGATAGGTTTCTGAAAAACTTCGCGGGGTGGTGCGCATTGTATGGGTGTGTGTTACATTACATTCACTAGTAGGAGTGAGAAAAACATCACGGGGTGGTGTGAATCGGATTGTCTGTATTAGGATAGGCAGTGAGTGTCAATGTAGGACGGAGAAAAGCACTGCGGGGTGGTCAGTATGGGGAGGTCAGGGAACATTCAGTGGCAATGTAGGATAGGTTTCTGAAAAACTTCGCGGGGTGGTGCGCATTGTATGGGTGTGTGTTACATTACATTCACTAGTAGGAGTGAGAAAAACATCACGGGGTGGTGTAAATCGGAGGGTCTGAATTAGGATAGGTAGTAAGTCGCAATGTAGGATGGAGAAAAGCACCGCGGGTTGGTCAGCATGGGGAGGTCAGGGAACATGCAGTGCAATGTAGGATAGGTTTCTGAAAAACATCACGGGTTGGTGCACATTGTATGGGTGTGTGTTACATTACATTCACTAGTAGGAGTGAGAAAAACATCACAGGGTGCTGTGAATCTGAGGGTCTGAATTAGGATAGGCAGTGAGTGGTAATGTAGAATGGAGAAAAGACCCGTGGGTTGGCCAGCATGGGGAGGTCAGGGAACATGCAGTGGCAATGTAGGATAGGTTTCTGAAAAACATCGCGGGGTGGTGCGCATTGTATGGGTGTGTGTTACATTACATTCACTAGTAGGAGTGAGAAAAAAATCACGGGGTGGTGTGAATCGGAGGGTCTGAATTAGGATAGGCAGTGAGTGGCAATGTAGGATGGAGAAAAGCACCGTGCGGTGGTCAGCATGGCAGGTCAGGGAACATGCAGTGGCAATGTAGGATAGGTTTCTGAAAAACATCGCGGGTTGGTGCACATTGTATGGGTGTGTGTTACATTACATTCACTAGTAGGAGTGAGAAAAACATCACGGGGTGGTTCGCATTGTATGGGTGTGTGTTACATTACATTCACTAGTAGGAGTGAGAAAATCATCACGGGGTGGTGTGAATCGGAGGGTCTGAATTAGGACAGGCAGTGAGTGGCAATGTACGATGGAGAAAAGCACCGTGGGGTGGTCTCCATGGGGAGGTCAGGGAACATGCAGTGGCAATGTAGGATAGGTTTCTGAAAAACATCGCGGGTTGGTGCACATTGTATGGGTGTGTGTTACATTACATTCACTAGTAGGAGTGAGAAAAACATCACGGGGTGGTTCGCATTGTATGGGTGTGTGTTACATTACATTCACTAGTAGGAGTGAGAAAAACATCACGGGGTGGTGTGAATCGGAGGGTCTGAATTAGGATAGGCAGTGAGGGGCAATGTAGGATGGAGAAAAGCACCGCGGGGTGGTCAGCATGGGGAAGTCAGGGAACATGCAGTGGCAATGTAGGATAGGTTTCTGAAAAACATCGCGGGGTGGTGCGCATTGTATGGTTGTGTGTTATATTACATTCACTAGTAGGAATGAGATAAATATAACGTTGTGGTGTGAATCACAGGGTCTGAATTAGGATAGGCAGTGAGTGGCAATGTAGGATGGAGAAAAGCACCGCGGGGTGGTCTGCATGGGGAGGGCAGGGAACATGCAATGGCAATGTAGGATAGGTTTCTGAAAAACATCGCGGTGTGGTGCGCATTGTATGGTTGTGTGTTACATTACATTCACTATTAGGAGTGAGAAAAACATCACGGGGTGGTGCGCATTGTATGGGTGTGTGTTACATTACATTCACTAGTAGGAGTGAGAAAAACATCACGGGGTGGTGTGAATCGGAGGGTCTGAATTAGGACAGGCAGTGAGTGGCAATGTAGGATGGAGAAAAGCACCGCGGGGTGGTCTCCATGGGGAGGTCAGGGAACATGCAGTGGCAATGTAGGATAGGTTTCTGAAAAACATCGCAGGGTGGTGCGCATTGTATGGGTGTGTGTTACATTACATTCACTAGTAGGAGTGAGAAAAACATCGCGGGGTGGTGCGCATTGTATGGGTGTGTGTTACATTACATTCACTAGTAGGAGTGAGAAACACATCACGGGGTGGTGGCATTGTATGGGTGTGTGTTACATTACATTCACTAGTAGGATTGAGAAAAACATCACGGGGTGGTGTCAATCGGATGGTCTGAATTAGGATAGGCAGTGCGTGGCAATGTAGGATGGAGAAAAGCACCGCGGGGTGGTCAGCATGGGGAGGTCAGGGAACATGCAGTGGCAATGTAGGATAGTCTTCTGAAAAACATCGCGGGGTGGTGCGCATTGTATGGGTGTGTGTTACATTACATTCACTACTAGGAGTGAGAAAAACATCACGGGGTGGTTCGCATTGTATGGGTGTGTGTTACATTACATTCACTAGTAGGAGTGAGAAAAACATCACGGGGTGGTGTGAATCGGAGGTCTGAATTAGGATAGGCAGTGAGTGGCAATGTAGGATGGAGAAAAGCACCGCGGGGTGGTCAGCAAGGGGAGGTCAGGCAACATGCAGTGGCAATGTAGGATAGGTTTCTGAAAAACATCGCGGGGTGGTGCTCATTGTATGGTTGTGTGTTACATTACATTCACTAGTAGGAGTGAGAAAAACATCACGGGGTGGTGCGCATTGTATGGGTGTGTGTTACATTACATTCACTAGTAAGAGTGAGAAAAACATCACGAGGTGGTGCGCATTGTATGGGTGTGTGTTACATTACATTCACTAGTAGGAGTGAGAAAAACATCACGGGGTGGTGTGAATCGGAGGTCTGAATTAGGATCGGCAGTGAGTGGCAATATAGGATGGAGAAAAGCACCGCGGGGTGGTGAGCATGGGGAGGTCAGTGAACATGCAGTGGCAATGTAGGATAGGTTTCCGAAAAACATCGCGGGGTGGTGCGCATTGTATGGGTGTGTGTTACATTACATTCACTAGTAGGACTGAGAAAAACATCACAGGGTGGAGGGCATTGTATGGGTGTGTGTTACATTACATTCACTAGTAGGAGTGAGAAAAACATCACGGGGTGGTGCGCATTGTATGGGTGTGTGTTACATTACATTCACTAGTAGGAGTGAGAAAAACATCACGGGGTGGTGCGCATTGTCTGTGTGTGTGTTACATTACATTCACTAGTAGGAGTGAGAAAAACATCACGGGGTGGTGTGAATCAGAGGGTCTCAATTAGGATAGGCAGTGAGTGGCAATGTAGGATGGAGAAAAGCACCGCGGGGTGGTCAGCATGGGGACGTCAGGGAACATGCAGTGGCAATGTAGGATAGGTTTCTGAAAAACATCGCGGGGTGGTGAGCATTGTATGGGTGTGTATTACATAACATTCACTTGTAGGAGTGAGAAAAACATCACGGGGTGGTGTGAATCGGAGGGTCTGATTTAGGATAGGCAGTGAGTGGCAATGTAGGATGGAGAAAAGCACCGCGGGGTGGTCACCATGGGGAGGTCAGGGAACATGCAGTGCCAATGTAGGATAGTTTTCTGAAAAACATCGCGGAGTGGTGCGCATTGTATGGGTGTGTGTTACATTACATTCACTAGTAGGAGTGAGAATAACATCACGGGGTGGTTCGCATTGTATGGGTGTGTGTTACATTACATTCACTAGTAGGAGTGAGAAAAACATCACGGGGTGGTGTGAATCGGAGGGTCTGAATTAGGACAGGCAGTGAGTGGCAATGTAGCATGGAGAAAAGCACCGCGGGGTGGTCTCCATGGGGAGGTCAGGGAACATGCAGTGGCAATGTAGGATAGGTTTCTGAAAAACATCGCAGGGTGGGGCGCATTGTATGGGTGTGTGTTACATTACATTCACTAGTAGGAGTGAGAAAAACATCGCGGGGTGGTGCGCATTGTATGGGTGTGTGTTACATTACATTCACTAGTAGGAGTGAGAAACACATCACGGGGTGGTGGCATTGTATGGGTGTGTGTTACATTACATTCACTAGTAGGAGTGAGAAAAACATCACGGGGTGGTGTCAATCGGATGGTCTGAATTAGGATAGGCAGTGCGTGGCAATGTAGGATGGAGAAAAGCACCGCGGGGTGGTCAGCATGGGGAGGTCAGGGAACATGCACTGGCAATGTAGGATAGTCTTCTGAAAAACATCGCGGGGTGGTGCGCATTATATGGGTGTGTGTTACATTACATTCACTAGTAGGAGTGAGAAAAACATCACGGGGTGGTTCGCATTGTATGGGTGTGTGTTATATTACATTCACTAGTAGGAGTGAGAAAAACATCACGGGGTGGTGTGAATCGGAGGTCTGAATTAGGATAGGCAGTGAGTGGCAATGTAGGATGGAGAAAAGCACCGCGGGGTGGTCAGCAAGGGGAGGTAAGGCAATATGCAGTGGCAATGTAGGATAGGTTTCTGAAAAACATCGCGGGGTGGTGCTCATTGTATGGTTGTGTGTTACATTACATTCACTAGTAGGAGTGAGAAAAACATCTCGGGGTGGTGCGCATTGTATGGGTGTGTGTTACATTACATTCACTAGTAAGAGTGAGAAAAACATCACGAGGTGGTGTGAATCGGAGGGTCTGAATTAGGATAGGCAGTGAGTGGCAATGTAGGATGGAGAAAAGCACTGCGGGGTGGTCAGCATGGGGACGTCAGGGAACATGCAGTGGCAATGTAGGATAGTTTTCTGAAAAACATCTCGGGGTGGTGCGCATTGTATGGTTGTGTGTTATATTACATTCACTAGTAGGAATGAGAAAAATATAACGGGGTGGTGTGAATCACAGGGTCTGAATTAGGATAGGCAGTGAGTGGCAATGTAGGATGGAGAAAAGCACCGCGGGGTGGTCGGCATGGGGAGGGCAGGGAACATGCAATGGCAATGTAGGATAGGTTTCTGAAAAACATCGCGGTGTGGTGCGCATTGTATGGTAGTGTGTTACATTACATTCACTATTAGGAGTGAGAAAAACATCACGGGGTGGTGCGCATTGTATGGGTGTGTGTTACATTACATTCACTAGTAGGAGTGAGAAAAACATCACGGGGTGGTGTGAATCGGAGGGTCTGAATTAGGACAGGCAGTGAGTGGCAATGTAGGATGGAGAAAAGCACCGCGGGGTGGTCTCCATGGGGAGGTCAGGGAACATGCAGTGGCAATGTAGGATAGGTTTCTGAAAAACATCGCAGGGTGGTGCGCATTGTATGGGTGTGTGTTACATTACATTCACTAGTAGGAGTGAGAAAAACATCGCGGGGTGGTGCGCATTGTATGGGTGTGTGTTACATTACATTCACTAGTAGGAGTGAGAAACACATCACGGGGTGGTGGCATTGTATGGGTGTGTGTTACATTACATTCACTAGTAGGATTGAGAAAAACATCACGGGTTGGTGTTAATCGGATGGTCTGAATTAGGATAGGCAGTGTGTGGCAATGTAGGATGGAGAAAAGCACCGCGGGGTGGTCAGCATGGGGAGGTCAGGGAACATGCAGTGGCAATGTAGGATAGTCTTCTGAAAAACATCGCGGGGTGGTGCGCATTGTATGGGTGTGTGTTACATTACATTCACTAGTAGGAGTGAGAAAAACATCACAGGGTGGTTCGCATTGTATGGGTGTGTGTTACATTACATTCACTAGTAGGAGTGAGAAAAACATCACGGGGTGGTGTGAATCGGAGGTCTGAATTAGGATAGGGAGTGAGTGGCAATGTAGGATGGAGAAAAGCACCGCGGGGTGGTCAGCAAGGGGAGGTCAGGCAACATGCAGTGGCAATGTAGGATAGGTTTCTGAAAAACATCGCGGGGTGGTGCTCATTGTATGGTTGTGTGTTACATTACATTCACTAGTAGGAGTGAGAAAAACATCACGGGGTGGTGCGCATTGTATGGGTGTGTGTTACATTACATTCACTAGTAAGAGTGAGAAAAACATCACGAGGTGGTGCGCATTGTATGGGTGTGTGTTACATTACATTCACTAGTAGGAGTGAGAAAAACATCACGGGGTGGTGTGAATCAGAGGGTCTGAATTAGGATAGGCAGTGAGTGGCAATGTAGGATGGAGAAAAGCACCGCGGGGTGGTCAGCATGGGGACGTCAGGGAACATGCAGTGGCAATGTAGGATAGGTTTCTGAAAAACATCGCGGGGTGGTGAGCATTGTATGGGTGTGTGTTACATAACATTCACTTGTAGGAGTGAGAAAAACATCACGGGGTGGTGTGAATCGGAGGGTCTGATTTAGGATAGGCAGTGAGTGGCAATGTAGGATGGAGAAAAGCACCGCGGGGTGGTCAGCATGGGGAGGTCAGGGAACATGCAGTGGCAATGTAGGATAGGTTTCTGAAAAACATCGCGGGGTGGTGGCCATTGTATGGTTGTGTGTTACATTACATTCATTAATAGGAGTGAGAAAACCATCATGGGGTGGTGCGCATTGTTTGGGTGTGTGTTACATTACATTCACTAGAATGAGTGAGAAAAACATCACGGGGTGGTGTGAATCGGAGGGTCTGAATTAGGATAGGCAGTGAGTGGCAATGTAGGATGGAGAAAAACATCGCGGGGTGGTCAGCATTGGGAGGTCAGGGAACATGCAGTGGCAATGTAGGATAGGTTTCTGAAAAACATCGCGGGGTGGTGGGCATTGTATGGTTGTATGTTACATTACATTCACTAATTGGAGTGAGAAAACCATCATGGGGTGGTGCGCATTGTTTGGGTGTGTGTTACATTACATTCACTAGAAGGAGTGAGAAAAACATCACGGGGTGGTGTGAATCGGAGGGTCTGAATTAGGATAGGCAGTGAGTGGCAATGTAGGATGGAGAAAAGCACCGCGGGGTGGTCGGCATGGGGAGGGCAGGGAACATGCAATGGCAATGTAGGATAGGTTTCTGAAAAACATCGCGGTGTGGTGCGCATTGTATGGTTGTGTGTTACATTACATTCACTAGTAGGAGTCAGAAAAACATCACGGGGTGGTGCGCATTGTATGGGTGTGTGTTACATTACATTCACTATTAAGAGTGAGAAAAACATCACGCGGTGGTGCGCATTGTATGGCTGTGTGTTACATTACATTCACTAGTAGGAGTGAGAAAAACATCACGGGGTGGTGTGAATCGGAGGGTCTGAATTAGTATAGGCAGTGAGTGGCAATGTAGGATTGAGAAAAGCACCGCGGTGTGGTCAGCATGGGGAGGTCAGGGAACATGCAGTGGCAATGTAGGATAGGTTTCTGAAAAATATCGCGGAGTGGTGCCCATTGTATGGGTGTGTTTTACATTACATTCACTAGTAGGATTGAGAAAAACATCACGGGGTGGTGTGATTCGGAGGGTCGGAATTAGGATACGCAGTGAGTGGCAATGTAGGATGGAGAAAAGCACCGCGGGGTGCTCAGCATGGGGAGGTCAGGGAACATGCAGTCGCAATGTAGGATAGGTTTCTGAAAAACATCGCGGGGTGGTGCGCATTGTATGGGTTTGTGTTACATTACATTCACTAGTAGGAGTGAGAAAAACATCACCGGGTAGTGCGCATTGTATGGGTGTGTGTTACATTACATTCAATAGTAGGAGTGAGAAAAACATCACGGGGTGCTGTGAATCGGAGGTCTGAATTAGGATAGGCAGTGAGTGGCAATGTAGGATGGAGAAAAGCACCGCGGGGTGGTCAGCAAGGGGAGGTCAGGCAAAATGCAGTGGCAATGTAGGATAATTTTCTGAAAAACATCGCGGGGTGGTGCTCATTGTATGGTTGTGTGTTACATTAAATTCACTAGTAGGAGTGAGAAAAACATCACGGGGTGGTGCGCATTGTATGGGTGTGTGTTACATTACATTCAATAGTAAGAGTGAGAAAAACATCACGAGGTGGTGCGCATTGTATGGGTGTGTGTTACATTACATTCACTAGTAGGAGTGAGAAAAACATCACGGGGTGGTGTGAATCGGAGAGTCTGAATTAGGATAGGCAGTGAGTGGCAATGTAGGATGGAGAAAAGCACCGCGGGGTGGTGAGCACGGGGAGGTCAGTGAACATGCAGTGGCAATGTAGGATAGGTTTCTGAAAAACATCGCGGGGTGGTGCGCATTGTATGGGTGTGTGTTACATTACATTCACTAGTAGGACTGAGAAAAACATCACGGGGTGGAGCGCATTGTATGGGTGTGTGTTACATTACATTCACTAGTAGGAGTGAGAAAAACATCACGGGGTGGTGTGAATCGGATGGTCTGAATTAGGATAGGCAGTGAGTGGCAATGTAGGATGGAGAAAAGCACCGCGGGGTGGTCAGCATGGCAGGTCAGGGAACATGCAGTGGCAAAGTAGGATAGGTTTCTGAAAAACATCGCGGGTTGGTGCACATTGTATGGGTGTGTGTTACATTACATTCACTAGTAGGAGTGAGAAAAACATCACGGGGTGGTGCGCATTGTGTGGGTGTGTGTTACATTACATTCACTAGTAGGAGTGAGAAAAATATCACGGGGTGGTGCGCATTGTCTGTGTGTGTGTTACGTTACATTCACTAGTAGGAGTGAGAAAAACATCACGGGTTGCTGTGATTCGGAGGGTCTGAATTAGGATAGGCAGTGAGTGGCAATGTAGGATGGAGAAAAGCACCGCAGGGTGCTCAGCATGGGGAGGTCAGGGAACATGCAGTGGCAATGTAGGATACGTTTCTGAAAAACATTGCGGGGTGGTGCACATTGTATGGGTGTGTGTTACATTACATTCACTAGTAGGAGTGAGAAAAACATCACGGGGTAGTGCGCATTGTATGGGTGTGTGTTACATTACATTCACTAGTAGGAGTGAGAAAAACATCACGGGGTGGTGTGAATCGCAGTGCCTGAATTAGGATAGGCAGTGAGTGGCAATGTAGGATGGAGAAAAGCACCGCGGGGTGGTCAGCATGGGGAGGTCAGGGAACATGCAATGGCAATGTAGGATAGGTTTCTGAAAAACATCGCGGGGTGGTGCGCATTGTATGGTTGTGTGTTACATTACATTCACTAGTAGGAGTGAGAAAAACATCACGGGGTGGTGTGAATCGGAGGGTCTGAATTAGGATAGGCAGTGAGTGGCAATGTAGGATGGAGAAAAGCACCGCGGGGTGGTCAGCATGGCAGGTCAGGGAACATGCAGTTTCAATGTAGGATAGGTTTCCGAAAAACATAGCGGGTTTGTGCACATTGTATGGGTGTGTGTTACATTACATTCACTAGTAGGAGTGAGAAAAACATCACGGGGTGGTGCGCATTGTATGGGTGTGTGTTACATTACATTCACTAGTAAGAGTGAGAAAAACATCACGAGGTGGTGCGCATTGTATGGGTGTGTGTTACATTACATTCACTAGTAGGCGTGAGAAAAACATCACGGGGTGGTGTGAATCGGAGTCTCTGAATTAGGATCGGCAGTGAGTGGCAATAGAGGATGGAGAAAAGCACCGCGGGGTGGTGAGCATGAGGAGGTCAGTGAACATGCAGTGGCAATGTAGGATAGGTTCCTGAAAAATATCGCGGGGTGGTGCGCATTGTATGGGTGTGTGTTACATTACATTCACTAGTAGGACTGAGAAAAACATCACGGGGTGGAGCGCATTGTATGGGTGAATGTTACATTACATTCACTAGTAGGAGTGAGAAAAACATCACGGGGTGGTGTGAATCGGAGGGTCTGAATTAGGATAGGCAGTGAGTGGCAATGTAGGATGGAGAAAAGCACCGCGGGGTGGTCAGCATGGCAGGTCAGGGAACATGCAGTGGCAAAGTAGGATAGGTTTCTGAAAAACATCGCGGGTTGGTGCACATTGTATGGGTGTGTGTTACATTACATTCACTAGTAGGAGTGAGAAAAACATCACGGGGTGGTGCGCATTGTATGGGTGTGTGTTACATTACATTCACTAGTAGGAGTGAGAAAAACATCACGGGGTTGTGCGCATTGTCTGTGTGTGTGTTACATTACATTCACTAGTAGGAGTGAGAAAAACATCACGGGTTGCTGTGAATCGGAGGGTCTGAATTAGGATAGGCAGTGAGTGGCAATGTAGGATGGAGAAAAGCACCGCGGGGTGGTCAGCATGGGGACGTCAGGGAACATGCAGTGGCAATGTAGGATAGGTTTCTGAAAAACATCGCGGGGTGGTGTGAATTGGAGGGTCTGAATTAGGATAGGCAGTGAGTGGCAATGTAGGATGGAGAAAAGCACCGCGGGGTGCTCAGCATGGGGAGGTCAGGGAACATGCAGTGGCAATGTAGGATAGGTTTCTGAAAAATATCGCGGGGTTGTGCGCATTGTATGGGTGTGTGTTACATTACTTTCACTAGTAGGAGTGAGAAAAACATCACGGGGTAGTGCGCATTGTATGGGTGTGTGTTACATTACATTCACTAGTAGGAGTGAGAAAAACATCACGGGGTGGTGTGAATCGCAGTGCCTGAATTAGGATAGGCAGTGAGTGGCAATGTAGGATGGAGAAAAGCACCGCGGGGTGGTCAGCATGGGGAGGTCAGGGAACATGCAATGGCAATGTAGGATAGGTTTCTGAAAAACATCGCGGGGTGGTGCGCATTGTATGGTTGTGTGTTACATTACATTCACTAGTAGGAGTGAGAAAAACATCACGGGGTGGTGTGAATCGGAGGGTCTGAATTAAGATAGGCAGTGAGTGGCAATGTAGGATGGAGAAAAGCACCGCGGGGTGGTCAGCATGGCAGGTCAGGGAACATGCAGTGGCAATGTAGGATAGGTTTCTGAAAAACATCGCGGGTTGGTGCACATTGTATGGGTGTGTGTTACATTACATTCACTAGTAGGAGTGAGAAAAACATCACGGGGTGGTGCGCATTGTATGGGTGTGTGTTACATTACATTCACTAGTAGGAGTGAGAAAAACATCACGGGGTGGTGCGCATTGTCTGTGTGTGTGTTACATTACATTCACTAGTAGGAGTGAGAAAAACATCACTGGGTGGTGTGAATCGGAGGGTCTGAATTAGGATAGGCAGTGAGTGGCAATGTAGGATGGAGAAAAGCACCGCGGGGTGGTCAGCATGGGGACGTCAGGGAACATGCAGTGGCAATGTAGGATAGGTTTCTGAAAAACATCAAGGGGTGGTGCGCATTTTATGGGTGTGTGTTACATAACATTCACTTGTAGGAGTGAGAAAAACATCACGGGGTGGTTTGAATCGGAGGGTCTGATTTAGGATAGGCAGTGAGTGGCAATGTTGGATGGAGAAAAACTTCGCGGGGTGGTCAGCATGGGGAGGTCAGGGAACATGCAGTGGCAATGTAGGGTAGGTTTCTGAAAAACATCGCGGGGTGGTGGGCATTGTATGGGTGTGTGTTACATTACATTCACTAATAGGAGTGAGAAAAACATCATGGGGTGGTTCGCATTGTTTGGGTGTGTGTTACATTACATTCACTAGAAGGAGTGAGAAAAACATTACGGGATGGTGTGAATCGGAGGGTCTGAATTAGGATAGGCAGTGAGTGGCAATGTAGGAAGGAGAAAAGCACCGCGGGGTGGTCGGCATGGGGAGGGCAGGGAACATGCAATGGCAATGTAGGATAGGTTTCTGAAAAACATCGCGGGGTGGTGCGCATTGTATGGTTGTGTGTTACATTACATTCACTATTAGGAGTGAGACAAACATCACGGGGTGGTGCGCATTGTATGGGTGTGTGTTACATTACATTCACTAGTAGGAGTGAGAAAAACATCACGGGGTGGTGTGAATCGCAGGGTCTGAATTAGGATAGGCAGTGAGTGGCAATGTAGGATGGAGAAAAGCACCGCGGGCTGGTCAGAATGTGGAGGTCATGGAACATGCAGTGGCAATGTAGGATAGGTTTCTGAAAAACATCGCGGGGTGGTGCGCATTGTATGGGTGTGTGTTACATTACATTCACTAGTAGGAGTGAGAAAAACATCACGGGGTGGTGCGCATTGTATGGGTGTGTGTTACATTACATTCACTATTAAGAGTGAGAAAAACATCACGCGGTGGTGCGCATTGTATGGGTGTGTGTTACATTACATTCACTAGTAGGAGTGAGAAAAACATCACGGGGTGGTGTGAATCGGAGGGTCTGAATTAGTATAGGCAGTGAGTGGCAATGTAGGATTGAGAAAAGCACCGCGGTGTGGTCAGCATGGGGAGGTCAGGGAACATGCAGTGGCAATGTAGGATAGGTTTCTGAAAAATATCGCGGGGTGGTGACCATTGTATGGGTGTGTTTTACATTACATTCACTAGTAGGATTGAGAAAAACATCACGGGGTGGTGTGATTCGGAGGGTCGGAATTAGGATATGCAGTGAGTGGCAATGTAGGATGGAGAAAAGCACCGCGGGGTGGTCAGCATGGGGAGGTCAGGGAACATGCAGTGGCAATGTAGGATAGGTTTCTGAAAAACGTCGCGGGGTGGTGCGCATTGTATGGCTGTGTTTTACATTACATTCACTAGTAGGAGTGAGAAAAATATCACGGGGTGGTGCGCATTGTATGGGTGTGTGTTACATTACATTCACTAGTAGGAGTGAGAAAAACATCACAGGGTGGTGTAAATCGCAGTGTCTGAATTAGGATAGGCAGTGAGTGGCAATGTAGGATGGAGAAAAGCACCACGGGGTGCTCAGCATGGGGAGGTCAGGGAACATGCAGTCGCAATGTAGGATAGGTTTCTGAAAAACATCGCGGGGTGGTGCGCATTGTATGGGTTTGTGTTACATTACATTCACTAGTAGGAGTGAGAAAAACATCACGGGGTAGTGCGCATTGTATGGGTGTGTGTTACATTACATTCACTAGTAGGAGTGAGAAAAACATCACGGGGTGATGTGAATCGCAGTGCCTGAATTAGGATAGGAAGTGAGTGGCAATGTAGGATGGAGAAAAGCACCGCGGGGTGGTCAGCATGGGGAGGTCAGGGAACATGCAATGGCTATGTAGGATAGTCTTCTGAAAAACATCGCGGGGTGGTGCGCATTGTATGGGTGTGTGTTACATTACATTCACTAGTAGGAGTGAGAAAAACATCACGGGGTGGTTCGCATTGTATGGGTGTGTGTTACATTACATTCACTAGTAGGAGTGAGAAAAACATCACGGGGTGCTGTGAATCGGAGGTCTGAATTAGGATAGGCAGTGAGTGGCAATGTAGGATGGAGAAAAGCACCCCGGTGTGGTCAGCAAGGGGAGGTCAGGCAACATGCAGTGGCAATGTAGGATAGGTTTCTGAAAAACATCGCGGGGTGGTGCTCATTGTATGGTTGTGTGTTACATTACATTCACTAGTAGGAGTGAGAAAAACATCACGGGGTGGTGCGCATTGTATGGGTGTGGGTTACATTACATTCACTAGTAAGAGTGAGAAAAACATCACGAGGTGGTGCGCATTGTATGGGTGTGTGTTACATTACATTCACTAGTAGGAGTGAGAAAAACATCACGGGGTGGTGTGAATCGGAGGGTCTGAATTAGGATCGGCAGTGAGTGGCAATATAGGATGGAGAAAAGCACCGCGGGGTGGTGAGCATGGGGAGGTCAGTGAACATGCAGTGGCAATGTAGGATAGGTTTCTGAAAAATATCGCGGGGTGGTGCGCATTGTATTTGTGTGTGTTACATTACATTCACTAGTAGGACTGAGAAAAACATCAAGGGGTGGAGCGCATTGTATGGGTGTGTGTTACATTACATTCACTAGTAGGAGTGAGAAAAACCTCACGGGGTGGTGTGAATCGGAGGGTCTGAATTAGGATAGGCAGTGAGTGGCAATGTAGGATGCAGAAAAGCACCGCGGGGTGGTCAGCATTCCAGGTCACGGAACATGCAGTGGCAATGTAGGATAGGTTTCTGAAAAACATCGCGCGTTGGTGCACATTGTATGGGTGTGTGTTACATTACATTCACTAGTAGGAGTGAGAAAAACATCACGGGGTGGTGCGCATTGTATGGGTATGTGTTACATTACATTCACTAGTAGGAGTGAGAAAAACATCACGGGGTGGTGCGCATTGTCTTTGTGTGTGTTACATTACATTCAATAGTAGGAGTGAGAAAAACATCACGGGGTGGTGTGAATCGGAGGGTCTAAATTAGGATAGGCAGTGCGTGGCAATGTAGGATGGAGAAAAGCACCGCGGGGTGGTCAGCATGGGGACGTCAGGGAACATGCAGTGGCAATGTAGGATAGGTTTCTGAAAAACATCGCGGGGTGGTGCGCATTGTATTTGTGTGTGTTACATAACATTCACTTGTAGGAGTGAGAAAAACATCACGGGGTGGTGTGAATCGGAGGGTCTGATTTAGGATAGGCAGTGAGACGCAATGTCGGATGGAGAAAAACATCGCGGGGTGGTCAGCATGGGGAGGTCAGGGAACATGCAGTGGCAATGTAGGATAGGTTTCTGAAAAATATCGCGGGGTGGTGGGCATTGTATGGGTGTGTGTTACATTACATTCACTAATAGGAGTGAGAAAAACATCATGGGGTGGTGCGCATTGTTTGGGTGTGTGTTACATTACATTCACTAGAAGGAGTGAGAAAAACATCACGGGGTGGTGTGAATCGGAGGGTCTGAATTAGGATAGGCAGTGAGTGGCAATGTAAGATGGAGAAAAGCACCGCGGGGTGGTCAGCATGGGGAAGTCAGGGAACATGCAGTGGCAATGTAGGATAGGTTTCTGAAAAACATCGCGGGGTGGTGCGCATTGTATGGTTGTGTGTTACATTACATTCACTAGTAGGAATGAGAAAAATATCACCGGGTAGTGTTAATCGCAGGGTCTGAATTAGGATAGGCAGTGAGTGGCAATGTAGGATGCAGAAAAGCACCGCGGGGTGGTCAGCATTCCAGGTCAGGGAACATGCAGTGGCAATGTAGGATAGGTTTCTGAAAAACATCGCGCGTTGGTGCACATTGTATGGGTGTGTGTTACATTACATTCACAAGTAGGAGTGAGAAAAACATCACGGGGTGGTGCGCATTGTATGGGTATGTGTTACATTACATTCACTAGTAGGAGTGAGAAAAACATCACGGGGTGGTGCGCATTGTCTTTGTGTGTGTTACATTACATTCAATAGTAGGATTGAGAAAAACATCACGGGGTGGTGTGAATCGGAGGGTCTAAATTAGGATAGGCAGTGCGTGGCAATATAGGATGGAGAAAAGCACCGCGGGGTGGTCAGCATGGGGAGGTCAGGGAACATGCAGTGGCAATGTAGGATAGGTTTCTGAAAAACATCACGGGGTGCTGCGCATTGTATGGGTGTGTGTTACATAACATTCACTTGTAGGAGTGAGAAAAACATCACGGGGTGGTGTGAATCGGAGGGTCTGATTTAGGATAGGCAGTGAGACGCAATGTCGGATGGAGAAAAACATCGCGGGGTGGTCAGCATGGGGAGGTCAGGGAACATGCAGTGGCAATGTAGGATAGGTTTCTGAAAAATATCGCGGGGTGGTGGGCATTGTATGGGTGTGTGTTACATTACATTCACTAATAGGAGTGAGAAAAACATCATGGGGTGGTGCGCATTGTTTGGGTGTGTGTTACATTACATTCACTAGAAGGAGTGAGAAAAACATCACGGGGTGGTGTGAATCAGAGGGTCTGAATTAGGATAGGCAGTGAGTGGCAATGTAGGATGGAGAAAAGCACCGCGGGGTGGTCAGCATGGGGAAGTCAGGGAACATGCAGTGGCAATGTAGGATAGGTTTCTGAAAAACATCGCGGGGTGGTGCGCATTGTATGGTTGTGTGTTACATTACATTCACTAGTAGGAATGAGAAAAACATCACCGGGTAGTGTTAATCGCAGGGTCTGAATTAGGATAGGCAGTGAGTGGCAATGTAGGATGGAGAAAAGCACCGCGGGGTGGTCACCATGGGGAGGGCAGGGAACATGCAATGGCAATGTAGGATAGGTTTCTGAAAAACATCGCGGGGTGGTGCACATTGTATGGTTGTGTGTTACATTACATTCACTATTAAGAGTGAGAAAAACATCACGCGGTGGTGCGCATTGTATGGGTGTGTGTTACATTACATTCACTAGTAGGAGTGAGAAAAACATCACGGTGTGGTGCGCATTGTATGGGTGTGTGTTACATTACATTCACTCGTAGGAGTGAGAAAAACATCACGGGGTGGTGTGCGTTGTATGGGTGTGTGTTACATTACATTCACTAGTAGGAGTGAGAAAAACATCACGGGGAGGTGCGCATTGTATGGGTGTGTGTTACATTACATTCACTCCTAGGAGTGAGAAAAACATCACGGGGTGGTGCGCATTGTATGTGTGTGTGTTACATTACATTCACTACTAGGAGTGAGAAAAACATCACGGGGTGGTGCGCATTGTATGGGTGTGTGTTACATTACATTCACTACTAGGAGTGAGAAAAACATCACGGGTTGGTGCGCATTGTATGGGTGTGTGTTACATTAGATTCACTAGTAGGAGTGAGAAAAACATCACGGGGTGGTGCGCATTGTATGGGTGTGTGTTACATTACATTCACTAGTTGGAGTGAGAAAAACATCACGGGGTGGTGCGCACTGTATGGGTGTGTGTTACATTACATTCACTAGTAGGAGTGAGAAAAACATCACGGGGTCGTGCGCATTGTATGGGTGTGTGTTACATTACATTCACTAGTAGGAGTGAGAAAAACATCACAGGGTGGTTTGAATCGCAGGGTCTGAATTAGGATAGGTAGTGAGTTGCAATGTAGGATGGAGAAAAGCACCGCGGGGTGCTCAACATGGGGAGGTCAGGGAACATGCAGTGGCAATGTAGGATAGGTTTCTGAAAAACATCGCGGGGTGGTGCGCATTGTATGGGTGTGTGTTACATTACATTCACTAGTAGGAGTGAGAAAAACATCACGGGGTAGTGCGCATTGTATGGGTGTGTGTTACATTACATTCACTAGTAGGAGTGAGAAAAACATCACGGGGTGGTGTGAATCGCAGTGCCTGAATTAGGATAGGCAGTGAGTGGCAATGTAGGATGGAGAAAAGCACCGCGGGGTGGTCAGCATGGGGAGGTCAGGGAACATGCAATGGCAATGTAGGATAGGTTTCTGACAAACATCGCGGGGTGGTGCGCATTGTATGGTTGTGTGTTACATTACATTCACTAGTAGGAGTGAGAAAAACATCACGGGGTGGTGTGAATTGGAGGGTCTGATTTAGGATAGGCAGTGAGTGGCAATGAAGGATGGAGAAAAGCCCCGCGGGTCCGTCCGCATGGGGAGGTCAGGGAACATGCAGTGGCAAAGTAGTATAGGTTTCTGAAAAACATCGCGGGGTGGTGCGCATTGTATGGGTGTGTGTTACATTACATTCACTAGTAGGAGTGAGAAAAACATCACGGTGTGGTTCTCATTGTATGGGTGTGTGTTACATTACATTCACTATTAAGAGTGAGAAAAACATCACGCGGTGGTGCGCATTGTATGGGTGTGTGTTACATTACATTCACTAGTAGGAGTGAGAAAAACATCACGGGGTGGTGCGCATTGTATGGGTATGTGTTACATTACATTCACTAGTAGGAGTGAGAAAAACATCACGGGGTGGTGTGAATCGGAGGGTCTAAATTAGGATAGGCAGTGCGTGGCAATGTAGGATGGAGAAAAGCACCGCGGGGTGGTCAGCATGGGGACGTCAGGGAACATGCAGTGGCAATGTAGGATAGGTTTCTGAAAAACATCGCGGGGTGGTGCGCATTGTATTTGTGTGTGTTACATAACATTCACTTGTAGGAGTGAGAAAAACATCACGGGGTGGTGTGAATCGGAGGGTCTGATTTAGGATAGGCAGTGAGACGCAATGTCGGATGGAGAAAAACATCGCGGGGTGGTCAGCATGGGGAGGTCAGGGAACATGCAGTGGCAATGTAGGATAGGTTTCTGAAAAATATCGCGGGGTGGTGGGCATTGTATGGGTGTGTGTTACATTACATTCACTAATAGGAGTGAGAAAAACATCATGGGGTGGTGCGCATTGTTTGGGTGTGTGTTACATTACATTCACTAGAAGGAGTGAGAAAAACATCACGGGGTGGTGTGAATCGGAGGGTCTGAATTAGGATAGGCAGTGAGTGGCAATGTAAGATGGAGAAAAGCACCGCGGGGTGGTCAGCATGGGGAAGTCAGGGAACATGCAGTGGCAATGTAGGATAGGTTTCTGAAAAACATCGCGGGGTGGTGCGCATTGTATGGTTGTGTGTTACATTACATTCACTAGTAGGAATGAGAAAAATATCACCGGGTAGTGTTAATCGCAGGGTCTGAATTAGGATAGGCAGTGAGTGGCAATGTAGGATGCAGAAAAGCACCGCGGGGTGGTCAGCATTCCAGGTCAGGGAACATGCAGTGGCAATGTAGGATAGGTTTCTGAAAAACATCGCGCGTTGGTGCACATTGTATGGGTGTGTGTTACATTACATTCACAAGTAGGAGTGAGAAAAACATCACGGGGTGGTGCGCATTGTATGGGTATGTGTTACATTACATTCACTAGTAGGAGTGAGAAAAACATCACGGGGTGGTGCGCATTGTCTTTGTGTGTGTTACATTACATTCAATAGTAGGATTGAGAAAAACATCACGGGGTGGTGTGAATCGGAGGGTCTAAATTAGGATAGGCAGTGCGTGGCAATATAGGATGGAGAAAAGCACCGCGGGGTGGTCAGCATGGGGAGGTCAGGGAACATGCAGTGGCAATGTAGGATAGGTTTCTGAAAAACATCACGGGGTGCTGCGCATTGTATGGGTGTGTGTTACATAACATTCACTTGTAGGAGTGAGAAAAACATCACGGGGTGGTGTGAATCGGAGGGTCTGATTTAGGATAGGCAGTGAGACGCAATGTCGGATGGAGAAAAACATCGCGGGGTGGTCAGCATGGGGAGGTCAGGGAACATGCAGTGGCAATGTAGGATAGGTTTCTGAAAAATATCGCGGGGTGGTGGGCATTGTATGGGTGTGTGTTACATTACATTCACTAATAGGAGTGAGAAAAACATCATGGGGTGGTGCGCATTGTTTGGGTGTGTGTTACATTACATTCACTAGAAGGAGTGAGAAAAACATCACGGGGTGGTGTGAATCAGAGGGTCTGAATTAGGATAGGCAGTGAGTGGCAATGTAGGATGGAGAAAAGCACCGCGGGGTGGTCAGCATGGGGAAGTCAGGGAACATGCAGTGGCAATGTAGGATAGGTTTCTGAAAAACATCGCGGGGTGGTGCGCATTGTATGGTTGTGTGTTACATTACATTCACTAGTAGGAATGAGAAAAACATCACCGGGTAGTGTTAATCGCAGGGTCTGAATTAGGATAGGCAGTGAGTGGCAATGTAGGATGGAGAAAAGCACCGCGGGGTGGTCACCATGGGGAGGGCAGGGAACATGCAATGGCAATGTAGGATAGGTTTCTGAAAAACATCGCGGGGTGGTGCACATTGTATGGTTGTGTGTTACATTACATTCACTATTAAGAGTGAGAAAAACATCACGCGGTGGTGCGCATTGTATGGGTGTGTGTTACATTACATTCACTAGTAGGAGTGAGAAAAACATCACGGTGTGGTGCGCATTGTATGGGTGTGTGTTACATTACATTCACTCGTAGGAGTGAGAAAAACATCACGGGGTGGTGTGCGTTGTATGGGTGTGTGTTACATTACATTCACTAGTAGGAGTGAGAAAAACATCACGGGGAGGTGCGCATTGTATGGGTGTGTGTTACATTACATTCACTCCTAGGAGTGAGAAAAACATCACGGGGTGGTGCGCATTGTATGTGTGTGTGTTACATTACATTCACTACTAGGAGTGAGAAAAACATCACGGGGTGGTGCGCATTGTATGGGTGTGTGTTACATTACATTCACTACTAGGAGTGAGAAAAACATCACGGGTTGGTGCGCATTGTATGGGTGTGTGTTACATTAGATTCACTAGTAGGAGTGAGAAAAACATCACGGGGTGGTGCGCATTGTATGGGTGTGTGTTACATTACATTCACTAGTTGGAGTGAGAAAAACATCACGGGGTGGTGCGCACTGTATGGGTGTGTGTTACATTACATTCACTAGTAGGAGTGAGAAAAACATCACGGGGTCGTGCGCATTGTATGGGTGTGTGTTACATTACATTCACTAGTAGGAGTGAGAAAAACATCACAGGGTGGTTTGAATCGCAGGGTCTGAATTAGGATAGGTAGTGAGTTGCAATGTAGGATGGAGAAAAGCACCGCGGGGTGCTCAACATGGGGAGGTCAGGGAACATGCAGTGGCAATGTAGGATAGGTTTCTGAAAAACATCGCGGGGTGGTGCGCATTGTATGGGTGTGTGTTACATTACATTCACTAGTAGGAGTGAGAAAAACATCACGGGGTAGTGCGCATTGTATGGGTGTGTGTTACATTACATTCACTAGTAGGAGTGAGAAAAACATCACGGGGTGGTGTGAATCGCAGTGCCTGAATTAGGATAGGCAGTGAGTGGCAATGTAGGATGGAGAAAAGCACCGCGGGGTGGTCAGCATGGGGAGGTCAGGGAACATGCAATGGCAATGTAGGATAGGTTTCTGACAAACATCGCGGGGTGGTGCGCATTGTATGGTTGTGTGTTACATTACATTCACTAGTAGGAGTGAGAAAAACATCACGGGGTGGTGTGAATTGGAGGGTCTGATTTAGGATAGGCAGTGAGTGGCAATGAAGGATGGAGAAAAGCCCCGCGGGTCCGTCCGCATGGGGAGGTCAGGGAACATGCAGTGGCAAAGTAGTATAGGTTTCTGAAAAACATCGCGGGGTGGTGCGCATTGTATGGGTGTGTGTTACATTACATTCACTAGTAGGAGTGAGAAAAACATCACGGTGTGGTTCTCATTGTATGGGTGTGTGTTACATTACATTCACTATTAAGAGTGAGAAAAACATCACGCGGTGGTGCGCATTGTATGGGTGTGTGTTACATTACATTCACTAGTAGGAGTGAGAAAAACATCACGGGGTGGTGTGAATCGGAGGGTCTGAATTAGTATAGGCAGTGAGTGGCAATGTAGGATTGAGAAAAGCACCGCGGTGTGGTCAGCATGGGGAGGTCAGGGAACATGCAGTGGCAATGTAGGATAGGTTTCTGAAAAATATCGCGGGGTGGTGACCATTGTATGGGTGTGTTTTACATTACATTCACTAGTAGGATTGAGAAAAACATCACGGGGTGGTGTGATTCGGAGCGTCGGAATTAGGATAGGCAGTGAGTGGCAATGTAGGATGGAGAAAAGCACCGCGGGGTGGTCAGCATGGGGAGGTCAGGGAACATGCAGTGGCAATGTAGGATAGGTTTCTGAAAAACGTCGCGGGGTGGTGCGCATTGTATGGCTGTGTTTTACATTACATTCACTAGTAGGAGTGAGAAAAATATCACGGGGTGGTGCGCATTGTATGGGTGTGTGTTACATTACATTCACTAGTAGGAGTGAGAAAAACATCACAGGGTGGTGTAAATCGCAGTGTCTGAATTAGGATAGGCAGTGAGTGGCAATGTAGGATGGAGAAAAGCACCACGGGGTGCTCAGCATGGGGAGGTCAGGGAACATGCAGTCGCCATGTAGGATAGGTTTCTGAAAAACATCGCGGGGTGGTGCGCATTGTATGGGTTTGTGTTACATTACATTCACTAGTAGGAGTGAGAAAAACATCACGGGGTAGTGCGCATTGTATGGGTGTGTGTTACATTACATTCACTAGTAGGAGTGAGAAAAACATCACGGGGTGATGTGAATCGCAGTGCCTGAATTAGGATAGGAAGTGAGTGGCAATGTAGGATGGAGAAAAGCACCGCGGGGTGGTCAGCATGGGGAGGTCAGGGAACATGCAATGGCTATGTAGGATAGTCTTCTGAAAAACATCGCGGGGTGGTGCGCATTGTATGGGTGTGTGTTACATTACATTCACTAGTAGGAGTGACAAAAACATCACGGGGTGGTTCGCATTGTATGGGTGTGTGTTACATTACATTCACTAGTAGGAGTGAGAAAAACATCACAGGGTGCTGTGAATCGGAGGTCTGAATTAGGATAGGCAGTGAGTGGCAATGTAGGATGGAGAAAAGCACCCCGGTGTGGTCAGCAAGGGGAGGTCAGGCAACATGCAGTGGCAATGTAGGATAGGTTTCTGAAAAACATCGCGGGGTGGTGCTCATTGTATGGTTGTGTGTTACATTACATTCACTAGTAGGAGTGAGAAAAACATCACGGGGTGGTGCGCATTGTATGGGTGTGGGTTACATTACATTCACTAGTAAGAGTGAGAAAAACATCACGAGGTGGTGCGCATTGTATGGGTGTGTGTTACATTACATTCACTAGTAGGAGTGAGAAAAACATCACGGGGTGGTGTGAATCGGAGGGTCTGAATTAGGATCGGCAGTGAGTGGCAATATAGGATGGAGAAAAGCACCGCGGGGTGGTGAGCATGGGGAGGTCAGTGAACATGCAGTGGCAATGTAGGATAGGTTTCTGAAAAATATCGCGGGGTGGTGCGCATTGTATTTGTGTGTGTTACATTACATTCACTAGTAGGACTGAGAAAAACATCAAGGGGTGGAGCGCATTGTATGGGTGTGTGTTACATTACATTCACTAGTAGGAGTGAGAAAAACCTCACGGGGTGGTGTGAATCGGAGGGTCTGAATTAGGATAGGCAGTGAGTGGCAATGTAGGATGCAGAAAAGCACCGCGGGGTGGTCAGCATTCCAGGTCAGGGAACATGCAGTGGCAATGTAGGATAGGTTTCTGAAAAACATCGCGCGTTGGTGCACATTGTATGGGTGTGTGTTACATTACATTCACTAGTAGGAGTGAGAAAAACATCACGGGGTGGTGCGCATTGTATGGGTATGTGTTACATTACATTCACTAGTAGGAGTGAGAAAAACATCACGGGGTGGTGCGCATTGTCTTTGTGTGTGTTACATTACATTCAATAGTAGGAGTGAGAAAAACATCACGGGGTGGTGTGAATCGGAGGGTCTAAATTAGGATAGGCAGTGCGTGGCAATGTAGGATGGAGAAAAGCACCGCGGGGTGGTCAGCATGGGGACGTCAGGGAACATGCAGTGGCAATGTAGGATAGGTTTCTGAAAAACATCGCGGGGTGGTGCGCATTGTATTTGTGTGTGTTACATAACATTCACTTGTAGGAGTGAGAAAAACATCACGGGGTGGTGTGAATCGGAGGGTCTGATTTAGGATAGGCAGTGAGACGCAATGTCGGATGGAGAAAAACATCGCGGGGTGGTCAGCATGGGGAGGTCAGGGAACATGCAGTGGCAATGTAGGATAGGTTTCTGAAAAATATCGCGGGGTGGTGGGCATTGTATGGGTGTGTGTTACATTACATTCACTAATAGGAGTGAGAAAAACATCATGGGGTGGTGCGCATTGTTTGGGTGTGTGTTACATTACATTCACTAGAAGGAGTGAGAAAAACATCACGGGGTGGTGTGAATCGGAGGGTCTGAATTAGGATAGGCAGTGAGTGTCAATGTAAGATGGAGAAAAGCACCGCGGGGTGGTCAGCATGGGGAAGTCAGGGAACATGCAGTGGCAATGTAGGATAGGTTTCTGAAAAACATCGCGGGGTGGTGCGCATTGTATGGTTGTGTGTTACATTACATTCACTAGTAGGAATGAGAAAAACATCACCGGGTAGTGTTAATCGCAGGGTCTGAATTAGGATAGGCAGTGAGTGGCAATGTAGGATGCAGAAAAGCACCGCGGGGTGGTCAGCATTCCAGGTCAGGGAACATGCAGTGGCAATGTAGGATAGGTTTCTGAAAAACATCGCGCGTTGGTGCACATTGTATGGGTGTGTGTTACATTACATTCACTAGTAGGAGTGAGAAAAACATCACGGGGTGGTGCGCATTGTATGGGTATGTGTTACATTACATTCACTAGTAGGAGTGAGAAAAACATCACGGGGTGGTGCGCATTGTCTTTGTGTGTGTTACATTACATTCAATAGTAGGAGTGAGAAAAACATCACGGGGTGGTGTGAATCGGAGGGTCTAAATTAGGATAGGCAGTGCATGGCAATATAGGATGGAGAAAAGCACCGCGGGGTGGTCAGCATGGGGAGGTCAGGGAACATGCAGTGGCAATGTAGGATAGGTTTCTGAAAAACATCGCGGGGTGGTGCGCATTGTATGGGTGTGTGTTACATAACATTCACTTGTAGGAGTGAGAAAAACATCACGGGGTGGTGTGAATCGGAGGGTCTGATTTAGGATAGGCAGTGAGACGCAATGTCGGATGGAGAAAAACATCGCGGGGTGGTCAGCATGGGGAGGTCAGGGAACATGCAGTGGCAATGTAGGATAGGTTTCTGAAAAATATCGCGGGGTGGTGGGCATTGTATGGGTGTGTGTTACATTACATTCACTAATAGGAGTGAGAAAAACATCATGGGGTGGTGCGCATTGTTTGGGTGTGTGTTACATTACATTCACTAGAAGGAGTGAGAAAAACATCACGGGGTGGTGTGAATCGGAGGGTCTGAATTAGGATAGGCAGTGAGTGGCAATGTAGGATGGAGAAAAGCACCGCGGGGTGGTCAGCATGGGGAAGTCAGGGAACATGCAGTGGCAATGTAGGATAGGTTTCTGAAAAACATCGCGGGGTGGTGCGCATTGTATGGTTGTGTGTTACATTACATTCACTAGTAGGAATGAGAAAAACATCACCGGGTAGTGTTAATCGCAGGGTCTGAATTAGGATAGGCAGTGAGTGGCAATGTAGGATGGAGAAAAGCACCGCGGGGTGGTCACCATGGGGAGGGCAGGGAACATGCAATGGCAATGTAGGATAGGTTTCTGAAAAACATCGCGGGGTGGTGCACATTGTATGGTTGTGTGTTACATTACATTCACTATTAAGAGTGAGAAAAACATCACGCGGTGGTGCGCATTGTATGGGTGTGTGTTACATTACATTCACTAGTAGGAGTGAGAAAAACATCACGGTGTGGTGCGCATTGTATGGGTGTGTGTTACATTACATTCACTATTAAGAGTGAGAAAAACATCACGCGGTGGTGCGCATTGTATGGGTGTGTTTTACATTACATTCACTAGTAGGAGTGAGAAAAATATCACGGGGTGGTGCGCATTGTATGGGTGAGTGTTACATTACATTCACTAGTAGGAGTGAGAAAAACATCACAGGGTGGTTTGAATCGCAGGGTCTGAATTAGGATAGGTAGTGAGTTGCAATGTAGGATGGAGAAAAGCACCGCGGGGTGCTCAACATGGGGAGGTCAGGGAACATGCAGTGGCAATGTAGGATAGGTTTCTGAAAAACATCGCGGGGTGGTGCGCATTGTATGGGTGTGTGTTACATTACATTCACTAGTAGGAGTGAGAAAAACATCACGGGGTAGTGCGCATTGTATGGGTGTGTGTTACATTACATTCACTAGTAGGAGTGAGAAAAACATCACGGGGTGGTGTGAATCGCAGTGCCTGAATTAGGATAGGCAGTGAGTGGCAATGTAGGATGGAGAAAAGCACCGCGGGGTGGTCAGCATGGGGAGGTCAGGGAACATGCAATGGCAATGTAGGATAGGTTTCTGACAAACATCGCGGGGTGGTGCGCATTGTATGGTTGTGTGTTACATTACATTCACTAGTAGGAGTGAGAAAAACATCACGGGGTGGTGTGAATTGGAGGGTCTGATTTAGGATAGGCAGTGAGTGGCAATGAAGGATGGAGAAAAGCCCCGCGGGTCCGTCCGCATGGGGAGGTCAGGGAACATGCAGTGGCAAAGTAGTATAGGTTTCTGAAAAACATCGCGGGGTGGTGCGCATTGTATGGGTGTGTGTTACATTACATTCACTAGTAGGAGTGAGAAAAACTTCACGGTGTGGTTCTCATTGTATGTGTGTGTGTTACATTACATTCACTAGTAGGTGTGAGAAAAACATCACGGGGTGCTGTGAATCGGATGTCTGAATTAGGTTAGGCAGTGAGTGGCAATGTAGGATGGAGAAAAGCACCGCGGGGTGGTCAGCAAGGGGAGGTCAGGCAACATGCAGTGGCAATGTAGGATAGTTTTCTGCAAAACATCGCGGGGTGCTGCTCATTATATGGTTGTGTGTTACATTACATTCACTAGTAGGAGTGAGAAAAACATCACGGGGTGGTGCGCATTGTATGGGTGTGTGTTACATTACATTCACTAGTAGGAGTGAGAAAAACATCACGGTGTGATGTGAATCGGAGGGTCTGAATTAGGATCGGCAGTGAGTGGCAATATAGGATGGAGAAAAGCACCGCGGGGTGGTGAGCATGGGGAGGTCAGTGAACATGCAGTGGCAATGTAGGATAGGTTTCTGAAAATCATCGCGGGGTGGTGCGCATTGTATGGGTGTGTGTTACATTACATTCACTAGTAGGACTGAGAAAAACATCACGGGGTGGAGCGCATTGTATGGGTGTGTGTTACATTACATTCACTAGTAGGAGTGAGAAAAACATCACGGGGTGGTGTGAATCGGAGGGTCTGAATTAGGATAGGCAGTGAGTGGCAATGTAGGATTGAGAAAAGCACCGCGGGGTTGTCAGCATGGCAGGTCAGGGAACATGCAGTGGCAATGTAGGATAGGTTTCTGAAAAACATCGCGGGTTGGTGCACATTGTATGGGTGTGTGATACATTACATTCACTAGTAGGAGTGAGGAAAACATCACGGGGTGGTGTGCATTGTATGGGTGTGTGTTACATTACATTCACAATAGGAGTGAGAAAAACATCACGGGGTGGTGCGCATTGTCTGTGTGTGTGTTACATTACATTCACTAGTAGGAGTGAGAAAAACATCACGGGGTGGTGTGAATCGGAGGGTCTGAATTAGGATAGGCAGTGAGTGGCAATGTAGGATGGAGAAAAGCACCGTGGGGTGGTCAGCATGGGGACGTCAGGGAACATGCAGTGGCAATGTAGGATAGGTTTCTTAAAAACATCGCGGGGTGGTGCGCATTGTATGGTTGTGTGTTACATTACATTCACTAGTAGGAGTGAGAAAAACATCACGGGGTGGTGTGAATTGGAGGGTCTGAATTAGGATAGGCAGTGAGTGGCAATGAAGGATGGAGAAAAGCACCGCGGGGTGGTCAGCATGGGGAGGTCAGGGAACATGCAATGGCAATGTAGGATAGGTTTCTGAAAAACATCGCGGGGTGGTGCGCATTGTATGGTTGTGTGTTACATTACATTCACTAGTAGGAGTGAGAAAAACATCACGGGGTGGTGTGAATCGGAGTGTCTGAATTAGGATAGGCAGTGAGTGGCAATGTAGGATGGAGAAAAGCACCGCGGGGTGGTCAGCATGGGGACGTCAGGGAACATGCAGTGGCAATGTAGGATAGGTTTCTGAAAAATATCGCGGGGTGGTGCACATTGTATGGGTGTGTGTTACATAACATTCACTAGTAGGAGTGAGAAAAACATCACGGGGTGGTGTGAATCGGAGGGTCTGATTTAGGATAGGCAGTGAGTGGCAATATCGGTTGGAGAAAAGCACTGCGGGGTGGTCAGCATGGGGAGGTCAGGGAACATGCATTGGCAATGTAGGTTAGGTTTCTGAAAAACATCACGGGGTGGTGCGCATTGTATGGGTGTGTGTTACATTACATTCACTAGTAGGAGTGAGAAAAACATCACGGGGTGGTGCGCATTGTATGGGTGTGTGTTACATTACATTCACTAGTAGGAGTGAGAAAAACATCACGTTCTGGTGTGAATCGCAGGGTCTGAATTAGGATAGGCAGTGAGTGGCAATGTAGGATGGAGAAAAGCACCGCGGGGTCGTCAGCATGGGGAGGGAAGGGAACATGCAATGGCAATGTAGGATAGGTTTCTGAAAAACATCGCGGGGTGGTGCGCATTGTATGGGTGTGTGTTACATTACATTCACTAGTAGGAGTGAGAAAAACATCACGGGGTGGTGCGCATTGCATGGGTGTGTGTTACATTACATTCACTAGTAGGAGTGAGAAAAACATCACGGGGTGGTGTGAATCAGAGGGTCTGAATTAGGATAGGCAGTGAGTGGCAATGAAGGATGGAGAAAAGCACCGCGTGTCCGTCAGCATCTAGAGGTCAGGGAACATGCAGTGGCAAAGTAGAATAGGTTTCTGAATAACATCGCGGGGTGGTGCGCATTGTATGGGTGTGTGTTACATTACATTCACTAGTAGGAGTGAGAAAAACATCACGGGGTGGTGCGCATTGCATGGGTGTGTGTTACATTACATTCACTAGTAGGAGTGAGAAAAACATCACGGGGTGGTGTGAATCAGAGGGTCTGAATTAGGATAGGCAGTAAGTGGCAATGTAGGATGGAGAAAAGCACCGCGGGGTGGTCAGAATGGGGAAGTCATGGAACACGCACTGGCAATGTAGGATAGGTTTCTGAAAAACATCGCGGGGTGGTGCGCATTGTATGGGTGTGTGTTACATTACATTCACTAGTAGGAGTGAGAAAAACATCGCGGGGTGGTGCGCATTGTATGGGTGTGTGTTACATTACATTCACTAGTAGGAGTGAGAAAAACATGACGCGGTGGTGCGCATTGTATGCGTGTGTGTTACATTAGATTCACTAGTAGGAGTTAGAAAAACATCACGGGGTGGTGTGAATCGGAGGGTCTGAATTAGTATAGGCAGTGAGTGGCAATGTAGGATGGAGAAAAGCACCGCGGTGTGGTCAGCAGGGGGAGGTAAGGGAACATGCAGTGGCAATTTAGGATAGCTTTCTGAAAAATATCGCGGGGTGGTGCGCATTGTATGGGTGTGTGTTACATTACATTCAATAGTAGGAGTGAGAAAAACATCACGGGGTGGTGTGATTCGGAGGGTCTGAATTAGGATAGGCAGTGAGTGGCAATGTAGGATGGAGAAAAGCACCGCGGGGTGGTCAGCATGGGGAGGGCAGGGAACATGCAATGGCAATGTGGGATAGGTTTCTGAAAAACATCGCGGGGTGGTGCGCATTGTATGGTTGTGTGTTACATTACATTCACTAGTAGGAGTGAGAAAAACATCACGGGGTGGTGCGCATTGTATGGGTGTGTGTTACATTACATTCACTAGTAGGAGTGAGAAAAACATCACGGGGTGGTGTGAATCGCAGGGTCTGAATTAGGATAGGCAGTGAGTGGCAATGTAGGATGGAGAAAAGCACCGCGGGCTGGTCAGAATGTGGAGGTCATGGAATATGCAGTGGCAATGTAGGATAGGTTTCTGAAAAACATCGCGGGGTGGTGTGCATTGTATGTTGTGTGTTACATTACATTCACTAGTAGGAGTGAGAAAAACATCACGGGCTGGTGCGCATTGTATGGGTGTGTGTTACATTACATTCCCTAGTAGGAGTGAAAAAATATAACGGGGTGGTGCTCTTGTATGGGTGTGTGTTACATTACATTCACTAGTAGGAGTGAGAAAAACATCACGGCGTGGTGTGAATCGGAGGGTCTGAATTAGGATAGACAGTGAGTGGCAATGTAGGATGGAGAAAAGCACCGCGGGGTGGTCAGCATGGGGAGGACAGGGAAAATGCAGTGGAAATGTAGGATAGGTTTCTGAAAAAGATCGCGGGGTGGTGCGCGTTGTATGGGTGTGTGTTACATTACATTCACTAGTAGGAGTGAGAAAAACATCACGGGGAGGTGTGAATCGGAGGGTCTGAATTAGGATAGGCAGTGAGTGGCAATGTAGGATGGAGAAAAGCACCGCGGGGTGGTCAGCATGGGGAGGTCAGGGAACATGCAGTGGCAATGTAGGATAGGTTTCTGAAAAACATCGCGGGGTGGTGCGCATTATATGGGTGTGTGTTACATTACATTCACTAGTAGGAGTGAGATAAACATCAAGGGTTGGTGCGCATTGTATGGGTGTTTGTTACATTACATTCACTAGTAGGAGTGAGAAAAATATCACGGGGTGGTGTGAATCGTAGGGTCTGAATTAGGACAGGCAGTGAGTGGCAATGTAGGATGGAGAAAAGCACCGCGGGGTGGTCAGCATGGGGAGGTCAGGGAACATGCAATGGCAATGTAGGATAGGTTTCTGACAAACATCGCGGGGTGGTGCGCATTGTATGGTTGTGTGTTACATTACATTCACTAGTAGGAGTGAGAAAAACATCACGGGGTGGTGTGAATTGGAGGGTCTGAATTAGGATAGGCAGTGAGTGGCAATGAAGGATGGAGAAAAGCCCCGCGGGTCCGTCCGCATGGGGAGGTCAGGGAACATGCAGTGGCAAAGTAGTATAGGTTTCTGAAAAACATCGCGGGGTGGTGCGCATTGTATGGGTGTGTGTTACATTACATTCACTAGTAGGAGTGACAAAAACATCACGGTGTGGTTCTCATTGTATGTGTGTGTGTTACATTACATTCACTAGTAGGAGTGAGAAAAACATCACGGGGTGCTGTGAATCGGAGGTCTGAATTAGGATAGGCAGTGAGTGGCAATGTAGGATGGAGAAAAGCACCGCGGGGTGGTCAGCAAGGGGAGGTCAGGCAACATGCAGTGGCAATGTAGGATAGGTTTCTGAAAAACATCGCGGGTTGGTGCTCATTATATGGTTGTGTGTTACATTACATTCACTAGTAGGAGTGAGAAAAACATCACGGGGTGGTGCGCATTGTATGGGTGTGTGTTACATTACATTCACTAGTAGGAGTGAGAAAAACATCACGGGGTGGTGTGAATCGGAGGGTCTGAATTAGGATCGGCAGTGAGTGGCAATATAGGATGGAGAAAAGCACCGCGGGGTGGTGAGCATGGGCAGGTCAGTGAACATGCAGTGGCAATGTAGGATAGGTTTCTGAAAAACATCGCGGGGTGGTGCGCATTGTATGGGTGTGTGTTACATTACATTCACTAGTAGGACTGAGAAAAACATCACGGGATGGAGCGCATTGTATGGGTGTGTGTTACATTACATTCACTTGTAGGAGTGAGAAAAACATCACGGGGTGGTGTGAATCGGAGGGTCTGAATTAGGATAGGCAGTGAGTGGCAATGTAGGATGGAGAAAAGCACCGCGGGGTTGTCAGCATGGCAGGTCAGGGAACATGCAGTGGCCATGTAGGATAGGTTTCTGAAAAACATCGCGGGTTGGTGCACATTGTATGGGTGTGTGATACATTACATTCACTAGTAGGAGTGAGGAAAACATCACGGGGTGGTGCGCATTGTATGGGTGTGTGTTACATTACATTCACAATAGGAGTGAGAAAAACATCACGGGGTGGTGCGCATTGTCTGTGTGTGTGTTACATTACATTCACTAGTAGGAGTGAGAAAAACATCACGGGGTGGTGTGAATCGGAGGGTCTGAATTAGGATAGGCAGTGAGTGGCAATGTAGGATGCAGAAAAGCACCGCGGGGTGGTCAGCATTCCAGGTCAGGGAACATGCAGTGGCAATGTAGGATAGGTTTCTGAAAAACAATGCGCGTTGGTGCACATTGTATGGGTGTGTGTTACATTACATTCACTAGTAGGAGTGAGAAAAACATCACGGGGTGGTGCGCATTGTATGGGTATGTGTTACATTACATTCACTAGTAGGAGTGAGAAAAACATCACGGGGTGGTGCGCATTGTCTTTGTGTGTGTTACATTACATTCAATAGTAGGAGTGAGAAAAACATCACGGGGTGGTGTGAATCGGAGGGTCTAAATTAGGATAGGCAGTGCGTGGCAATATAGGATGGAGAAAAGCACCGCGGGGTGGTCAGCATGGGGAGGTCAGGGAACATGCAGTGGCAATGTAGGATAGGTTTCTGAAAAACATCGCGGGGTGGTGCGCATTGTATGGGTGTGTGTTACATAACATTCACTTGTAGGAGTGAGAAAAACATCACGGGGTGGTGTGAATCGGAGGGTCTGATTTAGGATAGGCAGTGAGACGCAATGTCGGATGGAGAAAAACATCGCGGGGTGGTCAGCATGGGGAGGTCAGGGAACATGCAGTGGCAATGTAGGATAGGTTTCTGAAAAATATCGCGGGGTGGTGGGCATTGTATGGGTGTATGTTACATTACATTCACTAATAGGAGTGAGAAAAACATCATGGGGTGGTGCGCATTGTTTGGGTGTGTGTTACATTACATTCACTAGAAGGAGTGAGAAAAACATCACGGGGTGGTGTGAATCGGAGGGTCTGAATTAGGATAGGCAGTGAGTGGCAATGTAGGATGGAGAAAAGCACCGCGGGGTGGTCAGCATGGGGAAGTCAGGGAACATGCAGTGGCAATGTAGGATAGGTTTCTGAAAAACATCGCGGGGTGGTGCGCATTGTATGGTTGTGTGTTACATTACATTCACTAGTAGGAATGAGAAAAACATCACCGGGTAGTGTTAATCGCAGGGTCTGAATTAGGATAGGCAGTGAGTGGCAATGTAGGATGGAGAAAAGCACCGCGGGGTGGTCACCATGGGGAGGGCAGGGAACATGCAATGGCAATGTAGGATAGGTTTCTGAAAAACATCGCGGGGTGGTGCACATTGTATGGTTGTGTGTTACATTACATTCACTATTAAGAGTGAGAAAAACATCACGCGGTGGTGCGCATTGTATGGGTGTGTGTTACATTACATTCACTAGTAGGAGTGAGAAAAACATCACGGTGTGGTGCGCATTGTATGGGTGTGTGTTACATTACATTCACTATTAAGAGTGAGAAAAACATCACGCGGTGGTGCGCATTGTATGGGTGTGTTTTACATTACATTCACTAGTAGGAGTGAGAAAAATATCACGGGGTGGTGCCCATTGTATGGGTGAGTGTTACATTACATTCACTAGTAGGAGTGAGAAAAACATCACAGGGTGGTTTGAATCGCAGGGTCTGAATTAGGATAGGTAGTGAGTTGCAATGTAGGATGGAGAAAAGCACCGCGGGGTGCTCAACATGGGGAGGTCAGGGAACATGCAGTGGCAATGTAGGATAGGTTTCTGAAAAACATCGCGGGGTGGTGCGCATTGTATGGGTGTGTGTTACATTACATTCACTAGTAGGAGTGAGAAAAACATCACGGGGTAGTGCGCATTGTATGGGTGTGTGTTACATTACATTCACTAGTAGGAGTGAGAAAAACATCACGGGGTGGTGTGAATCGCAGTGCCTGAATTAGGATAGGCAGTGAGTGGCAATGTAGATTGGAGAAAAGCACCGCGGGGTGGTCAGCATGGGGAGGTCAGGGAACATGCAGTGGCAATGTAGGATAGGTTTCTGACAAACATCGCGGGGTGGTGCGCATTGTATGGTTGTGTGTTACATTACATTCACTAGTAGGAGTGAGAAAAACATCACGGGGTGGTGTGAATTGGAGGGTCTGATTTAGGATAGGCAGTGAGTGGCAATGAAGGATGGAGAAAAGCCCCGCGGGTCCGTCCGCATGGGGAGGTCAGGGAACATGCAGTGGCAAAGTAGTATAGGTTTCTGAAAAACATCGCGGGGTGGTGCGCATTGTATGGGTGTGTGTTACATTACATTCACTAGTAGGAGTGAGAAAAACATCACGGTGTGGTTCTCATTGTATGTGTGTGTGTTACATTACATTCACTAGTAGGTGTGAGAAAAACATCACGGGGTGCTGTGAATCGGATGTCTGAATTAGGTTAGGCAGTGAGTGGCAATGTAGGATGGAGAAAAGCACCGCGGGGTGGTCAGCAAGGGGAGGTCAGGCAACATGCAGTGGCAATGTAGGATAGTTTTCTGCAAAACATCGCGGGGTGCTGCTCATTATATGGTTGTGTGTTACATTACATTCACTAGTAGGAGTGAGAAAAACATCACGGGGTGGTGCGCATTGTATGGGTGTGTGTTACATTACATTCACTAGTAGGAGTGAGAAAAACATCACGGGGTGATGTGAATCGGAGGGTCTGAATTAGGATCGGCAGTGAGTGGCAATATAGGATGGAGAAAAGCACCGCGGGGTGGTGAGCATGGGGAGGTCAGTGAACATGCAGTGGCAATGTAGGATAGGTTTCTGAAAATCATTGCGGGGTGGTGCGCATTGTATGGGTGTGTGTTACATTACATTCACTAGTAGGACTGAGAAAAACATCACGGGGTGGAGCGCATTGTATGGGTGTGTGTTACATTACATTCACTAGTAGGAGTGAGAAAAACATCACGGGGTGGTGTGAATCGGAGGGTCTGAATTAGGATAGGCAGTGAGTGGCAATGTAGGATGGAGAAAAGCACCGCGGGGTTGTCAGCATGGCAGGTCAGGGAACATGCAGTGGCAATGTAGGATAGGTTTCTGAAAAACATCGCGGGTTGGTGCACATTGTATGGGTGTGTGATACATTACATTCACTAGTAGGAGTGAGGAAAACATCACGGGGTGGTGTGCATTGTATGGGTGTGTGTTACATTACATTCACAATAGGAGTGAGAAAAACATCACGGGGTGGTGCGCATTGTCTGTGTGTGTGTTACATTACATTCACTAGTAGGAGTGAGAAAAACATCACGGGGTGGTGTGAATCGGAGGGTCTGAATTAGGATAGGCAGTGAGTGGCAATGTAGGATGGAGAAAAGCACCGTGGGGTGGTCAGCATGGGGACGTCAGGGAACATGCAGTGGCAATGTAGGATAGGTTTCTTAAAAACATCGCGGGGTGGTGCGCATTGTATGGTTGTGTGTTACATTACATTCACTAGTAGGAGTGAGAAAAACATCACGGGGTGGTGTGAATTGGAGGGTCTGAATTAGGATAGGCAGTGAGTGGCAATGAAGGATGGAGAAAAGCACCGCGGGGTGGTCAGCATGGGGAGGTCAGGGAACATGCAATGGCAATGTAGGATAGGTTTCTGAAAAACATCGCGGGGTGGTGCGCATTGTATGGTTGTGTGTTACATTACATTCACTAGTAGGAGTGAGAAAAACATCACGGGGTGGTGTGAATCGGAGTGTCTGAATTAGGATAGGCAGTGAGTGGCAATGTAGGATGGAGAAAAGCACCGCGGGGTGGTCAGCATGGGGACGTCAGGGAACATGCAGTGGCAATGTAGGATAGGTTTCTGAAAAATATCGCGGGGTGGTGCACATTGTATGGGTGTGTGTTACATAACATTCACTAGTAGGAGTGAGAAAAACATCACGGGGTGGTGTGAATCGGAGGGTCTGATTTAGGATAGGCAGTGAGTGGCAATATCGGTTGGAGAAAAGCACTGCGGGGTGGTCAGCATGGGGAGGTCAGGGAACATGCATTGGCAATGTAGGTTAGGTTTCTGAAAAACATCACGGGGTGGTGCGCATTGTATGGGTGTGTGTTACATTACATTCACTAGTAGGAGTGAGAAAAACATCACGGGGTGGTGCGCATTGTATGGGTGTGTGTTACATTACATTCACTAGTAGGAGTGAGAAAAACATCACGTTCTGGTGTGAATCGCAGGGTCTGAATTAGGATAGGCAGTGAGTGGCAATGTAGGATGGAGAAAAGCACCGCGGGGTCGTCAGCATGGGGAGGGAAGGGAACATGCAATGGCAATGTAGGATAGGTTTCTGAAAAACATCGCGGGGTGGTGCGCATTGTATGGGTGTGTGTTACATTACATTCACTAGTAGGAGTGAGAAAAACATCACGGGGTGGTGCGCATTGTATGGGTGTGTGTTACATTACATTCACTAGTAGTAGTGAGAAAAACATCACGGGGTGGTGCGCATTGTATGGGTGTGTGTTACATTACATTCACTAGTAAGATTGAGAAAAACATCACGAGGTGGTGCACATTGTATGGGTGTGTGTTACATTACATTCACTAGTAGGAGTGAGAAAAACATCACGGGGTGGTGTGAATCGGAGGGTCTGAATTAGGATCGGCAGTGAGTGGCAATATGGGATGGAGAAAAGCACCGCAGGGTTGTCAGCATGGGGATGTCAGGGAACATGCAGTGGCAATGTAGGATAGGTTTCTGAAAAACATCGCGGGGTGGTGCGCATTGTATGGGTGTGTGTTACATTACATTCACTAGTAGGACTGAGAAAAACATCACGGGGTGGAGCGCATTGTATGGGTGTGTGTTACATTACATTCACTAGTAGGAGTGAGAAAAACATCACGGGGTGGTGTGAATCGGAGGGTCTGAATTAGGATAGGCAGTGAGAGGCAATGTAGGATGGAGAAAAGCACCGCGGGGTTGTCAGCATGGGGAGGGCAGGGAACATGCAATGGCAATGTAGGATAGGTTTCTGAAAAACATCGCAGGGTGGTGCGCATTGGTTGGTTGTGTGTTACATTACATTCACTAGTAGGAGTGAGAAAAACATCACGGGGTGGTGCGCTTTGTATGGGTGTGTGTTACATTACATTCACTAGTAGGAGTGAGAAAAACAACATGGGGTGGTGTGAATCGCAGTGTCTGAATTAGGATAGGCAGTGAGTGGCAATGTAGGTTGGAGAAAAGCACCGTGGTCTGGTCAGAATGGGGAGGTAATGGAACATGCAGTGGCAATGTAGGATAGGTTTCTGAAAATCATCGCGGGGTGGTGCGCATTGTATGGGTGTGTGTTACATTACATTCACTATTAAGAGTGAGAAAAATATCACGCGGTGGTGCGCATTGTATGGGTGTGTGTTACATTACATTCACTAGTAGGAGTGAGAAAAACATCACGGGGTGGTGTGAATCGGAGGGTCTGAATTAGTATAGGCAGTGAGTGGCAATGTAGGATGGAGAAAAGCACCGCGGTTTGGTCAGCATGGGGAGGTCAGGGAACATGCAATGGCAATGTAGGATAGGTTTCTGAAAAACATCGCGGGGTGGTGCGCATTGTATGGTTTTGTGTTACATTACATTCACTAGTAGGAGTGAGAAAAACATCACGGGGTGGTGTGAATTGGAGGGTCTGAATTAGGATAGGCAGTGAGTGGCAATGAAGAATGGAGAAAAGCACCGCGGGTCCGTCAGCATGGGGAGGTCAGGGAACATGCAGTGGCAAAGTAGGATAGGTTTCTGAAAAACATCGCGGGGTGGTGCGCATTGTATGGGTGTGTGTTACATTTCATTCACTAGTAGGAGTGAGAAAAACATCACGGGGTGGTGCGCATTGTATGTGTGTGTGTTACATTACATTCACTAGTAGGAGTGAGCAAAACATCACGGGGTGGTGCGCATTGTATGGGTGTGTGTTACATTACATTCACTAGGAGGAGTGAGAAAAACATCACGGGTTGGTGCGCATTGTATGGATGTGTGTTACATTACATTTACTAGTAGGAGTGAGAAAAACATACGGGGTGGTATGAATCGGAGCGTCTGAATTAGGATAGGCAGTGAGTGGCAATGAAGGATGGAGAAAAGCACCGCGTGTCCGTCAGCATCTAGAGGTCAGGGAACATGCAGTGGGAAAGTAGAATAGGTTTCTGAATAACATCGCGGGGTGGTGCGCATTGTATGGGTGTGTGTTACATTACATTCACTAGTAGGAGTGAGAAAAACATCACGGGGTGGTGCGCATTGCATGGGTGTGTGTTACATTACATTCACTAGTAGGAGTGAGAAAAACATCACGGGGTGGTGCGCATTGTAAGGGTGTGTGTTACATTACATTCACTAGTAGGAGTGAGAAAAACATCACGTGGTGGTGTGAATCAGAGGGTCTGAATTAGGATAGGCAGTAAGTGGCAATGTAGGATGGAGAAAAGCACCGCGGGGTGGTCAGAATGGGGAAGTCATGGAACACGCACTGGCAATGTAGGATAGGTTTCTGAAAAACATCGCGGGGTGGTGCGCATTGTATGGGTGTGTGTTACATTACATTCACTAGT
The DNA here is from genome assembly GCF_034190915.1 of Cavia porcellus. NCBI lineage: Eukaryota > Metazoa > Chordata > Mammalia > Rodentia > Caviidae > Cavia > Cavia porcellus. The sequence goes on from NW_026947555.1 coordinate 2,541,348, forward strand.
AGGAGTGAGAAAAACATCGCGGGGTGGTGCGCATTGTATGGGTGTGTGTTACATTACATTCACTAGTAGGAGTGAGAAAAACATGACGCGGTGGTGCGCATTGTATGCGTGTGTGTTACATTAGATTCACTAGTAGGAGTTAGAAAAACATCACGGGGTGGTGTGAATCGGAGGGTCTGAATTAGTATAGGCAGTGAGTGGCAATGTAGGATGGAGAAAAGCACCGCGGTGTGGTCAGCAGGGGGAGGTCAGGGAACATGCAGTGGCAATTTAGGATAGCTTTCTGAAAAATATCGCGGGGTGGTGCGCATTGTATGGGTGTGTGTTACATTACATTCAATAGTAGGAGTGAGAAAAACATCACGGGGTGGTGTGATTCGGAGGGTCTGAATTAGGATAGGCAGTGAGTGGCAATGTAGGATGGAGAAAAGCACCGCGGGGTGGTCAGCATGGGGAGGGCAGGGAACATGCAATGGCAATGTGGGATAGGTTTCTGAAAAACATCGCGGGGTGGTGCGCATTGTATGGTTGTGTGTTACATTACATTCACTAGTAGGAGTGAGAAAAACATCACGGGGTGGTGCGCATTGTATGGGTGTGTGTTACATTACATTCACTAGTAGGAGTGAGAAAAACATCACGGGGTGGTGTGAATCGCAGGGTCTGAATTAGGATAGGCAGTGAGTGGCAATGTAGGATGGAGAAAAGCACCGCGGGCTGGTCAGAATGTGGAGGTCATGGAATATGCAGTGGCAATGTAGGATAGGTTTCTGAAAAACATCGCGGGGTGGTGTGCATTGTATGTTGTGTGTTACATTACATTCACTAGTAGGAGTGAGAAAAACATCACGGGCTGGTGCGCATTGTATGGGTGTGTGTTACATTACATTCACTAGTAGGAGTGAAAAAAAATAACGGGGTGGTGCTCTTGTATGGGTGTGTGTTACATTACATTCACTAGTAGGAGTGAGAAAAACATCACGGCGTGGTGTGAATCGGAGGGTCTGAATTAGGATAGACAGTGAGTGGCAATGTAGGATGGAGAAAAGCACCGCGGGGTGGTCAGCATGGGGAGGACAGGGAAAATGCAGTGGAAATGTAGGATAGGTTTCTGAAAAAGATCGCGGGGTGGTGCGCGTTGTATGGGTGTGTGTTACATTACATTCACTAGTAGGAGTGAGAAAAACATCATGGGGAGATGTGAATCGGAGGGTCTGAATTAGGATAGGCAGTGAGTGGCAATGTAGGATGGAGAAAAGCACCGCGGGGTGGTCAGCATGGGGAGGTCAGGGAACATGCAGTGGCAATGTAGGATAGGTTTCTGAAAAACATCGCGGGGTGGTGCGCATTATATGGGTGTGTGTTACATTACATTCACTAGTAGGAGTGAGATAAACATCAAGGGTTGGTGCGCATTGTATGGGTGTTTGTTACATTACATTCACTAGTAGGAGTGAGAAAAATATAACGGGGTGGTGTGAATCGTAGGGTCTGAATTAGGACAGGCAGTGAGTGGCAATGTAGGATGGAGAAAAGCACCGCGGGGTGGTCAGCATGGGGAGGTCAGGGAACATGCAATGGCAATGTAGGATAGGATTCTGACAAACATCGCGGGGTGGTGCGCATTGTATGGTTGTGTGTTACATTACATTCACTAGTAGGAGTGAGAAAAACATCACGGGGTGGTGTGAATTGGAGGGTCTGAATTAGGATAGGCAGTGAGTGGCAATGAAGGATGGAGAAAAGCCCCGCGGGTCCGTCCGCATGGGGAGGTCAGGGAACATGCAGTGGCAAAGTAGTATAGGTTTCTGAAAAACATCGCGGGGTGGTGCGCATTGTATGGGTGTGTGTTACATTACATTCACTAGTAGGAGTGAGAAAAACATCACGGTGTGGTTCTCATTGTATGTGTGTGTGTTACATTACATTCACTAGTAGGAGTGAGAAAAACATCACGGGGTGCTGTGAATCGGAGGTCTGAATTAGGATAGGCAGTGAGTGGCAATGTAGGATGGAGAAAAGCACCGCGGGGTGGTCAGCAAGGGGAGGTCAGGCAACATGCAGTGGCAATGTAGGATAGGTTTCTGAAAAACATCGCGGGGTGGTGCTCATTATATGGTTGTGTGTTACATTACATTCACTAGTAGGAGTGAGAAAAACATCACGGGGTGGTGCGCATTGTATGGGTGTGTGTTACATTACATTCACTAGTAGGAGTGAGAAAAACATCACGGGGTGGTGTGAATCGGAGGGTCTGAATTAGGATCGGCAGTGAGTGGCAATATAGGATGGAGAAAAGCACCGCGGGGTGGTGAGCATGGGCAGGTCAGTGAACATGCAGTGGCAATGTAGGATAGGTTTCTGAAAAACATCGCGGGGTGGTGCGCATTGTATGGGTGTGTGTTACATTACATTCACTAGTAGGACTGAGAAAAACATCACGGGATGGAGCGCATTGTATGGGTGTGTGTTACATTACATTCACTTGTAGGAGTGAGAAAAACATCACGGGGTGGTGTGAATCGGAGGGTCTGAATTAGGATAGGCAGTGAGTGGCAATGTAGGATGGAGAAAAGCACCGCGGGGTTGTCAGCATGGCAGGTCAGGGAACATGCAGTGGCCATGTAGGATAGGTTTCTGAAAAACATCGCGGGTTGGTGCACATTGTATGGGTGTGTGATACATTACATTCACTAGTAGGAGTGAGGAAAACATCACGGGGTGGTGCGCATTGTATGGGTGTGTGTTACATTACATTCACAATAGGAGTGAGAAAAACATCACGGGGTGGTGCGCATTGTCTGTGTGTGTGTTACATTACATTCACTAGTAGGAGTGAGAAAAACATCACGGGGTGGTGTGAATCGGAGGGTCTGAATTAGGATAGGCAGTGAGTGGCAATGTAGGATGGAGAAAAGCACCGCGGGGTGGTCAGCATGGGGACGTCAGGGAACATGCAGTGGCAATGTAGGATAGGTTTCTGAAAAACATCGGGGGTGGTGCGCATTGTATGGTTGTGTGTTACATTACATTCACTAGTAGGAGTGAGAAAAACATCACGGGGTGGTGTGAACTGGAGGGTCTGAATTAGGATAGGCAGTGAGTGGCAATGAAGGATGGAGAAAAGCACCGCGGGGTGGTCAGCATGGGGAGGTCAGGGAACATGCAATGGCAATGTAGGATAGGTTTCTGAAAAACATCGCGGGGTGGTGCGCATTGTATGGTTGTGTGTTACATTACATTCACTAGTAGGAGTGAGAAAAACATCACGGGGTGGTGTGAATTGGAGGGTATGAATTAGGATAGGCAGTGAGTGGCAATGAAGGATGGAGAAAAGCACCGCTGGTCCGTCAGCATGGGGAGGTCAGGGAACATGCAGTGGCAATGTAGGATAGGTTTCTGAAAAACATCGCGGGGTGGTGCGCATTGTATGGGTGTGTGTTACATTACATTCACTAGTAGGAGTGAGAAAAACATCACGCGGTGGTGCGCATTGTATGGGTGTGTGTTACATTACATTCACTAGTAGGAGTGAGAAACACATCACGGAGTGGTGTCTATCGGAGGGTCTGAATTAGGATAGGCAGTGAGTGGCAATGTAGGATGGAGAAAAGCACCGCGGGGTGGTCAACATGGGGAGGACAGGGAAAATGCAGTGGAAATGTAGGATAGGTTTCTGAAAAAGATCGCGGGGTGGTGCGCGTTGTATGGGTGTGTGTTACATTACATTCACTAGTAGGAGTGAGAAAAACATCACGGGGAGGTGTGAATCGGAGGGTCTGAATTAGGATAGGCAGTGAGTGGCAATGTAGGATATAGAAAAGCACCGCGGGGTGGTCAGCATGGGGAGGTCAGGGAACATGCAGTGGCAATGTAGGATAGGTTTCTGAAAAACATCGCGGGGTGGTGCGCATTATATGGGTGTGTGTTACATTACATTCACTAGTAGGAGTGAGATAAACATCAAGGGTTGGTGCGCATTGTATGGGTGTGTGTTACATTACATTCACTAGTAGGAGTGAGAAAAATATCACGGGGTGGTGTGAATCGTAGGGTCTGAATTAGGACAGGCAGTGAGTGGCAATGTAGGATGGAGAAAAGCACCGCGGGGTGGTCAGCATGGGGAGGTCAGGGAACATGCAATGGCAATGTAGGATAGGTTTCTGACAAACATCGCGGGGTGGTGCGCATTGTATGGTTGTGTGTTACATTACATTCACTAGTAGGAGTGAGAAAAACATCACGGGGTGGTGTGAATTGGAGGGTCTGAATTAGGATAGGCAGTGAGTGGCAATGAAGGATGGAGAAAAGCCCCGCGGGTCCGTCCGCATGGGGAGGTCAGGGAACATGCAGTGGCAAAGTAGTATAGGTTTCTGAAAAACATCGCGGGGTGGTGCGCATTGTATGGGTGTGTGTTACATTACATTCACTAGTAGGAGTGAGAAAAACATCACGGTGTGGTTCTCATTGTATGTGTGTGTGTTACATTACATTCACTAGTAGGAGTGAGAAAAACATCACGGGGTGCTGTGAATCGGAGGTCTGAATTAGGATAGGCAGTGAGTGGCAATGTAGGATGGAGAAAAGCACCGCGGGGTGGTCAGCAAGGGGAGGTCAGGCAACATGCAGTGGCAATGTAGGATAGGTTTCTGAAAAACATCGCGGGGTGGTGCTCATTATATGGTTGTGTGTTACATTACATTCACTAGTAGGAGTGAGAAAAACATCACGGGGTGGTGCGCATTGTATGGGTGTGTGTTACATTACATTCACTAGTAGGAGTGAGAAAAACATCACGGGGTGGTGTGAATCGGAGGGTCTGAATTAGGATCGGCAGTGAGTGGCAATACAGCATGGAGAAAAGCACCGCGGGGTGGTGAGCATGGGCAGGTCAGTGAACATGCAGTGGCAATGTAGGATAGGTTTCTGAAAAACATCGCGGGGTGGTGCGCATTGTATGGGTGTGTGTTACATTACATTCACTAGTAGGACTGAGAAAAACATCACGGGATGGTGCGCATTGTATGGGTGTGTGTTACATTACATTCACAATAGGAGTGAGAAAAACATCACGGGGTGGTGCGCATTGTCTGTGTGTGTGTTACATTACATTCACTAGTAGGAGTGAGAAAAACATCACGGGGTGGTGTGAATCGGAGGGTCTGAATTAGGATAGGCAGTGAGTGGCAATGTAGGATGGAGAAAAGCACCGCGGGGTGGTCAGCATGGGGACGTCAGGGAACATGCAGTGGCAATGTAGGATAGGTTTCTGAAAAACATCGGGGGTGGTGCGCATTGTATGGTTGTGTGTTACATTACATTCACTAGTAGGAGTGAGAAAAACATCACGGGGTGGTGTGAATTGGAGGGTCTGAATTAGGATAGGCAGTGAGTGGCAATGAAGGATGGAGAAAAGCACCGCGGGGTGGTCAGCATGGGGAGGTCAGGGAACATGCAATGGCAAGGTAGGATAGGTTTCTGAAAAACATCGCGGGGTGGTGCGCATTGTATGGTTGTGTGTTACATTACATTCACTAGTAGGAGTGAAAAAAACATCACGGGGTGGTGTGAATTGGAGGGTCTGAATTAGGATAGGCAGTGAGTGGCAATGAAGGATGGAGAAAAGCACCGCTGGTCCGTCAGCATGGGGAGGTCAGGGAACATGCAGTGGCAATGTAGGATAGGTTTCTGAAAAACATCGCGGGGTGGTGCGCATTGTATGGGTGTGTGTTACATTACATTCACTAGTAGGAGTGAGAAAAACATCACGCGGTGGTGCGCATTGTATGGGTGTGTGTTACATTACATTCACTAGTAGGAGTGAGAAACACATCACGGAGTGGTGTCTATCGGAGGGTCTGAATTAGGATAGGCAGTGAGTGGCAATGTAGGATGGAGAAAAGCACCGCGGGGTGGTCAGCATTGGGAGGTCAGGGAACATGCAGTGGCAATGTAGGATAATTTTCTGAAAAATATCGCGGGGTGGTGCGCATTGTATGGGTGAGTGTTACATTACATTCACTAGTAGGAGTGAGAAAAACATCACAGGGTGGTGTGAATCGGAGTGTCTGAATTAGGATAGGCAGTGAGTGGCAATGTAGGATGGAGAAAACACCGCGGGGTGGTCAGCATGGGGACGTCAGGGAACAGGCAGTGGCAATGTAGGATAGGTTTCTGAAAAATATCGCGGGGTGGTGCACATTGTATGGGTGTGTGTTACATAACATTCACTAGTAGGAGTGAGAAAAACATCACGGGGTGGTGCGCATTGTATGGGTGTGTGTTACATTACATTCACTAGTAGGAGTGAGAAAAACATCACGATCTGGTGTGAATCGCAGGGTCTGAATTAGGATAGGCAGTGAGTGGCAATGTAGGATGGAGAAAAGCACCGCGGGGTCGTCAGCATGGGGATGTCAGGGAACATGCCGTGGCAATGTAGGATAGGTTTCTGAAAAACATCGCAGGGTGGTGCGCATTGTTTGGTTGTGTGTTACATTACATTCACTAGTAGGAGTGAGAAAAACATCACGGGGTGGAGCGCATTGTATGGGTGTGTGTTACATTACATTCACTAGTAGGAGTGAGAAAAACATCACAGGGTGGTGTGAATCGCAGTGTCTGAATTAGGATAGGCAGTGAGTGGCAATGTAGGTTGGAGAAAAGCACCGTGGTCTGGTCAGAATGGGGAGGTCATGGAACATGCAGTGGCAATGTAGGATAGGTTTCTGAAAAACATCGCGGGGTGGTGCGCATTGTATGGGTGTGTGTTACATTACATTCACTAGTAGGAGTGAGAAAAACATAACGGGGTGGTGCGCATTGTATGGGTGTGTGTTACATTACATTCACTATTAAGAGTGAGAAAAACATCACGCGGTGGTGCGCATTGTATGGGTGTGTGTTACATTACATTCACTAGTAGGAGTGAGAAAAACATCACGGGGTGGTGTGAATCGGAGGGTCTGAATTAGTATAGGCAGTGAGTGGCAATGTAGGATGGAGAAAAGCACCGCGGTGTGGTCAGCATGGGGAGGTCAGGGAACATGCACTGGCAATGTAGGATAGGTTTCTGAAAAACATCGCGGGGTGGTGCGCATTGTATGGTTTTGTGTTACATTACATTCACTAGTAGGAGTGAGAAAAACATCACGGGGTGGTGTGAATTGGAGGGTCTGAATTAGGATAGGCAGTGAGTGGCAATGAAGAATGGAGAAAACCACCGCGGGTCCGTCAGCATGGGGAGGTCAGGGAACATGCAGTGGCAAAGTAGGATAGGTTTCTGAAAAACATCGCGGGGTGGTGCGCATTGTATGGGTGTGTGTTACATTTCATTCACTAGTAGGAGTGAGAAAAACATCACGGGGTGGTGCGCATTGTATGTGTGTGTGTTACATTACATTCACTAGTAGGAGTGAGCAAAACATCACGGGGTGGTGCGCATTGTATGGGTGTGTGTTACATTACATTCACTAGGAGGAGTGAGAAAAACATCACGGGTTGGTGCGCATTGTATGGATGTGTGTTACATTACATTTACTAGTAGGAGTGAGAAAAACATACGGGGTGGTGTGAATCGGAGCGTCTGAATTAGGATAGGCAGTGAGTGGCAATGAAGGATGGAGAAAAGCACCGCGTGTCCATCAGCATCGAGAAGTCAGGGAACATGCAGTGGCAAAGTAGAATAGGTTTCTGAATAACATCGCGGGGTGGTGCGCATTGTATGGGTGTGTGTTACATTACATTCACTAGTAGGACTGAGAAAAACATCACGGGGTGGTGCGCATTGCATGGGTGTGTGTTACATTACATTCACTAGTAGGAGTGAGAAAAACATCACGGGGTGGTGCGCATTGTAAGGGTGTGTGTTACATTACATTCACTAGTAGGAGTGAGAAAAACATCACGTGGTGGTGTGAATCAGAGGGTCTGAATTAGGATAGGCAGTAAGTGGCAATGTAGGATGGAGAAAAGCACCGCGGGGTGGTCAGAATGGGGAGGTCATGGAACACGCACTGGCAATGTAGGATAGGTTTCTGAAAAACATCGCGGGGTGGTGCGCATTGTATGGGTGTGTGTTACATTACATTCACTAGTAGGAGTGAGAAAAACATCGCGGGGTGGTGCGCATTGTATGGGTGTGTGTTACATTACATTCACTAGTAGGAGTGAGAAAAACATGACGCGGTGGTGCGCATCGTATGCGTGTGTGTTACATTACATTCACTAGTAGGAGTTAGAAAAACATCACGGGGTGGTGTGAATCGGAGGGTCTGAATTAGTATAGGCAGTGAGTGGCAATGTAGGATGGATAAAAGCACCGCGGTGTGGTCAGCAGGGGGAGGTAAGGGAACATGCAGTGGCAATTTAGGATAGCTTTCTGAAAAATATCGCGGGGTGGTGCGCATTGTATGGGTGTGTGTTACATTACATTCACTAGTAGGAGTGAGAAAAACATCACGGGGTGGTGTGAATCGCAGGGTCTGAATTAGGATAGGCAGTGAGTGGCAATGTAGGATGGAGAAAAGCACCGCGGGCTGGTCAGAATGTGGAGGTCATGGAACATGCAGTGGCAATGTAGGATAGGTTTCTGAAAAACATCGCGGGGTGGTGCGCATTGTATGGGTGTGTGTTACATTACATTCACTAGTAGGAGTGAGAAAAACATCACGGGGTGGTGCGCATTGTATGGGTGTGTGTTACATTACATTCACTATTAAGAGTGAGAAAAACATCACGCGGTGGTGCGCATTGTATGGGTGTGTGTTACATTACATTCACTAGTAGGAGTGAGAAAAACATCACGGCGTGGTGTGAATCGGAGGGTCTGAATTAGGATAGACAGTGAGTGGCAATGTAGGATGGAGAAAAGCACCGCGGGGTGGTCAGCATGGGGAGGACAGGGAAAATGCAGTGGAAATGTAGGATAGGTTTCTGAAAAAGATCGAGGGGTGGTGCGCGTTGTATGGGTGTGTGTTACATTACATTCACTAGTAGGAGTGAGAAAAACATCACGGGGAGGTGTGAATCGGAGGGTCTGAATTAGGATAGGCAGTGAGTGGCAATGTAGAATGGAGAAAAGCACCGCGGGTTGGTCAGCATGGGGAGGTCAGGGAACATGCAGTGGCAATATAGGATAGGTTTCTGAAAAAGCATCGCGGGGTGGTGCGCATTGTATGGGTGTGTTTTACATTACATTCACTAGTAGGAGTGAGATAAACATCAAGGGTTGGTGCGCATTGTATGGGTGTGTGTTACATTACATTCACTAGTAGGAGTGAGAAAAATATCACGGGGTGGTGTGAATCGTAGGGTCTGAATTAGGACAGGCAGTGAGTGGCAATGTAGGATGGAGAAAAGCACCGCGGGTTGGTCAGCATGGGGAGGTCAGGGAACATGCAGTGGCAATATAGGATAGGTTTCTGAAAAAGCATCGCGGGGTGGTGCGCATTGTATGGGTGTGTTTTACATTACATTCACTAGTAGGAGTGTGAAAAACATCACAGTGTGGTGTGAATCGGAGGGTCTGAATTAGGATAGGCAGTGAGTGGCAATGTAGGATGGAGAAAAGCACCGCGTGGTGGTCGGCATGGGGAGGTCAGGGAACATGCACTGGCAATATAGGATAGGTTTCTGAAAAACATCGCGGGGTGGTGCGCATTGTATGGGTGTGTGTTACATTACATTCACTAGTAGGAGTGAGAAAAACAACACGGGGTGGTGTGAATCGGATTGTCTGAATTAGGATAGGCAGTGAGTGGCAATGTAGGATGGAGAACATCACCGCGGTGTGGTCAGCATGGGGAGGTCAGGGAACACGCAGTGGCAATGTAGGATAATTTTCTGAAAAACATCGCGGGGTGGTGCGCATTGTGTGGGTGTGTGTTACATTACATTCACTAGTAGGAGTGAGAAAAACATCACGGGGTGGTGCGCATTGTATGGGTGTGTGTTACATTACATTCACTAGTAGGAGTGAGAAAATCATCACGGGGTGGTGCGCATTGTATGGGTGTGTGTTACATTACATTCACAAGTAGGAGTGAGAAAAACATCACGGGGTAGTGCTCATTGTATGGGTGTGTGTTACATTACATTCACAAGTAGCAGTGAGAAAAACATCACGGGGTGGTGTGAATTGGAGGTTCTGAATTAGGATAGGCAGTGAGTGGCAATGTAGGATGGAGAAAAGCACCGCGGGGTGGTCAGCATGTGGAGGTCAGGGAACATGCAGTGGCAATGTAGGATAGGTATTTGAAAAACATCGCGGGGTGGTTCGCATTGTATGGGTGTGTGTTACATTACATTCACTAGTAGGAGTGAGAAAAACATCACGGGGTGGTGTGAATCGGAGTGTCTGAATTCGGATAGGCAGTGAGTGGCAATGTAGGATGGAGAAAAGCACCGTGGGGTGGTCAGCATGGGGAGGTCAGGGAACATGCAGGGCAATGTAGGATAGGTTTATGAAAAACATCGCGGGTTGGTCCCCATTGTATGGGTGTGTGTTACATTACATTCACTAGTAGGAGTGAGATAAACATCACGGGGTGGTGTGAATCGGAGGGTCTGAATTAGTATAGGCAGTGAGTGGCAATGTAGGATGGAGAAAAGCACCGCGCGGTGGTCAGCATGGGGAGGTCAGGGAACATGCAGTGCAATGTTGGATAGGTTTCTGAAAAACATCACGGGGTGTTGCGCATTGTATGGGTGTGTGTTACATTACATTCACTAGTTGGAGTGAGAAAAACATCACAGGGTGGGGCGCATTGTATGGGTGTGTGTTACATTACATTCACTAGTAGGAGTGAGAAAAACATCACGGGGTGGTGTGAATCGCAGTGCCTGAATTAGGATCAGCAGTGAGTGGGAATGTAGGATGGAGAAAAGCACCGCGGGGTGGTCAGCATGGGGAGGTCAGGGAACATGCAATGGCAATGTAGGATAGGTTTCTGAAAAACATCGCGGGGTGGTGCGCATTGTATGGTTGTGTGTTACATTACATTCACTATTAAGAGTGAGAAAAACATCACGCGGTGGTGCGCATTGTATGGGTGTGTGTTACATTACATTCACTAGTAGGAGTGAGAAAAACATCACGGGGTGGTGTGAATCGGAGGGTCTGAATTAGTATAGGCAGTGAGTGGCAATGTAGGATGGAGAAAAGCACCGCGGTGTGGTCAGCATGGGGAGGTCAGGGAACATGCAGTGGCAATGTAGGATAGGTTTCTGAAAAATATCGCGGGGTGGTGCCCATTGTATGGGTGTGTGTTACTTTACATTCACTAGTAGGAGTGAGAAAAACATCACGGGGTGGTGTGATTCGGAGGGTCGGAATTAGGATAGGCAGTGAGTGGCAATGTAGGATGGAGAAAAGCACCGCGGTGTGGTCAGCATGGGGAGGTCAGGGAACATGCAGTGGCAATGTAGGATAGGTTTCTGAAAAACATCGCGGGGTGGTGCGCATTGTATGGGTGTGTTTTACATTACATTCACTAGTAGGAGTGAGAAAAATATCACGGGGTGTTGCGCATTGTATGGGTGTGTGTTACATTACATTCACTAGTAGGAGTGAGAAAAACATCACAGGGTGGTGTGAATCGCAGGGTCTGAATTAGGATAGGCAGTGAGTGGCAATGTAGGATGGAGAAAAGCACCGCGGGGTGCTCAGCATGGGGAGGTCAGGGAACATGCAGTGGCAATGTAGGATAGGTTTCTGAAAAACATCGCGGGGTGGTGCGCATTGTATGGGTGTGTGTTACATTACATTCACTAGTAGGAGTGAGAAAAATATCACGGGGTAGTGCGCATTGTATGGGTGTGTGTTACATTACATTCACTAGTAGGAGTGAGAAAAACATCACGGGGTGGTGTGAATTGGAGGGTCTGAATTAGGATAGGCAGTGAATGCCATGAAGGATGGAGAAAAGCACCGCGGGTCCGTCAGCATGGGGAGGTCAGGGAACATGCAGTGGCAATGTATAATAGGTTTCTGAAAAACATCGTGGGGTGGTGCGCATTGTATGGGTGTGTGTTACATTACATTCACTAGTAGGAGTGAGAAAAACATCACGCGGCGGTGCTCATTGTATGGGTGTGTGTTACATTACATTCACTAGTAGGAGTGAGAAAAACATCACGGGGTGGTGTCTATCGGAGCGTCTGAATTAGGATAGGCAGTGAGTGGCAATGTAGGATGGAGAAAAGCACCGCGGGGTGGTCAGCATGGGGAGGTCAGGGAACATGCAGTGGCAATTTAGGATATTTTTCTGAAAAATATCGCGGGGTGGTGCGCATTGTATGGGTGTGTGTTACATTACATTCACTAGTAGGAGTGAGAAAAACATCACAGGGTGGTGTGAATTGGAGGGTCTGAATTAGGATAGGCAGTGAGTGGCAATGTAGGATGGAGAAAAGCACCGCGGGGTGGTCAGCATGGGGACGTCAGGGAACATGCGGTGGCAATGGAGGATAGGTTTCTGAAAAATATCGCGGGGTGGTGCACATTGTATGGGTGTGTGTTACATAACATTCACTAGTAGGAGTGAGAAAAACATCACGGGGTGGTGTGAATCGGAGGGTCTGATTTAGGATAGGCAGCGAGTGGCAATATCGGATGGAGAAAAGCACCACGGGGTGGTCAGCATGGGGAGGTCAGGGAACATGCATTGGCAATGTAGGATAGATTTCTGAAAAACATCGCGGGGTGGTGCGCATTGTATGGGTGTGTGTTACATTACATTCACTAGTAGGAGTGAGAAAAACTTCACGGGGTGGTGCGCATTGTATGGGTGTGTGTTACATTACATTCACTAGTAGGAGTGAGAAAAACATCACGGGGTGGTGTGAATCGCAGGGTCTGAGTTAGGATAGGCAGTGAGTGGCAATGTAGGATGGAGAAAAGCACCGCGGGTTGGTCAGCATGGGGAGGGCAGGGAACATGCAATGGCAATGTAGGATAGGTTTCTGAAAAACATCGCGGGGTGGTGCGCATTGTATGGTTGTGTGTTACATAACATTCACTAGTAGGAGTGAGAAAAAAATCACGGGGTGGTGCGCATTGGATGGGTGTGTGTTACATTACATTCACTAGTAGGAGTGAGAAAAACATCACGGGGTGGTGTGAATCGCAGTGTCTGAATTAGGATAGGCAGTGAGTGGCAATGTAGGATGGAGAAAAGCACCGCGGGCTGGTCAGAATGGGGAGGTCATGGAACATGCAGTGGCAATGTAGGATAGGTTTCTGAAAAACATCGCGGGGTGGTGCGCTTTGTATGGGTGTGTGTTACATTACATTCACTGGTAGGAGTGAGAAAAACATCACGGGGTGGTGCGCATTGTATGGGTGTGTGTTACATTACATTCACTAGTAGGAGTGAGAAAAACATCACGGGGTGGTGTGAATCGGAGGGTCTGAATTAGTATAGGCAGTGAGTGGCAATGTAGGATGGAGAAAAGCAACGCGGTGTGGTCAGCATGGCGAGGTCAGGGAACATGCAGTGGCAATGTAGGATAGGTTTCTGAAAAATATCGCGGGGTGGTGCGCATTTTATGGGTGTGTGTTACATTACATGCATTAGTAGGAGAGAGAAAAACATCACGGGGTGGTGTGATTCGGAGGGTCTGAATTAGGATAGGCAGTGAGTGGCAATGTAGGATGGAGAAAAGCACCGCGGGGTGGTCAGCATGGGGAGGTCAGGGAACATGCAATGGCAATGTAGGATAGGTTTCTGAAAAACATCGCGGGGTGGTGCGCATTGTATGGTTGTGTGTTACATTACATTCACTAGTAGGTGTGAGAAAAACATCACGGGGTGGTGTGAATTGGAGGGTCTGAATTAGGATAGGCAGTGAGTGGCAATGAAGGATGGAGAAAAGCACCGCGGGTCCGTCAGCATGGGGAGGTCAGGGAACATGCAGTGGCAAAGTACGATAGGTTTCTGAAAAACATCGCGGGGTGGTGCGCATTGTATGGGTGTGTGTTACATTACATTCACTAGTAGGAGTGAGAAAAACATCACGGGGTGGTGCGCATTGTATGTGTGTGTGTTACATTACATTCACTAGTAGGAGTGAGCAAAACATCACGGGGTGGTGCGCATTGTATGGGTGTGTGTTACATTACATTCACTAGGAGGAGTGAGAAAAACATCACGCGGTGGTGTGAATCAGAGGGTCTGAATTAGGATAGGCAGTGAGTGGCAATGTAGGATGGAGAAAAGCACCACGGGGTGGTCAGCATGGGGAGGTCAGGGAACATGCAGTGGCAATGTAGGATAGGTTTCTGAAAAACTTCGCGGGGTGGTGCGCATTGTATGGGTGTGTGTTACATTACATTCACTAGTAGGAGTGAGAAAAACATCACGGGTTGGTGCGCATTGTATGGATGTGTGTTACATTACATTTACTAGTAGGAGTGAGAAAAACATCACGGGGTGGTGTGAATCGGAGCGCCTGAATTAGGATAGGCAGTGAGTGGCAATGAAGGATGGAGAAAAGCACCGCGGGTCCGTCAGCATCGGGAGGTCAGGGAACATGCAGTGGCAAAGTTGAATAGGTTTCTGAAAAACATCGCGGGGTAGTGCGCATTGTATGGGTGTGTGTTACATTACATTCACTAGTAGGAGTGAGAAAAACATCACGGGGTGGTGCGCATTGTATGGGTGTGTGTTACATTACATTCACTAGTAGGAGTGAGAAAAACATCATGTGGTGGTGTGAATCGGAGAGTCTGAATTAGGATAGGCAGTGAGTGGCAATGTAGGATGGAGAAAAGCACCGCGGGCTGGTCAGAATGGGGAGGTCATGGAACATGCAGTGGCAATGTAGGATAGGTTTCTGAAAAACATCGCGGGGTGGTGCGCTTTGTATGGGTGTGTGTTACGTTACATTCACTAGTAGGAGTGAGAAAAACATCACGGGGTGGTGCGCATCGTATGGGTGTGTGTTACATTACATTCACGATTAAGAGTGAGAAAAACATCACGCGGTGGTGCGCATTGTATGGGTGTGTGTTACATTACATTCACTAGTAGGAGTGAGAAAAACATCACGGGGTGGTGTGAATCGGAATGTCTGAATTAGTATAGGCAGTGAGTGGAAATGTAGGATGGAGAAAAGCACCGCGGTGTGGTCAGCATGGCGAGGTCAGGGAACATGCAGTGGCAATGTAGGATAGGTTTCTGAAAAATATCGCGGGGTGGTGCGCATTTTATGGGTGTGTGTTACATTACATTCATTAGTAGGAGTGAGAAAAACATCACGGGGTGGTGTGATTCGGAGGGTCTGAATTAGGATAGGCAGTGAGTGGCAATGTAGGATGGAGAAAAGCACCGCGGGGTGGTCAGCATGGGGAGGTCAGGGAACATGCAATGGCAATGTAGGATAGGTTTCTGAAAAACATCGCGGGGTGGTGCGCATTGTATGGTTGTGTGTTACATTACATTCACTAGTAGGAGTGAGAAAAACATCACGGGGTGGTGTGAATTGGAGGGTCTGAATTAGGATAGGCAGTGAGTGGCAATGAAGGATGGAGAAAAGCACCGCGGGTCCGTCAGCATGGGGATGTCAGGGAACATGCAGTGGCAAAGTACGATAGGTTTCTGAAAAACATCGTGGTGTGGTGCGCATTGTATGGGTGTGTGTTACATTACATTCACTAGTAGGAGTGAGAAAAACATCACGGGGTGGTGCGCATTGTATGTGTGTGTGTTACATTACATTCACTAGTAGGAGTGAGCAAAACATCACGGGGTGGTGCGCATTTTATGGGTGTGTGTTACATTATATTCACTAGGAGGAGTGAGAAAAACATCACGCGGTGGTGTGAATCAGAGGGTCTGAATTAGGATAGGCAGTGAGTGGCAATGTAGGATGGAGAAAAGCACCACGGGGTGGTCAGCATGGGGAGGTCAGGGAACATGCAGTGTCAATGTAGGATAGGTTTCTGAAAAACTTCGCGGGGTGGTGCGCATTGTATGGGTGTGTGTTACATTACATTCACTAGTAGGAGTGAGAAAAACATCACGGGTTGCTGCGCATTGTATGGATGTGTGTTACATTACATTTACTAGTAGGAGTGAGAAAAACATCACGGGGTGGTGTGAATCGGAGCGTCTGAATTAGGATAGGCAGTGAGTGGCAATGAAGGATGGAGAAAAGCACCGCGGGTCCGTCAGCATCGGGAGGTCAGGGAACATGCAGTGGCAAAGTTGAATAGGTTTCTGAAAAACATCGCGGGGTAGTGCGCATTGTATGGGTGTGTGTTACATTACATTCACTAGTAGGAGTGAGAAAAACATCACGGGGTGGTGCGCATTGTATGGGTGTGTGTTACATTACATTCACTAGTAGGAGTGAGAAAAACATCACGGGGTGGTGCGCATTGTAAGGGTGTGTGTTACATTACATTCACTAGTAGGAGTGAGAAAAACATCACGTGGTGGTGTGAATCAGAGGGTCTGAATTAGCATAGGCAGTGAGTGGCAATGTAGGATGGAGAAAAGCACCGCGGGGTGGTCAGAATGGGGAGGTCATGGAACATGCACTGGCAATGTAGGATAGGTTTCTGAAAAACATCGCGGGGTTGTGCGCATTGTATGGGTGTGTGTTACATTACATTCACTAGTAGGAATGAGAAAAACATCACGGGGTGGTGCGCATTGTATGGGTGTGTGTTACATTACATTCACTAGTAGGAGTGGGAAAAACATCACGGGGTGGTGCGCATTGTATGGGTGTGTGTTACATTACATTCACTAGTAGGAGTGAGAAAAACATCACGGGGTGGTGCGCATTGTATGGGTGTGTGTTACATTACATTCACTAGTAGGAGTGAGAAAAACATCACGGGGTGGTTTGATTCAGAGTGTCTGAATTAGGATAGGCAGTGAGTGGCAATATAGGATGGAGAAAAGCACCGCGGGGTGGTCAGAATGAGGAGGTCATGGAACATGCAGTGGCAATGTATGATAGGTTTCTGAAAAACATTGCGGGGTGGTGCGCATTGTATTGGTGTGTGTTACATTACATTCACTAGTAGGAGTGAGAAAAACATCTCGGGGTGGTGCGCATTGTATGAGTGTATGTTACATTACATTCACTAGTAGGAGTGAGAAAAACATGACGCGGTGGTGCGCATTGTATGCGTGTGTGTTACATTACATTCACTAGTAGGAGTGAGAAAAACATCACGGGGTGGTGTGAATCGGAGGGTATGAATTAGTATAGGCAGTGAGTGGCAATGTAGGATTGAGTAAAGCACCGCGGTGTGGTCAGCAGGGGGAGGTCAGGGAACATGCAGTGGCAATTTAGGATAGTTTTCTGAAAAATATCGCGGGGTGGTGCGCATTGTATGGGTGTGTGTTACATTACATTCACTAGTAGGAGTGAGAAAAACATCACGGGGTGGTGTGATTCGGAGGGTCTGAATTAGGATAGGCAGTGAGTGGCAATGTAGGATGGAGAAAAGAACCGCGGGGTGGTCAGCATGGGGAGGTCAGGGAACATGCAGTGGCAATGAACGATAGTTTTCTGAAAAACATCACGGGGTGGTGTGCATTGTATGGGTGTGTGTTACATTACATTCACTAGTAGGAGTGAGAAAAACATCACGGGGTGGTGTGAATCGGAGGGTCTGAATTAGGCCAGGCAGTGAGTGGCAATGTAGGATGGAGAAAAGCACCGCGTGGTGGTCAGCATGGGGAGGTCAGGGAACATGCAGTGGCAATGTAGGATAGGTTTCTGAAAAACATCGCAGGGTGGTGCGCATTGTACGGGTGTGTGTTACATTACATTCACTAGTAGGAGTGAGAAAAATATCGCGGGGTGGTGCGCATTGTATGGGTGTGTGTTACATTACATTCACTAGTAGGAGTGAGAAAAACATCACGGGGTGGTGCGCATTGTATGGGTGTGTGTTACATTACATTCACTAGTAGGAGTGAGAAAAACATCACGGGGTGGTGTGAATCGCAGGGTCTGAATTAGGATAGGCAGTGAGTGGCAATGTAGGATGGAGAAAAGCACCGCGGGGTGGTCAGCATGGGGAGCGCAGGGAACATGCAATGGCAATGTAGGATAGGTTTCTGAAAAACATCGCGGGGTGGTGCGCATTGTATGGTTGTGTGTTACATTACATTCACTAGTAGGAGTGAGAAAAAAATCACGGGGTGGTGCGCATTGGATGGGTGTGTGTTACATTACATTCACTAGTAGGAGTGAGAAAAACATCACGGGGTGGTGTGAATCGCAGTGTCTGAATTAGGATAGGCAGTGAGTGGCAATGTAGGATGGAGAAAAGCACCGCGGGCTGGTCAGAATAGGGAAGTCATGGAACATGCAGTGGCAATGTAGGATAGGTTTCTGAAAAACATCGCGGGGTGGTGCGCTTTGTATGGGTGTGTGTTACATTACATTCACTAGTAGGAGTGAGAAAAACATCACGGGGTGGTGCGCATTGTATGGGTGTGTGTTACATTACATTCACTATTAAGAGTGAGAAAAACATCACGCGGTGGTGCGCATTGTATGGGTGTGTGTTACATTACATTCACTAGTAGGAGTGAGAAAAACATCACGGGGTGGTGTGAATCGGAGGGTCTGAATTAGTATAGGCAGTGAGTGGCAATGTAGGATGGAGAAAAGCACCGCGGTGTGGTCAGCATGGCGAGGTCAGGGAACATGCAGTGGCAATGTAGGATAGGTTTCTGAAAAATATCGCGGGGTGGTGCGCATTTTATGGGTGTGTGTTACATTACATTCATTAGTAGGAGTGAGAAAAACATCACGGGGTGGTGTGATTCCGAGGGTCTGAATTAGGATAGGCAGTGAGTGGCAATGTAGGATGGAGAAAAGCACCGCGGGGTGGTCAGAATGGGGAGGTCAGGGAACATGCAGTGGCAATGTAGGATAGGTTTCTGAAAAATATCGCGGGGTGGTGCACATTGTATGGGTGTGTGTTACATTACATTCACTAGTAGGAGTGAGAAAAACATCACGGGGTGGTTCGCATTGTATGGGTGTGTGTTACATTACATTCACTAGTAGGAGTGAGAAAAATATCACGGGGTGGTGTGAATCGGAGGTCTGAATTAGGATAGGCAGTGAGTGGCAATGTAGGATGGAGAAAAGCACCGCGGGGTGGTCAGCAAGGGGAGGTCAGGCAACATGCAGTGGCAATGTAGGATAGGTTTCTGAAAAACATCGCGGGGTGGTGCTCATTGTATGGGTGTGTGTTACATTACATTCACTAGTAGGAGTGAGAAAAACATCACAGGGTGGTGCGCATTGTATCGGTGTGTGTTACATTACATTCACTAGTAAGAGTGAGAAAAACATCAGGAGGTGGTGCGCATTGTATGGGTGTGTGTTACATTACATTCACAAGTAGGAGTGAGAAAAACATCATGGGGTGGTGTGAATCAGAGGGTCTGAATTAGGATTGGCAGTGAGTGGCAATATAGGATGGAGAAAAGCACCGCGGGGTGGTGAGCATGGGGAGGTCAGTGAACATGCAGTGGCAATGTAGGATAGGTTTCTGAAAAACATCGCGGGGTGGTGCGCATTGTATGGGTGTGTGTTACATTACATTCACTAGTAGGACTGAGAAAAACATCACGGGGTGGAGCGCATTGTATGGGTGTGTGTTACATTACATTCACTAGTAGGAGTGAGAAAAACATCACGGGGTGGTGTGAATCGGTGGGTCTGAATTAGGATAGGCAGTGAGTGGCAATGTAGGATGGAGAAAAGCACCGCGGGGTGGTCATCATGGCAGGTCAGGGAACATGCAGTGGCAATGTAGGATAGGTTTCTGAAAAACATCGCGGGGTTGTGCGAATTGTATGGGTGTGTGTTACATTACATTCACTAGTAGGAATGAGAAAAACATCACGGGGTGGTGCGCATTGTATGGGTGTCTGTTACATTACATTCACTAGTAGGAGTGGGAAAAACATCACGGGGTGGTGCGCATTGTATGGGTGTGTGTTACATTACATTCACTAGTAGGAGTGAGAAAAACATCACGGGGTGGTGCCCATTGTATGGGTGTGTGTTACATTACATTCACTAGTAGGAGTGAGAAAAACATCACGGGGTGGTTTGATTCAGAGTGTCTGAATTAGGATAGGCAGTGAGTGGCAATATAGGATGGAGAAAAGCACCGCGGGGTGGTCAGAATGAGGAGGTCATGGAACATGCAGTGGCAATGTATGATAGGTTTCTGAAAAACATTGCGGGGTGGTGCGCATTGTATTGGTGTGTGTTACATTACATTCACTAGTAGGAGTGAGAAAAACATCTCGGGGTGGTGCGCATTGTATGAGTGTATGTTACATTACATTCACTAGTAGGAATGAGAAAAACATGATGCGGTGGTGCGCATTGTATGCGTGTGTGTTACATTACATTCACTAGTAGGAGTGAGAAAAACATCACGGGGTGGTGTGAATCGGAGGGTATGAATTAGTATAGGCAGTGAGTGGCAATGTAGGATTGAGAAAAGCACCGCGGTGTGGTCAGCAGGGGGAGGTCAGGGAACATGCAGTGGCAATTTAGGATAGTTTTCTGAAAAATATCGCGGGGTGGTGCGCATTGTATGGGTGTGTGTTACATTACATTCACTAGTAGGAGTGAGAAAAACATCACGGGGTGGTGTGATTCGGAGGGTCTGAATTAGGATAGGCAGTGAGTGGCAATGTAGGATGGAGAAAAGAACCGCGGGGTGGTCAGCATGGGGAGGTCAGGGAACATGCAGTGGCAATGAACGATAGTTTTCTGAAAAACATCACGGGGTGGTGTGCATTGTATGGGTGTGTGTTACATTACATTCACTAGTAGGAGTGAGAAAAACATCACGGGGTGGTGTGAATCGGAGGGTCTGAATTAGGCCAGGCAGTGAGTGGCAATGTAGGATGGAGAAAAGCACCGCGTGGTGGTCAGCATGGGGAGGTCAGGGAACATGCAGTGGCAATGTAGGATAGGTTTCTGAAAAACATCGCAGGGTGGTGCGCATTGTACGGGTGTGTGTTACATTACATTCACTAGTAGGAGTGAGAAAAATATCGCGGGGTGGTGCGCATTGTATGGGTGTGTGTTACATTACATTCACTAGTAGGAGTGAGAAAAACATCACGGGGTGGTGCGCATTGTATGGGTGTGTGTTACATTACATTCACTAGTAGGAGTGAGAAAAACATCACGGGGTGGTGTGAATCGCAGGGTCTGAATTAGGATAGGCAGTGAGTGGCAATGTAGGATGGAGAAAAGCACCGCGGGGTGGTCAGCATGGGGAGCGCAGGGAACATGCAATGGCAATGTAGGATAGGTTTCTGAAAAACATCGCGGGGTGGTGCGCATTGTATGGTTGTGTGTTACATTACATTCACTAGTAGGAGTGAGAAAAAAATCACGGGGTGGTGCGCATTGGATGGGTGTGTGTTACATTACATTCACTAGTAGGAGTGAGAAAAACATCACGGGGTGGTGTGAATCGCAGTGTCTGAATTAGGATAGGCAGTGAGTGGCAATGTAGGATGGAGAAAAGCACCGCGGGCTGGTCAGAATAGGGAAGTCATGGAACATGCAGTGGCAATGTAGGATAGGTTTCTGAAAAACATCGCGGGGTGGTGCGCTTTGTATGGGTGTGTGTTACATTACATTCACTAGTAGGAGTGAGAAAAACATCACGGGGTGGTGCGCATTGTATGGGTGTGTGTTACATTACATTCACTATTAAGAGTGAGAAAAACATCACGCGGTGGTGCGCATTATATGGGTGTGTGTTACATTACATTCACTAGTAGGAGTGAGAAAAACATCACGGGGTGGTGTGAATCGGAGGGTCTGAATTAGTATAGGCAGTGAGTGGCAATGTAGGATGGAGAAAAGCACCGCGGTGTGGTCAGCATGGCGAGGTCAGGGAACATGCAGTGGCAATGTAGGATAGGTTTCTGAAAAATATCGCGGGGTGGTGCGCATTTTATGGGAGTGTGTTACATTACATTCATTAGTAGGAGTGAGAAAAACATCACGGGGTGGTGTGATTCGGAGGGTCTGAATTAGGATAGGCAGTGAGTGGCAATGTAGGATGGAGAAAAGCACCGCGGGGTGGTCAGAATGGGGAGGTCAGGGAACATGCAGTGGCAATGTAGGATAGGTTTCTGAAAAATATCGCGGGGTGGTGCACATTGTATGGGTGTGTGTTACATTACATTCACTAGTAGGAGTGAGAAAAACATCACGGGGTGGTTCGCATTGTATGGGTGTGTGTTACATTACATTCACTAGTAGGAGTGAGAAAAACATCACGGGGTGGTGTGAATCGGAGGTCTGAATTAGGATAGGCAGTGAGTGGCAATGTAGGATGGAGAAAAGCACCGCGGGGTGGTCAGCAAGGGGAGGTCAGGCAACATGCAGTGGCAATGTAGGATAGGTTTCTGAAAAACATCGCGGGGTGGTGCTCATTGTATGGGTGTGTGTTACATTACATTCACTAGTAGGTGTGAGAAAAACATCACAGGGTGGTGCGCATTGTATCGGTGTGTGTTACATTACATTCACTAGTAAGAGTGAGAAAAACATCAGGAGGTGGTGCGCATTGTATGGGTGTGTGTTACATTACATTCACAAGTAGGAGTGAGAAAAACATCATGGGGTGGTGTGAATCAGAGGGTCTGAATTAGGATTGGCAGTGAGTGGCAATATAGGATGGAGAAAAGCACCACGGGGTGGTGAGCATGGGGAGGTCAGTGAACATGCAGTGGCAATGTAGGATAGGTTTCTGAAAAACATCGCGGGGTGGTGCGCATTGTATGGGTGTGTGTTACATTACATTCACTAGTAGGACTGAGAAAAACATCACGGGGTGGAGCGCATTGTATGGGTGTGTGTTACATTACATTCACTAGTAGGAGTGAGAAAAACATCACGGGGTGGTGTGAATCGGTGGGTCTGAATTAGGATAGGCAGTGAGTGGCAATGTAGGATGGAGAAAAGCACCGCGGGGTGGTCATCATGGCAGGTCAGGGAACATGCAGTGGCAATGTAGGATAGGTTTCTGAAAAACATCGCGGGTTGGTGCACATTGTATGGGTGTGTGTTACATTACATTCACTAGTAGGAGTGAGAAAAACATCTCGGGTGGTGTGAATCGGAGGGTCTGAATTAGGATAGGCAGTGAGTGGCAATGTATGATGGAGAAAAGCACCGCGGCGTGCTCAGCATGGGGAGGTCAGGTTACATGCTGTGGCAATGTATGATAGGTTTCTGATAAACATCCTGTGGTGGTGCGCATTGTATGGGTGTGTGTTACATTACATTCACTAGTAGGAGTGAGAAAAACATCACGGGTTGGTGCGCATTGTATGGGTGTGTGTTACATTACATTCACTAGTAGGAGTGAGAAAAACTTCACGGGGTGGTGTGAATCGGAGGGTCTGAATTAGGATAGGCAGTGAGTGCCAATGTAGGATGGAGAAAAGCAGCGCGGGGTGGTCACCATGGGGAGGTCAGGGAAAATGCAGTGGCAATGTAGGATAGGTTTCTGAAAAACATCGTGGAGTGGTCCGCATTGTATGGCTGTGTGTTACATTACATTAACTAGTAGGAGTGAGAAAAACATCACGGGGTGGTGTGAATCGGAGGGTCTGAATTAGGATAGGCAGTGAGTGCCAATGTAGGATGGAGAAAAGCACCGCGGGGTGGACAGTATGGGGAAGTCAGAGAACATGCAGTGGCAATGTAGGATAGGTTTCTGAAAAACATCGCGGGGTGGTGCGCATTGTATGGTTGTGTGTTACATTACATTCACTAGTAGGAGTGAGAAAAACATCACGGAATGTTGTGAATCGGAGGGTCTGATTTAGGATACGCAATGAGTGGCAATGTAGGATGGATAAAAGCACCGCGGGGTGGTCAGCATGGTGAGGTCAGGGAACATGCAGTGGCAATGTAGGATAGGTTTCTGAAAAACATCGTAGGGTGGTGCGCATTGTATGGGTGTGTGTTACATTACATTCACTAGTAGGAGTGAAAAAACACGGGTTGGTGCGCATTGTATGGATGTGTGTTACATTACATTCACTAGTAGGAGTGAGAAAAACATCACGGGGTGGTGTGAATCGGAGGGTCTGAATTAGGATAGGCAGTGAGTGGCAATGTAGGATGGAGAAAAGCACCGAGGGGTGGTCAACATGGGGAGGACAATGAACATGCAGTGCCAATGTAGGATAGGTTGCTGAAAAACATCGCGGGGTGGTGCGCATTGTATGGGTGTGTGTTACATTACATTCACTAGTAGGAGTGAGAAAAACATCACGGGGTGGTGCGCATTGTATGGGTGTGTGTTACATTCCATTCACTATTAGGAGTGAGAAAAACATCACGGGGTGGTGTGAATCGGAGGGTCTGAATTAGGATAGGCAGTGAGTGGCAATGTAGGATGTAGAAAAGCACCGCGGGGTGGTCAGCATGGGGACGTCAGGGAATATGCAGTGGCAATGTAGGATAGGTTTCTGAAAAATATCGCGGGGTGGTGCACATTGTATGGGTGTGTGTTACATCACATTCACTAGTAGGTTTGAGAAAACCATCACGGGGTGGTGTGAATCGGAGGGTCTGATTTAGGATAGGCAGTGAGTGGCAATGTCGGATGGAGAAAAGCACCGCGGGGTGGTCAGCATGGGGAGGTCAGGGAACATGCATTGGCAATGTAGGATAGGTTTCTGAAAAACATCGCGGGGTGGTGCGCATTGTATGGGTGTGTGTTACATTACATTCACTAGTAGAAGTGAGAAAAACATCACGGGATGGTGTCAATCGGAGGGTCTGATTTAGGATAGGCAGTGAGTGGCAATGTGGGATGGAGAAAAGCACCGCGGGGTGGTCAGCATGGGGAGGTCAGGGAACATGCAGTGGCAATGTAGGATAGGTTTCTGAAAAACATCGTAGGGTGGTGCGCATTGTATGGGTGTGTGTTACATTACATTCACTAGTAGGAGTGAGAAAAACACGGGTTGATGCGCATTGTATGGATGTGTGTTACATTACATTCACTAGTAGGAGTGAGAAAAACATCACAGGGTGGTGCGCATTGTATGGGTGTGTGTTACATTACATTCACTAGTAGGAGTGAGAAAAACATCTCGCGGTCGTGCGCATTGTATGGGTGTGTGTTACATTACATTCAGTAGTAGGAGTGAGAAAAACATCACGTGGTGGTGTGAATCGGAGGGTCTGAATTAGTATAGGCAGTGAGTGGCAATGTCGGATGGAGAAAATCACTGCGGCGTGCTCAGCATGGGGAGGTCAGGTTACATGCAGTGGCAATGTATGATAGGTTTCTGAAAAACATCGTGTGGTGTTGCGCATTGTATGGGTGTGTGTTACATTACATTCACTAGTAGGAGTGAGAAAAACATCACGGGTTGGTGCGCATTGTATGGGTGTGTGTTACATTACATTCACTAGTAGGAGTGAGAAAAACATCACAGGGTGGTGTGAATCGGAGGGTCTGAATTAGGATAGGCAGTGAGTGCCAATGTAGGATGGAGAAAAGCACCACGGGGTGGTCACCATGGGGAGGTCAGGGAAAATGCAGTGGCAATGTAGGATAGGTTTCTGAAAAACATCGTGAAGTGGTGCGCATTGTATGGCTGTGTGTTACATTACATTAACTAGTAGGAGTGAGAAAAACATCACGGGGTGGTGCGCATTGTCTGGGTGTGTGTTACATTACATTCACTATTAGGAGTGAGAAAAACATTACGGGGTGGTGTGAATCTGAGGGTCTGAATTAGGATAGGCAGTGAGTGGCAATGTAGGACGGAGAAAAGCACCGCGGGGTGGTCAGCATGGGGACGTCAGGGAACATGCAGTGGCAATGTAGGATAGGTTTCTGAAAAACATCGCGGGGTGGTGCGCATTGTATGGGTGTGTGTTACATAACATTCACTTGTAGGAGTGAGAAAAACATCACGGGGTGGTGTGAATCGGAGGGTCTGATTTAGGATAGGAAGTGAGTGGCAATGTCGGATGGAGAAAAACATCGCGGGGTGGTCAGCATGGGGAGGTCAGGGAACATGCAGTGGCAAAGTAAGATAGGTTTCTGAAAAACATCGCGGGGTGTTGGGCATTGTATGGGTGTGTGTTACATTACATTCACTAATAGGAGTGAGAAAAACATCACGGGGTGGTGCGCATTGTTTGGGTGTGTGTTACATTACATTCACTAGAAGGAGTGAGAAAAACATCACGGGGTGGTGTGAATCGGAGGGTCTGAATTAGGATAGGCAGTGAGTGGCAATGTAGGATGGAGAAAAGCACCGCGGGGTGGACAGTATGGGGAAGTCAGGGAACATGCAGTGGCAAAGTAGGATAGGTTTCTGAAAAACATCGCGGGGTGGTGCGCATTGTATGGTTGTGTGTTACATTACATTCACTAGTAGGAGTGAGAAAAACATCACGGAATGGTGTGAATCGGAGGGTCTGATTTAGGATACGCAGTGAGTGGCAATGTAGGATGCATAAAAGCACCGCGGGGTGGTCAGCATGGGGAGGTCAGGGAACATGCAGTGGCAATGTAGGATAGGTTTCTGAAAAACATCGTAGGGTGGTGCGCATTGTATGGGTGTGTGTTACATTACATTCACTAGTAGGAGTGAGAAAAACACGGGTTGATGCGCATTGTATGGATGTGTGTTACATTACATTCACTAGTAGGAGTGAGAAAAACATCACGGGGTGGTGTGAATCGGAGGGTCTGAATTAGGATAGGCAGTGAGTGGCAATGTAGGATGGAGAAAAGCACCGCAGTGTGGTCAGCATGGGGAGGTCAGGGAACATGCAGTGGCAATGTAGGATAGTTTTCTGAAAAATATCGCGGGGTGGTGCGCATTGTATGGGTGTGTGTTACATTACATTCACTAGTAGGAGTGAGAAAAACATCACGGGGTGGTGTGATTCGGAGGGTCTTATTTAGGATAGGCAGTGAGTGGCAATGTCGGATGGAGAAAAGCACCGCGGGGTGGTCAGCATGGGGACGTCACGGAACATGCCGTGGTAAAGTAGGATAGGTTCCTGAAAAACATAGCGGGGTGGTGCGCATTGTATGGGTTTGTGTTACATTACATTCACTAATAGGAGTGAGAAAAACATCACGGGGTGGTGCGCATTGTATGGGTGTGTGTTACATTACATTCACTAGTAGGAGTGAGAAAAACATCACGGGGTGGTGTGAATCGGAGGGTCTGAATTAGGATAGGCAGTGAGTGGCAATGTAGGATGGAGAAAAGCACCGCGGGGTGGTCAGCATGGGGACGTCAGGGAATATGCAGTGGCAATGTAGGATAGGTTTCTGAAAAACATCGCGGGGTGGTGCACATTGTATCGGTGTGTGTTACGTCACATTCACTAGTAGGTGTGAGAAAACCATCACGGGGTGGTGTGAATCGGAGGGTCTGATTTAGGATAGGCATTGAGTGGCAATGTCGGATGGAGAAAAGCACCGCGGGGTGGTCAGCATGGGGAGGGCTGGGAACATTCAATGGCAATGTAGGATAGGTTTCTGAAAAACATCGCGGGGTGGTGCGCATTGTATGTTTGTGTGTTACATTACATTCACTAGTAGGAGTGAGAAAAACATCACGGGGTGGTGCGCATTGTATGTGTGTGTGTTACATTACATTCACTAGTAGGAGTGACAAAAACATCACGGGGTGCTGTGAATCACAGGGTCTGAATTAGGATAGGCAGTGAGTGGCAATGTAGGATGGAGAAAAGCACCGCGGGCTGGTCAGAATGGGAGGTCATGGAACATGCAGTGGCAATGTAGGATAGGTTTCTGAAAAACATCGCGGGGTGGTGCGCATTGTATGGGTGTGTGTTACATTACATTCACTAGTAGGAGTGAGAAAAACATCACGGGGTGGTGCGCATTGTATGGGTGGGTGTTACATTACATTCAATAATAGGAGTGAGAAAAACATCACGCGGTGGTGCGCATTGTATGGGTGTGTGTTACATTACATTCACTAGTAGGAGTGACAAAAACATCACAGGGTGGTGTTAATCGGAGGGTCTGAATTAGTATAGGTAGTGAGTGGCAATGTAAGATGGAGAAAAGCACAGCGGTGTGGTCAGCATTGGGAGGTCAGGGAACATGCCGTGGCAATGAACGATAGTTTTCTCAAAAAACATCACGGGGTGGTGCGCATTGTATGGGTGTGTGTTACAATACATTCACTACTAGGAGTGAGAAAAACATCACGGGGTGGTGTGAATCGTAGGGTCTGAATTAGGACATGCAGTGAGTGGCAATGTACGATGGAGAAAAGAACCGCGGGGTGGTCAGCATGGGGAGGTCAGGGAACATGCAGTGGCAATGTAGGATAGGTTTCTGAAAAACATCGCGGGGTGGTGCGCATTGTATGGGTGTGTGTTACATTACATTCACTAGTAGGAGTGAGAAAAACATCACGGGGTTGTGTGAATCGGAGGGTCCGAATTAGGATAGGCAGAGAGTGGCAATGAAGGATGGAGAAAAGCACCGCGGGGTGGTCAGCATGGGGACGTCAGGGAACATGCAGTGGCAATGTAGGATAGGTTTCTTAAAAACATCGCGGGGTGGTGCACATTGTATGGGTGTGTGTTACATAACATTCACTAGTAGGAGTGAGAAAAACATCACGGGGTGCTGTGAATCGGAGGGTCTGATTTAGGATAGGCAGTGAGTGGCAATGTCGGATGGAGAAAAGCACCGTGGGGTCGTCAGCATAGGGAGGTCAGGGAACATGCAGTGGCAATGTAGGATAGGTTTCTGAAAAACATCGCGGGGTGGTGCGCATTGTATTGGTGTGTTTTACATTACATTCACTAGTAGCAGTGAGAAAAATATCACGGGGTGGTGCGCATTGTATGGGTGTGTGTTACATTACATTCACTAGTAGGAGTGAGAAAAATATCACGGGGTGGTGTGAATCGCAGCGTCTGAATTAGGATAGGCAGTGAGTGGCAATGTAGGATGGAGAAAAGCACCGCGGGGTGGTCAGCATGGGGAGGTTAGGGAACATGCAGTGGCAATGTAGGATAGTTTATGAAAAACATCGCGGGGTGGTGCCCATTGTATGGGTGTGTGTTACATTACATTCACTAGTAGGAGTGAGAAAAACATCACTGGGTAGTGCGCATTGTATGGGTGTGAGTTACATTATATTCAAGAGTAGGAGTGAGAAAAACATCACGGGGTAGTGCGCATTGTATGGGTGTGTGTTACATTACATTCACTAGTAGGAGTGAGAAAAACATCATGTGGTGGTGTGAATCGCAGGGCCTGAATTAGGATAGGCAGTGAGTGGCAATATAGGATGGAGAAAAGCACCGCGGGTCCGTCAGCATGGGGAGGTCAGGGAACATGCAGTGGCAAAGTTGGATAGGTTTCTGAAAAACATCGCGGGGTGGTGCGCATTGTATGGGTGTGTGTTACATTACATTCACTAGTAAGAGTGAGAAAAACATCACGGGGTGGTGCGCATTGTATGTGTGTGTGTTACATTACATTCACTAGTAGGAGTGAGCAAAACATCACGGGTGGTGCGCATTGTATGGGTTTGTGTTACATTACATTCACCAGTAGGAGTGAGAAAAACCTCACAGTGTGTTGTGAATCAGAGCGTCTGAATTAGGATAGGCAGTGAGTGGCAATGTAGGATGGAGAAAAGCACCGCGGGGTGGTCAGAATGGGGAGGTCATGGAACATGCAGTGGCAATGTAGGATAGGTTTCTGAAAAACATCGCGGGGTGCTGCGCATTGTATGGGTGTGTGTTACATTACATTCGCCAGTAAGAGTGAGAAAAACATCACGGGGTGGTGCGCATTGTATGGGTGTGTGTTACATTACATTCACTAGTAGGAGTGAGAAAAACATCACGGGGTGGTGTGAATCGGAGGGTCTGAATTAGGATAGGCAGTGAGTGGCAATGTAGGATGGAGAAAAGCACCGCGGCGTGGTCAGCATGGGGAGGGGAGGGAACATGCAATGGCAATGTAGGATAGGTTTCTGAAAAACATCACAGGGTGGTGCGCATTGTATGGTTGTGTGTTACATTACATTCAATAGTAGGAGTGAGAAAAACATCACGGGGTGGTGCGCATTGTATGGGTGTGTGTTACATTACATTCACTAGTAGGAGTGAGAAAAATATCACGGGGTGGTGAGAATCGCAGGGTCTGTATTAGGATAGGCAGTGAGTGGCAATGTAGGATGGAGAAAAGCACCGCGGGCTGGTCAGAATGGGGAGGTCATGGAACATGCAGTGGCAATGTAGGATAGGTTTCTGAAAAATATCGCGGGGTGGTGCGCATTGTATGGGTGTGTGTTACATTACATTCACTAGTAGGAGTGAGAAAAACATCACGGGGTGGTGCGCATTGTACGGGTGTGTGTTACATTACATTCACTAGTAAGAGTGAGAAAAACATCACGCGGTGATGCGCATTGTATGGGTGTGTGTTACATTACATTCACTAGTAGGAGTGAGAAAAACATCACAGGGTGGTGTGAATCGGAGGGTCTGAATTAGTATAGGCAGTGAGTGGCAATGTAGGATGGAGAAAAGCACCGCGGTGTGGTCAGCATGGGGAGGTCAGGGAACATGCAGTGGCAATGTAGGATAGGTTTCTGAAAAACATCGCGGGGTGGTGCGCATTGTATGGGTGTGTGTTACATTACATTCAGTAGTAGGAGTGAGAAAAACATCATGGGGTGGTGTGAATTGCAGGGCCTGAATTAGAATAGGCAGTGAGTGGCAATGTAGGATGGAGAAAAGCACCGCGGGGTGGTCAGCATGGGGAGGTCAGGGAACATGCATTGGCAATGTAGGATAGGTTTCTGAAAAACATCGCGGGGTGGTGCGCATTGTATGGGTGTGTGTTACAATACGTTCACTAGTAGGAGTGAGAAAAACATCACGGGGTGGTGCGCATTGTATGGGTGTGTGTTACATTACATTCACTAGTAGGAGTGAGAAAAACATCACGGGGTGGTGCGGATTGTATGGGTGTGTGTTACATTACATTCACTAGTAGGAGTGAGAAAAACATCGCGGGGTCGTGCGCATTGTATGGGTGTGTGTTACATTACATTCACTAGTAGGAGTGAGAAAAACATCACGGGGTGGTGCGCATTTTATGGGTGTGTGTTACATTACATTCACTAGTAGGAGTGAGAAAAACATCACGGGGTGGTGTGAATCGCAGGGTCTGAATTAGGATAGGCAGTGAGTGGCAATGTAGGATGGAGAAAAGCACCGCGGCGTGGTCAGCATGGGGAGGCCAGGGAACATGCAATGGCAATGTAGGATAGGTTTCTGAAAAACATCGCGGGTGGTGCGCATTGTATGGTTGTGTGTTACATTACATTCACTAGTAGGAGTGAGAAAAACATCACGGGGTGGTGAGAATCGCAGGGTCTGAATTAGGATAGGCAGTGAGTGGCAATGTAGAATGGAGAAAAGCACCGCGGTGTGGTCAGAATGGGGAGGTCATGGAACATGCAGTGGCAATGTAGGATAGGTTTCTGAAAAACATCGCGGGGTGGTGCGCATTGTATGGGTGTGTGTTACATTACATTCACTAGTAGGAGTGAGAAAAACATCACGGGGTGGTGCGCATTGTATGGGTGTGTGTTACATTACATTCACTAGTAGGAGTGAGAAAAACATCACGGGGTGGTGCGCATTGTATGGGTGTGTGTTACATTACATTCACTAGTAGGAGTGAGAAAAACATCACGGGGTGGTGCGCATTGTATGGGTCTGTGTTACATTACATTCACTAGTAGGAGTGAGAAAAACATCACGGGGTGGTGTGAATCGGAGGGTCTGAATAAGGATAGGCAGTGAGTGGCAATGTAGGATGGAGAAAAGCACCGCGTGGTGGTCAGCATGGGGAGGTCAGGGAACATGCAGTGGCAATGTAGGATAATTTTCTGAAAAGTATCGCGTGGTGGTGCACATTGTATGGGTGTGTGTTACATAACATTCACTAGTAGTAGTGAGAAAAACATCACGGTGTGAATCGTGGTGTGAATCGGAGGGACTGATTTAGGATAGGCAGTGAGTGGCAATGTCGGATGGAGAAAAGCACCGTGGGGTAGTCAGCATGGGGAGGTCAGTTAACATGCATTGGCAATGTAGCATAGGTTTCTGAAAAACATTGCGGGGTGGTGCGCATTGTATGGGTGTGTGTTACATTACATTCACTAGTAGGAGTGAGAAAAACATCACGGGGTGGTGCGCATTGTATGGGTGTGTGTTACATTACATTCACTAGTAGGAGTGAGAAAAACATCACGGGGTGGTGTGAATCGCAGTGTCTGAATTAGGATAGGCAGTGAGTGGCAATGTAGGATGGAGAAAAGCACCGCGGCGTGGTCAGCATGGGGAGGCCAGGGAACATGCAATGGCAATGTAGGATAGGTTTCTGAAAAACATCGCGGGTGGTGCGCATTGTATGGTTGTGTGTTACATTACATTCACTAGTAGGAGTGAGAAAAACATCACGGGGTGGTGCGCATTGTATGGGTGTGTGTTACATTACATTCACTAGTAGGAGTGAGAAAAACATCACGGGGTGGTGAGAATCTCAGGGTCTGAATTAGGATAAACAGTGAGTGGCAATGTAGGATGGAGAAAAGCACCGCGGGCTGGTCAGAATGTGGAGGTCATGGAACATGCAGTGGCAATGTAGGATAGGTTTCTGAAAAACATCGCAGGTTGGTGCGCATTGTATGGGTGTGTGTTACATTACATTCACTAGTAGGAGTGAGAAAAACATCACGCGGTGGTGCGCATTGTATGGATGTGTGTTACATTACATTCACTAGTAGGAGTGAGAAAAACATCACGGGGTGGTGCGCATTGTATGGGTGTGTGTTACATTACATTCACTAGTAGGAGTGAGAAAAACATCACGGGGTGGTGTGAATCGGAGGGTCTGAATTAGGATAGGCAGTGAGTGGGAATGTAGGATGGAGAAAAGCCCCACGGGGTGGTCAGCATGGGGAGGTCAGGGAACATGCAGTGGTAATGTAGGATAGGTTTCAGAAAAACATCGCGGGGTGGTGCGCATTGTATGGGTGTGTGTTACATTACATTCACTAGTAGGAGTGAGAAAAATATCACGGGGTGGTGTGCATTGTATGGGGGTGTGTTACATTACATTCACTAGTAGGAGTGAGAAAAACATCACAGGGTGGTGTGAATCACAGGGTCTGAATTAGGATAGGCAGTGAGTGGCAATGTAGGATGGAGAAAAGCACCGCGGCGTGGTCAGCATGGGGAGGGCAGGGAACATGCAATGGCAATGTAGGATCGTTTTCGGAAAAATATCGCGTGGTGGTGCGCATTGTATGGTTGTGTGTTACATTACATTCACTAGTAGGAGTGAGAAAAACATCACGGGGTGGTGCGCATTGTATGGGTGTGTGTTACATTACATTCACTAGTAGGAGTGAGAAAAACATCACGGGGTGGTGAGAATCGCAGGGTCTGAATTAGGATAGGCAGTGAGTGGCAATGTAGAATGGAGAAAAGCACCGCGGGGTGGTCAGAATGGGGAGGTCATGGAACATGCAGTGGCAATGTAGGATAGGTTTCTGAAAAACATCGCGGGGTGGTGCGCATTGTATGGGTGTGTGTTACATTACATTCACTAGTAGGAGTGAGAAAAACATCACGGGGTGGTGCGCATTGTATGGGTGTGTGTTACATTACATTCACTAGTAGGAGTGAGAAAAACATCACGGGGTGGTGCGCATTGTATGGGTGTGTGTTACATTACATTCACTAGTAGGAGTGAGAAAAACATCACGGGGTGGTGCGCATTGTATGGGTCTGTGTTACATTACATTCACTAGTAGGAGTGAGAAAAACATCACGGGGTGGTGTGAATCGGAGGGTCTGAATAAGGATAGGCAGTGAGTGGCAATGTAGGATGGAGAAAAGCACCGCGTGGTGGTCAGCATGGGGAGGTCAGGGAACATGCAGTGGCAATGTAGGATAATTTTCTGAAAAATATCGCGTGGTGGTGCACATTGTATGGGTGTGTGTTACATAACATTCACTAGTAGTAGTGAGAAAAACATCACGGTGTGAATCGTGGTGTGAATCGGAGGGACTGATTTAGGATAGGCAGTGAGTGGCAATGTCGGATGGAGAAAAGCACCGTGGGGTAGTCAGCATGGGGAGGTCAGTTAACATGCATTGGCAATGTAGGATAGGTTTCTGAAAAACATTGCGGGGTGGTGCGCATTGTATGGGTGTGTGTTACATTACATTCACTAGTAGGAGTGAGAAAAACATCACGGGGTGGTGCGCATTGTATGGGTGTGTGTTACATTACATTCACTAGTAGGAGTGAGAAAAACATCACGGGGTGGTGTGAATCGCAGGGTCTGAATTAGGATAGGCAGTGAGAGGCAATGTAGGATGGAGAAAAGCACCGCGGCGTGGTCAGCATGGGGAGGCCAGGGAACATGCAATGGCAATGTAGGATAGGTTTCTGAAAAACATCGCGGGTGGTGCGCATTGTATGGTTGTGTGTTACATTACACTCACTAGTAGGAGTGAGAAAAACATCACGGGGTGGTGCGCATTGTATGGGTGTCTGTTACATTACATTCACTAGTAGGAGTGAGAAAAACATCACGGGGTGGTGAGAATCGCAGGGTCTGAATTAGGATAGGCAATGAGTGGCAATGTAGGATGGAGAAAAGCACCGCGGGCTGGTCAGAATGTGGAGGTCATGGAACATGCAGTGGCAATGTAGGATAGGTTTCTGAAAAACATCGCAGGTTGGTGCGCATTGTATGGGTGTGTGTTACATTACATTCACTAGTAGGAGTGAGAAAAACATCACGCGGTGGTGCGCATTGTATGGATGTGTGTTACATTACATTCACTAGTAGGAGTGAGAAAAACATCACGGGGTGGTGCGCATTGTATGGGTGTGTGTTACATTACATTCACTAGTAGGAGTGAGAAAAACATCACGGGGTGGTGTGAATCGGAGGGTCTGAATTAGGATAGGCAGTGACTGGCAATGTAGCATGGAGAAAAGCACCACGGGGTCGTCAGCATGGGGAGGTCAGGGAACATGCAGTGGCAATGTAGGATAGGTTCCTGAAAAACATCGCGGGGTGGTGCGCATTGTATGGGTGTGTGTTACATTACATTCACTAGTAGGAGTGAGAAAAACATCACGGGGTGGTGCGCATTGTATGGGTGTGTGTTACATTACATTCACTAGTAGGAGTGAGAAAAACATCACGCGGTTGTGCGCATTGTATGGGTCTGTGTTATATTACATTCACTAGTAGGAGTGAGAAAAACATCACGGGGTGGTGTGAATCGGAGGGTCTGAATAAGGATAGGCAGTGAGTGGCAATGTCGGATGGAGAAAAGCACCGCGGGGTGGTCAGCATGGGGAGGTCAGGGAACATGCATTGGCAATGTAGGATAGGTTTCTGAAAAACATCGCGGGGTGGTGCGCATTGTATGGGTGTGTGTTACATTACATTCACTAGTAGGAGTGAGAAAAAAATCACGGGGTGGTGCTCATTGTATGGGTGTGTGTTACATTACATTCACTAGTAGGAGTGAGAAAAACATCACGTGGTGGTGTGAATCGCAGGGTCTGAATTAGGATAGGCAGTGAGTGGCAATGTAGGATGGAGAAAAGCACCGCGGCGTGGTCAGCATGGGGAGGGCAGGGAACATGCAATGGCAATGTAGGATAGATTTCTGAAAAATATCGCGGGGTGGTGCGCATTGTATGGTTGTGTGTTACATTACATTCACTAGTAGGAGTGAGAAAAACATCACGGGGTGGTGCGCATTGTATGGGTGTGTGTTACATTACATTCACTAGTAGGAGTGAGAAAAACATCACGGGGTGGTGAGAATCGCAGGGTCTGAATTAGGATAGGCAGTGAGTGGCAATGTAGGATGGAGAAAAGCACTGCGGGATGGTCAGAATGTGGAGGTCATGGAACATGCAGTGGCAAAGTAGGATAGGTTTCTGAAAAACATTGCGGGGTGGTGCGCATTGTATGGGTGTGTGTTACATTACATTCACTAGTAGGAGTGAGAAAAACATCACGGGGTGGTGCGCATTGTATGGGTGTGTGTTACATTACATTCACTAGTAAGAGAGAGAAAAACATCACGCGGTGGTGCGCATTGTATGTGTGTGTGTTACATTACATTCACTAGTAGGAGTGAGAAAAACATCACGGGGTGGTGTGAATCCGAGGGTCTGAATTAGTATAGGCAGTGAGTGGCAATGTAGGATGGAGAAAAGCACCGCTGTGTGGTCAGCATGGGGAGGTCAGGGAACATGCAGTGGCAATGTAGGATAGGTTTCTGAAAAATATCGCGGGGTGGTGCGCATTGTATGGGTGTGTGTTACATTACATTCACTACTAGGAGTGAGAAAAACATCACCGGGTGGTGTGAATTGGAGGGTCTGAATTAGGATAGGCAGTGAGTGGCAATGTAGGATGGAGAAAAGCACCGCGGGGTGGTCAGAATGGGGAGGTCAGGGAACATGCAATGGCAATGTAGGATAGGTTTCTGAAAAACATCTCGGGGTGGTGCGCATTGTATGGTTGTGTGTTACATTATATTCACTAGTAGGAGTGAGAAAAACATCACGGGGTGGTGTGAATTGGAGGGTCTGAATTAGGATAGGCACTGAGTGGCAATGAAGGATGGAGAAAAGCACCGAGGGTCCGTCAGCATGGGGAGGTCAGGGAACATGAAGTGGCAATGTAGGATAGGTTTCTGAAAAACATTGCGTGGTGGTGCGCATTATGGGTGTGTGTTAAATGACATTCACTTGTAGGAATGAGAAAAACATCACGGGGTGGTGCGCATTGTATGGGTGTGTGTTACATTACATTCACTAGTAGGAGTGAGAAAAACATCACGGGGTGGTGAGAATCGCAGGGTCTGAATTAGGATAGGCAGTGAGTGGCAATGTAGGATGGAGAAAAGCACCGCGGGCTGGTCAGAATGGGGAGGTCATGGAACATGCAGTGGCAATGTAGGATAGGTTTCTGAAAAACATCGCGGGGTGGTGCGCATTGTATGGGTGTGTGTTACATTACATTCACTAGTAGGAGGGAGAAAAACATCACGGGGTGGTGCGCATTGTACGGGTGTGTGTTACATTACATTCACTAGTAAGAGTGAGAAAAACATCACGCAGTGGTGCGCATTGTATGGGTGTGTGTTACATTACATTCACTAGTAGGAGTGAAAAAAAACATCACGGGGTGGTGTGAATCAGAGCGTCTGAATTAGGATAGGCAGTGAGTGGCAATGTAGGATGGAGAAAAGCACCGCGGGGTGGTCAGAATGGGGAGGTCATGGAACATGCAGTGGCAATGTAGGATAGGTTTCTGAAAAACATCGCGGGGTGGTGCGCATTGTATGGGTGTGTGTTACATTACATTCACTAGTAGGAGTGAGAAAAACATCACGGGGTGGTGTGAATCGGAGGGTCTGAATAAGGATAGGCAGTGAGTGGCAATGTAGGTTGGAGAAAAGCACCGTGGGGTAGTCAGCATGGGGAGGTGAGTTAACATGCATTGGCAATGTAGGATAGGTTTCTGAAAAACATCGCGGGGTGGTGCGCATTGTATGGGTGTGTGTTACATTACATTCACTAGTAGGAGTGAGAAAAACATCACGCGGTGGTGCGCATTGTATGGGTGTGTGTTACATTACATTCACTAGTAGGAGTGAGAAAAACATCACGGGGTGGTGTGAATCGGAGGGTCTGAATAAGGATAGGCAGTGAGTGGCAATGTAGGATGGAGAAAAGCACCGCGTGTTGGTCAGCATGGGGAGGTCAGGGAACATGTAGTGGCAATGTAGCATATTTTTCTGAAAAATATCGCGGGGTGGTGCACATTGTATGGGTGTGTGTTACATAACATTCACTAGTAGTAGTGAGAAAAACATCACGGGGTGGTGTGAATCGGAGGGACTGATTTAGGATAGGCAGTGAGTGGCAATGTCGGATGGAGAAAAGCACCGTGGGGTAGTCAGCATGGGGAGGTCAGTTAACATGCATTGGCAATGTAGGATAGGTTTCTGAAAAACATCGCGGGGTGGTGCGCATTGTATGGGTGTGTGTTACATTACATTCACTAGTAGGAGTGAGAAAAACATCACGGGGTGGTGCGCATTGTATGGGTGTGTGTTACATTACATTCACTAGTAGGAGTGAGAAAAACATCACGGGGTGGTGTGAATCGCAGGGTCTGAATTAGGATAGGCAGTGAGTGGCAATGTAGGATGGAGAAAAGCACCGCGGCGTGGTCAGCATGGGGAGGGCAGGGAACATGCAATGGCAATGTAGGATAGGTTTCTGAAAAACATCGCGGGTGGTGCGCATTGTATGGTTGTGTGTTACATTACATTCACTAGTAGGAGTGAGAAAAACATCACGGGGTGGTGCGCATTGTATGGGTGTGTGTTACATTACATTCACTAGTAGGAGTGAGAAAAACATCACGGGGTGGTGAGAATCGCAGGGTCTGAATTAGGATAGGCAGTGAGTGGCAATGTAGGATGGAGAAAAGCACCGCGGGCTGGTCAGAATGTGGAGGTCATGGAACATGCAGTGGCAATGTAGGATAGGTTTCTGAAAAACATCGCGGGTTGGTGCGCATTGTATGGGTTTGTGTTACATTACATTCACTAGTAGGATTGAGAAAAACATCACGGGGTGGTGCGCATTGTATGGGTGTGTGTTACATTACATTCACTAGTAGGAGTGAGAAAAACATCACGGGGTGGTGTGAATCGGAGGGTCTGAATTAGGATAGGCAGTGAGTGGCAATGTAGGATGGAGAAAAGCACCGCGGTGTGATCAGCATGGGGAGGTCAGGGAACATGCAGTGGCAAAGTAGGATAGGTTTCTGAAAAACATCGCGGGGTGGTGCGCATTGTATGGGTGTGTGTTACATTACACTCACTAGTAGGAGTGAGAAAAACTTCACCGGGTGGTGCGCATTGTATGGGTGTGTGTTACATTACATTCACTAGTAGGATTGAGAAAAACATCACGGGGTGGTGTGCATTGTATGTGTGTGTGTTACATTCATTTACTAGTAAGAGTGAGAAAAACATCACGGGGTGGTGCGCATTGTATGGGTGTGTGTTACATTACATTCACTAGTAGGAGTGAGAAAAACATCACGGGGTGGTGTGAATCGGAGGGTCTGAATTAGTATAGGCAGTGAGTGGCAAAGAAGGATGGAGAAAAGCACCGCGGTGTGATCAGCATGGGGAGGTCAGGGAACATGCAGTGGCAAAGTAGGATAGGTTTCTGAAAAACATCGCGGGGTGGTGTGCATTGTATGGGTGTGTGTTACATTACACTCACTAGTAGGAGTGAGAAAAACTTCACGGGGTGGTGCGCATTGTATGTGTGTGTGTTACATTACATTCACTAGTAGGAGTGAGCAAAACATCACGGGGTGGTGTGAATCGCAGGGTCTGAATTAGGATAGGCAGTGAGTGGCAATGTAGGATGGAGAAAAGCACCACGGCGTGGTCAGCATGGGGAGGGCAAGGAACATGCAATGGCAATGTAGGATAGATTTCTGAAAAATATCGCGGGGTGGTGCGCATTGTATGGTTGTGTGTTACATTACATTCACAAGTAGGAGTGAGAAAAACATCATGGTGTGGTGCGCATTGTATGGGTGTGTGTTACATTACATTCACTAGTAGGAGTGAGAAAAACATCACGGGGTGGTGAGAATCGCAGGGTCTGAATTAGGATAGGCAGTGAGTGGCAATGTAGGATGGAGAAAAGCACCGCGGGCTGGTCAGAATGTGGAGGTCATGGAACATGCAGTGGCAAAGTAGGATAGGTTTCTGAAAAACATCGCGGGGTGGTGCGCATTGTATGGGGGTGTGTTACATTACATTCACTAGTAGGAGTGAGAAAAACATCACGGGGTGGTGCGCATTGTATGGGTGTGTGTTACATTACATTCACTAGTAAGAGTGAGAAAAACATCACGCGGTGGTGCGCATTGAATGGGTGTGTGTTACATTACATTCACTAGTAGGAGTGAGAAAAACATCACGGGGTGGTGTGAATCCGAGGGTCTGAATTAGTATAGGCAGTGAGTGAAAATGTAGGATGGAGAAAAGCACCGCTGTGTGGTCAGCATGGGGAGGTCAGGGAACATGCAGTGGCAATGTAGGATAGGTTTCTGAAAAATATCGCGGGGTGGTGCGCATTGTATGGGTGTGTGTTACACTACATTCACTACTAGGAGTGAGAAAAACATCACGGGGCGGTGTGAATCGGAGGGTCTGAATTAGGATAGGCAGTGAGTGGCAATGTAGGATGGAGAAAAGCACCGCGGGGTGGTCAGCATGGGGAGGTCAGGGAACATGCAATGGCAATGTAGGATAGGTTTCTGAAAAACATCGCGGGGTGGTGCGCATTGTATGGTTGTGTGTTACATTACATTCACTAGTAGGAGTGAGAAAAACATCACGGGGTGGTGTGAATTGGAGGGTCTGAATTAGGATAGGCAGTGAGTGGCAATGAAG
Source organism: Cavia porcellus (assembly GCF_034190915.1). Lineage (NCBI taxonomy): Eukaryota > Metazoa > Chordata > Mammalia > Rodentia > Caviidae > Cavia > Cavia porcellus. The sequence continues at coordinate 2,581,986 of NW_026947555.1, forward strand.
GATGGAGAAAAGCACCGAGGGTCCGTCAGCATGGGGAGGTCAGGGAACATGCAGTGGCAATGTAGGATAGGTTTCTGAAAAACATCGCGTGGTGGTGCGCATTATGGGTGTGTGTTAAATGACATTCACTAGTAGGAGTGAGAAAAACATCACGGGGTGGTGCGCATTGTATGGGTGTGTGTTACATTACATTCACTAGTAGGAGTGAGAAAAACATCACGGGGTGGTGAGAATCGCAGGGTCTGAATTAGGATAGGCAGTGAGTGGCAATGTAGGATGGAGAAAAGCACCGCGGGCTGGTCAGAATAGGGAGGTCATGGAACATGCAGTGGCAATGTAGGATAGGTTTCTGAAAAACATCGCGGGGTGGTGCGCATTGTATGGGTGTGTGTTACATTACATTCACTAGTAGGAGTGAGAAAAACATCACGGGGTGGTGCGCATTGTACGGGTGTGTGTTACATTACATTCACTAGTAAGAGTGAGAAAATCATCACGCGGTGGTGCGCATTGTATGGGTGTGTGTTACATTACATTCACTAGTAGGAGTGAGAAAAACATCACGGGGTGGTGTGAATCAGAGCGTCTGAATTAGGATAGGCAGTGAGTGGCAATGTAGGATGGAGAAAAGCACTGCGGGGTGGTCAGAATGGGGAGGTCATGGAACATGCAGTGGCAATGTAGGATAGGTTTCTGAAAAATATCGCGGGGTGGTGCGCATTGTATGGGTGTGTGTTACATTACATTCACTAGTAGGAGTGAGAAAAACATCACGGGGTGGTGCGCATTGTATGGGTGTGTGTTACATTACATTCACTAGTAGGAGTGAGAAAAACATCACGGGGTGGTGAGAATCGCAGGGTCTGAATTAGGATAGGCAGTGAGTGGCAATATAGAATGGAGAAAAGCACCGCGGGCTGGTCAGAATGGGAAGGTCATGGAACATTCAGTGGCAATGTAGGATAGGTTTCTGAAAAACATCGCAGGGTGGTGCGCATTGTATGGGTGTGTGTTACATTACATTCACTAGTAGGAGTGAAAAAAACATCACGGGGTGGTGTGCATTGTATGTGTGTGTGTTACATTCATTCACTAGTAAGAGTGAGAAAAACATCACGGGGTGGTGCGCATTGTATGGGTGTGTGTTACATTACATTCACTAGTAGGAGTGAGAAAAACATCACGGGGTGGTGTGAATCGGAGGGTCTGAATTAGTATAGGCAGTGAGTGGCAAAGAAGGATGGAGAAAAGCACCGCGGTGTGATCAGCATGGGGAGGTCAGGGAACATGCAGTGGCAAAGTAGGATAGGCTTCTGAAAAACATCGCGGGGTGGTGCGTATTGTATGGGTGTGTGTTACATTACACTCACTAGTAGGAGTGAGAAAAACTTCACGGGGTGGTGCGCATTGTATGTGTGTGTGTTACATTACATTCACTAGTAGGAGTGAGCAAAACATCACGGGGTGGTGTGAATCGCAGGGTCTGAATTAGGATAGGCAGTGAGTGGCAATGTAGGATGGAGAAAAGCACCACGGCGTGGTCAGCATGGGGAGGGCAAGGAACATGCAATGGCAATGTAGGATAGATTTCTGAAAAATATCGCGGGGTGGTGCGCATTGTATGGTTGTGTGTTACATTACATTCACAAGTAGGAGTGAGAAAAACATCATGGTGTGGTGCGCATTGTATGGGTGTGTGTTACATTACATTCACTAGTAGGAGTGAGAAAAACATCACGGGGTGGTGAGAATCGCAGGGTCTGAATTAGGATAGGCAGTGAGTGGCAATGTAGGATGGAGAAAAGCACCGCGGGCTGGTCAGAATGTGGAGGTCATGGAACATGCAGTGGCAAAGTAGGATAGGTTTCTAAAAAATATCGCGGGGTGGTGCGCATTGTATGGGGGTGTGTTACATTACATTCACTAGTAGGAGTGAGAAAAACATCACGGGGTGGTGCGCATTGTATGGGTGTGTGTTACATTACATTCACTAGTAAGAGTGAGAAAAACATCACGCGGTGGTGCGCATTGTATGGGTGTGTGTTACATTACATTCACTAGTAGGAGTGAGAAAAACATCACGGGGTGGTGTGAATCCGAGGGTCTGAATTAGTATAGGCAGTGAGTGGAAATGTAGGATGGAGAAAAGCACCGCTGTGTGGTCAACATGGGGAGGTCAGGGAACATGCAGTGGCAATGTAGGATAGGTTTCTGAAAAATATCGCGGGGTGGTGCGCATTGTATGGGTGTGTGTTACACTACATTCACTACTAGGAGTGAGAAAAACATCACGGGGCGGTGTGAATCGGAGGGTCTGAATTAGGATAGGCAGTGAGTGGCAATGTAGGATGGAGAAAAGCACCGCGGGGTGGTCAGCATGGGGAGGTCAGGGAACATGCAATGGCAATGTAGGATAGGTTTCTGAAAAACATCGCGGGGTGGTGCGCATTGTATGGTTGTGTGTTACATTACATTCACTAGTAGGAGTGAGAAAAACATCACGGGGTGGTGTGAATTGGAGGGTCTGAATTAGGATAGGCAGTGAGTGGCAATGAAGGATGGAGAAAAGCACCGAGGGTCCGTCAGCATGGGGAGGTCAGGGAACATGCAGTGGCAATGTAGGATAGGTTTCTGAAAAACATCGCGTGGTGGTGCGCATTATGGGTGTGTGTTAAATGACATTCACTAGTAGGAGTGAGAAAAACATCACGGGGTGGTGCGCATTGTATGGGTGTGTGTTACATTACATTCACTAGTAGGAGTGAGAAAAACATCACGGGGTGGTGAGAATCGCAGGGTCTGAATTAGGATAGGCAGTGAGTGGCAATGTAGGATGGAGAAAAGCACCGCGGGCTGGTCAGAATGGGGAGGTCATGGAACATGCAGTGGCAATGTAGGATAGGTTTCTGAAAAACATCGCGGAGTGGTGCGCATTGTATGGGTGTGTGTTACATTACATTCACTAGTAGGAGTGAGAAAAACATCACGGGGTGGTGCGCATTGTACGGGTGTGTGTTACATTACATTCACTAGTAAGAGTGAGAAAAACATCACGCGGTGGTGCGCATTGTATGGGTGTGTGTTACATTACATTCACTAGTAGGAGTGAGAAAAACATCACGGGGTGGTGTGAATCAGAGCGTCTGAATTAGGATAGGCAGTGAGTGGCAATGTAGGATGGAGAAAAGCACTGCGGGGTGGTCAGAATGGGGAGGTCATGGAACATGCAGTGGCAATGTAGGATAGGTTTCTGAAAAATATCGTGGGGTGGTGCGCATTGTATGGTGTGTGTTACATTACATTCACTAGTAGGAGTGAGAAAAACATCACGGGGTGGTGCGCATTGTATGCGTGTGTGTTACATTACATTCACTAGTAGGAGTGAGAAAAACATCACGCGGTGGTGCGCATTGTATGGGTCTGTGTTACATTACATTCACTAGTAGGAGTGAGAAAAACATCACGGGGTGGTGTGAATCGGAGGGTCTGAATAAGGATAGGCAGTGAGTGGCAATGTAGGATGGAGAAAAGCACCGCGTGGTGGTCAGCATGGGGAGGTCAGGGAACATGCAGTGGCAATGTAGGATATTTTTCTGAAAAATATCGCGGGGTGGTGCACATTGTATGGGTGTGTGTTACATAACATTCACTAGTAGTAGTGAGAAAAACATCACGGGGTGGTGTGAATCGGAGGGACTGATTTAGGATAGGCAGTGAGTGGCAATGTCGGATGGAGAAAAGCACCGTGGGGTAGTCAGCATGGGGAGGTCAGTTAACATGCATTGGCAATGTAGGATAGGTTTCTGAAAAACATCGCGGGGTGGTGCGCATTGTATGGGTGTGTGTTACATTACATTCACTAGTAGGAGTGAGAAAAACATCACGGGGTGGTGCGCATTGTATAGGTGTGTGTTACATTACATTCACTAGTAGGAGTGAGAAAAACATCACGGGGTGGTGGGAATCGCAGGGTCTGAATTAGGATAGGCAGTGAGTGGCAATGTAGGATGGAGAAAAGCACCGCGGCGTGGTCAGCATGGGGAGGGCAGGGAACATGCAATGGCAATGTAGGATAGGTTTCTGAAAAACATCGCGGGTGGTGCGCATTGTATGGTTGTGTGTTACATTACATTCACTAGTAGGAGTGAGAAAAACATCACGGGGTGGTGCGCATTGTATGGGTGTGTGTTACATTACATTCACTAGTAGGAGTGAGAAAAACATCACGGGGTGGTGAGAATCGCAGGGTCTGAATTAGGATAGGCAGTGAGTGGCAATGTAGGATGGAGAAAAGCACCGCGGGCTGGTCAGAATGTGGAGGTCATGGAACATGCAGTGGCAATGTAGGATAGGTTTCTGAAAAACATCGCGGGTTGGTGCGCATTGTATGGGTGTGTGTTACATTACATTCACTTGTAGGAGTGAGAAAAACATCACGCCGTGGTGCGCATTGTATGGATGTGTGTTACATTACATTCACTAGTAGGAGTGAGAAAAACATCACGGGGTGGTGCGCATTGTATGAGTGTGTGTTACATTACATTCACTAGTAGGAGTGAGAAAAACATCACGGGGTGGTGTGAATCGGAGGGTCTGAATTAGGATAGGCAGTGAGTGGCAATGTAGGATGGAGAAAAGCACCACGGGGTGGTCAGCATGGGGAGGTCAGGGAACATGCAGTGGCAATGTAGGATAGGTTTCGGAAAAATATCGCGTGGTGGTGCGCATTGTATGGTTGTGTGTTACATTACATTCACTAGTAGGAGTGAGAAAAACATCACGGGGTGGTGCGCATTGTATGGGTGTGTGTTACATTACATTCACTAGTAGGAGTGAGAAAAACATCACGGGGTGGTGTGCATTGTATGGGTGTGTGTTACATTACATTCACTAGTAAGAGTGAGAAAAACATCACGGGGTGGTGCGCATTGTATGGGTGTGTGTTACATTACATTCACTAGTATGAGTGACGAAAACATCACAGTGTGGTGTGAATCGGAGGGTCTGAATTAGGATAGGCAGTGAGTGGCAATGTCGGATGGAGAAAAGCACCGCGGGGTGGTCAGCATGGGGATGTCAGGGAACATGCATTGGCAATGTAGGATAGGTTTCTGAAAAACATCGCGGGGTTGTGCGCATTGTATGGTTGTGTGTTACATTACATTCACTAGTAGGAGTGAGAAAAACATCACGGGGTGGTGTGAATTGGAGGGTCTGAATTAGGATAGGCAGTGAGTGGCAATGAAGGACGGAGAAAAGCACCGCGGGTCCGTCAGCATGTGGAGGTCAGGGAACATGCAGTGGCAAAGTAGGATAGGTTTCTGAAAAACATCGCGGGGTGTTGCGCATTGTATGTGTGTGTGTTACATTACATTCACTAGTAGGAGTGAGCAAAACATCACGGGGTGGTGAGAATCGCAGGGTCTGAATTAGGATAGGCAGTGAGTGCAATGTAGAATGGAGAAAAGCACCGCGGTGTGGTCATCATGGGGAGGTCAGGGAACATGCAGTGGCAATGTAGGATAGGTTTCTGAAAAACATCGCGGGGTGGTGCGCATTGTATGGGTGTGTGTTACATTACATTCACTAATAGGAGTGAGAAAAACATCACGGGGTAGTGCGCATTGTATGGGTGGGTGTTACATTACAATCACTAGTAGGAGTGAGAAAAACATCATGGGGTGGTGTGAATCGGAGGGTCTGAATAAGGATAGGCAGTGAGTGGCAATGTAGGATGGAGAAAAACACCGCGGGGTGGTCAGCATGGGGAGGTCAGGGAACATGCAGTGGCAATGTAGGATATTTTTCTGAAAAATATCGCGGGGTGGTGCACATTGTATGGGTGTGTGTTACATAACATTCACTAGTAGTAGTGAGAAAAACATCACGGGGTGGTGTGAATCGCAGGGTCTGAATTAGGATAGGCTGTGAGTGGCAATGTAGGATGGAGAAAAGCACCGCGGCGTGGTCAGCATGGGGAGGGCAGGGAACATGCAATGGCAATGTAGGATAGGTTTCGGAAAGACATCGCGGGGAGGTGCGCATTGTATGGTTGTGTGTTACATTACATTCACTAGTAGGAGTGAGAAAAACATCACGGGGTGGTGAGAATCGCAGGGTCTGAATTAGGATAGGCAGTGAGTGCAATGTAGAATGGAGAAAAGCACCGCGGGCTGGTCAGAATGGGGAGGTCATGGAACATGCAGTGGCAATGTAGGATAGGTTTCTGAAAAACATCGCGGGGTGGTGCGCATTGTATGGGTGTGTGTTACATTACATTCACTAGTAGGAGTGAGAAAAACATCACGGGGTGGTGTGCATTTTATGGGTGTGTGTTACATTACATTCACTAGTAAGAGTGAGAAAAACATCACACGGTGGTGCGCATTGTATGGGTGTGTGTTACATTACATTCACTAGTAGGAGTGAGAAAAACATCACAGGGTGGTGTGAATCGGAGGGTCTGAATTAGTATAGGCAGTGAGTGGCAATGTAGGATGGAGAAAAGCACCGCGGTGTGGTCAGCATGGGGAGGTCAGGGAACATGCAGTGGCAATGAACGATAGTTTTCTGAAAAACATCACGGGGTGGTGCGCATTGTATGGGTGTGTGTTACATTACATTCACTAGTAGGAGTGAGAAAAACATCACGGGGTGGTGTGAATCGGAGGGTCTGAATTAGGATAGGCAGTGAGTGGCAATGTAGGATGGAGAAAAGCACCACGGGGTGGTCAGCATGGGGAGGTCAGGGAACATGCAGTGGCAATGTAGGATAGGTTTCTGAAAAACGTCGCGGGGTGGTGCGAATTGTATGGGTGTGTGTTACATTACGTTCACTAGTAGGAGTGAGAAAAAGATCACGGGGTAGTGCGCATTGTATGGGTGTGTGTTACATTACATTCACTAGTAGGAGTGAGAACAACATCACGGGGTGGTGTGAATCGCAGGGCCTGAATTAGGATAGGCAGTGAGTGGCAATGTAGGATGGAGAAAAGCACCGCGGGTTGGTCAGCATGGGGAGGTCAGGGAACATGCAATGGCAATGTAGGATAAGTTTCTGAAAAACATCGCGGGGTGGTGCGCATTGTATGGTTGTGTGTTACATTACATTCACTAGTAGGAGTGAGAAAAACATCACGCGGTGGTGTGAATTGGAGGGTTTGAATTAGGATAGGCAGTGAGTGGCAATGAAGGATGGAGAAAAGCACCGCGGGTCCGTCAGCATGGGGAAGTCAGGGAACATGCAGTGGCAAAGTAGGACAGGTTTCTGAAAAACATCGTGGGGTGGTGCGCATTGTATGGGTGTGTGTTACATTACATTCACTAGTAGGAGTGAGAAAAACATCACGGGGTGGTGCGCATTGTATGTGTTTGTGTTACATTACATTCACTAATAGGAGTGAGCAAAACATCGCGGGGTGGTGCGCATTGTATGGGTTTGTGTTACAATACATTCACTAGTAGGAGTGAGAAAAACATCACGGGGTGGTGTGAATCAGAGCGTCTGAATTAGGATAGGCAGTGAGTGGCAATGTAGGATGGGGAAAAGCCCCGCGGTGTTGTCAGAATGGGGAGGTCATGGAACATGCAGTGGCAATGTAGGATAGGTTTCTGAAAAACATCGCGGGGTGGTGCGCATTGTATGGGTGCGTGTTACATTACATTCACTAGTAGGAGTGAGAAAAACATCACGGGTTGGTGCGCATTGTATGGGTGTGTGTTACATTACATTCACTAGTATGAGTGAGAAAAACATCACGCGGTGGTGGGCATTGTATGGGTGTGTGTTACATTACATTCACTAGTAGGAGTGAGAAAAACATCACGGGGTGGTGTGAATCGGAGGGTCTGAATTAGGATAGGCAGTGAGTGGCAATGTAGGATGGAGAAAAGCACCGCGGGGTGGTCAGCATGGCCAGGTCAGGGAACATGCCGTGGCAATGTAGGATATTTTTCTGAAAAATATCGCGGGGTGGTGCGCATTGTATGGGTGTGTGTTACATTACATTCACTAGTAGGATTGAGAAAAACATCACGGGGTGGTGCGCATTGTATGGGTGTGTGTTACATTACATTCACTAGTAGGAGTGAGAAAAACATCACGGGGTGTTGTGATTCGGAGGGTCTGAATTAGGATAGGCAGTGAGTGGCAATGTAGGATGGAGAAAAGCACCGAGGGGTGGTCAGAATGGGGAGATCATGGAACATGCAGTGGCAATGTAGGATAGGTTTCTGAAAAACATCGCGGGGTGGTGCGCATTGTATGGGTTTGTGTTACATTACATTCACTAGTAGGAGTGAGAAAAACATCACGGGGTGGTGCGCATTTTATGGGTGTGTGTTAAATTACATTCACTAGTAGGAGTGAGAAAAACATCACGCGGTGGTGCGCATTGTATGGGTGTGTGTTACATTACATTCACTAGTAGGAGTGAGAAAAACATCACGGGGTGGTCTGAATCGGAGGGCCTGAATTAGGATAGGTAGTTAGTGGCAATGTAGGATGGAGAAAAGCACCACGGGGTGGTCAGCATGGGGAGATCAGGGAACATGCAGTGGCAATGTAGGGTAGGTTTATGAAAAATATCGCGGGGTGGTGCGCATGGTATGGGTGTGTGTTACATTACATTCACTAGTAGGAGTGATAAAAACATCACGGGGTTGTGTGAATCGGAGGGTCTGAATTAGGATAGGCAGTGAGTGGCAATGTAGGATGGAGAAAACCACTGCGGGGTGGTCAGCATGGGGAGGTCAGGCAACATGCAGTGGCTATGTAGGATAGGTTTCTGAAAACCATCGCGAGGTGCTGCGCATTTTATGGGTGTGTGTTACATTACATTCACTAGTAGGAGTAAGAAAAACATCACGGTGTGGTGCGCATTGTATGGGTGTGTGTTACATTACATTCACTAGTAGGAGTGAGCAAAACATCACGGGGTGGTGCGCATTGTATGGGTGTGTGTTACATTACATTCACTAGTAGGAGTGAGAAAAACATCACACGGTGGTGCGCATTGTATGGGTGTGTGTTACATTACATTCACTAGTAGGAGTGAAAAAAACATCACGGGGTGGTGTGAATCGGAGGGTCTGAATTACGATAGGCAGTGAGTGGCAATGTAGGATGGAGAAAAGCACCGTGGGGTGGTTAGCATGCGGAGGTCAGGGAACATGCAATGGCAATGTAGGATAGGTTTCTGAAAAACATCGCGGGGTGGTGTGCATTGTATGGTTGTGTGTTACATTACATTCACTAGTAGGAGTGAGAAAAACATCACGGGGTGGTGTGAATTGGAGGGTCTGAATTAGGATAGGCACTGAGTGGCAATGAAGGATGGAGAAAAGCACCGCGGGTCCGTCAGCATGGGGAGGTCAGGGAACATGCAGTGGCAAAGTAGGATAGGTTTCTGAAAAACATCGCTGGTTGGTGCGCATTGTATGGGTGTGTGTTACATTACATTCACTAGTAGGAGTGAGAAAAACATCACGGGGTGGTGCGCATTGTATGTGTTTGTGTTACATTACATTCACTATTAGGAGTGAGCAAAACATCACGGGGTGGTGCGCATTGTATGGGTTTGTGTTACATTACATTCACTAGTAGGAGTGAGAAAAACATCACGGGGTGGTGTGAATCAGAGGGTCTGAATTAGGATAGGCAGTGAGTGGCAATGTAGGATGGAGAAAAGCACCGCGGGGTGGTCAGCATGGGGAGTCAGGGAACATGCAGTGGCAATGAACGATAGTTTTCTGAAAAACATCATGGGGTGGTGCGCATTGTATGGGTGTGTGTTACATTACATTCACTAGTAGGAGTGAGAAAAACATCACGGGGTGGTGTGATTCAGAGGGTCTGAATTAGGATAGGCAGTGAGTGGCAATGTATGATGGAAAAAAGCACCACGCGCTGGTCAGCATGGGGAGGTCAGGGAACATGCAGTGGCAATGTAGGATAGGTTTCTGAAAAACATCGCGGGGTGGTGCGCATTGTATGGGAGTGTGTCACATTACATTCACTAGTAGGAGTGAGAAAAACATCACGGGGTGGTGTGAATCAGAGGGTCTGATTTAGGATAGGCAGTGAGTGGCAATGTCGGAGGGAGAAAAGCACCGCGCGGTGGTAAGCATGGGGAGGTCAGGGAACATGCAGTGGCAATGTAGGATAGGTTTCTGAAAAGCATCCCGGGTTGGTGCGCATTGTATGGGTGTGTGTTACATTACATTCACTAGTAGGGATGAGAAAAACATCACGGGGTGGTGCGCATTGTATGGGTGTGTGTTACATTACATTCACTAGAAGGAGTGAGAAAAACATCACGGGGTGGTGTGAATCAGAGGGTCTAAATTAGGATAGGCAGTGAGTGGCAATGTAGGATGCAAAAAAGCACCGCGGGGTGGTCAGCATGGGGAGGTCAGGGAACATGCAATGGCATTGTAGGATAGGTTTCTGAAAAACATCGCGTGGTGGTGCGCATTGAATGGGTGTGTGTTACATTAAATTCACAAGTAGGAGTGAGAAAAACATCACGGGTTGGTGTGAATCGGAGGGTCTGAATTAGAATAGACAGTGAGTGGCAATGTAGGATGGAGAAAAGCACCGCGGGGTGGTCAGCATGGGGAGGTCAGGGAACATGCAGTGGCAATTTAGGATAGGTTTATGAAAAATATCGCGGGGTGCTGCGCATTGTATGGGTTTGTGTTACATTACATTCACTAGTAGGAGTGAGAAAAACATCACGGGGTTGTGTGAATCGGAGGGTCTGAATTAGGATAGGCAGTGAGTGGCAATGAAGGATGGAGAAAAGCACTGCGGGGTGGTCAGCATGGGGACGTCAGGGAACATGCAGTGGCAATGTACCATAGGTTTCTGAAAAACATCGCGGGATGGTGCACATTGTATGGGTGTGTGTTACATAACATTCACTAGTAGGAGTGAGAAAAACATCACGGGGTGGTGTGAATCAGAGGGTCTGATTTAGGATAGGCAGTGAGTGGCAATGTCGGATGGAGAAAAGCACCGTGGGGTGGTCATCATGGGGAGGTAAGGGAACATGCAGTGGCAATGTAGGATAGGTTTCTGAAAAACATCGCGGGGTGGTGAGCATTGTATGGGTGTGTGTTACATTACATTCACTAGTAGGAGTGATAAAAACATCACGGGGTGGTGTGAATAGGAGGGTCTGAATTAGGATAGGCAGTGAGTAGCAATGTAGGATGGAGAAAAGCACCGCGGGGTGGTCAGCATGGGGAGGTCAGGGAACATGCAGTGGCAATGTAGGATAGGTTTCTGAAAAACATCGCGGGGTGGTGCGCATTGTATGGGTGTGTGTTACATTACATTCACTAGTAGGAGTGAGAAAAACATCACGGGGTAGTGCGCATTGTATGGGTGTGTGTTACATTACATTCACTAGTAGGAGTGAGAAAAACATCACGGGGTGGTGTTAATCGCAGGGCCTGAATTAGGATAGGCAGTGAGTGGCAATGTAGGATCGAGAAAAGCACCGCGGTGTGGTCAGCATGGGGAGGTCAGGGTACATGCAATGGCAATGTTGGATAGGTTTCTGAAAAACATCGCGGGGTGGTGCGCATTGTATGGTTGTGTGTTACATTACATTCACTAGTAGGAGTGAGAAAAACATCACGAGGTGGTGTGAATTAGAGGGTTTGAATTAGGATAGGCAGTGAGTGGCAATGAAGGATGGAGAAAAGCACCGCAGGTCCGTCAGCATGGGGAGGTCAGGGAACATGCAGTGGCAAAGTAGGATAGGTTTCTGAAAAACATCGCGGGGTGGTGCGCATTGTATGGGTGTGTGTTACATTACATTCACTAGTAGGAGTGAGAAAAACATCACGGGGTGGTGCGCATTGTATGTGTGTGTGTTACATTACATTCACTAGTAGGAGTGAGCAAAACATCACGGGGTGGTGCGCATTGTATGGGTTTGTGTTACATTACATTCACTAATAGGAGTGAGAAAAACATCACGGGGTGGTGTGAATCAGAGCGTCTGAATTAGGATAGGCAGTGAGTGGCAATGTAGCAGGGGAAAAGCACCGCGGGGTGGTCAGAATGGGGAGGTTATGGAACATGCAGTGGCAATGTAGGATAGGTTTCTGAAAAACATCGCGGGGTGGTGCGCATTGTATGGGTGTGTGTTACATTACATTCACTAGTAGGAGTGAGAAAAACATCACGGGTTGGTTCGCATTGTATGGGTGTGTGTTATTTTACATTCACTAGTAGGAGTGAGAAAAACATCACGCGGTGGTGCGCATTGTATGGGTGTGTGATACATTACATTCACTAGTAGCAGTGAGAAAAACATCACGGGGTGGTGTGAATGGGAGGGTCTGAATTAGGATAGGCAGTGAGTGGCAATGTAGGATGGAGAAAAGCACCGCGGGGTGGTCAGCATGGGGACGTCAGGGAACATGCAGTTGCAATGTAGGATAGGTTTCTGAAAAATATCGCGGGGTGGTGCACATTGTATGCGTGTTTGTTACATAACATTCACTAGTAGGAGTGAGAAAAACATCACGGGGTGGTGTGAATCGGAGGGTCTGATTTAGGATAGGCAGTGAGTGGCAATGTCGGATGGAGAAAAGCAACGCGGGGTGGTCAGCATGGGGAGGTCAGGGAACATGCATTGGCAATGTAGGATAGGTTTCTGAAAATCATCGCGGGGTGGTGCGCATTGTATGGTTGTGTGTTACATTACATTCACTAGTAGGAGTGAGAAAAACATCAGGAGGTGGTGCGCATTGTATGGGTGTGTGTTACATTACATTCACTAGTAGGAGTGAGAAAAACATCACGGGGTGGTGTGAATCGCAGGGTCTGAATTAGGATAGGCAGTGAGTGGCAATTTAGGATGGAGAAAAGCACCGCGGGTTGGTCAGCATGGGGAGGGCAGGGAACATGCAATGGCAATGTAGGATAGGTTTCTGAAAAACATCGCGGGGTGGTGCGCATTGTATGGTTGTGTGTTACATTACATTCACTAGTAGGAGTGAGAAAAACATGACAGGGTGGTGCGCATTGTATGGGTGTGTGTTACATTACATTCACTAGTAAGAGTGAGAAAAACATCACGCGGTGGTGCGCAATGTATGGGTGTGTGTTACATTACATTCACTAGTAGGAGTGAGAAAAACATCACGGGGTGGTGTGAATCGGAGGGTCTGAATTAGTATAGGCAGTGAGGGGCAATGTAGGATGGAGAAAAGCACCGCGGTGTGGTCAGCATGGGGAGGTCAGGGAACATGCAGTGGCAATGTAGGATAGGTTTCTGAAAAATATCGCGGGGTGGTGCGCATTGTATGGGTGTGTGTTACATTACATTCACTAGTAGGAGTGAGAAAAACATCGCGGGGTGGTGTGAATCGGAGGGTCTGAATTAGGATAGGCAGTGAGTGGCAATGTAGGATGGAGAAAAGCACCGCAGGGTGGTCATCATGCGGAGTTCAGGGAACATGCAGTGGCAAAGTAGGATACGTTTCTGAAAAACATCGCGTGGTGGTGTGCATTGTATGGGTGTGTGTTACATTACATTCACTAGTAGGAGTGAGAAAAACATCACGGGGTGGTGCGAATCGGAGGGTCTGATTTTGGATAGGCAGTGAGTGGCAATGTAGGATGGAGAAAAGCACCGCGGTGTGGTCAGCATGGGGAGGTCAGGGAACATGCAGTGGCAATGTAGGATAAGTTTCTGAAAAATATCGCGGGGTTGTGCGCATTTTATGGGTGTGTGTTACATTAAATTCACTAGTAGGAGTGAGAAAAACATCACGGGGTGGTGTGAATCGGAGGGTCTGAATTAGGATAGGCAGTGAGTGGCAATGTAGGATGGAGAAAAGCACCGCGGGGTGGTCAGCATGGGGAGGTCAGGGAACATGCAGTGGCAATGAACGATAGTTTTCTGAAAAACATCACGGGGTGGTGCGCATTGTATGGGTGTGTGTTACATTACATTCACTAGTAGGAGTGAGAAAAACATCACGGGGTGGTGTGAATCGGAGGGTCTGAATTAGAATAGGCAGTGAGTGGCAATGTAGGATGGAGAAAAGCACCGCGGTGTGGTCAGCATGGGGAGGTCAGGGAACATGCAATGGCAATGTAGGATAGGTTTCTGAAAAATATCGCGTGATAGTGCACATTGTATGGGTGTGTGTTACATAACATTCACTAGTAGGATTGAGAAAAACATCACGGGGTGGTGCGCATTGTATGGGTGTGTGTTACATTACATTCACTAGTAGGAGTGAGGAAAACATCACGGGGAGTTGTGATTCGGAGGGTCTGAATTAGGATAGGCAGTGAGTGGCAATGTAGGATGGAGAAAAGCACCGCGGGGTGGTCAGAATGGGGAGATTATGGAACATGCAGTGGCACTGTAGGATAGGTTTCTGAAAAACATCGCGGGGTGGTGCGCATTGTATGGGTTTGTGTTACATTACATTCACTAGTAGGAGTGAGAAAAACATCACGGGGTGGTGCGCATTGTATGGGTGTGTGTTACATTACATTCACTAGTAGGAGTGAGAAAAACATCACGCGGTGGTGCGCATTGTATGGGTGTGTGTTACATTACATTCACTAGTAGGAGTGAGAAAAACATCACGGGGTGGTCTGAATCGGAGGGCCTGAATTAGGATAGGTAGTGAGTGGCAATGTAGGATGGAGAAAAGCACCACGGGGTGGTCAGCATGGGGAGATCAGGGAACATGCAGTGGCAATGTAGGGTAGGTTTATGAAAAATATCGCGGGGTGGTGCGCATTGTATGGGTGTGTGTTACATTACATTCACTAGTAGGAGTGAGAAAAACATCACGGGGTGGTGTGAATCGGAGGGTCTGAATTAGTATAGGCAGTGAGGGGCAATGTAGGATGGAGAAAAGCACCGCGGTGTGGTCAGCATGGGGAGGTCAGGGAACATGCAGTGGCAATGTAGGATAGGTTTCTGAAAAATATCGCGGGGTGGTGCGCATTGTATGGGTGTGTGTTACATTACATTCACTAGTAGGAGTGAGAAAAACATCACGGGGTGGTGTGAATCGGAGGGTCTGAATTAGTATAGGCAGTGAGGGGCAATGTAGGATGGAGAAAAGCACCGCGGTGTGGTCAGCATGGGGAGGTCAGGGAACATGCAGTGGCAATGTAGGATAGGTTTCTGAAAAATATCGCGGGGTGGTGCGCATTGTATGGGTGTGTGTTACATTACATTCACTAGTAGGAGTGAGAAAAACATCACGGGGTGGTGTGAATCGGAGGGTCTGAATTAGGATAGGCAGTGAGGGGCAATTTAGGATGGAGAAAAGCACCGCGGGGTGGTCAGCCTGGGGAGGTCAGGGAACATGCAATGGCAATGTAGGATAGGTTTCTGAAAAACATCGCGGGGTGGTGCGCATTGTATGGTTGTTTGTTACATTACATTCACTAGTAGGAGTGAGCAAAACATCACGGGGTGGTGCGCATTGTATGGGTTTGTGTTACATTACATTCACTAGGCGGAGTGAGAAAAACCTCACGGGGTGGTGTGAATCAGAGCGTCTGAATTAGCATAGGCAGTGAGTGGCCATGTAGGATGGAGAAAAGCACCGCGGGGTGGTCAGAATGGGGAGGTCATGGAACATGCAGTGGCAATGTAGGATAGGTTTCTGAAAAACATCGCGGGGTGGTGCGCATTGTATGGGTGTGTGTTACATTACATTCACTAGTAGGAGTGAGAAAAACATCACGGGTTGGTGCGCATTGTATGGGTGTGTGTTACATTACATTCACTAGTAGGAGTGAGAAAAACATCACGCGGTGGTGCGCATTGTATGGGTGTGTGTTACATTACATTCACTAGTAGGAGTGAGAAATACATCACGGGGTGGTGTGAATCGGAGGATCTGAATTAGGATAGGCAGTGAGTGGCAATGTAGGATGGAGAAAAGCACCGCGGGGTGGTCAGCATGGCCAGGTCAGGGAACATGCCGTGGCAATGTAGGATATTTTTCTGGAAAATATCGCGGGGTGGTGAGCATTGTATGGGTGTGAGTTACATTACATTCACTAGTAGGAGTGAGAAAAACATTACGGGGTGGTTTGAATCGGAGGGTCTGAATTAGGATAGGCAGTGAGTGGCAATGTAGGATGGAGAAAAGGACCGCGGGGTGGTCAGCATGGGGACGTCAGGGAACATGCAGTTGCAATGTAGGATAGGTTTCTGAAAAATATCGCGGGGTGGTGCACATTGTATGGGTGTTTGTTACATAACATTCACTAGTAGGAGTGAGAAAAACATCACGGGGTGGTGTGAATCGGAGGGTCTGATTTAGGATAGGCAGTGAGTGGCAAAGTAGGATGGAGAAAAGCACCGTGGTGTGGTCAGCATGGGGAGGTCAGGGAACATGCAGTGGCAATGTAGGATAGGTTTCTGAGAAACATCGCGGGGTGGTGCGCATTGTATGGTTGTGTGTTACATTACATTCACTAGTAGGAGTGAGAAAAACATCACGGGGTGATGCGCATTGTATGGGTGTGTGTTACATTACATTCACTAGTAGGAGTGGGAAAAACATCACGGGGTGGTGTGAATCGCAGGGTCTGAATTAGTACAGGCAGTGAGTGGCAATGTAGGATGGAGAAAAGCACCGCGGTGTGGTCAGCATCTGGAGGTCAGGGAACATGCAGTGGCAATGTAGGATAGGTTTCTGAAAAACATCGCGGGGTGGTGCGCATTGTATGGTTTTGTGTTACATTACATTCACTAGTAGGAGTGAGAAAAACATCACGGGGTGGTGTGAATTGGAGGGTCTGAATTAGGATAGGTAGTGAGTGGCAATGTAGGATGGAGAAAAGCACCGCGGTGTGGTCAGCATCTGGAGGTCAGGGAACATGCAGTGGCAATGAACGATAGTTTTCTGAAAAACATCACGGGGTGGTGCGCATTGTATAGGTGTGTGTTACATTACATTCACTAGAAGGAGTGAGAAAAACATCACGGGGTGGTGTGAATCGGAGGGTCTGAATTAGGATAGGCAGTGAGTGGCAATGTAGGATGGAGAAAAGCACCGCGGTGTGGTCAGCATGGGGAGGTCAGGGAACATGCAATGGCAATGTAGGATAGGTTTCTGAAAAATATCGCGTGGTAGTGCACATTGTATGGGTGTGTGTTACATAACATTCACTAGTAGGATTGAGAAAAACATCACGGGGTGGTGCGCATTGTATGGGTGTGTGTTACATTACATTCACTAGTAGGAGTGAGAAAAACATCACGGGGTGTTGTGATTCGGAGGGTCTGAATTAGGATAGGCAGTGAGTGGCAATGTAGGATGGAGAAAAGCACCGCGGGGTGGTCAGAATGGGGAGATTATGGAACATGCAGTGGCAATGTAGGATAGGTTTCTGAAAAACATCGCGGGGTGGTGCGCATTGTATGGGTTTGTGTTACATTACATTCACTAGTAGGAGTGAGAAAAACATCACGGGGTGGTGCGCATTGTATGGTTGTGTGTTACATTACATTCACTAGTAGGAGTGAGAAAAACATCACGCGGTGGTGCGCATTGTATGGGTGTGTGTTACATTACATTCACTAGTAGGAGTGAGAAAAACATCACGGGGTGGTCTGAATCGGAGGTCCTGAATTAGGATAGGTAGTGAGTGGCAATGTAGGATGGAGAAAAGCACCACGGGGTGGTCAGCATGGGGAGATCAGGGAACATGCAGTGGCAATGTAGGGTAGGTTTATGAAAAATATCGCGGGGTGGTGCGCATTGTATGGGTGTGTGTTACATTACATTCACTAGTAGGAGTGAGAAAAACATCACGGGGTTGTGTGAATCGGAGGGTCTGAATTAGGATAGGCAGTGAGTGGCAATGAAGGATGGAGAAAAGCATCGCGGGTCCGTCAGCATGGGGAGGTCAGGGAACATGCAGTGGCAAAGTAGGATAGGTTTCTGGAAAACATCGCGGGGTGGTGCGCATTGTATGGGTGTGTGTTACATTACATTCACTAGTAGGAGTGAGAAAAACATCACGGGGTGGTGCGCATTGTATGTGTTTGTGTTACATTACATTCACTATTAGGAGTGAGCAAAACATCACGGGGTGGTGCGCATTGTATGGGTGTGTGTTACATTATATTCACTAGTAGGAGTGAGAAAAACATCACGGGGTGGTGTGAATCGGAGGGTCTGAATTAGGATAGGCAGTGAGTGGCAATGTAGGATGGAGAAAAGCACCGCGGGGTGGTCAGCATGGGGAGTCAGGGAACATGCAGTGGCAATGAACGATAGTTTTCTGAAAAACATCATGGGGTGGTGCGCATTGTATGGGTGTGTGTTACATTACATTCACTAGTAGGAGTGAGAAAAACATCACGGGGTGGTGTGAATCGGAGGGTCTGAATTAGGATAGGCAGTGAGTGGCAATGTATGATGGAAAAAAGCACCAGCGGTGGTCAGCATGGGGAGGTCAGGGAACATGCAGTTTCAATGTAGGATAGGTTTCTGAAAAACATCGCGGGGTGGTGCGCATTGTATGGGTGTGTGTCACATTACATTCACTAGTAGGAGTGAGAAAAACATCACGGGGTGGTGTGAATCAGAGGGTCTGATTTAGGATAGGCAGTGAGTGGCAATGTCGGAGGGAGAAAAGCACCGCGCGGTGGTCAGCATGGGGAGGTCAGGGAACATGCAGTGGCAATGTAGGATAGGTTTCTGAAAAGCATCCCGGGTTGGTGCGCATTGTATGGGTGTGTGTTACATTACATTCACTAGTAGGGATGAGAAAAACATCACGGGGTGGTGCACATTGTATGGGTGTGTGTTACATTACATTCACTAGAAGGAGTGAGAAAAACATCACGGGGTGGTGTGAATCAGAGGGTCTGAATTAGGATAGGCAGTGAGTGGCAATGTAGGATGGAAAAAAGCACCGCGGGGTGGTCAGCATGGGGAGTTCAGGGATCATGCAATGGCAATGTAGGATAGGTTTCTGAAAAACATCGCGTGGTGGTGCACATTGTATGGGTGTGTGTTACATTAAATTCACAATTAGGAGTGAGAAAAACATCACGGGGTGGTGTGAATCGGAGTGTCTGAATTAGAATAGACAGTGAGTGGCAATGTAGGATGGAGAAAAGCACCGCGGGGTGGTCAGCATGGGGAGGTCAGGGAACATGCAGTGGCAATCTAGGATAGGTTTATGAAAAATATCGCGGGGTGCTGCGCATTGTATGGGTTTGTGTTACATTACATTCGCTAGTAGGAGTGAGAAAAACATCACGGGGTTGTGTGAATCGGAGGGTCTGAATTAGGATAGGCAGTGAGTGGCAATGAAGGATGGAGAAAAGCACTGCGGGGTGGTCAGCATGGGGACGTCAGGAAACATGCAGTGGCAATGTAGCATAGGTTTCTGAAAAACATCGCGGGATGGTGCACATTGTATGGGTGTGTGTTACATAACATTCACTAGTAGGAGTGAGAAAAACATCACGGGGTGGTGTGAATCGGAGGGTCTGATTTAGGATAGGCAGTGAGTGGCAATGTCGGATGGAGAAAAGCACTGTGGGGTGGTCATCATGGGGAGGTAAGGGAACATGCAGTGGCAATGTAGGATAGGTTTCTGAAAAACATCGCGGGGTGGTGAGCATTGTATGGGTGTGTGTTACATTACATTCACTAGTAGGAGTGATAAAAACATCACGGGGTGGTGTGAATAGGAGGGAATGAATTAGGATAGGCAGTGAGTAGCAATGTAGGATGGAGAAAAGCACCGCGGGGTGGTCAGCATGGGGAGGTCAGGGAACATGCAGTGGCAATGTAGGATAGGTTTCTGAAAAACATCGCAGGGTGGTGCGCATTGTATGGGTGTGTGTTACATTACATTCACTAGTAGGAGTGAGAAAAACATCACGGGGTAGTGCGCATTGTATGGGTGTGTGTTACATAACATTCACTAGTAGGAGTGAGAAAAACATCACGGGGTGGTGTGAATCGGAGGGTCTGATTTAGGATAGGCAGTGAGAGGCAATGTCGGATGGAGAAAAGCAACGCGGGTGGTCAGCATGGGGAGGTCAGGGAACATGCATTGGCAATGTAGGATAGGTTTCTGAAAATCATCGCGGGGTGGTGCGCATTGTATGGTTGTGTGTTACATTACATTCACTAGTAGGAGTGAGAAAAACATCAGGAGGTGGTGCGCATTGTATGGGTGTGTGTTACATTACATTCACTAGTAGGAGTGAGAAAAACATCACGGGGTGGTGTGAATCGCAGGGTCTGAATTAAGATAGGCAGTGAGTGGCAATTTAGGATGGAGAAAAGCACCGCGGGTTGGTCAGCATGGGGAGGGCAGGGAACATGCAATGGCAATGTAGGATAGGTTTCTGAAAAACATCGCGGGGTGGTGCGTATTGTTTGGTTGTGTGTTACATTACATTCACTAGTAGGAGTGAGAAAAACATCACGTGGTGGTGCGCATTGTATGGGTGTGTGTTACATTACATTCACTAGTAGGAGTGAGAAAAACATCACAGGGTGGTGAGAATCGCAGGGTCTGAATTAAGATAGGCAGTGAGTTGCAATGTAGGATGGAGAAAAGCACCGCGGGCTGGTCAGAATGGGGAGGTCACGGAACATGCAGTGGCAATGTAGGATAGGTTTCTGAAAAACATCGCGGGGTGGTGCGCATTGTATGGGTGTTTGTTACATTACATTCACTAGTAGGAGTGAGAAAAACATCACAGGGTGGTGCGCATTGTATGGGTGTGTGTTACATTACATTCACTAGTAGGAGTGAGAAAAACATCACGGGGTGGTGTGAATCGGAGGGTCTGAATTAGTATAGGCAGTGATGGGCAATGTAGGATGGAGAAAAGCACCGCGGTGTGGTCAGCATGGGGAGGTCAGGGAACATGCAGTGGCAATGTAGGATAGGTTTCTGAAAAATATCGCGGGGTGGTGCGCATTTTATGGGTGTGTGTTACATTACATTCACTAGTAGGAGTGAGAAAAACATCACTGGGTGGTGTGAATCGGAGGGTCTGAATTAGGATAGGCAGTGAGTGGCAATGTAGGATGGAGAAAAGCACCGCGGGGTGGTCAGCATGGGGAGGTCAGGGAACATGCAATGGCAATGTAGGATAGGTTTCTGAAAAACATCGCGGGGTGGTGCGCATTGTATGGTTGTGTGTTACATTACATTCACTAGTAGGAGTGAGCAAAACATCACGGGGTGGTGCGCATTGTATGGGTTTGTGTTACATTACATTCAATAGGCGGAGTGAGAAAAACCTCACGGGGTGGTGTGAATCAGAGCGTCTGAATTAGCATAGGCAGTGAGTGGCCATGTAGGATGGAGAAAAGCACCGCGGGGTGGTCAGAATGGGGAGGTCATGGAACATGCAGTGGCAATGTAGGATAGGTATCTGAAAAACATCGCGGGGTGGTGCGCATTGTATGGGTGTGTGTTACATTACATTCACTAGTAGGAGTGAGAAAAACATCACGGGGTGGTGCGCATTGTATGGGTGTGTGTTACATTACATTCACTAGTAGGAGTGAGAAAAACATCACGCGGTGGTGCGCATTGTATGGGTGTGAGTTACATTACATTCACTAGTAGGAGTGAGAAAAACATTACGGGGTGGTTTGAATCGGAGGGTCTGAATTAGGATAGGCAGTGAGTGGCAATGTAGGATGGAGAAAAGGACCGCGGGGTGGTCAGCATGGGGACGTCAGGGAACATGCAGTGGCAATGTAGGATAGGTTTCTGAAAAATATCGCGGGGTGGTGCACATTGTATGGGTGTGTGTTACATAACATTCACTAGTAGGAGTGAGAAAAACATCACGGGGTGGTGTGAAACGGAGGGTCTGATTTAGGATAGGCAGTGAGTGGCAAAGTAGGATGGAGAAAAGCACCGCGGTGTGGTCAGCATGGGGAGGTCAGGGAACATGCAGTGGCAATGTAGGATAGGTTTCTGAGAAACATCGCGCGGTGGTGCGCATTGTATGGTTGTGTGTTACATTACATTCACTAGTAGGAGTGAGAAAAACATCACGGGGTGATGCGCATTGTATGGGTGTGTGTTACATTACATTCACTAGTAGGAGTGGGAAAAACATCACGGGGTGGTGTGAATCGCAGGGTCTGAATTAGGATAGGCAATGAGTGGCAATGTAGGATGGAGAAAAGCACCGCGGGCTGGTCAGAATGGGGAGGTCATGGAACATGCAGTGGCAATGTAGGATAGGTTTCTGAAAAACATCGCGGGGTGGTGCGCATTGTATGGGTGTGTGTTACATTACATTCAGTAGTAGGATTGAGAAAAAACATCACGGGGTGGTGCGCATTGTATGGGTGTGTGTTACATTACATTCACTAGTAGGAGTGAGAAAAACATCATGAGGTGGTGCACATTGTATGGGTGTGTGTTACATTACATTCACTAGTAGGAGTGAGAAAAACATCACGGGGTGGTGTGAATCGGAGGGTCTGAATTAGTACAGGCAGTGAGTGGCAATGTAGGATGGAGAAAAGCACCGCGGTGTGGTCAGCATGGGGAGGTCAGGGAACATGCAGTGGCAATGTAGGATAGGTTTCTGAAAAATATCGCGGGGTTGTGCGCATTGTATGGGTGTGTGTTACATTAAATTCACTAGTAGGAGTGAGAAAAACATCACGGGGTGGTGTGAATCGGAGGGTCTGAATTAGGATAGGCAGTGAGTGGCAATGTAGGATGGAGAAAAGCACCGCGGGGTGGTCAGCATGGGGAGGTCAGGGAACATGCAGTGGCAATGAACGATAGTTTTCTGAAAAACATCACGGGGTGGTGCGCATTGTATAGGTGTGTGTTACATTACATTCACTAGAAGGAGTGAGAAAAACATCACGGGGTGGTGTGAATCGGAGGGTCTGAATTAGGATAGGCAGGGAGTGGCAATGTAGGATGGAGAAAAGCACCGCGGGGTGGTCAGCATTAGGGAGGTTAGGGAACATGCAGTGGCAATGTAAGATAGGTTTCTGAAAAACATCGCGGGGTGGTGCGCATTGTATGGGTGTGTGTTACATTACATTCACTAGTAGGAGTGAGAAAAACATAACGGGGTGGTGTGAATCGGAGGGTCTGAATTAGAATAGGCAGTGAGTGGCAATGTAGGATGGAGAAAAGCACCGCGGGGTGGTCAGAATGGGGAGATAATGGAACATGCAGTGGCAATGTAGGATAGGTTTCTGAAAAATATCGCGTGGTAGTGCACATTGTATGGGTGTGTGTTACATAACATTCACTAGTAGGATTGAGAAAAACATCACGGGTTTGGTGCGCATTGTATGGGTGTGTGTTACATTACATTCACTAGTAGGAGTGAGAAAAACATCACGGGGTGTTGTGATTCGGAGGGTCTGAATTAGGATAGGCAGTGAGTGGCAATGTAGGATGGAGAAAAGCACCGCGGGGTGGTCAGAATGGGGAGATAATGGAACATGCAGTGGCAATGTAGGATAGGTTTCTGAAAAACATCGCGGGGTGTTGCGCATTGTATGGGTGTGTGATACATTACATTCACTAGTAGCAGTGAGAAAAACATCACGGGGTGGTGTGAATGGGAGGGTCTGAATTAGGATAGGCAGTGAGTGGCAATGTAGGATGGAGAAAAGCACCGCGGGGTGGTCAGCATGGGGACGTCAGGGAACATGCAGTGGCAATGTAGGATAGGTTTCTGAAAAATATCGCGGGGTGGTGCACATTGTATGGGTGTTTGTTACATAACATTCACTAGTAGGAGTGAGAAAAACATCACGGGGTGGTGTGAATCGCAGGGTCTGAATTAGGATAGGCAGTGAGTGGCAATTTAGGATGGAGAAAAGCACCGCGGGTTGGTCAGCATGGGGAAGGCAGGGAACATGCAATGGCAATGTAGGATAGGTTTCTGAAAAACATCGCGGGGTGGTGCGTATTGTTTGGTTGTGTGTTAAATTACATTCACTAGTAGGAGTGAGAAAAACATCACGTGGTGGTGCGCATTGTATGGGTGTGTGTTACATTACATTCACTAGTAGGAGTGAGAAAAACATCACAGGGTGGTGAGAATCGCAGGGTCTGAATTAGGATAGGCAGTGAGTTGCAATGTAGGATGGAGAAAAGCACCGCGGGCTGGTCAGAATGGGGAGGTCAAGGAACATGCAGTGGCAATGTAGGATAGGTTTCTGAAAAACATCGCGGGGTGGTGCGCATTGTATGGGTGTGTGTTACATTACATTCACTAGTAGGAGTGAGAAAAACATCACAGGGTGGTGCGCATTGTATGGGTGTGTGTTACGTTACATTCACTAGTAAGAGTGAGAAAAACATCACGCGGTGGTGCGCATTGTATGGGTGTGTGTTACATTACATTCACTAGTAGGAGTGAGAAAAACATCACGGGGTGGTGTGAATCGGAGGGTCTGAATTAGTATAGGCAGTGAGGGGCAATGTAGGATGGAGAAAAGCACCGCGGTGTGGTCAGCATGGGGAGGTCAGGGAACATGCAGTGGCAATGTAGGATAGGTTACTGAAAAATATCGCGGGGTGGTGCGCATTGTATGGGTGTGTGTTACATTACATTCACTAGTAGGAGTGAGAAAAACATCACGGGGTGGTGTGAATCGGAGGGTCTGAATTAGGATAGGCAGTGAGTGGCAATGTAGGATGGAGAAAAGCACCGCGGGGTGGTCAGCATGGGGAGGTCAGGGAACATGCAATGGCAATGTAGGATAGGTTTCTGAAAAACATCGCGGGGTGGTGCGCATTGTATGGTTGTGTGTTACATTACATTCACTAGTAGGAGTGAGCAAAACATCACGGGGTGGTGCGCATTGTATGGGTTTGTGTTACATTACATTCACTAGGCGGAGTGAGAAAAACCTCACGGGGTGGTGTGAATCAGAGCGTCTGAATTAGCATAGGCAGTGAGTGGCCATGTAGGATGGAGAAAAGCACCGCGGGGTGGTCAGAATGGGGAGGTCATGGAACATGCAGTGGCAATGTAGGATAGGTTTCTGAAAAACATCGCGGGGTCGTGCGCATTGTATGGGTGTGTGTTACATTACATTCACTAGTAGGAGTGAGAAAAACATCACGGGGTGGTGCGCATTGTATGGGTGTGTGTTACATTACATTCACTAGTAGGAGTGAGAAAAACATCACGCGGTGGTGCGCATTGTATGGGTGTGTGTTACATTACATTCACTAGTAGGAGTGAGAAATACATCACGGGGTGGTGTGAATCGGAGGATCTGAATTAGGATAGGCAGTGAGTGGCAATGTAGGATGGAGAAAAGCACCGCGGGGTGGTCAGCATGGCCAGGTCAGGGAACATGCCGTGGCAATGTAGGATATTTTTCTGAAAAATATCGCGGGGTGGTGCGCATTGTATGGGTGTGAGTTACATTACATTCACTAGTAGGAGTGAGAAAAACATTACGGGGTGGTTTGAATCGGAGGGTCTGAATTAGGATAGGCAGTGAGTGGCAATGTAGGATGGAGAAAAGGACCGCGGGGTGGTCAGCATGGGGACGTCAGGGAACATGCAGTGGCAATGTAGGATAGGTTTCTGAAAAATATCGCGGGGTGGTGCACATTGTATGGGTGTGTGTTACATAACATTCACTAGTAGGAGTGAGAAAAACATCACGGGGTGGTGTGAAACGGAGGGTCTGATTTAGGATAGGCAGTGAGTGGCAAAGTAGGATGGAGAAAAGCACCGCGGTGTGGTCAGCATGGGGAGGTCAGGGAACATGCAGTGGCAATGTAGGATAGGTTTCTGAGAAACATCGCGGGGTGGTGCGCATTGTATGGTTGTGTGTTACATTACATTCACTAGTAGGAGTGAGAAAAACATCACGGGGTGATGCGCATTGTATGGGTGTGTGTTACATTACATTCACTAGTAGGAGTGGGAAAAACATCACGGGGTGGTGTGAATCGCAGGGTCTGAATTAGGATAGGCAATGAGTGGCAATGTAGGATGGAGAAAAGCACCGCGGGCTGGTCAGAATGGGGAGGTCATGGAACATGCAGTGGCAATGTAGGATAGGTTTCTGAAAAACATCGCGGGGTGGTGCGCATTGTATGGGTGTGTGTTACATTACATTCAGTAGTAGGATTGAGAAAAAACATCACGGGGTGGTGCGCATTGTATGGGTGTGTGTTACATTACATTCACTAGTAGGAGTGAGAAAAACATCATGCGGTGGTGCACATTGTATGGGTGTGTGTTACATTACATTCACTAGTAGGAGTGAGAAAAACATCACGGGGTGGTGTGAATCGGAGGGTCTGAATTAGTACAGGCAGTGAGTGGCAATGTAGGATGGAGAAAAGCACCGCGGGGTGGTCAGAATGGGGAGATAATGGAACATGCAGTGGCAATGTAGGATAGGTTTCTGAAAAACATCGCGGGGAGTTGCGCATTGTATGGGTGTGTGATACATTACATTCACTAGTAGCAGTGAGAAAAACATCACGGGGTGGTGTGAATGGGAGGGTCTGAATTAGGATAGGCAGTGAGTGGCAATGTAGGATGGAGAAAAGCACCGCGGGGTGGTCAGCATGGGGACGTCAGGGAACATGCAGTGGCAATGTAGGATAGGTTTCTGAAAAATATCGCGGGGTGGTGCACATTGTATGGGTGTTTGTTACATAACATTCACTAGTAGGAGTGAGAAAAACATCACGGGGTGGTGTGAATCGGAGGGTCTGATTTAGGATAGGCAGTGAGAGGCAATGTCGGATGGAGAAAAGCAACGCGGGGTGGTCAGCATGGGGAGGTCAGGGAACATGCATTGGCAATGTAGGATAGGTTTCTGAAAATCATCGCGGGGTGGTGCGCATTGTATGGTTGTGTGTTACATTACATTCACTAGTAGGAGTGAGAAAAACATCAGGAGGTGGTGCGCATTGTATGGGTGTGTGTTACATTACATTCACTAGTAGGAGTGAGAAAAACATCACGGGGTGGTGTGAATCGCAGGGTCTGAATTAGGATAGGCAGTGAGTGGCAATTTAGGATGGAGAAAAGCACCGCGGGTTGGTCAGCATGGGGAAGGCAGGGAACATGCAATGGCAATGTAGGATAGTTTTCTGAAAAACATCGCGGGGTGGTGCGTATTGTTTGGTTGTGTGTTAAATTACATTCACTAGTAGGAGTGAGAAAAACATCACGTGGTGGTGCGCATTGTATGGGTGTGTGTTACATTACATTCACTAGTAGGAGTGAGAAAAACATCACAGGGTGGTGAGAATCGCAGGGTCTGAATTAGGATAGGCAGTGAGTTGCAATGTAGGATGGAGAAAAGCACCGCGGGCTGGTCAGAATGGGGAGGTCAAGGAACATGCAGTGGCAATGTAGGATAGGTTTCTGAAAAACATCGCGGGGTGGTGCGCATTGTATGGGTGTGTGTTACATTACATTCACTAGTAGGAGTGAGAAAAACATCACAGGGTGGTGCGCATTGTATGGGTGTGTGTTACGTTACATTCACTAGTAAGAGTGAGAAAAACATCACGCGGTGGTGCGCATTGTATGGGTGTGTGTTACATTACATTCACTAGTAGGAGTGAGAAAAACATCACGGGGTGGTGTGAATCGGAGGGTCTGAATTAGTATAGGCAGTGAGGGGCAATGTAGGATGGAGAAAAGCACCGCGGTGTGGTCAGCATGGGGAGGTCAGGGAACATGCAGTGGCAATGTAGGATAGGTTACTGAAAAATATCGCGGGGTGGTGCGCATTGTATGGGTGTGTGTTACATTACATTCACTAGTAGGAGTGAGAAAAACATCACGGGGTGGTGTGAATCGGAGGGTCTGAATTAGGATAGGCAGTGAGTGGCAATGTAGGATGGAGAAAAGCACCGCGGGGTGGTCAGCATGGGGAGGTCAGGGAACATGCAATGGCAATGTAGGATAGGTTTCTGAAAAACATCGCGGGGTGGTGCGCATTGTATGGTTGTGTGTTACATTACATTCACTAGTAGGAGTGAGCAAAACATCACGGGGTGGTGCGCATTGTATGGGTTTGTGTTACATTACATTCACTAGGCGGAGTGAGAAAAACCTCACGGGGTGGTGTGAATCAGAGCGTCTGAATTAGCATAGGCAGTGAGTGGCCATGTAGGATGGAGAAAAGCACCGCGGGGTGGTCAGAATGGGGAGGTCATGGAACATGCAGTGGCAATGTAGGATAGGTTTCTGAAAAACATCGCGGGGTCGTGCGCATTGTATGGGTGTGTGTTACATTACATTCACTAGTAGGAGTGAGAAAAACATCACGGGGTGGTGCGCATTGTATGGGTGTGTGTTACATTACATTCACTAGTAGGAGTGAGAAAAACATCACGCGGTGGTGCGCATTGTATGGGTGTGTGTTACATTACATTCACTAGTAGGAGTGAGAAATACATCACGGGGTGGTGTGAATCGGAGGATCTGAATTAGGATAGGCAGTGAGTGGCAATGTAGGATGGAGAAAAGCACCGCGGGGTGGTCAGCATGGCCAGGTCAGGGAACATGCCGTGGCAATGTAGGATATTTTTCTGAAAAATATCGCGGGGTGGTGCGCATTGTATGGGTGTGAGTTACATTACATTCACTAGTAGGAGTGAGAAAAACATTACGGGGTGGTTTGAATCGGAGGGTCTGAATTAGGATAGGCAGTGAGTGGCAATGTAGGATGGAGAAAAGGACCGCGGGGTGGTCAGCATGGGGACGTCAGGGAACATGCAGTGGCAATGTAGGATAGGTTTCTGAAAAATATCGCGGGGTGGTGCACATTGTATGGGTGTGTGTTACATAACATTCACTAGTAGGAGTGAGAAAAACATCACGGGGTGGTGTGAAACGGAGGGTCTGATTTAGGATAGGCAGTGAGTGGCAAAGTAGGATGGAGAAAAGCACCGCGGTGTGGTCAGCATGGGGAGGTCAGGGAACATGCAGTGGCAATGTAGGATAGGTTTCTGAGAAACATCGCGGGGTGGTGCGCATTGTATGGTTGTGTGTTACATTACATTCACTAGTAGGAGTGAGAAAAACATCACGGGGTGATGCGCATTGTATGGGTGTGTGTTACATTACATTCACTAGTAGGAGTGGGAAAAACATCACGGGGTGGTGTGAATCGCAGGGTCTGAATTAGGATAGGCAATGAGTGGCAATGTAGGATGGAGAAAAGCACCGCGGGCTGGTCAGAATGGGGAGGTCATGGAACATGCAGTGGCAATGTAGGATAGGTTTCTGAAAAACATCGCGGGGTGGTGCGCATTGTATGGGTGTGTGTTACATTACATTCAGTAGTAGGATTGAGAAAAAACATCACGGGGTGGTGCGCATTGTATGGGTGTGTGTTACATTACATTCACTAGTAGGAGTGAGAAAAACATCATGCGGTGGTGCACATTGTATGGGTGTGTGTTACATTACATTCACTAGTAGGAGTGAGAAAAACATCACGGGGTGGTGTGAATCGGAGGGTCTGAATTAGTACAGGCAGTGAGTGGCAATGTAGGATGGAGAAAAGCACCGCGGTGTGGTCAGCATGGGGAGGTCAGGGAACATGCAGTGGCAAAGTAGGATAGGTTTCTAAAAAACATCGCGGGGTGGTGCGCATTGTATGGGTGTGTGTTACATTACATTCACTAGTAGGAGTGAGAAAAACATCACGGGGTGCTGTGAATCGGATGTTTTTCAGAAACCTATCCTACACTGCCACTGCATGTTCCCTGACCTCCACATGCTGACCAACCCACGGTGCTTTTCTCCATCCTACATTGCCACTCACTGCCTATCCTAATTCAGACCCTCCGATTCACACCACCCCGTGATGTTTTTCTCACTCCTACTAGTGAATGATATGTAACACACGCACATACAATGCGCACCACCCCGCGATGTTTTTCAGAAATCTATCCTACATTGCCACTGCATGTTCCCAGGCCTCCCCATTCTGACCACCCCGCGGTGCTTTTCTCCATACTACATTGCCACTCACTGCCTATCCTAATTCAGACCCTCCGATTCACACCACCCCGTGATGTTTTTCTCACTCCTATTAGTGAATGTAATGTAAAACACACCCATACAATGCGCACCACCCCGGGATGTTTTTCAGAAACCTATCCTACATTGCCACTGCATGTTCCCTGACCTCCCCAGGCTGACCAATCCGCGGTGCTTTTCTCCATCCTACATTGCCACTCCCTGCCTATCCTAATTCAGACCCTCGGATTCACACCACCCCGTGATGTTTTTCTCACTCCTACTAGTGAATGTAATGTAACACACGCCCATACAATGCGCACCACCCCGTGATTTTTTTCAGAAAACTATCCTACATTGCCATTGCATGTTCCCTGACCTCCACATGCTGACCACCCCGCGGTGCTTTTCTCCATCCTACATTGCCACTCACTGCCTATCCGAATTCAGACACTCCGATTCACACCACCCCGTGATGTTTTTCTCACTCCGACTAGTGAATGTAATGTAACACACAAACATACAAGAGCACCACCCCGTTATTTTTTTTCACTCCTACTAGGGAATGTAATGTAACACACACCCATACAATGCGCACCACCCCGTAATGATTTTCGCACTCCTACTAGTGAATGTAATGTAACACACACCCATACAATGCGCACCACCCCATGATGTTTTTCTCACTCCTACTAGTGAATGTAATGTAACACACACCCATACAATGCGCACCACCACGTGATGATTTTCTCACTCCTACTAGTGAATGTAATGTAACACACAACCATACAATGCGCACCACCCCGTGATGTTTTTCTCACTCCTACTAGTGAATGTAATGTAACACACACCCATACAATGCGCACCACCCCGTGATGTTTTTCTCACTCCTACTAGTGAATGTAATGTAACACACACCCATACAATGCACACCACCCCGCGATTTTTTCAGAAACGTATCCTACATTGCCACTGCATGTTCCCTGACCTCCCCATGCTGACCAACCCGCGGTGCTTTTCTCCATCCTACATTGCCACTCACTGCCTATCCTAATTCAGACCCTCCGATTCACACCACACCGCGATGTTTCTCTCACTCCTACTAGTGAATGTAATTTAACACACACCCATACAATGTGCACCACCACGCGATGTTTTTCAGAAACGTATCCTTCATTGCCACTGCATGTTCCCTGACCTCCCCATGCTGACCACCCCGCGGTGCTTTTCTCCATCCTACATTGCCACTCACTGCCTATCCTAATACAGACCCTCCGATTCACACCACCCCCTGATGTTTTTCTCACTCCTACTAGTGAATGTAACGTAACACACACCCATACAATGCGCACCACCCCGTGATGATTTTCTCACTCCTACTAGTGGATGTAATGTAACACACACCCATACAATGCGCACCACCCCGTGATGATTTTCTCACTCCTACTAGTGAATGTAATGTAACACACATCCATACAATGCACACCACCCCGTGATGTTTTTCAGAAACCTATCCTACATTGCCACTGCATGTTCCCTGACCTCCCCATGCTGACCACACCGCGGTGCTTTTCTCCATCCCACATTGCCACTCACTGCCTGTCCTAATTCAGACCCTCCGATTCACACCACCCCGCGATGTTTTTCTCACTCCTACTAGTGAATGTAATTTAACACACACCCATAAAATGCGCACCACCCCGCGATGTTTTTCATAAACCTATCCTACATTGCCCTGCATGTTCCCTGATCTCCCCATGCTGACCACCCCGCGGTGCTTTTCTCCATCCTACATTGCCCCTCACTGCCTGTCCTAATTCAGACCCTCCGATTCACACCACCCCGTGATGTTTTTCTCACTCCTACTAGTGAATGTAATGTAACACACACCCATACAATGCGCACCACCCCGCGATGTTTTTCAAATACCTATCCTACATTGCCACTGCATGTTCTCTCACCTCCACATGCGGACCACCCCGCGGTGCTTTTCTCCATCCTACATTGCCACTCACTGCCTATCCTAATTCAGAACATCCGATTCACACCACCCCGTGATGTTTTTCTCACTCCTACTAGTGAATGTAATGTAACACACACCCATACAATGAGCACTACCCCGTGATGTTTTTCTCACTCCTACTAGTGAATGTAATGTAACACACACCCATACAATGCGCATCACCCCGCGATGTTTTTCAGAAACCTATCCTACATTGCCACTGCATGTTCCCTGACTCCCCATGCTGACCACCCCGCGGTGCTTTTCTCCATCCTACATTGCCACTCACTGCCTATCCTAATTCAGACCCTCCGATTCACACCACCCCCTGATGTTTTTCTCACTCCTACTAGTGAATGTAATGTAACACACACCCATAAAATGCGCACCACCCCGTGATGATTTTCTCACTCCTACTAGTGGATGTAATGTAACACACACCCATACAATGCGCACCACCCCGTGATGATTTTCTCACTCCTACTAGTGAATGTAATGTAACACACATCCATACAATGCACACCACCCCGTGATGTTTTTCAAAAACCTATCCTACATTGCCACTGCATGTTCCCTGACCTCCCCATGCTGACCACACCTCGGTGCTTTTCTCCATCCTACATTGCCACTCACTGCCTATCCAAATTCAGACCCTCCGATTCGCACCACCCCGTGATGTTTTTCTCACTCCTACTAGTGAATGTAATGTAACACACACCCACACAATGCGCACCACACCGCGATGTTTTTCAGAAACCTATGCTACATTGCCACTGCATGTTTCCTGACCTCCCCATGCTGACCACCCCGCGGTGCTTTTCTCCATCCTTCATTGCCACTCACTGCCTATCCTAATTCAGACCCTCCGATTCACACCACCCCGTGATGTTTTTCTCACTCCTACTAGTGAATGTAATGTAACACACACCCATACAAGAGCACCACCCCGTTATTTTTTTTCACTCCTACTAGTGAATGTAATGTAACACACACCCATACAATGCGCACCACCCCGTGATGATTTCCTACTCCTACTAGTGAATGTAATGTAACATACATCCATACAATGCGCACCACCCCGTGATGTTTTTCTAACTCCTACTAGTGAATGTAATGTAACACACACCCTGACAATGCGCACCACCCCGCGATGTTTTTCAGAAAATTATCCTACATTGCCACTGCCTGTTCCCTGACCTCCCCATGCTGACCACCGCGCGGTGCTTTTCTCCATCCTACATTGCCACTCACTGCCTATCCTAATTCAGACCCTCCGATTCACACCATCCCGTGATGTATTTCTCACTCCTACTAGTGAATGTAATGTTACACACACCCATACAATGCGCACCTCCCCGTGATGATTTTCTCACTCCTACTAGTGAATGTAATGTAACACACATCCATACAATGCACACCACCCGGTGATGTTTTTCAGAAACCTATCCTACATTGCCACTGCATGTTCCCTGACCTCCCCATGCTGACCACACCGCGGTGCTTTTCTCCATCCCACATTGCCACTCACTGCCTATCCTAATTCAGACCCTCCGATTCACACCACCCCGCGATGTTTTTCTCACTCCTACTAGTGAATGTAATTTAACACACACCCATACAATGCGCACCACCCCGCGATGTTTTTCATAAACCTATCCTACATTGCCCTGCATGTTCCCTGATCTCCCCATGCTGACCACCCCGCGGTGCTTTTCTCCATCCTCCATTGCCCCTCACTGCCTATCCTAATTCAGACCCTCCGATTCACACCACACCGTGATGTTTTTCTCACTCCTACTAGTGAATGTAATGTAACACACACCCATACAATGCGCACCACCCCGCGATGTTTTTCAAATACCTATCCTACATTGCCACTGCATGTTCTCTCACCTCCACATGCTGACCACCCCGCGGTGCTTTTCTCCATCCTACATTGCCACTCACTGCCTATCCTATTTCAGAACCTCCGATTCACACCACCCCGTGATGTTTTTCTCACTCCTACTAGTGAATGTAATGTAACACACACCCATACAATGAGCACTACCCCGTGATGTTTTTCTCACTCCTATTAGTGAATGTAATGTAACACACACCCATACAATGCGCACCACCCCGCGATGTTTTTCAAATACCTATCCTACATTGCCACTGCATGTTCTCTCACCTCCACATGCTGACCACCCCGCGGTGCTTTTCTCCATCCTACATTGCCACTCACTGCCTATCCTAATTCAGAACCTCCGATTCACACCACCCCGTGATGTTTTTCTCACTCCTACTAGTGAATGTAATGTAACACACACCCATACAATGAGCACTACCCCGTGATGTTTTTCTCACTCCTACTAGTGAATGTAATGTAACACACACCCATACAATGCGCACCACCCGCGATGTTTTTCAGAAACCTATCCTACATTGCCACTGCATGTTCTCTGACTCCCCATGCTGACCACCCCGCGGTGCTTTTCTCCATCCTACATTGCCACTCACTGCCTATCCTAATTCAGACCCTCCGATTCACACCACCCCCTGATGTTTTTCTCACTCCTACTAGTGAATGTAATGTAACACACACCCATAAAATGCGCACCACCCCGTGATGATTTTCTCACTCCTACTAGTGGATGTAATGTAACACACACCCATACAATGCGCACCACCCCGCGATGTTTTTCAAATAACTATCCTACATTGCCACTGCATGTTCTCTCACCTCCACATGCTGACCACCCCGCGGTGCTTTTCTCCATCCTACATTGCCACTCACTGCCTATCCTAATTCAGAACCTCCGATTCACACCACCCCGTGATGTTTTTCTCACTCCTACTAGTGAATGAAATGTAACACACACCCATACAATGAGCACTACCCCGTGATGTTTTTCTCACTCCTACTAGTGAATGTAATGTAACACACACCCATACAATGCGCACCACCCCGCGATATTTTTCAAATACCTATCCTACATTGCCACTGCATGTTCTCTCACCTCCACATGCTGACCACCCCGCGGTGCTTTTCTCCATCCTACATTGCCACTCACTGCCTATCCTAATTCAGAACCTCCGATTCACACCACCCCGTGATGTTTTTCTCACTCCTACTAGTGAATGTAATGTAACACACACCCATACAATGAGCACTACCCCGTGATGTTTTTCTCACTCCTACTAGTGAATGTAATGTAACACACACCCATACAATGCGCACCACCCCGCGATGTTTTTCAGAAACCTATCCTACATTGCCACTGCATGTTCCCTGACTCCCCATGCTGACCACCCCGCGGTGCTTTTCTCCATCCTACATTGCCACTCACTGCCTATCCAAATTCAGACCCTCCGATTCACACCACCCCCTGATGTTTTTCTCACTCCTACTAGTGAATGTAATGTAACACACACCCATAAAATGCGCACCACCCCGTGATGATTTTTTCACTCCTACTAGTGGATGTAATGTAACACACACCCATACAATGCGCACCACCCCGTGATGATTTTCTCACTCCTACTAGTGAATGTAATGTAACACACATCCATACAATGCACACCACCTCGTGATGTTTTTCAAAAACCTATCCTATATTGCCACTGCATGTTCCCTGACCTCACCATGCTGACCACACCTCGGTGCTTTTCTCCATCCTACATTGCCACTCACTGCCTATCCAAATTCAGACCCTCCGATTCGCACCACCCCGTGATGTTTTTCTCACTCCTACTAGTGAATGTAATGTAACACACACCCACACAATGCGCACCACACCGCGATGTTTTTCAGAAACCTATCCTACATTGCCACTGCATGTTTCCTGACCTCCCCATGCTGACCACCCCGCGGTGCTTTTCTCCATCCTTCATTGCCACTCACTGCCTATCCTAATTCAGACCCTCCGATTCACACCACCCCGTGATGTTTTTCTCACTCCTACTAGTGAATGTAATGTAACACACACCCATACAAGAGCACCACCCCGTTATTTTTTTTTCACTCCTACTAGTGAATGTAATGTAACACACACCCATACAATGCGCACCACCCCGTGATGATTTTCTCACTCCTACTAGTGAATGTAATGTAACATACATCCATACAATGCGCACCACCCCGTGATGTTTTTCTCACTCCTACTAGTGAATGTAATGTAACACACACCCTGACAATGCGCACCACCCCGCGATGTTTTTCAGAAAATTATCCTACATTGCCACTGCCTGTTCCATGACCTCCCCATGCTGACCACCCCGCGGTGCTGTTCTCCATCCTACATTGTCAATCACTGCCTATCCTAATTCAGACACTCCGATTCACACCACCCCGTGATGTTTTTCTCACTCCAACTAGTGAATGTAATGTAACACACACCCATACAATGCGCACCACCCCGCGAAGTTTTTCAGAAACCTATCCAACATTGCCACTGCATGTTCCCTGACCTCCCCATGCTGACCACCGCGCGGTGCTTTTCTCCATCCTACATTGCCACTCACTGCCTATCCTAATTCAGACCCTCCGATTCACACCATCCCGTGATGTATTTCTCACTCCTACTAGTGAATGTAATGTTACACACACTCATACAATGCGCACCAGCCCGTGATGTTTTTCTCACTCATACTAGTGAATGTAATGTAACACACACCCATACAATGCGCACCACCCCGTGATTTTTTTCAGAAACCTATCCTACATTGCCACAGCATGTTCCCTGACCTCCCCATGCTGACCACCCCGCGGTGCTTTTCTCCATCCTACATTGCCACTCACTGCCTATCCTAATTCAGACCCTCCGATTCACACCACCCCGTGATGTTTTTCTCACTCCTACTAGTGAATGTAATGTAACACACACCCATACAAGAGCACCACCCCGTTATTTTTTTTCACTCCTACTAGTGAATGTAATGTAACACACACCCATACAATGCACACCACCACGTGATGATTTTCTCACTCCTACTAGTGAATGTAATGTAACACACACCCATACAATGCGCACCACCCCGTGATGTTTTTCTCACTCCTACTAGTGAATGTAATGTAACACACACCCGTACAATGCACACCACCCCGCGATGTTTTTCAGAAACGTATCCTACATTGCCACTGCATGTTCCCTGACCTCCCCATGCTGACCACCCCGCGGTGCTTTTCTCCATCCTACATTGCCACTCACTGCCTATCCTAATTCAGACCCTCCGATTCACACCACCCCGCCATGTTTTTCTCACTCCTACTAGTGAATGTAATTTAACACACACCCATACAATGAGCACCACCCCGCGATGTTTTTCATAAACCTATCCTACATTGCCCTGCATGTTCCCTGACCTCCCCATGCTGACCACCCCGCAGTGCTTTTCTCCATCCTACATTGCCCCTCACTGCCTATCCTAATTCAGACCCTCCGATTCACACCACCCCGTGATGTTTTTCTCACTCCTACTAGTGAATGTAATGTAGCACACACCCATACAATGCGCACCACCCCGCGATGTTTTTCAAATACCTATCCTACATTGCCACTGCATGTTCCCTGACCTCCACATGCTGACCACCCCGCGGTGCTTTTCTCCATCCTACATTGCCACTCACTGCCTATCCTAATTCAGAACCTCCGATTCACACCACCTCGTGATGTTTTTCTCACTACTACTAGTGAATGAAATCTAACACACACCCATACAATGAGCACTACCCCGTGATGTTTTTCTCACTCCTACTAGTGAATGTAATGTAACACACACCCATACAATGCGCACCACCCCGCGATGTTTTTCAGAAACGTATCCTACATTGCCACTGCATGTTCCCTGACCTCCCCATGCTGACCCCCCCACGGTGCTTTTCTCCATCCTACATTGCCACTCACTGCCTATCCTAATACAGACCCTCCGATTCACACCACCCCCTGATGTTTTTCTCACTCCTACTAGTGAATGTAACGTAACACACACCCATACAATGCGCACCACCCCGTGATGATTTTCTCACTCCTACTAGTGGATGTAATGTAACACACACCCATACAATGCGCACCACCCCGTGATGATTTTCTCACTCCTACTAGTGAATGTAATGTAACACACATCCATACAATGCACACCACCCCGTGATGTTTTTCAGAAACCTATCCTACATTGCCACTGCATGTTCCCTGACCTCCCCATGCTGACCACACCGCGGTGCTTTTCTCCATCCCACATTGCCACTCACTGCCTATCCTAATTCAGACCCTCCGATTCACACCACCCCGCGATGTTTTTCTCACTCCTACTAGTGAATGTAATTTAACACACACCCATACAATGCGCACCACCCCGCGATGTTTTTCATAAAACTATCCTACATTGCCCTGCATGTTCCCTGATCTCCCCATGCTGACCACCCCGCGGTGCTTTTCTCCATCCTACATTGCCCCTCACTGCCTATCCTAATTCAGACCCTCCGATTCACACCACCCCGTGATGTTTTTCTCACTCCTACTAGTGAATGTAATGTAACACACACCCATACAATGCGCACCACCCCGCAATGTTTTTCAAATACCTATCCTACATTGC
Organism: Cavia porcellus; assembly: GCF_034190915.1. Taxonomy (NCBI): domain Eukaryota; kingdom Metazoa; phylum Chordata; class Mammalia; order Rodentia; family Caviidae; genus Cavia; species Cavia porcellus. The sequence continues at coordinate 2,620,575 of NW_026947555.1, forward strand.
CACTGCATGTTCTCTCACCTCCACATGCTGACCACCCCGCGGTGCTTTTCTCCATCCTACATTGCCACTCACTGCCTATCCTAATTCAGAACCTCCGATTCACACCACCCCGTGATGTTTTTCTCACTCCTACTAGTGAATGTAATGTAACACACACCCATACAATGAGCACTACCCCGTGATGTTTTTCTCACTCCTACTAGTGAATGTAATGTAACACACACCCATACCATGCGCACCACCCCGCGATGTTTTTCAGAAACCTATCCTACATTGCCACTGCATGTTCCCTGACTCCCCATGCTGACCACCCCGCGGTGCTTTTCTCCATCCTACATTGCCACTCACTGCCTATCCTAATTCAGACCCTCCGATTCACACCACCCCCTGATGTTTTTCTCACTCCTACTAGTGAATGTAATGTAACACACACCCATAAAATGCGCACCACCCCGTGATGATTTTCTCACTCCTACTAGTGGATGTAAAGTAACACACACCCATACAATGCGCACCACCCCGTGATGATTTTCTCACTCCTACTAGTGAATGTAATGTAACACACATCCATACAATGAACACCACCCCGTGATGTTTTTCAAAAACCTATCCTACATTGCCACTGCATGTTCCCTGACCTCCCCATGCTGACCACACCTCGGTGCTTTTGTCCATCCTATATTGCCACTCACTGCCTATCCAAATTCATACCCTCCGATTCGCACCACCCCGTGATGTTTTTCTCACTCCTACTAGTGAATGTAATGTAACACACACCACACAATGCGCACCACACCGCGATGTTTTTCAGAAACCTATCCTACATTGCCACTGCATGTTTCCTGACCTCCCCATGCTGACCACCCCGCGGTGCTTTTCTCCATCCTTCATTGCCACTCACTGCCTATCCTAATTCAGACCCTCCGATTCACACCACCCCGTGATGTTTTTCTCACTCCTCTAGTGAATGTAATGTAACACACACCCATACAAGAGCACCAACCCGTTATTTTTTTTTCACTCCTACTAGTTGAATGTAATGTAACACACATCCATACAATGCGCACCACCCCGTGATGATTTTCTCACTCCTACTAGTGAATGTAATGTAACATACATCCATACAATGCGCACCAGCCCGTGATGTTTTTCTCACTCATACTAGTGAATGTAAGTAACACACAACCCATACAATGCGCACCCACCCCGTGATTTTTTTCAGAAACCTATCCTACATTGCCACAGCATGTTCCCTGACCTCCCCATGCTGACCACCCCGCGGTGCTTTTCTCCATCCTACATTGCCACTCACTGCCTATCCTAATTCAGACCCTCCGATTCACACCACCCCGTGATGTTTTTCTCACTCCTACTAGTGAATGTAATGTAACACACACCCATACAAGAGCACCACCCCGTTATTTTTTTCACTCCTACTAGTGAATGTAATGTAACACACACCCATACAATGCGCACCACCACGTGATGATTTTCTCACTCCTACTAGTGAATGTAATGTAACACACACCCATACAATGCGCACCACCCCGTGATGTTTTTCTCACTCCTACTAGTGAATGTAATGTAACACACACCCGTACAATGCACACCACCCCGCGATGTTTTTCAGAAACGTATCCTACATTGCCACTGCATGTTCCCTGACCTCCCCATGCTGACCACCCCACGGTGCTTTTCTCCATCCTACATTGCCACTCACTGCCTATCCTAATTCAGACCCTCCGTTTCACACCACCCCGCGATGTTTTTCTCACTCCTACAAGTGAATGTAATTTAACACACACCCATACAATGCGCACCACCCCGCGATGTTTTTCATAAACCTATCCTACATTGCCCTGCATGTTCCCTGACCTCCCCATGCTGACCACCCCGCGGTGCTTTTCTCCATCCTACATTGCCCCTCACTGCCTATCCTAATTCAGACCCTCCGATTCACACCACCCCATGATGTTTTTCTCACTCCTACTAGTGAATGTAATGTAACACACACCCATACAATGCGCACCACCCCGCGATGTTTTTCAGAAACCTATCCTACATTGCCACTGCATGTTCCCTGACCTCCCCATGCTGACCACCCCGCGGTGTTTTTCTCCCTCCTACATTGCCACTCACTGCCTATCCTAATTCAGCCCCTCCGATTCACACCACCCCTGATGTTTTTCTCACTCCTACTAGTGAATGTCATGTAACACACACCCATACAATGCGCACCACCCCGTGATGATTTTCTCACTCCTACTAGTGGATGTAATGTAACACACACCCATACAATGCGCACCACCCCGTGATGATTTTCTCACTCCTACTAGTGAATGTAATGTAACACACACCCATACAATGCGCACCACCCCGCGATGTTTTTCAGAAACCTATCCTACATTGCCACTGCATGTTCCCTGACCTCCCCATGCTGACCACCCCGCGGTGCTTTTCTCCATCCTACATTGCCACTCACTGCCTATCCTAATTCAGACCCTCCGATTCACACCACCCCCTGATGTTTTTCTCACTCCTACTAGTGAATGTAATGTAACACACACCCATAAAATGCGCACCACCCCGTGATGATTTTCTCACTCCTACTAGTGGATGTAATGTAACACACACTCATACAATGCGCACCACCCCGTGATGATTTTCTCACTCCTACTAGTGAATGTAATGTAACACACATCCATACAATGCACACCACCCCGTGATGTTTTTCAAAAACCTATCCTACATTGCCACTGCATGTTCCCTGACCTCCCCATGCTGACCACACCTCGGTGCTTTTCTCCATCCTACATTGCCACTCACTGCCTATCCTAATTCAGACCCTCCGTTTCACACCACCCCGCGATGTTTTTCTCACTCCTACAAGTGAATGTAATTTAACACACACCCATACAATGCGCACCACCCCGCGATGTTTTTCAGAAACCTATCCTACATTGCCACTGCATGTTCCCTGACCTCCCCATGCTGACCACCCCGCGGTGTTTTTCTCCCTCCTACATTGCCACTCACTGCCTATCCTAATTCAGCCCCTCCGATTCACACCACCCCTGATGTTTTCTCACTCCTACTAGTGAATGTCATGTAACACACACCCATACAATGCGCACCACCCCGTGATGATTTTCTCACTCCTACTAGTGGATGTAATGTAACACACACCCATACAATGCGCACCACCCCGTGATGATTTTCTCACTCCTACTAGTGAATGTAATGTAACACACACCCATACAATGCGCACCACCCCGCGATGTTTTTCAGAAACCTATCCTACATTGCCACTGCATGTTCCCTGACCTCCCCATGCTGACCACCCCGCGGTGCTTTTCTCCATCCTACATTGCCACTCACTGCCTATCCTAATTCAGACCCTCCGATTCACACCACCCCCTGATGTTTTTCTCACTCCTACTAGTGAATGTAATGTAACACACACCCATAAAATGCGCACCACCCCGTGATGATTTTCTCACTCCTACTAGTGGATGTAATGTAACACACACTCATACAATGCGCACCACCCCGTGATGATTTTCTCACTCCTACTAGTGAATGTAATGTAACACACATCCATACAATGCACACCACCCCGTGATGTTTTTCAAAAACCTATCCTACATTGCCACTGCATGTTCCCTGACCTCCCCATGCTGACCACACCTCGGTGCTTTTCTCCATCCTACATTGCCACTCACTGCCTATCCTAATTCAGACCCTCCGATTCACCCCACCACGTGATGTTTTTCTCACTCCTACTAGTGAATGTAATGTAACACACACCCATACAATGCGAACCACCCCGTGATGTTTTTCTCACTCCTACTAGTGAATCTAATGTATCACACACCCATACAATGCGCACCACCCCGTGATGTTTTTCTCACTCCTACTAGTGAATGTAATGTAACACACACCCACACAATGCGCACCACCCGCGATGTTTTTCAGAAAATTATCCTATAATGCCACTGCCTGTTCCATGACCTCCCCATGCTGACCACCCCGCGGTGCTGTTCTCCATCCTACATTGCCACTCACTGCCTATCCTAATTCTGACACTCCGATTCACACCACCCCGTGATGTTTTTCTCACTCCAACTAGTGAATGTAATGTAACACACACCCATACAATGCGCACCACCCCGCGAAGTTTTTCAGAAACCTATCCATTATTGCCACTGCATGTTCCCTGACCTCCCCATGCTGACCACCGCGCGGTGCTTTTCTCCATCCTACATTGCCACTCACTGCCTATCCTAATTCAGACCCTCCGATTCACACCATCCCGTGATGTATTTCTCACTCCTACTAGTGAATGTAATGTTACACACACCCATACAATGCGCACCAGCCCGTGATGTTTTTCTCACTCATACTAGTGAATGAAATGTAACACACACCCATACAATGCGCACCACCCCGAGATTTTTTTCAGAAACCTATCCTACATTGCCACAGCATGTTCCCTGACCTCCCCATGCTGACCACCCCGCGGTGCTTTTCTCCATCCTACATTGCCACTCACTGCCTATCCTAATTCAGACCCTCCGATTCACACCACCCCGTGATGTTTTTCTCACTCCTACTAGTGAATGTAATGTAACACACACCCATACAATGCGCACCACCACGTGATGATTTTCTCACTCCTACTAGTGAATGTAATGTAACACACACCCATACAATGCGCACCACCCCGTGATGTTTTTCTCACTCCTACTAGTGAATGTAATGTAACACACACCCGTACAATGCACACCACCCCGCGATGTTTTTCAGAAACGTATCCTACATTGCCCCTGCTTGTTCCCTGACCTCCCCATGCTGACCACCCCGCGGTGCTTTTCTCCATCCTACATTGCCACTTACTGCCTATACTAATTCAGACCCTCCGATTCACACCACCCCGCGATGTTTTTCTCACTGCTACTAGTGAATGTAATTTAACACAGACCCATACAATGCGCACCACCCCGCGATGTTTTTCATAAACCTATCCTACATTGCCCTGCATGTTCCCTGACCTCCCCATGCTGACCACCCGCGGTGCTTTTCTCCATCCTACATTGCACCTCACTGCCTATCCTAATTCAGACCCTCCGATTCACACCACCCCATGATGTTTTTCTCACTCCTACTAGTGAATGTAATGTAACACACACCCATACAATGCGCACCACCCCGCGATGTTTTTCAAATACCTATCCTACATTGCCACTGCATGTTCCCTGACCTCCACATGCTGACCACCCCGCGGTGCTTTTCTCCATCCTACATTGCCACTCACTGCCTATCCTAATTCAGAACCTCCGATTCACACCACCCCGTGATGTTTTTCTCACTCCTACTAGTGAATGTAATGTAACACACACCCATACAATGCGCACCACCCCGCGATGATTTTCAGAAACCTATCCTACATTGCCACTGCATGTTCCCTGACCTCCCCATGCTGACCACCCCGCGGTGTTTTTCTCCCTCCTACATTGCCACTCACTGCCTATCCTAATTCAGCCCCTCCGATTCACACCACCCCCTGATGTTTTTCTCACTCCTACTAGTGAATGTCATGTAACACACACCCATACAATGCGCACCACCCCGTGATGATTTTCTCACTCCTACTAGTGGATGTAATGTAACACATACCCATACAAGGCGCACCACCCCGTGATGATTTTCTCACTCCTACTAGTGAATGTAATGTAACACACATCCATACAATGCACACCACCCCGTGATGTTTTTCAGAAACCTATCCTACATTGCCACTGCATGTTCCCTGACCTCCACATGCTGACCACACCGCGGTGCTTTTCTCCATCCTACATTGCCACTCACTGCCTATCCTAATTCAGACCCTCCGATTCACACCACCCCGCGATGTTTTTCTCACTCCTACTAGTGAATGTAATTTAACACACACCCATACAATGCGCACCACCCCGCGATGTTTTTCATAAACCTATCCTACATTGCCCTGCATGTTCCCTGACCTCCCCATGCTGACCACCCCGCGGTGATTTTCTCCATCCTACATTGCCCCTCACTGCCTATCCTAATTCAGACCCTCCGATTCACACCACCCCTGATGTTTTTCTCACTCCTACTAGTGAATGTCATGTAACACACACCCATACAATGCGCACCACCCCGTGATGATTTTCTCACTCCTACTAGTGGATGTAATGTAACACACACTCATACAATGCGCACCACCCCGTGATGATTTTCTCACTCCTACTAGTGAATGTAATGTAACACACATCCATACAATGCACACCACCCCGTGATGTTTTTCAAAAACCTATCCTACATTGCCACTGCATGTTCCCTGACCTCCCCATGCTGACCACACCTCGGTGCTTTTCTCCATCCTACATTGCCACTCACTGCCTATCCTAATTCAGACCCTCCGATTCACCCCACCACGTGATGTTTTTCTCACTCCTACTAGTGAATGTAATGTAACACACACCCATACAATGCGAACCACCCCGTGATGTTTTTCTCACTCCTACTAGTGAATCTAATGTATCACACACCCATACAATGCGCACCACCCCGTGATGTTTTTCTCACTCCTACTAGTGAATGTAATGTAACACAGACCCACACAATGCGCACCACCCCGCGATGTTTTTCAGAAAATTATCCTATAATGCCACTGCCTGTTCCATGACCTCCCCATGCTGACCACCCCGCGGTGCTGTTCTCCATCCTACATTGCCACTCACTGCCTATCCTAATTCTGACACTCCGATTCACACCACCCCGTGATGTTTTTCTCACTCCAACTAGTGAATGTAATGTAACACACACCCATACAATGCGCACCACCCCGCGAAGTTTTTCAGAAACCTATCCATTATTGCCACTGCATGTTCCCTGACCTCCCCATGCTGACCACCGCGCGGTGCTTTTCTCCATCCTACATTGCCACTCACTGCCTATCCTAATTCAGACCCTCCGATTCACACCATCCCGTGATGTATTTCTCACTCCTACTAGTGAATGTAATGTTACACACACCCATACAATGCGCACCAGCCCGTGATGTTTTTCTCACTCATACTAGTGAATGAAATGTAACACACACCCATACAATGCGCACCACCCCGAGATTTTTTTCAGAAACCTATCCTACATTGCCACAGCATGTTCCCTGACCTCCCCATGCTGACCACCCCGCGGTGCTTTTCTCCATCCTACATTGCCACTCACTGCCTATCCTAATTCAGACCCTCCGATTCACACCACCCCGTGATGTTTTTCTCACTCCTACTAGTGAATGTAATGTAACACACACCCATACAAGAGCACCACCCCGTTATTTTTTTTCACTCCTACTAGTGAATGTAATGTAACACACACCCATACAATGCGCACCACCACGTGATGATTTTCTCACTCCTACTAGTGAATGTAATGTAACACACACCCATACAATGCGCACCACCCCGTGATGTTTTTCTCACTCCTACTAGTGAATGTAATGTAACACACACCCGTACAATGCACACCACCCCGCGATGTTTTTCAGAAACGTATCCTACATTGCCCCTGCTTGTTCCCTGACCTCCCCATGCTGACCACCCCGCGGTGCTTTTCTCCATCCTACATTGCACCTCACTGCCTATCCTAATTCAGACCCTCCGATTCACACCACCCCATGATGTTTTTCTCACTCCTACTAGTGAATGTAATGTAACACACACCCATACAATGCGCACCACCCCGCGATGTTTTTCAAATACCTATCCTACATTGCCACTGCATGTTCCCTGACCTCCACATGCTGACCACCCCGCGGTGCTTTTCTCCATCCTACATTGCCACTCACTGCCTATCCTAATTCAGAACCTCCGATTCACACCACCCCGTGATGTTTTTCTCACTCCTACTAGTGAATGTAATGTAACACACACCCATACAATGCGCACCACCCCGCGATGATTTTCAGAAACCTATCCTACATTGCCACTGCATGTTCCCTGACCTCCCCATGCTGACCACCCCGCGGTGTTTTTCTCCCTCCTACATTGCCACTCACTGCCTATCCTAATTCAGCCCCTCCGATTCACACCACCCCCTGATGTTTTTCTCACTCCTACTAGTGAATGTCATGTAACACACACCCATACAATGCGCACCACCCCGTGATGATTTTCTCACTCCTACTAGTGGATGTAATGTAACACATACCCATACAAGGCGCACCACCCCGTGATGATTTTCTCACTCCTACTAGTGAATGTAATGTAACACACATCCATACAATGCACACCACCCCGTGATGTTTTTCAGAAACCTATCCTACATTGCCACTGCATGTTCCCTGACCTCCCCATGCTGACCACACCGCGGTGCTTTTCTCCATCCTACATTGCCACTCACTGCCTATCCTAATTCAGACCCTCCGATTCACACCACCCCGCGATGTTTTTCTCACTCCTACTAGTGAATGTAATTTAACACACACCCATACAATGCGCACCACCCCGCGATGTTTTTCATAAACCTATCCTACATTGCCCTGCATGTTCCCTGACCTCCCCATGCTGACCACCCCGCGGTGATTTTCTCCATCCTACATTGCCCCTCACTGCCTATCCTAATTCAGACCCTCCGATTCACACAACCCCGTGATGTTTTTCTCACTCCTACTAGTGAATGTAATGTAACACACACCCATACAATGCGCACCACCCCGCGATGTTTTTCAAATACCTATCCTACATTGCCACTGCATGTTCTCTCACCTCCACATGCTGACCACCCCGCGGTGCTTTTCTCCATCCTACATTGCCACTCACTGCCTATCCTAATTCAGAACCTCCAATTCACACCACCCCGTGATGTTTTTCTCACTCCTACTAGTGAATGTAATGTAACACACACCCATACAATGAGCACTACCCCGTGATGTTTTTCTCACTCCTACTAGTGAATGTAATGTAACACACACCCATACAATGCGCACCACCCCGCGATGTTTTTCAGAAACCTATCCTACATTGCCACTGCATGTTCCCTGACCTCCCCATGCTGACCACCCCGCGGTGCTTTTCTCCATCCTACATTGCCACTCACTGCCTATCCTAATACAGACCCTCCGATTCACACCACCCCGTGATGTTTTTCTCACTCCTACTAGTGAATGTAATGTAACACACACCCATACAAGAGCACCACCCCGTTATTTTTTTTCACTCCTACTAGTGAATGTAATGTAACACACACCCATACAATGCGCACCACCCCGTGATGATTTTCTCACTCCTACTAGTGAATGTAATGTCACACACACCCATACAATGCGCACCACCCCGTGATGTTTTTCTCACTCCTACTAGTGAATGTAATGTAACACACACCCACACAATGCGCACCACCCCGCGATGTTTTTCAGAAAATTATCCTACATTGCCACTGCGTGTTCCCTGACCTCCCCATGCTGACCACACCGCGGTGATGTTCTCCATCCTACATTGCCACTCACTGCCTATCCTAATTCAGACACTCCGATTCACACCACCCCGTGATGTTTTTCTCACTCCAACTAGTGAATGTAATGTAACACACACCCATACAATGCGCACCACCCCGTGAAGTTTTTCAGAAACCTATCCAACATTGCCACTGCATGTTCCCTGACCTCCCCATGCTGACCACCGCGCGGTGCTTTTCTCCATCCTACATTGCCACTCACTGCCTATCCTAATTCAGACCCTCCGATTCACACAACCCCGTGATGTTTTTCTCACTCCTACTAGTGAATGTAATGTAACACACACCCATACAATGCGCACCACCCCGCGAAGTTTTTCAGAAACCTATCCAACATTGCCACTGCATGTTCCCTGACCTCCCCATGCTGACCACCGCGCGGTGCTTTTCTCCATCCTACATTGCCACTCACTGCCTATCCTAATTCAGACCCTCCGATTCACACAACCCCGTGATGTTTTTCTCACTCCTACTAGTGAATGTAATGTAACACACACCCATACAATGCGCACCAACCCTTGATGTTTATCTCACTCCTACTAGTGAATGTAATGTAACACACACCCATACAATGCGCACCAACCCGCGATGTTTTTCATAAACCTATCCTACATTGCCCTGCATGTTCCCTGACCTCCCCATGCTGACCACCCCGCGGTGCTTTTCTCCATCCTACATTGCCCCTCACTGCCTATCCTAATTCAGACCCTCCGATTCACACCACCCCGTGATGTTTTTCTCACTCCTACTAGTGAATGTAATGTAACACACACCCATACAATGCGAACCACCCCGCGATGTTTTTCAAATACCTATCCTACATTGCCACTGCATGTTCCCTGACCTCCACATGCTGACCACCCCGCGGTGCTTTTCTCCATCCTACATTGCCACTCACTGCCTATCCTAATTCAGAACCTCCAATTCACCCCACCCCGTGATGTTTTTCTCACTCCTACTAGTGAATGTAATGTAACACACACCCATACAATGCGCACCACCCCGCGATGTTTTTCAGAAACCTATCCTACATTGCCACTGCATGTTCCCTGACCTCCCCATGCTGACCACCCCGCGGTGTTTTTCTCCCTCCTACATTGCCACTCACTGCCTATCCTAATTCAGACCCTCCGATTCACACCACCCCCTGATGTTTTTCTCACTCCTACTAGTGAATGTAATGTAACACACACAAATGCAATGCGCACCACCCCGTGATGATTTTCTCACTCCTACTAGTGGATGTAATGTAACACACACCCATACAATGCGCACCACCCCGTGATGATTTTCTCACTCCTACTAGTGAATGTAATGTAACACATATCCATACAATGCACACCACCCCGTGATGTTTTCAGAAACCTATCCTACATTGCCACTGCATGTTCCCTGACCTCCCCATGCTGACCACACCGCGGTGCTTTTCTCCATCCTACATTGCCACTCACTGCCTATCCAAATTCAGACCCTCCGATTCGCACCACCCCGTGATGTTTTTCTCACTCCTACTAGTGAATGTAATGCAACACACACCCACACAATGCGCACCACCCCGCGATGTTTTTCAGAAACCTATCCTACATTGCCACTGCATGTTCCCTGACCTCCCCATGCTGACCACCCCGCGGTGCTTTTCTCCATCCTTCATTGCCACTCACTGCCTATCCTAATTCAGACCCTCCGATTCACACCAACCCGTGATGTTTTTCTCACTCCTACTAGTGAATGTAATGTAACACACACCCATACAAGAGCACGACCCCGTTATTTTTTTCACTCCTACTAGTGAATGTAATGTAACACACACCCATACAATGCGCACCACCCCGTGATGATTTTCTCACTCCTACTAGTGAATGTAATGTAACACACACCCATACAATGCGCACCACCCCGCGATGTTTTTCAGAAACCTATCCTATATTGCCAGTGCATGCTCCCTGACCTCCCCATGCCGACCACCGCGCGGTGCTTTTCTCCATCCTACATTGCCACTCACTGCCTATCCTAATTCAGACCCTCCGATTCACACCACCCCGTGATGTTTTTCTCACTCCTACTAGTGAATGTAATGTAACACACACCCATACAAGAGCACCACCCCGTTATTTTTTTTCACTCCTACTAGTGAATGTAATGTAACACACACCCATACAATGCGCACCACCCCGTGATGATTTTCTCACTCCTACTAGTGAATGTAATGTCACACACACCCATACAATGCGCACCACCCCGTGATGTTTTTCTCAATCCTACTAGTGAATGTAATGTAACACACACCCACACAATGCGCACCACCCCGCGATGTTTTTCAGAAAATTATCCTACATTGCCACTGCGTGTTCCCTGACCTCCCCATGCTGACCACACCGCGGTGATGTTCTCCATCCTACATTGCCACTCACTGCCTATCCTAATTCAGACACTCCGATTCACACCACCCCGTGATGTTTTTCTCACTCCAACTAGTGAATGTAATGTAACACACACCCATACAATGCGCACCACCCCGTGAAGTTTTTCAGAAACCTATCCAACATTGCCACTGCATGTTCCCTGACCTCCCCATGCTGACCACCGCGCGGTGCTTTTCTCCATCCTACATTGCCACTCACTGCCTATCCTAATTCAGACCCTCCGATTCACACAACCCCGTGATATTTTTCTCACTCCTACTAGTGAATGTAATGTAACACACACCCATACAATGCGCACCACCCCGCGAAGTTTTTCAGAAACCTATCCAACATTGCCACTGCATGTTCCCTGACCTCCCCATGCTGACCACCGCGCGGTGCTTTTCTCCATCCTACATTGCCACTCACTGCCTATCCTAATTCAGACCCTCCGATTCACACAACCCCGTGATGTTTTTCTCACTCCTACTAGTGAATGTAATGTAACACACACCCATACAATGCGCACCAACCCTTGATGTTTATCTCACTCCTACTATTGAATGTAATGTAACACACACCCATACAATGCGCACCAACCCGCGATGTTTTTCATAAACCTATCCTACATTGCCTTGCATGTTCCCTGACCTCCCCATGCTGACCACCCGCGGTGCTTTTCTCCATCCTACATTGCCCCTCACTGCCTATCCTAATTCAGACCCTCCGATTCACACCACCCCGTGATGTTTTTCTCACTCCTACTAGTGAATGTAATGTAACACACACCCATACAATGCGAACCACCCCGCGATGTTTTTCAAATACCTATCCTACATTGCCACTGCATGTTCCCTGACCTCCACATGCTGACCACCCCGCGGTGCTTTTCTCCATCCTACATTGCCACTCACTGCCTATCCTAATTCAGAACCTCCAATTCACACCACCCCGTGATGTTTTTCTCACTCCTACTAGTGAATGTAATGTAACACACACCCATACAATACGCACCACCCCGCGATGTTTTTCAGAAACCTATCCTACATTGCCACTGCATGTTCCCTGACCTCCCCATGCTGACCACCCCGCGGTGTTTTTCTCCCTCCTACATTGCCACTCACTGCCTATCCTAATTCAGACCCTCCGATTCACACCACCCCCTGATGTTTTTCTCACTCCTACTAGTGAATGTAATGTAACACACACAAATGCAATGCGCACCACCCCGTGATGATTTTCTCACTCCTACTAGTGGATGTAATGTAACACACACCCATACAATGCGCACCACCCCGTGATGATTTTCTCACTCCTACTAGTGAATGTAATGTAACACACATCCATACAATGCACACCACCCCGTGATGTTTTCAGAAACCTATCCTACATTGCCACTGCATGTTCCCTGACCTCCCCATGCTGACCACACCGCGGTGCTTTTCTCCATCCTACATTGCCACTCACTGCCTATCCAAATTCAGACCCTCCGATTCGCACCACCCCGTGATGTTTTTCTCACTCCTACTAGTGAATGTAATGCAACACACACCCACACAATGCGCACCACCCCGCGATGTTTTTCAGAAACCTATCCTACATTGCCACTGCATGTTCCCTGACCTCCCCATGCTGACCACCCCGCGGTGCTTTTCTCCATCCTTCATTGCCACTCACTGCCTATCCTAATTCAGACCCTCCGATTCACACCAACCCGTGATGTTTTTCTCACTCCTACTAGTGAATGTAATGTAACACACACCCATACAAGAGCACGACCCCGTTATTTTTTTCACTCCTACTAGTGAATGTAATGTAACACACACCCATACAATGCGCACCACCCCGTGATGATTTTCTCACTCCTACTAGTGAATGTAATGTAACACACACCCATACAATGCGCACCACCCCGCGATGTTTTTCAGAAACCTATCCTATATTGCCAGTGCATGCTCCCTGACCTCCCCATGCCGACCACCGCGCGGTGCTTTTCTCCATCCTACATTGCCACTCACTGCCTATCCTAATTCAGACCCTCCGATTCACACCACCCCGTGATGTTTTTCACACTCCTACTAGAGAATGTAATGTAACACACACCCATACAATGCGCACCACCCCGCGATGCTTTTTCAGAAACCTATCCTATATTGCCACTGCATGTTCCCTGACCTCCCATGCTGACCAACCCGCGGTGCTTTTCTCCATCCTACATTGCCACTCACTGCCTGTCCTAATTCAGACCCTACGATTCACACCACCCCGTGATATTTTTCTCACTCCTACTAGTGAATGTAATGTAACACACACCCATACAATGCGCACCAACCCTTGATGTTTATCTCACTTCTACTAGTGAATGTAATGTAACACACACCCATATAATGCGCACCACCCCGCGATGTTTTTCAGAAACCTATCCTACATTGCCACTGCATGTTCCCTGACCTCCCCATGCTGAACACCCCGCGGTGCTTTTCTCCATCCTACATTGCCACTCACTGCCTATCCTAATTCAGACCCTCCGATTCACACCTCCCCGTGATTTTTTTCTCACTCCTACTAGTGAATGTAATGTAACACACACCCATACAACGCGCACCACCCCGCGATCTTTTTCAGAAACCTATCCTACATTTCCACTGCATTTTCCCTGTCCTCCCCATGCTGACCACCCCGCGGTGCTTTTCTCCATCCTACATTGCCACTCACTGTCTATCCTAATTCAGACCCTCCGATTCACACCACGCCGTGATGTTTTTCTCACTCCTACTAGTGAATGTACTGTAACACACACCCATACAAGAGCACCACCCCGTTATTTTTTTTCACTCCTACTAGTGAATGTAATGTAACACACACCCATACAATGCGCACCACCCCGAGATGTTTTTCTGAAACCTATCCTACATTGCCACGGCATGTTCCCTGACCTCCCCATGCCGACCACCGCGCGGTGCTTTTCTCCATCCTACATTGCCACTCACTGCCTATCCTAATTCAGACCCTCCGATTCACACCACCCCGTGATGTTTTTCACACTCCTACTAGTGAATGTAATGTAAAACACACCCATACAATGCGCACCACCCCGCGATGTTTTTCAGAAACCTATCCTACATTGCCACTGCATGTTCCCTGACCTCCCCATGCTGACCAACCCGCGGTGCTTTTCTCCATCCTACATTGCCACTCACTGCCTGTCCTAATTCAGACCCTATGATTCACAGCACCCCGTGATATTTTTCTCACTCCTACTAGTGAATGTAATGTAACACACACCCATACAATGCGCACCAACCCTTGATGTTTATCTCACTCCTACTAGTGAATGTAATGTAACACACACCCATACAATGCGCACCACCCCGCGATGTTTTTCAGAAACCTATCCTACATTGCCACTGCATGTTCCCTGACCTCCCCATGCTGACCTCCCCGCGGTGCTTTTCTCCATCCTACATTGCCACTCACTGCCTATCCTAATTCAGAACCTCCGATTCACACCTCCCCGTGATGTTTTTCTCACTCCTAATAGTGAATGTAATGCAACACACACCCACACAATGCGCACCACACCGCGATGTTTTTCAGAAACCTATCCTACATTTCCACTGCATTTTCCCTGACCTCCCCATGCTGACCACCGCGCGGTGCTTTTCTCCATCCTACATTGATACTCACTGTCTAACCTAATTCAGACCCTCCGATTCACAACAACCTGTGATGTTTTTCTCACTCCTACTAGTGAATGTAATGTAACACACACCCATACAAGAGCACCACCCCGTTATTTTTTTTCACTCCTACTAGTGAATGTAATGTAACACACACCCATACGATGCGCACCACCAATTGATGATTTTCTCACTCCTACTAGTGAATGTAATGTAACACACACCCATACAATGCTCACCAACCCGTGATATTTTTCTCACTCCTACTAGTGAATGTAATGTAACACACACCCACACAATGCGCACCAGCCCGCGATGTTTTTCAGAAAATTATCCTACATTGCCACTGCCTGTTCCCTGACCTCCCCATGCTGACCACCCCGCGGTGCTTTTCTCCATCCTACATTGCCACTCACTGCCTATCCTAATTCAGGCCCTCTGATTCACACCTCCCCGTGATGTTTTTCTCACTCCTACTAGTGAATGTAATGTAACACACACCCATACAAGGCGCACCACACCGCGATGTTTTTCAGAAACCTATCCTACATTTCCACTGCATTTTCCCTGACCTCCCCATGCTGACCACCCCGCGGTGCTTTTCTCCATCCTACATTGCCACTCACTGTCTATCCTAATTCAGACCCTCCGATTCACACCACGCCGTGATGTTTTTCTCACTCCTACTAGTGAATGTAATGTAACACACATCCATACAATGCGCACCACCCCGTGATTTTTTTTAGAAAACTATCCTACATTGCCACTGCATGTTCCGTGACCTCCACATGCTGACCACCCCGCGGTGCTTTTCTCCATCCTACATTGACACTCACTGACTATCCTAATTCAGACCCTCCGATTCACACCACCCCGTGATGTTTTTCTCACTCCTACTAGTGAATGTAATGTAACACACACACATACAAGAGCACCACCCCGTTATTTTTTTTCACTGCTACTAGTGAATGTAATGTAACACATACCCATACAATGCGCACCACCACGTGATGATTTTCTCACTCCTACTAGTGAATGTAATGTAATACACACCCATACAATGCGCACAACCCCGTGATGTTTTTCTCACTCCTACTAGTGAATGTAATGTAGCACACACCCATACAATGCGCACCACCCCGTGATGTTTTTCTCACTCCTACTAGTGAATGTAATGTAACACACACCCATACAATACGCACCACACCGTGATGTTTTTCTCACTCCTACTAGTGAATGTAATGTAACACACACCCATACATGTGCACCACCCCGTGATGTTTTTCTCACTCCTACTAGTTAATGTAATGTAACACACACCCATACAATGCGCACCACCCCGTGATGTTTTTCTCACTCCTACTAGTGAATGTAATGTAACACACACACATACAATGCGCACCACCCCGCGATGTTTTTCAGATACCTATCCTACATTGCCACTGCTTGTTCCCTGACCTCCCCATGCCGACCACCGCGCGGTGCTTTTCTCCATCCTACATTGCCACTCACTGCCTATACTAATTCAGACCCTCCGATTCACACCACCCCGTGATGTTTTTCTCACTCCTACTAGTGAATGTAATGTAACACACACCCATACAATGTGCAAAACCCCGGGATGTTTTTCTCACTCCTACTAGTGAATGTAATGTAACACACACCCATACAATGCGCACCACCCCGCGATGTTTTTCGGAAACCTATCCTACATTGCCTCTGCATGTCCCCTGTCCTCCCCATGCTGACCACCCCGCGGTGCTTTTCTCCATCCTACATTGCCACTCACTGCCTATCCTAATTCAGACCCTCTGATTCACACCACCCCGTGATGTTTTTCTCACTCCTACTAGTGAATGTAATGTAACACACACCCATACAATGCGCACCACCCCGCGATCTTTTTCAGAAACCTATCCTACATTGCCACTGCATGTTCCCTGTCCTCCCCATGCTGACCACCCCGCGGTGCTTTTCTCCATCCTACATTGCCACTCACTGCCTATCCTAATTCAGACCCTCCGATTCACACCACCCCATGATGTTTTTCTCACTGCTACTAGTGAATGTAATGTAACACACACCCATACAATGCGCACCACCCCGCGCGGTTTTTCAGAAACCTTTCCTACATTGCCACTGCATGTTCCCTGACCTCCCCATCCTGATCACCCCGCGGTGCTTTTATCCATCCTACATTGCCACTCACTGCCAATCCTAATTCAGACCCTACGATTCACACAACCCCGTGATGTTTTTCTCACTCCTACTAGTGAATGTAATGTAACACACACCCATACAATGCGCACCACCCCGCGATGTTTTTCAGAAACCTATCCTACATTGCCACTGCATGTTCCCTGACATCCCCATGCTCACCACCCCGCGGTGTTTTTCTCCATCCCACATTGCAACTCACTGCCTATCCTAATTCAGACCCTCCGATTCACACCACCTCGTGATGTTTTTCACACTCCTACTAGTTAATGTAATGTAACACACACCCATACAATGCGCACCACCCCGTGATGTTTTTCTCACTCCTACTAGTGAATGTAATGTAACACACACCCACACAATGCGCACCACCCCGCGATGTTTTTCAGAAAATTATCCTACATTGCCACTGCCTGTTCCCTGACCTCCCCATGCTGACCACCCCGCGGTGCTTTTCTCCATCCTACATTGCCACTCACTGCCTATCCTAATTCAGACCCTCCGGTTCACACCACCCCGTGATGTTTTTCTCACTCCTACTAGTGAATGTAATGTAACACACACCCATACAATGCGCATCACCCCGCGATGTTTTTCAGAAACCTATCCTACATTGCCACTGAATGTTCCCTGACCTCCCCATGCTGACCACCCCACGGTGCTTTTCTCCATCCTACATTGCCACTCACTGCCTGTCCTAATTCAGACCCTACGATTCACACCACCCCGTGATATTTTTCTCACTCCTACTAGTGAATGTAATGTAACACACACCCATACAATGCGCACCAACCCTTGATGTTTATCTCACTCCTACTAGTGAATGTAATGTAACACACACCCATATAATGCGCACCACCCCGCGATGTTTTTCAGAAACCTATCCTACATTGCCACTGCATGTTCCCTGACCTCCCCATGCTGAACACCCCGCGGTGCTTTTCTCCATCCTACATTGCCACTCACTGCCTATCCTAATTCAGACCCTCCGATTCACACCTCCCCGTGATGTTTTTCTCACTCCTACTAGTGAATGTAATGTAACACACACCCATACAACGCGCACCACCCCGCGATCTTTTTCAGAAACCTATCCTACATTTCCACTGCATTTTCCCTGTCCTCCCCATGCTGACCACCCCGCGGTGCTTTTCTCCATCCTACATTGCCACTCACTGTCTATCCTAATTCAGACCCTCCGATTCACACCACGCCGTGATGTTTTTCTCACTCCTACTAGTGAATGTAATGTAACACACATCCATACAATGCGCACCACCCCGTGATTTTTTTCAGAAAACTATCCTACATTGCCACTGCATGTTCCCTGACCTCCACATGCTGACCACCCCGCGGTGCTTTTCTCCATCCTACATTGACACTCATTGCCTATCCTAATTCAGACCCTCCGATTCACACCACCCCGTGATGTTTTTCTCACTCCTACTAGTGAATGTACTGTAACACACACCCATACAAGAGCACCACCCCGTTATTTTTTTTCACTCCTACTAGTGAATGTAATGTAACACACACCCATACAATGCGCACCAACCCGAGATGTTTTTCTGAAACCTATCCTACATTGCCACGGCATGTTCCCTGACCTCCCCATGCCGACCACCGCGCGGTGCTTTTCTCCATCCTACATTGCCACTCACTGCCTATCCTAATTCAGACCCTCCGATTCACACCACCCCGTGATGTTTTTCACACTCCTACTAGTGAATGTAATGTAAAACACACCCATACAATGCGCACCACCCCGCGATGTTTTTCAGAAACCTATCCTACATTGCCACTGCATGTTCCCTGACCTCCCCATGCTGACCAACCCGCGGTGCTTTTCTCCATCCTACATTGCCACTCACTGCCTGTCCTAATTCAGACCCTATGATTCACAGCACCCCGTGATATTTTTCTCACTCCTACTAGTGAATGTAATGTAACACACACCCATACAATGCGCACCAACCCTTGATGTTTATCTCACTCCTACTAGTGAATGTAATGTAACACACACCCATACAATGCGCACCACCCCGCGATGTTTTTCAGAAACCTATCCTACATTGCCACTGCATGTTCCCTGACCTCCCCATGCTGACCTCCCCGCGGTGCTTTTCTCCATCCTACATTGCCACTCACTGCCTATCCTAATTCAGAACCTCCGATTCACACCTCCCCGTGATGTTTTTCTCACTCCTAATAGTGAATGTAATGCAACACACACCCACACAATGCGCACCACACCGCGATGTTTTTCAGAAACCTATCCTACATTTCCACTGCATTTTCCCTGACCTCCCCATGCTGACCACCCCGCGGTGCTTTTCTCCATCCTACATTGATACTCACTGTCTAACCTAATTCAGACCCTCCGATTCACAACAACCTGTGATGTTTTTCTCACTCCTACTAGTGAATGTAATGTAACACACACCCATACAAGAGCACCACCCCGTTATTTTTTTTCACTCCTACTAGTGAATGTAATGTAACACACACCCATACGATGCGCACCACCAATTGATGATTTTCTCACTCCTACTAGTGAATGTAATGTAACACACACCCATACAATGCTCACCAACCCGTGATATTTTTCTCACTCCTACTAGTGAATGTAATGTAACACACACCCACACAATGCGCACCAGCCCGCGATGTTTTTCAGAAAATTATCCTACATTGCCACTGCCTGTTCCCTGACCTCCCCATGCTGACCACCCCGCGGTGCTTTTCTCCATCCTACATTGCCACTCACTGCCTATCCTAATTCAGGCCCTCTGATTCACACCTCCCCGTGATGTTTTTCTCACTCCTACTAGTGAATGTAATGTAACACACACCCATATAAGGCGCACCACACCGCGATGTTTTTCAGAAACCTATCCTACATTTCCACTGCATTTTCCCTGACCTCCCCATGCTGACAACCCCGCAGTGCTTTTCTCCATCCTACATTGCCACTCACTGTCTATCCTAATTCAGACCCTCCGATTCACACCACGCCGTGATGTTTTTCTCACTCCTACTAGTGAATGTAATGTAACACACATCCATACAATGCGCACCACCCCGTGATTTTTTTTAGAAAACTATCCTACATTGCCACTGCATGTTCCGTGACCTCCACATGCTGACCACCCCGCGGTGCTTTTCTCCATCCTACATTGACACTCACTGCCTATCCTAATTCAGACCCTCCGATTCACACCACCCCGTGATGTTTTTCTCACTCCTACTAGTGAATGTAATGTAACACACACCCATACAAGAGCACCACCCCGTTATTTTTTTTCACTGCTACTAGTGAATGTAATGTAACACATACCCATAAAATGCGCACCACCACGTGATGATTTTCTCACTGCTACTAGTGAATGTAATGTAATACACACCCATACAATGCGCACAACCCCGTGATGTTTTTCTCACTCCTACTAGTGAATGTAATGTAGCACACACCCATACAATGCGCACCACCCCGTGATGTTTTTCTCACTCCTACTAGTGAATGTAATGTAACACACACCCATACAATACGCACCACACCGTGATGTTTTTCTCACTCCTACTAGTGAATGTAATGTAACACACACCCATACATGTGCACCACCCCGTGATGTTTTTCTCACTCCTACTAGTTAATGTAATGTAACACACACCCATACAATGCGCACCACCCCGTGATGTTTTTCTCACTCCTACTAGTGAATGTAATGTAACACACACACATACAATGCGCACCACCCCGCGATGTTTTTCAGATACCTATCCTACATTGCCACTGCATGTTCCCTGACCTCCCCATGCCGACCACCGCGCGGTGCTTTTCTCCATCCTACATTGCCACTCACTGCCTATACTAATTCAGACCCTCCGATTCACACCACCCCGTGATGTTTTTCTCACTCCTACTAGTGAATGTAATGTAACACACACCCATACAATGCGCAAAACCCCGTGATGTTTTTCTCACTCCTACTAGTGAATGTAATGTAACACACACCCATACAATGCGCACCACCCCGCGATGTTTTTCGGAAACCTATCCTACATTGCCTCTGCATGTCCCCTGTCCTCCCCATGCTGACCACCCCGCGGTGCTTTTCTCCATCC
Organism: Cavia porcellus; assembly: GCF_034190915.1. Taxonomy (NCBI): domain Eukaryota; kingdom Metazoa; phylum Chordata; class Mammalia; order Rodentia; family Caviidae; genus Cavia; species Cavia porcellus. The sequence goes on from NW_026947555.1 coordinate 2,642,536, forward strand.
TACATTGCCACTCACTGCCTATCCTAATTCAGACCCTCTGATTCACACCACCCCGTGATGTTTTTCTCACTCCTACTAGTGAATGTAATGTAACACACACCCATACAATGCGCACCACCCCGCGATCTTTTTCAGAAACCTATCCTACATTGCCACTGCATGTTCCCTGTCCTCCCCATGCTGACCACCCCGCGGTGCTTTTCTCCATCCTACATTGCCACTCACTGCCTATCCTAATTCAGACCCTCCGATTCACACCACCCCATGATGTTTTTCTCACTGCTACTAGTGAATGTAATGTAACACACACCCATACAATGCGCACCACCCCGCGAGGTTTTTCAGAAACCTTTCCTACATTGCCACTGCATGTTCCCTGACCTCCCCATCCTGATCACCCCGCGGTGCTTTTATCCATCCTACATTGCCACTCACTGCCAATCCTAATTCAGACCCTACGATTCACACAACCCCGTGATGTTTTTCTCACTCCTACTAGTGAATGTAATGTAACACGCACCCATACAATGCGCACCACCCCGCGATGTTTTTCAGAAACCTATCCTACATTGCCACTGCATGTTCCCTGACATCCCCATGCTCACCACCCCGCGATGTTTTTCTCCATCCCACATTGCAACTCACTGCCTATCCTAATTCAGACCCTCCGATTCACACCACCTCGTGATGTTTTTCACACTCCTACTAGTTAATGTAATGTAACACACACCCATACAATGCGCACCACCCCGTGATGTTTTTCTCACTCCTACTAGTGAATGTAATGTAACACACACCCACACAATGCGCACCACCCCGCGATGTTTTTCAGAAAATTATCCTACATTGCCACTGCCTGTTCCCTGACCTCCCCATGCTGACCACCCCGCGGTGCTTTTCTCCATCCTACATTGCCACTCACTGCCTATCCTAATTCAGACCCTCTGGTTCACACCACCCCGTGATGTTTTTCTCACTCCTACTAGTGAATGTAATGTAACACACACCCATACAATGCGCATCACCCCGCGATGTTTTTCAGAAACCTATCCTACATTGCCACTGAATGTTCCCTGACCTCCCCATGCTGACCACCCCACTGTGCTTTTCTCCATCCTACATTGCCACTCACTGCCTATCCTAATTCAGACCTTCCGATTCACACCACCCCGTGATGTTTTTCTCACTCCTACTAGTGAATGTAATGTAACACACACCCATACAATGCGCACCACCCCGTGATGTTTTTCTCACTCCTACTAGTGAATGTAATGTAACACACACCCATACAATGCGCACCACCCCGTGATGATTTTCTCACTCCTACTAGTGAATGTAATGTAACACACACCCATACAATGCACACCACCCTGCGATGTTTTTCAGAAACGTATCCTACATTGCCACTGCATGTTCCCTGACCTCCGCATGATGACCACCCCGCGGTGCTTTTCTCCATCCTACATTGCCACTCACTGCCTATCCTAATTCAGACCCTCCGATTCACACCACCCCGCGATGTTTTTCTCACTCCTACTAGTGAATGTAATTTAACACACACCCATACGTAGCGCACCACCACGCGATGTTTTTCAGAAACCTATCCTAAATTGCCACTGCATGTTCCCTGACGTCTCCATGCTGACCACCCCGTGGTGCTTTTCTCCATCCTACATTGCCACTCCCTGCCTATCCTAATTCAGACCCTCCGATTCACTCCACCACGTGATGTTTTTCTCACTCCTACTAGTGAATATAATGTAACACACACCCATACAATGCGCACCACACCGTGATGTTTTTCTCACTCCTACTAGTGAATGTAATGTAACACACACCCATACAATGCGCACCACCCCGCGAGGTTTTTCAGAAACCTTTCCTACATTGCCACTGCATGTTCCCTGACCTCCCCATCCTGATCACCCCGCGGTGCTTTTATCCATCCTACATTGCCACTCACTGCCAATCCTAATTCAGACCCTACGATTCACACAACCCCGTGATGTTTTTCTCACTCCTACTAGTGAATGTAATGTAACACACACCGATACAATGCGCACCACCCCGCGATGTTTTTCAGAAACCTATCCTACATTGCCACTGCATGTTCCCTGACATCACCATGCTCACCACCCCGCGGTGTTTTTCTCCATCCCACATTGCCACTCACTGCCTATCCTAATTCAGACCCCCCGATTCACACCACCTCGTGATGTTTTTCACACTCCTACTAGTTAATGTAATGTAACACACACCCATACAATGCGCACCACCCCGTGATGTTTTTCTCACTCCTACTAGTGAATATAATGTAACACACACCCACACAATGCGCACCACCCCGCGATGTTTTTCAGAAAATTATCCTACATTGCCACTGCCTGTTCCCTGACCTCCCCATGCTGACCACCCCGCGGTGCTTTTCTCCATCCTACATTGCCACTCACTGCCTATCCTAATTCAGACCCTCCGGTTCACACCACCCCGTGATGTTTTTCTTACTCCTACTAGTGAATGTAATGTAACACACACCCATACAATGCGCACCACCCCGCGATGTTTTTCAGAAACCTATCCTACATTGCCACTGAATGTTCCCTGACCTCCCCATCCTGACCACCCCACGGTGCTTTTCTCCATCCTACATTGCCACTCACTGCCTATCCTAATTCAGACCTTCCGATTCACACCACCCCGTGATGTTTTTCTCACTCCTACTAGTGAATGTAATGTAACACACACCCATACAATGCGCACCACCCCGTGATGTTTTTCTCACTCCTACTAGTGAATGTAATGTAACACACACCCATACAATGCGCACCACCCCGTGATGATTTTCTCACTCCTACTAGTGAATGTAATGTAACACACACCCATACAATGCGCACCACCCTGCGATGTTTTTCAGAAACGTATCCTACATTGCCACTGCATGTTCCCTGACCTCCGCATGATGACCACCCCGCGGTGCTTTTCTCCATCCTACATTGCCACTCACTGCCTATCCTAATTCAGACCCTCCGATTCACACCACCCCGCGATGTTTTTCTCACTCCTACTAGTGAATGTAATTTAACACACACCCATACGTAGCGCACCACCACGCGATGTTTTTCAGAAACCTATCCTAAATTGCCACTGCATGTTCCCTGACGTCTCCATGCTGACCACCCCGTGGTGCTTTTCTCCATCCTACATTGCCACTCCCTGCCTATCCTAATTCAGACCCTCCGATTCACTCAACCACGTGATGTTTTTCTCACTCCTACTAGTGAATATAATGTAACACACACCCATACAATGCGCACCACCCCGTGATGTTTTTCTCACTCCTACTAGTGAATGTAATGTAACACACACCCAAACAATGCGCACCACCCCGAGATGTTTTTCAGAAACCTATCCTACATTGCCACTGCATGTTCCCTGACCTCCCCATGCTGACCACCCCACGGTGCTTTTCTCCATCCTACATTGCCACTCACTGCCTATCCTAATTCAGACCCTCCGATTCACACCACCCAGTGATGTTTTTCTCACTCCTACTAATGAATGTAATGTAACACACACCCATACAATTCGCACCACCCCGTGATGTTTTTCTCACTCCTACTAGTGAATGTAATGTAACACACACCCATACAATGCGCACCACCCCGCGATATTTTTCAGAAACCTATCCTACATTGCCACTGCATGTTCCCTGTCCTCCCCATGCTGACCACCCCGCGGTGCTTTTCTCCATCCTACATTGCCACTCACTGCCTATCCTAATTCAGACCCTCCGATTCACACCACCCCGTGATGTTTTTCTCACTGCTACTAGTGAATGTAATGTAACACACACCCATACAATGCGCACCACCCCGCGAGGTTTTTCAGAAACATTTCCTACATTGCCACTGCATGTTCCCTGACCTCCCCATGCTCACCACCCCGCGGTGTTTTTCTCCATCCCACATTGCCACTCACTGCCTATCCTAATTCAGACCCTCCGATTCACACCACCTCGTGATATTTTTCACACTCCTACTAGTTAATGTAATGTAACACACACCCATACAATGCGCACCACCCCGTGATGTTTTTCTCACTCCTACTAGTGAATGTAATGTAACACACACCCACACAATGCGCACCACCCCGCGATGTTTTTCAGAAAATTATCCTACATTGCCACTGCCTGTTCCCTGACCTCCCCATGCTGACCACCCCGCGGTGCTTTTCTCCATCCTACATTGCCACTCACTGCCTATCCTAATTCAGACCCTCCGATTCACACCACCCCGTGATGTTTTTCTCACTCCTACTAGTGAATGTAATGTAACACACACCCATACAATGCGCACCAACCCGCGATGTTTTTCAGAAACCTATCCTACATTGCCACTGAATGTTCCCTGACCTCCCCATGCTGACCACCCCACGGTGCTTTTCTCCATCCTACATTGCCACTCACTGCCTATCCTAATTCAGACCTTCCGATTCACACCACCCCGTGATGTTTTTCTCACTCCTAATAGTGAATGTAATGTAACACACACCCATACAATGCGCACCACCCCGTGATGTTTTTCTCACTCCTACTAGTGAATGTAATGTAACACTCACCCATACAATGGGCACCACCCCGCGATGTTTTTCAGAAACCTATCCTACATTGCCACTGCATGTTCCCTGACCTCCCCATGCTCACCACCCCGCGGTGTTTTTCTCCATCCCACATTGCCACTCACTGCCTATCCTAATTCAGACCCTCCGATTCACACCACCTCGTGATATTTTTCACACTCCTACTAGTTAATGTAATGTAGCACACACCCATACAATGCGCACCACCACGTGATGTTTTTCTCACTCCTACTAGTGAATGTAATGTAACACACACCCACACAATGCGCACCACCCCGCGATGTTTTTCAGAAAATTATCCTACATTGCCACTGCATGTTCCCTGACCTCCCCATGTTGACCACCCCGCGGTGCTTTTCTCCATCCTACATTGCCACTCACTGCCTATCCTAATTCAGACCGTCCGATTCACACCACCCCGTGATGTTTTTCTCACTCCTACTAGTGAATGTAATGTAACACGCACCCATACAATGCGCACCACCCCGCGATGTTTTTCAGAAACCTATCCTACATTGCCACTGCATGTTCCCTGACCTCCCCATGCTGACCACCCCGCTGTGCTTTTCTCCATCCTACATTGCCACTCACTGCCTATCCTAATTCAGACCCTCCGATTCACACCACGCCGTGATGTTTTTCTCACTCCTACTAGTGAATGTAATGTAACACACACCCATACATTGCGCACAACCCCGGGATGTTTTTCAGAAAACTATCCTACATTGCCACTGCATGTTCCCTGACCTCCACATGCTGACCACCGCGCGGTGCTTTTCTCCATCCTACATTGCCACTCACTGCCTATCCTAATTCAGACCCTCCGATTCACACCACCCCGTGATGTTTTTCTCACTCCTACCAGTGAATGTAATGTAACACACACGCATACAATGCGCACCACCCCGTGATGTTTTTCTCAATCCTAGTAGTGAATGTAATGTAACACACACCCATACAATGCGCACCACCCCGTGATGATTTTCTCACTCCTACTAGTGGATGTAATGTAACACACACCCATACAATGCGCATCACCCCGTGATGATTTTCTCACTCCTACTAGTGAATGTAATGTAACACACATCCATACAATGCACACCACCCCGTGATGTTTTTCAGAAACCTATCCTACATTGCCACTGCATGTTCCCTGACCTCCCCATGCTGACCATACCGCGGTGCTTTTCTCCATCCTACATTGCCACTCACTGCCTATCCAAATTCAGACCCTCCGATTCGCACCACCCCGTGATGTTTTTCTCACTCCTACTAGTGAATGTAATGTAACACACACCCACACAATGCGCACCACCCCGCGATGCTTTTCAGAAACCTATCCTACATTGCCACTACATGTTCCCTGATCTCCCCATGATGACCACCCCGCGGTGCTTTTCTCCATCCTACATTACCACTCACTGCCTATCCTAATTCAGACCCTCCGATTCACACCACCCCGTGATGTTTTTCTCACTCCTACTAGTGAATGTAATGTAACACACACCCATACAAGAACACCACCCCGTTATTTTTTTTCACTCCTACTAGTGAATGTAATGTAACACACACCCATACAATGCGCACCACCCCGTGATGATTTTCTCACTCCTACTAGTGAATGTAATGTAACACACACCCATACAAGAACACCACCCCGTTATTTTTTTTCACTCCTACTAGTGAATGTAATGTAACACACACCCATACAATGCGCACCACCCCGTGATGTTTTTCTCACTCCTACTAGTGAATGTAATGTAACACAAACCCATACAATGCGCACCACCCCGTGATGTTTTTCTCACTCCTATTAGTGAATGTAATGTAACACACACCCATACAATGCGCACAACCCCGCGATGTTTTTCAGAAACCTATCCTACATTGCCACTGCATGTTCCCTGACCTCCCCATGCTGACCACCCCACGGTGCTTTTCTCCATCCTACATTGCCACTCACTGCCTATCCTAATTCAGACCCTCCGATTCACACCACACCGTGATGTTTTTCTCACTCCTACTAGTGAATGTAATGTAACACACACCCATACAATGCGCACCACCCCACGATGTTTTTCAGAAACTTATCCTACTTTGCCACTGCATGTTCCCTGTCCTCCCCATGCTGACCACCCCGCGGTGCTTTTCTCCATGCTACATTGCCACTCACTACCTATCCTAATTCAGATCCTCCGATTCACACCACCCCGTGATGTTTTTCTCACTCCTACTACTGAATGTAATGTAACACACACCCATATAATGCGCACCACCCCGTGATGTTTTTCTCACTCCTACTATTGAATGTAATGTAACACACACCCATACAATACGCACCACCCTGTGATGTTTTTCTCACTCCTACTAGTGAATGTAATGTAACACACACCCATACAATGCGCACCACCCCGTGATGTTTTTCTCACTCCTACTAGTGAATGTAATGTAACACACACCCACACAATGCGCACCACCCCGCGATGTTTTTTAGAAAATTATCCTACGTTGCCACTGCCTGTTCCCTGACCTCCCCATGCTGACCACCCCGCGGTGCTTTTCTCCATCCTACATTGCCACTCACTGCCTATCCAAATTCAGACGCTCCGATTCACACCACCCCGTGATGTTTTTCTCACTCCTACTACTGAATGTAATGTAACACACACCCATACAATGCGCACCACCCCGCGATGTTTTTCAGAAACCTATCCTACATTGCCACTGCATGTTCCCTGACCTCCCCATGCTGACCACCGCGCGGTGCTTTTCTCCATGCTACATTGCCACTCACTGCCTATCCTAATTCAGACCCTCCGATTCACACCACCCCGTGATGTTTTTCTCACTCCTACTAGTGAATGTAATGTAACACACAACCATACAATGCTCACCATCCCGTGATGTTTTTTCACTCCTACTAGTGAATGTAATGTAACACACACCCACACAATGCGCAACACCCCGCGATGTTTTTCAGAAAATTATCCTACATTGCCACTGCCTGTTCCCTGACCTCCACATGCTGACCACCCCGTGGTGCTTTTCTCCATCCTACATTGCCACTCACTGCCTATCCTAATTCAGACCCTCCGATTCACACCACCCCGTGATGTTTTTCTCACTCCTACTAGTGAATGTAATGTAACACACACCCATACAATGCGCACCACCCCGCGATGTTTTTCAGAAACCTATCCTACATTGCCACTGCATGTTCCCTGACCTCCCCATGCTGACCACCCCGCTGTGCTTTGCTCCATCCTACATTGCCACTCACTGCCTATCCTAATTCAGACCCTCCGATTCACACCACGCCGTGATGTTTTTCTCACTCCTACTAGTGAATGAAATGTAACACACACCCATACAATGCGCACAACCCCGTGATGTTTTTCAGAAAACTATCCTACATTGCCACTGAATGTACACCGACCTCCACATGCTGACCACCGCGCGGTGCTTTTCTCCATCCTACGTTGCCACTCACTGCCTATCCTAATTCAGACCCTCCGATTCACACCACCCCGTGATGTTTTTCTCACTCCTACTAGTGAATGTAATGTAACACACAAGCATACAATGCGCACCACCCCGTGATGTTTTTCTCACTCCTACTAGTGAATGTAATGTAACACACACCCATACAATGCGCACCACCCCGCGATGTTTTTCAGAAACCTATCCTACATAGCCCTGCATGTTCCCTGACCTCCGCATGCTGACCACCCAGCGGTGCTTTTCTCCATCCTACATTGCCACTCACTGCCTATCCTAATTCAGACCCTCCGATTCACACCACCCCGTGATGTTTTTCTTACTCCTACTAGTGAATGTAATGTAACACACACCCATACAATGCGGACCACCCCGTGATGATTTTCTCACTCCTACTAGTGTATGTAATGTAACACACACCCATACAATGCGCATCACCCCGTGATGATTTTCTCACTCCTACTAGTGAATGTAATGTAACACACATCCATACAATGCACACCAGCCCGTGATAGTTTTCATAAACCTATCCTACATTGCCACTGCATGTTCCCTGACCTCCGCATGATGACCACCCCGCGGTGCTTTTCTCCATCCTACATTGCCACTCACTGCCTATCCTAATTCAGACCCTCCGATTCACACCACCCCGCGATGTTTTTCTCACTCCTACTAGTGAATGTAATTTAACACACACCCATACGTAGCGCACCACCACGCGATGTTTTTCAGAAACCTATCCTAAATTGCCACTGCATGTTCCCTGACGTCTCCATGCTGACCACCCCGTGGTGCTTTTCTCCATCCTACATTGCCACTCCCTGCCTATCCTAATTCAGACCCTCCGATTCACTCCACCACGTGATGTTTTTCTCACTCCTACTAGTGAATATAATGTAACACACACCCATACAATGCGCACCACACCGTGATGTTTTTCTCACTCCTACTAGTGAATGTAATGTAACACACACCCATACAATGCGCACCACCCCGCGAGGTTTTTCAGAAACCTTTCCTACATTGCCACTGCATGTTCCCTGACCTCCCCATCCTGATCACCCCGCGGTGCTTTTATCCATCCTACATTGCCACTCACTGCCAATCCTAATTCAGACCCTACGATTCACACAACCCCGTGATGTTTTTCTCACTCCTACTAGTGAATGTAATGTAACACACACCGATACAATGCGCACCACCCCGCGATGTTTTTCAGAAACCTATCCTACATTGCCACTGCATGTTCCCTGACATCACCATGCTCACCACCCCGCGGTGTTTTTCTCCATCCCACATTGCCACTCACTGCCTATCCTAATTCAGACCCCCCGATTCACACCACCTCGTGATGTTTTTCACACTCCTACTAGTTAATGCAATGTAACACACACCCATACAATGCGCACCACCCCGTGATGTTTTTCTCACTCCTACTAGTGAATGTAATGTAACACACACCCACACAATGCGCACCACCCCGCGATGTTTTTCAGAAAATTATCCTACATTGCCACTGCCTGTTCCCTGACCTCCCCATGCTGACCACCCCGCGGTGCTTTTCTCCATCCTACATTGCCACTCACTGCCTATCCTAATTCAGACCCTCCGGTTCACACCACCCCGTGATGTTTTTCTTACTCCTACTAGTGAATGTAATGTAACACACACCCATACAATGCGCACCACCCCGCGATGTTTTTCAGAAACCTATCCTACATTGCCACTGAATGTTCCCTGACCTCCCCATCCTGACCACCCCACGGTGCTTTTCTCCATCCTACATTGCCACTCACTGCCTATCCTAATTCAGACCCTCCGATTCACACAACCCCGTGATATTTTTCTCACTCCTACTAGTGAATGTAATGTAACACACACTCATACAATGCGCACCACCCCGCGAAGTTTTTCAGAAACCTATCCAACATTGCCACTGCATGTTCCCTGACCTCCCCATGCTGACCACCGCGCGGTGCTTTTCTCCATCCTACATTGCCACTCACTGCCTATCCTAATTCAGACCCTCCGATTCACACAACCCCGTGATGTTTTTCTCACTCCTACTAGAGAATGTAATGTAACACACACCCATACAATGCGCACCAACCCTTGATGTTTATCTCACTCCTACTAGTGAATGTAATGTAACACACACCCATACAATGCGCACCAACCCGCGATGTTTTTCATAAACCTATCCTACATTGCCCTGCATGTTCCCTGACCTCCCCATGCTGACCACCCCGCGGTGCTTTTCTCCATCCTACATTGCCCCTCACTGCCTATCCTAATTCAGACCCTCCGATTCACACCACCCCGTGATGTTTTTCTCACTCCTACTTGTGAATGTAATGTAACACACACCCATACAATGCGAACCACCCCGCGATGTTTTTCAGAAACCTATCCTACATTGCCACTGCATGTTCCCTGACCTCCACATGCTGACCACCCCGCGGTGCTTTTCTCCATCCTACATTGCCACTCACTGCCTATCCTAATTCAGAACCTCCAATTCACACCACCCCGTGATGTTTTTCTCACTCCTACTAGTGAATGTAATGTAACACACACCCATACAATGCGCACCACCCCGCGATGTTTTTCAGAAACCTATCCTACATTGCCACTGCATGTTCCCTGACCTCCCCATGCTGACCACCCCGCGGTGTTTTTCTCCCTCCTACATTGCCACTCACTGCCTATCCTAATTCAGACCCTCCGATTCACACCACCCCCTGATGTTTTTCTCACTCCTACTAGTGAATGTAATGTAACACACACAAATGCAATGCGCACCACCCCGTGATGATTTTCTCACTCCTACTAGTGGATGTAATGTAACACACACCCATACAATGCGCACCACCCCGTGATGATTTTCTCACTCCTACTAGTGAATGTAATGTAACACACATCCATACAATGCACACCACCCCGTGATGTTTTCAGAAACCTATCCTACATTGCCACTGCATGTTCCCTGACCTCCCCATGCTGACCACACCGCGGTGCTTTTCTCCATCCTACATTGCCACTCACTGCCTATCCAAATTCAGACCCTCCGATTCGCACCACCCCGTGATGTTTTTCTCACTCCTACTAGTGAATGTAATGCAACACACACCCACACAATGCGCACCACCCCGCGATGTTTTTCAGAAACCTATCCTACATTGCCACTGCATGTTCCCTGACCTCCCCATGCTGACCACCCCGCGGTGCTTTTCTCCATCCTTCATTGCCACTCACTGCCTATCCTAATTCAGACCCTCCGATTCACACCAACCCGTGATGTTTTTCTCACTCCTACTAGTGAATGTAATGTAACACACACCCATACAAGAGCACGACCCCGTTATTTTTTTCACTCCTACTAGTGAATGTAATGTAACACACACCCATACAATGCGCACCACCCCGTGATGATTTTCTCACTCCTACTAGTGAATGTAATGTAACACACACCCATACAATGCGCACCACCCCGCGATGTTTTTCAGAAACCTATCCTATATTGCCAGTGCATGCTCCCTGACCTCCCCATGCCGACCACCGCGCGGTGCTTTTCTCCATCCTACATTGCCACTCACTGCCTATCCTAATTCAGACCCTCCGATTCACACCACCCCGTGATGTTTTTCACACTCCTACTAGAGAATGTAATGTAAAACACACCCATACAATGCGCACCACCCCGCGATGCTTTTTCAGAAACCTATCCTATATTGCCACTGCATGTTCCCTGACCTCCCCATGCTGACCAACCCGCGGTGCTTTTCTCCATCCTACATTGCCACTCACTGCCTGTCCTAATTCAGACCCTACGATTCACACCACCCCGTGATATTTTTCTCACTCCTACTAGTGAATGTAATGTAACACACACCCATACAATGCGCACCAACCCTTGATGTTTATCTCACTCCTACTAGTGAATGTAATGTAACACACACCCATATAATGCGCACCACCCCGCGATGTTTTTCAGAAACCTATCCTACATTGCCACTGCATGTTCCCTGACCTCCCCATGCTGAACACCCCGCGGTGCTTTTCTCCATCCTACATTGCCACTCACTGCCTATCCTAATTCAGACCCTCCGATTCACACCTCCCCGTGATGTTTTTCTCACTCCTACTAGTGAATGTAATGTAACACACACCCATACAACGCGCACCACCCCGCGATCTTTTTCAGAAACCTATCCTACATTTCCACTGCATTTTCCCTGTCCTCCCCATGCTGACCACCCCGCGGTGCTTTTCTCCATCCTACATTGCCACTCACTGTCTATCCTAATTCAGACCCTCCGATTCACACCACGCCGTGATGTTTTTCTCACTCCTACTAGTGAATGTACTGTAACACACACCCATACAAGAGCACCACCCCGTTATTTTTTTTCACTCCTACTAGTGAATGTAATGTAACACACACCCATACAATGCGCACCACCCCGAGATGTTTTTCTGAAACCTATCCTACATTGCCACGGCATGTTCCCTGACCTCCCCATGCCGACCACCGCGCGGTGCTTTTCTCCATCCTACATTGCCACTCACTGCCTATCCTAATTCAGACCCTCCGATTCACACCACCCCGTGATGTTTTTCACACTCCTACTAGTGAATGTAATGTAAAACACACCCATACAATGCGCACCACCCCGCGATGTTTTTCAGAAACCTATCCTACATTGCCACTGCATGTTCCCTGACCTCCCCATGCTGACCAACCCGCGGTGCTTTTCTCCATCCTACATTGCCACTCACTGCCTGTCCTAATTCAGACCCTATGATTCACAGCACCCCGTGATATTTTTCTCACTCCTACTAGTGAATGTAATGTAACACACACCCATACAATGCGCACCAACCCTTGATGTTTATCTCACTCCTACTAGTGAATGTAATGTAACACACACCCATACAATGCGCACCACCCCGCGATGTTTTTCAGAAACCTATCCTACATTGCCACTGCATGTTCCCTGACCTCCCCATGCTGACCTCCCCGCGGTGCTTTTCTCCATCCTACATTGCCACTCACTGCCTATCCTAATTCAGAACCTCCGATTCACACCTCCCCGTGATGTTTTTCTCACTACTAATAGTGAATGTAATGCAACACACACCCACACAATGCGCACCACACCGCGATGTTTTTCAGAAACCTATCCTACATTTCCACTGCATTTTCCCTGACCTCCCCATGCTGACCACCCCGCGGTGCTTTTCTCCATCCTACATTGATACTCACTGTCTAACCTAATTCAGACCCTCCGATTCACAACAACCTGTGATGTTTTTCTCACTCCTACTAGTGAATGTAATGTAACACACACCCATACAAGAGCACCACCCCGTTATTTTTTTTCACTCCTACTAGTGAATGTAATGTAACACACACCCATACGATGCGCAACACCAATTGATGATTTTCTCACTCCTACTAGTGAATGTAATGTAACACACACCCATACAATGCTCACCAACCCGTGATATTTTTCTCACTCCTACTAGTGAATGTAATGTAACACACACCCACACAATGCGCACCAGCCCGCGATGTTTTTCAGAAAATTATCCTACATTGCCACTGCCTGTTCCCTGACCTCCCCATGCTGACCACCCCGCGGTGCTTTTCTCCATCCTACATTGCCACTCACTGCCTATCCTAATTCAGGCCCTCTGATTCACACCTCCCCGTGATGTTTTTCTCACTCCTACTAGTGAATGTAATGTAACACACACCCATACAAGGTGCACCACACCGCGATGTTTTTCAGAAACCTATCCTACATTTCCACTGCATTTTCCCTGACCTCCCCATGCTGACCACCCCGCGGTGCTTTTCTCCATCCTACATTGCCACTCACTGTCTATCCTAATTCAGACCCTCCGATTCACACCACGCCGTGATGTTTTTCTCACTCCTACTAGTGAATGTAATGTAACACACATCCATACAATGCGCACCACCCCGTGATTTTTTTTAGAAAACTATCCTACATTGCCACTGCATGTTCCGTGACCTCCACATGCTGACCACCCCGCGGTGCTTTTCTCCATCCTACATTGACACTCACTGCCTATCCTAATTCAGACCCTCCGATTCACACCACCCCGTGATGTTTTTCTCACTCCTACTAGTGAATGTAATGTAACACACACCCATACAAGAGCACCACCCCGTTATTTTTTTTCACTGCTACTAGTGAATGTAATGTAACACATACCCATACAATGCGCACCACCACGTGATGATTTTCTCACTCCTACTAGTGAATGTAATGTAATACACACCCATACAATGCGCACAACCCCGTGATGTTTTTCTCACTCCTACTAGTGAATGTAATGTAGCACACACCCATACAATGCGCACCACCCCGTGATGTTTTTCTCACTCCTACTAGTGAATGTAATGTAACACACACCCATACATGTGCACCACCCCGTGATGTTTTTCTCACTCCTACTAGTTAATGTAATGTAACACACACCCATACAATGCGCACCACCCCGTGATGTTTTTCTCACTCCTACTAGTGAATGTAATGTAACACACACACATACAATGCGCACCACCCCGCGATGTTTTTCAGATACCTATCCTACATTGCCACTGCATGTTCCCTGACCTCCCCATGCCGACCACCGCGCGGTGCTTTTCTCCATCCTACATTGCCACTCACTGCCTATACTAATTCAGACCCTCCGATTCACACCACCCCGTGATGTTTTTCTCACTCCTACTAGTGAATGTAATGTAACACACACCCATACAATGTGCAAAACCCCGTGATGTTTTTCTCACTCCTACTAGTGAATGTAATGTAACACACACCCATACAATGCGCACCACCCCGCGATGTTTTTCGGAAACCTATCCTACATTGCCTCTGCATGTCCCCTGTCCTCCCCATGCTGACCACCCCGCGGTGCTTTTCTCCATCCTACATTGCCACTCACTGCCTATCCTAATTCAGACCCTCTGATTCACACCACCCCGTGATGTTTTTCTCACTCCTACTAGTGAATGTAATGTAACACACACCCATACAATGCGCACCACCCCGCGATCTTTTTCAGAAACCTATCCTACATTGCCACTGCATGTTCCCTGTCCTCCCCATGCTGACCACCCCGCGGTGCTTTTCTCCATCCTACATTGCCACTCACTGCCTATCCTAATTCAGACCCTCCGATTCACACCACCCCATGATGTTTTTCTCACTGCTACTAGTGAATGTAATGTAACACACACCCATACAATGCGCACCACCCCGCGAGGTTTTTCAGAAACCTTTCCTACATTGCCACTGCATGTTCCCTGACCTCCCCATCCTGATCACCCCGCGGTGCTTTTATCCATCCTACATTGCCACTCACTGCCAATCCTAATTCAGACCCTACGATTCACACAACCCCGTGATGTTTTTCTCACTCCTACTAGTGAATGTAATGTAACACACACCCATACAATGCGCACCACCCCGCGATGTTTTTCAGAAACCTATCCTACATTGCCACTGCATGTTCCCTGACATCCCCATGCTCACCACCCCGCGGTGTTTTTCTCCATCCCACATTGCAACTCACTGCCTATCCTAATTCAGACCCTCCGATTCACACCACCTCGTGATGTTTTTCACACTCCTACTAGTTAATGTAATGTAACACACACCCATACAATGCGCACCACCCCGTGATGTTTTTCTCACTCCTACTAGTGAATGTAATGTAACACACACACACACAATGCGCACCACCCCGCGATGTTTTTCAGAAAATTATCCTACATTGCCACTGCCTGTTCCCTGACCTCCCCATGCTGACCACCCCGCGGTGCTTTTCTCCATCCTACATTGCCACTCACTGCCTATCCTAATTCAGACAATCCGGTTCACACCACCCCGTGATGTTTTTCTCACTCCTACTAGTGAATGTAATGTAACACACACCCATACAATGCGCATCACCCCGCGATGTTTTTCAGAAACCTATCCTACATTGCCACTGAATGTTCCCTGACCTCCCCATGCTGACCACCCCACGGTGCTTTTCTCCATCCTACATTGCCACTCACTGCCTGTCCTAATTCAGACCCTACGATTCACACCACCCCGTGATATTTTTCTCACTCCTACTAGTGAATGTAATGTAACACACACCCATACAAGAGCACCACCCCGTTATTTTTTTTCACTGCTACTAGTGAATGTAATGTAACACATACCCATACAATGCGCACCACCACGTGATGATTTTCTCACTCCTACTAGTGAATGTAATGTAATACACACCCATACAATGCGCACAACCCCGTGATGTTTTTCTCACTCCTACTAGTGAATGTAATGTAGCACACACCCATACAATGCGCACCACCCCGTGATGTTTTTCTCACTCCTACTAGTGAATGTAATGTAACACACACCCATACATGTGCACCACCCCGTGATGTTTTTCTCACTCCTACTAGTTAATGTAATGTAACACACACCCATACAATGCGCACCACCCCGTGATGTTTTTCTCACTCCTACTAGTGAATGTAATGTAACACACACACATACAATGCGCACCACCCCGCGATGTTTTTCAGATACCTATCCTACATTGCCACTGCATGTTCCCTGACCTCCCCATGCCGACCACCGCGCGGTGCTTTTCTCCATCCTACATTGCCACTCACTGCCTATACTAATTCAGACCCTCCGATTCACACCACCCCGTGATGTTTTTCTCACTCCTACTAGTGAATGTAATGTAACACACACCCATACAATGTGCAAAACCCCGTGATGTTTTTCTCACTCCTACTAGTGAATGTAATGTAACACACACCCATACAATGCGCACCACCCCGCGATGTTTTTCGGAAACCTATCCTACATTGCCTCTGCATGTCCCCTGTCCTCCCCATGCTGACCACCCCGCGGTGCTTTTCTCCATCCTACATTGCCACTCACTGCCTATCCTAATTCAGACCCTCTGATTCACACCACCCCGTGATGTTTTTCTCACTCCTACTAGTGAATGTAATGTAACACACACCCATACAATGCGCACCACCCCGCGATCTTTTTCAGAAACCTATCCTACATTGCCACTGCATGTTCCCTGTCCTCCCCATGCTGACCACCCCGCGGTGCTTTTCTCCATCCTACATTGCCACTCACTGCCTATCCTAATTCAGACCCTCCGATTCACACCACCCCATGATGTTTTTCTCACTGCTACTAGTGAATGTAATGTAACACACACCCATACAATGCGCACCACCCCGCGAGGTTTTTCAGAAACCTTTCCTACATTGCCACTGCATGTTCCCTGACCTCCCCATCCTGATCACCCCGCGGTGCTTTTATCCATCCTACATTGCCACTCACTGCCAATCCTAATTCAGACCCTACGATTCACACAACCCCGTGATGTTTTTCTCACTCCTACTAGTGAATGTAATGTAACACACACCCATACAATGCGCACCACCCCGCGATGTTTTTCAGAAACCTTTCCTACATTGCCACTGCATGTTCCCTGACATCCCCATGCTCACCACCCCGCGGTGTTTTTCTCCATCCCACATTGCAACTCACTGCCTATCCTAATTCAGACCCTCCGATTCACACCACCTCGTGATGTTTTTCACACTCCTACTAGTTAATGTAATGTAACACACACCCATACAATGCGCACCACCCCGTGATGTTTTTCTCACTCCTACTAGTGAATGTAATGTAACACACACACACACAATGCGCACCACCCCGCGATGTTTTTCAGAAAATTATCCTACATTGCCACTGCCTGTTCCCTGACCTCCCCATGCTGACCACCCCGCGGTGCTTTTCTCCATCCTACATTGCCACTCACTGCCTATCCTAATTCAGACAATCCGGTTCACACCACCCCGTGATGTTTTTCTCACTCCTACTAGTGAATGTAATGTAACACACACCCATACAATGCGCATCACCCCGCGATGTTTTTCAGAAACCTATCCTACATTGCCACTGAATGTTCCCTGACCTCCCCATGCTGACCACCCCACGGTGCTTTTCTCCATCCTACATTGCCACTCACTGCCTGTCCTAATTCAGACCCTACGATTCACACCACCCCGTGATATTTTTCTCACTCCTACTAGTGAATGTAATGTAACACACACCCATACAATGCGCACCAACCCTTGATGTTTATCTCACTCCTACTAGTGAATGTAATGTAACACACACCCATATAATGCGCACCACCCCGCGATGTTTTTCAGAAACCTATCCTACATTGCCACTGCATGTTCCCTGACCTCCCCATGCTGAACACCCCGCGGTGCTTTTCTCCATCCTACATTGCCACTCACTGCCTATCCTAATTCAGACCCTCCGATTCACACCTCCCCGTGATGTTTTTCTCACTCCTACTAGTGAATGTAATGTAACACACACCCATACAACGCGCACCACCCCGCGATCTTTTTCAGAAACCTATCCTACATTTCCACTGCATTTTCCCTGTCCTCCCCATGCTGACCACCCCGCGGTGCTTTTCTCCATCCTACATTGCCACTCACTGTCTATCCTAATTCAGACCCTCCGATTCACACCACGCCGTGATGTTTTTCTCACTCCTACTAGTGAATGTAATGTAACACACATCCATACAATGCGCACCACCCCGTGATTTTTTTCAGAAAACTATCCTACATTGCCACTGCATGTTCCCTGACCTCCACATGCTGACCACCCTGCGGTGCTTTTCTCCATCCTACATTGACACTCATTGCCTATCCTAATTCAGACCCTCCGATTCACACCACCCCGTGATGTTTTTCTCACTCCTACTAGTGAATGTACTGTAACACACACCCATACAAGAGCACCACCCCGTTATTTTTTTTCACTCCTACTAGTGAATGTAATGTAACACACACCCATACAATGCGCACCAACCCGAGATGTTTTTCTGAAACCTATCCTACATTGCCACGGCATGTTCCCTGACCTCCCCATGCCGACCACCGCGCGGTGCTTTTCTCCATCCTACATTGCCACTCACTGCCTATCCTAATTCAGACCCTCCGATTCACACCACCCCGTGATGTTTTTCACACTCCTACTAGTGAATGTAATGTAAAACACACCCATACAATGCGCACCACCCCACGATGTTTTTCAGAAACCTATCCTACATTGAGACTGCATGTTCCCTGACCTCCCCATGCTGACCAACCCGCGGTGCTTTTCTCCATCCTACATTGCCACTCACTGCCTGTCCTAATTCAGACCCTATGATTCACAGCACCCCGTGATATTTTTCTCACTCCTACTAGTGAATGTAATGTAACACACACCCATACAATGCGCACCAACCCTTGATGTTTATCTCACTCCTACTAGTGAATGTAATGTAACACACACCCATACAATGCGCACCACCCCGCGATGTTTTTCAGAAACCTATCCTACATTGCCACTGCATGTTCCCTGACCTCCCCATGCTGACCTCCCCGCGGTGCTTTTCTCCATCCTACATTGCCACTCACTGCCTATCCTAATTCAGAACCTCCGATTCACACCTCCCCGTGATGTTTTTCTCACTCCTAATAGTGAATGTAATGCAACACACACCCACACAATGCGCACCACACCGCGATGTTTTTCAGAAACCTATCCTACATTTCCACTGCATTTTCCCTGACCTCCCCATGCTGACCACCCCGCGGTGCTTTTCTCCATCCTACATTGATACTCACTGTCTAACCTAATTCAGACCCTCCGATTCACAACAACCTGTGATGTTTTTCTCACTCCTACTAGTGAATGTAATGTAACACACACCCATACAAGAGCACCACCCCGTTATTTTTTTTCACTCCTACTAGTGAATGTAATGTAACACACACCCATACGATGCGCACCACCAATTGATGATTTTCTCACTCCTACTAGTGAATGTAATGTAACACACACCCATACAATGCTCACCAACCCGTGATATTTTTCTCACTCCTACTAGTGAATGTAATGTAACACACACCCACACAATGCGCACCAGCCCGCGATGTTTTTCAGAAAATTATCCTACATTGCCACTGCCTGTTCCCTGACCTCCCCATGCTGACCACCCCGCGGTGCTTTTCTCCATCCTACATTGCCACTCACTGCCTATCCTAATTCAGGCCCTCTGATTCACACCTCCCCGTGATGTTTTTCTCACTCCTACTAGTGAATGTAATGTAACACACACCCATACAAGGCGCACCACACCGCGATGTTTTTCAGAAACCTATCCTACATTTCCACTGCATTTTCCCTGACCTCCCCATGCTGACCACCCCGCGGTGCTTTTCTCCATCCTACATTGCCACTCACTGTCTATCCTAATTCAGACCCTCCGATTCACACCACGCCGTGATGTTTTTCTCACTCCTACTAGTGAATGTAATGTAACACACATCCATACAATGCGCACCACCCCGTGATTTTTTTTAGAAAACTATCCTACATTGCCACTGCATGTTCCGTGACCTCCACATGCTGACCACCCCGCGGTGCTTTTCTCCATCCTACATTGACACTCACTGCCTATCCTAATTCAGACCCTCCGATTCACACCACCCCGTGATGTTTTTCTCACTCCTACTAGTGAATGTAATGTAACACACACCCATACAAGAGCACCAACCCGTTATTTTTTTCACTGCTACTAGTGAATGTAATGTAACACATACCCATACAATGCGCACCACCACGTGATGATTTTCTCACTCCTACTAGTGAATGTAATGTAATACACACCCATACAATGCGCACAACCCCGTGATGTTTTTCTCACTCCTACTAGTGAATGTAATGTAGCACACACCCATACAATGCGCACCACCCCGTGATGTTTTTCTCACTCCTACTAGTGAATGTAATGTAACACACACCCATACAATACGCACCACACCGTGATGTTTTTCTCACTCCTACTAGTGAATGTAATGTAACACACACCCATACATGTGCACCACCCCGTGATGTTTTTCTCACTCCTACTAGTTAATGTAATGTAACACACACCCATACAATGCGCACCACCCCGTGATGTTTTTCTCACTCCTACTAGTGAATGTAATGTAACACACACACATACAATGCGCACCACCCCGCGATGTTTTTCAGATACCTATCCTACATTGCCACTGCATGTTCCCTGACCTCCCCATGCCGACCACCGCGCGGTGCTTTTCTCCATCCTACATTGCCACTCACTGCCTATACTAATTCAGACCCTCCGATTCACACCACCCCGTGATGTTTTTCTCACTCCTACTAGTGAATGTAATGTAACACACACCCATACAATGCGCAAAACCCCGTGATGTTTTTCTCACTCCTACTAGTGAATGTAATGTAACACACACCCATACAATGCGCACCACCCCGCGATGTTTTTCGGAAACCTATCCTACATTGCCTCTGCATGTCCCCTGTCCTCCCCATGCTGACCACCCCGCGGTGCTTTTCTCCATCCTACATTGCCACTCACTGCCTATCCTAATTCAGACCCTCTGATTCACACCACCCCGTGATGTTTTTCTCACTCCTACTAGTGAATGTAATGTAACACACACCCATACAATGCGCACCACCCCGCGATCTTTTTCAGAAACCTATCCTACATTGCCACTGCATGTTCCCTGTCCTCCCCATGCTGACCACCCCGCGGTGCTTTTCTCCATCCTACATTGCCACTCACTGCCTATCCTAATTCAGACCCTCCGATTCACACCACCCCATGATGTTTTTCTCACTGCTACTAGTGAATGTAATGTAACACACACCCATACAATGCGCACCACCCCGCGAGGTTTTTCAGAAACCTTTCCTACATTGCCACTGCATGTTCCCTGACCTCCCCATCCTGATCACCCCGCGGTGCTTTTATCCATCCTACATTGCCACTCACTGCCAATCCTAATTCAGACCCTACGATTCACACAACCCCGTGATGTTTTTCTCACTCCTACTAGTGAATGTAATGTAACACACACCCATACAATGCGCACCACCCCGCGATGTTTTTCAGAAACCTATCCTACATTGCCACTGCATGTTCCCTGACATCCCCATGCTCACCACCCCGCGGTGTTTTTCTCCATCCCACATTGCAACTCACTGCCTATCCTAATTCAGACCCTCCGATTCACACCACCTCGTGATGTTTTTCACACTCCTACTAGTTAATGTAATGTAACACACACCCATACAATGCGCACCACCCCGTGATGTTTTTCTCACTCCTACTAGTGAATGTAATGTAACACACACCCACACAATGCGCACCATCCGCGATGTTTTTCAGAAAATTATCCTACATTGCCACTGCCTGTTCCCTGACCTCCCCATGCTGACCACCCCGCGGTGCTTTTCTCCATCCTACATTGCCACTCACTGCCTATCCTAATTCAGACCCTCCGGTTCACACCACCCCGTGATGTTTTTCTCACTCCTACTAGTGAATGTAATGTAACACACACCCATACAATGCGCATCACCCCGCGATGTTTTTCAGAAACCTATCCTACATTGCCACTGAATGTTCCCTGACCTCCCCATGCTGACCACCCCACTGTGCTTTTCTCCATCCTACATTGCCACTCACTGCCTATCCTAATTCAGACCTTCCGATTCACACCACCCCGTGATGTTTTTCTCACTCCTACTAGTGAATGTAATGTAACACACACCCATACAATGCGCACCACCCCGTGATGTTTTTCTCACTCCTACTAGTGAATGTAATGTAACACACACCCATACAATGCGCACCACCCCGTGATGATTTTCTCACTCCTACTAGTGAATGTAATGTAACACACACCCATACAATGCACACCACCCTGCGATGTTTTTCAGAAACGTATCCTACATTGCCACTGCATGTTCCCTGACCTCCGCATGATGACCACCCCGCGGTGCTTTTCTCCATCCTACATTGCCACTCACTGCCTATCCTAATTCAGACCCTCCGATTCACACCACCCCGCGATGTTTTTCTCACTCCTACTAGTGAATGTAATTTAACACACACCCATACGTAGCGCACCACCACGCGATGTTTTTCAGAAACCTATCCTAAATTGCCACTGCATGTTCCCTGACGTCTCCATGCTGACCACCCCGTGGTGCTTTTCTCCATCCTACATTGCCACTCCCTGCCTATCCTAATTCAGACCCTCCGATTCACTCCACCACGTGATGTTTTTCTCACTCCTACTAGTGAATATAATGTAACACACACCCATACAATGCGCACCACACCGTGATGTTTTTCTCACTCCTACTAGTGAATGTAATGTAACACACACCCATACAATGCGCACCACCCCGCGAGGTTTTTCAGAAACCTTTCCTACATTGCCACTGCATGTTCCCTGACCTCCCCATCCTGATCACCCCGCGGTGCTTTTATCCATCCTACATTGCCACTCACTGCCAATCCTAATTCAGACCCTACGATTCACACAACCCCGTGATGTTTTTCTCACTCCTACTAGTGAATGTAATGTAACACACACCGATACAATGCGCACCACCCCGCGATGTTTTTCAGAAACCTATCCTACATTGCCACTGCATGTTCCCTGACATCACCATGCTCACCACCCCGCGGTGTTTTTCTCCAACCCACATTGCCACTCACTGCCTATCCTAATTCAGACCCCCCGATTCACACCACCTCGTGATGTTTTTCACACTCCTACTAGTTAATGTAATGTAACACACACCCATACAATGCGCACCACCCCGTGATGTTTTTCTCACTCCTACTAGTGAATGTAATGTAACACACACCCACACAATGCGCACCACCCCGCGATGTTTTTCAGAAAATTATCCTACATTGCCACTGCCTGTTCCCTGACCTCCCCATGCTGACCACCCCGCGGTGCTTTTCTCCATCCTACATTGCCACTCACTGCATATCCTAATTCAGACCCTCCGGTTCACACCACCCCGTGATGTTTTTCTTACTCCTACTAGTGAATGTAATGTAACACACACCCATACAATGCGCACCACCCCGCGATGTTTTTCAGAAACCTATCCTACATTGCCACTGAATGTTCCCTGACCTCCACATCCTGACCACCCCACGGTGCTTTTCTCCATCCTACATTGCCACTCACTGCCTATCCTAATTCAGACCTTCCGATTCACACCACCCCGTGATGTTTTTCTCACTCCTACTAGTGAATGTAATGTAACACACACCCATACAATGCGCACCACCCCGTGATGTTTTTCTCACTCCTACTAGTGAATGTAATGTAACACACACCCATACAATGCGCACCACCCCGTGATGATTTTCTCACTCCTACTAGTGAATGTAATGTAACACACACCCATACAATGCACACCACCCTGCGATGTTTTTCAGAAACGTATCCTACATTGCCACTGCATGTTCCCTGACCTCCGCATGATGACCACCCCGCGGTGCTTTTCTCCATCCTACATTGCCACTCACTGCCTATCCTAATTCAGACCCTCCGATTCACACCACCCCGCGATGTTTTTCTCACTCCTACTAGTGAATGTAATTTAACACACACCCATACGTAGCGCACCACCACGCGATGTTTTTCAGAAACCTATCCTAAATTGCCACTGCATGTTCCCTGACGTCTCCATGCTGACCACCCCGTGGTGCTTTTCTCCATCCTACATTGCCACTCCCTGCCTATCCTAATTCAGACCCTCCGATTCACTCCACCACGTGATGTTTTTCTCACTCCTACTAGTGAATATAATGTAACACACACCCATACAATGCGCACCACACCGTGATGTTTTTCTCACTCCTACTAGTGAATGTAATGTAACACACACCCAAACAATGCGCACCACCCCGAGATGTTTTTCAGAAACCTATCCTACATTGCCACTGCATGTTCCCTGACCTCCCCATGCTGACCACCCCACGGTGCTTTTCTCCATCCTACATTGCCACTCACTGCCTATCCTAATTCAGACCCTCCGATTCACACCACCCAGTGATGTTTTTCTCACTCCTACTAATGAATGTAATGTAACACACACCCATACAATTCGCACCACCCCGTGATGTTTTTCTCACTCCTACTAGTGAATGTAATGTAACACACACCCATACAATGCGCACCACCCCGCGATATTTTTCAGAAACCTATCCTACATTGCCACTGCATGTTCCCTGTCCTCCCCATGCTGACCACCCCGCGGTGCTTTTCTCCATCCTACATTGCCACTCACTGCCTATCCTAATTCAGACCCTCCGATTCACACCACCCCGTGATGTTTTTCTCACTGCTACTAGTGAATGTAATGTAACACACACCCATACAATGCGCACCACCCCACGAGGTTTTTCAGAAACATTTCCTACATTGCCACTGCATGTTCCCTGACCTCCCCATGCTCACCACCCCGCGGTGTTTTTCTCCATCCCACATTGCCACTCACTGCCTATCCTAATTCAGACCCTCCGATTCACACCACCTCGTGATATTTTTCACACTCCTACTAGTTAATGTAATGTAACACACACCCATAGAATGCGCACCACCCCGTGATGTTTTTCTCACTCCTACTAGTGAATGTAATGTAACACACACCCACACAATGCGCACCACCCCGCGATGTTTTTCAGAAAATTATCCTACATTGCCACTGCCTGTTCCCTGACCTCCCCATGCTGACCACCCCGCGGTGCTTTTCTCCATCCTACATTGCCACTCACTGCCTATCCTAATTCAGACCCTCCGATTCACACCACCCCGTGATGTTTTTCTCACTCCTACTAGTGAATGTAATGTAACACACACCCATACAATGCGCACCAACCCGCGATGTTTTTCAGAAACCTATCCTACATTGCCACTGAATGTTCCCTGACCTCCCCATGCTGACCACCCCACGGTGCTTTTCTCCATCCTACATTGCCACTCACTGCCTATCCTAATTCAGACCTTCCGATTCACACCACCCCGTGATGTTTTTCTCACTCCTACTAGTGAATGTAATGTAACACACACCCATACAATGCGCACCACCCCGTGATGTTTTTCTCACTCCTACTAGTGAATGTAATGTAACACTCACCCATACAATGGGCACCACCCCGCGATGTTTTTCAGAAACCTATCCTACATTGCCACTGCATGTTCCCTGACCTCCCCATGCTCACCACCCCGCGGTGTTTTTCTCCATCCCACATTGCCACTCACTGCCTATCCTAATTCAGACCCTCCGATTCACACCACCTCGTGATATTTTTCACACTCCTACTAGTTAATGTAATGTAGCACACACCCATACAATGCGCACCACCCCGTGATGTTTTTCTCACTCCTACTAGTGAATGTAATGTAACACACACCCACACAATGCGCACCACCCCGCGATGTTTTTCAGAAAATTATCCTACATTGCCACTGCCTGTTCCCTGACCTCCCCATGTTGACCACCCCGCGGTGCTTTTCTCCATCCTACATTGCCACTCACTGCCTATCCTAATTCAGACCGTCCGATTCACACCACCCCGTGATGTTTTTCTCACTCCTACTAGTGAATGTAATGTAACACACACCCATACAATGCGCACCACCCCGCGATGTTTTTCAGAAACCTATCCTACATTGCCACTGCATGTTCCCTGACCTCCCCATGCTGACCACCCCGCTGTGCTTTTCTCCATCCTACATTGCCACTCACTGCCTATCCTAATTCAGACCCTCCGATTCACACCACGCCGTGATGTTTTTCTCACTCCTACTAGTGAATGTAATGTAACACACACCCATACATTGCGCACAACAACGGGATGTTTTTCAGAAAACTATCCTACATTGCCACTGCATGTTCCCTGACCTCCACATGCTGACCACCGCGCGGTGCTTTTCTCCATCCTACATTGCCACTCACTGCCTATCCTAATTCAGACCCTCCGATTCACACCACCCCGTGATGTTTTTCTCACTCCTACTAGTGAATGTAATGTAACACACACGCATACAATGCGCACCACCCCGTGATGTTTTTCTCAATCCTAGTAGTGAATGTAATGTAACACACACCCATACAATGCGCACCACCCCGTGATGATTTTCTCACTCCTACTAGTGGATGTAATGTAACACACACCCATACAATGCGCATCACCCCGTGATGATTTTCTCACTCCTACTAGTGAATGTAATGTAACACACATCCATACAATGCACACCACCCCGTGATGTTTTTCAGAAACCTATCCTACATTCCCACTGCATGTTCCCTGACCTCCCCATGCTGACCATACCGCGGTGCTTTTCTCCATCCTACATTGCCACTCACTGCCTATCCAAATTCAGACCCTCCGATTCGCACCACCCCGTGATGTTTTTCTCACTCCTACTAGTGAATGTAATGTAACACACACCCACACAATGCGCACCACCCCGCGATGCTTTTCAGAAACCTATCCTACATTGCCACTACATGTTCCCTGATCTCCCCATGATGACCACCCCGCGGTGCTTTTCTCCATCCTACATTACCACTCACTGCCTATCCTAATTCAGACCCTCCGATTCACCCCACCCCGTGATGTTTTTCTCACTCCTACTAGTGAATGTAATGTAACACACACCCATACAAGAACACCACCCCGTTATTTTTTTTCACTCCTACTAGTGAATGTAATGTAACACACACCCATACAATGCGCACCACCCCGTGATGATTTTCTCACTCCTACTAGTGAATGTAATGTAACACACACCCATACAAGAACACCACCCCGTTATTTTTTTTCACTCCTACTAGTGAATGTAATGTAACACACACCCATACAATGCGCACCACCCCGTGATGTTTTTCTCACTCCTACTAGTGAATGTAATGTAACACAAACCCATACAATGCGCACCACCCCGTGATGTTTTTCTCACTCCTATTAGTGAATGTAATGTAACACACACCCATACAATGCGCACCACCCCGCGATGTTTTTCAGAAACCTATCCTACATTGCCACTGCATGTTCCCTGACCTCCCCATGCTGACCACCCCACGGTGCTTTTCTCCATCCTACATTGCCACTCACTGCCTATCCTAATTCAGACCCTCCGATTCACACCACACCGTGATGTTTTTCTCACTCCTACTAGTGAATGTAATGTAACACACACCCATACAATGCGCACCACCCCGTGATGTTTTTCTCACTCCTACTAGTGAATGTAATGTAACACACACCCATACAATGCGCACCACCCCACGATGTTTTTCAGAAACTTATCCTACTTTGCCACTGCATGTTCCCTGTCCTCCCCATGCTGACCACCCCGCGGTGCTTTTCTCCATGCTACATTGCCACTCACTGCCTATCCTAATTCAGATCCTCCGATTCACACCACCCCGTGATGTTTTTCTCACTCCTACTACTGAATGTAATGTAACACACACCCATATAATGCGCACCACCCCGTGATGTTTTTCTCACTCCTACTATTGAATGTAATGTAACACACACCCATACAATACGCACCACCCTGTGATGTTTTTCTCACTCCTACTAGTGAATGTAATGTAACACACACCCATACAATGCGCACCACCCCGTGATGTTTTTCTCACTCCTACTAGTGAATGTAATGTAACACACACCCACACAATGCGCACCACCCCGCGATGTTTTTTAGAAAATTATCCTACGTTGCCACTGCCTGTTCCCTGACCTCCCCATGCTGACCACCCCGCGGTGCTTTTCTCCATCCTACATTGCCACTCACTGCCTATCCAAATTCAGACCCTCCGATTCACACCACCCCGTGATGTTTTTCTCACTCCTACTAGTGAATGTAATGTAACACACACCCATACAATGCGCACCACCCCGCGATGTTTTTCAGAAACCTATCCTACATTGCCACTGCATGTTCCCTGACCTCCCCATGCTGACCACCGCGCGGTGCTTTTCTCCATGCTACATTGCCACTCACTGCCTATCCTAATTCAGACCCTCCGATTCACACCACCCCGTGATGTTTTTCTCACTCCTACTAGTGAATGTAATGTAACACACAACCATACAATGCTCACCATCCCGTGATGTTTTTTCACTCCTACTAGTGAATGTAATGTAACACACACCCACACAATGCGCAACACCCCGCGATGTTTTTCAGAAAATTATCCTACATTGCCACTGCCTGTTCCCTGACCTCCCCATGCTGACCACCCCGTGGTGCTTTTCTCCATCCTACATTGCCACTCACTGCCTATCCTAATTCAGACCCTCCGATTCACACCACCCCGTGATGTTTTTCTCACTCCTACTAGTGAATGTAATGTAACACACACCCATACAATGCGCACCACCCAGCGATGTTTTTCAGAAACCTATCCTACATTGCCACTGCATGTTCCCTGACCTCCCCATGCTGACCACCCCGCTGTGCTTTGCTCCATCCTACATTGCCACTCACTGCCTATCCTAATTCAGACCCTCCGATTCACACCACGCCGTGATGTTTTTCTCACTCCTACTAGTGAATGAAATGTAACACACACCCATACAATGCGCACAACCCCGTGATGTTTTTCAGAAAACTATCCTACATTGCCACTGAATGTACACCGACCTCCACATGCTGACCACCGCGCGGTGCTTTTCTCCATCCTACGTTGCCACTCACTGCCTATCCTAATTCAGACCCTCCGATTCACACCACCCCGTGATGTTTTTCTCACTCCTACTAGTGAATGTAATGTAACACACAAGCATACAATGCGCACCACCCCGTGATGTTTTTCTCACTCCTACTAGTGAATGTAATGTAACACACACCCATACAATGCGCACCACCCCGCGATGTTTTTCAGAAACCTATCCTACATAGCCCTGCATGTTCCCTGACCTCCGCATGCTGACCACCCAGCGGTGCTTTTCTCCATCCTACATTGCCACTCACTGCCTATCCTAATTCAGACCCTCCGATTCACACCACCCCGTGATGTTTTTCTTACT
Organism: Cavia porcellus; assembly: GCF_034190915.1. Lineage (NCBI taxonomy): Eukaryota > Metazoa > Chordata > Mammalia > Rodentia > Caviidae > Cavia > Cavia porcellus. Next base: position 2,672,734 of record NW_026947555.1, read on the forward strand.
CCTACTAGTGAATGTAATGTAACACACACCCATACAATGCGGACCACCCCGTGATGATTTTCTCACTCCTACTAGTGTATGTAATGTAACACACACCCATACAATGCGCATCACCCCGTGATGATTTTCTCACTCCTACTAGTGAATGTAATGTAACACACATCCATACAATGCACACCAGCCCGTGATAGTTTTCATAAACCTATCCTACATTGCCACTGCATGTTCCCTGACCTCCGCATGATGACCACCCCGCGGTGCTTTTCTCCATCCTACATTGCCACTCACTGCCTATCCTAATTCAGACCCTCCGATTCACACCACCCCGCGATGTTTTTCTCACTCCTACTAGTGAATGTAATTTAACACACACCCATACGTAGCGCACCACCACGCGATGTTTTTCAGAAACCTATCCTAAATTGCCACTGCATGTTCCCTGACGTCTCCATGCTGACCACCCCGTGGTGCTTTTCTCCATCCTACATTGCCACTCCCTGCCTATCCTAATTCAGACCCTCCGATTCACTCCACCACGTGATGTTTTTCTCACTCCTACTAGTGAATATAATGTAACACACACCCATACAATGCGCACCACACCGTGATGTTTTTCTCACTCCTACTAGTGAATGTAATGTAACACACACCCATACAATGCGCACCACCCCGCGAGGTTTTTCAGAAACCTTTCCTACATTGCCACTGCATGTTCCCTGACCTCCCCATCCTGATCACCCCGCGGTGCTTTTATCCATCCTACATTGCCACTCACTGCCAATCCTAATTCAGACCCTACGATTCACACAACCCCGTGATGTTTTTCTCACTCCTACTAGTGAATGTAATGTAACACACACCGATACAATGCGCACCACCCCGCGATGTTTTTCAGAAACCTATCCTACATTGCCACTGCATGTTCCCTGACATCACCATGCTCACCACCCCGCGGTGTTTTTCTCCATCCCACATTGCCACTCACTGCCTATCCTAATTCAGACCCCCCGATTCACACCACCTCGTGATGTTTTTCACACTCCTACTAGTTAATGTAATGCAACACACACCCATACAATGCGCACCACCCCGTGATGTTTTTCTCACTCCTACTAGTGAATGTAATGTAACACACACCCACACAATGCGCACCACCCCGCGAGGTTTTTCAGAAACCTATCCTACATTGCCACTGAATGTTCCCTGACCTCCCCATCCTGACCACCCCACGGTGCTTTTCTCCATCCTACATTGCCACTCACTGCCTATCCTAATTCAGACCTTCCGATTCACACCACCCCGTGATGTTTTTCTCACTCCTACTAGTGAATGTAATGTAACACACACCCATACAATGCGCACCACCCCGTGATGTTTTTCTCACTCCTACTAGTGAATGTAATGTAACACACACCCATACAATGCGCACCACCCCGTGATGATTTTCTCACTCCTACTAGTGAATGTAATGTAACACACACCCATACAATGCACACCACCCTGCGATGTTTTTCAGAAAAGTATCCTACATTGCCACTGCATGTTCCCTGACCTCCGCATGATGACCACCCCGCGGTGCTTTTCTCCATCCTACATTGCCACTCACTGCCTATCCTAATTCAGACCCTCCGATTCACACCACCCCGCGATGTTTTTCTCACTCCTACTAGTGAATGTAATTTAACACACACCCATACGTAGCGCACCACCACGCGATGTTTTTCAGAAACCTATCCTAAATTGCCACTGCATGTTCCCTGACGTCTCCATGCTGACCACCCCGTGGTGCTTTTCTCCATCCTACATTGCCACTCCCTGCCTATCCTAATTCAGACCCTCCGATTCACTCCACCACGTGATGTTTTTCTCACTCCTACTAGTGAATATAATGTAACACACACCCATACAATGCGCACCACCCCGTGATGTTTTTCTCACTCCTACTAGTGAATGTAATGTAACACACACCCAAACAATGCGCACCACCCCGAGATGTTTTTCAGAAACCTATCCTACATTGCCACTGCATGTTCCCTGACCTCCCCATGCTGACCACCCCACGGTGCTTTTCTCCATCCTACATTGCCACTCACTGCCTATCCTAATTCAGACCCTCCGATTCACACCACCCAGTGATGTTTTTCTCACTCCTACTAATGAATGTAATGTAACACACACCCATACAATTCGCACCACCCCGTGATGTTTTTCTCACTCCTACTAGTGAATGTAATGTAACACACACCCATACAATGCGCACCACCCCGCGATATTTTTCAGAAACCTATCCTACATTGCCACTGCATGTTCCCTGTCCTCCCCATGCTGACCACCCCGCGGTGCTTTTCTCCATCCTACATTGCCACTCACTGCCTATCCTAATTCAGACCCTCCGATTCACACCACCCCGTGATGTTTTTCTCACTGCTACTAGTGAATGTAATGTAACACACACCCATACAATGCGCACCACCCCGCGAGGTTTTTCAGAAACATTTCCTACATTGCCACTGCATGTTCCCTGACCTCCCCATGCTCACCACCCCGCGGTGTTTTTCTCCATCCCACATTGCCACTCACTGCCTATCCTAATTCAGACCCTCCGATTCACACCACCTCGTGATATTTTTCACACTCCTACTAGTTAATGTAATGTAACACACACCCATACAATGCGCACCACCCCGTGATGTTTTTCTCACTCCTACTAGTGAATGTAATGTAACACACACCCACACAATGCGCACCACCCCGCGATGTTTTTCAGAAAATTATCCTACATTGCCACTGCCTGTTCCCTGACCTCCCCATGCTGACCACCCCGCGGTGCTTTTCTCCATCCTACATTGCCACTCACTGCCTATCCTAATTCAGACCCTCCGATTCACACCACCCCGTGATGTTTTTCTCACTCCTACTAGTGAATGTAATGTAACACACACCCATACAATGCGCACCAACCCGCGATGTTTTTCAGAAACCTATCCTACATTGCCACTGAATGTTCCCTGACCTCCCCATGCTGACCACCCCACGGTGCTTTTCTCCATCCTACATTGCCACTCACTGCCTATCCTAATTCAGACCTTCCGATTCACACCACCCCGTGATGTTTTTCTCACTCCTACTAGTGAATGTAATTTAACACACACCCATACAATGCGCACCACCCCGTGATGTTTTTCTCACTCCTACTAGTGAATGTAATGTAACACTCACCCATACAATGGGCACCACCCCGCGATGTTTTTCAGAAACCTATCCTACATTGCCACTGCATGTTCCCTGACCTCCCCATGCTCACCACCCCGCGGTGTTTTTCTCCATCCCACATTGCCACTCACTGCCTATCCTAATTCAGACCCTCCGATTCACACCACCTCGTGATATTTTTCACACTCCTACTAGTTAATGTAATGTAGCACACACCCATACAATGCGCACCACCCCGTGATGTTTTTCTCACTCCTACTAGTGAATGTAATGTAACACACACCCACACAATGCGCACCACCCCGCGATGTTTTTCAGAAAATTATCCTACATTGCCACTGCCTGTTCCCTGACCTCCCCATGTTGACCACCCCGCGGTGCTTTTCTCCATCCTACATTGCCACTCACTGCCTATCCTAATTCAGACCGTCCGATTCACACCACCCCGTGATGTTTTTCTCACTCCTACTAGTGAATGTAATGTAACACACACCCATACAATGCGCACCACCCCGCGATGTTTTTCAGAAACCTATCCTACATTGCCACTGCATGTTCCCTGACCTCCCCATGCTGACCACCCCGCTGTGCTTTTCTCCATCCTACATTGCCACTCACTGCCTATCCTAATTCAGACCCTCCGATTCACACCACGCCGTGATGTTTTTCTCACTCCTACTAGTGAATGTAATGTAACACACACCCATACATTGCGCACAACCCCGGGATGTTTTTCAGAAAACTATCCTACATTGCCACTGCATGTTCCCTGACCTCCACATGCTGACCACCGCGCGGTGCTTTTCTCCATCCTACATTGCCACTCACTGCCTATCCTAATTCAGACCCTCCGATTCACACCACCCCGTGATGTTTTTCTCACTCCTACTAGTGAATGTAATGTAACACACACGCATACAATGCGCACCACCCCGTGATGTTTTTCTCAATCCTAGTAGTGAATGTAAGGTAACACACACCCATACAATGCGCACCACCCCGTGATGATTTTCTCACTCCTACTAGTGGATGTAATGTAACACACACCCATACAATGCGCATCACCCCATGATGATTTTCTCACTCCTACTAGTGAATGTAATGTAACACACATCCATACAATGCACACCACCCCGTGATGTTTTTCAGAAACCTATCCTACATTGCCACTGCATGTTCCCTGACCTCCCCATGCTGACCATACCGCGGTGCTTTTCTCCATCCTACATTGCCACTCACTGCCTATCCAAATTCAGACCCTCCGATTCGCACCACCCCGTGATGTTTTTCTCACTCCTACTAGTGAATGTAATGTAACACACACCCACACAATGCGCACCACCCCGCGATGCTTTTCAGAAACCTATCCTACATTGCCACTACATGTTCCCTGATCTCCCCATGATGACCACCCCGCGGTGCTTTTCTCCATCCTACATTACCACTCACTGCCTATCCTAATTCAGACCCTCCGATTCACACCACCCCGTGATGTTTTTCTCACTCCTACTAGTGAATGTAATGTAACACACACCCATACAAGAACACCACCCCGTTATTTTTTTTCACTCCTACTAGTGAATGTAATGTAACACACACCCATACAATGCGCACCACCCCGTGATGATTTTCTCACTCCTACTAGTGAATGTAATGTAACACACACCCATACAAGAACACCACCCCGTTATTTTTTTTCACTCCTACTAGTGAATGTAATGTAACACACACCCATACAATGCGCACCACCCCGTGATGTTTTTCTCACTCCTACTAGTGAATGTAATGTAACACACACCCATACAATGCGCACCACCCCGCGATGTTTTTCAGAAACCTATCCTACATTGCCACTGCATGTTCCCTGACCTCCCCATGCTGACCACCCCACGGTGCTTTTCTCCATCCTACATTGCCACTCACTGCCTATCCTAATTCAGACCCTCCGATTCACACCACACCGTGATGTTTTTCTCACTCCTACTAGTGAATGTAATGTAACACACACCCATACAATGCGCACCACCCCGTGATGTTTTTCTCACTCCTACTAGTGAATGTAATGTAACACACACCCATACAATGCGCACCACCCCACGATGTTTTTCAGAAACTTATCCTACTTTGCCACTGCATGTTCCCTGTCCTCCCCATGCTGACCACCCCGCGGTGCTTTTCTCCATGCTACATTGCCACTCACTGCCTATCCTAATTCAGATCCTCCGATTCACACCACCCCGTGATGTTTTTCTCACTCCTACTACTGAATGTAATGTAACACACACCCATATAATGCGCACCACCCCGTGATGTTTTTCTCACTCCTACTATTGAATGTAATGTAACACACACCCATACAATACGCACCACCCTGTGATGTTTTTCTCACTCCTACTAGTGAATGTAATGTAACACACACCCATACAATGCGCACCACCCCGTGATGTTTTTCTCACTCCTACTAGTGAATGTAATGTAACACACACCCACACAATGCGCACCACCCCGCGATGTTTTTTAGAAAATTATCCTACGTTGCCACTGCCTGTTCCCTGACCTCCCCATGCTGACCACCCCGCGGTGCTTTTCTCCATCCTACATTGCCACTCACTGCCTATCCAAATTCAGACCCTCCGATTCACACCACCCCGTGATGTTTTTCTCACTCCTACTAGTGAATGTAATGTAACACACACCCATACAATGCGCACCACCCCGCGATGTTTTTCAGAAACCTATCCTACATTGCCACTGCATGTTCCCTGACCTCCCCATGCTGACCACCGCGCGGTGCTTTTCTCCATGCTACATTGCCACTCACTGCCTATCCTAATTCAGACCCTCCGATTCACTCCACCCCGTGATGTTTTTCTCACTCCTACTAGTGAATGTAATGTAACACACAACCATACAATGCTCACCATCCCGTGATGTTTTTTCACTCCTACTAGTGAATGTAATGTAACACACACCCACACAATGCGCAACACCCCGCGATGTTTTTCAGAAAATTATCCTACATTGCCACTGCCTGTTCCCTGACCTCCACATGCTGACCACCCCGTGGTGCTTTTCTCCATCCTACATTGCCACTCACTGCCTATCCTAATTCAGACCCTCCGATTCACACCACCCCGTGATGTTTTTCTCACTCCTACTAGTGAATGTAATGTAACACACACCCATACAATGCGCACCACCCCGCGATGTTTTTCAGAAACCTATCCTACATTGCCACTGCATGTTCCCTGACCTCCCCATGCTGACCACCCCGCTGTGCTTTGCTCCATCCTACATTGCCACTCACTGCCTATCCTAATTCAGACCCTCCGATTCACACCACGCCGTGATGTTTTTCTCACTCCTACTAGTGAATGAAATGTAACACACACCCATACAATGCGCACAACCCCGTGATGTTTTTCAGAAAACTATCCTACATTGCCACTGAATGTACACCGACCTCCACATGCTGACCACCGCGCGGTGCTTTTCTCCATCCTACGTTGCCACTCACTGCCTATCCTAATTCAGACCCTCCGATTCACACCACCCCGTGATGTTTTTCTCACTCCTACTAGTGAATGTAATGTAACACACAAGCATACAATGCGCACCACCCCGTGATGTTTTTCTCACTCCTACTAGTGAATGTAATGTAACACACACCCATACAATGCGCACCACCCCGTGATGTTTTTCAGAAACCTATCCTACATAGCCCTGCATGTTCCCTGACCTCCGCATGCTGACCACCCAGCGGTGCTTTTCTCCATCCTACATTGCCACTCACTGCCTATCCTAATTCAGACCCTCCGATTCACACCACCCCGTGATGTTTTTCTTACTCCTACTAGTGAATGTAATGTAACACACACCCATACAATGCGGACCACACCGTGATGATTTTCTCACTCCTACTAGTGTATGTAATGTAACACACACCCATACAATGCGCATCACCCCGTGATGATTTTCTCACTCCTACTAGTGAGTGTAATGTAACACACATCCATACAATGCACACCAGCCCGTGATAGTTTTCATAAACCTATCCTACATTGCCACTGCATGTTCCCTGACCTCCCCATGCTGACCACACCGCGGTGCTTTTCTCCATCCTACATTGCCACTCACTGCCTATTCAAATTCAGACCCTCCGATTCACACCACCCCGTGATGTTTTTCTCACTCCTACTAGTGAATGTAATGTAACACACACTCACACAATGCGCACCACCCCGCGATGTTTTTCAGAAACCTATCCTACATTGCCACTGCATTTTCCCTGACCTCCCCATGCTGACCACCCCACGGTGCTTTACTCCATCCTACATTGCCACTCACTGCCTATCCTAATTCAGACCCTCCGATTCACACCACCCCGTGATGTTTTTCTCACTCCTACTAGTGAATGTAATGTAACACACACCCATACAATGCGCACCACCCCGCGATGTTTTTCAGAAACCTTTCCTACATTACCACTGCATGTTCCCTGACCTCCCCATCCTGACCACCCCGCGGTGCTTTTATACATCCTACATTGCCACTCACTGCCAATCCTAATTCAGACCCTACGATTCACACCACCCCGTGATGTTTTTCTCACTCCAACTAGTGAATGTAATGTAACACACACCCATACAATGCGCAGCACCCCGCGATGTTTTTCAGAAACCTATCCTACATTGCCACTGCATGTTCCCTGACCACCCCATGCTCACCACCACGCGGTGCTTTTCTCCATCCCACATTGCCACTCACTACCTATCCTAATTCAGACCCTCCGATTCACACCACCCCGTGAGGTTTTTCTCACTCCTACTAGTGAATGTAATGTAACACACACCCATACAATGCGCATCACCCCGTGATGATTTTCTCACTCCTACTAGTGAATGTAATGTAACACACATCCATACAATGGACACCACCCCGTGATGTTTTTCAGAAACCTATCCTACATTGCCACTGCATGTTCCCTGACCTCCCCATGCTGAAAACACCGCGGTGCTTTTCTCCATCCTACATTGCCACTCACTGCCTATCCAAAATCAGACCCTCCGATTCGCACCACCCCGTGATGTTTTTCTCACTCCTACTAGTGAATGTAATGTAACACACACCCATACAATGAACACCACCACGCGATGTTTTTCAGAAACGTATCCTACTTTGCCACTGCATGTTCCCTGAACTCCGCATGATGACCACCCCGCGGTGCTTTTCTCCATCCTACATTGCCACTCACTGCCTATCCTAATTCAGACCCTCCGATTCACACCACCCCGCGATGTTTTTCTCACTCCTACTAGTGAATGTAATTTAACACACACCCATACGTAGCGCACCACCACGCGATGTTTTTCAGAAACCTATCCTACATTGCCACTGCATGTTCCCTGACCTCTCCATGCTGACCACCCCGCGGTGCTTTTCTCCATCCTACATTGCCACTCACTGCCTATCCTAATTCAGACCCTCCGATTCACACCACCACATGATGTTTTTCTCACTCCTACTAGTGAATATAATGTAACACACACCCATATAATGCGCACCACCACGTGATGTTTTTCTCACTCCTACTAGTGAATGTAATGTAACACACACCCATACAATGCGCACAACCCTGTGATGTTTTTCTCACTCCTATTAGTGAATGTAATGTAACACACACCCATACAATGCGCACCACCCCGCGATGTTTTTCAGAAAAATATCCTACATTGCCACTGCATGTTCCCTGACCTCCCCATGCTGACCACCCCACGGTGCTTTTCTCCATCCTACATTGCCACTCACTGCCTATCCTAAATCAGACCCTCCGATTCACACCACCCCGTGATGTTTTTCTCACTCCTACTAGTGAATGTAATGTAACACACACCCATACAATGCGCACCACCCCGTGATGTTTTTCTCACTCCTACTAGTGAATGTAATGTAACACACACCCATACAATGCGCACCACCCCGCGATGTTTTTCAGAAACTTATCCTACATTGCCACTGCATGTTCCCTGTCCTCCCCATGCTGAGCACCCCGCGGTGCTTTTCTCCATGCTACATTGCCACTCACTGCCTATCCTAATTCAGATCCTCCGATTCACACCACCCCGTGATGTTTTTCTCACTCCTACTACTGAATGTAATGTACCACACACCCATACAATGCGCACCACCCCGTGATGTTTTTCTCACTCCTACTATTGAATGTAATGTAACACACACCCATACAATACGCACCACCCTGTGATGTTTTTCTCACTCCTACTAGTGAATGTAATGTAACACACACCCATACAATGCGCACCACCCCGCGATGTTTTTCAGAAACCTATCCTACATTGCCACTGCATGTTCCCTGACCTCCACATGCTGACCACCCCGCTGTGCTTTTCTCTATCCTACATTGCCACTCACTGCCTGTCCTAATTCAGACCCTCCGATTCACACCACCCCGTGACGTATTTCTCACTCCTACTAGTGGATGTAATGTAACACACACCAATGCAATGCGCACCACCCCGTGATGTTTTTCTCACTCGTACTAGTGAATATAATGTAACACACACCCATACAATGCGCACCACCCCGTGATGATTTCCAGAAAACTATCCTACATTGCCACTGCATGTTCCCTGCCCTCCACATGCTGACCACCCCGCTGTGCTTTTCTCCATCCTACATTGCCACTCACTGCCTGTCCTAATTCAGTCCCTCCGATTCACACCACCCCGTGATGTTTTTCTCACTCCTACTAGTGGATGTAATGTAACACACACCCATGCAATGCGCACCACCCCGTGATGTTTTTCTCACTCCTACTAGTGAATGTAATGTAACACACATCCATACAATGCACACCACCCCGCGATGTTTTTCAGTAACCTATCCTACATTGCCACTGCATGTTCCCTGACCTCCCCATGCTGACCACACCGCGGTGCTTTTCTCCATCCTACATTGCCACTCACTGCCTATCCTAATTCAGACCGTCCGATTCACACCACCCCGTGATGTTTTTCTCACTCCTACTAGTGAATGTAATGTAAAACACACCCATACAATGCGCACCACCCCGCGATGTTTTTCAGAAACCTATCCTACATTGCCACTGAATGTTCCCTGACCTCCCCATGCTGACCACCCCGCTGTGCTTTTCTCCATCCTACATTGCCACTCACTGCCTATCCTAATACAGACCCTCCGATTCACACCACGCCGTGATGTTTTTCTCACTCCTACTAGTGAATGTAATGTAACACACACCCATACATTGCGCACAACCCCGGGATGTTTTTCAGAAAACTATCCTACATTGCCACTGCATGTTCCCTGACCTCCACATGCTGACCACCGCGCGGTGCTTTTCTCCATCCTACATTGCCACTCACTGCCTATCCTAATTCAGACCCTCCGATTCACACCACCCCGTGATGTTTTTCTCACTCCTACTAGTGAATGTAATGTAACACACACGCATACAATGCGCACCACCCCGTGATGTTTTTCTCAATCCTAGTAGTGAATGTAATGTAACACACACCCATACAATGCGCACCACCCCGTGATGATTTTCTCACTCCTACTAGTGGATGTAATGTAACACACACCCATACAATGCGCATCACCCCGTGATGATTTTCTCACTCCTACTAGTGAATGTAATGTAACACACATCCATACAATGCACACCACCCCGTGATGTTTTTCAGAAACCTATCCTACATTGCCACTGCATGTTCCCTGACCTCCCCATGCTGACCATACCGCGGTGCTTTTCTCCATCCTACATTGCCACTCACTGCCTATCCAAATTCAGACCCTCCGATTCGCACCACCCCGTGATGTTTTTCTCACTCCTACTAGTGAATGTAATGTAACACACACCCACACAATGCGCACCACCCCGCGATGCTTTTCAGAAACCTATCCTACATTGCCACTACATGTTCCCTGATCTCCCCATGATGACCACCCCGCGGTGCTTTTCTCCATCCTACATTACCACTCACTGCCTATCCTAATTCAGACCCTCCGATTCACACCACCCCGTGATGTTTTTCTCACTCCTACTAGTGAATGTAATGTAACACACACCCATACAAGAACACCGCCCCGTTATTTTTTTTCACTCCTACTAGTGAATGTAATGTAACACACACCCATACAATGCGCACCACCCCGTGATGATTTTCTCACTCCTACTAGTGAATGTAATGTAACACACACCCATACAATGCGCACCACCCCGTGATGTTTTTCTCACTCCTACTAGTGAATGTAATGTAACACACACCCATACAATGCACACCACCCCGCAATGTTTTTCAGAAACGTATCCTACATTGCCACTGCATGTTCCCTGAACTCCGCATGATGACCACCCCGCGGTGCTTTTCTCCATCCTACATTGCCACTCACTGCCTATCCTAATTCAGACCCTCCGATTCACACCACCCCGCGATGTTTTTCTCACTCCTACTAGTGAATGTAATTTAACACACACCCATACAATGCGCACCACCCCGTGATGTTTTTCTCACTCCTACTAGTGAATGTAATGTAACACACACCCATACAATGCGCACCACCCCGTGATGTTTTTCTCACTCCTATTAGTGAATGTAATGTAACACACACCCATACAATGCGCACCACCCCGCGATGTTTTTCAGAAACCTATCCTACATTGCCACTGCATGTTCCCTGACCTCCCCATGCTGACCACCCCACGGTGCTTTTCTCCATCCTACATCGCCACTCACTGCCTATCCTAATTCAGACCCTCCGATTCACACCACACCGTGATGTTTTTCTCACTCCTACTAGTGAATGTAATGTAACACACACCCATACAATGCGCACCACCCCGTGATGTTTTTCTCACTCCTACTAGTGAATGTAATGTAACACACACCCATACAATGCGCACCACCCCACGATGTTTTTCAGAAACTTATCCTACTTTGCCACTGCATGTTCCCTGTCCTCCCCATGCTGACCACCCCGCGGTGCTTTTCTCCATGCTACATTGCCACTCACTGCCTATCCTAATTCAGATCCTCCGATTCACACCACCCCGTGAGGTTTTTCTCACTCCTACTAGTGAATGTAATGTAACACACACCCATACAATGCGCATCACCCCGTGATGATTTTCTCACTCCTACTAGTGAATGTAATGTAACACACATCCATACAATGGACACCACCCCGTGATGTTTTTCAGAAACATATCCTACATTGCCACTGCATGTTCCCTGACCTCCCCATGCTGACCACACCGCGGTGCTTTTCTCCATCCTACATTGCCACTCACTGCCTATCCAAAATCAGACCCTCCGATTCGCACCACCCCGTGATGTTTTTCTCACTCCTACTAGTGAATGTAATGTAACACACACCCATACAATGCACACCACCACGCGATGTTTTTCAGAAACGTATCCTACTTTGCCACTGCATGTTCCCTGAACTCCGCATGATGACCACCCCGCGGTGCTTTTCTCCATCCTACATTGCCACTCACTGCCTATCCTAATTCAGACCCTCCGATTCACACCACCCCGCGATGTTTTTCTCACTCCTACTAGTGAATGTAATTTAACACACACCCATACGTAGCGCACCACCACGCGATGTTTTTCAGAAACCTATCCTACATTGCCACTGCATGTTCCCTGACCTCTCCATGCTGACCACCCCGCGGTGCTTTTCTCCATCCTACATTGCCACTCACTGCCTATCCTAATTCAGACCCTCCGATTCACACCACCACATGATGTTTTTCTCACTCCTACTAGTGAATATAATGTAACACACACCCATATAATGCGCACCACCACGTGATGTTTTTCTCACTCCTACTAGTGAATGTAATGTAACACACACCCATACAATGCGCACCACCCCGTGATATTTTTTTCACTCCTATTAGTGAATGTAATGTAACACACACCCATACAATGTGCACCACCCCGTGATGTTTTTCTCACTCCTACTAGTGAATGTAATGTAACACACACCCATACAATGCGCACAACCCTGTGATGTTTTTCTCACTCCTATTAGTGAATGTAATGTAACACACACCCATACAATGCGCACCACCCCGCGATGTTTTTCAGAAAAATATCCTACATTGCCACTGCATGTTCCCTGACCTCCCCATGCTGACCACCCCACGGTGCTTTTCTCCATCCTACATTGCCACTCACTGCCTATCCTAAATCAGACCCTCCGATTCACACCACCCCGTGATGTTTTTCTCACTCCTACTAGTGAATGTAATGTAACACACACCCATACAATGCGCACCACTCCGTGATGTTTTTCTCACTCCTACTAGTGAATGTAATGTAACACACACCCATACAATGCGCACCACCCCGCGATGTTTTTCAGAAACTTATCCTACATTGCCACTGCATGTTCCCTGTCCTCCCCATGCTGACCACCCCGCGGTGCTTTTCTCCATGCTACATTGCCACTCACTGCCTATCCTAATTCAGATCCTCCGATTCACACCACCCCGTGATGTTTTTCTCACTCCTACTACTGAATGTAATGTACCACACACCCATACAATGCGCACCACCCCGTGATGTTTTTCTCACTCCTACTATTGAATGTAATGTAACACACACCCATACAATACGCACCACCCTGTGATGTTTTTCTCACTCCTACTAGTGAATGTAATGTAACACACACCCATACAATGCGCACCACCCCGCGATGTTTTTCAGAAACCTATCCTACATTGCCACTGCATGTTCCCTGACCTCCACATGCTGACCACCCCGCTCTGCTTTTCTCTATCCTACATTGCCACTCACTGCCTGTCCTAATTCAGACCCTCCGATTCACACCACCCCGTGATGTATTTCTCACTCCTACTAGTGGATGTAATGTAACACACACCCATGCAATGCGCACCACCCCGTGATGTTTTTCTCACTCGTACTAGTGAATGTAATGTAACACACACCCATACAATGCGCACCACCCCGTGATGTTTTCCAGAAAACTATCCTACATTGCCACTGCATGTTCCCTGACCTCCACATGCTGACCACCCCGCTGTGCTTTTCTCCATCCTACATTGCCACTCACTGCCTGTCCTAATTCAGTCCCTCCGATTCACACCACCCCGTGATGTTTTTCTCACTCCTACTAGTGGATGTAATGTAACACACACCCATGCAATGCGCACCACCCCGTGATGTTTTTCTCACTCCTACTACTGAATGTAATGTAACACACATCCATACAATGCACACCACCCCGCGATGTTTTTCAGAAACCTATCCTACATTGCCACTGCATGTTCCCTGACCTCCCCATGCTGACCACACCGCCGTGCTTTTCTCCATCCTACATTGCCACTCACTGCCTATCCTAATTCAGACCGTCCGATTCACACCACCCCGTGATGTTTTTCTCACTCCTACTAGTGAATGTAATGTAACACACACCCATACAATGCGCACCACCCCGCGATGTTTTTCAGAAACCTATCCTACATTGCCACTGCATGTTCCCTGACCTCCCCATGCTGACCACCCCGCTGTGCTTTTCTCCATCCTACATTGCCACTCACTGCCTATCCTAATTCAGACCCTCCGATTCACGCCACGCCGTGATGTTTTTCTCACTCCTACTAGTGAATGTAATGTAACACACACCCATACATTGCGCACAACCCCGGGATGTTTTTCAGAAAACTATCCTACATTGCCACTGCATGTTCCCTGACCTCCACATGCTGACCACCGCGCGGTGCTTTTCTCCATCCTACATTGCCACTCACTGCCTATCCTAATTCAGACCCTCCGATTCACACCACCCCGTGATGTTTTTCTCACTCCTACTAGTGAATGTAATGTAACACACACGCATACAATGCGCACCACCCCGTGATGTTTTTCTCAATCCTAGTAGTGAATGTAATGTAACACACACCCATACAATGCGCACCACCCCGTGATGATTTTCTCACTCCTACTAGTGGATGTAATGTAACACACACCCATACAATGCGCATCACCCCGTGATGATTTTCTCACTCCTACTAGTGAATGTAATGTAACACACATCCATACAATGCACACCACCCCGTGATGTTTTTCAGAAACCTATCCTACATTGCCACTGCATGTTCCCTGACCTCCCCATGCTGACCATACCGCGGTGCTTTTCTCCATCCTACATTGCCACTCACTGCCTATCCAAATTCAGACCCTCCGATTCGCACCACCCCGTGATGTTTTTCTCACTCCTACTAGTGAATGTAATGTAACACACACCCACACAATGCGCACCACCCCGCGATGCTTTTCAGAAACCTATCCTACATTGCCACTACATGTTCCCTGATCTCCCCATGATGACCACCCCGCGGTGCTTTTCTCCATCCTACATTACCACTCACTGCCTATCCTAATTCAGACCCTCCGATTCACACCACCCCGTGATGTTTTTCTCACTCCTACTAGTGAATGTAACGTAACACACACCCATACAAGAACACCACCCCGTTATTTTTTTTCACTCCTACTAGTGAATGTAATGTAACACACACCCATACAATGCGCACCACCCCGTGATGATTTTCTCACTCCTACTAGTGAATGTAATGTAACACACACCCATACAATGCGCACCACCCCGTGATGTTTTTCTCACTCCTACTAGTGAATGTAATGTAACACACACCCATACAATGCACACCACCCCGCAATGTTTTTCAGAAACGTATCCTACATTGCCACTGCATGTTCCCTGAACTCCGCATGATGACCACCCCGCGGTGCTTTTCTCCATCCTACATTGCCACTCACTGCCTATCCTAATTCAGAC
The DNA here is from genome assembly GCF_034190915.1 of Cavia porcellus. NCBI lineage: Eukaryota > Metazoa > Chordata > Mammalia > Rodentia > Caviidae > Cavia > Cavia porcellus. The sequence goes on from NW_026947555.1 coordinate 2,688,820, forward strand.
CCTCCGATTCACACCACCCCGCGATGTTTTTCTCACTCCTACTAGTGAATGTAATTTAACACACACCCATACAATGCGCACCACCCCGTGATGTTTTTCTCACTCCTACTAGTGAATGTAATGTAACACACACCCATACAATGCGCACCACCCCGTGATGTTTTTCTCACTCCTATTAGTGAATGTAATGTAACACACACCCATACAATGCGCACCACCCCGCGATGTTTTTCAGAAACCTATCCTACATTGCCACTGCATGTTCCCTGACCTCCCCATGCTGACCACCCCACGGTGCTTTTCTCCATCCTACATTGCCACTCACTGCCTATCCTAATTTAGACCCTCCGATTCACACCACACCGTGATGTTTTTCTCACTCCTACTAGTGAATGTAATGTAACACACACCCATACAATGCGCACCACCCCGTGATGTTTTTCTCACTCCTACTAGTGAATGTAATGTAACACACACCCATACAATGCGCACCACCCCACGATGTTTTTCAGAAACTTATCCTACTTTGCCACTGCATGTTCCCTGTCCTCCCCATGCTGACCACCCCGCGGTGCTTTTCTCCATGCTACATTGCCACTCACTGCCTATCCTAATTCAGATCCTCCGATTCACACCACCCCGTGATGTTTTTCTCACTCCTACTACTGAATGTAATGTAACACACACCCATATAATGCGCACCACCCCGTGATGTTTTTCTCACTCCTACTATTGAATGTAATGTAACACACACCCATACAATACGCACCACCCTGTGATGTTTTTCTCACTCCTACTAGTGAATGTAATGTAACACACACCCATACAATTCGCACCACCCCGTGATGTTTTTCTCACTCCTACTAGTGAATGTAATGTAACACACACCCACACAATGCGCACCACCCCGCGATGTTTTTCAGAAAATTATCCTACGTTGCCACTGCCTGTTCCCTGACCTCCCCATGCTGACCACCCCGCGGTGCTTTTCTCCATCCTACATTGCCACTCACTGCCTATCCAAATTCAGACCCTCCGATTCACACCACCCCGTGATGTTTTTCTCACTCCTACTAGTGAATGTAATGTAACACACACCCATACAATGCGCACCACCCCGCGATGTTTTTCAGAAACCTATCCTACATTGCCACTGCATGTTCCCTGACCTCCCCATGCTGACCACCGCGCGGTGCTTTTCTCCATGCTACATTGCCACTCACTGCCTATCCTAATTCAGACCCTCCGATTCACACCACCCCGTGATGTTTTTCTCACTCCTACTAGTGAATGTAATGTAACACACAACCATACAATGCTCACCATCCCGTGATGTTTTTTCACTCCTACTAGTGAATGTAATGTAACACACACCCACACAATGCGCACCACCCCGCGATGTTTTTCAGAAAATTATCCTACATTGCCACTGCCTGTTCCCTGACCTCCACATGCTGACCACCCCGTGGTGCTTTTCTCCATCCTACATTGCCACTCACTGCCTATCCTAATTCAGACCCTCCGATTCACACCACCCCGTGATGTTTTTCTCACTCCTACTAGTGAATGTAATGTAACACACACCCATACAATGCGCACCACCCCGCGATGTTTTTCAGAAAACTATCCTACATTGCCACTGAATGTACACCGACCTCCACATGCTGACCACCGCGCGGTGCTTTTCTCCATCCTACGTTGCCACTCACTGCCTATCCTAATTCAGACCCTCCGATTCACACCACCCCGTGATGTTTTTCTCACTCCTACTAGTGAATGTAATGTAACACACACGCATACAATGCGCACCACCCCGTGATGTTTTTCTCACTCCTACTAGTGAATGTAATGTAACACACACCCATACAATGCGCACCACCCCGCGATGTTTTTCAGAAACCTATCCTACATAGCCCTGCCTGTTCCCTGACCTCCGCATGCTGACCACCCCGCGGTGCTTTTCTCCATCCTACATTGCCACTCACTACCTATCCTAATTCAGACCCTCCGATTCACACCACCCCGTGAGGTTTTTCTCACTCCTACTAGTGAATGTAATGTAACACACACCCATACAATGCGCATCACCCCGTGATGATTTTCTCACTCCTACTAGTGAATGTAATGTAACACACATCCATACAATGGACACCACCCCGTGATGTTTTTCAGAAACCTATCCTACATTGCCACTGCATGTTCCCTGACCTCCCCATGCTGACCACACCGCGGTGCTTTTCTCCATCCTACATTGCCACTCACTGCCTATCCAAAATCAGACCCTCCGATTCGCACCACCCCGTGATGTTTTTCTCACTCCTACTAGTGAATGTAATGTAACACACACCCATACAATGCACACCACCACGCGATGTTTTTCAGAAACGTATCCTACTTTGCCACTGCATGTTCCCTTAACTCCGCATGATGACCACCCCGCGGTGCTTTTCTCCATCCTACATTGCCACTCACTGCCTATCCTAATTCAGACCCTCCGATTCACACCACCCCGCGATGTTTTTCTCACTCCTACTAGTGAATGTAATTTAACACACACCCATACGTAGCGCACCACCACGCGATGTTTTTCAGAAACCTATCCTACATTGCCACTGCATGTTCCCTGACCTCTCCATGCTGACCACCCCGCGGTGCTTTTCTCCATCCTACATTGCCACTCACTGCCTATCCTAATTCAGACCCTCCGATTCACACCACCACATGATGTTTTTCTCATTCCTACTAGTGAATATAATGTAACACACACCCATATAATGCGCACCACCACGTGATGTTTTTCTCACTCCTACTAGTGAATGTAATGTAACACACACCCATACAATGCGCACAACCCTGTGATGTTTTTCTCACTCCTATTAGTGAATGTAATGTAACACACACCCATACAATGCGCACCACCCCGCGATGTTTTTCAGAAAAATATCCTACATTGCCACTGCATGTTCCCTGACCTCCCCATGCTGACCACCCCACGGTGCTTTTCTCCATCCTACATTGCCACTCACTGCCTATCCTAAATCAGACCCTCCGATTCACACCACCCCGTGATGTTTTTCTCACTCCTACTAGTGAATGTAATGTAACACACACCCATACAATGCGCACCACCCCGTGATGTTTTTCTCACTCCTACTAGTGAATGTAATGTAACACACACCCATACAATGCGCACCACCCCGCGATGTTTTTCAGAAACTTATCCTACATTGCCACTGCATGTTCCCTGTCCTCCCCATGCTGAGCACCCCGCGGTGCTTTTCTCCATGCTACATTGCCACTCACTGCCTATCCTAATTCAGATCCTCCGATTCACACCACCCCGTGATGTTTTTCTCACTCCTACTACTGAATGTAATGTACCACACACCCATACAATGCGCACCACCCCGTGATGTTTTTCTCACTCCTACTATTGAATGTAATGTAACACACACCCATACAATACGCACCACCCTGTGATGTTTTTCTCACTCCTACTAGTGAATGTAATGTATCACACACCCATACAATGCGCACCACCCCGCGATGTTTTTCAGAAACCTATCCTACATTGCCACTGCATGTTCCCTGACCTCCACATGCTGACCACCCCGCTGTGCTTTTCTCTATCCTACATTGCCACTCACTGCCTGTCCTAATTCAGACCCTCCGATTCACACCACCCCGTGATGTATTTCTCACTCCTACTAGTGGATGTAATGTAACACACACCCATGCAATGCGCACCACCCCGTGATGTTTTTCTCACTCGTACTAGTGAATATAATGTAACACACACCCATACAATGCGCACCACCCCGTGATGTTTTCCAGAAAACTATCCTACATTGCCACTGCATGTTCCCTGACCTCCACATGCTGACCACCCCGCTGTGCTTTTCTCCATCCTACATTGCCACTCACTGCCTGTCCTAATTCAGTCCCTCCGATTCACACCACCCCGTGATGTTTTTCTCACTCCTACTAGTGGATGTAATGTAACACACACCCATGCAATGCGCACCACCCCGTGATGTTTTTCTCACTCCTACTAGTGAATGTAATGTAACACACATCCATACAATGCACACCACCCCGCGATGTTTTTCAGTAACCTATCCTACATTGCCACTGCATGTTCCCTGACCTCCCCATGCTGACCACACCGCGGTGCTTTTCTCCATCCTACATTGCCACTCACTGCCTATCCTAATTCAGACCGTCCGATTCACACCACCCCGTGATGTTTTTCTCACTCCTACTAGTGAATGTAATGTAACACACACCCATACAATGCGCACCACCCCGCGATGTTTTTCAGAAACCTATCCTACATTGCCACTGAATGTTCCCTGACCTCCCCATGCTGACCACCCCGCTGTGCTTTTCTCCATCCTACATTGCCACTCACTGCCTATCCTAATTCAGACCCTCTGATTCACACCAGGCCGTGATGTTTTTCTCACTCCTACTAGTGAATGTAATGTAACACACACCCATACATTGCGCACAACCCCGGGATGTTTTTCAGAAAACTATCCTACATTGCCACTGCATGTTCCCTGACCTCCACATGCTGACCACCGCGCGGTGCTTTTCTCCATCCTACATTGCCACTCACTGCCTATCCTAATTCAGACCCTCCGATTCACACCACCCCGTGATGTTTTTCTCACTCCTACTAGTGAATGTAATGTAACACACACGCATACAATGCGCACCACCCCGTGATGTTTTTCTCAATCCTAGTAGTGAATGTAATGTAACACACACCCATACAATGCGCACCACCCCGTGATGATTTTCTCACTCCTACTAGTGGATGTAATGTAACACACACCCATACAATGCGCATCACCCCGTGATGATTTTCTCACTCCTACTAGTGAATGTAATGTAACACACATCCATACAATGCACACCACCCCGTGATGTTTTTCAGAAACCTATCCTACATTGCCACTGCATGTTCCCTGACCTCCCCATGCTGACCATACCGCGGTGCTTTTCTCCATCCTACATTGCCACTCACTGCCTATCCAAATTCAGACCCTCCGATTCGCACCACCCCGTGATGTTTTTCTCACTCCTACTAGTGAATGTAATGTAACACACACCCACACAATGCGCACCACCCCGCGATGCTTTTCAGAAACCTATCCTACATTGCCACTACATGTTCCCTGATCTCCCCATGATGACCACCCCGCGGTGCTTTTCTCCATCCTACATTACCACTCACTGCCTATCCTAATTCAGACCCTCCGATTCACACCACCCCGTGATGTTTTTCTCACTCCTACTAGTGAATGTAATGTAACACACACCCATACAAGAACACCGCCCCGTTATTTTTTTTCACTCCTACTAGTGAATGTAATGTAACACACACCCATACAATGCGCACCACCCCGTGATGATTTTCTCACTCCTACTAGTGAATGTAATGTAACACACACCCATACAATGCGCACCACCCCGTGATGTTTTTCTCACTCCTACTAGTGAATGTAATGTAACACACACCCATACAATGCACACCACCCCGCAATGTTTTTCAGAAACGTATCCTACATTGCCACTGCATGTTCCCTGAACTCCGCATGATGACCACCCCGCGGTGCTTTTCTACATCCTACATTGCCACTCACTGCCTATCCTAATTCAGACACTCCGATTCACACCACCCCGCGATGTTTTTCTCACTCCTACTAGTGAATGTAATTTAACACACACCCATACAATGCGCACCACCCCGTGATGTTTTTCTCACTCCTACTAGTGAATGTAATGTAACACACACCCATACAATGCGCACCACCCCGTGATGTTTTTCTCACTCCTACTAGTGAATGTAATGTAACACACACCCATACAATGCGCACCACCCCACGATGTTTTTCAGAAACTTATCCTACTTTGCCACTGCATGTTCCCTGTCCTCCCCATGCTGACCACCCCGCGGTGCTTTTCTCCATGCTACATTGCCACTCACTGCCTATCCTAATTCAGATCCTCCGATTCACACCACCCCGTGAGGTTTTTCTCACTCCTACTAGTGAATGTAATGTAACACACACCCATACAATGCGCATCACCCCGTGATGATTTTCTCACTCCTACTAGTGAATGTAATGTAACACACATCCATACAATGGACACCACCCCGTGATGTTTTTCAGAAACATATCCTACATTGCCACTGCATGTTCCCTGACCTCCCCATGCTGACCACACCGCGGTGCTTTTCTCCATCCTACATTGCCACTCACTGCCTATCCAAAATCAGACCCTCCGATTCGCACCACCCCGTGATGTTTTTCTCACTCCTACTAGTGAATGTAATGTAACACACACCCATACAATGCACACCACCACGCGATGTTTTTCAGAAACGTATCCTACTTTGCCACTGCATGTTCCCTGAACTCCGCATGATGACCACCCCGCGGTGCTTTTCTCCATCCTACATTGCCACTCACTGCCTATCCTAATTCAGACCCTCCGATTCACACCACCCCGCGATGTTTTTCTCACTCCTACTAGTGAATGTAATTTAACACACACCCATACGTAGCGCACCACCACGCGATGTTTTTCAGAAACCTATCCTACATTGCCACTGCATGTTCCCTGACCTCACCATGCTGACCACCCCGCGGTGCTTTTCTCCATCCTACATTGCCACTCACTGCCTATCCTAATTCAGACCCTCCGATTCACACCACCACATGATGTTTTTCTCACTCCTACTAGTGAATATAATGTAACACACACCCATACAATGCGCACCACCCCGTGATATTTTTTTCACTCCTATTAGTGAATGTAATGTAACACACACCCATACAATGTGCACCACCCCGTGATGTTTTTCTCACTCCTACTAGTGAATGTAATGTAACACACACCCATACAATGCGCACAACCCTGTGATGTTTTTCTCACTCCTATTAGTGAATGTAATGTAACACACACCCATACAATGCGCACCACCCCGCGATGTTTTTCAGAAAAATATCCTACATTGCCACTGCATGTTCCCTGACCTCCCCATGCTGACCACCCCACGGTGCTTTTCTCCATCCTACATTGCCACTCACTGCCTATCCTAAATCAGACCCTCCGATTCACACCACCCCGTGATGTTTTTCTCACTCTTACTAGTGAATGTAATGTAACACACACCCATACAATGCGCACCACCCCGTGATGTTTTTCTCACTCCTACTAGTGAATGTAATGTAACACACACCCATACAATGCGCACCACCCCGCGATGTTTTTCAGAAACTTATCCTACATTGCCACTGCATGTTCCCTGTCCTCCCCATGCTGACCACCCCGCGGTGCTTTTCTCCATGCTACATTGCCACTCACTGCCTATCCTAATTCAGATCCTCCGATTCACACCACCCCGTGATGTTTTTCTCACTCCTACTACTGAATGTAATGTACCACACACCCATACAATGCGCACCACCCCGTGATGTTTTTCTCACTCCTACTATTGAATGTAATGTAACACACACCCATACAATACGCACCACCCTGTGATGTTTTTCTCACTCCTACTAGTGAATGTAATGTAACACACACCCATACAATGCGCACCACCCCGCGATGTTTTTCAGAAACCTATCCTACATTGCCACTGCATGTTCCCTGACCTCCACATGCTGACCACCCCGCTGTGCTTTTCTCTATCCTACATTGCCACTCACTGCCTGTCCTAATTCAGACCCTCCGATTCACACCACCCCGTGATGTATTTCTCACTCCTACTAGTGGATGTAATGTAACACACACCCATTCAATGCGCACCACCCCGTGATGTTTTTCTCACTCGTACTAGTGAATGTAATGTAACACACACCCATACAATGCGCACCACCCCGTGATGTTTTCCAGAAAACTATCCTACATTGCCACTGCATGTTCCCTGACCTCCACATGCTGACCACCCCGCTGTGCTTTTCTCCATCCTACATTGCCACTCACTGCCTGTCCTAATTCAGTCCCTCCGATTCACACCACCCCGTGATGTTTTTCTCACTCCTACTAGTGGATGTAATGTAACACACACCCATGCAATGCGCACCACCCCGTGATGTTTTTCTCACTCCTACTACTGAATGTAATGTAACACACATCCATACAATGCACACCACCCTGCGATGTTTTTCAGAAACCTATCCTACATTGCCACTGCATGTTCCCTGACCTCCCCATGCTGACCACACCGCGGTGCTTTTCTCCATCCTACATTGCCACTCACTGCCTATCCTAATTCAGACCGTCCGATTCACACCACCCCGTGATGTTTTTCTCACTCCTACTAGTGAATGTAATGTAACACACACCCATACAATGCGCACCACCCCGCGATGTTTTTCAGAAACCTATCCTACATTGCCACTGCATGTTCCCTGACCTCCCCATGCTGACCACCCCGCTGTGCTTTTCTCCATCCTACATTGCCACTCACTGCCTATCCTAATTCAGACCCTCCGATTCACACCACGCCGTGATGTTTTTCTCACTCCTACTAGTGAATGTAATGTAACACACACCCATACATTGCGCACAACCCCGGGATGTTTTTCAGAAAACTATCCTACATTGCCACTGCATGTTCCCTGACCTCCACATGCTGACCACCGCGCGGTGCTTTTCTCCATCCTACATTGCCACTCACTGCCTATCCTAATTCAGACCCTCCGATTCACACCACCCCGTGATGTTTTTCTCACTCCTACTAGTGAATGTAATGTAACACACACGCATACAATGCGCACCACCCCGTGATGTTTTTCTCAATCCTAGTAGTGAATGTAATGTAACACACACCCATACAATGCGCACCACCCCGTGATGATTTTCTCACTCCTACTAGTGGATGTAATGTAACACACACCCATACAATGCGCATCACCCCGTGATGATTTTCTCACTCCTACTAGTGAATGTAATGTAACACACATCCATACAATGCACACCACCCCGTGATGTTTTTCAGAAACCTATCCTACATTGCCACTGCATGTTCCCTGACCTCCCCATGCTGACCATACCGCGGTGCTTTTCTCCATCCTACATTGCCACTCACTGCCTATCCAAATTCAGACCCTCCGATTCGCACCACCCCGTGATGTTTTTCTCACTCCTACTAGTGAATGTAATGTAACACACACCCACACAATGCGCACCACCCCGCGATGCTTTTCAGAAACCTATCCTACATTGCCACTACATGTTCCCTGATCTCCCCATGATGACCACCCCGCGGTGCTTTTCTCCATCCTACATTACCACTCACTGCCTATCCTAATTCAGACCCTCCGATTCACACCACCCCGTGATGTTTTTCTCACTCCTACTAGTGAATGTAACGTAACACACACCCATACAAGAACACCACCCCGTTATTTTTTTTCACTCCTACTAGTGAATGTAATGTAACACACACCCATACAATGCGCACCACCCCGTAATGATTTTCTCACTCCTACTAGTGAATGTAATGTAACACACACCCATACAATGCGCACCACCCCGTGATGTTTTTCTCACTCCTACTAGTGAATGTAATGTAACACACACCCATACAATGCACACCACCCCGCAATGTTTTTCAGAAACGTATCCTACATTGCCACTGCATGTTCCCTGAACTCCGCATGATGACCACCCCGCGGTGCTTTTCTCCATCCTACATTGCCACTCACTGCCTATCCTAATTCAGACCCTCCGATTCACACCACCCCGCGATGTTTTTCTCACTCCTACTAGTGAATGTAATTTAACACACACCCATACAATGCGCACCACCCCGTGATGTTTTTCTCACTCCTACTAGTGAATGTAATGTAACACACACCCATACAATGCGCACCACCCCGTGATGTTTTTCTCACTCCTATTAGTGAATGTAATGTAACACACACCCATACAATGCGCACCACCCCGCGATGTTTTTCAGAAACCTATCCTACATTGCCACTGCATGTTCCCTGACCTCCCCATGCTGACCACCCCACGGTGCTTTTCTCCATCCTACATTGCCACTCACTGCCTATCCTAATTCAGACCCTCCGATTCACACCACACCGTGATGTTTTTCTCACTCCTACTAGTGAATGTAATGTAACACACACCCATACAATGCGCACCACCCCGTGATGTTTTTCTCACTCCTACTAGTGAATGTAATGTAACACACACCCATACAATGCGCACCACCCCACGATGTTTTTCAGAAACTTATCCTACTTTGCCACTGCATGTTCCCTGTCCTCCCCATGCTGACCACCCCGCGGTGCTTTTCTCCATGCTACATTGCCACTCACTGCCTATCCTAATTCAGATCCTCCGATTCACACCACCCCGTGATGTTTTTCTCACTCCTACTACTGAATGTAATGTAACACACACCCATATAATGCGCACCACCCCGTGATGTTTTTCTCACTCCTACTATTGAATGTAATGTAACACACACCCATACAATACGCACCACCCTGTGATGTTTTTCTCACTCCTACTAGTGAATGTAATGTAACACACACCCATACAATTCGCACCACCCCGTGATGTTTTTCTCACTCCTACTAGTGAATGTAATGTAACACACACCCACACAATGCGCACCACCCCGCGATGTTTTTCAGAAAATTATCCTACGTTGCCACTGCCTGTTCCCTGACCTCCCCATGCTGACCACCCCGCGGTGCTTTTCTCCATCCTACATTGCCACTCACTGCCTATCCAAATTCAGACCCTCCGATTCACACCACCCCGTGATGTTTTTCTCACTCCTACTAGTGAATGTAATGTAACACACACCCATACAATGCGCACCACCCCGCGATGTTTTTCAGAAACCTATCCTACATTGCCACTGCATGTTCCCTGACCTCCCCATGCTGACCACCGCGCGGTGCTTTTCTCCATGCTACATTGCCACTCACTGCCTATCCTAATTCAGACCCTCCGATTCACACCACCCCGTGATGTTTTTCTCACTCCTACTAGTGAATGTAATGTAACACACAACCATACAATGCTCACCATCCCGTGATGATTTTTCACTCCTACTAGTGAATGTAATGTAACACACACCCACACAATGCGCACCACCCCGCGATGTTTTTCAGAAAATTATCCTACATTGCCACTGCCTGTTCCCTGACCTCCACATGCTGACCACCCCGTGGTGCTTTTCTCCATCCTACATTGCCACTCACTGCCTATCCTAATTCAGACCCTCCGATTCACACCACCCCGTGATGTTTTTCTCACTCCTACTAGTGAATGTAATGTAACACACACCCATACAATGCGCACCACCCCGCGATGTTTTTCAGAAAACTATCCTACATTGCCACTGAATGTACACCGACCTCCACATGCTGACCACCGCGCGGTGCTTTTCTCCATCCTACGTTGCCACTCACTGCCTATCCTAATTCAGACCCTCCGATTCACACCACCCCGTGATGTTTTTCTCACTCCTACTAGTGAATGTAATGTAACACACACGCATACAATGCGCACCACCCCGTGATGTTTTTCTCACTCCTACTAGTGAATGTAATGTAACACACACCCATACAATGCGCACCACCCCGCGATGTTTTTCAGAAACCTATCCTACATAGCCCTGCCTGTTCCCTGACCTCCGCATGCTGACCACCCCGCGGTGCTTTTCTCCATCCTACATTGCCACTCACTGCCTATCCTAATTCAGACCCTCCGATTCACACCACCCCGTGATGTTTTTCTTACTCCTACTAGTGAATGTAATGTAACACACACCCATACAATGCGGACCACCCCGTGATGATTTTCCCACTCCTACTAGTGTATGTAATGTAACACACACCCATACAATGCGCATCACCCCGTGATGATTTTCTCACTCCTACTAGTGAATGTAATGTAACACACATCCATACAATTCACACCACCCCGTGATAGTTTTCATAAACCTATCCTACATTGCCACTGCATGTTCCCTGACCTCCCCATGCTGACCACACCGCGGTTTTTTTCTCCATCCTACATTGCCACTCACTGCCTATCCAAATTCAGACCCTCCGATTCGCACCACCCCGTGATGTTTTTCTCACTCCTACTAGTGAATGTAATGTAACACACACTCACACAATGCGCACCACCCCGCGATGTTTTTCAGAAACCTATCCTACATTGCCACAGCATTTTCCCTGACCTCCCCATGCTGACCACCCCACGGTGCTTTACTCCATCCTACATTGCCACTCACTGCCTATCCTAATTCAGACCCTCCGATTCACACCACCCCGTGATGTTTTTCTCACTCCCACTAGTGAATGTAATGTAACACACACCCATACAATGCGCACCACCCCGTGATATTTTTCTCACTCCTACTAGTGAATGTAATGTAACACACACCCATTCAATGCGCACCACCCCGCGATGTTTTTCAGAAACCTATCCTACATTGCCACTGCATGTTCCCTGTCCTCCCCACGCTGACCACCCCGCGGTGCTTTTCTCCATCCTACATTGCCACTCACTGCCTATCCTAATTCAGACCCTCCGATTCACACCACCCCGTGATGTTTTTCTCACTCCTACTAGTGAATGTAATGTAACACACACCCATACAATGCGCACCACCCCGCGATGTTTTTCAGAAACCTTTCCTACATTACCACTGCATGTTCCCTGACCTCCCCATCCTGACCACCCCGCGGTGCTTTTATACATCCTACATTGCCACTCACTGCCAATCCTAATTCAGACCCTACGATTCACACCACCCCGTGATGTTTTTCTCACTCCAACTAGTGAATGTAATGTAACACACACCCATACAATGCGCAGCACGCCGCGATGTTTTTCAGAAACCTATCCTAAATTGCCACTGCATGTTCCCTGACCACCCCATGCTCACCACCCCGCGGTGCTTTTCTCCATCCCACATTGCCACTCACTACCTATCCTAATTCAGACCCTCCGATTCACACCACCCCGTGAGGTTTTTCTCACTCCTACTAGTGAATGTAATGTAACACACACCCATACAATGCGCATCACCCCGTGATGATTTTCTCACTCCTACTAGTGAATGTAATGTAACACACATCCATACAATGGACACCACCCCGTGATGTTTTTCAGAAACCTATTCTACATTGCCACTGCCTGTTCCCTGACCTCCGCATGCTGACCACCCCGCGGTGCTTTTCTCCATCCTACATTGCCACTCACTGCCTATCCTAATTCAGACCCTCCGATTCACACCACCCCGTGATGTTTTTCTTACTCCTACTAGTGAATGTAATGTAACACACACCCATACAATGCGGACCACCCCGTGATGATTTTCTCACTCCTACTAGTGTATGTAATGTAACACACACCCATACAATGCGCATCACCCCGTGATGATTTTCTCACTCCTACTAGTGAATGTAATGTAACACACATCCATACAATTCACACCACCCCGTGATAGTTTTCATAAACCTATCCTACATTGCCACTGCATGTTCCCTGACCTCCCCATGCTGACCACACCGCGGTACTTTTCTCCATCCTACATTGCCACTCACTGCCTATCCAAATTCAGACCCTCCGATTCGCACCACCCCGTGATGTTTTTCTCACTCCTACTAGTGAATGTAATGTAACACACACTCACACAATGCGCACCACCCCGCGATGTTTTTCAGAAACCTATCCTACATTGCCACAGCATTTTCCCTGACCTCCCCATGCTGACCACCCCACGGTGCTTTACTCCATCCTACATTGCCACTCACTGCCTATCCTAATTCAGACCCTCCGATTCACACCACCCCGTGATGTTTTTCTCACTCCCACTAGTGAATGTAATGTAACACACACCCATACAATGCGCACCACCCCGTGATATTTTTCTCACTCCTACTAGTGAATGTAATGTAACACACACCCATTCAATGCGCACCACCCCGCGATGTTTTTCAGAAACCTATCCTACATTGCCACTGCATGTTCCCTGTCCTCCCCACGCTGACCACCCCGCGGTGCTTTTCTCCATCCTACATTGCCACTCACTGCCTATCCTAATTCAGACCCTCCGATTCACACCACCCCGTGATGTTTTTCTCACTCCTACTAGTGAATGTAATGTAACACACACCCATACAATGCGCACCACCCCGCGATGTTTTTCAGAAACCTTTCCTACATTACCACTGCATGTTCCCTGACCTCCCCATCCTGACCACCCCGCGGTGCTTTTATACATCCTACATTGCCACTCACTGCCAATCCTAATTCAGACCCTACGATTCACACCACCCCGTGATGTTTTTCTCACTCCAACTAGTGAATGTAATGTAACACACAACCATACAATGCGCAGCACCCCGCGATGTTTTTCAGAAACCTATCCTAAATTGCCACTGCATGTTCCCTGACCACCCCATGCTCACCACCCCGCGGTGCTTTTCTCCATCCCACATTGCCACTCACTACCTATCCTAATTCAGACCCTCCGATTCACACCACCCCGTGAGGTTTTTCTCACTCCTACTAGTGAATGTAATGTAACACAAACCCATACAATGCGCATCACCCCGTGATGATTTTCTCACTCCTACTAGTGAATGTAATGTAACACACATCCATACAATGGACACCACCCCGTGATGTTTTTCAGAAACCTATTCTACATTGCCACTGCATGTTCCCTGACCTCCCCATGCTGACCACACCGCGGTGCTTTTCTCCATCCTACATTGCCACTCACTGCCTATCCAAAATCAGACCCTCCGATTCGCACCACCCCGTGATGTTTTTCTCACTCCTACTAGTGAATGTAATGTAACACACACCCATACAATGCACACCACCACGCGATGTTTTTCAGAAACGTATCCTACTTTGCCACTGCATGTTCCCTGAACTCCGCATGATGACCACCCCGCGGTGCTTTTCTCCATCCTACATTGCCACTCACTGCCTATCCTAATTCAGACCATCCGATTCACACCACCCCGCGATGTTTTTCTCACTCCTACTAGTGAATGTAATTTAACACACACCCATACGTAGCGCACCACCACGCGATGTTTTTCAGAAACCTATCCTACATTGCCACTGCATGTTCCCTGACCTCCCCATGCTGACCACCACGCGGTGCTTTTCTCCATCCTACATTGCCACTCACTGCCTATCCTAATTCAGACCCTCCGATTCACACCACCACATGATGTTTTTCTCACTCCTACTAGTGAATATAATGTAACACACACCCATATAATGCGCACCACCACGTGATGTTTTTCTCACTCCTACTAGTGAATGTAATGTAACACACACCCATACAATGCACACCACCCCGTGATGTTTTTTTCACTCCTATTAGTGAATGGAATGTAACACACACCCATACAATGTGCAGCACCCCGTGATGTTTTTCTCACTCCTACTAGTGAATGTAATGTAACACACACCCATACAATGCGCACAACCCTGTGATGTTTTTCTCACTCCTATTAGTGAATGTAATGTAACACACACCCATACAATGCGCACCACCCCGCGATGTTTTTCAGAAAAATATCCTACATTGCCACTGCATGTTCCCTGACCTCCCCATGCTGACCACCCCACGGTGCTTTTCTCCATCCTACATTGCCACTCACTGCCTATCCTAAATCAGACCCTCCGATTCACACCACCCCGTGATGTTTTTCTCACTCCTACTAGTGAATGTAATGTAACACACACCCATACAATGCGCACCACCCCGCGATGTTTTTCAGAAACTTATCCTACATTGCCACTGCATGTTCCCTGTCCTCCCCATGCTGACCACCCCGCGGTGCTTTTCTCCATGCTACATTGCCACTCACTGCCTATCCTAATTCAGATCCTCCGATTCACACCACCCCGTGATGTTTTTCTCACTCCTACTACTGAATGTAATGTACCACACACCCATACAATGCGCACCACCCCGTGATGTTTTTCTCACTCCTACTATTGAATGTAATGTAACACACACCCATACAATACGCACCACCCTGTGATGTTTTTCTCACTCCTACTAGTGAATGTAATGTAACACACACCCATACAATGCGCACCACCCCGCGATGTTTTTCAGAAACCTATCCTACATTGCCACTGCATGTTCCCTGACCTCCACATGCTGACCACCCCGCTGTGCTTTTCTCCATCCTACATTGCCACTCACTGCCTGTCCTAATTCAGTCCCTCCGATTCACACCACCCCGTGATGTTTTTCTCACTCCTACTAGTGGATGTAATGTAACACACACCCATGCAATGCGCACCACCCCGTGATGTTTTTCTCACTCCTACTAGTGAATGTAATGTAACACACATCCATACAATGCACACCACCCCGCGATGTTTTTCAGAAACCTATCCTACATTGCCACTGCATGTTCCCTGACCTCCCCATGCTGACCACACCGCGGTGCTTTTCTCCATCCTACATTGCCACTCACTGCCTATCCTAATACAGACCCTCCGATTCACACCACCCCGTGATGTTTTTCTCACACCTACTAGTGAATGTAATGTAAAACACACCCATACAATGCGCTCCACCCCGTGATGTTTTTCTCACTCCTACTAGTGAATGTCATTTAACACACACCCATACAATGGGCACCACACCGTGATGTTTTTCTCACTCGTATTAGTGAATGTAATGTAACACACACCCATACAATGCGCACCGCCCCGTGATGTTTTTCTCACTCCTACTAGTGAATGTAATGTAACACACACCCATACAATGCGCACCATCCCACGATGTATATCAGAAACCTATCCTACATTGCCACTGCATGTTCCCTGACCTCCCCATGCTGACCACCCAGCGTTGCTTTTCTCCATCCTACATTGCCACTCACTGCCTATCCTAATTCAGACCCTCCGATTCACACCACGCCGTGATGTTTTTCTCACTCCTACTAGTGAATGTAAAGTAACACACACCCATACAATGCACACCACCCCGCGATGTTTTTCCGAAACCTATCCTACATTGCCACTGCATGTTCCCTGACCTCCCCATGCTGACCACACCGCGGTGCTTTTCTCCATCCTACATTGCCACTCACTGCCTATCCTAATTCAGACCCTCCGATTCACAACACCCCGTGATGTTTTTCTCACTCCTACTAGTGAATGTAATGTAACACACACCCATACAATGCGCACCACCCCGTGATGATTTTCTCACTCCTACTAGTGAATGTAATGTAACACACACCCATACAATGCACACCACCCCGTGATGTTTTTCTCACTCCTACTAGTGAATGTAAAGTAACACACACCCATACAATGCACACCACCCCGCGATGTTTTTCAGAAACCTATCCTACATTGCCACTGCATGTTCCCTGACCTCCCCATGCTGACCACACCGCGGTGCTTTTCTCCATCCTACATTGCCACTCACTGCCTATCCTAATTCAGACCCTCCGATTCACACCACCCCGTGATGTTTTTCTCACTCCTACTAGTGAATGTAATGTAACACACACCCATACAATGCGCACCACCCCGCGATGTTTTTCAGAAACCTATCCTACATTGCCACGGCATGTTCCCTGACCTCCCCATGCTCACCAACCCGCGGTGCTTTTCTCCATCCTACATTGCCACTCACTGCCTATCCTAACTCAGACCCTCCGATTCACACCACCCCGTGATGTTTTTCTCACTCCTACTAGTGAATGTAATGTAACACACACCCATACAATGTGAACCACCCCACGATGCTTTTCAGAAACCTATCCTACATTACCACTGCATGTTCCCTGACCTCCCCATGCTGACCACCCCGCGGTGCTTTTCTCCATCCTACAAGGCCACTCACTGCCTATCCTAATTCAGACCCTACGATTCACACCACCCCGTGATGTATTTCTCACTCCTAATAGTGAATGTAATGTAACACACACCCATACACTGCGCACCACCCGGGAATGTTTTTCTCACTCCTACTAGTGAATGTAATGTAACACACACCCATGCAATGCGCACCACCCCGTGATGTTTTTCTCACTCCTACTAGTGAATGTAATGTAACACACACCCATACAATGCGCACCACCCCGTGATGATTTTCTCACTCCTACTAGTGAATGTAATGTAACACACACCCATACAATGCACACCACCCCGTGATGTTTTTCTCACTCCTACTAGTGAATGTAAAGTAACACACACCCATACAATGCACACCACCCCGCGATGTTTTTCACAAACCTATCCTACATTGCCACTGCATGTTCCCTGACCTCCCCATGCTGACCACTCCGCGGTGCTTTTCTCCATCCTACATTGCCACTCACTGCCTATCCTAATTCAGACCCTCCGATTCACAATACCCCGTGATGTTTTTGTCACTCCTACTACTGAATGTAATGTAACACACACCCATACAATGCGCACCACCCCGCGATGTTTTTCAGAAACCTATCCTACATTGCCACTGCATGTTCCCTGACCTCCCCATGCTGACCACCCCGCGGTGCTTTTGTCCATCCTACATTGCCACTCACTGCCTATCCTAATTCAGACCCTCCAATTCACACCACCCCGTGATGTTTTTCTCACTCCTACTAGTGAATGTAATGTAACACACACCCATACAATGCGCACCACGCCGCGATGTTTTTCAGAAACCTATCCTACATTGCCACTGCATTTTCCCTGACCTACAGATGCTGACCACTCCGCGGTGCTTTTCTCCATCCTACATTGCCACTCACTGCCTATCCAAATTCAGATCCTCCGATTCACACCACCCCGCGATGTTTTTCTCACTCCTACTAGTGAATGTCATTTAACACACACCCATAATGCCCACCACCACGCGATGTTTTTCAGAAACCTATCCTACATTGCCACTGCATGTTCCCTGACCTCCCCATGCTCACCACCCCGCAGTGCTTTTCTCCATCCTACATTGCCACTCACTGCCTATCCTAATTCAGACCCTCCGATTCACACCACCCCGTGATGTTTTTCTCACTCCTACTAGTGAATGTAATGTAACACCCTACCATACAATGAGCACCACCCCGTGATGTTTTTGTCACTCCTACTAGTGAATGTAATGTAACACACACCCATACAATGCGCACCACCCCTCGATGTTTTTCAGAAACCTATCCTACATTGCCACTGCATGTTCCCTGACCTCCCCATGCTGACCACCCCGCGGTGCTTTTCTCCATCCTACATTGCCACTCACTGCCTATCCTAATTCAGACCCTCCGATTCACACCACCCCGTGATGTTTTTCTCACTCCTACTAGTGAAGGTAATGTAACACACACCCATACAATGCACACCACCCCGCGATATTTTTCAGAAACCTTTCCTACATTGCCACTGCATGTTCCCTGACCTCCCGATGCTGACCACCCCGCGGTGCTTTTCTCCATCCTACATTGCCACTTACTGCCTATCCTAATTCAGATCCTCCGATTCACACCACCCCGCGATGTTTTTCTCACTCCTACTAGTGAATGTCATTTAACACACACCCTTAATGCGCACCACCACGCGATGTTTTTCAAAAACCTATCCTACAATGCCACTGCATGTTCCCTGACCTCCCCATGCTGACCACCCTGCGGTGCTTTCCTCCATCCTACATTGCCACTCACTGCCTATCCTAATTCAGACCCTCCGATTCACACCACCCCGTGATGTTTTTCTCACTCCTACTAGTGAATGTAATGTAACACACACCCATACAATGCGCACCACGCCGTGATGTTTTTCTCACTCCTACTAGTGAATGTAATGTAACACACACCCACACAATGCGCACCACCTCGCGATGTTTTTCAGAAACCTATCCTACATTGCCACTGCATGTTCCCTGACCTCCTCATGCTGACCACCCCGCGGTGCTTTTGTCCATCCTACATTGCCACTCACTGCCAATCCTAATTCAGACCCTCCGATTCACACCACCCCGTGATGTTTTTCTCACTCCTACTAGTGAATGTAATGTAACACACACCCATACAATGCGCACCACCCCGCGATGTTTTTCAGAAACCTATCCTACATTGCCTCTGCATGTTCCCTGACCTCCCCATGCTGACCACCCCGTGGTGCTTTTCTCCATCCTACATTGCCACTCACTGCCTATCCTAATTTAGAACCTCCGATTCACACCACCCCGTGATGTTTTTCCCACTCCTACTAGTGAATGTAATGTAACACGCACCCATACAATGAGCACAACCCCGTGATGTTTTTCTCACTCCTACTAGTGAATGTAATGTAACACACACCCATACAATGCGCACCACCCCGTGATGTTTTTCTCACTCCTATTAGTGAATGTAATGTAACACACACCCATACAATGCGCACCACCCCGCGATGTTTTTCAGAAACCTATCCTACATTGCCACTGCATGTTCCCTGACCTCCCCATGCTGACCACCCCACGGTGCTTTTCTCCATCCTACATTGCCACTCACTGCCTATCCTAATTCAGACCCTCCGATTCACACCACACCGTGATGTTTTTCCTACTCCTACTAGTGAATGTAATGTAACACACACCCATACAATGCGCACCACCCTGTGATGTTTTTCTCACTCCTACTAGTGAATGTAATGTAACACACACCCATACAATGCGCACCACCCCACGATGTTTTTCAGAAACTTATCCTACTTTGCCACTGCATGTTCCCTGTCCTCCCCATGCTGACCACCCCGCGGTGCTTTTCTCCATGCTACATTGCCACTCACTGCCTATCCTAATTCAGATCCTCCGATTCACACCACCCCGTGATGTTTTTCTCACTCCTACTACTGAATGTAATGTAACACACACCCATATAATGCGCACCACCCCGTGATGTTTTTCTCACTCCTACTATTGAATGTAATGTAACACACACCCATACAATACGCACCACCCTGTGATGTTTTTCTCACTCCTACTAGTGAATGTAATGTAACACACACCCATACAATGCGCACCACCCCGTGATGTTTTTCTCACTCCTACTAGTGAATGTAATGTAACACACACCCACACAATGCGCACCACCCCGCGATGTTTTTCAGAAAATTATCCTACGTTGCCACTGCCTGTTTCCTGACCTCCCCATGCTGACTACCTCGCGGTGCTTTTCTCCATCCTACATTGCCACTCACTGCCTATCCAAATTCAGACCCTCCGATTCACACCACCCCGTGATGTTTTTCTCACTCCTACTAGTGAATGTAATGTAACACACACCCATACAATGCGCACCACCCCGCGATGTTTTTCAGAAACCTATCCTACATTGCCACTGCATGTTCCCTGACCTCCCCATGCTGACCACCGCGCGGTGCTTTTCTCCATGCTACATTGCCACTCACTGCCTATCCTAATTCAGACCCTCCGATTCACACCACCCCGTGATGTTTTTCTCACTCCTACTAGTGAATGTAATGTAACACACAACCATACAATGCTCACCATCCCGTGATAGTTTTCATAAACCTATCCTACATTGCCACTGCATGTTCCCTGACCTCCCCATGCTGACCACACCGCGGTACTTTTCTCCATCCTACATTGCCACTCACTGCCTATCCAAATTCAGACCCTCCGATTCGCACCACCCCGTGATGTTTTTCTCACTCCTACTAGTGAATGTAATGTAACACACACTCACACAATGCGCACCACCCCGCGATGTTTTTCAGAAACCTATCCTACATTGCCACTGCATTTTCCCTGACCTCCCCATGCTGACCACCCCACGGTGCTTTACTCCATCCTACATTGCCACTCACTGCCTATCCTAATTCAGACCCTCCGATTCACACCACCCCGTGATGTTTTTCTCACTCCTACTAGTGAATGTAATGTAACACACACCCATACAATGCGCACCACCCCGTGATATTTTTCTCACTCCTACTAGTGAATGTAATGTAACACACACCCATACAATGCGCACCACCCCGCGATGTTTTTCAGAAACCTATCCTACATTGCCACTGCATGTTCCCTGTCCTCCCCACGCTGACCACCCCGCGGTGCTTTTCTCCATCCTACATTGCCACTCACTGCCTATCCTAATTCAGACCCTCCGATTCACACCACCCCGTGATGTTTTTCTCACTCCTACTAGTGAATGTAATGTAACACACACCCATGCAATGCGCACCACCCGGCGATGTTTTTCAGAAACCTTTCCTACATTACCACTGCATGTTCCCTGACCTCCCCATCCTGACCACCCCGCGGTGCTTTTATACATCCTACATTGCCACTCACTGCCAATCCTAATTCAGACCCTACGATTCACACCACCCCGTGATGTTTTTCTCACTCCAACTAGTGAATGTAATGTAACACACACCCATACAATGCGCAGCACCCCGCGATGTTTTTCAGAAACCTATCCTACATTGCCACTGCATGTTCCCTGACCACCCCATGCTCACCACCCAGCGGTGCTTTTCTCCATCCCACATTGCCACTCACTACCTATCCTAATTCAGACCCTCCGATTCACACCACCCCGTGAGGTTTTTCTCACTCCTACTAGTGAATGTAATGTAACACACACCAATACAATGCGCATCACCCCGTGATGATTTTCTCACTCCTACTAGTGAATGTAATGTAACACACATCCATACAATGGACACCACCCCGTGATGTTTTTCAGAAACCTATCCTACATTGCCACTGCATGTTCCCTGACCTCCCCATGCTGACCACACCGCGGTGCTTTTCTCCATCCTACATTGCCACTCACTGCCTATCCAAAATCAGACCCTCCGATTCGCACCACCCCGTGATGTTTTTCTCACTCCTACTAGTGAATGTAATGTAACACACACCCATACAATGCACACCACCACGCGATGTTTTTCAGAAATGTATCCTACTTTGCCACTGCATGTTCCCTGAACTCCGCATGATGACCACTCCGCGGTGCTTTTCTCCATCCTACATTGCCACTCACTGCCTATCCTAATTCAGACCCTCCGATTCACACCACCCCGCGATGTTTTTCTCACTCCTACTAGTGAATGTAATTTAACACACACCCATACGTAGCGCACCACCACGCGATGTTTTTCAGAAACCTATCCTACATTGCCACTGCATGTTCCCTGACCTCTCCATGCTGACCACCCCGCGGTGCTTTTCTCCATCCTACATTGCCACTCACTGCCTATCCTAATTCAGACCCTCCGATTCACACCACCACATGATGTTTTTCTCACTCCTACTAGTGAATATAATGTAACACACACCCATATAATGCGCACCACCACGTGATGTTTTTCTCACTCCTACTAGTGAATGTAATGTAACACACACCCATACAATGCGCACCACCCCGTGATGTTTTTTTCACTCCTATTAGTGAATGTAATGTAACACACACCCATACAATGTGCACCACCCCGTGATGTTTTTCTCACTCCTACTAGTGAATGTAATGTAACACACACCCATACAATGCGCACAACCCTGTGATGTTTTTCTCACTCCTATTAGTGAATGTAATGTAACACACACCCATACAATGCGCACCACCCCGCGATGTTTTTCAGAAAAATATCCTACATTGCCACTGCATGTTCCCTGACCTCCCCATGCTGACCACCCCACGGTGCTTTTCTCCATCCTACATTGCCACTCACTGCCTATCCTAAATTAGACCCTCCGATTCACACCACCCCGTGATGTTTTTCTCACTCCTACTAGTGAATGTAATGTAACACACACCCATACAATGCGCACCACCCCGTGATGTTTTTCTCACTCCTACTAGTGAATGTAATGTAACACACACCCATACAATGCGCACCACCCCGCGATGTTTTTCAGAAACTTATCCTACATTGCCACTGCATGTTCCCTGTCCTCCCCATGCTGACCACCCCGCGGTGCTTTTCTCCATGCTACATTGCCACTCACTGCCTATCCTAATTCAGATCCTCCGATTCACACCACCCCGTGATGTTTTTCTCACTCCTACTACTGAATGTAATGTACCACACACCCATACAATGCGCACCACCCCGTGATGTTTTTCTCACTCCTACTATTGAATGTAATGTAACACACACCCATACAATACGCACCACCCTGTGATGTTTTTCTCACTCCTACTAGTGAATGTAATGTAACACACACCCATACAATGCGCACCACCCCGCGATGTTTTTCAGAAACCTATCCTACATTGCCACTGCATGTTCCCTGACCTCCACATGCTGACCACCCCGCTGTGCTTTTCTCTATCCTACATTGCCACTCACTGCCTGTCCTAATTCAGACCCTCAGATTCACACCACCCCGTGATGTATTTCTCACTCCTACTAGTGGATGTAATGTAACACACACCCATGCAATGCGCACCACCCCGTGATGTTTTTCTCACTCGTACTAGTGAATGTAATGTAACACACACCCATACAATGCGCACCACCCCGTGATGTTTTCCAGAAAACTATCCTACATTGCCACTGCATGTTCCCTGACCTCCACATGCTGACCACCCCGCTGTGCTTTTCTCCATCCTACATTGCCACTCACTGCCTGTCCTAATTCAGTCCCTCCGATTCACACCACCCCGTGATGTTTTTCTCACTCCTACTAGTGGATGTAATGTAACACACACCCATGCAATGCGCACCACCCCGTGATGTTTTTCTCACTCCTACTAGTGAATGTAATGTAACACACATCCATACAATGCACACCACCCCGCGATGTTTTTCAGAAACCTATCCAACATTGCCACTGCATGTTCCCTGACCTCCCCATGCTGACCACACCGCGGTGCTTTTCTCCATCCTACATTGCCACTCACTGCCTATCCTAATACAGACCCTCCGATTCACACCACCCCGTGATGTTTTTCTCACACCTACTAGTGAATGTAATGTAAAACACACCCATACAATGCGCTCCACCCCGTGATGTTTTTCTCACTCCTACTAGTGAATGTCATTTAACACACACCCATACAATGGGCACCACACCGTGATGTTTTTCTCACTCGTATTAGTGAATGTAATGTAACACACACCCATACAATGCGCACCGCCCCGTGATGTTTTTCTCACTCCTACTAGTGAATGTAATGTAACACACACCCATACAATGCGCACCATCCCACGATGTATATCAGAAACCTATCCTACATTGCCACTGCATGTTCCCTGACCTCCCCATGCTGACCACCCAGCGTTGCTTTTCTCCATCCTACATTGCCACTCACTGCTTATCCTAATTCAGACCCTCCGATTCACACCACGCCGTGATGTTTTTCTCACTCCTACTAGTGAATGTAATGTAACACACACCCAAACAATGAGTACCACCCCGCGATGTTTTTCAGAAACCTATCCTACATTGCCACTGCATGTTCCCTGACCTCCCCATGCTGACAACCGCGCGGTGCTTTTCTCCATCCTACATTGCCACTCACTGCCTATCCTAATTCAGACCCTCCGATTCACACCACCCCGCGATGTTTTTCTCACTCCTACTAGTGAATGTAATGTAACACACACCCATACAATGCGCACCACCCCGTGATGTTTTTCAGAAAACTATCCTTCATTGCCACTGCATGTACACCGACCTCCACATGCTGACCACCCCGCTGTGCTTTTCTTCATCCTACATTGCCACTCACTGCCTGTCCTAATTCAGACCCTCCGATTCACACCACCACGTGATGTTTTTCTCACTCCTACTAGTGAATGAAATGTAACACACACCCATAAAATGCGCACCACCCCGTGATGTTTTTCTCACTCCTACTAGTGAATGTAATGTAACACACACCCATATAATGCGCACCACCCCGCGATGTTTTTCAGAAACCTATCCTACATTGCCACTGCATGTTCCCTGACCTCCCCATGCTGACCACCCCGCGGTGCTTTTCTCCATCCTACATTGCCAATCACTGCCTATCCTAATTCAGACCCTCCGATTCACACCACCCCGTGATGTTTTTCTCACTCCTACTAGTGAATGTAATGTAACACACACCCATACAATGCGCACCACCGCTTGATGTTTTTCTCACTCCTACTAGTGAATGTAATGTAACACACATCCATACAATGCACACCACCCCGCGATGTTTTTCAGAAACCTATCCTACATTGCCACTGCATGTTCCCTGACCTCCCCATGCTGACCACCCCGCGGTGCTTTTCTCCATCCTACATTGCCACTCACTGCCTATCCTAATTCAGACCCTCCGATTCACACAACCCCGTGATGTTTTTCTCACTCCTACTATTGAATGTAATGTAACACACACCCATACAATGCGCACCACCCCACGATGTTTTTCAGAAACCTATCCTACATTGCCACTGCATGTTCCCAGACCTCCACATGCTGACCACCCCGCGGTGCTTTTCTCCATCCTACATTGCCACTCACTGCCTATCCTAATTCAGAACCTCCGATTCACACCACCGCGTGATGTTTTTCTCACTCCTACTAGTGAATGTAATGTAACACACACGCATACAATGCGCACCACAACGCGATGTTTTTCAGAAACCTATCCTACATTGCCACTGCATGTTCCATAACCTACCCATGCTGACCACCCCGCGGTGCTTTTCTCCATCCTTCATTGCCACTCACTGCCTATCCTAATTCAGACCCTCCGATTCACACCAACCCGTGATGTTTTTCTCACTCCTACTAGTGAATGTAATGTAACACACACCCATACAATGCGCACCACCCCGTGATGTTTATCTCACTCGTATTAGTGAATGTAATGTAACACACAGCGATACAATGCGCACCACCCCGAGATGTTTTTCTCACTCCTACTAGTGAATGTAATGTAACACACACCCATACAATGCGCACCACCCCGCGATGTTTTTCAGAAACTTTTCCTATATTGTCACTGCATGTTCCCTGACCTCCCCATGCTGATCACACCGCGGTGCTTTTCTCCGTCTTACATTGCCACTCACTGGCTATCCTAATTCAGATCCTCTGATTCACACCACCCCGTGATGTTTTTCTCACTCCTACTAGTGAATGTAAAGTAACACACACCCATACAATGCGCAGCACCCCGCGATGTTTTTCAGAAACCTATCCTACATTGCCACTGCATGTTCCCTGACCTCCCCATGCTCACCAGCCCACGGTGCTTTTCTCCATCCTACATTGCCACTCACTTCCTATCCTAATTCAGACCCTCCGATTCACACCACCCCGTGATGTTTTTCTCACTCCTACTAGTGAATGTAATGTAACACACACCCATACAATGCGCACCACCTCGTGATGTTTTTCAGAAACCTATCCTACATTGCCACTGCATGTTCCCTGACCTCCTCATGCTGACCACCCCGCGGTGCTTTTGTCCATCCTACATTGCCACTCACTGCCTATCCTAATTCAGACCCTCCGATTCACACCACCCCGTGATGTTTTTCTCACTCCTACTAGTGAATGTAATGTAACACACACCCATACAATGCGCACCACCCAGTGATGATTTTCTCACTCCTACTAGTGAATGTAATGTAACACACACCCATACAATGCACACCACCCCGTGATGTTTTTCTCACTCCTACTAGTGAATGTAAAGTAACACACACCCATACAATGCACACCACCCCGCGATGTTTTTCAGAAACCTATCCTACATTGCCACTGCATGTTCCCTGACCTCCCCATGCTGACCACACCGCGGTGCTTTTCTCCATCCTACATTGCCACTCACTGCCTATCCTAATTCAGACCCTCCGATTCACACCACCCCGTGATGTTTTTCTCACTCCTACTAGTGAATGTAATGTAACACACACCCATACAATGCGCACCACCCCGTGATGATTTTCTCACTCCTACTAGTGAATGTAATGTAACACACACCCATACAATGCACACCACCCCGTGATGTTTTTCTCACTCCTACTAGTGAATGTAAAGTAACACACACCCATACAATGCACACCACCCCGCAATGTTTTTCAGAAACCTATCCTACATTGCCACTGCATGTTCCCTGACCTCCCCATGCTGACCACACCGCGGTGCTTTTCTCCATCCTACATTGCCACTCACTGCCTATCCTAATTCAGACCCTCCGATTCACACCACCCCGTGATGTTTTTCTCACTCCTACTAGTGAATGTAATGTAACACACACCCATACAATGCGCACCACCCCGCGATGTTTTTCAGAAACCTATCCTACATTGCCACTGCATGTTCCCTGACCTCCCCATGCTCACCAACCCGCGGTGCTTTTCTCCATCCTACATTGCCACTCACTGCCTATCCTAACTCAGACCCTCCGATTCACACCACCCCGTGATGTTTTTCTCACTCCTACTAGTGAATGTAATGTAACACACACCCATGCAATGCGCACCACCCCGTGATGTTTTTCTCACTCCTACTAGTGAATGTAATGTAACACACACCCATACAATGCGCACCACCCCGTGATGATTTTCTCACTCCTACTAGTGAATGTAATGTAACACACACCCATACAATGCACACCACCCCGTGATGTTTTTCTCACTCCTACTAGTGAATGTAAAGTAACACACACCCATACAATGCACACCACCCCGCGATGTTTTTCACAAACCTATCCTACATTGCCACTGCATGTTCCCTGACCTCCCCATGCTGACCACTCCGCGGTGCTTTTCTCCATCCTACATTGCCACTCACTGCCTATCCTAATTCAGACCCTCCGATTCACAATACCCCGTGATGTTTTTGTCACTCCTACTACTGAATGTAATGTAACACACACCCATACAATGCGCACCACCCCGCGATGTTTTTCAGAAACCTATCCTACATTGCCACTGCATGTTCCCTGACCTCCCCATGCTGACCACCCCGCGGTGCTTTTGTCCATCCTACATTGCCACTCACTGCCTATCCTAATTCAGACCCTCCAATTCACACCACCCCGTGATGTTTTTCTCACTCCTACTAGTGAATGTAATGTAACACACACCCATACAATGCGCACCGCCCCGCGATGTTTTTCAGAAACCTATCCTACATTGCCACTGCATTTTCCCTGACCTACAGATGCTGACCACTCCGCGGTGCTTTTCTCCATCCTACATTGCCACTCACTGCCTATCCAAATTCAGATCCTCCGATTCACACCACCCCGCGATGTTTTTCTCACTCCTACTAGTGAATGTCATTTAACACACACCCATAATGCCCACCACCACGCGATGTTTTTCAGAAACCTATCCTACATTGCCACTGCATGTTCCCTGACCTCCCCATGCTGACCACCCCGCAGTGCTTTTCTCCATCCTACATTGCCACTCACTGCCTATCCTAATTCAGACCCTCCGATTCACACCACCCCGTGATGTTTTTCTCACTCCTACTAGTGAATGTAATGTAACACCCTACCATACAATGAGCACCACCCCGTGATGTTTTTGTCACTCCTACTAGTGAATGTAATGTAACACACACCCATACAATGCGCACCACCCCTCGATGTTTTTCAGAAACCTATCCTACATTGCCACTGCATGTTCCCTGACCTCCCCATGCTGACCACCCCGCGGTGCTTTTCTCCAACCTACATTGCCACTCACTGCCTATCCTAATTCAGACCCTCTGATTCACACCACCCCGTGATGTTTTTCTCACTCCTACTAGTGAAGGTAATGTAACACACACCCATACAATGCACACCACCCCGCGATGTTTTTCAGAAACCTATCCTACATTGCCACTGCATGTTCCCTGACCTCCCCATGCTGACCACCCCGCGGTGCTTTTCTCCATCCTACATTGCCACTTACTGCCTATCCTAATTCAGATCCTCCGATTCACACCACCCCGCGATGTTTTTCTCACTCCTACTAGTGAATGTCATTTAACACAAACCCTTAATGCGCACAACCACGCGATGTTTTTCAAAAACCTATCCTACAATGCCACTGCATGTTCCCTGACCTCCCCATGCTGACCACCCTGCGGTGCTTTCCTCCATCCTACATTGCCACTCACTGCCTATCCTAATTCAGACCCTCCGATTCACACCACCCCGTCATGTTTTTCTCACTCCTACTAGTGAATGTAATGTAACACACACCCATACAATGCGCACCACGCCGTGATGTTTTTCTCACTCCTACTAGTGAATGTAATGTAACACACACCCATACAATGCGCACCACGCCGTGATGTTTTTCTCACTCCTACTAGTGAATGTAATGTAACACACACCCATACAATGCGCACCATCCCGCGATGTTTTTCAGAAACCTATCCTACATTGCCACTGCATGTTCCCTGACCTCCCCATGCTGACCACCCCGCGGTGCTTTTCTCCATCCTACATTGCCACTCACTGCCTATCCTAATACAGACCCTCCGATTCACACCACCCCGTGATGTTTTTCTCACTCCTACTAGTGAATGTAATGTAACACACACCCATACAATGCGCACCACCCCGTGATGATTTTCTCACTCCTACTAGTGAATGTAATGTAACACACACCCATACAATGCACACCACCCCGTGATGTTTTTCTCACTCCTACTAGTGAATGTAATGTAACACACACCCATACAATGCGCACCACCCCGTGATGTTTTTCAGAAATCTATCCTACATTGCCACTGCATGTTCCCTGACCTCCGCATGCTGACCACCCCGCGGTGCTTTTGTCCATCCTACATTGCCACTCACTGCCTATACTAATTCAGACCCTCCGATTCAAACCACCCGGTGATGTTTTTCTCACTCCTACTAGTGAATGTAATGTAACACACACCCATACAATGCGCACCACCACGCGATGTTTTTCAGAAACCTATCCTACATTGCCACTGCATGTTCCCTGACCTCCCCATGCTGACCACCCCGCGGTGCTTTTCTCCATCCTACATTGCCACTCACTGCCTATCCTAATTCAGACCCTCCGATTCACACCACCCCGTGATGATTTTGTCACTCCTACTAGTGAATGTAATGTAACACACACCCATACAATGCGCACCACCCCGCGATGTTTTTCAGAAACCTATCCTACATTGCCACTGCATGTTCCCTGACCTCCCGATGCTGACCACCCCGCGGTGCTTTTCTCCATCCTACATTGCCACATACTGCCTATCCTAATTCAGATCCTGCGATTCACACCACCCCGCGATGTTTTTCTCACTCCTACTAGTGAATGTCATTTAACACACACCCTTAATGCGCACCACCACGCGATGTTTTTCAGAAACCTATCCTACATTGCCACTGCATGTTCCCTGACCTCCCCATGCTGACCACCCCGCGGTGCTTTTCTCCATCCTAAATTGCCACTCACTGCCTATCCTAATTCAGACCCTCCGATTCACACCACCCCGTGATGTTTTTCTCACTCCTACTAGTGAATGTAATGTAACACACACCCATACAATGCGCACCACCCCGTGATGTTTTTCTCACCCATGCTAGTTAATGTAATGTAACACACACCCATACAATACGCACCGCCCCGTGATGTTTTTCTCACTCCTACTAGTGAATGTAATGTAACACACACCCATACAATGCGCACCACCCCGTGATGTTTTTCTCACTCCTACTAGTGAATGTAATGTAACACACACCCATACAATGCGCACCACCCCGCGATGATTTTCAGAAACCTATCCTACTTTGCCACTGCATGTTCCCTGACCTCCCCATGCTGACGGACCCGCGGTGCTTTTGTCCATCCTACATTGCCACTCACTGCCTATCCTAATTCAGACCCTCTGATTCACACCACACCGTGATGTTTTTCTCACTCCTACTAGTGAATGTAATGTAACACACACCCATACAATGCGCACCACCCCGCGATGTTTTTCATAAACCTATCCTACATTGCCACGGCATGTTCCCTGACCTCCCCATGCTCACCACCCCGCGATGCTTTTCTCCATCCTACATTGCCACTCACTGCCTATCCTAATTAAGACCCTCCGATTCACACCACCCCGTGATGTTTTTCTCACTCCTACTAGTTAATGTAATGTAACACACACCCATACAATGCGCACCACCCCGCGATGTTTTTCAGAAAATTATCCTACATTGCCACTGCCTGTTCCCTGACCTCCCCATGCTGACCACCCCGCGTTGCTTTTCTCCATCCTACATTGCCACTCACTGCTTATCCTAATTCAGACCCTCTGATTCACACCACCCCGTGATGTTTTTCTCACTCCTACTAGTGAATGTAATGTAACACACACCCATACAATGCACACCACCCCGCGATGTTTTTCATAAACCTATCCTACATTGCCACGGCATGTGCCCTGACCTCCCCATGCTGACCACACCGCGGTGCTTTTCTCCATCCTACATTGCCACTCACTGCCTATCATAATTCAGACCCTCCGATTCCCCCCACCCGTGATCTTTTTCTCACTCCTACTAGTGATTGTAATGTAACACACACCCATACAATGCGCACCACCCCGTGATGTTTTTCTCACTCCTACTAGTGAATGTAGTGTAACACACACCCATACAATGCGCACCACCCCGCGATGTTTTTCAGAAACCTATCCTACATTGCCACTGCATGTTCCCTGACCTCCCCATGCTGAACACCCCGCGGTGCTTTTCTCCATCCTACATTGCCACTCACTGCCTATCCTAATTCAGACCCACCGATTCACACCACCCCATGATGTTATTCTCACTCCTACTAGTGAATGTAATGTAACACACACCCATAAAATGCACACCACCCCGTGATGTTTTTCTCACTCCTACTAGTGAATGTAATGTAACCCACACCCATACAATGCGCACCACCCCGCGATGTTTTTCAGAAACCTATCCTACATTGATACTGCATGTTCCCTGAGCTCCCCATGCTGACCAACCCGCTGTGCTTTTCTCCATCCTACATTGCCACTCACAGCCTATCCTAATTCAGACCCTCCGATTCACACCACCCCTTGATGTTTTTCTCACACCTACTAGTGAATGTAATGGAACACACACCCATACAATGCGCACCACCCCGCGATGTTTTTCAGAAACCTATCCTACATTGCCACTGCATGTTCCCTGACCTCCCCATGCTGACCACCCTGCGGTGCTTTTCTCCATCCTACATTGCCACTCCCTGCCTATCCTAATTCAGACCCTCCGATTCACACCACCCCGCGATGCTTTTCTCACTCCTACTAGTGAATGTCATTTAACGCACACCCATAATGCGCACCACCACGCGATGTTTTTCAGAAACCTATCCTACATTGCCACTGCATGTTCCCCGACCTCCGCAAGCTGACCACCCCGTGGTGCTTTTCTACATCCTACATTGCCACTCACTGCCTACCCTAATTCAGACACTCCGATTCACACTACCCCGTGATGATTTTCTCACTCCTACTAGTGAATGTAATGTAACACACACCCATGCAATGCACATCACCCCGCGATGTTTTTCATAAACCTATCCTACATTGCCACTGCATGTTCCCTGACCTCCCCATGCTGACCACACCGCGGTGCTTTTCTCCATCCTACATTGCCACTCACTGCCTATCCTAATTCAGACCCTCCGATTCACACCACCCTGTGATGTTTTTCTCACTCCTACTAGTGAATGTAATGTAACACACACCCATACAATGCGCACCACGCCGTGATGTTTTTCTCACTCCTACTAGTGAATGTAATGTAACACACACCCATACAATGCGCACCACCTCGCGATGTTTTTCAGAAACCTATCCTACATTGCCATTGCATGTTCCCTGACCTCCTCATGCTGACCAACCCGCGGTGCTTTTGTCCATCCTACATTGCCACTCACTGCCTATCCTAATTCAGACCCTCCGATTCACACCACGCCGTGATGTTTTTCTCACTCCTACTAGTGAATGTAATGTAACACACACCCATACAATGCGCACCACCCCGCGATGTTTTTCAGAAAATTATCCTACATTGCCACTGCCTGTTCCCTGACTTCACCATACTGACCACCCCGCGGTGCTTTTCTCCATCCTACATTGCCACTCACTGCTTATCCTAATTCAGACCCTCCGATTCACACCACCACGTGATGTTTTTCTCACTCCTACTAGTGAATGTAATGTAACACACACCCATAAAATGCGTACCACCCCGTGATTTTTTTCTCACTCCTACTAGTGAATGTAATGTAACACACACCCATAAAATGCACACCACCCCGCGATGTTTTTCATAAAGCTATCCTACATTGCCACTGCCTGTTCCCTGACCTCCCCATGCTGACCACCCCGCGGTGCTTTTCTCCATCCTACATTGCCAATCACTGCCTATCCTAATTCAGACCCTCCGATTCACACCACCCCGTGATGTTTTTCTCACTCCTACTAGTGAATGTAATGTAACACACACCCATACAATGCGCACCACCGCTTGATGTTTTTCTCACTCCTACTAGTGAATGTAATGTAACACACATCCATACAATGCACACCACCCCGCGATGTTTTTCAGAAACCTATCCTACATTGCCACTGCATGTTCCCTGACCTCCCCATGCTGACCACCCCGCGGTGCTTTTCTCCATCCTACATTGCCACTCACTGCCTATCCTAATTCAGACCCTCCGATTCACACAACCCCGTGATGTTTTTCTCACTCCTACTATTGAATGTAATGTAACACACACCCATACAATGCGCACCACCCCACGATGTTTTTCAGAAACCTATCCTACATTGCCACTGCATGTTCCCAGACCTCCACATGCTGACCACCCCGCGGTGCTTTTCTCCATCCTACATTGCCACTCACTGCCTATCCTAATTCAGAACCTCCGATTCACACCACCGCGTGATGTTTTTCTCACTCCTACTAGTGAATGTAATGTAACACACACGCATATAATGCGCACCACAACGCGATGTTTTTCAGAAACCTATCCTACATTGGCACTGCATGTTCCCTAACCTACCCATGCTGACCACCCCGCGGTGCTTTTCTCCATCCTTCATTGCCACTCACTGCCTATCCTAATTCAGACCCTCCGATTCACACCAACCCGTGATGTTTTTCTCACTCCTACTAGTGAATGTAATGTAACACACACCCATACAATGCGCACCACCCCGTGATGTTTATCTCACTCGTATTAGTGAATGTAATGTAACACACAGCGATACAATGCGCACCACCCCGAGATGTTTTTCTCACTCCTACTAGTGAATGTAATGTAACACACACCCATACAATGCGCACCACCCCGCGATGTTTTTCAGAAACTTTTCCTATATTGTCACTGCATGTTCCCTGACCTCCCCATGCTGATCACACCGCGGTGCTTTTCTCCATCTTACATTGCCACTCACTGGCTATCCTAATTCAGATCCTCTGATTCACACCACCCCGTGATGTTTTTCTCACTCCTACTAGTGAATGTAAAGTAACACACACCCTTACAATGCGCAGCACCCCGCGATGTTTTTCAGAAACCTATCCTACATTGCCACTGCATGTTCCCTGACCTCCCCATGCTCACCAGCCCGCGGTGCTTTTCTCCATCCTACATTGCCACTCACTTCCTATCCTAATTCAGACCCTCCGATTCACACCACCCCGTGATGTTTTTCTCACTCCTACTAGTGAATGTAATGTAACACACACCCATACAATGCGCACCACGCCGTGATATTTTTCTCACTGCTACTAGTGAATGTAATGTAACACACACCCATACAATGCGCACCACCTCGCGATGTTTTTCAGAAACCTATCCTACATTGCCACTGCATGTTCCCTGACCTCCTCATGCTGAGCACCCCGCGGTGCTTTTGTCCATCCTACATTGCCACTCACTGCCTATCCTAATTCAGACCCTCCGATTCACACCACCCCGTGATGTTTTTCTCACTCCTACTAGTGAATGTAATGTAACACACACCCATACAATGCGCACCACCCAGTGATGATTTTCTCACTCCTACTAGTGAATGTAATGTAACACACACCCATACAATGCACACCACCCCGTGATGTTTTTCTCACTCCTACTTGTGAATGTAAAGTAACACACACCCATACAATGCACACCACCCCGCGATGTTTTTCAGAAACCTATCCTACATTGCCACTGCATGTTCCCTGACCTCCCCATGCTGACCACACCGCGGTGCTTTTCTCCATCCTACATTGCCACTCACTGCCTATCCTAATTCAGACCCTCCGATTCACACCACCCCGTGATGTTTTTCTCACTCCTACTAGTGAATGTAATGTAACACACACCGATACAATGCGCACCACCCCGTGATGATTTTCTCACTCCTACTAGTGAATGTAATGTAACACACACCCATACAATGCACACCACCCCGTGATGTTTTTCTCACTCCTACTAGTGAATGTAAAGTAACACACACCCATACAATGCACACCACCCCGCGATGTTTTTCAGAAACCTATCCTACATTGCCACTGCATGTTCCCTGACCTCCCCATGCTGACCACACCGCGGTGCTTTTCCCATCCTACATTGCCACTCACTGCCTATCCTAATTCAGACCCTCTGATTCACACCACCCCGTGATGTTTTTCTCACTCCTACTAGTGAATGTAATGTAACACACACCCATACAATGCGCAACACCCCGCGATGTTTTTCAGAAACCTATCCTACATTGCCACTGCATGTTCCCTGACCTCCCCATGCTCACCAACCCGCGGTGCTTTTCTCCATCCTACATTGCCACTCACTGCCTATCCTAACTCAGACCCTCCGATTCACACCACCCCGTGATGTTTTTCTCACTCCTACTAGTGAATATAATGTAACACACACCCATGCAATGCGCACCACCCCGTGATGTTTTTCTCACTCCTACTAGTGAATGTAATGTAACACACACCCATACAATGCGCACCACCCCGTGATGATTTTCTCACTCCTACTAGTGAATGTAATGTAACACACACCCATACAATGCACACCACCCCGTGATGTTTTTCTCACTCCTACTAGTGAATGTAAAGTAACACACACCCATACAATGCACACCACCCCGCGATGTTTTTCACAAACCTATCCTACATTGCCACTGCATGTTCCCTGACCTCCCCATGCTGACCACACCGCGGTGCTTTTCTCCATCCTACATTGCCACTCACTGCCTATCCTAATTCAGACCCTCCGATTCACAATACCCCGTGATGTTTTTCTCACTCCTACTAGTGAATGTAATGTAACACACACCCATACAATGCGCACCACCCCGTGATGTTTTTCAGAAATCTATCCTACATTGCCACTGCATGTTCCCTGACCTCCGCATGCTGACCACCCCGCGGTGCTTTTGTCCATCCTACATTGCCACTCACTGCCTATACTAATTCAGACCCTCCGATTCACACCACCCCGTGATGTTTTTCTCACTCCTACTAGTGAATGTAATGTAACACACACCCATACAATGCGCACCACCACGCGATGTTTTTCAGAAACCTATCCTACATTGCCACTGCATGTTCCCTGACCTCCCCATGCTGACCACCCCGCGGTGCTTTTCTCCATCCTACATTGCCACTCACTGCCTATCCTAATTCAGACCCTCCGATTCACACCACCCCGTGATGATTTTGTCACTCCTACTAGTGAATGTAATGTAACACACACCCATACAATGCGCACCACCCCGCGATGTTTTTCAGAAACCTATCCTACATTGCCACTGCATGTTCCCTGACCTCCCGATGCTGACCACCCCGCGGTGCTTTTCTCCATCCTACATTGCCACATACTGCCTATCCTAATTCAGATCCTGCGATTCCCACCACCCCGCGATGTTTTTCTCACTCCTACTAGTGAATGTCATTTAACACACACCCTTAATGCGCACCACCACGCGATGTTTTTCAGAAACCTATCCTACATTGCCACTGCATGTTCCCTGACCTCCCCATGCTGACCACCCCGCGGTGCTTTTGTCCATCCTAAATTGCCACTCACTGCCTATCCTAATTCAGACCCTCCGATTCACACCACCCCGTGATGTTTTTCTCACTCCTACTAGTGAATGTAATGTAACACACACCCATACAATGCGCACCACCCCGTGATGTTTTTCTCACCCATGCTAGTTAATGTAATGTAACACACACCCATACAATACGCACCGCCCCGTGATGTTTTTCTCACTCCTACTAGTGAATGTAATGTAACACACACCCATACAATGCGCACCACCCCGTGATGTTTTTCTCACTCCTACTAGTGAATGTAATGTAACACACACCCATACAATGCGCACCACCCCGCGATGATTTTCAGAAACCTATCCTACTTTGCCACTGCATGTTCCCTGACCTCCCCATGCTGACGGACCCGC
Source organism: Cavia porcellus (assembly GCF_034190915.1). Classification (NCBI taxonomy): domain Eukaryota; kingdom Metazoa; phylum Chordata; class Mammalia; order Rodentia; family Caviidae; genus Cavia; species Cavia porcellus. The sequence goes on from NW_026947555.1 coordinate 2,727,275, forward strand.
GGTGCTTTTGTCCATCCTACATTGCCACTCACTGCCTATCCTAATTCAGACCCTCTGATTCACACCACACCGTGATGTTTTTCTCACTCCTACTAGTGAATGTAATGTAACACACACCCATACAATGCGCACCACCCCGCGATGTTTTTCATAAACCTATCCTACATTGCCACTGCCTGTTCCCTGACCTCCCCATGCTGACCACCCCGCGTTGCTTTTCTCCATCCTACATTGCCACTCACTGCTTATCCTAATTCAGACCCTCTGATTCACACCACCCCGTGATGTTTTTCTCACTCCTACTAGTGAATGTAATGTAACACACACCCATACAATGCACACCACCCCGCGATGTTTTTCATAAACCTATCCTACATTGCCACGGCATGTTCCCTGACCTCCCCATGCTGACCACCCCGCGGTGCTTTTCTCCATCCTACATTGCCACTCACTGCCTATCATAATTCAGACCCTCCGATTCCCCCCACCCGTGATCTTTTTCTCACTCCTACTAGTGATTGTAATGTAACACACACCCATACAATGCGCACCACCCCGTGATGTTTTTCTCACTCCTACTAGTGAATGTAGTGTAACACACACCCATACAATGCGCACCACCCCGCGATGTTTTTCAGAAACCTATCCTACATTGCCACTCCATGTTCCCTGACCTCCCCATGCTGAACACCCCGCGGTGCTTTTCTCCATCCTACATTGCCACTCACTGCCTATCCTAATTCAGACCCACCGATTCACACCACCCCGTGATGTTATTCTCACTCCTACTAGTGAATGTAATGTAACACACACCCATAAAATGCACACCACCCCGTGATGTTTTTCTCACTCCTACTAGTGAATGTAATGTAACCCACACCCATACAATGCGCACCACCCCGCGATGTTTTTCAGAAACCTATCCTACATTGATACTGCATGTTCCCTGAGCTCCCCATGCTGACCAACCCGCTGTGCTTTTCTCCATCCTACATTGCCACTCACAGCCTATCCTAATTCAGACCCTCCGATTCACACCACCCCTTGATGTTTTTCTCACACCTACTAGTGAATGTAATGGAACACACACCCATACAATGCGCACCACCCCGCGATGTTTTTCAGAAACCTATCCTACATTGCCACTGCATGTTCCCTGACCTCCCCATGCTGACCACCCTGCGGTGCTTTTCTCCATCCTACATTGCCACTCCCTGCCTATCCTAATTCAGACCCTCCGATTCACACCACCCCGCGATGCTTTTCTCACTCCTACTAGTGAATGTCATTTAACGCACACCCATAATGCGCACCACCACGCGATGTTTTTCAGAAACCTATCCTACATTGCCACTGCATGTTCCCTGACCTCCGCAAGCTGACCACCCCGTGGTGCTTTTCTACATCCTACATTGCCACTCACTGCCTACCCTAATTCAGACACTCTGATTCACACTACCCCGTGATGTTTTTCTCACTCCTACTAGTGAATGTAATGTAACACACACCCATGCAATGCACATCACCCCGCGATGTTTTTCATAAACCTATCCTACATTGCCACTGCATGTTCCCTGACCTCCCCATGCTGACCACACCGCGGTGCTTTTCTCCATCCTACATTGCCACTCACTGCCTATCCTAATTCAGACCCTCCGATTCACACCACCCTGTGATGTTTTTCTCACTCCTACTAGTGAATGTAATGTAACACACACCCATACAATGCGCACCACGCCGTGATGTTTTTCTCACTCCTACTAGTGAATGTAATGTAACACACACCCATACAATGCGCACCACCTCGCGATGTTTTTCAGAAACCTATCCTACATTGCCACTGCATGTTCCCTGACCTCCTCATGCTGACCAACCCGCGGTGCTTTTGTCCATCCTACATTGCCACTCACTGCCTATCCTAATTCAGACCCTCCGATTCACACCACGCCGTGATGTTTTTCTCACTCCTACTAGTGAATGTAATGTAACACACATATACAATGCGCACCACCCCGCGATGTTTTTCAGAAAATTATCCTACATTGCCACTGCCTGTTCCCTGACTTCCCCATACTGACCACCCCGCGGTGCTTTTCTCCATCCTACATTGCCACTCACTGCTTATCCTAATTCAGACCCTCCGATTCACACCACCACGTGATGTTTTTCTCACTCCTACTAGTGAATGTAATGTAACACACACCCATAAAATGCGTACCACCCGTGATTTTTTTCTCACTCCTACTAGTGAATGTAATGTAACACACACCCATAAAATGCACACCACCCCGCGATGTTTTTCATAAAGCTATCCTACATTGCCACTGCCTGTTCCCTGACCTCCCCATGCTGACCACACCGCGGTGCTTTTCTCCATCCTACATTGCCACTCACTGCCTATCCTAATTCAGACCCTCCGATTCACTCCACCCCGTGATGTTTTTCTCACTCCTACTAGTAAATGTAATGTAACACACACCCATACAATGCGCACCACGCCGTGAAGTTTTTCTCACTCCTACTAGTGAATGTAATATAACACACACCTATACAATGCGCACCACCTCGCAATGTTTTTCAGAAACCTATCCTACATTGGCACTGCATGTTCCCTGACATCCTCATGCTGACCACCCCGCGGTGCTTTTCTCCATCCTACATTGCCACTCACTGCCTATCCTAATTCAGACACTCCGATTCACACTACTCCGTGATGTTTTTCTCACTCCTACTAGTGAATGTAATGTAACACACACCCATACAATGCGCACCACGCCGCGATGTTTTTCAGAAACCTATCCTACATTGCCACTGCATGTTCCCTGACCTCCCCATGCTGACCACCCCGCGTTGCTTTTCTCCATCCTACATTGCCACTCACTGCCTATCCTAATTCAGACCCTCCGATTCACACCACCCCGTGTTGTTTTTCTCACTCCTACTAGTGAATGTAATGTAACACCCACCCATACAATGAGCACCACCCCGTGATGTTTTTGTCACTCCTACTAGTGAATGTAATGTAAAACACACCCATACAATGCGCACCACCCCGCGATGTTTTTCAGAAACCTATCCTACATTGCCACTGCATGTTCCCTGACCTCCCCATGCTGACCACCCCGCGGTGCTTTTCTCCATCCTACATTGCCACTCACTGCCTATCCTAATTCAGACCCTCCGATTCACACCACCCCGAGATGTTTTTCTCACTCGTACTAGTGAATGTAATGTAACACACACCCATACAATGCGCACCACCCCGTGATGATTTTCTCACTCCTACTAGTGAATGTAATGTAACACACACCCATACAATGCACACCACCCCGTGATGTTTTTCTCACTCCTACTAGTGAATGTAAAGTAACACACACCTATACAATGCACACCACCCCGCGATGTTTTTCAGAAACCTATCCTACATTGCCACTGCATGTTCCCTAACCTCCCCATGCTGACCACCCCGCGGTGCTTTTCTCCATCCTACATTGGCACTCACTGCCTATCCTAATTCAAATCCTCCGATTCACACCACTCCATGATGTTTTTTTCACTCCTACTAGTGAACGTAATGTAACACACACCCATACAATGCGCACCACCCCGCGATGTTTTTCAGAAACCTATCCTACATTGCCACTGCGTGTTCCCTGAGCTCCCCATGCTGACCACCCCGCGGTGCTTTTCTCCATCCTACATTGCCACTCACTGCATATCCTAATTCAGACCTTCCGATTCACACCACCCCGTGATGTTTTTCTCACTCCTACTAGTGAAAGTAATGTAACACCAACCCATACAATGAGCACCACCCCGTGATGTTTTTCTCACTCCTACTACTGAATGTAATGTAACAGACACCCATAAAATGCACACCACCCCGAAATGTTTTTCTCACTCCTACTAGTGAACGTAAAGTAACACACACCCATACAATGCACACCACCCCGCGATGTTTTTCAGAAACCTATCCTACATTGCCACTGCATGTTCCCTGACCTCCCCATGCTGACCACCCCGCGGTGCTTTTCTCCATCCTACATTGGCACTCACTGCCTGTCCTATTTCAGACCCTCCGATTCACACCACCCCGTGATGTTTTTCTCACTCCTACTAGTGAATGTAATGTAACACACACCCATACAATGCGCACCATCCCACGATATTTTTCAGAAACCTATCCAACATTGCCACTGCATGTTCCCTGACCTCCCCATGCTGACCACCCCGCGGTGCTTTTCTCCATCCTACATTGCCACTCACTGCCTATCCTAATTGAGATCCTCCGATTCACACCACCCCGCGATGTTTTTCTCACTACTACTAGTGAATGTCATTTAACACACACCCATAATGCGCACCACCACGCGATGTTTTTCAGAAACCTATCCTACATTGCCACTGCATGTTCCCTGACCTCCCCATGCTGACCACCCTGCGATGCTTTTCTCCATCCTACATTGCCACTCACTGCCTATCCTAATTCAGACCCTCCGATTCACACCACCCCGTGATGTTTTTCTCACTCCTACTAGTGAATGTAATGTAACACACACCCATACAATGCGCACCTCCCCGTGATGCTTTTCTCACTCGTGCTAGTTAATGTAATGTAACACACACCCATACAATACGCACAACCCCGTGATGGTTTTCTCACTCCTACTAGTGAATATAATGTAACACACATCCATACAATGCACACCACCACGTGATGTTTTTCTCACTCATACTAGTGAATGTAATGTAACACACACTCATACAATGCGCACCGCCCCGTGATGTATTTCTCACTCCTACTAGTGAATGTAATGTAACACACACCCATACAATGCGCACCACCCCGTGATGTTTTTCTCACTCCTACTAGTGAATGTAATGTAACACACACCCATACAATGCGCACCACCCCGTGATGTTTTTCTCACTCCTACTAGTGAATGTAATGTAACACACACCCATACAGTGCGCACCACCCCAGGATGTTTTTCAGAAACCTCTCCTACATTGCCACTGCATGTTCCGTGACCTCTCCATGCTGACAACGCCGCGGTGCTTTTCTCCATCCTACAAGGCCACTCACTGCCTATCCTAATACAGACCCTCCGATTCACACCACCCCGTGATGTTTTTCTCACTCCTACTAGTGAATGTAATGTAACACACACCCATAAAATGCGCACCACCCCGTGATGTTTTTCTCACTCCTACAAGTGAGTGTAAAGTAACACACACCCATACAATGCACACCACCCCGCGATGTTTTTCAGAAACCTATCCTACATTGCCACTGCATGTTTCCTGACCTCCCCATGCTGACCACACCGCGGTGCTTTTCTCCATCCTACATTGCCGCTCACTGCCTATCCTAATTCAGACCCTCCGATTCACACCACCCCGTGATGTTTTTCTCACTCCTACTAGTGAATGTAATGTAACACACACCCATACAATGCGCACCACCCCGCGATGTTTTTCAGAAACCTATCCTACATTGCCACTGCATGTTCCCTGACCTCCTCATGCTGACCATCCCGCGGTGCTTTTCTCCATCCTACATTGCCACTCACTGCCTATCCTAATTCAGACCCTCCGATTCACACCACCCCGTGATGTTTTTCTCACTCCTACTAGTGAATGTAATGTAACACACACCCATACAATGCGCACCACCCCGCGATGATTTTCAGAAACCTATCCTACATTGCCACTGCATGTTCCCTGACCTCCCCATGCTGACCACCCCGCGGTGCTTTTCTCCATCCTACATTGCCACTCACTGCCTATCCTAATTCAGACCCTCCGATTCACACCACCCAGTGATATTTTTCTCACTCCTACTAGTGAAAGTAATGTAACACCCACCCATACAATGAGCACCACCCCGTGATGTTTTTTCACTCCTACTAGTGAATGTAATGTAACACACACTCATACAATGCGCACCACCCCGCCATGTTTTTCAGAAACCTATCCTACATTGCCACTGCATGTTCCCTGACCTCCCCATGCTGACCACCCCGCGGTGCTTTTCTCCATCCTACATTGCCACTCACTGCCTATCCTAATTCAGACCCTCTGATTCACCCCACCCCGTGATGTTTTTCTCACTCCTACTAGTGAATGTAATGTAACAAACACCCATACAATGCGCACCACCCCGTGATGATTTTGTCACTCCTACTAGTGAATGTAATGTAACGCACACCCATACAATTCACACCACCCCGAGATGTTTTTCTCACTCCTACTAGTGAATGTAAAGTAACACACACCCATACAATGCACACCACCCCGCGATGTTTTTCAGAAACCTATCCTACATTGCCACAGCATGTTCCCTGACCTCCCCGTGCTGACCACACCGCGGTGCTTTTCTCCATCCTACATTGCCACTCACTGCCTATGCTAATTCAGACCCTCGGATTCACACCACCCCGTGATGTTTTTCTCACTCCTACTAGTGAATGTAATGTAACACACACCCATACAATGCGCACCACCCCGCGATGTTTTTCAGAAACCTATCCTACATTGCCACTGCATGTTCCCTGACCTCCCCATGCTGACCACCCCGCGGTGCTTTTCTCCATCCTACATTGCCACTCACTGCCTATCCTAATTCAGACCCTCCGATTCACACCACCCCGTGATGTTTTTCTCACTCCTACTAGTGAATGTAATGTAACACACACCCATACAATGCGCACCACCCCGCGATGTTTTTCAGAAACCTATCCTACATTGCCACTGCATGTTCCCTGACCTCCCCATGCTGACCACCCCGCGGTGCTTTTCTCCATCCTACATTGCCACTCACTGCCTATCCTAATTCAGACCCTCCGATTCACACCACCCCGCGATGTTTTTCTCACTCCTACTAGTGAATGTCATTTAACACACACACATAATGCGCACCACCATGCGATGTTTTCCAGAAACCTATCCTACATTGCCACTGCATGTTCCCTGACCTCCCCATGCTGACCACCCCGCGGTGCTTTTCTCGATCCTACATTGCCACTCACTGCCTATCCTAATTCAGACCCTCCGATTCACACCACCCCGTGATGTTTTTCTCACTCCTACTAGTGAATGTAATGTAACACACACCCATACAATGCGCACCACCCCGTGATGTTTTTCTCACTCCTACTAGTGAATGTAATGTAACACACACCCATACAATGCGCACCACCCCGTGATGTTTTTCTCACTCCTACTAGTGAATGTAATGTAACACACACCCATTCAATGCGCACCACCCCACGATGTTTTTCAGAAACCTCTCCTACATTGACACTGCATGTTCCCTGACCTCGCCATGCTGACCACCCCGCGGTTCTTTTCTCCATCCTACAAGGCCACTCACTGCCTATCCTAATTCAGACTTTCCGATTCACACCACACTGTGTTTTTCTCACTCCTTCTAGTAAATGTAATGTAACACACACCCATACAATGCGCGCCACCCGTGATGTTTTTCTCACTCCTACTAGTGAATGTAATGTAACACACACCCATACAATGCGCACCACCCCGTGATGTTTTTCTCACTCCTACTAGTGAATGTAAAGTAACACACACCCATACAATGCACACCACCCCGCGATGTTTTTCAGAAACCTATCCTACATTGCCACTGCATGTTCCCTGACCTCCCCATGCTGACCACACCGCGGTGCTTTTCTCCATCCTACATTGCCACTCATTGCCTATCCTAATTCAGACCCTCCGATTCACACCACCCCGTGATGTTTTTCTCACTCCTACTAGTGAATGTAATGTAACACACACCCATACAATGCACACCACCCCGCGATGTTTTTCAGAAACCTATCCTACATTGCCACTGCATGTTCCCTGACATCCCCATGCTGACCACCCCGCGGTGCTTTTCTCCATCCTACATTGCCACTCACGGCCTATCCTAAATCAGACCCTCCGATTCACACCACCCCGCGATGTTTTTCTAACTCCTACTAGTGAATGTCATTTAACACACACCCATAATGCGCAGCACCACGCGATGTTTTCCAGAAACCTATCCTACATTGCCACTGCATGTTCCCTGACCTCCCCATGCTGACCACCCCGCGGTGCTTTTCTCCATCCTACATTGCCACTCACTGCCTATGCTAATTCAGACCCTCTGATTCACACCACCCAGTGATGTTTTTCTCACTCCTACTAGTGAAAGTAATGTAACACCCACCCATACAATGAGCACCACCCCGTGATGTTTTTTCACTCCTACTAGTGAATGTAATGTAACACACACTCATACAATGCGCACCACCCCGCCATGTTTTTCAGAAACCTATCCTACATTGCCACTGCATGTTCCCTGACCTCCCCATGCTGACCACCCCGCGGTGCTTTTCTCCATCCTACATTGCCACTCACTGCCTATCCTAATTCAGACCCTCTGATTCACCCCACCCCGTGATGTTTTTCTCACTCCTACTAGTGAATGTAATGTAACAAACACCCATACAATGCGCACCACCCCGTGATGATTTTGTCACTCCTACTAGTGAATGTAATGTAACGCACACCCATACAATTCACACCACCCCGAGATGTTTTTCTCACTCCTACTAGTGAATGTAAAGTAACACACACCCATACAATGCACACCACCCCGCGATGTTTTTCAGAAACCTATCCTACATTGCCACAGCATGTTCCCTGACCTCCCCGTGCTGACCACACCGCGGTGCTTTTCTCCATCCTACATTGCCACTCACTGCCTATGCTAATTCAGACCCTCGGATTCACACCACCCCGTGATGTTTTTCTCACTCCTACTAGTGAATGTAATGTAACACACACCCATACAATGCGCACCACCCCGCGATGTTTTTCAGAAACCTATCCTACATTGCCACTGCATGTTCCCTGACCTCCCCATGCTGACCACCCCGCGGTGCTTTTCTCCATCCTACATTGCCACTCACTGCCTATCCTAATTCAGACCCTCCGATTCACACCACCCCGTGATGTTTTTCTCACTCCTACTAGTGAATGTAATGTAACACACACCCATACAATGCGCACCACCCCGCGATGTTTTTCAGAAACCTATCCTACATTGCCACTGCATGTTCCCTGACCTCCCCATGCTGACCACCCCGCGGTGCTTTTCTCCATCCTACATTGCCACTCACTGCCTATCCTAATTCAGACCCTCCGATTCACACCACCCCGCGATGTTTTTCTCACTCCTACTAGTGAATGTCATTTAACACACACACATAATGCGCACCACCATGCGATGTTTTCCAGAAACCTATCCTACATTGCCACTGCATGTTCCCTGACCTCCCCATGCTGACCACCCCGCGGTGCTTTTCTCGATCCTACATTGCCACTCACTGCCTATCCTAATTCAGACCCTCCGATTCACACCACCCCGTGATGTTTTTCTCACTCCTACTAGTGAATGTAATGTAACACACACCCATACAATGCGCACCACCCCGTGATGTTTTTCTCACTCCTACTAGTGAATGTAATGTAACACACACCCATACAATGCGCACCACCCCGTGATGTTTTTCTCACTCCTACTAGTGAATGTAATGTAACACACACCCATTCAATGCGCACCACCCCACGATGTTTTTCAGAAACCTCTCCTACATTGACACTGCATGTTCCCTGACCTCGCCATGCTGACCACCCCGCGGTTCTTTTCTCCATCCTACAAGGCCACTCACTGCCTATCCTAATTCAGACTTTCCGATTCACACCACACTGTGTTTTTCTCACTCCTTCTAGTAAATGTAATGTAACACACACCCATACAATGCGCGCCACCCGTGATGTTTTTCTCACTCCTACTAGTGAATGTAATGTAACACACACCCATACAATGCGCACCACCCCGTGATGTTTTTCTCACTCCTACTAGTGAATGTAAAGTAACACACACCCATACAATGCACACCACCCCGCGATGTTTTTCAGAAACCTATCCTACATTGCCACTGCATGTTCCCTGACCTCCCCATGCTGACCACACCGCGGTGCTTTTCTCCATCCTACATTGCCACTCATTGCCTATCCTAATTCAGACCCTCCGATTCACACCACCCCGTGATGTTTTTCTCACTCCTACTAGTGAATGTAATGTAACACACACCCATACAATGCACACCACCCCGCGATGTTTTTCAGAAACCTATCCTACATTGCCACTGCATGTTCCCTGACATCCCCATGCTGACCACCCCGCGGTGCTTTTCTCCATCCTACATTGCCACTCACGGCCTATCCTAAATCAGACCCTCCGATTCACACCACCCCGCGATGTTTTTCTAACTCCTACTAGTGAATGTCATTTAACACACACCCATAATGCGCAGCACCACGCGATGTTTTCCAGAAACCTATCCTACATTGCCACTGCATGTTCCCTGACCTCCCCATGCTGACCACCCCGCGGTGCTTTTCTCTATCCTACATTGCCACTCATTGCCTATGCTAATTCAGACCCTGTGATTCACACCACCCCGTGATGGTTTTCTCACTCCTACTAGTGAATGTAATGTAACACACACCCATACAATGCGCACCACCCCGTGATGTTTTTCTCACTCGTGCTAGTTAATGTAATGTAACGCACACCCATACAATGCGTACCACCCCGTGATATTTTTCTCACTCCTACTAGTGAATGTAATGTAACACACACCCATACAATGCGCACCACCCCGCGATGGTTTTCAGAAACCTATCCTACTTTGCCACTGCATGTTCCCTAACCTCCCCATGTTCACCCCCCCGCGGTGCTTTTCTCCATCCTACATTGCCACTCACTGCCTAGCCTATTTCAGACCCTCCGATTCACACCACCCCGTGATGTTTTTCTCACTCCTACTTGTTAATGTAATGTAACACACACCCATACAATGCGCACCACCCCGTGATGTTTTTCTCACTCGTGCTAGTTAATGTAATGTAACACATACCCATAAAATACGCACCACCCCGTGATGTTTTTCTCACTCCTACTAATGAATGTAATGTAACACACATCCATACAATGCGCACCACCCCGTGATGATTTTCTCACTCGTACTAGTGAATGTAATGTAACACACACACATACAATGCGCACCGCCCCGTGATGTTTTTCTCACTCCTAACAGTGAATGTAATGTAAAACACACCCATACAATGCGCACCACCCCGTGATGTTTTTCTCACTCCTACTAGTGAATGTAATGTAACACACACCCATACAATGCGCACCACCCCACGATGTTTTTCAGAAACCTCTCCTACATTGCCACTGCATGTTCCCTGACCTCCCCATGCTGACCACCCCGCGGTGCTTTTCTCCATCCTACAGGGCCACTCACTGCCTATCCTAATTCAGACACTCCGATTCACACCACCCCGTGTTTTTCTCACTCCTACTAGTAAATGTAATGTAACACACACCCATACAATGCACACCACCCGTGATGTTTTTCTCACTCCTACTAGTGAATGTAAAGTAACACACACTCATACAATGCACACCACCCCGCGATGTTTTTCAGAAACCTATCCTACATTGCCACTGCATGTTCCCTGACCTCCCCATGCTGACCACCCCGCGGTGCTTTTCTCCATCCTACATTGCCACTCACTGCCTATGCTAATTCAGACCCTCCGATTCACACCACCCCGTGATGTTTTTCTCACTCCTACTAGTGAATGTAATGTAACACACACCCATACAATGCGCACCACCCCGTGATGTTTTTCTCACTCGTGCTAGTTAATGTAATGTAACACACACCCATACAATGCGCACCACCCGTGATATTTTTCTCACTCCTACTAGTGAATGTAATGTAACACACACCCATACAATGCGCACCACCCCGCGATGTTTTTCAGAAACCTTTCCTACTTTGCCACTGCATGTTCCCTGACCTCCTCATGTTCACCACCCCGCGGTGCTTTTCTCCATCCTACATTGCCACTCACTGCCTATCCTAATTCAGACCCTCCGATTCACACCACACCGTGATGTTTTTCTCACTCCTACTAGTTAATGTAATGTAACACACACCCATACAATGCGCACCACCCCGTGATGATTTTCTCACTCGTGCTAGTTAATGTAATGTAACACATACCCATAAAATACGCACCACCCCGTGATGTTTTTCTCACTCCTACTAATGAATGTAATGTAACACACATCCATACAATGCGCACCACCCCGTGATGTTTTTCTCACTCCTACTAGTGAATCTAATGTAACACACACTCATAAAATGCGCACCGCCCCGTGATGTTTTTCTCACTCCTACTAGTGAATGTAATGTAACACACACCCATACAATGCGCACCACCCCGTGATGTTTTTCTCACTCCTACTAGTGAATGTAATGTAACACACACCCATACAATGCGCACCACCCCGTGATGTTTTTCTCACTCCTACTAGTGAATGTAAAGTAACACACACCCATACAATGCGCACCACCCCACGATGTTTTTCAGAAACCTCTCCTACATTGCCACTGCATGTTCCCTGACCTCGCCATGCTGACCACCCCGCGGTTCTTTTCTCCATCCTACAAGGCCACTCACTGCCTATCCTAATTCAGACTTTCCGATTCACACCACACTGTGTTTTTCTCACTCCTACTAGTAAATGTAATGTAACACACACCCATACAATGCGCACCACCCGTGATGTTTTTCTCAATCCTACTAGTGAATGTAATGTAACACACACACATACAATGCGCACCGCCCCGTGATGTTTTTCTCACTCCTAACAGTGAATGTAATGTAACACACACCCATACAATGCGCACCACCCCGTGATGTTTTTCTCACTCCTACTAGTGAATGTAATGTAACACACACCCATACAATGCGCACCACCCGTGATGTTTTTCTCACTCCTACTAGTGAATGTAAAGTAACACACACCCATACAATGCACACCACCCCGCGATGTTTTTCAGAAACCTATCCTACATTGCCACTGCATGTTCCCTGACCTCCCCATGCTGACCACCCCGCGGTGCTTTTCTCCATCCTACATTGCCACTCACTGCCTATCCTAATTCAGACCTTCCGATTCACACCACCCCCTGATGTTTTTCTCACTCCTACTAGTGAAAGTAATGTAACACCAACCCATACAATGAGCACCACCCCGTGATGTTTTTCTCACTCCTACTACTGAATGTAATGTAACAGACACCCATAAAATGCACACCACCCCGAAATGTTTTTCTCACTCCTACTAGTGAACGTAAAGTAACACACACCCATACAATGCACACCACCCCGCGATGTTTTTCAGAAACCTATCCTACATTGCCACTGCATGTTCCCTGACCTCCCCATGCTGACCACCCCGCGGTGCTTTTCTCCATCCTACATTGGCACTCACTGCCTGTCCTATTTCAGACCCTCCGATTCACACCACCCCGTGATGTTTTTCTCACTCCTACTAGTGAATGTAATGTAACACACACCCATACAATGCGCACCATCCCACGATATTTTTCAGAAACCTATCCAACATTGCCACTGCATGTTCCCTGACCTCGCCATGCTGACCACCCCGCGGTGCTTTTCTCCATCCTACATTGCCACTCACTGCCTATCCTAATTGAGATCCTCCGATTCACACCACCCCGCGATGTTTTTCTCACTACTACTAGTGAATGTCATTTAACACACACCCATAATGCGCACCACCACGCGATGTTTTTCAGAAACCTATCCTACATTGCCACTGCATGTTCCCTGACCTCCCCATGCTGACCACCCTGCGATGCTTTTCTCCATCCTACATTGCCACTCACTGCCTATCCTAATTCAGACCCTCCGATTCACACCACCCCGTGATGTTTTTCTCACTCCTACTAGTGAATGTAATGTAACACACACCCATACAATGCGCACCACCCCGTGATGTTTTTCTCACTCGTGCTAGTTAATGTAATGTAACACACACCCATACAATACGCACCACCCCGTGATGTTTTTCTCACTCCTACTAGTGAATATAATGTAACACACATCCATACAATGCACACCACCACGTGATGTTTTTCTCACTCGTACTAGTGAATGTAATGTAACACACACTCATACAATGCGCACCGCACCGTGATGTATTTCTCACTCCTACTAGTGAATGTAATGTAACACACACCCATACAATGCGCACCACCCCGTGATGTTTTTCTCACTCCTACTAGTGAATGTAATGTAACACACACCCATACAATGCGCACCACCCCGTGATGTTTTTCTCACTCCTACTAGTGAATGTAATGTAACACACACCCATACAGTTCGCACCACCCCACGATGTTATTCAGAAACCTCTCCTACATTGCCACTGCATGTTCCCTGACCTCTCCATGCTGACAACGCCGCGGTGCTTTTCTCCATCCTACAAGGCCACTCACTGCCTATCCTAATACAGACCCTCCGATTCACACCACCCCGTGATGTTTTTCTCACTCCTACTAGTGAATGTAATGTAACACACACCCATAAAATGCGCACCACCCCGTGAAGTTTTTCTCACTCCTACAAGTGAGTGTAAAGTAACACACACCCATACAATGCACACCACCCCGCGATGTTTTTCAGAAACCTATCCTACATTGCCACTGCATGTTCCCTGACCTCCCCATGCTGACCACACCGCGGTGCTTTTCTCCATCCTACATTGCCGCTCACTGCCTATCCTAATTCAGACCCTCCGATTCACACCACCCCGTGATGTTTTTCTCACTCCTACTAGTGAATGTAATGTAACACACACCCATACAATGCGCACCACCCCGCGATGTTTTTCAGAAACCTATCCTACATTGCCACTGCATGTTCCCTGACCTCCTCATGCTGACCATCCCGCGGTGCTTTTCTCCATCCTACATTGCCACTCACTGCCTATCCTAATTCAGACCCTCCGATTCACACCACCCCGTGATGTTTTTCTCACTCCTACTAGTGAATGTAATGTAACACACACCCATACAATGCGCACCGCCCCGCGATGATTTTCAGAAACCTATCCTACATTGCCACTGCATGTTCCCTGACCTCCCCATGCTGACCACCCCGCGGTGCTTTTCTCCATCCTACATTGCCACTCACTGCCTATCCTAATTCAGACCCTCCGATTCACACCACCCAGTGATGTTTTTCTCACTCCTACTAGTGAAAGTAATGTAACACCCACCCATACAATGAGCACCACCCCATGATGTTTTTTCACTCCTACTAGTGAATGTAATGTAACACACACTCATACAATGCGCACCACCCCGCCATGTTTTTCAGAAACCTATCCTACATTGCCACTGCATGTTCCCTGACCTCCCCATGCTGACCACCCCGCGGTGCTTTTCTCCATCCTACATTGCCACTCACTGCCTATCCTAATTCAGACCCTCTGATTCACCCCACCCCGTGATGTTTTTCTCACTCCTACTAGTGAATGTAATGTAACAAACACCCATACAATGCGCACCACCCCGTGATGATTTTGTCACTCCTACTAGTGAATGTAATGTAACGCACACCCATACAATTCACACCACCCCGAGATGTTTTTCTCACTCCTACTAGTGAATGTAAAGTAACACACACCCATACAATGCACACCACCCCGCGATGTTTTTCAGAAACCTATCCTACATTGCCACAGCATGTTCCCTGACCTCCCCGTGCTGACCACACCGCGGTGCTTTTCTCCATCCTACATTGCCACTCACTGCCTATGCTAATTCAGACCCTCGGATTCACACCACCCCGTGATGTGTTTCTCACTCCTACTAGTGAATGTAATGTAACACACACCCATACAATGCGCACCACCCCGCGATGTTTTTCAGAAACCTATCATACATTGCCACTGCATGTTCCCTGACCTCCCCATGCTGACCACCCCGCGGTGCTTTTCTCCATCCTACATTGCCACTCACTGCCTATCCTAATTCAGACCCTCCGATTCACACCACCCCGTGATGTTTTTCTCACTCCTACTAGTGAATGTAATGTAACACACACCCATACAATGCGCACCACCCCGCGATGTTTTTCAGAAACCTATCCTACATTGCCACTGCATGTTCCCTGACCTCCCCATGCTGACCACCCCGCGGTGCTTTTCTCCATCCTACATTGCCACTCACTGCCTATCCTAATTCAGACCCTCCGATTCACACCACCCCGCGATGTTTTTCTCACTCCTACTAGTGAATGTCATTTAACACACACACATAATGCGCACCACCATGCGATGTTTTCCAGAAACCTATCCTACATTGCCACTGCATGTTCCCTGACCTCCCCATGCTGACCACCCCGCGGTGCTTTTCTCGATCCTACATTGCCACTCACTGCCTATCCTAATTCAGACCCTCCGATTCACACCACCCCGTGATGTTTTTCTCACTCCTACTAGTGAATGTAATGTAACACACACCCATACAATGCGCACCACCCCGTGATGTTTTTCTCACTCCTACTAGTGAATGTAATGTAACACACACCCATACAATGCGCACCACCCTGTGATGTTTTTCTCACTCCTACTAGTGAATTTAATGTAACACACACCCATTCAATGCGCACCACCCCACGATGTTTTTCAGAAACCTCTCCTACATTGACACTGCATGTTCCCTGACCTCGCCATGCTGACCACCCCGCGGTTCTTTTCTCCATCCTACAAGGCCACTCACTGCCTATCCTAATTCAGACTTTCCGATTCACACCACACTGTGTTTTTCTCACTCCTTCTAGTAAATGTAATGTAACACACACCCATACAATGCGCGCCACCCGTGATGTTTTTCTCACTCCTACTAGTGAATGTAATGTAACACACACCCATACAATGCGCACCACCCCGTGATGTTTTTCTCACTCCTACTAGTGAATGTAAAGTAACACACACCCATACAATGCACACCACCCCGCGATGTTTTTCAGAAACCTATCCTACATTGCCACTGCATGTTCCCTGACCTCCCCATGCTGACCACACCGCGGTGCTTTTCTCCATCCTACATTGCCACTCATTGCCTATCCTAATTCAGACCCTCCGATTCACACCACCCCGTGATGTTTTTCTCACTCGTGCTAGTTAATGTAATGTAACACATACCCATAAAATACGCACCACCCCGTGATGTTTTTCTCACTCCTACTAATGAATGTAATGTAACACACATCCATACAATGCGCACCACCCCGTGATGATTTTCTCACTCGTACTAGTGAATGTAATGTAACACACACACATACAATGCGCACCGCCCCGTGATGTTTTTCTCACTCCTAACAGTGAATGTAATGTAACACACACCCATACAATGCGCACCACCCCGTGATGTTTTTCTCACTCCTACTAGTGAATGTAATGTAACACACACCCATACAATGCGCACCACCCCGTGATGTTTTTCTCACTCCTACTAGTGAATGTAATGTAACACACACCCATACAATGCGCACCACCCCACGATGTTTTTCAGAAACCTCTCCTACATTGCCACTGCATGTTCCCTGACCTCCCCATGCTGACCACCCCGCGGTGCTTTTCTCCATCCTACAAGGCCACTCACTGCCTATCCTAATTCAGACACTCCGATTCACACCACCCCGTGTTTTTCTCACTCCTACTAGTAAATGTAATGTAACACACACCCATACAATGCACACCACCCGTGATGTTTTTCTCACTCCTACTAGTGAATGTAAAGTAACACACACTCATACAATGCACACCACCCCGCGATGTTTTTCAGAAACCTATCCTACATTGCCACTGCATGTTCCCTGACCTCCCCATGCTGACCATCCCGCGGTGCTTTTCTCCATCCTACATTGCCACTCACTGCCTATACTAATTCAGACCCTCCGAATCACACCACCCCGTGATGTTTTTCTCACTCCTACTAGTGAATGTAATGTAACACACACCCATACAATGCGCACCACCCCGTGATGTTTTTCTCACTCGTGCTAGTTAATGTAATGTAACACACACCCATACAATGCGCACCACCCGTGATATTTTTCTCACTCCTACTAGTGAATGTAATGTAACACACACCCATACAATGCGCACCACCCCGCGATGTTTTTCAGAAACCTTTCCTACTTTGCCACTGCATGTTCCCTGACCTCCTCATGTTCACCACCCCGCGTTGCTTTTCTCCATCCTACATTGCCACTCACTGCCTATCCTAATTCAGACCCTCCGATTCACACCACACCGTGATGTTTTTCTCACTCCTACTAGTTAATGTAATGTAACACACACCCATACAATGCGCACCACCCCGTGATGATTTTCTCACTCGTGCTAGTTAATGTAATGTAACACATACCCATAAAATACGCACCACCCCGTGATGTTTTTCTCACTCCTACTAATGAATGTAATGTAACACACATCCATACAATGCGCACCACCCCGTGATGTTTTTCTCACTCCTACTAGTGAATCTAATGTAACACACACTCATAAAATGCGCACCGCCCCGTGATGTTTTTCTCACTCCTACTAGTGAATGTAATGTAACACACACCCATACAATGCGCACCACCCCGTGATGTTTTTCTCACTCCTACTAGTGAATGTAATGTAACACACACCCATACAATGCGCACCACCCCGTGATGTTTTTCTCACTCCTACTAGTGAATGTAAAGTAACACACACCCATACAATGCGCACCACCCCACGATGTTTTTCAGAAACCTCTCCTACATTGCCACTGCATGTTCCCTGACCTCGCCATGCTGACCACCCCGCGGTTCTTTTCTCCATCCTACAAGGCCACTCACTGCCTATCCTAATTCAGACTTTCCGATTCACACCACACTGTGTTTTTCTCACTCCTACTAGTAAATGTAATGTAACACACACCCATACAATGCGCACCACCCGTGATGTTTTTCTCACTCCTACTAGTGAATGTAATGTAACACACACACATACAATGCGCACCGCCCCGTGATGTTTTTCTCACTCCTAACAGTGAATGTAATGTAACACACACCCATACAATGCGCACCACCCCATGATGTTTTTCTCACTCCTACTAGTGAATGTAATGTAACACACACCCATACAATGCGCACCACCCGTGATGTTTTTCTCACTCCTACTAGTGAATGTAAAGTAACACACACCCATACAATGCACACCACCCCGCGATGTTTTTCAGAAACCTCTCCTACATTGCCACTGCATGTTCCCTGACCTCGCCATGCTGACCACCCCGCGGTTCTTTTCTCCATCCTACAAGGCCACTCACTGCCTATCCTAATTCAGACTTTCCGATTCACACCACACTGTGTTTTTCTCACTCCTACTAGTAAATGTAATGTAACACACACCCATACAATGCGCACCACCCGTGATGTTTTTCTCAATCCTACTAGTGAATGTAATGTAACACACACACATACAATGCGCACCGCCCCGTGATGTTTTTCTCACTCCTAACAGTGAATGTAATGTAACACACACCCATACAATGCGCACCACCCCGTGATGTTTTTCTCACTCCTACTAGTGAATGTAATGTAACACACACCCATACAATGCGCACCACCCATGATGTTTTTCTCACTCCTACTAGTGAATGTAAAGTAACACACACCCATACAATGCACACCACCCCGCGATGTTTTTCAGAAACCTATCCTACATTGCCACTGCATGTTCCCTGACCTCCCCATGCTGACCACCCCGCGGTGCTTTTCTCCATCCTACATTGCCACTCACTGCCTATCCTAATTCAGACCTTCCGATTCACACCACCCCCTGATGTTTTTCTCACTCCTACTAGTGAAAGTAATGTAACACCAACCCATACAATGAGCACCACCCCGTGATGTTTTTCTCACTCCTACTACTGAATGTAATGTAACAGACACCCATAAAATGCACACCACCCCGAAATGTTTTTCTCACTCCTACTAGTGAACGTAAAGTAACACACACCCATACAATGCACACCACCCCGCGATGTTTTTCAGAAACCTATCCTACATTGCCACTGCATGTTCCCTGACCTCCCCATGCTGACCACCCCGCGGTGCTTTTCTCCATCCTACATTGCCACTCACTGCCTGTCCTATTTCAGACCCTCCGATTCACACCACCCCGTGATGTTTTTCTCACTCCTACTAGTGAATGTAATGTAACACACACCCATACAATGCGCACCATCCCACGATATTTTTCAGAAACCTATCCAACTTTGCCACTGCATGTTCCCTGACCTCCCCATGCTGACCACCCCGCGGTGCTTTTCTCCATCCTACATTGCCACTCACTGCCTATCCTAATTGAGATCCTCCGATTCACACCACCCCGCGATGTTTTTCTCACTACTACTAGTGAATGTCATTTAACACACACCCATAATGCGCACCACCACGCGATGTTTTTCAGAAACCTATCCTACATTGCCACTGCATGTTCCCTGACCTCCCCATGCTGACCACCCTGCGATGCTTTTCTCCATCCTACATTGCCACTCACTGCCTATCCTAATTCAGACCCTCCGATTCACACCACCCCGTGATGTTTTTCTCACTCCTACTAGTGAATGTAATGTAACACACACCCATACAATGCGCACCACCCCGTGATGTTTTTCTCACTCGTGCTAGTTAATGTAATGTAACACACACCCATACAATACGCACCACCCCGTGATGTTTTTCTCACTCCTACTAGTGAATATAATGTAACACACATCCATACAATGCACACCACCACGTGATGTTTTTCTCACTCGTACTAGTGAATGTAATGTAACACACACTCATACAATGCGCACCGCCCCGTGATGTATTTCTCACTCCTACTAGTGAATGTAATGTAACACACACCCATACAATGCGCACCACCCCGTGATGTTTTTCTCACTCCTACTAGTGAATGTAATGTAACACACACCCATACAATGCGCACCACCCCGTGATGTTTTTCTCACTCCTACTAGTGAATGTAATGTAACACACACCCATACAGTTCGCACCACCCCACGATGTTATTCAGAAACCTCTCCTACATTGCCACTGCATGTTCCCTGACCTCTCCATGCTGACAACGCCGCGGTGCTTTTCTCCATCCTACAAGGCCACTCACTGCCTATCCTAATACAGACCCTCCGATTCACACCACCCCGTGATGTTTTTCTCACTCCTACTAGTGAATGTAATGTAACACACACCCATAAAATGCGCACCACCCCGTGAAGTTTTTCTCACTCCTACAAGTGAGTGTAAAGTAACACACACCCATACAATGCACACCACCCCGCGATGTTTTTCAGAAACCTATCCTACATTGCCACTGCATGTTCCCTGACCTCCCCATGCTGACCACACCGCGGTGCTTTTCTCCATCCTACATTGCCGCTCACTGCCTATCCTAATTCAGACCCTCCGATTCACACCACCCCGTGATGTTTTTCTCACTCCTACTAGTGAATGTAATGTAACACACACCCATACAATGCGCACCACCCCGCGATGTTTTTCAGAAACCTATCCTACATTGCCACTGCATGTTCCCTGACCTCCTCATGCTGACCATCCCGCGGTGCTTTTCTCCATCCTACATTGCCACTCACTGCCTATCCTAATTCAGACCCTCCGATTCACACCACCCCGTGATGTTTTTCTCACTCCTACTAGTGAATGTAATGTAACACACACCCATACAATGCGCACCGCCCCGCGATGATTTTCAGAAACCTATCCTACATTGCCACTGCATGTTCCCTGACCTCCCCATGCTGACCACCCCGCGGTGCTTTTCTCCATCCTACATTGCCACTCACTGCCTATCCTAATTCAGACCCTCCGATTCACACCACCCAGTGATGTTTTTCTCACTCCTACTAGTGAAAGTAATGTAACACCCACCCATACAATGAGCACCACCCCATGATGTTTTTTCACTCCTACTAGTGAATGTAATGTAACACACACTCATACAATGCGCACCACCCCGCCATGTTTTTCAGAAACCTATCCTACATTGCCACTGCATGTTCCCTGACCTCCCCATGCTGACCACCCCGCGGTGCTTTTCTCCATCCTACATTGCCACTCACTGCCTATCCTAATTCAGACCCTCTGATTCACCCCACCCCGTGATGTTTTTCTCACTCCTACTAGTGAATGTAATGTAACAAACACCCATACAATGCGCACCACCCCGTGATGATTTTGTCACTCCTACTAGTGAATGTAATGTAACGCACACCCATACAATTCACACCACCCCGAGATGTTTTTCTCACTCCTACTAGTGAATGTAAAGTAACACACACCCATACAATGCACACCACGCCGCGATGTTTTTCAGAAACCTATCCTACATTGCCACAGCATGTTCCCTGACCTCCCCGTGCTGACCACACCGCGGTGCTTTTCTCCATCCTACATTGCCACTCACTGCCTATGCTAATTCAGACCCTCGGATTCACACCACCCCGTGATGTGTTTCTCACTCCTACTAGTGAATGTAATGTAACACACACCCATACAATGCGCACCACCCCGCGATGTTTTTCAGAAACCTATCATACATTGCCACTGCATGTTCCCTGACCTCCCCATGCTGACCACCCCGCGGTGCTTTTCTCCATCCTACATTGCCACTCACTGCCTATCCTAATTCAGACCCTCCGATTCACACCACCCCGTGATGTTTTTCTCACTCCTACTAGTGAATGTAATGTAACACACACCCATACAATGCGCACCACCCCGCGATGTTTTTCAGAAACCTATCCTACATTGCCACTGCATGTTCCCTGACCTCCCCATGCTGACCACCCCGCGGTGCTTTTCTCCATCCTACATTGCCACTCACTGCCTATCCTAATTCAGACCCTCCGATTCACACCACCCCGCGATGTTTTTCTCACTCCTACTAGTGAATGTCATTTAACACACACACATAATGCGCACCACCATGCGATGTTTTCCAGAAACCTATCCTACATTGCCACTGCATGTTCCCTGACCTCCCCATGCTGACCACCCCGCGGTGCTTTTCTCGATCCTACATTGCCACTCACTGCCTATCCTAATTCAGACCCTCCGATTCACACCACCCCGTGATGTTTTTCTCACTCCTACTAGTGAATGTAATGTAACACACACCCATACAATGCGCACCACCCCGTGATGTTTTTCTCACTCCTACTAGTGAATGTAATGTAACACACACCCATACAATGCGCACCACCCTGTGATGTTTTTCTCACTCCTACTAGTGAATGTAATGTAACACACACCCATTCAATGCGCACCACCCCACGATGTTTTTCAGAAACCTCTCCTACATTGACACTGCATGTTCCCTGACCTCGCCATGCTGACCACCCCGCGGTTGTTTTCTCCATCCTACAAGGCCACTCACTGCCTATCCTAATTCAGACTTTCCGATTCACACCACACTGTGTTTTTCTCACTCCTTCTAGTAAATGTAATGTAACACACACCCATACAATGCGCGCCACCCGTGATGTTTTTCTCACTCCTACTAGTGAATGTAATGTAACACACACCCATACAATGCGCACCACCCCGTGATGTTTTTCTCACTCCTACTAGTGAATGTAAAGTAACACACACCCATACAATGCACACCACCCCGCGATGTTTTTCAGAAACCTATCCTACATTGCCACTGCATGTTCCCTGACCTCCCCATGCTGACCACACCGCGGTGCTTTTCTCCATCCTACATTGCCACTCATTGCCTATCCTAATTCAGACCCTCCGATTCACACCACCCCGTGATGTTTTTCTCACTCCTACTAGTGAATGTAATGTAACACACACCCATACAATGCACACCACCCCGCGATGTTTTTCAGAAACCTATCCTACATTGCCACTGCATGTTCCCTGATATCCCCATGCTGACCACCCCGCGGTGCTTTTCTCCATCCTACATTGCCACTCACGGCCTATCCTAAATCAGACCCTCCGATTCACACCACCCCGCGATGTTTTTCTAACTCCTACTAGTGAATGTCATTTAACACACACCCATAATGCGCAGCACCACGCGATGTTTTCCAGAAACCTATCCTACATTGCCACTGCATGTTCCCTGACCTCCCCATGCTGACCACCCCGCGGTGCTTTTCTCCATCCTACATTGCCACTCACTGCCTATGCTAATTCAGACACTCTGATTCACACCACCCCGTGATGTTTTTCTCACTCCTACTAGTGAATGTAATGTAACACACACCCATACAATGCGCACCACCCCGTGATGTTTTTCTCACTCGTGCTAGTTAATGTAATGTAACGCACACCCATACAATGCGCACCACCCCGTGATATTTTTCGCACTCCTACTAGTGAATGTAATGTAACACACACCCATACAATGCGCACCACCCCGCGATGGTTTTCAGAAACCTATCCTACTTTGCCACTGCATGTTCCCTGACCTCCCCATGTTCACCACCCCGCGGTGCTTTTCTCCATCCTACATTGCCACTCACTGCCTAGCCTATTTCAGACCCTCCGATTCACACCACCCCGTGATGTTTTTCTCACTCCTACTTGTTAATGTAATGTAACACACACCCATACAATGCGCACCACCCCGTGATGTTTTTCTCACTCGTGCTAGTTAATGTAATGTAACACATACCCATAAAATACGCACCACCCCGTGATGTTTTTCTCACTCCTACTAATGAATGTAATGTAACACACATCCATACAATGCGCACCACCCCGTGATGATTTTCTCACTCGTACTAGTGAATGTAATGTAACACACACACATACAATGCGCACCGCCCCGTGATGTTTTTCTCACTCCTAACAGTGAATGTAATGTAACACACACCCATACAATGCGCACCACCCCGTGATGTTTTTCTCACTCCTACTAGTGAATGTAATGTAACACACACCCATACAATGCGCACCACCCCGTGATGTTTTTCTCACTCCTACTAGTGAATGTAATGTAACACACACCCATACAATGCGCACCACCCCACGATGTTTTTCAGAAACCTCTCCTACATTGCCACTGCATGTTCCCTGACCTCCCCATGCTGACCACCCCGCGGTGCTTTTCTCCATCCTACAAGGCCACTCACTGCCTATCCTAATTCAGACACTCCGATTCACACCACCCCGTGTTTTTCTCACTCCTACTAGTAAATGTAATGTAACACACACCCATACAATGCACACCACCCGTGATGTTTTTCTCACTCCTACTAGTGAATGTAAAGTAACACACACTCATACAATGCACACCACCCCGCGATGTTTTTCAGAAACCTATCCTACATTGCCACTGCATGTTCCCTGACCTCCCCATGCTGACCATCCCGCGGTGCTTTTCTCCATCCTACATTGCCACTCACTGCCTATACTAATTCAGACCCTCCGATTCACACCACCCCGTGATGTTTTTCTCACTCCTACTAGTGAATGTAATGTAACACACACCCATACAATGCGCACCACCCCGTGATGTTTTTCTCACTCGTGCTAGTTAATGTAATGTAACACACACCCATACAATGCGCACCACCCGTGATATTTTTCTCACTCCTACTAGTGAATGTAATGTAACACACACCCATACAATGCGCACCACCCCGCGATGTTTTTCAGAAACCTTTCCTACTTTGCCACTGCATGTTCCCTGACCTCCTCATGTTCACCACCCCGCGGTGCTTTTCTCCATCCTACATTGCCACTCACTGCCTATCCTAATTCAGACCCTCCGATTCACACCACACCGTGATGTTTTTCTCACTCCTACTAGTTAATGTAATGTAACACACACCCATACAATGCGCACCACCCCGTGATGATTTTCTCACTCGTGCTAGTTAATGTAATGTAACACATACCCATAAAATACGCACCACCCGTGATGTTTTTCTCACTCCTACTAATGAATGTAATGTAACACACATCCATACAATGCGCACCACCCCGTGATGTTTTTCTCACTCCTACTAGTGAATCTAATGTAACACACACTCATAAAATGCGCACCGCCCCGTGATGTTTTTCTCACTCCTACTAGTGAATGTAATGTAACACACACCCATACAATGCGCACCACCCCGTGATGTTTTTCTCACTCCTACTAGTGAATGTAATGTAACACACACCCATACAATGCGCACCACCCCGTGATGTTTTTCTCACTCCTACTAGTGAATGTAAAGTAACACACACCCATACAATGCGCACCACCCCACGATGTTTTTCAGAAACCTCTCCTACATTGCCACTGCATGTTCCCTGACCTCGCCATGCTGACCACCCCGCGGTTCTTTTCTCCATCCTACAAGGCCACTCACTGCCTATCCTAATTCAGACTTTCCGATTCACACCACACTGTGTTTTTCTCACTCCTACTAGTAAATGTAATGTAACACACACCCATACAATGCGCACCACCCGTGATGTTTTTCTCACTCCTACTAGTGAATGTAATGTAACACACACACATACAATGCGCACCGCCCCGTGATGTTTTTCTCACTCCTAACAGTGAATGTAATGTAACACACACCCATACAATGCGCACCACCCCATGATGTTTTTCTCACTCCTACTAGTGAATGTAATGTAACACACACCCATACAATGCGCACCACCCGTGATGTTTTTCTCACTCCTACTAGTGAATGTAAAGTAACACACACCCATACAATGCACACCACCCCGCGATGTTTTTCAGAAACCTATCCTACATTGCCACTGAATGTTCCCTGACCTCCCCATGCTGACCACACCGCGGTGCTTTTCTCCATCCTACATTGCCACTCACTGCCTATCCTAATTCAGACCCTCCGATTCACACCACCCCGTGATGTTTTTCTCACTCCTACTAGTGAATGTAATGTAACACACACCCATACAATGCACACCACCCTGCGATGTTTTTCAGAAACATATCCTACATTGCCACTGCATGTTCCCTGACATCCCCATGCTGACCACCCCGCGGTGCTTTTCTCCATCCTACATTGCCACTCACTGCCTATCCTAATTCAGACCCTCCGATTCACACCACCCCGTGATGTTTTTCTAACTCCTACTAGTGAATGTCATTTAACACACACCCATAATGCGCACCACCACGCGATGTTTTCCAGAAACCTATCCTACATTGCCACTGCATGTTCCCTGACCTCCCCATGCTGACCACCCCGCGGTGCTTTTCTCCATCCTACATTGCCACTCACTGCCTATGCTAATTCAGACCCTCCGATTCACACCACCCCGTGATGTTTTTCTCACTCCTACTAGTGAATGTAATGTAACACACACCCATACAATGCGCACCACCCCGTGATGTTTTTCTCACTCGTGCTAGTTAATGTAATGTAACACACACCCATACAATGCGCACCACCCCGTGATATTTTTCTCACTCCTACTAGTGAATGTAATGTAACACGCACCCATACAATGCGCACCACCCCGCGATGGTTTTCAGAAACCTATCCTACTTTGCCACTGCATGTTCCCTGACCTCCCCATCTTCACCACCCCTCGGTGCTTTTCTCCATCCTACATTGCCACTCACTGCCTATCCTAATTCAGACCCTCCGATTCACACCACCCCGTGATGTTTTTCTCACTCCTACTAGCTAATGTAATGTAACACACACCCATACAATGCGCACCACCCCGTGATGTTTTTCTCACTCGTGCTAGTTAATGTAGTGTAACACATACCCATAAAATACGCACCACCCCGTGATGTTTTTCTCACTCCTACAAATGAATGTAATGTAACACACATCCATACAATGCGCACCACCCCGTGATGTTTTTCTCACTCGTACTAGTGAATGTAATGTAACACACACTCATACAATGCGCACCGCCCCGTGATGTTTTTCTCATTCCTACTAGTGAATGTAATGTAACACACACCCATACAATGCGCACCACCCCGTGATGTTTTTCTCACTCCTACTAGTGAATGTAATGTAACAGACACCCATACAATGCGCACCACCACGTGATGTTTTTCTCACTCCTACTAGTGAATGTAATGTAACACACACCCATACAATGCGCACCACCCCACGATGTTTTTCAGAAACCTCTCCTACATTGCCACTGCATGTTCCCTGACCTCCCCATACTGACCACCCCGCGGTGCTTTTCTCCATCCTACAAAGCCACTCACTGCCTATCCTAATTCAGACCCTCCGATTCACACCACCCCGTGTTTTTCTCACTCCCCCTAGTAAATGTAATGTAACACACACCCATACAATGCGCACCACCCGTGATGTTTTTCTCACTCCTACTAGTGAATGTAAAGTAACACACACCCATACAATGCACACCACGCCGCGATGTTTTTCAGAAAGCTATCCTACATTGCCACTGCATGTTCCCTGACCTCCCCATGCTGACCACACCGCGGTGCTTTTCTCCATCCTACATTGCCACTCACTGCCTATCCTAATTCAGACCCTCCGATTCACACCACCCCGTGATGTTTTTCTCACTCCTACTAGTGAATGTAATGTAACACACACCCATACAATGCACACCACCCCGCGATGTTTTTCAGAAACCTATCCTACATTGCCACTGCATGTTCCCTGACCTCCCCATGCTGACCATCCCGCGGTGCTTTTCTCCATCCTACATTGCCACTCACTGCCTATCCTAATTCAGACCCTCCGATTCACACCACCCCGTGATGTTTTTCTCACTCCTACTAGTGAATGTAATGTAACACACACCCATAATGCGCACCACCACGCGATGTTTTCCAGAAACCTATCCTACATTGCCACTGCATGTTCCCTGACCTCCCCATGCTGACCACCCCACGCTGCTTTTCTCCATCCTACATTGCCACTCACTGCCTATGCTAATTCAGACCCTCCGATTCACACCACCCCGTGATGTTTTTCTCACTCCTACTAGTGAATGTAATGTAACACACACCCATACAATGCGCACCACCCCGTGATGTTTTTCTCACTCGTGCTAGTTAATGTAATGTAACACACACCCATACAATGCGCACCACCCCGTGATATTTTTCTCACTCCTACTAATGAATGTAATGTAACACACACCCATACAATGCGCACCACCCCGCGATGTTTTTCAGAAACCTATCCTACTTTGCCACTGCATGTTCCCTGACCTCCCCATGTTCACGACCCCGCGGTGCTTTTCTCCATCCTACATTGCCACTCACTGCCTATCCTAATTCAGACCCTCCGATTCACACCACCCCGTGATGTTTTTCTCACTCCTACTAGTGAATGTAATGTAACACACACCCATACAATGCGAAACACCCCGTGATGTTTTTCTCACTCCTACTAGTGAATGTAATGTAACACACACCCATACAATGCGCACCACCCCGTGATGTTTTTCTCACTCCTACTAGTGTACGTAAAGTAACACACACCCATACAATGCACACCACCCCGCGATGTTTTTCAGAAACCTATCCTACATTGCCACTGCATGTTCCCTGACCTCCCCATGCTGACCACACCGCGGTGCTTTTCTCCATCCTACATTGCCACTCACTGCCTATCCTAATTCAGACCCTCCGATTCACACCACCCCGTGATGTTTTTCTCACTCCTACTAGTGAATGTAATGTAACACACACCCATACAATGCACACCACCCCGCGATGTTTTTCAGAAACCTATCCTACATTGCCACTGCATGTTCCCTGACCTCCCCATGCTGACCATCCCGCGGTGCTTTTCTCCATCTTACATTGCCACTCACTGCCTATCCTAATTCAGACCCTCCGATTCACACCACCCCGTGATGTTTTTCTCACTCCTACTAGTGAATGTAATGTAACACACACCCATAATGCGCACCACCACGCGATGTTTTCCAGAAACCTATCCTACATTGCCACTGCATGTTCCCTGACCTCCCCATGCTGACCACCCCACGGTGCTTTTCTCCATCCTACATTGCCACTCACTGCCTATGCTAATTCAGACCCTCCGATTCACACCACCCCGTGATGTTTTTCTCACTCCTACTAGTGAATGTAATGTAACACACACCGATACAATGCGCACCACCCCGTGATGTTTTTCTCACTCGTGCTAGTTAATGTAATGTAACACACACCCATACAATGCGCACCACCCCGTGATATTTTTCTCACTCCTACTAGTGAATGTAATGTAACACACACCCATACAATGCGCACCACCCCGCGATGTTTTTCAGAAACCTATCCTACTTTGCCACTGCATGTTCCCTGACCTCCCCATGTTCACCACCCCGCGGTGCTTTTCTCCATCCTACATTGCCACTCACTGCCTATCCTAATTCAGACCCTCCGATTCACACCACCCCGTGATGTTTTTCTCACTCCTACTAGTGAATGTAATGTAACACACACCCATACAATGCGAAACACCCCGTGATGTTTTTCTCACTCCTACTAGTGAATGTAATGTAACACACACCCATACAATGCGCACCACCCCGTGATGTTTTTCTCACTCCTACTAGTGTACGTAAAGTAACACACACCCATACAATGCACACCACCCCGCGATGTTTTTCAGAAACCTATCCTACATTGCCACTGCATGTTCCCTGACCTCCCCATGCTGACCACACCGCGGTGCTTTTCTCCATCCTACATTGCCACTCACTGCCTATCCTAATTCAGACCCTCCGATTCACACCACCCCGTGATGTTTTTCTCACTCCTACTAGTGAATGTAATGTAACACACACCCATACAATGCGCACCACCCCGCGATGTTTTTCAGAAACCTATCCTACATTGCCACTGCATGTTCCCTGACATCCCCATGCTGACCACCCCGCGGTGCTTTTCTCCATCCTACATTGCCACTCACGGCCTATCCTAATTCAGACCCTCCGATTCACACCAGCCCACGATGTTTTTCTAACTCCTACTAGTGAATGTCATTTAACACACACCCATAATGCGCACCACCACGCGATGTTTTCCAGAAACCTATCCTACATTGCCTCTGCATGTTCCCTGACCTCCCCATGCTGACCACCCCGCGGTGCTTTTCTCCATCCTACATTGCCACTCACTGCCTATGCTAATTCAGACCCTCCGATTCACACCACCCCGTGATGATTTTCTCACTCGTACTAGTGAATGTAATGTAACACACACACATACAATGCGCACCGCCCCGTGATGTTTTTCTCACTCCTAACAGTGAATGTTATGTAACACACACCCATACAATGCGCCCCACCCCGTGATGTTTTTCTCACTCCTACTAGTGAATGTAATGTAACACACACCCATACAATGCGCACCACCCCGTGATGTTTTTCTCACTCGTGCTAGTTAATGTAATGTAACACACACCCATACAATGCGCACCACCCGTGATATTTTTCTCACTCCTACTAGTGAATGTAATGTAACACACACCCATACAATGCGCGCTACCCCACGATGTTTTTCAGAAACCTTTCCTACTTTGCCACTGCATGTTCCCTGACCTCCTCATGTTCACCACCCCGCGGTGCTTTTCTCCATCCTACATTGCCACTCCCTGCCTATCCTTATTCAGACCCTCCGATTCACACCACACCGTGATGTTTTTCTCACTCCTACTAGTTAATGTAATGTAACACACACCCATACAATGCGCACCACCCCGTGATGTTTTTCTCACTCGTGCTAGTTAATGTAATGTAACACATACCCATAAAATACGCACCACCCCTTGATGTTTTTCTCACTTCTACTAATGAATGTAATGTAACACACATCCATACAATGCGCACCACCCCGTGATGTTTTTCTCACTCCTACTAGTGAATGTAATGTAACACACACCCATACAATGCGCACCACCCGTGATGTTTTTCTCACTCCTACTAGTGAATGTAATGTAACACACACACATACAATGCGCACCGCCCCGTGATGTTTTTCTCACTCCTAACAGTGAATGTAATGTAACACACACCCATACAATGCGCACCACCCCGTGATGTTTTTCTCACTCCTACTAGTGAATGTAATGTAACACACACCCATACAATGCGCACCACCCCGTGATGTTTTTCTCACTCCTACTAGTGAATGTAATGTAACACACACCCATACAATGCGCACCACCCCACGATGTTTTTCAGAAACCTCTCCTACATTGCCACTGCATGTTCCCTGACCTCCCCATGCTGACCACCCCGCGGTGCTTTTCTCCATCCTACAAGGCCACTCACTGCCTATCCTAATTCAGACCCTCCGATTCACACCACCCCGTGTTTTTCTCACTCCTACTAGTAAATGTAATGTAACACACACCCATACAATGCGCACCACCCGTGATGTTTTTCTCACTCCTACTAGTGAATGTAAAGTAACACACACCCATACAATGTACACCACCCCGCGATGTTTTTCAGAAACCTATCCTACATTGCCACTGCATGTTCCCTGACCTCCCCATGCTGAACACACCGCGGTGCTTTTCTCCATCCTACATTGCCACTCACTGCCTATCCTAATTCAGACCCTCCGATTCACACCACCCCGTGATGTTTTTCTCACTCCTACTAGTGAATGTAATGTAACACACACCCATACAATGCACACCACCCCGCGATGTTTTTCAGAAACCTATCCTACATTGCCACTGCATGTTCCCTGACCTCCCCGTGCTGACCATCCCTCGGTGCTTTTCTCCATCCTATATTGCCACTCACTGCCTATCCTAATTCAGACCCTCCGATTCACACCACCCCGTGATGTTTTTCTCACTCCTACTAGTGAATGTAATGTAACAAACACCCATACAATGCGCACCACCCTGCGATGTTTTTCAGAAACCTATCCTACATTGCCACTGCATGTTCCCTGACATCCCCATGCTGACCACCCCGCGGTGCTTTTCTCCATCCTACATTGCCACTCACTGCCTATCCTAATTCAGACCCTCCGATTCACACCACCCCGTGATGTTTTTCTAACTCCTACTAGTGAATGTCATTTAACACACACCCATAATGCGCACCACCACGCGATGTTTTCCAGAAACCTATCCTACATTGCCACTGCATGTTCCCTGACCTCCCCATGCTGACCACCCCGCGGTGCTTTTCTCCATCCTACATTGCCACTCACTGCCTATGCTAATTCAGACCCTCCGATTCACACCACCCCGTGATGTTTTTCTCACTCCTACTAGTGAATGTAATGTAACACACACCCATACAATGCGCACCACCCCGTGATATTTTTCTCACTCCTACTAGTGAATGTAATGTAACACACACCCATACAATGCGCACCACCCCGCGATGGTTTTCAGAAACCTATCCTACTTTGCCACTGCATGTTCCCTGACCTCCCCATGTTCACCACCCCGTGGTGCTTTTCTCCATCCTACATTGCCACTCACTGCATATCCTAATTCAGACCCTCCGATTCACACCACCCCGTGATGTTTTTCTCACTCCTACTAGTTAATGTAATGTAACACACACCCATACAATGCGCACCACCCCGTGATGTTTTTCTCACTCGTGCTAGTTAATGTAGTGTAACACATACCCATAAAATACGCACCACCCCGTGATGTTTTTCTCACTCCTACAAATGAATGTAATGTAACACACATCCATACAATGCGCACCACCCCGTGATGTTTTTCTCACTCGTACTAGTGAATGTAATGTAACACACACTCATACAATGCGCACCGCCCCGTGATGTTTTTCTCATTCCTACTAGTGAATGTAATGTAACACACACCCATACAATGCGCACCACCCCGTGATGTTTTTCTCACTCCTACTAGTGAATGTAATGTAACACACACCCATAAAATGCGCACCACCACGTGATGTTTTTCTCACTCCTACTAGTGGATGTAATGTAACACACACCCATACAATGCGCAAAACCCCACGATGTTTTTCAGAAACCTCTCCTACATTGCCACTGCATGTTCCCTGACCTACCCATGCTGACCACCCCGCGGTGCTTTTCTCCATCCTACAAAGCCACTCACTGCCTATCCTAATTCAGACCCTCCGATTCACACCACCCCGTGTTTTTCTCACTCCTACTAGTAAATGTAATGTAACACACACCCATACAATGCGCACCACCCGTGATGTTTTTCTCACTCCTACTAGTGAATGTAAAGTAACACACACCCATACAATGCACACCACGCCGCGATGTTTTTCAGAAACCTATCCTACATTGCCACTGCATGTTCCCTGACCTCCCCATGCTGACCACACCGCGGTGCTTTTCTCCATCCTACATTGCCACTCACTGCCTATCCTAATTCAGACCCTCCGATTCACACCACCCCGTGATGTTTTTCTCACTCCTACTAGTGAATGTAATGTAACACACGCCCATACAATGCACACCACCCCGCGATGTTTTTCAGAAACCTATCCTACATTGCCACTGCATGTTCCCTGACCTCCCCATGCTGACCATCCCGCGGTGCTTTTCTCCATCCTACATTGCCACTCACTGCCTTTCCTAATTCAGACCCTCCGATTCACACCACCCCGTGATGTTTTTCTCACTCCTACTAGTGAATGTAATGTAACACACACCCATAATGCGCACCACCACGCGATGTTTTCCAGAAACCTATCCTACATTGCCACTGCATGTTCCCTGACCTCCCCATGCTGACCACCCCGCGGTGCTTTTCTCCATCCTACATTGCCACTCACTGCCTATGCTAATTCAGACCCTCCGATTCACACCACCCCGTGATGTTTTTCTCACTCCTACTAGTGAATGTAATGTAACACACACCCATACAATGCGCACCACCCCGTGATGTTTTTCTCACTCGTGCTAGTTAATGTAATGTAACACACACCCATACAATGCGCACCACCTCGTGATATTTTTCTCACTCCTACTAGTGAATGTAATGTAACACACACCCATACAATGCGCACCACCCCGCGATGTTTTTCAGAAACCTATCCTACTTTGCCACTGCATGTTACCTGACCTCCCCATGTTCACCACCCCGCGGTGCTTTTCTCCATCCTACATTGCCACTCACTGCCTATCCTAATTCAGACCCTCCGATTCACACCACCCCGTGATGTTTTTCTCACTCCTACTAGTGAATGTAATGTAACACACACCCATACAATGCGAAACACCCCGTGATGTTTTTCTCACTCGTGCTAGTTAATGTAATGTAACACATACCCATAAAATACGCACCACCCCGTGATGTTTTTCTCACTCCTACTAATGAATGTAATGTAACACACATCCATACAATGCGCACCACCCCGTGATGTTTTTCTCACTCGTACTAGTGAATGTAATGTAACACACACTCATACAATGCGCACCGCCCCGTGATGTTTTTCTCACGCCTCCTAGTGAATGTAATGTAACACACACCCATACAATGCGCACCACACCGTGATGTTTTTCTCACTCCTACTAGTGAAAAAATGTAACACACACCCATACAATGCGCACCACCCCGTGATGTTTTTCTCACTCCTACTAGTGAATGTAATGTAACACACACCCATACAATGCGCACCACCACACGATGTTTTTCAGAAACCTCTCCTACATTGCCACTGCATGTTCCCTGACCTCCCCATGCTGACCACCCCGCGGTGCTTTTCTCCATCCTACAAGGCCACTCACTGCCTATCCTAATTCAGACCCTCCGATTCACACCACCCCGTGTTTTTCTCACTCCTACTAGTAAATGTAATGTAACACACACCCATACAATGCGCACCACCCGTGATGTTTTTCTCACTCCTACTAGTGAATGTAAAGTAACACACACCCATACAATGGACACCACCCCGCGATGTTTTTCAGAAACCTATCCTACATTGCCACTGCATGTTCCCTGACCTCCCCATGCTGACCACACCGCGGTGCTTCTCTCCATCCTACATTGCCACTCACTGCCTATCCTAATTCAGACCCTCCGATTCACACCACCCCGTGATGTTTTTCTCACTCCTACTAGTGAATGTAATGTAACACACACCCATACAATGCACACCACCCCGCGATGTTTTTCAGAAACCTATCCTACTTTGCCACTGCATGTTCCCTGACCTCCCCATGCTGACCACACCGCGGTGCTTTTCTCCATCCTACATTGCCACTCACTGCCTATCCTAATTCAGACCCTCCGATTCACACCACCCCGTGATGTTTTTCTCACTCCTACTAGTGAATGTAATGTAACACACACCCATACAATGCGCACCACCCCGTGATGTTTTTCTCACTCCTACTAGTGTACGTAAAGTAACACACACCCATACAATGCACACCACCCCGCGATGTTTTTCAGAAACCTATCCTACATTGCCACTGCATGTTCCCTGACCTCCCCATGCTGACCACACCGCGGTGCTTTTCTCCATCCTACATTGCCACTCACTGCCTATCCTAATTCAGACCCTCCGATTCACACCACCCCGTGATGTTTTTCTCACTCCTACTAGTGAATGTAATGTAACACACACCCATACAATGCGCACCACCCCGCGATGTTTTTCAGAAACCTATCCTACATTGCCACTGCATGTTCCCTGACATCCCCATGCTGACCACCCCGCGGTGCTTTTCTCCATCCTACATTGCCACTCACGGCCTATCCTAATTCAGACCCTCCGATTCACACCACCCCACGATGTTTTTCTAACTCCTACTAGTGAATGTCATTTAACACACTCCCATAATGCGCACCACCACGCGATGTTTTCCAGAAACCTATCCTACATTGCCTCTGCATGTTCCCTGACCTCCCCATGCTGACCACCCCGCGGTGCTTTTCTCCATCCTACATTGCCACTCACTGCCTATGCTAATTCAGACCCTCCGATTCACACCACCCCGTGATGATTTTCTCACTCGTACTAGTGAATGTAATGTAACACACACACATACAATGCGCACCGCCCCGTGATGTTTTTCTCACTCCTAACAGTGAATGTTATGTAACACACACCCATACAATGCGCCCCACCCCGTGATGTTTTTCTCACTCCTACTAGTGAATGTAATGTAACACACACCCATACAATGCTCACCACCCCGTGATGTTTTTCTCACTCCTGCTAGTTAATGTAATGTAACACACACCCATACAATGCGCACCACCCGTGATATTTTTCTCACTCCTACTAGTGAATGTAATGTAACACACACCCATACAATGCGCGCTACCCCACGATGTTTTTCAGAAACCTTTCCTACTTTGCCACTGCATGTTCCCTGACCTCCTCATGTTCACCACCCCGCGGTGCTTTTCTCCATCCTACATTGCCACTCCCTGCCTATCCTAATTCAGACCCTCCGATTCACACCACACCGTGATGTTTTTCTCACTCCTACTAGTTAATGTAATGTAACACACACCCATACAATGCGCACCACCCCGTGATGTTTTTCTCACTCGTACTAGTTAATGTAATGTAACACATACCCATAAAATACGCACCACCCCGTGATGTTTTTCTCACTTCTACTAATGAATGTAATGTAACACACATCCATACAATGCGCACCACCCCGTGATGTTTTTCTCACTCCTACTAGTGAATCTAATGTAACACACACTCATACAATGCGCACCGCCCCGTGATGTTTTTCTCACTCCTACTAGTGAATGTAATGTAACACACACCCATACAATGCGCACCACCCCGTGATGTTTTTCTCACTCCTACTAGTGAATGTAATGTAACACACACCCATACAATGCGCACCACCCCGTGATGTTTTTCTCACTCCTACTAGTGAATGTAATGTAACACACACCCATACAATGCGCACCACCACATGATGTTTTTCAGAAACCTCTCCTACATTGCCACTGCATGTTCCCTGACCTCGCCATGCTGACCACCCCGCGGTTCTTTTCTCCATCCTACAAGGCCACTCACTGCCTATCCTAATTCAGACTTTCCGATTCACACCACACTGTGTTTTTCTCACTCCTACTAGTAAATGTAATGTAACACACACCCATACAATGCGCACCACCCGTGATGTTTTTCTCACTCCTACTAGTGAATGTAATGTAACACACACACATACAATGCGCACCGCCCCGTGATGTTTTTCTCACTCCTAACAGTGAATGTAATGTAACACACACCCATACAATGCGCACCACCCCGTGATGTTTTTCTCACTCCTACTAGTGAATGTAATGTAACACACACCCATACAATGCGCACCACCCCGTGATGTTTTTCTCACTCCTACTAGTGAATGTAATGTAACACACAACCATACAATGCGCACCACCCCACGATGTTTTTCAGAAACCTCTCCTACATTGCCACTGCATGTTCCCTGACCTCCCCATGCTGACCACCCCGCGGTGCTTTTCTCCATCCTACAAGGCCACTCACTGCCTATCCTAATTCAGACCCTCCGATTCACACCACCCCGTGTTTTTCTCACTCCTACTAGTAAATGTAATGTAACACACACCCATACAATGCGCACCACCCGTGATGTTTTTCTCACTCCTACTAGTGAATGTAAAGTAACACACACCCATACAATGTACACCACCCCGCGATGTTTTTCAGAAACCTATCCTACATTGCCACTGCATGTTCCCTGACCTCCCCATGCTGACCACACCGCGGTGCTTTTCTCCATCCTACATTGCCACTCACTGCCTATCCTAATTCAGACCCTCCGATTCACACCACCCCGTGATGTTTTTCTCACTCCTACTAGTGAATGTAATGTAACACACACCCATACAATGCACACCACCCCGCGATGTTTTTCAGAAACCTATCCTACATTGCCACTGCATGTTCCCTTACCTCCCCGTGCTGACCATCCCTCGGTGCTTTTCTCCATCCTATATTGCCACTCACTGCCTATCCTAATTCAGACCCTCCGATTCACACCACCCCGTGATGTTTTTCTCACTCCTACTAGTGAATGTAATGTAACAAACACCCATACAATGCGCACCACCCTGCGATGTTTTTCAGAAACCTATCCTACATTGCCACTGCATGTTCCCTGACATCCCCATGCTGACCACCCCGCGGTGCTTTTCTCCATTCTACATTGCCACTCACTGCCTATCCTAATTCAGACCCTCCGATTCACACCACCCCGTGATGTTTTTCTAACTCCTACTAGTGAATGTCATTTAACACACACCCATAATGCGCACCACCACGCGATGTTTTCCAGAAACCTATCCTACATTGCCACTGCATGTTCCCTGACCTCCCCATGCTGACCACCCCGCGGTGCTTTTCTCCATCCTACATTGCCACTCACTGCCTATGCTAATTCAGACCCTCCGATTCACACCACCCCGTGATGTTTTTCTAACTCCTACTAGTGAATGTCATTTAACACACACCCATAATGCGCACCACCACGCGATGTTTTCCAGAAACCTATCCTACATTGCCACTGCATGTTCCCTGACCTCCCCATGCTGACCACCCCGCGGTGCTTTTCTCCATCCTACATTGCCACTCACTGCCTATGCTAATTCAGACCCTCCGATTCACACCACCCCGTGATGTTTTTCTCACTCCTACTAGTGAATGTAATGTAACACACACCCATACAATGCGCACCACCCCGTGATGTTTTTCTCACTCCTATTAGTGAATGAAATGTAACACACACCCATACAATGCGCACCACCCCGTGATGTTTTTCTCACTCCTACTAGTGAATGTAATGTAACACACACCCATACAATGCGCACCACCACACGATGTTTTTCAGAAACCTCTCCTACATTGCCACTGCATGTTCCCTGACCTCCACATGCTGACCACCGCGCGGTGCTTTTCTCCATCCTACAAGGCCACTCACTGCCTATCCTAATTCAGACCCTCCGATTCACACCACCCCGTGTTTTTCTCACTCCTACTAGTAAATTTAATGTAACACACACCCATACAATGCGCACCACCCGTGATGTTTTTCTCACTCCTACTAGTGAATGTAAAGTAACACACACCCATACAATGCACACCACCCCGCGATGTTTTTCAGAAACCTATCCTACATTGCCACTGCATGTTCCCTGACCTCCCCATGCTGACCACACCGCGGTGCTTTTCTCCATCCTACATTGCCACTCACTGCCTATCCTAATTCAGACCCTCCGATTCACACCACCCCGTGATGTTTTTCTCACTCCTACTAGTGAATGTAATGTAACACACACCCATACAATGCACACCACCCCGCGATGTTTTTCAGAAACCTATCCTACATTGCCACTGCATGTTCCCTGACCTCCCCATGCTGACCATCAGCGGTGCTTTTCTCCATCCTACATTGCCACTCACTGCCTATGCTAATTCAGACCCTCCGATTCAGACCACCCCGTGATGTTTTTCTCACTCCTACTAGTGAATGTAATGTAACACACACCCATACAATGCGCACCACCCCGTGATGTTTTTCTCACTCGTGCTAGTTAATGTAATGTAACACACACCCATACAATGCGCACCACCCCGTGATATTTTTCTCACTCCTACTAGTGAATGTAATGTAACACACACCCATACAATGCGCACCACCCCGCGATGTTTTTCAAAAACCTATCCTACTTTGCCACTGCATGTTCCCTGGCCTCCCCATGTTCACCACCCCGTGGGGCTTTTCTCCATCCTACATTGCCACTCACTGCCTATCCTAATTTAGACCCTCCGATTCACACCACCCCGTGATGTTTTTCTCACTTCTACTAGTAAATTTAATGTAACACACACCCATACAATGCACACCACCCCGTGATGTTTTTCTCACTCCTACTAGTGAATGTAATGTAACACACACCCATACAATGCGCACCACCCCGTGAAGTTTTTCTCACTCCTACTAGTGAATGTAATGTAACACACACCCATACAATGTGCACCACCCCGTGATGTTTTTCTCACTCCTACTATTGAATGTAATGTAACACACACCCATACAATGCACACCACCCCGCGATGTTTTTCAGAAACCTATCGTACATTGAAAGTGCATGTTCCCTGACCTCCCCATGCTGACCACCCCGCGGTGCTTTTCTCCATCCTACATTGCCACTCACTGCCTATCCTAATTCAAACCCTCCGATTCACACCACCCCGTGATGTTTTTCTCACTCGTACTAGTGAATGTAATGTAACACACACCCATACAATGTGCACCAACCCGCGATGTTTTTCAGAAACCTATCCTACATTGCCACTGCATGTTCCCTGACCTGCCATGCTGACCACCGCACGGTGCTTTTCTCCATCCTACATTGCCACTCACTGCCTATCCTAATTCAGACCCTCCGATTCACACCACCCCGTGATTTTTTTCTCACTCCTACTAGTGAATGTAATGTAACACACACCCATACAATGCGCACCACCCCGCGATGTTTTTCAGAAACCTATCCTACATTGCCACTGCATGTTCCCTGACCTCCCCATGCTGACCACCCCGCGGTGCTTTTCTCCATCATACAAGGCCACTCACTGCCTATCCTAA
Source organism: Cavia porcellus (assembly GCF_034190915.1). NCBI lineage: Eukaryota > Metazoa > Chordata > Mammalia > Rodentia > Caviidae > Cavia > Cavia porcellus. Next base: position 2,768,877 of record NW_026947555.1, read on the forward strand.
TTCAGACCCTCCGATTCACACCACCCCGTGTTTTTCTCACTCCTACTAGTAAATGTAATGTAACACATACCCATACAATGCGCACCACCCGTGATGTTTTTCTCACTCCTACTAGTGAATGTAATGTAACACACACTCATACAATGCGCACCGCCCCGTGATGTTTTTCTCACTCCTACTAGTGTTTGTAATGTAACACACACCCATACAATGCGCACCACCCCGTGATGTTTTTCTCACTCCTACTAGTGAATGTAATGTAACACACACCCATACAATGCGCACCACCCCGTGATGTTTTTCTCACTCCTACTATTGAATGTAATGTAACACACACCCATACAATGCGCACCACCCCACGATGTTTTTCAGAAACCTCTCCTACATTGCCACTGCATGTTCCCTGACCTCCCCATGCTGACCACCCCGCGGTGCTTTTCTCCATCATACAAGGCCACTCACTGCCTATCCTAATTCAGACCCTCCGATTCACACCACCCCGTGTTTTTCTCACTCCTACTAGTAAATGTAATGTAACACATACCCATACAATGCGCACCACCCGTGATGTTTTTCTCACTCCTACTAGTGAATGTAATGTAACACACACCCATACAATGCGCACCACCCCGTGATGTTTTTCTCACTCCTACTAGTGAATGTAAAGTAACACACACCCATACAATGCACACCACCCCGCGATGTTTTTCAGAAACCTATCCTACATTGCCACTGCATGTTCCCTGACCTCCCCATGCTGACCACACCGCGGTGCTTTTCTCCATCCTACATTGCCACTCACTGCCTATCCTAATTCAGACCCTCCGATTCACACCACCCCGTGATGTTTTTCTCACTCCTACTAGTGAATGTAATGTAACACACACCCATACAATGCGCACCACCCCGTGATGTTTTTCTCACTCCTACTAGTGAATGTAAAGTAACACACACGCATACAATGCACACCACCCCGCGATGTTTTTCAGAAACCTATCCTACATTGCCACTGCATGTTCCCTGACCTCCCCATGCTGACCATCCCGCGGTGCTTTTCTCCATCCTACATTGCCACTCACTGCCTATCCTAATTCAGACCCTCCGATTCACACCACCCTGTGATGTTTTTCTCACTCCTCCTAGTGAATGTAATGTAACACACACCCATACAATGCTCACCACCCTGCGATGTTTTTCAGAAACCTATCCTACATTGCCACTGCATGTTCCCTGACATCCCCATGCTGACCACCCCGCGGTGCTTTTCTCCATCCTACATTGCCACTCACTGCCTATCCTAATTCAGACCCTCCGATTCACACCACCCCGTGATGTTTTCTAACTCCTACTAGTGAATGTCATTTAACACACCCATAATGCGCACCACCACGCGATGTTTTCCAGAAACCTATCCTACATTGCCACTGCATGTTCCCTGACCTCCCCATGCTGACCACCCCGCGGTGCTTTTCTCCATCCTACATTGCCACTCACTGCCTATGCTAATTCAGACCCTCCGATTCACACCACCCCGTGATGTTTTTCTCACTCCTACTAGTGAATGTAATGTAACACACACCCATACAATGCGCACCACCCCGTGATGTTTTTCTCACTCGTGCTAGTTAATGTAATGTAACACACACCCATACAATGCGCACCACCCCGTGATATTTTTCTCACTCCTACTAGTGAATGTAATATAACACACACCCATACAATGCGCACCACACCGCGATGTTTTTCAGAAACCTATCCTACTTTGCCACTGCATGTTCCCTGACCTCCCCATGTTCACCAGCCCGCGGTGCTTTTCTCCATCCTACATTGCCACTCACTGCCTATCCTAATTCAGACCCTCCGATTCACACCACCCCGTGATGTTTTTCTCACTCCTACTAGGTAATGTAATGTAACACACACCCATACAATGCGCACCACCCCGTGATGTTTTTCTCACTCGTGCTAGTTAATGTAGTGTAACACATACCCTATAAAATACGCACCACCCCGTGATGTTTTTCTCACTCCTAAAAATGAATGTAATGTAACACACATCCATACAATGCGCACCACCCCGTGATGTTTTTCTCACTCGTACTAGTGAATGTAATGTAACACACACTCATACAATGCGCACCACCCCCTGATGTTTTCTCTTTCCTACTAGTGAATGTAATGTAACACACACCCATACAATGCGCACCACCCCGTGATGTTTTTCTCACTCCTACTAGTGAATGTAATGTAACACACACCCATACAATGCGCACCACCCCGTGATGTTTTTCTCACTCCTACTATTGAATGTAATGTAACACACACCCATACAATGCGCACCACCCCACGATGTTTTTCAGAAACCTCTCCTACATTGCCACTGCATGTTCCCTGACCTCCCCATGCTGACCACCCCGCGGTGCTTTTCTCCATCCTACAAGGCCACTCACTGCCTATCCTAATTCAGACCCTCCGATTCACACCACCCCGTGTTTTTCTCACTCCTACTAGTAAATGTAATGTAACACACACCCATACAATGCGCACCACCCTTGATGTTTTTCTCACTCCTACTAGTGAATGTAATGTAACACACACCCATACAATGCACACCACCCCGCGATGTTTTTCAGAAACCTATCCTACATTGCCACTGCATGTTCCCTGACCTCCCCATGCTGACCACCCCTCGGTGCTTTTCTCCATCCTACATTGCCACTCACTGCCTATCCTAATTCAGACCCTCCAATTCACACCACCCCGCGATGTTTTTCTCACTCCTACAAGTGAATGTCATTTAACACACACCCATAATGCGCACCACCACGCGATGTTTTCCAGAAACCTATCCTACATTGCCACTGCATGTTCCCTGACCTCCCCATGCTGACCATCCCGCGGTGCTTTTCTCCATCCTACATTGCCACTCACTGCCTATCCTAATTCAGACCCTCCGATTCACACCACCCCGTGATGTTTTTCTCACTCCTACTAGTGAATGTAATGTAACACACACCCATACAATGCGCACCACCCTGCGATGTTTTTCAGAAACCTATTCTACATTGCCACTGCATGTTCCCTGACATCCCCATGCTGACCACCCCGCGGTGCTTTTCTCCATCCTACATTGCCACTCACTGCCTATCCTAATTCAGACCCTCCGATTCACACCACCCCGTGATGTTTTTCTAACTCATACTAGTGAATGTCATTTAACACACCCATAATGCGCACCACCACGCGATGTTTTCCAGAAACCTATCCTACATTGCCACTGCATGTTCCCTGACCTCCCCATGCTGACCACCCCGCGGTGCTTTTCTCCATCCTACATTGCCACTCACTGCCTATGCTAATTCAGACCCTCCGATTCACACCACACCGTGATGTTTTTCTCACTCTTTCTAGTGAATGTAATGTAACACACACCCATACAATGCGCACCACCCCGTGATGTTTTTCTCACTCGTGCTAGTTAATGTAATGTAACACACACCCATACAATGCGCACCACCCCGTGATATTTTTCTCACTCCTACTAGTGAATGTAATGTAACACACACCCATACAATGGGCACCACCCCGGGATGTTTTTCAGAAACCTATCCTACTTTGCCACTGCATGTTCCCTGACCTCCCCATGTGCACCACCCCGCGGTGCTTTTCTCCATCCTACATTGCCACTCACTGCCTATCCTAAATCAGACCCTCCGATTCACACCACCCCGTGATGTTTTTCTCACTCCTACTAGTTAATGTAATGTAACACACACCCATACAATGCGCACCACCCCGTGATGTTTTTCTCACTCGTGCTAGTTAATGTAGTGTAACACATACCCATAAAATACGCACCACCCCGTGATGTTTTTCTCACTCCTACAAATGAATGAAATGTAACACACATCCATACAATGCGCACCACCCCGTGATGTTTTTCTCACTCGTATTAGTGAATGTAATGTAACACACACTCATACAATGCGCACCGCCCCGTGATGTTTTCTCATTCCTACTAGTGAATGTAATGTAACACACACCCATACAATGCGCACCACCCCGTGATGTTTTTCTCACTCCTACTAGTGAATGTAATGTAACACACACCCATAAAATGCGCACCACCACGTGATGTTTTTCTCACTCCTACTAGTGAATGTAATGTAACACACACCCATACAATGCGCAAAACCCCACGATGTTTTTCAGAAACCTCTCCTACATTGCCACTGCATGTTCCCTGACCTACCCATGCTGACCACCCCGCGGTGCTTTTCTCCATCCTACAAAGCCACTCACTGCTTATCCTAATTCAGACCCTCCGATTCACACCACCCCGTGTTTTTCTCACTCCTACTAGTAAATGTAATGTAACACACACCCATACAATGCGCACCACCCGTGAGGTTTTTTCACTCCTACTAGTGAATGTAAAGTAACACACACCCATACAATGCACACCACGCCGCGATGTTTTTCAGAAACCTATCCTACATTGCCACTGCATGTTCCCTGACCTCCCCATGCTGACCACACCGCGGTGCTTTTCTCCATCCTACATTGCCACTCACTGCCTATCCTAATTCAGACCCTCCGATTCACACCACCCCGTGATGTTTTTCTCACTCCTACTAGTGAATGTAATGTAATACACGCCCATACAATGCACACCACCCCGCGATGTTTTTCAGAAACCTATCCTACATTGCCACTGCATGTTCCCTGACCTCCCCATGCTGACCATCCCGCGGTGCTTTTCTCCATCCTACATTGCCACTCACTGCCTTTCCTAATTCAGACCCTCCGATTCACACCACCCCGTGATGTTTTTCTCACTCCTACTAGTGAATGTAATGTAACACACACCCATACAATGCGCACCACCCCGCGATGTTTTTCAGAAACCTATCCTACTTTGCCACTGCATGTTACCTGACCTCCCCATGTTCACCACCCCGCGGTGCTTTTCTCCATCCTACATTGCCACTCACTGCCTATCCTAATTCAGACCCTCCGATTCACACCACCCCGTGATGTTTTTCTCACTCCTACTAGTGAATGTAATGTAACACACACCCATACAATGCGAAACACCCCGTGATGTTTTTCTCACTCGTGCTAGTTAATGTAATGTAACACATACCCATAAAATACGCACCACCCCGTGATGTTTTTCTCACTCCTACTAATGAATGTAATGTAACACACATCCATACAATGCGCACCACCCCGTGATGTTTTTCTCACTCGTACTAGTGAATGTAATGTAACACACACTCATACAATGCGCACCGCCCCGTGATGTTTTTCTCACGCCTCCTAGTGAATGTAATGTAACACACACCCATACAATGCGCACCACACCGTGATGTTTTTCTCACTCCTACTAGTGAAAGAAATGTAACACACACCCATACAATGCGCACCACCCCGTGATGTTTTTCTCACTCCTACTAGTGAATGTAATGTAACACACACCCATACAATGCGCACCACCACACGATGTTTTTCAGAAACCACTCCTACATTGCCACTGCATGTTCCCTGACCTCCCCATGCTGACCACCCCGCGGTGCTTTTCTCCATCCTACAAGGCCACTCACTGCCTATCCTAATTCAGACCCTCCGATTCACACCACCCCGTGTTTTTCTCACTCCTACTAGTAAATGTAATGTAACACACACCCATACAATGCGCACCACCCGTGATGTTTTTCTCACTCCTACTAGTGAATGTAAAGTAACACACACCCATACAATGGACACCACCCCGCGATGTTTTTCAGAAACCTATCCTACATTGCCACTGCATGTTCCCTGACCTCCCCATGCTGACCAAACCGCGGTGCTTCTCTCCATCCTACATTGCCACTCACTGCCTATCCTAATTCAGACCCTCCGATTCACACCACCCCGTGATGTTTTTCTCACTCCTACTAGTGAATGTAATGTAACACACACCCATACAATGCACACCACCTCGCGATGTTTTTCAGAAACCTATCCTACATTGCCACTGCATGTTCCCTGACCTCCCCATGCTGACCACACCGCGGTGCTTTTCTCCATCTTACATTGCCACTCACTGCCTATCCTAATTCAGACCCTCCGATTCACACCACCCCGTGATGTTTTTCTCACTCCTACTAGTGAATGTAATGTAACACACACCCATACAATGCGCACCACCCTGCGATGTTTTTCAGAAACCTATCCTACATTGCCACTGCATGTTCCCTGACATCCCCATGCTGACCACCCCGCGATGCTTTTCTCCATCCTACATTGCCACTCACTGCCTATCCTAATTCAGACCCTCCGATTCACACCACCCCGTGATGTTTTTCTAACTCCTACTAGTGAATGTCATTTAACACACACCCATAATGCGCACCACCACGCGATGTTTTCCAGAAACCTATCCTACATTGCCACTGCATGTTCCCTGACCTCCCCATGCTGACCACCCCGCGGTGCTTTTCTCCATCCTACATTGCCACTCACTGCCTATGCTAATTCAGACCCTCCGATTCACACCACCCCGTGATGTTTTTCTCACTCCTACTAGTGAATGTAATGTAACACACACCCATACAATGCGCACCACCCCGTGATGTTTTTCTCACTCCTATTAGTGAATGAAATGTAACACACACCCATACAATGCGCACCACCCCGTGATGTTTTTCTCACTCCTACTAGTGAATGTAATGTAACACACACCCATACAATGCGCACCACCACACGATGTTTTTCAGAAACCTCTCCTACATTGCCACTGCATGTTCCCTGACCTCCACATGCTGACCACCGCGCGGTGCTTTTCTCCATCCTACAAGGCCACTCACTGCCTATCCTAATTCAGACCCTCCGATTCACACCACCCCGTGTTTTTCTCACTCCTACTAGTAAATTTAATGTAACACACACCCATACAATGCGCACCACCCGTGATGTTTTTCTCACTCCTACTAGTGAATGTAAAGTAACACACACCCATACAATGCACACCACCCCGCGATGTTTTTCAGAAACCTATCCTACATTGCCACTGCATGTTCCCTGACCTCCCCATGCTGACCACACCGCGGTGCTTTTCTCCATCCTACATTGCCACTCACTGCCTATCCTAATTCAGACCCTCCGATTCACACCACCCCGTGATGTTTTTCTCACTCCTACTAGTGAATGTAATGTAACACACACCCATACAATGCACACCACCCCGCGATGTTTTTCAGAAACCTATCCTACATTGCCACTGCATGTTCCCTGACCTCCCCATGCTGACCATCAGCGGTGCTTTTCTCCATCCTACATTGCCACTTACTGCCTATGCTAATTCAGACCCTCCGATTCAGACCACCCCGTGATGTTTTTCTCACTCCTACTAGTGAATGTAATGTAACACACACCCATACAATGCGCACCACCCCGTGATGTTTTTCTCACTCGTGCTAGTTAATGTAATGTAACACACACCCATACAATGCGCACCACCCCGTGATATTTTTCTCACTCCTACTAGTGAATGTAATGTAACACACACCCATACAATGCGCACCACCCCGCGATGTTTTTCAAAAACCTATCCTACTTTGCCACTGCATGTTCCCTGGCCTCCCCATGTTCACCACCCCGTGGTGCTTTTCTCCATCCTACATTGCCACTCACTGCCTATCCTAATTCAGACCCTCCGATTCACACCACCCCGTGATGTTTTTCTCACTTCTACTAGTAAATTTAATGTAACACACACCCATACAATGCACACCACCCCGTGATGTTTTTCTCACTCCTACTAGTGAATGTAATGTAACACACACCCATACAATGCGCACCACCCCGTGAAGTTTTTCTCACTCCTACTAGTGAATGTAATGTAACACACACCCATACAATGTGCACCACCCCGTGATGTTTTTCTCACTCCTACTATTGAATGTAATGTAACACACACCCATACAATGCACACCACCCCGCGATGTTTTTCAGAAACCTATCGTACATTGAAAGTGCATGTTCCCTGACCTCCCCATGCTGACCACCCCGCGGTGCTTTTCTCCATCCTACATTGCCACTCACTGCCTATCCTAATTCAAACCCTCCGATTCACACCACCCTGTGATGTTTTTCTCACTCGTACTAGTGAATGTAATGTAACACACACCCATACAATGTGCACCAACCCGCGATGTTTTTCAGAAACCTATCCTACATTGCCACTGCATGTTCCCTGACCTGCCATGCTGACCACCGCACGGTGCTTTTCTCCATCCTACATTGCCACTCACTGCCTATCCTAATGCAGACCCTCCGATTCACACCACCCCGTGATTTTTTTCTCACTCCTACTAGTGAATGTAATGTAACACACACCCATACAATGCGCACCACCCCGCGATGTTTTTCAGAAACCTATCCTACATTGCCACTGCATGTTCCCTGACCTCCCCATGCTGACCACCCCGCGGTGCTTTTCTCCATCATACAAGGCCACTCACTGCCTATCCTAATTCAGACCCTCCGATTCACACCACCCCGTGTTTTTCTCACTCCTACTAGTAAATGTAATGTAACACATACCCATACAATGCGCACCACCCGTGATGTTTTTCTCACTCCTACTAGTGAATGTAATGTAACACACACTCATACAATGCGCACCGCCCCGTGATGTTTTTCTCACTCCTACTAGTGTTTGTAATGTAACACACACCCATACAATGCGCACCACCCCGTGATGTTTTTCTCACTCCTACTAGTGAATGTAATGTAACACACACCCATACAATGCGCACCACCCCGTGATGTTTTTCTCACTCCTACTATTGAATGTAATGTAACACACACCCATACAATGCGCACCACCCCACGATGTTTTTCAGAAACCTCTCCTACATTGCCACTGCATGTTCCCTGACCTCCCCATGCTGACCACCCCGCGGTGCTTTTCTCCATCATACAAGGCCACTCACTGCCTATCCTAATTCAGACCCTCCGATTCACACCACCCCGTGTTTTTCTCACTCCTACTAGTAAATGTAATGTAACACATACCCATACAATGCGCACCACCCGTGATGTTTTTCTCACTCCTACTAGTGAATGTAATGTAACA